>NW_027142358.1:4546709-6946709 GCF_026170545.1 Melanerpes formicivorus
AAAAGGAAAAAAAAGGAAAAAGGAAAAAAAAGGAAAAAGGAAAAAAAAAAGGAAAAAGGAAAAAGGAAAAAGGAAACCACCAACAAAAGAAAAAAGTTGCCTGGCCAGTCTCACTGCATTTGGTTGATCTGATTTCAGGCACCTGCAAAGACACAGCATGCCTATTTATCTTAATCAGCTTACTGCACAAGGACAGTGTTAACTAGGCTTTACTGGATTAAAACCTGCAAACTAATTCATAGCACCTACCCCAACCAGTACAAGCAGGCTGAGCCTCTCTGCTTTGTTGAAAACATTTTAGCTGGCATTAAATCAAGGGAAGCAGCTGGGGAAGGAAGGTGCTCTGGACATATTCTAAACCTGCCTGGATGTGATCCTGGGCAACATGGTCTAAGTGAACCTGCTTTATCAGAGGAATTGGACTAGATGTTCTCCAGAGGTCCCTTCCAAGCCACACAGTTCTGTGTTTCTGTGAAGGGTACAGAGGTCCTATTGATCTGTCAGCATGGTGAGCAATCCCACAGTGTAAGGGTGCAGAAAGTAGAGAGGCTTGCAGGCCAAATGCAGACAGGCTAACACAGAACCCTACAAACACTGAGCATAAAGACTGTATCTTGACAGATTTCTCCCTCAAAGTGCACAAGGCTGTCTCTGAAATGGAATCACCAGCAATATGGTTTAGTGCTTAGTGTAAGGTCTCTTCCAAGCTGGTTCATTAAGTGTTATGTTGCAGGTAAAACCCATTGCTAAGCCAGCCAGGAGGTACCAGTATAGATGGATATGTTGAGGGGCTGGGCCATAAAGTAATGTAATACTCATTTATTTTAAAAGCCCCAAAGATCAAATGCTAACTGCAGTGAAGCCACATCAGCTGAATGGTGTGAGCAAGAATGGGATTTCACCAGTCTACAAATGGAAATGTAAAATAAACTTATGCTTACAAGAAAAACCCATAACAGTAATCCCCACAGTTGAGTATGGTTGGAAGTCCTCAGCATCCATGACAACACCTCAGGGTAAACTCAAAAGTCTCAAAGGTCTTTCCAACCTGGTTAATTCTATTCTATTCTAAACCCAAGTCCCTCTGCTGTCTGGGCCATGGAACATACCACAACCTCTCATCTAAGGCTTGTCCACCTGGAGTTAGAATTGAATAGAACAGAATAAACCAGGTTGGAAAAGACCTTTGAGATCATCAAGTCCAACCTATCACCCAACACTATCCAATCAACTAAACCATGGCACCAAGCACCCCATCCAGTCTCTTCCTAAACACTTCCAGGGATGGTGACTCCACCACCTCCCTGGGCAGCCCATTCCAATGGCCAATCACTCTTTCTGTGAAGAACTTCTTCCTAACCTCCAGCTGAGTTGCTGTAAAGCCCAAGACACCTCATTTAAGTATTTATGGTGCTCCCTGTGAAGGTGATTGCTTTATAGAGATTTGCTCCACATTACAGTAAACTTCTGCTGGTCATTTATCAGAGTCATCAGATCATTTGAGAGAAGTTTCTGACAAGGGTCAGCAAGTGCTAGCAATCCTTGCCTAAAAAAACCACTCAGCATATCCAGATGCCTTCCTGCCATCATACCCAGGGATATTATCTCATCCCTTCCTCTCAGGGAAGCAGTGGCCAGGCCATGAATTGGAAGAGGCTGAAATCTTACCAGTGAGTTGTTCACTGAACCCTGTTCACTGCCCAACTCTCTCATCATCACATTTCCATTCATACACAGTGCCTTACCCCTTGTCCTTTTTGTTACTGCAGGATTCTGTGACTGTATTTTACCACAAAATCCCAGTGACCCAGCTGGCAGGACCCAGCTCAGAGTTTTTGACTAGCTTGTGAGGTGCTCTCCAAACCCAGCTCCTGCAGACCTATAGGTTAACTCAAGGCAGTTGTTTTGATTAAAGACAAATGCAAACCATGTCCCCTGAAGGCTTTGACAGAAGAAGGAAAGAAGAATGCCCATGTATTCTCTTTGCATGGAAATCTTTGCATGTTTGAGGTCAGCAGAGCTGATATTAGTGCACTGACACATTAGGTAATTAAAAGCAGGCAGAGTCAGGTGTTGGCTGTAAGCTTCTCCTTCCTCCATCTGAGCCTCCACCTCCCAAAACAGGGGGTGACCTTTGATTTCCCAGTGACACCCACATCCTTACATAAAGATAGCAGCTGCTCCTCCCAAGGTGGACAGGGAGCTAAAGCAGCTGCATTGTTTTGGTTGTGGCTCCTACCCACATCCCATAACACAATGCATGGTGACTTCCCCCTGACAGACCTGGCTCCCCACACTACAGAAACCCCCAGATCCTGGAAAAGAGAAGTGGATGTAGATGAACTAGGTGAAAATGGTGCAAAATGTCACAAAATGCCACAAAACTAGGGCCAGGAATGCACCAAGGCACTCTCAGGACCTGCAAGACAACCAAAGTCTTCATGCATCAACACTCCTCTAAGCCTTTACAGTGGTCAGCACTGCTTGTCATGTTTCAGAAGGAGGGGTAGGAAATAGTGAAAGGGAGGACCACAACCAGGCATTAAACCTGACATTGTACCAGCCCCATTAACCCAAACTGGCAAGATGCACACTGCAGCCTGAGTCCCTTGGAAAGAGTTTCTAGACAGCTGACTCAGGACTGAGCATTTCTTACCTGGCTCCCACTCCTTTCAGTGGGACTCTGTTGCAGCAGATAAAGCACATTTATTGCAGCCTCCCTGTTTATGCTGCTGCTTAATTTGCACATGAGCAATGTGTTGAGGTAACGCCTCCACCTGCTCCCCCTTAGCAGCAGCCAAGCAGCCTTTGCTGTGGTTGGGAGGCACAGGGAGGGGAGGTGACGGGGCCAAGCCTGAGCTGGAGGTGGAAGGCACCAACCCCAAATATTTTTCCTCTCCCACCCACTCGTGCTACTACTGGCACGTTTATTCCTGCAAGCACTGATCCCTTGTGACTCAAGTAACACAAAACAGACCAAGCTTCTTTGCAACACCCACATCAAGAACTCCCTCCAAAAGAGTCAGTCCATGTGTTAGGCCTTCCCAACAACAAACCTCCTCTCTTATTGCTTGAGTCCTCAAATTCTCCATTGACACCTCTGCTGCCAACATGGCCAGTGGGGTCTTATCAGCTGGGGCAATGCAGCTGCAGGGAAGTCAATCCTGATAGCTCCATTATGATACATCCCTCTACCCAGCATACTTGTAGCAGTTGCTAAGGGCTCCATTACACCTAGCTCATGGCAGCTTGCAAAACTATACCTGGGAGGCTTCCAGGACTTGGGACACATGAGGGGAGCTGCAGGGCAGGCAGCATTACCTGAATGGGGCATAAAGGTCTGAACAGTGCATTTTTTCCCCCTTGATTGCATGCTGGCAATACTCTTCTCCTCACGCTGCATCTCAGTATTTCCATCTACACAAAGGGGCCAGAAATGCTCAGAACACAAACCACTCTGCACTGGCAAAGTGCTTCTTGTGGGAAGCTCAACCACAGCATAGGAGACAGTTTACTGCACTTCAAAACTGGCACATCATACCTGATGCTTAATGTGCATGAAAAAAAGTCTGTGGACTTTTGTACTGAGGCACTGTAAAGTCACACCCTGCCAATGGATCTCCTGTATGCACTGGTACTATGGGAAGGATTCATCATCCAGATATGCAAGAAGCTGAGGAATGTTATGATTAATCTCTCTCTGTGCTGTGGAGGTACTAAGGGACCCTAGACTGGCCAGACTGGCAGGAAGCCAGACACTGAATAAACACAGACCCAAAAAACCATTTCTCTCTCAAGGCATTTATAATCTAAGATGCTCAAGAGGGATCTTATATGCAGCAGTGAGCATAGCAGTTACTGTGGAACGAATGTGGAAAATAGACAACTTTGCATACTACAGTGAAGAATTTTGGGGTGATAAAGCTAATGGTAGTTTGTAATGCCTGTGTAGGATGGATCCAGCATCCTTCCCAAGCTGTGGTCATGCACCCCAGGATTCCCAGGGTACTCAGATTAATTCTAGTTTACCCTTCAGTAAACTCTGGTTAACATCTATTTCTTGCAGAACATGCTCAGCCAGGTGATCTGCCCTCCCACCACTCCAGCCAGCCCTGAACTAAGCAGAGAGGCATCCTTCCTACTCACAAAGCTGCTGATGCAGGACACACACACCTCAGGGGGCAGTTTTGCAGCTGCACTGATACCTATCTGCTTCCCCCCAGCCCCAGCACAGTGATGGTAAGGAACTACCCTCTGCAGAGCAGAGCGAACAGAACTCCTCTTAGCCCATAGGCCAAAGCAGACAGACAAAAATGTGTCCTGCCTGCCCCTTCCAGTTCCCATTCACACCAGCAGTACACGAGCCACACTAGTAAACCAGAGATAAATATGCACTGCAGTGAAACTGTGCAAATGGAAAGCTCCTGTTTCATCTGTGGCATCATCGGGGGTTGTTCCAATACTAGACACACCAGACACCAGTTGTTGTCAGGTTCATTTTGATGCAATTTCTTTAAAATATCCCTTAATTACACCCTAAATGAGACTAGAGACAGAAATAATTCAGCATAGGAAAATCCAAACCACTTCTGCTTCTCAGTTACAAAGGAACACTTGAAAGTCTCTTAGACTATTAAGGAAAAAGAAAACAGAAGCAGTGTGCTGTCCACCTCTCATGTTCACTGTTTGCTTGCAGGACATTTTAGGTGTTCAGGTATCAGTTCCCTCTTTTGTGTGAGGCTTTCCCAGCATTGAGCAGGCAAGCTCAAAGCCCAGTCAATCACTCCATCAGTGCTGTAAGCCTTCTAGAATATCTTACAAAGCAATGATTCATGAGAATAATTTTGTTACTTGATGAATAATATTTGCAGAGAGGGTGGACTGGCTGTCAGGAGACCAGGGCTTTGTTCCTGAATCTGCTTGTGACTTGGTGTAATTTTTATCTCCCTGTCTGCAAGTCACTTTCTACCTGTCTTTTTCTGCCACCTTTGCATAATTTTCCTTTTTAGATGGCTTCAATAGCTTCATGTTGTGCTCTTCCTAAGGGCTGGGCTGTGATTCCCGGAAAATGCTTTGCTGCTCTCCCTTTTCAGATGAAAGGTGGAACTTGGGGCACAGTTTAACATCCCTCCCTTTAAAATGTCATAAGACCTCTTAACTCTCCTCCTTTGAGACTTGGGTGCTCTTTTCTGTAGAAAAACAAACAACCCAATGTCATAAAAGAGGAACAGCCAGATGATAAGTTGTTACTAAAATCAGAGGGATGTGGTTTTGTAATGGCTCAGAGAGGCTGCATAAAATAACTCATCCCCGGAGCAAAGGACCAAACGTCTCCCGAGCGGAGATTTTAGCGGTGCTCCAAACATCCTCTGTTCAGAGGAAACCCTGTTCATTAACATCTTATACAACATAAAAGCCTTTTGCTTTGCTTTTGGTGGGGTGGAGAACAAAAGTTATTCCAGTTATATAAGCAGGATCCCAAGATAACTAATTTTTTTTCCACGAGGAAATATGTGAGTTCAAGGTTTCTATTTCTAATAGAGAAGGAGCCTTGGACTATCTAACAGAATATAACATGAAAACAGCCACTCTGGGACAGACTAAAGCTGCCTCTAACACAATATCCTGTCTCCAGTGGTTGCCCACAGCAGATGCCTAAGGGAAAAGTGTGAGGTTGAACAGGCAGCAAAGCTTCCCCAGCACGCTCTCTCCTTCCGTGGCCAAAGGGTTTCCTGCACTGGAGACAACGTGCTTATGTCTAACCACCCTTGGAAAGTTATTTTTGGTGCCTTTTTTTGTTTCATACCTATATCCCTTTAGGCCCTGACTTAGTGTGATGCAAGATGCAAGGGAGGTAAAAGCATGAGGGCAAAACTTTTGTGTGAGTGCAGCACCACTTCTTCCACCTTTGAGATTAGAACAGAATAGAATAATAGAATAAACCAGGTTGGAAAAGACCTTTGAGATCATTGAGTCCAACCTATCATCCAACACCATCTAATCAACTAAACCATGGCACCAAGCACCCCATCCAGCCTCTTCCTAAACACTTCCAGTGGTGGTGACTCCACCACCTCCCTGGGCAGCACATTCCAATGGCCAATCACTCTTTCTGTGAAGAACTTCTTCCTAACATCCAGCCTAACCCTGCCCTGGTGCAGCTTGAGACTGTGTCCTCTTGTTCTGGTGCTGGCCACTTGGGAGAAGAGACCAACCCCCACCTGGCTACCACCTCCCTTCAGGTAAATGGCAATTAGGTCTCCTCTAAGCCTCCTCTTCTCCAGGCTAAGCAACCCCAGCTCCCTCAGCCTCTCCTCATAGGGCTTGTGCTCCAAACCCCTCACCAACTTTGTTGCCTTGCCCTGAACACGTTCCAGCATAAGATGCTGCTCAGCCTCCATTGTGATAAACACCTATCTTGCACTTGCTGCCCACCTTCTGACATGAGCACATGCCTAAATCATCTGATATTTCCCTTCCCAAGAGCCTCTCCCTTCAGCTGCCAACTTGGTAGGACCTGAAATAGGTCAATACAGAGAAACTGATGAAAATCCCACCACTCATTAACAGTTGCTTATGATACTGGCTCATCCTGAGTCATGACATAACTCTACTCAGTAACCCACATATTGTACACAGGATATGTTGGCACTGCAATCAAAGAAATAATCATTGAGATGTTTACTGCAACCAGACATTATATAATAGTTGTGGCTAGTCTTACTGGCAACATTGGTCACATAATTTAATATTTCCAGGCTGATAACATAAGACTAACAGGAAACAAACAAGCAAAAAACCCCACAGAAATCCAGTCAACAAAAACCTCTTCAAAAAGATTTGCACTGATGTTGCTCTTTCTCCTCCAAACTTCCTCCTGTGTATCTCACTAGAGAATCTGGTGCACTTCGCTGTGACCACCTCTGGTCAGATTTCAAAAGCAAAATTTAGGTGCAGAGAGCCAGAGCAGGTTGTGTAGTCAGGGTTACTAAAGCACTTGACTTTTTTTCAGTTTAAGAAAACCATGCTGAAATTTGAAGCTTGTGTTGAGTTCCCTGAGAAGCTCCATCATTACAGAGCAACTCCTCTTCTGCCTGTGCCCCTTTGACATTTAGGAGTTTGGTCTTTCCCAGTTATCTAAGCCCCTAAGCAAAGTATCTCCAGAGAATTACTTATTCCACCTTAAGACAACAGCTAAGAGGATAAAGGGAAGTGACTTTTGCAGGTACTTCTCTCCTTTGAATGCAGGAGGAATTACACCACTAGTTTACACCTCACTTTTGGGTGGTCAGTGTTAGGTAAGGTTTTAATTTTTAGATGCCCACATTGGTGTTTGAGATGTGACTGAAGTACTTCAGGTCTGCTTTCAGGTAGCAGGACTTTCAAGATGCTTTTGGAAATATCCAAATGTATTGACTGCTCTCTTGCAATGTTCCCTCCCACTCTGTGTTTCAGTAAACTGCATGAATACCCCATGCCTTTTATGTGTCTTCATACAGCATTGAGGTTCCTCCCTCCAGCTTGGTCACCCACAGGCTGACAAGTCCTCACCAGGAAGGGTTTCTGCAGGGAGTCCTGCTGCAACCACTACAGGGTTAGCAGAACACACAGTATCTCAGAACACCCTAGGAGGTCTCTTGAGGTGTCAAACCCCACTGAAAGCAGGGATAATTTTGCATTCTGGGTTCTTACCCAGGTACGTTCTGAATAACAACAGCAATTGCACAACCTCTCCAGGACTCCGTCCCAGTGTCTGACCTGCATTGCATAAAGCACCTACGTCTTCCCCAGAGGTCTGCCCTGATGCATGTGGGGGGGGTGCATTGGTTGTTCTTTGCCAACATCAGCTCATTGAATGAGAACATTCCACATCCCTCTGTATAAAACCCTAATTATATTAGGGCTAGATACATGTCTGGAAAGTGCTGTGCAGGTTAAAAGCTTCCTGGTCCATCTTTTGCCCATCAAAGTCTCCTGTGAAAACACTCTACCTGCTGATTCTGGGTATGCACACAGGCCTGCTGGCTTTGGTTCTGGCACCTTATTACAACGCTGTACCTGGCAGGGTGAGCCGAGAGGTCAGGGCTGCAGATCAGTAAACAGGAACAAACCAGGGAAATCTTGACAAGCGTAAAGCAGAGTTTTCCCACTCAAAATCTGATCTATTATTGTAATGAAGGTTGCATCCTGTGGCAGGAAGGCAAAAAAATAACAGGAAGGATTCCAAGGAGAAGGGGACAAACCTGCAGTAAGAGTGAGCTGGGCAAAGAAAGTCTTTGTAAGCTCACCAGCTTTGGCTGAAAAATGGCTTCAAGCTTACTGTGCATAATGTGATTTGTATGCTGTTCAGAGCAATCATTAGACGAGGTAGTTATCTGGCTCTGTTATGTGTTATGCTACAGGTGCAAGGTCTGGAATCCCACATAATTGCTGTGCAGATCTACATTTAGCTCATCATAATTTTTTACATAAGCTCTTGAAAGAACAGAAAGAGCTTTGCAGTAGCTCTGTGCTGGGTTTTGAAGCCTGAGTCACTCTCCCAGTGGCCCCCTGGTCAGGGGAAGCGCTGAGGGCTGGCAAACCCTGAGAAAGGGATGCACAACTCATGCCAACAGGCAATGCTGCACCCAGCTGCAATGCCTGGGTAGCCAGGTCCAGTAGAATACGTGCCAAGAAACAGATAAGGACCACCTACTAGCTACTCCTCTGAGTACACATGGGTGCCTTCCCCTTGGGGAACCCCAAAGACCCCACAGTCTATTGATGCACTCATAACCAGACCTCTGTAGAGCCTGATGGAGGTCAAGGGATTTGCCTGAGATCTCACAGAAGGCAGTGACAGGGATAGTACCACACCACATCGCATGAACTCCCTGTCCCAGGACTCCCAAAACCATCCCCATGACGTAGCTGGGTTGTCTTGGCAAGGGGAGGTCAGTTTTCTTTAGAAGCTTCTAGGAAAGCCATGCCCTTGAGGCTTGTCTAGGCGAGTACATCCGGGGGAGTTATTTTCTAACAGCCTGTGCCGGTACCGCTCGCTGCAGCCTGTGCAAGGGGCGCACATAACCGGCACCCAGCCAGGCTCCCCGGCGTGCCGCGCCTTTGCCCTGGCACAGCTCAGTGCTTGCAGCCATGCCAAATCCTGCCAGCCGCTGCTCGGGGCAGTGTGTCACGGCGTCCTACTAACCACAGCTCACCTGCCCTGGCAGAGTGACCCGCACCGGTCTAATCTGTAAATCGTTCAGCCTAGCGCAATCCCCACCGAGATGGCCGCTAATGAATGCCGCACTAACGAGCCTCGGGGTGGGGCCCAGGGTGGAACTACGGCAGGCACTACTAAAACCAGGGCACTGAAACTAGGCTGGTGCCCTTCTAGCAATGTCACCTCTGCAGGCAACAGCCTGCTTTCCTCATCAGGATCCATGGGCACCCGGGGGTCACAGCTGTGCCAGGAGTGACTCATGTGAGCCGGGCATGCGGAGGTGCCTGACGCGTGGGAGGGCTCAGCGGGTGCAACGGCCAGAGCAGGGTAATGCTGTGGTGCTGTACCTTTGGTCGGGTGTTTGCTAGGGGGGAGCAGCCTGGGTAGCCAAGATGGGCGAGCAGAGGCGAGCAGTGCTGTGGCCCCACTGCTCAGCTTGCTCTCACCTAGTGAGAGTGAAACACCTGCTATGGAGCTGAGCTTTGTCACCTTTCTTCAGGTGACTCTCTGACAGCAAGGGTGTAGGACTGCTGTCCTTGCTCCTCACCTAGGCTCTTTCAGAGGGTTTCTCCTTTTTGCTTCATATACATGGGAGAAATAAAGTACAGGATTTATTTCCATGTTTTTGGTCACTGTTATACAACCTGTCCATCTTTAAGAAAATCTCTCTCTTTTTAGGAAGGAGAGATGAAAACCTCTGGCCGTGGGAAATCAGAGCTATCCTCCCTTGGGAAATCCTCAGATTCCTTTACACATTTGATTATTTATTATAAAGTAACAAGGACTTGGCCTTTACTGCAGGGAGGGCACTTCCCCAGGAAGCCAACCAGCTTTGCTGCCATGAAATATAAATTACCTGTTACCAGATGTAGGACCCTCTGTCCCCAGGCTTTCCAGGTGCACAAGAAACATCAAGCCCTTGTTTCACTAGGCTTACAATTTAGGACAGAAAGAAAACAGATGGATGCAGATAGACAGGTGCCTCAGGAAATACCATGAGGTAGTAAGAACCACTGGTGCATGTAGTTAGAAGCACCTTGGGAGAGAAATCATCTACTGCTAGTTAAAGGATTTAACTACTGAGTAATGGGATCATCAGCCCAGTAAGGCAGGAGCTGACAATCTAGGCAGGAGAGGTGAGAGAGGGTGGGGCTGAGTCTGAGCAGTCTCAGTTCAATGTCATAAAGAATAAAAAAGAAGACTGGTGTGCCCAAAGCAGTGGTCTTTGACCCCTGCCCAGGTAGCAGCAGTGTTTTCAAACAATTTTGTGTATTTTCTTTCTCTGATGCAAGTTCCTGCTGTTCCTGTGTGATGTTCCCAGGGAATTTAGGCAGTGTGTGAGTGCCAACAGCCAACCTGCCAGAGACAGAAATCACCTAGTGGCCTCTTCAGTGGCCAACTGCTGCATCTTTTCCACTGAGAGAGGGAGAAACATGGGCAGAAGGAACCTAAGCAAATCAGTCTCTTTCCTCAGCAAGGTAAATCCATCATATTTCTGCAACAAACTACTGAGTCAGCCCAAAATCTTCCTTGGCAGGACTCCAAGCCTGCTCTTCTTCATCCCTTTCTCAGCTGATCCTCCTCTTCCTCCCATCCTTGCCAGAAAGCCAGTGTGGCTCCTCACCATGTTCTAACTGCACTCCCAGTGCTGGAGGAGAGCTGACTCTGTTCAGGATCTGTTGTAATGAGCAAAGGTCTCATTTCCATTTTCACAGTGGATAAGGACTCTCTCAAAGCAGCATTTAACACAGCAGCAGGTATATATTAAATGTTTTTAAAGTTCATCTTATGCATATTGGCCTAAGGAGCCTCCTGCTTCCTCCATAAATAATTAGGAGAAGATGGCTGGGGTCTCACCAGACTGCCTGTGGCTGCAGCTCAAACTTCTGCACTGAGGAGCACCAGAACTGGCTGCACAGAGAGGTTGTGGGGGATCCTTCTTTGAAGACTTTCAAAACCCTCATGGAGATGTTCCTGTGCAACCTGATCTAGGTATACCTGCATTAGTAGAGTGATTGGACTAGATGACCCCCCATGGCAGGGGGGTTGGAACTGGATGATCCTTGTGGTCCCTTCCAACCCTGACTGATACTATGATCTCCCAAAGGTCCCTTCCAACCCCTACCATTCTGTGATTCTGTGGTCATGATCTCAGAGGCAAAACATAATCTGCAACACAAAAAGTGACTAAACTGCTTTGGGAATATATGGAGTGAACATTCACTCTGGGGGGGGGAAGTATGATTTCTATTCTCTCCCATTATTTAGGTATCAGACATGAGTCAACCTCACAGAAGATGAGTTGTGGAGCCATAAAAATGTAAGCAATATGGTTTTCATTACAGATGAATACTCTTCCCCAGGGAGCAACATTAGTGCTTTAAAGAACTGAGAACTGTTCTTGATGATATTTTGATTTCTGATCCAGGCTCTCATAGCTGCCACTTGGGCAACTTCACAAAAAAAATTGTATCTCTAGGGCAACACCAGGACAATAACTAATGCCAAGGGTAATTTAGAAATAATTTTCTTTTTACAAGACAAATTGCAACCAGGAAAGAAACCACTTGGAAAACCTATGGTATAAACCCCAACTCTCCTGTGCCAACACGGCCTTGGATTCAGAGGGGACAGTTTGGTGCACACAAACAAATCTGCACCAGTACCACATCTTTTCTAATATGCTAGTTTCTCCTGGACTTCTCTGTTCTTCACAGGCTCTCCAGACTGAGTTGACACCCCCAGCCTCCCTCACCAATCCCATGCATTTTTGGGACTCCTTAAATATGGGCACTTGAAGAGGAAAAGAGCTGCTCCGCAGCCAACAGCAGCTTCTGATATTGCCTGAGGAACAGCAGAAGAAGAGCTAGCACTGATGAACCACCACTGCTTTCAGACCAGCATCTACACAAGATCCTGCATTTTACCCTGCTACTCACACAGCTGCAGTAGTGTCAATAAAGCAGTGGATGTTTAAGACAGGTGATGTTATAAGCCCTGAAACAAGGCAGTATTCTGCTGCAAGTTGACAGCCTTAACTGGCAACCAGGCTGCACCTCAAGTCATTTATAGCTGGTTTTGCAGCAGGATAGAAAAGGTAAACTTCATTTTCTTTGAAGTGACAAGTTGCCATTTTGAGCAACCTGTATCTTTTGCTAGAAAATCTAGGAAATCTCCAAGCACTGTCCTGGAAGTTCCTTCATTGCCTGAAGACTCCAGGGCTATGTGAATACATGAAAAGTGACATGTCAGGGAAACATTGCTTTGTTCACATATTAGGGGCCAGCATATTAGCACCTACTCAGGACCAGGTCATGCAGAAATAGTCCACACTGTGATCCAGCATGAGTTTCCCAAACCCCAACCATCCCACTACAATGGCATGCAGATTTCAGTGAGTGAAGGGCTTCCTTGCCACCACTGAACAAAATTCTGCATTGGAAACTTCCACCCAGTCAGAGAACTGCAAACAAGCCATTGAAAGAGGGAGATTTTTTAGGCAGTGTTGGACCTGTGTCAGGGACAGGCTGTCCCTAGGGCAGCTAACCTATCTGATTGTCATAGCCAGGCATCCTGTCTCTGACAGTGGCCCATAACAGATGCCTAGGGAAGAGATAAATGCCAGGAAAGCCTGTAGTGACACTTCCCCAGAAATACCAGAGACTTCCTGGTCCAGAGATACTATCTCTGTATTTAATAGCTCTCAGTGTTTTTTCATTCAGCACTGTGTGCAAGACAAGTTGTGTGAAAAAGCATCTTCCATTGTTCTGAAAGCTGCTACCTCATATTGTAGTCTGATTCCTCCCTGGTATAATGACAGCTTCCTCATCACCATCCCTGTGCCACCCCAGATGTGACAGATCCTGGAGCCCCATCCAAGCTGACTGCACCTGCCTGTTGTAACCACACCACTATGAGATGCAGATGCAGGCAGCCATCCACTGTTTTCTCTGAGTTTGGTCAGGTGAGTCAGGCTGCAAATCAGCATAACCTCTTGCTGCTGGTTTTTTTTTAGTGAGTACCAGAATGATGACAGAAATCAACAGCAGATGATCAAATGTGCAATAACAAATTGATATGGCAGCCACCTCCTAATTGATTGCTACTCAGTCATTTCTCCCTTCACCTCCTGTGATCAGCCCCACCTCTGCCACTCCATCCACAGCCTCGTTCCCTGGGACATCCCTAACATGCTCTACAAACATCTGTCTGTGCTCTCAGGAGGCTGCAGAAGCAGGGGAAAGCATGTCTTGTGTCTGAGCCCGCTCTGTGTGTGCAAGTGTTATTTTCAAACCACCACCACGCTAAAGGATGCAGTTTCCATCAGCCAGGGCATGTCTGAACTTCTGTGGGACAAGGCTTTGCATTTCAAAAGGCAGCAATGCTGCTGTTGCTGTGGCAATGCCCATGCGCAGTGAGGGCTGTAGCATGGAGTCATATGTTAAGTAATCTCACAGCTACAACACAAATCAAACCATCCCACAGCAGCTCGTACTTGGATGGTGAATATTGTCTTACATTAAAATGTTTTCTTTCCAATATTGCTAGGAGGAGGCAGAGCATGCCTCAGTCTCAGCTCACCAGAGATTGACTTAGCTGCCTTCCCACTCTGCATAGCTGGGAGACACATCACCAGCTGAATCATCTAGACCCATCAGAACAGAGTTTCTGTTTGTGCCAGCACAAAGCCCCTGACTTGCTCCACATACTGTTGTGGCAGTAGACAAATTTGGGGCACCCACACATGCAGGGTTGAGCTTTATGGACGGAGTGGAAAAGGATGAGAGAAGGAAGGGTGCAACAGGCACAGAAGATATAATCCAGAGAACAAATCATGGATTCATCACCTGTGTTGCTCTCCAGCCACAGAGAATACCACACTGACTCTCCAGCAAGTGGTGATGCCCATTTCATGGCATAGGCACTGTACTGCTTGACCCTCTAAGACATGATTCTTGTCTTGCCCCTGAGGCACAGCTTGCAAGAGGGACCAATACTGCTCAGTATCTTGTCTGTCCGGATATGGAGGCACCCTGAGCAGACAAGGATGGACCCTCTATGAGGATGAGTGGCTCTGGCTGAGCAGCTGCTGCAAGGGATTGTTAAAGCAAGGAGCCTGTCTGGATAGAGACACATTTCCTCTTTGGAAGAGTTTGGAGGCTTGTCTATAAGTTGGTCCTTGTCCTTCAGCTGTTCTGTCTCCTTAGGCTTCAAGCCTAGCCAGCCACCCTGTGTCTCTCAGACACACAAGGCAACTGCTACCAACCTGAGAATGACAAATCCTTTGACTGCTATTTTTCATCCAGACCCTGAGGAGCTTCAGTGCTCATGCTCTGCTCTGTGCTGTGACAAACATGCTGATATAAGGACCCCCACCAGCACTACAGAAACCATGGAGTTGTTTCATCATGCAAAACCATTGTTGTGTGAAAAGTAGTGATTTCTATTAGAGATAATAAAATGCAGTTCTGGCTTTTCAATGACTTCAGCATGTGGCAGCTCCTGTAGGGGGTGAACACAATTCCAGAGGATCTCAAGTCCACTTGAGCTACAGCAGGGCCCTTCTCTCACCTATACAAGCCTGCTTCAGAGCCTTGGCTGAGTGTCTTTGCTCATTACCTCTTCTCTCTGCCCTGTAAAAGGAGACCATTGCTGAAACTAGAGACTGCTTCTGCTCCTCAGGTTTCAATGTAATTTAATTTTGGAATAGGTTCCTGCTAGAAAGGATAAATCCTGATCTGCTTCTACCAGGAATCTCCACTACAAATAATTGATATTTTGGTTCAATCATAGACTCAGAATGGTTTGGGTTAAAAGGGACCTCCAAAGACCATCTAGTCCAACTCCCTCTGCAGTTAGCAGGGGCATCCTCATCTAGATCAGGCTGCCCAGAGCCTTGTTGAGCCTCATCTTGAATATCTCCAGGGATGGAGTCTCAACTATGTTCTTGGGCAACCTGTTCCAGTGTTCCACCACCCTCATGGTAAAGAACTTGTTCCTAACATGCAATGTAAATCTGCCGTTCTCTAGTTTGAAACCATTGTCCCTCATCCTGTCACTACAGGCCTTTGTAAATCCAGGGCAGGGATGCATGGGCCAACAGTGAAACTGGAATGAAGAACTGCCACTGATTCAAGGTCTCTCCATCCCTCTCACCCCTTCTGACTTTCTTAAATAAGAGAGAATACTTAGTTTGAAAGCTGCCAAATTCTCTTGTGTGTGGAAAGTAAAAAAACAATAAGCCCAGACTGTGTCAGTATCACTGAAGTTTAAGTTTCAACACTCTCATTCAGATTTGTTTTCTCTTAACTTCAAAACTTCTGTCCTGCATTGATCTCTTAATGTTTCCAGTTATAAAAACAAAATATTCAATTCTCTCCCCCTTCCAACCCAGCAATTCCACAGCAAGCAAATTTAAACTGGATTGTAATTACATTTGTTGCTGTTAAAAAAAGGGGGAGGGGGAAGAAAGAAAAGCAGATGTCAATGGAATGCAATCTGCTTTCTCTTTATCCCTGCTCTAGAGAGTAGAAATCAAGGGAGCAGAGCACATCAAGAACATAGTCAGGCACATATTCTAGGAAATTAAGTTGCACCTCAGCCTAGGAAATCAAATGTGATTAAGCAACTGAGATGATCTATGAAAACAGGAATCCCCCCAATGATATTCATGCCAAGTTCTGTCAGTGAAGGACAATTAGCTGGATGCTTTATTCAGAGGCTGGCTGACTCCAGAGTTACTGCGAGCGCATTTCCTGGCAGCTGGCAGTCCTCTGGGGCTGTCTGATTTCACAGCAGGTGGTGTGGAGCACCACACTGCTCTGTTAACCATCTGCATTTGGCACTTGTGGCCTTACCTGGACCCTTCACTCCCAGAGCAGGACACCGGAGCCTCCCCTCTCCCCTGTCACACAGAAACCCACCTGTGAGCTCCCATTTCATTCCAACATGAAGTGTTTGGATTTACAGGAGATGTCAAACCCCAGTCTGGCCATCCATCTCTTTACCTGTAGTTCACACCTTGCTCTTGCTTTGCACATATCAGATGAGACCTCCTATAATTCTCACACAGGCGCTGCCCAAAGCCTGAGGATTGGGCAGGAAGGAGGGTGTTGCACCACTAAGGTAGGGAAATTCTTTTGCATAAGGAAACAGCACTGGGCTTAAGACTTTACACTACTTCCCCAAGCTCACAAATAGCATTAGCTTCCTGTCACAGCATTACTAATCTCTCACCAGCTTTTCTCTCACTCTTCTTAAATACTCATGTGGTGTCATCATCCAGCCATCTTATCTTGAATGGCATTCAAAAGCTCTTCCTCTTCCTCTTCCTTTTCCTCTTCCCCTTCCTTTTCCCCTTCCCCTTCCTTCTCCTCCTCCTTTGCATTTGCTCTGCTCAGCATGGGGATTCTCAAGGATGTCACACAATACATGACATATATTTGCAGTACATCAAATCCAGAGGTGCCTCTAGTGTCACAGCTATACAAGTAGGTGCCTGGCATAAGGCATCAAAACCCCAGCAAGTCAATCACTCATATGTGAGTATGTGTGTTTTGGTTTGCATCTTTACTTTGTATTTCACAGGCAAAAAGGCAAACAGGCTTCTCTTGGATAATAATTCCTAAAAACATGCCTAAATCTCAACCTCAGCCTGTGTCCTTCACACCAGCCCAGGCATTAGGTCATCAGCCTAGTCCTTCCAACAATTATTAACTGCCCACAAAACCCTGCTGAAACAGGTTGGAGAGCTGTAGGAGCTAAATTATCCTCCAGGGTTTTGAACAAGTTTTCACAAGATGGCTCAAAGCCTCAGCAGCTGGAACAGTGATACAATGTCATGTGCTCCAGATGAAGTGCTAATACTTTTCCATAATGGATTAGCTAGGATGTGTTTCACGTTTCCTCCACCTGTTGCCACTCTCTTGTTGAGTCCTCCCTTCCCTGGGGTTTTGCCTTCATAATTTAAAATGCTTGGTTACCCTTACTCTTTTTCATCCTCCCTTCTTGTCTCATCCTGACACAAGAACTCAGCAATTCCCAGGAGTGAGCTGCATGGTCTGGGAAGAAGGAAACCAGCCACAGCTTCCTCTAAGGCTGTGAAGCTAACCAGAAGTACAGGTAAAGGAGAACACACAGTGTGTGACATCTTTGCCTTAAGAGATGGTTGTAAATGAATTTACATATTACACTAAGGGGAATTACTTGGCTTGATATGTTATATAATTATCTGGGCCAGCTGGTGGAGAGAAGTTATAACCAAAATCAAGCTCCTGCTCTGCTGCACAGATGGGATTTCTGTCCCCATACCCACACACTCAGTCGTGGTCCCAACATTTTGTCTGTGTTCGCTGAGCAGGTATATTAAGTGACATCACTTTCCTGCCAAACACATATGACCTCCTAGATGGGAAAAGAGTAAAGGTCTGTACATGCAGACCTGAAAGCAGGCCCAAGCACGTGATCTTAGGCTTGGGGGTGGGGAAGAAAGCTCAGGAAACCTTGGTCCTTTCTCACTTGGACCACAAATTTCCTGAGAAAGTGTGGTTTCTGACTCACTTTTCCCCCTACGACCATGAAAAACAGTATCTGGTGCTTTGTTCAAAGTGTCCATATACCCCTAAAAACTATCTGAGACCCAACGTCTGTGCCAGTCTGGTACCTTAAACCATATGTAGTCATCTAAGAGCAGATTAAAAGCCAAACACATGCATGTACATGAAGTGACAAAGCATGTCTGTAGTCAAGTGGTGATCTGAATCCAGACCTGTAGTGAATTCTCGGCTCATTTCTAAGACTGTTCCTCCATTTCCCAATCAAATCAAGTGTGAAGGATTCCGCTCTCTCACAGGCACGAGGCAAAGGTAGGAACATTCAGATATTGCTTTTAGGTATTAAGGACAATGGACTGGTAGTAGCAGCAAGAACCACAAATTAGAACATAATTTTTTTTTTAGTGGCAAAGTAGGGTCAAATCTCTTCAAAGTTCAGTTGCATCAAGGCCTGGATTGCAACGAGGGCTGTGATAGAAACACTTTGGGGACAGGTCATTATGGCAACCAGCGGTGAAACAAAACCTCAGCTTGCTCCCACACTCGAGCTGAAGGTAAGTAGACTTGAGCTAAGGCCAGTAGACTGGAGAGATACTGCTTACAAGGGCCTGCAGTGACAGGGCAAGGGGCAATGGCTTCAAACTGGACAAGGGCAGATACAGATTGGGTATCAGGAAGAAGTTCTTCACTATGAGGGTGGTGGAACACTGGAACAGGTTGCCCAGGGAGGTGGTTGAGGCCCCTTCCCTGAAGATATTCAAGGTGAGGCTCGCCGAGCATCCTGATCTAGTTGGGGATGTCCCTGCTGGCTGTGGGGAGGTTGGACTGGATGACCTCTGAAAGTCACCTCTTCTGGCCTGGACCATTCTATGATTCTGTGTCTTGAGTTGAAGGCCAGTAGACTATCGGGTCACTTAATGTGGCCTCCCGTGATGCTTTAGTGCATCACCCAGGGTTTTCTCTCATTGACTAAAGCACCACCTCCAGAAGTCGTGGCTTAACTGACTGAAGGAAACCCTACCATTGATCCAAAAGGTCATGCCTGCTTTGTGCCAGCAGGGAGGAGGTCTGGCTAAGGTCGCTGCACTTGTCACTAGAGGAGGAGGAGATTGCCTCCAATTTCCAGAGGAAGTCACACGCTGCGTTTTGCAGCCTGGCTCACATCAGCGCCTGCGTCGCCTTTGTGACGGCAGCGGCAGGGAGCTGGGTCAGACGGGCGTGCGCGGCAGGCTCCCGCTGCAGCAAGCCCGGCTGCGGCAGAGCCGCGGGGCCGGGAGAACGCCGGGGCAGGCGTTGTGACTGCGTCGGACCCCGCGGCTTCGGGCACAAACCACCTCTGGCCCTGGCAGGAGCGCGCCCAGGCAGCCTGCGCACTTCTGTGGCAGGAAGATGATCTGTACGACATGGCTGATGACACCATTCACTGATAGGGGGGTTGAGGAATTCCCCTCCTCCTGGCAGCTCAACAGCCCCCTGCCAGCTCACACCTTTGCCTTTTGCTTCCCCTACCCTAAAATCACTTCCCCTGCTGAGGCCAGAGCAAGCAGTGGTGGGACTGTGCTCTGGGGTTGATCACAGGATGTTATGGGTTGGAAGGGACCTCCGAAGATCATTGAGTCCAACCCCCTTGCCAGAGCGGGAGCACAGAATCCAGCACAGGTCACACAGGAACACATCCAGATAGGTCTTGAAATCTCCAGAGAAGAAGACGCCACAACCTCTCTGGGGAGCCTGTTCCAGTGCTCTGTGACCCTCACAGTGAAGAAGTTCCTCCTCATGTGGAGGTGGAACCTCCTGTGCTGTAGTTTATATCCATTGCCCCTTGTCCTATCACAGGGTGCAAGTGAGCAGAGCCTGTCCCCTGCCTCTTGACACCCAGCCCTCAGATATTGATAAACATTTATTAGATCCCCTCTGAGTCTTCTCCAGACTAAAAAGCCCCAGGGCTCTCAGCCTCTCCTCTCAGGGCAGTGCTCCAATCCCTTATCATCCTGGTAGCTCTCAATTGGACTCTGTCCAGCAGATCCCTGTCCCTCTTGAACTGGGGAGCCCAGTATCTAGGTTTGCACACATCCAAACCCAAACCACAGCCTATTTTTAAAGCAGGACTATTTTCAACCCCAGCAGCACCACAGAGGGTGAAATGACACATCATGGCTGCTGCAAGTGAAGGCAGAAAATGCTCTTCCTCCTGCTATCCCTGCTCATTCCTATCCCCATCCCCATGCCCAGGAGAAGTTCCCATTGCCTCCTTTGTGTTGGCTTTGGGGCTCATAAGACCTACTTTAGCTCATTAATCCATCAGAAAATGTTTGACTTGCTAGGTTTTTTCTTTCTCTGGGATGATCTGTAAATCCAGGTTAAATCGCGCTTTATAACCTTCTAAAATCTCTCCAGTGATTTCTGCGGCTAGGGTCAGAGCACAGGCCACCCACAGCTGCCCTCCATAGGCTGGGGAAAACACACAGCAGCAGGGTGGGCAAGATGAGGACAGGGCTCAGGGCAAGGGGACTATCTCAAGCCATCTTCATCTCCTAAGGAAACTGTAGCAGCCTGGACACACTACCTGTGAAATGATCCCAAACAAACCTCTGTTTTCTCCAGCAAATGGGGCATGTTTTGTTCTTAACAGCAGAAGCACACACAACATAGTAAAGGGACTTATTTCTAAAGTCTACTCAAATTACTGCCTAGATACATAAAATCATAGAATTGTCAGGGTTGGAAGGGACCTCAAAGATCATCTAGTTGCAACCCCTCACACTAGATCAGGTTGCTCAGAGCCACATTCAGCCTGGCCTCAAAAACTTACAGGGATGGGGCTTCTACCACCTGGGCAACCTGTTCCAGTGTCTCATCGTGCATTTAGTGGCTGCATGTGGCTTTCCCAGTAATTCACAGAATCCTAGAATAAGTGATTCCCCCACTACTTGCTTCAAAGGACCTTTGCCAACCTTCAAATTTTCACAAAAAAAAAACCCCAAACAAAAGAAAAACAAACAAAACCAAACCCCCCCACCCCCAAACAAAACAAGACAAGACAACCACTTTTTCACTTCTAAGACTGCCAAATAGCAAAGTATAAGGAAAAACAGGTCTGGAAATCTTAACATTTGGGAACAGAGTTAAATTGACAAGATGATCCACAGGGAGATTTACAGTGGTGTGAGAAAAGGGGCCCTGCATTTTTCATGGTTCCCAATGCAATAGTAACAACCAGAGTTCTTCATTAAGGTTAAGGATAAAGTTCACAACTGACAGTTAAATAACCAACCTGGTCCAGTCCTTCTCACAGACAGCTCCAGTAGAGAGAGTGCTGCACACACTCTGCTGGGATTTGTGCCCTGGCCCTTTTGCACGGAGGTAGCACCAACTGCCCCAATTTCCCAGCTGCATCTCTGTTAGCTACAAATATCCTGTGGCCCAGCTGGGCTACCACAGCAGCTGTTTCCCAATTGTCTGATCACCTCTCTGAGTTATTTTTGGAGAGCTGAATGCACACAGCCTCGGCAACATGTGCATGTGGTTGTCACATTTCTGCTTGACCCAGCAGAGCACACAGCAGGTACAGGGCACTGCTAGTGGAGTGGCCTGGGCTTACGTGCACCCCAAGGATACTGCTCTGGGATGCCCACCAGTACACATTTTAATCTACTCTAAGGGCCTCCAGGCATTTGGGTTCTGAGAAAAAACCCTAAAATTATCTGCCCAGGCCAAAGCCTTATCTGTCCATAGATCTTGGTACTTGACTGCTACTTTGGCTTCTTTTGTACTGCAGGAGTCATTTGCCCTCCTCCCCCCAAATACCACAGTGCCTTCTCTAATATAAAGTCAAAATCTCTCTGTCAAACCCTGTTGTTAGTTGGCTTTACCCCTGTGGATAATCACTGAATAATGCAAAAAAAGTGAAGAATGTTGAGTGCTCCTTTCTCCCTCCTAATTAAACAACACGTTGGTAAGATCATTAGTAATCATTTAACATCTGATTTTCATGTTTGTTGTTGCTGTTGCTGTAATATTTTTGCCTTTTAAAATTCCAGAACTAAGCTTTTCAAGAGTGACTGAGGTTGTGTGGGAGAGAAGTCTGCATCCTTGCCAGGGCCCCAAGGATATGCTTTATATTTGGACTGCTTAAATTCTTCCTCACGATCAAGGCTGCCCAGGGAGGTGGTGGAGTCACCATCCCTGGAGGTGTTCAAGAGGTGATTGGACGTGGCACTTGGTGCCATGGTTTAGTAGTCATGAGGTCTTGGGTGACAGTTTGGACTTGATGATCTTTGAGGTCTTTTCCAACCTTATTGATTTGATGATTCTATGGCTCTTGGTTCAGCTAACATCATATATGTGTGAAGCTATCAACAGCAAACACAACTGTACAGACAGGACCCTGTTATCTGTCCCGGGGTGCCCACTTGTCAGTCATACCTTGATGTCTGATGACTCAGTAGGGTATTCTTCACACAGCAATACCTATTATCTTTGAGATCTGTGATGCTCTTTGCTAACCTGCCCACTGCCTGAATGTCCTGGAGACAGACTGCAGCACAGAAAAGCAGCACAAACTCCAAAAAGGCCCCTCAAAAAACTGAGCAAAAGTAATCCAAAAGCCTAGTACAAGGATAGAGACTTCCCAGGAATCTCTTCAGGACAGAAGTTCTTCTCAGAAGGATTACACTAAACCACTTAGTCAGCTATACTAGACTTCGTGGTACAGTGCTGTGCTAATCCTTACCCAGGAGATAAACACTTCATGCTGTGGGAAGACAATGTGATGTGAGCACTCTGTGTAATAAAACCTGCACTAAAACAACGCTGCTGATGCATTACCAAGCCCTATTATGGATCAGTCCTACAGCTGCCTCTTGAGTAGAGCTGTTAACTAAGGTGATTGACTTCCATTTGAACAAGGCAGTCAGGCACCCACAGAAGACCAGCTCAGGAGTCTTTGTGAAACACATCCTTCTCTATCCATACACGTCCAGCATTCACAGCAGAGGCCCTCTGCTGCTGTCAGCTGGCATGTGATAACCTGAAATCTCCCAGCTATAATGTCCCAGGAAGGGCTGCCCAGCTGATGTAGAGATCCAGTCCCTTTTCATTGCCTCGGGGATGAGTTTTTCTGCTCCCCCAGACAAGCCTGAAAAATATCACCCTTCATTTTATTATTCAAAACATTTCCAGTTTTGTGGAGGAGGGTTTGCTGATATTTCAGAAATAAGAAGACAACTGCTTCATGATCTTGTAACTAGGGAGCAAACGAGAGCTTGGTAGAAAATGGGAAAGGATTGAGGGGGTGTTGCACATTTCCCACCCTAACTCCTGTGGTTTTCTGCATTATAATTCAGTACCTTAAACAAGGTTTCTACCACAGATCTTGTGATATAAGGTGTTTTCCAGGGAGCCTATCTTCTTGGAAGTCAGAACAATATCTAAGACCCTAAAGAGTTAATACTGAAAGTAAAAGCAGAGGTTTCTAGTTGACAGGGCTGAAAAATGTGGGCAGTAGGAAACCTTAGAATTCAGAAACAGGCTACTCATCAAAAAAACCTTGAGATCTCAGCTTTTTGGTTTTTGAGGATGTAGCTAAGGGGTTTTTATTGCTTGTGCTGTAACTCCCAGGCACAGTGATTGGTGTTATGGTGAGTACTAATCAACTTCCCTGAATACTGCCTTAGGAAAGAAAAACAGAAACGATTGTCCTTTGTGGGATGAATTAGGATGTACCGCTAAAGATAATGCTTCCTGGCCCATATATTTTAAGGCCAGGCACAACCACATAATTCATCTAACCATTGTGACCAAGCTGTGATTGAGGTATACAGGTGATAGCAGACCAAAGGGGCTTGTCCACTTCTTGGCAGAGCAGGAGTCACTGAGCTCTCAGGCAGTGGCACCTCCCCCATCGAAATGCGACCCAACTCTGCATCCTGTTCCTTGCAGGGTGCTGGATTTTGCTTTGCAGTCCCTCCACCAGTTGAAGGGACAGCACTTTTGTTGGATCCAGCTGGTCTCTTTCAGCTGGGCATAAGGCAAAGTAACAAATAAGCAAACATGGGGGTGATGTTTTCTGGCAAAAATTAGTCTCCTTTCTTCCTGCTTCCCTCAGCATTTTGTATGTAAAAAAAAGCTGTCATAGACAGGTACTGAAATGTGGTCACTGTTCAGCATGTATGGGTCTTCCCTGTTGTAATATTGCTACAGATCATTTACTCAGTGTCTCTGGAAAAACAGAGCACCACAAATATATATTGAGCAATAAAAATAAAGCAAAATTCCCAGTTGTGATCAGTTCACTATCAAGTTCATTGTCAGTGTTATTTTTCTCTTAAGGGAAATATTCTATCCAATTGCTAAATTGTCTGTAATTTCTCTTAGTGACAAAGCCACTCTGCACTGGTTACAAACTCCATTATGAAGAGACAACTGTAAGAGTCACCCTGAAAGTAACTAATGTTATCTGAGACTTTAATTGTAAATGCATGAAATGATAATATGCTAAGCTTAAGGGTGCTTCATTTGCTCCTGCATACTGGTAATAGGATAGGATTTGTGTCACTTTATTGATCTGTGTTTACACAACACCACTGAGCAGACAAGCTTAAGGAAAGGAGCACATTTCCTTTGATAAAGCCTATGCCAACTACCTCCCAACGGCCTGACAACAGGGAGGAAGAGAATGAACTTGCTCCTTTGATTCAGAGGTGTGGACTGTGCACAGTTCTCCATTTCACTTAAGCAGGCAATATCCTCCTCTTTGATATTCTCCCTCAAGAATACTTGGAGGGAGAGAGCCCATCTGAGCAGAGCAGACTAGGATGCCAATTCTCCTTAACCCTGGCCACACCTACCTATATTAAGGCAAATTAATGAGGTATTCATTACCTTTTTTTTCTCACTGTATCACTCCTCTCCCTGCTCATTTCCCCAAACTGATTCACAGTGCAGGCACACCAATGCTAGTGCTGGCTCTAAGGAGGGAGCAAGACCACAATAGCCCTGACTTATATCTGCATAAAGAGGTTGTGATGCTTCATGTCCTACTGCTATGTCTGTGAAGGCTCAGGTACCCAGATGCCCCACAACAGAGATAAGGAGCTCTTCAGTATGAAGGGTCCTGTTGGCCTGCATACTTGGGTGAGCCAGACACACTGGACTATGAATCAAAAGCCACCATTGCTCTTGCTAGCAAATATTGTGGGAGAGCCAGTCATTTCTGACCTGAACAACGAGGAGGATCTGCAGTGTAAGTCAGTTCATCTGCACACATTCTCTTTTTCCCCTCCCTCTCCCCAGAAAGTAAACGCCACATCTTTTGTATTTCTTAAAATATCCCTTGTTAACATAATGAGGCCATTGACAGTTACCTCAAGTCAGCAGCCTACCACCATTCTGACAATTCAGCAGCATCGTCACTGCTCCAAGGAATTGGAAAACACAAGCAGTGCGGAAAACACAAACATCAATGTGCAAAACAAACACATCTGATGTATCAGAGCAGCAACAAAGAGCCCCCAGAGACTGCAGGGAAAGCACCTATTTGTTGGGGAGAGCAAACTCTGGGGGACATAATGAGCTGGTGAGGCACGGTTCAGCTTCTCTGGATTGAGAAGGTAATTAAAGAAGGCAGAAGTCAGCAGAACAGCATATTACACCCTGACTTTGTTAAAGTCATTAGCACTCACCCCCCACTGAGAAGCCTTCTCTTTCCCTCTCCCTCCAACCTGGCACATTTTATTACCAAAACCCAGGGTCATCTCACATAAATGGAGGAGTTAATTTTAAAACTTTCTCACAACACAGCTTGGAATCTTAGACTTTCTGTGCAGGAAATGTACAGAGGAAATAAAATGAAGCGAGAAGAGATTTAGTAAGATTGAAATGAAACTACAACTACCAAACCTCATGGATGTTTATAGAATAGGAATAGGAATAGGAATAGGAATAGGAATAGGAATAGGAATAGGAATAGGAATAGAATAGAATAGAATAGAATAGAATAGAATAGAATAGAATAGAATAGAATAGAATAGAATAGAATAGAATTAACCAGGTTGGAAGAGACCTTTGAGATCATCAAGTCCAACCTATCATCCAACACCATCTAATCAACTAAACCATGGCACCAAGCACCCCATCCAGTCTCTTCCTAAACACCTCCAGTGATGGTAACTCCACCACCTCCCTGGGCAGCCCATTCCAATGGCCAATCACTCTTTCTGTGAAGGACTTCTTCCTAACATCCAGCCTAAACCTCCCCTGGTGCAGCTTGAGGCTCTGTCCTCTTGTTCTGGTGCTGGCCAGCTGAGAGAAGAGACCAACCCCCACCTGGCTCCAACCTCCCTTCAGGTAGTTGTAGAGAGCAATAAGGTCTCCCCTGAGCCTCCTCTTCTCCAGCCCACAGCAACATCTGCATAGGCAGCAGCATGAAACCCACCAGTACATGGTTAAATCAGTACATATCTGCCACAAGCTCTACTGAAACTGGGCCTGATACCTGACAGCAATACACCTCTGTCCTGAGTTCAAAACAAGTGTTTGTTTTAAACATCAGTAAGAGAAAAAACCCCAAACTATCTGGAATTGCTTGCCACAACGTACTAATTTGGATGGGATATATCTGATACTTGAAGAATGTGGAGGGTTGGAGGTTTGACTTCAAGCCGGTATGGTTATGTACTTCCGCCTTTTAAGGTCCTTGGAGTTTTGATAGGAGACCTTGCTCTCTCTCAGTTGCTTTTTAATTTCCATTCATAGCTGAATATCCTGTGTGGCCAAAACTGAACAAAAGCCCTTGGTTATGGGAAAGAGTGATGTCATGGCATTTCTGAGCTGGCAGGGTACCCAGCATGGCAGCAGTGTGTGGCCATTACTGCAGTAACCAGAATATTCAGAGACTCTTCCAGAATGACGCATGACAGAGAACAGCAGGCTGGGCTACGCTTCTTTGCAAGGCCAGCACCACATGGCTCAATATATCATCCCAGACATGGCCAGACCCTCTGCAAGCTTACATTTGCAGAAAAGAGGAAAAGATCAAAGCTGTGTGAGTACTTTTAAATATCAGAGAGAACTGCCTCACTCTGTTCTGCTTCATGTGAGAGAGACTTTATTGGAGAATTAATTGCTTCTGCGTCAACAGAGTAACCTTGCACTGCCTCCACCCCGTTCCCAGCCACTCTGACCTTCATTACACCTTGACCCTTTCAGCCCATCTGACAATCAATTAGGACCGATAGGTCACACCCTTTTCTTCTACAATGCACATGAACACCTCAGAGGTGCTGTTGGCACATAAAAGCTTTTGCCCTTTCTGTTTCCCTCCCTAGATAATGAGCCATGTATTAAGGAGGCAGATGCAGTTTTAGCTGGTAATATCTTACATAATTATGTGGGTGAACAACAAAGACTGGTAGAACAGAAGGTGGTGGAACCAAGAAAAGCCCAACAGGCAGAACATCCCTGAAAGCTGCAATGTCACCAGTGTTCTTCCCTTTTGTCTCTGCTACTTGCAGGAAAAGGTTTGCTCCTTGCAACTCCAAGCAGCTCTGTTCTACACCTGTACTGTATCAGACTTATTTTAAATAAGCCTTGAAGTCCAGCCTACCCTACCAGTGTCAAGAATAGAATAGAATAGAATATAGAATAGAATAGAGTAGAATAGACCAGACCAGGTTGGAAAAGAGCTTCAAGATCATCATGTCCAACCCATCATCCAACACCATCTAATCAACTAAATCATGGCACCCAGCACCCCATCACATCTCCGCAAAGGTAGCTTAGGACATCAATCTGCTTAGGACAGGCCTGGACTACCAGATGAAGAGGGTTTTTCTGAGGTTTGTGTGTCTCACCAATCACTGTCAGCCAATTATCTTTCCACTCATTTGATTTCTTTGGTACAATGTCCAATATGTGTTTCTGTGCTGCTCTTTACCTTGTTCCTACATTCATCTGGACTTTCAGATGCACTCCAGTCAAAACTGGTCAAACAATAGCTGCCACTCTTACTTGGCCAGGAAACACTGCAGAGACAGTTTTCTGAACAGGAAAACACTACTCCTGGTACCAAACCGGAAACAAGTGTGTAAGAAACACAAAAAGCTGAAATAATTCTTCAGACATTGGGGAAGTATGGTATAGCAGCCACAGGGGGCAGTTAGATTTGGGTTCCAAACAGTGCCTCAGCTTAGTGCAGGTCTGTGATTTGTTCAAGAGCTGGGTGGAAATCCACTCCAAGTCTCTCAGACTTCTGATCTGAATGGTAACTTTGGCCTCAGGATGAATGGAAGAGGTTTTGGGTTTTGGGCTACTGATCTTACCTCTTTGTTATGTTTGCTCCAGTTACTCACCCATCCCTAGCTGACATAAGCTTGGCTCACAGACCTCTCCTGTGAGATCCACTTGCAGCTGCCAGCCCTGCACGCACACACACATTAAATCTTACCTAATGCATAATTACCAGGGGACAGGGACATTTAATTCACCTGATAACAGCACAGACACCCCCCCCAGGGAATGAAATAACGTGTAAAGGTTGGACACAAATGCACGTAACACGGAGACGTCATGGTTTACCCTACACAAACAGTCACCGCAAATCCCAGATGCCACCTGAGGAAACAGTTAAGAGTTAAAGTGCCCTGTGGGACTACACTCTGTATATTAACCTGGGTATAGGCAGTTTTTCCCTGGAAAATTTTATAATTGAGGACAACAGTGCATGGGTGAGACAAAGCACAAGTCCTATGAGGACAAGCCCTGTGAGGAGAGGCTGAGGGAGCTGGGGTTGTTTAGCCTGGAGAAGAGGAGGCTCAGGGGAGACCTTATTGCTCTCTACAACTACCTGAAGGGAGGTTGGAGCCAGGTGGGGGTTGGTCTCTTCTCCCAGGCAATCAGCACCAGAACAAGAGGACAGAGCCTCAAGCTGCACCAGGGGAGGTTTAGGCTGGATGTTAGGAAGAAGTTCTTCACAGAAAGAGAGATTGGCCATTGGAATGTGCTGCTCAGGGAGGTGGTGGAGTCACCATCACTGGAGGTGTTTAGGAAGAGATTGCATGGGGTGCTTGGTGACATGGTTTAGTTGATTAGATGGTGTTGGATGACAGGTTGGACTTGATGATCTCAAAGGTCTTTTCCAACCTGGTTAATTCTATTCTATTCTATTCTATTCTATTCTATTCTATTCTATTCTATTCTATTCTATTCTATTCTATTCTATTCTATTCTATTCTATTCTATTCTATTCTGCTGCTGTTTTCACATTATGGGTTCAAAATGGGTGCACAGATTGTACAGGAACTTGGTGGCAGAGCCACCAATCCCTTTCTCCTTTGCACTCCTTTCTGATGCTTTAGTTTTGTGAGAACCAAAGGAAGTTCAGAGAGGGGAGCTTTGCTTGCACAGGCACAGCAGAAGCACTAAAGGTCACTCAGAATTTCAAACTGAAGGGAAATCCTGTGTGCATATGCTGCCTCTGGCCTGGGGCTGTATCTGAGTCCCCAGCTTCCAGAAAAAAAGGATGCTTCTCCCTGGAATATAAACTCCAAAGATCTATTACACTTACTCTGCCTCCTCTTCTGCAGCAAAAGCAGATACAATCACCTGCCCATTACATAGCCACAGACGTCCTTTACATGGCTGTGTCTCCCTGTTCTCCTCATTTTTATTTCATGCTGGTGAAATATACTTGGCCAATTGAACCAGACTGTACTTACTCACATGCTGGAGTGGTGAAATCTCTCCTTCACCTCACCTAGCCAGTGCACCAGGATATACTGGGACCAGTTTGAGGGCTGGAGGGGCAGTTTGGCTTCCATTGTTCACTCCCACATGAGGCTCTGAGACAAAAATTCAAAGACAAGACTGCCAAGTGGAAGAGGTCAGGGAGGCAGGTGCACAGTGGTCTAACCAGATTGGTAGTAACACTGTGTTTCCAACCCATAAGCCAGCAAGCAGTCTGCTGCTGATGTAGGCTTGGTTTCCCTCCTGCCAAATGGACCCAGATTTGTGCTAGTAACAGATTTGCTTTCAGCAACATGCTGCAGTCTTTGCTTCTAATCTCCTGCACACTTGACTCCTTTGCCCACCCTGTTGGAAAAGAATTTGAGTCTGAAATGACAAAAAACCCATCCATGCAGGGGGCAGAATGATACTGGGAAAACCAGCACCAGATCCTGGAAAGAAAGACTACATGGGAAGGAGCACACATAAAAGGTGCTGAGTTAATATGTTATGGACAACTTTACATTTGGATGCAGTTTAAATAGGTACACAGAATACAGGAGCATGCTTTGCAGTCTCTAAAAGGGATAGCCTATAAACAGACTTTTAGGTCTATTAAAACATCTTTTAAAACCCATGAAAACACTGAGTAAAGACATCAAATGATATTTATGTCTCAAACTCAGCACAAAATTGCTACAGCCTTCCTTTTCTTTCTTCTTCTTTTTTTTTTCCCCTTTGAAAAACAATAGGAAACAAACTGGTTTATCTCACCCTACCTGTAGTAAATACCTTTATGGCAAGGTAATTGCTAAGTGCATTGTGTTGAATGATTCGTTACTTTGTTACAGGAACATTTGTCATGCCCTTTGGAGATGGCAGAAGGGAATTCTCCTGTGACCTGTAGAAAATGGAGTCAACAGCATTACTCAGAAGCAAAAATCAAGAAGTTTAAAAACAAGCTTAAGAAGGGTTTCCCATGATTCCTGAAAAAGACACAACCTCCACTTCCACTGCAGCCAAGCTAGCTTATTCCAGCACTTTTAGACCATTGATGATTAGTGACTAACTAGTGCTCAGGGTAGGTGATTCACTGCTGAAAGCGCTGCAGGGCTGTGTCCTGTGCACAGCTCCATTCTCCTCATCACAGCAGTGCAGGACATAACGCTGTGGGCTGTCTGTACTGGAGAGAAGATCATGAGCTCGATTGTGTACTACAAACAAAGGGAGAGTCATTATCAGAAGCTGCCTTGCCAGGCTGCATGAAAAAACGCCTCTGCAAATTGCATAATGCCCCTGGATGTTCCCAGCAGTGCCATGGCAGGTCCACAGGGCTGGCACTCGGACAGGGAGGAAGCCGGATCTCCTCCCTCCCACCCTCCCTCCTAGCATGGGAAAGCTCAGGAGAGCTGTTGTGTAGGCAAAAAAACCAACCCCTTACTTATCTCCTGGGAAAGAGCTGTGCTGCTCTGGAGCGATGCCTGACACACAAGAGCTGTGGTCATGGATCAGAGGGAGCCTGGCATGGTGGCGAGATGCAGTGCAGAGTTTTGAGCACCTGGAGAGGGAAACAGGAGATGTCACACTTATTCTCCTTGTACATATATCTGTGCATATTATAGCACATCCCTGTCCCTCAGCCTGTGCTCATCTTGTTCACTGTGACAGTGCACCCCAGTTTTGATTGGTCCCTGTGCTTTATGACAGGAAACTGAAGGACAGAGGAACATTGTAAATGCAAAGTCTGTGTGTACTGAAGAGCCTGTCTTGCACTCACTGTGGAAGAGTTTCACACCACAGTGAAGCTGATGTGGATACCCTGTTCTTTGCTTGTTCATGGTGCCCTAGGGAAAAGTTTAACACCACAGTGAAGCTGATGTGGATACTCTGTTCTTTGCTTGTTCATGGTGCCCTAGGGAAAAGTTTAACACCACAGTGAAGCTGATGTGGATACCCTGTTCTTTGCGGGTTCACGGTGCCCACACCAAGGAAGGAGAGAAAATGAAACACAGCTGGGGCTGTGGAAGGGAGCTGCTTCATTATCTCAGTGTACAGTCAAAATGCAGCAAGAGGCTGAAGTGTCCAAGGAACACCAAATTCCCACCAGAACAGCAAATGGCAATGTTCCCAGCCAATGCTGAGTGGGCAAAATTTCACTATGAACAAATGTGACCGTGCTAAGCAGTGTGTGTGACCTACCCGGCTGCATTTCATTTGCCTGAGAATCCATCTGCTTGGAATGCCTTCTCCTCTGCCTCCTCCTCCACCTTCTCCACCTCTTCATCCTCCTCCTCTCCTGTTCTGGTGGCACTAAGGATTTACAAGGCAGCAGAGAGCATTTCCTAATACTAGTTGGGTGCAACTTTCCAGCAAGACTGGTTGTGCTGTTAACTGTCACAAAGGGAAGAACACAAGCGGCCAGGCAAGGGAGAGTGCTTCATACTCTGGAGATGAACGATAAGTGATATTAAATAGATCAATGTCTGCAAAATAAATATCTGAAACTTGCAAGGCTACTGTTACAGACATTGCTGGGTTTATTAGAAAAGAGGAAAGCTATTTAGAAGAGTGTATTCTAGTGGAAAAAATTGAGATCTATGTAAACTAGCCAGAAAGGAGATGTAACTTAATGGAATTAAGAGTTGCAGCAGAATTTTGAATTGAAGTCTGGGGATAAGTGGGAGGTATGGAGGAACACACAGTTTGGTTGAAGCTCTGAAATCTCTCTGTTAAGAAAAAGGATAGGACTGAACAATGGAGGTAAGTGGAAAACAGAAAAGAGCAGTCCCTCCAAATGGAGTCCCAACTAGGTAAGGTGGATACACACCATGTCACACCAAAATAGGTAGCCACCCCATGACCACATTTAAAATGATTGCTGTACAAATGGCAGCAATCTGAAAATAAAGGAAGAGGAACTAGAATGCCTGGCTTTAAGTAATGACACTGGCAACAAATGCATCTTGGAAAGTTTCTAGAAAGTGCTAATTAGTAAAATACTATTATACCAGATTTAAACAGCATGAATGTCAGAACAGTTCATGCCAGGGAGGGAAAGATAAATAAGTAACTCAAGTTTTCAGAAGATCTACATAGATTGAATGTACCAAATTAAATGTTTACCTTTAAAAAGGGGAACTACACAAAAAGTGAGGAAGTCAATTGAAAATAAGCAGCTAAAACCAGTAGAGCACTTCTGGATGACATGTTTGTTTACAGACTTTCTACAGCAGGCTCAGCATCAAATAAAAGATACTAAAAGGAAAAGTAAGCCAACACAACTAAACTGTGCAGCACTTCTGAGATGTAAGATAAATTCTTCAAAAAGTGTGGAGTTAAGGAGGATGGAAAGGAACACAAAAGTTGACAAAGTGGATGTGAAACTACAATAAAGTACAAGAAAATAAAAAGCAACTTGCTAAAGGCATGAAAAGGAACAATAAGACTTTTTCAAGCACAGGAAAAGCAGAAGGCTGACAGAGAGTTTGAGGGGTACATGGACACCTGTATGTAAACAGAACACTTGAGAGAGCAGTGCTAAGTTTGCCAGTGGAAAGTCTGATGAGGGACTTCCAGGGCTGGAAATTGTGGAGAGCAAAGCCACCAGCTGGAAGGTCAGCCCAACGTGCAACAACAAAAAGACATAATGAAAAGGGGCTGAAAGCTTGGACATTCATGTAAATATGTTCCTGGATCTCCTCCTTGCCAGAAACCAGGCAGGTGTCAGAGGAACAAACCTCACCTCGTTAAACATAGAGCTAGTGCAGCCCAACAGGTTTCCTCAACACACTGTCTCTGGATAACACTAGAAAGCAATGAGGGGCAATGTGTTGAGGATGCCAATGTGACATTTCTGAGCTGTATGGCTCAGAGACAAAGCAGGTAGATTTTAGGCAGCCCACTGAGGTGATTCTTGGAGACTGGTAAGAGCTGGCATCCTTTACCTACACAGAACTAACACAAAGGAAAACATTCACTTGCTGTGCCCCATTGAAGTCCTCTTTGAATTAGGATAATACCCACCTTGTGAAGTTGCTTCAATAATTAATTGGTAAGGCCAAAGCTTTGAGATTTTTACATGCATGCACAAATTATTTAAACAGCTTTTAAGCAGTTCTCTTTTAAATGTGAACAGACACGGTTACGTCAAGGTCCTTTCAACTGGGTATGTGACCAAGATGAAAGTGGGGTCTGGAGCCGATCATCTTCAAAGAGGGAGCACCTGGAGGGGCTGCTCTGTGTGGATGCCAAGCACTGCACAGGTACTGGAGATTCAAAACATTCCAGCTGCTAATTTGTTACATCAAGCTTTTTCATCTAAGCTGGATCAGGCACAGACTTCCTGCAATAGACAGAACCGTGCTGTAGTCATTTGAAGTAGTGGCATACTCAAGGTGCAACCTTTTCATTTCTGAGCATTTCTGCTTATCCAATAATTAAGCAATTAACTTTCATTTTCCCCATAAACACCTACCACAAGCAATTACATTTAGCCATGTCTTGGCAGGTCTTAGTTCCATAAGCATTTTTTTAATGCTAATGTCTATTTTTTTTTAATGGTAGCTCTCCAAAACTTTGCTTGGAACCATATTGTGCTATTTGAAGGAGAGAGACTTTGTGCTTTATCCAGGCCTAAGGATAGGATTTTCTGGAACCAAGCACAGCTCGAAATACAAATAGACAACACCACAGCACCTGACATGCTAATACTAATTAAAACAATTAAATTAAGATAACAAGACTTTGACAATTGGCTCTTTTCCTTGAATTTGGTTATGTGGAATTTCCTAGCCATACAGATCTTCCAAATTGAAAATCCAAATACTTTTCTTCTCCAAGTGCTCCTTTTCTTCTCCAAGTGTTCCTTTTCTTCTCTAAGTGTCAGCATACTCTATCTGAAGGCATTAAAGACTTCTCAAGGGAGGTGTGGTTGGAAATACTGTCTCTTACCTGTCCCATTCAAGCTCCTGAGCCACACTGGTATGGAAGGCAGGCAAGACTGATGTTCAGACTCTTTCAAGTGAAGCTGTAAATCCTAGCAGATGCTTTGGATATGCAGGTGCTTTATTCCTAACATCTCTCCCTGAAACATCACACAGTCCAGTCATGCTGTGTGGTCTAACAAACAAGCTTAAGGTTTAGGTTGGTGCTTTTTCAACCAGACCTTAGGTCACCATCCATTGGGCCTTAGGCACTTTGAAGCTCATGCATGTAATTAAATCCAGTTAAACAAAGGCTAAGATCCATCTTGTCTTTATACCATCTTGAGGGCTGAGCTGAAATAAGCTGATGTTCTCTTTGTACTTTTCAGCACTCCGGAGTGGAGATCAAACATGTTGCATTTCTCATGCTGGGATTAATAGGTGACTCCTGGCTAACTGAACCTCTCTCTTTCCATGATACCAATATGTCCAGCATTCTCATTTCCACATACTGTAGCCACCTTCATGGTTGACATTACTGTGGTCTCTGATCAGTCTCATAGTCTCAAATGCATACATACCAATCACATCTCTGTGACTGATAGCTGCTCTTTTGCCAAGAGTACAGATGGACACCTCCAGGCCAGAGAAGAGAATATATCCCACACCATGGCAGACACCTTCCAGCTCCTTGGAGTTCTCAGAAGACAACACAGTCACAGCACCAGCTTTTCATTCTTGTTCTCCCTCTAGCAAGAGGCATGGGACAAATCCCAATGGCATCTATAAGCATCTTACCAAGGACTTCACAGATCTTCTACTGGATTCAGCAAACTTGACTCAGACCTAATTGCTCCTGCCATCCTTCCTGTGTTCCTGGACTTCACAGGGTAATAATAAGGACAGAAATAAATTCTTTGTTTACTCTGGTAACTGGAGAGCTGCTTTAACCTCTGGCTAAAAACAGGTGCATTTTCCTATCAGGTCCATGAGTCACTCAGCCCAGAAAAGACTGGTGAACTTGGAAAGCCCAACACTCACTGAACAACAGGAAAGGAGGATTTTTTTTTAATTGAATGGTGGCACATTTAATCATCTGGTTTTCCTGGGGGGCTTTTTTCTTTTTAAGTCATGTCAAGTCATTGGTTTAATACAGCTCAGGCCTGTTCTTTGCAGATTCCGTTTCTGTGAAGTATTTCAGCATCATATCCAGTCTGGGATGGAAAACACTCCTATGGGAAATAGCAGGTGGAATGTGTGGCTACATAAACAGTGCAGCCAATTAATACCTCTGTAATAGATTTTGTGCTTGGTCCGGAATAATCAGACCTTTCAGCACAGGCACTTGTATTTTTATTTTGGGTTTTGGTGTGAAAACAAATTGCTCTCTTTCTACAGAACTCCTTTCACAGAAAATAGTGTTGCTCCTCATATACCACCCAGTCAAGCACAGCCAAGGAGTGCTTAAAAGGTGACCTTTGAAGAGGACTTCTTTTTGAGGAGTTAAAAAAAACCCAAACTACTGTCAATATTTTTCCTCTCCAATTTCAATACTTGAAATTCAGGTCTCATCAGTTTGTTTTTGCAGAACCAAAGACTTATGACAACATCTAAGAAGCTGCTCTGGGGATGTTTCTCCACTGCACAGTTAACTCATGTTCTGACTCAAACTAACATCAGTGGCTCTTGTCTGGTGTGCTCCCAGTCCAGACCAGCTTACTTGGTTGGCTGCAGAGAGCAGAACCTGGGACCGAACCTTACTTGTTTTGCAGTGTGGTTGCAGACAGGAAATTCAGTTAAAAATCACTTGAATTCTGATGGTTCCCCAGTGCACCTCCTCTGGCTCCTCCTGTGGAAGCCAAGTGACTCTGAAGAATCCTCAGCCTCTGAACACCAGAAAAGTCTGTCTTTATGGTCAGATACAGAAAGATTAGTACAGCATCAGCAAAGTCACAGAAGCATGGGCAGGCCTTCACATGAGACTGGGCCAGGTTAACTGTGCAATGAAAATGAAGTTTGATGGGAGAGCTGATTTTGGTGTTAAATCTCTGTTGGTTTTACTAGTGCCTCACTAAGTGTCTTTGAAACAAGGAGAAGCCACCTGGTCACTCCACAGCAGGAATGTTCAGAAGAGTTTTCTCTTCATGCTGGTGTCCTTTGAGGAATATCAGTGCCTCAGAATGATGAAGAGAAGGCTTGTCATTCTTGGCACTGGAAACAAAACAGGTAAGTGTATCTTTGATGTAATGTAATACAAATCCCTCCCAACAGAGCCATACAGAAGAACATGAGCAAAGCATCTCCTTTTCTACAAAAATCAAAAGCTTTCTTCTTTGCTTTATATCATAAACTACAAATATTTCCAGTTCCTGCCCATTCCCACCCATTTCTCTCTCTCCCCATGCTATGCCCCTCTTCAGGTCGCTTTGACACTGGTACTACTTACACAACCACCAGAAAGTCAATTACCCACATACATTATGGCAAGGTTAATTTTTAACCTCTTCCAGCTGGCTCAGAAAGATTTGGTCCTCCAGCCAGTGATGAAGTAACAGCTTTCCATTCCTGTCATGCATGATTTGGGGGATGCCACATGAAGGCAGAGTCCTGCCTGAAGACCTGCACTGCATGCACACCTCCCTATCCTGAGCCCATACCAGGACAAGAGAAAGAGGCCAAAGGTCTGCAGAAACCACATGTGCCCAACACCTGTGGGGATGGATGTAAGAGGAAAGATGAGCTGAGTATGACACATTCATCTGAGAAAAATGAAGTTAATTTGGGTCACTATGAGTCTTAGAGATCTACGAGAAGGGTGTCAGTGTCACAACCAGTGCTTACTCACCATGGTCAAAGTCTGTGTCAACAAGTGATCGGAGCACTACCCAGTATCTGTCCATGAGTTCTCCACGGAGGCAACAGACCCCAGACTTGGTGAGGCAGATGCCAGTACACACAATAAACTTCCAGAGAGAGAGTCTGTAGAGCATGACATTGCTCACCTCACACAGGGACCCACAGCCTTACAGCTGCACAGAGCATGCCACCCATCCAGCTGGAGAGAGAGATGGAGATGAACATCATGTGGGAGCCTGCACTGTGGAGCGAGCCCAAGTAGAAAGGATCCTACTCTTCTCTGACACTTCCTGCAGCATCAGCGCCCAGCTATATGCTCCAGTTGAACCAGCTTGCTAGCCTTGCAAGACACCCATCTCAAAAAAAAAAAAGTAAAATAAGCCCCCCCCAAAATGAGAAGGAAGGAGTAGATATTTTCTAGCATAGCAAATCTAACCAACTCATCCAAAGCATTCAAGGAGCACCAGACTTGTTGTAGATGCTAGGAGAAGGTGACAATGACCAGGATTATAAGGGGAAAAAAATTTCTCTCTGGTGATGGGTAGCTGCTACAATGCTAAAAGGCTGTGTTGAGAGAACAGCTCTTTGAAACTGCAGTTACCCAAGCTGAAGCTGTTCAGTCTGGAGAAGAGAAGGCTCCGAGGTGACCTCATTGTGGCCTTCCAGTATCTGAAGAGGGCCTACAGGAAGGCTGGGGAAGGACTTCTCAGGATCTCAGGTAGTGATAGGACTAGGGGGAATGGAATGAAGCTGGAGGTGGGGAGATTCAGGCTGGATGTGAGGAGGAGGTTCTTCACCATGAGAGTGGTGAAACCCTGGAATGGGTTGTCCAGGGAGGTGGTCGAGGCCCCGTCCCTGGAGGTGTTTAAGACCAGGCTGGATGAGGCTCTGGCCAGCCTGATCTAGTGTGAGGTGTCCCTGCCCATGGCAGGGGGGTTGGAACTAGATGATTCTTGTGGTCCCTTCCAACCCTGAATGATACTATGATACCTGCCTTCTCCCTAGGTGCCTCCTTTATCTTTTCCATGCAGTGGTACCCTGCGTGCCCATGGCCACTGAGCTGCACTGCTACTAGTGCTGGCACAGAGGAGGACAGATTTACACCAGATCCAAGTACCTGTGTGGTCATGGCAGAAATCTAACAGCACTAAGGAAGAAAAATTTACTTCTTGATGAGAAACATTTTATGAAGTGTGTGATTTTTTGTAAAACCTCCTCTGGAGCTACATCAGTGGATTTTTCACTTTAAAAGCAATTTTGTGCTTCTCAATTGAAGAAGAGGTATGACCAGTTATGTGAAATGCCCCTAACTGAGCCCCAGGTACAAATATTTTTCCCCACAGGTGCAGTTTAGAACAGAACAGGAGCAGGAAAGTATCTGAAAAAAAGTTTCAAAACAAGGCGATGTCTGCGCAGACAGCAAAGCCTCAGCCTCCAGCCCTACTTCCAGCAGCCAAACTCAAGCATGAGAGTAATGTTCAGAGCCAGGTGAGGCTGGAAAAGGAGTATTTAACAATTAACCTGCGTAACAACAGCCCCAGCCACTGCTGGACCAAACTGTGTGAGAAGTCAAGAGCAAAATTCAGCAGAGGGGTTAAACAGAAGCAGTGATAGAACCATGCTCAGACATAAAAGTGACCATATGCTCTGCTTACAAACACTCAAACCTCAGCTGTCCTTAGTGCCACTACTAAGGGAGCTGGTCTATATTATTATGTTTGTCTTTTATTAACAAAAAATAAAAATACTACTACTGAAAATATCTCTACCTCTACAACAATTCAATCAAGGCTTCTCAATTCTCTTCCTCACTCCTGAGCCCCATGTGATTTGACCACCTTTAGGGCAGCCAGTGTAACATGCCACGTGAGCACAAACTCATTTTTTTCTGGTTGCCTGCTTTGTGGCCAGTGTACTTAGAAGCAAGCCCAGCCTGCTTCAAGCCAATCCACCCCAGACACTAAACTAGGAGTGAGAATCCAGTTCTGCATCCACCACCCTCCCCATTAAGCCAGCAACATCTCTCTTAATGGAAGAGAAAAGGGACTGGTCAAAAGCAGGGTGAAAGGGGAGATTTCTGCCCTGCCAATGTTGCAGGTGGAAGCACCAGGGCACGAGAAAGTGATGGTTCAGTGTATTGTCACAGCAGAGTGGGGAAGGATGTCAATAACAGAGAAAAATGTGCCCTGCAGCTTCTGTGGTACCAGCACTGTAAGACTCATGCATTTCTGGGCCACCTAATAATAGCAGAATATTGATAAATAGAGAGCTGGGACTAGGGTGTGCAGTGTGTGGGGAAGGCAATGACAACAGGGGAAAAGCTGATTGAGGAGGAGTCAGGAATTGATCAATATGAGAAAATTAGGACCATGAGTTAGCTTCAAATATGGATGTCCACAAGCAGGTGAAGGATGTATGTCAAGGTGACAGCCTGGCTACAGGAGGTGTGGGTTGTTTGTCACCACACAGGTGACAATGTTGGGTGAGGGACTGCACTGTGATGGGAGACAATGGGTTTTGGTTTTGCACTGCTCAATTTAACCCCAAAGAGTTGCTGGGCTGCAATGCAGATCAACATGATGCTCTGTGATCCAGCCCCCAGAGGAGAGAGAAAAGAGCTCACCCTCTGCCCCTCGCCCTGCAGGATGGCCAGGGCCATCATTCTACACAAGTGCTGATTTAACAGGATTCACCACCTTTTGCCATCTTTTGATCATTAAGAGGTCCACAGGGTGAGGTGGTGACAAAAGGGAGCCCTTTGCAGTGAAGGAGAGAAAATCCAGAGATGGAGACTCTTCTCCACCCCAGACAGGAGAAGTGACATGGCCTCTCTGCACACCCATAAGTGCTGCTTTCTGGGAATTAAATTGCAAGTAAAGAAACCAATACATACACCAAGGCCTGGCTTGCTTTTTCCAACCTTTTCAAACACTTGGCAGCAATGAAGAGGGATGGGTAGAGCTAGTGTTGGTAAAGGATTAGTGAAACTTCATAGTTCTTGTTTATGTGTCAGGCTTTGAGGAGCCAGGGCTAAGCTGAGGCTGTGCACAGCTATCAGCACGCCATGAGCAAGCTGCAACTTCACCACCACAGGGAAGAGTGAGTTGGAAAGAAAATCTCTTGTGGATTCCCAAAACAGCCACTGGATGATCTGGTTCTGAGGTGACTAGTAATAATTTGGACTGGTTTGACACTCTGTGGCTTTACTGGGAAGTTACCTTTTTCTTTTTTTCTTTCCCAGCATGAAGAGGCTAACCTCCCCTTGCTGGGTTCCAGGGAAATACAGAGGAAGCTCAAAACAATTTACTTTAGTACAGTAAAGGTCACAGTGATGCTGATGGGAGGGAAGTGGGAAGTTTTGATCCATGCTAAAATGTCCTAACTATATCACGTTCAGATCTGGCCTCTCAAACAGGTCCCACAATAAGGGGGGGCCAAAAGCACACAGTGAAGAGTAGAAATGTAAGCCAGTGTCTGTCAAAACACAATGTGAGTTGGGCCTCAGAGCATCTTGCTCTTGTTCAGCTATGCTAATTATCCTTCCTGGGTCAGCTGGGTTTTTGCTTGGCTTTAAAATATTATTTCCCTGATCTCTGAATAAAACCTAATATACCTGCTCTCCAGGCTTCATGGAAGCAGACTCAGCCTTCAAACCCTCCTGCATTCCTCCTTTGTGCTCCTGTTTCTGCATCACACCATCCTCCACTAGCTCAGAGGCATCAATTACAGGATGATCCCAGGGCACTCATATGATGCCATCAAAACCCATCGTTCCACCTCCTCACACCACTTCCTCAGCACTCCGTCCTATGATTCCCATGTTGCTGGAAGGGAGGAGCAAGAAAACAAATGTGACCTGTGCTTCTTCAGGACAGCTCTTGCAGCAGCTCTTTCTGTCAAATTAAGTAAAAGGAACTGACAGAAAGGAGCCTGTTATTCCAGTTCTGCTGGCCACCTGATGACAGAGGCAATTGATTCCAAATGCAAATAGAAATGTTACGAAATGAGTAAGAGTCAGTTGTCCTTACAAAAAAATTTGCAACCAGAAAACTGCATCTTTTTTTCTTTCCTTATTCACAAGGTCAGAAAGAGAAATGATGATGAGCTGATGAGCTGAATCATCCAGAGGCGCTTAGTCTGCAGGTCTCTCCAAACAATACTGAAGGATGAGATTTTTAGTAGCTGGAGAAGAGGAATACAACCAACTTGGCCCCTTCTTCCCCTTTTTTGAGCATCCTTACTTGTGTTATCGGCAGAGGTTCAGAAAACACAACAGAGGGATTTCAAGAAGCTCTGAGACATTAGCTCAAGTTCTGAATTTTCCAACATGAGTCTTTTCAAGTGGAATGAACAGAGATGTCTACTTTTTTTTTCCCCCCTTAAGAAACAAATGCACAAAGAAGCAAGCTACAAAGCATAACACTGCAAGCCATCCAAATCTGGTTTCAAAGCGAGCAGTTCATGTAAACTTAACGTCCAGCTTTGTAAAATTGCTTCTGAGGAAACCTCTAAGCCACAAATAACTCAATTACAACATATTCAGACCTGAAGTTGTCAAGATTCATACTGCTTAGGGGCATTTGCATTTCTCCCTCCCTCCCTTCTCATTTTGCTACAGCAAATATTTGAGGGAAGCATTTAAAGGCAAGCTTTCAGTGCTGACTGTAATTTTCAAGTACACAACACTGAAAAGGGAGGAGAGGAGAATCTATCTTGATTTTTTTGCAGCTTTGTCCTGAATCACAAAGACCAGATGGGTAATTTCAAGCAGAATGATTTTTGTGTCTGAATGGGAAACACACAGAATAAATGAGAGCAAAAGCCAAGCCTCCTGTGCAGCAGGTCCCTCCTAGTGCAGCCCTCAGAGTGAAACAGGAAAAGCATCCCTGTACCTGCAGACCCCTCAGCGATGGAAAGCTTCACAGTACTGCAATGCCTTTTTAAAAGACACTGCTTAGTTTGATGCACCAAATTCATAAACCTGTCTGTTCCTTCACAGATGATATAGGATGGATGCACAGTGAAAAACAAAGCTTTCTCGCTCTATTTATATAAATGTGGCCAATGCTTTTCTTCTTGTTCAAAGACTCTTGTGTGCATGTCCTTGGTGTGCAAGTAAGACAGTGCAACATTATCCTGACTCAGTGTTTATCTCTTGCCAAATGCCTGTAATAAGGAATAAACATCTCTATATCTTGCTCTACTCTCCAGTATTTGTTCCCATCCCTTTGCTATGACTTACTTAAACAATTATTCCTACACTTACTCAATCCCAATCCTAACTGACTCACCTGTACAGATTAAACCATTGTAAAGGGATTATCTCCGTTTAATCCTTGTCCTATAGATACAAATTAGAGCAGCATTTGAAATGCACACAAGCCAACTCAACCTCTATGTTTAACTACAGTTTCCTTGCTGCTTGAGGTGTCTGTGACCTCTTTTGCTTTAATGAACATCTTCCTATTGCTTGCTTTTCCAAAACTCACACATGGCACCTACACTTATACAATTCATCTGTGCCCTTCCACAGTCTGTTCTCCATCTGTGTCTGCTCTTTTACCAAGTACCCAGACTCCAGCACCCAGCGATAGCTCTGAGTGTCTCACACACTGACCTCTGGTTGGGTTTGTGTCTATTCCTTCAGTATAACCAGAAAAGCATCCTTGCTGCTGTTCAGTCCACAGTAGCAAGGCCTCTTCTGAATGTTGAATTTTTCTTGCAAACTTGCATATTAAAAAATAACTACAAGCCCAAAGCTGTGTGACCATGGCTCCCATTCTGTAGCTCTTCGCTTTTCATGTGTTACATGACATGCCTTGGATTGCAAACTGAGACATTGCTCTGTGCAATGTCTCTCTTTCCAGTTTTGTGGTTTGACATGACAAGCCTCCAACTTTGACTTCAGTCTGAATGAGGAGATAATAAGTAATCAGTAAGAAATAAACCATAATACATTTTCACATGCTTGCTGAGTATATCCGAAGGACACAGGCTGCACAATGGCATCCTTGTGATTGCTTGAAACCAGTGGACTTCCAAGACTTCTCTAAGGCTGGAAGCAAACAGCCTGTCCATGGCCCTGCCCTGTGCTCCACCCACCAACAGTACTTTCCAAAAGTAATGGGCAGAGAGTGAAAATGAAAGGGTTAATTTCTCTCTCTCTGGGGTTAACCTTTCCAGGCTATTCAGTTTCCTTTCAGACTCCAGCCCTTCGGAGGCATGCAAGTTGAAGGATAGAATTACACACTGGGCATGTTTCCTGTACTTAGTGGGTGGATAGAGCACAACTTCCGCACTAATAATGTCAAGGTAATTAGGACATCCTGCAAAACCTGTAACAGGGAAGAAATAGCCATTGTTTATTGTCATTTCTATTGCTGAGGTGGTGGGCTTCCCTCATAACTCTTCTCGCCTTTCATTCTGAGTCCATCTCTAGTTTAGCAGAGAAAACTGGGTGAAATACAAGAACCCTAGGATTTGCAGTATGGATTTGGGATAAAATCTGAATATTTTTTCTCCCCCCCTCTAGCCTCACCAGTCCTCCCTGCCCTGTCTAAGGGCCTGAGGCAGTCACTGAAACCTGCATGCAAACTCAGGCAAGCCTCTCTGCCACCAGGCTGCAGAAGCACATCTTTAGCTCAGCAATGAGTTAATTTATGCAGCATGACACATTCCCAACAACATGGGATTGAGAGCACATCTTGCACACCCTCTTCTTCCACAAAGCAACTCTAGTCTGGTGGTGAGGACAACAACTGGGCAGATGAGGAAGACCTCTGGAAAGATATCTCCCCTCTTGAGAGGAGCCCTGTGTGCAACAGCTTCTTACTGGAGAGGCTTGTCCCAGCTTCTGCTGGAATGAAATTCTTCTTGCTTGCCTCTTGAAAGAAAAGGCACCAGCACTGACCTCCAACTGTTAACAAAGCCCAGCAGCCCCCTCCCAGTACACAGAGGCCACAGAGGGGTGTAAGATTTAAATAATTCTGCTCAGTGTTTCCTCCTGGCTCTCTTCAAAAGCTCCTTTCTTTGATGTAAGCTTTAGTGGTTGCGATTTGGAGGAGTGGAGCTCTTCCCCTGCCCTTTGGCAAGTCTTATTTTGGAGAAGAAACAAACTATCCTTGGGGCCAATGAATCTATGCCGGGAAAAAAAAAAAAACAGCAGACAAGCTTTGAGGAATGGAAACTTAGACCTGTTTCGAAAGATTTTTTTAGCAGCAGACAACTAACCCTACAGGTTTGCCACAAACTGCCTCTCCTCTAACTAAAAATATGCTAACGATGCCATGATTGCATGGGCACAATACTGGCAACCACTTGGGTGTGCAGCCCAGGCCTAGGGCTCTGCACGCACCGAGGGGGCTGGATGGGAAATGAGACACCTGCAGGACAATGCACAAGCCTTTGCCCCTCAAAAAAAAAGAAAAAAAGACAAGATCCTTTGCTTGTCTTTCCTGGCTGCAGTCATCACAGCCTGTACATGCACACAGATGCCAGCACAACTCGTCACATATCACAGGAAGTGTCTGCATGGTCAGATGCAGACCGTCATATGGTGGCTCAGCTTCGCCAGAGAGCTGGGGGCTGCTGAGTTCCTGAAGCCATTTAGATGCATTAGCAAGGTCCATCCCAGGATCACTTAAGCCTTGGCAAGGGAATGTGACTGTGCAGACGTATCCTTGACCAGGGCTGCTAGGTACTAACTCATGTGTACATTGCCCAGCTGAACAGGCCTTCAGTGCATAATGGAACACAGATAATGATCTGCTGAATTATTGCTCTTTCCTTTCCTAAGGCTTCCTGGCTGCTGGGTGCTGATGTTTTTAAGCACTTCAAGGAAAGCAACATTGATTTTCCCTCAGGTGGAGGATTTCAGGATGCCGCGTGTCCCTTCATTGCTCTGCCAAACATATTTCTGAGAGCCGTGGGTTTGCACACATTGCAAGCACAGCCTGCAACAATATCCTGGGGGGAATTGTGGTTCTAATTAACAACAGAGTCCTTCTGAAGGTGTCTCTATTAAGCTTGTACATAAGGGCAATCTGCTAGGAAATTTCTCTCCCCTCTCACGTGGCACAAACTGTTGCCATCTTCAAAAGATATTGACAATAATGCTGAGCCTAAATTGCTATGTGCACTGCTGCTGGGCTTGTGGGGGGAGCCACATGTTGTACAAGCCCTGTCTGAAGGGGCTTGTGTGTAATGAAATTCTGCACTTGCTTTTCAGAACTGCTAGATTTTCAAACAGTTCTTGTGATTGTTATTGAATTCAGCCTGTAAAAGAAAGCTGTGCATTTGGGGCATGAGGGAGAGGCAGGGAAAAAGAATCTCAGGTCCTGAAATAATTAAAGATGACTCTGAGAGGGTCTGGAAAGAAAAAAAAAAAAAAGATTGTGAAAATAAGTAACAGCCTAAGTCAAAACAAGATTGCTACCAATCAGGAGCTAATGGTTGTCTGTAACAATGCTTTTCACCCTACAAATAACATCAGTGTGTAAAGGTTAGTCTCTACTTCAAATTTACTAGCATAGTTTTATTGCTAAGAAGACCAGTATAGCCCTAGACACACATTTCAAAACCAGAACATTCATATAGGGTGGAAATACTGGTGTAACACAAAGTATAATTATTCTGGTAAACTTACCTTCCCTAAGGAAAAAAACCCCAGCTTGTCTGGTTCAATGTATGTATTGAAAGCAGTCCCTGACCAGCAGATGAAAGAAAGAGCACACCCACCCGAAGGACAGGCCCCACAGCCTGTGTGCTTCTCTATCTGCCAGGCAAGAACCAAAATGCTGGAAATTACAGAAAAATCCACCTTTCCACAGAAGTTTGGAAGGAGGGGGTTGGTGGCCAAAGTGACTAACAGCAATGCCATTGGTCTAGCTCACTGTTTCCTTTTCACTGCTATAACGTGGGAACAAAGCTGTGGGATAACTGGGGGTGGGAGAACTGCAATGGTTGGTCTGGGCAGTGCCTTTCCCTCAGAGACTGAGAATTTCTTATACAAAGCAGCCTGTCCCTGAGAGCTTTCTGGAGGAGTGCAGGCTGGTGGAGGTTAATAATTGACCCTAATTCTTCTGCCTGGGAGTGGGCTGAACTGAGGCAGAGGCTGCAGAAATTCCTGCTGACAGGCTCAGAAGGGTCACCTAGTGATAGACTCTACCTAAACTCAGAAGAACATCCCTGCTTGCCAAACTTGCCAGGCCACTGAAAAGGCAGGGATTTCATGAGGCTGCTCAGCTTCAGAATTTTACACCTAGTTTTCTTCTGGAAAGGAAGATTCCAGCCATTAGACCAGGGCACTGTAATCCTGAAGGTCATTTGTGAGCAGTCCATGACCATTCCCTGCCTCAGCGCTTTGCTCCAGTGACGTGTTTCATGGGTTTCAACCACTTCCTTCGCAATGCTGCCTCATAGATATCCCCATGAGGAATGCCATGTCCTTTTGCTAAGCTTTTTGTGCTATTTCTAGTCAGGCCAAGCAGCTATCACCCTGTCCAACTTAGTCAGCTTCTGAAGACAAACAGCTACTAAGAGAAGCAGGTGCCAGAAAGTGCACCTGAGAGTCCAGCTTTAGGACATGAACACTTAACTGCTACAGGCCTTCAAGCCCCAAGCATGTTGCCCCAAATCCTGTAGCAATGAAAGGCTGTCTTTTGCTCTAGAGACTCTCTGCTACTTGCTTGTAGCAAGAGCTTTTCGAAATGAAGCAGTGCTGTCATGGTCTGGATACAGACCAGAGTCAGTTCTGCTCATTAACTGCCTTTGGTCCCTCCCTTGGTCAACACTCTAACAGAGAGAAGCAGCTGACCAAGACTCATAGTTCTTCAGATGTTGACTCAATCTGTGTTCAGAGCTGTGTCTACTCACAGGAACTTGGAGATGTCAGAGAGGTATAAGGAAGAGCTTCAGGTGGAAGGAGATTTGGAGTGGCTCTGTGGTCTGCCCACAGCTGCTGGAAAACAGACTAAAGTAGGACACAGCAAGTGAAAGAGGCTTGTAAAATAATACTGGTCACAGTCACTATTACAAAATATTGTGAATTTATCAGAGGAAACCCGTGAGGAGAGAAATGAGTCACCAGAGAGCCTCACAGCAGGTTACAGACGTCACTCAGCTCTCAGGGAGAAAACAAATTCCCTTCATTGTGCAGTGCCATGCAACCAATACATCTGCATCTGGGGACAAGCATCGTGTCAGGAAAAAACATACAGGGATGATCAGTGACACAGAAACAAACTAAGATGCTTTTCAAGAACCCTCCTGTAGAGGCCTTCTTGTATTTTCTATGGTTTTATAGGATCCCAAATGGAGCACATGGCCTTATGAAGCTGTCTAATGGAGGAGAACAGCTGGAGCACTAAGAAACTATATGGGCCCTCACTGAATGGCTGAGACAAGTGTAGATAATCTTTGCTGGAGCTGAACTGCCAGATGGCATTGGGACAGTCATCAGACAATCAAAGTCACACAAAATGTACATATTTAAAAATAATCATTTCACACCCTCAGAACAGAAGTGTAGAGTCTTTTCTGCACAGTTACTACAGCTTTATATAGCTCCAGTTGGTGAGAATACCTTAAAAGAATCTCTTCTCATTAAAGCAACCACAGAAGAAATATTTCCCGTCTCAGTTATCAGTCTGCAAACATTGCAGAGCTTGGACTTTGCTTATGAGACACCATGGGTGTCAGAACTGAGGTAAGTCTATTAATTCTCCTAAACCATGCCTCCTGGCTCTTCAAAGAATGCAGCAGTTTCACTAAAGACATCTTGCTCAGTATTATTGAAACCTCTCACACAGAAGAGAAGCAGAACCATTCCACCACCAGCTGACCCTGTTAGGGACATCCTGTACTGACATCTGAACAGACCCTTACACCAGCTCAGCAGACACTTCGATCACAAACATCTTCTTTCAAGTAAAAGAGCTTTGAGTATACAATGAACAGCAGAGACCTCTCCTTCCCCCTCCCCCCCCCCCCCCCCCCCCCCCCAGTCTCTGACTGAGAGATTCATGAAGTCATCTCTGCGCTGAAAAGCAGCATCGGCTGTTGATTTGGGGCTCTTTGGGTTTGGGTTGGGATTTTTTCCCTTGATCCTAAGGCAGTCCCATGTCAGGACAGAAGTGTGTTCCAGCGCCATCTAGCCAACTTGCCTTAGAAACACACAGCAGCACCTGAAGCTCGAAAGCCACTGCAGAAGCCAGTCCTTAAAAGCACAACTCTCTCACCTCCAAACTCAGTACCGAAGGTTGCACTACCAGCTCTGGTCCCAATGTACACCTTAGTTTGGTAAGTTTGCTAAAGTCCTCTTGAACGAAGTTTGCCCTCTTAAAACAAGTTGAGTGTTATCTGGAGAAAGAGCTTCATACACCTTTGCTACCAGAAGGACAAAGCTATGATGCCTTCAACTTACTTTCATTTCAGGTTTTGTAGTTCCTTTAAATGAGAAGCAAGAAGTGAAACCTTAGGATGAGGTCTACATTCAGCTCAGTAATGTGGCTTGACCCACATCAAACCTGGATCTTAGTAAGAAAGAAGACTTTGCAAACAACTCCAAGCAAGGAAACCCAGCCTGTGCTCCAAGGTAGGATGGCTGGGACAGGCTTGGAGGGAGAACCAGAGCTAACACAGACTACCTGCTTTCGTGAAAGCATTTGTTTTCACAAGCAGTTTAAGCCCATATGAGTCTGATCCCTCCCTGCCATATACTGCCATCAGCTTCCTTGTGTGGGTACCACTCATCACAGGGTTAGTTGCAGTACCAGACTGGCTTGCTGATCCAGTTGAAAACCAGAATCTTGGAAAGGAATCACCAGTGACAAGAAGGGAGGTAGCAGGAAGAGGTAGCCAGATGTTCAGAGGAGGATAGGACAGCTTCTTTTGGCCACACTGCAAATCTGAATATAAATCCACACTGCTAGCACTCCAGAGAAATCATTTAATCTGTAGCAGCTAGCTGGAGTTCAAGCTCAGTGTCCACACTTACCTGAGAGGTGATCTTCCAGCTGCAATATTAGAAGATGACAAAGAGGGAACCAGAAACTGAACCCCATTAGCAACATAACAGTGCTACCTGTATGGTTTCATGTCTGAATGTTGACCTTTTTTTACTGAAGGTTAATTCTACACCCACCACACAGAATAACAGAAATAAATAGCTGCTTAGTCAGTTGCAATATAACCTCCTGTGTGTGTATTGGAACCCCAGGACTGGTATGATAAAAATGAAAGCAAATTCCAAAGCAGAAAGGTTTACTTCTAAAAAGTTAACTAAGCCAATACTATTTGGGGCCTATTTTTATAAATATAAGTAATATATTTTATTTTACATGTATTTATTATACATACATTACATATATAAAAATATGCATTAAAAATAAAAGAAATCAGTACATAGCACTATTCCTTCTGGCCTCATGTGGGTGAAGACCACTAAAGTTTAGCAGAAGAAGTTTTGTGCCAGTGGAGTTTTTTTTTCCCTTTGTAGTAAACACCAGTGTGGATATCAGCATGGGCAGTCCTGTAAATGGAAGCACTGAACGTCCCTGTAATGAGTTTCTGAGGCTGCAGATTTGTGAGTGCCTAATTTTAGAGGATGTGGGAGTGGAACCCCTATTCCACTTGCCTGAATGACGTCAAAGAATCTCATGAGCGCTCAGTGCTTCTGAAAAGAAATATCAGCCTTGGTTCACTGGTCACCAGAAACTGCAGAGGACTGTAGCCTAAAGCTGCATGTTGAAATGAGAAGTGCATCTTGCTTTTCCCAAATGAGCAGTTCATCCTCTTTAGAAGGGAAAGCTGTTGCTACTTTCTCTTGCCTTTTGAAACCATAAAGAAATACTGTAAGCACTCAATTCAGAGGCTTGAGCCTGATGCCTTCTACCTATAGGGTTCTGTCCAGCACCATAAGCACTGAATGTGCAGTGCCCAGAGAAGGGCAACAAAGCTGGTGAGGGGTCTGGAGCTGGAGCACAACCCCTGTGAAGAGTGGCTGAGGGAGCTGGGGTTGTTTAGCCTGGAGAAGAGGAGGCTCAGGGGAGACCTTATTGCTGTCTACAACTACCTGAAGGGAGGTTGTAGCCAGGTGGGGGTCAGTCTCTTTTCCCAGGAAACTTGTGAAAGAACAAGAGGGCACAGTCTCAAGCTATGCCAGAGGAGGTTTAGGCTGGATGTTAGGAAGAGGTTCTTCACAGAAAGAGAGATTTGCCACTGGAATGTGCTGCCCAGGGAGGTGGTGGAGTCACCATTACTGGAAGTGTCTATAAAGAGACTGGATGAGGTACTTAGTGCCATGGTTTAGTTGATTAGATGGTGCTGGGTGATAGGATGGACTTGATGATCTCGAAGGTCTTTTCCAACCTGGTTAATTCTGTATTCTGTATTCTGCAAATAAGGGATGGTCTCTCCCAGCAGAGAGGCAGCTTAGACAGGAGTTGTTCAGACATTTCCCCCCAAGCCTCAAGCACAGATGCCAGTCAGTGCAAAGGGCACAGGCAGTTCCTGGCAGCATGGAAATGCAGCTCCCAACTGCCAAGTCATGGGAGAGTGACTTGAAATGGGCAGCTTTGCTTCTCCCTAGGGCCACAATTTCCTCACTTGCAGCATGTGAAGTCTGCTTTTGCCAAACCTCTCTCCAGAGAGACAAGGTAACAGTTCAACTTTCACCCATTGCTCAACTCACCCTGTTCAGAAGACTCACTAGACTGGCAGAAAGCATATTACTTCTGTTATAACCTATTACACATATTAGGATTTGGCCTTTCAATTAGTAGATGTTTTTAAATTTTCATCTGAAAGGATTAATGCAAACACTGGAAAAGCAAAAGGTTCGAATCCTTCGAGAAGGTCCAAGCCTATCTCCTGGCCAGAACTTGCTAAAGAAAGCACTGACAGAACTCAGTATTTCCAGTTTTTCAAATTCAAATGCTGACAACAAATCTTTCCCCCTCCCTAATGTTGCATGAGCTTTAATACAAATGCTTCAATGGGCACAAAAACCAAGGCAGCTGAATTGCGGATCTTCCTGTGTCACTCCTGTGTCACCTGTGCCTGCTTTAACCATGGCAAGATTCTTCATCTCTGGATTTGCTCAGTGAAAACAAGGATATATTTCTGAGGGATATGCTTTAAAAAAAAAGGCAACCAAAACCCCAGAAGTTATTGAGCTCAGTGCAAGGATAAGCAAGACAAAATTCTCTCTAAAAGCACGTTTCAAGTCTGAACAGTAGTGGATTGTTTCTGTGTTATAAACAAAGATAATGGGAACACAAATGGGTTGCTTCAGAGAGAGATCCAAGTTCATGTCACTGGAGGATAAGTGCTGTACTCCTGCTTTTGCCCTGAATATTGAGTCGATCTGGCCAATCTGGCACCAAAAGAGCCAGAAAATCTCTCCTGGTCTCCCAATTAGTTACCAGCCTTCTCAAATCACAGAATTTCAGGGGCTGGAAGGGACCTCGAAAGCTCATCCTGTCCAACCCCGCTGCCAGAGCAGGATCACCTACACCAGATTACATAGGAACCCATCCAGGTGAGTTTTGAATATCTCCAGAGAGGGAGACTCCACAACCCCCCTGGGCAGCCTGTTCCAGTGCTCTCTCACAGTGAATTTTTTTTTTTTTCTCATATTTACATGAAACTTCCTATGCCACAACTTCCCACTCATTGCCCCTTGTCCTGCCATTGGGCACCACTGAGCAGAGCCTGGCTCCATCCTCTTGGCACTCACCCTTTACATATTCATAGAATCACAGAATCAAAAGGTTGGAAGAGACCTCAAAGAACATCAAGTCCAACCTGTCACCCAAGACTTCATGACTACTAAACCATGGCACCAAGTGCCACGTCCAGTCCCCTCTTGAACACCGCCAGGGATGGTGACTCCACCACCTCCCTGGGCAGCACATTCCAACGACTAACAACTCTCTCTGTGAAGAACTTCCTCCTCACCTCAAGCCTAAACTTCCCCTGGCACAGGGGAACATTGATGATCATCATAAATATTAATGATCATCACTTGAAGTTGAAACATGGCAAATGAAGGAGCAATTTAGTATCACACCATGAATCAGGTAGAAGTTTATTTAAGAGGCACTTACTTAGAAGTAGGCTACATCAAGTGTGCTAGGAGCTGGTATCTGAAAGTTCAGTGAGCTGATGCAGAGAAGGGCTGCTGTTTGGGTAGATTCTCTCTGTTTAGCAAAGACAGATACAGAAGAGTTGGCCTGGCAGCAGCCTTTTCTCTATAATAACACCACAGTGACAGGAAATGCACGCTGTTTTCCGGCATTGTATTTCTAATTCTGGCATCTTGCTTCCCTCAAACAATTTTTGATGTGTATGGAGCTGCACTAAAGCATTATTACATTTTTGAAAGCCTGGTTTGCAGCTTTTTGTGCTATAGTCAAAGACAAGCATTCTTTTGGGGGGCTTTGTAAAGGGTAGTATATTATTGCTTTGTCATGGGGGAAAAAAGAGAAATTTCTTCTCAGGCAGAGGGGAGTTGTGGAGGGAGAGAAAGAGGAAATAAAAGTCTGCAGCTTGTTACGGGCTTGATGGAGGTGCTGTGCTGTTTTTGTCAGGAGCTGTACAGCTCTTATATAATGTTTTTGGACAATGGCCATCTCAGCCTCACCAAATTGTTTTGATCAACATTTTTTTTTGGAAAGTAGGAGAGGATTTGAAAATATTTGATATCTATGGCTAATGGAACAAAACCCAAGGATGATGCGGTTAACACTGCAGCCCACATCAAAGGCTTCTAAACACAGTCCTTGAGAAAGGGATTTTATCACCAACTCTTCCCTGGCTATGCATGGTAAAAGTGCAACTGAACGCTGTGATGGCTGATAATTCTAACAAGTATCCAGAGCACTTCTACACAAGGGACATAATAGCTTGTGTTAACCAGCCCCCCAGTCCTATTGGTGGAGCCCCACCTGTAACCAGTAGAGAGACACAGCTTGCAGCACAGGAAAGGAATAAACATTGTGTTATAGAAAAAATTCTTCTTACCAGAAGAGCATCACAGTCACAAGAAGCTTTACAACCCTCCTGGGTTGTAAAGGAAACCAGAAGCAACTCCCACTCATAACCAGCATAGGTACACTAGTACCACATCCCTCTGAACCCTACACAGTATCACAGTATCACCAAGGTTGGAAGAGACCTCAAAGATCAAGTCCAACCTATCACCCAAGACCTCATGACTAGACCATGGCACCAAGTGCTACATCCAATCTGCTCTTGATCACATCCAGGGATGGTGACTCCACCACCCCCCTGGGTAGCACATTCCAATGGCGAACGACTCTCTCGGTGAAGAACTTCCTCCTTACCTCGAGCCACCAGGCAGGGTCAGATGAGCACCTTGCAGGCAGGCCTGTGACTTGACAGGTCAGATAAAGGATTACTGGATAGCAGGAATCCTGATCTCAATGTCTGCCAGCCACCAGAGATAAAAATGCTCCTGCATTACATAATAACTACATAATTGCTTATGTCATACCCATTTACCTACAGGGAAAAGGGAATTCTGTTGTGAAGTATTTTTCCTGCTTCAAAATTACCACTGTTCCACAAAATGCTGAAAAGCCACTGGAGATGTTCCTGTTGGTGATCAACTTCCTTGAACCTGCTTTGTTGCAGTAACTGTCACTGTGTCTAAAAGGTGGTGCCTACCTTTGCTTGTCCATGCAGGCAAACTAAGCACGTGGTACTGTAAATCTGGGCTTGCTGAGCAGATGACTGATTTCAATACCCTTAAGTCTGCCTCAAATAACTGCAGCATTAGTATCAAATTATACTATTCCAATAATTCCAGGATACATCTAAAGCAGCCAGTTGCTTTCTTGAGTGGTCCCTTTCTACTGCACCTTCGACTCAATCCAGCTCACTCAGTGTTGTTTCAGCTCCCATATTTGAAGGTGGTGTGCTGATATGTGTAGGATGCAGCATCACCAGGGACTCCCCAGTCCCCAAAAGAGCCAGCTGACATCAAGAAGGAGAAAGGAAATGGGGAAAACTCATTGCACTGGGTGTCTCTGAACCTTGAGAGTGCACCATGTGAACAAGAACAGCCTTTGTGCCCGCCTGGGGACTTGCGATTTCAATTTCTCACATTTATGAGCTGCGGCCAAATTTAGTTTCAACCTATGACATTCCTCTGTCATATTTGTTCCCATCTATATTCTTGGTTCATCCTAAATTAGCCTATGGCCCAATCTAGGCTGTAACAGTCAAGGACCCAGTTGCAACTTGTGTTGCAATCAGGTCTGGGAACAAATTATTTCCGTTTTGTGGTGTTGATGGGAACTGTGCCCATGAAAACTTGAACCCAGAGAAAGCCAGATGGTCCCATCAACTCCCTTGATGGAAGAGAGGAGCAGTGCTGGCAGAGCTGCTTTTGCACTGTTGTGCTGGACTATTATAAGAGCAAATTTCTTTCTCTGTCCTTTAACCCAAGCTCACATACACATTTTTGGTGGGTGGCACATCTGGCTCTCAAACTTATTGTTTCCCTGACTGACAGTTGGCAGAGGTTGGTGGGTGATTTTCATGACAAAAAGGCTTTTGTTTGCTGCTCCTTTCCAGCTAGCAGATGAGAAGCAAAGACACACAGCAATATTCAATGAATGTAGCACAGCTCTTTCCAGGGATATTTTCTTTTTCAGCCTTTTCAGCAACAAAAATAGCTTTTCTACTGAAGTCTACACATTTCTTGAGAATTATATATTATTGGTGTTACTCCTCCAGAATAAACATAGATATTTTTTATTTTAGCCTATCTGCTGAGAAGACTCCCAGAAAAGTCTCAAAAATGAACTGAACAGATTGAATTCAAGCCTCAACCTCAGATTCCCCTAACCAGTCTAAGCAAATTCAGCTCAGGTCTGAATCTTATAAATGTGAACCAAACTAACCTCCCCATACTGCTCTGGAATAGGAAATGCCTGTCTGCACTATATAAAAGCTTATTTTAGTCTTGCACAGATATCTGTTTGCCCAAGGTCACAAGAATATTCTGGCAGAGGCAAGAATAAAGGTCTTGATTTCTTGCCTTCCAGTCTGCCCTTTAGGCAACTGAACCCAAGCAAGTACCCTGGGGAAGGAGATCTACAAGCACCACGCCAAATTTGGAACAGGAGGGGAAGAGAATTTGACATTATAACAGCATAAATATTCTCTTCCTCATGGGAACTGTATCTCTAAGGCCCCTTCCAGCAGATGCTGGAGCTCAAAGAAACAGCTGATCTTCATTCTTGTACCTTGGATGAGATGGGAGCCCACAGAGAATCTGTAAAACCAGAGCACCAACATTTCCCATCCCTTTGCTGAAGTCTCAGGAGAGTTCACATCTGACACCAATTACTCCACTTGCTCCAGATGGCTTTCAAATATGTGTCAGCAAATATTTAAGGTGTATTTTTCCTTTTTATCAATGACTTTTCTCTATGGCTTGAAGAAATGCCCATTAATGAATGGATAAGACAAGAAATCAACAGAGTCAGAAAGATGTATGATTTGCTCCCACATCTCACTTCCCAAATCACTGGAAGACTTTGTGTGAAACAATGCTTCAACACATTAAAATGCAGTAAAGCAAAGCTCAGTTCCAGGCTTTAGCTGTCCTCTTGGGTCTTCCAGCTCACCAATCCCACCCACTGACACCCATCAACTCTGGTTCTCTAACTGGTGATACCACACCGACTCCCGGTGCTCCCTCATTGTTGTGCCCTGCTCTGACACAGGCTACTGTTGAAGAGGAGGCTGCCTTCATGAGCAAGGCCAGGCAAACAGACCTTTCAGACCCAGAAGGCACACCATCTCCACAGCACACCTGGCTCCAGATTTCTGTGACAAACCAGCTGTCAACTGCAGTCCATGAATCCCAAGCACAAATACAAGCTGTTCAGACAATTTATAGAGAGAAGTCCTGAGGAGAAGGACTCAGGGGTGCTGGTTGATAAGAGTAAGCTGGCAATGTGCACTTGTAGCCCAGAAACCCAACCAGGCTTGGGCTGCATCAAAAGAAGCATGGCCAGCAGGTCGAGGGACATGATTCTCCCCCTCTACTCCACTTTCAAGAGACCCCACCTGGAGTACAGTGTCCAGCCCTAGAGCCCCCAACACAAGGATGTGGAACTGTTAGAGTGGGTCCACAGGAGGGCCCCAAAGATGATCAGAGGGCTGAAGCACCTCTCCTACGGAGACAGGCTGAGAGAGTTGGAGTTGTTCAGACTGGAAAAGAGAAGGCTCTGGAAGGACCTTATAGCAACCTTCCAGTATTTGAAGCAAGTATACAAGATAGTTGGAGAGGGACTTTTTACAAAGGCATGCATGTAGTGATAGGATAAGGGGTAATGGCTACAAACTGGAAGAAGCAGTGATGTGGTGATGCACATGAACATGTTGCCAAGAGAAGTTGTGGAGGCTGTAACCCTGGAAGTGTTCAAAACCAGGCTGGATGGAGCCTTGAGCAACCTGGTCTAGTACAAGGTGTCCCTGCCCATGGCAAGGGCTTGGAACTAGATGACTGTTAAGGACCCTTTCAATTTTTTAGGCTGGCTGTTAGGAAAAAGTTCTACACAGAGAGAGTGATTGCCCATTGGAACAGGCTGCCCGGGGAGGTGGTGGAGTCACCATCATTGGAGGTGTTCAGGAGGAGACTTGATGGGGTGCTTGGTGCCATGGTTTAGTTGATTAGGTGCATTGGATTAGTTGATATGTTGGATGCGATGATCTTGAAGGTCTCTTCCAACCTGCTCTAGTCTAGTCTAGTCTATGATTCTAATTTGCACTGGGGCCCTTGCACTGGGCTGACTCCACCCTCATGGCAGTGTCTGGAAGAAACTTTTTTTTTTTCACTTCCCTCTGAGAAAATCAAACAACTGAGTAGCACCTGGCTGCTGAGATGAAGAGAGGGCTGCTAAACCTTCATAATACATGCCACCCTAGAAGCACTTCTGACAGAGGAGTGACACAGCACACAGGTTTTTCAAGCCTGAATTTGGGAGGGGCTGAGGGTGTGCAGTGGGAGGAAACAAGTCTGTAAACGTGAAAAAGCCATGTGAAGTGTTAATGACACCATGCTGTCAGGTGAGTAATCAAGCAGGTCCAGGGCTTGTCCAGATTACCACTGTTGCAGAGTGCCTAGAAAGACCAGCCACAGGCTGAGCTACCCCATGCTCCTCACCGTGGTGTGAATACAGGACAAGGAATGCCCTTATGCAAAGTGCTTAGTAAAGAATACCCCAACCTATGGCACCATCAAGCCACTCACCTCCAGTCGTTGTCAGTACACTGGCTTGTTCAGGTTAGAGGGAAAAAAAACCTCCAGCTGTAAAAGCCTGTCAGGGAAAGACTCAGATCCCTCCTACATGGTTTCTGTAAGAAAAAACACAGGTTATGTTGCATTGGCCTCCGAGGGTAAGTCCTTATAATAATGCCTGGGCCTGCTTAACTTAGTAGGTATTAACACTGACAAAAGTTCAGGGTTCATCAGTCAAGCTAATTTGTTGAACATTACCCTGCTGTTGCTTATCTGGGATAATCTTTCCTGCTGGAGGAGGGAAGAGGCAGGCTAATGCTCTCAGTCTCCCTTTGCATGAACTAGTTTTATCTTCCACCCAGTGTTCCTGCTCTGTTGCAAGACTCTGTTTAGAGGTGGCCACAATGAGGGAAAAACATTTATCAGTGCCCTTTTCATTCTGTTTCATGATGAGCCAAGGAGAGAAGGAAGACCTTTTTCATTACAAATACTGCATCTGTGCAGTTGCAGCAGCAGTACCAGAGGGTTTTGAAAAGCCTCTCTGAAACTTGGTTTTGATAGCCCAGATTTTAATTTATTTTCCCAATACACAGTTGGGAGAAAAAGTTGTGCGGGAGATAAGCCTGCCTCTTCCATCAAGAGCTGAGAAAACCTTTGCTCACTGATTCAGTTGTGAGATTCTCCAGCAAAACCAACTGCTTGAAACCTTTCAAACACACAGAATTTGCAATATTAGAAGGAGCCTGAAAAGAACCCTTCCCTTTCAATGAAGGCAGAGTAAATGGTGAGAGCAGATCGCTCTAGCAGGAGCTGTCACTGTGAATGGAGCATGGGAAAGGCTGAGGGACTGCACATTCACTGAAGCATATGGTTACCAATTTGCTGGACATATGTTACATTCCCCACAGGGCACAGGAGGACTTTTGGATTAAAGGGTGTAAATCATTGGTTATCACCATAGAATTAAGTTCTTTTCTAAATGTACAGATTCTAAATATATGCTTTTTTCTCCCTGGAGATCTCTTCCCCCACTTGTAGCTCAAACCCCACCAATCACAGTGTGCACTGCTTTTAAGAAAGAAAATGCAAATAACTGTTCACACAGGCTTTCTTCCCTTTAGTATAGTGCTTTTTTATTTTTTTTTTGGGGGGGGGGGGGGGATCTGGAGGGACAGAAAAAGAGTGGAAAGTAGAAAGAAAAATATCTCGAGATATTGTATCCCATAATTTCCAGAAGGAGCCATTGATCACAGATGTGCTTTTGCACCACAGCAGCACCTAATTATTTTTCAGGACTGTTGCAATACATGTTGAGGAATCTCTGAATAATAGAACCATATGGTAACATTGTCAGAAGGAGAAAATAGGAACCCAGTAGGCTGGGGGGAGGGAGACTGCATTAAAAACTGCTGGCTGTAAATAGAAAACAATTTGTCAAACAAAGAATGAGGAAAAAGCAGGAATGTGAATTGAAGACAAAGATTTTCTTCACATTCTCCAGAGAAGATTCCAAAGGCCTCATTCTTTATTTTCCAGGCTTTTTGCTACAGTCATTCCCAGAACGACTGTCCAGCGAGTCTGGGAATGGTGCTGTCAATTTTTCTGGAGGGCTGATTTGGAGCTTGGACAGTTCATAGTATCATGGTATCAGTCAGGGTTGGAAGGGACCACAAGGATCATCTAGTTCCAACCCCGCTGCCATGGGCAGGGACATCTCACACTAGATCAGACTTGCCAGAGCCAGTTGCTTTACACGAGGGTGGGAGACCTGGATATGACATTCACTGGGAGTTCTGGATGTGCTGTTGGTTGTGTGTGATCTGACACTTCTGTGAAAGTTTCTCTTGGTGTCCTGAAAGGTGCTGAAGCAGCTACAAAACTATGGGATGCTTTGCCATGGAAGCGTTTCACTTGGGACAGTGCCTGTCTGTATGGAAGTTGTCCAAGCAGTCCTGGTGTCTCCGGCAGATTAGGCTCTAATCTGCTTCACCAAAAAGACAGGAAAACATGCTGGCATAAGGGCTCTTTGTCTCTGTGGTTATAGGACTGGCAGCTAAGGTAAGTCTCCCAGACAAACCTACAGTGCAGCAGCAAACACAGGAGAGACAAGCACACACGCAAGAGGAGGCTTTTTCTACCACACAGCTCGGGGTGAGATGACTCCGTACACTACTCATCTGCGTGGGCGTTGCAGTGCAGGAAATCCACCCAGCTGAAATCAAGGCATCAGAAGGTGACTGAAGCTGTGCACAGTAGTGGAAAAAGCCTCTCTTGAACTAAAGGATGCTACCACAGTGATGACAAAGTCCCCAGCAAGAGGCAGGGGCAGCCATAATTGTGCAAAGTGCTTTTTATTCATTACCCTTCACTGAAGCTGTGTTCTTGATTGTGCCTCAAAAAAACTTCAGGGCCACTTCTTTCTTGTCCCCAGCAAGATGCAATTTCCTCTCTCCTCCTGAAGCGTTCATTTAATCATTCTGGAAGGGACCAACAAGTTTAATTGGTCCAATGAGCTAATTTTAGATCTTCATTCTTGATTTCAGAATCACTTCAAACACACTTTATGAACAAGAAGCATAAATGCTAACAGTTTTAAGGTCACCATTTTCCAAGGGGCCTAGAAAGCCTCACTGAGGCTATGTTCTTCTGCATATATAACTAACTGAAGTCACAAATAATAACTGCTAATTATCTGCCCAATGCTCAGAGAGCATCAGGTAGTCAGATCTCCAGAGGCCATTCACTGCAACCACAGCTGACTGCAGGAACAAAACTGGAAACTGCTTCCTGCTCACAGGCCCATAACACCACTGAAGGATTGGACAGGAGATGGAAACACAAACACCTGTTCTCCTCCTCCAAAACCCCCCAAACCTAAAGAGACCCCAAAGCCAAGAGATACTGACCACTGAGCCTTTGGCAAAACCAAAAATCACTACTCAGTCTACTAGAAAATAACTACAGATGATGTTAAGATATGTTGCCATCATCCTTGCTTAAACAAGTTTCAAAGAAATAAGAACATACTCTTCCTGCTTATTAGTTCTATTCTCTTTAGCTAGCTATGAAGGAGCTAGTCTGGGCATAGGTGCTAATTTCCCTGTACACCAAGAAACTTTGTACAGGCTGGTCTGCTCTGCTAAGACTCCACTTACTGCTGACAATTAAAGCAGTGCAATGTTTAGCATTGATCTGTTGTTAACCTTGGCCCACACAAATCCCTCCGGATTGCTTCAGCAGTCACCATGTAGTAGTCAGGCCTAAACTCAACTGCTCCTCTCCACAAAGACCCAGACCTATCATTCTTCCAAACACTTTCCAATTTGACACTACTTTTCTGCTTTTGCTTACCGTTGCCAGCTTAATCTCCATGCCCCTTCTGGCCCTCTTTAGAAATTAGCATTTTCTAGAGTTCTCTTTTTCAAATGCATTTGGGATTATTTTCTTCCCTGATTTATAAATCTGCCCAAGCCAAACTTCAATGTTGGTTTCTGACCAGGCTTTTAAACCTCCTAAATTAATTTGTACTGCCTTTGTCAACACTGCTTGTCACAAACCTCTCCTAACTTGCCATCTTTTACAGTGTTTTGTTAATCTTTTTAGTTTGGGGCAAGGAGAAACATTTTAAATTTCTAGCTTGGCAACAAAAGAAACCAGTGTGCTCCTCAGAGACCACTACAGTGCACAGGAAATACGTTCCCTATAGACATTCCTAGATGATAAGAGTGGAGGTTGCGTGTGACAGGCCAAACTCTGTTTTCTTTGTGGTGCACGAAGGATTTGCCTCTACAGCAGACATCCAACATAATGATAATTACATTCCTAAATCCTTAACAAGCCACACCAAGACAGACTTCCCAGATGCATTTACCAGAAAAAAAGTTCAAGCAACAGCTTCTGCTGCTGCTGTGCTTATATACTTGACCTAGAGACACTCCTTCCAGACTAGGAGTCTGATTTTTTCATGCCTTGTTTCATCCTTGACTTATCAATTATTCTTTTATAAGGAGCTCACAGCAAGAGCCAACACAGAGGGTATTTTCTGTAGATGTCCATGGGAACAAGAAAAAGACCCAGAGCATCATATAAAAGAAAATAAAATACATGTATAAAGATTTGTCATTCCAGACACAATGGGGTAATAAAAACCCCAACACTGTAGACTGTAAGTAGAGAAATTCATTGGGTACTTTGTCTTATTTAGGTTTCCCTATCTGCCTGCAGAGATAGCCTCATTCTCTGAAGAGCCAGTACACACATGTGCTTTAAACTGTGCAGCTATAATACAGCCACCTAGGATAAAATGTAAGGCTTCTTAATGATGAAGGTGAGAAGTGGATTCAATTAATTCAGTCAGTGATCTTCCACTAAATGTTCTTGCCCTACACCTGCCATCAAAATTTTCTGGTTAAGTATAGCCTCCTCAAAGCTGAGCCTTGGAGCTTGTAAATGCTCCCTTAGGATGCCGCTCTTGGAGTCCAACTATCCCTGAACCCACTCTTGTCCAGCACCTTTTGTGTCCCAAGGAGATCATTTGAGGCTCAATTCCCCAAAACATGGCCACACAAAACTCTGTAGCTGGGATGTATCTTCAGTCTCTGCCTTAGTGTTAGTAGTGGGTATGCAGCAATGGATTCACATTTCCAGCACCTCAACTCCGCTTAGAAACCTTCCACAGTTTCTTTTTTTGTCATACCATGGCCTGACCTGACAGAAAATAACATAGCATGAAGTAAGGTAACGTGATTGAAGAGCTTGAGAAGTATTACACCAAATACAGTGCAATTAAATTCATACCACTAGATGCTTTTCTTCCCTCTTTTTTTTTTTTTTCCTTAACAGTGCAGGTGGGGACAAATGTGGCATTCAAAACTAGGAAAGGTCTTAAAAGCAAATCATGCAAATCCCTCAGTCCAGGAATTTGAAAGCTGTCCTTTATTTCGGAAAGCTTACAGCAAAGTTTACAGTAAGATGAGAAAGGATCTTGATCTTAACCAGGGCCTTTCCTGCACTGTCACTGTTCAGAGGAGACTCCCCACAGATGACTCAAACAGTTGTTTGTTACAACCTTCATTTTCTTCCCCTTACACTAATCCTGAACCTGCTCTCTCCCCAGAACAAGGTCAGAGCTGGGCCCTTCTCTTCCTTTCATTTCCTCTCCTAACCACTATTCTGAATATTGCTGTTAAAATAGGATGGCCTTCATTTGTACACATAAAGACATCCACATTTCAGAGCAGCAGATGAAAATGATGTTGCTATCCATAGTTCCAACCATTTCTCCTGACTCTCCCTTTCTTTCTTGGATCCTTGGGTGCTTTATACCCTGTGATCCAGCCAAAGAAGGCTAGCTGGTTTAAGTTATCCCAGTTTTCTTAGTAGGCTTTTTGCTGAGGCTAATTCCTATAACCTTAGTGTCACGATGATACTGTCTTTCTGCAAGACAGAAAGAAATACAAAGAATAAACCCAACTGGCTTAGAGCTACTACCAAGATGTACTTCAAAAGTACAGAAATGTTCATTAACTCCTACAGCAAGACCTAGCTATGATTAACCAAAACCAAGCTGTTTTGTAGCATTATTAATGATGATAAAGGGTAAAAGTACAATCAATTTCCCACTGATTCCACAGTACAACCATTCCATTACATTGGTATCTTAGTAAAGCAGCCTTAGATAGTTATTTAAAACTAATTTTTCCACAGAAATACTCTTATGAAATGTCCATAAGATTAGAAACAACACAAGGTATGATACATCTGTTGGGACAGAGAGAATATCAGACCTTGCAACAGGCAAACTTCCCATTATCTCTCTTTATCAGATAATTTTCTAACAAACTAACTTAACATCTTTCTACTTCCTGCTTTTTAGCTGGAGTACATTTCTCACGTGTGCCTTTAAGTCTTTGAATTGCCTTGAACTTAACGTATCTCTTTGTGAGGTGTCATTTCAACCTGCTTTCCCACCCCGATACTTCATACTCATTCACGGTGTAAAAATACATTCTTTCTTTGATGCTAGCCATTCAGAACATCTTCTGGTGTTCATATTGTTCATCCATCTCTTTCAGGGTTGACTCATGCCTGTGACGTCCACTATTATCTCTCCTGTCATTTCCAATTCATGCCTTACAGCATTGTGATGTCTCTTCCCTTCCACGCTGACGGACAGATGTGGTTTGAAAGAGATGAGTGACAGAAAATAAAGGGCTTTCCTACTGATCTTACCAGCTACGTTACTCCTTGATGACATTTTTCATCAGAACCCCCACCAGAACCAGAGACCTTTATGCCCCCAAACTACCAGCCTTTCTTTAGCTAGATGTCCCTTAATCACCAGTTGTTAATTAGCTACATACCCATTCAGTGCTGTCCTATGCACCTTTTCATACTTGAGTAGCTTTAGTGGTTAAAGCTGAGCCATTTCTCTACGAACTGAGTGTAAATACTAAGTTTTAAAAAGGTGCTTCTGTGTCAGGAGTAAGTCTTGCTGACGTAAAGAAAGACCTCTGGTTCCATTTAACTGCATTTGTCATCAGGAGGCTCCCACCACGCAGACATGCCCACAGGTATAAATGTCAAACCACACTGGCCCAAATGCTGATCACAGACGTGGCACAAACCTATGACACACACCACATCTGGCCCTTGAGCCCTCCCTGCAGTAGGGTTGCTGTGGAGTATTTTGCCCCGCACAGTTGGAGGTTTTAGGGGGTAACTGACCTAATTAAAGAACAGAACAAACAGCTACACTGAGATGTTTTGACTGAACTTTCCTGTGCCAGTCACTTGTCCTTAGTAGTTTCAAGGGTGTGGGCAGAAATCAGGTGACTACCCAGCCTTGGGTGGCTGTTACCAGAGACCAGACTGACACGACAGGTTCTGCATTAAGGAACAGCAATAGGCTAAGACAAGGAGTTTCTTTGCATGTGATAAAAGTACCACCTGTTCTCCACTCATCTAACAGACTGAAACGAATAGTGAGAGAGTAGGATGTGATAAAAAGGCATTATTTAGGGACACAGAAAAAGAGACAAATCAAGTAATTGCAAACAGCAATTTAAGGACAAATATCTTGCCCAGGAAATAATGACAGGAAAAACCCAACACATTATGTTGTCACCTACTGCTGTCCTGCAACCACCTTACGGCCTCATTTTGCTGCCATCAGCAGCGACCTGTGCAGATCTTAGTACTGTTGCTAGCTCAGCAACACTTTAGTGCAACAAGTACTTCATGCTCTGATCTTAACTCAGCAAGGAGGTATTTTGCTTCTACCAACACTTCTGATAGAGAGTTGTTTCACAGTTCTCCTGGATATCATATCTGAGACACATTCTGGATATCATAGCAATGGGTATAATACTGGAAGACTTTCTGGTAGAAATCAAGTAAAACTATGGTGACCTATAAAGCAAATCTGAAGGCATCACAGAATGGTATGGGCTGGAAGGGACTTCCAAAGGTTATCTAGTCCAACGCCTCTGCAGTAAGCAGAGGCATCCTCAAATAGATCAGGTTGCCCAGAGCCCTGTTGAGCCCCACTTTGCATATTCCTAGGGAAGGGGCCTCAACCACCTCCCTGGGCAACCTGTTCCAGTGTTCTATCACCCTCAAAGTAAAGAACTTCTTCCTAACATCCAATCTAAATCTGCTCTTCCTCAGTTTGAAGCCATTGCCCCTCACCCTATCCCCACAGGCCTTTGTAAACAGACTCTCTCCATCCTTCCTGTAGGCCCCCTTCAGGTACTGGAAGGCCACTGTTAGGTCTCCCCAGAGCCTCCTCTTCTCCAGGCTGAACACCCCCAGCTCCCTCAGCCTGTCCTTGTAGAAGTGCTCCAACACCCTGATAATTTTTATGGCTCTCCTCTGTACTTGCTCCATCAGATCCATCTCCTTCCTATATTGAGGGCTCCAGACCCGGATGCAGTATTCCAGATGAGGTCTCACTAGAGCAGAGTGAAGCGGCAAAAGCATCCCAACTTCTCAATGGCCTGCAATACTGAGAAGGTAAATTATTGCACACTAACGCCATGTTTGGTGCTTCCTGTGAACTATGGTGGTAGTAGCCTCCTAAAGCTTGGGACAGCAGTGGAGAGTAACACCACCACCATCTGGTCTATTCTCACGTGGGCTGCAGATCTCTGTTAAAGCAGTTTCTGACCTCCCATCTCATACAGCCTGTGGCTAGTGAGCACCAGCACACAGCCTGCTGTCTTCTCAGCTTGAGCTGAACTGAGTTTCAGCCACACATTTGTGGTCTGCTGCAAGTCTGGAGAGCTGCTTGCTCTTCAGGAAATTTGCAGGCAAGGGATCCAGCAGCCTTTGGAGACTGGTCAGCAATACCTCTTCATACAACCAGACAATAGGGCTGATCCAAGACAGACCACATTTGGGAAAGGAAAAGCTGCAGGGAATCAGCTTTGCTCAGCAGCAGTTGATGTAATGTCTCTGGAAAGCAAGATGGGCAGAGAGCTCTGATGCATCCTCTCTCTGTCACAAGAACTGGAGATGGAGGATATTCATACAAATGTGGGAAAAAGCAGAACAGAGGGAGGAAGGAACAAGCAGACGGGGAGGAGGAGGTGCTGAAAACCGGCAGGGGAACAGCTCTTTCTGGGAGACAGTAGAAAAGATTTGGCGTTGAGGAAAGCTGTCGCCAGTTATTTTTGTACTGATTTTAAAGTTCACCGAACCCAGCTCTGGAAGTTGCATGTTGTGTTTTTGGCTGGCAATATCAACACACCATATGGAGAAGCCTCAGTTTGAGCTTTACAATATTGTTTGGATTTGATATTGACGTATTCTCGTCAGTGAACCTGCTTTGAATTGTATGTTCTTTTCTTCTGATGCATGTTGGGTGGGGGAAAAAAAAAGCAAACCACCACAACCAAAACACATAAAACAAAAAAGCAATAAGCCCCAAAACAACAAAAGAAATGCAGGGAAAATCCTGTGCTTTGAATTAGACTAGAAATTCATTGACTTTATCATGGTATCTTTAACAGCATCTACCAGACATGGTAGATTTCAGACAGGAGGAAGAGGCAAGGAATACTTTACTACTGGAGATATCCTGGAAGCTGTTTCTCCATCTGTTTGTCCCATTATTATTGGACTGCTTCCCTCTTTTAGGGATTTGCTAAACTAAAGTGGTAAAGGGGAGAGCAGTCTAAAGATAGTCCTTACGTTTTCTGGTATGATAACAAATGAATGGCAACAGCTCCTGTCTTCCATGCTCTGAGAAGATCCCCAGCAGAAAATAATCTGGAACAAAAACTTGGAATTGATGAAAGCATAGAGGCTGAAGGAATTCAAACATACAGGGAACAGAAGATCTAGAGGTCCCAGAGGCATAGGAGCTGACACCACTTCCTAGTTTTCCTACTTGTAAAGCTTTTCTCTTGTAATGTCTTCATTTTCCTGATGAAATTGTGCGATCTGTACTTTGAAAAGCTCAGGAGTTTTGTCACTTCAAAATGCTGATCACCGCTGCCAAAGGCTAGACTGTCAGGAAGTTAAACTCTGTGCAGCTAACCTGCTGGTGTGATCACAGTGCTTGGTGTTGTAGCTTGGAGATGTGGTCTAAGCTGAGAACTACTATGACCTTTCAGGTCAAGCCAGCTAATGCCTCAATCAAGCTGTTGAGAAGAAGCAGGAAACAGAGGGTGGGTGCAAGTCTCCAGCCATGAGAACCACCGTCAAGAGAGAAGGGTGGCTTATTATGCAGAACTACCACGGTGTAAAGACATCAGTTCATTACAGGGACAGTTGTCCATGGATAATATGAGAATCCAAGGAAGCACCCTCTGGGCTGCATGGAGGAGCTGCAAGAATACAGGGGAAGTCTAAGGAAAGCCAGTTTCAAGGGAACAAACCCAATTCAGTATCCGGACCTGTTTTTTTGTGGGGTATTTCATGGTTGTGGTTTTTTTTGTTGTTTGGTTGGTTTGGGGGGTTTTGTTTGTTTCTGTAATAACTTATGAAGATTGCAAGCATTTTATGACATGAACACTGTTGACTACATTCTTGTTGTGTTTACCACCTTGTCTTCTCGTCCTCAACAGGATCTCTCATTGTTAGTGTAACATGAAACCCAACATCCAACAGTATCCAGTGAGCACTCTGGGCTAGATTTGAACCCAAGCACTGCACAGTCTAAGACTTTGCATTTTGCAAACTTCCCTTCAGCCAGCTACTGTCCCTAGTTGATAAGATCTTTTTTTTTTTCTGCTACAACCTGCATTTTAGTAAACTGCTAATTACCATCAGCAGCAACAAATCAAGCAGTAGTAAAAAGTCCTCCTACAGATCTCTTCCTCCTCCTTGCAAGCTCATGCTGCACCAAAATGTGTATTTACATTTTCAGAGATTGCTTGCCTGAAATGTAATTGAAGACATACAGATCATCTGTTTACAGTAACAAATTACAGTCATTTCAGTAGAGGCTTTCATGACAATTTCACTCCTAATGTGGATATTTTTGATTGCAGTTAAAGCATAAGAAATATGCTGGCGACATGATTATAAAGCTTGCAGAGATATTACATGAAGAAAGAACACTGCAGTAATATTTGCTGTAGATATAAGAAAAGCTATCCTAAAAAGAGAACTTCTTTTCCCTTCCTAGAATACCAGATGTAGAAGTTATAAGTACAAGATTGCAGCACTGTACTCTGTGACACCACACAGAGTAGCTGGTGAGAGTTGAGCTACGTAGAAGAGAACCCTGCTAGCTATGATTCTGTTCCAAACCCTCTCTCGAGTACCCCTCTAGCAGCAAATCCTGCACTTCCCTTGGCATCTCCATCTATTCCTTAGCTGTTCTACAGGCTACAGAGTACATTGATCTTCCAGGCAGCAGCAGGAGCCACACAACGCAAGTTCAAGCAGCTGCTTGATTCACCTCATGATATGTATTACTACTTGTTATAGCCTCTGCTCTGCATTTATTAGAGCCTGGTAACACAGGGTGGCCAGCATTCTGCCACAGAGACAGAAATATCAGAATCTTTCACTTGTCTCCTGTCACCATGACTTGCAGAAAACACAGTGTTGGTAAAGAATTAGAAAGAAGTGTGGACAAGAAAGGCAGATATTCCAGTATGGTTTGAATCACAGGCTCCATGGGGAAATGGCTTGCTTGTTACACTGAGCACTGGCAGAGAAACCCAAGAGACCAGTGACCTATGCAGAACCAGGTCTCTAATCTCCCTGCAGATACTCACTGTAGGGAAAACCTCCATTGGATCCTGTATTTTCAGGCTTTTCCTGTACAAGTGAGAAAAGGGAAAGGGAAAAGGTGTAGACTCATTGTTAAGTAACACGGAAGGTCACAATTAAAACCTGAAACTATACCTTGGAGCAAAATAATAACAAAAGAAAAAAAGAAGAGAGAAACACTGTCCTTGATGATATCACTTACTTAGACTTCAGCTCAAGTGACTGATACCCACTTGCTGCCGAGTTTTTCATACTCTACTAGTGCTTCTGAATATTTTTTCCACCTCTGCTTGTGCTGGAGTTGGAAAAAAAAAGTGCTGCTGAAAACACAGTCACTGTGCCCTCATTTCTGCTTGTAAGAGCAACATGCAACCCAGCACTGTCATCTCATAATCTTTAAAGGTACTCATTACCACAAGCACTACTGGGGTAGGAAGCAGTTGTATCATCCCCATCACAGAGCAGACTGGAAGACTGAGGAATTAGGTAACTTGTCCAAAGACATTTGAGCCAACTCATGTCTGCCAAAATAAGGCATGGTGCTATGCCACCTTCTGACCAGTTCTGCTGAACTCTGTTGTTTTTTGTTTTCTCCCATGTTTTCAGAATAGCTATTGATTTATTCTAAGTTTTATAAGAAAATTAAAGCAAACATTTTTTGCCCAAAGATCAGGTTTGCAAAACTAGAAGTCACAACACCATACATGAAATCTAGAGAATAGTAAAAGTCACTCTGGAACTCCAATTCTCCTTGAATTTCACTAAATGCTTAGCTGCATCTCTTTATCTTCAATTCTCCTGTAAATTCTCACAGAGTTTCTAGCCAGAGATAACCTGAGTGTGAGATGTGATTAGGTCTACTAAGTACTTGCGATCTGTAGTGGCTACCTTGTATTTGGAGGAACTCAAGCAATACCAGTTTAGTTCAACTGATGTGGTTATCCCCTCCAAAACCTGTTTCTCTGCAAATCCCTCATCTGCTGGAGTCAAAAGGAATCAGCTTCAAAGGGCCAAACTAATTCAGTGTCTGTATTAATGGTGAATATCACATTCACTGCAATGGCACTTTCCTCTCTGCACAGATAGGTGAATGCAAGACCCTCTCTGCTGTCTTCAGTAACTATGAAAAGGATGAAACTGGCTAAACCAGCTTTAAAATCTTAAAAATAGGCCATAGTCCAAGTCCTATTAACAGATTACTGCTGTTGGCAAAATTCTTTGTTCTCATGACAAGAAAGAATATGAACCCTTGATGAGATTATGTAGATTAGTAGGAAACAGCAAGTATTACTCAACTACTCTAATCCATCAAAGCAGCCCTGCAATTCTGTTGATCAAGCAGAGACAACTGGAAAACACAGCTGACCTTGAACACACATGCCTAACTACCAATTAAGTTACTAAATGTACATAAAAAGTAGTATTTTTGTAGGCATGTGGCTCTAAAAAACTGCAGAAAGTTTCAGTATAAAGTAGTCTGACGAGACAGAAAAGCATCATCTTACGGGCATAGGACTGTCCTGGAAGAAAGACAGTAAATTCTGACAGCTGTATCAGAAAACCAAAGGCCTTCATGCCATTCACCTTTCAAGTAATGACATTTTATATGCAGATGAGATGCAAACAGAAAATATCTATCAAAAGTCTGGAATTGTCACATTTATAAGGCAGATTTAATTGCCCCAGAAGAATTCAAGTCAGCAAGAGTGAAGCAGCCTTGCAAAACTGATTATTATTTTGAGATTGGTAGATCTCAGTTATATTTTTTAACTTCTTTTCCCCATCTTTGACCTTCTGACCAGAAAGGAAATGCTGATCTTCAAGAGAAACAACCAGGTTAATTTCCCTGCACTTATCTGAACCCACTCAGCGTGTGGGAGGAAGGATGGTTCTGTGGTTAAGTAACCGAGAGTCAGATTCTGTGCCTGGCTTCCTCTGTGACTGTGGGTGCCTAAAAATTCTAAATCATTCCTCTGATAAAGGAGAGGAATTTCATTCATCATGGGCAGGCATGCTTAGATACTGGACTATTAGCCTATGACAAAGTCTCCACATGCAAAACATCTGTATCTTGGAGGGCCAGCTACCACTGTGCGTGAGTTTAAGCCATGAAATTTATGCCAGATCTCAAACACACTTCACAGTCAGGTGTGCTGCTGCAAAGAGAGAGGTTAATGTACACAGTGAGATACAATGTGGATTGCATTGTTCTGCCACAGTGGGTCCTGAAGTTCTCATTTTGCCCTCATACAGAATTTTACCTTTAAAAAATACATTACTCAAGTGAAAAGAGTATCAAATGAAGATACCAGCCTGGAAGACAAAGCATCACTGTCTACAGCCAACGATGTCCATTACAAACAGGAAGCAACAGGCTGTGAAGCATGTATTGCTTCAGCTGCACTTTTACCCACAGTGCCTACTGACATTTCAGTTTTCAATCTCTCACCTGTTTATATTGTGTCTACAAGAGTGTGTGAGCTGTTTGAGAGGAAACCAGAGATTTTCCTACAACAAATAAATTGAGATAGATAAGTTCTTAAATTAAGCCAGTACCTGACAGAATCAGAAAACTCTCCCTCCTCTGCCTCTACTTCTGTAGCACACCTCTAAAGAGACAGCTGTGCTCCAGTCCACCGCAAAGTTCACTAGGAAGATGCTGCATGATGCATCAGATGTAGGTGTGTGTGGGAAGCCAAGTTCATAGTTTCACCAAGCATTTTGCAAATGCTTTTCCAGGCATGTGCAGCATCGTTTGCATCAGCTGTTTAAACCCATGGGTTCAGAGCTCTGCTCAGAGTACTTCAAGCTACACAAGAAAAATTTAGTCAAAGCTAAGTCGATTCTGCACAAACAAGAGGAGCCAAACTGACTGACCGCTACCAGCTGAATTCCCTGGTTTACTTACAAAGCCACCCAAGGGCAAAGGCAAAGCCAATTTTCCTCCTACACAATATACGTCAACTTGAGGAACCTTCTAGGAAAGGCAGGAAAGAATGCACCCATTCATTCATTAACTTTCTGTCCTAAGACTACCAGCTAAGGAAATATAGCTGAGGAGGGGGAAGGAAAATAAAAACCCCTGTGTGAGGAAGACCCCTGCCTATTACAGGCTTGATGAAGGCCACTGATACTTCTTTTTTTAGATGATTTGTATAAGAACTAATACAAATAAACAAAAAAAAAACCCCAAAACAAAGGAAAAAAACCCAAACACCAAAAAAAAACCCAACACCCCAACCAAACCAACCAACCAAAAAAACCACCAAAAAAGCCCCAAACAAAACCCAATCAACCAAAAAAAAAAGCAGGAAGCATTCAAAAGCAAGGTTTCTAATATGAAATGGATAGAAACATCTATCTATCCTGTAATTAGATGCTTCTTTCAAGAGGAGAGATGGGGAGCAGCACAAATAAAACTTACATGGCTGCTACAGCCACATAAACATTTTCAGTAGCAGGAATGCTTCAACCTCCAGATACATTAGGAGGGAAGTGACATTTATAACCCTATTGAATACAGAAATAAAGAAAAGCAATGATGAGAACAGTTGTTTCCCCTGCCTTCCTTCCTCTCTCGCCTCTTCCTAACTCATATACCCTCCAGGAAGAAAGATTTGACTCTCTTTTGACTTTTCAGAACAGCTGGTCTGTCTCTAACAAATGAATTATCCAGAAGGGGAAGTATAGGAGTGATTAAGCTGCTGAAGGGACCCAGCTGACCTCAGGGCATTGCCTCCCTTCTTTTGGAGAAACCCCACCCTTCCTAAATGCCAACGTCGAGGCATTTCCCCACAGCAGTTCAGGGAAATCTGTTTTGTGGGATGTATCTTGCTAATACTTCTCAGGGTTGCTCAAGTCTTGCTCCCCACTGCATTTGAGGAATGCAGGAGCAACCCAGCCACTGCTCTTTGGACCATTACACGACAGACAACTGCTACAACACAAGGGACTGTGATTTTAAGTAGAAATTTCAGGGTTTTTTCCCTAACAAGCAGTATTTTCTTACTTCTTTAAAGATTTGTCAATTGCTTAGTTATTCAAGTGGTGTTAGGTTTCCTCTAAGGGAAGTAAGAATTTCAGATCAAAATGAGAGCTGACGCATTTCCAAACCAGATTGATGAAAAATGCTTTCACGTCAAGCCTTGCAATGAGCTGGAAGACCACCACCACCACCACTTTGCATAGCCAAGAAAGACTTCCAGAGTTAACAGAGAGCAATACTGACAGCAGGCTATCTGCACCACTGTGCCATATTAGCAGTACTGCAAAACGAGAGCTATGAAAAATGCCAGGGCAAGCAGAGGGACATTGTGTTCATTAAGGGTTGCAGATGGTAGTTAAAGCTCATCAGCAAAATGCTGTGTACACCCATGAGCAGCTCAGTTCAAACAGCAAACTGCTACAGGAATCACACACTCCTCAGGTCATTTCCAAAGCACTGGTCTCAGCTAAGACGAAGGGACCAAATGAGCAGATGGGTCTTTGAATGATGCTACTCACTCAGTGTCAAAACTGATACAGGGTTTGCAGCTATACTTGTCAGAAACATTGTCCAGCAGACTGAATGACAAAGGGAGGTCCTTTAATTCTTATTGACAGCAGCTACTTTTCATAAGAGTTCCCAAGTTTCTTGAGAAAGCTCTCAGACTGTCCAGAGAAGCTGCTCTTTGAAATGCCTCATTGTGAAGCTCCCAGCCATACATCTACCATCACTGTCCCTGCATCCCAGTGGACAGCTTAAGTCTCATTGCATCAAAACACTGAACTCTCTATCCAACTCTTATTAGAGAAGAGCTTGAAGTGGAAAATTAGGTCTTCATGCTGATATAAATGAGCAGATATTCACATGCAAGATCTGAGTCCTGTCTCCCATTTCCAGCAGATGTGTGAAAATGCTAGCTCGAGAGAGTTAAGCAGAGGCAGTCTTTAATTCAAACATGTGCTGCCATTGTGATCTGAAAAGTGTCCCCTTCACCCGGGGGGGTGTGGGGGGAGGCAAGTGTCCAATCAAAGGCTGTCACTCACGAGCCAAGTGCAATTAGCCAGAGGCATGTTGCTACTGATAATAACAATAATGAATCTCAGGCAGAGACACCTTCCCTGGCAGGCTACTGTTTGGGCTTGAAAAACAGTTTCAGAATAAATAAAACAAAACCAGAATCCATCACATTAGCTACTGATTTTTCACCTCCTACTCAAGCACTCCATAGAGATTCACTCTGGGCTCTGTCGAAAGCAAGCAATTACTCTCAATCAGAGATATCTGGCACGGAGGGAGTGACTAGTGCATTCCTTGGGGTGGGTGGGTATTTTTATACTAATTCAGATAATGGAGCTAGCTTGCCGAGTGGGAGAGGACTACTCATTTCCAAGATTACCTCCCAGCCCCCTTTCCACTCCAATTCCTTGATTTTTAACATACTCCCACTGCTTTATGACTGGTGCATTACACATAACCAGCTCCTGAGGTGACTGCTCCTGGGGAATAGGAGAAAATTGTTCACATTCCTGCGTTGGGCAAGTTGGTTTTCTTTTCATTCTACCCCCCTTCCCCCCCCCCCCCCCCCCCCCCCCCCTTTTTTTTATTGCATATACAACATGTATATCACACTGCACTGCAGCAAAACCTCATGTTTTTTCTCTCACCTCTCCTCAAATCGCAATTCAGAAAGGTAACTCAGAATGCCAGGAACAAAGAAATCAGATGACAGCATGTTGCAGAAAGATCTGGCCACAGCCCGTGCTCAGCTTTTCACAGCTGGTTTTGAAAGGTACCAGGCTTGTGATCAATTATCTCAAGCAACTTTTCTGACATCTCTGGCCAGGGCCTCCAAGCCAGTGTCTGGGTTGACACTCATCGGGCACATACTAAGTTCTCCCTGTTTTGCTAAGCCAGCATTTGTATTTCTGGTCCCTTTCACTTGTCAGAGTATAAAGTGAGTCAAAAGACAGCCTGTGCTGGCAGGCCAGGACCGTTCCAGGCATGTTGATTGTACAGACAGCTTGTTCCAAAAGACAGCCAAGACCTAGAGCCTCTTTTTCCATTTCCAGATGCCTCCAACCCATGACTCTCTGCCTGGGTCCATTAGAGTGTGTGTGAAGTGATGTTGTATCTCTAACATTCTTGAAAGAATTTGATAGTGCTTGTAAAAAGCCTTTTTGTTAGAAAGCACTAAAGACTAGCATTGTACAAAGGGACTTAGCTGCTGAGAAGTTCTTTTTGTAATCCATTAGTACAATCCAGGAAAAGAAAGACAAGGGAAATATTTTAATGTTATTCCCCAGTAAGGCATTCCCCTATGAAGCAGAGTAGGTCAATTATGCCATGTTATCAGTCAGACTACTAGCCTAGGTGGCACAGAGGTGCTTTCCTGCAAGGTAATTTACTAGACCTATTTTTATTGAACTGAAATGTTTCCTTTCCTTCTACTTTTGAGTACACATTCTCCAGAAAGAAGTATTTGCCCCAGATTGCTGAAGTATTATTACAGTATCTTTTTAGCTTTATCTGTGCTAGACAGCTGGCAGCTGTGGATGTCTGTGCCATCCAGGTAGAGACATTTTCAGAGGCTGTTACTGGCAGTACACTGCATTATGGGAGCCTGCAATGAAACAGAGTTGGGTTATTTAACAGAGAGTATGTCTTGCAAGAAAATGTCCCTTGCCAGCAAAATGTTTCCTGCTGCACACCAACTGCATAAGGAAAAATAAATTACAGTGGCACATCCAAATCTCAGCATTCACTGCAGGGAAACCTTGGCAGCAAACTTCTCCTGAGGGATACATAATACGGTCTTCAAATACATTATCACTAGTAGTAGACAGCTGGAAGTCAAAGAGCAGCTATAAACCCCTTCAAGATACAACACTGGCACCTTAGAAATGGGTATTGCTCAACGTTTGTTATAATTCCTTCTGCGTTATTTTCTCCCACATTATGAATCACGCTGGTTTTCCTTAACACAACTTACACACCAAGCAGGTGGGGTAGCCGGCCAAAGAAAGCAAACCTTAGCTCTGTACAATTCCACAATGAAAGTAGCTAGTCACATTCTTGCTCTTATCATTTAAAACAATGCAGGAGGAAGGACCTACCTACCACTGTAAGTTTATTTAGATCAAGATAGATAAGACTTAATAGTAATCTTTGAACGCTTCGGTGGTCAAAGTGAATCCAGAATCAAGGCGGGACTGCTGTGATTTCCCTTCCTCGAAGATTTGCCTTCCAAGTAAAACAAGTTAAACTGAAGGAGCTATCATTTCTCAAAAATATTAAATTATTATTAAATATTTTTAAAAATCTTAGCCTGGAATCTTGTGCAGATAAATCCTCAGACTGGCAGAAAAAAAAAATAATCTCTACTCTGCACTATAAAAAAAAGAGAGGAATGGTTATTTCTGAGGTAGCAGGTCACAACAGGTAGGGAACAACAGGAAAAGTCAAGGGAAATGTAATGTTGAAGAAGAAAGGCTTTCAAATTTGGCTGTGCATAAGAAAACAAAACCTGCTCACTTCTCTCAACCTAAACTATGCTGAGTTTTTCTGTTATATAAATTTAGGCTTCCAATCCAGAGTCAGACCTACATTAGCATCACAACACTGAGTCACTCGGCTGACTGACGCAGACATAGTGAGTTCTCCAGTTGAAGAACTTCAGCATTTCCCTGTTTAAAACACAAACAGAGTCTTTCTGTGTTGTTGAGGTTTTCCCACCCCTCCTTCCTTTTTTTTAAGCATATTGCTCCTTTTTAGGAATATCAATAGCTTTAAAATGGTGTAGTAAACATTGTACCATGGAAACTAAATTCTCCTCTTTGACAATAACTAACCTGCAACTTGGAACAGATCATAGAATCAGAATCATAGAATGGCCTGGATTGGAAGGGACCTCTTAAGACCATCTAGTCCAACACCTTCTGCAGTGAGTAGGGGCATTCTCAACTAGACCATGCTGCCCAGAGCCCTGTTGAGCCTCACCTTGAATATCCCCAGGGATGGGGCCCCAACCACCTCACCAGGCAACCTGTTCCAGTGTTCCACTACCCTCATGGTAAAGATCCTGATCCTAACATCCAGTCTAAATCTGCCCTTCTCTAGTTTGAAGCCATTGTCCCTCATCCTATCACTACAGGTCTTTATAAACAGTCTCTCTCCATCCCTCTTGTAGACCCCTTTCTGATACTGGAAGGCCACTATTTTACCTTCTAAAAGCCTGCTTCATTTAAAGCTCAGAACCTTTTTTTAGCCACTCTGTGTAATTTCCACAAGTAAAGTCAAATTGTGGTCATGGGAAAAAAATCGCTGCTAAAGGACTGTGATGCCCAAGCACTGTTATCAGTCTTGATGTGGAAGATGAAGAAATAATCCTAGTTGTGCAAATATTCCTGGAATTCCTGAAGCCTGGAGGTTAGTTAGCTATGAAGGGCTAACGAATATTGAAGATACTAACAAACCCAGTATTTTGTAACTCAAGAACTTCTGATGACAGTTGCCACAACGATGTCTGTGATCACATATTACAAATTAAGAGGATTTAAAGAAAAAATCTCATCTCTCACTGCCATCAGCCACTATTAATAAGCAAAGAGTAGTTCTTTGTCATCTCTGCAGATGAGAGAAAGTTTCCATTAAAAAGTGACTTTGCCATAAATCAGAGCTTATCAAAGCAACATTTGACATGTGCAAGCAGAGGAATAAAAGAGGAACTCAGCGAGCGAGCAGCAGGCTGAAGTGCGCACAGAAGCATTCTACATACTGGACCAAATGTGTGCATCACACAGAGATTCAGCACAGCTAATGACATCTTTTCTTGCCAGGCATTAAGATCCCATTAACTGGTGAGTCATTCTACCATCTGCAAAAAGCAGGTCCTTCCTTCTCCCTTCCTCCTCCCCCCCATCTCAGGACAAGTAAAGATGAAGCTTGAAAACAACTTCCAGCTCTTTTAATTTGTCCTTAGGAGCAGTTCCATTGTCTCCCCTGATGGTATCATCGGTGATCTCTCCAGCAGTCTCAACAATATTTACTACAGTGTAATATAACACCCAGAGACTAACAGGTTTCCAAGCTGCACATACACCAGCATGCAAAATGACAACCAAAACTGACAACTTTGACAGCTGCATTGAGAAATAGATGGTTTCACATCCATTGCCATCAAGCAAAATGGCATCCATTTTACAGCCAGGATTGAAGAAACAAAATACTACAACAGAGCAGTAAGTTGGGAGACTATGAAATAAAAATTAATCTAGCTTCATGCTAAGCCCCTAGTCATTTACAACTTCCAGAGAGCAAAGGAATCTTCTGGCAGGTGAGGTACAAGGGAAGGTAGCTTCCTTTGCAAGTCAGTGCCTGCCACATATATTTTTGGTGGTTAGGTACTCTGATGCCATACAAAATCCTAGACAAAAAGGGAACTCACGTCATCTGCTTATCTCAAGCTGCTAGTTGATAACCACATGCCAGGAACTGCTTCTTAGTCCTTCCAAGGAGGCCAGTTAGTCAGTCTTCAGGATGGCCAGACCCAGGGCTGTTACAGTAATGAGTTACTGGTGCAAAAGTTACTGTGAATGTGGCTCTCCAAGAATTTCCTTAGTAACAGTCCACATGCCACATCATTCCCACCAGAGCTGGCATGGCTGTTTGAGCACTGGCAAGCAGACTGGGCAACTGATCCAGATGAGAAAACATCATTTTTTTGCTGTGCTAGCATCGTGGGGAATTTAGCAGGAAAGCTGGTTCTAAGATGAAGATAAAAGACTCTGATGTTTGCCTGTCTCAGAGCCCAGAACTCCTGTGGAATTATTTGGCAAAATTAGCTTTTGCTTCCACTTTGCAGTGCCTCAGTGAGGACTTGCTCTGACACAGCTCAGAAAGTTAAAACAATCCAATGGCTCAATTGTTCAAAGTGACAGATACAACATAGTCAGGATTGCCAGTGATAAATGCACTGGCTGCAAGATGATCTCAGGATTTGCTGTAAAAAGCAAAATCCCAGCCAAAAGAGCAGTTTTAGACAGGAATACATGTGTGATGTTGGTTGGTTTGCTGTTTTTAAAAACTAATTTCCAACAGTTAAAGCTGCAGTTCAAACTCTGTGTTAGGCAGTATCTCCTCCCTCGTCAGTTTTTGGGTCTTTTTTAAACTCTCATCTGGCTTCCAGATCAAAATGAGAGGGCTACTAACGGTCCTGAAATCAGCTTAGGGGAAAAAAACCCCACCTGCCAACAAAACAATTTGGACAGTCTGATTTCAGAGACATTTGAAGAGACTTTATTAGACTTGCACAAGTAACAGCCCACAAATCTCTAAAACTTAGGACTGCTCCCTCTCCATGCCTGGTCAAGAACAAGGAGGGATGGAATCAGTCCATTCTCCCACCTTACTCCGTTATTCACGTTCAGGCTCCAATTTCTGTGAAGAGGATATGGGGTTTGAACTAGATGACCTTTAAAGGTCCCTTCCAACTCAAACTATTCTACGATCCTAAGAGGAGAGCATCACAGTGCTTAACACCTAGTTTTTCTAGTCCCCTAGTTCCTTAAGTCTCACATTTAAATAAACAAGAATTTAAAAAGGAGGAGGAGGCGGCGGCTTGGATTGCAGTTGCACCAGTTTTGAGGGCTTCACACTGAATTGAACATGACAGTGATAAAACTGTTGTTAGCTGCCTGGTGCACCTGAAGGATCGTTTGTCTCTCAACAGTGACTTTTGCAGAACTCGTGGTTTCGGCACTTACTTTGTTTTCATGTACAGAGACAACAACTAACTTAGCAAATTGTAGATACTATTTAGCTAACACAATCTTACCCATGCCTCGTTGTGTCATGAAGCATCTAATCTCTTCTTCAGTTTGCATTAGAGAGAATACATCCGTGGGTTTTATTGTTTTGGCTTTCAAGAGAGCATCGTTAAGTGCTGTGCCAAGAAACAAACCTGATTAAGGCACTATTTTGACACTATTTTAAGTTCTCCTAAAACAAACATTCAACTGACAGCTTTACGTAGATGTTCTTTAAAAGAACACTTTAAAAATCACAGAGGTAACCCAATTTCAATCTGCAAGAAAAAGCTTACCAACTCATTAGGACTAGTTTGATACACATTCGCTCAACAAAGAAATGCAGATTCTCACAGCTGTCTTAAGCAGCAATTGCAAAGGAGTTATTCAGAAGTACCATCCATTCCTTGGTCAGAGCTATTCAAGTTATTTTACTGCCAACAGTGCCCTGACATTCTCCTGAGAATGGGCAGTACTGGGCTACTGTGAGTTATATTGAGAGAAAAATTACATACTAAACCCCATAATTTTACTAACTCTTCAGAAACCTCAGATTGCCTTTTTTTTATCTTTTCCCCCTCTTGCCCCTACTACCTCTTTCTAAAATTTCACAAATAATCCGTGATTAACTTATTCTATATTTCATGAAGAGTGCTGTCAACAGCATCAGCTCGAGCAACTTAGATGACGCTGTTCTCTCCAATGGGATGAGCATCTCAGCACCGCACCTTGTTGGGTGTCACCACTGGAGAAGCTTCTTGGTCACTGGTGTGCCATGGACATCACCTCTTCATAGGATTTCTCTTTCCTTTCCCTGCCTGTTCTAAATTACCTTCAGCTTATGTGCCTCTACAACTACCTGAGGGGTGGTTGTGGCCAGGAAGGGGTTGGTCTGTTCTCCCAGGCAACCAGCACCAGAACAAGGGGACACAGTCTCAAGCTGCACCAGGGGAGGTTTAGACTCGAGGTGAGGAAGAAATTCTCCACCGAGTGAGTTGTTCGTCATTGGAATGGGTTGCCCAGGGAGGTGGTTGAGTCACCATCCCTGGAGGCGTTCAAGAGGAGATTGGACGTGGCACTTGGTGCCATGGTCTAGTCATGGGGTCTGTGTTGATAGGTTGGACTCGATGATCCTCGAGGTCCTTTCCAACCTAAGTTATACTGTGATACTTCTTGTTTCCAGACCCTCTCCTCACTGTGGCACCTCACAGCAGGTGAAGGAATCTGAAGTGAGCAGACATCTCATTGTTCTCTCTGCATGTCAGAGCTTCCCTCAAATCACTGCTTTGCTGACTGCACAGCAGCTAAGCCGATGCCTCAGTATTAGACTCATGAGATATCACAATTACAGAGGGGCAAAAAAGGATATGAGTAGCAAGAGGAAGTGCAAATATGGCATGTTTAAAGCAGGTCTTTCCCTCCTCTTGCATCAGATAGATGTCAGTAACCAAAGAAGACTTCTCATTTAAAAAGAAAAGTGAAAAAAAATATTATTTAAAAAATAAATTGTAAAAAACACTGCAGAGAGTGAGCAAACAAACAACTTTCTGCACAACTGTATGGGGCAGCTCTCCCTCGGGAAGAAGTTTCATTTTTCTCTTTGTGATTTATCCACCACTCAAACCTCCACATCCTCCCCAGCCCTCCCTGGCTGCCAGTTCACACAGAGTTACAATTGCCATGTAATTGTCACTGATGCATCTCACAAAGCTTTATAATGTCACCATAATTTTTCACTCTGACCAACTCTCTCCCCCTTATGCTTCCTCCATGGCAAGAACGCGAAACAAAAGAGTCGTCAGTCACCTAACTTCACATTTGCAATGAGTGGCTGCAGCCAGAGCTGAATCAGAGCCTTTTGAAATTGAGTCATTTTGTCTATTTTGCTCTAATGTGATAAGCTAGAGGGGATAGAAATTCTATATATTATTACACAGAATTATTCCAAAACATGGAGCTAAGATAAAAGCAGAGTCCAGGGAGGGCTAATCTGTGCCTGTCAGCCCACACTTTAATCACATGCCGATTACTTTGTTAGTCATCAGTTCATCAGTGCTCTCAACCCACTCCTGCTCCTCCTGCAGTAAACTTTAATTAACCAAAGAAACACTGGAGTTACTCACTGAAAAACGAGAAACAGAAAAATGGAGGAGCTGAATGCCTCTCATTGTAGGTGAGAGTGAATCAGTATGGAAGTAGAGGAAAAGCCAACTCTTTAAATCAAAGCAGCAGGAATAGCTGTGAGCTAACATTTTGAAACAACCCAAAAGGAAGATTTTTGTACTGTTGCATTTCTCCATTTCTTTCCCTGGCATATGTTTCAGGACAGCAGCTGTTCTTTTACAATACATTAAACTGAGAAAAAACCCAAACAGACCAATGCATGAGTCACCTGCGTGGAGAGTTTGCTAGAATCACTGCTCTTCATCTGCTCTGTATTACCCTTGCTCTGGTGGAACAACTGCTATCTAAAAGCCAAAACCAAGCAAGTCACATAATAGCAATGTTTGCACTTTAGGCTGAGCCTTCAGTTCTTTCTAATTTTAGTGAGCTAGCACCACCCCTACATGTCATGCTGATTACCACAACAGCATCTGTCATGCTACCAGCAAGTAATATGTGAGGTGTTATGGTCTTCTTATGCTCTTAGGGACAATAATTAACCCCTGATGGAAAAGAAACCACTGCAGTAAAGGACAACCCCACTGTGCAACTAGTTGAACAAGTTGTCATGACCTGCCCTTTAAAGAGAATCCATGGCAGAGCTAGGTTGTTATCCCCCTGGATCAATCCTTGCAGCAGCACTAGCACTCTTCCCTGCAACATCAAGCCAGGCAGCATGTGCTCTGGAAGATGATGAAAGGAAAACGAGGTCCTGGCTCTTCAGCTGGGTACACTTACATACCAGTTCTGGAGTGTGAAGAACCTGCTAGATTACTTTAGCTATGAGGTAAGGATTAGAGAAACAAAACAGTCTGGCAGGTCCCAGACTTTTACAACAGCAGCCAGTACTCTGAGTCACACGAAAGAGCAGAGCTTCAGATGAAAGCTGCCTATTAGCCTTGCATGTTCATAAGAGATTCTGCACAGCATCCTCTACCCAGCATCCACCTGGCACATTTGCATGATTTGTAATATTAGAGTAGAGAAAGGATTATGAAAACAATGACTGAGGCAGTATCCAGATCCAAACGGATGTGCTACTAGTACCTGGCCCTAACTACCAACTGCAGATAGATTTGTCACTTCCTTGGCCTCATTGTCCCTTCACTCATCTAACCTCTGCATTATTCCACTCCTGTCCCAGCTTCTCTTTCTTCTCACCAGAATATACATTTTGCCCAACCACAGTGCTCTGCCACTGCTCACTCTTTCCCTTCCTCCCACTCATGATGTGACCATAGAATCATAGAATGGTTCAGGCTGGAAGGGACCTCCAAAGGTCATCCAGTCCAACCTCTCTGCAGTCAGCAGGGACATTCCCGACTAGATCAGGATGCCCAGAGCCTCATTGAGTATTACCTTGAATATCTCCAGGGAAGGGGCCTCAACCACTTCACTGGGCAACCTGTTCCAGTGTTCCACTATTCTCATAGTGAAGAACTTCTTCCTGATATCCAACCTAAATCTGCTCTTCTCTAGTTTGAAGCCATTGCCCCTTGTCCTCTCACTGCAGGCAGTCTGTCCCCACTCTTCCTGTAGGCCCCCTTCAGGTACTGGAAGGCCATTGTTAGGTCTCCCCAGAGCCTCCTCTTCTCCAGGCTGAACACCCCCAGCTCCCTCAGCCTATCCTTGTAGCTGAGGTGCTCCAACACCCTGATCATTTTTGTGGCCCTCCTCTGGACTCTATCCATCACATCCATCTCCTTCCTACGTGGAGGGCTCCAGACCTGGATGCAGTATTCCAGGTGAGGTCTCACCAGAGCAAAGTAAAGTGGCAGAATCACCTCTCTGGATCTGCTGGCAGCGCATCTTTTGATGCAGCCCAGGATGTGATTTGCCTTCTGGGCTGCAAGCTCACACCATCTGCTCATGTCCAGCTTCTCATCCATTAGCACCCCCAAATCCTTTTCCACAGGGCTGCTTTGTATCACCTCACCCCCCAGTCTGTATTGATAGTGAGGGCTGTTCTGGCCCAGGCACAGAACCCTGCACCTGCTGTTGTAAACCTTCATGAGGTTCACCTGGGCCCACTTCTCCAGCCTGTCCAGATCCCCCTGGATGACATCCTGTCCCTCTGGTGACTCGACACCACCACACAGCTTGGTGTCATCTGCAAACTTGCTGATAGTGCACTCAGTCTCACTGTCTTGACAAAAATATTAAACAGTACAGGTCCCAGTACAGACCCCTGAGGGACACCACTTCTCACTGCTCTCCATCTGGACTTCAAGCCATTAAGCACCACCCTCTGGATGTGATCATCCAGCCATTTCCTTATCCACTGAACAGTCCACCCATCAAATCCATGTTTCTCCAACCTGGCAAGCAGGATGTTGTGGGGGACTGTGTCAAAGGCCTTGCAGAAGTCCAGATAGATACATCTGTAGGTTATCCCTTATGTACTGACATAGTCACTTTGTCATACAAAGCCACAAGGTTAGTCAGGCAGGACCTGCCCCTTGTAAAGGCATGCTGGCTGGCTGAAATCACCTCCCTGTACTCCATGTGCCTTAGCATGGCATCTAGGAGGATGCCTCTCTTCATGCCAGCAAGTCTACTTCAGCCACAACAGACCAAAAGGTATTATACCAGAGTCCTGCCTTTGACTGCAACTACTGGAAGACACCTGAGAAAGAGAAAAAACATCAGCCTCTCCTTCCTCCACTTAAGGACCCCACACACCCTTCTGCTGCCCCTCACCTTGCTGTCAGTCAGCACTCAAACTACTGCCTGATCATGTGAGGATGCAAAAGATCCTAATAACTAGGTTGTAGAGGGACAAGAGCAGTGCTTTAGTGGAGCTTGCCATCTGGACAGTGCTTGCTATAGAGCTGTCACTCAGTGCCACATTCACATGCCAAATCACATCTATCATCAGAGAGATGCCTGTATGCATTGGGCTGTATTAACAGCTGAAGCTGAGCAAATCTCACAGAATCTATCTCCACTTCTACACACTCTCTGTCATCTCAGGCAATGCTGTAAATGCAGAGTCCCTGTTCTGACACTTCAAGATACTTCTGCTGCATCCCAGACAGCAAAAAAGCACCAAAGGTAGTGAGGATTGCTCCTCCCAAGCACATTGCAAGAGGGAGAAGATTCTTTCTTGCCATTAAGGCTCCTGTTCCCCTTAATTTCAATTTTGCTGCAGTAAACTGCTCTCTCCCTTCCCTAATCAAAACATCACAGTGGTTAAGTGCACTAAACCACCTCAAAATTTCATGGTCTGGAGAAAGAAAGAATGGCTGTTGTGTTGGCACAGGAAGGATGTGCAGGCAGCCACACACAAACTTGCTGACCTGGCAGTGCTCAGCTGTAATGCAGAACTGTGTTCCCGTGCAACTCATTGTGAGCATTTAATTGCAAGCACTGTTGAAATGGCTAAGGTATTGAGAGGGAGGTTATGGGAAGCAGAGCATGATCTGGAATGCTGTTCTGCAGTCCAGAGAACAACTGAAGAAAGACAGCAGAGGCTGCCTGGATAAATGGGGAAAGCTGGGAGAAACTAGCAGTGTGCCACGGCCTGTCTCCAAGCACAAAACTGGATTGCCATGGAAATCAAGTTTGATAGCTGCTTTCATACCTGCTGCAAAAGGTATAGAAATCACATCAGTAATAAAAGAGTAATAAATGGCATAAATATGGCATGAGTGGAATCAGGGGAGCAAAGGGAAAGCTCAGCACAAGGTGGCTCTGGAGCTGAAGGAGCCAGTGTTTTCATGAGCATTCACTTTGATTACCAACATGTAGATGTGTCAAGTGATTCAATATGAGCATGTAAATCAAAGATGAATTGAATTAAAAACTGAATTTCAGGAAATTCACATACCAATGCAAAACAAGCAGAGTATAAAAGAACTGCTAGTTGGTTGTCAGCTGTGTTAAGTTTAACCCCTCTTTTTGATGTAAGGTTCCCAGCTATAGATATGTTTTACAGTTCAGTTTATACCAAGAAGTCTCATCTCCTCTAGAGATGAGATTGGAAAAAAAAGAGACTTCTTCATGCCTTCTGTCATGGTGTCTTATAACTCCTCAGTCCAAATCACTGCCTGTGACTGCAGAAATAGAAGAATAGTGGTATTCCTTATCTGTTCCCTAGTATGCTTTGATAAGTTCTTTAAAATAGTAACAACCACCAGAGAGGTAGATCAGAAACAAAAGTTTCAGAAGTCCCAGCTCTTCCCTTGTGCAAGAAGCTCTTCTAAACACTAACTTTTTCTGTTGGTTCCCCTTCAGGATTTTCTGAAGGCCCACTCATTTCTGAACTCTAATCTTCTGTTTAGCTAGCATGGAACTTCTTAATAAGCACTGAGGTTTTCCCCCTAAATCTACAGTAGCTTAAATCACTATTATGATCCATAGATAGGAAAAATCTGTCAAGGCATATGTACCTCCCAGCTGGCAGAGAAGTTCCTCTAACACTATTTACGGTTAAGCCCCTTGCCTCAAACCTCTCAACTGAGCTTCATGGTCCCTTTATTACAAATAAACATCGTGCTTCACTATGCCATCGTGCCCATCACAGTCCCCTTCATTGTTTCTCAGTGGGACCCTTGGGGCCCTTCTTATATCCAGTTCCTACCAGGAGCTGTAACTTACCATGTCACCCAGCTGGAACCTAGCTTAAGATATAAAAATCCCCAAATATATGCTTCTCAACAGCACTCTCTTGATTACCTAATTGATTTTTAGAAATTAACAATAAGAATGCTAACACACCCAGCAGCCTAATTATCAGCTGCCTTTCATTTATAGCCCCATTAAATTCACAGCTGCTTTGGGAAGTGACAGGCTGCTGTATGAAGACTGCCTTGTATGTGCTCACTCAAGCCCCTTCCATTGATTCCCATACAGAATGACAACACAAATAACTCAGATGCCTGCTTGGTATTTGGCAGATGCCATTTGCATATGACATGCTGTTCAAAAAGGAAACAGCAAGCATGACATGAGGGTCTAAAGAAATAAAAATAAATTAAACAAACTCACCAACAACAGACCCCCCCACACACACCCAGGACATTTCCTTCCTCTCACACTCATAAAACAGTTAATTTTCAAGTGTCTGCTAAGCTCTTCATTATCCAAAGGAAATGCACTTTGAGTCAAATCTACCACCTTACCTGTCTTGTAATGAACCACAGCTGAAAAGCTGGCAACTGTGAATACAGCAATTGCTGTTGAGGGCTGGGAGGAGAACCAACAAGTGAGGCATCTGAACGACTGGCAGACTCTAGACAGGATCCTGAGGTGTCAAAGTACCATCTCCCAAAACCCACCCAGCTGGGTTCTTTGGCAGAAACACCTCAAAGAGGAGAAAGAGCCTCCAATTACATTTTGTTTGTTTTGAAACACACAGCATTGACTATGTGTCAACTTTACACAGTGAGATGTTTCAGCATCTTTAAATGTATTTGCAGGCACATTTCTAATATCCATTCTCACACTAAGCATGCGGGCACTTTACTGACAACTCAAACCTACACAAAGAACTTCACAGAACACAGAATTAACCAGGTTGAAAAAGACTTAAGAGTTCAAGTCCAACCTATTATCCAGCACCATCTAATCAACTAAACCATGGCACTAAGTGCCTCATCCAGTCTCTTTTTAAACACTTCCAGGAACAGTCTCCACCACCTCCCTGGGCAGCACATTCCAATGGCCAATCACTCTTTCTGTGAAGAGTTTCTTCCTAACATCCAGACTAAACTTGCCCAGGCACAGGTTGAGACTGTGTCCTCTCATTCTGCTAGACAGGTCTAGGCTGATTTGAAGTTGGACATTATAAGGACACACAGAAAGGTGTATTATACCCATGCACTACATAGGAAGAGCTTTGGTGTAATTCAATCTGCCAGTGCTTTAGCCCCTGAACTACTCTTGCCCATAAGGTGGTCCATCAAAACTGATCTAGGTTTTAAATAAACACCTTCCTATCCACTAAAATGTAAACTGGGATTTGCCTGCCTGTTTCAGGTTTAGCTAAGGGGTTCCATTGCAAAATATTACCTACTTCATATTCCAGCTGGAATTATATAGACTACCTAGGGATAAATACTCTACATAATGAACAGACACCCTGAGGCATTTCATTTTCCAGGATCATCTAATCGCACTCCATCCAATAGCTTAATTCATTGTCTCCAATAAAAGTGAGAAACAACTGAGACAGATTCAAGTAATTACATTTTCACAGCAACCAATTTTATCATCATATAAAATGAAGCTATTTCTACCCATCAACATTACCCATAACTAAAGAACCAGAAGAAATATAGGACATGTGAAATACTGTGTATAGAGCAGCCATTAGACGCCAAACCTTCAGACTCAGCTGATGTTTGTCTATTCCTGATTTAAACCAGCAGGAAAATGGGGCATTTGGGCCATATTTGGTTTAAAAGCTTTCTTCAATAGACTTCTCAAAGCCACAGGATAGAGAACAAAACATACAGGCTACAATACGGGACATGGTCAATTTCTGAAGACATTGATTGTATTTAAAGAAGGAAAGTATGCCATGAAAGAAGTAAAAGTGCTGGACTCAAGCAGGATAGAAATGATACACAAACCAGGACTGGCAGTACCAGTTGACATAAGAGGTGACAATGCCACATTTTAGTTGTAAAAAAGCATCCTCATTTAGATCAGAGCCCCTGCACCACCAGCAGAACTTCCTGTACGTTCATCTGGAGCACAAGTTGCTACATTCTATGCACAAAGATCTTTGGGCAGGTGCAGTTTAGAAACCAGGAAACAATCCCCGAGTGCAAGATGCAGCCTTAAATACTAATTTGCAGTAAATGCCACAACCTGAGATGAAGGGAGGGAGAAAGAAAATGTGCACTTGCTATTTTAGGGGCTGATTCAGCTAAAGCCAACAAAACCAACTAGAAGTCATGATTTTTGTTAGCTTTTCATAATTGAATAATTTTTTGTCTTGCAAGTGGTATGCTCAAAGACCAAGTACAACCTGGAAATAACAACATACAGGGAAGCACACTGCACACCTTGGTTCATGTTTTAGAATTAATCAGATATCAGGTTTGGACTGAGACTAGAATTTTTGGATGCCTTTTTTCTTTAAATTATGGAGTAACCAAACTATGAGCAATATACTTATTTTAAGTTCTGTTACCACGTCTATAAAACCCACCCTGTGCCTTACAGTCTTTTCTAACTATCCTCAGCCAACATGTATGGCTTACCAAAACATGATGAATTACATCTGGTTTCAACACCGCGCAGCTCAGAAACCATAAAGCAGATTAAAAAAATCAGGTTTTTACAAAACAGTTTGGAGTCAATCAAGTTTCAGTGTTAGGAGATTTTGAACTTGGAAACAGGAGGCAAACACATGCGAATTTGAGGCAAAGGGCGGGTTTACTACAAATGACATTCCCACCCTTGCACAGTTAAAAACATTTGGGTGGCTTATTTTGAAGGGGTAAAGGAGAGAGGACAAAATTAGATTCAGTAATTCTGTGTGTTACAGCAAACAAGATGTTTTTATTTATTGGTTTATAAGTGAGTGCCCTGGGACCTTTCCTGATAAATGCCTCACTAGCTGAGTCACAGCATGCGCAGGATTAGTCATGGTTGTAGAAGTGTCCCACAGCTTCACTTACAGCTGCAGATATACCTGATGTATATTAATTTCTTCTGTAAGTTGAAACACCCTGAAGTTGTGTGCTTCAGGAGCCCCTGGCTCCGTCATCTCCACGTCACCACACACTCCACCTGCCCCTTTGGAACACGAGGGTCAGACTGCGACAGCATGCACAAAGGCAGCAGAGAGCTGCCAACTGTGTTAGGGAAGAGGAACGGGGTGCTCGCAGCTTGTACATCAACATATGTTATGTGGGCCACAAGACAGCAGAGCATGCGTCATGCTGACTTGATGCTATTTCAGGAGGCAATGGGTAAACTAAATGACTTAGATGAACGACCGAGCACCCTCCTTTCATTACTTCATCTATTTCATTCCTCCTTTTTATTATTTCCTCCTCCATTCCAGCGGAGAAGCTTCCTCAGCTGGCAGTACTTCTGCATGTGTTTGCTTCTACCCCTGTGGTATGCCCACTCTGTAGATGGGGAGCGAGGACAAGAGGTAAGGAACTTTGCCCAGGGTTAAACTGCAAATCCCTAGCAAAATAAAAGCCCTAGCAATAACTCAGGCCTCCAGGTTTTAAGTTACCCTCTCCATGTAATCCCTAAAAATCTCCTGCCTTGATGATCTGGTGTAGCAAAGCCCAGTTCTTCCATGACAAATGTCAATAACTGTTGACATCAAATCACCAATGAACACCAGGAATCTGATCTGTTACTTTTCCTCACAAGCTTGAGCAAAGTCTGAACACAAGGTGTGTGCATGAGTTAGCTGCACATCCTGTTTTGAGAGGCTTGCACAAAGCAAAAGGAAACAAACCTGACCACGTGAACCACAGTACGAAGCCAGAAACACAGGATTCCTAAAGAGCTTAAATATTCACCCAGCCTTTAAAACCCTAAAGCACTCAGCTCCTCTGCACCTTACATCTGGCTTTACACACACCCTAAATCTGGTTGCTATTTAGATGTGGAGAGCCCTTCCACCGATGCCTATATCCTTATGCTACCTGTGTGAACGACACTGCTTTCTCAATGGTCAGTACCCTTTCTTCCCAAGGGACATGTCAGAGACTTTTCTCCAATCAAGTGAACTACAGACATACTTGAAATTACCTCAACAGGAAGTCTATCTTAATGGAAAAACAACAAAACCAAACAAAAAACACTCAAGGAGAGCAAACTGTAAAGTAAAAATTGCATTAGTTGCACTTAAAAGGTATGTTATTACAGGAACAGCTCCTAAATAAACTCACAATCTCTGTTAAACAGGTTTTTACACAAAAGCGCATGGTAGTAAAGCAAACAGTGAAGTCTAAATGCTTGCTTACATTGTTTTCCACTTTGCAGACAAACACAGAGGCAAATTTGCCTAATGAAAACAAACAGCTCTACAAGACTATTCTGTTTCTTGTGAGGTGAATATACATTTAATTCTGTTTAGCATGTCCACGTGATATGCACTATATATTGATTTAATTATGAACTCCTTCCTGCAGCAGAACACAAACTGTTAACTCTCAGCTGTAGATTAAACCACATCTAATTTCCTTCCTTCTATTATTCTATATTCTCCTTCCTCTCTTCCTGCTTCTGCGCTAGGAATACTGACATCTACTTATGACAAATTTTCCCTCACTGCTTTCAACAATTTCACTGATCAACAAACTGTAGAAGGTTCTTAACTGGTCTCATTAGACACATGGAGTCCCTTAATACCAGGTAAATGCAACTAAACTATTCAGAATTGTGTGTAGCTCCAAAAGAAAATTCAATTAATATGATACAATCAGTGGTAGGACTCATTCAGAGACTTATCCAGTGATTTAGAGCTTCAAAACCAATATTGTATCCCTGCTCAGATCTACACAGATGCTCCTAAGAAATCTTGAAAGATTATTTCCCAAGAGGTTTCACTGAGAAAAAGAAGAAGAAAAGATTAACAAAGCTGATCTAATATTTCAACCACTCTGCACCAGAGTTCCTGACAACAGCTCCCTCAAGGTTAGCTTTAAAATTATATCACAGCCTATTTTGGTCTTGTTTTACATTAGTCTGAAACCATGTCTATATTTTATTGATCTCTGATTCTGTTACTGGTTTTACATATTACCCAGATTAAATCTTTCAGATGGTTTCATCCTTTGAAAAGCATCATCATCTACTGGTAGGGAGTTTTTACTGCAGCTGGAAATAGAATTAGGAAAGATCTATTGACTTAATTGAAGATGCCACTAAAAGCTTTATCTACTGCAAATATCCTGCCCTTCTGATTTCCGCCATGATCCCGAGAGGAGAGTTGGAGCAAACTACTCTCCGTGCTCACCGCAACCATACTGTAAAGAAGTCCGTGATACAGAATGAGTCTATGTGCATCACAGCTAGAGGTGCATTTACTGCCTTTAGACTCACTAATATTATCAGTATGAATTTCTGATGTGCAATCATTTCATACAATTAAGTATGTTGTGCTGCGCTGGTGCCTCTCTAGCTCCAAAGAAAACACTGTGTCTGGAAGGAAAACATCATTCAACACCACAAAAACCTCTACCTTCTCTGCTGCTGCAGTGTATATTCAAATCCTCAAAGTGACTAAAAAAAAAACACCAAAGAAATGCTATGAAAACCCATTTAGGGATATGCAAATGGCATTTCCTATGCATCCTATTCTGATTTATCAGGCAGCTACTGTCTTCATCCTAGTACAATAAAAGGGAGGTGGAGAGCCCAAATGAAATGCTCTAAATCTAGACATATTAACACCATGAGTGTTAGTGAAATAATCCTGCTTGGAAATATCTAAAAAATAGTAATAATAAAAGACAGAAAAAAAAACCCTTATGTTTGAGTTTTGCTAGCAGGTTTTCTCCCTGTGGCTTAAGATATCAGTATGATGACTCACGCTGGGGATTGAATTGCTCCCTGGGCGACATGACCTCCTCATACCAGCTTTGTTCCTCATGCTAGTACAAATTGGTCATCCACGAACACTGAATGAAGAAACTTCCTTATTAGTCATATCTGGACCCATAAAACTAATGCCAGAAAATTATGTTTAAACAAGCCCACTGCTGCTTCAGGTATGTGGCCTTCCAACATTTCAAAGCTGAATAGTTTCATTAGGCGTGGGAGGGAAGACAGAGAAAGGAAAAAGGTTAGCCACGTAAGAAATCTGCTCTAGATAAAAATCTATGTAGCACTGCTCGCAGCTGTTTGGATCCATATTTAGCTTTTCATGTTTATTTGCTTGGCTGGTAAATCCCAAGAAGATTGTGAGACTGATGCTTTTTAAAAAAAAAAAGGATATGTAAAACCCAACCAAGTTTTCAAATTCAGAATGCTCAGCTCTCAGGTGCACTTTAGCTGATTAGCTGTCCATCTGCACTTGCACTGTAAAACACTGTGCCTTCCCATATTCACTTAAAACCCACACATCAGATCCTCCTGCAGTATGTGGGAAGGACAGGTGTTTGTCTACACATGCTCATCAGAACCTCTTCTGTAAAAGTCCAGAACATCACTGACCTGGCACAAACCTGAACACTCAGAGAAAAGTAGGCTGCATCTCAATAATTAGTGTGATCTCAGGCTCAGTATCAGAAGCTACTGTAATAGTATCAAATAATACCCATTATAATGGTCACTGACAATAATCATCATCTTGTTGCCTTTTGTTTGAAGGTCTCTCTGTTGCTAACAGCACAAGGTTGAATCCCACCAAAAAGCATACTTTACCCTCTCACGAAATTATGGGAATAGGTTTGACCAAGATGAGGACAAACTTCTCCATAATTTCAGATGATCTAATCAGAATCCATAACCTATCCTTGAATCAGCAATGCACTCAGCTAAGTCATAAATGCTCCTGCAGCCCTAAAGCTTTGAAAAGATTTTGGATCTATAACTACACTGAAGAACTGACACCTTCTCACCTTCTCACAACATAAGGAATCAGAATCCTAACAGACAAAATGCAGCATATGAAACAGCACAATATATAGTATCATAGTATCAGTCAAGGTTGGAAGGGACCACAAGGATCAGCTAGTTCCAACCCCCCTGCCATGGGCAGGGACACCCCACACTAGATCAGGCTGGCCAGAGCCTCATCCAGCCTGGTCTTAAACACCTCCAGGGACGGGGCCTCAACCACCTCCCTGGACAATCCATTCCAGGGCTTCACCACTCTCATGGGGAAGAACTTCCTCCTCCCCTCCAGCCTGAATCTCCCTACCTCCAGCTTCATTCCATTCCCCCTAGTCCTATCACTACCTGACATCCTGAGAAGTCCCTTCCCAGCCTTCCTGTAGGCCCCCTTCAGATACTGGAAGGCCACAATGAGGTCACCTCGGAGCCTTCTCTTCTCCAGACTGAACAGCCCCAACTCTTTCAGTCTGTCCTCATAGGAGAAGAGCTCCAGCCCTCTGATCATCCTCGTGGCCCTTCTCTGGGCACGTTCTTTTTATCAACTATACCTTTTCTCCTTTGTACATAAAGATGTAGACAGTGTTGCACTTCAGAAGAATAAGATGAAATTGCTAAAAACTCTGAAGGAAAAATAAACCCCAAAACCATTCCATAGTTTTGGGGTTTTTAGCCAATATACAATGACTAAAAATTTTCCCAGAGGCTAAACATGGTATTCTATGTCAACAAGAATCATGTAGTTAAGCTTTCAAATCTCCTACATATTTGTATACTCTTGGTAACCTGTGATCTTGCTTTCCTCATCACATTAAGATGGATACCATAATATTTTTATATGAAATTCAGCATTTGAACAAATATAAACCAGTGGCTTCATTGTTTTTGCTTGTTTGTTGGGGTTTTGTGGGGTTTTTTAATACTTGGGTGACACAGAATTATTGGTAAAGTTCTAAGCCCCCAGTTGATATCCTCTTATCAGGGCCTCTGAAAAGCACCATTTGCTGGCCAAGGATCCAAACTGACTTCATCTGGAAACAAGGACATGGAAGAAAACTACTGTATAGAGACATTTCAGTTTCATTTTCAGAGGAAACATCTGTAGAAGGACTTTCAGTTTCTCTAAGCATTGGATCAGGTGTAGGACATGAGACAACACTCTGATTACCAGGAACAGGATGCTAAACCACATGAAAGCAGTCTTGCTGCTCAAGTAGTGACTAATATGGTGTAGAATGGAACATCTAACAAGTTCATTCACATCACAGGATGGGTGGTTGCCACCTCTCACTGCTACGGGCATACTCCAGAAATTCTCTCACTTGAGGAAAATGTGTCTGAAAGTCTGTCAGTAAAATGAAGCCTGAAAAAGTTTGGAACAGCAAAGGGCACATTTTGCATTTTAAGCAAATTGCACATTTTGTTTACCTTGGTGAAGAGGGCACATTAATGCATGTGAATTCTGCAGCTACTACACCTTAGGTGATGTTTTTAAAGGTTCATGTGAGGTGCAGTTAGCAAAGACAACCTTAACATAGTTCAGTCTTAAGCATGGTAACTGTGGGCAGCTTTGAGGTTCTCAGAAGAGAAGCAGATTATGATGACAAAGTCAGTCTTCAATAGTCCTTGCTATTGCTCTAATGCCAGACATCGATAACCTGGTTATATGCCATCAGAACTCACTATTTGCCACAGACTCCTCAAACTCTATTTTAAAGATAGAATTCTTCATTTTCTCACTGGTTTTCACTTAAGCACAGTTGCAGCTTTAAGTATTCATTTCTACAACATAAGGTAGCTTTACGAGCCCTTGCTCTGTGGGAGGGTAAAGAAACAGAGATACCAAGGTCCAAAGGTGTTTGAGTGACTAGTTAAAGTTCCAATGTTAACTTCAGAAGATGCAGCAAATAATCAGAACCCTCTTTATAAATAAGTAGCACTGTTTCAAATTGCTGCTTCCTATTTCTGACCACCCCTAAAAACTACTCATATGGCCCGAGTAACACTGATCAGGAGTGGTAGTTGCCCCAAGCCAAGATGCTATGATTCTTCAGAGCCTAGGAATGTATGACAGTTCCTAAAAGCAATCTAAGCATGCCCCAGTGGCAGCAAAATTACCTACAGCTGAATCAGAGCTACTTTGGTCACTTCACAATTACAAGTCCCATGGGGCAATTAGATCTAAGTCTACACTGAGCTTTCTTTTTCACTCACATACCTCACTCACACTGTGTTGACACTCCTACACACGAGAGTAAATCCAGATCTTTATAACTGTAATCAGTAGCCTTCTTGTATAGCTCTCTTCATCTTCTTTCAGTTCACTTTTCTTTAAAATTTATCAGAGATACAGGACTTAAAAACAAGAGCCCATCTTTAATTACACAGCCTTGACTTCTGTAGAGCCTGTATTCCGAACAGAGCGCTCAGACCAGGAGCTCACAGCTCCCATGTGGGTGGAACACCAAAGACTGACAGCACCCAGCTGCAGATGCAGGACACAGCAGAGCAGCTCACCAGCCCAGAGCAGACACCCAGCTCTTTGTGGGTGACTGTTAACTGTCTGCCACAAAGCCCTTGCATAGCATGCAGCTGGCAGAAACCTTGTACTGGGGAAAACACACACAATTACCATTTCTGTCAGCTGCACCTAACACTCCCTTCCCTCTCCAATCATGCACTTATTACAAGTGCCCCTCTCCTTATGCATACAATGCCCTTCGTCTACCCTCACTACCACAGAACTTACACAATCCATCACAACAGCCTGCCTTATTGCTTACTTCCCAGGTCCCTCCCCACACACAAATACAAAATACCCCCACGCTGTTCCCATATTAACCTCGAGTTCCTGCTTCCCAAACCTCCCACACTGCTAGCTCATTGCTTCACCCTCCTCTGCTAATCCTCCCAGGCTCCCCTGCCCACTTCAATGGCCTTTGCTCCCTCACTTTCCAAACTCTCCTCACCTTCTCAACTTTCCTGCCATTTAAACTGCTTCTGGACATAAGGAGTGTCAGCAACAGACTTCTTGGCACCCCAAAAAGAACAGGCATCTACAGCTGCCTTCTTCTAAAGTACCCATGCCTCCAACACTGACATGCCCCCTGATATGGATAGCAGAATGCTTCAGAGAATGAAGCTGCACCTTGACTTGGCATATGGCTCCAGGTAAAGACTCACTTTAAGCTGAAAATACTGCCTGTGTATCATGTGGTCCTGATTAAGACCTATCAAATGGACCTGCTGCTTGTGCCAGTGAAGTAAATGATCACACTGGGAGCTTGTCATTTCCCACATAAGCCAGCATCTCGTCAGCTCTCGCAAGCTGGCAGTTGCAGAGGAATGGCAATCCAAGAGCCTCAGATTCTTCTAAAGCAGATGATGTCCTAAGGGATGTAAGATTTCAGTCCATTCTTCCCAATTCTGACATTTTCTCCTTATCTCCATGCCGCCCCACCCTGACTTTTACTACTCATGCACTTCTGATTCACTTTTTCTCCCTCGGTTTTAGCCACTGTGCCTTTTTTTCCATGGATGGGGTGTAATACTGCAATGACAACAGACAGCACAGATCATGTTTGAGCTCTCAGTTTCTTTACTTAGCACCATAATCTGAGTCGGCTAGTAGCGCTGCAGAGTTTTAAGGTAGGAAATGTGCCCATGCTCACCTGCCTGACTTCACTTCCACACAAACTTCTATGCAAACAGGTAGTTCAAAAGCTCACAGGCCAAGTTTCAGGAGAGCAGAAGAGCAAACCCAAAACTTTTAAACATGCAGTCCTTCTCTAAGAGGTTTTGAGCCTGTGCTTTAAAACAAACAGGCATTTGCACCTCTCAGCAGAGCAGCTGTACATTTTAATTGTGTGCCTGGCCAAACAGCATTTCTTTCTGTAACTTGATTTTATATGAGTCTAACTGCTGAAGACTTCCAAAGTTCAGACAGAGTCAAGCAGCCAGGGCAGGGAGGAAAAAGGAATAAAAAAAAAGCAGCCTACTGAAATGAGTTTTGCAGGAGCAACAATAAAATGGGAAATATTGCCTAAGTGCATTTATGGTCAAAGCTGACAGCTCAGCCTGTGATGACCAAAGGTAAACCAAGTTAGAAAATAAAGCTTGTTTTCCTTAGAGGCACAGGTCAAGTGAAAGAAAAACAACCAAACCCAACATGCATCTTCAGGGAAACACCACTCCAAATTCAGGCATTAAGACAGCGTTTTCTTGAAGGTTTGATTCAAATCAACATACCAACAACGGTCAAGCCTTACATACTTTCCTGCTAGCAGGGCAATGCCTGCCAGGCAGGCAGCCTACCAGAAAAGCCTAAAAATTCCAGCCTCCCATTTTGGCCTAGACTTGGATTGCAATTTCTGTCATCAGGGCACATTGTTTTGTTGCAGAAGCAATTTTTTTGCTAGTGACTAGGTCCCTGTGCTGAGTACAATTCATCCATACAGACAAAGTGGAAAAAGAGGGACATTAAGCTATTTGGATATAATAATGTCTTTATGGCTTTAGCTGCTTCTGAGCACTCCGAGTTCTGACCCTGAGCTGCTTTGGGATTTAACACTAAGGAATGCAGAAAATTGCTGATTTAAGTGTACTTCTTCATCCTAACTTGTGCACATTTCAAAAGACTGTATAGTTCTAGCTATCTTCAAAATTAACTTCAGAAATAGGTTCCCATTAGCATTAGCTATAAAAATAATACAGCAGAGACATAATTGTGGAGCTACAACAGAGGAAGTTATCTGTGTCAACAGACTGTTTTAACTAGCAACACAGGAGTCTTCTGCAGCACCACTACCACCTCCTGGTCAAGCCAAGCACGGCTGCAGGATGTACCACTGTCTCTTCCAACTGTGAACCATTTTGCCTTGAAGACAGGTAGCCCTTTTCTGTGCCCCAAGGTACGTTCTGCTATACAGGTTGTTAGAAACCTCACCTGCTCAACAAGCTGTCCCCTTCACTAGAGAGTATCACCCCTCCCACTCCACTGCTGCCCCACAGCAAGCACGTGGTGAGTTCCCCGTTGCACCAATTTTCCCTGGTGTTCCCCAAGCAGTCACATCTATTAGCTTCCCACTAGGAATTACAGCTGAGAGCCTCAATGTTAATGGCCACAGATTTTGGCTTAGATGAAAGGCGATCAAGTTGCCTTTTCTTTCTAAGTTAAGGAAACAAGTTCTATGGCATTTGTGACAAAATACTGTTGTCAATTCACATGCCTTCATTTGGCAACAGAGTTCTACATATGAAAAAATGTGATGTATAAACTCCAGGAAGACAGGATCAACTGCATTGTAAGAATATTACAGTAGTATAATTTTGTAGCCTGTAAATAATGGGGCTGTAATATTGCACTACAGTGCAAAAAGTAAGGATTTATGAAAAGATACAGTTTTGGTATCTACTCTGATCCCTGTGGATAAGGTGAAAGCACTGGACAGAGTCAGAAACATTCAGACATAGCACAAACATACCTGGACCTGCTTTGATCTCCCAACACACAGAAAAAGAACAGAATGTTGGCAAAAAAAGGGTATTGTTATAAAGAGTGCAGAGAATCTTCCTAACACCAGCTGTTCAATGAACTGTAAAACCTAAGAGTTTCAAAATTGTCATCTGTAAGGTAGCAGGAAGATGTCCTGCTTATACTGAGGATTTTCCCAGTAGAGCTTAAACGAACTTCTCTAGTCAAAGCATAGGAAAAGAAATGGGTGAAGACAAATCCAGTTTAAGGATGCAATTAATAAGAATTTCCAAACTTTAAGCATTAAAGGTCAGTTGTTTCAAGGTCTGGTTTTTCTTCAGCTAAGTAGCACAATGTGTTTGAATGAGGTGTTGAAACAGTGTGTGAAAAAGCGGTATCCTGAGCTAAACAAACCAAGAAAAAAACCCAAACCCAAAAATCTCTTAAAGGTAATTGTACCTTTAGCTTTTAGCCAATTGGGCATTGCAATTATTTTGGAATACTGTATACTATTTTTCTGTCAAACATTGTAACCAACTTGCCTCCCAGTATTCTTTTGAGCTAAACAGATCGTGCATTTCAGCCTCTCACTGCCAAGCAGCCTCTGAAGAGTGTATTTTAATTATCAAGTCACACACAAAGATGGAGACATGCCTTTTGTCCTCGGTCAGGATATCCTCTGAGGACATAAACCAAGCGTCACAGAACACTTGATATGTAAACAAACACAGCCACTCCAATGAAATCACCTTCCTGTGAAGACCTGGATGCTGACAACCACGAGGGACAGGATGTATGCAGGAGACGCCAATGCTCCTGGTAGTATTAAGACACTTTTCGGGTGCCAGCTTAATTTGCCTAGCTCGCAGGGTCACGGTCAAATTAATTACAGGATTTCCACCAGGAAGTACTTTTCCCCTTCCTGTTACAGGCTCGACAAAGCCACAGTTTTACCTTCTCCTTTGCTGTCCTGCTGCAAGAGCAAATAGCAAAACTTAAGTCTCTTCTAATTGTGTAGCACCGAGTTTTGCCTTGCTCTAGTATCACTTAGTCAGCCAGAAAGCATTACGTTTGGTACCGCCATGAACCAAGCTGTGAGCACGCGTCAGGTGCAGAGACTCTCAGGCCCCCTACCGCAGCGAACAGCTAAACAGCAGTAACCTGACATCACTGCTCTGAGAACAAAGACCTAAACCTTGCTCAAAAGCGGGACATTTCCATATCGTCAGCAGCTTCCACTCAATGCCAACCCTATCAGGGCAGCCGAGGTGAAAAGACAGGGCAGTTCGCACCCGGCCCAGCGCAGCGGCAGGAAGGAGGGCCAGGGCCGTTTGCTGCTAGCTTCTCCTCACACGGGACTCGCCAGCACACAAGAGAGCCGTTAGGGAACCCCCTTTTGGCGAGGGGACCTCCTGCCGCCTCCTGCCCCAGCACAGCGTAGCTAAGTCAGAGACACGACCGTCAGAGGCAACGGCTCGCCCCAGCCCGCTCCGCTCCGCCGCCCAGGGCCCTTCCCCAACGCCACGCGCCGCAGGTCCCCCCAGACGGAGCTCCCGCGTGGCCGCCCGCTCCCGCCCCACGACTCGCAAGGCGGTGATGGTAACGCCCCACGTGACCCGGAGGCCACGTGAAGTGGCGGAGGCGCTCGGCCAACCAACACCGCGCGCCGGTAGCACGTGACCGGTTGGGTGCTCTCGCGAGCGCCGCTGCGCGCCGGGCCTTTGCCCCGCCCCTACCCCCGGCGAAGGAGACGGAAGCGGCTTTGGCCCGACGGGATCTTGAGCGGCGTCACTCCGCTCTTCCCCCTGGCCCGGCCTGGGCCCCGTACCTCCGACGAGGTGAGAATCAGTGGCTGTTTGTCGGCTCCGCGCGTCCTTTTCTGTCCTTTGGCGGTCTTGTCCGTACCGATCTGAGGAAACTTGGGCCTAGGTCCAGGCCTAGGCCTCGGCCTCGGCTCAGCCCGAGCCTAGGCCTGTTCGTCGGCGCGGGCCCGTCCTCAGCGGCCAGGCTCTACATCCTCGCTGTTCCGCGGCGCCCTGAGGCGTACGGCTCAATCCGACAAGAAGCGGGTGGCGTTAGGCATGACTTGCCGCCGCGGGCCCTGGCGCCGGGCGGTTGGCTGCTGGGAACACACCCGGAGTGGCGTTTCATGGGTGCTGCACATGATTCCGCTGCTGCTGAGGCTTGTGGCAGCCAGAGGGGAAAAGGGTGGTTTTCTGAAGATGTGGGTAATTCTGGCGCTGGCTAAAGGCCCTGCTGGTTTCGTACTGTAAGATAACGTGATTTCCCGGTGCACGCACAGGCACGTGTTTAAGGGTTCCTTTATTCAGAAGTGTCTTGGTGGCAGTAGTTGAACAAAAACCAACAAGGTGAGCAGCTCTTTATATTCAAAGAGTGCATTATGGGAACGTAGTGAGTTGTATTTTTAACACTTCACTAGTATTCTTACTGTTACTTGTCCGTTTGACTTTACTTGCACAGCAGTACTTGATTAAAAAGGGCAAGCCTGTTGTTTTGATGTGCTGTGCCCCTGTGTTTCTTGCAGATGTCAGAAGACCTTGCTAAGCAGTTGGCTAGCTACAAAGCTCAGCTTCAGCAAGTTGAGGCTGCCTTATCTGGGAATGCAGAAAATGAAGACTTACTAAAACTGAAGAAAGACTTACAGGTGAGAACTCGAGGAGATGAGTAGCTGAAAAATTATGGTCTTTAGGAAGTGTTTCACCTTTCCTAATATTGGCATTGCAACAAAAATAGACATTTGGTGGCTCTATTACTTTTGATACAACTTGATACAATTATGGTAGGATTGGTTGGGGAAAAAAATTAAATGTGGGCTATTTTAAACCTCTCTTATGTATGAGTATAAAATAGGCACTAATTTATAGCACATTCTTCTGCTACAAAGGTTAGCTAGAATGATGACAGATATGCCAGTGCTGTCTGTACTGTCTGATTTTCTTTAGTTTTTAACCATTATTTATCAGAATTATTTTTGTTGTTGTTGCTTGTAGCAATGCTAAAGCCAGATGGTTGGGCTTAACGTTATGCTTTTCTGCCTGCTTTTGAGTTGTCAGTGCCTTTGATCCGGAATCTGTTTATTCATTTGCATTGCTATTGCTGGAAATTCAGATGTTAGGATGTAGTTCGGTGTTCCTGGTATAGCTAACTCTTGATTGTGTTATGGCTTTATATAAGAAAGAAGAGAGCTGTGTCCTTTCTTGGCCATCTGCAGTTTTTTAAGCATTTAAGAGCATGCTGCATTCCTAAGAGCTGAAGGCCATTTCTGATCTTCAGGGTATTGTTGAGTGGCAGGAAGACCACCAGCCTAATTTTACATTGATAAGTGGTCTTCTGAGTCTTGTGCACGTAAAGACACATTGGCATATAAGAAAACCCCAGCACTACTGTTAAAATTTGTCACAAGAGTGCAAGATGCTGCTTAATTTCTGTTGTGGATTGCTTTAGCTACTAGACCTTTCAATACCTTAAAACCATCCTGTTCAAGATTTGAGTCAGCACTGTTGTGTGTGGAGGTAACAGCAGTAAAAGCGATGCTTCAACCAGAGTATGCCTCAATTCTCTAGGATTTCTCTTAAATTACAGAGGCTTTGTGCCCACAAAGCACTTTATAGATCATCTTGATGTCCTTGGTTGTACACTGTTAAAAGCATGTGTATATGTTTATATTTTTAAAATGCACAGCAAAGCCCATATGGGATGATATTTCCGATACCAACACGACCTCGTCTTTGATATGCAGAGATCATTGATGTGAAAGGACAACTTGCAAACTTTTTAATAAAAGCTTTCTGCACAGAATGGGGAAGATCTTTACACTTTCGTCCCCAAAAGGTTTGCTATCCCTATGTTCCACCTTGAAAATGACAATGTTTTGCAGACTTAATATGTTGCCGGCCAAGCAGTTGTAGAAATGGGTTTGATGCTTCGGTGTCCCAACTGGACAGCTTTTTGTCTGGTCCAAAGGATTGTTATTATGTTATTGAAAGGTTTTTTTTTTCCCTTTTGCAAATAGGGATGGCACTAGTGGCTGGAGAGCTGCCAAGCAGAAAGGGACCTGGGGATGCTGATTGACAACCACCTAAACATGAGCCAGCAGTGTGCCCAGGTGGCCAAGAGGGCCAATGGCATCCTGGCCTGCATTAAGAATAGTGTGGCCAACAGGAGCAGGGAAGTCATTGTGCCCCTGTACTCTGCACTGGTTAGGCCACACCTTGAGTACTGTGTCCAGTTCTGGGCCCCTCAGTTTAAGAAGGACATTGAGACACTTGAACAAGGCTGGTGAGAGGCCTTGAGCACAAGCCCTATGAGGAGAGGCTGAGGGAGCTGGGATTGTTTACCCTGGAGAAGAGGAGGCTCAGGGGAGACCTCACTGCTCTCTACAACTACCTGAAGGGTGGTTGTAGCCAGGAGGGGATTGGTCTCTTCTTTGTAGCAACCAGAACAAGAGGACACAGTCTGAAGCTGTGCCAGGGGAAGTTTAGGCTCGAGGTGAGGAGAAAGTTCTTCACTGAGAGAGTCGATAGTCATTGGAATGGGCTGCCCAGGGAGGTGGTGGAGTCACCATCCCTGGAGGTGTTCAAGAGGGGATTGGATGTGGCACTTGGTGCCATGGTCTAGTCATGAGCTCTGTGGTGACAGGTTGGATCATCAAGATCTTTGAGGTCTCTTCCAACCTTGGTGATACTGTGATGTACTTAGCTTGTTCCTGAGTTTCGAGATAAAAATTCTTCTAAGTATTTTTTTGTGAAAGCTGAGCTTTTCCCTTTTTCACTGAAGCACTTCTAAGACAGTGTCCATGCATCCAAGGACCAACCTTACCTTTTGTGTCAAGTAGAATTGATAGTAGCTGTCATCTTCTGTAATTGGAGATGGTGGGCATCGTGTTCTGGAGTGTAGGGCTGGGTCTGGTTTGTAAAGACCAGTTGATCAGGGAAAAAAGTCAGGAAATTCTAACTCTGTGGGTCATATCTTCATGTCACAGGGATGTGGCAGCAAGCTGTGCTGTGCAGCTCATTTGTACTGAGTTGCTGTGGCAGTCTCAGTTGTGCTCAGAAATTGCCTTTGAACAAGCTGGTCTGTTAAAGACTTTAGAACTGCCTCATGAGTTACAATAAAATTAATGTTTCTTGTGTGCTTAGCATTATGATACTTAGATATCAGATGAAGATTTTTACCAAAAGTTTGCTGTTTCATGAAAAGTTTGCCTGGTGTACAAGTGACTTGAGAAAATGTAAAGAATTGTCATGATAGACTTGTCTGAAACGATTCACATCTGAGTTCCACAATAAGCCAACGATGACTGTGGCAAGAACAAGCCAACAGTTTCGTGTTACTGGTACAGTCTGTGTAGCTGAATCACTCACTGTCAGGTAGCTTGTGCCTGATGTATTGTATTTGACCTGCTGAAACAAGATAGCTGTTCCAAACCATGGTGTCTCTTGGATTCGCAGAATACAGCTTTCTGTATGCTGAAGGATAGTTTGTGATTTTGTGTGTGGGAGGGGAAATTAGGTTAATGCTGTGTGTTTTGTGGAGCACTCTCTAATTGGGTAACTTGATAAACAAAACCTGTTCTGGGCCAGCTGTAGTAGTACAGAGAATGGAGACCGCAGGAGCAGAACTAATTGGAAGCATATTTCTGTGCTTACAGTTACTACTGATTGTGCTTACTAGTGCACTTACTAGCTGTACCTCTAAAAGAGCAGAAGGTGTTGGAAATTCAGACATTAAGCAGAAGCAAACTTGTTAATTCCATTCATGCCAGCTGCATCAGATGAAAATGTGTATAAGTTGTAGTATTCACTTATTTGGGAACTGCTCCTGATCCTCTAAGGCAGTGAAAAAGGTCAGCTTTGCTGCTTTTTCCTGAACTAGTGCTTGCACGCCCACAACTGAACAGGATGTGAGACTGAGAGGAAAGCTTAGGCTCCACTGAGCCTCATTTGAATGTTGTTCATCTTGTAACCTCCTCCTGTTTACTGTTAGGAGAGTGACTGGTTTATGCCAAGATACTCAAACTGAAATATTTTTCTTCATCGAGGACTATTGAATTGCTTTGCATTGTACAGAAAGCTTAAAAGGCCTTTTAGGTGCTGTCTCCTTTGCCTAGAAACACTAGTGAAAACCATCGGTCCTGATTGTGCAGAGTGAGACTGTAATATTGACAGGAAGTTGGGGGGGAGGGTGGCTTTTGCTTATTCCTGTCTGGGAATGAATGCTATTTAAAAGACCTGGAGAAATCTATTAATTGTTACTTGTCTTGTTGGGATTAGTAAGGGAGGGCCTGACCTGAAACCTTGTGATCAGGAAATTTAGAGGAGAGCTAACACTTGCATCAAAATGACTTAAGGAAATATTTTTTTAAGACACTTTTTTGGTGGTGTTTTTTGGGTTTTTTTAAAATATGTATCTAAATACTTTCTGTGAAAGAAGGCTTTACAGGGTGGCAGTGGTGGAATGTACTTATCCACCCTGGCTTCAGGTGCTTCACATCAGGCAAGCCACATAATTTTGAGTAAACTGAAAAACATTTAATGACTTAGAAATGCTGCAGTTGTAGTTTCACATGTTTTAGAGGTTATATACATAATTTATCCAGCTAGCCTAAAGGGGAAAGGATGGAAGAAACTGCCAGCTACAGAGACAATAGCAGCATTAAGTCCTTTAAGGTTTTGTCTTTAGAGCACTGTCCTGCTGAACACTTGCTCTGCCCACGTGTGGGTTTTTTGGTCAATAACTAACCTCATGTGCAGCCACGTGTGCAGTCACATTGATTTGTATTTTGTTGTTAATTATTGAGGCCTTTGTGCCTCTCAGTGAACAATTCATCCAGAAAGAAAAGCTATAAAAATAACAGGTGACTTTTTGAAATGGGGAGCTTCACTGCATCCACCTTTTTAGGTATCTATTTACCATACATCGTTTAAAAATGACCAAAAAGCCAAACCAAACTTAGACCACTTTGCATCAGCAGTGAATTTAATACAGCAGCTTCAGTAAAACCAAACCAATAAGCTTGGGATAAAAATGTGCATGGTAACAGAGTTCAAGAAATTATTCTTTGTGGGTCTTTTGTCTTTTATAGGAAGTCATAGAACTAACCAAAGATCTTCTTTCAACACAACCTTCGGAAACTCTTACAAGTTCTGACAGTTCTGCTTCTGCTCTGCCCAGTCACTCCTGGAAGGTTGGAGATAGGTGCATGGCAATATGGAGTGAGGATGGACAGTAAGTGTAGAAAACTTCTCTAACAGTTACATGAAATAGTTCAATGGTAAGAGACTTTAATTCAGTTTGAACTGCATCTAGGGTGACTAAAAGCAAGAAGAAACTAGGAAATAAATACAATATTAGCTATCATTGTACTCTCTTAAAGGTCAGTAGATAAAAGCAGAGGGATGTGGAGGCATTGTCTAGAAATGCCTTGCTTGTCATTAACCTTATAAAAGTAAAGTTGCTTGAGTAACTTACCATTTATTAATGTAATAAATGGCAGACTTTAATGAACTGATCTGTCAGAGCAGTCTTGTGTGAAGGTTTTCAGGATGTATAATTCATAATTTATCATTACATTCATATATGTGTTACTGCTTGCAATCAGGAAAAAATCCTTGCTGTATCTCAGTTTCTGCCTCTGATTGGAATTATTATTTAATTGGAAAAGCTGCTTTTAGCCATGAAGTAACTAGCTGTGTGGTGTAAATACAGAATTAATCAACACACAGGTTTTTGACATAGCTGTTGATGTGCTGGGTAGAAAACAAACAGTGAACAGTTCTTCTGTTGCAGATTAAGTAAAATGCTTTTGTGTAAGAATTTGAACATTGAGTCTTGCTGTCTTAGGTCACCACTGGGTCACTTTTTTTTACCCTGTTCACTGGGTTAGTAGAGTAGAGGTTGGGGAAGAATGTACCAGTGTCCACTGAAGTGGACCTTACTGGACTTAAAGGAGTTGCTTTTTTTAAGCCTCTGTTGCAACATTTCTTAAGTGACTAGTGCTTCATGAAGGACTAGCCAGAGATTCATGTTTGTTGCCTCATTCAGTTTGGATTTCCATCTATTTTCATCTAACTCAGCTCAACGTGTTGGCTCAATAAAATTGCACAAGAAATTAATTTGGTTAATGTTACCTGGAATATTGTTCCTGAAACATCTCTGTTTCAGTCTTCTGTTTGCTTTAGGTCTATCTTTTTGCACTAAATTTAGACTCAGTTGTTTAATTTTGGAAATGCCACTTGTCTTTTTCTTTCCTCATTCCCATTTATGAGGACAATCTGCCCGAAAAGTTTCACACACCTAAGTATGAAATGGATGGATTTCTGCTCAAATTTAAAAACTGACATTTTAAATCACTAAGAAAACTTCTCATTTTATAAATTTGAAGAGGGAATATTTCAAAACCTTCGTTTTTTCATTAGTGCTTTTTTGTGTAGAGAAAAACAGAAGCAAAGCTTTGGTCTTATGAGCTGACATTTTGCAAGACTCCTCTGTGAATTCCTTGAAAGGCTCTCCTGTGAGTGCAGTGGTTTGTTGGGTCATCTGGCTTTTTTAATCCCATGACCTGCCAGAACTAGAACCAAATCAGGGGATTTGGTTAAATTGGCCCCAGCATTAATCATTAGTCTAACTATGAGGCCATTGCCTCTTGATGCTGAAGGTCAGCTACAGCGGATTCCAGTCTTTGTACTCGAATCCCTTTAAGAAAATAATCTCTTGCTAAGATTTGTGCATTGTCCCTGAAAATGAAGGCCAATGTTTGCAAATTTTTTGCTTAATGCCATTAGCTGGCTGACAGTGTAGGTGTTGAAGGGCTGAGTATTCAAGCTTTACTCACATGCTTACAGCCATGATATCTTTACAGGTGTTACGAAGCTGAGATTGAAGAAATAGATGAGGAGAACGGAACAGCTGCGGTCACGTTTGCTGGCTATGGCAACGCTGAAGTGACACCTCTGTTCAACCTAAAGCCTGTGGAAGAGGGAAGAAAAGCAAAAGAGGACAGTGGCAACAAACCCATGTCCAAGTAAGTGATAGAGGGGCAGAGGTCTGAAAGCTGCTTTGGGGTTTTTTGTTGTTGTTGGTTTGTGGGTTTTGTTTGCTGTTTGGTTGGGTTTTTTTTCCCTCCACAGGTATAAAATTCCATTAATGAAATTTTACCTCACTTTTGAAAATTTGCATCTCTTTAATGTCTTCACATATTTGCTGCAAAAAGGGTCTTAAATCCTTGTAGCACATGATGTTTGGTAGAGTATTGTGGCTGGTATTGTGTGGTACGTATCCTGGCAAGATGGTGTGGTGCACTTTGTTTTACTTAGCTTATGCTCTCTCAAGACACCAAGTTTGTAAGCCAAAAAAAGCTGGGGAGATGTGCTTTGCCCAGTATGCTGCTGTACCTGACACAGAAAGGTGTTTTTAGAGACTAAACCCAAGATGGGTTTGGTTGTTTTGTTTTTTTCTTAGGGGGAGAAGCAGTACAATTTCAGAGTTTGTTGTAGGCAATGATTTAATTCCTGAGAGATTGCTCTGAGAGGTGCTGCATTATGGCATAGATCCACTCCTTGAACTTTCTTCTTAGCAAAGTAACTTTTCCTTCCATTGCTGCCTAATACTTGATAGCCTGAGAGTCATGCAGACCTACAGAAAAGTTTAGGCTTTTCACACAAAGGGGCTGTTTAATTTTTTCAGATCTTAGATGTTTCTGAAGTATGGAAGTGCTGGTTGACAGTTCCATTCTCAGTTTCAGAAACAAGTAGCGTGCAGTCCCATAGGTTGCAGTATTTGGCATTGTCTTAGTCAGGTGGTGGTGGTTGTTCATATGCCCAAATATAGACTCATAGAATCAACCAGTTTGGAAAAGACCTCAGAGATTATCAAGTCCAACCCTATCAGCTAATACTAACACCTCATGACAACTAAACTATGGCTTCAAGTGCCACGTCCAATCTTTTCTTGAGCACCTCCAGGGACGGGGACTCCACCTCCCTGGGCAGCACATTCCAATGGGAAATTATCATAGTATCAGTCAGGGTTGGAAGGGACCACAAGGATCATCTAGTTCCAACCCCCCTGCCATGGGCAGGGACACCCCACACTAGATCAGGCTGGCCAGAGCCTCATCCAGCCTGGTCTTAAACACCTCCAGGGACGGGGCTTCAACCACCTCCATTTAGACTCAGTTCTGTGAAGAACTTTCTCCTCACCTCCAGCTTAAACTTCCCCTGGCACAGCTTGAGACTGTGTCCTCTTGATCTGGTGCTGGCTGCCTGGGAGAAGAGACCAATCCCCACCTATATAAACAAGCAATGTAATGTTTATATATGGAAAGACTGGGGGGTTAATTTCTCTTTTTCTATCAGTGAAGAATACTCCCAGGCTTCTTTTTCTGTCATACATTAATAGAGGACTGTTGTGCACTTCTGTCTCACAGGGGTTTTAGTTTCTTACAGGAAAAGGTACAAACAAAATGTCTTTTTTTCCTTCCCTCTAGAAAAGAGATGATAGCCCAGCAACGAGAGTATAAAAAGAAGAAAGCTTTGAAAAAAGCTCAGAGAATTAAAGAACTTGAACAAGAACGAGAGGACCAGAAAGTCAAGTGGCAACAATTTAACAACAGAGCCTATTCTAAAAACAAGAAAGGCCAGGTTTGTTTGGGTTTGTTACTATGTCAGTACCAGGGCCTACATTTCTGTGTGGTACTTTGGGAGAGAAGTAGTGGGTTTTAATGGGATTTAATTTAAATGGGGTTCATCTTTGGGATTCTGAAGTGTGCAGCTGGGTATTCTGTACACTGAAAAGGCCTGGATGACTTCAGGGGGCTGCTGCTCTTAAGAGGCTGAGCTTGCACTTGGCTTGGAGAGCTGGGGTCACTGTCAGTTGTCAGGTACTACTTGTTGGAGCTTAGAACTTGAAGGCCTGTCCAAGGCTGACTGCTTGCCATGTTTATGACCTGGCAGACAGAGCTCTAAGTAATTGCTCTGGAATAGCAAGGAGAGTGCAGGAAGGGCAGCAAGGACATTTTAAAGCCTTATTTAATTTTCATCATGGCTTGACTGGGAGCTGCTGGACATAGTGGTAAAACTTCTAATAATTGTTTGTAAGACAGAAATCACCTTGAGAGTGGCAGATTTAATTTCTTGTTGGCCTGACCCAAGGTCCTCGGTACCATGGTCACATTCAGTACTTGAGTGCCAGGAAGTTCCCAGCTCTGTTGTCTCGCTGATTGCACGTCATGGATGAGGCAGCCTTTAGAAAACATCCTGTCTATGGAGTTAAGAAGTGGAAGGTTTTGAAACACTTCCAAGGGTAATGTTTGCTTGATGTTGATGGTTGGTTGGTTGGTTTGTTTGTTAACAGCAAGTAAGTAATTATTCAGAAATGGCATTTTCTGTTCCATTTGCAGGTAAAGAGGAGTATTTTTGCCTCCCCTGAGAGTGTAACTGGCAAAGTTGGAGTTGGAACGTGCGGAATCGCAGACAAACCTATGACACAGTATCAAGATACCTCCAAATACAACGTTAGGCATTTGATGCCTCAGTAACAGGGGGAAAAGGTGGAATTTCATCTCTGCAGGGCTTTACACTTATCTTTTTATCATTATATTTTTCTAAAAGTAAATTATTTGTTAGCACATAGCAAATAGTCCATTTTGTCACCATCACTTTGGCTTCAGCTGATACAAGCCTTAAATCCCCAGATATTGATTTGACACCCCCCAGTCATTAACTTTTTTTTTTTGTAGGTGCATTAAAATCCATTCTGCAGGTAAATGCTTTCATGAACTGCTGTTACCTGTTACTTTGAAAGCAGTAGTTATCTGCAGCTTTCATCTCTGGAATCTTCCACTCATACCAGTAGTGAAGTTTAGTTGTCGTTGGGGTTTATTTGTTTTTGGTCGGTTTTTTCCCCCTTAAGAAAAGTGGTGGTATAAAAATGGCACCTTAACAGCCTCCCTTGTTTTGTAGTCACAGTGCTGTCTGCTGTCTCGACAACACACTCAGCACTGCAGAGCTGCTGCAGCTCTGGGAGAGAGCTAGACTCCATCAGAGCTTACAGGAGCATGGAATTGCTAAGGAAGTTCTAAATGACTGCCTTACAAATCCATTGAAGTTTGATTTGTACAGCTGTAAATGAGGGCAGAACAGGGCTGACAGAACTTTATTACTGATGATGATTCATGTGCTAGAAACAAATGAACTTGAATGCCAGTCTGCATTTCCTGTGCTAGAAGCTAAGCAGAGGAGACACTATTTTTTTTCTTTTTTTTTTTTTTCCCCTTAATCTATCAGATTTTCATCAGAACTTACTAAAATGTAACCAGAAAAAACATAGGACAAGCTCTTGAGACTCCCTTTTCAAAGCAGCACCCTTGTAACTATACACCCTGCCCCTCCCCAAGGAGGACAGCTTTGGGGAGCACAAATGGTTATGCTTTGGAAAGGAGCCATCCCCTCCCCTCCTGCAGATCTTACAGGTTTGATGGTACAGTCACTGACCTGGAGTACACCATACCAGCTCATGTCTTGGCCTCCTCCGTCCAGTCGAGTAGACCTGCAGCACAGCGGCACAAATGCCTAGATCCCACTTGGCTGTGAGTGAGTAAAGGCCAGTCAGAAGATCCTGCCCTTACATAACCGACCGGCCCTAGTGTTGGTTAGAACTTCAGCTGTATTGCAGTGCTGCTGAGCCCCTTCTGTTCTGTTCAGGAAAACAGGTGTAAGAGCTCTTGCTTTCTGTATTTCCTCTGTGATTTGCTTTCCTCTGTTCCTTGTTCTCTCACTTCTGGTAGCGGTGCCACCTCTGCCCCGTCATGTGTTTCACGCAGTTAATGGGTAGCCCTGTATACAATGTAGATATTATTTTTGTAAAATCTAGGGCCGAGTTAATGGACAGGAGGACATCAGCTGGTCCCCCCCTCCCCCATTGGGTAATTGAAGGGTGTTTCTTGTCCATTAACCCTGACCATTATTTCCCTGTATATTATGTTAATGTAGCTCATTTTGTAATTTGTTAACTAGATCAGGTCACGTCAGCAATTGTTGATGCACTGATTGGTGGAAATGTCCATCAGTTACCTGAGTCACAACTCAAGCTAAACTCTACAACTGGTAGTTTAGAATCCATACATAGGAAAAGGTTCTTCCTATAATGGGAGAAGGTGATTTTTATGAATACAAAGTGTGTTAATTTCAGTTTTGTATGTTTAACTTTTATTAAATAAAGTGTTTAAAATCTGCTGGACACACAGTATCATAGTATCAGTCAAGGCTGGAAGGGACCACAAGGATCAGCTAGTTCCAACCCCCCCTGCCATGGGCAGGGACACCCCACACTAGATCAGGCTGGCCAGAGCCTCATCCAGCCTGCTCTTAAACACCTCCAGGGATGGGGCCCCAACCACCTCCCTGGACAACCCATTCCAGGGCTTCACCACTCTCATGGGGAAGAACTTCCTCCTCCCCTCCAGCCTGAATCTCCCCACCTCCAGCTTCATTCCATTCCCCCTAGTCCTATCACTACCTGACATCCTGAGAAGTCCCTTCCCAGCCTTCCTGTAGGCCCCCTTCAGATACTGGAAGGCCACAGTTAGGTCACCTTGGAGCCTTCTCTTCTCCAGACTCAACAGCCCCAACTCCTTCAGTCTGTCCTCATAGGAGAGGTGCTCCAGCCCTCTGATCATCTTCGTGGCCCTTCTCTGGACATGTTCCAGCATGTCCATATCCCTCTTGTAATAGGGGCTCCAGAACTGGAGGCAGTACTCCAGGTGGGGTCTCACCAGAGCTGAGTAGAGGGGGAGGATCACCTCCCTTGACCTTGGCTCTTGGCAAAGTGAAAATCTGCATGGTGTGGGGGAAAAGCAGCAAATACAGAACCTGCTGCACAGAATGTCCTGCACCAAAGTACATCAAGGTAGGGCGTGAGAAAATAGCTTTTGCTTGGTTCCTCATCTTCACTGGGAGCAGGGGAGTTGTATTCTGTTGTGCATAAATTGAAAATAATCTGACTCTTCTGCTTTCTGGAAAGGGAATTTCTACTACAGCCTACCCCCTGTGGAAACAAGTCTCAGCAGTGACATTAAATAGATGATAGTCCTGCAGCACTGGCCACTGAGTGTGGGGGACGGTCACCTATTGTCTTTCACAGATGGCTGGGATACAGCGATACCCTCTCACCTCGCTGTCCAAAAGGAGCATCTTCCTGAAGTTAGAGCTGAAGCACTCTTTACTGTGCAGAACTGGAGTTCTCAGGAAACCATCTGAGCCTTTCCTTAATTCCACCTGTTCTTTAGAAAACAGAAAAATTCTTTCTCCAAGGAGCCGTAATCCCTGTCTGATCTGCACTACATGTGCTCGTTTTCTGGTCTAGTAAATGGTCTATCACAGGACTGTTTGGTCACTAGTCCTGAAGAGAACTTGAGGTGCAGCAAATCATTAGAATGCAATTATGTTAGAATGCAGTGTGAGCCTACCTCACTGTAACAGGCAGTCCACCCCAAGTTAAAACCTGTTGGTCTCTTGGCCTTTTCAAAGGAAAAAAATAAGCAAAACTCAGTACCTTGAGTAACTGCCACTCACCTCTCCTACCCTCTGGGTTGCCTAATGAACTTCACCTCTAACTCCACTGTTGGGCTCTGCAAACACTGAAAAAAAAGTTTTCATGTGCATTAGCCTTAAATGCCTCACCTGGACTAGACACTGACACAGTGATGGTGCTGTGGCTGGGGTGGGCTGCTCTATGGAAAAGAGAGGATTTTGGTAGTAAATTATTTAATTAAAAACCCCACAAACAGCCAAACTCTTCTCTTGGCCAAACAGCCATTATGCTGTTTCCTGATTGGCAGGTTCATGTCCAGCCTGGCTTTGGCTCACTCCCTCACATATTAAAATATAAATGAGTTAAGCAATGCTGGTAACTGCCAAAACAACAAACAAAATGTTACTTACTTATTTTACAAATGCTGAGGGGACCTGAAAGGTGTGGGAGTGTTTGGGTTGGTTTGTTGGGTTTTATTAGGTGCTCTAAACAATGAGAAATCTGATTTTTCAGAGCTCATGCTCCGCATTGACTTCCAGGCCTCTCTCAGAAAGCAGGATAAGCACCTACCCCACTACTAGCAAATCCCACTCTAAAGCAAACATTGCTTAGAAACACTGAAGTGGCAGAGGAAAAGTTAGAGCCATTGTGGAAAGGATATTTGTTGTAGAACAGAGCTTTGTCCTTTTCAGGTAAGGGCACTGCAAAGTGACCAGTATGGGCTACACGTTTCCTCTTAAGTTACTACAAGGAATAGTTCATCCAGTATAGCCTCATTCTTGTGCAAATTGTAATCTAGTGTGGAGACTAAACAGCACAAACTGGACTCAAATCTGGGCCTGCTCAAACATTTAAGTATTTAGAAGTCTTAAGGGCAGCAATGTTGAATTTTCATGGTCACAGCAATCCACTTCTCTCTTGCTTTCCCTTCTGCCAGAGTGCTGTCTCTTAACTCTCAGCGATCTCAACCTGCTCTCAGAGGTTTGTAAATACAAAAAAAGGACTTTAACTCAGAAGACTGCAATTTTGTGCTGGAGATGTTTAGAAGGCAAAACTGGTACCAAGCTTCTATGTTGCTCATTGATGTTTTACTCACCTGAATCAGCTTCATATCCTACAACAGCCTGAGATGAAGGAAAATCTTCCCCAGGGAAGGATCACTACCTTGCAGCTGGTGCTGCTCCTTGCATTGCAGTCTGTCCAATCCTTACCTGAGCTCTAAGAAGTTTGACTTGAAATTGCAAAATAAGGAGGAACACTTGCATGAGAATGATGGTAAACATCCCTGCCACATACCCAGTCTGACTACCTGTTAACATATGACCTGGTTAAGCAACTTTGCTGACACATCAAAACTCTGGCCTTGGGCTGAAGGCTCTGCTGCACCAAAGCACTCACATCAAGTCCCTTTTGTAAAGCAATTACCCTCCCACACCGAACTCACAATGGTTCCTTGGTCTGTGCAAAGCTTTCCCAGATGGACGCTGACAGAAATGTCTTGCTCTTATCTAGACTGAAAGGTGATGTTACCTTCCAAAGAGAAGTTCCCTGTGAGGAATGCGAGTGATGCCAAGTTTAAAACCTGACATTTTTATCAGACCTGCTGAAGATGTATTCCCTAGGGCAGTAAGTGCTATTTTGTACAGGTGTTCACCACTCCAGGAGAGGAAAGAACTTTTACATTTCCCTATTAAGTCCTCCAGGAGGAGATCCAAAACAATTCATTATTTTGAGACAAGTATTTTTGAAAAGAGGCTAAATGGAAAGAATTTCCTAGGGCTTAGCTAAACCGAGCACTAGCTAGAGTGCTACTAGTCCAAGTCATGAACTAGGTCTATGTACATTCAGACTAGCAACCCCAATGTTAAAACCACAATAAAATGCTTCAAATTCCTGCTTTGCCACAATGTCCCTGAAGATCAAAATTAATCCTTGCTGAAACACAGCCCTGCTGCAACAGCCACAACATCGATGAGCCCTCATGGAAGGGGTGAATTAAGCCCAAAGCTGGCTGCACATGCATGGAGTAGCTTTTTGGCTCACTAGTGTTTCTTTCATCAGGAATCATTGTGAGTGGGATCAGATAAATGATAAATCTGTCTCCTCTCAAGCCACCCCTGTAACTATCACTTCATGAAGAAGGCATGCTTGAGCTACTGCGTGCTGGAAGGCAGTAAGAAATGCCAGAATCCTTTAGCCCTGTCATGGTACAGTCAGATCTGTATGACAAAACATCCCAGAGGGCCTTACTGCAGAAAATACCAACCTGGGAGCATCCCCCAAAATGAGACTAGCATTATTACTAGTGCTCAGAGCCACTTCATCATTCTTCTCTGCCCAGTTTTTCTGAACCACCAGTGTCCACCACTTCTGCAATCCATTTGTGTGAGTATCATTCTTTTGCCCCTGTGGGGGCAGGAGAGGATCTGCCTGGCCTTAAACCAGGACATCACTTAACCTCATAATGGAGTTCTAGTTTTCACCATTCTCTCCCAGGAAGTGACCCCAGTTTCTCTTTCCAGTGACACATAGCTGGTGACAGAAAATACCTTATGATCTTGGGGAAAAAAAGACTGTCTCCATCTAGTCCACATGATGGATCCCACTTTCACTGAACCCAAACACTTCATCCATTTCAACGCGGCAACAGAGAAACACAGACTACAAACAGGGAGCAGCAAGTGCGAGAGAACAAAATGCAGGGAAGCAAGAGACTGGAGCTCAAACACAAACAACAGGAGAACACAGCCACAGAACCTGGAAAAATGATAGGTCTGTACAGTTAACCTGATTTCTAATGACCCCCAGATTTCTTGAGACAGATGGATTTGAGACCACTTTTGTCACTGACGTGCCTCTAATGGAACGGACATTAAAATGACCTTCAAGTGACAAGTCGCCACAGGATAACCATGACAAATGCAGCCAGATAGTCATCTCCAGCTTGTCTGCAGACACGAGATGACACACTGTAATACACTTGTGTCAAAAGGAGGAAAATGCTGGATGGTCTTTTTAATGGGTTTGTCCGTAGCAAAAGGACCTGCCAGGGATCTAATTTACACAGGGAAGACTTGACAGAATCGGCGTGTGAGGGAGCCGTGTGTGCATGTGTGAGCAATCTGCCTAAGGAAATGACATCCAATTCTGGTTTTATGGGAAAAGCCACCATGTCCTTGCAAAATGAAGAACAGAATACATTTAGGACTTCTATTACTCAACCCCACCCCCCCATACAACCCACCCCAAAAAACAACAACAAACCCCCCCAAACAAATGAAAAAACAACAGAAAAATAAAGCAGAAAACCCGTATCATCCATAAAGCAAACTATGGAAAACCTCACACAATGCTGCAAAGATTAAAGGAAAATGTGATTCCATGCCCAAATTACCATCTGGCCAGAGTTAAGTGTTACTCTGAATGAAACCAGTTGGTGTGGAGGGCAGAACCTAGGCCCAGAAAGCAGCGTTTCACTTGACTCTACTTGCAGAGGAGTAAAACGAGGCCTCAGATGCAGCACAAATCCCACACAGTTCTGCATTAAAACTATACTAGAGTTAGGAGCCCAAACAGCAAACATGCTTTCAGAGCCTTTATGTTTTAGGGTGAATGAAAATAACTTTTTAAAAATTATTTTTAAGGACAGTTTGGCAAAACAGAGACTAAGCTTCTGTGAGCACTTCTCTAGGGAAAACTGTTTAAGTCTGAATTGTCCTGTTGAGAGGACACAGTCTCGAACTGCACCAGGGGAAGTTTAGGCTTGAGGTGAGGAGAAAGTTCTCCACAGAAAGAGTTGTTGGCCATTGGACATGGCACTTGAAGCCATGGTTTAGTAGTCATGAGGTGTTGGGTGACAGGTTGGACTTGATGATCTCTGAAGTCTTTTCCAACCCTATAGATTCTATGATCTCTCAGAGTTCAGTAGCGTGATGGACTACGTCAGCTTCCAAATGGTAAGGGAGACTTGACCCTCCAGAGTTTGGATCTGCACCTTTGGATACTCACTCTGTTTCACAAGAGAGCAGGGTGGCTAGCAGCAGAAACATTGATAATACTTTGAACAGCGACAGGACCTTAAAGCAGATCTGGCACAGGGAGTTATTGTGCCTTGCTGCAACAGGGAGAATTTGGATTCATGCAGTTTTAGGCAATGGTCCTAATAGTTCCTTCTAAATGATGTCCTGCATAACCATACAAATTGGTGTGTCCACAAACAACTTAAATGTCTCTGAACAATTAGTCCAACATTTCAATGCAAAGAGACAAGACCAGGGACGGGAGATGCAAGGAATGCAACAGACCGTGTGAGGTGCAAGCATATAGGAAAGGCCAGAGCCCACAATGCAGTCATAAAGCAATGCAGGACCAACTCAGAGAAATGGTCCATCACATAAGAACCTATACAAACTCTAACTGAAACCTGTTAAGACCTGCCACAAAACTTCCCAGTGCCTGTGCAAGGAACTTCATGTCTTTAGCAGTTAATACAAAAGCTCTTTACTTTGTTTTATCCTTGGTCCTCTTCCTGGCTGGAATACTGCTGCTAGCTGAGCAGCTGGGTGGCTGGTGAAGCTCATCTGCTGTATTTTTCCCATTGCTTTTGCACTTGATATCAAGACTCCTTTGAGTCCACAAGGCTAGAGAAGGTTAGATAGCAAACCGGTGCTAGAGCATACAAACAAACATTTCAGATGCATTTACCCAGCCATAAATATGTCACTGTTTTATGCCCACTAGGAGAGTAAAGACATCCCCACCCCTTGAACTTCAGTGTTTCTTAGCTGTGGTATTTCTTTCCCAAGTGGCCATTTAAAACAAACAGAAATAACAGGGAAGAAGTGCTGGGACAGCTACAGAAACAAGGTCCTAAATAAGTAAACCTCATTGGCATTCAACTGCTCAGCACCAGTGGTCAATGCTTTCAAGGGCAGTAATAACAAAGAGATAAATAAGGCCTTACTAAAGTTTCCCACCTTTCACTTAGAAGACTGTCCCAAACCTTGCTCATTCAGAGACTGATGCCAAGCAGCATTTCTTCTTTGAAAATGCTCAGGTCCCACTTGTAAACCTAATGTTCAGCTCAGCCTGTGGCAAATTCCTGCTGCTGCCAGGTCACCTCCCAGAAGGAAGAAGAACAGATGTACTGAGCCACTGGATTACATACACAGGCATGAAAATAGATTTAACAGCAGCTATCTGATTCAGACTTAGTAAGCAAATTAAGTGAAAAAACCCAAACCAACCAACCCAACCCACCAAAATCATTGATTACATCCAGAGAAGGAGTACTTCTCTACTCAGGCACGGGGATGATACATTTTGGAGGAGAGTTGGAGGAAATAATCACAATATTTAAAAGATAAGCAACTCATCATAACCCAAGTCTACAACAGACTTGCTCAGGATCTTCTCATGGCAGGATCAAAGAGCACCAGAAGGACAAAGAGTCAGCTGAAGTGATAGGAATGACCAAGCTGGAAGAACACGACTCATTTCAGATACAGAAATGTTTAATGGCATTAAAGTGCTACTTTAATGGGGACCATATGCTAACATTTAAACACAATTCCACTGCACTGCTAAATATGGTTGTCTTTATTTTTATTTTCTTTTTTTTTTTTGTTATTTTATTTTACCTCTTTTTGCCCAGCCCTACCTAAAACAACAAAATAAAACTCTAAAAGGACTGAAATTAACAACCCATTCAAATCAGCAATAAGTTATGACTTTCATAAAGCATTTTTTTTCCTTCTTTTTTTCCTTCTTAGTAATGAGGGGTAGTTAAATTACTGAAGGAGATACAAAGTTTCAAACAATGCCATAGGTGAGGACTCTATTAAGGTGTGGGGTTTTGTTTGTCTTTTAAAGTTGGAAAACAATATAATCCTGGCCATCAAAAAGACAAAAATTGGGAAAAAAATAAAAATAAAAGCAAAGCCCTCAAAGTGCAGGTTAGAACGCTCCTCTCCAAGGAAAAGCAGAAAACATTTGCTACAACAGCTCTTAACAGCACCTGCACAGGTAAGATGGCAAGGCCCTTGGGAACAGGACGTGCAGTCAAAACGTTACATTAACATGAGAGACGTGCTGAGCTTAGCTAAGGTTAACTACTGGACTGGAACTTCAAAAGTAGCAAAGGGAATGATTCTAAAAAGAAAACCAAAGAAACCCCCACCAAACCTGGCCTCTTCCAGCTAGCACAGCCTTCATCCATCGTGCGCACGGCAAAAAGCATCTTTGCATTTCACTGGGTCAAGTGCTTCATCAAAAGAGAGATCTTTTCATGGCATAAATTTATATAAAAGACATCTACGGTTTCGTATGGACAAGCTCTAAAAAGACGCAGCAGACTTGGGGTGTTTGCCCTCCCAACACATTTACAAATGTTTATCAAAAAATCTCTTCAAATAAAAAGGTCATAGTGGCTCAGTATCCGGGCATGACTTCCTGTCATATCACCTCTCGTATGTGCTGGTTGCTCTCTGTCCTCAGCTGGTTGTGTGCCTGCGTTATGAGCACGCATCTACTGGGAGATCTGCTGCGGGCGCCACAGCCTGAGGCATGACACGGCCCAGGATGTGCTGGTAGATTACAAGCGCGCACCTCTCGCTTTAGCCACGCATCAGAGGTACTTGCTGTTTTTAAATGATGTCCAACAGAAAGCTGAGCTGAATGGTGTTCTCTCCTGAACATCTCTTTGCTGCCCTCCCCCTCTCTCTGGGCACAGAATGAGACCTTCCTCCTTATCGCCACTGTCATCCCTAGGCTACGTAAGCCTTCTTTAGATTTCCTAGAACGTTACGACAGCATCGGATTGTGATAAACTGTAGGACACGGTCCTTTTAGGACCACACAAAGCTCTTCAGAAGGGCCTAAACTAGGTTGTTCAACCTGAATGCACTAGAAGAAATTCGGACACTTCTCAAATCTCATGACGTAAAGAGAGGGATGAGTCTCTCGTATCCTCTTTCAAACAAATAAATTCAAAACAAAGTGTTTCATCACTAAGGTCTAGATCCGGGTCCCACAGAAACAAACAGATTTCACTGACTTCAAAGGGACTAGTGTTTGGTCTAACTTTTTGCCAGCAGGGACTGGGATTGGTTACATGACCAAATGAACACATGTGGGTTTCTGTGGAGGCTTCCTTTACCCAAAAAGCTTTATATACAGGTTTCTCCAGGACTAGCTGTCAATATGCATTTCTGAAAGAGGATACTGGCATCTAAGACCCAGTTTGATCGCCCCAGTAAAATCATTCACCCTGCACTGTTGCCTCACTTGGTTCTAGGAAGCAAATGAGAGCTTGACACTGGCGCTGGAGTAACCCTCGTCACTCCCAATACTCTGCAAGCTGCTGTGATCATCAATGTCACTGATGCTGGTTGTGCTGATATTGTCCACTTCTCCATGGGAGAACTCTGTGCTTTCAACGTCCACTTCAATCTCTTCTAAAACGGAAAACGAGAGAAAAGCACACAGGTTAGCACCACAGGCCAAACTGCCCCTTCAAGCCAGTGAGCTGCTGGGACTCCCACACTCAGGGATTAGGCAGCTTCCAGCAGGTAGACTTTCAGTTTTCTCCCTGGAATGGGGTGGGCAGTCAACATGATTTATAAAAAGACTAGACACCAGTTTGGAGTTTTTCTTAGGGACTTGGGGGTTGGACTAGAAGATCATTTCAGGTACCTTCCAGCCTCTAACACGCTGTGATTCTGTGACCTAGCAAAGGGGTTTGACTCCTCCAGCACACTTCAGCGTAGGTGGACCACCCCACACACTGAACTTGAATGTTACCTCTTTCTTTGGAGCTCTCCTACCTCAGTGTTGACAGCAAAATGAAACAGGTAAACCAGAGGGTAACAAAGAATATGGAGCATGAAGTTACCCTGAAATATGACACTTAATACAGTGTTGCCAAAACTGGGATCACTCACATTGGGCATTACAATGCATTATCATGGGGGATCTGGCTTACTCTCAGAGCTGCTCAGTGGATTTTAGACTATAGATCTTATTTTTAAGACCAGACATAGAAAGCAGAGATCCAATTAACCAGGTATCTTGGTTCATATTTTGTTTAGATTTTACAAAAGGAGTTTTATTTATTGGATTGGATTGGTTGGATGCTGCTTTGCAACATCTGTTTCAGTCCCATTGATACCTTCTCACATTGTCCTCTGAGTTGCCAAGAGATTCAGCAGACCAAGGAGCACCACGAGTATCTCAACTTTACCATCAAGTATTTATCTGTCATCTTGGGATCACTTTGTTTGTCCTAACTAATGCTTTGGCATTTTGGAGAGTGTTTCAGAGAAACAGGTCACTTTAAACACCACAGAAAACAGCTCAGGTTGACAACAGCAACACCTCTTCCAGATTTAACTAGGACTCATGCAAAACACTAACCCCTTCATAAATAACTGTGTGTCTGTACCTGTGCATGTGCACGTGTGTGAGCAAAATCAGCAGCCTAATCACCAAAGGCCCTAAGAAGGGGGTAGCTGAGACAAGAAATGGATGACTCTCATGCCCTGTGGATTCACTGCTCATTGAGGACACCCACCTCGCTCCGAGTCCGAGCGATCCGAGGAAATGGTAGATCCAATGCTGTCCATTCGTATTCGCTCTATCTCCTGAGGACCCTGTAGCTGTTCCAGTCTTCTCTTTAGGAATCTTTGTTCTCGTTCCAGGTTCTCAAGCTGGTGTTGGCTTCTCCTCTCAGCCTCTTCAAGTTTCTAACGTGAACAAGTTCATAATTAGTTTTGTTTTCCCCTCCTTCCCTCTCACTTCCACTGCCCAGCCACCTGCTTTGCTTAAGACCTTTCCAGGTCCTAGAAGTATTTAAGCTGCGAAAGAGCCCCGAAACAAGCTGCCTTGCATTCCCTAAGAACAATGCCATCTCCTCACACCTTTTCCACCTCCCAAGTGCTGAAAAATCATACACATTAGTACAAAGGGTCTCTGAGGACAGAGCCTCTCCAGGGGAAACCGTTTGAATTGCAGCAGTTTGTGGGTCATTCCACATGGGTTAAGTTACTTGCATTACCAAACCTATCCACGAAGGGGCCTCAATCCCTTAACCAAAGCAATTCAGGTTTTGTTATGATCCACTGTAACATAAAAACGTGCCTTGGGAGTTCAGTGCTCCTTGCTGCATGGTTTAGTAGGATTTCTCAGAAACAGTTTTCTATTCAGTAAGTGATTTACATAACTACTACAGATTTCTTTGATCACGGCTGGGAAATCTACCAGGGCACTGTTCTTTGTTTCCTACAACAAGCACATTGCATAAGGAGGAGTCATTTCAGGCTAACTCTATCCCCTCGGCAGTGCTTTTTCTCCTTCACCACCCATCCTCCCTCCCGCCATCCTGACCTGAGACAAAGTACTTCAGCCTCTTCCAGACACTGACAATGCTGCATTTTCTTTTCAGGCTTCTCTTTGCAAGAAATTAATCTAAAAGAGTGCAGGGCTAGCTGGCAGGTTCACACATGAAACCCCAGCAAGCCAATTCTGTCTCTCACTCTCGTGGTTTGTGCTAATGTTTTGCCAGTGGAAACTCACTAGCACACAGAAAAAAACACTGCATTGCCCATGAGAATGCAGCCATTTGAGAGCAGGTATGTTTGTCTTTGAAGAGATGCAGCTGTCAATGAACAATTACAATACAGAACAAGACCCCTGCCCTCCAAATCTGTACTTAATAGAGCTCATTATGAACTCCCTAACAACGTGGCTTGTAGCAAGGACAGATGATGAACCAAGGGGGCAAGGCTTTCTGGCTTGGTTTTTAAAAGATTTTAATCTCCTTCCACAGTTGCCTCCAGATAGGGAGAACAGCTGAATTGTACTTCCTACAGCCCAGACTGAAAGTAGCTGGGAAAAATCAGCTCTTACCTTGATATGTGCTTTGGCTTTGTTGAGCAGCCCAAGCGTTGTGTGCCTGGTGCAGTCTGGTCCTAGCGGTATCAGAACTTTCAAGCGCTCTAGACACAGGCGGAGGTGAGCTCGGCTGCAAGGGGAGAAGAGGAGGGTCAGAGCTGTGCTTTCAGAAAGGCAATGTCATTTCCTTCTCAACTTCCCTCCCAAAATGCAGTTTTCACATTTTCTTCTTTCTGCACACCACAAGACTCCCCACAGGTACCAGAACAGACTGCCACTAAGCTATTTATACTGCAAACATCATCTGCTCCCCAACACTTGCATTATTGCTAACCTCTGACAGACACTTTATTTTCTTGCTGTCTGAACTGATAATCTGGCTCATCTGGATGAACTTTGTGCAGGGCTAAGGCATGCAAGCACAGGGTGCAAGCATCTCATGGGTTTCTTCTTTCAGCTGTTTTGAATGACTGCTACCCCTTGCACTCTTGTGCATTGCTGGCTCTGGAACACCTGCTATAAACTGCTCTAAGCACTGTCTTTTGGCACAAAATTGAGAAGATCAGTGAGAAAAAATGGTCAGCCCAAACCAGCCAAATAGTCCCTGCTGGCAGAGGATCCAGAGGGATGGGGTTCCCAAGAACTGCTCTCTAACTCCTTCCTGGGCCCAGGTCTGGGGTTGCAAGGTCTGTGGGAACAAGAGAACCCAAGACCTTCCCCTGGGCAATCTTCTGACCTTGGCTCATGTCTACAAAGGCAGACTCAAGCACAACAGAGCTGCTGCTGATATGAGCCATTTTCTGCAGAATATGGAAACAAGTTCTGGCAAAAATGGTTCAGGCAGCAGTGGCAAAGCTCATCGTACTTGGGCTGCACAGGGAAGCTCCTCCTGCTGTGTTCTCCTCTGTATCACGTATGCAGAAATGAGCAGCAGATTTATGGAAAACTATCAAGTGTGGGTTGCCTTTTTTGCCTCCCTCTCTCTTTGCCAGACATTAATGATTTATGTCCAAACTTGTCATCCTAATCAATAACACAATGACATCAGCTCCACCATTCACATGCAACAAACACCGGTGCAAAGGAGTCCTGAAAGCCTATCCTGCCCCCTGCTCATGCACAAAGAAACCGAATCTTAGCCTGATCCATCTCAATGCAGGGGGAGAAAAAGGAAAAAGAAAAACCCAAGAGCAAACAAAACAAACAAAACCAGAGCACGGACAGTTCATTTCCATTTGTTTTTCAAATTCACTCTTGCACCCGCTTTGAAAGGGGTGGGGGAGAGGAGTCTGTAATCAGGCAATTATGTCAGTGACAAGCAAGGATGATTAAGGGTGGAAGGGTCAGGGGTTTTGCTGATGAACCGTCAGTGCAGGGGAGTTTCAGTAGTGGTGCTGTGGCTGCGAGCTCCTCACTGTTTCTGTTATAAATCTCTTTACGAAGGGTCCATCATTCTGCCTCAAGAACAGCCACAGGGCTGCGTGCCATCGGAAAGGGCCTTGAAGAGCACGTGGTTTTCATTAAATATTAACAGCTTGAGGGGTGGGGAAAGGCAAATCATAATAAAAAAAGAATCAAACTGAAAAAAATACTTATCACATCAATCTCATCTTTTACTTCTCGGCTTGCTCTAGGGCAAACCCTGCTCACATTAAACCCATATGGCTGACATGAGGGGTTGTTTGTCTACCTGGAAGCTCTTTTTCAATGTAGAGCTTAGAATCAAAGAATCAACCAGGTTGGAAAAGACCTCAGAGATCATCAAGTCCAACCTATTAGCTAATACCTAACACCTCATGACAACTAAACCATGGCTTCAAGAGCCACATCCAATCCCCTCTTGAACCCCTCCAGGGACAGTGACTCCACTACCTCCCTGGGCAGCACATTCCAATGGCAAACAACTCTTTCTGTGAAGAACTTTCTCCTCACCTTGAGCCTAAACTTCCCCTGGCGCAGCTTGAGACTGTGTCCTCTTGTTCTGCTGCTGGTTGCCTGGGAGAAGAGACCAACCCCCACCTGACTACAACCTCCTTGATCAACAGGAGTTGTGTGCACCCACTACAGGTGTTTGCCCAGTGTCCCATGATGGCCTGCATGGCCAGCAACAAACTGCTGGTTCACACTGTCACTACAGTTCATGTCATCCAACAGGAGACTGCACACTGACTTCTTGCAGCTAGACAAAGGAAGAGGAGGTTGATCTCATGGGTTAACAACACTCTGGGGTTTGAACCCAATTTTGGGTTCTATGTCACAGATTTCCTGAATGGCCGCAGAGGCAAGTCACCTAGGCAGAGAACTGTCAGAGCACAGCCAGCAAGCTGCAGTACAGAGCAGCACACGTCTCTTCACAGCATAAATATGAGCACATGCAGGATCAGTCCAAGTTAAAAATGCAGCTGTGTAAAGCCAAAGATGTGTGCACAGATCTGGGGGCTGAGAAGCAGGTTACACCTAAGAGGGGACTCATTAAATAGCACCTGCTGCAGGTAGGGACCACAGACTGCCCCCTGGCTCTGCTGGGCAGAAGCAGCTCCCAGCTCTTGGTTAAAATGTTTTTATTCCTGCAACACAAAACAAAAACCTTGGAGAATCAACATCTAACCAGTGTCAAATGTATCACAGCCCACTCCTGAATGTGGAGAGAAATGGACAACACATCTACAGCCTGAGCTTTGGGCTAAGCCCCAGCACTGGAGGTTTTACCAGGAACCAGAGAAGGTGCTACACCAGGAACCACAATTCCTGGAATGAGCAATCAGCTTTGGGCGGAGTGAGCACTGGCTGGATTGCAGACACCACAGTTAAAAGGATGGCACTGGTCTGCCATGTCAAAAGCTTGGTTAGTTGCAGACTTGATGAGAACAACCTGATATCTACATGCAAAGATCCAGCCATGTAATAAACACACTTCCCATTTTGTCTCAGTGCTATGGTGGTTTGAAGGTTACAGCATTCTGCTGGCCCTCATAAGGGCAGGTAGAAGACAAAGCAGCCAGAGGGTCTGTCCTCATAAGGACACTAGAGAAGTTTATAGAGAGTTATTTCCCCAGCACACACAGCCCCAAAGGGGACATTCCCCCAGTTCTGGATTCCCACACTGGCTCTCAAAGCCCAGAAGATTGGCCTAGGCTCACACAGGTGATTTTCACAGCAACTAGTCCTGGCAGCAACTCTGCTGGCCAGCTGCCAAATGCTGTGGCCTGCAGCAGGGGTGATGGTCTCTGCTGGCATACCAGACATCAGGAGAGGACACCTGGCTGTAACACTGGGTGTGAACACAAGCTGATAAACTCACAACGGCACATAGCAGGGCTCCTGCAAGGAGCTTACTGCAAGGGCAGGTGCTGTTGGCTGAGCCAAGGCAAGTTTGGAAAGGATTAGACCAAATCTATCACGTTTGTGCTGCTGCTGGATTTTCCCTTCATTCTGCACTCTGAGCTCTGATGCCACTGCAAACTGGGTGCATTCATCCCTCCAAGCACAGCCAGAACAAGGGCAACACACAGAGCTTTACACGAGCATCCAGCAGCAGGCCAGCACCAGTGCACAGGCTGCTGTGAGCCGGGGATGGCTGCTGTCAACCGGGGATGGCCTGGCCCTTCAGCCCCAGCAGCCACCTCCCACTGCCAGGGGGGACACTGGCAGGAACAGCCTGACCCAGTGCAGTGGGACAGTGAAAAGCAACCAGGCCCACAAACCATCTTGCATGTGAGTGTGGCTTTCCCTCAGTGAGATCAAATCAACCAGCTCCCCCAGCTCTCTTCCCTCTGCAGTGCTCAATACCTTGTCTCTTTATTTTAAAAATCTAGCATGGTCACAGTCCCTGACCTCTCTCAACTTCCAACAGCCCAAACAGGCCATGATGGCAAACCAGAGAGCACACAGGCAGGTCTGATGCACTGAGGGGTGGCTTCAGTAAAGCCCAGGGAAATAAATAATGAATCAATCTCTAGAGATCAAAAGCATCACAGCAAACTTCAGCAAAAGACCATCTGAGAAAGAAAGCAATCACAAACCTATTAATCTTTCTTATCAAGTCCTGGAGCTGTACCTGGACACCTGTAATCCCACAAGGTCAGGCCACCATGGGAATGTCTTTTCTCCTTGTTTACCTGGACTCTGCTGCAAAGGTGGCTTTACCTACGCCGCAGGCTCTTGTACTGAAGGAAAATGGCAGCAGTGTGCGGGCTCCAGACGGAGCCAGACAGCTTTCCATGCAAACCGCTGGATTATGCCAATATTCGACGCATCTGCCAATCTCTGCAAAAACAACTCTAAATGCCCACATTGTTATATAACAGAGAAACAACTCCAGCCTGGTGTGAAGGGCTGCTGCCTTGAGCCTGGGGAAGGCAGAGGAAGACAAGAGAATTCCAGTTTCAGCTGAGGCACAAGACGTTGCACGCTAGCTACAGGGGAGATGGGAGAAACTGGAGCCCTTTCCCCTGTCTAAGTAGCCTTGGAAAAACACCCAGGCTCTCACAGCCCGTGGGAGGTGCTGGATGTGCTGAAGAAGGAATCCAGGGATGATTTGAAAGGAGGAGGTGCTCCTCTTTCCCAAGAGTAAAGTGGGTCCAGCGACTCCTGCTACTCCTCCTGATGAGGAAGAAGATTCCCATGTAGGGCATCAGGGTGGCCAGAAAAAGAGCAGAGCACTTACATAAAACCAGCCCAAAGAGCTGAGGACAGCCTTTTATTTTGTTCCACCTGGCTACTCTAGCTAACATAGCACCACTCTGCCCATTCTGCTTCCTCCTCTGTGCAGGGCTGGGAGCCCAAAAGCCACGTTCCTCTGGGATGCAGAGGGGAAGCAGAGTGAGGATGCATTCTCATCTTTGCCAGGAGCTGCTGTGAGAAAAGATACATTAGCTCCTAAATGAACAAGCCAGGAGAGTGAACTAGAAGAAGGATGAGCAAGCTCAGCAGCCCCATAGTCCTGCTACAACAAGCTACAGGTGGCTGCATGTAGTAGAAGAGTGTGCTGGCTCCTAAAATGGCAGCCCCACTGCTGCCCACTGGACACGTGCAGTTCTCCCCACTTTCCCTTTGTGCTGTGTGAGAGCTGCATTCACATTAGCTAGTTCTACCCCAGCTCCTCTCCACGCCTGAGCCCCCAGACCCTCTGTCCTGAGCCTCTGTTGGAGAGGAGCCTGGCTCTCACCCTGTGCATCCCTTCCTTGCACTTGGCTCTGCCTGGCTGCAGAGGGCTGTAATTTCACAGCCTGCTCTCCTCTCCAGCTCCCAATGACATCATCCACTCTGATTATATAAAGCACTGGGAAGAAGCCTTTATTTATGCGTGCTTTTTGCTCATAGCTTCAGCTGTCTCACTGAACAACACGCATCCAAATTCTACTGCAGGAACCGTGCTCCCTTTTGCCTGGATCAAAACTGCAGTGCAGGACAAGGTATGAGTGCAAAAACTATTCCCCATTTCCTCTTCTCCAAGCTTTGTGTCTGCTGGTCAACAAACTGCTACACAGGGCTAGACATCTACCTACCTTCAATGCCCAAGGAAACCCCTCAAGGGGTTCAGCCAAGCCCCTGTGCACTCACGAACCACAGTGCACACACGCACACCCTCCCCCCAGGGTACATCCTCCTCTTGCAAACGTTGCAGCAATGCCTGCAGCCATTCCTGAATGTAAACATCCCTGGAGAGACTGCGGCTTCTTTGCTAGGACAGGTTCTGAGGTTGTGGGAGTTTTTCAGTCGAAGATTGTGGGTTTTTTTCCCAGCTTCCACCACGAGCAGAAGCAATGGAAACTGAGATGAGAAACTTTCTCTGCTGAGGAGTCAAACACATGTGCACACTTAACTCTGAAGCACTGGGTTTACCAGACTCGGCACTATCCCCTAGTCAGACACTGCTGACAGACTTTTGCTGAATCAAGGCCCAAGCATCTGCAAAACACACAGACACATGCACAGTCTTCCCATCTTTAAAAGCTTAAGCCTCCCTCCCAGCAGGATATGACCAACTTGCCTCTAGCAGCATTTCAAAATGCTGAATTATGATTTTTGCATGTTGAAAGAAGGGGGCATCTGAGGGAAAAGAAGAGCATTTCCCAGATATTTCTGTACTATGCCTGCAGGTCTATAGGGCTTGAATTCAACAGTGGACTTAAGCATGTGCTCAACATTAGGAATATGCTGAAGTCCCACTGAGGCTAAATCAGACACTTGATCTCCTAGGGATGTTAAAAAACCCAGAACCAAACCAAAAGAAAACCAGAACCAAACCAAAAGAAAACCAGAACCAAACCAAAAGAAAACCAGAACCAAACCAAGCACCAAAAGAACCAGCAGAAGGATTAACATGCAAAAGGACATCATCATACTTCCCCTCTGCCTTTTCCCCCCTCTTCCCTCTGCACCTTTACAGAGTCGAGTCTAATTTAACCCTGAAATTAGAAACCACCAACTTTGTTTGGATTTCAGAAGCAATAGATTGCTTAAAAAATTCAGGAGGGATCACTGGTTAAAGTAAGCAAGTCCTTGAGAAATGCAACTGACCCCACATCAATAATTCACTGGATGAGAATGATTTTGAGATAAAAGTAATAAGAAACACATGCAAAAACCACAGGGCAGGGAAAAATAGGGGAAAATAGGGTTTCCTTCTAAAAGTAATTTACAGGTCAGAAACATGCTTATCTCTACTAGCCAGCATTAAGACTTGATGTTTTTTCCTTACCTCTGTCTCTAACCCCTAACCAGGCTACCTCTCTGCAGCAGTATCTGCACCCCCCTGCACCCCCCTGCCCCCCCCGCCCCCGGCTTCACTGAGTGCTTCAGTGAAGGAAGAGCTTTTGCCAAGCACCTGGACAAGGGATGGAGAGGCAGCCAGGCAGAGGCTGTGCCTTCTCTGCTGCAGAGTGTTATGCAACCGCTGCGAGCCCTCCAGCCACGCGCAATAAAGCTGTGGTGGCGTCCAGCCAGCCTGCAATAAACACACTCACACCCGCTCACCCCGATTCCACAGGACACCAGAGAGACGAGACACGTTTGAGAAGGAAACCTGGCTCAGAAATATGCAGTTAAAAGTTAATAGTCTCCACCTGAGCTGTGAAATAATTCTAAACAACCCCTCCTTTCTGATTTAAATTGGGTCTCTTCTGACAATGATTTGTTTTCATGCCTTTGCTCTCAGTTGCAGGAGGTACACCCTCATGTGCCTCTTTGTTTCTAGTTAGTTTCTACGGATGACACTGTATTTGTATTCCAAATGCTAATAAAAATACCACGAAAAAAAAAAAATGAAGAAACTTTTAGATCTTTATGGGTTTTTTTTTAAAGCCTTTCTATCATTTAATGTAAAGAAAGACATGAAAACTTAGGGCCGACAATAAAAAGATTTGACGTACGTGAGTATTATAAATGACTGACTGGACAGATGGGCAGAGTCCAACAGGACGGCATTCAGCAAATCCAAGTGCTGGGTGCTGCACTGTGGCCACAACAACCCCATGCAGAGCTACAGGCTGGGGTCAGAGTGGCTGGAGAGCTGCCAAACAGAAAGGGACCTGGGGGTGCTGATTGACAGCTGCCTAAACATGAGCCACCAGTGTGCCCAGGCGGCCAAGAGGGCCAATGGCATCCTGGCCTGTATCAAGAACAGTGTGGCTAGCAGGAGCAGGGAATTCATTGTCACCCTGTACTCTGCATTGGTTAGGCCACACCTTGTGTACTGTGTCCAGTTCTGGGCCCCTCAGTTTAAGAAGGACATCAAGACACTTGAACGTGTCCAGAGAAGGGCAACGAGGCTGGGGAGAGGCCTTGAGCACAGCCCTGTGAGGAGAGGCTGAGGGAGCTGGGATTGTTTAGCCTGGAGAAGAGGAGGCTCAGGGGAGACCTCATTGCCCTCTACAACTACCTGAAGGGTGGTTGTAGCCAGGAGGGGGTTGGTCTCTTCTCCCAGGCAACCAGCACCAGAACAAGAGGACACAGTCTCAAGCTATGCCAGGGAAAGTTTAGGCTCGAGGTGAGGAGAAAGTTCTTCACTGAGAGAGTCGTTCGCCACTGGAATGCGCTGCCCAGGGAGGTGGTGGAGTCACCATCCCTGGAGGGGTTCAAGAGGGGATTGGATGTGGCACTTGGTGCCATGGTATAGTCATGAGGTCTGTGGTAATGGGTTGGACTTGATGATCTTTGAGATCTCTTCCAACCTTGGTGATACTGTGATAAAGAGGACTTTAAAAATAAAGAGTTCTGTGGGGAACATTTTCATCAGGATCCAAACCACATCAGATCTATCTGCAAAAGCTGAAGATGAACATGCACCCAACTGTACTCTCAAACTGAGGGCAGTCAAAAAAACCAATCACAAATGATGAGACCTATGGTTAAACAATAGTAAGGATATTAAAAATAAAACAAACAAACAAGGCAATGATGGAGCTTTTCAAAGTGACACAAATCAATGCTCCTCTGCCTTGTGACAAGCTCCATAAGGGGGAAATGACGAGCGCTCCAGAAAGCAGCATCCCGATTCCAGCCCATGAACACATGAATTACTAACAGCAATGTATCGATGAGCTCTGCAATGGCAGCGTTTTGTCCAGTCACAAAGGCAAAGACAAGGCACACTGGGAAGGAAAGCATCCTGCCAAACCAATGAAGTACTTGGCGAAAAGGGCCACTTCTGTAGGCACACAAACCCTACTCCACATATGCAACAGAAGCTGTAAGTCTTAAGGTAAGCAGCTGCCTGTCCAGCAGCAGCCTGTCCAGCATTTTCCTTCTGTTGCCTTTCTCCAGCAGTCTACTGGATTGGAATCTCTTGGAAAGAATACAGGTTTCCAGATTCACTGATGTCTAAACAGGATCTTGTGACTGCACTCAAGAGTTCCTAAATCAAGCAGATCCCAAATACTAGACTAAAACAACATTATGATTCTGAACTGATGTGTCTAGGGCTATTTTTATTCACACAATATCTTCTGAAGGGCCTTTGGGTCTTATTTGCTGCATATCTTTACGTTTTTCTCTTTGAACTAGAGGGTTAGAATACAGAAGCTTCATTTAAATGAGTAAAATAATAATAGGAGACCATCTGTAATCCCATGACTTCAAAAAACTAGGATGCTTAAAGGAATAGCAAAATAAAAACCCCAAATAAATAAATAAATGTTTGAATCCTGATGCTCCCAGTAATAAAAATAGTACCATTTTGGAAGATGCCTCCTCCAGAACGGACTCAGCTGTTTGGGAGCTTGACTACTCATCCTTTCCTAACCCCTTTGATCTTCAGAGGCACCAATACAACAGACCAATTCAATAAAGAAAGATCAAATACAACAGCCTGTGCTTCACAATGAAAAGGTGGTGGGAGCAGCACAGGTGCCCATCTGCCCAGTAGAGGAATGGAGTCAATCAATGCCTGGCATTTTCTCTCACCCCTTCATTTTCACCCAGATCTAGCACCAAGCTCTCAGTGCCCATCCCTCAGTTTCTCTTCCCTTCTCTCAGCTCCTCTGTGCCTTTTATTGAAAGCAGTTGCAAAGAAATGCCTAACAGCAACAGATGCTCTAGAGCAGTCTATTACTATTTATCAAAGTTAGTCACCCCCTGAAGTTATATATTGAGGATTATTATTGATCATGGCCATTAGCCATGAAGTATTTTAATCCTTGGTGAATATAATTAACTGAACTTTACAATAGCAGAATACACAATGTTACCAGCTAAACCTCTTTCAGGCTAAGCTGTGCTTACAACAGTATGTTAAACCCTATAGCTGTCCCAGGCCATAAATACTCTACACCACGTTCTCCTTCTGACCTAAAAACACTGCCCAGGTGCCACCAGTATGGTGTGGCAGTTTAGGCTGGGTGCCTCCTGTTACTGCCACGTAAGTTACACCTTCGGTGTCCTAAGTGTCCAACCCAGTAGGTGGACACAGGAAACAGCTTGTTTCTACCCATAATTCATGTCTCCTATAAATTCATCTACAAAGCCATTCTCTTCCTCTTTCTTCCCTCTCTGCTCCCCTGAGAGATGCTCCCTATTGGGTAATGGTGGGAGAGTATCTCAAGGTCTCTTAGGCCTGTCTAGGCCTAATGCCAGGAGGAGAAAGGGGTGAGGGGAGTCTCAGACCTGGCCAGCCTGAGACTAGCCTAGCAGTGCGGGGGTAAGAAACAGCCCTAGGGGTTTTTGGGTAGACCCTCAGGTGCGGAGAAGAGAAGTGTTGGGGGGGACCTTTGGGTGTAGTGTAAAGGACTCTCTATGCTTTGGGCTTCTTTGTCACTATGCTCTGTAGTTTCTGTGAAACACTAATTGCTTTTCCATTTAAACTTTCCATCACTTTCCAACCCGTTTGGGTGAGTGTCCTTCTTTTGCCCCTTTCAGGGGCAACAGAGGGTCTGTCCGGCCTCAAACCAGGACATATGGTCACATCTAGGTACCTCTTGCACAAGACCACTTGGCACCAACTTTTCAATGATGCTCACAACCACACAAGTATCACAGCTCTGCTTCCTTGGCAGCAAGATCCATCTCCAGTCCTGCCTTTGGCTATCGGGGAATGTGCAAAGCAAGCTGTAAACACCAACGTGCAACCCAGGCTGGTTAATTATAAAGCCCTGCCTAGCCCAGTCTAATAAAAACTCCATCTTTGTTAAAAGGTGCTTAAACATAGACCTGCTCTTTAAATAGCCAACGGTGTCCTGTGCCCTCATTCTCACTAATGCCATTATAATCATCCTTCCAGGGATACACAGTCTGCTCACAGCCGCAGAGTCTGGCCACACTGCTCCAACCAGCACGCAGTGTCCTCCTCCTCCTCCTCCATGCCTGCAAAGCAGCAGCACCATTCATCAGACACCTGCCTCGCCAGAGAGGAGGCAGTAACCTGCTTTGCAACCGTGTATGGATTTGCAGCTTTACTGCTAGAATTAGGTCACTGGCAAAGATAGCCAAGATTTTCCAAACTTGCCAGCTATTCTTGATTACTCTCTTCAGAGGTTTCCTGGCTAAGCACCATGCCTTTGAAAAGAAAGGAGGTATTTCAGGCTCCTGCAAGGTGTCTGCAGTCAGACATGGAGAAATGGGGATGCTCTCGCCTCACAATCCTTAACTGCCTCTTCTAAAACTGCCAGGCAACAGGAAGAGCTCTCCAGAGTTACTACCACTGAGTCCTTACAGCTTCTCAAAGATAAATCAGTGTTGGTGCAAACCTGAAAACATGAATTATCAGGGACCTGCAGAGACCCTTTAAGGCCACCTGCCCGCACTGAGACTGGAATAAACTGAGATATTTGGCAGCTTCCCATTAGGTAGCTGTGGAGTGCCTCTGGACTACTCTCCTGGCTACTGTGGAAAAGCTACCCAAGGCCCACAGGATGTCAGAGAAGTACAGGCACAGAGAGTCCCTCAAACCAGAACCTCTGTTTCTTCACAATACTACCAAAAGAGAGCCTGGGCTTTAGTGTCTACTAAATACAGTAAGGTTTTAAACTAGTAATGCCATCAAGTAGTCAAAAGAAGCAATCACATGCTTTGTAAGATGGACATTTGTCCAACAACGAAAGAGTAAAGGATGCTACCAACTTGCTATTTTGGAAAACATATTTTCTGTTTTCAAAGTAATGAGCATGGAATATGTTGATATCAGGAATATATTCTGATCTGGTACTATGTACTTTTTGTCATTAAAAGTTACACAGATAAGCTAGTGCTACTACAAGACAATTTGACTTTTACTGTTCAATAAAGTAAAACAGAGTTGTGGGTTTTTTTCCCACCCCATACATTTCTTTTCTGATGCTATATTCCAGCTTCCTCACCTCATGGAAGAAAAATCAAAATCCTGAGAGGAAAAAAACCCAAAACATTCTAAGAATGTGACCATTTGGAATAGCTGTTTACATGAAATCTTTTATGCCAGAAGGAAAGCATGTGCTCTTCATCTAATACCTCTTCACACTGTCAGAAATACTTAAGGAGTCATCAAATATCTGCAGTACCTTTCAGGTAGAGAGGGCACACATCTGGAACAGAGGAAGCCGTGCATGTAATTTCACCTTGTAAAATTGTTTTAAATTTAACCTCAAACTTCCCAGGAAAATGGAGTTGCCAGCTAAGGCCACTATCAGATGTATGGTTTGGAAAAAAGCTCTGGGAGGAAGGACTTAAGACATCCTATTGGATATAGGGGTCTTTTGTACTCAAAGGACAGCAATATTGTGTTTCAGAAGCTAGTGCTAACTCAAATTAACTATGTACGTCACTCAGCATGGGAACCTGAACAGAGAAGCACAGCTCCCAGCACTGTGATGGCAGATGAGTCACGTCCTGATCTCACAGATACAGAGGTACCAGAGAAGATATCTCGAAAGGAGGTACTGGAGTGTGTGAAAATACACCTTCATTCTGTTTAGCTGGTGTGGTGTGCTAATACAAACTCACTGTCAATACAGCTCTTCCAAAAGAGGAGCCGGGTTTGAAGGCCAGGAGATGTAAAGCTCCTCCAACCTCAGATGAGGAAAAAGTGTGAAGCTGGCCACTTGGAAACCATTTCCTTGGGCAGGAAGAAAGACAAAATTTATCCCTAAGACAAGAAAACTACTCAATTTTTTTGCAGCTCAACTGCAAAACTCTTAGTGTTTCCAACAGGACTCAAGAAGTCTTTACATTAAGCACAGAACATTCTACTCCACAAGTAAACTCTTTATCAGCTGGAGAAGATCATTATGACCCCTGCCTGAGTCAGCAATGCCACAGAGGGACACGATTTTAATTCCACCAAACCAAGAACAGCTGTAGTTGAATAAACTAACATTTGTGGGAGGATTAGCTGCCTTACACTCATTCACTCTCTATTCTCCCAGCAGGAAAAGGGTTAGGGTCCCACCTGGGAACAAACCAGACATTAAAAAGTTCATGGTTTGTTTGAGAAGAAAACTTAAAACAGAAAAAAAACAGAAAGAAAAAAACCCCAAAAAACAGAGTAGCTGGCACACACAGTCCTCAGGTTTGGTGGAAAGTAGTTTCCATTTGCTCAACTAGTAGAACACAAATATTAAGAACACAGCCATGAGAGCTTACAGCAATACCTGCAGCAGCACTGCATTATAATCACAATCACACCCTTCCTTCCCTGTTATTTTGTAGTGCTTGTTTCACTCACAGGGCCTCAAGAATAGAAGCAAAATAAATTGCTGCTCGATTATCAGATATCCTCCATACAATGTCCCAGTGTGAAATAATTTCTTGTTGGTGTGAAAAAAAATAAAAATCAGGGGTGTTAATAATAATTAAAACCCAAGAAACACAACAAAAAAGGGTAATTCTAATGGCAAACCATTCAGCTGGGGAGAGGCTCTGCTGGGCTTCCTTATCACAAGAGCCAAGTGGCAAACCAGAAGCGCAGATTCCTTGACGTTCCTAGTGCTGTGCTAGCCAGGAGCATGCACTTTCAGGAAGAGAGAGGCAGCAGCCAAATGGAGATGACATTTCAGCTCTCTCCACAAGCAGGAAAGGGTTATGCAGCAGGCAAGACCTTTAAGTGAGAGTTAGGAGACCTGTCCACAGACAGCTTGCATGACCTCAGGTAAATCCCCTGAGGAACTGAAGCACGCACTGCTCATCCACAAAATGCAGCTTATCCTAATTCCTTCACGGAATACTGCACAGCTAAATCCACTCTTGGTTTTCAGGTGCTCATATAGCTCAGTAATGACACTGGTATGTGAAGTGCCTAGAGAGTAGGACACTCTGGGAAGTTAATTCATTTAACTTTCTTTGCTAGTTAATGATGCCCAGAGTATAAAATGGCCACACTTCTCCCAACAGATCAATAACCCCTCACTGCTTCCCCCCCTGTATGCAGCAAAACCTGAGAGTTCTGTCCCAAGAAATCCCCAAGATGGAATTTCAGCAAAGTTCAAAGGAGTTTAGTCTGAATCAAGACCATCAGATGAAGGCTGCATTGTTCAAGCAATCAAACATCTTATTTCTTTAAAACATTTAGTTTCTGGTGTTCTACTGTTAACCCAGTAGGTCCAACAGATGATGCTTTAGGACCCTTGAAAACAAACAACCCAACCAACCCAACCAAAACCACCAGAGTGGCTCAGAGACTGATTAAAATCCCCCAAACATACACATCTACACAGGATGTTAATCCTCCCTTTCTATTTTTTTAGATTATGTAGGTTACAGTGGCTCATACACTGGTTTGATGTGGGGTACACAAACACTTCACTCTGGGTGCTGGGATTCAAGAGCCACAGACTATCACCAGAATTGCTGATAAAAAGACTACAGAAGCTGGCAAGATTATTCACATTTTTTACTTTAAATTACAGAATGGTTTAAACAAATGCACCTTTAAAAAAAAGGAAAGAGAAAAGCCTTTAAGAAATTCATTCAGCTTGCCTTCCATTGATTGCTGAAGGGAAGTGCAAGGCAGCACTGCCTCCACAGGCCTGAGAGCCAGCTTGGCAAGCTTATAGGCGTCCCCCACTTCTGTACAACAGCCTTCCATTCCACTCTGACTGCTGCCACCCACATACGATGTGTCAAACCTACAGTCTAACCCCCTTCCCACTCTGCTCTTTCCCCATCACATGTATTTTTCTCAGAGTCACTAAGTAAACCAACCCCACAACGCAAAGAAATTCCAGGAGGCACTCGTGATTCCAGAGGGCTTCACATGTTTTCCTGAAGATACCAGATTTCTCCTGTTCTCCCCCTTCACAATCCCTTCACTGAAAGACATCCCTATATGTGCTTTTTCCAGCGAACACCAAGCCTGTTAGCTGCTCCTCCAAGCCAAGGTAAGTTTAAAAGAGGTCCTGTCACAGAGAACAGGCTCTGCACGTTTCCTAACAGGGCCATATTACATAGAATATCCACCACGAAGTGTTGAAATCCTGTTTCCCACTTCTTTTGGCATCAGAGTTGCTTTTCTGGGTAGGTGAAGTGGCAATACATGCATCAAGAAAAGGAAGGATGAATTTTTTTTTTCCCCTTCTAATTGCTTATCTCAGCCAGAATTCCTCAGCATAATTGTAGGGTCTACACAGAGTCATTCTTGCTATGAAAGCCAATTATTATGTTCAGCATTTGGGACTCTTCCCCTCACACACACAGAGGCATTCAACTTCAGATGGCTTTTTTTTTTCCTCCTCTAGAACAACACTGAAATAATTTTATTCTTAGTTAGGCAGTAGGAGAAACTTTCCAGTGGTACCAACAGTTAATCAGGGCAATAGGTTGCTCTGCTTCCCCAGGCAATCCTGCTGTCACAGGCTTTTAAGGCCACGCTAGATCGGCATCTGTCAGGAAAGGTTTAGATAGAGCTTATCCTGCCTTGGGGAGTGGGGACAAACCAAATGACTCCTCTCAGCCCCATCTTTGACAGCTTCACAAACACCACATAAGTCAGAGTGCTGTTTCTTGCTCTCCTTTAGGCACAGGGCCCAAGCAGGCTGCACTGGCAGCATGGTAAGTTGCTGGAAAGCGAAGGACAATTTTCTATCTCTGAGCTATGACCCTGGTGACAGAGCAGTAGATTGGCTCCAGAGTGGCAGTTGTAGCTGCTGCGTGCAGCTGGGAAAGGGCAGCAATGCCACGTTGTGTGGGAGCAGGAAGGCAAAGGAAAAGGGAGGATCCTGAGGCATCTGCTAGGCACAGTTTCCATTAGCAGAATGAGACAATTCCCTGCTGTGCAGCTTGGTGAGGAAAGGACAGGAGCAAAGCAAACAGGAGGGGCTGCAGGGAAGAGGACCCCCCACCCCGAGCTGCTGAAAGCAGTTACACCACAGTCACCCTAGTGAGCTTCTCTGTATGCAGTTATGCAGCTGCAAACACGGGAAAGAGCAGCCAGCTCTGAAGAACGCCAGGATGAGAAACACTGGAAACACACACAGATCAAAGGGAAACACCAAGCTGTATACACAGCTGGGGCTGTCTTCCCCTGTTAAAAAGAGATGGGCATGTAGATTTTAATGGCAGGCTCTTTGTGTGTGCATGCACGTAATTGTGTGCATCTGTGCAAATGCCAGCACTCACCCCCTATTTGGCATTACTGACATGTGGCTAATGAATGGTGCTTTCTGATCTCTAGGAAGATTCCCATACAGCTGGGCAAAATCTGACTGGGCAACCCACAACTCGACCCATCCCAGGGGACAAGGCCAAATAGGTGGGAATGAAAGACCTGGGAAACAGGAAGAAACTTCTTTTTAGCCTCTGATTTCTCCAGTAAGCTTGCTATACCACTCCCCTTTTCAGAACAACTCATTTGAAGAATTTCACTGAGTTTCTAGAAGGAGCACAACGTTTCTCACCTAAGGGCTGGACTTTGGCCATGTGATTTTACAGCGAATCACCCCAAGCATTCAACAGGTTGTGCCTTTAAGTAGCATTGGAAAGTCCCACATGGGAGGAAAATGTGGTGGACATCTCCCAGGACTTCCTGGGAGTGTCAGAGCAATTCCTCCTGTGGTCTCAGTACAAAGAGCAGATGAACAGACTGCAGTAGCAGATGAGAATGCTGGTAGCTGCTTGTTCTCAGGTCCTGAGACACTCTTGACTGATCAGATCTTCTTCATTAAGCTCCTCAGGGCTGATATCGCCTCTGATACTCTCCTGTTCTGTTCCTTTTCTCTCCTGGGCTGCTCGCCCATACACAAATAAGCAACACAATCAAGTTTGGCATCAATTTCCTTTTCCTTTCTACATATACGTTGTGATGAGTGCATGGCTTTGCCAGCTTTCATCCTCACAGAATGGTCCTTGCCCTTTCTCTACAAACACATACAGTCATTCACATGAAGAGCAGCACGCATCAAATGCCCTCTTTTCATTGCTGCATTATTCACTGTCCTGGACAGTAAGCCATTGGGGTAGAGGAACCTTTGGCACTGCTCTCCAAATGACTAGGCGTAACTACAGCACTGTAGAGACAGCTTGGGAGCACCAACAATTGCCCAAGTGGAAGAGCAAGTATTCATCTGAGAGTCATTAAGAGCTGTGCTTCTAAATGATTCAGATGCTTTTAGATGTTCTACCCTAGCTCAGCAGCCAGTCAACTCAGAGACAGCAGCCTGCACTTGACTTTATAAGCATGACTATGTTTTGTGCAGCTGTTTACTACCTACCATGATAAAACCCCACACCCTTATCATATGAACTGTTATCAGCCTGGACCATGTGTGAACCCACTGATACCATTTGCAGAGTCTATCTGTATGAAAGTTACACTGCAGTTCAAGCTCACGTCCTGTTTCCACGGCAAGTTTCAGTGCATAAGCTTATTTTGTATCAATTTCTGCCTCCTCCTTTCCCTCAGCCCCTTTGGGGCAGCTGCCAGGTCGTTGTGTAAATGCTATATCCCCCTTCCTGCCTCAAGTTCTGTGAGCTGAACCTGCAATCTCCCCTTGACAGTGATCTCTTCTTCATTTTGAGACCTAAGGCACTCAAACTCCTGGGCAAAAAACCCAGTAAGAGCAAAAGGCTCTTTACAAAAGCTTTTCATTTTTTGCTAAATAAGTCATGGTGCTCTCAAAGGTAAATAATTAACAGGCGAGAGGGACAGAAAATCTTATTGAACAGCTAATAGGAACTGATGCTCAAGCTGCAGTATACACATGAAGAATACCTTCAAAAGATGGCCTTTAATATTTATTTATTTTTAATGGAACTTTGGGCAGAAGACCTGACTCCATTGCTCTGGGATCCAGGGACTTCTCTGCATTCCTCCAGACTTGGACAAATCCAAAACCTCCATAAAAGATTCAGCCTGCACCTGACAGGAACAAGTACTACTTCGGAAACAGGGGAGACTGCAATTTTGCACAGGCACTGTAAGGATCTACCAAAGAGCAAACACAGAGAGCACTAGGCAGAGGGGATCCGTATTTCTATACAAATTCACACTCCCAAGGCACATAAAAAAGGAGGCAGGTACATAACACCATCTGCTGTGTTCTGCCCTGACCTTAACTTAGCCCTGTCCACATTACCCAATGGCTTCATGAGAGGAGAATTCCTGACCCTTGGTTGCACATTGCCCACTGAATTGTTTTATGGTCATCACATGCACTGTTGGGAAGGAAACCTGCCTGGTCTGTTTGCCCATGGCTATGCAAACTGCTCAGCATGACCAGCACCATTTGCAGCCAGGCAACAACCACAGTGACTTTGGTTTCATTTCATAGACAAGCCATGAACATCTTTTACACAGTTGCACTAACCATCACAACACCTAAAGCAAGGGACTAGCCCATACTGGACCAAGCCTCACCAGCCAGCCACAGCAGCAAAGTGTGTGCCCTTCTTCTCTTTCAGAAGGGAAAAGGTATGAGAACAGCAAAACAGCAACACCTCCTGGCCCTGGGCAACACTGACATAGAATAGAATAGACTAGACTAGACTAGACTAGACCAGACCAGACAAAACCTTTGAGATCATTGACTCTAAAGGGAACACAAGGAGTGAGGAGGATGAAGTTTTGAAAGAAGCAGAGGTGGAAGAGATGCCACAGGATAAGTTATGTGAAGGAGAGAAAAAGCACACAACTGGCTGGAGGTGTGGATCAACTGGGCAAAGCAGTGGGTCAGTGCAAACTCCTTCCTTCATGCCATTCCTTCACACTATGTATTTCTGCTCCTCATCTGCTACATGGGGTGTCTGATTCTTCCCACTCCACCTTGGTGTATCATTGAGGTTATAGGTTCTCAAGATTGTGATACTTTGGTAGAAATGGGCCACGTACAGAAAGGAGAAGGAGAACATTTCTTGTCCGTGCTTCCTACGCACACTGAATTTCCTTTGCCTATCACAAGTCTGCAAGGGCTATGCTGTGCCCTTAATACACGTGCCAGATACAGATGTATTTACAGATATATACACAGATACAGATCAGCACACACAGCTCTAGCTTCTGCACCAAGGGTACAAAGTCCTGAAAGTTGCAGTTAACAGGTAATCTGTCTCAGAAATTATATTCCTATTACCTCATGTTCTCTAAGGCAGAAACTCCCCAAGTAGCTTGTATCTAGTAACACTTGCAGGTCCACGAGCAGTGTCAGTCACTTGAAGAAGAAAAGTTGTTTTATCAGAATTTCTGTCTCTTAGCACTCAAACAGCAGGAAAGAAAAAAAGAATTAAAAATATAAAAATAAAAGCCACTCCACCTCCTGCAAAGTCTCCACAGATGCATTTGGGGGCAATATGGCAAGTACAGAGCCCTGACTTGGCTGAACATGGAGCAAGGAAAGCTGAATGCTTGACTTCCTACCTGAGCCCAGATTCTCCCCTGGTCCAAGCTTGCTGCTTACAGAGGGGATTTGCCCAGTCTTTATTTTTTTCAAGACAGCAAACATACCTAACTGGAGAGGGAACAGCTTGAAAGAAAACTACAGCAACACACCCAAGTAGAAATTTGAGGAGGCAAGTTTGGGAAGAGATTGAAGAACAAACACTGGGAATGATGCACTCCAAATCAGATACGATCTAGGTACACAGGACTGCTTTCATTACACATCCCCAGCAACTACCAGACCCCCTCCTGGCCCCCTGAAAGCAGTAAATAGCCAGTAACACACCATCTGATACCTTTTCTATTCACTACTCTGGAAATCTTAAGCACAGGATACTGAATGCAAGAACTCAGCCAGTAAGTGAGCACAGTTGACTGCAGACCATGTTTCTTTCTAAGATGAGGGTTTCCTCTAAAGTCTCCTTTCTGGAAGGCAAGTCAACAAAAGGATTCTCAGCAGCAGACCATCATGGCATGGCCAAACAGATTGCACTAACAGTTCTTTCTACACTAGGGGCAGAGAACACATCAGAAAGTGTCCCAAAACCATATCTTAGTTGGGAAGGGCTTTGTGATAAATAGCTGTTTCTGAAGACTGGTTTATAACAGGGATTTTATTGTGCAACATTCTTGAAACAAAACCATTTTGCTTTGTGATAGTCTATCCAAAATAGTAGTATTGTTCTTTTTTTTTCTTCTCCAAGTGCTATAAAGAGGCACAGAGATCTGGGAGCAGAAGGGAAGGCAGGCATGCACTCATTCTTCACTGCATCACTTTGAATAATAATAAAAAAACCCATACAGAAACCAGAAATTCCAGTATGAGCAGTACTAAAGAACTTGGGGGGGGAAAAAGAGGATCATTTAGTTTCCTTCAAATTTTGGCATGGAAACTAACTGTCCCTTTTCAGCAGCTTTACTCAGAGTTCAAAATGTTCTACTGCCCAGCCACTGTCAAACAAAGCCTTTGCAGACTTTCAGTTGCAAGTGAATCAAACACTGCTTCTGCACAAGGCAGCACTTCACATGAACCAGTGTGGTGGTCAGCCAAAGAGATCGATCCCAGTTTCACAGCATCTGAATTGTGAGTTCCCAGAGCAACGCAAAAGGCAGATTGACACTAAACAGTGACTGCGCCTGAACACATCCAGAAGGAACATCTTTACAACAGCCTTACTCCATAAACTACAGGCTTTACTGTCTCTCTCTCCAGGTTAAGCAAAAAGAGGCACAGAAGAGCAATAAGTTATCCAGATCTCCTAACTAGAGGAACATGCTTCAGCTCTGCTGAAAATTGTTAGTCCCAGCTGAAAATGGAGCCATCTGTCATGCAAGCAACAGAGCCGAGAACAGCTAGCTACCTCCACCTCTTGTTCCACGCAGGCCACAGAGACAGAAGGGTTTAGCTGCAGCTCCCACAAGGAACAAGTTGGATCGGTTCATGCTCTGACCTTTGGGATGTGTCAAAGAAAGATGCGTGCTCAGCTGTGTTGGACAGGGTTCGACTGCTGCAGGGAATCTCACAGGTTCCAAGTTTTATTAATGAGGAAAACAATATGTACTGTCAACGTTTGCTACATGAAGTTAACACGAAAACAAAGCCCATTACAGAGAGCAAATGAAATTTACTGGATTAGTTTCTTGTTCCAGTTCTCCTGATAAATAGCACTAAACTCAACACCACATTGATTAGTTGGTTCAAGACAAACACTGATCAGATTGCCTTGGCAAGTATATATAGCACTGCAGAAGCACAATCATCCATGTCTATTCAGAGTAGCAGGGGTTCACTATACTTTCATTTCTCTTCCCTCTATCTTTTCCAGCTTAGACAGCTTGTCTGCACTTTTCAAACACCCTATGTTAAATGCTTTCCCCTCCTTCTCCTGCATTTTGCTAATAGACACATTCAAGCCCCTGCTCAAAAGAAACAGAATCAAACTGTGCAATTGCTGTGGAGCCTCAGAGGGCCCCACATTTCAGTGCAAGATAACCCAGGTGATGATTTTCTCCTCAGCATTCAGTAGGGTTTTACTTTATCTCATCTGCTACCTCTCATATGCAACCTAGCACAACAGCCAGCCCTGCATGAGGAACTGTTTTAAGAAACAGTCTGCAATGTAGAATCACATAAAGGAGAGAATGGGTGGGGACTCACCCACAAGACAAGGACCCTGGTAAGAGTCAGAAAGGCTAAAAACTACGGCACTCAATCATTTATGCTCTCCTTCTTTGCTTTGTTTCTGATCATCTCAAAAAGTACCAGAAAGAAATGACCTCACACTACTTCACTCTGTGCTCTGAGAATAGAATAGAATAGAATAGAACAGACCAGACCAGACCAGGTTGAAAGAGACCTTCAAGATCGTGTCCAACCTATCACCCAACACCACCTAATCAACTAAACACAACTCTTCAGCAAATTGGTTTAGAAGGAAATTTTGTCTCCTTTAGACTTTGTCCCTTTTTTTGTTTTGAGTTTTTTTTTTTAATGAGGTGATTTTGCAGAGACACAAATTACGTGAGATCTCCAGAAACACCACCATTTCAGTGATTCTCCATAGGTCTCCCTTCCTTCCTCAGATCTGTCTTTCGTTTGAACTAAATTATTGCTACTATGAGAAAAAAAAATGTGTCCTAATAACTCATTCTTTACCTAATTACCCAGCTTTGTTTCGCTTTTTTCTGCTGTATTACAACGCAAACACCACCAAACCCAAACAGATCTATCTAGGATATACAGAGAAGCTATTTTTAATCTTTGATACTTTTTTTTTTTAATGTAATTAATAGCTTTACAAACATCCTCCTTGTACTAGCAGGAGACAAAACTTTTCTGACAGACACCACCACCATGCTGGTCGACCAGAACTGCCACTTCACAAAGCAGCTGGGAAGTCATCTCAGTGCTGTGCACCTTCTCTCAATACCGCACCGACCACATCCTTCCAAAACTGGCGTGTGTCTGAAATGCTCAGAGGCAACAGTTAATTCAGCTCTCCACATAATACACATAATTTAAGCCTGAATTTTATTTGCCTCCCTTTTTCTGAGAAAAATACTAGAGTAGCAAAGCTGATCTGTCAGTCACTTGCTTTCTTTCAGAAAGTGATGAGATGCTGCTTACGAATCCCTTTCTTGGTAGGCACGTTGAAGGACTAAAAAGTATTGTTTTAGTTAAGCCTTGCAGCAGATGAGAAGCAGACTACTGGTTTCTTGCAAGCTCTGACTCATCCTGGGCAGAGATAAACTGAAACACATACCCACTAAAGATAAAACACAAACAATTTTCCAACATGAGGATTAATGACAGATAATAACTATAAATTAACTTTAATCTTTGACAAATCAAACAAAGCCCCTTAGATAAATGTCACTGCAATCTTTTCAGGTTTAAAAAAAAAAAGCCCCAAAACACCACAACAAAACCCCCCCCACAACAAATCAAAGCAGAAAGAGAAATCACCTACATTTTACAGCTAATATTTGGTACCAAACCAAGAAGCTTCTTAGCAGAACAACCGGAGTGTTCACACAACATTTACAAGGAGTGTTCAAAACACCGCTTCAATTTCTCAAATATAATTTCAGTTGCTTTTTAACATCAAAGGGGTCCAAGATTCTTAATCCTGATGCACTGAAACAACATCAGCTCTGCAATAGTTAGCCCTTAACTTAAATTGCATATTCAAGAAAGGAGGAGGAGAGCATTTTGGTTTTCTACTGTTCTCTCGCTACTGCTTGAAAGAAAGTCTGCGGAATTGTGCAACGGGTTCAGACAAAATTTAACTGAGCACAGGAAGGGTGCTGCTCACAGACAAGAAGGGAAAAACCAGAGTCAGAGACCTAATGGTGGACAATTTTGAAAATTATAGTGTGTGTCAATAATGGAGGTAACAGTGAGATTCAAAAGGAATAATCTCAGAAAATGAGCACCTGCCAGCCACAAAGCCATTAGTATCAGGGCTTTTATCTTTGCAACAGTTAAGTCTGGAGACACTGACAAACCTAATGACACAGCAAATAAAACATGGTGAAAATTTAAGTGGGAAGCAATCCCCTTCACTCAGAGAACACTGCTGTGGAGTATTCAGTGTTAAACTCGCTGTCCTAATCACTGCTAACAAACACTGCAAACCCAGCAGGGTCTAGCTGGGTTTGCAGATGTGCGTAGCTGATCAGGCCACAGAATCTGCATTAGGGGACAGATAATCCCAAACCAGAAGCAGCAGGCTCCTGACCAAAGATTCCTGATTATGGAGTTTGCCTGTACAGACCACCCAGGGTGATCAAATGTGTGCCCTTCACAGAAGGAGGAAAAACAAGGGCTTGTATAAACACGTCTGAGACACAGACCTGGAATACAGTGCCTTGGAATGGGAAGCTGTGGAAAAAAGACCTTCTGAGAAGGTCTTTTGATGGTTAGGAGTCTTCATTTAGTAGCAGGTGGGGACCAGGGAGCATGGCTGAGACAAGGAGAGGATGAGAGAGATACTACACTAACTGGGAAAGAGAAGACAAATGCTGTAGCAGGCAAACAGCTTGTCAACATTCAGAAAAAGATGGCATAAGTAAGCACAGGTAGTAATGAGAGTTATATAGAAATATATATATCACAAAGTGCTGGGTAGTATTCAGTCCTCATGGTGTCCCCATCCCAGGGAGTATTACTGTCCTCACTTAAAGGCAAGGAATCAAGGCAGAAACTTCCTCAACTCACACGGACATCTCTATCAGGCAAATCCTAAACCCATCAATACTTGCTAGTCCTTAGCTGGACAGTAAGTATTTAGCTGCTGAGATCTCACCCACAAGGAGCTGGAAGCATCAGTGCCTGCCCCACAAGCCTGAAGAGTGGAAGAAAGATGGTCACATATCCAGGCAAACCTGGCCAGTGTGGTAAGACCAGGTTGGTAGAGGGAAAGAGGGAGACAACTCTGCTCTAAAGCTGTACTGAGGGCAAGCAGTGTTTGCCATAACAATTAGATATGCAAATAAACACATTGAAAACTAGTGACAGTTTACTGTTGTCATGGAGAAAAAAGCACTCTCCATTCTGGGTCAGACCCAAGCACACTGCATTTTCTTTCCTTCAGTGATAAACTGTAGGGAGCACTGGAAAACCCAGGAGTCACCCACAGCTCAGCCTGGGACTGGAAAGGCTGAGACTTGACAATCAACACAGCCTTTGCTGCATCACCCCAGACGGGGCCATGACAGCTGTTTAGATCCTCAAAGGTACCAGAAGGTAAAAGCACAGCCTGCAAGAAAACAGCCACACCATGCAAAGGCCAAAATGGTTCCCAGCATTGCTGCTGCTGGTGGGGAAACTGAGGGTGACAATGAAGCACAGGATACTTAGCTCCAATTTCCTTGAAGCTGCCTGGCAAGATCTTGTCTGAATAGAAATACAAGGCTTGGCTTGAAGCCTTTGGGTATCTTTGGCCATCCTTATAGCCCTCCCAGCCCTTGTTAAATGATGGCTGCTAAGAGGGAAGAGGAGGCAATCAACCACTTTAGACTCAGCTTTCCCACCCTGGGGGTTTCTTCGTAGAAGCAGCTGGCCAGAGCACTGCCATTGTTCTAGCAGCCACAAAAAACCCACAGACATCCCCCTTAGCCCCCCTAAAATCCCATAGAAGAGCCAAGATAAGTTTATAATGGAAACCCTGACACAACCTTAACTATAGCATCCTGAATGGAAGGCGATAATCTGATCTGTGTGTGAACTAGCTCCCCTTGTCTCAGTGGTATTTATCTTACTTTAACTCCTGTTACAAAAGGGTTGAGTCACACAGCAGAGCTAGCCAAGTAACAAAACTGCAAGGCTTGCTAAAACTTCAGATTCAAGGATAAACAGGCACAATCCTGAAACAGGTTGGAAAAGAGAGTCTCCACAGGCGTGCTGGTAGCCAGACCTCCAAGTCCCCAGACAATGGTGTTTTCTTCTGCCTTGCAGAGATTATCACAGCCCAGCAGAGGGGTGGGAGGGAGAGGGTGTAGAGCATAGGGCTCTGCCCTTCGGTTCATGGTAACATGGTATTACCCAGGGCCCAAGAAACCTGATCCCGTAGCAACCTCATGTATGGAAAGTGCCCCAATCAGATTTCACTGTGTCAGGAGAAGAAGAGTATTTACTCTGCATACAGATTAGTCACAAAACTGGGTCACTTCTTTCCTTTTCAGAGAGAGGGGGAAAAAAACCAACCAAAACCAAGGCTTCTTTTTCGGATCTTTTTGTGTCTTCCTCTCTCCCCCCCCCCAAACTTCTAAAACTATGTGATGTGAAGTGTGGTCATTCACAGCTGTACAAGCTGCTCACACAGCACCTGCATGGGTAAGGTTAAAGCATATTCCCCTCGCTGGGCTTGCATTTCTCAGAACCCAGCTCCTTAGCTACTTACCGGTTCTTTTCCAGCTCGTTGTGCGTAGACCTGGAAGATAAACAAAAATTTGGATTAGCCATCTTTGACCTCTCAGCACCAAAGTTCAATTGCTGCAAGCTGTACACATCCCCAGTGGCATATCACAGCATAAAGCCAACCAGCTACATACGCGAAAACCTACGGCTACAACCTCAGCCTCCCTGCTGACAAAATTCCTCCCTCCAGTACTTACCTGCTGCATGCAAAGTTGGTGCTCTTACTGGAGCTATAGAAAGTGCTTCCTAGAGACTTAAATGCACACAAAATCCCCCAAAGGATCAATGACTATAACAGGGGACCAGTCAGGCATATCCAGACTAGTTCTGGCTCTGTCGCCATCTCAGTACATGAATGCAATTAAGTTCCTTTGTGCTTTAGTTTCTCCACTCGCCATGTAAAAATACCGGTATCATCTGCTGACACTGGAGCTCGTGGAGTATTAATGTATGCACATCAAATACATGGGATCCTCCCAGCAGAACTGGCTCTAAGGACAATCCCTGGGAGCCCTTCAGTGGCTACATGCTAGGTTTAGCAAACTCAGTAGAAGCAGTTATGTCCAGCCAGTACAGCCACATTTGCAAACATCAGTGTGGCATTGAATATCCCTTTCAGGATGTCTGGAAACCTCTCAGGGATTGAAGCAGCACTGCCACAGCACCAGCTTGGAGCAGAGCAAGTGACCCATAAAGTGGCACTGTGACCACTTTACAAAGGAGGGGGCTTTGTCTTTATACCTGCCCACCATGCCAAGCATGCTGCCAGCACTGTCCAATTCAGAGCTCACAGCTTGAAAATGAGACCAACTAGACCCAAAAGGGAAAGAGGCAAGTTCCTTCTCCTTCCCTCTGTGATGACAGGACAAGTGGCAAAAAAACAAAAAAGGCTTAAATCCTTTTTCTAACAATGTTATTAGTAACCCAGGTAAGGTTGTTGAGGATTATTTAAAAAGGATAGCCATTTACCCAACATTTCTCTTCAACAGAAGGTCACCTTAAAATAAAGAGTAAAAGGAGCCCAAGAGCTTAATAAAAAGGATCTATTTTCTGTAATTTGGCATCACATTTCTTCCGGAGCTCTGAGAAGATTATCCTCTATCCCCCATCTGGAGAATCCCACAGAGAATTCTACAATTAGGGAACTGAATGGAGGATGTGCTCCAAGGGAAACCCTGTCATAATTAAATGCTTCTCCAAAAAAAGGGAGGAGGAGTGCTTAACAGGTGTTAGAACCTCACTGAAGACGATGAATAAACCGCGGATGCCTGTGAAAAACAAGGTAAATGAGTCGTAGCTAGCCCTGGCTGAGAGCTGTGGGTGGCCAGAGGAAAAACAAAACCTTACCACATGTCTGTGCAAGGTACCTTGCACAGCAGGATATGGGACACCTTAAAGGCAAGGTACACTACAGCCCAACTCCTAAAGTTGAGTAAACTCCCAAAGCAAATCCTTTCCTCGCATGAAGAGAGGATTCCTGAAGTCTGGCTCTCAGGAATCAGAGACCCAAACATAACATTTAGGCCATAAAATCTCCCAGTTCAACCCCCTACCTCCCATGAAACCTGCAAAATCTATTTGTCCAGGCAACTTGGGTGCAAATTAACCCACTAGAGCTGAGCTGAGGCCCTTTAAATCACTGGCTGTACGTTCTCAGGAACACGCTCGTGGTTCTTATTTACTGCTTGTTCCCGCAGGAGCCTTTGAGCTCTTCTTGACTCTGACATTAGCAGTTATAAAGCCAGAGATATGCAGTGGCTTGAATTCCTGTATTATATCGAGCCAATTATTAAGGCCAGCACTGAAAGAACAAAGTTTGGCCCACTGCTGTGAACAAAATTAAACCAGCAGGTTCTTCATGCTCCTCTCACACAGGAGACTCTTTATTACCTATCTGCCTTCTGATGAACAAGACAACTGAGAGGGGTCACAGGCTTTTCACCAAGTCATGAAATTTATGCTGTGACTTTTACCCATATTGGTGGCAAGGAACAAAACAAATCCCAACCCCCACAACACTTTCCCACTGAAGCTGAATGCAAAGGAAAGAATCTCAGAAATGCTGAACAAATCCTGCTTCTCTTACCTGCTTTTGCTTTGCTTAGTCTTATGGATACATTTGGAAAAGTTTTAGTTTTCCCCTTTATCTAAATTTAGGACAAAAACCTAACCCCAGAACTGCTCCTCACTACCACTATTCACTCACTAGCTCTTATTTTCCATGCCAGTTTCCCTCTGCTTGAACAACAGATACAGGGGAAAAAAAAACCCTACCACCCTCTCTTCTGTTCATAATTCATTTCATTTCTGTAGCTCCTGATCTAGAGATTAATTTTCTCCCTTCATCTTTGTGCTGCACATGTTCCTAAGATTTATTTGGAGTTAAACAAGGACAGTACTGTCAATGAAGTGGAAAAAAGTACAGAAAGCTCTATTGATACTACATTCGGGGGGGGAAAAAAATGTTTTGAATAGGTACAGAAACAAATGTAACCGGACCTCTTGAACTGAGCTGGTCTTATCAACAGAGAACTTAAAGAGTATCACCAGGCTGAAATCAAAGCTCCATCCACGGCCAGCTTTTTGATGGGCACAGGATGAACATCACAACTGTAAACGATTGCAGCACTTGGAGAATGGTTCAGGGTTACTTGTCACGCACTGCATTTGCAACAGCAAGGTGCGTTCCGTGTGATGTTGCTTTGCTGCAGCTGATCGTCAGTCACAGCCTGTGTCACCTATCGAGGTGAGGACAGGGCTGGGGAGCGTGGAGCTCACATTCTTGCTGTCGGGCAGACAGGGCAAGCAGGACCTTGTCCCCACCTGCAAAGCTCAGACCAAGGCCAAGCGGGTATGGACACGTTCATGGAGGAAAACACAGGCCCAACCACACATACCATCACTGCTCAAAAAACTTCAGCTGCAATTTAAAAGTAGCTCAAGCACAAAGTGTCTGCAGGGTTCTCATTTACAAGTCAGGTTTCTATAGCAGTCAGTCCTTAACGGTAAATTTCGAGCACCCGAACAAATAACTCCTCCTAAACTCTGAATGGATGTTATATAAGGAGGAGGGTCCTGCTGGCTGGGTTTTGAAAACAGCTTGGGAAAAGATCAAGAAAGATTTTTAGAAGCTTAACAGAAAGGAGTCAAGCAAACAAAACAAAAACCAGCAGAGCAGTCCACAGCAACGTTTTAAACCAAAAGCTGAAAGAGAAGAAACTGAAGTTTATCCCTCCTCAGCCCAGACACCTGGAATGACATACAAAATAGGAAGAAACAGAGAAGCAGCAATTGTCAGTCACTCTGATCCAAGGTCAAAAGCAACAACATTTTTGCACTAGTTACCCTGATTCTGCCTGCAACTTGCTATTCAACACTGTAACAAAGTGTTGCTGAAACATTAAGCTACCCTGAATCCCCTCAGTTAATGAGGCACTGTAAATAATTTGTCATTTTATCCTATTTTGTTTACTTGATAAAAAATTCTCCCACCAAGGCACAAGCAGCCAAACTTTCCCCCAGCACAGGTAAGCCAACAACACAAACTGCATCAGGGAGGAACAAGCTCTAAAGAGCACTGAATTAATTTGTCATTGGATTTTTCACTGTAATTAAAATCACAAAGCTGCCACATGACATTAAACACAACTGACCTTTCTGGTTTACACATTTAATATTGATAAATAGCCCAAAGAATGCATTTGCAGCATATCTGCATTTTGGGTTGACTTCTTACTGAGGTAACTATTTTCTACTGGGAAAACTGAGTAAGCTGGAGTCCTTCTCCCATGTGATACACAGGTGGCATTTAGACCCAACGGACCTGTCATTTCCTTATACCTTGTCACCCTCCTGTCTGTCTCTGGCACCAGCTCCTGGCTCCACAGGAGCCCAGGACTCCAAAAAGCTCTATCAACACCATGGAGATAGCAGTGGCTCAGGAGATGCTGCTGACCCCAAGTACAGTCAGTTAAAGGAGGTGGGGAGAACAAAATGGCCTCTTCCTTAATGCCAACACAGAGCCAGTGCTTCTCCTCCAAATTCATTCACTTCACATTGATTTAACAAGAGGTTAAAATCAGGAAAGACATATCCCACCAGCTTGTGCAAACTAAGGCACAGTTACCTGAATCACATTTAGCAAAACAGCAAGAACATCCATTCACAGACCAGGCCACTGCTGCATCATCACACCACATGCAGCTTCATTCCTCTCCATTTCACAGACCTTTACCACCTTCTGGCTCTGCTGACACCCATTCACTTGCTCACCAAACTCCCCCGCAGGAAGACGTCTTTTTCCATTCCTCAAGCCAAGATCAACCAACCCTTCTGGAAGCAGTGAATTACATTACTGCTTTCTCTTTTATCTAAGTTAAAAGGAAGGGTGATCAACAGCTTTTTTCAATTTTAAATCCACCTGTGTCCACAAAGCAAAACTTACTGGTTGAAGAACCCCAATGGTTGTGCCAGGGTTTCAAGTAGCAGTGGATCAACACTGTAAGCAGTCTGTGAAACCAACTGCACAAGCCATAGTCTGGGAAGCCTCCGGAGAAGCTTCTCCAGCAGCAGTGCGTGAGTCTTTTGGCAAGACAAATGATAGCTGCACAAAAATCAAATCTTTCTGCCCACACTGAGATGCTCAAGGACTGAGTTTCTAAGGGAGCTGAGAAGCCACCTCTGAGAGGCCTTGGAACCTAGTTCTTCGAGGGCTGCACAGGAGCCTTTGGAACACAGCAGCTTATGGTACTTGGTGCTGTCAAAAGCTCCTACAGCAAGGAGCAAGATGCAACTAAAAAGGAGATGGCACAGCTGGAGCAGAAGTCCTGCTGCCATCTTTATGGCCTTTACAAGTACCAGACTCAAGTCTACCAACAGCCTCACCTCAGCCTTGCATATCAGCAAATCTAACAAAACATTTCCTTAGAAGCAATACTCAAGTCAGAAGTTACCTTAGTCATTACTATTCCATGATGTCCCTACACTGTCTGGCCTCAAAATCCAGAGCAAACACTTCTCCATGAGAAGCTGAAGTGAGAAGACAGAATAGTTTCACATTCTTGATGTCAATGGAGATCCCCCAGATTAACCTGGCCCCACATTATGCCTAGGTTTTTCTGACACTCTTAGATGGAAATTAATTAGATTCCTCCCAAGGCTCTGATTAAAGTTGTTTTCCCAGGATCAAGCCAGACCCTTTCCAAAGTTCACATTCTCTGTCTCCAGCAGGGAAGGGGACACAGCCATCCTGGCATCTGTCCATGTTTGTTCATCTTTGGAAAAGAAGAAGTGGCCTCTCAGTCCGTTTTCAGCCCAAGGAGAGGAAGTGAACTCCTGTGTGCAGTTCACAACTGCAGAGTGGCACCTAACTCTGGGATTTTACACAGTATCCTGAAAGCCTCCTCAAACACTCAGTCAAAAGTAACTTCAAAAGCTCCACTGCATGTATCTGTTGAAGAAGTAAATGTCTTCAGAGCCACCTACAGTATTTACACAGCTCCCCTCAGTTTGGGATCTGCTGGAGCTGGGCTCCCCAAAACCACAGCAGCAACCTGTTAAGCAGTACTTGGCTGCACTCTGCAGAGGAAAGGTTTTCCAAGCTAGGCCACACAACAGCAAGAATAATGTTTTGCATTCAGTGCTGCAATCTGGGGCCAGCAAAGCCATCCCCAGCTGCACCCTACAAGCTGGGAACAAGCATGCTGGTGTGGGCCTTCTCCTGTCCACCTGAGGCCCTAGGTGCAGAGGCTGGCCCTAGCCCCAGGCACCAGGGGAAAACTGCCCCTTCTCATATGCTCCCTCACGCAGGGCCCTGCACAGCCAAGAGGAACTGGGTTTGCTGAACAAGCAGCTATTCAATATTTTGTTTTCTGCTCATTGTTCAACGTGTGGCCTCAAGCCAAGCCCTGCTCTGAATACAGAACCGGTGCTTTCCTTACAGGCTTTCTGACAGGCTCACCGAGAGCAGTGGCGAGGCAGCTCACAAGCATTGTTTACTGTCAAGTACCCCTGCTTTCCAAAACAGAGGCTAAGGAGCAGGAAAATGAGAGTTGCAGCTTCTTGTCCCTCCAAGTGCCTCTACAAAGACCCCCAGGGGTCTGGTTTTCTGGGCCACTTTACACGTTCAAAGCACAGCTCCTGCTGATGGCCCTCAGGGCTGTGCATCATCAGCACTTCTGCAGCTCAGATCCCAGGCTCATGCCTTGGGGGAAAAAAATAAAATCCAAATATGAGGAACAAACTATTTGGGGGTCCTCTGTGACAAGCCAGGCTGAAATAAACTTGCTGAATATACACAGGGCTGCTGACAGGGGCCACATTGAAGCGAGTTCTCCAACGTGCTATATTCACTGCTCCATTCTTCTGCCTTCTAACTTGTGTGACAAGTGAGCAAAGGTCCTACAGAAACCACCACCTTCCTTTCTCAGGCCACAGTTAACCACATCAGAAGGGGCTCATGCATAGAGATCAGAAAAGGGTTGATGTATATTCATTCTGGGAGGTACTTTAGCAATTCCAGTAGAGAAACTCTAGCCCACCTCCCATGCAGCAGCCATCTCTCATGATTTATCTTGGACAAATTCAGGTAGATTCTCACTGGTCAGGGTGGGGAGGGTGGGGGAAAAGTTGCCTATCAGAAAAGGACCTCAGGGTGTTGGTTGACAGCTGTCTGAAAGGAGGTTGCATTGAGATGTGTGTTGGTTTCTTCTCTCTACTATCAGGTGATAGAATGAGGGGAAATGCCCTGGAATTGTGCCAGCAGAGGTTTAGTTCAGATATTAGGAAAATTCATTATGTAAAGAGTGGTCAGGCATTAGAATGCCTGGTGGTGGAGCCACAGTCCCTAAAGGTGTTCAAGAAATGTGTGGACATGGCACTTGGGAACATGGTTTAATGGCCATGTGGAGCTAGGTCGAGAGTTGGTCTCAGTGATCTTAAGAAGTCTTTTCCAACCAAGACAGTTCTATGATTCTGTATTTGTTGCATTTAACAAGCCAAGATTCCTGTCTATGATCCACAATGCAAGAGCCTCTTGTAGACAGACTCTTCATCTTACATCTTTTTTTCTTTCATTTTCTTAAAATCCATTCACTGAACCCCATTTTTCAGGACCTGGTGAGGAGAAGTTCCAGGTGGCTTCACCATGGCACCTCCAAGCTGTCCCACAAAGATAGAAGAGCATAGCACAGAATGAGCACATGAAATGCCAATACCTCTTCACACTGATATCAGGTCTGCACTGTCCCTCAGCTCTCTCAAGTGCTACTTGGGAAGGACAACCTTTCTACAAAATCATCATAAACAGGTCATTTAAAGCCAAATTAATTATGAAGTAGAACGAGGCACAGACTTCCTCCATCCCCTGCTAGCATCTTAGCATCTCTGTTAACAAAATCTTCTCTGCTGAATATTCAAGAGCAGGGTAAGGGCAAACAGATAGCTTTGTGTGGCTCCTTGTCCCACTGTCTTCCAGCAGGCTCCATGAGTCCCACTTCATGGTCATAGGCCCTTCCAAGGCTGCACCAGAATCAGTATCATAGTTGCTGGTACTTGCACAGCAGAAAGATTGCAGTGATTGACAGAAAGAGGAAAAAAAGGCACAGGAGGCAATTTTCAAATCTACCTAGAGAACTTGGGATCCCAGGTCTCATCTTTGCAAACAGCCACAAGGCTCAGAAACACCAATTCCACTTCATGAAAACAGCATTAGAAAAGTGTGCACATTACCCCAACATACAGATGGTGAGAAGCACGTAATGTACAGATGGCAGGACCCATGTAGGTCATCTGACATGCCCAGATCTCGCAGGCTTTCAGCAGCAGGCTCAGCAAACGATCCAAGAGCCCAGCATGCCAGCCCTCTGCCCTATACCTTGCTTCTTCCCACACATAACATTACCCTTTCAAGGAAGATGGTCACATCCAGAAATAGCCTTAGCAATGTCATCTGCAGAACAACAGCCTGTTTGGGGAACATGTACTTGTCTGCAGCATGCATCTTCTGACCTAAAGAAACTGCCTTCAGCTGCACTGGGGAAAATGAGGCTAAGTAAGCATCACCTGACTGAAATGCACTTTGGTTGAAAAGAAACTGATGGCATTTGTATGGCTGTGGGCCAGGACAGACTTCTTTCACTTCTATTTAGACTTGTTAGTTACCTCTCAGGTTACAACTATATTCCTGCAATACTGTGCCTGGAGATGGAAAAGAGGGGAATTACACTTGAAAATACATTACCATCACTGCTAGCTACACACTGTATTAAAGAAAGAATTACACTGGCTGTAACAATACCAGGAAGAGAACCCAGATTTCCTGATGTCTGGGGTTATGTTCTGTCAACAGGGACATACTCATCTAGCATCTGGGAGATCCATGAAAGGGGAAGGTTGAGAAAAACAGAAGAGCTCTTATTTCTTCTGTTCTTAGAGTACTGGCTCACAAGCAGGAGCAACTAACAGGAAGGCAGCGAGGTGGCTACCTCCTACTGCTCCCAGATGGCCAAGCTACTTGTGAAAGAGTTCATGAACTGCTGCAGCTTGTAGAGTTAACTGTTAAAGGCAAACCAGAACTGATGGTGTGTTACCTTACCATATCTATACACTGCCCAAGCACCTGGGCAGTGACAACTGAGTAGCAGTCTCAACAGCAATCCCAAATGCAAAGGGACAGATGACTAACTTCTCCTTTCTTGACAGTGTAACAGATGGAAGGAGATAAAAGAGAAGTGTTCAGAAAATAATCATCTTGCTTATGCAGAGGAACTTTAATCAAAACTGAGGCAAAAGAATTGCTCTCAGTCCACATACCTGCTTGTCACAGAGCAAGCAGCAAAGTATAAACAAGTAATTAAGATAATGCTGGAAATCATCTAAGCTACTTCAAAATGGGTTCATGAAGCAATAGAACTGAAGTGAAATCACTTTCAGGTCAGAGAATGGAAGTACAGTAGGGAGCAGAGAAATAAGACATGGGAATACATCCAGCAGGATGGAAAAAGCAGGCCTGTTCCCTCTGAGCTGATCAACAAGGCAGTGTCTCATAGAGAAGAGATCCGGGCAAAGGCCAGCCAAGTGCACAGCCCCAGAGACCTACAGCCTCTGATCAAGAGAGCCCAAAATAGTCAACAAAAACAAATCCTGTCTTTGTTGGTTCAAAGAAAGTAGGGAGTAGAAGCCAACATTCTCATGAGGAGAACAAACAAAAGCCACTCTCAGAATTTGGGGAGAAGTTTGTCAGGAGGAACCAGGCAATGATCAACAGAAGGAACTCAAATGAGCAAGACATGTAACTCAGCAACATAACATGAGCTGGTCTGTTTGGGTCAGAAAGAGAAATGGAGTGAGAAAGGAAAAAGTGAGTCTTACCTACAAACACAGGAGAAGATGGAAAACACACTACAGGTGACAACCAATTCACTGTCAAGCAAAGGATCAGGTCAAGTTAAATAAAAGCACAAAGGGTAAACTTCTGCATGTGTTGTGGATGAGGCATTACAGAGAAGATACAGAAAGGGTACAAACCTGTAGAGAGGAGACAAAAACACCCCAAAACATCTGACAAGAAGTACTACTTAAAACCAGGGAATTGACTGCACACTGAATGCAATGGGAATAGAAAATGAGGCAAATAGATTCACAGACTGCATTGGGTTGGAAGGGACCCTCAAAGGTCATCTTGTCCAACAACTCTGCAGTGAGCAGGGACACCTCCAGCTACATCAGGATGCTCAGGACCACATCAATTCTGGTCTTGAATGTCTCCAGGGATAGGGCCTCAGCCAGATCTCTGGGCAACCTGTTCCAGGATTTTACCACTCTCATTGTCAAGAACTTCCTCCTTATGTCCAACCTGAATCTACTCTGCTCCTCATTCTGTCACTACAAGCCCTTCTAAACAGTCCTTCCCCAGCCTTCCTGTAGGTCCCATCCCATTCAGGAAGTGATTCATAGAATGGTTTAAGTTGGAAAGGACCTTGAAGATCCACCTAGTTCCAACCCCTCTGCCATGGGCAGGAACACCTTCCACTAGACCTGGTTGTTCAAGGCTTCATCCAGTCTGAAATCCACAGCCTCCCTGGGCAACCTATTCCAGTGTCTCACCACCCTCACTGTAAAGAATTTCTTCCCAATATCTAGCCTAAATCTACCCTCCTCAAGCTTAAAGCCATTCCCTCTCCTCCTATCACTACAAGCCCTTGTAAAAAGTCCTTTCCCAGCTTTCTTGTAGGCCCCCTTCAGGTACTGGAAGGCTGCTCTAAGATCTCCCTGGAGGCTTCTTTTCTCCAGGCAGAACAGCCCCAACTCTTGTCTCCAGAGGGGAGGTTCTCCAGCCCTTTGATCATCTTCATGGCCCTCCTCTGGACCTGCACCAGCAACTCCACATCCCTCTTATGCTGGGGGCACCAGAACTGGATGCAGTAGTCCAGGTCTCATAAGAGCAGAGTAGAAGGGGAGAATCACCTCTCTCATCCTGCTGGTCACACTTCTTTTGATATAGCCCAGGACACAGTTGGCCTTCTGGGCTGCAAGTGCACATTGCCAGCTCATGTTGAGATTTTTATCAACTGACACCTTCAAGTCCTTCTCCTTGAGACACCTCTCGAGCCACTGGTTGCCCAGTCTGTATCTGCGCTTGGGATTGCTCTGACCCAGGTGTAGAACCTTGCACTTGGCCTTGTTGAATTTCATGAGGCTGGCTTGGGCCCACCTCTCGAGCCTGTCCAAGTCCCTCTGGATGGCATCTCTTCCCTCCAGCATGTCAACCAGACCACATAGCTTGGTGTCATCTGCAAACCTGCTGAGGGTGCACCAAATCCCACCGCCCATATCATTGACAATGATGTTAAACATCACTGGTCCCAGTACTGAGCTCTGGGGGATGCCACTTGTCACTGGTCTCCATTTGGACACTGAGCTGCTGAACACAACTCTGACTGTGGCCATCCAGCCAATTTCTTACCCAGCAAGATGATGTGTTTGACCCAAATATCATCCCTTCCATCCTAAATCTCTCTAGGAGCTGGAGCCAACAACCTTCACACTTCTAAAGACCCCAAGAACCAAGTTTCTTTCCACTACACTATCACTGTTAGCAGTGATGTATGGGAAGAGAGCAGAGCACAGCAGAGCAGAATGCTGCAACATGAACAGCATGAGACCTGACAGTCCCACTGCTGCCAAACAGTGCTCCTGTGCAGGCTTTCCCCAAATCTGAGAGCTCAAAGGAATCACAAGCCTTCAGCCTCGGAGAGTGACAACTCATGACAGATGCTGCAGCAGTGAGTTGTAGCCAAGTTGCAGATAACATCAACAAGTGGGCCTGCTTCTAGTTTACACAAAGGCATCTTCACACAATTCAGACAGAGACTACAAATTAAATTCTACATCTGCTGAAGGTATCATAGTATAAATTCAGCCCAGAACCACAGGCTGCTGCATAGACTCCCTGCTACACACATCTCCCTGCTCATGGCTCTATTATTAATACAAAAAGGAAAGCACACACTGCAGCTCTGCAGCCTCTGCTTGGAGGGCTATTCAAACAAACAAGGTGACAAAGGGTAGCAGAGCAGGTTCCCCCATGGAAACTCCTACACCAGCCCTGCTGTTCTGATGGCCTCATTCCTCAGGGACTGGGGTTTATGCTTCTCCTGCCATTTGCTAGGTTGAGCAGAGCAGGTTCCCCCATGGAAACTCCTACACCAGCCCTGCTATTCTGAGGGCTTCATTCCTTAGGGACTGGGGTTTATGCTTCTCCTGCCATTTGCTAGGTTGAGCAGAGCAGGTTCCCCCATGGAAACTCCTACATCAGCCCTGCTACTCTGAGGGCCTCATTCCTCAGGGACTGGGGTTTATGCTTCTCCTGCCATTTGCTAGGTTTATCCTCTGTTTTTTGCCTGGTAACCTGCCAGCTGTAGTACTACAAAGCCAACCATCACTGAATAGACATTGCATACAAAACCTCACTTATGTGGGGTGTTTTTTCCCCCCAAAACCACTGGCAGAATCTCAGCTTCTGATGCAGACTGGTAGAGATAAGGAAGGGCACAACTTAGGACCAGCAGGTTCAGGAACTCCAGCATCAGTATGACTTGCTTGCCTACATTTACAGATCACACTGGGGCAAATTACATCAAATAGGCAGATAGGATGTGTTGAGGCTGGACTGAGCTATTTCAGTACAGCCCTATCTGACAACTTGTTCTGATCAATGGTACCCCAGCACAAACCTACAGAAGATACTGGGATTTTAAACAAGGGCTGATGCCACCTCTGCTGCATGGACCAGCAGCCCATTTTCCCAGTCCACTATTCAAACTGCCACTATGCTATCTCAAAAAGAAGTCATGCTCACACCTGTATATAGTCAATACTGACAGCCAGTCCCTCTCAGCATCTCTAACAGAGAAGCAACCCTTAACAGTTCAGCCTTGTCTGGTTTTCCTTTATTGAAAAATTACCTAGAATATTCATGTATACTCTCTGCTGAAAGGCAAGACCCCATCTTCAGTTATTTCTAGACAAAACCTCAACAGCAGCATGAAGATGCCAGATAGTAATCACACTATTTGTACATTATCAAAATGTGGCATAAATCAAAACACAGCAGAGCAGATCTCATCCATTCTGTTTTACACATGTGGATTTGCATTCCATGAAGCAAAGCCAAGTCCTGAGCCATGAATAGAGCTCCCTGCTACTACAAGGATTGAGACAGAAAGCAGTCTCTACCCCCAGCATATCATACAAGGGCCAGATTATAACCCACCTACACACAGCAAGTCAAAATTCAACTCCCACCAGCTGTGGACTAAGGTGTGATCCAGCATGAGTGCAAGTGGCTAAGAAAACAAAAGAAAAGGAAAAAAGGTCCACAAACAAATAAACAAAGGAACAAATAACACCTGACAGAGGCTAGGAAGCAACAAAGCTGTAAACAAAGAGCCTCAGCTCTTTGGGACGTGAGGAAAGGGGTAGGGTCTTTGTGCAGAAAAGCAGACACAGTGGTTTGCTCTTTCAGGAATTTCTTGCACAAAATGTGCAAACCACTCAGCCCCCAGTAAAATAGAAATTACAGCACTGTCCTAACTCCAGAGGCTCTAAGAAGCACTGAAAATTGCCAGGTACTCAGCCATTAGCACAATAGGGGGAAGGGCAATGAACCTCCTCCAACAAAAACTAATGTATTTTATATATATATATATATATTTATAACTATGCTTAAGCAAGTGTTCACCAATCCCCCTACTCCTCCCTTGCAAAGAGAGGTACTGCTGCACAGCACTGCTGCTCTGGTAAATCAGGCATTCTTATGCACCAGACAGCCAAGGTTAACTTGCAGCTACATATGCCACATCCTTTCAACTTCTGCACCCACATTTGTGAACCTGTGGCACATTAAGCCATCACTTAAGGCATATGAGGTCCCTTATGCACATCCACCTGCCCCCATCTTTGCTCAAGGACATGGTGAGCAAATTAAGTTTAAAGCCAAGAACACCTGAGGGTTTCAACAGCACAGCCCCATTCCAATCCTCATAAAACAGCTTCAAAGGTTATGAGAGTGAAGGGCTACAGAGAAGATTCAGCACAAAACCAAGTGATGGGATTTACAAGTGTGGGGGGAAAAAAAAAATATCAAATGGGCAGAGGAGAGGGAAACACTAGAGAAAATGCATCACTAGAACAGCCAGAAGGGCAAAGAAACCCAGACACTAAGATTTTTCAAGACACCATATCCAAAATTCCTTACCATACCCATTAGAGCTGCTGATTTCAAGCTCTGCAGCAACCTGCAGTCAGACTGTAGATGTCCAAAACGCCCTTGGGAAGCAGCCTCAGACACAAGGGAGGATAATGGGAAGAGAGGAAAATGAAAGGAAAAAGAAACTGGACAGAGATCAAACCCTCCTCCATGGAGCTGAGCAATAGATTCTTTGAGTGCCCTTAACAACACAGGCCTCCTGGGAGAGCTGAAGGCTCCTAGCACTGCTGGGAGGGTGCTTGGCAATTCCCCAGGACCAGACCCAAAAACCAGCAGGCATTTCTACATAGCTGAGAGTCTAAATAAATAAACAAATGAAACCCCTCAAATTACAATCTGATGTTGTAACATCATTTCAGATGTTCTTATACATCCTAACTTCATTACACTGACTGTATTGGGGGGGGGGGGGGGAAGGGGGGAATAAAATCATTTAGCATCCCTGCTGTTTAGTTTATTTCCTGCTGACACAATGATTTAACTTGATTAAAAAGTCTTCTCAATTATTTCCATCAAAAATTTATAGATATCAAACCAGTCTAATCCTAACTAGCTATAATGAACAGTTGTTTAGAACTGTTCAGAACTGCCTATGCAGGATCCACAAGAGCAGTTTCCAGTACCACTGAATGCAAGTTAATGTATCCATAGTACCATACTCATAGCATGGACTCCTTTACTTCTCTAGCAAGGCAGCTTCTGTTCCAGAAATACCTTCAGAAGGAACAAACATTAAATTAAGTGGCACTGTATGTTACAATAAATCTCTGCTAATTTTTCTCAAGAGAAAACTTTTAAAAAGCAAAATTAATGTTGAATTTATGTGAGCTGGCCAAATAAATTGCTTGGGCTTTGCTTTTAACTATGTGCTAAATGGTTTGGGGTTGTTTTTTTAACAACTTTCTCTTGTTTATTGTGAAGTCCAGTTAACAATGGCTGTGATTCTCCACATAATTTTCCAAGGTGGCTAAGTTTTAGTACCTAAAGATCCCTGACTGCAGCAAGACTGCATATTCTTAAATATATTCAGGTCTTAACTCACAGCATGCCCACACTAGGCTTTTACAATACCCATGCAGAACACTACAGATCCATAGATAATGTCCCAGGGATTGCAAAGGGAAACCCCTCTGCAGCAACCTGCACGCTGTCAGTTGTGCAACTGAGACAAAGGGAGAGACAACCTGATGCAAAATGTCCCTCTTTAAAAATGCATCATGTAAATTAGAAACAGTAAGATATTTCCCCCACCCCCACCCCCCATCTTCACCGCAACTCCTCTGTTTGGGATATAAAAATAATTATTTTTCAGGGACTGGGAGACCATCACAGTTCTGTAAGATCTGCTCCACCACTGGCATGCAGAGCTGGGCTGTTTGTCCCTCAGAACTTTCTGGGTGTTTGTGCTATGACAGCACAGAGGCTGTTGGAAAGAAAAGAGCTGTCATGTCTGGGCTGCAAATTGCTGAAGGGAAATACCTGGATTCAAACTATGAATCAAAGAGGACCTGTAAATATCCTGCACTACAACCAGAAAGAGTGCAGACATGTCAGTTTCTAAATGTGTATAAATAAATAAAGGAGAAGAAAAATAAATAGAAGACAACTGTGCTTTGCCAAGGTTGCTTGAGAGACCCTTTTACAGGGGGCTTTTACAAGGTCTGTATCAGATCTAAAGAGGTATTTTCTCCATGCTAATGAAACATTTTCAGACAGCAGCAATCTAAGAAAAATCTCATGTCCACACATGAAATAGAAGTTTACCCCTCCATCAAAGGCTTGATATTTAATTCAAAGTCCACTCAGACTCTACTAAACAGAACTTACTGAATTGTCCCTTTGATTTTAACAGGAAGGAATGATACAGAGCCTTCCTTAAACAAGGCTGATGCTATACTCAGCATCACACAAAACACACTGCAGTGCATTTGGAGGCACCCTGAGCTTCACAGTTGTCACTTCCCGGCACTGCAGCCATCTGGAAGGCCTGCCATCTCCTACAGCAAGTGCAAGCTGCTACAACATGCACTAAAAGAAACTCCCCTTTCCAACTCTGGTGTGTGAGGTCTGAGCTCCCCAAAAGACTTGCTCTAGTGTCTTCCTGGAGTAGACCTGGCCCTGGTCACTCCCTGAGGCCAAAACAATCATGGGATGCAACACACTAACAATCTTGCTCTACAGATTCAGTTTGGCCTCAGTATTCCTTGTACAATGAAGGTTTAAAAAACAAACAAAAAAATAGAACACCCCTTTTCTGCTTCTCTGCTGCCTTTTCCTCCATACCAATCTATTTAGCTTGTCACTCTAAATGGCCTAGTGGGCTGATTTCAGCACAGAAAGGTGCCCCCCGAGAGCTGTGCCTGGGGGCTCTGTGCTGGCAGGGCATGCTGAGTGCCCAGACTCCTGGTATGGGGAGTGCTCTGCATCCTTCTCCAGCCTACAGGCTGCTGGATTTGGTGCTAAGGAGCTCCTGAGGGGGATGTGCTTCCAGCCCTCCTCTGGAGAAGGGCAGGTTGCCATGACAAAGGCCTTTGAGAGAAAGAGGTGTGGGATGGAAAAATAGTATGTGAGAAACCTAGAAGGGAAAAATACAGATCTTGGTTCAGCATTTGCAAGCATTTCCCAACACAAAGTCACTGGGATTTTGGTTCATGTGAAAGAGTAAAGAGCTACAACTGCCCTGCCATCCTAAGAGGATGGATGAAGGAGGGAAGCATATGCAAACATGCAGCATACAAAGAGATTAGGATACACTGATCCTGATGAAGCAAACTTCCCCACAGCAAAGTGTCCTAACATCACTTCAAACAACCTTTATTACCAAATGCTGCCAAAGCAGAATCACTGCAAAGACACCTTTCCCCTAGGCCTTCACAGGTACTTCCCAATGGCCTTAAGAAAGCTTTACTCACCTGAGCCACCTGCCACCATTTTATGGATTGCACAGGCCTTGTTGCAGTAAAAGCAAGCTTGTAACTACCTTTTCAAAATTACAGTCTGTTCCTAAAATTTCTCTATCCCAGAAGGTCTGAACAAGATCTGAACAATTGAACAGAAGGAAGCAAAAGAAAACTAAAAGAACAGGAACAAGAGGGGATCCCACCACAGCACCCAATGATAGACTTAATCCTGTCATCTCTCCTAGATTGCAGAAACCAAGAAACAGGGCACTGTATAATAAGAGAAGTGTCAAAACCATGACGTTCTACAATTACCAAGCAATTAGAAAGCTGGGAAATCCCACTGCCCTGGAAAAGCAGAGTGAAAGACAGCTTCGTTTCTCTGAAATGAATTTTTAACACATTGTACATAGCAGCCAGTCATCTCCCTCTCTCCCATTTGTTGTAGGGTATCCGTTTCAAAACATCATTTCCTTGCTTCAAATCATGCCTGTCATTACAATTCCAGAGCACCCAGGCTGCATGCACACTATCCCTTAAAAGCAGTGACTTCTGGGTTGGAAAGACATCAGCTGTATATAATGGGAATAGCTGTTGCCTACCTCCTCCCTAAACCCTATGAACAGATCTCCCTATTCCCCTTCCCTCTGCAGCATCTGAGCCTTGGCACAACGTCAGCTGGCAGTGCCACTTCAGATACAGCTCCCCCACGTCCCCTCTCCTCTCAGGGCTGTGGATGTAGTAGAGATGCTGTACCTGTGTGCTCCAGCTCTGCACCACCCTGTGCTCAGACTCAGACTCATCAAGTTTTCACCACAGGGTAAGTTCCTGTCCTCCACCTCCAGCTTTTCCCTCCAGCTCCATCCTCCCAACCAGTCAGCCAGCCCTGCACCCCACACTTTCCTGCCCACATCATACCTGTTGGCAAGACTTGCAGTGCTGCCACTGCCGCTGTGTTTTCTTGCTCGGCTCAGCCTCCGCGTGGGCTTTGGGTCTTGTAGTCCAGGACTCGGAACGGAGGGGAAGGTCGAGGCATAGCCATGTTCACACTCTGCATGAGAATCAACAGGCAGAACGTTAAAAAGACACAAAAAACAGGCTCATTAAAAATAAAATAAAATAAGAGTCAGCAAGCAGGCCTCACCACAAACCTGTCAGCCTAGATGGGGAGGCCCTTAACCACAACAGCTCAGGGAAACAACTGATGATGTATTCAGAGGGAAGTGGACTGGGAGGTGGAGAGAACAGAGGAAGGGGAGCATAAAGGCTTTGCCAACCTTGGAGGAAGGACACCACCACTCAAACACCTGAAAACATCAAAATAAAATATGACAGCCTAGAGCTCTCCTCACCTCTCTCCTGTCCAAGCTATCTGAACCGGGCAAACCAGACGTATCTCACTGTGCCAACAAGGTCTCCGCAAAGCCAGAGCCACCGTCCCTCCTGCCCAGTGGGGGACTTTAACACCAAGGCTCACTTTTTCTTCCAGAAATCGCATTCACCGCAATTTTCCCCTCTCTGCAAAGACCTTCCACCTCAGCCACCACCTCCAGGAGGACCTGTCAGCACTGTCCCTCATCAAATCCCTCGCTGTTAGGGATTTACCACCAGCCCACCAGCAAACACTCGCTCTGATCTCCTTCTTCAGGGTCACTCTCACCCCTCCGCGGGGATTTCTGACCCCAACCCCACTCCCCCCCACGGAGGGCTGTTATCCCAGCACTCCTCCTCCCTTCATTACCTCTCTCCCTTCGCTCCAGATACTCGGCCGCCTCCAGCAGCCGCTGGATGTTGATCATCTGGACCTGCTCCATGGCCCCCAGGCCGGCAGCCGGGGGACTCCGCAACCCCGAGCCCCCCTCCGCCCCCACGCTCCCAGCTCCCCCGCTGGAAACGGGGGCGGCTGTGGGGGGGAGGAGCGAGGGATCGCCGTCTCTCCCTAGTGCCCGGGCCTCCTCACACCGACAGCCCTCTCGTCCCGGGGGAGGGCGGCTCTCCTGGGAGGACGAGGAGTGGGCGCACGGAGGCAGGAAGGGAACACGCGAGGAAATACCGGAGGAAGGACCGGGACTCGGATCCTCCCTCTGGGGGAGGCAACGCGGCCAGAGCTGTTGCTGTTGCTGTTGCTGACCCAGACCAGTCCCTACCGCCCGCGCTCGCAACCCCCACGCCGGCCCGGCCCGCCGCGCAGCCCCCGCGCACCGGTCCCGGCCTGGATTTACCCCCACTTCGGGCCCTGCCAGGATCCAACCCCCTCGGGCCCTGCCTGGGCTCACCCCCTCCCGGACCGGCCCCTCAGCCCCGCGGCGGGACCAGCCCCCGCGGCCGCCCCGCCCCGCGCCCCCGCCGCCCCCGCCGCCTCGCACCACTTTGTTTACCTCCGCCCGGCGCTCACGGGAGCAGGGGCGGGGCGGGCTGCAGGGCTGACTGGGAAATGTAGTTCCCCCGCTGACCCGGCGCCGCGGGACGGCACTGGCCAGGGTCAGCGCCGAGAGCCACGCGTGAGGGCCCGGGCCGCCCCCGCGGCAGCGGCTGTTTCCCCTCACGCCTGAGGTGACAGCTTCGTGCCCACGCGGGCCCCGAGGTCTCGGCGGTCAGGCCCTGAGGAGATGGTCGCGTGCCAACACAGGCCCCGAGATGACGGCTCCGTGCCCGCTCCGGCCCTGAGGTGAGAGTGGCTCGCTCTGTCCTCCTCTCTTGCTCACAGGGCAAGCCCAGCAGCGCTCACAGTTCCTGTGCCCAGCTGTCCGTGGTGGGATGAGGACTTTCACCACGGCTGCCACCGCTGCATCTGAGGCAGCCACCCAAGGGCAGCAGCCCCCTGCCACACTATGGTTTTCAAAGTTTTTAACGACTACTTTTAAAATGTCTTGCTTAGTTAGGGTCTGCACGACAGAGCTCCATGCTCCAGCAACACGCTAGGGGCAAGACATGCCATCACCTAGAAAGAACCCGCAGGCACTTAATCCCTCTCCTTGTAAACACCAGGGCTTTCCACACGTTGGAGTGTCAGGGCTGTGGCAAGGATAAAGCAGCGAAAGGCTACGTAAGACAAAGCTGCTGCCACAGGGTGGGAGCTCCCCACATCCCACCTGTAGAGATGTAACAAAAGCAAAGTTGCCAGGCTCTGGGAAGTCACACCCAGAGTCTCTGATGACAGTGTTTTTGACGGGAGACAGAGGAGTAAGACCCATTTTTTAATGGGAACACAACCTTTTTTAAGATCATAGGCAAAACATGTCACAGAGAGCAATCTCAGTATGTACCACTCTCTATGTTTGAAGTAGCAGGTAAGCAAGTAAAAACGATGACCACCTCCACATTCAAACAAATACTGTCACACCTACACCTTTTCAGTCCCATCTCTGCTCTTCTCAGCATCTTAATAACATACTTATGCCCTGACTTTCATACAGGTACAAACATTCATAATCCCTTCTGGAACTCTGAATTCTGCCAACTACTTTAAAGTCTTCTAGAATGGAGCTTAACAAATTGTTAGCATTTAGTAGTATGATACCCATCTCTAAAATATTTGATTTATTGAGGGATCTCCCTCTTCATATGAGTACTATTCCCTTTGGTCATTTAATGAACAAGATAGGCCTGCTCTTGGCTTGAATTCTTTGTTCATTTTGTCTCCAAGATTGCCATTTCTAAGGGAGCAGGGGTTGTTTAGCCTGGAGAAGAGGAGGCTCAGGGGAGACCTCATTGATGTCTACAGCTACCTGAAGGGAGGTTGTAGCCAGGTGGGGGTCGGTCTGTTCTTCCAGGCAACCAGCAACAGAATGAGAACACAGTCTCAAGTTGTGCCAGGGGAGGTTCAGGCTGGATGTTAGGAAGAAGTTCTTCACAGAGAGAGTGATTTGCCATCAGAATGGGCTGCCTAGGGAGGTGATGGAGTTGCCATCCCTGGAGATCTTCAAGAAAAGACTGGATGAGGCACTTAGTTCCATGGTCCAGTTGATTGGATAGGGCTGGACAATAGGTTGGACTGGATGAGCTTGGAGGTCTCTTCCAACCTGGCTGATTCCATGATTCAACAATAGGAGAACATTAAAAACCAGAATCAGAACATCTGGAGCAAAAATCTGAATCTCTAAATCGATACTGATCATCTCCAATGATTATTTTTTCTTTAATGTGTAGTTCAAACAGGGGGGGTGTTTCATGGATCTCAACCTTCAAAAAAGCTGTGACTGGTTACATTTGCAAGCATTCATCTGTCAGAATGAAAGCTGGAAATGTACCTTTAAAAAAAAACACACAAAAGCTGGGATTGTCAATGGCTTGTTTCTGGTAGCAAGAGCTTTAAGCAAAGCACAAAATAGCAGGAGATTCATGACGAAGAGAGCAAGAGTTGGCAGCACTGGAGAAGGCCTGAAAAAAAAAGGGGATTCAGGGGAGCTAACTCTTATTTAAACACATTTTGCTGATTCACCATTTCTGAGGTTTCCTCAGAAAACTGCAGGCTTGCAGCTGATGGAGGTAAAAATAATAGCACTATTCAGTTCTTATACAGCCCTTTTCACTTCTGAGTCTCAAAGGGTTGATTTGTTTTGTTTCTCTTAAGATGGGATAGTTGAAGAATAAAGGCAGCTGGGATACCTTCAGGGACACACTTCCCTCCTTCTGCAGTGCGGAAATGGAAGCCCCAGTCCTCGCTCAGGCAGGACAGCCTCCATTCAAGCGCCTACACTGAGCCAGACCACAGCACTTGTTAAAACTAGCTTTTGGAGGGGCGGAGAACTCAAGGAAGGAAATATTCTCTCTCTCCTGACCTCTTTTTTTTTTCTACACTGGAAACTGCCAATAGAGCAGATTGTTAAAAGCACATGGAACGTTTGGCGTCTGAGCAGTCTCGGGGAGTACTTACATGATCTTGGACTGCTCACAAAGGAAAAAGGACACAGGTGCACACACTGCTCCCCGACAGCGGAGTTAACGCAAGAGCATTTCTGGGCTCTAACTGTGCTGCCTCTACTCGCTTCCAAAACCGGGGAGCCATTTGCCTCTTGGGATCAGAAATACTGAACATTAACACATGCCTCACCACAATCCCCCAAAACACCCATGGTGAATCCCCCAAATCCCTGCAAGACAGATTCTTGTCAGCATCCACCAACACTAGGGGGTTTTTTGGTGGCACATATGGAGATACGTGATGCCGCTTTAGGGATTAAATGGGGAAAGCCATAGCTAGAAAATGAAGGGGTAGTTTAGGATTGTAGCAAAGAGTCAGCCTCCTGAAGCTCGCTCAAGATACAAAATAAGGGAGTACAAAAGGAGGAGGACACTGAAACACATGGTAAATTAAATCGGCGCTGGAATGAAGTAGCAGCAGGGTCAGTTGCGTGTGAAATGATGTAGGATCAGCTCTTCCATTTACACATCAGCTCAGCTTCCAAGTCTTTGAAGTAAACAATGCACAATTAGAAAAAAAAATCTGTGTGAAACAAAGACAAATTTGAGAATAAACTGTGGGACATCTTCCCAAAGAAGGAGCCCTGAAGAGTCAGGCAAGCCAACCACAGAGCCTCAGCAGATCTGCAAAATCCTTCCGTTGCCATCCCAAGTGGTTGTGTGGGCAGGTCAGTCTGCAAAATGCCAGAGTTGTATGTGACAGAAACAAAAGTGGATGGAAAGTGAATGGCAAGAGGCCTGATGCTATTCAACTGCTGACCGAAAGTCCCCCCCAAGTAAATTTTAAATGTGGTTTGAGTAATCCACGGGCAACACTGGAGAAGGGCTAAGGGAAGAGTATTCTAGGGGAGAATGAGATCATTTAATTTAGTGGCTTCGAATGATCTGTAAGTACAGTTTTCTGATTATAAGTGCTTGCTGCTTGGCATCCCTTCTGGCAGCTGTGATTCACTTTCATTGTGTGTTCTGCTGCTTCGCCCTTTAGAAAGGGGCTTTTTACATTTTATTAAATGGCACTTCGGCAGCCCTCCATTTCCAGCCTTAATAATGGATTTGTTAATCTCCCTGATAGCCTTTCCCTCCTCCTTAGCAACAATTTAAATATCCAAGAAGAAATCTGCAGTGCAGAAATCAATTAATATTTACATCTGAAATGCTACTGTACTGTTTTAATCAAGTAGAACAGATGTGGTCCGTTTTTTACCAACATCACCATCACTTGCATCTTCCGTCGGGGAAATCTTCAAAGAGCTTTCCAGAAAGTAATGTTTTAAGCTTCTCAAGCCTACGACAACTTTAGCTCTTTTCTTTCCACTCTGCAGGAAGGGAAACTGAGGTGTAAGCTGCATAATCACTCACATGAAGACACACCCTAGGCCAGAGGTGGAACAGGAACACAGCTCTCAAACCGAGACGCCCAACCCTTTGCTTTGAACGCAAGGCTCAGAAATAACACAATGCTTTGCGACATCTATGTTACCATCAATAAGAGCAATCCTTTTGGTTCAACTGCCTCATTTTCCATCCCTTCTTTGGCTTTCTTTAAAATCCTCTGTTCTCAACTCTTTGCAGCCTCCAGGAGGAACATAAAGATGGCAACAGTTGCAAGAGCTTCATTTGCACACCTTCACACAAATCCTGCAAATTCTTAATACTGCTTTTAAAGCCTTGAAACCTAACACTCCTTCAACCAAGGCATGAATAGAGATCCATAACAGGAGTCATTCACAGATGCTTTCATATTAGTGATAAGATTCACTGATTTCCCAAATTTCTGGAGATGGGAGATCCATGTAACTCCCCTGTTTTTCTACCTAGGGGTACAACAGCTCTGGCATACCTGAACATCCCATCTACCAGCACGCACTGTAGAACACAGGTCTCTATTCTTGTACTCATGACTGTAACAGCTCAGTATTGGAGGACGTGTAGCAGCGGGCTGGAGAACATCCCAAGTTCTGCCTACTCAACACCCTTCTAATGTTCGCAGTACCTTCATCAAGGGACCTACACTGCCTATAGAATGTGGCCTCATTTCTCATCCAGGAGCCTCATTCTTTCACAAGGCATCAGATAATCCCTTTCAGCACTCCCACTGGTGCTTGGAACCCATCCATTGGTGAGGACAGACAAATCTCAGAGCCAAACCACCTGGATATCCAAGAGTCTGAACAGGAATAAAGCACATGCCATATACCTCACTCTGATTTAAAGACCAAGCTCTACGAATCAGGAAGACAAAAGCCACAGGTGCTCCATCTCTTTGGGCTATTTGCTCCTTTCCTCTGGGAGAGGTGTTGCTCTGTTTGCAGACCTGTGCTGTGCCCCAGTTTACTCAGAGTCAGTGATTTATTCTGTGACTCTGTTCAAGTCACTTCACTGACCCACCTGTGAAATAAGTCAAAGCACCTCCCATGAGAAAAAAAATGCAACAGGAAGAAGGTAGGATTCTCCAGCCAAGAGCAGAAGGTGCTTCTCCACCAGCTCTCAGGATGCTCTGCTGACAAGGATGTGATCAGTTCTCAGCAGTGCTTCTGGCACAGTCCCATGGGTTTACCTCTGCACCATCATTTCTCCCGCTGTGGCTTCCTTCTGAATTTTATGCTAAGGACCAAATAGCATGAGTCAAAATAACCCAACCTGGAAGTGGCAAACACATGAATCAATGGGGCCAGGTCACGAACCAAGAGGAATGAAAAGGGTTTATTGTGAGCTGGATGAAAATACATATGAATGGAGGAGCCCAGTTCTGCTTCACGTATCACATCGCTGTAAGATCCGAGAACATCAATACTGACCTTGAGCCACATCTTCAGATCTCATCGATTCAGTGGGAGCTCTACATACAAACTGAAGATAGTTTTGACTCCTTCTGCCTTCCACTAATTACAGGTTTCTGATACTTCTTTACTTTGGTTTGTCAAAAAAACAAAACAAAACACCCAAACAGCACATGAACAACAGAAGGGAGCCACATGATGAAGATACTGTTGACTCACCCTCAAGGCTCAGTTTTCTGCTCCTGACTTAAGAGAGAGGATTATTGAGGAGCAAAGGACAAATCTAAGGTCATTTATTTGTCATTCCCGGTTAGAAGCCAGCACTTGAAGAAGATCTAGTTATCTTCTGTGAGGGGCCACAGTCCACTGTCCCATTCCCACACACCTCTACTAGACTTGTGAATAAGGTCACTGCTGTTACACTGGTTGGCTGGCCTTCATACTTTGAGAGGAGGGTATGGCAACAGAGGTCTGTATCTGTAGTGAGATCAGTATATATTACATACCATGTCTATTACAGATAAGTCATCATATCCTAAGAATTCATCGTGTGTTTACGCAACTCCTACTGGCAAGAGCATGAGTTCATACACACAAAGGGGATGCTTGGCACACACTAAGCCTCAGCTGAGTTTACTCCAGGTCTCTCTGAAAACATCTTCCAAACGCCAGCATTTCAGCTGGTAGATTTCCAGCCATGCTTATTCATGAAATGGCATTTGCAGAGGTTACAGACGCAGCAACTCATCTGCCCTCAGCACAACTTTCATTTCTGAAAACAGCCAGTGTAATTTTTTTTCCCCATGCTGTTTCTTTTCCTTAGATACCAAGCTTAAATTTCTAGAAACAGGTCATTTGGAAACCTGTACTTGCCAGCTAGCAAGGTGTGCTGGGATTGGGTTTTGCAGTCTCGCCATGAGAACTGCAGCAAGCAGGCAGCACTGTTATTCCTTTTAGAGGCTCAGCTGAAAAAATAATTCTGTTATATTTCAGTAGCCAAAGTACTCCAGTTTACCCAAGCAGCCTGATAACAAGACTCTAGCCTCCCTCATTCACCATACCCTACTACAGAAAATGTGTATTCTTTTTTTGTTTGTTTTGGTAAAGGTGAGTGAATATTATGAAGGTGGTTTCAGTGCCGGTGTTGAAAGTGCCCTTTCCTGAAGCATACTCTCCCCCAGCCATAGCTCTGGATGGTATATCCTACTCTGCTCAATGGCTCTCAGCCCTGCGGTTCTGTTCCCAGCCAAACTGTGGACCCTCTGCAACTATTCTTGACCACGAAAAAGGGATGTGGGACCTATAAATGTAAAAAAAATCACCTCCTTGTTTCTCCCTGAGCACCAAGCAGGTAGGAAATTCCTGCCTTAACTGAAAATCCTGCCCTAGACATGGCAAGCTCCACATCCCATATCATACCACTGATCTGCAGGCAGTGGTGGCAAAGTGGTGTGTGCTGAGGGCTGAAAAGGGCCTTGTCGCTCCTCCTCTATTACCTAAAGGTGTGACAGTCATACTCTGGGATATCTGAGAGTTTCGATCCCCATTAGACAGGGTTGCCTCTGCCTCTCGGGGGGGGCCTCTACCAAACAGCACCCACTCTTGCTTGGGACAGCACTAAAAAGACGAGTAACCTGGTACAGCCATGAAAGGCTTGGAAGAAAAAATGCAGACAGCAAGTGTGGTTTACCAGAAACTGCATAAAACTGAGAAAACCACCTGAGCTCACCCAACAATAATAGCCCTTCCTTAAAATTCCTGCCTTTGGCTCCAAATCCCTTCAGCTCCCACACAGCTATGATTCTGATCCCAGCCAGCATCCTGGTGTTTCTTCCTTGCTTGACCCAGCCCTGTTCCCATTCCCTGTCCTGGCCAGGAGGAGACAAACACGTACCTGTCACCTCTGTTTTTTTAAGACTGCATTTCCTTGGGGCAGGGCACTGCCATTCCTCAGCACGTACAACACCCTGCACAACAGGGCTGTGACTCAGCCACCCTCCTGATGGGACTAACACCAAAACAGCTTGTTACAGCCCTGCGTGACACCACAGTCAAACGATCTGGGCATCCTGCAGGAAGCAGACAAGCACCAAGCCTGCCTGTGACCAACTTTGGACGCCATCTCCATCACCAAACTTTTTTGAGCTGGTCTCCTCTGTTACTGTTAATTGCCAGGTTGGATGTAATGAGAAGTGACCAACCATTACCAACATCTCTGCCAGGCAGCCAGCACAGGGTGCTATGAGCAACCACTCCTGCGCTGGCACGTGAAAGGGCATCGTATCCTCTTGGTGCATTAACCTGAGCTCCACATGCAAATATCTTCCCAGTGAGACTATGTATATACATTAGGACAGAGCTCTCCTGCTTCTGTGGGCATTCCTCAGCCTAGATAGGGCCCATCATGCTTGGAGATTGCTCTCCAATCCAAGCAGCATTTTTCTTTGTTTGGGAGCAACTCATAAAAGCTGCCTGGTTTATGACGGTCACGTTCTGAACGGCACGTCCAATAGTTAAACCTTCGGTTAAATGGGACTTTCCAACCTAGAATGTCCTGATTCCAAACTAAAATGTGGAAAGGTTTTGCAAAATTGCCTAATAGAAGTGAGGATTTTCAGTACTATATAGACCATGGTGATTGCTAGTGTAAAGCTTCAGTGAAAACAAGCTTGCGGGAATGGAGCTGCTTGGATGCAAACCCCTCCTTTCAAAAGTCAGCAATAAAAAGAATACTGTGTCTTGCTGTTCTGCTTGTTTTCCAGTTTCAAACAAGGAACTGCATAAAATGATGATTTTTTAAAAATGGAACATATGAAAGATTAGGTACCATCCATTTCAACGGCAAGAAAATTCTATCTATCCCACTCCCTCCCCCCCCAACCCCCGCACAATTTGTACAGTTTCCCTTCCAGACAGGAGGGCTCCTAAAGCAAAAACAACAAAACAAACCGAGCCAGCGGTCTCACACTTGATTTCCAAAGCAGCAGTCATGCTGCTTTCACACGCAAACCCGTTTTTTTGCTGGGAGCTCCTGTCATTCTCCTGCTCGCAGCCGCCGGCCGCGGTGCTGCTCAGCTCAGACGCACGGCTTTGCAGATTCATTACGAAACAACAATTAGCAGGTGAGAGAAAAACAACCCACCCTGCTCCCGCACGATTCAGCTTTCGAAAAACAGAAAAGCAGCCGGGATCTGTTCAGGGCGAGCGGACAAGAAGGGCTCTCGGCCCATCGACACAGCGGCTTGAGCGGCAGAGCAGCTTCTCTGCAGCGGGACCCCCTTCCCTGGAAGCCTGCGTGTACGCAGCTGTTCCCGCAGAACAAGGGCATCCTACAGCGTCACCTGCGCGGGACCTACAGCGGCCATGGGGACGGGCAGCGCGGAAAGGGTGACGGAGACGCGCCGTTAGGGTCTCGATCATCCCTTTGTAAAGTTAAACGGAAAACGAAACGCAACACACGCTCCGTGAAGAGGAGGAAAGCGGGGGAAAAGAAAACTGGGGAGGAAAGCGAGGAATAAAGAAGAAATTGTTATTTTTTAAAAATAAAAACAAAACACAGACTGAAAGAATAACAGGGGAATCGAAGCTAAACAACGGCAACGCGCCGGTGGGGGATCGGAGCGGCGTTTGTATGTGACCCCTCCCCGGGGGAACAGTGGTCCCCCCCCCCGCCGCCGGCTCGGCTCCGCTCCGCGTCCGCTCCGCGCACCGCTCGGCAACGCGTGACGTCACACGGGGGACCCCGGCGCCGTGCATTGGCGGAGAGGGCCTCTCGGCCCCGCCCCTCGGGCGACAGCCTCCAATCAACGCGGCGCTCTGCCTCCATGTGCGAACCATGTGGCCGCCGAGGCGGGGCGCCGGCGGGCGCAGCGCCGCGGGGCCGCGAGTGTCCGCTCGGCGCGGGGGGTTCCGCGGGCGCGCACCGCCGCGGGGGACTCGCCGGCCCCTTTGTTCCCGGCGCGCTTGTTCCCAACACTGCCGCTGTCCCTCGCAGCTCGCGCCTCAATCGAGACATCGCTCCGTGGGGGAAAGGCGCAGGCTACGCGCACCCTCCGCTCCCGCGGAATAGGAGGCTCGGCGGTGCGGGTGACCGCCGCCCCGCACCGGGCGCTCGCCTTGCCCTGCCCTGCCCTCTACTCCCCTCTCCTCCCCGTCGGCTACCTGGCGAGCGCTGCCGCTTGCCTACGTGACTCTGCCCATGCCCCGGCGGGGGGAGCGGGGACGTGTCACCGCCTCCTTCCTCGCCGCTCCGGCTCTGCCACCGGCTCTGGCTCCCCGCGGGGCCCTCCGGACCCTTTCGAGGCCCCATCCACTATCCGCCGAGCCCTGAGAAGCGGAGATGTCTGTGCTGCCCCCGCGCCGTTCCGCTCCGCTTTCCATCCCAAACTTTCCCCCCGGTCCTGGCCTCCCAGTCGTGGGGAAGGGGAGAGCGCGGAGGGGGTGTCCCACGCGTGCCTCCGCCACGGGGGGTGCAAGACGGCCCTGGCGCCCTTTGTCACTGTGCGCCCGGCCTCTGCAGCGAGCCAAAAGTTTGAGCTGTTATATTTTTCTCCCCTCCACACCCCTCCTTGCGCCGGTCACGCACTCGCCCGGCCCCAAGCCCGCACTTACTTTTATTCTCCTTCTCGATCCGCTCCAGATAGCTGGCGGCCTCCAGCAGCACCTGCACATTGTAGAGGAAGGTGTCCATGCCCGCCGCGGGGCTCGTGTTGCAGATGTCCCCAAGGGGGCACCGGGCCCCGCCGGCCGCCCCCTCTGCGCCCCGCGGTTCCCTCCGCGGCCGGCCGCGCTTCCCCATGTCCCGCCGCGTTGCCGCCTCCCTGTGCGGCGCTGCGTGCGCGTCTGTCCGTCTGTCCGTCTGACGGCGAGCCCGGCGGCCGCCGCGGTCCTAGCGCTGCCGTCCGCCCCGGCGCTCTGCCGCCCCACGGGCCGCCGCCGTCCCGCCCCCCCCGCGACTCGGCGGGGCGGCCCGGCCCGGCCGCGCCTGCGGAGTGCGAGCGCCGGCGGCTGCAGGGCTCTCGGGGACGGGGCGTGGGGTGGGGGGGGCGGTGTGAAGCGGCCGGAGGCGCTGGGGCAGGCTTGTCCGGGGCTGGGGGGACCAGTGGCAGACCAGCAATTCCGGGATGCTTTGCACCCTCCCCAGAGGCAAATGACCCACTGGAAACAGGGGAGTTGTGGCGCTGGCCGTGGTGGCACCGGGGATGCTGGCATGGTTCTGGCTATGCCAGTGGGAACGCTGCTGCAACGGAGAGGCATGGCCAGGCCCACCGTGCCCCCTGTCATCCCGTGCAACTCCTGTTACTGTCCGAAGGTTGTTCCCTGCTCAGGGACCCAGGGCGACCTCCGGGCCGGGTGCCTCTGCTACACCCAGTCTTGGGGGCCAGTGCTGCAGACACAGCCTGTAACTCCGATGGACCCATTAGCACAGCACATCCATAGTTCAACACCAAATTCCTTCCTTTTTTTGAGCAGTGCCCTCCAGAAAGCCGACTGTGGGCAATTAATAGATTATCTCTTTCCAAATCAAATGAAAGACGGAGAGCAGGCAGAGGGTGCACCAGCTCCTCCCAGACCCTGTCCATCCCTGCAGATCCGGGGTCAGGGCTGGGCACACCGTGCCTAGGGTGTATCCTTATTTCACCCTTGTTTTGCAGCCAGGCAAGTGGAGAAAGAGCACCTGTGCCGCAGGGAGAGAGAGCGCAGAGCCTGACCCAGCCTGAGCCGGAGGTGGAGGAGGAAGGCGAGGCTTCGCACTTCCACAAGCCATCTGTGATCTTGCATCTGTGAACTTTGAGGGGTCAGCGGGGGGGGGGGGGGGGAAGAGAGAGGAGGACCCTGCCGACAGAGAGCTGGCAGCAGGTGCCCTCTAACACCCTCCTTGCTCTGCTTCCATCCGTGGTGGCAACGCCCAAGCTGCGATACTATGCCGGCAGCACAAAACCCTGCTCCTGCCCGGCCAGTTCGGTTGGTCTGGGTCCGTAGAGGAGCCCTGGGGGGGAGTGGCCAGGATGAAGCATCCCCCCAGAGATGTGCTGGGGTGCAAGGACCTGCTAGTGCCCAGGTGCCACGGGGCTCTGAAGATCTCACCAGGCTCACTGGCTTTGCAGGTGCCAGCATTGGCTGGAGGTAAGGTAAGAAGAGAGGTCATGGTGTCATTATAAGAATGCCCTATTAGTAAGTGTTAATTGGTATCTGGAGCCTGCAGTGTCACGGGGACCTGAATCATCCAAGAGAGGAGGATGCCCCAAACTGCAGCACATACAATGAAGTCTCTCTAGCTGCCAGGTGCTGGGGGCTGACAGGCTATTTTTGGGAAGCATGGCTGCAGGACTTACATGACCTTTCCAGGGCACATGCTGGAGCCAGGCTGGGTCTCTGGATGGCTGAGCCCATCCTGTTCTGCGGCCACAGGTCTCTGGATGGCTCAGCCCTTCCTTTTCTGTGGCCATGTGGCATGTCTGTGGCAACACCACATAGCCAGCACATTCTTCCCTGGATGCTGCTGCATCAAAGATGCACCAACTTGTCTTGGCAGAGTTCTCCTACTGCCACCTGAAATGGGTTGATGGATGGCATGAGATGGACCAGCAGTGCCCAGAGATGGGAAGGTCATGGAAAATTAGGAAGTGTGAGAGGTCATAAAGTATCAGCTGGATTTGTGCATAGCCTGGAGAAGAGTGGGGAAGGCAGAGATGTGAGCATGGTGTGCCAGGAGTGGGACACCACTGCCAGGCTGGATTGTGCCCAGCACCTGCAGGTGTCTGGCCATCCGCAACAGCAAGATTTCAGATGGAAGAGCAGGCACTGACCAGTGCAGGAGGTGGGTGCCAGGCTGAACCATGAAGTACACCTAGGCAAGCAAAGAACTCAGAATGTAATTGTCTTTCATTATCTCCAGTAACTGGCTGAGACACAATTTCTGCCTCACAACTGTGCTCTGGCAAACACTCCCATTAAAACACCAGGCAGAAAGTCCCTGGCAGTCTAACCGTGCAGGGGCTGAGCTGAGGATGTGACTTTGCCCTGGTTGCATTGGCTGGAAACCTGGGCACACGTGGCTGCCCAGCTCAGTGCAGTGCTGAGCAGTGCAGTGCATCTTTCTGCTGGCTCACCAACAGGCAGAAGGCTTTCCATGGCCTTAGCTGGAAGCACAAGAAGTTGTTATTGAAACAGATCAAAGGCATCCAGCACCAGATTGCTTAAAAATCACATGATTTGAAAATCTCAGCTCCTCTCCCACAAGCAGCTGAGGATGTGTATGATCATCTGGAGTTCAGACAGTAGATCTTGTGCCTAATGGCAGCATCCTCTGTTCCCTACTGCATTTCTTGGTCCTCCTCATGCACACCCACGACCATTCCCCTGGGATTTTTTGAATGCTTTGTGTGAATTGATGCTGATTCAGCTGTTGGCAAGTGGGTTCTGCTTTTCCCAGTGTCACATCCCCAATTCAAAGCCAGAGTGATCATAATTTTGATTCTTTTCCCCTCTGGCTTAATTCTGAGGATTTGGGGGTTTTGTTTATTTGTTTTTAAGTTACTTTCACAGAGCAAAGCAATATAATTTACATATATCCACAAACAATTTGCTCTGGAAGGGTTCTCCCATGGCTGGCCAGAATGCAGATTGTCCCAGACACCCCTGAGGATCATGATGAGTCTGGTGCAGCTTTGAGCCTCAGTTACTGGCCTCAGAGCTCCTGTCTGAGGAGAACTGTGCCTTGGACTCTTGAACACTCTGTTTCTCCTAACATTTTCTCTCTGGACAGCCATCCTTGACCACCAGAAGCAGGGTGCTGAACTGGCCTTGCTGTGCTCATGTTTTGCTGCAGCAGCCCCAAATCACAGCTCCCATCTGAATCCTGAGAGTCCATGCATGGTTGTGTCTCTGGAAAGGTGTTGAAGGCTGTGCCTGGATACCTCCCATGGGGACAAAGGTCCTTGTCCCATGACAAGCCAGGGTAAGGTACTGCTTAGACTCTCACCTGTTGGTGATGCCAGGAAGTGAGAGAACACTTGCCTGTCCTGTCTGCTCCTGGAACAGAGTTTGTTAGGGAGTGCAGTAGGGAGATACCAGCGTGTCCAAGGGAATGGTGCAAGGGCAGGATTTCCAATGGAACTGGCTCAGAAGAAACCAGGACTGGGAGGTACACTGCAAAAAAGGGGGATGGTCAGGGAAAAATGCATGGACAGACCAGAGAGGCAGTGGAAAAGGAGCAGTAAGGGAGGAGGTTTTGCAGTATGACCAGCTCTGCACATCCAGCAGCAGTGGTCCAGCACCCCCATCCTCCACAGCCTTCTGAAAACAGTCCCTTAAGGGCCTGCTCTCTTTCTTTGCTTTCTCTTTTAACATTTGAGCTCACCCTGAAGTTTTGTTGTCATTTTTTTTTCTCCACAAGGGGATGTTGGAGCTGCTTCTCAGACAAAAGTGGAAGAACCGAGTGCAGTCCCATGGGCCCACAGGAGATGGGGTGACCCAGGCCAAGCCACTGGCACAGCCCCACTGCCCATGCTGTCAGCACAGCCACTGCTGCCCGGGCACATTGCCAAAGCATTGCTCACCACGTGGGAGATCCCTGGACCTTTTATCAGCAGCTGGTGGCCACGTGCTGCCCTCGGTACAGCATGGCACAAGGGGAGCACGGCCCAGGGGTGTGGAGCTTGGGTGCCCGTGGTGCTGCTGCCAAATTCACGCTCCTGAAAGGGAAAAATAGCCACTCCATCCTTTTGGGATGGCCAGATAAGAGGCAAGATTGCCAGAGTGCCTTTGTTTTGCAATGCTCCATAACGCAGCAAGATGAGTGAGGTCTTTTCCAACCTTACTGATTCTATGATTCTTTACTGTGAGGGTAGCAGAGCACTGGAACAGGCTGCCCAGAGGGGTTGTGGAGTCTCCTTCTCTGGAGACTTACAAGGCCTGTCTGGATGGGTTCCTCTGTGACCTGAGCTAGGTTTTATGGTCCTGCTCTGTCAGGGGGGTTGGACTCAATGATTTCTTTGGGTCCCTTCCAACCCCTGACATCCTGTGATCCTGTGATCCTGTGTGGGTTTAGGTGGAAAGCTGCCTGGTGGTGTCAGCAGCATGAGAAACCTTCCAGGTTACGAAGTGAGCATCCTAAAGCACTCTGCAGTGGGTGTCTTGTGTGTGTGTTGTGCCCTTGTTGGGCCAGACAGCAAAAAATGCAGCCACCACTCTGAGCATGAATGGTAAGTTCCATTTGGTGAGTGTATTCTGACATTGTTCTGGTGGTATTGTGCACTCACAGACACTATTTCCCCACAGCACAGAAGTTATCTGCTCAGTTGTTCCAGTAGCAGCACCAGTGTACATCACCCCCTGGACAGACCTAGCAGGGTTTGGAGGGGGGGGGCGTTGAAAGGGTGAGGGCCAGGACAACTCTGGGTTTTGGTCTGTAAAGGCTCCTGAAGGCACCTGCTCTCTCTCCACTCTGCCTAATCCTACAGTAATCCTTTTATGAAATTTCACCTGTCTTTACAAGTCTGCTGGTGCCCTTTGGAAGGACAAACTTGTTTTCCAAGCGATAATTATGGCGCCCATCTGCCAAGGGCAGGCGTTTCTCACTAGTGGCACAAGAGTGATAGCAGTGTATTAAAACGTTGTTTAGAGGCCTATCACAGCTCCTTTTATTTTTTGTCCTTCCCCCCCCCCTTATTGACACAGTTGTTGAGGTGATGGGCTAGAGCTGGTCTGGAGCAGTTGTACCTTGGAAAGGGGAGCAGATCTCTGGTGAATCCTGAATGATTCCTAAAGGTTTAACATTACTATTGGACCCAGGAAGTTTCTGAGCTCAGACCCAAGCCAAGAAGCTGTCTACAAGCTGTCTACAACTACCTGAAGGGAGGTTGTGGCCAGGTGGGAGTTGGTCTCTTCTCCCAGGCAACCAGCACCAGAACAAGAGGATACAGTCTCAAGCTGCACCAGGGGAGGTTTAGGCTGGATGTTAGGAAAAAGTTCTGCACAGAAAGAGAGATTAGACTTTGAAATGTGCTGCCCAGGGAGGTGGTGGAGTCACCATCACTGGAAGTGTTTAAGAAGAGACTGGATGGGGCGCTTGGTACCATGGTTTAGTTGGTTAGATGGTGTTGGACTTGATGATCTTAAAGATCTATTCATTCTATTCTATTCTATTCTATTCTATTCTATTCTATTCTATTCTATTCTATTCTATTCTATTCTATTCTCTGCTGCTGTTATTAGGGTGGTTATTCCAGCAGCACCATTAGCCCTTACAGACCCTTTGGGTGCCTGTATGGGATGTCCAGCACTGCCCTAAAAACTGCTGTGTGGGGGTTGGGGTCTTCCTGCACCAGCACCTTCACTGGGACACCCTGTGGTTTGCAGCAGGGAAGCAGAAAGCCTCCATCTGTGCTAAGCAGCATGGCTGTGAGGAGAAGCATTCTGTTTTTCAGCATTTCTTCTCCCATTCTGATACCAGCCTTTTCACTTCCAAATATCCAGGTGCTCATTTCTTTCATTTTCAGCCTGGTTTGCAAAAAAATCAGCCCCTGGATTTGGTACTCAGCAGTGTGCCAGGTTGTAAGGGCTTGCTTTGGAGATGAGCTCTGTTCCTGGAGATGCATTACTAGCATCACTATTAGTGGTCAGCCAAGTGGTCCCAGCCTGACGGTGAGCACACTTGCCCAGGTACAATTTAACTGGGGTACAGAAATCTGCCATCACAGAGTGATGCACAGAGGTCAGTGCAAGCTTCTATTTCATCTCTTCCATTTGCCATTTCTGTTGGAGACAGTTCATAATTCTGCTAAGGCCACTACTGAAAGTTGTCTTCATCATCTCAAGTCCAAACCACAGTCCCTATAGAGTAGCCAACACTGGGTCTGGGGTCTGGCTGCCAACAGGTTTGGGCTTTAGGAGGTCAGGAAGAAGTGGTTTTCCAACAGTAAGCTTCCCTGTCAGCCTCTATCCCTTGTGTGCTGACAGCACATCCATACAGCAGCTCCTGAGCCGCCGGGTGGGAGCAATACTTTGTCAAAGCAGCAGCAGCGTTTCTGTGGATGCTGGGGGCCCAGCCACCTTTTGGACACTTTCCCAGCACTCTTTCCTGATGACACTCATTCTGTGGTGGGTTATTTATGGGGAAGAATCCAGTGCTATTGACCGAATATTTCCCGTGTTCGAAAGAGAAAGGGGGAAAAAATCATGACAAGGAAAAAGAGAAGAGGTTTAAAGAAGATGTATTTTTCTCATGTTGCAATCAGATGAAGTTTTCCACTTTTTCAAAGCACAGATACATCTCATGGGCCATCAAACACCTATCCTCATTTTGAAGAGGAAGGGCAGATGAGGAGGAATGTTGCTGTTTTATTTTCCTCTGTGATATTCACCCAATTCATTTCAAACTCTGAGAAGAAGGTTTCCAATTCAACCAGTGTATTTTACAAGAGGTCAGCTGAGAAGTGTTCTGGGTGATGTTGCAATGGCCTGTGAGTATCTCTGCTTCTGAGCACCATTCACTAGTCAGTAATTAATAAACCAAACTCTCCCCAGCACTGAATACAGGTTCTCCCACTAGGCCCTTGGCTGCCACCTGCTCTTGCTGCCTGTTGTCCCTCAGCCTGAGGCATGACGTTGGACTTGGATTTGCAGCAGGGGCACGTGTTCTTTTGTGGGGCAGGTAGATGTTTGGATCCAAGGGTTGTGTCTCTCCTTAGTGATGATGTCGGAGCCTGAGTCTTGCCAGCGCTGGGGAATGCATCCAGCATTCTGGCATGAGGTCATCGTTTACCGTGACCTTTCACTGCACAGTTGCTCCCTGCACTTAAGCAAGAGATCAGAACGGCTCAGAGGTGCCACAAGAGAATGCACACTAGTTAGCGTTACAGGTGCCTGCCCCAGCACTCCTTATGCATGGGGTTGTTCCTTAGGCCCATGTGTGGTCCTAAAGGCTCCTTGCTGGATCTCAGGGAAGCCACTGGGTGGATCTCTTGCTGCCTGGCCCTGCAGCAGGCACAGCAGGCAGCAGGGAGGGTGCATTGCCTTTGCGATCTGTCGCTTGATGCTCTTTTGGTGTGTGTGTGCTAGAAATAACTAAACTAGAAAGGGTGTTGACATTCCCTCTTGCCTTTCCTGTCTGGCCCAGCCATACCATATATCTCAGATCCATTTATGTTGTTCTTATTTACAGCTTCATCCTTCAGGTACCTTTATGGCTCCTACTTCATTTCCATTGTAATCCCTCCTTGCAGGCTCCGTGTGTGCTGCATCCCGATCTCCTCCAGCATTCATTAAGCAAACCTGAGCTATGATCTCTCCTTTCACAATGAGCATTTTTTAATTTCCTCCTCAGCCTTCTAATTGCACTCCTGACTTTCCACCTTTGCAATTGTGAGTTTTCTGTCTCAGGGGCTGTGAGCTGTGCAAGCTCTTCTCGGCTCTTAGTAGTTCTTCACTGTGCTTAGCTGTTTGCAGTAGTTGCTACGCAGGACTGATATAAAAATAATGAAGCATTTTTTTTCCTGCCCATCCTTGAGGGAAAGCACACATATGGTCTAAAACTGCACTGTGCCAACAGAAAAAAGCACATCTCTTGGTGGGTGGATTCACTGATGAATAATTCTCAGCGGGTCTGGGTGGATGGGATCTACCACAGTGGGTGGGAGGATGAACGTGGTGAAAGGCTGGAGGGGATGTCCCCGGTGAAATGGGCCAAGTGGAAGGTCTAGTCCTCCAGCTGTTGAACTGAAAACTTGACACCACTCTTAGGAATACACTGACTGATCCTCAAGTCTAGACTGGCAGGTAAAGAGAAGGTCATTTGACATTGCTCCAGGCAGAAAGAGCTTGTAATATTTGCAGTGTGCAATTTTGTATGCTCTGGCTTTGGCATTTTATGTTAAACTTGACATCTGTGACACGCAACATGGCACTGAGGTTTGTGCTTTCTGGGCTGAGGGGCTGTCAGGCTGAGTCTTGCAGGAGGCACTGGGGAAAAGGCATGGAAAGAAGGGCCCACACCTCCCAGTGGATGGTAGTTTGAGCTGCTTCTCATTTCAAGCATTTTATCTCTGTTCCCCCAGCTGGCATTTAAACTGATTTCATAGTGAAAAAAGCCTTCCTGATGTTTTCATGCACTAGCTCAGGACAGGCTTCCCCAGGCACTGAGGGCTATGAAGCTGTGTGGCCCTGGGCCATGCACAGATTTTAGCTCCTCAGGTGCCTCATTTTTCCCTTTCACCTCCCTGGGTCTTGTGTTTCAGTGAGCTGGCTGCAGAAAATAAAGCCTAGAGGAAGAGAAAGGCAGCAGCTTTACAAGGAGGAATATCCTAAGAGGTTTCTAGCCTTCTCCTACAAGATGATTGAGTGCATGGAAATGATGCCCAGGGCAAGGATGGGGGCTCAGTTCTGCCCTCCCCAGGCAGAATTCTGAGTTTGGACTCATTGCACAGCCTGTATAAAGAGAAGACTCCAGTGTGTGCACAGACAAGTTTCTTCCATCATATTTTCTGGCTAAATTGGGCTTTCCCATAGCTGGGGCTAGCACTGAGGTCAAGAAATCCATCAGGGCACCGACAATAGTTGACTGCAACAATGGCAGCAACAAAATACTAGTGAAAAATTCCTCACTACCTTCCAAAGGGACCCCCCCAGTCATTCTGAATAAAAGCTTGGGAAAAGGTTTAAGTAAAATAAATAAATGAATAAGATTTTAGAAAAGAATGTCATGTGCTAAGAGGGTCATACCCAGACATGGTGTTGCTGCCTGCCTGCAGCCAGGAGGAGTCAGTGCCCAGGGAAGGACTGAAGGAGCCTGATGGGCACAGGCTGCTGGGGTGGTTTTGGGGGTCAGGGGGACACAAGGATGCTGCTCTTGGCCTTACCAGCATGCCACAGTGCATGGGGCAAAGCAGCCCCTGGCTGCAGTGCCAGCAGTGCTGGAGACTGGCTGGCAAAGGGAACAGGTGACTCAAGGGTGGCAGTGCTTCCCGGGAGGAGATCTGCCTTGGGAGTAACCTTGGCCAGTGTGACCAGCCCTTGGCTCAGCCAGGTTAGTGTGGTAGCGACTCATCCAGGGACCACTGTGAGTCTCATAATGCAATTATGGTAGCCTAACAATTTCCTTCCTTTCTCACCAGCATGTCCCTCCTCTGCCTCCATGGCCTGCAGCAGGGCTCGCTGTGCCTCTGCAGGCCACTGGCAGGCAGGGTTTGACCGCAGGAGCTGATGCAGGAGAGTTTCCTGTCACATCCCAAGAACGGAAAAAGCTCAGCAGCGTTTGGATGTAATTTTGTTCATCTTTACTCATGTGACATCCTCGCAGCCAAATACAAATAGACTGTTGCTGTTGCTACTCAGAGCACCTGGTGTTGTAAGGGGAGGGCAAAACCAGAGGGGATCTGCTGGGTCATTTAGTCCAACTATTCTGAGCAGCTGCGTCATATAATCCCCTTCACAAATTTCCCAGCCTCCTGGCAGCCCCCACCACTTAATACCCATTTGTTCGTGTGCCAGCGTTAGCTGCGGTTTAAAAGCTGTTCTCTCTCCTCAGTATTTCCCTACAGCTTCCTCTTCATCTCCCTCTGCCCCCTCTCACTGTAGCTAAGGAGAAGGATCTTGCCTCCTCCTAAATTTATCCCATCTGCCCCCCCCCCATCTTCACCATGGCCATGGATGATCATTGCACCAGCACCATGGGCTAGTCACTCTACCCTGGCTGCTGGTCTGCAGCCCACAGCCACACTGCATGGATGGCTTCTCATTTCTTTCCAGTCAGATGAGATCCCTCTGTCTTACACCTGTGGTGCCACAGCAAACCCCACTGCTGCCAGTCCCAATTCCCCTTTAGTACAGGTCCTTCATGCAGTGAGAGATCTGCTCTGCTTCCACTAACAACACCTTGCATGGTGCTGTCAGATACCTGTCTGAGGAAGCAATGTGTCCAGTGGCACTTCCTGGCCTAGAAAAAGCCCAGGTTGTAAAGAAAGTGCACATTGCACTTACAGCCCTTTCTCCTTTCTCTCCAGCCCTTTGATTGTTGTTTCCTCCAGGACCCCAGATGCTGTTGGATGCCCTAAAGAGTAAAAGGCTTGCAGAATAAAAGCAAATAAAATGCCCCAAAACCAGTGTGCAGTGCAGGAGAGAGTGACTGTGGCTCCCTGACATGGTTGGCCAGGCAGTGCACACCTTGCTTGAATCAGCATCTGACCAGGCAATGTCTCCAGCAGCAACACATTTGCTCCATGTTACTGACTTGCTGCCCTGCATTGGGTATTTCCCTCCCTACAGTCACTCTTCACTCAGGGCTCCAAAACCACTACAAACCTGCAGCTACTGATTCTCAGAAAGCCAGTGATAGAAAAGAGTACAAACTCTCTGCTCTGGATTTCAGGCTGCTGAACTGAGTGGCAGATGACTTGGTCCATGTTAGCCAGTTTAAACCTTTGGCTGTGATAAGACTCTGGTGATGATTTTCTCATGGCCTGCTCCAGCTGCCAAACCACTTTGCCACTTAAAACGATGTTTTTAAGATGCTGTTTGCAAAGGTATCTCTTTAAATCTAGCCAGAAATGCCCTCAGCACCTGCAGGAAGCTGATCTCTGAGATTTTGGTTCAAACCTACTCCCATTTATATGTATAACTCTCAGAAAACACTCCAGCCTACAGCAAGAGGGACCCAGCCCTCAGCATGCTCACAGCCTCCAGGGAGTGGGAGAAAAAATTATGTATTTGGCTTCCTGGGGCTAGGAACAGGACGTGTCACCTTCAAAACACCTGGGATGATTCAGTGTTGGAGGCTGAGTGGTGGAGACTTGAATGTGCTGCAGGCTGTGGCAGGTGAAGCAGGGTAGGGACAACAAATCCCAACTGGGGCTGGAGAATGGTGGTGGGACAGCACCAGAGCAAGCTCAGTGCCAGGAGCCTGGGCATGCTAGCACTGAAGAGGACACTGTAGAAACCCAGGGCTGACTCGATGGACAGCTGAGCTGAAGTACTTAATTATACTGGAGGTGTACAGGATGTGGCCACCTGGCACCACTGCCAGCAGGAAGAGACCACAGGGCTACAACGGCTGGAAAGCAGCTGGAGAAAGGCAGAGGCTGCAGGGTGGAAGCTGAGCCTCGTGGCTGCTGCTGAGCTGGCACCACAGAGGATGGGCCTCAGCAGCCCTTTGTGCTGAAGCCAAACTGGTGAAAACTCACTGCATCCAGGCACCATCCCTCCCTCCTTGCCTGCCAAGCCCTGCCCTGCAAGGGCTTCACCCAGCCAGGGCGGCCAGACATGGCAGAGGCTAGAGCAAGGGCATAAATAAAAAGGTTAATATTTTCCACTCGTCTCTCCCAGCTGCCATGCAGCTCGCAGCTGTTTCTCCCCAGTCAGGCTGGCCACAATACTCGTTGGGTTGGTATTTAATTGCCTCTCCCTAACGATGCATTAGGCAGGGTGTAATTTGCCAGCGCTGGCCAAACAATACAGATAAAGGCAGTTTGCACACAAAGGCAGCGGAGCAGAGAAACTGCCCCGTCTGATTCCGCTCCCCTTTGGAGCCGGTGGCTCCAGACATGGGCGGGATGCGAAGCGGCCGACGTCGTGGCCTTGGGGAGGAGGAAGGAAGATGCCAAATAACAGGAGGCACCCGCCTGTGCTGCCCTCAGCCGGGGTGAAGTCATCAGTGTCCCCAGCGTCACCAGGACTGGGCTGCCGTGTGCCAGCTGAGGGGCTGGCCGTGTGTTGTTACAGCTCAGTGCACCCCTTTCATTTGGCTTCCTTTTCCCCGAAGTTCAGGTATAAGGATACTGTAAGATTGCTCCCCCTACCATTGTTTAAGCACAGCAGCATGAGCACATGCATGGAAGAGTCCAGTGGAGAGCTACCAGGATGATTAAGGGACTGGAGCACTGCCCTATGAGGAGAGACTGAGAGCCCTGGGGCTTTCTACTATGGAGAAAAGAAGACTGAGAGGGGATTTAATAAATGTTTATCAATATCTGAGGGCTGGGGGTCAAGAGGCAGGGGACAGGCTCTGCTCACTTGCACCCTGTGATAGGACAAGGGGCAATGGATATAAACTACAACACAGGAGGTTCCACCTCAACATGAGGAGGAACTTCTTTGCTGTGAGGGACACAGAGCACTGGAACAGGCTGCCCAGAGAGGTTGTGGAGTTCCTTCTCTGGAGAATTTCAAGACCCATCTGGATGTGTTCCTGTGCAACCTGTGCTAGATTCTGTGGTCCTGCTCTGGCAGGGGGGTTGGACTTGATCTTCAGAGGTCCCTTCCAACCCCAAACATCCTATGATCCTATGAACTTCGTTCTTACTTGGGACTCACCCAGCTGGAGTTTTGAAACCCAACAGGTTTAATTTAGGAGGCAGAAAGGTTCCTGCAATACTGGTGTGGGTCCTTGGTGTTTCCTGAGACCTTGGCTTCAAGGGAAGCAGGTAAAAAGCAAACAAAAAGGGAAAAGCTTCATCTCACAGGCACAGCTTCTCATTCTGGCTGTCAGGAGCCATGATGCTCAGAGCATCTCTGCCCTCCTCAGCTCCTCTCAAAACCCAAAGTCCATCCAAGGGAGAGAGGTTTCACCCAGGTGCTCTAAATAAACAAGAAAGAGGGAGTTAAAAATTAGCCTGCCCTCACAATGCAAAAAAGACAAACCTGCCCTTCCTTGCACTGACCCAGGGCACAGAGCTGTGTTTATGACCATGTATAATACAGCCATGTATCATAAAGAAAGACACAGGCAATCCCCACAGACAAGGGCAGTCACACAGGTCACAGGTGGATTTGAGTGTTCCTTAAATATTTACACAAACTACACTGTTAAGAGTTTCTGCTAAAGGACTGCAAATTTCCTGCACACAGCAAGCTTTTAAATTGCCCAGAAATTAAATCTTGTCATTAACACTAGCAGGGGAACCACCTGGGTTTGGACACCCAAGTATCTTTAGGACCTCAGGGGGGTGTGCAATCCCACCTGTGCAGTAGTGGCTCCCATGGCTCACTCACTCGTGCGTGGGTCTGCAGGAGCCCAGCAGCTCAGCCCCACCCTGCAGAGGGAGACTTGTCTGAGGTAGAACCAGGCTCCTGGATCCTGTCCCCACACAAGTACAGGCACCAGTACAGGTTAGGGGCTGCCCTGCTGGAAAGCAGCTCCACAGAGAAAGACCTGAGAGTCCTAGTGGACAACAATGTGACCCTTGTGGCCAAGAGAGCCAGTGGTATCCTGGGGTGCATCGAGAAAAGTGTGTCCAGCAGGTCTGAGGAGGTTCTTCTGTATCTCTACTCTGCCCTGGTGAGACCACACCTGGAATACTGCATCCAGTTTTGGGTTCCCCAGTTCAAGAAAGACAGAGAACTGCTAGAGAGAATCCAATGCAGAGCCACGAGGATGATTAGGGGACTTGAGCATCTCCCCTGTGAAGAGAGACTGAGAGCCCTGGGGCTGTTTAGTCATGAGAAGAGAAGACTGAGAGGGGATCTCATCAATGTCTGTAAATGTCTGAGGGGTGGGTGTCAAGTGGAGGGGGCCAAGCTCTTTTCAGTGGTGCACAATAACAAGACAGGGAACAACAGGTTCAAGCTTGAACAGAGAAGACTTCACCTCAGCATGAGGAGAAACTTCTTTACCGTGAGGGTGACAGAGCACTGGAGCAGGCTGCCCAGGGAGGTTGTGCAGTCTCCTTTTCTGAAGACTTTCAAAACCCACCTGGATTCATTCCTGTGCAGACTACCCTAAGTGATCCTGCTTTGGCAGGGTGGTTGGACTCGATCTGTGGAGGTCCCTTCCAATCTCTAATGTACTGTGATACTGTGATACCACTCAGCATCCTCCTGCTGCCGCTAGCACGCCCCCCACCCCCGACGAAACCGGCTGCTTCGTCACCAGGTTGCACATTAACGCCCACACCTACGACTGGAGTAATTTATGAGGAACTGTCAGATAACCTTGTCCTGGCGCCCGGCATCCTGGCACCTGGCACCCAGCACCCGGCGTGCGCCTGGGCACGGGAGCTGCCTGTGACGCCTGCGCGGACGCAAGCTGAGAGGAAGCAAACGAAAAACAACAACAACAACAACAAGAAAAGAGGCTGTTTGAAGGTCTCTGGAACAGGAGGAAATCAAGGGTGTGTCAAGATGGAATAGCACAAAGCCAGCAGGGAAATGGGGTTTATTTATAAACTCTAGAGGAGTGCCATGAACAATGGAGTGGGTGGTTCTCATCCCACCCAGAAATGGAAAAGGAGCCCAGGCCCATCTGCCACCGGCACGGAGGGACAGGCCTGCTGGGGAGCCCTGGCCCGACACTCAGCTGTGGGATCCTGGAGAGCTCCAGAAAGGCAGCATCCATCCCTGGGCAAGTTTGGGGTTGCACCACTGTTCCTGCGCAGCGGCAGTCCTGAGCCTGTTTCAGAGCAGGTGATGCAAGAGCAAACCTTGCTTCTGCTCGCTGGGTGGGGTTGTCTTGCCCTCTGTTCCCCTCGCTGCTGCTCAGCCCTCGGACGGGACACAAAGGAGGTGCTGAAGTTGAGCCTTTTGACCCAGTGCCTGCGGACACAGGCTGGTGGTGCCAGGTCTAGACATGGCTTTAGGGACAAGAGGGACACAGCTAGAACTCGGTACATCAGTGAGTCAGGTATTTAAGGCCACAGGGTAAAGCTGAGTGCATAGGTAAGAGCCCTGCAAAGAAAGTTTGTGACTGCAGCTCCCTGCTGCCCAGGGCAATTGTAGACACATTCACAGATTCATAGAATGGTTTCCATCTGCATACCAGGGACATTCCTCTTCCTTCAAAAACATTCTGAGTTTAGCTTTTTTTTTCTTTTTTAATGACATTTGCATGAACATTTTCTCCTCCAGCAGAGATGGCTGAGGAAGATAGGAGTCCAGGAAGAGATGAAATGAAAATCACTGTACCACAGTACATCAGGGGTTGGAAGGGACCTCCAGAGATCATTGAGTCCAACCCCCCTGCCAAAGCAGGAGCACTTAGGGCAGTCCTCACAGGAATGCATCCAGGTAGGTTTTGAAAGTCTCCAGAGAAGGAGACTGCACAACTTCTCTGGACAGCCTGTTCCAGGCCTCTGTCACCCTCACTGTAAAGAAGGTTTTCCTCACGTTGAGGTGAAATCTCTGTTCAAGCTTGAACCTCTTGTTTCTTGTCTTATTGCTGTGCACCATTGAAAAGAGCTTGGCCCCCTCCACTTGACACCCACCCCTCAGATATTTATAGACATTGATGAGATCCCCTCTCAGTCCTCTCAAGACTAAACAGCCCCAGGGATTTAGGTCTCTCTTCATAGGGAAGATGCTGAAGATGTTTATGCTGAGAACTTTAGAAGCTTCAGTATGTACTTACAGGTACACCATAGACATGTATACCCCCACAAACACACGCTCTCATTTTTCCTATGCATGTCACACTTGCAGCTGGGTGAATTTGAGGATTGTACAGAATTAACCAGACTGGCAAGAAAACTGACAGGGACAGAGGATGGACCCTGTGACAGTGGAAGAGCAATGGGTGGAAAGGAGCTGTCAGGAGCTTGACATTATCCCTGCTGCCTTGCATGTGCAGCACTGGGCATCGCCCTACCCCAGGCTCCCAATCCTGGATCTCCAGTAAGGCAAGAGCATCCTTCCTGGCTGCTGGGGTTCTGGTCACAGCCCTGGCAGCACTGTGGTTAGCACAGGAGCTAAGAGGTGCTGTCATCCCTTTAGGACTGGTGGAGTTACAAAATCTAATCCTAAAATCAATTTGTAATCACATCTATCATGTTAAGAGGCAGCTGTCAAAAATGGCACACGTGTGTCTGCTCCTCAAAGAGCCTGGCCAGCATCACACAGCAAAACCTATTTAATCCTTGTGCTGGCACATGCTGGCAGGGGCAATGCTCTACACACTTCCCAGACCATTTTCTTTCTCTTTACATGGGGTTAAATGGGGACTATGCCCCATTTAACCTAAATTTCCCAGATATTAAGCCATTTGTGAGCTATAGAAACTCAGGCATTAGGGCAGGCAGAGTGGCTTTTGCAGCCCATCTGGCAGGGGAACAGCTTGTTGCTGGCTCACAGATATGGGGAATTTGCCCTTTTAAAATCCAGCTGAAAAACAAGTTAGTTCTGGCTGCCTCTGCCTGTCCATGCCCCAAAGCAGCTCAGAAAGGACAGCAGTGTCTCTGGTGCTCCTTCTAAGCCCTGCCTTCAGCGTCCATACCAGCCAAGAGGTGGCAGTGATGGGACTTGGGCACACCAGTTCCTGCTCTTAACACTTCTCCATCCATCCTGCTGCAGCTTGGGGTGTCCAGGGCTGCACCACACTCACACAGTGCCCAGGCAGCAACTGTGCAATATAGGAGGCTCAGCTCTTCCCAACAGCTCTATTACAGATCTCAGACTTCTGCTCAGTTATTTAATTATGGCAAGAATCACTTTTCCTTTAAGATTGCTGGAGTCAGCATCATCATGCAGGGATAATTAGCAGCCTCTTCTTCAAGCACCTACCTAGTCACAGAGTGGCTCCCAGAGAGGAACATCATTTCTCTGCCCAGCTAAGCAGGAGAAGGGCTTGGAGCTGCTTCTTACAGCATCCCCTCATTTCATTAAGAATGAAAGTCAAAGCACTGGAGATGCTCAAGATGACAAGTTCATGTTAAAACATAACAGCATTTAATGATCTAGCCACTGCAAAGAGCCACCTAATTTATCAGCCCACAAGGACAAGGTTATATGAGCCTGTCCCCTCTGCAGGCTTGGTGTGCCTCTGCATTGCAAATGTGTCATAGAATCAAAGAATTGTTAGGGTTGGAAGGGACCTCAAGGATCAGCTAGTTCCAACCCCCCTGCCATGGGCAAGGACACCTCACACTAGATCAGGTTGCCCAGAGCCACATCCAGCCTGGTCTTAAAAACCTCCAGGGATGGGGCTTCTACCACCTCCCTGGGCAACCTGTTCCAGTGTCTCACCACCCTCATGGGGAAGAACCTCTTCCCAACATTCAATCTGAATCTACCCACTTCTATTTTTTTCCATTCCCCCTAGTCCTGTCACTACCTGACACCCTAAAAAGTCCCTCCTCAGCTTTCTTGTAGGCCCCCTTCAGATACTGGAAGGCCACAAAAAGGTCTCCTCAGAGCCTTCTCTTCTCTAGACTGAGAAGCCCCAACTCTATTTCCTTAACATCCTCTGCTTGGTGTTGGGCTCTGCCCAGGCAGCTGCTGAGCTGCTGAGGGAGCACAGCACCGTGTTTCCATTCACCCAGACACCACTTTGGTTCTTTCATGTAATATTGATTTCTCAAGGTGAGTATTTTTTTCTGAGTGTCTAGTAAAGCAGCAATATTGAGAGCCTTGATTAGAGCTAAATGAGAGCAGGGAGTATTCTCAGGGAAGCAGCATATCCCTGCTTTGGGGGGCAGCACACAGGGTGCACTGGGATTAAAGGCTGAATCCTAATCTCTCTGGGGGTTAATGCAACACAGGTGGATTGCCAAAATCCACCCCAGAAAGGAGTTGGTAGTACATGATGAACCCCAGAGCTGTTCCATGTTGATGTGGGGTTCAGGGGGGCTGGAGGTGCTGCCTGGGAACCCAGTTCCTCTGGGGAAAACTTTGACCTGCTTGCACAAACCCTGCATGGGTCAAAGGCTCAGACAAGATTATTTTCACACAGATAAAGTTGCTGATCCCCTGTGTAAAACATGCTGATCTCTCCAGCCAGGCCGGATGCCTGTTACTGCCCTGTGCCACATGCCAGGGTGTGCAGTTGCTGTGTTCACACCAGCACCTGTGCAGGTTAAACTGGAGGAAGAGGCTGAAAGGAAAAGCAAAAGCTTTTGCATGCATACAGTGTACCTTGCTTTCAACTCGAGCCCAAAATAGCCTAGGTAAGAGAACCACCAAGAATATTTCCCCTTGTGACCCCTTGTTTGCACAAAGCTCATTTTAAATGAAGGGACAGGACACTTACCTCTTGAAGTATTCATCACAGGCTCAGCAGCCCCCAGGGAGTGGCTGGTCCTGCAGGTGTCCTCACCAGACCCACAGGCACAAGGATGCTGGCAGGGCAGGCCAGGTAACACTGACAGAGCACTTGCATCTTTGCCCCAGGAAGGCATTCAAGGCATCTCTGGTACCATAAAGCAACTCCAGAGGCAGAAATCCAGCCAAATGGAGTAAATCAGCCCCAAATACCTGGTTATATTAAACAAACCAACCAAAAAATTATCACTCCAGTAACCAAATATTCTTCTGTTACCCAAATCATGGAAGAGAGAAGTCTGCCTGGCATGCCTCTTCCAGCTAATTTGTGAAGCTGGCCACATTAAATATACCCAGGAAGGACCAAATGCTCCAGCTGAAGGTGAGTGATCACATTTAGGTGACATGCCAACCATGTTTAAATGGATGTGGTTACTTACTAGATGTAAGCACGGCTGAATACATCTAAATAAACTCTAATTGTTTATACAACATACCTCTAATGCTGCCTGAGTGTTGACTCTTACCAGCTTTAAAATAGAACTGAAGCCAGGCATGATAAATAATGTAATGGTTTTATACCTCTGCAGATAGAATTAGCATGTGTAATATATATATACACACACACATATACAAACATATATGTAATTATAGGCACTGGTGTTTGAGAGAGTTGCCTAGCCAGATGGAAAAGAGTAAGTACTGAAAACACTTTGCAGTTGCCTGCTGAAGAGAGAATGATGCATAAATTCGCTGGAATGAATTGGCAGCTGGTACTTGGGGAAGGGAACTCTTGCCCCACATCCCCAAACTGCTGAGTGCATTTGGCAGCCAACTTCTCCATGTCGTCCATTCACCTAAAGAAGAATTTGGGGTGGAAGTGTCCCACATCTAAGGGCAAAGCACTCTGTATAGCAGCAGCTGCTGCAGTGCACTCACATCACCTTTGTAGGTAATTTTTGGCATCCAGCAAAGATGCAACTCAGGAAACAATGGTCCTCTGAAGAACCTCAAGAGGTCCCAGTGCAGCACCTGCCCAAGTACACATCTGCATTCCTACAACACCCAAGTGATAAAAGCGGGGTCTGGGCTCTGTCCTCCCCACTCTGCCAGGCTCCTGCTTGGCCCACAAATCCCTCTGCACTGGTTGCTTGTACTGCAGACCTCACAGTCACCTTCAGATAAACAAGGTGTGCAGAGAAAGCCTTACCTGCTACTACTGCCTTCCATTTTCCACCTAATATGTCACACACAATGAACAGCATGGCAAATGTCCTCCATTTCATGACCCATCTGGGCTTCAACCTAGAGGTTTTTGGTGTGGGAAAGGTAAGAATTAATCCTTGTGCCTGGTCTTGCTGAAAAGGAGATACATAATACAGAATTAACCAGGTTGGAAAAGACCTTCGAGATCATCAAGTCCAACCTATCACCCAACACCATCTAATCAACTAAATCATGGCACCAAGTGCCTCATCCAGTCTCTTTTCAGACACTTCCAGTGATGATGACTCCACCACCTCCCTGGGCAGCCCATTCCAATGTCCAATCTCTCTTTCTGTGAAGAGTTTCTTCCTAACATCCAGCCTAAACCTTCCCTGGTGCAGTTTGAGACTGTGTCCTCTTGTGCTGGTTGCCTGGCAGAAGAGACTAACCCCTACCTGGCTACCACCTCCCTTCAGGTAGTTGTAGAGAGCAATGAGGTCTCCCCTGAGTGTCCTCTTCTCCAGGCTAAACAACCCCAGCTCCCTCAGCCTCCTCATGGGGCTTGTGCTCCAAACCCATGCAATGCCATGCAATTGCTTGTGCAGCTGATGCAAGTGCAAATGCACAATTTAAATGCATGTGTTTTCCAGTTTTCCCAAGGCAAGGCTCTGACTCAAGTTCAGTGTTCAGAACTTTGGTGCCTCAAGGAGCAGAGTTTCATGCCCAAGGAACCATTAGGCAGATAACATCTCAGCATGTGGAGGGGCACAGTGGTGGCTTCCAAAATGCAGGAAACGGTGCAGCAGCAAGGCAAGGCCACCCCACTGCCTCAGCTTAGAGACAGACTTCTTTATAGAGAGGGTTTTAAAAGCAAGCTATCTTTACAGGCAGGCATGGCTTGGGACTGAGTTTACATGAGTTTAATGAAGTTTGGAAAGTTTGCAGAACCTCTCTCATTTAGCTGTTATGGCAGAGGTAAACAGAATGAGGTCATGTCCCACACCACATGGCCATTGGTATGGGGACTCAAAGCATTCCCAAGTCTTAGTGCCAACATGTGAGACATGATGGGCAGGTCCCTGCCCCACCATTAACACTCACAGATCCTTAACCTGTTCATTAGGGGTCAGTTAGCTGCTCTCAACACCTTGGATGGAGAAAAGCAGACATATGAAGCAACCTCCTCATTCCCCTTGCTGTGGGAACACACAAAGGAGAGGGAAAGAGCTCAGCTACTAGGATGACCAACAGGTAACTCAGTCCTCAGAAGGCCCTCCAGCATAGCAGCCAGTTGCTGTGTTCCTGGCTTTTGGGACACCTTTTCCACTTGTAGCTCAGGACCTTTCAATACATCAAGCCAAGGGCTCCTCTGCACCTTGCCTGTGGAGAGAAATCAGGCTGGTAATTCCAGCACCTCACTTTAGGCAATGTTTTAACTTTCTGCACCTTTGGGATGAGAGGAATGTGTGCTGTGCATGGTGAGGAGGTCAGAGAGCAGCCAGCAGCTGACGTGCTGAAGGTCAAAACAAGCACCAGCTGGCAGCATCTGCTGGGCAGCAGAAGGCTCCTGCTCAGAGCCCTGCTTGAGACAATTTCAGTTATTCCTTATAGAGTTGAACTGCTTGCTGGCCTGATAACCTAGAGCACAAGGATTGGTTTTGCAAATCAAAACTTTGCAAAAGCTACAGCAGCAGCCAGCACCAGGCAGTCCTGCCAAGCTGCTCCTGCAAAGGCAAAAGGAAAGTCACCAGGAAGTTTTGACACTAAAGTGGGCAAGGCAGAAAGGTGCAGGATCCTTTGGCCCTGGTGGATAGTAGCTGTCTTCCCCTTGAGAGATGGGGAGTCCTGGGAAGGGCCTTCAGCAGCCCCTGACTTGTCCAGCCAGGGAAGGTGAGAGGCTGGGCAGCTCTAGCACAGCTGGGTTGAAACTTCTCAAGTCAGTTTCTCTTCACATCCCTCCATCTTGGTTCCCTCCTGGGACCAAGAGAAAACACTCCCTCCAAATATGGGAAGACCAGGACACAAAGCCAGGAGGGACAGCAATGGTAGCAGTGTGCCAGCTACAGCAAGGATTTTCAGGTGAGGTGCTCACCCCTGTGTGCAGCTGAAGCCAGCACATCCACTTTCCCCAGTCCCAAAGTGTTCCACAATGAAATAAAAGCTCCCCCAGGAGTTTGGCAAAACGTTACCTGACACAGACCACAGCCATTTCTGCACCAAAATTCAAATGCAGGTGTAGCTTGGAGCTCCTAAAACATGAGACTGGAGAAAGACCTTCTCTGTCTGGTGAAGCCTGAGCTCAGCCCAGACCTCAACTCTGCACAGCAAACATCCCAGCTGTGGTGGGCTGGCAGAGGATCTTCAGCATCTGGCCCTGGGCACCACTCCTTGACTGTGACACCAACATGTGAATCACAAAACCCTCTGCAGAAAGCCTGACAGCATTTTGACGATGAAATAAAATGAAGCAGAGTCAGACCAAAGAGACAACTTGCAGAGGAAGCACCATGCCACCAGCCCTGCACAGCTGTAGTGAGAAGCTTTTATGTTCACTCCAGCAGCCAAATTAACCCCTAATTGCTTTCCCCCCACTTTTGCATAGCAGCCATTCTCACAAAACTATAAAGGCCAAGGCATTTTTCACTTAACTTCTGCGGTGGAAGGAGACAGGAAAGGAAAAATAATAATAATTTTTAAAAGGATCAAAAAGGCAGAGAGCAGCCCCACAGCATGGGCACTGGGAGCACCCTGCAGACAGGCAAGTGCCACATCAGCCAGGGCAGTGGGATTTGGCCCATTTCCATTGCTCTGAACTGTGGGGATGTCGTCAGAGCTGAGACGTGTCTCCTGGAGCCCAGGCAGCCCAGCACAGCTGGCAGGGCAGGCAGGGCAATGAAGCTCAGCCCCACATTTGCTGGCTGCCAAACTTTGTTCTCTCCCTCCTTGCTTAATATAACTAACCTTAAAATAAAACAATAGCTGTGAGCTGCTGGCAGTGGAGGGATGTGAAGGGTGAGGAGCAGTGTTGGCTTCAGACAGAGCTCAGCAGCAGCTTCTGAGGCCCCTTTGGGCACATATGGGATTCAGTCACCCCCTAGGGTGGCCAGAGAGATGCAATACCAAGAGGGGTATAGCCTCTACTCACCTGGCCCCCAGAACAATGCTCCCCTATTCTGGCCAGAGCTTCATCAGGAGACAGGAGAAGAGCTGCACACAGAGGCTCCATGATGCCTGCACCCACTGCTGCTGGAGAGCATGCAGCCCTCCGGGTTATGTGTCTTCACAGGCTGTGACAGTGACCCCCAGGCACTTACCTTGTTGCATGGTCAGACCCTGTGTGAAACGCAGCCTGGGACTCTGCCAGGATGTGGTTTCCCTGCTCAGGCCACAGCTTGATGTAAAGCTGAGGATCTGCATGATGTGCTAATGTCAATGTCACACCTGAGCACGAGACCCTGGATGGGAAGATGCCTGTTTTCTCTTTCATATCAGCTTGAGCCTTTGGCTTTCCCTCCCCAAGTTTGATGCAGTACAAATGTTGGCCAGACATAGGAAGGAGAGACTAGAAAAGTCAAGCAAAACAGACCCAAAAGGAAGTTCTGCTAAACATGTGCTCCAGATGCTTCCAGCCATCATTTTTCCTTTATGTGCTTCATTTACTTACAAGCAGATCCCAAGTAAATAACATACTGACAACACCTTCACTTCTTAAAATGACAATCATGCCTTTCTTTTCCTCCCTCTTAAAATCAGCTCAGGGCATCTGTCCCTTTGACCATTCTCTTTCTCACCATCCATCCCACTGCCTTACCCAACTCCCTCCCAACCACTATTTTCCATGCCCAGCAGTTAACAATACAAACAGCTAAGCTTTTCCCTTCCAAAGTTTGATCAACAGAAAAGCAACTGTAACAAATCATACTGGAAGCCCAACCTGCCCCATATCTCATTTACAACAAAGCCAAGAAGATGACCCTCAAGCAAGAGTGTAAGAAGAGGGCAAGCATACAGTGATGCTTCACAAGACCTCGCCTTCAGCCTCCAACAAAGTGCAGTTCAGACTGAGAGGCCAAACTGTGCCTTTGGCAGAATTTACCAGCTGAAGAGAAAAGAGTAACAAAAGGGTTGGCAGTGGTGAGGCATGCCATTCTCTGCCAGAGGCTTGTGAAAATTCGGTACAAGTGTCCAAACTCTGTGGTTGAACTTCCAAAGCAGCAGTTTTGGTTTTTTTTTTTCCTAATATTTTAAGTATTTTCCTTCTCTGTAGACCTTTCCTGGAGACACAGCTGCTATGACTTCTGGTTCTCCATTCACACACCCACAGCTCAACCCCAGGGTGGGGGATCAGCAAGGCTCTGCCCTGACCCCCAACATATCTGGAGCTCTGCTACTTCTCATCTCTCATTCCCCTGCACCAGGAATTTCTGCCACTTCTGCCCCAACCACTCAGAAACTCTGAGACCTTCTGGCCTCTGGGTAATCTGGTTAGAGAGAAAATATGTGACATAAGGATAGTCTTCTGCTCGGTGGAGGATGTGGAAAAAAAAAGGGGGTGGGGAGGAGGAGAGCAGGGGAGACTTGCCTCCTGGCCAAAGCCCACTCCGCTGGTGGATTTTGAAACGAACCAATAGAGAGAGTGAGTCTGACAGCCAGATGTCTGCTTTCATCTCGCTGCGCTGGGACTGGAGTAAAGCCCACAAAAATCTCCACCAAAACACTTTCCTTGCGAGCTCTTTGTTAATGGCTTTCTGACTGCAGAGAACGAAGGCAGCAAACGTGAAAGTCTGATGCCATCTAAAGGCCGCTGGAATTTTCACCTTTCAAAGGCTGCGTTTGGCTTTGGGGCTCAACCACGATTTCAGAGCTTGAACCCTCCCATTTACATCGATCCCTGCAGACAAACAAAATGCTGTAACTGGCTGGAAAGGGACCTCGAGAATACATCCAAGGAAATATTTTCTCCAACCCCCTGCTTCAGCATATCTGCCCTGTGTAGCTCCCACCACTGTTGAGGCAGTAGTGTGTGTAAAGGATTAAAGATCTGCAGGGCTAACTCAAGAGTCAGCTGGGATGCATGAACAGAGCTGGTGGCACAAGCTGCCACCAGGTTTGCCCTCCAGTTCTCATCATCAGGCTTTGTTTTGTTTGCTAACATCTTAGATCAAACTTGACTGAAACTTTCCATGAGCAATACTGGTCCAGCCTGGCTTCCAAAGAGGGTGGTTGGAGGAAAGTAAGTGTTTCTCCACGACATCCTAGCAAATCTTCATCTTAGAAACCTGAGTTGCTGCTGGCTTTACAACTGAGATTAGAAATTGAGGCAAAGGGCTGAGCAACCTTAGTAGTAGGGATGAGCTTCCTGCTGTTCCTCCAAGAGCCTGTGCAAGTTTGGCTAATCTGCGAGTCTCTAAAACTAGGAGTTTATGAAGGTTCTGTGAAGCTAAAAGGTCAAGAGTGCCCATCTCCACTGAATGCCCTCCTGGCCTCCTCCACTGGGCTGCTTGCACCATTTCAGCTGTGCACATGGCAGTGCCCACAGACAGGCTGACTGCACTCCAGCTGCCTGTGTGCACATCTCGAGGCAGTTTCTAATTAGTGTGAGTCCTCCACCTCATTTAGCATACTGGATCCCCAACAGCCTCTGAAAGAGCAAATGCCAACCCATGCAACAGCCCTGTGGGTGAGGGGATGCATCTCCCTACCAGTCTGCAGGAAGGGAGAGGAATATCAGACCCACGTGCCCCACATGCTGGCATACAGCAGCCCCTTCTTCCTGTCCTTGGCTTCTTAGCAGTACATCATGGTGAAGAAATTTCCACAGGCTGAAACAGTGAAAACTCAGTTTTGCAAACAGGACACCTAGAAAACCTGAAAATCCTCAACTACTGAGAATCAGAGGAAACAGCTGCTTATGCTACATGTTCAGCAGTGTACAGTAACTCAGCTGGCAAGGCAGGAAAATCTTGGTCAGAATGGCCTCTTACAGCCTTCACCATGGCACAATCCTCTCTTCCTACAGCTTCTGAAACCTGACCTAAAGCATATCTCATTCTGCTGTTCTTGCTGATCAAGCAAAATCTGTTTTGCTGTGCAACACTTACCTCCAGAACAGGTGACAGTCTATAAAGAAGCCAGCAGGTGGTCACCCAGATCACAACAGAGATCTTAGTATGGCCATACATAGAAGTGGGGTAGAAAGCAGCTTCGTTTGTTTCTGAGTTAGAATCATAGAATCAATAAGGTTGGAAAAGACCTCAAAGACCATCAAGTCCAACCTGTCACACAAGACCTCATGACTACTAAACCATGGCACCAAGTGCCACGTCCAATCCCCTCTTGAACACCTCCAGGGATGGTGACTCCACCGGCTCCCTGGGCAGCACATTCCAATAGCAAACAACTTTCTCTGTGAAGAACTTTCTCCTCACCTCGAGCCTAAACTTCCGCTGGTGCAGCTTGAGACTGTGTCCTCTTGTTCTGGTGCTGGATGCATGAGAGAAGAGACCAACCCCCACCTGGCTACAACCTCCCTTCAGGTAGTCATAGACAGCAATAAGGTCTCCCCTGAGCCTCCTCTTCTCCAGGCTGGTCAGGCAAAGTTAATGCCGGGGGAGGGGGGAGAACTTCAACCCACCACAGCTGCACAACTCAAATTCTTTGTTTTTTCTTTATAAGGTTCTTGGATACCACTTTTCACAGCATCTACTGCTGCTGCTTTGCACTGCTCTCTTATGTTAACCATCCTAATAGTAGTAATTATTCCCTGTCATGTCAATGATCCCTTTTGAAGCTTGAGTGTTGTTTGGTGGTTTTTTTTTTTTTTTAAGGGCTCCTACTTGCTAAGGTTTAAGCCTTAATGTATGTTATATGCTTGTTATCTGCTTTCTACAAACCAAAGCATGGAAATAATCTCAAATCCTTATTGTAACACTGTGAAAAAGGAAGAGCCAAGTAAAAATGAAGGGTCTGTTGTGGTTTGTAGAATCTTGAGAATAAAGAGAGCTCAAAGAAAAGAAAACAACAACCTTACAGATGCACTTCACCTTAAAGTGTAAGCTCCTCCGTGTTGATACAGTGTCTGCTTTCATGTTACTGCAGCACTAAGTGGACTGTAGATGCTCCTGGAGACCAATCTTGGCTAAGATTCACTTAAAAGGCTAAACCAAAATTATCCTCCCACACGGGGACTGAGTTCATGAAACTGTCACCAGACTCAGAGGGCTGGATTTTGATTTTCCTGTAAACAGAAACAAAAGGCTGATTTGTGGAAAGACAATGAAAATAAACATTTGTTGAAGCCCTTAAAGACACTTCACAGAGTTGATACAGCTATAAAAACATAACACTGCAACTTCTGCAGCCTCAGAGGCTCCAAGGTATACCATATGCTGGCAGAGCATGACACAGATGTCTTGGAATAACTTTGCATTAAAAGCCTTCCCTCCAAAAAAAAAAAGCTTTGTTTTATCTAATGGGAGGGGGGGAAGGGTAATTCCCACAAGCTATCTCCATGTTGTGTACTTACACAGCACTTAAGCCACTTGAGGCCCAAGTCTCAGGCCATCATACATAAATCCATGCTGTGGAGCAGGAGACACAGACCAAAAAGATGGGAATCATGGCCCAGGAGAGAAGAGCCTGCAGCACAGACTCAGTGGGGTTCAAAACAACTGACACCACCATGTACTTTACCACAGGCCTGCCCTCTTTCATCTCCAGGAACTGTGACAGAGAAAACAACCATTCTCTAATCAAATCAGACTATTTTCTTGCAAAGCTTTCAGAATAGGCACCAGAAGTCATCTTGAGAATAAATTCTCGAGAAGCAATGTGCACAATCCAGTGGAGTGCCTGAGGGGTGGTACTGGGACCAGTGCTGTTCAATATATTCATCAGCGACCTGGATGAGGGCACCGAGTGCGCTGTCAGCAAGTTGGCGCCAAACTGGGTGGAGTGGCTGACACACAGGCAAGGTTGTGCTGCCGTGCAGTCAGACTTAGGCTGGGGAGTCGGGCAGGGAGGAACTGAATGAAATTCAACAAGGGCAAGTGTAGAATCTTGCACCTGGGAAAGAACAACGACATATATCAGAGTATAGGCTGGGGACTGACCCACTGGAGAGCAGTGAAGGGGAAAAGGACCTTGGAGTCCTAGTGGATGGAAGGTTGACCAGGAGCCAGCAATGTGCCCTTGTCTCCAAGGCGGCCAATGGTATCCTGGGCTGTATTAGAAGGGCTGTGGTTAGTAGGTTGAGAGAGGTTCTCCTTCCCCTCTACTCTGCCCTGGTGAGGCTGCATGTGGAATAATGTGTCCAATTCTGGGTCCCTCAGCTCAGGAAAGACCTCAGGGAACTGCATGGAAGAGCCCAGCATGGAAGAGTCCAGCACAGAGACAAAAATTAAGGAACATCTTCCTTATGAGGGCAGGCTGAGGGAGCTGGGGCTCTTTAGCTTGGAGAAGAGGAGACTAAGGGGGGACCTCATACATGTTTATAAATATGTGAAGGGTGAATGCCAAGAGGATGGAGCCAGGCTCTGCTCAGTGATGCCCAGTGACAGGATGAGGGGCAAGAGGTGGAAGCTAAGGCCTAAGAAGTTCCACGGAGACATGAAGAAAAGCATTTTTCCCTGTGAGGGTGACAGAACACTGGAACAGGCTGCCCAGGGCCATTGTGGAGTCTACCTCTCTGGATGTATTCAAAACCCACCTGGATGCATTCCTGTGTGATCTGGTATAGGTGATCCAGCTCTGGCAGGGGGGTTGGACTGGATGATCTTCAGAGGTCCCTTCCAACCCCTAACACAACCTGTGACAATCAGAGCATCTTCTCAACTTAGCAAGAGACACAGGAGCTGCGCCTGGACAAAAGGCTGCTCTACACCCATCCATCTATTTAAAATACTGTTTATTTGTGATTTAACATTAATTAGCATTACATCTATGAGCGATTTTCAGATAACATTTATATATTTTCTTTATTTTTTACTTGTTTTTTTTTTTGTTTTTTCCACAGGACACACAGGAGTTGGCTGGCTCATTCTTTACGCCGAAGCAAGTAAATAGAGGCATTAGCAAAACAAAACCAAACCAAAAGAGAGAGAGGAAAAACAAAAAAAAAGAAGAAGAAAAAAAGGTGCAAATAGTTCACTGTTGCATTTTAAAAAATAGTTCTGCACATTGCATTCATTTTAGATATATTCTTAAAAAAAAAAACAACCAAACCCCAACGTTATGAAAAGCGTAGTTCACAGGGTTACTGTTTCTACATAGGTTGTAATACAACACAAATAATGTAGAAGGTGAAAACAAACCAAAACGAAGCAACAAACAACCAACAACAACAAAAAAAACAACCCAACAAACCCAACGAAGTAAGCAACTGAAAGTTTCCACTATGATTAAAAAAAAAACAACAAACAAACAAACCCAAAACACTGATTCCAGTATTTAGTGAGAGCTAGGAAATAGTTTCCAGGATCCATTCCGACATCGCATTACCACACTGAACACGGTCAAAGCTAACCAGCCCCCAGAACATGCTATAATCAACATCGTGTTTTATTGTGTTTTTTTTGCATGCCAAACCACTCTCCAGCCATATTTAACAATTATATATTGTATAGTATTTCAACTGGCAATTTAGGAATCGCATGGATCATTAAAAAACAAAACAAAACAACCAAGGAAGATGTCCTCCCTACCGGGGATGATGATTTACAGACTATTCGACACAGCGAAGGAATAAAACCCCTCTATGTTAGCTTCTATGGTTAGTTTGTATTTACAATACAGTAAGAGGACTAAAATGACAATATCAGTAAAAATGAGGAAGCGGCAGGACAGCCTTTACCCATGGCACGAGGCTCTGATTTGCTCTGGGTTCATCCAAAGGACAACACAGATTCACGAGACCCTTTCAGAACTCAAATGAAAGCCAAGGGAAAAAAAACAAACCAAACCAAGCCCTACCCCGACGCGTTGCGCTTTGTATGGATCCGAGGTTTAGCTGGATGTCAGGAAAAAGTTCTTCACAGAAAGAGAGAGTGGCCATTGGAATGGGCTGCCCAGGGAGGTGGTGGAGTCACCATCACTGGAGGTGCTTAGGAAGAGAATGGATGGGGCGCTTGGTGCCATGGTTTAGTTGATTAGATGGTGTTGGGTGATAGGTTGGACTCGATCTCAAAGGCCTTTTCCAACCTGGTCAGTTCTATTCTATTGTAAAACCTCTGCTATGGAAATGTCACTTTGCTGATGTAATAAAAATATTCCACAATCCATACCATATACTTGGAAAAAAAAACAACCCCAAAACAAATCACACCCAACTTTTTCCTTTCTTTGTCTCTTCCTATTTCTCCTACTATTTCACTTTCCCTTTTAACAGCTTTTTGTTTCCTTCATTTGGTTGCCGTTAGGAGATTAGTTTTTCTTCATTCGTTAGCGATACCACGAGAGGAAGGGGGGAAACAAAAAAAAGTAAACCCCAAAACAACAAAACCCAAACACCACAAAAATAAACCCACACGCACTCTTTAAAAACACGAATCCAGCTCAATTTTATCTGCTTTTTAATCCTTTTGATTTCTAAGCCCCTGGATTCCTGAATTATAGTTAAAGTATACTCTAAACCAAGCATTCTTAAATACACTCTACTATTAAATGCTTGATTCACATGCTTATAATACCTTTATACTGAGCGGTATACAAACATTTGAACATATAAAATCTTTCTTTTTGTTTTGCCAGTTAAACTAAATTATCAATGTTAAGTGTATAAAATCCCCCCCTTTTCTTGAAAAATAAGGGTTTGCCCCCCCTCCCTCTCCCCCCCCTCCCCCCTCCCCCAAACTGATAGAATAAAAAAGAAGTCTTCAAAAATTATATTTCAATAAACCGAAATATTTGGCAAAAAAGTTACCGAAGAATGGAATTCTTTAGACATTTTGTATAATTCCAAATAAACTTTCTCTTACACAGTTCCCCCCACCCCCCTAATATTATGTGCCAGTGTATCATATTCTATATGATCTAACCTTAAAAAAAACACAACCAAGAGATCGATGGGTGTGTGTGCTGTTACTGCGCACCCACTCCCACAGGGGGTGCAGAAACAGGAAGGAGATGGTCAAAAACAAAACCACGATACAAAAATGTTATGGTCTGGTTACCACATGAGACAGTAGTTTAAAAAAAAAGTTACTCAGCTGTAACTCTCACAAAGACTTTGAACTGCACTGAGAATTTTAAGGTCTGCAAATTTACTCCAAGCAGCTCTGGCCGCTGCGTACTGTGAGGGGACGTGACCTTGCTGTGATGGCAACGGAGCACCGGCCGGTGCGGTTCTACGGGAGACCTTAATGAACGCTCCCAACCCTCACAGCAATTTTGGACACCTGTTAAGTGAGAGGTGAATTAATTTTCCATGAACATGAACATTTTATTTTACCTTTTTTTTTGTTTGTTTGTTTTAAATGTTTGGTTGGTTTTTGAATTCTTTTTTATGTTTTTAAAGCAAAACCTCTTCCAGTTCCTTTTCCTTGTAGGTTAAAAGTCCAGTTACTGCACACCCCTAACGCTAAGCTGTTAACGGTCAACTGAAAGGTTTCCAACGTGCAACGGCTCCTCACGCCAGAACTGCACTCATGCTTCAACTTTCTCCTTCTTTTTACTCTTCTTCAGGAAAGATGGGGTGCGGAATTTCTTCTTCTTCTTTGAGGGGGATTTGGAAGGTGACCCTTCAGGGGACAGGGCCTCTTCTATCTTTTCAGAGCTTTTAATTGTAATCTCCACGCTCTCCACAGTACTGGTGGTTAACTGACTGACTCTCTTGGTGAGGTCTTCTTCCACCTCATGGGCGTCTTCCTTGCCGTTCACCACCACGACTGGCATCTCCACAGAGATCAAGTTGGCATTCTGGATGTAGAGATCTTCGTGATTTTCTGAAAGAACAGGGGAATCTGAAATTACTTATGTACACTGCCATGCCAAAAGCCAGTACTGAAACAAAGTCTGCCAGTCTGGAAAGGGATCCAAAGAATCAAGTCCTTAGGAGCAGCTTTTCCCCCCTTTATTTGTGCACTTCACTCGTTACAAAACAAATACTGTGAAAATGCCATTAAGCAAAGTGGGCTGTAAAAAGTTAACCTTAGCTCTGTCAGGCTGCTCAAGCTATATACAACAGATACAAATACAGCCTGCACAGCACACACACACAGTCTCAAGCATGCTCAGAATTACACCTTACTGCAAGAGACTGATCTATGAAAACGCAGCCACTTCATACAGAAGTATTTAGTGCACTACCCACTCCAAAGGCCGCCTTAGACTTTGCTGGAGAAGCCTTAGACAACAAATAAATCTAATCTTAACATTTCCAATAGCATAAAAAAAGTTAACAGCTCTTCCCTCCACCTCATCAGTATTTAAATTTCAGTATATCCTGAGATATTTTCTGCTTGTGAGGATTACACACTAGAAAAAGATTGGGGAAAATAGTTTTCCAGAGTCCCACCCAGACTTGGTACAAGAAGGCTGCTTTTGGCTCAACCAGCTTCATGTGAGTGTAAAGGCTGCAGCAGCAGAGTGGCTGACTGAGGCTATCAGAGCCATTGGCATTGTACAGAAAGTCACGGAATACCTTCTAACTTTGATGGGACATTTTGCGGGGATTGAGTTTGTGACTGAATTTGTGACACAGAGGAACCGTCATCTGAGAACAATTCCTGTTCAGCATCTGCAGGACAAGATTTCAGTTAGTAGCCATGCAAAAGTAAAAAGTCAAGTAAGAGTGTCAGTGCTAGTACTACAAGATTTAGCTAGCATTGTGTTGCTCATGCTGACAACAACCTCAAGAAGTTACAATGCACAATTTCAACTCTACAGAATGATGTGTGTACACATTTTACCTGCTGACAAGCATTATGTATTAGTTTCTTAATAGAAAGCATTAAAAAGGGTAGCAGGGCTTGCATTCCAGGTAGCATGCCCCAACTAGCCACTAAGTCACACAGTTGCTGTTATAGAAAGTTATTACACTATGCCCAGAATGTGATCTGTGGCAAAGTTGGTTTGTTGCACAGTATTAGTGAAGATGAGTGCACAGGAAGTGATTAAATAAAAATCAGCCCTGAATTAGAATTTCCCTGTGGAACAAAAGTAGTGGAAGAAGACATAAAAAGTGAAAGCAGGTGAGTCTTGCACATAGGGAAAATAAAGGAAGACTAAAAGAAGCCAAAACCAAACAGCTCCAGAAACTTCTGGAAAGAAGTCGCAAATGTGTCCTCAAACCCACTGCAATTCAAGGGTCAAAAATGGAGATCTAATTGGCATAACTTTACCAAATGTAAAGTATCAAGGCACAGTTCCCTTTCCAAGTGAGTCTAGCAGCTTTTTGCTGGGAATTCTCATATCAGAACTGACACAAAAAGAACCCAGAAATCACAGAGCTTTTTTTCTCCTTTGCCATGTGTTTCAGAATCCAAGCAGCAAAGATCACTTTTCAGAGTCCTTCACCCAGATTACTCAGTGAGCTTCCACAAGGAAGTGGAAGGTTACCAGACTGGTTGTGGAGTTGTTATCCTTACAGGTATATTCAAGGCTCAGCTAGACAGACCTGAGCGACTTGATCTAACTTTGAATTCAACTTTGAGGAGGAGGTTGGACTAAGATGACCTTCACAGGCTCTTCCAACCTGCATTATTCTATGATTCCAATAGAAGGAGGAAGAATAAAGGGGAAAAATAAATGAATCACTAAAGGTCATTATGTAAAAGTGAGAGTTTGAAACTCCAAGTCTGCACAGACCTTTCACTGCTTTAATTTTAGCACTGACTGGAGTAGGAACAGAGAACACTTCACAAAAATGTCTACCTTCTCAAGGAATGGTCAGTTCTAAAGCCAAGAAGTGGCCAAAAATAAAAATGCCAATAGGCAGCATGCTAGCATTTGTTACAGCAGATATTTTCAACCTGGAAACGAGCTTATTGTTGAAGTGCAAACCCCAACATTTAAAAACACAGCACTGACCTTCTAACCCTTGCTGCTTGCGCTCAATTGTCCTCTTGTACTCTTCCAGTTCCTTTTCTGTGAGATGGCTGAATGGGTTTGGTGGTGCTGGTGGGGCATGCTCATCATCTTCAAATTGCATTGGCTGGAAAAGAGAAAACCACAACGTTTAAATAAAGAAGACAAAAAAGAGAAGTTAGCAAGAAGTACATGGCAAATCTCTTGCCTTTGCTCAACATTTGCTGATACCAGGCTGGCAGGGAACACAGGGGAAAAAAAAGCCTCACACGTGCATCCAGGCTAAAAGTATCCCATTTAATAAGCATTCAAATAGTAATGAACACTGACCACTGAGCTGTAAATCACCATCCTTTTGCAGCTGCACAATCATTATGTGAGGTTCTTTTTGTACCACGTGGAACAGCTAAAGGAGCAGAGAGCTGCCTGCAAAGCTTTCACTTCAGGGACTAACATAGCCTTCAGAGTTCTTTCAACAGGGATTCAAAAAGGTTTCCCATATTGTCTGCAAAATGCCTCAAGTTCTAGAATGATTTTTTTTCCTGTGCTCACACTCCAGTTTAAGAATCCAATTGGAAAACCTCTTCTGAGATGAATCTTAGAATGCCAACATTTAAATGACTTTCATACTGCAAGAAAATTCATTTGGAAAATAGTGTGGGCTTTCTGCCCCCCCTTGAAATAAATAAGCAAACTCAGTGTCATGTCAAAAGAATGCTAGAAACCAAAGTGAGGAAACAGATGCACTAGCCCACAGATGATGGGAAGGAAGCTCTTGAAATGATAAATTTCCAATTACAACTCAGCACAGTTTGTTAGATACATTCCTAATGGTATCTGCCCTGTTTGCAAGTAAGGATTTATTACTCAAGATAAGATGGGGTGGACAAGAAACTGGAAACTCTCCCTTGCAATAAGAAGTCTGTTTCCAATGTAATCTGCCTTCTCCAAGGTCTTAGACCCAGTTATTTCTGGGCCTCAATCATTTCGTTTAGCAGTGGTTTCCATTGACTGATGAAAGGACTATTTTTAGCACCGTGCACTGCAAAGTTCATCACTTGTTAGCTTAAATGGTCTTAGACAGGGGACCTGCTTCATTAATATTAATGGCAGGCAAACCTACCATGCATAGCTCCATTTAAAACTAACATTTTAAACCTCTGAAATGAGACATGAACAGTATGTACTATACATCCAAACCCTGGCACTGAAATAATCAGTGCTAACAAAAGCACTTAGAAAGAAGACAGCCCAAAGTGCCAAGGACAGGCAGCCAAATCATCTAAATATATGTAAATCAATTAATTATGTCCCACTCACTGGACTTGGCTTTTTATCCACAACAATTCCAGCCAGCAGCTGAGACTGTGGTCCCGCAGTCTTTAGGTCATATCGGTTTTGCTCCCTTATCTATACAGAGAAAAGAAATTGGGTTAGAAACAGTTCATTCTCTTCCTGTGTCCATCAGCAGTGAATGGCTGGAAAATAAAGCAGCTGCACCTAGAAGTTAAGATCTCTCCTTCTAAAGGCACTGCATACGCTGCTTAGCACTCTTGAGTTCTCTCAAATATCTGCCCCAGCTTCTGCACTTCATGTAACTCAGTAGTTAGAAATCAGCTCCAAGGAAAAGCATGTCTCTCAACCTGTCCTCTCCTTCCCCCAAAATAAGCACTCCATGTTAAAGTATTAGATATCTGTGAGCACAGAAGTTTCTGAAGGTCTCCCTTCTGTGAATACCTCACTGTTTTTCCCCAAGCCAACAGTCCCAGCTTCACATTGTCAGCGCTTGAGAGACAGACAGATCAGATATAAACACGAATACAGATGATAAAAAAAATCTACAGCAGAACAAAAAAATAGCAATAAACTATCTAATGAGACAGTGACATGCATCAATTGCAAAATCCTTGTCTGGGACTTGCATTGGTAATCTCTAGATGATTAGAGGGTTCCTTTCCAGTTCTCAGGAAGGGAGTTGCTCCTTCTGACTCCAGTTGAGCCCCCATGGATAACAATATGATGCTTTCCAAGAAACAGAAAAATATGTAATCAAATGGAAAGTATCCTGAGTATCTGCTAATATTGCTCTGCCTAGGGTGGAGTATTTGGTCAGTCAGTGTCTTATGTGCTGGAAGGGAAAAGCAGTGAGATACTTGTGTTTACAGAGAGGTCCAACAATAACTACCATTTTCTTTTTTTTTGACTGCCATTGGGAAGCAAGACTAGACCACAGAAACCTCAGCTTAATAAACACTAGGAAAATTCATACAGAACAGGCTGAGATTACAGCCTGAGGTTGAATCATGCTGTAAATGATGCACAGCAATTTAGTTCATGTTGACACCTAACTACCCACTAAAACGTATAATGGTAAATAGCTGGGACTACCATTTCCAATCTATCATTTCCAGAGTTAACATTTGCCCTCCAAACTACTGCACTCAAAATTTGTGTGTGTATATATATGTGTGTGGTGGGTTGAAATATTAGAATCATATATCATAGTATCATAGTATCATTCAGGGTTGGAAGGCACAACAAGGATCATCTAGTTCCAACCCCCCTGCCATGGCCAGGGACACCCCACACTAGATCAGCCTGGCCACAGCCTCATCCAGCCTGGGCTTAAACACCCCCAGGGACGGGGCCTCGACCACCTCCCTGGACAACACATTCCAGGGTTTCCCCACTCTCATGGGGAAGAACCTCCTCCTCACATCTAGCCTGAATCTCCCCACCTCCAGCTTCATTCCATTCCCCCTAGTCCTATCACTACCTGAGATCCTGAGAAGTCCTTCCCCAGCCTTCCTGTAGGCCCCCTTCAGATACTGGAAGGCCACAATTAGGTCAGCTCGGAGCCTTCTCTTCTGCAGACTGAACAGCCCCAACCCCCTCAGTCTGTCCTCATAGGAGAGGTGCTCCAGCCCTCTGATCATCCTTGTGGCCCTTCTCTGGACACGCTCCAGCATATGTGTGTGTGTGGCTTGTTGTGCCTCTGCATTGCAAACATGTCATAGAATCACAGAGTCACCAAGGTTGGAAGAGACCTCAAAGATCATAAGGTCCAACCTGTAATCATAGAATTGTTAAGGTTGGAAGAGACCTCAAGGATCATCTAGTTCCAACCCCCCTGCCATGGGCAGGGACACCTCACACAAGATCAGGTTCCTCAGAGCCACATCCAGCCTGGCCTCAACAACCTCCAGGGATGGGGTTTTCCACTACCTCCCTGGGCAACCTGTTCCAGTGTCTCACCACTGCCATGGGGAAGAACTTCTTCCTAACATCCAATCTGAACCTACTACTGCACCCTTATCTACAGATTTCACGTACATCATACATTTAAATAGCTGCTTTTTAGTGCCCCAAATCACACACAATGTTAGAAACTTAGCATTTGAAAATGTGACTTTACTGCTGTGTTAATTACTTGAGCATATAATTTTATTGGGAAACGTTACCGTTTTCATTCCATTACACTTTTTACCTTGTTTCTCTTTTCCAACACTTCACTTGGGTTTGTGTTTAGAGGAACAAATTGGTTTGGATCTTCAATTTTGATTGGTGTTCCTCCACTGATAGAGGAGTCATCAGCTTTCATCCACTTAAAGAAGAAAAAGAAAGAAAAAAAGGCAGCTAAAACCCTCAGCATGATGGAGAGAAACAATCCTCTGTATTGTCTTACTATTAAAGAATAGATAGAGACAAAGGACTTTCTGGCTTTATTCTCAATTTCACATGGCACCCACAAAATAATACAAATTCTTTACAGTTCTGTGTGTTTGCCCAAGAGGATTTCAGTTGCCTTGAGCATGCATCATCAACATTAAATACTGGAAGACATTCCTGAAAAAGGCAGTGCTAGCTGTCTGTTATGCAGGCACATTTAGAAAGGATCTGGCATATAGATCCACCAGCTCCAGAACCTTTTCAATGTAATCAGCTTCTGCCTCTGCTAATCACGCACTTGGCAGTTTTTTCACCTCTGTAAGCAGGGTTTTGAGTCGGCTGCTGAAGACGTTTCTCCCAAAGGCTGCCAGCAGGTGGAGCAAACGCTTTTTACTGTTGTACCATGCAACTGGGAGTAGCCTGAGTGCAAATACCAGGCTTCCTAACCCCACTAGAGCCACCTCTCTCCAGGCTGGAACACAGTGAAGGCATCTTGGTGAGCCGAAGAGGGAAAAAGTCTTGATCATTAAAAGTAGTAGCACCAGCAGACGACTCTAAGTCTGTTTTCAGGCGGCTCACAAACATGAAAGGGGCAGTTAGAGACAAATTAAAGCACGTCTCCCACGTGTAGAAAACAATCCATGGGCTGTTTAAAAACCTTACAATATTTGGTAGATAATTACTAGCACAAAAAGAAATAGTAGAAAACCTGTTTTCTACCTCAGGAATTAGAGCAGCTAGTAACAAAAGGGAAATGATGGTTAAATTTTATCATAAACTGTTACTTATCCAGTAAAACCCCTCTCCCCCAAACAGAGGGGCCTCTTAGTATTAATGTCATTAAGCCTCCCCAAAGCCTACTTTTATTTGCTTGATAAACTTATTTGCTAATCCTGACAAAGATTTCCTCATATAAACTATCTGTAATTTACTTTCAAGTAGTGCACAAACTAAGCAACTGTCCACACCATCTACCTACCGTGATCTTAGTCCTGGGACTGGTTTCCCCGTTCCAGGACTCCTCAGGCACATTAACTTTCAAGTATGTGTTTGGAGAGTTCAGCCATCTTGTCTTTTCCCTCTGTTGCCTCTGAGCCAGGAATTTCAGGGGGGAAAGCGGGATTGTATCATCTTCAAAGGAAAAAGCAGTTACAGTGGCTGGGATCTCAACATCACTCTTGTGTCTGGGTTTTTCCCTGACTAATGGTTGCCTATAGGCATAGCCAGTCCTGTATCCCTATAGGGAAGATATAAAAAGAGATCCAAAATATGTTTTAAAATAAATTTAAAATCAGATAAATCAGGAAATGGTACCCAAGAGGTCATGACAGTTCTGTGCTGCCTTGCATGCATTAGACAGGTTCACTGAGATGTTCAGAGAACAGGCTCGTGGTGCTGTCTATCCTTCCTCCATACTATTACCATTCTAGAGGCTGTGCAGTAGCCATTGGACAGAACCCTACTCACACTTTACCTTCCTCCCACCTTTGTGGATGCATGACCACCAAATGACTTCCTGCTCAGGTTATGACCTAGGCAGGTCATGAGAACATTGATCTGCCTTGCACAATGGCACATGCTAGTTCGTGACACTCCCTCATTCCTCACTCTGTTTGTATTGCAGGCTGTTCCAGAATTCATAGTGCAGTGAGATGGACATTTCAAACAAGTAATCACCTTACTTGCTAATTCTACAGCTAATAACAAAATACAGAGGCAATCTGCCATGTCTGTTTACTAGGTGGTGATTAAAATATAGCATTTTGATAGCAAAACCAAAAAGAGCAAACACATTTCTGAGATGGGATGGACAAAATTAAAGTTCAAAACCTAAACTCTTACCAAGACAGGATACTACTGACAGATACACTGACATAATTAAAAACTATGCTAAGCAGAAGGTATTTCATACACTATTACTTATTCTTTATTTGCAAGGAAAAAAAGTAATAATTAGCTTTGCAGAAGCTGTTCTTACAACTCAAATGAGACTATATGGACAAGACCATCAACATGCTCTCACCAGGTTGTCCAGCATCCTCATGAGTGCTTCAAATTCTTGCTCCCCAACTTTCCACTTGTGCTGTGAAGCCATATTAACTCCACCTCCTCCAGTTGCTGCCACACCATGTGTGGAAGGCTTGAACTTCTGCAGGTCCAGTACTAGGAGATTGTCTACCCCACCTGCTCCAGCTAATGCATGAACCTAGAGACATCAACAAGGGCATTTCATTTGTGAAAAAAAACTTTTGGACTCTCCACTTCTCTGAATTCACAGGAGAAACTACCCTGAACACATGCTGCAGTTATTTCTCAGGCTAGTCTTGTACTGGGCAAAAACCCCTATTAAAATAGTGATTCTTATGAAAAAGGATGATAATATCTACTAATAATTGCACTGTAAATGGAGTAAACTCAAATGCAAGCTTTCAGAGTAGCTCAAAAAGTTTTTTCTGCATCACAAGGGTAAATTAATTTTTTGTCTATATCCATTTCAAGATGAATGAGTGATTGAACTTGAAATGGCTGAGCACAAGAGACAAGGAAAGGACTGAAAGACTGCCATTTGCACCTCCCAGTGCCTACTTGGGAGGACATGATTCACTGGAGAACAAGTAGGAGCAAAGTGAAGTATCTAGGGACAGGTTGAAAAGTTATGGAAGGTGGGGACATTCAGTGGTCTCTCTCTGGTAGCTAGGTATTATCAATAACCTAACTAGGTAGTTAGACAAAACAAAGCCAACTGATTTTGGGACTCAAATTAACTTGAAATAAGCTACCCTCTGCCATTGCTCCAAAGACCTTCTGTTTATTTGGTTTTACAAATCTTTGAGATCACAGAGAGAAGTTTCTCTTTTTTTGTCACAACACTCAGCTTTGATAAATGAGCTGTTGACAGATCTGAAGTCACACTGCCACATGCAGCAAGTCCCAGCAAATCTATTATCTGACAGACTCTCTGCAGGAAGCTCACACTCCACAGCATGGAACAAAACCTGTGCCCTTTAGAGTGGAATGACACCAATACTCAGTCAAGGAAGAGTGATACAGTATTTGTTCTGTCACAGGTTGCCTGGAAGAAGAGACCAACCCCTACCTGGCTACAACCTCCCTTCAGGTAGTTGTAGACAGCAATAAGGTCTCCCCTGAGCGTCCTCTTCTGCAGGCTAAACAACCCCAGCTTCCTCAGCCTCTCCTCGTAGGGCTTGTGCTCAAGACCTCTCACCAGCCTTTTTGCTCTTATCTGGTGAGACCTTATTGCTGTGCAACCAGCACCAGAACAAGAGTACACAGTCTCAAGCTGCACCAGGGGAGGTTTAGGCTGGATGTTAGGAAGAAGTTCTTCACAGAAAGGATGATTGGCCATTGGGATGTGCTGCCCAGGAAGGTGGTAGAGTCACCATCACTGAAAGTGTTTGAGAAGAGAGTGGATGAGGCACTTGGTGCCATGGTTTAGTTGATTAGATGGTGTTGGTTGACAGGTTGGACTTGGTGATCTTAAAGGTCTTTTCCAACCTGATTAATTCTATTCGATTCAATTCAATTCTCTTTGACTTTGGCCTGGCACATGACTGCAGGATTCCACAACTCCAAGTATTTTGTTAATTAGAGATCTACCTATCTGGGATGTAATCTAGAACTCAGCAGCAGAAGTGTGTGAAATCAGATACAGATAAATTCTCTCTTACCTGTGTTTCACAGGCCAGCTGCACATTGAAAATATAGTGGAATGCTTCTTCTAGTGTCTCTCCTAGTGCTACCACACCATGGTTTCTCAAGACTAATACCTAGTAAATGAAGACACTAATGTTAAATGGTAGAAACTGGCACAGTACATGAAAATAATTTATTAAGAACTTGAATGAGGTCGAATACCTTGCAACTGGGTCCGAGAACCTTCTGAAGCTGAATTCTCTCTTCCTGTTCATCAAGAGACCCCTGGTAGTCATAGTAAGCAACATCTCCCAGAATCAGAGCCTCTTGTGATATGGGAAGGATGCCACACTTCATAGATGAAACCTATTTCAAGAAAATGAAGCACTAATAATTAGGGAAAAAAAATAATAAACTCTTAAAGCCCAGACCTCAGCCATGCAAGCCTCAGCAGGATGTACTTTGTTTCTTTGCCAGAAGACAGAAAAGTCTTCATAGCGAAAGCTCAGAAAGGATCAATACTTCCCCACTGCCTTAACCTAATTTGGAATAGGGTGACAGCAGTTGCTGTCCAATCTAGGGACAGATAATTATAGGAAAAGATCAATTATCCCAACTAAGTCAGTTTTTGTGGCTTTTATTGAGGTTTAATCCTCAGCATAAGCCTGCATAATGGCTTTTTCTTCTTTCCCACATTTACAACTCAAAACCACCTAATACTAAGGAAGTTACCAATACCTTTTTTTTTCAGTCTGTAGTCAAGGACTGCATGTGTATGCATTTACATATGTTTATATAAAATAGTACAAACTTATCTCAAAACAATTCTTTCAAGTCTCCTTATATTTTTATCCTTGTTACACAAAACATTTTTTAGCTTATGTTAACTGTGACTTGTTTAAACAGTGAGGTAAATCCAAACAGAACATAGCTACTAATTAAGCCACCTACAAATGGAGTTGCATAATGCAAATTAGGATGCATACAGCATACTATGTGGACTAAGATGCTGTAAATGAAGCCTATGTAAACTCTACATTTTACCTCCTCCCCAAGTATAACTGTATCTGAGCATCAGTTTATTCCTGTCCATTTCACTGTGGTGTCCCAGCCCTCTTTCTCTGTTCATTTAATAACATCACACCTCTCTTTACCAGTGTAGAATCCATGCTAAAACTGAAAATAGAACTGCTGTGAGCAGTGATTCAGATTCAGAAATGTGCTTTATGTTCATCAAGAAAACTGAACCTGATTTCTTTTACTCTTTATAGCAGAAGGAATACTTACAGCTGCTGTGGCAGGGGTATGTATGTGTATTACACATTTGACATCAGGGCGTGTAGAGTAGATGGCCACATGTGGACTGAATCCTGCATTGTCAATACTTAGAGTTGTACTTCCCTGGTCAACTACATCTCCTAGGATGTTTACTTTAACCTGGATAAGTCAAACAGAGGAACAATACTCAAAGTTTTCAACAACTGCCATTATCTACAAACTACCCTCCCTTTCTTACCTAGTACTGAATTTCCCCCCCACCCCCACATATTTAGGGCTCAGAGCACAAGTAAAGGAGAGTAGCCATGAATCTGTGTGTCAATAAACCATCCTGCTGTCCAAGCCCTAAACAGCTGTTGGAAGTCCAGCCATGGAAAAAATAAAGATGAGACCTGATACAACATATTTTCCTCTCTGAAGAAAATTCAGCCTCTGAGAGATTTCCATTAGGGGAATTAAATGCATAGGGAATTTTCAAGTTTAATGGAAACATTAAAATAATCATTCCTCTCTCAGCAAAACACAACAGCAGGGTCATATCAGGTCTTGGTCTCATGTTTGTATTTTGATTCTGTGTTTGCTGGTGTAATGCTATCAGTCTCAGACTGCTACCCCTTTCAACTGAAGTAGTTTCTTTACAGATAGATACTAACATGAAGAACATATGGCACGTTCTGCAGCAAGAGACGTGTGGCTTGCAGCTACCATTGCCTAAATGCCAATCTGCAACTTCACTCAGCTCCTTTGTTGTGCCTGGGGAAGATTACACAACTTTATTTCCCCACTTGTAAAGAGAAGAGAGCTGAGTCTACTAACACTACTCCTACAAAGTCATTTCATATGTATTACCATATTGTCAGGTTATAAAAGGTTGCAGTTACACTGAGGCTATTTGGTGAGCTTCATCACAGAGAAAGCAAAACTTTGCTGCTCCACATTGAAGCTGAATACAAAGGAACAGAAAGCAAAGCTAAACTCCAAAAGAAATGCTGAGGACAAAAGATGTTGTATCCAAACAGTTAATCAGCTTTTTATTTAGTGGGTAAAGATTGGAGAAAACAGATCCAAGCCCACACAAAAACCCCTCCAGCACGATTCCATTTAGAAATCTCTTTTAACAGCCATGAAGTCTTTCAGAAAACAGGCTGAGCCTTGCTCGTTGATATAGCAGGTGAATCACATACCAAATTAGAAGCTGAAGCTTCTGAGAAGGACAGACCTCTTGGAATGATTAAAATATGGTCATGTTCTTTGCTTACTCTTACCTGCAAAGGAGGAAGAAAAGGGATTACCAATGCAGTTTTGAATTCCATTATTCAGATGGAAAATTAGTTTTAATGAATAGATAAGACTCCAAATAAAACATTTGATTGTCTAAAATACTTACTGTGATATAGGCATTTGGCAGATGTGCCCACCCAAACAAGTCAGCCAATCTGTACAAACTGGCTAGCTTGCAACGGGTAAGTTTCTCTCCTTTAACAAATGAGGAGGTATCTATCCCAGGTAGGTCGTTGATTGGTGTAATCATTCCATGGCCTACAAAATGGATTAAAAAGATGATGGCCAGTCAGACAAGTAAATGATTTCTAGCTCTGCCATGATCTTCCAGAAGCAGCATGTTTAAACTGTTAGCACAGCAGGAGCAGCTATTGTTAGACTGGAATTGGCCTGCTGGGATTTCTAAGGTCTTCATGGAAAACTTCTGTTACTTTAAGACAACAGGAACCATATCCCTAATTTAATTCTTCACCTCTTTTTCAAACACAAGAGAGATGAAACAAAGGTTTCCTTTGAAGTACCATTTGGATTTTGAGCTCTCTCCTGATTCAAGAGCCTATACAGGACCTGGGACTGTGCCTTAAGGTGTTTGCCACTGATGAAGTATTTTTACACGTTACTTTGAAAAGCACAGAACATCACATTCATGCTGAACTTCTGACACCAGTATAAATAACTTAAAGAGATGTCTCAGTCTTAGCACTTTAATTTAGTCCTAATGGAGAAACTGAAATTAGTGTAAGAGTTCTCAAACCCTTGAACAGAAGGGATCACATCTTCACACCAATGTCACAAATATTGATTCATCTCCTTGACTGGTGTCTAGATAAACATACCCTTCTCCTCTTCACAAATACATGGTGTCCCTTTTGAGAACTACAGCCTTTGCTTCCAGGGAGAGTTATGACCAGAAGTAATTTTGCTTTTCAACAGAAAGACTCTGCACTTTGAGATTAGTCACCCTGTCCAGACCCCTGGACAAATGCATCAGGCAACAGCCAGACCCACAGTCTCACTAACCAGAGATGTGGAGATAAGACTTTTTGGGGGCTTTCTGTTGTTTTCTTCCACTTGTTTTGTTAAATGAAATCTGAAACACTACTATTTTGGGACAAATTCTCAAAAGATGCTGTCAGCTGCCAGTGTACTTCAGGCTTGTAAGCTCTCATATGATGTCCACCCACAGAACTGAAACCGACTTTAACGTTTCAGTGCTTCCTGAGTTGGAAAGAAGAACTTGGGTGTTAACTGAAAGATCCTAGTGACATCTTTATAACTAGAGTGCATACTACTAGTTGTTTTTAAATGTGGGAGCTGTTTGAGTAATGATTCAGTTTGCCAGGCTATTCTCCTCCCTCTATTCTTTCCTTTTTTTATATAACAATTTACATGCAAGAGTAGAAAAAGAAACAATTTAAAGGCTTATGTATTTCACATCTCAGTTTCTGCTCATGCTAGGCTGCTAATAGTAACAGGGCACAGCATTTTGTTCCCCATCTCAGTGAAACTTTTGTTAGTGAATTCTAGAATAGGTGAACAAAAGGGCTCAAAACATTTTGGATATTAAACAAATTATAGACTTTGAAAGAAAGAAAAGCCTAAAAAGGAAAGCTAAGGTCTGTACTGTCTCACAGCTGAAACAAGCTCTGAGAGAACAAACTGTGACAGAAGTCCTGAAAAAAGGAGATCCCAGCATTGGTAAGCCCTGGTGGTAGTGAAATGATTTTTAAAAGGATAGGTTAAAAAGTGCAATTCACATTCACTTACTGAGTGAAGATGAGGAAAAACCGGAAAAGGAGCTTGCTGTAATGTAGTCAGCAATCTGCTGCAACGCAAGCAGTCCACTGGGGTTATTGCCCTTCTTCATCTGTTCTTGAATAAGGCATTCCAGATCTTCTCTAAAGGCCTGCAGAAACATTTGAAAATCATCAAGGAAACCTGGCTTTGACAGAAATAAGATTATTATAGGTGGGGCTGGTAGCTTTGCCTGTTATTGATGTTACGTGAAACTTCCCCTTGGACCTTGTTTTTTAGCTGCTTATAACTTTGCCAAAATGTAACCTTTTGACCTAAATTATATATGCTAAGTACTGGCAGTTTGGGAGGTGGGAGGAAGGAGTTTGGTCACAACAGGTTAACTACTTCCCAGAACAAGAAAATATGAAATGTATTTTTGTGGATGATAACAGAACCCCACCTCCCCACACCCCCCAACTTTTTACCAATAATTAAAGAGTTCTCTGTATTTTGGAAGAGGTACCTGAAATTTGATCAGGATATGTTGTTCTTAGTGCTGAATACTTCTAAACTCTGTAACCCCCCTGGAAATCCATCCCAATGTGATAAAGTTATAAACAACTGGAAAACTGGAGCTCATCCACGCTCAAGGAGTATCACTGACAGGCAAAAACTAGGAGGAACGCTGGGATATCATCTCCTTTCTGTTTCTTTCCTTCTCCCAGAAGGAAAAACCTGTCCCATTTCTCCTGTATAAAGTGTCCATAACCCCAGGAGATAAATGCTTGCAGAATGTATAATGAAAAAGGTTTTTCCCAGCATCAAATTTAATATAGTAGGCACTGTGGGCAAAGCCTGCTCCTAGATGAACCACTAGCCACAACAAATGCCAGTCCTAGAACTGCTTCAGTACTCACATTTCTACATTAAGTAAATTCCACTGCTTTGCAATCTTCCCTTACAGGTTATATTTTCTAACCCTCTCATTAGTTCTTGGCAGCACCTTCCAGCTTGTGCCTGAACCAGAAGTACGCAAAGCTGCACACAACATGAGCTGAGCTATATTGTGAATGTTCTTGCTGGTTCATTCCAGAAAGACATTTGGTGTCTTTACCACGCAGCTGGCTCCTATTATAACTCCAGGCTATTCCCTCTGTGTAATTGCTCCTTTCACTTTGCCTTCCTTAGCAGAGGACTTGTTCTCAATTAAAAAAGAAAATAGTTCTGTGTGGCAAAAGGAATTTCTTCACTGTACTTCAATCCAGCCCTCCAAAACACCCCACTTTGGGGTTGAATCCATCACTCTCATGACACAGACTGTTTGTTAACGAGTTTTGACTACAAGAGAGTGCTACTAGCCTCCCAAAAAAACATTAGAATAGAATAGAATTAACCAGGTTGGAAAAGACCTCTGGGATCAAGTCCAACCTATCACCCAATACTATCTAATCAACTAAACCATGGCACCAAGTGCCTCATCCAGTCTCTTTTTAAACAAACACCTCCAGTGATGGTGACTCCCTGGGCAGCACATTCCAATGGCCAATCACTCTCTCTGTGAAGAATTTCTTCCTAACATCCAGCCCAAACCTCCCCTGGTGCAGCTTGAGACTGTGTCCTGCTGTTCTGGTGCTGCTTTTCTGGGAGATGAGACCAACCCCCACCTGGCTAGAGCCTCCCTTCAGGTAGTTGTAGACAGCAGTAAGGTCTCCCCTGAGTCTCCTCCAGGCTAATCAACCCCAGCTCCCTCAGCCTCTTCTCACAGGGCTTGTGCTCCAAACCCCTCACCGGCTTTGTTGCCCTTATCAAGACTCTACTTGTTATGGCCCCTCAGCTGGACAGCTGAGCACCTGTAACTACACTTTAATTTCCAAGTTCTCAGACACTCGTGATCTTCCTCAGAGTAATTTTGTCAGGACTGTGTGCACCTTAGACTTGGCAGATTTCCACAGGTCTCTAAAAACTCACATGGACTGACTACGCAGCAACCTGACTATGCAGCAACCTGTTACATGGATCTCTCAGTGGAGACCAGACTGGGCATGCTGCATCCCCCAAAGAGCTGAACAACCTCTTGCTAGCCTGAAGACACAGGTTTTTCTCTTTGGTGCCTGCTGTAGGTAAGATCTATGCAGTAGGGGAAAGGTGCAGATGCAGAAAAGAGGAGAAGAAACATGGAATTGATGAGAAAAGGAATCTTGCTGGGAATGGGAGAAAACAAGTAAAAGGCATGGGAGGTACATCAGCATTGAGAAGCCATAAGGGAAACTGATGGGATGTGTTTATGGGGACACAATTGTCAGAAAGGCAAACAAGGATTTGTGGTTAGAAAAACCACCCTGACTTTCAGCCCTCATCTCTCAGCAGATGAATGTGAAACCCACACCTTTCGATCAGATTCAGCTTTGAGGATGGCCATCATCAGGACTCCACGCATTCCAGTGGCAACATGGGTGTGATGTTTGCTGACAAAATAATGAGCATTGTCCCCAGCCTGGAACCTGAATACAGCTGCAAGCCCAGGCTGCTGGAAGTCAGACATGCAGAAGATGACCCTCTTGCACACAGATAATAACCTTTAAGCATACCACATTCCTTTAGTCCCCATGCCTCATTTGGCACACGGTGGCTAGTTCTCAGTAGGAAAGGAATTCAGTATTTTTTCTCCTGTTGCATGCTACTCGTACTCTGTGGCATGACAATGATTAGTTATCTGACAAGACTTTCCCTGGGCAGATAATTACTGTAAAACCAAGTGTTCCACAAGCACTATCTTACTGATCTCCAAAACACACCTTTCAGGTGCAGTAGGGCCCTGCCATCATTTCCACAGAGCAGGAGAGAGGAGGCTGAGCTTAGAGGCTTCCACCAGTTTGGGACATTCATGCTGAGGCCCAGAGCCCTGTTTGCAGAGTGCTGGACAGTGAGCAGCTTCTTGCATACTCAAAGCACAACCCTCAGGAAAAACTCAAGAGCAGGACTAAGTGTTTAATGTGCTGCTGTACTTCAGGGGCATACACAGCAAAAATAATTAATCACAATCTGAACAACCAGGTTAGTACCTGAATCTGAGCAACTCTCACTACAACCAATGTGGTTTGGAATGAAACTCAGATGCACTTGACTTAAGACAATCCTCTGTAGAAGACAAAGACTTTTCATATCACTAGAAGAAAGCATTTTCACAGTATCACAGTATAACTAAGGTTGGAAGAGACCTCGAGGATTATCGAGTCCAACCTATCAACACAGACCTCATGACTAGACCATAGCACCAAGTGCCACGTCCAATCCCCTCTTGAACACCTCCAGGGACAGTGACTCCACCACCTCCCTGGGCAGCACATTCCAGTGACAAACAACTCGCTTGGTGAAGAACTTTCTCCTCACCTCGAGTCCAAACCTCCCCTGGCACAGCTTGAGACTGTGTCCCCTTGTTCTGGTGCTGGTTGCCTGGGAGAAGAGACCAACCCCCTCCTGGCTACAACCACCTTTCAGGTAGTTGTAGAGGGCAATGAGGTCACCCCTGAGCCTCCTCTTCTCCAGGCTAAACAATCCCAGCTCCCTCAGCCTCTCCTCATAGGGCTTGTGCTCAAGGCCTCTCCCCAGCCTTGTTGCTCTTCTCTGGACATGTTCAAGTGTCTCAATGTCCTTCTTAAACTGAGGGACCCAGAACTGGACACAGTACTCAAGATAATGATGGTTGATTAATGATGGTTGATGGTTGAACAGCTCATACTGCATAGAATTACACAGAATCATAGAACAGGCTGGCTTGGGAGGGACCTCCAAAGGCCATCTAGTCCAACCCCCTCTGCAGTAAGGAGGGGCATTCTCATCTAGATCAAGCTGCCCAGAGCCCTGTCAAGCCTCATGTTGAATATCTCCAGGGATGGGTCCCCAACCACCTCTCTGGGCAACCTGTTCCAGTGTTACACTACCCTCGTGGTAAATAACTTGTTCCTAACATCCATAGGAAAAACAAAGAACAAACAAAAGACTCAAGGTCCTACCTTTGATTTCTACTAACCTGCTTGAAAGGTCAAAAAAGGTAGAATAACATCAGAGGTACTTCCTTGGTCCTTTACCCATCATCTCCTTCACCCTACAGAATGCTTCTTCACTAAAATAATCCCCCAAACCAGATTTTCTAGCATCAGTTATCCCAGGGTCAGCTCCCTTTTCTGCAAATGGTTCACCATGAGGCTATAGTTTCATGGCTCTTTGTCCCTCTATTACTGTGATCCATTAAGCAAGGAGAGACACAACCACTGCCTAATATATTTCATCAGCAAGCTACACCAACTCTTATTTTCAAGTTCAGCCATTCTAAGACATTAAATTACTTTGCAACTACTCCTGAAAGAGGCCCCCCCCTGCACGAAAACTCTGCCATTTCACACTCTGCAAAGGCTGAAATGCTCTTTCACTCTTGTTTACAATATGTACATAAGGAAACTGCACATTTGTAGTCTCCTGGGGGCCATATGGAAGGCAGAATTCACGGAATTCATGGAAGCATTTGCTTGGGAGGAGAAGGAGCAAAACCAGTTATCTGCATTACATTAAATCACACTTCAATTCAACAAGGACAACAAAAATGATCTGCAAAAACATTCACACTAAGCTCTTATTAGTCATAGTCAGACTTTTTTTTAAACCTGTAGGAGTAGTTACTTCTAGAGCATAAAGAAGGCACTATAATGTATTTTGGGTTGGTGTTTTTTTTCCTTCCCCACAGTTTTTTGTTGTTGTTTATTTTTTATTGTATTTTGAATTCTGCTTTCTGCTCATGCCATTTTCATTCTTCTGAGCTTAGTTTTGCTCCCTGATGCTGACTGTAGTAACTCGTACACTTGCTGAGGCTCCTCCAAATGAGGATTTAGTGTTGCAGCAACGATGTTGTTAAACTGAACAACTGAATTGAGGGTGGCTGTCAATGGGTCTACGTCCAAGTGGAGGCCAGTGACAAGCGGAGTCCCTCAGGGATCAGTCCTGGGACCTGTCTTGTTCAACATCTTTGTCAGTGACATGGACAGTGGCATTGAGTGCACCCTCAGCAAGTCTGCTGATGACACCAAGCTGTGTGGTGCAGCAGACACGCTGGAGGGAAGGGAGGCCATCCAGTGGGACCTTGACAGGCTGGAGAGGTGGGCCCATGACAACCTCATGAGGTTCAACAAGAGCAAGTGCAGGGTCCTGCGTCTGGGTCAGGTCTGGATCCCAAGCACCGATACAGGCTGGGCAGGGACTGGCTTGAGAGCAGCACTGAAGAAAAGGACCTGGGAGTGCTGGTGGATGAGAAGCTCAACATGAGCACTCAGTGTGCACTTGCAGCCCAGAAAGCCAATCACATCCTGGGCTGCAGCAAGAGAAGTGTAGCCAGCAGGTTGAGGGAGGTGATTCTCCCCCTCTACTCTACTCTGGTGAGACTGCACCTGGAGTACTGCATCCAGTTCTGGAGCCCCTATTACAGGAAGGATCTGGAGGTGCTGGAGCGTGTCCAGAGAAGGGTCATGAGGACGATCAGAGGGCTGGAGCTCCTCTCCTATGAGGAGAGACTGAGGGAGTTGGGGCTGTTCAGTCTGGAGAAGAGAAGGCTCCAAGGAGACCTAATTGTGGCCTTCCAGTATCTTATGGGGGCTACAAGAAAGCTGGGGAGGGACTTTTTAGGGTGTCAGAGAGTGATAGGACTAGGGGGAATGGAAAGAAAAAAAAGAAATTGTAGATTTGTATTGGATGTTAGGAAGAAGTTCTTCCCCATGAGGGTGGTGAGACACCAGAACAGGTTGCCCAGGGAGGTGGTGGAAGCCTCATGCCTGGAGATTTTTAAGGCCAGGCTGGATGTGTCTCTGGGCAGCCTGATGTAGTGTGAGGTGTCCCTGCCCATGGCAGGTGGGTTGGAACTGGATGATCCTTGAGGTCCCTTCCAACCTTAACATTTCTATGATTCTGTAAGTAGCTTGCCTTAAAAATCATTTTAAAAATAACAGAAGACAGGTAAGAGGAGACAGGGCAAGGAACAATTATGGAGACTTGAGCTGTAAAAGGCAGTTAAGGATATAGAGGAATGGCATGAAGTATGCCATTTATCCCCATGCCAGTGCACAACAGTCTTTTTTAGCAGACTGCAGCCTTCAGCATGTCACACACATGACTCACACACGTTCCTCCATGCACACTTATGAATATTTCAACACCTTTTGCTCACTGCTGCAGATATTTACAACTTAGATCTGTATGTCCATAGATAAACATCCCACATAATGCTAACACAACCTTCCTCCAATTCTGGTAATTCCTGATCAGCTCCCATGAAGGGCATCACCTTCTGGACAACAATTTACCTTAAACACTAGCCCATTAAGTGAATGATGTTTATTGGGGCCATACTAGTTTCTTTACAGACACTACCACACAGGGCTCTGATTTTGGGGACTGAGCCATTCAGCAACAGGAATCTGCTTTTGAAAAGCCTAACTGCAGCTTGTAGACCAAGCAGTTTGGCTTTGCTTCAAAATCATGAGAGTACAACATTTTTTATATATATATATATATATGGCATTACAAGACAACTGCCCACAAATGACCAATTGAAAGCCATGCTTGAGTGAGATGCTTTCAATAAAATGACAAACACTCTGCTCTGGCACAAAGCAGACATTTTTCCAGTGGAAAGGTCACTAGTAATTTCAGATGTAGTATTTGACAAGAAAATGCTGAGATAGGAGAAACTGTACTGTCAGATGAATGAAAAATGATGTTATTCAGCTGTCTGCTCAGCATTGCTCAATAAAAGGGAAAGTTTCAGCTCTGGGATTTAGATAGTTGTGAGGGTACACGTGTGTGGTTTTAAACCACTAATATCTTAGACATAAGATGATACTGTGACAAGACCAGCAAATTTTTACATCAGTAAAAGTGAACAGCACAGCATCTTGTGGCTGCCCATGCTCCCCATCAACACAGCCACCTTGCCAACACCTCTGGCTGTACTGCTTCTGGACTTGGCTTGTGCCTGCACTGGTGCTACAGGCAAGGCTGTCACCTAGATAACCTATCCACTGCAGCTGAGAATTGCTTCCTGTTTGCACAGGTATCCTTCTGCCTTCAGTGAGCTCACCTGTCCAACCAAGAACCAGTGTCCCACTTCATTTGTGCTGGAACAGCACTTCAAGCATTCTGCCCTAAGTTTGCATGGAGAACAGGTTGTGGTATAAAAACTGGGCCCACAACAGGCACTGGAAAGGAGCTAAAGCAATATTTTGGACAAGATGCACAACTGTAAGAATGAGGAGCAGAGCTTTTATTCACCTAGCAGGAGCTAGCCACCTAAGTGAGCCTCACCTCAGCATGCAACAGGCTGAAAAACTTCTCTGCCACTACTACCAGCTGAGGCTGCTCTCCTCAAAACTGCAGTGAGCTGAACTACATTAAGTTGCATTGGAGAAAAACATAGTTTTGCACTTAATATAATGAACAAAAGCATCCCCTGAATAGCCAAGCCTGTCAGCTGCTGACATGACTGCCCTGACCTGGCAGTGCACAGCTGCTTTGCCTTCATCTCACCCACCTTCTGAATGCCACTTTGCTACCTTGCACTGAAACATGAATTTCTTCACAACTCACCAGTAAAAATTTACAGAGCAGCTCTACTTGTTCCTAAAACAACTTCCAAAACTCCACTGTTTTCAAACTTCCTAAAAGGCCAGTCAGCTCTCCTATACCAGCTTAGCCATGCTTGCATGCTACTGCAGCCTGCAGAACAGATACAGCTTTTCTTGATGAAGCCATTAACTGCACAATTATACATAGAAGAATAGAATACGTAGAATAAACCAGGTTGGAAGAGACCTTCAGGATCATCGCGTCCAACCCATCAACCAATCCAACCCACCTAAACAACTAACCCATGGCACCAAGCACCTCATCAAGTCTATGTCTAGGTCTTTCTAATATAACAAAATTACTTCTCCAGAAATATTTGCAATCATCTTCCAAATACACATCATGAACTCAAGCAGTTTAGACGCAAAAAGCTTTTAACTTAGACTTGTGAGGGCTCTCTGAAAGTCAAGAGTGAAGTTACAAGCCTCAGTTCTGACTCATTTACTTCCATTTTCTTTCAGGACAGTCTAAGTGTGAGCAGACAGTGTAAATTTGGGCTTTAAAAAAAAATCAAAGCAACATTTGCACATACTAGTTGACTACTGGTATTTTTCAGTCAACATAAGCAGAAAAACTAGAATAACCAACTTGCTGGAATGACCTATTTTACATGTATGCACATTTATATCTAGCATAATGGTGCTAGAAAGTTTTAGTACTAATCTCTTCATCTTGGTAGGCAGCTCACTGAGGATGTTAAGTATGCAGGCTCCTAAGTATTTTGACTATCTTTTTTCTGGGCATTGTTTCTTGACCATTGATTTCTCCATGTAGTCATTGTTCACTCAAAAGCAGAAATACAATGGTAAGATTTCCACCCACCCCCCTGTAAATAGGGAAAAACAATGGTAGACAGGTCATCTACAAACACTCCACACCACTGCAAACCTCTAGGAGGAGAAAGCATGTGCTCCCATTATGGCTAATTAGAGTAAGGTCCAGCCAGCATGATAAGTCAGTCAACAGAAAAGCAGTTATGTGAGGTTCCCATGTCTAGTAAGAGCACTGCTGTCAGTCTAAATGCTGTGGAACACTACTGGAACCCCCCTCACCCATTTTCACATTTGCCCCTTTTTTGATCAGAGTTGAGATATTTTAAATACTTGTTTTTTTAAGGGGTCTAATTCAACTCATTTATACAGAGGTGTGCCCACAGGGAGGTTTTCTAAACCAAATTAGCACCATCAAAGAAAAGTTTCAAAACTTAACTGGTATTTTGTTCTTGAGAGCGAAGAGGAGACGCTAGCTTTGACTCCCGTGCTGTAAAGGCAGCTGCCCACGGAGAGGAAGACCTTCAGTGAAGCAGCCGATACGGCTTCCTAAGAGGCTGCTTCAAAACCAGGGTTTAGATACAAACAACCGGTGCCCTGAGTGGAAAAGGGTGGAGCTGGCCACAAAAAAACCGCCAGTGAGTTAAGGCTGGCGGGGAAAAGATAAGAGTCACAAAAAGCGTTTGTTAACACCACGAAGAAACCGGGAGGGGGAAGAGGGGAGGGCTCTGTGTTAAGACTGAAACAAACTGGGTCAGCAATAAACACAGGGAACTAGGTAAAGTTATAATAATCTCTTCACTTGCAGTGAAGCGTGTGAGTATCTGGGGTGGACTCAGTGACTTGACTGACAGTAAGCTGGTGTCACATACGGAGCTCAGCCTGCGCCGGTTTTTCCGGCTCCTCTAACCTCTACACACCAGCTTTCCTCTGAGAGCTGAAGCAGTGTGTTTACTCCTGCAATAAGCAGCCTAGAGATAACCCATGATTAAAGCAGAACTGAACTCCTTTGCACAGCCCATCTTCAGCACACCCAGCTCCCGAAGCCCCAGCAATCCCCACGCTCAGACAATTGCTGCTGTGAACCGAGGGTCTGGGTTCCTGCCTTGTGCTTTCTCAGGTAGGAAAGCAACGCTATGCAGCTTGCTAGATGACACAACTCCCAACATTCAAAACACTAGAAGAAATCAGATTTCAGGGTTTTTTTCAGGGATCTTACACATTTCTGAGCATAATTGTTTTGTTCAGTAAGAGCAGGGAGAGTAGGAACCCACGTGGTGGCAATGCATCAGGACAGAGGACGGGCAGAGGTCTTGCAGGATAGTCTGGATGCTCATGCTCCTGCAGCCAGGGAGGAAGGTCAGTCAGTCACAGCTTTCCAGAATTTTCCAGGAAAAGGACTTAAAAGTTAATACAGCTAAGTCCTTTACATTGATATTTATTACTTGTACTGCAGTGGAAGCCCCTCTTCCTGCTCTCCCCTGAACAATTTGATGCCTTTATTTGACACAATTTACAAGACTACTGAATGAAAGATGGTGGATTTTGTTGCAAAGCATTTTGCTTTATCTCCTTACCACTTACCTATGGAATTAATCCAGATCAGGGTGTTACTTACAATGAATAACTTCAAACACATCTGGGAGCATAGGAAAGCTGCCAGGCAACAAGAAGATGGATCTGATTGTTCAATGATTTGAATAATCTAAAGAACATGGTACCAAAAGTACAGGCAGGATCTGCAGATGCTCCCCTGAAGTAACAAAAACCTCAACGCCAAGCAGTTAGCAACCAACAGGAAGATTAGAAATATGGATGAAGTCAGGGTGAGGGCAGAAGGATTTGGAAATTGTTACCATTTGTATCTAATGAAACCACAGTTTAACCTAAATGGAAAGCAGCAACATGGAAATAAAAGAGGAATGAAAGGTGACTCTTGACAGAAGGAAGCAGGGACAAAATCTCACAATTGCACCTGTGGTTCAGGACACAGGTATGAACTGACCATGAATCTTCACAGCTATAGAAATGGAAGTTAGACCATGGAACTTCTTAGTTTCTCCTAGAGATCCAGTGGATATAGCCTTGATTTAAAATGTTGAGCTTGCCCAGTCCCCAGCGGGGACCTCAGAGGGACACTGCGTGTCGTATCTTAAATGACAGGCCAAGTTGAGCTCATTTCCCCTGGTGAACAGAATACTGCATAGGTTGTACGAGAAGAGCATGTGATTAAATAAGTTATTGTGATGAGGGAAGAGGGATATCAGAGGGATATCCCCAGAGGGATATCAGGACGATGTCAGAGAAAACTGAAGCCCGAGAAGAGAATTGCAATGTGAGAGGCCTACCCAGCTTGGTGGTTGCATGGGGATGGATAAGGTTGTGAGACCTTCCTGGTCAAAGGGTGACACTCCTGAAGGACATGAAAGGCTTTTGAACTTGTGGTGAAAGAATTGGAAGCTGCATCATGTGAGGAACTGAAAGGACAGTGATATTTTAAGAAAATGAACTGCCCCAAGAGGGAGTGGCACTGTGAAAATACTGCACATTCACTCAATACACAATAATGTAAGCTAGACAACTGCTAAAGCTGGGGAGAAAAAAAGAAATCAACCCATCCTTCATCTCTGTCCTGGTGGTTTGAAAATAACATAGCCAGAAAAATTCCAGTGTGGGTGGCTTTGCTTGTTTTTGGGGAGAAAAATCTGCCTGCACGCTCAGTCAGACCTCTGAATAGATGAGTAGCTAAACTAAACTTATCTCCTCATGCTTTTGGGCAAGACTAGCTGGTGGGAGAGGCAGGGGCGTGTATGCATGTACAAGGCAGGAAGGAAGAGCAGCAGAAGAAAGAACTTTTGAAGCTCAGCATAAAAAAAACCTCTCTGATTTTGCATTCAGGACAACCAGACCTGAAGCAGCACTCACATGCCATGGCAGCACCGTGGCAGGAATTGCTCCAAACACCTGGCAGAGCCACAATAGATTGGTACATTCTTTCTACATCCAACACGAAATTAAAGCAAAGCATAAAGAGATCCTGCCAAAGTGCTCAACTTTAAACCAAAAAAGCCTCAAATAACTGTGTTTCATATGTAAAAATCACAAGGGCACATTCATTGGGTCTTGACAAGCCACACAAGACTTTCAGTAGTGAGTTTAAAAGATAAACTGGGCACTTACCTTCCAATAATGGCCTATCTCTAAGTATTTCAGCTGTGCAACTCACTTCATACACTAACTTGACTACTCCAACATTTTCTTCATCAGTAAAAATAATTATCTCACATTACAGCCTCTCTTCTGGAGAAGACTGTATCCTCTCCCATGTCTGCTCTGGCCTGTATTTTTTCTTTAAATACAGTGATAAAAAGTGGACATAAGGTGCTCCTCCATGGAGCTTAAGCAGTGATCCTAATTTCCTCTCAGGTTACACACAGAGGCCTGTTAGCTAAAGCCTATAGCTATCTTTCCTGCTGGTTAGGTAATTATTTCACATGGTCTCACTTCGCTGGAAGCAGCGTGCCACTGCTGCCTGCCCACAGAAACACACACCACCTTCCCTTGCTGCTCCACGAGGGCTGTCAGGAGCTTCTCCCTTCTGTAAGTTCATGCAGCTCCTTGATGCTGAACTGACTGTTCTTCACACACCGTAACTGCACAACCATTGCTTATTTAAAGTGTTTTTGAAGCTTCTGGTTGCCATGGTGAGGGTACCAGAGAAGTGAAAGAAGGAAATGAAAGCCAGGAGCACAAGGACTTGTATACCATAACTGAAATAAGGGTTTAGATGATAGAATAGAATAAAATAGAATAGAATAGAGAATAGAATAGAATAGAATAGACCAGACCAGGTTGGAAGAGACCTTCAAGATCATCGTGTCCAACACCACCTAATCAACTAAACCATGCAACCAAGCAGCCTATCAAGTCTCCTCCTGAACACCTCCAGTGATGGTGACTCCACCACCTCCTCGGGCAGCCCATTCCAATGGGCAATCACAGATTAAGATTTACTCTTTGAAAGAGGTAGTTACTCTGTGTAACAAGCAATGTATGATTGTTTAGCATATAAAAAGGAAAAAAAAAGTCTGAAATTAAAAGTAGGTTAAGCTGGAAAACCTAAGAAAAGCTGATAAACCCATCTTGACAAATTTTGGATATATTACAGGTCAAGTATGTGAGATCCAGTGAAAAACAACAGAATTAGTTCAATGCCTACATGCAGCAATGACACAGCAGGCATTTCTGAAATATCTTTAATAGCAGTACCTCTGGATGCTGTCAGGCTGCTCAGACCCAGCAGATCTTAATTTCTTCCCACCTTTCTAACAGACACAGAACAAGGCACATGGAGGTCCTTTCAGACTCCCCAAGCCATCTGATGCTCACAGGTTACATCCAGCATTAAGAAAATGCGTCTGAGAATTCACTGATAACGTCAGGATATCCTTTGTGGGCACTGGTCATAACACTCCTATGACTTGCTTAAGACTTATTCTGAACAGACTTTATAGGTACAGACTTTAAGACATTAGCAATCATCAGAAGTAATGGGAACAGCTTTCCAGTAGCTTTTGAATTATTTACTTGAGGAAAGGGAAATTGCACATCAGAGGGGAGTAGTCAGCTTGCACATCAATATGTGCATCAAACAGCACATCAGAGAGATGCAGCAGTTTGATGTCTGAAGATGTCTGGTCAGGGCTGTGGCCTTTAAAATGCCATGTACTATACAAAACACACCGTGGTTCCTGAGATATATTCTCTAATTTATTTTCTTGCTGAAGGATTTAGATCTTCCTGCTTGAAAGAAAAAGGCATTTTAATAAAACAGATTAAATCAGTACCTAAGCTTCCCAGTATATGACAGTGATTAACCCTTTAGATTTACACCATAATCCTTTGCTCAGAGGAAGGGCACATTCAAACAAGCTCACCTCAAGCCCATACATGCTTGTGTGTTTTTAAGGAAGGCATTACCCTTGCTACATATGCTTCATATTTACTAATACCTGCCAGAAGATGAGTCAATGACTACTGCTCTGATGTGAAGGTAAGCATCTAAGACTGGTTGAAGATTTACCAGTGTGCAAGATCTTTAAAATGTGTGATAACCTCTCTTCCTCTTCTGCCAAACACCTTCAAACTATTTCCTCCTTGCTGACTGGAATAAACCAAAGAACCAACAAAGCTCTAGGCAAACTCCTCATGCAATGCAATTCTGCATCTATAGAACAAAAATGTTACATGCAATACTCTTTAATTCAACCCTGAACCTGTGTTACAAAGCCTGGCAACAGGAAAAGCCCTTTCTAGCCCTTTTGTGACAAATTTTAACTTCAGGACAAAACAAGGTAATAATTTCCAGTCCTATGAACACTATGGTACATTGTAGATGGAACTTGGAAGAAATAATGCAGTTTCTATCCCCAGGTCAGTTATGAAAGGCTGTGGATGTTGTTTACCTGGACTTTAGCAAAGCCTTTGACACTGTTTCCCACAGCATCCTCCTGGAGAAACTGGCTGTTCATGGCTTGGATGGGTGGATGCTTTGCTAAGTAAAAAAACTGGCTGGATGGCTGAGCACAAAGGGTGGTGATGAATGGAGTTAAATCCAGTTGGAAGCTGGTCACAAGTGGTGTTCCCAGGGCTCAGTTTTGGGGCCAGTTCTCTTTAATGTCTTATCAATGTTCTCAAGGACAAGACTGAAAACATTCTCAGTAAATTTGTAGATGACACTAAGCTGGGAGGGAGTGTTGATCAGCTCAAAGGTAGGAAGGCTCTGCAGAGGGATCTGGACTGGCTGGATCAATGGGCTGAGGTCAGTTGTATGAGGTTTAACAAGGCCATGTGCCAGGTCCTGCGCTTCAGTCACAACAACCCCAGGCAATGCTACAGGCCTGGGGCAGATGGGCTGGAAAGCTGCCCCACAGAGAAAGACCTGGGGGTGTTGATCACCGGCCAGCTGAACAGGGGCCAGCAGTCAGGCAGCCAAGAAGGCAAACAGCATGCTGGGCTGTAGGAGGAATAGTGTGTCCAGCAGGAGTAGGGTGATAGTGCCCTTGTATTCAACACTGGTGAGGCCATGTTTCAAATACTGTGTTCAGTTTTGGGCCACTCACTACAAGGACATTGGCATCATGGAGCAGGTCCATAGAAGGGCAAGGAAGCTGGTGAAGGGTCTAGAGAATAAGTCTTACGAGGAGCAGAGAAAACTGGGGTTGTTTAGCTTGAAGAAAAGGAGGGTGAGGGGAGACCTTACTGCTCTCTACAACCACCTGAAAGGAGGTCGTAGTGAGTTGGGTGTTGATCTTTTCTCCCTAGTAACAAGTGCTGAGAATAAACAGCTCAAGTTGCCCAGGTGAGGTTTAGATTGGATATCAAAAGAAACATTTTCACTGAAATGGTTATCGAACACTGGAATTGGTTCCACAAGGAGGTGGGTGAATCACCATCCCTAGAAGTGTTTTAAAGACACATAGATGTAGCACTAAGGGACATGGTTTAGCACCAGACTTGGTAATAAAGTTAAATGACCTTCAAGGTCTTTTCCAACTGAAATGGTTCTCTGACATTTGCTTGATAGACATTCAGCCAAAGATAGCGTATTTAAAAGTGCTTTTCTCAGAGGAGAAATCACAACAGGGTTCCTCTACGTTTTCTACATCAAGAAGAGTATCAAGAGCTACTTGAGGGGAACTGGTAGCTCAGACACCCCTTCTTCGTGCTTGATTGCACGCTCAGCTCCCAGGTTCCCGTTTCTCCCTGGCAGACACTAAAAGCCAAGCAGGCGGCAGGCCCCTGGCCTATTTGGACAACTGTTCTCTTATACAACAAAAACTTGCTATTTGTTTGGCAGCTCCAAACAGTCACTTGCCAAAAAGCGCTCCGCTCAGCTTCTTCTGTGGCAGGACACTAACGGCATTTGTCCTCCAACTTTCTGTTAAAGCAGTTACCTAGACAAAGAGGTGACCCATCTTCAGCCCCCCTTCTAAAACCTGCACACTGACACTACATCTGCTGAAAAACAACCACAGAGGCTGCAGCAAAGGGACGTGTATTACATTTGCCAGACTTGGCAAAAGGTCCCCCAGATTGCTAAGGAAATAGTTATGCTTATTAGATTCAACACTGCTGTTGAAAGGACAAAAAACCCCAACCAACCCCAAAACCCAACACATGTACAAACCCAAACAGGATCTCTGTAACTTATTTTTATCTGTTAAGATAAAGATCTAGTCTTTGCTGTGAGTCCTGGCTACTCAAAGTGAATATTTTAACAGGAAGCAGCAGACTGTGATCACATTTTACAATCAAATGTTTAACATAAAATTATCATTATTAAAGCATTATGCAATACCTCCTCAGAGCGCTGGCTTTGCAGCCAAGACCTTTTATAAAGAAAAGCTTGCACAAATTGACTTGAAAAGTAATAAATTCCTTAGTCAACAGGTTCACATTATACTCGGAGCAGCACAGGGATCCAAGAGGCACTCCACGACAACACTTTAGCAAACAATCCTGTTATTCATGGCTGACTATAATAGGGTGATTACTAACAGCTGTCTGCAATCTCATTACATATGGAAAGGATTCAAAAAAATTACAGAAGCAGCACCCCAACTTACAGAGCAACTGAAGAGAGATGTATCTGTAAAGCTGCTCAACCCCTTCCCAGTCCCATTATCCTCATTACTCATACTGCAGCCCAACACCCCCAAGAGGCTCACCCTCATAGTCCTTACTCACTCCCTGTGGTTCCAAAATACACATGACAATAGTTTCCAATGTATTCATCAGGTTAAACCCAAAGCATACATCTATTAAAACAGAAATTAAAACTAATAGAAACATTTTAATAGACTTAATTTCATATGGAGCCTACACAAGTAATGAACTTAGACAACCAGTAGATGAGTGTTAATTTGGTCAAGTAGAGGTATGATCATGCCAAGGACAAGAAGAGAACACAGTCTAGCTTTTAAACAAACTCAACCCAATTAAAAATATTACTTAAAGCATTCCTGATGCAAATGATAGGTTAATATTCAAACCCAGAAAGCAGCACATCATGTAGTGCTCTCATTTATTCCTATTTGACCAGTGACTCCTTCACTCTCTTCTCTGCCCCTAAGCTTTAATGAAGTACCCTGCAGCCAGGCCAGATCTTTTTGTAATGCTGCAGTGAAGCATAAAAATATAAAAGCATCAGGAGGAAAAACAACACTTATAAAGGCTGCTTGCTCACAGACCAAAAACTATGCAAACAAAATGCTGGGTAATTTGTTTAATGGCTCTTCTTAGAAGATGGTCCAGAGTTATTCTAGCTAGCTGTGATGGAGATATTCTGTCCTTTTTTCCCCCCAAGTCTCAAAAAGTTAATCAGGAATCTCAGAAAGTAACACTCTCTTTTTCTCATCCCCCCCCTTAATCCCACTCACAGGGCTCTGCAGGATCTGAGTGACCCTCTTCCTTTGCTCCATCATATTGAAGTCCTGTCTCAGGTCAGGAGACATGTTTCTCTCCCGAATATACTCGGGGTCATTCTCGTTGATGCGATCAAAGTACCGCTCTTTGTGAGGCATCGTGGATGAGGGGGGAGTAGTGATCACCACCTGGCTGGCATCAGTACTCATGCTTCAACGCTGCAGATGGTGGGCTTCACCTGAAACAAATTCAAAAAGAGGGAATGATCGCTAACCATTTAAAAGAGGGCATTCAATAGAAGTTCCAAGTTTGCATACAAAGTTCTTTTTCATCTCTGGAGAACAGCATCTAAAATGAAAGGAGTGTAAGTGAACAATTGCCATAATCAGAAAGCTAAGGAAAAATTACAGAAAAGAGTTTAAAAACCATTAATGAGTTCTCTCATAGTACATAACCATCTCTATTCAAGCCAAATAAAAACCCAACATCATCCAATTAAAAATTATGACATTAAATGACCATAATTTACTTTACAACAAACCTTCCTGCTGTACCATTTCACATTGCACTCATCACCTCCCCACCGCAGGTTTTCACTTAGCTTTTCTTCCAGACATGTTCAAACACACCCCCCCAGAAGACAGGGCCTCTGTCTGACATCCACTCAAAGCTCATCTCCCAGTTGGAATGAAGACATTCCTCAATTACAGCATTTTCCAGCTGTAACAGCCTCAGCTCAAAGACGAGGCATGAAGCCACTCAGGGGTGGCCAGGGCATCTCCACAGTCACTGGCCGATGCTTGCACTTTCAAAGGACACTCGGAGACACCAAGGGAACTGCAGAAAAGGTTCTACATTGGGGTGCACAGGACTGAGGCTGCATCCATGGCAAATAGCTGAGTTTCAGCTTTTCACCTCTTGTGTGCCATCGTATGCAAAGATTCTCACTGAAGCTCATTACATTAGGAAAACAAAACAAATACTCCAAAATAACCTTCATGTCTTGGTAGAAAGCTATGCTTAAAACCTCATTAGAGAAACCTGATAAGCATTTGTAAACACAAACAGAACTGGATCAAAAGCAAAAAGGCAGACACCTGAATTTTCATACAGAGAATAAGGCACAGAAGCACGGCCAGGAACACCATTCTTCAAAGGAGTACTGAAGAGGGATATTTTCTCAGGTTTGAAGAACAAAGAGAAGCAAGATTTGTAGGAAGAGATAGTGTACTATGAAAATGCATTCTTAGGATGCAAATATCCACATTCAATAATACAGTTCATATAAACATTTGCATCAAAATGTATTGGGTATGTAAATAATTCACATCTTCAGAAGAAGGGAAAAAACCAAAAGCCAAACATGAAGGAATTAGAGTTTTGGAGCAGTATTCAACAGTGTGGTTCAACATTATGGTATCAGTTGTTCAAAGTGTCCCTGCTCTGTGGCACAGTTCACCTATCCTTTCTTTGGGGTATTCTGTGAACAGTGAACTGACATGGAGCATCTGAACTCCTCCAGCTACCACCTCACATATTTTCCAGATGAAACATTTGAGGAGATTCCTGTTAAAACCAGCTTCAGCAGCCCAAGCCCTCCTCCTGCCTGTGACAAGCTTTTTGGTCCTTGGGCCGCACCCTCTGCTGCACAGCCACCCCCTGAACCAGGCTGGCAGGAGGACGCAGATTGGTTTGCAGCCAGTTTCCCACACTGATGCCCAAATGGCTTTGCTGGCATGCTGCAAGAAACAGCACATGGATGAAATCCTGGGGCACTGCAGCTCTGCTACCAAATCTGAAACCTCAGACAGAAAACAAGGCAGATACCAGGAAAAACATTAGCAGATAAAGGTACAAGAAATCTCAATCTATGACTTTCTCATATACTACAGATTTGAGATTGAAATGAAACACAACTAACACTCTTTCAATAGACAATCACTGAAGGTTGTAATTGACTTTGTTCCCTTATCATATTTCGGAGGGAGAAAATCTGGGGTGCAACATTATCCATTCATGCTGGAGACAAACGTTCTGGGATGTATAATTTGCATCCTGGAGACATGCTCCCATGAACTCCGATGGCTTTGAGACACAGACTGTGGAACTGCAGTGGTGAGTTGTGCATTTTCTGCTCAGGTTCAGGATAAATTCATTCAGCATTTGCTGACTGTCCCCCAGGAAGCCTGCTATGGGTAACCACCTTCAGGGTGCTTGGAAGATGACAAGGAGCCTGCCTCAAGGGAGTGAGAACTTTAGCAAAAGTATAAAAGGATCTTAAGTTTTTATACAGAATGAACTATTGTCTTTTCTAGCTGGGAACACTGAAGAACAACAATCATCTTTGTGGGACAGGGTATGGGGATATCACAGAATCACAGATTTGTTTGGGTTGGAAGGGACTTCTAAAGTCACCTCATCCAACTCTTCTGCAGTTAAGCAGAGACATACTCAACTAGATGAAGCTGCTCAGAGCCCCATCCAACATGACCCTGAATGCTTCCAGGGAAGGGGCACGTAACACCTGTGTGAGCAACCTGTTCCAGTGTTTCACTACCCTCACTGTAAAAGTGTCTTCTCTATATCTAGTCTAAATCTACCCTCTTTTGGTTTTAAACCATCACTCCTTCTATGATTACAGCTCAGCTTCCCTCTGTTCAAGTTATAAGAGGTACCCTTATAATCATAACCAGGCATTATGTCTCCCCTCTCATCTCTGCACAACACTTCTCCCCTTCTCCTCTCTCCTCCTCCCCTTCCCCCAGCACCCAAATATGTCAGGATATAAGCAGGAAAAAAAGAGCATCATAAGAAGACACAAGTCTGTGAGCTTACTCTCTAAATGCCACAAGGTAGGAAGAGCTCAAGACAGATTTCTTTCTCTATCAACAATGTTTTCCATGTGTATCAGAATAAGTGTCTCTACCTCAGACAGAACAGACATCCGCCAGCACCTGCTAGAAAGTGAAAGCACTCGAGAAATGCAGATAGCAAGAACTCTGCTCAAATCAGTGACTAGCTGTGACTCCTGCTCTTGTTACTTCTCCCCAGGAGCCACCTTATCCAACTGTTTTCTCAATCTGCTCCTGAATCCTCTCTAACCCCAAGAGGCAAACTTGCTCAACTGTTGATCCACTTGGATGGCTGGACTAACTACATGCATGTCTGAACTTCAAAATCCTTTATTGTTATTATAGGTTTGCAGGACCATAATTAGTTCAAGTCTGTTACCTTACAATTCATCCTTGCTGTGACAGAACAGCCCATTCATCTGTAAACACACACAAATGTGGCTGGCAATAAAATCCACAAAGGATTTGCTTTGGACTTCATTTTTTCTTCCTTCTTTGCAGACTGGTTTCTTACCTCTAGCCATTAAGAATACAGCATTGAAGTTCTTGTACTACTAAACCCCTTCCCATTACTGAACATAATACGGATATTGGGTCCAGTGGTTCTGATTAGGTCTGGTACAAGCTTGCTCTTCTGGGCTAGGGAGGCTCTCATTTAACTCCTACTGTTGGCTGGAAAACTGTCAAACAAATCAGCCATTCTTTTATTAGTTATTTGCATCATATGTTAATTTAAATACTTTTTCTTTTTTGGCAAAAGAGAACATTGGTTTAAAATGCACCCAGCTTTTTGGGATCTAAAAACCTGCATCTCCTTCTGAGCACAGGGTTGGCAATGATCTATAAGGAAGTACTTAGAGAAAATCCAGATCTCAAAATCTATTCATTGTGACTGGGGATTATCTTCCCCCCCTCACCCCCCCTTCTTTTTTTATTGCAATGTTCTTTTACCTGGACGTAAAATCAGCTTTGCTGCAAGACTACTTTTGACTTTCACCCTCTTCTATTGATGTTAATGAATTACAACAAGCAAGATACCACCTTCCTGAGGTACTAGCCAATGTTTCTTATGTTATACTGCGTAAGGGGTTCCAGAACTACGGTACAGGTGGAAATGAGAGAACATGCACCCCTCTAACAAGACACTATACCCACACTGGGCAGAAAAGACAAACATACACAGAGAAATCAAACCTAAACGGGGATCTGATTTTGACCACTCTTGCTTTGCTAAGACACACATTTTAGCCCCCATTTGCCCTAACACAAATTTCCTGTCAGGCCAAAAAGAGATTTGAAGTACACAGAACAGGAGACTTTCCCAGCTATGGTTCAACTACTCCAATTAGGGGCAAAAGAAACTAAAGCAGCACAAGTTAGCTTGTAAAAGTTTTTGTTAAACAGAATCTCCACCTGCTGAAAATAATTCTAGGGACCTGTGAGACAAAGAGGCTCCAAATTCTTGCTATAGGGTAACTTGTTAATCTAACCTCTGCTTCCCCCTGTCCAGTTATGCCCTCCTGGTTCATACCCAGATGAACTCTGATAGTACTACAAAAGAAAACAGGTCATGTCCTGTCATGCTTTGATGCCTTCTACAGCTCATGGGTTTGGCCTCTGTATTCTGTCCCGCGTTTTATGCCCGTAACTGGGCTACAGAGCAAAAGCAGAACATTCCACCTCTGTCAGGAGGCTGCACATCTCTCTACCTAGAGGTTTTATTTAACAAAAGATTCCCATTTATTCCAGGAACTTGGAACTGATGATTTTAGGCTGCAGCATTAAGTCCCAAGCATCCCCATCTGATACTTCATAAAGTCTATGTAACCTGCTGTGCTGCTTTTGTTGGAATAACTGTTTTCAATGTCAAATTACAAAAGCAGCTCAAAGATAATAATGAGGTCAGAAAAACAAAGAGTACTGAAGGGAAAAAAAGAAGAAAAGGCAAGAGACCAAATGCAAGGGAAAAAAAAAAGAATCTATCTTACCAAATAATATCCCAGAAAGCACTAATCTGAAAGATATCAACATATATCCATATACAGAGAGATAAATATGATCAGAAGAGAACATCAGAGAAGCAGAAAAGTCATGAAATTATTAGATCACCTAGCAACCAATCATTAACCTACCTTTTATGCTGATTTTTTATGGCTGGTTTCAGACATCTCCATTTCCTCTACGCAGTAAAATCCATCTGTTTGAGGGTTCCCAGCACTGCAAACCAGCAGTGTGCACACCACATCATTAACCAGATTTCAGGTCTGAGCACTCAAGACAGACTGCACTGCATCTGAGCAGTGGGTTTTTTTGAGGAGCATTTTGTGTTATTCTGCTCTTGCCTGCTTATTTTTAAGGAACAGCCTGCTCTTTATTCCCCCCCTGCAGTATCTTGTCTGCCAGGAGACTTGTTGGAAGCAGACTGGGTGTCTCTTGATCTCAGTTCCAGCCTCCCTATGAAGCAGGCAGGTTCCAGTCTGAATCAAAGCCTTTGCTTCAGCCAACACTGTGAGCTATGCAACTAAACTGGCATTAAAAAAATATGCTTAAGGAACGTGAAAGAATGGTTTAGAAGGACACAAAAATATGTAGGTGAATATGGACTGAGACAAGGGTGACCATTGCTATCTACTGGCATTAGAAAGCCAACTCTTCATTATCCCTCCTAAAAATGTTACCACTGACCTATAATTGAGTAGAGAAATTTCATCCAAATAAATTTCTTTTTGCAGATGAATTTCTCAAAATTATTATTTTTATCATTTTCCTGCTCAGGACATCAAATCCCATCAATACCTGAAAAAGTATTGAAAGTTTTTTTAGTTATTATTTTAACATTTAATGGGCTTGGGTTACATTTATCAGTCTCACACACTGGTAAGATGAGGAAAATGCGTGATCAGAGGTCAGCATTTTCTAAAAGGTTTTCTAAAATGTGCACAAGAGCAGGGAGGTCATTCTGCCCCTGTACTCAGCACTGGTACCTTGAGTACTGTGTCCAGTTCTGGGCCCTGCAGTTTAGGAAAGAGGTTGAGTTGCTGGAATGTGTCCAGAGAAGGGCAACAAAGCTGGTGAGGGGTTTGGAGCACAGCCCTATGAGGAACCCCAGCTGAGGGAGCTGGGGTTGATTAGCCTGGAGAAGAGGAGGCTCAGGGGAGACCTTATTGCTCTCTACAACTACCTGAAGGGAGGTTGTAGCCAGGTGGGGACTGGTCTCTTCTCCCAGGCAACCAGCACCAGAACAAGAGGACAGTCTCAAGCTGCACCGGGGAGGTTTAGGCTGGATGTTAGGAAGTTCTTCACTGAAAGAGTGATTGGCCATTGGAATGTGCTGCCCAGGGAGGTGGTGGAGTCACCATCACAGGAGGTGTTTAGGAAGAGTCTGGATGGGGCGCTTGGTGCCATGGTTTAGTTGATTAGATGGTGTTGGATGATAGGTCGGACTTGATCTCAAAAATGTCTTCCAACCTGGTTAATTCTATTCTATTCTAAATGCAATTTGTGGAAGTGAAAAGTAATTCTGTTGCCTGATTTTACTAACATACAGTGATTCTACACAGTAGCATTCAAGTCAAACTATTAAACTGTGTTCTTAAATTGACAAGGCAGTATTCACCCTCAAGTAGTCACAACCTCCTCAGCCATTCAATCTTTCTCCCTGTAATCTACTCTTCAGGTTCATAACAGCAGATGTCTGTAAGGGCAGAGGGTGGAATGGGTAGGCTAAGTTTAAGGGTTTGTTTGGGGTTGTTTTGTTGGTGGTGGTTTTGTTTGTTTAATTTTTAGGTGTGGATTTTCAAAATGGAATTATTTTCAGCTGTACCAGTGCTCCCAGCCAGTAAATGCATATCTACACAAATATTTGTGCTGAAACAAAGACAGTGATGATACACAGGTGTCTAACACCACTTCTTCCAGTAGCAATGCAGCCACAACCAATTTGTCATACTGCAGCCCAAACTGGTTACAAATCAAATATTCTAATCCAGTGCTGGGCATTTAAATTAAATCCTTCTGCCTTTACACAGAGTAAGCTAATAAAATAATCATCATCTCCTTTCAGGCACCACATTAAAGAGAGTGTGGCAGCAGTGTATGTTTTTCCTGAGAAACAAGAACTTGACTGTTTTTGTTTCTGAGTCAAATGAAAAGCATTATTTTGTTTTCCTTTCTGATTATATGGTACAGCATTGAAGTCAACACAGATATTCAAGATGTACAACTCACATTTTGCTCAGCGTAAGCTGGAATTGAGCCAGCTACTCTTTTTTATCAAAAACTAGTATAAGGTAGTAGGTTGCTGACAGCCAGGCAGCTATGTCTTTACCTGAAGATGTGACATTTTCTCTCCTAAGGAAGGCTGCTTAAAATGCAGCCAGCCTGTAGCAGGTGCAGTTTGCACCTCCACATTTGCAGGCCAGCCTGCCAACATTTTGCAGCACATGCAGTGGAAGGGAAAAAAAAATAATAAAAAAAATCAAGCCTGAGATGACAAGCTGATGTATCCAATATGCTCTACCACATGGCCATAAATGCCATTTACATGTGTTAAATCTCATGCTTTAACCCTGTAAGCCCAAACTGCTTTAATTATCCACACTCTGCTATTCCTTCACTGCTGCATGACAGTTTTAATGATGGGGAGAATCCTTGATAAGAGAGTTACGCCAGTTTCTAGGTGATAGGGTGATAAAAGACAATCATTCTTAAAAGAGCAACCTCTAGAGTTCAGATCCAAGGTCCCTCTTGCCCAATATTGAACCTTCTGTGCCGAGGAAGGGCTGGATGCAACATAGGTGTTTCCATTACAGTGTTGAATGACCCTTGAGCAGTTAGCAATATAGGGGGGGCTTTACTCCTTAACATGTTTTCATGTTTTTACTAAGTTGGACAGACAGCCAGAACATTTTGATTTTATACTGTGCTTTATAGACAACATGCAAGTCAGAACAAAGTCAGTCACACAAGCTAACTGTTTACAGAGAAGTAGTTCAAAGTTCTCTGGTGAAACGATGCACTCAGGTACTCCTGCACTGCAGCAGGAAGGGGATGGCTGCACTACGAGAAACATGACAAAGAACTGAAATATCAGGGGATTCATGTCACTTGATTATTCCTCACAAATCCTCTTTTACCATTGGACACAGCTCACCACACCAGTTATCTGTGACAGAGTGATACAAGCAAATAAAAAGCATTAACTTGTGAAAGATCACAGTAGATCATAGCACAAAAACCTTGCTTTAAGACAGGGAGGTCAGTCCCCCAACAGACATCACACTGGTTTGTTTTGACCCTTTCACTAAACTTGTTCCTTTAAAAAGAAAATTTTGTCTTTGGAAGTTATAGCACTTCCAATTATTTTATTTATTCAAGAAGGACATTGAGATACTTGAATGTGTCCAGAGAAGGGCAACAAAGCTAGTGAGAGGTCTCAAGTACAAGCCCTGTGAGAAGGGGCTGGGGGAGCTGGGGTTGTTTAGCCTGGAGGAGGCTCAGGGGAGACCCGTTATTGCTCTCTACAACTATCTGAAGGGTGGTTTTAGACAAGTGGGGGGTGGTCTCTTCTCCCAGGGAAGCATAGAATCGATAAGGTTGGAAAAGACCTCAAAGATCGTCAAGTCCAACCTGTCACACAAGACCTCATGACTACTAGACCATGGCACCAAGTGCCACATCTAATCCCCTCTTGAACAGAGTCCACCACCTCCCTGGGCAGCACATTCCAATGGCTAACAACTCTGTGAAGAACTTTCTCCTCACCTCAAGTCTAAACTTCCCCTGGCACAGCTTGAGACAACAGCAGTAACAGAACAAGGGGACAGAGTCAGCTGCACCAGGTGAAGTTTGAGCTGGAGGTGAGGAGAAAGTTCTTCACAGAAAGAGTAATTGGCCATTGAAATGTGCTGCCCAGGGAGGCAGTGGAGTCACTGTCCCTAAAGGTGTTCCAAAAAGGATTGGACATGGAACTTGAAGCCATGATTTAGTTAGTCATGAGGTGTTAGGTATTAGCTAATAGGTCAGACTTGATGATCTCTGAGGTCTTTTCCAACCTGGTTGATTCTATGATTCTATTTTTTAATACTACCTGTTTCAATGCAATTTAACAGAAACATTTTGAAAACTGAGATATATTTTGCTTGCCTGCAACCTTTATTTACATATGCAAGTGTCTGCATGTATTTTGAAACCACACTATGCTGCACTTCAAAGTGCTGAGAGTTGTCACTCTACTTGGGTACATACAGTGACTGATCTGAAATAGTGTGGAGTCCATGGATAGGGACTCTTTCCAAGGTAATTTAAAAAAATATAAGAAATATATGTATATAAAATCACCTCCTTCCACTGAGTGAAAACACCAGAAGAGCTACTAAAGTATTTGTTAAACTGTAAATAGCTTCTGTACTTGAAAAGCATGATAGGCCCCTCAGTTTAGGAAGGATGCTGACTTGCTGAAACGTGTCCAGAAAAGGGCAACAAAGTTGGTGAGGGGTTTGGAACATAAGCCCTTTGAGGAGATGCTGAGGAAGCTGGGGGTGCTTAGCTTAGAGAAGAAGAGGCTCAGGGGTGACCTTATTGCTGTCTACAACTACCTGAAGGCAGGTTGTAGACAGGCAGAAGTTGGTCTCTTCTCCCAGGCAACCAGCACCAGAACAAGAGGACACAGTCTCAAGCTGCACCAGGGGAGGTTTAGGCTGGATGTTAGGAAGAAGTTCTACACAGAGAGAGTGATTGGCCATTGGAATGGGCTGCCCAGGGAGGTGGTGGAGTCACCATCATTGGAGATGTTCAGGAGGAGACTTGGTGGGGTGCTTGGTGCCATGGGTTAGTTGATTTAGGTGGGTCGGATTGGTTGATAGGTTGGGTGTGATGATCTTGAAGGTCTCTTCCAACCTGGTCTGGTCTATTCTATTCTATTCTATTCTCTGACCTCACAGCCATTTTTTTCTCTGGTTTTCCTTCATTTTCTATGTTACACTGAAGTTCACCAAAAAAATCCACAGTAAAAATAAGTCCTATGATGAGAATGTAAGTTTTTCTTGGTTGAAGCTGTTTTTCTATAGCAACATTAACATTTCATGCACAGGACATGAGATCACTCACAACCACCTGAGCACTGAGCTTAAATAACTTGCTTCTATCCAAAGGCAAGGCTGCTGTTTGGGACATGTCCTCACTGTAGCAGAAAGCTAAGGAGATGTACAGCAGCTGACAGGGCAAAGAAAACCTCTTCCTATGGCATATGCAAAAAAGTGTCATCACACAAAGCACAGATGCACTGCATGACAAGTTCTTCCTCCCTTAACATTCTTCTTTCTTTTCCCACCTCCCAGCCTCCACCACTCCAGAGGATTTGGCAAAGACCAGAGCAACATGAATTAATGCAGATTTTCAAGCTGCAAGCTTTCTGAAGCTGTATTCCCTTACAGTGTTTTAGGACTTGTACAAAGGAGAAGGATCTGAATGCGGAAGACCTCTCATAGGAGTCAACCAACACAGTGATGGCAGCAGGAGCTTTCACTCATGACCACTCTCAGCCAAATCACAGACAGCAGGAGCCCTTGAGCTGCAAGAATTCAATCAAGTCTCCTCTAGAAGTGCATTGTTTGCAAATCCATTGGAAGCTAAAAGCAATGTCTCTTTCCCAGTGCCACCCTGAAACTTAGACATTGTATAAAGAATAAACTATGTACCTAAATTTAATTATTTTTAGCAGTATATTATAAATCCACCCATCACAATCATCTCTAACCAGTAGTTCAACCTTAGACAGCACATGAACATGGCCAGCATGCCAGCAGCCTGTGGCACCACAGGAAGGTCCAGACACTCCTGCACAGCTCCCAGCAGCACAGCCTGCTTCAAAGAGCTAGCTTGTGGGTCAAGCAGGGCCCTGATGGGCTCTCCAAGACTGCCAATGCATTTCAGCTCTTACTGGACCTGTTTTGCTACCCTCTCTTTATTAGATGACAGCATTTACTCACCCATGCCAAACCCATTTAGGTGCCTGGAATAAAAGTAATAATAATTATCAATATTGCATATTTCAAAGAATCCATCAGTGAGTGCAGCACTTACTGGGAATTAATGTCCTGTATTTATCCATTCCCAACACTAACTGATACTGTGCAGAGTTAGTATCAACAATGGATACAAGAAAACTACACTGAATAGACCACACCTTGAATCCTGTGTCCAGTTCTGGGCCCCTCAGTTTAGGAAAGAGGTTGACTTGCTGGAACGTGTCCAGAGAAGGGCAAAAAAGTTGGTGAGGGGTTTGGAGCACAAGCCCTATGAGGAGAGGCTGAGGGAGCTGGGGTTGCTTAGCCTGGAAGAGGCTCAGAGAAGACCTTATTGCTCTCTACAACTTCCTGAAAGAAGGTTGTAGCCAGGTGGGGGTTGGTTTCTTCTCCCAGGCAACCAGCACCAGAACAAGAGGACACAGTCTCGAGCTGCAGCAGAGGAGGTTTAGGCTGGATGTTAGGAAGAAATTCTTCACAGAAAGAGTGATTGGCCATTGGAATGTGCTGCCCAGGGAGGTGGTGGAGTCACCATCCCTGGAGAAAAGACTGGGTGAGGTGCTTAGTGCTATGGTTTAGTTGATTAGATAGTGTTAGGTGATAGGTTGGACTCAATCTCAAAGGTCTTTTCCAACCTGGTTAATTCTATTCTATGCTACACCTGAAACGCAAAAATGAGATTTGCAAAGGAACCCCTTAAAACATCAGGGAACTTTAGCCCTAAATGCATATTTCAGTTTTATTATAAAACCAGAAGTGAAAACATGAGATAAAATACTAGTGTGCAATAGGAATAACTGCATTTTACCTTTTTTTTTTTACTTTTAAGGATTCTAAATGCAACATAAATAGTGCAGCACCAAAGTTGCTTCAACTTCTGATTCTCACATTCCTACTCATATTCATGCTACAAAGGGGATAGAGGAAATTGCAAGTGAGAAGAAACAAAAGAAAACAACAAACAACAGTATTTTGAATTCATCTAGTTTGAAAAACTCTGGTAATGAAAAAAAGAATCAGGTGGTATTTTGCCAAATATTGCAACTTTAAGACAACATAAAGCCTGCCTTCCTTTTTTTTTTCCTAAGGAAAAAACACAATTTAGCTCTGCTTATCTGTATAATCACCTGTGGGTAAGTTATCTAAAAATATTTCACGAGTCAGTAGACAGCAGAGAGCCAAATTAAGAGATTATGTTCTGTTAGCACTTATCCGTATTAAGCTGTGAAAGTACGCAGAGACATAACCCCCACACACAGTCCAGCAAAGGCTGAAAAGTCTCCCTCAAGCCTTTGAAAGAGATGAAACTTAGGTTCCTCCATTATATAAATAAAGAAATTATCTGTGCAAAAAAGGGGAAGAAAAAACCAAAGACAGCTGGAAAAGCTGATTGCAGTCAAAACCCTTTCACATTTTGCAGCTCTCCTCTTTTCCCTCACTTCCAACTTGAGGCCTCCAGCTTTTTCTGGTAACGTTTATCTTGGGCTGCCTCTGAACTGCACAGATGAAGAGGGAAACAACTTCACACAGAGCTATCAAGTAAAAGAACCAAGTTTGTTATGCAAATAGTTTTTTTACACATCCCATTGATTTACACCAAGCTGGCAACTGCCATTTGGAATCATGAGGGCTTCCTCACATCTGCAAGAGCCATCCTTGGTCGCTGGTACAACGTGTGACATGAGATAGCAGGGACAACTCTTATTGATCCCAGGGCACATCAAAAGCCTTCTTGATTGATAGCAGTTTGATTATTCTGAGAAATGTCATGGCCACAGCAGCTGCCTCCTGGGTTTGGCTGGAGGCTGCGATGGTGGGCAACCCAGATGATCGACACAAGGCAACTGCTGGATGTTACAAACTTTCACACAGAACAACCAATCTCACGTATGGCAGCACGCAGCCAAACCTTTTTATAGCCCAAACCCCTGGAGTGCCTTCTCTTCACATCAAATCCTGACCTTTCTCACCGCCACCAGCCCTGCATGAATCCCATTTTAAGACACCCGCCACGCATTGACCAGAGCGAACTGCGGCTCAGCGCCCTCTGTAACTTGTAAGTGAGGAATGGGAAATCTGGCCAACAGCTAATCTCAGTGGTGACATTTGTAACTGGAGACTTCAAGAAAAGATGAAATTGTGCCAGGTCTTCGATCATAAAGTCTTCAGGACAAGCTGTATCTTTATTTATATTGAGCACCACACCCTGCACGCTTCCCCCCAGTTCATCTTGGGATCTCTGAATCATTCCACTATAAATTTTAAGTCACATTAACACACCACTATCAGCTTGACCATGTCAAAATGAATTGGCCAGCTTCTCAAAAAGGGAATTTTAACACTTCACTGACTTGTACTTACATTCTCACATTAAACAGGAAACAGCAGCATTTAAATAAAAAGAAGCTGATTTATAACAGTTAAGAGTCACAAAAGAATATCTCAGATCACACAATTACATATACTGATTTCCACATGCAGAGCAGGCATAGTGAGACCATTATGCTTGTAGAATAGAATAAACCAGGTTGTATTAAGGTTTTTAAGTGTAGTTTTAAAATCGTAATTTCAGGGCTCAATGAAAGCATGAGACAAATGATGCCAGCCAAGCCCAAGTTTGACTATGTAGCAGGCACACTGCCACTGACCGGCAAAAGAAAAGGATGGGGTTAAAAAAATCACAAACCCTAGGCATCTCAAGGAAAAAAGGAAAGGCTTTGTTGGTAGGATACAGCTTGTATCAGCCATGGGATGGCCTAAGGGACAAAAAAGTATAAATCACTACTCCAAAATCATACTGACAGTGTCTTGTCCTTTCTCACCTCACTCAGTCTCCAAAGGATCTTGCTTTTTTTTCCTCCCTTGCTAGACATTTTTTTCCTCTCTTTGGTGCATTTGCAAACATAAATGTCACCAAAAAAAGTTAGCAGACATGCAAAATTTGATTGAGGTTATGGTCACATGCCTAGTAAGTATAAAATAATCATCTTTAAAGGACTTAAGATAAGCACACCTTATGCTAGAGTTTTTCATGTTTTCCTGGCTGGAAAGCCTGCCCCTCCAAACTCACATGCTTCAGCTCCCCACCTCTGAAAATGCCATTCCTTAGCTGTGCCAGAACACCTCTCCGTGAAGCTAGGGTCTAAACTGGAAACCAGGATTAAAAATAATTTGGGCTAGGAGGACAGGATAGGGCAGAGAAGGGCCACATGGAAGCTCAGGGGGCAGCCAGGTTCTCCCTCTTGAACATTTAAAAAGGCAGCTGCTTAATTTGAGTTCAAAGCATGTTGCTTTGATTAACCCTAGGAAATCCCTAGGATTTATGGTGGTGCAGCAACACTTTCTGTGCTTACCCATGTTGCCAATATTGTCTTCAGCTTGCTTCCAAATAACTAAAATCCCCAATCAAGCACTGAATAAGTAAGTAGAAATGGTTTAATTAGCAGTAACGTTTAATCTACATAAATAGGTGCTTTAATCTCAACTGACTTGACCTGCATTTGACCTGCTTCTCCTCTGTCCACCTTTTGCTCATGCTACTAGAACAGCAAATTGAATTTAGAGAGCCAAATGTCTTCTTTACCTTCAGGAATGGAAAATTACTCCACTTAATTTCAAGCAAGCCAGAAGGGTCATTTTGGACTTTGCTACAGCACCAAACAGAGAAGCAGATGCACCCAGAACAGCAGCCAACACATCCCTGAACAAGTGCTGAAGAGTTACTAACAAAAGCTTTGGTAGGACACACAGCGAGGGCTATGGTGACTCAGCATTCAGCACAGCAGAAAAAGCAGGGCTCTTATAAAAGTAAAATCCAGACTATATAATTTGGTTATTATCCTTTTCCAGTCCAAACAAGCAATTACTTGCTTTTATCCCACAATTCTCCATCATCACTTGTAAGCACTGTAAGTCTGGATGAAACAAGACACTCCAAAACAAGCCACAGCATTATCACAGAGCATGGATGGATGCACCCTGGCATCCATCAAAAATCCTGGGGACTTGTGAACATCTGCAATGGTTGTTTCGAGTATGCAAAACCAGCTTGACACTGAACACTTCTCCTTGAGGTTTAAACCACCCTCTTTTCTCTCCTAGGCAGTTGCACTGAAGCCTGAATATTTTTATGTCCAAAGATGAGCTGGTGCAACATAGTGAGGATAGAGCTTCCTAGCAGTCAAGGCAGCCCAAACACCACCCACCAGAGACTGCTTCAGAAGAGACCTTTTACTACAATGTTGTCATGCAAGTGAATAAAAGCTGCTTCATTCTTTCTTTTCAATGAGAAACAAACCAGGCACTCCAATGAGTTGCAGCATTGGTGACTTAAGACAAGTTGCAAAGACCTTCACAGACAGAGTTGTTAGCCATTGGAATGTCCTGCCCAGGGAGGTGGTGGAGTCACAGTCCCTGGAGATGTTCAAGAGGGGACTGGATGTGACACTTGGTGCCATGGTTTAGTAGTCTGAGGTCTTGTGTGACAGGTTGGACTTGATGATCTGCTTATGTGTATATTGAATGTAAGTATCATGTTACCCATGCACTGGGGGACCTGGGGGTACTGGTCGATGGTAGGCTGAACATGAGCCTGCAGTGTGCCCAGGCAGCCAAGAGTGCCAGTGGCATCCTGGCCTGTATCAGGAACAGGGTGGACAGCAGAAGGAGGAAGGTCATTATGCCCCTGCACACTGCACTGGTTAGGCCACACCTCAAGTACTGCGTCCACTTCTGGGCTCCTCAGTTTAGGAAAGATGTTGACTTGCTGGAACATGTCCAGAGAAGGGCAACAAAGCTGGGGAGGGGTTTGGAACATAAACCCTATGAAGAGAGGCTGAGGGAGGTGAGGTTGCTTAGCCTGGAGAAGAGGAGGCTCAGAGGAGACCTTCTTGCTGTCTATAACTACCTGGAGGGAGATTGTAGACAGGTGGGGGCTGGTCTCTTCTCCCAGGCAACCAGTACCAGAACAAGAGGACACAGTCTCAGGCTGCACCAGGGGAGGTTCAGACTGGATGTTAGGAAGAAATTCTACACAGAGAGAGTGATTGCCCATTGGAATGTGCTGCCCAGGGAGGTGGTGGAGTCACCATCATTGGAGGTGTTTAGGAAGAGACTGGATGGGGTGCTTGGTTGCATGGTTTAGTTGATTAGGTGGTGTTGGATGATGGGTTGGATGCAATGATCTTGAAGGTCTCTTCCAACCTGGTCTATTCTATTCACTGGAGTTCAGAGGATGAGTGCAGAAAGATGTAGGGGGAAATTTTTTCTTTCAATTGCATTGTTGTGAATCATAAGCAATGGATTAAAAAAAAAAAAAAATCAATTAACAAATGCTGTAAAAACAGCATTGTGCTCTGAGCTTTGGTGATGCTTACTGTTGAATATTTGAGTAACTCATGGAAACCAGCCCAGGTAAACATGGTATGTCAGCTTATGATGTGAGAAAATTCCTGATATTAAAAAAATTGACTGAGGATAGATTACATCTGCTCAAAGAGTGACAGTAAACCACATCTCTTCTGTGGGTTTCAGTTACCTCCTTCACTCACACGCTGGGTGACTTGTTCTGTTTTTTAAACTTCTCTAGAATCCCAAGATTAGTGGGAATTAAAGGGCTCTGTATCAATATAAAAACATGCCAAAGAATACCACAAAACTTGATTAATCAAGTGCTGAATAATAGGTGATTAGACATCTGCCAAAGGCCCATTCCTGACAGCTCTCACAGACGTGCTAGAATGATGTGGAGGACAACACCAACCCAGGGTGGCCAAAGCTCTGCTTTAAGACACAGTGTGATACAGAAGAACCTCATCTTGTTTGGAACTCACTTCCTAATCCAGATAGGAAACTGGAGGATCTCCTCAATGTAAGAAGGACATTGAGGCACTCGAACGTGTCCAGAGAAGGGCAACAAGGCTGCATGAGGGTTTGCAGCACAAGCCCTATGAGGAGAGGCTGAGGGAGCTGGGGTTGATTAGCCTGGAGAAGAGGAGGCTCAGGGGAGACCTTATTGCTCTCTACAACTACCTGAAAGGAGGTTGTAGCCAGGTGGGGGTTGGTCTCTTCTCCCAGGCAACCAGCACCGGAACAAGAGGACACAGTCTCAAGCTGCACTAGGGGAAGTTTAGGCTTGAGGTGAGGAGAAAGTTCTTCCCAGAAAGTAATTTGCCATTGGAATGTGCTGCCCAGGGTGGTGGTGGAGTTACTGTCCCAGGGGTATTAAAAAAAAAAAAAGCCTGGATGTGGCACTTGCAGCCATGGTTTAGTTGTCATGAGGTATTAGGTAATAGGTTGGACTTGATGATCTCTGGAAAAGACCTCAACCTGGTTGATTCTATGATCTCTCTGGTCCCAAAGGTTTTGGAGGAGCAGCAGTGGATGCTGCTTTTAGAGATTTGGGTTTGTTTTTTTAATGCACTGCTCCGATTTGTTAATTTACTGCTTTATTTTGGGCAGAGAGATAGCTGGATCATTATTTTTATCTTAATTATTCAGTGATGCTTCCAGTATGCATTGGAACAAGCAGTTAAAATGCCATTTGTGGGTACTTGTGGGCTTTATTTGTTTTGCTCCTTTTAATTTGCTGGCAAACTGCTCTGGGATTTTGCTTTCTGTCTGCCTCATCAGCATTATGTTCTCTCTTGGTGGTGAAATATCAAAACTGATTAGAGTTTGTACTGCAAAGCAGTCAGGAAGAAGTGATGAAAAGCATGCAAAATTTTGTGCTACAAGAAGTGACTTTCTTGAGACTTCTAGCTTCAAATTTAGAAAGCTGGAATTCATAATGAAAACCACTGCTACCTGTCCCTTACAGAGAGCAATTATGCAGAGGAGGGCAATGAAGCTGGTGAGGGGCCTGGAGAATAAATCTTATTAAGAAGGACTGAAGGAGCTGGGGCTGTTTAGTTTGAAGAAGAGGAAGCTAAGCAGAGGCCTCAACACTCTCTAGGACTACCTAAAAGGACATGTTAGAGAGGTTGGTGTCGGTCTCTTCTCACAGGTAATTAGCAATAAACCAAGAAGGAATGGCTTCAAACTGCACCAGGGTAGGTTTAGACTAGACATTGGGGGGGGGGGGGGGGGCGGGGGGGAATTCGCAGAAAGAGTGGTCAGGCATTAGAATAGAATAAACCAGGTTGGAAGAGACCTTCAAGATCATCATGTCCAACCTATCATCCAACACCACCTAATCAACTAACCCATGCAACCAAGCACCCTGACAAGTCTCCTCCTGAACACCTCCAGTGATGGCAACTCCACCACCTCCCCAGGCAGCCCATTCCAATGGGCAATCACTCTCTCTGTGTAAAACTTCCTCCTGACCTCCAGCCTGAACTACCCCTGGCACAGCCTGAGACTGTGTCCTCTTGTTCTGGTGCTGGCTGCCTGGGAAAAGAGACCAACCTCTGCCTGTTTACAACCTCCCTTCAGGTAGTTGTAGGGAGCAATAAGGTCACCCCTCAGTCTCCTCCTCTCCAGGCTAAGCAACCCCAGCTCCCTCAGCCTCTCCTCATAGGGCTTGTCTTCCAAGCCCCTCACCAACTTCGTTGCCCTTCTCTGGACTCGTTCCAGCAAGTCAACGTTGCCCAGGAAGGTGGTTAAGTCTCCATCCCTGAACGTGTTTAAAGGCTGTTTATACATGGTTTAGGGATGAACTTTGTAGAGTAGGGTTAATGGTTGTACTTGGTGATCCCAGTGCTTTTTTCCAACCTGTATGATTCTATACAGTTAAGCTATATGGAACCTGAAGATATGTTTTGTAATGTCCATCCTGTGTTCATTTTCACTTGATATTCAAAGTGTTGTTCGTAATCAGTACTGGACTAGAAAACTAGCAGTTTGTAAACTGAAATGAATGGAGCTAGTCCAACAGGTACAAAGCTTTTGATAATTATCCATCTGATATCCAAACAAAAAAACATGAGACAGAGAAAGGTAAGTGAACAAATTCATCCCCTCCTGGCATGGTGTAGCAGGTTATAGGCAAGCCCAGCTGCCCAGAATTAAGTCAACAGCTATGCTGTGCTAAGAGTGCATTTCATCTTTTCATTCTGTATTAGAAACTATTACCCCAACCAGTAGGCACACATCAGCTGTTTCACCCTCATTTGGAACATACACAAAAAGAAGTTATTGAGTGCTGCTCTGTGTATTGTGACAGCACAACTATGAAAGCTTTCAAAACTACATTTTTTTTTGGAAATATAATTAATGCCTCAGGGTTCTTTGTCCATATTAGAAGGGAACATTTTAAGACACCTAAGAAGGTTTCGTCCTTTTTGCAGCCAAGTATAAAATGCTTTGCACTTGAGAATTGAAATTGTTGTCTGGTTCTGCAAATTTGATCAGAAGTTCAATTCATTATGTACACCTACACTGGACTTCAAGGTATTGCCCAGTTATTTAACAGATAGAATGAGCAACCTGTACCACTCTTCTGCCTCAGCATCAAAACACTACATCTTTCTCTTCTAACCAGATACCAACTCTTGCAATGTACATATTATAGGCTACTTTAAGCCAAACTTGGTACAAAATATAAGTTAAAAAGTTAGGTGGCAAGAGTGAATACCTGCACAGTATGATCAGACAAGATCTTATTTTCGCAGAGCAGGTGAGCAACAAACAGTACATACAGCATGAGCCCAGATACAGTACTACCCTAGGTGATCCTGCTTTGGCAGGGGGGTTGGACCTGGTGATCTCTTGAGGTCCCTTCCAGCCCCTGCTGTACTGTGATACAAGCACAGAACTAAGTTCAATCACTTCAAAACCCCTCCTACGATGATTAAGCTGGACTGATGAACAAGCACAATGTTGCCGATGTGGATAGTCAAATGGGAACTTGGACAATCACACAGAAGAGCCAATACTCCTCTTCAACAAATAGTGTTTATGCCCAGGGTGGTAGTACTTCCTGAAACATGAATAAACAAAGCAAGAGATGTTTGGAAACTGAAATTTGTAGCTTAAAAGACAACATGAACTGTCAAAGGCTAGCCAAAGTTTAAGCTGGTGTCTATAAATAGCATCAGTACATCCTTCTGAGGAGAGGAGCATTCAGAGTTCCCCAAGTGCCAGTTAACCAAATGACCTGAAGGAGTCAGGTCTGCCTGAGCAATAAAAGCACTCAACAGAATTAGGAATTATACCAGCAGGGAAAGAATGACTTGTTTTTGGTCTTTTGTGCCCTGTTCTTCCATCTCCAATTGCATCACTACCACTAGCAACAAAAAATAAGAAAAAAAAAATAATTGAAATCATGACATTCAAGTGATTCCTCTGTGAAAAACCCCAAACCAACAAAACCCACAAAAACCCCCACCACATTTTCACTGTTACTCTTGCAGGTCATCTGACTTCCTCACTGCAACCATGACAAATGCACTGTCAGGAAAAAAAGTCCCTAGAAGCACGGAATTCTGAACAAATTGTTACACAGGCTCAGTATCAGTTAAGAAATATAGCTGCCCTGAAACATGTAAGAGAAAACAAAAGGGCCTCTACAATAGTATAACCTTTGCCTCTGTCTGCTAGCATCACAGTTTACATGGTTTCCATGGAAACCCTCTGCAAACATATGAATGTGCTTGTTGCACTAGATGTTGAACAGAAAATCCTTTGTGGCAACTCTGGAGGGCCATGGCCAGTGCCAACCTCCTAGAGGAATAATGCCCTTCACTATGCCTTGCCCAGCAGGCTCATGACACACACTCTCACATGGCCACAGCTGCTGCCATCACTTGTTTTCCCTCAACTGTTAAAAAACCCAACCCAAAACACAAAAAACCACCCCAACAGAGATGCACAACCTAACTTTCAAAAATTCCTTCCTGCATGGAAAGTCCTGTTTGCCCCTCACCCCACCCTCTCCAACCGATGGCAAAGTCCCCAGTACTGGGATCTCAAATGCAACCCAAGAGCTCCAGAGGGAGGGCACTGACTGGGAGGCATCCAGGAGGCTTCCAGGCAGGGTGTTGGGGAATACATTTACATAATGAGGAGACAGCTACCCAGAAAGTGAATGGTGCAATTCTTTATTGCTGTGTACTTCCAGAAAAACACATTAAAAAAAAAGTAAAGTTCTCAGTATGTGACAGGGACATCAATCCAGACGTCAACACTAGCTTCATCATAACCTTGTTGTTTCTCACCATGAAAAGACCAATTTATCTACAAATAACTCACATCCTGGAGGGACTCCTCCTCCAGCAAGAGAGGCAAGAAAACTCTATCCAAGACAGTCTACAATGTCATCAGGAAGGCTGGTTTTCTTTGTTGGTCATTAAGGGTGTGTAGGTGAAAGCTGAGACACTTAGAAACTTGTTTTGATTCTACAAGTGAGAGTCTACTGCCAAACACCTGAATGCTACGTCCACATCTGATTTCCCTCAAAACGCACATTGGTTCTGCAGCTTTACATGTTCAACCAGAGTATGGAAAGTGTTTCAAGTGAAATGACTGAAAGGCACACCTATAAGACTAATGGCACACATAGCTTGAGCATGTCTTGTTTGTAAATTAAAGCATTCCCCCATACCCTCATTTCTCTAAACCAAATCCCTAGTACAGCCAGTGTGACTCCAATTTCCAAGATATCAATAGCACAATGTATTTAATTGCTTACAGATGTGCAGCCTTGGGAAGGACCATGGCTCCAGAGGCTGCAGTCAAGATTAAAATCAGGTCTGCAGACTCTGGATGGAAGGTGAAAGCCTGCCTGTCCCATTCCATGTACAACTGGAGAGGCCTTTTTGCTTGTGATTGGATACTTCTCCTGCAACGCAGCCATTTCCAGTCACTCTTATGTACACAATGACAAAAAACACCCCCCCACACACCACAACAACCACACACAACTCCCTGCCCCCAACCCCAAATCAAACCCAAACAAACAAAAAGCCATCAATGATGTAATAATTTTGTTTCAAGAGCTGCTGAATGAAGGAAGACAGATTTTGTATCAGGAAGAAAGAAAAAACCAACATCAAAAGCTATCAAACACCACTTTCACTTTGCCAACGTTCTTGATTTCTAAGTTCCTGTCACTTTTACAAGAGACATCCTCTTCCCAGGCCACCCCTCACCTCCCACCCACCCACCACCAGCCCGGGCCCCATGCACCAGCCACAAAATTAGCTCTGAGGGTGGCCAAGTTCTCCTCTCAGCACAGCCTGCACAATGAAGCACAGTGGGGTCAGCCACAGCTCTAACGCTTTAATGGCCTATTGTTCCCCGGCCGTTGGCTCAGTGAGATAAAACACCTAAAGCCGGAGTTTCCTGAGGGGAAAGCGAATTCCCAGCGTGTGTGTGTGTCGCAGGACGTTGGCTAAGGGCTCGGCTTTGCAGGGGGCTGGCCCGCCCCACAGCCCAGCAGGCAAACGGAGGGTTTGTTTTTCCACGCAGGCGGTTTGCAGGAACATCTGCTCAGGGAAGCGGTGGTGTGGCTCTTGCCTATCACTGCCTGCGGATCCTTCCCTGCGGATCTGTGTGAGCCCGATTTTACTCCCTCTACACGTGGCTATCACCAGATAGTACGTGGAGGGTCCTTCAGGTAAAGCTTGGCTGGTATTTATCAATGTTTATGATATGGTCCCTGCCTTAAATTGTAAAAAGATTGACAATGCAATAGTTGTTACTGAGCTGCGGTAAATTTCCATGGAGCAGGGAGCCAGGGCATGGGCTCCAGGCAGGGCAGCCTGACAGAGAAGCTGGAGCACCCTCAACATCACATCTACCATGTTATAGGTATTAGTACTGGGATGGAAGAAAGGACACAACAGGCAAGAGTTAATCCATCGATACAGGAAATTACAAAATTGAGAAGTCACACGTTTTATATTTTTACTACATCCTCTTGTCCAATAAAGAAGTGCACTGAACATCATTAATGTCCCACTAATGAGACACCCAGCTGCCCAGAACACAGCAATAATGAACGTGAGCTCTGTTTCCACCCAATCTACCAGAAAGATTTGTAAGGGTCTGCGTTCCCCCTGAAACAAACACATGACTCCCATTAGTCTTAATAAAGGACGAGTGCATTCACTGGGAGAGAAGTTTCCCAAGGTTGCATAACTGAACTGTGGCATGCTGAAGACAGTGTAGACTGCTAAGACAAGCTACTCATCCCAAAAGTACACTGATAGCCTAAGCTATTTAATAGTTTTCCCATTAATTGGTTCAACTTTTCTCCTAGTTAGCACATCCTTGCTTTAAGCTGGAGGAAAATTTCAGAACTTGTCTTGCAGCAAGACTAAGGAAAAGCAAATCAGATAGTGGGATGATTAGCTCCTATTTTTAGGCTGGAAAACGTTATTATTTCAAAGATGCACTTTATCTTAATGCATTGTCCTCTGCATACTGTTCTTGAATATAAATTCTTACTTCTGTAACAATGCAAATTTGTTGACAGGATTACAGGTTAAAGTTTATCTTTCAGGCTGTTTCCCTCCCACCAGTCAGAAAAATCTTGTCACGTCAATTTATATCCCTTTCAGTGCTCAGCAAGGCGAGGAAACAGAATGGAGTGCCAGAACGTGGAAACAATGAAAAAAAACAAACCAAAACACCCCCCCCCAAAAAAAACAACCAACCCCCACAACAGCAACAAGAAAAACCCTAACTGCTCGACTGAGTGTCTGACTCCTAGGCTAAGCTCTGCATGCCCTCACAAAACACAGAGTAACACCGCATTGCAAAACTGCACTGAAGAAAACTCTAAATCCCAGGTGTTGAAAGCATAATTAACCTACTAGAAGTTAGAAGCTTTTTCTTCATCTTTTCTCCCCAGTTCAAGTTTATGCATTTTGAAATACGTGGGTCTTTGTCTTATTTTGAGGGGTTTGCTTGGTTCTGGACACCAGAAAAATCGAATTTCATAGGCAATTTAAGAATAGTTTAATAGTCATGTGTTTATCATGAGAACATGATGTCATCTAAGACGATCAATGCCACTGTAGTATGTATCAATGAAGGCTGCTTCATGCATCCTGATATAGCTTTAAATAAGAGCAGACTTTTCTATTATCTCCCACTGCAATGACTAATGCAGGAGGATATCTAGTCTGCTACTACTTACACACACGATAACACACATGATAAAAGTCCATTATCGCACACACTTACAGAAGCTGAACTACTTTGATACAAAAAACCGAGATAGGGAGCCAGCGCAGCAATTGCTGTAACTGTGGGACTGGTGCTGTGCTGCATTTCAGAATCATGTGTTAAAGCGTATTTCCCAAATTAAATCAATATTATCTACCTATTTCTGCTCAACTTAAAAAAAAAACCAAAACAACCACCACCAAACAAAAAACCCAACTAACCAAAACAAACAAACAAAAAAAAAAACCCAGGCAAAACAATACACCAAAAGCCAAACCAACAAACAAAACAAAGCCCCACCCCAAACCCCTCAAAACAATCCCAACCACAAAACAAGAATAAAGCAAATGTATTTAAGTTCACAGAGTTAAAACTAAAACCTCAAAAGCCAGTACAGCAAATCCTAGTAGTGCACCACAGCAGAAGTCAACCCCGTGCCTGATGTGGTTGTGCTCACTTTAGCTGTCAGTGTACATGCAAAACTCAGCCCAGCCCTGCTGAGGCTGGCAGTCTCCTTGACTTAAGTGGGAGCAAAATCAGATCACAAATTCCTCAAAACAAATTAATATGTAGAACATCTAAGGCAAATTGAGTAACTGACTCATGGATTACACATATTAACTGCACTGGAAAACCCCATTCAAGCAGAGAAATTGTAACTCACCAGTTGTGCCATGACATGGGCGATAAAAAGCCTGAAATCGAAAACAATCAAAATACAAGACAACTTTCTGCAGCATCCCATCCCCAACCATTCTGTCAAATCCACAAGGGCAATGGCACAAAGCATCTTTATGACAGAAATAAAAGGCTCTTTTAAATGCTGCTTTTATTTTTTATTGAATGAACCCACTCTTACACAAAGTTCATGCAACGATGTCTCGAGCGTCAGTACTGCCAAACTCTGTATTTGATTAGTCAGCTAAGGCACATACAGTTAGTATTTCAGATTGCTCTGCAAGTAACTACCTCATGTAGCAAGGCTGGTGGTTAAGACACTGGACTCCAGTATGCAGAGAGATGTAGCTGTCAGAAAGATTAAAATCTTTTCAATGTTTTCCCATCACTGACCAACCATTTCTCTGCTCCAAGTCACTGGTAAAACTTAAGGGAGCTGCAAACCAAAGCCACAGACTCCTCCCTGCTACAGTATTAGCATTTTGTGTGGTTGACTCCTCTCACAAAATTAGTAATCTTTACTAACTCTGTTCCTCCCTCCAAGGAAGCACATTGCACCACACCTCCCAATTGTTTTAGAAGTACATATATACAAAGACCACAGCTGAAAGAGATATCATCAGATGTGGCAAGTCCAGAGAAATCTTGACCTAAATATTTTTGAAGTTTATTCATGAGAAAAGGGTGGAGGAAGAAACCACAGTTACAAGATTCACAAACACGAACTCATTTCTGGGTTTGCAAAGCAAATCGTGACAACAGTCTGTCACATAACCCATAGGAACATGCAGCTGTGGACTCCCTGGTTCGAGATAATCATTGCTGAATTAAATCTTACTGCCCAGCTACTATTATCAGTTCGTAAAAATTGGCTGGGTTTTGGTTCAGCCACTTTTAGTCTCTCAGACAGGCACTACATTAAAGTGAACCAGAAGTGAACCAGTGAAACACGAAGCCAGCGCAGAAAGCAGCCAGTTCCTAAACTTCAGCAACTTCTTGCACTACAAAGCAATTAAGATGTTCTCATACATTGTTTAGCATCTTGAAATACACATAGAGGGTCACTGGCCATAAAAACAACTGCAACGCTATCACTTCTTAACTCTTTACTAACAAGATACACCAGAGTACACAACCCAACACTGTATTCCGATACTCAGGCTTCTCTGTCAAAACATTGACAAAAGAGACTTTCTGCTAAAAACACTCCAGAAAGCTTTTACACTTCAGTTTTGAAGAACATATCTTCCTTTTCCCTTTCTCCCAAACACCACCCACTCTTCCAAACAAATAAGTAATCCACTGTTGCACAGGAATTTTAATTGTTTCCATAACTTCTGTTACCTGCCAAAAAAGTACTTAGCGTGACACACAGAGGACAGGGTGCCTATGAAGCATGCATACTTAGAATAAATTATGAAGATACATCTATATGCCCACAGAGTTATACATTTATAACATACAATTTATGTAATAGTTAACTTTTGCACAGCTATAAAAACTAGAAGCCTTTGAAAGAGGCAGCCTTTCGTCTTTGAAGTAACAGCCACAGTTCGAGCATACTTGACTCTCAGGCTCAGATTTACAGTGGAGTTACTACAGCTGAACTGCCTGCGTGCCATGAAAGCCAGGCTTGGTTTGGGGTCACTCGTGTGCTGCTAGCCACTGCAGAGGCAGGTTGGCAGTGGAAACCCCTTGCATGACAAGCCAAGCTAGGATGCACTCCTTTGTTTTAGCATCAAGCAGAGGCACGCAGATCTCCACAGCAGTCTCTGCAGCAGTTTGGCTGATGGGGGTGCTGTGACTGGAAGCCTGGCTCCTTTCAACAGTTCCATAACTTTTTGGGGTTTTCTTGGTCTGTCACCCCTTCCTCTCCCTGTGCAGTATTTCTTACCACAAATAATGGCCCTGGGCTTCAGTGGGACATTTGAAATACTCATCTTGTGGTCGAAGTAATTGCACAATACAAGCCGGTGGGGACATTTTCAGCATATTTGTACAACTTAATTTGTTCAACTTAATTTGTTCAGTTAGTAGGACCAGGTCTTAAAACTACTAAGATTTTTCTCCAGCATTTGTTTAAGTAAACAATCCATTCTACTTATCAGACTGTTTATAAACATACAACATGCAATTCCTCTGTATCAGTAAAATCCTTAAGATAGCTGTAGCTGTTTTGGCAGAAGAGCTTATAGATGTTCCTGAGTAAATTGCATGGCAGCATAAACCTGCCAGAAAGTGAGGTGTGACAATTCCATAATGCCAAAGTACAGATAGAACAGTTTAACAAACAAGGGGTGGGAGGGGGAAGAGGGAGAGGAAAGGGGAACCTGTGGATTTACAGGATGGAAGCTAACAAAATATTATCTTTAACAACAGATGCTACCCATTTTCCCACTGATTTGACAACCAACCCCAGCATGCTGCAGCTTCTGACACCATTAGCGCTCAGAATCTCCTTTTGGCAAGGTTTTTTTGATTTGTGATGGGTGGTTTGTTTTTGCATTGTGATGGGCTGGGCAAAGCCTCGAGGCAGACACACAGCCCTGTGGATAACATGTGTATTTTCCAACCCCATGATAAATTTCCCATAACTGCTGGCCCCGAACGTGACTTTCAGCAACTTGAGCGTTTCACATTTGTCTGCAAACAACATCGCATTTGATGTACTAGCTCTAAGACTACAGACGGGAGACAACCATTCTCACAACAGATTACTTTCACCGCTCAACTTCAGAAAGTTCCAAGTGTTGCCTGCTGAAAGCCAGGTCTCCCCTAAAAGATTTCAAGCTGGGAATCAGTTGCTTTTGGAAGATGCCACTGCAACACCAGTATCAAGAGTGATGGCTGTTACAGCTTAAGAGAGGCTTTCTTTTGAATGCAAATCCTAACAAATGTACCTATTTCAGGACTTTTTGCATCACTGCCGCCGAGAAGGTCCATGCTGTTTTCAAAGCCTAAAAAACTTGCCTTTCACAGCTGCAGAGGAAATGACAAGAGAAGAAAAACACAGGCAGTGTATATCAGCAATTAATTCCATCCACAACTGCCCAGCTGTTTGTGCATGGAGGAACCGGCCTGTTTCCTCTCTGAGCTTTTGCCACTGAAAGCTGATACGGCACTTTCAGAGACGTGGGCCGTGGGTAACGCGTTAGGAATGTGCGCGAGATCACACAGAGCTGCTGAAGAAATGAAATCCAGACCAGAGCGCTGCGTATCTCTGTTATGAGGATAGAGTTATCTCGGGGAGAGGGCAGCAAGAGGTGGGGAAAGGGATGGGGAGCTGCCAGCAAAGCCAGGTTCAGCATGGAGAACGGAACAGGCTGCCCAGAAGGGTTGTGCAGTCTCCTTCTCCTCTGGAGACTTTCAAAACTCACCTGGGTGCATTCCTGTGTGGACAACCCTAAGTGATCCTGCTTTGGAAGGGGGGTTGGACCTGATGATCTCTGGAGATCCCTTCCAACCTCTAATGTACTGTGATACTGTGACATGACCATCACTTACTGGCAAGAGACAAGGTAGGATACTCTCAGAATCCTGCCATCTCTATCAGTTCTGCCAAGATGTTTTTAGGTTGATGCCAAACAGGTAGATTGGCAGACACTTCATGAAAGCTATTGCTTTCACTTAAGATCAGTGCTTTTACAATGAAGTTGAAGACTTGACTCCATCTCTATTATCATGTGTAATTACCCATACATAGTAAGAAATCTTAACAATCCTTGCAGCCATGAAGCTCTGAAACTTAAGGCAAAATCCAACCCTTTAGAGTCTTTAGTATGAATAATGTCTTTTCTTGTAATCTCCTGAGTGGCATGAGACATACAGAGTATATAAGAGGGGGATGCTATGGGTAACATCTACAAACCCAACCTCATTGAGCGTCTGGAAACATCCTCCCATTGTGAAATACACTCAGCAGGCTACATCCACAGTACATTAACATTCAAACCCATAGAGTTTTTTCCTCCCTTCATCCAAGTTGGCCCCTATGTCAAAATTCCAGATTATCCATATGGATTCCTTATTGCTGAGCAAAGCCACGCAGCAAAGCTTTTTAGTATACATTACTGACTTATTTTCCTTCAGCTCCAATGTCACCAGTTAAAAAGAGCTCTTCTGATCTTCAGTAAGAGTAGGTCACCAGTAGGTTTGCTGGACCACTCAACCAGAAGCAACATCTCAAACTGCGCCAATATTCAGGACAGCACTAATAGGAAGATATCTGCAGCTGATTGTTTACAGGAGCAAGACCTGAGGTAAGAAGGAACTACTGAAGGGCTGTTTCCTTGACAAAAAGGCATTCTCAAGTACCCTCTTGTGCATTTTGCTGATAAAATTTGGTCTGCTAAAACTACAGGTTTGCATGTAGAAAGAAACATAGCAGAAATAAGACTGCAATAATGTGTCCATACAGTAATAAAACTAATGTGAAAGTGATATTTTTTTAGTGAACAAAACTGATGAAATGTTTAAACATTACCTTTTCTAAACATGATTCTCTGAATTTTAGGCCAATGCTCTGGAAGAATGGTATCACCCCTGAAACACCTAGACAAGCAGTGTTATCAGTGAGAAAATGCAAAACCAGAGAAGTTTCAGTGAATCAGTTTCCCAATGACAGCAAATCCAAATCCTGTGGTTGGCTGGATAGTATGAATTCACACAAATGGCTTTAAATACATTCTCTCTTTACTCCCCTAGAACCAATGACTCAATGGATAAACACAAGCAGTCCATTTTATTTTCTTTTTTAAAAGCAGAAGTATAACACACTTGAGCCTGCAAGCAATCTCACTGTATTGTTGCAGAAATAGTTCCACCGCTGCTTGAAAGCACGAAGAGCACTCATTCCTTCCATAATCTCACTTCTAGCTGCTCAACATAAGGCAAACCCATTAGGGGATGATTTCTTGCATTATTCACTGTCTGCCACAGCAAAACCTGATGTGCTCACATGTATGGATAGAAACATATACAACAAGCTTCTGTATGATAACCATCCAGTTTTACACTGGGGAAGAAGGCATGAGGGGAACAAGGTGGAAGCAAGGTCACACAGCCAACAGTTGCACTGAGCAGAACCAAGGCCTTCAAAGCACTTAGGTCAGCTCTCCAAGGCTTAGTTCTTTTTACATGAAGTGCTGCAGTGCAAGTAATTAATAATGATAATAATTATAATGATTCCTTGCATTACTTCATATAGTACTTATCCTAAATATGCAATACAAGACAAAACTACACTTTGAAAACAGAAGTTTTAATCCAAAAAAACTATAAGGATTAAAGGCTTTTAGACCTACCTCAAAGTTTAAGATACTTCAGCAAACTAATGCACAGTGACAGTGTTGCAACTGCTTGAAGAAAATAAGTATCTTAGAAACTCTTCCCATACTTACTAAAATAAGTATTAAACCAGTAGTTACTGCTTTCAAAATTGTTCCCCAGCCTCAGTCTTCAGCATTATTTTAATAGAAGGCTGCAAAATTATTGTCAGAGGATGAAGGCAACAAAGGAAACTTCACTGCAGCAGTAAAACTCAGCTGAGCACTACAAACAGAAATCATTCAGGTGGAACTTGCAGGTGTATGTATGCCAACTAGCTAGCTAAACAACTGTTTGCTGACTAGTTTCTTCTCATCTTCCTTCCACAGAGCAAATTCTTTATTATGCAGCAAATTTATCTAGCATCTATGCATTACTTAAACATAGAAGATGTGTCCCAAAAATAAATGCAACTCCTCTGCTCTTAAGGATTGAGCATTTAAATTTAGGCAAGATGTTTCAAGATGGAGATAAGTTTAAGTGACTAAGTCTAAATATCAGATGCAGAGAGGGTTCCAAGCCCGATGTATCACTTACATCCCAAAATAGACTTAAGGGCGAGGAGTAGTGAGGTGTTAAGTGGTGCATAGCTCTTGGATTTGCTACACAGCACGAAATTCCACACTGAAGGAATGTAAAAGTGGTTTAGAAAACCCCTAGTTTTCACATTTAGCTGTAACATGAAACTGTATTTACTCATGCTAAGACAGTGCCCACATGAATGAATAAGCAACACATACCACCTACCTCGGAATAGTTGCTGGTACACGGAAGGTGCCTGGCAGCACCTAGAAATACTTGCATTGCATAATGGCTAAGGATAAATCTTGACTTGCTAGAGGTGTTAATACTTTATTGTTAAATAATTTGTGAGTCACTTGGAATGATAAAAGTTTCTCTCTCTCTCTGGAATTTGAATCAGGAACAAAGTTGCTCAATGCCTAAAGTTTCCCAGTCTAAAAGGAAAATTCCTAGGTCCTGAAGCAATTCAAATTCATTTATCATTCACATTATGTGTGAACTATTGAAACTTAATATCTTCACGTTCAGAATTTGTTCATGGATTCACCAGCTCTTGCAAGCATGACCCTTTTTGCCTAAATTTAGGTCTGGAACACAAGCCCTGTGAGGGAGCTGGGATTTTTAACCTGGAGGAGGCTCAGAAGAGACCTTATTGCTGTCTACAACTACCTGAAGGGTGGTTGTAAGCCAGGTGGGGGTTGGTCTCTTCTCCCCAGCAACAAAAGAAGAGGACAGTCTCAAGCTGTGTAGGGGGAAGTTTAGGCTTGATCTTAGGAAGAAGTTTTTCACAGAAAGAGAGGTTGCCCATTGGTGGAATCAACATCCCTGAAGATGTTTAAGAAAAGACTAGATGAGGCATTTAATGCCATGGTCTAGTTGATTAGTTAGGGTTGGGCGATCAGTTGGAATTGATCTTGGAGTTCTCTTCCAACCTGGTTGATTCTGTGATTAATTGCCTAAGTAAATTCTCTTTCTAGAATGATGTGAGTAATTTTCTAGACTTCATTTGCTGCACTGCAGACATGTAGATTACAACAGAGGCCTCTAATTCACAAGTAGACATCCATATTGCAGACCTCTCAAGTTAAGCAAGACATGCTGCTCAAACGCTAGCCACATGTGAGGCTGAGGAAACACAAGAGATCATTCACCCATTTTAAACACCAAGGGGAGAAAGAAAAAGGCAAATTATGGATTTATAAACAAGAAACTACTCATTGAATTCTTGCAATTGACATAGCATGACAGGTAGTACATTCTTCTATGCATCTCACTAACTTCAGAGGCAAAGGGGTCTTTTACAAGCCATATTACATACTAATTTTCTGCACTGTGATACAGCATGGAATAGAATGGGGAGCTAGCAGTACAAGGCAAATACTAAGACCTGGCAACAGTAGTGTGTGTGTGTGTGTGCAGACTAAAATATGCTGTGAGACACTGTCGCCATGCACAAACAAGATTTCAGAATACCAAGTGCATTAGCTGCTAACATAACAAATGTTAACTGAAAATACATTTTTTATTCCTTAAAGAACACAAATTTCTCAAGTGCCAGCATGTATGGAGTAGAGCAGAAGGGAAAGCAAAGGGAGGAGGAATAAGGGGAAACAGTAGATTTAAATTTTATTTGGTTTGTGATCAAAACACAAACTTTCTTGATTGGGAAAATGTGCATCCACAGAGACTACTATAAAATAACCAAGTTTAAGGAAAAAAAAGTTGTTTAACAAGTTCCATAAAAGACTTCTCAGGCAAAAATGCTGCCTTGCCTCCTGCTTCCATTAACTGCTTGAAGCTAACATACATATCAAAGACTGTCTCCTGTATTTTATTATTGATGTCAAGAAAGAAAAATGATCTCAAGAGTTAGCAAATGCATTACACAGCTTTTGGACATCAATGTGGTACTGAAGTCTTTACATTTCAGTGTTAGCATGACATGTAAAATAAGCAAAGTACTCATTTATACCAGAAATCCTTTAACAGCCCATGTTGAAAGTTGAGCTAAAGCAACAAACCTCTCATGCCAATCAGCCTGCTACAAGCACCTTGCCCTACTCCCCACAGTACAGAGCTTACTGCTGTGAAATGTAGTGAGTGTACTGCACTAAAGTGTATCTGGGGAAAGCTAACTTAAGCTCACCTCCTTACAGGGCAGCTAGATAATGTGGGGTTGAATTGGCATCACTCATGGCAAACGTGCAACACTAAGTTAAGTGAGGATTAAAGGATTGTTGAACACTTTGCTAAATCATGTAAGTTTATCAGTACCTACCTACAAACGTGCTTTCTTCTGTGTGCAGAAGCAGTGCAAATATGGTGTATTATGCTTTAAAGAGAATCATCATATATATGAGATGATGATGATCATATATCATCATTTATTTCTCTGTCCAGAGAAAAGCAAAGAAGCTGGTGAGGAGTTTGGAGAGCACATCATGTGAGGAGGGGCTGAGGGAACTGGGATTGTTCAGTCTAGAGAAGAGAAGGCTAAGTGGAGATCTTACTGTTCTCTACAACTACCTGAAAGGAGATTGTAGTAAGGCTGGTGTTGGTGTCTCCTCCCAACTAACTAGTGCTAGAATGAGAGGAAATAGGCTTAGGTTGTGCCAGGGGAGGTTTAGATTGGACATTAAGAAGAACTCCTTTATTGAAAGCAGTGAGGCATTGGAACAGGCTGCCCAGGGAGATGGTGGAGTCACCATCCCTGGGGGTGTTCAAGAAGCCTGTAGATGTGGCGCTTCAGCATACAGTTAGTGGTTGTGGTAGCTGAGTTATGGTTGAAATTGATCTTAAAAGTCCTTTTCAACCTTAATGATTCTATGAGCAGCATAAATTTATACACTGTATCTCCCCAAAGCCTCAAAGACAGAGCTAGTCAAAGAATGTTTCTGTGAAATAACCCAAACACTTTGGTAATCTTCCCTCATGTTATGATTCCTTGGTACAGAATTACTATATAGCTGACAGATGGAGGACAAGGCCTTTTGGCTGGTCTGCTAAATCTGTTCCACTTTAAAGCTCTTTCACCATCATTAAAGCATTAAAATTATTACACAAATCAGTATTAAGTTGTTTTGGTTTGTTGTTTTTTTGCCCCCCTCCCCCCCCCCCCCAGTGACTGATCTTTTTGAACATCCACAGGTCATCAGCAACTTCAGACACTTGATGAAAGGCAAGCTCTTCCTAGGATAAGCAGCTGAAAAAAATCCCTCACAGCATACAGCCTTACTGCTCTGTGCAACTGTTTACTACAAGCAAGGCATCATGAAAATAAGTGTATCAAACAGCTCCCTTTTGATCAGGTATTTTTCTCTTTTGCAGAAGTGTAGCTAGCAAAATGCCCATTTCTTCTCAATTAATGAATTCACATGCTTATGATGAACTTGTAGGAGGGGAAGGAAAAGATGTCTCATTCTAATACAAACTTTCCACACCGAAGAAACTTTAAAAAGTATTAAGTATACATGCAAAGCTAGACACCTTGAAGGGGATGTACCCATGGAATAGCTTGTATGAAGCCACTATTAGTCCAGAGAATCCTTTTTTACCTGATGATTTTGTATTCTCTTACCAAGGGGGGGTGGGGAAGAAAAGATAAATGGCCACATACATCCTGTTCAATGTTGTGCCAATCATGTACAAAGACAGGAGAAAACTCAGACTGGGTAAATTTCATAGAAGAAACAGACCATGCCACATTAAGCAAAAAAACTAAGCTTCTAAGCTTCACCTACATCTTGTTGTCAGAACTTGACCAAAACTGAGCTAACACTCACATCTAAGTTAATGTGTTGGCAGCCATAGATTTTTGGCTACATACAAACCATTTAGTGGCCTAGATGCAGTACAGCTAATCTCAGTTCACTTTTTTTACAATCCAATTGTTTATTGACATCTAAAATCTACACTCCTGTACAGTATACTGTTTCTGGATAATAAATATTCACTTTTCACAGTAAATTGTTCTGCAACAAGGTGAATATGGGTTGTTTTTTTTCCAACATTTGATACCACTGCCAGGTTCAGTTCTGCAAGATGAAGAAGAGAAAAAAGGGGAGACCCAGTTAATTGCATGTGCCACACCATAAGGCTAAAGACCAACTATTTGAAAAGTACACATGCAGTTCTCAAATCATGAGATAAACCATGTGTCCACATGTTTACCAGTTTTGTGGTCTTTGTTCCTCATGAAACCTACCAACTTGCCTGTACAGACCTGCTAGCTTGTGGTACCCTGACTATCTCTGGAATGCTTTTAATATAATGAAATTGTGTTTGCCTACTCCCCTGCCTCTGATCCTGCTGCACTTAAGTAACAGATCACAGTTGCCAGATCACTGTTGTCACATGCATTTACCTTAAGATCCAGAGAAGGGCAACGAGGCTGGTGAGAGAGGCCTCGAGCACAAGCCCTATGAGGAGAGGCCAAGGGAGCTGGGATTGTTTAGCCTAGAGAAGAGAAGGCTCAGCGAAGACCTTATTGCTCTCTACAACTACCTGAAAGGAGGTTGTAGCCAGGTGGGGGTTGGTCTCTTCTCTCAGGCAGCCAGCACCAGAACAAGAGGACACAGTCTCAAGCTGTACCAGGCGAAGTTTAAGGTTGAGGAATGGAGAAAGTTCAGAGACAGTTGTTAGCCATTGGAGTGGGCTGCCCAGGGAGGTGGTGGAGTCACAGTCCCTGGAGACGTTCAAAAAGGGATTGGACATGGCACTTGAAAGCCATGGTTTAGTAGTCATGAGGTCTTGGGTGACAGGGTGGTCTTGATGATCTCTGAGGTCTTTTCCAACCTTACTGATTCTACAATCTCTTGGGGCAAATGTTATCTACTCCTAGCAATCTGCTAGCTACTACTTTTTGGGTTCTAAAACCTTTTTCTACTATTTCAATTCAAGACCAGTTCTCAAAATATCACTTAAAGTGAAGTTCCTACAATAAAAGTCTCCCAGGAAACTCAGCTTGGATACAAATGATTTAGTTTTCATTCTGTACCTTATCTTCACCAAGCACTTTTACTTTCAGTCATCTATCAGCTCTCCAGTCTGTCTGGCAGAACATCCATTTCTGATGTACATGAAATGATTCAATTTAAATGACTTATTATAGGCTCTCATACCTTTAGGAAATTGTTTCTCAATCTCTTTTGGCCAGACTTATTATACTTTTAAATTTAATTTGCAAGAGATTTTCTCCTTCCTGTTTTCTTTGGAGAAAGCTTCAACTTCTGAAAGATGTCTTCTTTCCAAGAGATTCCCTAACTCTGCTATATATTAACAAAAACATAGAAACAAGCAACAAAAAAGTTAGAAGCCTTTGGTAGATGGCACATTTTATGCAACTAATTCACAACATTTAAGGAGCTGCTTTACTACCTGCAAGCTTCAACTTTGCAACAAGCATTCTCATTTTTATGGCTAGCAAAGGTAGAAGGCGGGCATGGAAAGTGCTGTGTTCAGTTCTCCAGCTGAGGTGTTCCCAAAGAACTTTTGGTTCAGCCATACAAACATACTTATTTGGAGCTAGCTAAGAACCAGTTCTGCTATCCCAGACCTTATATGCCAACAAACTCAGTGTGAAGCCACTGCCTCCTACAAGCTTGAGACTGGTATCAACAGGCTTCCTCCTCTGAAACCACTCAAGAAGTTTCCTCATTATGTACCTTCATGGTAGCAGATTACTACTTCAAACATCAAGGTTATTTGTTCAATGTATTCTAACCAGGATCAAAAGTACGGTGAGTAACAATGATTCAGATCATGTGCTTCGTAGTTTTAAAAGTTTTTCAAAAGGAACATGTATTAAAAGACTGTAAGCAGGATACAGAAGGGTTTGCTTTGTTGTCCTCACATGTAACATTTGGGGGCTTGATTGCTTTAGTTTACAGAAGAATTAACTCAATCTTAAGTTATAGCCTATGCCAAATATAAATGGTCTATTGTCATTTTTATAATTAAGGATGGTTAGCTGAGAGTAAACACATTTGATTCCACAGTCATCATTCACTGATTCATGTAGCTGCACTACTGGTAATCCAGAAACATGGATAAACTGAACTTCAAAGAAGCAGTTATGGATGACTTATTACCTGTATAGACAAGCTTCAAACTGAACCATCTGCCATGAAACCCTACTTGCCTCTGTTAATGTGGGTTTCATGTCTCTGGGCAATCACAGAAACTATTGACCCCAGAAAACAGTTCATGAATGCAAAGCATGAAGAAACCAGACTTGCACTTATGCTGTGCTAGTGGTTTTATCCTCATCCTCCTTCAACCAAAACTCTCCTCAGCCTAAAGATGACAACACAAATCATGTTTCCTAGCACTCTACACTGATAACCAACAGAAACCATAGTGTTGGAAAGTCTCAGTTAACAGTATAAACACTTTAGGAAGAACAGAATTAAGGAAGTGTGGCAGCAAATAACTTGACTGACATAGTTGTGTACCTTGGCATGTCAGATTAAAACTAAGCCAAGGCTTAAAACTACTTCCACATTTAGACTGTTTTCTGTGAAGAATTACTGGTCATTAACAGATAAAAACACTTCATGTTACTACAACAGAACTGTTGCAAAGTAAATCCAGCTTCAGCAGAGGGGAAACAAAAGGCTGTGTGTTTATTAAACTGACTATCTAAACATCAACATTTGCTAAGAAGATGGTCATCACTGGGTACAGTTCAACGAGTGAAGAGGGGGAACAAAATTGAGTGAAGGGAGCTGTCACTGAAATTATTTCCATCAGTATAGAGTGTGAGAGAGTTTTAAGGCTTAGAATGTCTTTGGGTTTTTATCCAGCCTACTCTGGCGTGGCTTTATTTGTAAGATGAGTGGAGTGAATGAGGAGTAAGTGTTGAAATACTGATTTTTTTCCAGTCTCCACTGTAAAGCTCATTGCTGTGACTGTCAAACAGACTTACTCCTGAGCTCAGGAGCAATTAAGAAAAAATAAGCACAATGTGGTAAAGATAGGGTGACATAATTAACCCCATTTTGTTAATAGCTATAATGCAAGCAAAATGGAATACTTTTGCCTTTTGGAGACAATATTTAATTTATGCTAGATCTCTTCTCTTGTACTTAAAAACTTACTGGGTTTTGAGATAAAACAGCCTGCAATTTCTAGTCAGCATTTCCAGCTTTAATTCCAGCATCACATAGAGAGTGTTGAAAACCTGAGCCCCACATCACAAGCTACTGAATAATTGTATGAACTGCCTTTTTTGCAGAGCTCTTTGTTAATTCATAATTAACAGGATTTGATAACACAATCTGTACTACTAAACTCTAACAGCCTGCTTGCATCAACTGAAAAAGGACAAGTTATATTTGGTGAACTCCAGAGCTCCAAAGCATCTCTCCCATGCCCAATAGCACCCACTCCTACAATGCCGTCTGGGGATGCCCACCAAGCTCCTCTGACCCCTTTTGTAATCAGAGACTTCACATGAACCTTGTTCTCTTCCTCCCTCCTGCCTTGCATGAAGTTACTTTATCACAAAGACCGGGGAATCTGACAGGGAGTGAGATATAGAAACTTATCTGCTGCCAGCAAACTGTTTCCACAATAGAGGCATCGGAAAGGGAAAACGGCAGAGAGCAATCCAACACTCTTCAACACCTTCCAAGCACTTGTGTGAATTAAAAAAAGTTATGGGGAAGCACCAAAAATTCAGGATATTAACATTTAAAAATAAAGCCTCCAAAATATACACTAGCTGGGAGAACCTGAATGTCTTTTCCTACATCCACAGCAGAAGTAATGCCTTCAGAAACTCTGCACAAAGCCAAAGATTAGCACCATGCCACAGGCAGAATTCTTGCTTTGAGCACCATGTTCACATCTGAAAAGGTTGCATGAATTTGGATAAGCCCTCCTTAGTATTAAGAATCATAGAAGAAACACCAATTCTGAAAGTATCCTAGATTGATGTTTTCCTGTTTTAATTTAAAAGCTTCCTCATCCTTAATTACTAAGTTGTTCTCCTCCAGCTTTCCACCACAGTGGGAGAAGCACTGCAAGGGCACAAGCTTAGGCTGATCAGGACAGAGAACTTTTGGGGCCTGGCTCTTTTGAGACAGGACAATCATCACTTGGTGCTGAGGATACGGAGAACCAGGTTCTATTCTGTAAAGTCAATCCACATTAAAAATTATGGTGGTCTTAAAATAATAATAATTAAATACACACCCACCAACACATAACTCTTTCATTTTAGTAAATCAACAGGAGCTACAAACAACGCAAGAGCTTTTCCAGGAGAAAGGCAAAAACTAGAAACCTGGAACAGGATCTCCTCTTGTCCTTTTTTTTTTTTTTTCTTTTAATGTATTCTCTCCAATTACTTTAGCTTGCACAATAAACATCCCACATTGTATTTCATAGTTTTTTATGAGTACCTGGGCAGAGCTCCAGTACTTTGATGCAACTGCTCACAATGAACAGCTCAGTTAAGCGTGAGCACTACCCCTAGCAGGGAAAGCTGGAGAGGTGTAGGAGATAGAGCTTTGTTGTCATGTCCAGTACAGGACGGGGTTGAGGCTGGCCAAGTAAATAAGAATAGAGCTCCTGAAAGTTTCTTTACCTCAACAGGGAAAGTCTAACAAAGGAAGGCCTCCAGAAAAAGACAGCTGTCTTCACAATGAGTGCGGTTATCTTTTTCCCATGTGAGTAAGAAGAGTGCAGACATTGTACGAATAAATATTACCACCTGCACCTACAAATATTTAGTGAGAAGATTAAGTCAAAGAAGACTTTTCTGTATTAATGCTTTTCATACTAGGAAACAAAGAAAAAGTTTCAGACATTCACTGTGGAGAATAAGGCATCAGATTACATGAATTTGAAATGTGCATGAGCCCAACTGTGTGTTCAGTTTTGTTTGCTGTCAGACTACAAGATCAACCTCTTCTTACAATTTACTGGAGATGGACTTTTAAGTTAGAAATACACTTTTGTCTCAGGTATTTTGCTTCCTCATTCATGCCAACAGGATTATGTAGAGTCACTGACACTTGAAGAGCACCTGCTGGGTGAGTTAAGTGGCCTCAGTTAAAGACATGACCAAAATATGGAAATTCACCCTGATCATGGGACTCGGAGGGAACAAAGTGACATTTAACAGCAGAATCTCAGGCCTACAGGGTGCTAGAGTATGGTTCTGACAGAGCTGAAAATTGAGAGAAGATGAGAAACTTGTCTTCCCACCTTTGCATGAAATACTACACATCCAGGAGCGAACACTTAACTACTAAGTTTCCTTTGCTCAAGCCTAGAAAGGGATGTGCTTAAAGGGATTCTGAGCCACTGTTAATCCCAATTCCTCCTTGCTGGACTGGAAGGGTGAGCGAGGGCTGGAAGGAAAGTGGAGACAGACGTGTTGAAAGATGCATTGGTGCAGGGGGGAAGCATTCAAGAACATGCTTAAAATAGTTTCACAAACAACATCTAGTCACTCTAGGCTTAGAAAGGCCAAGGGCTCAAAAACAACACTGAAACAGCCTGGTTAAAAACATGACTTTCACAAGTGCTGCTACAGTGATCCTGCCAAACACACATCCCCATACCCTCTCTGTGTGTGCATAAATAGAGGACTAGGACACTAAAGAGTGACATTGAGTAGGGTAGAGAAAAATTTGGGTGAACTCCACATTGGTGATATGCAAAAATACTTTGGTAACTGTTCTCCCCTGGGATGATAGGTTGGACGCGATGATCTTGAAGGTCTCTTCCAACCTGGTTTATTCTACTCTATCTTGACCTCTTCAGTAGTAGTGTAAAGGGGATTTGAGAGGTTTGATTTCTAGCAAAATGAGTACTGTTAACTAGGGTATTAAAACGTTCCTTGTATCAGAGAAAAACGTTAAAAGCCATTTTTGAAAAGGCAATTTCACAAGCTTGAAGTACAGTTTTGTTAGATGGTTCCAGAAAATGGCCCCAACAGGTCCCTTGAATGTTTTAACAGTCTAAGCTTTCCTCACACAAGCCACATGGGACAACAGGACCTGAAGGGAGTGTACCTGACCAACAGCTAAAAAATCAACACTGAAAAATCAACACTGAATTTTACTTAACCAGGTTAAATGGTTTGGGGTAATGCAGCCAGCCTTTCTATTTCAGGGAGAACTAGGGGGTTTGTTTTAAGACAAATTCAGGTGATAAATTTGAATACAGGTTTAGATTAATCTGTCATTGTAATATATTTTTATACTCTTTGTTTTCAGGCTGTTTCTGAGGGCAGGAAATAAAAAGGCAGTCATCTTAGTGCCTTCTCCCATCATTATAATGCAATACTCCAGATCAGAGTTGCCAAATAAGCTTCTAAACACCAAGGTTATGTTCTTCATCATCTGTGGCTCTGCCTCTCAAGTGAGCTCTACTCACATTAAAAGGGCCAGGGGCTGTCCTCAGGCATAGCCCCCTCTCTTTGAAGATGAAGCCCCAGCTACATTTTATGGGAAAGACCTCTGGGTTCATACCTTTGCCAAACTGTGTAGCAGGTTTAAACAATTATGCAAGACTCTGGATTTGAATTCCAGGTTCCTCTTACTCAGTCTCAAGTTTTAAAAACAATATTTTTCTTTCTTCTAGGGCATTCCTGAAAGAAGTGTTCTAAATAGTGATGATACAAAGTCATTAAAGAAACAAAAAAAAGTCAGAGTTTAAACAGTGTTCACAGATTATGAATAAAGAAACCCTTCCCATATGGAAAAGTTTTGTAGAAAATGACATTTCTTTTCAATAGGAGTTAATCAGAAAGGCAGTAGAGAATTCTGACTGCTTCAGAGAGAGGAGAATCAAAGCTCCTGGGATATGTTACACAAAAGAGCAATTGCAAAGAAGGAAGAACAGTTTCTTCTGAAACTTAACTATTAGCTGTTTTCTGAAATGGCTGAGAAAGTCTGCAGTTTGGAGCCAGCCACATGTTACTTATCAATGTTTCAATGCAGGGTAAGAAAGGCCATGTCTGGTTCCTTTTGCAATAGGGAAAAAAAAAAATAATCTCTTTTGAAGTCCTCTGAGGAACTGATCAGGGAGAAAGTGTCAGGAAAAGAACCTTGACAGGTTTTGCACAGTGAGGGGTAAAAAAAAAATGTCTGGAGCAAAATCTCTTGTCTGAATTGGGCAAAGAGATAGAAACCTCTCCTTCATCACAGGAGACACCAGATAAAGTCTGAGACTCTCTTGTATCTTTTTTCCAGCCACGCATTAATCTTACTGGCAGCCTGCAGGAGAGGCCAGTCCAGCAGGGAAGGGAACACAACCATGCTACAGCTCCATGTGCAGGAGAGTCTCCCAAGAAAACAACTTTTAAACATCCAAACATCACAGAAGACCTCAGTTTAAAGGTGGGAGTGACCACCTGAATTACCTTAAAGCAAAAGTCAAAGGACCAAGATCATTTCTTCACATGAAAGGCATTGATACACACATCACTGCCAGCATCACTGTTCTGCTTAGGGGCAGCTTCTCTCTCCTGCATTTTTAATTCTGTGCAAATAACTAACCTGAGAAGTTCCACATCACATGAAGTGTAGTTACTCACCAGCAGGTTAAGAACTACACACATTTCATTTTCACCACCACTGTCACTCTGCCCTTTCTTTTGAATTCCCACTCTCTTGAAAACATCAAAAAGAAAAACACCCATTATTTTTTCCCCTCCTCAAAGTTAAATGCTTGATATATGCAGCCTCTAAAAGCTGTATTAGAATACTGAGAGATTGCTCCTATAGATGACGTACTCTTAATTGGGGCAAACTACTTTTGCATGTGTGGCATAAGCAACTTATTCTGTTAAAAATACACAAACTTAGTATTAACTCATCAGGGTAGAAAGCTCCAGAATTCACTACACCACTCCTCAAACATCATGTATTCTCAGGGGAAAAAGGCAGCTCAACACAATCTGAAGTACACAGAAGGACGCAGTAAGCACCTGCCATTGTCTTTGCATTCTGATACAGCGAATGTTTTGACTACTTCCTTACTTGTGCCTCAGAGCATTGCATTTGCAGGGATTATTTTAATACAGCCTTTTTAGTTACTTAAGAAGCATGAAAACCTAAGTTGTAACACTGTCTTATTTTAATCAAGGGATGGGAAGCTATATAAAAACACTGGTAAAAACCAAAATCAACCACCTACAATCTTTACCTAGGGATTCTAGTACCTAATGTCTTAAGACATTGCACACTGTTTGCCACCTACTCGTATGAAAATGGAAGCCACAACACAGTAACACTTGTAAGAAAATAGCCAGAACTTCTGGAAAACGGTATGAAACAAACAGTTCTTCACTTGTGAAATACAGATTACTGCTCAGGTCTTTCTGCCTTCATATTCCTCTGCGTCTGTAGGAACTGTACATGTAATTGTTAGACAACGTGCTCAAGTCTGCTGATTATTGTGATGAATGTCAAAGCTTCAAGAACCACATTCACTTATAGCTGATGATATTTATTGTCAGCTAGCCAGTGCACCCATTTGTACAACTAAGTCATATCCACCCCACTGCATCCGGAAGTTGTAGGACACCTTGATATCCTTGCACATAAAAGTTCCATTGCATATCTAGAGCAAATACTATGCAGTATTGTTCAGACTCTTGCACACACACCAAAACTAAAGTATGATTTCATCCCATAAAAGCTTTTTGCACAACATATGAGATTAATGTTATTGTAGGTTGGGTTTTTTGTCTGTGCTTTAATCCAAATGCTCTAAAGCAACCATTTGCTGATTCAGTACCCCTCCTCCCCCTTAAAATCATTACACTAAATAATGAGCAAGAACACAGTCAAGAAGTCAGGCAGTAAAGTGTTTTAGGTACCTTGATTTTTTTTCTCCACAGCTCTCCTTGCTCCTGTAATGTCTTTGACCTATAAAAGAAAAGAAATTACTGACTCCTTTTCAATATTACTGGAATATACTGTACACTTAAAGTGCCAGAAAGCATTAAACACACAGTTTTTGAACTCTTCTTTCAGAATATTTCCTTGAATTACATTTTACTTTGCATTATATCATAACATTCTTCACATATAAAAATCTCAGGAGGTAAGTCTCATTTAAGAGCACCTAGATGGGAATCTCACCATTTTGCCTCATGCACACCAGGTTACAAATCAGAAGGTAAAATCCAGCCCACCTGCCTTATTTTTAAAGCAGAGCCTAACAGCCAGAATTCCTCTTCATGGCCAGCAGAAGTTGAACTTTAGAGCACTCACTATGCTGCTGAGCAGGCCAGCTCTGGTCGGGTGGGGAGCCAGGAAAAAGAACACAGTACTGCCCTTTGAAGGCTGACAACTGCTGGTGTGCAAAGTTCATAAGGAAACAAGTGCCTTGTCCTGACCCTTTCCCACCAGTGAGCAGCTCTGTGTTTTCCTCTTGCCTTTAACTTCTAACACGCAAGTAAAACAAGTAAATAGAATAGCAATTGTTTACTTCCATCATCTTTTGTCTTCTCACAGCCTTTGAGCACAAGTCACCATTAACCAAACCTGACAAATATATTTCTACCATCTTCCCTTTTCCCTCAACCATTCCTCTGAGGAAAAACAGTTATTTCCTGGGAGACAGGGACCAAGAGCCAGACTTCCTGATTTCACACATGCATACAAAACATATGCTACCTTCTTTTTTTAAGATCTATATGTTGCAAATTAAGCATTTTATGAATTGTGTAAACATGGAGCTCAGCCTATCATCAGGCACAGGCAGCACTTCTCACCAACCTGTTAACCCGTTTTTACTCACTAGGTTGTAGCAGCATCTTTCAATCACTACCTTCTCCTTTTTATTATAGAATAGAATTAACCAGGTTGGAAGAGACCAAGATCATCGTGTCCAACCTATCATCCAACACCACCTAATCAACTAAACCATGCAACCAAGCACCCTATCAAGTCTACTCCTAAACACCTCCAGTGATGGTGACGCCCCCACATCCCCAGGCAGCCTATTCCAACGGGCAATCACACTTTCTATGAAGAACTTCCTAACCACCAGCCTAAATCTCCCCTGCCACAGCTTGAGACTATGTCCTCTTGTTCTGGTTGCCTGGGAGAAGAGACCAACCCCCACTTGGCTACAACCTCCCGTCAGGTAGTTGTAGAGAGCAATAAGGTCTGCCCTGAGCCTCCTCTTCTCCAGGCTAAGCAACCCCAGCTCCCTCAGTCTCTCACAGAACTTGTGCTCGAGGTTCCTCACCAACTTTGTTGCCCTTCTCTGGACACATTCCAGCAAGTCAACATCCTTCCTGAACTGAGGGGCCCAGAACTGGATGCAGGACTCAAGGTGTGGCCTAACCAGTACAGTGTACAGGGGCAGAATGACCTCCCTGTTCCTGCTGACCACACTGTTCCTGATACAGGCCAGGATGCCATTGAATTATTATTCTTTCATGACTTGAGTACAGGACCCTCAAGCACTACTGTTTAGGTCTTCCCAGTACATTGTACTACAAGCACTTGCCCAGTCTCAAGACTTCAGCAGGCTGGCTACCTCATTCCCCAGCACTGCTAAAAGATGGATTATTCAGAGTTTTCTAGGAACTTCAGCAGTAAAGAATTGACTTCCAAAAAAAGCGTGCACAAAAAGAAGGCAGGTACAGTTATACAAAGTACTGTAAGACATGACTGTCACGAGACACTCTGAAGCAAAAGAAAAATCCCAAAGATTCCAAGGCAACCATGGTTAAAACAAGATGTTACTGCCTGTGTGCTCACATTGTGTTTTCCCTGAATTGCCTTGTTACAGAAAGTCAGCTCTCTGCTCCCTTGAAAAATAGATGTTGCCATAAATATGGCATTATTACATAACATATAATCAGCATTACTACAGGTAAACAGCCACAAACCTATTTCATCTACTTTTAGATCTGACAGGAATACAGATGTGTGGGACAGAATTGGCTCTAGCCAGGTGCTCTGCACGAGGCTTGGGTATATTTGCTTCTTTTGCTCTCCTGCCAACTGCTCCCTGGCAGAGCAGCACATGAAGAGGTGGCAAGCGACTGGGGAAAGAGAAGGAAGCGTATTGGCATCAAACTGCCATGTTAGAGCAGAAGCCCTCCAGGGCATCAGGAATTTAAACACTTTAACGTGACTGTTTATTCTTGGCACGAGTACAGTTTATTTTTCATCTACTTCACAGTGCTAGAGATAAGGGACTGCTATTTCTATGCAAGTTCCCGATATGTTATTTTAAGCACAGCCATCACCCGCCAGAAGAGAAGCATCTTGCAGGCTAGCAGCTACTGTTTCTAGAGGGCCACTAGACAGACCACTCTCAGACAGGAAAATTTTAAATTCTCTCCAATTTTGCCATCTTCAAGACTAACAGCAGTGGTTGCCAGAACACAGATGCCTATTTATGATGGTGTTTATCATTGCTTCAGCCCCACTAGAGCTGCATGGCACTGCTCGCTCCTACGGAGGACACTGTGGCCCCAAGTAAGAGATGGACAGCTTACCTGTCTGTCCCCCCACCTCTGGGGGCTGGACAAGTTGGAGACCCTACAGAAAGGAGACAGTACAGGAAACAGCTGAAGCCATGATCTCTGGCTCAAGCACCATATGCTTTCAAGCAGATTTTTCTGGCCTTTTTCTTTTTCACAACCCTTCTCCCAAGTACCACTTGATGCACTTCCACAGGCTCTTCCTCCCTTCCCAACTCAAAATTCTCATCATTACAACCACCCAAGCAACAAACCAACAACACACCCTTGACAACCTTGAAACTAGCATGCCATGATGTAATTCACCCCACTTAATCCACCAGGGTCTTTTCATCCCACTCTACCCCACCCTTTGAATAAGGGCAAGAAATGTAGACACTGGCCAGCAGCCATCCTCACTGTGCTTAGCATTCTTCAGGTCACCTTCACAGCTCTTAGTCCTCAAATAAATGCCTGTGTCACCAAAATAATTATATTATCTGCATGCTTTATTACTGGATGTATCAAGACTGGGAAAAAAAAAAGAAAGTCTGAGAAGAAAAGAATTTCACACAGTAAAGAACCAACTCAAAAGCAGCTCTTTCAGTTATTTCCCTGATCTGAGGCAATCTTGGATGAGTTAATTCAGAAGAGGGATGGATTTTTAACTCAAGATATGGCAGCAGACAACTCTTAGAACGTGAACAGCTTCAGAAGAAGCTGGACTACAGCTGAATTAATTCAAATGTCAAATATCAGACATTACACAAATCCTAATAGGACGCTGGAAAAGAAAGCACAAATTAAATGTTAAATAAGGGCTGTAGGACAAAAGGATTTGTGTGTGTGTGTGTATCAGAGATTTCTCTCTTTGAGAATTGGGTATTTGAGAGCTAGCTGTCCCCCACTCAGAGAAGCAACATTTTAAAGCTGCATCCAGAAACTATGAGCAACCAGTGATAGATGGTCATGGAACTGATGGGATATCCCCAAAGAAACATCCCCTGGAATGAAAATAAAACCTTCAACTACTCATTACAATATATGCTGGTCAACCATTAGGAAAATACACTGCTGGTTTGAATCCAAATCTTGAGTACAAAAAGTAAAGCCCTAGTAAATATTTAAGAGATGTTTGAGTCTTAAACTGAAGAGCTGGCAACTATTTTTTTTCCTCTTTTAAACAAACAAAACCATCAAAAGATTGTGCAATTCTAAGAGCCCTTAAGGAAACAATTGGGAATTTTTCATAACATGGCATTTCCTTATACCACTGACCACAGGAATGCAAACAGTTCCACCAAAAAGAGATTTCTTCATTGGAAACAACTGACAATCTAACCACGTTTCCATCTTTTCCACTCTCAGGGCTCAGCATACAAAAGAGATGATATAATAGAATACAGAAGTCTCATACCAGGGCCACAAGATAGCTTTCCTGAACCTCAGCATCTGAGAGACTTTACAAGAATGTATTTTCTGAGGGTTAGAAAGAGAACTTGTTTAATTCTTTAGCACCTCTTCTAATTTATTTTTACACTGTAATTTCTATTGATTTGTTGGATTTTTCCCAAAATACTTTCAGCATCTCTATCACCCAGAAACACACCTCTAGCCCCCAACCATAGCTCAGTGTATCAGTCCTGCAGCATTCCCTTATAGCAAGTTGAGTAACAACCCTTCTTACCATGTGGATGAAAAAACTATCCCCTTGGGCTGGATTTGGCTGGGATAGAGTTAATTTTCCTCACAGTTGCTAATATGGGACTGTGTTTTGGATATCAGTGCTGTTTCCAGCACAAAATTCGGAGATGTTTTAGCTATTACAGAGTCACAGAATTATTGAGACTGGAAAAGACCACTGAGATCATCAAGTGCAGCCTATGATCTAACACCTTGACATCAGCTAAACCATGCCACCAAGTGTCACTTCCAATCTTTTCTTTAAAAACCTTTTCTTAAAGACTGACTTAATCACCTCCCGGGGCAGTCCATTCCAGTGCCTATTGCTGAGCAATGCTTACAGAGTCAAGGCCTTTTCTGCCGCTCACACCACCAGCAAGTACACTAGGGGTGCACAAAAAGGTGGGAGGGGACACAGCAGAGATAGCTGATCTCAGTTTAAATGGATATTGTATGCTACATGACATCATGCTCAGCATATAAAGCCAGGGAAAGAAGGAGAAAAGAGCAAAGAGAGGGATGGTGTTTGTCTTCCCAAGTAACTGTGACATGCAACAGAGCCTTGCTCTCGTGGAGACAGCAGAACGCTTGCCTGTCACTGAGAAACAGACAATTAATTCCTTCTTTTGCATTGCTTGTATATGTGGCTTCTGCTTCACCAGTTAAAATGTCTTTATCTCAACTCACAAGTTCTCATTTTCACTCTTCTCATTCTCTCTCTCCCATTCCACTAGAAAGACAGTGAGCAAGCAGCTGTGTGGGGCTTAGTTGCCCACTGGGGTTAAACCATGACACACCTATGGCAGCCTAATGAGTAGACTTCCTCACCAGCCTCTCTGTTTGGATTATTTGAGCACTGCCAACTGACACTATGAATCCCCCCACCAACTGAACGGGAAATGTTGGTGTATGGGTATGAGCAATAGCACTCTAAGTACTTACAGTCTACCAGCCTTCAGACTCTGCATGAGACCAAGTATCAGAGGTACCCTAAGGGAAAGGCAAGACAGGCCTTATAAAGGGACTTCATTTTTCTGACAGCTAATTAACAAGTCATTCTCAGGGAGAAGGCAATTTACACCCTGTGCTGAGCTCCATGCTGCAGAGAGAAAAACTGAACATAAGCAATGATAAAAAGAGACTATGATCAGAATTCAGGAAGGCACCAGATGTGCTAAAAGGTACTAATCATTGGCACCCTGACAAATATCTGTCATTGCAAATTTGCAACTCAATTAAGCCAAGATTTGAATCAGGGTTACAACTGTTCTTAATTTTCTCCATTGCATCTGAAGGAAAGCAAGAGAACCAAGTAATAAAAACAGAGCTGAAATGTGCTGCAAAGAAACCAAATTGTTTTCAAAAGGAAAAACCAAAACAAAACCCATGAAAGACAAAGCTTTATGGAGTTAGCATGCCAAACAAGTCCAGAATTTTCAAAAGACAGACAAATGTCTTAACTTCAGATAAAGATGTTAAAAGACTTGGCTTGCGTGCGAGAGTGTTTGCAATCTATGGCAGAGGGATTATTACCCTAGTAGCCAAGGAAACCATTCCTCTAATTACAAGATTTCCAATTCTGCAATTCCCCTTTTAGGGGGAAATGTGGAAAAGTCCTTGATGCTCTTCAAATAGAGAATGGGATAAGGCTTTGGGGTCCCATACATAGACAAAGAGGGCCACAAGGCTTTGACAATCAACTTGCTCTAGAGGCACTGTGGAGGGAGAGATCATCATAAACAAAACATGTCTATGCTGCACTTTAATCTTTTGAGATGATAAATGCATTTGCCATTGCAAATCCCCCATGATGTTTTCACACACAAAACCATTTATCAGGAGTTAACTGAACAGGAAGCTAAAAGTTTCAAGCTAGGCTTTATCTGAACTATTGCATCTCTTCATCTTTTCTTTCAAAGACATGCACACTGAACTCTTGAAGAGCTGACCTTTCATCACAGCATGCTTTTGGAGAGCTCAGCTTTTCTACAGTTACAAACCTATGAACCCTCCCTTCCTTTCTAGATGACGTTGAAGATGTAAACACAAATTATATGAAGAAGTAGCTTGGCTTAATTACACAGCAAAAATTATCTTCCCGTTTATCTTAACTAGATAACCAAAACCATCCACATCAGGTGATATACTAAAAGACTGTTCTGAGATTTTAAGTCTACTGAAAAACTATAATTTTTCTTACTGTCAGGGAAAAATGTACACCAAAAGCTTTTCAGTTGAAATCCTACTGGTGATGCTATAGAGAGGTACCCAAACTCTGCAGACTGCAAGGCAAGGCAGTAGTTGGACCACACCACGTATTTCCACAATTAGAACACAGCAATATTAAGCCACACAAGAAAATATTTGCTGGTTTTCATCAAAATTAACAGTTCATTTCTATTTTTGCCTGCAGTCACTGAACCAAGATGCATGCTCAGAAGAGCAAGGCACTACTGGGCAGAGACCACATAACATTCATGCTCAAGCTGCGTTGGCACTACAGTCAGTGGAAGTCTGGTGTTGGTAAGGAAGCAGAGATGGGATTTTAGGGAGAAAGATTTTCCAGCAGCTTTGATTTGTAACATCTGAAAAGCTTTACTGACTTCTGGCTGAACTAGATACATATGAAAATGAAGATGCTAATTCAAACTTGCTATATTGTTTATCCCATGTTACATTTGTCATCTGACAGAAATCCCAGTACTAAAGGGTCAATTCAGTGTTGTAAATAATACAGAATCATAGAACTGGAAGGGACCTCAAGGATCATCTAGTTCCAACCCCCCTGCAGGGACCCCTCACACTAGATCAGGTTGCTCAGAGCCATATCCAGCCTAGCCTTAAAAATCTCCAGGGATGGGGCTTCCACCACCTCCCTGGGCAACCTGTTCCAGTGTCTCACCACCCCCACAATGAAGAGCTTCTTCCTAACATCCAATCTGAATCTACCCATTTCTAATTTTTGTGGGTTTTTGTTGTCCCACTCCCCCATCCCCCTTTCCATTCCCCCCAGTCCTATCATTACCTGACACCCTAGAAAGTCCCTCACCAGATACTGGCCCCCTTCAGATACTGGAAGGACACAATAAGGTCTCCTAGGAGCCTTCCCTTCTCCAGACTGAATAGCCTCAACTCTCTGGTATCTAATTAATAACCATTTCTCAGCAAGGCTATAAAAGTAGTTTCAGGAGGAGTATTTTAAGTATTGCATTACACAATTTTCACATAAATACAGCCCAAGCAGTGAGAAATGGCAGTTTCAGAAGTCATTAGTTACCAGCAGTCCCCTCCAAGTGAGGAGGTCCCAGCTGACTGGCAGATGTGATGCCCATCTACAAGAAGGGGCAGAAGAACTACAGACTTGTCATTCTGACCTCAGTCTTGGGAGCAGATAATCTTGAATACCATTATGCAGCATGTACAGGACAACCAGGTGATCAGACCCCATCAGCATAGGTCTGTGAAGGGCAGGTCCTACTTGACAAGCTGACCTGCTTAGTGGAGGAAGGAAAGCCTGTGGATGTTGTTCATTCAGATGCGAGTGAAGTAACTGATACTGTTGTCCACAGCACCCTCCTGGAGAAACTGGAGAATGGCTTGGATGCATGGACACATTGCTGGGTCAAAAACTGGCTGGGTTGCTGAGCCCCAGGAGTGGTGGTAAATGGAGATAAATTCAGTTGGTGGCTGGTGACAAGTGGTGCTCCCCAGGGCTCAGCTTTGGGGCCAGTCTTTAATATTTTAAATGTGATCTGCACAGAGGCTTGTGATGCCCCTACTGGAGCAGAACTACTAAGAACTGTACATGCACTGATCATTAAGTATTTTTTCCTCAGCTATAAAGCACCAAAGCCATGATTTATTGAAACAAGCTGTATTTGGAAGTTAAGGTTATGATTTGTTTACAAACTGACCAACTCCACTAGTGAAAGACAAACAGATTTTTATCAGTACTCTTCCTACTTTATTCTGATATTATCAACAGAAATGTGGTCTCTCTATATTCTTTAATGTAAATCACTCTCATGAAGTGCTCACTCCAGCCCCCAAGCCTGAGAAAGTAGAAACCAACTATGTTATTTTTTTTTTAAGGAAGAAAAAAAATCACTTGTTCACTTTTGACTTCTACAAAGCTTAATTCATCCAACCTCCACCCTACCCCTGGGAGCATCTTGTACTTTCCAGCCATCTGGACTATATTTACTTTACTAAGAAGAAAGTTAAAATTGCTCATGAACAAAGAAAAAAACCCTTCCTATCTTCCTGTCTTCTCTGCACAGTTATTTTCTAAGTTCTTGTTTTCTCAAAAAAAAAAAATAATTATGCCCTCTGGGGAACTCAGATCATCTTCCTTGTGACCCCTGCTGAGGTCATACAACCTTCTTCAGGCACCATTTTCTGGTATTGCCTTTTTTCTTTTTAACAAAGTGAAACTACTTTCCTCCTCCTCCCCCCCCCCCCCCCCCCCCCCCCTTCCAGTTTTCAGCTTCACAAAAGCCCTCACAAAGAGCATGAAAATTCACTTATGATGGATTAGGACAGTAGCCATTGTAGCAAAGTGTTTATTTAGACAGTAAAAGTGACAACTCTGCAAATGAACTGAACTACTGCCAAACTAAGATCAGAGACTAATTTTAAGAGGAACATAAACAAATACTCATTTTCGAAGTCACACATTTTGATGGTGGCCCTCCCTCTCCCTGGTAGCTCATTGCTGCTGCAGGACTGCTGCACTTCTCTTCCTCCACCTTCCCTCAAAACGCCGGTGCTGTGACTCCCCTCCCAATGCTGCTGATGTGAGTGTGCCAAGAAAGGCTTGCAGAAAAAGGACAAACTGCAGCAGACAGGCAAGTACCTCCAACTGGTTTTTACTTCCAGCCACATGTTCTTCAAACCCACGTGCTTTTATCTGGGCTGCTGTATAATGCTTCCCTCTTAATGCATTTTATAACCCTATTTTTCAAGGCACACTATCTCTTTCAATCAAGGGCAGTCAATTATAGCTTATCATTAAAAGCTATTTTCAGCTTTATCCTACTCCACTGGACATGCACCAGAAACCTGCATCAAGTTTCAATGGGAGCCAGATAGGCCTCTTTGTTACAGAGGGAATTCACGAAAGCAATGAGCAACGACTGATATGCAGCTAACTTTTTCCTTAGGAATTCAAGGCTCCCAAGCTTTGCGATGCTTGACCCAAACATCTAATTAATTTCAAAATTTAACTCAGTTTAGTGAGGTTAATTTAGCACCTGTGCTAAGGTAAAAAAAACCCCAATGTAGAACTACACAGAAACAAACCAAACATGTGCTAGAATTAGAATACCTTTCTAGAAGGATGATTGCTTAAAGAATTACCTGCTGTTTATTTTGGGGTTAAATCTGAGTTTAATTCAAAGAAGTGACCCTTCAGAGGTGCAATGATACTTGATGTGATCATTAAAGATCTTTTGTTTCTTCAACTGCTCTCCCGGAATACCAAGGAGAAGTTCAATCACAGATGAGCAGGAGGGTACATGCCGCAACCACAGTGAGTTCAGAGTAGGAAGTGCAAAGCGTAAGGAACCACTAATTAAAAGTGTGACAAAGTAACTACTGAAATGACTCACTCAGATACCACCAAATATAACATAATGCCTAATTGTTTTTCTATAAATCTCTAGCCACACAAATGCTTAGACCAGAACAGTTAAAGGGACAATGCCAGCGCAGAAGCACTCCCCTTACTGACATTTACCTTTTCCACATCTGTGCTGTTAACAAAACTAAATCTGCTTCTCTGCATTGGCAGTTGCCAGCTTCTAGACTAATTCAAGGTTATCCCTTCCTGGTTTTTTTTTGGTTCTTTGCCTCCAAACCCACAAAGGGCCATCAGTATGAGTAAACACATTTTGTCATTAAAATTAGTGGAAGCAGAGTGAAGATACAACACATCTCTACTTCAGGGAAGCAATGCCAAATTACTTATCAGAAACAAAACCCCAGGAGGTCTGTTACCAGTTGAGCAATACCTCCACTAACAAGGACTTCTCTCCCCTTTGTGTGATTTCAAGCTGTTCAAGTTTTCCCCAGAATCTGTAATCCTTTTTATTTCAGAAGGGAAGATGTGGACAATAATCAATTAGGCAACAATTTCCTCTTCTTGAGAAACAAGCTGAAAGATTCATGCAAGCTACTAAAAATAAGTTTCATTTCCAGCAATGACAACTCCTTGCAGTTTAATCAAAGTAATAGCAATCACACCCTAGTGGGCTCTGTTCTCTAGAGCATCTGAGTTGGAAAGTGATTAGTAAGAGAAGATTCACTGCAGAGAAGAATCTGCAAAGAAGTGAGGACCAATATATCTGAACCTAGCGTGCATCAGTTTGATTTTACATGTTTCTAGCAGAAAGAACACAAAGTGACTTGATTCTCAGTCTGCAGCTATGGTTTGATGTTCGTTTCTAAGGAAACGGGACAGAATCTGAGCAAACAGTTTCTGGGTTTGTGCTGCTTCTGTGGCAAGCCCAGCACCAGCTGCAGAAGGTGCAGAAAGCAAAATATCTCTAAACTGATTGAGGAATCAAATCTTGAGCATCCTGAACTAGCAGTGTAACTAGCAACCTCCCTGATGAGGCACACCTATTTGAGGAGGGACAGCACCGAGATGTAAGCAGGATACAACCCCACTCACTACCAGAACCAGCCTACTCCTCTCAACAACAGTGCAAGAAGAGGCACTAAAAATAACCTATAATACAGTTGGCACTTAATATAGTCTGCTCCTTCATGCATGCTACAGTTCCTCTGACTTTTGAAAAAAATAAAATTGACTGCCCATCTCTCATGGCTCCTTTTCAGGGGGGAAACTTTAACCAGCAAAGCAGTAGAACATTTAATTTCTCCCCCCCCCAATAACAAAAAAAAAAGGGGGGGGGGGGGGGCAGGTAAGAAGTGCCTATTTTCAGGCTTTTCCACACCACAAACTCTAGCTGGATTTCCCTGCCACTAGGAATCCTGGACTTCAGAGAGGGTCCCCCTTAAGCTTCCTTGCCAGTGAAGCTAATGGCATGGGGCTGCTTTGGACGTTCTCCCCAGCCAGTGCTGTGCCCTGTGCGTAGGGATCACACTCAGACACAAAGAGCAGCTGCACTATGGAACTCCACAAGATTGCCTCCTCCAGGCCAAAATAATCAGAACTCTTTGGAGAGCTTAAAACTTCAGAAGCACATGGTGCACTTTAAAAAACCCTGAAATAAAACATTCCTTCCTCCAACCAGCTACATAACCCACTGCTTAGCAACTAGGTTTCACATAAGTATGTACCTAGGAGAGGCAAAGCAAATCTTGCTAACTATCACTCTCACAACACAGCAAAACAGTTATTGTGGGTATACACAAGGTATTAAAGCAGTTTTCTTAAATTCATGTTTCCAAGTAAATCCACATCTCTTATATTCATTAAAACTTGGACCCTGAATTGAAAATAAAATTTCTAAAGCAGTTTCAATACAGGTGTTCAGGTGAGGCTAATTTCAGTTCCAGAACACATGCCCCTCAGTTTGCAGTATGTGCTGCATTGGTTTGGGTAGAGTTTTTTGGGGTTTTTTTGCACAACTGTCTGTTTTTCAGAAAGAAAACACCAATGCACCTCAAAACAGTGTCAGAACTGACTTCCACAAGGATTTAGGCAAGCCAGAGATAAAAGCCCAAGCTGAAATCCCCAGTGTTACCACAGGCCACATTATTACTTCACTACGCTATTCCACTGCAGAATGCATGTCAATACCCACCTCACTCTCTACATCAAGCTGATCCCATTTGCAGCACAAAAAGCTGCAAAGTAAACCCTTCTGACCCACCTCCCAAATTAATTATGCAAGTGCTCTATGAAAGCACATGGATTCAGATTAGTTATTACTCCAAATTTTTAAACCCCTGCACAGATACTCTGAAAGGAAGAAGCAAGCACATGCCTAATTATACACATTGAATAATCCAGATAATGGCCTGTCACATGCATCACTGAATGCAAATCAGAATGATGGGTTTAGCTGTAAACACAAAAGTGGAAATGTCATAACTTTGATCTCAAAGCATAATTGTTTCTTTATTCAAAATGTCCTTAAAGGAAAGCTGAACTCCAAAAAAATAAAATAAATAAATAAAATCCTGTGCCCAGGGCCACTTGCTGCTTTGGAAAGAAAGCAGTTGGCATAGCCAGAAAAAGTAATTAACCTGCTAATGCCTGCTGTGGAAATGAGCCCCTAACATCAACCCCAGACATGTTTAGAATCATAGATTTGTTAGGGTTGGAAGGGACCTCAAGGATCAGCTAGCTCCAACCTCCCTGACATGGGCAGGGACACCTCACACTAGATCAGGTTGCTCACAGCCACATCCAGCCTGGCCTTGAAAGCCTCCAGGGATGAGGCTTCCAACACCTCCCTGGTCAACCTGTTCCAGCATCTCACCACCCTCACAGTGAAGAGCTTCTTCCTAACATCCAATCTGAATCTACCCATTTCTATTTTTTTTTCTGCCCTTCCCCCTAGTCCTATCATTACCCGACACCCTAATAAGTCCTTCCCCAGCTTTCTTGTAGGCCCCCTTCAGATACTGGAAGGCCAAAATTAGGTCTCCTCAGAGCCTTCTCTTCTCCAGACTGAACAGCCCCAACTCCCTCAGTCTGTAAGGATTTTCTTCATTTCACACTATGATGGTTTGTTTGTTGTTACACACAAACCCCACGCAAGCAAACCTTGCAGAAAAATCAAGACACATGAAAGGATGGGCTAAAACTGAACAGGTAGAAGTAGATGAGAATGCCCAGGTCAGACCTGCCAGGGAGGCAGCAGGAAGCACTACTATTTTGCCTGGTGCTGCAGAAATTCCTTATACTGCTGTCCACGCTACAAAGCCAAATTTCAACATGCCTTAAAACACATTTCAAGGTAAATGTTTTTAAGGGAAGATGACATCTTTAATAAGACAGCCTAACTTTCTTGAGCTGTGAAACTAACTACCAGTTGGTTAAAGACAAAAATGTACTTTCAGTGGCTACACAATGAGAGTAGCTATTTCAGGTATAAATGCAAGGAGAGTGTCTGTCTGCTGTATGACACAGCAGTCTCCACTTCCCCTCCTCAGGCTTTACTTTCTAAGACCTTTTACCACTTACAGGTGAAACACAAGATACTAAGCTTCAGGTTCAGATTATACTAGCTTCAAGGTATGAAGCAATTCTATAAACATAACAATAGAAGAGAATAAATGCACTGCATCTTAACTGACATAACTGGAATAGCTTTAGGGATCGACCCAACGAACACACTGCTGCTGCACAGTTTTGCCCGGTTGGATTTCCATGTTGAGACAATAGAGAGATCCTGTCAGACACTGCTGCAACAGCTACTCTAACAAGGTTTACTGAAGCAATCTTTGTTTGTCATTCACCATAGAGATTCCAGTTTTCCAAAGTGGGGGGGGGGAACAAACAATCTAAACCCACGCAGGACCAATAGAAGCATGTGCAAGCATTACGGTCAGTTTACACAAGATGTAAACAAGAATACCCAAATTTACTTGCATTCAGAAGACAAACCTTGGTGAATGCCTGAACTGAGCAAAGCACCAGAAGATTGCTCAGTTTGCCTTATTTTCACCACCAAAAAAAACCCAAAAGGAAATTCTTACATTTCAGCTCTGGAAGATACTTAATTTCACAATACATAGGTCAACCTTTCTTGAACAAAGTTATCACAGTGGAAGAACATAATCAGTTAAACTTTCTCTTCCCTTTCAGAAATCAAGAGAGTTCTTTTTTTTCCCCCTCAATTGAAATGGAACATCATCTGCAACTAAGTCAAACTGACTCACTGTCTCCTCCAGCACAGTTCCAGCAAAGCCCTTTTGTTTTCCCTCCTTCAAAACTAAGTTGAAATGATACTCAAGTGTACAGTTAGGACAGTACAAATGTAAGTTATGCAAAAAGGATGCTATTTAGTTTTATGTTCTTCCCTCAAGAAACAGAAGAGAAGACCTCATTTGGTTTTGATTTCCCCTCCTCAGCTCTTGAAAAGTTAAATCAAACCATGCCAGCCCACCCCTCGCCTTCCAGTAGCTGCCTTTTTAATACACTCCTCAGCTCTGGCTAAGGCATTTATTGTTAGGTGATCGGTTGGACTTGATCTTGGAAGTCTCTTCCAACCTGATGGATTGATAGAAAGAATAACAACACTGTATTAAGTCAAGGGAGACCTCATTGCTGTCTACAACTACCTGAAAGGATGTTTTAGAGAGGCTGGTGCTGGTCTCTTCTCACAGGTAATTAGTGATGGAACCAGAGGGAATGGCTGCAACTGAGTAGGTTTAGACTAGACATTAGGAAAAAACATTTTCCACAGCAAGAGTGGCAGGCATTGGAATGTGCTGCCCAGGGAGGTGGTTGAGTCACCAACCCTGGATGTGTTTCAAGGTCATTTGGATGTGGTGCTTGGGGATATGGTTTAGGGGTGAACTTTGCAGAGTAGGGTTATCAGTTGGACTCAGTGATCCTGAAGGTCTCTTCCAACCCAAATGTTTCTATGTTCTATGATACCTAACATACCATCCCTATTCTTCCCAGCCATCTGCTCTTTCCTCACTTGCTGTTCCACTCAGCAAGCTCTCATTGCTTGTTCCATTTCTGCTTGGCAAAATGCACAAGTTCAGGTCTGTGTATGAAAACCACCAAAACTGCCTGACAAACACCTTAGGAACTGCAAGTTGCAGTATTTTAGCATCTTGAACATCCTCCTGTGTTTGTGTCAACCTGCGCTGGCAGAGTACAGTTATGCAGTTCAGTTTCCTAATTTAATAGTTCCTCCTCCTCCTTTTCCAAGATTATTCTCGTCCTTAAAAACAGGAAGTCATTAAGTTTATTCTAAATGAAAATTTACTCATTGCCATGCCTGCTACACAGTGACTAGTGGGTGGTCTCAATCTGAATCCACTCCCTGACCAGCAAGGGCTTCCCTTGCAGAAGCTATCAAAGCACAGCCTCAGAGACAAAGGACTGGGAAGGTAAAAACAAGTAGCTGTTATAATTACACTTCAATGGTTTTAATAGTTTTTAAATAAACCAAACTAACATGCCCACAAAAACCTCACAAACATTTTCTTTCAGTACTTCATCAAATGGTTTCCCTAAATTATACCAGAAATTGGCTAATGCTGTACATGAGGTGAGTAACCTTTGTTGCAGTAATTCACATGTTTATTTCTGCCAGGGTGTGATTGAACAATGAAGTTGATGGCCCACCAGCATCCTTCACTCATGACCTTCAGAACACCACCTACAACTGCCTGTGATCCCTCTCCAACATGCCAACTTGGCATCATACAGTTCTTGGTCATGAGCAGCTAAACAAGTTTCCTCTTACTTTTGATAAGCCTTTAAAAAAAAATAGTGTTTGATAATACATGAAAGGGTGGCTCCCAAAAGACTGCCCATACACAGAACATTTGACTTGCTGTCCCCAGACTATGATAAAAACCTGTCACTTGTCATTCAAGTTTGTCACACTAATCCCAATTCACTGCAGTTGCCCTTTTGCAGAAATAAATTAGACCCCAGGAGAAATCATAGTATCATTCAGGGTTGGAAGGGACAACAAGGATCATCTAGTTCCAACCCCCCTGCCATGGGCAGGGACACCCCACACTAGATCAGGCTGGACAGAGCCTCATCCAGCCTGGGCTTAAACACCTCCAGGGACAGGGCATCAACCACCTCCCTGGACAACCCATTCCAGGGTTTCACCACTCTCATGGTGAAGAGCCTCCTCCTCACATCCAGCCTGAATCTCCCCACCTCCAGCTTCATTCCATTCCCCCTAGTCCTATCACTACCTGAGATCCTGAGAAGTCCTTCCCCAGCCTTCCTGTAGGCCCCCTTCAGATACTGGAAGGCCACAATTAGGTCAGCTCGGAGCCTTCTCTTCTGCAGACTGAACAGCCCCAACTCCTTCAGTCTGTCCTCATAGGAGAGGTGCTCCAGCCCTCTGATCATCCTTGTGGCCCTTCTCTGGACACGTTCCAGCACCTCCACATCCCTCTTGTAATAGGGGCTCCAGAACTGGACACAGTACTCCAGGTGGGGTCTCACCAGGGCTGAGTAGAGGGGGAGGATCACCTCCCTCGACCTGCTAGCCACACTTCTCCTGATGCAGCCCAGGATCTGATTGGCTTTGCGGGCTGCAAGTGCACACTGAGAGCTCATGTTGAGCTTTTTGTCCACCAGCACCCCCAAGTCTCTCTCCTCAGGGCTGCTTTCCAGCCAGTCACTGCCCAGCCTGGATTTGTGCCTGGGATTGCCTTGACCCAGATGCAGGACCCTGCACTTGCTCTTATTGAACTTCATGAGGTTGGCCTGTGCCCACCTCTCCAGCCTGTCAAGGTCCCTCTGGATGGCCTCCCTTCCCTCCAGCGTGTCTGCTGCACCACACAGCTTGGTGTCATCAGCAAACTTGCTGAGGGTGCACTCAATGCCACTGTCCATGTCACCCACAAAGATGTTGAACAAGACAGGTCCCAGGACTGATCCTTGAGGGACTCCACTTGTCCCTGGCTTCCACTGGGACATGGAGCCATTGACAGCCACTCTTTGGGTGCGGCCATCAAGCCAGTTCCTTATCCATCTAGTGGTCCACCCATCAAACCCATGTGTCACCAGTTTGGAGACCAGGATGTGGTGTGGGACAGTGTCCAAGGCTTTGCTCAGGTCCAGGTAAACGACATCAGTTGCTCACCCCTCATCTATTAATGTTGTCACCTGCTCATAGAAGGCAACCAGGTTGGTCAGGCAGGATTTGCCCTTGGCAAAGCCATGCTGACTGTTCCAAATCACTTCTTCACTATTCTTCTGAGCCAGTAGTGCCTCCAGGAAGATCTGCTCCATGATCTTTCCAGGCACAGAGGTGAGACTGATGGGCCTGTAGTTCCCTGGTTCGAACTCAAGTCCATCAGCACAAAGTCTCAATCGTTTCTTTCCACACCATCTATCTGTATTACAGTAAAATAGGTTTCCTCCTAACCCCAAGATTTTAATTATTAAATAATATTTGGAAGAATTCAAGAACTGTCTTCTCAGGAGAGAGCTGTAAAGCAGCTCCTCAGTAATCCTGAGCACTGTGAGGAAACTTGAACGCTCCTCCAGGACGCCCACGTGCTTCCCGTGAACAAGCAGTGTTTAGAATTATCTGGAGATGTCTTCCGAAGTGCTGAGATGATGATTTCTGTGCATTTTTGATGCTCTATGAATCACCAAGAACAGAGCACGAAGCCAAGAAACAGTAAAACGTGCACATGTACAAACAAATCAGACTAAGGCAAGACCTACCAAAATATGTCCTGGTCACATCAGGAAAAGACCAAGGGGAACTGACACATTGTGCCACTTCCACGTGAGACTCTTTACTTTTGTTTGGACTCACAGATCAATACAAATGTCAGGAATTAATAAAGCCAGCAGTACAGATCAGCTCTCCCGAGACCAGCCACATCTGTTCCATAATGCCAAGCTGCCAGCTGGATGGAGTCCCAAAAGCCTTTAAAGGGTCATCGTGCACAGCAAAAGCTTGTACTCGGCTAAAAACCTTTTAGCCTAGCAACTAAAAAGGTAATAGGTATTCTGTTAATTACATTAAGTAATTAAGTCATGTTTAGCTCTGTTAATTAGGATGCCTAATTTTAAAAGGTCTAATAGCTACAGTATTTAAATTCCTGTTTTGTTCTGGTATTGCAGCAGAAATCTGTTCTAAGCCACTGCCATGCTCATGAATGAGTCAAAAGAAAAAAGTTATGCTGTTAACAGATAAGCTATCAGTTTAAATGCAAAGAGTAAGAGAAAGCATTGCTTGTTGAACACTGTGCATTCTAAGCAACACTAATGTGTGAGTATTCAATTGAAAGACCCCAAATGAAAGACACCCAGGATCTCAGATGCAATCCACACCAGGATATTTTATCTAGGTACAAATTGTCAAAGTGTTCTTCCTTTGTGCTCATTTGATCAGAGCTTGTCATGGAAAGAAATAAACCCTACTGTAGATGACATTTGCCTCCCTTCCCAGTATGCCCCTAGCTGACACACGAAGCATAAAAGCTCCCATCAAGTTTCTGACAGAAGACACTATTTCTGAAATAACTGTCTGCTGGCCTACACGGAAATTGCTCCTTCTAAATATTTCAGTCAGGAGTACAGAACTGTACGTGCTCAGTTAAACACTGCTTCACCTACAGCTTTTTCCACAGCTGCATGTGGCCCAACTTGCACATGGGAAAGCCAAATGACACCCTTGAATGCCTTGGGTGGGTATGTGCTAAATAGATCTGCTGTTGGGCATTACACCAGCCAAAAACCTCACTATTCAGCTTCCCCTGCTCCAAGGGCATCACAGTTCCAGTACTCTTCTTATTACAGGAAATCATGCTTTTGGTGTTCACAAGGTATTCTTATCTTCTGGCTGTTTTTCAAGTTAAATCCAAAGGGTGAATCCAGGCTGGACCTCTTCACAAGCCTCACAGACAGCTTGTTCTGTAAGGAAAAGCCACTTTTAAGAGTGTAATTAAGATCAACCTGATGAAATTAGTCTAAACCATTGATGCAAACTACTGCTGCGCATTCTGTTCTATTAGAAGCAAACCACTGCTCCCAAATTTTACTCACAGCAATGCTCCCGTGAAGGTTTGTCACTGCATAGCATTGCTCTGAAGCGCTCCATGGGGTCAGGAGTGGTACGAGCATTGCAGGGCCCCTACAGCATGTGGGACGCCACCCGTGAAGGCACATGGAAGCCTCTCCTCAATCAGCAATTCAGCTACCAATTTTATATCCCTTTAAGCAGGGCTTATTAACCACACTACATAGTACCAGGGGCTGGCCATCTGGAAATGCAGATGTCATCTGCTCACCTTTGTAATCTGCTGTAAGGTTTGTCAGACAAGGACATATTTCATCTTGCGGCGCTATATAAATAAACAAAGCATTAAAAACAATCAGTTTTATCTGACTGGGGTTATGTCATATGGCTTGCTTTCCTTATGCAAGAAAACACATACATAAAGTGCAACCAGATGCTGCTGGCAGAGTATCCATTTAATATGGACTCATTTCTAAAAACATTATTACAGATGTGGCCTGCATCGTGAACCCAATGTTTAAGGAAAAGTTCTCTCTATATAGTCACTTCACTCAACTTCTATGTTTTCATCAAGTCTCTTAACTCACAAAAAGCAATTGCTTTCTAGAACTAAAAGTTACACCCTCTTCCCTTTCACACACCTACCACAAAAATAATTACAGCATACTCTTATCAAAAAAAGATGTTCATGGAGTCATAGAACAGTTTGGGCTGGAAGGGACCTCAAAGATCATCTAATCCCAGTCCCCCTGGCATTGATCATAAATACCTTTTCCAACCACAATGATTATAATAAAACTCAAGCTATTTTCATAGGACAGGACAGAAACATCACAGGAAGTGATAAAATGATTCCCCATCTAAACCCAGAGTATTTTCATTGTGTTTGAGATCCAGGTATTCAAGAACAGTCCTCGTAAGAAGCCTGCTACTGACCTAGATCAGACAAGTTGCTGCTCATATAGAGAGCATAATGTTGAAGAAAAATTATATAGAGATGATAAAAATATAAATGTATCTATATAAATTTATTTATATAAACCAATTTATGCTCATATGAAATTACACTAGTAAAAATTCAATGGTTCACAGCTGATGAAGTTTGTGTTGGCAATGTATTTATCCAATGAACTAAAGCACCTGGAAGCTAGTTTAATTACCAGTGACTCCATGTAAAAATCAGTTGAAAAGAAAATAACCCCTTCCCCCAACTATCATTTAATGAGACCTTAAACAACCAAAACTAACTCTTTCAGAGGGCATTGTCCCTTAAGAGCACCTAGATTTAATAGATGAAGCTCAAGTATGTGATTAATCTAGATTATCTTTTCCAAACAAGGTATTAAAAGGTCATCTGAAATGATGAATAATAAAACCCAAACAACCAAAACAAAAAAACCACACACAAAAAACAAACAAACAAGAGAAAAGAAGGAAGAGTCCTATTGTCACTTATGAAATACAGTGTCAGCTTCAATTTTAAAACCCTCTCACTATCAGCCAGTTTCTCATCAACAAGTACATAATTGCATTGGCTCCTAGAGGCAGAAAGGTCAGACAACTTGATTTTTCTATTTGAAGTGTCCCACAAAACCTTTAACAAGAGCTTCAAACATCCATTACACCTGCATTTAGTAACATTTTCAACAAGACTAGAAGAAAACACACATAGCTGTACAAACAGTCTTCAGCAGCTGAATCAGATTGATTTAAAGCGCAGTTAGACCCAACAACTTGTTCAGAGAGGAAACTTTGAGGAAGGATAAAAAAAGCAATTTGAGCCCAGGGCTCAAAGTACTCATTCCAGCACCAGGAGGAAAAGGTTTCCTCAGCAAGAGAGGCTCCTAGATCATCTAAACACCAAGGCTCAGCTATGCCTTCACCCGAGCTTTTACAGCTACTACAGTTAGGGTGAGTGATCCAGGTGAGCAGTTTGGCCCATGTGCTGTCAAGTGGAGGGGGCCAAGCTCTTTTTGGTGGTGGACATTAATAAAACCAGAAACAAGGAGGTCAAGTTTGAACGTGGAAGATTTCACCACCACGTAAGGAGAAACTTCTTTACAGTGAGGGTTATGGAGCACTGGAACAGGCTGCCCAGGGAGGTTGTGGAGTCTCCTTCTCCAGGGACTTCCAAAAGCCTGCTGGATGCATTTCTGTGCAGACTACCCCAAGTGATCCTGCTTTGGCAGGGGGGGAGTTGGACCTGATGATCTCGAGGCCCCTTCCAGCTTCTAATGTATTGTGATACTGTGGTACTGTGAATATGTCTATGTGGTACCTAAAAATTGCTTCCAAGCTTCAACTGCTATAGCCTCACTTAAAAGATGAGCCTGCTAGGCAGGTGCACTTGCCTACTATTTATTTCAGAAGCTTGTAGCAAAGCTTTTTCTTCAAATGTAAAAGAAATCCCTGTCTAAGAACATTGAGTTGACCAGTTCTGAAGCTTACTTATGGGGGGGAGGGGGTGGTAGGGAAAACAATGGAGAATGTCTGTGCATTTGTTTGGTTTCCTAAGAAGGAAGACAAAGAAAAATTCAACTGTTTGAGAACCCAAAACATAGAGGTGGTTTCTGGACACAGTAAATCAACTGCAAAATCTTCCTTCGTTTGCTGGGTGCCAACTATTTCATGTGAACTGTATCACTCTTCCTAGAAATGGTGAATACCAGCAGCTGTAACATGAGGACAGGATAAAATACCTGAAAAGGAGAAATATAACAGCTCTAACACTTACATAGCTTGGATTAAAACATTTAAAGAACAATCTCACAGCCCAAGTCTTTCCAGATCTTCAGCCAATATGCAGGTGGGATATTTAAATACAACAGCAACCTGAATCATGAGCTGAGAACTAAACAGAGAATTGTTACCTGAGTGCTATCTGCACAGATATGAGGACCCATGGATCCAGAGCCCACCATACAAAGAATTTGTATGCAGGCATTATAACCTAAGTGTGCTATTCACTACTCTGCTGGGGCACCTTAATTAGCCAGCCAAGCCTGAGCCGAGTTTGTCTTATTTTAAGGCTTCCGGCATCCATGGAGAGTTCTTCAGAAAGCAATTCAAAGCAGGAATGTGATTAAGGGGAAAGCCTCAGCTGGCTGAGCGGTGTGAATACCTCCTTGCCTTTCCGCTCCCTTACAGACTGAGCCAAAGAAAGATGCCATGGCTCAACAGAAAGCCTCAGTAGCTGTGGATCGGAGTTCAGTGCAAACCACCCCTCGGGAGATGCTACAAGGAAATCACTGCATGTCACAACCGAGATTTCTCCTTTCCTGCTTTTGTACTCTCCCCCAAATCTAACAAATAAGCTGAAGAAGGCACTTTAATTAGAAAGCTGCACAATTGCACATTTTCTGTCAAGTCTGTGCTAGTTCAGTTTGCCACAAAGGATAAACAACTAGAAAATTAGATCCTCTTAAATACCATCACTCAGGAAACTTGCTCTCACACAACTGCAAGATAAATTATTTGAAGATATCAGCTGTAACTTCCCCCCCCCCCCCCCCATGGAATTACACAACCTTGCAACCCCCAAAATCCACAGGCTCCTGCGGGTGACTACGGTCTTCCAACGCATCCATATTCATTTTTGCCTCTGGTCAGAAGTGGGCATTGCAATAAGTTTCTGGACTGACAAATCCTACTTTTACAAGTGCTTTAATAATTTAGGCACTTCAGGGCCAACTTTACTTTCTTACATAATATCTTATTGCTGTAATCCACAGAAATATTTGCAGAAGTTTATCCTTGGGGCGATATGTAGTTTTACTCCTCCTCTCAGCATACTTTTTTCTTTCAAGTAGACTCACATGGTACCACATGCATATTATGGCACAAAAAGCCTAAAAGACCTGTACTCATTAAACTTGACCATAATGTACATTGCTAACACTACAAGTGTTAACACCCCACACAGAGGTGGGGTTTTTTTTTGGCCCCATGAGGAATCCTGTTTTCTTCTTCTGGAGTGTTATAAGATAACCCAAGGCAAAGGCTGCAGTGACTTCTACCATGGACTGGAAAAACATGAGAACACACAAAAAATGAGTTAGAGTTATGTAGTTTGAACACAAGTAAAAGAAAGAGCATTAGGAAAAGTTCTTCTAGATTCCTATGAATAAAAAAGTAGATAATGTATGTTGAAGAGCATATGCAGAAACAGATGGAGAGAGGAAAGAGTTTTGTGTACTGCATAGTGGGTATGATTCAGTTGTTGCAGCCATTTTCACCAATGCACAAGGACACAGAAGGTATCAAGAACAACAAGGGGAGGAAAAAGCTCCCTGGAACACTCTAAGAGAATTACAAGGACATTAAAATGATGGTTATAGTTTTTACTTCACCAGCTTTACTGTGTTTCCCATTCATTTGTAAATGTCAAATATAATACTATGGGTTTTCCTCCTCCTCCTCTCTCCTTGAAGAGTGTCTGCAGAAAATTGCAGTACTGCATACTCTCTACCCTGGAAGACCAACGTTCTGGCAGAGCAAAGGCAGTGAGAAACAAATTCAGCATCATCACTCTTCTGGCAGTGCTCAACATCAGAAAGGGAGAAAACCACCAGCATACACTGTCTTCACACTGCTTCTGGCTGAGAGGCACCATCATTTATTTATAGAACATCTCAGTAAGTTTGCTTGCATCCTAAAGTATGTTTCAATGATTTGACTCCTATTTTACCATAGTACAATTAATATTCTATGACTTCAGTGTAAGTGAGAGATACCATTAACAGTCAGCAGACACAGCTAATCAGAAGCAACAGCAACAAGGGTCAGGTACTCAACTGTGCCAGAAAGCAGCACTGCTTCTCACCGAGCATGAGCTGAAAGCTTGGAACAAGGTTTCAGGAACCTCAGGCACAGACAGGTCTATTATGCTGGCTTCAGTTATAGTCCTTCCAGTGAATCTGGATGTCTCCCATTGACTTCACTCCTCTAATTGCACTTGAATCAAAGGGACTTTCCGAGCAAGCCAGAATTCAGGATAAATGCACAAAGATAGAATACAGAGATTGCCCAAATTGTCTGCTATTGGTCTTTCAGTTACTTCAGGCACTCAAACTTCTTCAGTTTTAAACTCTGCTTAGAGCAAAATGAACAAATGCCATAAAACAGCTTGATGGAAAAATCCATCGTCAGCCAAATCTGGCGTTGTTTGCTTCAGTTGTATGGAATCGTTATGTCCGGTCCTTGGATCCTCTTTATTATACCCTCATTTCCCCTGACTGAAGAAACCTCTGTAACAGAACACCCTCAGGAGCCCTAATTTAACAAAGACAGCATCCAAACTTGACATAACTCTATGAATGAAGTCAGTAGTCTGGGTACGGTTGAGTTTAAAAGAAGTTTCCAATGGACAAAAAGAAAAACTCCATATGATAATAAATCTTTTTATGAATAAGCTTAATAATCTTCCTCTTGCTACAAAAAATGTAATCAAGTTTTCATTGCCAAGAACTGAAAAAAAAGGACAGAAAAGCCACACAGATAAAAGTAGTATTTCCAAGAAGTTTTACCTTTTCTTTGCCTATGGCCTATCTCTCATTAATGAAGACCTTAAGAGCACCAGTGCTTGAAATGAATCTTTAGAAAGGGAGAAGCAGGGCCAAATCAAGACTGAAGTGAGACAAGACAAATGCATAGGAATTACTACTGAGCTCCTTCCTGTGCTTTACCATCATGAGAAGGCAACAGCCTTCACGGCAGTCACACAGAGCCAGGGCTGCTGGAGTGTACACACCACTTTCCTCCCCCTACAGAAATCAGGTATTTGATAACCCCAAACTACTCATCTTACACGAGGACAGTGATTGCACCCAACACTGTCCTAGTGGTCTGAACAAAAGCAGAAGTGCTGCCACTCCTGTTCATACATTCAAAAGGTGCTCAGCACAACAACCAGCTCTCTCAACCCATTTGGCTCATCACATTTAACTTTTAGGGGCTCTGTTTTGGTTTTCTTAACATCAAAATGCTGCCAACAGAAAACAAGTTCACACCAGGGGTGATATGTGCAACAGGCAAAGTAATTTTCAGAAGCTCTTTCTATTCAAGTCAGTATCAGGTCGTCCAACAAGCTGACACAGCCAGAGCTGTTATTTTTAAACACAGTCATACTCTATTTAACTAAAGCATCTTTACTCTGACTGAGCCAGTATTACTTTGATAAGACTCCTTAAGTATCTACACTGAAGCCTACATATCACATCAAACACAGAAAACACCCACTTTTGAAGATGACACTTTATTACAACTAGGAAAGAGAGGGGAAAAAAGGTCCAGGAAAAAGCTAGGGCAACCCAGCACCGAGGAGCATAAAGTGCTGTCTGCAGGACAGCTATTCATGCTGTGAATTTGTATCATTCGCCACCTGCACAGAGACTAACTGGAACAATTTCAGTCAACTTAAGCAGCGAACAGCTTTCTGCTGTTGGAAACTCAGCATTACACTTCTAAAACAACTCTTCTGCCAAGTTTGTTGGTAGCAACACTAAGTTTTCCTACACATCATTTAACTGCTGAAAACCTGGATAGAAGAAGAAAGGCAGTATCATTTTCGAAGGCATGTAAAAAGACTTCTAGTTACAGTTACACAATGTTTTTGGGAGGCAAGCTCAGCTATGCTGAACACTTTTGTATCCAATGTAAATCTTATTTTTACACAAAGTTATCTTGTTCATTATTAGAACCAAGTGCAACCTCATACTTTCCTTTCACCAAAGCAGTAATTTGTTCTTTCTGTTCCTGAACCTGTAGGCACTAATCTACCTGACGCAATGAAGTTTTCCCAGGTTTAGCCCCCATTTCTTATACTCAACTATGAAACAGAGCCAAGAAAATAAGAGCAGCAATGGTACATGCCATTCAACAGTGAAAACCTTTTTATTTGACAACAGAAAATTTAGTCCTGCATCTTGCAATGTGCACGTACGCTACAGACTCTGGACATGAGGAAGCAGAAAGCAAGCCCAAGCATCCAACACCTCCTCACCACCCAGAGCCACCACTCACTGGCAACATTAGAGCTGGGATATGGGTGCATATCATAAAAGCCCAAGAGTAGCTCAGACCAGCACATTAACATTATTTTATTTAGAATATTTGAAGTTTGTGTAGTTTCTCTAAAACATCACATTTATCCCAAAGAGTCTCCCTTTAAACATCACTGCCTGTCCTCAGACAGGGCATTGGGAGAGTATGGGGAAGCTTCCTAACCTAGCAGCTGCCACATCGTATCTCAAAGCCTAGAAAAAAGGCTTTTTCATTCCTTTGTTTCTACAAACAGGTCTTCTTGCAGAAGGCTCAACTCACACATTCCATTAGTATTTTTACTTTGCTGCCCAGTTCTGCAGGTGGAACACTGCAGAGCTATCATGACTGAGGAATTAAGGGGATGGAATCAACCTGAAGCTCAGAGCTGACAGTTTCCCCATCTTTCCTCTGTCACCCACAGGTTCTCACTGCTGCCTTCAGCAACTCACACTTCAGTGCTCACTGAACCTTCTTGAGCTAATTCAACTTATTAAAGAGTTAATGTACAGAGGGGGAAGGGGGATGAGAGGATGTATTTTGCTGCAATTCAGAGTCAATTGCATAAGTTCAGTGAGCAGCAAGAGCTTACACAAGAGACGATGCAGCAGGACAACATGGCCAGGAGGAAAAGGCAGGATATTGCCTTTAGCTTGGTTGCAACATACAACTCAAATATTTCAATCAGGTGGAAATCAGGGTCCTAGAGAAGGCCGACTGTATTAAAGAGGTGATTAAATTCACTGAAATGGTGACATGCAGACTTTATTCGACTGGGTTCTTAAATAGGATTACAGGGCTTTAATTTGTTTCTTTAAATTGGTTTTAGAGAGAGATGAAAAAAGTTTGGAGAGTGGTGGAATAACCTTGGAGGGAGTACACAACATTATTTCATGACAACCATGATAGTTTCCCCAACACAAATATATGCTGGTACACATTCTTCAAGTTAACCAATAAACTGAAGAGCCATAAAAAGGAACTACTTAACAGTATGCATTTTTACCTTGTAACTAGTAATTCTGTAGCTTTAATTTCATCTTTGAATTATCAGTTATAAAGAACAAGTAACAGTGGCAGCACTCTATATTACAGGAGGGGCAAACAAAGAGGAAAGCTTTATCTAACTCTATTAAAGTAATAATGGACTGGCTTTTTTGTTTTGTTTTTTTAAAAAAGGACAACAACCACAAAACTTCCTTCAAAGAGAGTTTTATAGCTGACTGCCAGCAGGGTGTGGGCTGAAGCTAAAAAACTTTGAAATAGGTCCCTGTGAAATCTGAAACCAAAATACACCAAAGGTCACCTCTCTGAAGAACCCTCTTGTCTGTATGCATACTATAAGCAAAGCTCTGTTAGTTCAGCCTCGGTAATAATGTAATTCAACTTACCCCCTGGGAGTAGCAACAACATCAGGTTTCTGCTACAAAGATAAATGCTCTGCACACAATACCTGTTACTATAGGTTTGTGGCATGTCTGATAGTAGCCAGACACTAGTGTTACATGCTATACCTCAAGCTCTTTTTTTCTTGTTAAAGACTAACCCAGGCTATAAATACAACATTGTTATTCTTACTGCCACCTCTAGCTAATTCTTTTTGGTCAACAGAGTCTTATGCAACACACTAGCCAATACTAATAGGAAAGGAAGCAGCACATCTGATTTTTAAAAGTAACTACTATTTCTTCCTCTTAAAAGGAGAGTATTTCAACCCTTTTCAACAGGCAAACACAATTCTTCCAGCAGAGAGACAGGATCTTCTAGGACAAGATCCACTATGCTCTGTTGAGCCTTGTGGGCTCCTGTGAGACAGTTCACAGACCCAAGCTTAGAGACATGTGCCATATAGCAACTGAGATTCTTGAAAAGGGCAGCCCATATACACATTGCTCTGCAGACACATATGGGCTAGGCAGTCTATACAAAAAAAACTGGGCAGTCCAAGCTGCTGGCACTTGAACCATTGGGTGCATCTGGGCTTCTGCTCACCTTTCCTACAGTGCAAAGCACTTCCACCTCCTGCATCTCCACTGAGAGCACTTCCTCCCTTTTGCTCTGAGTTATGGTCATATGTGTTTGCCAGCTGAAAAGAGATTTGGGAATCTTCACATCCATGCAAATTTCACAACACATAGGACTTAAATGTTGAACACCCTGGCTGGAAGACATTTAGTATAGAAGACATCCTGCTGTACTTAATGGTCTCCATTGGCTACTTTGGGTCCACTGAGATAGCGTCTTGATCCAGGCAACTGGGAGACTTTCAGACACAGGATCCTACCTGGCAATGCAGCAAGAATAACTTGATTTGATTAGAAGCACTGACACACAATGAAATGTTTACTGACAAAGAACAGAAAACAAACAAACAAACCACCACAGAGCATTTTCTGCTGAAAATGGTGCAGTGCTTAAGAAGAACTAAGCAGTCTTTGAAATCGAGTCCTCAACCAGGAGCTGTATTAGGGCACGTAAAATTAGGGACATGGCTGTTTAAAAAACATCCAAGCTTAAACAAACACACACAGAACGTAACATGTATGCAATAGCCATTTAAAGAGGAAGTAATATTTCAGGGTTTTCCCCAAGTGCTTGCCCCACAGGAAAATATGATGTTAAAAGGGAACCCACATTGCCTCTCTGCCACCTAAGGCCAAATTACCCAGGCACCTATTAAAAAACCCTCCTGATGTTTTACAGCTTAAACATTTTATACAGTTAAACTGACTTGTCTCGAGTTCACATGCCTTATGTTACTTGATATGTTGTAACTAGGAAGTTACCTGGACTCATTTCAAGATTTTTTTTAAACTGATCTGGTTTTGAGTGCAGCCTCACTCATGCTAGCACCACACAGATGTATTCAATCTCTTTGCATGCTACAAAACTATTTAAGCACAGTTCAAAACAGAGTTGAAAAAGGAGGTGGGAACCTGCCTGCCAGAACACTAGATTTGGTTTCTGGGTTTGGGCTATTTCTCTTAAAACCTTACAGATTTCCATGTATTTGCAAGTTCCCCTGCACATTTCTTTTTCACTCAATACCAGACCCATGATTTTGATCAGATTGACAAGGAACAAGCCAAATATTTAAAGAAACTGGATGGTTACAGGCGTGCTTTGCTTTACAAAACACTGTACTAACTATTATTAAAGCATGTATCACAACTTCATTTTCCTTCCTCAGCTGCTAAGAATTAAAGCACTGCAATAAAAACATTTATGAACATTTAAATTTGAATGAGTAATCTACTTTGGACACTTTGTCTTGGGAGAGGTGGGGTTTTGTTCCAAATCATGCACGTGCAGAGGTATCTGCCAAGCTCTCCAACTGTGTCACTCCAGTCCTTAAGCCATTTAACACAGAACATGCATGTGTCCTTTGAATGCCAAGTCAGCTACGTGTCAAAGACAAACAGCTCTGGATAGTCAATCCATAGCAATCAGCACGTCAGTAACAAACCCAATTTGTATTCAGTATTATGCTGATGGACGGGAATGGAAGACTGTAAAGAAATTAGCATATACCCACAGATTCTTTCACAACCTCAGTAATTCTAGGAGTAAGAAAAATTACACAACCTTTGGTGTGAAAATACAGTTTGTCCTAAGAGACAACAGCTTCCAATTAGTAAATGAATTAAAGACCATGAACATCATCTGCTTGCTATCCTGACAGCTGGGTAAAAAAGGAGAAGATACTTGCGGCACCAGAGTAGTTTTGCCTTTGCATATGCTTTTAGACAAACAGGCATTTAAAGACAGCTGCCACTGAAAGCCAGAAATTGTACAAATTATCTGTGAACGTTACAAAGACAATAACTAATTAACTGGATATGTCATACTATGCTTCATACACGACCAAGATCTGAAACAGGGTGATGGGCTTGTTGTGGGCACTATCAATTTTGTCATACCAGTTCAACTAGTTATTCTTCTGTTATAGCAGCAATACTACAGAGGGGATAATGTTGTAACTGGTTAACATGGGAGTGCCAGCTACTCGTACACAGCTTCTTGCACCCTCAACTTCAGCACCATCATAGAAATTGGAGATAACACAGCTGAAGAAAACCAAACCATACTCTCGCTGGACAGGCTACCAGACTGCGCAGCCACCAAATAAAGTTTGCCTCTTCCATGAATGAAGATTTTTTTGGCTTGGTTTTGGTGGTTTAGGACACACAGTAGGTAGCCAGGCACATAGCAGTCATTGCTACATTAAAAGAGGGCTGGCTTACATTGTGGTTTATTCCTCCTTTAGCACGGATCAGGATCCTGGAGAGGAATTGCTACGTAGTTCATTAGCACACTTAAAAACAGTTGCGTATCTAAGTCAGGAAAATACAGAGGTACTTGTGAGGTCACTTCTTCTGTGTCATTGTATTTGGTTTTAGGCAGAGCTGGATACACTGCCTTGTATTGTCTGCTGTTTCCGCCCCCAAATCCTATTTTCAGTCTCACCTAATTTTTCATGTGTTAAGCTGAGGTGTCTGCTAGATCTGAATCATCCAAGCCAAAAACACTTCCACTCTTCCTGACAAGGGTTCATAAGTATACTTTCTGATGCTATTGTTTAATTTTTAAATCAAGGACCTTTCCTTTGGAAAGCACTACCCAGCTTTCAAATACTTGACTTTAAGGCCTTACCAATGCTTTTTATAAATGCAGAGGGTTTTGTATATAAATCCATGAAGACTGAAACGTCATAGAAGTTGCTAAGGAAGTACTGGGATACTGGATTATGTGAAACTATGTTAATATCAGCAGTCTTTCTGAACCTAGCCAACTCACAATTCTCATTGATCTAGAAAGCATTTGACTCTCACAGACAACGTCAGTACTAAATCATTTCCACTGCATTCTGTCAAGACTTCTAGAGCTGCCAAAAAAGAGGCATCTCATCAAAAGCCAGTCCACATTTGGGGGTTAGAGGAAGTTGTGTGGGACACAATTTCTAGTTAATATTCTTCCTTTCTTGCTTTGTATTACAAGTAAAACATGCTTTATCTAGTAATCTCTTCTGTTTTGCACTCTGTTCATCATCTGAAAGACATGCACAGGAAAACTTGGTTGGGTGGTAACCACCCCACTTCCAGAATGGACATGTACTGAACATCCACAAATGCATGATGTGGATCCAACCGTCTTCTAAACTGTTGTACTTAGTATGATAGCTATAGATGATATGCATAGGAATGCTTGCTTCCTAAAAAGAGAGAAAAAACCCAACACAAACCCACATGTAATAAATACATGTAACATTAAAAAAAAGAGAGACCAATTGCTACAGGTATAGTTGAGGACAATAAGCACAGATTTCCACAGCAATTCTGTGGCCAACAGAGCAGACAGTTCATCTGTCCTCTGCAGTGCCAGCTGCCATTAACACTAACACTGTTCTAGGTACTCATGCAGGGCATCACAGCAACAGTAAGACCATCAGTAAGCTGCCATCAAATATGGTATTTCAGGCTGCCACATACTTCAGCTGGAAAAGTATCTGCAGTAGGTTCTGACTGCAGAAGGGAAAAGGGATTTGCCAGCTGTTAGCTGCTGCAGGTCAAGAAAACAATGTGAAAAGATTCAAAGCAAACTGGAGCTTTTACACCAGTTGGCAATTCACTGATCTTCACCTCAACCTGCTGATTCACAAAAAAGCTACCTGATGCTTTGATGTCACTAAGATTTTAACACATTGAAGGATACAAGGCAAGAAAAGTTTTTTTTCTTAGGCAGGACCAGAACAGTTTAAGGGACTGAAACAAAGAACAAGGTTATTATATTTCCCTGATTAGCGCTTTTCAACAGCTGACTGCATCCTTGTCAAGCAGAATTGACATTACAACCATAAGACACATACCATATTTAATATGCTCCTGGAGTCCTAACTGAACAGATACCCAAACCATATCTATCAAACAACAAAGATACAGGTTGGAAAAAAATAACCAACACCACAAAACAACCAACCAGGAGCCACCATCCCCACACTGAGGTTTGAAGCTCTCAAGCTTTCTTTCACTAACTGTTCAAAGAATTTGAAGAAAATGTCAACTTTTTTCCATAGTAAACATATTTCAGTTTGAGGATTTCAAAGAGACAGTCCCCCAGCAGCCTAGATTAAGAGCATGCCAGAAGATATTTTCTTATCTAACCCAATGAAAATTGTTTTGTCTTAACTAATAATGCAGACTGCAAGTTATCCATAAAACAGACGTACACTTGCTTGGATATCTTTAAAAGAAATAGCTCAAATCTCATTTATGATGAATTAGGTTATCTTGAATACAAAATAAAAAAGAATCAGAAGTGTCTCTCCATATGCCAAGTGACTCAAAGTTAATATAAGAAGCAGAGTAGACTCTGTGGCAAACAGATCCAACATTAATACACAATGAGTAAGTTACTGCTTGTTGCCTAAGGGTCAAGCAGCTTTTATTCCCCCTCATCTGCCAAAAAAATGCTACACAAAGAACAACTATCCCCCCCAAGAACCCTACCAGAAGCCATACCACCACCCCTCAAACAACAACTAGCATTCCAAAACACAGCTTGAAGAAAAGCCTGTGATGTAATGGGAAACAGTGTTATTAAATAATATGGATTGCATGCTTCTAAATCAATACCAAAACAATGGCCGACTCAGTTTGAAACAGCAGCACCATGAACATGCAAAAGTGACTTAGAATAAGGGAAATAATAACCAGAGGTCACTATGACTGCTAAAGTTACAGCTCATTTTTTTAAAGAAACAACATTTTTTACCCACTGCAAAAGAAGCTAGCAAAGGCATTTTCATACACCAGCTCAAAGCAACTTACTATCCTAAATTAAGCTTTTTTCCCCCCCTTCCAACACCATCCACTGCAGGGCAAGCACATTTGTTGCAGTTTTAGCTAGCAGCAATGATTTTAATAAGGGGAAAAAACCCAGCAGCCTTCTCTCTTCATTAATTTCAGGTTTTGCTCTGTAAAACATTCTGCTCACAAAATGAAACAAACTACAGTTGGCTTGTTGTAAAAAAAAAGACATAATTTGTCCCTTACATACTAATTTCTGATGATTTTCAGAACAAACAGTGTCTTACCCCAGGTCATTTGGCCTGTAACAAGTTGAGCTGAACAAAAGCAGGCAGCCCTGCATGCAATGTCACCTCTAACATCACATGCAACAGGGACAGTTCCAGCACAGTTAGGCTGAACCCAGCTCAGTTCATCCAGCCCTGGCGAACAAGCAGGCTCGTTTCATACCAGCAAAGGGTGGACAGCAGAGCTGCAGTACACCTCGCAGACTGACAGTGAAACATCCCCACTCACCCAAATCGCCCAGGTCCACCCACTCTACAAGCAATGCAAAATCTCTGGCATGAAAGGCACCACCCGGATGCCCTCTTTGGGTTAGACGATCACTATATGCGACAGCCTAACTGCACCACCCTAAAACCATCATTTCCTTTAAAATGTCAGCTGCCTCAATCCTCAGGCAAGAGTCAAGGATAATGACTGATTTAACCAAGAGACCATTAAATCCCCAGATATCCTAAAGTGTAGCAGCACTCCATCTATTGGTCAAGAATTAAGGACGTGCTTAATCATTATCATCATGCACTAACCTCAGTCATTAAACAGCCCCTAAATAGCCCACTCCTCCTTCTGTGCTTAGTGCTTCATGTTCTCCCAGCAAAAGTACAACACACTGTCTTCTGATAAATAATGTCAGCATTATGAAAAGTGAGAAATGTGTGAAGTTAAAACTGGTATCCACTATTACTCACACAACTATCACTTTGTTTCATTGACACACACTCCTTACTCAGAGAGGCATTGAGGAAACTGGCTGACAAAGAGCCCACAGCATTCCCAGAGTTCACACCACCTCACCCTGTAAGCACTGAGTGCCACCAAGAAGACTCAAATGAGGAGCTCACATGGTGCTTCCAAACAGGCCACTTACAGAATGGGGTGTGCAGACCAGAGAACTCCCCAACAGAAAAGACCTGTTGGCAAATCCTGGCAGACAGGTGAAAGGGAGCTCTTCACTGCAGATCCACTGCCAAATCAGCAGCACACTAACTGCCCCAGCTCACACTGTCCCTCTCCCAAAGCCACCACCATCCCTTCCCAGATGACACAACGGCCATGCATTTGCCACACAGTGCTTTATTCCAGTTACCAGCAGCATCTAGACCAGAAGGCAGATGAGACAGCTTGAAGCTGCCTCATGTGCACCAAAGCCCTTTTTTTCAAAGGCTGAGGTCACATTTATCACCTTCATTCCTTTAGCACCAAAGCTTATTTTACTTCTCCCACACAATGAGCAATTCTGCAATTTCATACATGCATGTTTTATAACCCATGGCAAGTTATTTTTTGGCCAGGTATTCATTGCCATTGATTTTATCTATTTGTCTTAAAACTTAACTCCTCCACACAGTGGCATCGCACAGTTAAATCATCATCCTACACATTATACCTCTGCTTGGTATCATATTGCTACCTTCTAGACGTGAGCCCAGGACTTGCAGATGAAAAACAAAATCAGTCAGTAAATTCAAGCCCAGTTTCTCTGTACCATAACAATGCTGAGGAGACAGAAACTGAAGTAACCCACCTCTATGACCAGCTGCAGCAGCTACAGCTTGTGAGGTATGCGCTGCAGCCCCCCTCCCCAGAGAGGCAGCCCAAGGCTTCCCTGCTAAAAATCACATTCATTTAGTCATGCAGATCCTGCCTGCCCCCAAGTCTGGGATGAACATCAACTAATAAATCTGCTCTGAATTCCTAAACAAGCTTTTTCACACGAGACAAACAGAGTCTTGTGGGGGAGACCCAAACTGAAGAACAAACTCCCAAGAGGCCGACAGAGATCCTCATTTCTGGAGCCTAAAGTTCAAGACAGCGATCTTCAGTTTTGTCCTCGCCGTTACAAACGCACAAGGAACACAATTCCCAGCTGTTGAGCAAAGCCGGAGCTGTGCGAGCAGGGCAGATGCTGGTCACGCCAGCAGGTACGCAGTGCCGTGATCAGAATTCCTGCGCTCGCACTTGGGCATCGCGTTCCTCGCACCACCCTACACGGCAAAGGTGAAGTCGGGCGCGATCAAACATAGAAAGCAGCCTAAAGAACACTGATTTTAGGAAGTTTTTTTGGAAGACTCACAGGGAGCCGGCAGCCTTGCGGTGGAGCAAGGGCAGTCTGCAATTACAATAATTACTTTCGAGGTTTTATTTGATTCGCAGAGCTGCCGAGCAGAGGCACGTTATTTAAAGCCGTGTCCTTTCCAGCTCGGCGCGGAGGCAGAGCGCCGGCACTGCAGCATCTCCCCCGGCCAAGGGCTGGCGTACACCCGCCGAGAAGTTCCCCCTCCGCCCCACGGCGGCCGCAGTCCCCCGCCACCGCCTCCACCCGCCTCCAGCCGCGGCCCCGCGCCAGCCTCGCTGTCGTGAAGCGGCGGAGGGAACGGGGGGCGCGCGCCAGGCCTCCAGACGCCCCTTCCCCAACAGCGGCCGCAGCGCTGCAACCGCCGCTACCGCCCGCGCGCGGCGAGAAAGGAGAAGATTCCCCCCGCCCGCTCCTCTCCCCACACCGCGGGAGCGTTACCTCGGCGGGCCCGCGCCTTTGTGCCTCAGTCCATCCCTCCTCGCCAGCGGCGGGAGCCCCAGCACCACCGCGGCGGGCGGGCGGGGAAAGGGGCGGCGCACTATATGGCAGGAAGGGACACCTGGGCTCCGCCCCCCGCGCCCGCCCGCCCGCTTTGGCTCACTATCTGGCAGCGAGCGGCGGCTAGCCCCTGGCCCTTCCCCCGTCGCCCCTCGGCCAAGTTTGAAGCCGGGGAAGGGCGAGAGTGGAGCGGCGACGGCCCTCTTCACCCTCCCCCTACTTCAAACTTGGCCGAGGGGTGGTTGCCCTCCATTGTTGTCCCCGGCCCAACTCCCCGCGTCTCGGCCGCGGTTGTACCTGCAGTGTGGGGCGTGCAACCCCGCTCGTCCCCGGCGTAAGCATCCTCCGGGGAGCCTTTATGTCTGAAGTGCCATGGGCAAGCGGGGTCTGGCTTCAGGAGATGGATTCTGCAATGCACGGTGCAGACCTGAGGTGGTGGTGGTGGAATAAAATGAGGTGTACGTGTGAACAATGAATAAACACGAAACTGAAAACCGAAAGAAGTAAAAAAAAAAAAAACCAAACACTGTTTTGAAACAAAATCTTGATCTAAACAGTCTTTTCTGCTGAAAGGCAGCAGAAGGCTGCTCCAGATGGCTGCTGAGGAGAAAAATCTTGCATCTGCGGGGAGAAAGTAGCCCTGGCTAAAAAAAGCTGCACAAAATGCAAATGTCTTTTTATCAAAACCTGCCCTTTCTTCCTTTCTTTTGGCTTCGTGTAATTGTTCTGCTCCACAGCTGAAATCATCTCTGTCTTGGTTCCCCACCCAAAGATACTGGTTTCTTGGTTTTAGGAGTGATTTGTTTACTGGCTCTGACCAGCCATTTGAAGTTACAGAGGCACTGGTGCTAGTTGTTCTTTATATGCAAAACCGTCTGCATTTTAATTATATTTTTAATTATTTTTAAAACTCAGAAGATATGCTTGAAAGGCTTAATAGTTCCCTTTGAAATCAGCAATATTGCTTACAACTAACTTCGGGTAGGTTTGGGGACAAAACCTTTCAGTTCTGCATACTTACTTTTAAGGAGCTCCTCAAGAACTGCGATCAGAGGGAAATGAGCAGGGAGGGAGCAAGGGCAGGGTGAAGACACAACCGGCCTGAGGCCCTCTTCTGATGAAGTCACCGAAGAGGCTCCAGCCCTGCTGTCTGCTGCCATCGCACCAGTACAGGAGCTGCACATCCCTCACAGGACGCTCCCTCAAGAGCTGGAGACGTACTTGGAGAAAAAAGTGCTTGAGGCACCAAAGTATCCAGCCATGGGGTATTTGATTTGGACAGGAAAAGGATGCAGAACATGTTTTAAGTTTGCAAATTTATACCCAGCGCTGAGATGGCTTCACCTGACCAGACCAGCACTGCAGGAAGCTGTAGATACTGGCCACTAATATTGGAATGAAGTGGTACCAGCATCTGTTATTTAGATGTTAAAATACAAGACGTTTAACTATCTAGTGGTTGTAGGAAATGAAAACTTACCTTGGGCAGAGGAAGAATATGTATTTACATGCAGCATACACTATGAAGATTGAAGCAATTTGTTTTCTCCAATTTGCATATTTATTCAGTACAGCAATCATGAAATTACTAAGGCTCTTCCTTCCATGTTCATCCCCTCTTTTTTATTTCCTTAAAAAAAAAAAAAATACAGCTGCATCATGCTTTGATAAACTTTTGACCTGCAAAGGCCAAGAAATGACAAACTTTAGGTGTGATTTTGAAAGTGAGGGTGATACGGCAATGAAATTGGTTAATCAGGATGTGAAACTGGTGGATCAGGATGTCTGTGCTCTGGTCCAGACAACAGCTTAGCTAGAGATGGTGCTGGCACAAGAACAATTGGGAATGAACAAGATTAAGATGGAAATTATCTAATGGTTGCTAACCATTAGAACAGTCAAATTCTACCATTTCCGGGGGGTGGGGAAAGGGGAATTGGGAATGGAAAAATCTTACTGCTTTTGAGATTGAGTTTATTAAAGTCATTATACAATGTATTGCCTAGGACAGCAGGGGACAGACTTGATGTCTCAGGAGCTTGATTTGAGAGGTAGGGTTCTGCGTGACATTGATCATACACCTTGAAATTTGAATTTCAGAGGCAGCGGTTGCTTATCCCAGCAGAATGCTTTCAGGCATGTAAAGATGCCTTTTGTGTTTATTTTAGGGTGAGTTTTCTTCTCCTGGGCATGTGGATGAGTTTTACTTGAGTCCTAGGAAGATTATGAGGATGACAAATTCTCATGATTCAGGCTCAAGCAGGATCAAGAAGAAACATTTCCGCATGAGGAAGACTTCTCCCATTAGTTCTGGAGGTTTTGTTTCCTCCTTTGAAACAACTGCCAGGTGCTGCTGGAGAGTCATTGGCTTTGGCCAGTTCTAGCTAGGCAGGTCTCTGTGCTGCAGCTCTTGCAGATGATGCGGCAAATGGAGATCTCTGCTTGGGCTGTCTGCCTGCAGGCTTCCGTGTGCTTAGGGGCTGCTTCATAGACATAATTTTGTGGAGTAGGAGAGGTAACATCTAGAGCAGGGAGGACAGATAATAGCCAGGACTGTTTTTTTTGGGGTCAGACTATAGCTTATTATTAAAAAAAACCCCAAGCACTTAGCAGGTGAAATTAAACCCTTAGTAAGCTACCACAGCATTGCAGTTTTAGACAGTGGGTCCTCAGACATACATCTGGCTCTGTTACTCCCTCTGGACTTCACAGCATTGCTCACTGTCCACTAAATAGATTGCAAAAAAGCCACACAACAGGTTAAGAGTTTCCTTTTTCAGGGCCCAGTTTGGCAGAAATACTTACCAGTTTACATAGTACCGCAGCCTTTTCACCCTACATAAAGCCATGTGTCTAATCAGTGGACCTAGCTGAGCTACTCATTAGAAACTTGGCCAAACCACAAACATTTGTTTCCTTGCTTTATGCCAAACTCTGAGAAAGGAGGAGGGAGTGGCATGGAGCTCATGTTAATGAGTTCTTCATTCCCCACAGAGAGATAATCAGAGCACTGCTCAGAGATTCATCACCATTTTTTATTAGCACTTTAATGACCTACATGTTGGGGTTTTTTTAAAAAGAAGTGACTTCAGCTAAGATCTAGATAATTCCTCATGCAGCTGTGGTTTAGGAAGTAGCTCAGGGGATGTGCATGCCAAATTACTTAGCTACAGTTAAAAAAATACATATACACCACAAGATTTCCTGGGTGCCTCCTTTTCCAATCAAGGGCATTATGTCCTCAATCTGCCTCTTCTGGGTTATGTGGGCGGTGGTTTGGTTCCTTTTCCAATCTTTGCAGCTCTGTGAGCCATGCAGCAAAACACCAATCAGAGGTGGTACTTCATGTTCCCTGTGGACAAAGGACCGTAACAGCTCCCTGACCCCAGTCACTCTGGGAGGCAGCCTCCCTTGGGAGCAATAAAAGGCATTTCCAGGGATCAGCACTGGTCCTACAAGACCAGCTTCAGAGAATTTTCTAAATGCAAGAGGGCTGGAACCTTTTCCACACTGCTGCAGGGTGAACCACTAGCCAAAGGCATTTCCTGGTGCTTGCTGAGGAGCCTGTGGTTCCATGTACACAGCAGAAGACCTCGATGCAACCATTTGTGTGTTACAGCAAGAGCTGATAGTGGAAGAGTGCTTTTATGAGCTTGGCAGAAGCTGTTCAGAAATTACCCAAAGTTTGGTGTTTGCAAATACCTCCTTCCATGGTGGAAGTCAGTAATGGCAGCTGTTCCAGAGTCTCTCTGGTTTAAAAGGGAGGGAGCTGCTGGCCTTTTGCTGTCATTCAGGACGACCATCAGCTGGAAATTACAGCACAATCTCTTCCCATGCCTCCCCCACTCCCCAGTGGCCAGATTTCCTTCTGGTCTTCTGGAGAGAACTGTGAGAACATATACATTAAAGGCAGGGATGCAGTTAAGTACTGCAGAATAAGCAGGGTTATGAGAGTATTATAAAGGAATACTCTTTACTTTTTCCTGAATCAAACCCCAAGTGTTTCCTGTCAGATCTCAGTACAATGGGACACAAATGCACAGTCCATTACATTCACATTTCCTCCAAAATGCTGTCTCTTTCCTTCGAACACAGAGGACAGGAAAGGATGCTTTCTGTCCCCAGTCATGTCTCTCAGCTGATTTTACCTCCATCTGAAAAGAGATTTAAGACAGTCAGCATTTACTGTCCTCAGTAGGTTGCCTCCCTTCTAATGCCTCAGGATAGGAGAGTTTGTAAATATGGAGGAATTCCTTTGAAATCAAAGAGAGCTTCACTAGGGTAACATCAGCATGAACGGAAGCAAAATGAGGTCTGTGGGGACTAAAATGTTAAGGCTGTGGAAAAAGAAAATCAAGATTCACAGCACTAGTTCAGAAGAATAGTAGCTCATATATAAGAACCCCATAGTTCTCATTTCCTCCCTATCCCTTCAGGACAGGAAAGAACATCCTGCTCTTCTAATATGAGCAAAATACAAGTTATTTTTGGAAGTAAAACCTCATGTTCAGAGCCTATTTTTTTAAAAGACATCTCTAGTCTGTTATTTTGATGATGCATTTTGGGGCACAACACATCCTTTTGCATCAAGAAACCCATGTTTGTCAGCTCAGTACCTTGGGTAAAAGTTTTATGTTGGTTGAACAAGAAGGTAGGGCTTCTGTCAGCACATTAACTGTGACTTGAAGCTGAACTGTCACCTCTGACAGGGGTGTTCTGCCGCTGGACCCATGCCTGGTGGAAAGCATAGTACAATTGCCTGGGGGAGCAGAGCATGGAAGTGTGAGAACATTAGGTCATGGGCTGGGGGATGTGAGTGTTGATTCAGTAGCTTTCTGTACCTATCCTGGGCTCTGGGCTAAGTGTCCACTTTCTTCTTTATCCCAAGACAATTTGGATATGGGACATTGCTAGAGTCACACCACCCTCAGTGTTGACATATCTTTGCACACTGTGCTTGTTCTACCTCTGGAGAGCAGCATATGACACAATTTCCTGGACAAAAGTATTGAAGTTTAGAGCATCAGGTGAAATTCAGGGCCTTTTGGGCAAACTGTTGCTTTTCCTACTTGATTCACAGATTGCATTGGGTTGGAAGGGACCCAACAACCCTGCAGTCAGCAGGGACACCTCCAGCCACCTCCAGTGGCTGCCCAGGGCCACATCAAGTCTGATCTTGAATATCTCCAAGGACAGAGCCTCAACCACATCCCTGGGCATTCTGTTCCAGTATTTTACCACTCTCATTGCAAAGAACTTCTTCCTTAAGTCCAACCTAAATCTACCCTGCTCCAGTTTAAAACCATTGCCCCTTGTCCTGTCACTACAAGCCCTCCTAAACAGTCTTTTCCCAGCTTTCCTGTGGGTTCTCTTCAGATACTGAAATGTAGCTATAAGGTCTCCCAGGAACTATAAGGTCTCCTTCTCTTCTCCAGGATGAACAGCCCCAATGCTTTGAGCCTGTCTTCATAGGAGCTGTCTGACAGTGTTTGTGGCCCTACTCTGGACCGGCTCCAGCAGGTCCATGTCGCTCTTGTTGGGGGCCACAGAGCTGGGCACAGTACTCCAGGTGAGGTCTCACCAGAGCAGAGTGGCAAAATCCCCTCTCTTGACCTGCTGGCTATGCTTCTTTTGATGCAGCCCAGAATGCCATTTTTCTTCTCAGCTCCAAGTGTGCATTGTTGGCTCATGTCCAGCTTCTTGTCCCCCTGGTTCCCCCAAGTCCTTTTCTGCAGAGCTGCTCTCTCTCAGCCTGTATTGATATCGAGTACTGCCCTGAGCCTGGGTGATCACTTGATGGATGACTTTAAAGGACAGCACAGAGATCAAATCGGCCTCAGATTTCTTAACAGGCACCAGCAATATTATTTGTGCACAGGTAACTGTTACTGCCAAAGCCTCCTTTGAAGCACAAAAGATCGAAGAACGTATGTTAGTGCAATCTCTAACGAAAAAGATAAACAAATTGTAGAAAGGTTAATGATTCACCAATTCAAGATTAACAAACGGCTAGTGTACTACAAAGAGTTCCACTTCCCCTTTAAAAACGATTCATAGAGTGTAAGATTTTAGCTCCTCTCAGTGTCCAGGGCCCCAAATACCTCAGCAAACTCTAGGGAATGACCTCATCTGTAGTTTCTGAGTGTATTCCCAGGGATGTGTAATGCTAGGAAGGGCCGGATGGAAAGCCAGGGAGCAGGATCTTGCTGCCCCAGCGTGGCAGGGCTCCCCAAAGAGCAGCATGGGCCAGCAGTGCCTATGCTGACCTACATGTCCCTCACCCGTGGCAAGCAAGTGTCCTGTCACTGCAGCCATTGAGAGCATGCTGGAAAAATCCATCTAGAGATATTCCTATGAAGTCAGTGGATTACACACATACTTGAAGCGCTGATTTCCCTGGCGGGACAAACTATATGCAGTGGTTTTCATACTAAAGGATGTGAGATTACTTCTGCTGACTGTCTTGGTTTGCTCTCAGACAGGAAACGCAGAAGGGCAGAGGGACTGCTGATCAGGTCTGTGCAAACACACTGGAAACTCAAAACAAATCAGTCACAGAGGTATGTGGGTAATGTGCAAGAGAAAAACCTTTGCTTATCTTTGCCTGGCAAATCCTGGTAATACTTCAGGATGTGTTTTAATCAGCTTCAAGTCTGTATTTTTCTCTGCTGAAAACTTACCCTAAATTGCAGTCAGTGGTTTTAACCAGGGTATCTGAACTCTCTAGGACACCACAGGGGAAAGATAAATGGATCTACACAGCAGACTTCAGTGTCACAGCCATTTTGCTAAGGGAGATAAGGAAACTGTGGAGGAATAAAAGCACAAATTCCCTTTAACCACAGCAATGTGTAATTCTACGTACCATCACTTATATACTAGAAAATACACAGATCCACTATCTAAGTAGAGCTCTGAATGTGGGTAAGCCAGTGCTACACAGCAGAAGAAACAGCTGAAACTACTGCACAGAAAACAGACCTTGGATTGTCTAAAGATAGATGACAAAAAGCTATCAAACATCAACAGAGTTTCCTAGGCTTCACCAGAGGGGAGATACATCAGTACAAATTGAGTCTCTGGTCCCCTGTAGCTCTGCAAATCATCAAGAAAGACATTAATGTCATTAGAAAACCCAACAAACGTGCCTATACTTATTACTTGTTTGTAATAAGATTTGGCTAGTGTATAATTAGTAGGCTGCTGAAGTATTTTACGACCTCTGCGAACAGTCTGTCTGCCATGCTTGAGGTTCACCGGAAAATTCCTGTTCATTCCATGTGGTTACAACTTCCCCATCAGTTCCTATCCCCTCAGATGGACTAACATTAGCATATGCAACATATCATACAAACCCATGTGAACTCTCTCTATATATATATATGCACAACATTAGTTTAGTTTGATTATTTATTCTATGAGGATAGTCTTTGATCAGGAATGCTTGTTTCCCAAGAGGCAATAACACTCTCCTGTCAAGCAGGGCAGTGAGTTATGTTGTGTATTTGTAGTATGTACACACAGGATTACCCATTAGCTGGCTCCAACACATCTCATTGTGTATGGCTGATCAAGCTGGTTCTCTGTCCTTCTGCTGGGATACTTTTTCTAAAGGCTTGAGTATGGCTGCAGTGATTTATTCAAGCATGTGCCTAACTAAGGATATGCATAACTCTAAAGAGGCTGGAATTGGACATGTGCTGAACTGGAGTCCTGGTTCGGGTCCCAGTGTTGAAAACATGAACTGAGTGACAGCAAATGGCACTGGACAAGACTGAAATTTGTGGCAGGGCTTCACAGAATGCTGGAGGGGCTTCAGTCTTCGGTGTAGGCATTGATGGTGCTGGATGGGAAAATGATGTAGAAATGTTCAGTAAATGAGCATGGTGGTGTTGGAGTTGGCCTTCTATCAAGCCAAACTGTAGCTACAGATTCAGCATCTGCCTGGCTTTTGGGCAGGAAACCAGCTCCAGACCTTGCAGTTCTAATCCATTTTTCTACAGCTTCTGGGGGTCTTCTCCAAGCTGTTGAATGTAGAAATGAGAACTGGCAATTTTACTTCCTTTTCTAACACCAGAGGTGAAAAGAGGCCAGCATGCAGCCAAAAAAAGGGGGTTGTGAGTCAGCTGGGAGTTTCTGAGCATGATACCCTTACTTGGATTGAGCGATCCAGTTGCCAAGGCTGGGGATGGCTACTGAGAGCCAGCTCACAGGTTTCCTTACAGGGTCCTCTGTGCTGTGCTCTGAAGCTCAGCTCAGTGATATGAGTGCTTTGGGAAGCTGGCATAGAGGAACTTGTTTAATGATCCAGCCTCTGTCACTTGCACTGATGCTGTGAAAGCTGCTCTTGGTTTACAAATGTGGATCCCAGACCTTGCCTCTCTGCCTTGTGAGAGAAACCTTGGGGCAGTAATGTGCTGAGACCCTGGGAGTGGTTCCTCCTCCTCTCAAGGGTGAACAATATGGTCCCTTCACTTGTGATATTATTATCAGTGATTCAAAAAGAGATAGCAAAAATACTTTCCTTGCTGTGTAACGAGCTTCCTATCAGAGAAATCCAGCTGCAGATATGATACTCATGCTCTGATGCTTTCCAGGCTTACCAGACATTTTGGATGCTAACGGAAATATAACAAACACTAAGTGTTAAAAAACCCTAAAACAGCTGTAACAAAATGGGTCTGTAGTCCTGTCACTGCTGTGAACTTTGCATATCACAGTATCACAGTGTCACGGTATCGCTAAGGTTGGAAGAGACCTCGAGGATCATCGAGTCCAACCTGTCACCACAGACCTCATGACTAGACCATGGCACCAAGTGCCACGTCCAATCCCCTCTTGAACACCTCCAGGGATGGTGACTCCACCACCTCCCTGGGCAGCCCATTCCAATGACGAATGACTCTCTCGGTGAAGAACTTTCTCCTCACCTCAAGCCTAAACCTCCCCTGGCGCAGCTTGAGACTGTGTCCTCTTGTCCTGGTGCTGGTTGCCTGGGAGAAGAGACCAACCCCTTCCTGGCTACAACCACCTTTCAGGTAGTTGTAGAGGGCAATGAGGTCTCCCCTGAGCCTCCTCTTCTCCAGGCTAAACAATCCCAGCTCCCTCAGCCTCTCCTCACAGGGCTTGTGCTCAAGGCCTCTCCCCAGTTTTGTTGCCCTTCTCTGGACACGTTCAAGTGTCTTGATGTCTTTCTTAAATATGAACATGGGCAAGTCTTCAGGAGAAAACGTGAAATTTACATTCCCACATATGAGAGCCCAAGTTTTCAGATGTCCTGATGGACAATCTTTCAAATCCCAGTGCAGCAGGTATTGCCATCATTCAGGACCTGTCTTCCTCCTGGGTGTTCATCTGACTGAGATGTCCTGAGCCACTGATTTCTCCAATTGGATCTGACACTTTGTGCTTCTGCTTTGAAGCCTGCTAGCAGGCAGGCAACAGCAGCCAGCTTTTCTTGCAGAGTCCTTCCGATTTGTCGGGAACATTAATTTCTCTCAAACAAAGTCAAATGGATGATTCAAGACTAATAAACTGCTCTGAGCACTCTGCATTATCAGAGGAAATAGTTAGAGGCTGAAGTCTTGGTCCCTAACAAGTCTTTGCGAGGATCTCAACGTGTCTTGCCAAGACCTAGTAATTCCCTTGCAGCCAATGCTACATTCCTTAGAGGCCATAAAGCAAGACTGAAGAAGGGGATCATGTGGATCAGTTCAAGCTGAATTAGCTACTCCAGAGAAACTCCCCAAGCATATGACCTCTCTGGAAACACAGATGTGAAGTAACAAAACCCACCAGATTTTGGTGAATCCATTCAAGACACCTACTGTCAAGGTGTCTCATGTACAAATGAGAGGAACAGATTTTCAGAAAAAGAAATTAAAAACTGCCCATGCAATGAAATAGTCTTAGGAGAACAACTGGCCTTGATGATTTGGGTTAAAAAAGGGAACCAGGGAAGAGGATGTTGCCATGACTAGATTTTCTTTTGCCTGCTCTCCTGTGAGGAAAGTGTCAGGAGAAGAAAACCAGAAAAATGCTAAACATTGCCTGCAATGTAACTAATTATGCAAAGTACTGTCCTTCTGGGAGCTGCCTATGGTAGGGTAAACATGACCTTCAGAAGATGAACAGCAGGTTTTCAATTATGGCACTTAAGACCTCCGTAGTGGGGATAATGAGAAAATAGTGTAACTCAGATGGCCCTTTTAAGATGTGCCTTTTATTTAGCAACAACAAGAGCCTTCAGACTGGTACTCTTGTGAGCACTCAAGGTGTGCACAGTAAAGAGCAGTGCAAAGATCTCCCAAAACAGGCTCCAGTAGCAATGGCGCATGGTTTGGCCTGGTGAGGCAAGGCAGTCCCTTAGACACTGGATTGATCCCATTGCTGTGCCTCTACTAAATTACTGTGTGGCTAATTAGCTGCAGAAGTAGCCTTGGTGGTCTGCTAGCTGTGCTACCTCTGTGCCACACATTATTGCTGGACTATTTCTCCAGCCTGAAGGGCAAGGGGAATTTTACCAGCAGCTTCAGTGAGAACATGCCAGCAGGCAGTGCTTTGCTTCTCACACACTAAGAATCTTTACTTGGTTCACCAGTCATTGTTCTGACAGTTGTCTCATTTATTCACTTTTTACATCAAAATCCATTCCTCTTCCGCCTTAAGCTTCAGCATGTGCTAATAGTATTAATCATTCTGGAAATAACTCTGTCTACTCTGGTATCAGTAACTATCATGATGATACACTGTCCCAGCTCCACATTGTTTCCCTGCTCTCTGAGAGTGGGTATCAACTGAATAGGTGCACATCAGGGAGGAAGGGTAGAAGGCAGAAGAAAGCAGACAGGGATGCCCTTGGGTTGTACTTCCATGTTTTGGAATGTGTATCAAGCAAGGTGCACTTAGCTGCACTGCAATTCAGCCATGGTTTCTTATGGGGGGAGTGTCTGAGCTTCCTTTATCTGTCCTATATGTCCTAAAGGAGACATCATACAACATGCCTGGGGAGGTAAAGGTGGTCTAGAAACCTTCCAAGAAGCGTCCTACTGTCACAGGTACCAAGAGATCTGCAGCCAAGAGAGCCAGGTCTTGGAAATGCTCTGGGATCCTGCAGATCAAGAAGTGTTGATCTTACTAAGTAACCTGCCCATCTGGTTTTGCTTTTTTATTAGACAGACTTCTGTGTATGCATCTCTTAAGAAAAATGAGGGATATTCTGGAGAGCTTTGAAACCTTCTCCTGGATATATTAAGAAGTAACACCATGTGTGGAATCACCAGCAGAGAAACCAAAATAAGATTAAAAATAGACTTTCCTTTTGCTCTCTTATTCAACAAATTGCTTATGCCTAGTTCCAGGATTCTCATGTTTCTCTACCTAATGGACAGTCTTCCCACAAAATCATCCTCTGGGGCAATGTCACGTCCCCTGCAAAATTTCCTGAGCCACGTTTTCTCTTCTTTCTGGTCATGCAATATCTCACAGCTAGCTATGACGCCTGTGGAAACATGCCAGTGACGGTAGTAAGGTTGCAAGTAACATATTGCTTGTTTCTTTGACTGAAAAAGAAAAAATAATATGGTAACAAGCATATGACCAATCCCCTGCCTGCTTCTTGGCTTACGGCTTAAGAATTTCATATTAGTACAAAAGTATTTCACAGTTAATGAAATGCTTTACCTTTATGAAGGTCAATAGAATCGGCTCTGCCCGTGATGCATGCAAAACCAATTCCAGTACAACTGGCAAATCACTTCCCTATCTCAGTTTCCCATTTCTAAACAGTACAAAGTACTTGCAGACGTGACTTGAACACAATCCACAGCAGATGCCGGAAGAACAAACTCCTCCATAGGGCATGTCGTGATCTCAGGTGTACTGCTGCACGCTGCTGCTACACTGCAAGATGCACATGATGGCATAGTCTTTTGAGCAGGAAAATAAAAGGTCATTTTTAGCTATGGATAGTCCATGAAAATGTAAAATGCATGGGTCATAAGTAGGAGTGGATCAGAATATCCCTATGGTAATGGTTTAAGAAATAGTATGCCTTTTTTCACAAATCAATTGACAAGTCAACAAGTCCACCTGAGATTGTTGTGTACCTGTTTGAGACACTTCAGTAGGACTTGCATTTTAGTACCCTAGTGCCCCATAGCACATATCAAAATACTGTATTGATAGTTGAAAGTAACTTAATTACCTGGTTTCTTCAGAGCTGTTCATCTGTTTTGACTCTGTGGTCCTGGTGGGGTAGTACTCTTCCTTCAAGTCAGAGCATACTGTCAACATTAAGAGTGAATCATAGTCAGAGGAGAATAATCAGCTTGCAGCTTCATCTCTTTTCCAACCAACATTTTGCCATGGAGTATGTTTTAAAAGGCTGGAAATGAACATGAAATTGGAAGTTAACTGAGCTACTTCATGGATTTCACTACAGCAGCAACAATGCCTGCGTCACTGAACAAATTTACTGACAAAACGATTTTTGCTGTCAGCACCACTGGGCGAAAGCCAAAGCTCCCATTCAAACCACAGCAGTACTGCACAAGTTAAACAAATGCAAAAAATGAGAACTTTGTCATTTTATTTTTCACTCCCTCCAGAAATGTGGCACAGTTCTTGCATTACAAGCTAAGACATCCAATTCAACCACATTGTTTTGTAATTGGAAGCTTTCCTTTACCTGTTGCTTGACATTAACCCCTTGCTCCTCCTCTGGACCCTCTCCTCCATTTCCACGCTTCTCTTTCCCTTCTGTTGCTTCACTCTTTAAGTTAACATTACTTTCAAAATTACTTTTAATCAGGGAGCCTGCTGGCACGAGCTGTCAGCAGTATTCATTTCTCTAGGCTCTTGCCTTATGTTGCATTGCCTTGGCAACGAGATTTAGCAGCAAGGCAACAGCCTTGAACTTGTCAGAGTCTGTTGCAATGCGCTGAGCGTGTATTACTCTCTGGCACCTCGGGTTGCTATAACAACTCCTAACAATAAAACTCATCTCCCAGCTTTAAATACAGGAACTTTTACAGTCTGTTTCCTGGCAGGGCTGCAGCAACGTTACGTGAATCCTGGCTGTGCTTGTTTTGTCGCCTTCTTCCTTTTTGCACATGATAGTAGCCTCCAGGAGCAAGAGGCCAAGGGAAGGAGCTCAGCAAAGGGTAACATGGCTGTGGCAGTGAGTGTGGGCTGAAAGGGAGCCTGGGAGGACAAAAGGCTGAGTGACTGTAGGGACAATGCAGAGCCCCAGCAGCAAACACCAAATGCTCCAGACTGCAGACTGTGCCCAGGGATGCTCAGTGCCTGCCCACACCAGGCTTTTTACCTGGCTCCAGCAAAATACACCCTCTGTGTGTGGCTGGTAATGGCATCCTGGAGAGAAGACTGCAGCCATCAGAGAAGCACTTTTGGTCTCCATCAGCAACTCCTGCAAACACTCAGCTGGCATTAGTGATGAGAATAAAGGAGCAATGCTATTGTGGAGAGACATGCAGAGGACCAGTGCTTGTCCTTGTTTCATCCAGTTCTGCTCAGCAGAAGATGTCATGACACAAATGTCACAAATTAAGCCTGAATCACTGGTGTTAGATATTGAAAATCCCCCTTTTATCAGAGACAAGGTTTTCAGTATCAGAGGAGGCTTTTGTAAGGAACATTTTCAGTCAATGGAAAGGCAGGGCGAGGGTGTAAATTGAGCCAGTGCAGCATCAGGAACTGTGGACATTTCCCAGCAGCTTGCCCACTTGTCCTGTCACACCTCCTTCCTGTGGCTTCATTTGTGAGGACAGCGCAAAGCACTCATCCTTTTCCTGTATGTCACAATTGTGAGTACCTTGGGCAGGCTTAACATCATTCTCACTTTTCCATAGCATGGGTCATATTTTTTCAAAGGGACAGAATTCATAATCCACGACTCAAACAATGGGAGGGCTTGTTTAAGAATAACTCAGGATACAGCACATTTCAAGTGCAGCAAGGGATGCAAACAGGAACAGGAAAGAAGCAGCAGATCTTTCCTCCTGTATGAGTGGAGCTCAGCTCCTGCAGCCAGGAAGCACTGGCGGTGATATTGCACTTGGCAAGATGTGGGAGGAGGCAGAGCTCTGTCTGAGTGAAGGTCTGTTTGTACAGACAGATTTTAAAATGTAAAAATGGTGCTTTTCATTTTCCACAAATGCTGCCAGATGAAGGCCAGTGGTTGCAGGTGGCAGCATTTGTGGCTGGAGGTCTGGTCTCACGTTGTTTTCCAGCAACTGCCACCCCACACGGCAGAGACCCCAAGCACAGAGCACTGTCAGGACCCACGTGTCTTGCAGAAAGGACCCCAAACAGGACCCCAAGAGTAATGATTTCCTGCTGGTGGTAACATAATCAGTGCATGGCAGAAAAGTTGCAGGCAAGGAGCATCCCTGGATATGCACCACCTTTCTACAGAGACCCTTTTCAATACTTCATTTGCTTTTGTAGGCTCATGATTTCGCCTGCACAGAGTTTTGAGTAAATATTTTCCATATTGAGTTGCTACAAGCCAAGCAGCTGATCTGACAGGGATGCAACAGCCCCCAAACTTCTCTGCAGCTTCTCACATTTCATGTTTCATTCGAGAAAAACAAAATCAGCCCAGTTTATTTGGCTCCTCATGTGGAGACATGGCTTCAAAGATAAAAACAACTAATCAAACATAATGAGCTTTTGTTTTAAGGAAAACAGCTAACTTGAAAAATCCAGGGTTCTTTTCTGCAGCTGGATCTCAGGACAGCAGTGTCCAGAGACCTGAAATATCATAGACAGGGTCTCAGAGAGTCCCAGACCTCTCACAGATATGGAATGGAATGGAATGGAATGGAATGGAATGGAATGGAATGGAATGGAATGGAATAGAATAGAATAGAATAGAATAGAATAGAATAGAATAGGAATTAACCATATTGGAAAAGACCTTTGAGATCATCGAGTCCAACCTATCATCCAACACCATCTAATCAACTAAACCATGGCACCAAGCACCCCATCCAGTCTCTTCCTAAACACCTCCAGTGATGGTGACTCCACCATCTCCCTGGGCAGCACATTCCAATGGCCAATCACTCTTTCTCTGAAGAACTTCTTCCTAACATCCGGCCTAAACTTCCCCTGGCACAGCCTGAGATTGTGTCCTCTTGTTCTGGTGCTGGTGGGAAAAGAGGCCAACCTCCACCTGGCTACAACCTCCCTTCAGGTAGTTGTAGACAGCAGTAAAGTCTCCCCTGAGCCTCCTCTTCTCCAGGCTAAACAGCCCCAGCTCCCTCAGTCTCTCCTCATAGGGCTTGTGCTTGAGGCTTCTCCCCAGCCTCATTGCCCTTCTCTAGACACGTTCAAGAGTCTCAATGTCCTTCTTAAATTGAGGGGCCCAGAACTGGACACAGTACACAAGGTGTGGCCTAACCAGTGCCTCCTTGCTCCTGCTGGCCATACTGATACAGGCCAGGATGCCATTGGCCTTCTTGGCCACCTGGTCACACTGCTGGCTCATGTTCAGCCTACTATCAACCAGTACCCCCAGGTCCCTCTCTGCCTGGCTGCTCTCCAGCCACTCTGACCCCAGCCTGTAGCACTGCATGGAGTTGCTGTGGCCAATGTGTAGAACCCGGTACTTAGATGTGTTAAATCTCACACCCTTGGACTCTGTCCATCTGTCCAGCCTGTCAAGGTCCCTCTGAAGAGCTCTCCAACCCTCTAACAGATCAACACTTGCCCCCAGCTTGGTGTCATCTGCAAATGTACTGATGATGGACTCAATGCCCTCATCAAGATCATCGATAAAGCTATTAAAGAGCATGGGGCCCAGCACTGATCCCTGGGGGACACCACTAGTGACTGGCTGCCAGCTGGATGTGGCACCATTCACCACCATTTTCTGGGCATGGCCCTCCACTTAGACACCTGCTTCATTAGTTTTATTGCCAGAGTAGATAAGGAAAACTTCTGTGATAAAAATGCTTCCCAGATGTTGGTCCAAAACACAGGCAGGTCGCTGCACCCTGTTACTGTTTTTGCTTGTGAAAACTTAGAGAAAGAATGACATCATGTGAGCCAAATAAAAGTCTCTTTTGTGCAATAAGCATCATTTTCATATTTAAATATGGAATATATCCATAAATACATGGAATTCATCAGGATATACTTCCTCAACAGTGTAGAGTTTTATGCAAGCTGAATAAATGATGTCCCAAGGCACTTAACAGGGCACCAGTGACCACCATGGTCCCTTTTGCATGCATTAGATCTAGCTTTTCCCACCATTTTTCCTCCTAGAATAGGCAAGGGAAAACTAAAGTCCTGGAAATGGCCACAAGGCTCACATTTCACTTGCAAACAGGCGAGTGCAGGTGAGCAGAGATGTGTGTGCAGTTTGGTGTTGAAAGAGAGCTAGGCAGAGAGCTTAGCAAACATTTCATTTTCATCCTTGTCGTTAAAGGTTTACAAGTGAAGTCCTAACATCTGGTATTTGACTGAAAAGAGCAGACGTGGAAGTACTCAGATATCTACCTGGCCTGCTGCTGCCTCCCTTTCCTTTCCAAATGCAGCTGCTGGGAACCACCCAACCATGATCAACTTCCAGTACTGGCTGGATAAATTGTCCTCCCAAGAAAAACTAAGATAAGATCTCAAGATAGGCTTGTTTCTTCTCTCCTTGCTATCTTTTCCCCCAAACACGCCATTTGTTGTTGCCGTTTCTAGTTTCACTGTTTCCAAACACACCAAATTTATTTTAAACAGGATCCAAAAGAACTCATGCCACATGTTTGAAACCTCCACTTAACTCAGAGCTGAGAGCTTAAAATACAAACAACTTCCTGCTGCACCATTCTCAGGCCCTTCCTTGCCTTGGCACATTACAGCAGTGCCGTTATATGCAACCAAAACACTGGCATTAACTGCCGTTAGGTAATTTTCTAGGGTGTAAAAAGGAAGAAAGCTGGAGTTGAAAATCCTTGCTCTCTCCCACATGGACAGAGGTGTGCCACCAGGCTGGGAGGATGTGACCTTGCTGATCCAGTAGAGAGGCAGGAATGCAGCCAAACTCGTGGCAGGGCTTTTGTGAGTAAAACAACTTTCACGTAAAGGTTTGCAGGACAGCCCCTACAAAACACAACCACAAGTGGTCAGTTATTGTCTGGGCAATCCCAGTGCTGTTGGCACAGAAGCTCTTCAGCCATGTGTACAACCTCGTAAAGTGTGTTCTGGACCCACGTTGGACCTCCTGTGGGTCTCCCAAGATGTTTCATGGCTTAGAAGCAGTGTCAAGGCTGCAGCACTGTGAGACTATGGCCATGGGAGAACCATGAAGTGCCAGTGACTCCAGATCCTGGGGTGGGAAAGCAGAGCTGGGAGCATCTTTTCTCCTGTCCAGTGTCCAGATGTCCCAGGCTAGTAGGACACTGTGACCTAAAATCTAGGTTAAGCATGACCTGAGCTGTAGCATCCCCTGTCCAGGGTAAGAGCTATAGATGCTCAGTCCTGTGATATAATTCCTTGTTTCCTGTTGCTGTCTCCCACAGCATCCTGATGGTTGCTTTCAGGGGACAAGTGGTGTGCTGCAGTTGCAGACTGGTTACTGGATTGGCCTCTGGCACCACGGTCTCACCAAGGTGCCAGACAGCTCCCATTTTGAAAAGGCTGTGGGCTTGCTCTAGGTGGGCAGGGCTAATGTTAACAGTCTAAATTTCACAGGTGCCCAATAGGAGAAGGTCAGTGAAATGAAAGTTACAACCACAATAAAGGTATCATGGACTTAGGAGGGTTGATAAGATAAAAGGAGTTCTTTTATGGCTTATTTCCGGTCTCGATCACTTGATACAGATCAAGATTACAACAGAGTTAATGGCTGTGTCACTTAGTAGGGTTGGTCTCAGGCAATTTTGGTTGCTACTTGTCAGATCTTTCTACCTTGCCTCTCTCTTTTGTGATCTGATGCAAACACAGCTTTGTAAGAATGTAAGAGACAGCACAACTAGGACAATTTAATTAAAGCAAGGTAGACTGAAGTGCTTTCTTAGAATACCTTTCCTAACAGAATGTGCACCATTTTAGCTGAGATCAAACAGCCCCTTAGAAAGGACAGTTTCATCTCTAACCATTTCACATTATATATCATAGACAGCACTGCCTGATAAATTAATTATTAAAGTGTTTTACATTATCTACATTGGCAAGTTCATTAAGGCCACTTCAAAGCTTCCTAGAGACCCAGAACGCCCAGGAAAGAAGCATAAAACATTTTGGCTTAACTGGAAAGCTCATTCCACTTTCTCTTATTTAACATATTAGTCATGTATTATTCAAATGAAATAAATTGTGCTGCCTCCTGTGCTCATCCGGCCAAAGCCTTTAGCAGAAATCCATTGCCTTGTTCAGCCAGGGCACCCAACAGCCTCCACACACAGGGGCCATGTCTCAGCACCAGTCCCCCATCCACCTCAGACTCCCCCCGCCAGGGCTCATCCAGAGGCTTAACAATGGTCCTGCTGAGTCAGGCCACTGGTGGTAATGGGATGCACACAGTGCTTAGATCTAGATCTCTGCAGACAGGCAGGACACCAGTCCATGTGGCACAGTCACGCCTCCACCTGTAAAATGTCTGTTTACTGCAGAGAACCTGTCACAAGCATAATCAGATGTCTGGCCTGAATACATCTTTTCTTACAAGACTACACTTCTGAAATGAGGTTCTTATGCAGAATACTCATCAGTTTGCCATTATTAATTCAACCAGGAAGGGAAATAAATTAGTCTAAATTTTAGTGCTCAATGAGTCAGAACCAGTTAGGAGTCACCTTTGGGCACAGAAGGCTTCACAATATGGCTCTGCAATACCAGGCACTCAGTAGCAACTAAAAGGATCTTGCACTGTTTTCCCTTCTATTTTCTGCTTCCTTTAGCACATTTTTAGGAGATGGGAATGCAGACTTTTTTTTTTTAAAGCGTTATTAAATCAAGATCTTCATCAGGAAGACAGAATGGGGACATGTCTTGGTCACCAAACAATGCAGTAAGATGTTTTCAGTGGTGGCTTAAATTATTTCACGTTAAATTAGAGAGAGAGAGATCAATATCACATTGATAGTCTGTCCACAGTGGCACTTGTTATTCCTGCCCTGAGCTGGGACCAAGCTAGAGAAAATTAATCAAAGGTTTGCTCCCTTCTCACTCTGGGATTGTAGGGGAACTACAGGAGGCAGAACAGGTCTGTTCTCATGTTGCACCTGCTGTCCTCAGACTGTTTGTGGACAGGCAGGATGGCATCTCCAGACCTGGAGGAATTAAGGAGGCAGGGTCAACGGAGATGCTGAGCTTTCCCTGACCTGTCTTTTCCCTGGTATGCTGGGCTCTGTGAGCAGCCTGATTATTACAAGCTGTGGGCACTCCACTCCCCAAGCTGCACTCCCACATAGGAGATGTATTTTCTTTCCTCACTGTATTTGATTTCTGCTGCTCCCACGATCCGTTAGCTAACCCAAACTGATTTAATAATGATTCACTGGCAAAAAATACTCAAACAAACAACCACACTGGCACAGGCAGTAAAATTACCTTGCATTTAGCCACTGTCCTGAATTCAGCCAAACCACCAAGTCTGCAAAGCAAGAAGGGAAGAGGCCAGACACCCTTAGCTGTGCCCATGGGAAGTCAGTGTGTAGCATTGTGGACCATTCCATGGTCTCCTGTCCACTTGGGTACAACGTGCACAAGCCAGGAAGCACAGGGGAGTAAAAGGCATCCTTGTGGTGCAGCATGACTTTGTGAGGTAGAAAGACACATGATGAACATTTGAAATGATTTGGACTGATCCATCCCTCCTTGGGCCAGCGCAGAGCTCCAGCAGGTGCAGCTCTCCACAACCTTCTGTTAAGAGCTGCAGCCAAATGCAAAAATCCGACCCCAAGTATTATTATGAAAGGACCATTTTACAACCCTGATTGGATTCAGCTGCGGAGTTCACCATCAGCAAGTGATCTCCATGGTCATCATGCCAATGTTGCGGTGCTTTTAAACCTGGCATGTGCTTTAGTGTGAGCATTGCTGGATTCTGGCTGGTTTCCAAGAAATTAATCTTCTCAGCAAATATTCTGCAGTGTGAGCATAATGTGGTCTGTAATACAAATGCAAAACATGGCTGCAGTTTACCCTGAGGGGGACAGTGATGTGATGACTTAAATAGACCTTTCTGTCCCACACTGCTGGGATTGTATAAATAGTTTGTGAGCAAGGCTGGAAGATGGGGTGAGAATAATTGTGAAATGGCAATTAACTTCACCCAAAGAGATGAATGTGGAAAGAAAAACTCTTCCTGCTCCACCAGTCCTGATCACTAGCGCTCCAGTACTCTCCTACCGAGTGCCCATGGTGCATGGAAGGCACTGAACAAACATGGATCCCATCAAGCACATTTTTTTTCCTCTCTTCATCCTCTGCAGTCATAGTTACACTGGGTGCACTGATGAACTCCATAGAAGAGGGATGGCTGCAGCATTGTCACCATGTGTGAGCTGGAAGGTCCCCGGGGTACCAACTGCTGCAAAGTGAACCCCTTCAGCCTGGACACAGTTACAAAGCAGATTATTTGCTTTTGTTGCAACCTTTCTTGGTGGTGATATTTTGGTTTCTGTAACGGCCTCCTGGTTTTGGCAATGACTTACAACGCACCTGTAAAAATTCTGCCGGGGCAGAGGAGAGTAGTGGCATGTATTTATTTTCCTTAGGGAGCAGCCATTGTAAATGGCCAGACTTCACAGCAGTTGCACTCACTCTTCTTACAAATATGACCCTTCTCCCTTACAGATGTGGCAATTTATCTTGAAAAGCAGACGGCGCGCTTTCTGATGAGGCTTTAGGCAAAGTCACAGGAGTCCCGACATTTTCCTGGAGCTGTGCTCAGCACCAGACACCAAGCTACGGGCTACCTCAAGTCTGTCAGTTTGGTGCTAGGGCTCACATTAGCTACCCCAGCACCTCCGGCCCTGCCCTGTCTCCTTCTCCTCCCGGTCTCAAGCAGCTCCAAAACACCAGCGAGGCCGGAGGCCGACAGAGCTGCGCGGGGTGAGGAGGGCGCGGAGCCGGAAAGCTCAAATCCCCGCTCCAGATGGTCTGTTTGGAAGAGGCAAGCGGATCAGAGGAGAATGCACACCCAGGCTCTGGGACCCGGCGATTCACTCCGCTCCGTTTTTACCCGGTGGGAGGCACGGGCAGCCGCCAAACGCCTACGCTTCCCGGTCGGTTGCAACACACTCGGCCTGCCCTACGTTTCACCCCGTCTTTGTCCCTCTTCTCCCGGAAGACGGAATCCTCCGCCCTCAGATCCTTGTCCGGGCTCGTCCGGCGGGGACTGCGCCGAGCACCGGGCTGCGAGCGGCCGGGGCGGGAGAATGGGAAGGGACAGGGAGAACGTCCCCGCTGGGCCCAGGAGAACGGCCCCGCTGGGCTGGGCAGTGCGGCGGCGGCGGGGTGCCGGCGGGAACGCTGCGCGCAGTGCGCGTCCGGCTCCCAGTCCCGCTGCCGGCGCTGCTTCACCGCCTCGCGCCGCCGGCTCCCCCGTGACGTCACCGCGACGTCAACGGCGGATGGCCGCGGCAGCCCACGTGAGCGCCGACGTCGCAGCGGCGGACGCGGGCGGGCGGGCGGCAGGTGAGGACCGCGGGGCGGGGGCAGGCCCCGGTGGGTGCTGCCGGGTTAGTGGCAGAGGAGGTTCAGTCTAGGTGAGGGCGCGGCCGCGGGGGCTTCGGCACGACCTAGGCACGGCCTCCCCTTCCGGCTCTGTTAGCTGGACCCTGGCAGGGCCTCCGGGCCCAGTCGGGGTCTCCAGGCCCGAGTGTCTTCGTCACCCGTCTATGAGGCATTTGGCTGAGTGGGAGCAGGCTAGGCTGGAGGGTTTCGGTGAATTTGGGATGCAATTTGGGAGGCAAGCGGTGGGGTTTGTGACTCATTACACGTTGCCAGCCCAGGCCACAGAGGCCTGGCTGTGAGGCTCTTAAAATGGAAGCTTACCTGCTCATTGAACAACTTCATTCATAAAAGACAAAACGAAGAGGAAATCAGCAAGAGGATGAGCCTGTGTGAAGCAAACAGGACATAAACGCTCAGGGTGGTCTAACACAGCAGCCAAAGGCAGACCCAGATGTAGCCTGACCTCCTGTCCACGCTTCCCACCCCCGCCGTGGCACTGACGCACACACTGACACAACGGGGCTGGTGTCCCCGAGCCTCCCCGGTGCTGGCGCCTGGGGTTGCAGCATCCTATCAGTCTCTGTCCACGTGGAAGGCAGAGGGAGGTGTCTGGTTCCTCTGGCAGCATTTTCGTGGTCCCTCTTTGCCCTGCATGCGTGATGGAGATGCTGTCAAGGCAGAATGTGGCATGGGCTCTTGGAAGACTTAAACCCGAATGGACTATAGATAATACGTGTCTAGAGATTGACAGATTTTGGGGTCCACTTGTCATCATGCTGCAGTGCACGTTACTTCTGCTTTGCCTTAGTTTTGCCATCTGTAAAATGGGGTGTGGCCTCTGGGCAGAATGAAAACATGGGTGTAAAACAGCAGACCCTGGCAAGATCTAATTGTCAGTCTTGACAAGCAAATGACAAGCCCTTGTGATGTTCCTCCCCCCCCCATGGTTCACCCTCAGTGTATCTCTAATCTTTCTAGTGGAATGCAGTGTCAATGCATTTTCAGCTCTTTGTTGGGGAATAAATGTTTTATGGGGGGCAAAGTTTGTTAGTTCTATCATTTTTGCCCTTTGCTTTCTCAGGCACAGTAGAGTTTTATGAAGGCCAAGCTAAGAGCTGAATGGTATCTTGTGTGAACAGAGGCAAGAGGCATCCAGACGTGGGGATCTACAGAGGCAGGTAACCAGCAGTTTGATACCTTTGAAAAAACTAGGACAGGAAATGGCTCTGCTTAGTGCATTGCTAAAGCTGCTACCTTGATTTCAGCTGTTTGGTTTTAATCACTGGAGTGATTAAATAATGATAGAGGAGCTGGTTTAACTTTACAGAGGCTTATAATTATGGCCAAGAAATGAAAAGTCACCTGTTAAAAATTATAGAGGGACCAGAGTAAATGCCTACCAAAGATCTGTGAGAAAATAGCTCTATTTCTCTGGAAGCTAAAGAACAATTTTAATTGGAAAGTTTGTGAGGATTTTTTCAAGTGATTTCTTATTCTACAGGGGTTATCTCAAATAGATGTCTTCCTTAGTATGGGTTTTGTTGTTTATCTAGCTTAGTTGTGTTTGTAATATCACAAGCAAATCTTTCAACAGTGAGAGTACATTGTAAATTACTTTTTTTTGTCCTTGAAATTCTTGCCTGCTAAGAAAACCATAGCTGTCAGCAAGCAGCTTTATTAAAAGGCAAAGCCTTGTCATTTTTTGCCTATTTAAATGAGCCTTCCAGGATTCTGGAGACAAAGCACAGGTCAAGAAAGGAAGCTGTGTCCTTCTGAGTTTGTAGAAGGAGATTCTTTTCTGCTGGCTAGTCACTATGTTGTTGCTCTCTCTCCTTTGTGTTGTTTGGGGTTTTTTTCTGTATGAACATAAATCAGCATCAATGTTACAGAATGTTACAGCAGAGCGTTACCAAGGACAGACAGAAACGATCACCGTGTAATAAAGTTCAGTGTAGCCTGCAAACACTGTATAAAGCTATGAAATGTGTCCTGGAAATAAATCTGAGGTGTAGTCTAATCCCAGCAAAGGCACTGCAGTCAAGATACCAATTTGAGGATTTAGTGGGTGGTGATTTTTGAGCTTAATTTGCTTCTTGCGGTCTGAGTTTTAAACAAGTGTACCTGTGGGCAGACAGTCACACGTAGGTCTAGATGTATGAATGGTGATCTTGGGTTGAGATGTTTGCATCCAACTGAATCAGGTCTTGATTAATTTCTTGCCTTGGTCATGGTGCTGCCGTTTGACCTTGGTCAAATCATGTCTTCCTATGGCTTGTGAAATGGAGGCAGCTTTTCTGAGTTCCTATTTAGATGGCAAACATCACAGTGCAGGGACTGTGTCTTAATTGCGTTTTGGCATAAAACTGTAATGGCACTTGGGGCTCCTCGTAGTTACTAAAGTGTAAATCAAATAAGTGCCTGGAGAAGCAAAACATGTTTGAAACTTGAATGCTACGTGCTTCTCCCATCTATGATCTGTTTGTGAAACGAGCCATGAAATGAACTGGTCAAAACAAAATACTGCATAGCATGCCATTCCAGCAGCACAGAGCCTACACACCTTGCCCTGGAAAGTGGCAGCATTGAAGTTGTAAGATCCCAGCATGATCTTAGAAATGTGAAAGGTAGACAGCTGGGAGGAGAATTACTCTGCTTTGGGCACCCTTTGGAGATGTAAGTAAAGAAAAGATGAGGAACTTTTGAAGAGGTTCAGGTTGCCTGATTTTCATGGACTTTCATGCCTGACCTCCCTCACAGCTTGAACCTCCCCTGCACTCGGTCAGTGCCTTCCACTGCAGCCTTCACTCTTGCCAGCATGGCAGCTTGGCCTGGTGCATCACTACACGGTGCTCACAGTGGGCCCTGCCTGTTGATGGTTTCTAAGCAGCAAATTGAGAGCCTGATGTTCACTGCAATGCCAAAGACAAATTTGTTGCAAAACCACAGCAAGGGAAGACAACTGACCACTGCCCTCTGATCTGCTGTCTTCCATTCACACTGTGCCCCACCACTGCCTGCCTGACATGTGCTGAGATCTGCAGAGCATTTATTTGCCAAAGGTCTTTAGAGAAGGCTCCCTTAAGCCTTCCTACCAATGCCCTGGCAGTCACTTGAGAGCTCAGTGGGCTTTCCCTCCTGTTCTGCTTTTGTGTAGGTGAGCTCACATGCAGCTCAGAAGTAAATATGGCCAGTGAGTGCATCACTGTGTATGTCCTTGGAAGCAGATTTCTTTTGCCTGAGTTAATCTGGTCACCAATTCACTATGAAACCCTGGGCTAGAGTGAAACTTGTAATAATTGCATTTCTCACTGTCCCAGTTCTGAGTCACTGACACGCATGGCTTGCTGTCCCAGCAGCCTGTGTTCCTTTGGCGCACAAGCCACAGTATCTCTACCCCTAGAGTGAAAAAAAGTGAAGGTTTCTCTCTGTCCACATGATAGGTGGGGCTACATCTGGTCTGTGGGTTCTTGGGACTATCAACATCACATGCTGAGACCTTTCTTGGCTGTCAGGGAACAGGTCTGAGGTGCTCTGGTTCTGGTGCTATCCACATGCAAGAAGGGTTGTCAAGTGTGTTCAGCTTGTGTGTGACACCCTTGAGCATGCCCGTCCTTCACCAAATGGGAAAGGTCCTTTACTGAACAGACCAGCTTTGACTTTCGGCATCAACCTGATCCTTCATTCTCAAGGAACATAAGTGAAGTGACAAGACAGGAAAGACTCTGGGCTCGAAGGGATGATAGAATAGACTAGAATAGAATAGACCAGACCAGACCAGGTTGGAAGAGACCTTCAAGATCATCGCGTCCAACCTATCAACCAATCCAATCCACCTAAACAACTAACCCATGGCACCAAGCACCCCATCAAGTCTCCTCCTGAACACCTCCAACGATGGTGACTCCACCACCTCCTCGGGCAGCCCATTCCAATGGGCAATCACTCTTCCTGTATAGAACTTCTTCCTAACATCCAGCCTAAACCTCCCCTGGCTCAGCCTGAGACTGTGTCCTCTTGTTCTGGTGCTGTCTGCCTGGGAGAAATGATGTTAACACAGTTGTCTGCAAGGGAAATTTCCAGTGTTGGTGTCCTCCAACTTGTGCCTGTGAGTGGCCTGGGATGACTGGACAGTCTCTAGAATTTTTATTTTGCTTTAGTTGCAGGTAGGAAGATGAGTCCCAAAATTACAACAGAGCTGCTGAAGCAACTGAGGCAGGTGATGAAGAGTCCCAAGTATGTCCAGGAGCCTATCCAAGCCTACATAGTGCCCTCTGGAGATGCCCATCAGGTATGTACATATGTCTGGAGGATTAGGAATGATTGCACTTTCCATTTTTGCAAAAAAAATACAGACAGACAGGGGTGACTAGAGTCATCCTTCATTCACTTGCTTTAATGGTTCTAGCATAAAAAGCTGGGTAACCTGAGAAGCATCAAGTTGGAAAAAGTTTCTGGAGTCTGTTCAGGAGACTGAGGTTTTTATATTCTTGTAACAAATCAGTGTGGAGCTTCCACCAGCAGCTTCTCATCAGATTGTCTCCAGGGAGCTCATGCTGCACAAAAGGAAGCTTGCCAGAGCACTTGCTGTCCCCATCCTGGCTGTTGGGAAAAATGGATTTACTGGGGGGAGGAAAAGACATTATCTGGGTTTTAGTTTCCCCATTAGCACCTCCTCACCAACACATATTCTTTAGCTAGATGGTGAAGGATTTGTTGCAGAGTGTCCCTTTTGCTAGATCCAGTTCTTGCTGGAGTTTTCTGCCTTATGCTAAAGCTCTTCAGATGCCGTGCAGAGGGGCCTTTAGAGAAAGCAGGGAAGTAACAGGCCACAGCAACACTTTGCTTTCAGAGCTGCTGTGCATCAGCTTTTTCTGTGCAGTCAAGAGAGAAGTCTGGGTGTAGGGTGGTAACCTGGGGTGTAACTGTGTTGTGTGCTGCTGCTTCCACTGTTCAAATTTATGTAGTCCATGACATCAATTTTAAATTGCTAAGCTGCCTTTTACCTCCCCTGCCTGCTCGTGTGCTAGTTTCACTCTTTGCTTTCTTAGGGGACCCAAGAACTGCCAAGGGTCTTTCCCTCCTCAACCATTTTCAGGAAACAAAAGACCTGAAGCTTTCCTGGCTCACATCCAAAGCTCCCTTTTACCTCAGGGTGCACTAGAGCAAAATGCAACTGAATCGGAACCTTTGCCCTTGACTTGGCACTGGGGTGAACCACGTTCAGGCTTGCCTGCGCCCTGGGACTGTATGTGCAGCATCATGTTTCCTCATAGGGAGATCCAAACTTGGGCAGGTAGAGGGAAGGCGTTTTCTGCAGCTGCTATTGTCTGCTGCATTCCTGCCTCGAGCTGCCTCTGTCCATATATAACTCTGGTTTCATTTCACTAGACATTAAATGCTGTCATGTGAGTTGAAGAATGTGACCCTCAGGACTTCTGGGTTTTTCTGTTGCTTTCTTTTCCTTGACAGAGTGCAGTTAAGCAGAGAACCCCATGTAGCTATTTCCTGCTGGGCAAGTTGGTCAGGTTTCTCTGCAGAGTGAATCTATCTGAATGGAAATGATTACTAAAAGCTGCTGGTTCTGGCGCCTCCTGAGCAGCTATTGCAGGATGTTGTCTGTGAAATTTGGAAGTTGGTGCACTTTTAGGGATTGGCAGAAACCTGTTGATCCCAGAACTGGATTACTGATTGCTGGTAAATTGTGATCAGCTGAGATTTATTTGCAGCTTCCCCACAATCCGAGCAAGGGTTTGTTTCCTCTATGCAAATAGGAACTTTACAGCCCCGCAGTCAGGTTTCGCTCCTGGACAATTCCCTTTGTGACTCTGGTTTAATGGTACCCAAGCTTTTGGTGACTCCAGCCATTTCCTCTCCACAGCCCAAGCTACTTGCTGCTGCCCTGTCTCTCAGCAATTCCTGAGGGCTGTCCTGGGATCCACATCAGAGAACTTGTCAACAAAGAGGCCTTGCCTGCTTGTGGCGTTGACACAGGGTTTAGACTGGGGGAAACTTCATTATCTAGGTTGCAAAGGAGTCCCTGGATTGGGCTGATGCTGATACAGCCCCAACGCTGCATCTTACTGACTAATTCCTCTTTGTAACACTAAGAATGTTTGAGCTCTGAACTCTGTGATGCTTTTAATACTAGTTTTCCTGCCAAGGCTAGAAGGCTTAGGTTATAATACTGCCAGGAGGCTTGCCATCAGTTGTATCCCTTGCTTTCCATGCTTAGTTTTATAAGGAGCTGAAAGACTTGCAGAGCTTCTCAAACACAGCTGGCTCTGACTCTGGCTTAACCAAGGCTGCTAATGCCTTGGATTTGTGGCTCTGGCAGCCAGGCCTGAAACTTTTGATGCTGATGATAAGAAGTCAGAAGAAACAAACCTTGGGGACCTGGGTGATCCAAAGGCTGGTGAGAAAGGAGGGCACTCCCAGCCAAAAATGGGCTGAAATCCATACAAAGAGCCTTACTTCCTTTCATGAGTGCTAGGTGGATCTTGGGCTGGAAGTGTCGAAGGATCGTTATGGGGTGAAATGCACCAAAGCCCTTCTTATGGTTTGGTTGAAAATGCCTGTGTGAGCTTTTGGGATGTTGCAGTGGTAAATGCAGGATCTGTTTTTGTGTTGTGCTACCCAGTTTACATTGAACCTGGAGTTTGCCCATATGGGAATGTTCAGAGACTGGAGGAGCTTTCTCCTTAATGGGAGGGAATGATGTTTGGATTAGAGCTTGGGTTTGGAACCAGTCACAGCTTAACTGGGGCTGGCTTCCACCCCTAGGCCTTGACTCAGTGAAAACAAATTTGGTCAGATCTGGCTAGTCTTTCACATCAGGGAAGCACCTGCCCAGCTCAGGGCCCTGTGTTTGGGTTGGCAGAGATGCTGTTTCTGCTCAGGGCTGTCTTCTCTGACACAGGCTTGTTCTGAGCTGAGGAATCAGCAGAGTTGTAAAGCAAGAGGTGTCTTGTACACACGTTGCACTGACCTGTTCCAGATCTTACCAATGTGGTTAGGGTTTTGGCAGTGAATACTGACCTCCCTCCCCGTACACAGCAGTGTTTGTTCTTTAATGGCATCAGTGTCCTAGCTCTAAGGACAGTGAGCTGCACTTTACATTGCTGATCTTGGTTGACATTAGTGTTGAATATGCTATAAGTTGTTAATGGCCTAACCATGCAGGCTCTGGTGAGAAGCACCACTGATTTTTGGGGGTTCATCCTGGTTTAGCTGAGGTTTTTTTCTGATGCAGGTCCCAGTTTTGTCTGTGTGTCAAGGACTGACAGGTGTGGTGGAAAGCAGACATGAAAAGCTGGGTTGAAGGCCATCAGAGCTGCAAGAGAAGCCCCAGGGACATACCTTGTTCTGACTGTGCTGTGTCCTGTGCTTTGTGTGGCGTACGCAGGTGTTTCCCTTGTAATTTTAGCTCGTGCAAAGCATGGGCTCATCTTTGCACAGTGGGGGTTGCTGCATGGAAGAGAACAGGTGGGTGTGCAAGAGTTCACACTGACAGATGAATGAACCATCTTCCCTTCCAGATCCCTCATACTCTCTTTTAAATCCTATCTGTTTCATGGTAAACTCTTACAATACTGCCTGGATTTGTCTATGAATTGGATAGCATGAGGTATTTCCCACATAATCAAGGTCTTAGTTAATTTAGGTCAGCCCTTTTACCAGATCTAAAACTGATAGGCTTCTTTTCTTCCTTTTAGATTGAAAAAATAAAATAATTTGTTTGAATCCATTTCTTTGTTCTGTGCTCTTAATGCAGTAGCTCAGTGTTAACCCTTCCTATGAACTGCCATTCTGCACGGGCACGTTAGGTTGCAGTCTCTGATGTGTTGGTCAAGCAGAGGGAAGTGAAACCATTGATCTGATTTGAGGTGTGCTTAGTGACACAATTTCCCACAGTGGGAAATTTCCACCATCCCCTCTGGGTGTTAAACTACAGGAGGTGATGTCCCAGCTTTTTGCTGAGAAGTGTAGGAGATGGGGAGTAGTGGCAGTCAACTGGCCGAATTGTTGTTTGGAGATGGGGAAATGGGGAATTCTCAGGTTTGGCATCACTCTGCCTTTATTGTTCTGTCTTGCTGCTTTGAGATCGGCAGCCAGGGAAATGGCCGCTTGATTCTGTTCCCCAAACAACTTTGTCCTCTCTATCTGCTGAGGGAGTTAGTGGTGATGCCAGTGCTGTGGTGGGCAGATCCACCCCAGCAGCTAGAGAGGTGCAGAGGACTCCTAAGGTCTCCTGACCCTTCTCTTCCCCACAGCTGCTGAGCATATGTCACAGTCCTGTCAGGCTGGACAGGAAGAGGCACAGGGAACTGGGCTGGCTGAACTAAGGGCACCCATAATCTCAATATCCACTCTATTTCTGCCAACTTACATTAGTGTTTGGATAAAATAGGGGATTTCTTGGAAGCATTTCCCAGGAATCTTCCCCTGGCAATCAGGAGAAAAGCTACTTAGCCAAATCCTCTCTTTGACCGTGGGTTTTACTGTCCCAAGGCCCAGTTTCGGAATGTTAGTGCTGAGTAGTTGGTAGTTGCTGCTTAGGGTGCCTCCCCAGGAAGGGAGAGGCATATCTATTCTGGAGGGGTTTTGTCTGTGGGGTGATTGGAAATAGAGTTGTTCCTGGGTGCTGTAATTTGTGCTTCTCATTCACTCCATTGCTTTCAACCCTCTGCCTTCTTTAGAGCAGTGAAGAGTAACAGATTTGAAGGGAGTGTTTTCTAGCAATCAGATGATTTAAAAATAACCATGACCAAGGACAGGAAAATGCAGTATGTATCACAGTAAGAACTAGAACCAACCAAGAATTGAGCTGTGATTTCTCAGCTCAGTCCATAAAAAGTTTCTTTTGCACAGCTTGGTGCAGAGAAACTTTATGGGCAGAGAAAGAGACTTTGGCTTCAGACCATTCGAAGGTACAAATCCAGGGGGTTTGCAGATCAAACATCAACACTGTCAGCCTGGATTAAGCTGATTTGCTGAGTTGTACTAATTAATTAACAGGCCTACTGAGCAGTTCTGACCTCCAAACTTGCCAGGATGGAATCCCATAAAAATGTTGTGTGGGCCATTGCAAGGTACAGTTTCTCTTTTAGTTTTGGCAGCTCCTGTGGCTGTCAGATATCTCTGCATTCTCAGGTTCTTCTGTAATGCTGCCAACAATTACGTCCACAAACACAAGTTGTGATGGGTTTGGGTTGAGGATGGACTAGTAGTCTTTGATTCCCTATCACCCATCAAAACTTGTTCTGGTGGTTTCTGGTGTAGTTGGGTTTTGGGTAGACAGGGGATCATGGAATTGTTGGGGTTGGAAGGGACCTCAAGGCTCATCTAGTTCCAACCCCCCTGCCATGGGCAGGGACACCTCACACTAGATCAAGTTGGTCAGAGCCACATCGAGCCTGGCCTTAAAAACCTCCAGGGATGGGGCTTCTACCACCTCCCTGGGCAACCTGTTCCAGTGTCTCACCACCCTCATGGTGAAGAACTTCTTCCTAACATCCAATCTGAATCTCCCCATTTCTATTTTTGTTCCCTTCCCCCTATCATTACCTGACACCCTAAAAAGTCCCTCCCCAGCTTTCCTGATCAGCGCCTAATTAAACATGAACCTCAGACTAAAGGTTTTAACCCAGCTTGATGATTTGCTTTCAATGTTATTGTTGTGGGAAAGAAGGTCTTGAAGGAATTGTTACAACAGCCAGTGAGTGGACTCCACTGGAGATGGTGAGTTTTACAGATCCTATGTGCTGATTACTCACCTCTCTGAGATCAAGGGGTGCTTCTAGTTTCTCTTCCTTTCCCATTGCAGCTTCAAAGGCAGCATTTGTTTGTTGCCCAAAGGGGAGGCTGAGTGTGAAATAAACATCTGCAAACTCTGAAGCACTTCACTGTTTACAGACATTTGTGGGAGAAGAGTGCTGCAGCTTCAAGAAAAAAACAAACCCCCCTAGTTGGACATAAATGCAATATAATCACAGATGATTAAATGTTCCAGCAAAACAGAGCCTAGGATTTTTTAACTCATTTTGTTCTCTCTGTGGTGTCCTTTAGGAGAAGAAGCTTATCAAAGAATTTCTCATCAGCTGATCTTCCCCAGCCCCTCACTGCTATAAATAATTGCTGCCTTTTGTTTTCCAGAGTGAGTACATGGCACCCTGTGATTGCAGACGGGCGTTCATCTCCGGATTTGATGGCTCTGCAGGTATCTTTCCAGAACTTGGGTTCTTGCTAATGTATTAATTCCCCTGTAAAGAAACAGTCTCATTCATGGCATAGAGGCAGAAGGGGAAAGGAGCCCTCTCCAGCTTGTTGGAACTGCTTTCTTCCCGTTTCAGTGTCTGCAGTATTCTGTCTTGGCTACCCACTGGAATTATGTAATGACAGAGCAACAACAAGTTTTCAGAAAATGTATGACCCCTGACTGAACCTCTCATCAAGTAAAATCCTGTTAACCCTTTAGTGTGCTGCTTGTAAGCTGTGCTACTTCCATTTCGTGCGCAGCCAGCGCGAACAGCTTGTGGCATTGCCTGTTTGGGCTGGGTGAAGAGTAGGTGGGCTCCAGCTAGCCTTTCTGTTTAACCACAGCCAGGGCCAGGAACACTCCCATTTGGAAACTGAGCACTGTGGAAAAGCTTGCTTATCTTGCTGAGACAGGATGTTTTCTTGGCTGTAGGATAGGTCTGTGTTTCAGGAGACCTAGTTTTTACCCTGACCGTGCCCTAAGCTCTGCAACTTACTCTGCTATGTGAGTACTGGAAAGTCACTTTAGTCTTCTGAGGTCTTTCCCCTCGCCCCAGTTGTAAACTGGTTTCATAAATGCTGCTGCCTGTGTGTTTGGAGAGTCCATTCATCAGTTCCTATGAACTACTCTGGGACCTCATGTGGAAGGTGATAAATCCAGGGCTGTGGGCTGCTGTTAATGGGTAACATGAATCCTATATTAATTTCATGCCTTCTGCATGGCCTCTTCATTACCTTCCTCTCTATTTTGAGCCCTCGTAAGGCCTGTGCTCCCAGCCTAGCATCAGCAGATCAGTGATGTTTCACACAGGGGCTCACCTTGTGGTCTTGTTGCACCTTTAAAAGTTGGAGCAGCTTAAAATGGGCTTAATTTGGGGGGGGAGTTTGGTAGAAGACAGTTAATATTTGGAAACTGCTCTGCTAATCTGGACTTCAGTTTCTGGTGGCAGAGGGTATAGTCAAGGTGCACAGACTCAGAAGAGTTGGACTCAGTTTCTATTTGTGCCATGGTTGGTATTTTTTTTCCACTCACCAAGGGCTAGGCAGCTATAGTACCTTGCTGAGATGTCATTGCCCCTCAGCTGTCTGCTTGTGTCTCTCCATCTGGAGTCAGGAATGGGACAGATACTGAAACCAGCAGAAGTTGTTTGTTCGTATTTCATGTTCAGCCATATCTCCTCGAGCTGTAACATTTGGGAAAGGGGTGCAGCTGACAGCTGGGAGTAATGCCTACCTCTGCTAGCCTAGGAACAGCTGGTTTTGTGGATGGCTAGAGCCCAGGCTTCCTCCCCTTAAGAAGATGTGATGGAAACTGGGGATATACAGTATGTATTGCTGTGACAATAGCCAAGTGAAGACCACAGCCTCTGTTACAGAGGTTTGGAAAGCCCTATTTACCTGGTTCCACTGACTGGCTGAGGTATGCTTAAGTTCAGTTCATCTGAGGCAGTTCATTAGGCTACATCCTGGTGCATACTGTCTGATTTGGAAGGTTGGGATGCAGGGGAAACTGAATATCTCCACTGAAACTGGACTGACTTTTGAGCAGTGAGCAGAGCTGCCTTTTGGGGGATTGGAGCACATTCCAAACGGGCTTCTGCTGTCTGTGTCCCTGTGTGGTGGCTCCCCACCTCTAAGTCAACTCATTTTTCTGCCCCCTTGCCTAGGTACTGCCATAGTGACTGAGCAGCATGCAGCCATGTGGACAGATGGACGCTACTTCCTGCAGGCTGCACATCAAATGGATAACAACTGGACACTCATGAGAATGGGTATGCAGGAGGCTGGGATACTGCTTCACTGGTAAACAGAGAACAGGCTGCTTGGTGACTTTGCACACGTTACAGCTTGGGCTGTAGGTGTACCCCATCATGCAGGGGCTTAGGGACTTCTTTGATACATTGCTGCTTCTGTGTCCTATGAGTCTTCTTGGCTCACAGCTTCAAGTAGATATCTCTGATGTGTCAGCTTGGACTTTTGGGTGATGTGGGAGTGCTTCAGTTTGACTGCTTTTTTGTTTTTCAAAATTGGTGTAGGTCTGAAAGATACACCAACTCAGGAAGACTGGTTAGTGAGTGTGCTCCCAGAAGGCTCGAAGGTGGGAGTGGACCCATTCATTATTCCAGCTGGTTGGTTTTACTTTATTTTGTAATTGTAGATTGGACAACTAGATTTTACTTCTCTGCTTCTCTGGCTAATCTGTTGTGTGATGGCATGTAGCTTACTATGTTTCAGTCCAGATGAGGTGATGGGCTAAACTATGATGAAAAACAGGTTGGAATTTGACTTTTAGGCATGCATCACGAGAGCTCCACTGCATTGTGTTGACTCTGAAAGACAAGGGGTGAGGAATACTCTCTGGGCTCACAGTGACCTTACCCAAAAAGCAGAACCTTGATCTGTAAGAGATTCTAAGATCTTTTTGTTTGTGCCTGTGGCTTGTCATGGACACTTTGGTACAAAGTTGCTGAATGCCTTGTCCAGTGTGTGAGCCACAAAACCCAGGCAAAACTCACATCATTACTCTCACTCAGTGGTCTTGGCATCTCTGCAGCTTTCTCTGTAAGAAGCAGCTTCCTAGAGATTTACCATTCGTATCAGATGAATGAGTATCCATCTACTTATGTTTCCCAGTCCAAAGGTCACTGGGGAAACATTTGCTTGATTCAGATGAGCTAAAGATCAGTTTTGTGGCTGTATGGAAGCCTATCTCATCTAGCTTAGATCTAGCATATAGTTCTGCACTAGGATAGAGGACATGCTTACAGCAGCCTCATGTGGCTTCTTCTGGTGACTTCTGTCTCTTAGCTGAAGCAGTTCTTTGGCTCAAACATGAGACTGGGGCTGGGAGGTTTCGTACCTGCTGCTGGCTGCATTTGTGGAGCTGTAATTGCAATAGGTTTTGCTTTGTTTTTTAAGGGAATGGGAAGAAGGAGAGGATGTAAAGAAATGAAGTCACTCAGATTCTTGAGTTTGCCCTCTGTGAATGGGGACATTGTTGAAGCAGTGTGTGTCCTTTAAAGCCATCACTCTTGACTCTTTTCCCTTTGGCAGACCAGTGGAAGAGTATGTCCAAAGCCTTGAGAAGTGCTGGCCACAACCTTGTGCCTGTCAAAGAAAACCTGATTGATACAATCTGGACAGACTGTCCTCAGCGCCCCTGCAAGCCTCTCATCCCACTCGACCTCAGTTACACAGGTGAGAAGCTTAACTCCCAACAGACAGGAACTGTTTCTCCTGCCCTATCCCTCTTTGCTTTCCTCTAACAAAGTAGGGTAAGAAACAATTACTGCAGCGCAATGTGATCCACTATGAAAAGGTCAAGCAGGTGACTGGACTTCAACTTACGACCTCATCTTCCTCACAACTCCAAATAAGCTTTTGCTAGAGGCTGGGTAACTTCAAATCCATGGCTGTCTGGAAGGCAGTTAATTTACATAGCTCCTATCAGTTACTCAAAAGGAGTGAAGAGCACAAGCACAGTGTGCTTTGGATACCTCCAAAGTCCAGTGTGGTGATCTGTGTCATCATCCCCAGTAAAGTTGGTGACTGTATCTTTTCATACTGTGTTTTTCAGGGGTCAGCTGGAGAGACAAAATTGTAGCCCTCCGTTCAAAAATGGCTGAGAGGAAAGTCCTGTGGTTTGTGGTAACAGCCTTGGATGAAGTAGCATGTAAGTCTTCACATCTCCTTTCTCCTTTCTTCCTACAAAATAAATGTCCTTCTTGCCTTGGAAAGGGAGAACCTTACCAGGGTGAGAGGCACTTAAAACATTGTTTGTTAGAGGTCATTTAACTTGCATGGAGTGCAGTGGTTCTAACAGGTCACAAACAGCAAGGCTGTGTTTCTGCATGGTGCCTTATTACACCAGCACAGCTCCTGAGTACATTTTCGGTGAGGGAAATGCAGCAAACCACCACCTTTGGAAAGACAACCCAGGCAAAGGGAAACAAAAGTTGTATTTAAAGCCTGAGGCAGTTTGAAAGAGAAAAGAAAGACTCCTGCGATTTTCTGGCTGTAAAATACCCTGATACTGCCTCACCCTGTGGGAAGATGGAGACTGTTTTCTGCTGTGGAGGCTGGGTTATAAACAAAGCAATGCAACATGTGGCTTTGTATACATAAGGCAAGGGTGGGATACACAGCATTCACAGTAATCATCCTAATCATCATGACTTTTTAAGTCACACTATCTCTCCAGTGTTTGGCAAATGCTTTGATTGAAACAAGTAAGTCAGGGTTCAACTTGTATTTCCAGATCATTTCAACCCAGGGTCCCACTAGAGAGTGTCCTCCATGTTTTGGGCCTCAGAATGTCTAGATCTCCACATCCTGGCCCTCAGCCCAGTGTGTGGGAAGGGAAAAAGGACAGAAACAGCAATGGTTTCCCTGGGACTGTTGTTATTAGTGCTTTGTATCCTTTGTGCAGAAATCACTGGTGTGCAGCCTGATGCAGTAGGAACACAGCACTGGCAGAGTGAGTGCTGCTAATGTCTGTGCCCCATGTCTGGTCTGGAAAGGTAGACTTGAAGGTGGTGTGTTCTGAGCTCCAGCACTGCCAGTGCAGCATCTCTGGCTCTGGGTGAAGCCAGCTTGCTGATTTCCATGGGCTCTCTTGGATCTGGGACACTGAGCAATGAGTTTGTTTCATTAAAAGAGTGCTTCTGAGAGTGGTGAATATGACTCTTCCCTGGGGAGGGCTGCATGAGCAGAGATTGTTTGTCTCACCTTTTCAGGCGCATCTCCAATTAAATTAATGATAAATTGGTGCCCTGAGGTGGTTTCAGATTAAATGTCTCCAGCAAAGCCAAGCTTGGTTATAAATCAAGGGTTTTAAGATGGACCGGAGGAGATCATGAGAGAAGCTTACTGCTTATGCCTAATTGATTTCCTGTTCTAAAGGGAGAAGAGGGAGAAATTGTCTTTAATTTTATCCAATTCATTTCACTGTATTAAACTCCAGACAAGTTTTTGGTGACAGAAAGAGAGCCACAGAGGAGGCCATTGCCTCCTTACTGCATTGGAAGTTGGCTGAGCAAGGAAGTTTGTACCCATGCAGTAAAGAGTTCTTTGTGGCTCTTTCTGCTTTCAAGTGACCTACTCCTTCCCTGGGGAGAATCAAACTATTTTCAGTTTGTGTCAGAATTTGCACAGCTCAATGAATAAAGAGCTGGGTGGGTTGTGATTTTAGGACATGTTGGTTCTTTTCCCAGCTGTCCTGCTGGCTGGTGCCTTGAGTAACTCATTTCAACTAATTGGGTACCCTGGGGTTTTTATTGGACCTCAAAATGAGGAGTTTGGAGATGCTGGACATCTTTTTCTCTTGACTTTGCCTGGAGTTGTGTGGGATAAAATCTTTGGGGGAAAAAAAATCCCCAAACCCTGAGGTTATGCAGCCTTAATCTGAGATTTTGAGGCACCTAAATGAGAGGCCTTTTTGGAGCATTTTAGTCTTGCCCATTGTGTCTTCCTGTTCCCTCAAGTATGGAGAGAAGGATTGGAATGAAATGATAACTTGTAACTCTGAAATTTTCTGGCTGTTGAGAAGTGAACTTTTGTTACATGGAAGAGACCAGAAATGGCAAATGCTACTGTTTTTTCCACATGTCCTTGTCTTTTTTGCCTGTGTCTGCTTTCTTCCAAGCCAGTCCCACGGCAGAACCCCGAATTTCTTTGCCCGATAGGTGTTTAAACTGCGATTCTGGTGCCATCTGCTGGCCACAACTTAGAATTGGTGGAAAAGCAGCAGGACGTGGGACAGCTGGCTGGGAGCTGGGCTCACAGCCTGCCCCCGCGACGACTCATTGCTTGACTGTGCTTTGCTGAGATTGGTTTTGGCTTTCTCTAATGTTGCAAAAGATGAAGCAGGACGGTGATTCTTGGCATTCTTATTTTCCAGGGCTTTTCAACCTCCGAGGCTCTGATGTTGAGTACAATCCTGTGTTTTTTGCATACGCTGTCATAGGAATGAACACAATCAGGTGCTTGTATTCCCCTCTTCTGGCCCCCAAGATGCAATTTTTGTGGGACAGCTGTTCTAACAATGCATGTGTCTTTTCAAAGTGCCTATGCTCACACACTTTGGTGTCCTTTCTGAGCACTTTTGTCTTTTGCATTAATTATTCTTCTCCTCCAGTCAGAGGCAGTGAGGCAGCCAAGAGCTCTGCTGTGCTGCTCACTACCTCAGCTGACTTGTTGGGTGACCTTGGGCATGATTTTTAGAGTGCTGGAGCACCTCTCCTATGAGGACAGATTGATGGAGTTGGGGCTGTTCAGGCTGCAGAAGAGAAGGCTCTGAGGAGACCTAATTGTGGCCTTCCAGTATCTGAAGGGGACCTACAAGGAAGCTGGGGAGGGACTTTTTAGGGTGTCAGGTAGTGATAGGACTAGGGGGAAAGGAAAAATAGAAGTGAGTATATTCATCTTGGATGCTGTGTTCTTCCCCATGAGGGTGGTGAGACACTGGAACACATTGCCGAAGGAGGTGGTGGAGGCCCCATCCCTGGAGGTTTATAAAGCCAGGCTGGATGTGGCTCTGAGCAACCTAATGTAGTGTGAGGTGTCCCTGCCCATGGCAGGAGGGTTGGAACTAGGTGATCCTTGAGGTCCCTTCCAACCCTAACAATTCTATGATTCTGTGATGGCTGACCCCTGTGTCTGTCACTGTGAGATAACACAGGGGGCCCTTGGAGCCCTGGGTGGAATGAGCAAGAGCCATCTCGGGCCTGGGCAGTGGAAAAATTCTCATGTCATTGGTGAGTCACTGCAGAACTACAGAAACTGTGGTGACTGCCCTGTATAATGAACCTCAGCAAGTACAAATTGTTAGAGGCATCTCCAAGCTCCTAGCCAGATGCATCTGAGGTAAAAAGTGGATGGTTGAGTACAGGTTGTGTGTGAAAGCTGAGCCAAACTGTTCAGTGAAAGCAAGAACAATATGATACTTAAAGAACAGTAGCTTTCCCACTTCCAGATGTTGCCCTTAAAAATTAGAGAATGGCCATTTTTTACTTCTGTTACTCTCACCTGCTTGAAGCACAGTGATGGGATACAGCTGCAGCTGCATTGAATGTATTATACAAAAGAAAAATGCTGTCAGCTCCTTCCCTCTCAGCTGGGTGCTACATCTTCATTTCAAAGCAGGATTTAAGCTGTGTGCAGGCCAGTGGTTAAAACAATATAGGACAAGGTAGAGCATATAGTTAATGAATGCCTTTCTCCCTGAAATGACAGCAGAATGGTTTCTCCTTCACTCCTTTACTCCAGCTGTTGTCAGATGTGGTCCTACTTACCTGCTCTGTCTGATGTGCTTCTCAGGCTCTTCATTGATGGTGACCGGATGATGGACCCGGCGGTGAGGGAGCACTTACAGCTTGACTCCACCCTGGAGCCTGAGTTTAAAATCCATGTGATGCCCTATGGATCTATCCTATCAGAGCTGCAGGCTGTTGGTACAGGCCTCTCACCCAAGGAGAAAGTGTGGCTCAGTGACAAATCCAGCTATGCTCTGACTGAGGCCATTCCCAAGGTTAGTGGCCCTTACAAGGGAAAATACTTTTCTCCTCTCTGCTCAGCATGGTCAGGAATGGTATTGAGGGCAACTGGCCTCAGCAAAGCATGGTGCTGGCTGGAGCTTGTGCAGAAGGGATCCAGCCATGCTGAAGTATTGAGGAGTGGTTAATCCTGGGGTTGCTCTCGCTGGAGCTGCCCTTCCAGCTTGCTAAGCTGATTTACCCAAAGAATTGTCAGCTTAAGGCAAGTGCAGTGGGAGAGGGGAGGGAGAAAGGCAGCAGGGTGAACTCAGGTCATTCTGCCCATGGCTGGAGCATCAGCCTTATGTGGACCAGCAGTAAGAGCTGGGAAACTTGGAGAAAATGAATCAGGAAAGTTGAGCAAGACTTTTGTGACTTTTGATCTGAGTGTCTGAAGATAATTCCCCTTATTTATTTCAGTGGCTTGAGGCACTGGCTTGAGGCACTATTCAAGCAACATGCAACATCTGGTACCAAAGACAGGAGGGACAGGGCAACAGAGTTGTTGCAGCAGGGAACCTTGTGAGGACACAGATCACCTGCAGGCACTGGTTGTCCATGCAGTGTGTCTGTCTGCCAAGGGACAGTTGTAACAAGTAAAGCTCTACAGAAATTATTCTGATGCTACATTTTACCCTTGTACTTGACCATGACTGTCTAGGAGTCTTGCAGTCCACCAAACATTCCAGCAGTCATGAAAGGATATACCTGAGGAAGGACACAGCAGCAGCCATGCACAAATAGGCCAATTTCCATGCATCTTGTGTACAGCTCTTGTTTGCTAGAGATCCCATTTGCTGGAATGCCATCCAGTTTACAGAGATACCTAGTACCTAACAGTTACTTTGAGTAAATATGTTTGGAAGTCAGGGACTGGTGAGTATTTTCCAAATGCTGCCTTGGAAGATGAGACCCTCTGAACAGAATCTATGCTTGTACTGGGGTGCTAAACAGTTTGGGCTTCTCACCTGAGAATTACAGGTCTCAGGTGAAGGGATTGCTGGAAGGAAGACTAAGTTGTAAAAGGTATTTGGCTACAAGCTCATGTTCACCCACCACCAGGTTTCTGCCACCACCAGACAAGCAGATCTCTCCTGCCTGTGTTATGTACTGCAGGTGTGTGTATGGTACAGCCATACCCACAACAACAGGGCTAACTGCAGGGGTCTGAGGGCTTTTCTGGTTAAGCCACGTCTTGGCTTTGTGTCTTCCAAAAGACAGAAGCCCAAATGCAGGGTCTGTTTGTGTATTCCCAGGCTGCCACAGTTTCATTCTAGCACAAATCTCATCTCCAGCTTACATAGCCTAAATAGCAGAAACCATACATCATTCTACTCCAGTGCTCCCTTACATCCTTTAATACCTTCATTGCACTTTGTGCATCAGGGCAGGTGGTAAAAACAAAACAGGTCTGGAAAGATTTGCTGTTTTCAGTGAACCCCTTCAATGTAGGATGTGTCTCTCTGTGCCTTTGCACTGGCTTGAGGGAAACATACAATTGACCTTTTTGCTTTAAAACCCAGCAAGGCATTTACATGAGCAAGACAGACGGATTTTTGGCCCTGCTCAGGATTAACTCTTCTGACACCATCAATCCATTCCTAGGTGCAAATGGCCTCAGTACTGACATTTTGCTTAGTCTTGTTTTGTCCAGGGTATCAGAAAGCATAGAGTCTATGAACCATTGAGAATAAAATGTTGTTACTCTTTTGCCTTCAGAGTAGAGTACCCCTTGCTGTAGTTGGAATCAGTGGGCTAGCATCAGTTTGAGTAAGTTGCTGTAGATGATTTACACAGAGCATATGGTAGGTCTGGCCTAGATTAAGGAGTGTAGTGAGTTGTAGCCACATTATTTATCATGTTGGCACTGGAAGTTGTAGTCATTACAGTGCTACATGACCTCTGTATGCTGTGGGGGAGTCCCTGCCTCGAAGAGCTCTGTGCAATAGAAAGCCGGAGAGGAAGGTCTGAAACTTCTTGATTAAAAAACACTTGAAGAGTCACCAAAAGAGCCAGAGGTTTTCATGTTCCTCATACTGGACATTTTTCTCCAGTTCTATACCACTTTACACCAGCTGAGCAACTGGCCTGGGGTGCTTTGAAGAGCCCCAGTGCTGGAAGTCCATCTATTGTCTGTCTCCATCCAAGCCAAATATTGACACTGGCAAGAGTCCAGTCCATTATTAAATGCAGATCTACAAACCCTTTATAGGTTTGCCTGCAGCAGCTGCATGTAAGTACACTTTTTCCACAGAAGATTAATAGAACCTATCAGGATCTGTAAAAGGCAGGCCAGTCTAGGAATCTGACTGTTCAGAAGATTTGTCCTGACTCTGAAACAAGGGCTTCCCTGACTTTGTTGTGGCTTCTGCAGTACTTCATTTTCTGCATAATGTAGTGTCATTGTCTTGCTGGTTTTAAGAATTTGAAAGGATTTGTGTGAAATTGATCTGTTCTGAGGATTTACCAGACCTTTCCCATGAGTTTGAGTGCTGCTTATTTGTATGTTTATTTAGAATAGGAAAACAGTGTGTTGCTTGGGCTGTGCTTGAGTAGGTGCTCATCCCATCTCTTGGTACATGATGGGTAAAGCAGAGGGCTGTGGTACGTAAGATTCAATTTTTAATCCTTCTCTGATGCCAAGTGTGACACAATTTGTGCAAGTCACTTCAGTGAAATTTTGAAGACATGCTCAGAACCAGCCAAACATTCCTGCTAATCTAAGGACAGCAGATGACTGGGGAAGTGCACAGTGGTACAGGATCAGTTACAAGTTCTTAATGCAGGGCCCTCTTACCCAGGCACAGAAAGCTTTGTCTCAAATGGCTGATGTAAGCTTGTTTCAGGAGTGGGCAGTATGCAAAGCTCAGCTTTGTAAAGGCCTTTCATGATTTGTGGGGCTTTGATGCGTTTGTCTGAGCTGCTGATCGTTAAGAAGTGGTGATGGTCAGTGCAGGAGGAGCTAGAGCCTTGAGGGCCTGCCAGGTTCAACTCCAGTGCTTGGTACCTGGGCTGGGTACCCTTTGTTCCCTGCTGCTTGAGGGTGACAGGTAGCAAGTCAAGGTGGCTTTTTTAGATCTGTTTACATAACCTAAGTTCCACCTTAGTCCCTGGAATTGGTGTGTCTTATTGGCCATCTCTGGGCCTTTAGTATGCATCAGCAACAGGAAACTCATGGCTCAGACATGGATATGTATGGTATTTAGGATACCCAAACCTTCACCCTCTTCATAACAAGCTGCTGACTCTTTAGTTCCTTAGATTTCCCTGTGTCTGTTCTTCCTTCAGGCATGGACTGCTGCTTCTCTTTCCCCCCCTGCCAGTGCACTTAGCTGACTACTGGCAACCAGTGTCTCACAGTGCTGAAGGTTGAGAGAGACTGCCAAAGTAAAAATTGTGGCCAGGCTGAGTTATTAAACCTGTTGGATTAAGTAGTTTGACTAATCCACAAGTAATCCCTGTCCTTCTGCTGCAGGCTTACCGATACCTCACCCTGTATACCCCCATCTGCATCGCAAAGGCTGTGAAGAACGCATCGGAAACAGAAGGCATGAGAAGAGCACATGTAAGTGAAGCCTTCAGAGCCTCCTTGCACAGGACAAGCAGTGTCCTTTACATTTAGGGAAAGAAATGGCACTTCCCTTTCAGTTTTAGTATTTTGGATTAAAAACCAAACTATTTGGATGGCAGTAGATTTGCAGATAACACCAAGTTGGGAGCAGGGGTTGATCATTTAGAGGGTGGAAGGGCTCTCCAGAGGGACCTTGACAGGCTGGACAGATGGGCGGAGTCCAACAGGATGGCATTCAACAAGTCCAAGTGCTGCACTTTGGTCACAACAACCCCATGCAGTGCTACAGGCTGGCGTTGGAGTAGCTGGAGAGCAGCCAGGCAGAAAGGGACCTGGGGGTACTGATTGACCGCCAGCTGAACATGAGCCAGCAGTGTGCCCAGGTGGCCAAGAAGGCCAATGGCATCCTGGCCTGGATCGGGAATAGTACGGCCAGCAGGAGCAGGGAAATCTTTGTGCCCTGTGCTCAGCACTGGTTAGGCCACACCCTGAGTACTGTGTCCAGTTCTGGGCCCCTCAATTGAAGAAGGTCATTGAGACTCTTGAATGTGTCCAGAGAAGGGCAACAAGGCTGGGGAGAGGCCTTGAGCACAAGCCCTATGAGGAGAGGCTGAGGGAGCTGGGATTGTTTAGCCTGGAGAAGAGGAGGCTCAGAGTAGACTTTATTGCTCTCTACAATTACCTGAAAGGGAGGTTGTAGCCAGGTGGGGGTTGGTCTCTTCTCCCAGGCAACCAGCACCAGAACAAGAGGACACAGTCTCAGGCTGGACCAAGGGAAATTTAGGTGTGAGGTGAGGAGAAAGTTCTTCACAGAGAGAGTTGTTAGCCATTGGAATGTGCTGCCCAGGGAGGTGGTGGAGTCAGTGCCCCTGGAGGTATGCAAAAAGGGATCGGACGTGGCACTTGGTGCCATGGTTTAGTAGTCATGAGGTGTTGGGTGACAGGTTGGACTTGATGATCTTTGAGGTCTTTTCCAACCTTATTGTTTCTATGATTCTATGAAATGTTTTTCTGTCAGACATGTACTGCTGCTGAAGCAGGGGTTTTTTGCTTATTTAGCATTCCCTTGGAGTAAAGGACAACATTTGTAATAATGTGAAGATCCAACCCTGCTCTGTTGGGAGGCTGTGCAGACTTGAGAAGTGTTGTTTAGGGTATGGACCCTCAAGGAGATGTTGCTTCCCCTTTGCTAGTTCTGTTGTCTTTCTCAGTGGTGTTTTCCAACTGTTATCCCTTGAATAAACACAGAAAATCTTCAACACATGGTGCAAAACACAGGCCAAGATGTTCAGAAGCAGCCAGTGTCTTCAAAGCACTCTGTCTGTCATTATCATGACACTGGAAATGAAGCTGATTTCACAGGAAGCTATGTATTTTCCAGCAAAGAAGCTGCCTGTGAAATGGGTGCATGGTAGGGCTGAAGTTTTCTGTATTTCCTGTTAATTTTCTTGCAGCAGTTTTCACAACAGAAAAAAATGTGCCAGCTAAGGCAGGGCTGGCAATTCTAGACTTGTCTCATAATTTCTGCTGGCTTCTTGGGATCTGCTGCTTTCTATTTCAATGCTTTTCGTTCCCTGCTATTTAAGTGTAAGTAAAAATACTTGTGCTGAACAGGGACACTTCTATCACCCACCTCCTGAGGAGGTGGGGTAAAGCCAATGTTTGCTGAGTACTAAATGATTCTTCACAGTGAGATACTTCCCAGCAGCAAACTTTTATCAGTGTTTATTTAATTTTCCAGATACACATTCCCAATACTTGTATTAATTACAGGATGCAGAACCTGGAAAGATCTCATAGTTCTTCACAGAAGTTCTTCATAGAAAGAGTGATTGGCCATTGGAATGTGCTGCCCAGGGAGGTGGTGGAGTCACCATCACTGGAGGTGTTTAGGAAGAGACTGGATGGGGTGCTTGGTGCCATGGTTTAGTTGATTAGATGGTGTTGGATGATAGATTGGACTCGATGATCTCAAAGGTCTTTTCCAACCTGGTCTACTCCCATTCCATTCCCATTCCCATTCCATTCTTAGATCATCCCTTTGTGTTTCTGAACCTTGCAGGTTGAATCTTTTGCTTCAAACCCTGTTTTTACCAGGCTTGCTAAATCTATTCTCTTTTCTTTTAATGTAGATTAAAGATGCTGTTGCCCTGTGTGAACTCTTCAACTGGCTGGAGAAAGAGGTATTGTGTTATTTTTTTTTAACTGGAGATGTTATTGCTATGTGCAATTCTTCATCAGCATAAACTTTCTGGTAGTCTTTATAGTGCCTTTGCTAAAAGTGGGGAAACAGTTGTGATTTTATCTGTTTTTTGAGGCAGATTTCAATCATCCTTTCATCCAAGGCTGAATGAATGTTTTGGAAAACATACTCCCATTAATTTTACACAGAACAAAGCCAAAGCAGGTGAGAAATGACCTGAACAGGCATAATATGGTGTTAGTACTGTCTTGTTCTGGTTTTGTAGTGTAAGTCATGAATTAATAACCAGTTTGGTGCGATACTTTGGGATTGCTCTCATGATAATCAGTTTTGCCTGCCAGTGTGGATAAATTTGGCATTTAGGAATGAAGAGCTGCAGTTATGCTCATGTGCAGTGAGAACAGGGTAAAGACAAATGGCTCATGTTTCCTCTGGCTTAGGAGTACACGGTGAAGGTGCAGAATGCCAGGTAGCATCTGTGCCACTGCATCTCTTGAGTTAATTGAATGTGCCTATGGAGGTGGCTTGCTGACTTCCAGAAGGTGCCTTTTTACATGTCTGAACACTTCAAGAAGTCTGCTGCAGGGGTTATGAAGCCTAGCTCTTGCTCCCTTTTGCCTGTTGTCCAGTCCTGGGGAAGTTGTATTTATCAAATGCCTAAAGTACAATTTAGCATCCTTTGGTTTTTCCTGCAACTGCTTCAATTTCTGATTTGAAAGCATAAAAATCCTGCTAATTCCATGGGCTGTTGGAGAGAACTGTGGAAGCTTTGTGTACCCTGTCTGTGAAGAGATGTTGCCTTGTGAGATGTTAGCTCTGTACATAACTCAGTGAAGCAAATAGTGCATCAAGTACTCCCTAGTCAGGGTTGCTGTGACTGTTTCTGCTTCCTGCTTCTCACATGCCCTACACAGTATTTCTAGGTTTGGTGTTTGTCATCCCTGAAGAATGAGAACAGAAAACCTGGAAAGAGGCCACTTCAGGATGAGGTTTAATAATGCACAGATGAGGCCCAGTGCTTAAGCATGTAGCATTTTCTTTGCTTGCTGGTGTACTAATTCAACTTCATCTTTGTCCACTAGGTTCCAAAGGGAACAGTGACAGAAATAATTGCTGCAGACAAAGCAGAAGAGTTTCGCAGGTAATAAGTCAATCCTCTGTGTGGGTGTTTTCTGGGGGGAGTTTTGATTCTTTGTTTTTACTTTGTTCTTTAGCAATCCAGCTCATTGGCAGGTATATTATTACCTGAGCACAAACCATTACTACAAGATTTTTATCAATACTTGAATGAATTGGGGAAGAATTTGATCTCTTGGGAGATACAAGTCCCAGCCTACTGGATAGTGTGTGCTTTCCTATTGAGGTAGCTAAGAAAGAGTGCTGCAGGTTAGGACACTTAATTGAGAGAGAGTGACTTTCTTAACAGAGGAGGTGATGTAAGAGTTAGATTTTCTCCTTTTCTGATGTGCATATGTACATCAGCAGGACAGAAAGCAGATTTCCACACGGCTGGGAGGAGAGCACTTTCATCTGCAGGATTCTCCTACCTGGGAGTACTTGCCCAAATGGCTTTCAAGGCTAAGAGGAAGGATGAAATGATGTGAAATGGAGTATGGGACACTCCAAGTGCCTGGTGTGCACCTCTTGCTTGTGCTGTAGTGATCACTTTGTTTTTTTCTTTCAGCCAACAGAAAGACTTTGTTGAATTGAGTTTTGCTACCATTTCAAGCACGGGTCCAAATGGAGCCATCATTCACTACACGTAAGAGAAACGACTTCTCCTTTTGTCCTTCAGCAGACACTCTTGGAATGTGCCGTCTAGCTTCTTTCTGGAGTCACAACAGACTACTCCAGGGAGACGCAGTCACTGTTGGTTGCCATCTCACTTTATTCCACCCAAACTTCCACTTACTAAATAAAGATCTCTCCCTACTGTCAGCATACATGTATTATGATGATGATCTGCTCAGGGGCCATAGAAGAGGGCTATTTTGGGGGTGGAAGTCTGGGAAGGACAAGTATGAAGTGCAAACTGTTCTGAAATATGTCCAGGAACAGATGTTGAGAGTTTTGCTGGAGGCAACAAAGCTATTCTCTGTACTGTAGCACTATTTACTGTAGACCAATACACTCCACAGTATTATCCCTGGCTCAGCGTGTGTGGGATTTCTGTTGCTGCCACAAGAAATCAGAGCTGACACATCCAAGCTTGCACTTAATATGTTTTCTGGACTGCAGACATGAGATGGAGACCTTAAAACTGTGGAACAAAAAACTTTGTGTTTAATTGAACAGACCAGTTCCTGAGACCAACAGAACCCTTTCTGTGAACGAGATCTACCTCCTGGACTCAGGAGCGCAGTACAAGTAAGTGGAATAAATGGTGCTGAACCTCTGCCTTTTCTGCTTCTAGTGACCACCTGCAGTGTTAGCTCACAGTTGCTGTAGCAAGCATGGCAGCATGCAGTTTTGTGTGCAGTGCCATTTCATGGAGAGCCTGCTCGTTGTATCCCCTCTGGGGAGGGAATTGGTGGGATTCTGAGTGTAGCCAAGTGCATTAGCCAATGGGTGAGTGATCTGTGACAGGAGGTGCCAAGTTAGGCTCAAGGCAACAGCCTAGGGATGCTCACAAGCCCTGTCTTGGCTAGAAGATGAGAGCTAAAAGTAGAGTTTCCATCTGAGTCTCATTGCTAGTGCGATGGTAGCATTACTGTAGCTGGTGGGGAGTGTTTCTGTCTGTTGCAGCTCTGTCTACCTGGTGAATTGTTGTTAGAGCTGCAGGGGAGACTGCCTTGTTTTTACCTTTGGCTGCCTACACAGCAGCCTGTACAGCTGAGTACAGCACCTACCCTGCCAGCATCTGTCTGCCCTGTGGGCAGATTTGACTGATATTAAGGTCAGAACAAGGTGGGGCAAAGGAACATTACAGCACTGCCCTGTGGTGTGCTTTGCCTTTCCAGAGGGAGACTCAGAAGCAGAGTTTCTCATCCCAGTGGCCACTTGGGTCTCAGGTATGATTTTGGGAAGGCGTCAGGTCTGTTGACTCACTCAGTGCTGTGTGGACAGTGTCATTCAATGGCCTCAATCTCTGTAGCTGTTTACTGTGTAACTCTGACTCCATGGAGAATGAAAGAAGTGATGTTTTTAACCAATGTAAATAGATGAGAAGTGGCTTGTTCAGAAAGATGCAGGACAGGCCTGGCTGCTCTTTTGAGACAAGCTTTGTCTTTAGAGCTATGCCTTTTTGTTCTTTCAGTCAGGAAGAGCTTTGAAAAGAACCATACAGACATCCTTTGATAAGATTTTTACAAGGAGATCTTTTTCCCTCTCCTCTGATGGCCTAATTAACAATTTCCTTAGTGCCACTATGAAAAGCAGCCCTTTGAATACAGTATAAGCTGGACATCAATGGCACTTAACACGGCATTGTGGCAGGGATGCTCTGCTCGTCCCTGCTGAGAAGTTAAACCCTGAGTTCTTTGTGACCATGGTCTGTTGTGTGCTGGCGAAAAGCGTAGGCACAGGAGTAAGAGTTTCAAGGGAACTCATTATTTCAAGAGCCTCTGTGTTTTTGACAGCAGGCTCAAAATTATGTTTGTAGAAGGAACATTGAACGAGCTTCTAACGTCTGAGTCTAACCCCTATCCAAATACAGGATAACTTCTAGAAATCGTAACACAAAACATCCTGAGGATGAAAGGGCACTGCACCTCCTTACACTTCCCTTTCCTGAGCTAGTAGCTTTAATTTGTGCATTAGTATATCTCTTTAGGCTGCTCATAGGTCATCACAGGAAATTTCACTTCAACTTGAGGAAAAACTTTTTTACTATGAGAGCGACAGAGCCCTGGAACAGGCTGCCCAGGGAGGTGGTGGAGCCTTCTTCTCTGGACATCTTCAAAACCTCCTGTGTGACCTGCCCTGAATTTGCAAATTTGCAGATGACACCAAGTTAGGGGCAGATGTTAGTCAGTTAGAGGGTAGAAAGGCTCTGCAGAGGGACCTCGACTGACTGGACAGATGGGCAGAATCCAACGGGATGGCATTCAACAAGTCCAAGTGCTGAGTGCTGCACTTTGGCTATGGCAATCCCATGCAGAGCTACAGGTTGGGGTCAGTGTGGCTGGAGAGCTCCCAAACAGAGAGGGACCTGGGGGTGCTGATTGACAGCCACCTAAACATGAGCCAGCAGTGTGCCCAGGTGGCCAAGAAGGCCAATGGCATCCTGGCCTGTATTAGGAATAGTGTGGCCAGCAGGAGCAGGGAGGTCATTATGCCCCTGTACTCTGCCTTGGTTAGGCCACACCTTGAGTACTGTGTCCAGTTCTGGGCCCCTTACATTAAGAAGGACATTGAGACACTTGAACGTGTCCAGAGAAGGGCAACAAGGCTGGGGAGAGGCCTTGAACACCAGCCCTATGAGGAGAGGCTGAGGGAGCTGGGGTTGTTTAGCCTGGAGAAGAAGAGGCTCAGAGGAGACTTTATTGCTCTCTACAATTACCTGACAGGGAGGTTGTAGCCAGGTAGGGGTTGGTCTCTTCTCCCAGGCAACCAGCACCAGAACAAGAGGACACAGTCTCAAGCTGCGCCAGGGGAAGTTTAGGCTGGAGGTGAGGAGAAAGTTCTTCACTGAGAGAGTCATTAGTCATTGGAATGTGCTGCCCAGCGAGGTGGTGGAGTCACCATCCCTGGAGGTGTTCAAGAGGAGATTGGATGTGGCACTTGGTGCCATGGTCTAGTCATGAGGTGTTGGGTGACAGGTTGGACTTGATGATCCTTGAGGTCTCTTCCAACCTTGGCGATACTGTGATACTAAGTGGTCATGTTTTGAAGGGGGGTTGGACTTGATGATCTCTGGAGGTCCCTTCCAACCCCTATCATTCTATGGTCTTCCATACAAATAGACTAAATTTGGCCTTCTCTGTGCTGTTCTCAACGTGCAGGTAGCAGTTGCTAAACCTCAAATTAGAATCTTTTTTTTTTCATGAGCAGTTCAGATTCTAAGTTGCAAAGACCTTTGGGATGGATATGGGTGAAAGCTAACACTTTGAATATGTCCTTATTGCTACATCTGGGACGTGTGTTCAGCAATTTGTGAGATTAAGAACTGTTACACCATCAGTTCTGTGTCACACAGAGCAGGTGACTTTACCCAAATAAGCTTTTGCTTAGCTTGCTGCAGCGTGGTTGGGTTTTCTGTGTATTCTCACTTTGTTCTTTCCTTTTCCCCCATCCCTTTGCTTCCTGCATCTTTGTTTGCCTCTGAAGAGATGGTACAACAGATGTGACCAGGACAATGCATTTTGGCACACCGTCAGCCTATGAAAAGGTAGGTTTGGGATCTCAGTGTACTTTGCAATCTGACCCTTATTATTACAGGTACTTAAACAAATTAGTAATGTTCCCTGTTGCTATGTAATCAAGTGCTCTATCAAGTATAATTTATGTAATAATATGTGACAGCATCTTGATAAAGACTGAAAAGGAGGCTGTCAGACTTCCAAAATATAAACTAAATGATTCAGAGAGCGACACCTTTGTCTTCAGGTGCACAGCTTTCATCTGCAATGTGACAGGTCTCTTCTATGAAACAATAAAATCAGCAGGCTGAGGACAGACAGGCTTCTGTCCAGCACTGGAGTAGAGAGGTGCTTAATTTACTGCAAAGATTGGTGTCTAATGCAAGGCTGCACTGGTGGTTTGTGTCTAGTGTACCATATCAAAAACCAGTCTCAGACTTACCTGAGAAGGTCTGTGTTGGAAATTCAGCAATGTGATTTTGATAATTTCAAATTGCTTCTTTAATTAAAACTAATTTCCCCATTATAGTTCATTCAGTGATGGAAATATGCTGGGGAAGTGAAACCACAGCCATGAAGAAAATCAGGCGTGTAGGTCAGGTGAATACTGCTGCTAAACCTGCAGTCTGAGTTTATGACACACTCTCCACAAGATTCTGAGAGTAATTTAAACTCCTCCTCTTCATGGTTGGCTTTGGCATTGCCAGCCATAGGAGGGCATGAGCAAGTCTTTCCAGATACTCTGCAATTTGCTACAAGATGCAGGTGTTTCTTTCCTTTTCCTGATCTAGTTGAGGATGCCTCTGCTTACTGCAGAGGGGGTGGACTAGGTGACCTTTGGAGATCCCTTCCAACCCAGACCATTCTGTGATTTCTGAAAGGACAGAATTTTCTCTCCCCATGTTCACTTGTGGCACATTTCTTTGACAGGAGTGCTTCACCTATGTCCTGAAGGGACATATAGCTGTGAGTGCAGCCATCTTCCCAAATGGAACCAAAGGTAGGTTTGTGGATTGGAGTATTGTAATCACAGCAGTGACCTCTGAGGAACCTTAAGGGTCTGAGATCAATGTTTGGTTGACAGGTCCACGTGTCATGCAGATGTTGCTGTAACTGTGTCTGTTTCCATCACAACATTTTGGATTCTGGGTTATTGATGCCTTCTCCCTCAGCACTGACCAGCGCTGAAAATTCTGAGGAGAGAAGTCTGAAGGGTGTTCAAAGTGCTCTGGTTCTAGGGTCATAAGTGACTTTAATCAGTCAATGGTACTCTGACATGGCTGTGGCCTTTCTGTTGTCTTTATGTTTTCACTTATGGCCCTATCAAAGTGAGAGGTCACTTCCTAGCTTCAAAAAGACTGGCTAATTCTCTTCCAGTTAATGTAGAGTCTCTTTTATTGTTGAACAGCGTGGGAAAATGGGCACACAAAAGAGCTGCTTTGATTTTGTGCCAGGAGAAGCTGTGACATACATTCACCTCTGGTGAATTCAGTGCAGAGCTGTTCTCTCCCTGCTCAGACACCTTGCATAAAGGTGCCTCTTTTCAGTGTTTTCTCCAGTTTGCATTCTTGGGTAGGTGAGGAAAAAGCAGTGGTGCAGTGGTATGAAAAACCTTGAATTAAATTGGAGGGTGTCTGAACTTGAATATATGGACTTGGTGTTCATAGGAGCATAGCATTGTTCTAGATGGAAAAGACCTCTGAGATCATTGATTCCAACCATCAATTTAAGACCACCATGGATATTAAACCATGTCCCAAAGTGCCATTCTCTGCATTCTAATGGAAATAACCTGAAATGACCATCCAGGCAAGACGTCAGGCTGATTCCTTCACGGAGTACTAGGACGGAATTCTCTGGGGGACATATGATCACTGGATTCATTCCTGAAAACCCCAGTGGACCCAGCAGCTGTGCAATGTTTCTGTTACAGACCACCTTCTAGAAAGCTGTTTCTAACAGAAAGAGAAAATCCTGAGTTGAGTGAGGGCTTGAATTGACTTGCCAAATCTGCCCTGTAACTTCTAACAATCCAGTGACTTCTTTCTTTGGTTGCAGGGCGTGTGTGTGAGAGGGTGGTGGTGATCGGTTCTTTTGTTTGCTTTCTTGTGTTTTCCAGGTTTGAGCTTTCAGTATGATTGTCAGCATCTCTGAGGGGTCTTGAATTGATCACATTCTCTTTCCATTTCTGTCTCTGACCTGCAGGTCACCTTCTAGATTCCTTTGCCCGTTCTGCCCTGTGGGACTGTGGTTTGGATTACCTGCATGGAACGGGACACGGAGTTGGCTCTTTCCTAAACGTACATGAGGGTCCTTGTGGCATTAGCTACAAAACTTTTGCAGATGAGCCCTTGGAAGCTGGCATGATCCTCTCTGATGGTATTTAGCATTGCTGATTCTCTCTGGTGTTACTGGGGGAGGGACCAAGCTCTTTGAAATAAAGAAAGGCATAAATCTGACAATGGTGTAAATGAAAAGTGGGATCACAGGCTCTAGTCCTGCCTCCTCAGTTTGTTACTTTAATTCTTAGTTAAACTCTCTAGGTAAAGACTCTTATTTTACCTCTTTCACCTTCCATAAACCATCATTTCAGTTGGGTGCTGGTGGCCTGCTTCCTGCTCTCTACAGTGCAAAGCTTAGCAGAGCTGTGCTACTGGCAAGCCCAGTTCTGGCATGCTGCCTCTCATTCTGCAGTGAAGGAGCTGGCTACAGTACAAGGTGGACACTAAGCTTTCAGGAGCTAATCCTGTCTTTGCTATGGCCTATTTGAGGCAGCTGTTAAATCTTTACATGCCTTATTTTTCCAGTAGTGAATTAACAGCCTGCTGGAGTTTGCTGAGAGACTTGCATTCCTTCAGGGCTGCAAAGTCCTCCCAGGGAGTCAAGGGAGCACTCTCTAAAAGAAGTGTTTTGGAGGAGGGGGTTACCCACCTGCCTTCCATAAAGGCATTAATATTTCCAGGGTTTCTGGTATTTGGAACACATCTACTCTGTACTTTCTCTTGACTTGCAAGGAGACTCTCTTGAGCTCAGGGGCTGTCTGTCTTGTTTCTCCTTGCTCGGGGGGGCTTCTGTGCAGATTAAATAAAGTCAGAAATCTGGTGCCTCTGTGGATGCCTGATGTCAAGATTGCTTAGTGACTTCAGAGGACTAAAGCTACAGAGGGGAATTTTGGCCATAGGGAGTAAGTATTTGCTCAGTGCAGCTCTGTGGCTTTGTTAATTACTGTCTGTTTTTGCAGAGCCTGGGTATTATGAAGATGGGTCTTTCGGGATCCGAATAGAAAATGTTGTCCTTGTGATCCCTGCTGAAACCAAGGTGAATGACCTGCTCAAGATGCACCCTCCTCCATGACTCACTGGTTGTAAAACTTACTGAGGTGGGACCATATTACAGACAGTTGAATCCTACTCAAGACTCCTGGTCATCAAAACCCCGCTGTGGTGAAAACTAATTCCAAGTCTCCCTTGCTGATGGGAGCACAGAAGACAGCTCTGCTTCTGCAGAGTTTCCGTAGGTTGAAATGGTTATGGGAGAGTCCTTTTAAGATATTTTTTTGTTTGGCTGTCAAAGACCAGATGCATCTTTAATTCAGCCTCTTGGAGCTGCTGCTGTAGAGTTGGTTGATCTTCTCAGGTCAGGATTTCATTCTCTGGTAGAGTCCTCAGTGGTAGTAGAAGCAGCACTACAGACTGATTTTGGTGTTACAATTGCCAACCTGCCCGGGCTGTGCTTTTAGAAATGCCAAACTGAAAATGACCATGTAGTCTTCAAGGGGAGTCCAGTCCAATTGTGACCTGGGACATGGCCTTTGAAAAGCAGCCATTGACAGAAATAACTGAGGTCTATATTGAGACTCTTTGCTTGAGCTATAAGGAAAATATTCCTGTAAGCAGCTGCCCTCTCATCTGCCTGTTACATGTGGTGTTCTGTAGTGGTGACAGGAACTAAGGAGTGAAGGTGATCTAGTTAGAGCTGTTTCTAGAGATTTACCATCCCATTTGTCTCTCTAATGCAGTACAATTTCAAAAACAGAGGGAGCCTGACTTTTGAACCCTTAACCCTGGTTCCAATCCAGACAAAGATGATTGATGTTAACTTGCTGACACAAAAAGAGGTAAGTGAAACAGTAGGTTTGCATTGCTTGCTTTGTGCTAGAACCAGCCTGTGCTACTCTGTTTACAGAAGCCACTGGCCCCTGTTCCTTTTCATAGATCCAAAGAGCAATCCTGAACAGTCTGACTTTATCTGAAAATTTGAGTGGCTGGGTGGATTAGACAAACTCTCCAGAGGTCCTTCCAGTCTTTATTACTCTACAATGAAGGCTGTGATGACCTCTCTAATGATGCTGCTTTGGTAGTTCCCTTGACACCATATTTGCTACTATCCTACTCCTGCCTTCATTTGCTTCTGTGAGACTATCATGCTGTCTCATCAGAAACTTACACTGATGACCCATTTTGTTTGTATCTACTCATGACCAATCCCATTCAGCCATACACATGTGCATACAGAGTCTGAGCAGGCATTAATGATAGCTGCTCAGCACCTCAGCTATCACCAAACACCTTTGCACTCTAAACTTTCTGTTCACATCTCACACCTGTTTCATCTTGTTATTCTACCATACTCCATGTTTGCCTCAACCCATCCTATTTTCTGGATGATAATCCTATTTGCATTTCCTGTTTCTGAAGAGGAGTATGAAGAGTACCAAGATCTGCCAAAAGGTTACCTGTTCAGATCAGTAGGGCAACTTGTGTTTCAGGACTTCATTCTTTCTGTTGCAGATGTGCAAAGCTGTTTACCAGAATGTACTCTTTTGACTTCCTAGAGGCAGTCATTTGCAGAGACTTTAAATACTCATCAACTGAAATGAACCTTGCCTCCCCTCAAAACCTAGGACAAACTGTTTCAGTTCCCTACTCTCACCAAATTCACAAGTCACTTCCATAGACCTGGGGCTTTTTAGCCTGGAGAAGACTGAGAGGGGCTTTCATAAATGTTTATAAATATCTGAGGGCTGGATGTCAAGAGGGAAGGGACAGGTTCTTCTCTGTTGCACAAGAACAAGGGGCAGTGGATATAAAATATAGCACAGGAGGTCCCACTTCAACATGAGGAGGAAATTCTTCACTGTGAGGGTCACAGAGCACTGGAACAGGCTCCCCAGAGAGGTTGTGGAGACTCCTCTGGAGACTTTCAAGACCCATCTGGATGTGTTCCTGTGTGACCTATGATAGATTCTATAGTTCTGCTCTGTCAGGGGGATTGGACTTGATGATCTTTGGAGGTCCCTTCCAGCCCCTAACATCCTGTGATACGTTAGAGATCTGTCTCTTTGTGACAGGATCCCATAGCAGCCTAACGGCACAATGCCAAGGAGCACAAGGGCTTACAAATGTCTTTGGCTGTACACAGCTTGACTGTTCCACATTTGTGCTGAATGTCATACCCTTCCCTTTCTCTAGTGTAACTGGGTGAACAGCTACCATCACAAGTGCAGGGAAGTAATTGGAGCAGAACTGGAGAGGCAAGGCCGGCACGAAGCTCTGCAGTGGCTCATCCGGGAGACGGAGCCTCTCATCAAAGTTCAGTAGCAGCACAGCGGTGTGCAGAACGGTCTGGTGTCACAGTAATCCACGTCTTCTTGACCCTTGATGTCACTTGGGAGAATGTTCTTCAATAAACCTTTGGAAATCAGGAGGGGATTTCATGTCATGTTCCTCTCCCTGTAGCACGTGTGGGTAATGTGGGGGTGAGGAGGGCTGCTGTCTCAACAGTTGTTGGGGCTTTTTTTGTGGGGGAGGGGTTGAGAATAGAAAGCAAGCAAAGAAACAAAACAGCATGTTGCCTTTGAATCAGGGGTCTTACTAAAATAATGGTTCTAAGAGACAATACTGGAATATTTTATACTGTCTGGTTTTTCACTGTGAAAACTCAGTATTTTTGCATACTTGGGTTCCAGTTGCTAAGATGCTACCCACACAGCAGGACTGATCACTGAATAAAAGATTCCAACCCACTGTTTGCTCTGTCTGCCTTTACTTGTAGTCGCTGATGTGTTGGCTTTGACCAGATAATTCCACCCTTATGTGGGCATTGAGCTCAGACAGTGAAGAAATATGTGTAGGGCTGCCTTGTGCTAGGCTCTGGGCAGATGTTACAGAGAGGCCTGGCAAGAGCAGTCAGTTCTGCCTGTGCTTTGTGAAAGACTGGGCAAGGGATGTGGTAACACTCAGCAGAGGTTTATGTGTGCAGGGTGCCCAGGCCAGTACTTTTGTCTGTTGTTATGACTTACTGAGTACTTGTCTAACCCTTGGCAGTGCAGGATGTGTGGGCAGTATAAGGGAATTACAGCTCTTCCTGGACACAAAGCAATTATCAAGTTAAAAAAAAAACAAGGCAAGCATACAATGGACAAAAGAAGACCTCTGGAACTTTGCTTCAAAATCAGCCTGGCCTCGGCCGTGCTCTGGGTTGCCAGGCGGTGCACAGCGACACCTGGTGGTTATACGAGCTACTGCAAGTCACAGAGGGAGGAGCTCCTCCCACCCCTGGTCTCTGCTCTGCCGGCGTCTGAAAATCAAGCTCATCAAAGCACTGTCAATAGCGGTATATGAAGGGGTAAAAATATGCTTGCTTAAGGGAGCAGGCATTCCTAGCATTTACACTGAAAAACTGAAGTTCTGTTACATCTGAAAGGAGCAATTGGGTAACAGCACAACAAGAGGACACAGTCTCAAGCAGTGCCAGGGCTTTAGGCTGGATGTCAGGAAGAAGTTCTTCACAGAAAGAGTGGCCATTGGAATGTGCTGCCCAGGGAGGTGGTGGAGTCACCATCCCTGGTGGTGTTTAGGAAGAGACTGGTTGGGGTGCTTGGTGCCATGGTTTAGTTGATTAGATGGTGTTGGGTTGGACTCGATGCTCTCAAAGGTCTTTTCCAATCTGGTTAATTGTATTCTAATTCCTGATATTTTAAAGAAATATTATGTGCAAATGGAAATATTGATATGCACAACTTTCTTCCCTCTTTGCCTCCCAAGAAATTCTGAGAGGGAAATACTAATCCCTCTTAAATAGTATGAAATCATTATTTGCCTTGAGAGTTCTGGAGGGAAGCAGTATCCCCTAGCCAGAGCAGTACTGGACAGGGAAACAAAGTTGCTGGTTTCCTGGCTGTTACCCAAGGTGGTGATGAAAGTGCAAAAAAGTGCTTTAAAAAGTCACTTTCACACTCCAGTCTGTGCAGATAGGGGTAGGTATTTAAACAGCTGAAGGCTATCCCGCCACCACCTGGTCAGCTTTCATCTCAGCTGTGCTGTGGGAAATCCAACTTGCACATCAACCTGTCTGCAGTGTCTCGTGACTATGTGCTATTGACTGAAACAGATTAGGGAAAACATTTCTACCCCAGGTGTCTATTGCCTCTGTAGGTACTGACTATGCCAGAGGATCAAATGACAAGTGGGGTATCTCTGAGCAGGTGCCAAATCATGAGTTTCCCAGCAACAGCAATTGCATGCAGTGAGGCTGAACGACTGGGGAGTCGTCAGCCAAATGCTGCAGACTCCCCCTGGCTGGGTGAGAGACCTCTGCAGCTGGGACATGGCCGTTCTCCAGGGTGATGGTGGAAGTTCAAGCACATGAATCTCCTAGTCTGCTAGACCCATGGGGAGCTGTGCTGCTGACCACAGATGTTCCCAAGAACAGTGTCCTGGATGTCTGGGCAAAGATCCAGAGAGGGTAGGTCTCTCCTCGAACTCAAAGGCAAGTGTTTCCCACGGGAAGGCAGAGGAGAAAAGATGTCTACCAAATGTTGAAATACAACAGCCAGGGAACCTTATGTCCTCTTGACCCAAAGCCATTCTTGTCTCCAGCACCTCGGTGAGGGGGAGCACATGACATGGAAAGCAATTTGCTGGGCTGAACACGAGTAAGCAGTGTGCTCAAGTGGCCAAGAAGGCCACCAGCATCCTGGCCTGCATCAGGAGTATCACAGTATCACAGTATAACTTAGGTTGGAAAGGACCTCGAGGATCATTGAGTCCAACCCATCAACACAGACCCCATGACTACACCATGGCACCAAGTGCCACATCCAATCTCCTCTTGAACGCCTCCAGGGACGGTGACTCCACCACCTCCCTGGGCAGCACATTCCTATGACGAATGACTCGCTTGGTGAAGAACTTCCAGCAGGATTAGAGGGGCGATTGTCCCACTGTGGTCAGCACTGATGTACCTTGTGTACTGTGTTCAGAGAGTGAGTGCTGCAGTATAAGAAGAGACATTGAGCTGCTGGAGGGTGTCCAGAGAAGGGCAATGAAACTGTTGAGAGGTCTTGGGACAGGACTTCAGCAACTACAAAGGCCTGAAGGCCTATGTGGCCACCCTGACTGATGGCACCAGAGCACTTCCCTCACTGTCCCTTGGCCAGCTGTTTGTCAGCCTTGTCCTGGAAATCTCCATCTATTCTGTTACTGTGTCTGAAATTCTTTGTTTCCCTGGGAATAAAAATGTTACAGCAGGAGACAGATCCTATTTTTCAGTGCGGAAAATCCACACTGGCTTTATCGTTCAGTCACAAACCATGGCATGTGCTCTGGCAACGTGCCTGTTGGCCTACAAGGCTTTTGAGGCAAACAGACCATTTCTCCTTGAGCAGAAGAACTCATGTTCATTCATCACTAGCCACAAATGCCCCTTCCCTCCGTGAGCCCAGCGAATGCTTTACTTCTCCACAATCACTCCTTCAGTCTGAGGGTACTACCTGAAGTGTGCCTGGCAGCAGTAAAATCCAGCTGTTTTTTTAACATAAATGGCTCATAACTCACCCCTAATGGAAACCTCACTCTTGTTCACATGACTATGAAACCCATCACTTTCCATGACAGCTAGTGGAGCAAGTTTTGATTTACTTCACCCCAGCCTTGGAAAGAAAAAGGAAACTCCTAAGAGTACTGTTGGTGAGGACCTCCTCAGCAAACCCATGGGACCAGGCTGGTGTTCAGGCTGCACACAGTCAGTTAGTTGCCCAGTAATAGTGAGAGGCTGGGATACCTCCTGGGACACCGATGCTTGCTTCTGCAGCAGATAGTGACAGTGAGAGCCAGGCTGTTGAAACAGCCAAATAATAAAGCTCCTCTGAAGATTAGGAGATAGAATAGAATAGAATAGAATAGAATAGAATAGAATAGAATAGAATAGAATAGAATAGAATAGAATAGAATAGACCAGACCAGACCAGGTTGGAAAAGACCTTCGAAATCATCAAGTCCAACCTATCATCCAACACCATCTAATCAACTAAACCATGGCACCAAGCACCCCATCCAGTCTCTTCCTAAACACCTCCAGTGATGGTGACTCCACCACCTTCCTGGGCAGCACATTCCAATGGCCGATCTTTCTTTCTGGGAAGAACTTCTCACCTCCAGCCCAAACCTCCCCTGGCACAGCTTAGAGTCATAGAATCAATAAGGTTGGAAAAGACTTCAAAGATCATCAAGTCCAACCTGTCTCCCAAGACCTCGTGACAACTAAACCATGGCACCAAGTGCCATGCCCAGTCCCCTCTTGGTCCCCTCCAGGGACAGTGACTCCACCACCTCCCTGGGCAGCCCATTCCAATGGCCAACAACTCTCTCTGTGAAGAACTTTCTCCTCACCTTGAGCCTAAACTTGCTCTGGTGTCCTCTTGTTCTGGTGCTGGATGCATGAGAGAAGAGTCCTGCTGGCTACAACCTCCCTTCAGGTAGTTGTTCTTTCCTTTGATACTGCTTCTCTGTCATGAGGTGCTTTGATGTGTCTCCTCTGAGCGGTGTGTGGAAGACACATTTTGAAGGATGATCTTGAAAGGCTGAATGAGGCTCCTCAGTCATTCAGGAGACTGCCTGAAACATGCCTGTGTGCTGGCTCCTGATGTCTGTGCCCAACACCATCTTCTCTTTGTACTCAGTGAGTGCAAGTTGGCTGAGAGTGTGAAGGATTGTTGCTGTTTATTTTTTTCTGACTTACAGTATTTCACACCTCATTTCCAGAGTTCTCCATCTTCTTTTTGGGAGAAGATATTGCAGGCCTGGGCATCTGGTAGAGATGTCTGGAGATCAGGAGTTAAATAAGTTGCTTCATGTCTCTGCCCTCAGCTTGTTTTACATGATTAGGACAAAACTCCCCATGGCCTTGCATGTGAAAAAAAATGAAACAAGAGCCTCTGGAGAGTACAAATATGAACTGGGTTAGTGATTAATTAAGTTGCCTATTAACAGTTGTGTAGTGGCCTGGAAGAATTTTAATGTACCAATTAAAACAAGGAGCTATCTCCTCGCCTTTCCACCACCTCTGGGGATGCTGTCAAGAACAGGGACCTTGCAGATCAAATGCTGTTTGTTTTGCTCCTTCCAGCTTGTTAAAATACTGTTCTAAATTTGGCATATGGTGGATGCCCACGGACATGTTTGCTTCTACCAGGCAGTGAAGTGATGTCTGTCTGATGCGGAATAGCATGGGAAAGAAATAGGACTGTAGTGCTGTCTGACTGCGTAAAACCTCCTGCTCTCTCAGGGTCTCTGTGCCACTGCATGAAGAAGAGCGGGTTGGTGACTGCATGGCAGCTCTGCGCTGGCAGTGGGAGTGTTGGTTTGGCACATATGGCCTGGACAGACAGTGTGGGCTCACAGCATGTGTTTGGAAGGGAGATGCTGGGTTATCTGGCCTGTTGGTTGGCTGCCCTGTCTCCATGTTGTACTCCAGGAGTTTGCCCAGCTCCATTGTAAGCTGCAAGGATGGTGAATCCCCCTCCAAATGTGGGGCTAGGGTGGTGGTCAGAGAGTGTGGCTGCTCTCACCAGTAGGAACCTTCTGATTTACAGAAGATAGTCAAGGCCATTTTAGTGCCATTTGCTCTTTCTCTCTAGTTGTTCACCCTCCTAAATGCACTGTTGAGGAGGGGCTGTATCTTCTGCCTCTAACCAGCCAAACTCACACTGTGCCACTGCTGTGTCCCAGCTCCCACTCATCCTTCCCACTCCAGGAGGAACTTGTGAGAGGACTTCTTAGCAAAATCACAAAGACTTTAACCATCACATTCCTTGAGAGACAGATTTTTTGAAGAGGAGGAAGAAATTCAACTGCAGGCTTGGCATGGCATGTTATATTCTCAGATGCATCTAATGTATCTTGAACTGGGACAAGCCAAGCTCAACCACATTGCCCTAAAAAGAAAGGACTGAGCAGAAAGGGTGGATGAAACCTCACTGTCTGGTGGAGAAGGTGCTCATGGAGAACAGGAACCATCAGTCCTCTCTTATCCAAACATCACATGATGTCTTTTAGAGAAGTGGAAGGCTGCAGGACAAAACAGCTCAGCTTGGGCAGGAGGAGAGGAAGGGCAGCCCTCAGAAAGATAGCAGGGTGGTGGTTCCTCTGCATACACCCTGGGACTTTGTATGGGAGACAAGCAGATTTCCAGCCATATCCCTTTGTGGTGGGCTTGGCCAGAGAAACAGGGACACTGGCAGAAGTGTCTAAAGGAGATTTACACTGAACAATCCTACTGATGGAGAGGTCAGCCCATGGCATCAACTCTCTTCTGCTTGCCACTCAGGCAAAAGAAGCAGGCCAGTGGTAGGAGAGGCAATAGCAAGGATTAGAACGTGGGCTCAGAGAAATGTGAAAAGAAAGGTCCAAACTTCTCTAACAAGCCATTAGCCTGATGAAGAGAGGACCCTGTGTCTCCCCACTCACGGCCCAGACCTTGATCAGGGGTGAATGTAGGTACATATAACACTGACAGTGATCCTGCCCACAAACACACCGGAGCCTACAGATCCAGCAGGGAGCAGCCTCTCAGTCAAGTTTCAGAGAGAAACATTATTTATTTGTTTGTTTGTTTGTTTGTTTATTTATGCATTTATCTATTTATTCATTTAAATTTCCTGTATTTTACTGATCTAAGGGCTGGCAAAGACTGCAGTAGGGTTTGGTTCCTCAGGACTGCCCATCTCCAGCTCCCCTGGGAGCATAGGATCCTTAGCGCATTCACTCCTGAGATGCTCTGTCTGCAGAGCAATTTCTGTGCTCAGACAGCATTTGAAGAAAAAAATAATCCAATCCCATCCATTTTTCATGCACCTGCCAGTGGCTTGCTCTGGCCCCTGCCCTCATGGGAGCATTTTGCCTGCAGAGCCTGAAGGCAGGTAACCTCCCATGTGCATGCTCAGCTGTAAGCCCTTGCTTGCAGTAGTCTCTGGGGCAGTTTATATAGGCCAGGAACCAGGTGAACACACACCCAGGTCCCTGTGACTGCCACACACCAATCTGGGGCCAGCATGTTGCAAACATCTCTTCCAGGGAAGTGGTGGAGTCACCATCACTGGAGGAAGAGACTGGATGGGGCACTTGGTGCCATGGTTTAGTTGATTAGATAGTGTTGGATGATAGGTGGGACTCAATGATCTCAAAGGTCTTTTCCAACCTGCTTAATTCTGTATCTATTCTATTGTATTCAATTCCATTCCAATCCATTCCCAAAGCAGAGCATCAGCTGACTGGAAGTATTCTACCATGAGCCTTCAATATACTTCCCATCACCCCATCACCATGTCATGCAGCCCTGGCAGGGCATCCCCAGAGCTGGAGCAAGCCCTCACTTGCAGTGTCCCGACCATCTGTTCATCCTCTCTCCTGTGCAGATGTTGTTGTCCCTTCTGAGATGGCAGGGGACTCAGTTAGTCTCCTTTGTTCCCATTTGTTTTTGGAGCACATCTTCTGATAAACACCCTTGCCTTCCTCTTGAGGTCTGAATACAAAATGAGCTGAGGAATTTTGGATGAGGGTAGCATTAGTTCACAGTGCCACAATCTTCTAGGAGGGGGCTTAAGGAGCTTGGAGTGATTGCGAGAATATCTCCACTCAAATCCAAACAGGCAGCTCAGTAAGTGCAAAGTTAAGGGAAGTGTCCTCATCCCCTTGTATCCTATTAATATTTAGGGCTGGGCATCAATTATTCATCCCTTCAGGGTGTGCTTTTATCATCTTAGTGTGACAGGATTAGCTTGTGCACCTTCTCCAGGCACTCAGAAAAGACCATTTAATAATATTTGTGAACTTTCATATCCGAGTGGCCTTTTGCAAGCAAAACACCTGCCATGCCTTTGGTCAGGAAATGCCAATCTTCCCCATCCCCACCTGCAGCTTCTTTAAGACCACAGAGAGCTGAGTCTTAGTAGATGCACAGAATGCAGAATTAACCAGGTTGGAAAAGACTTAAGAGATCATCAAGTCCAGCCTATCACCCAACAACATCTAATCAACTAAACCATGGCACTAAGTGCCTCATCCAGTCTCTTTTTAAACACCTCCAGTGATGGTGACTTCACCACCTCCCTGGGCAGCACATTCCCTCTTCTTCAATCACTCTTTCTGGGAAGAACTTCTTCCTAACACCCAGCCTAAACCTCCCCTGGCACAGCTTGAGATGGTGTCCCCTTGTTCTGGTGCTGGTGACCAGCACCAGAACAAGGGGACACCGTCTCAAGCTGCGCCAGGGGAAGTTTAGGCTTGAGGTGAGGAGAAAGTTCTTCGCCGAGAGAGTCATTAGTCATTGGAATGTGCTGCCCAGGGAGGTGGTTGAGTCACCGTCCCTGGAGGTGTTCAAGAGGAGATTGGATGTGGCACTTGGTGCCATGGTCTAGTCATGAGGTCTGTGGTGACAGGTTGGACTCGATGATCCTCGAGGTCTCTTCCAACTTTTGTGATACTGTGATACTGTGTGGTTGCTGTCCCAGATGAGGCATTAACAAGACAGCTAAAGCTGTTTTGAGCCACTGCCCCTTTGTCCTCCCTCTCTGTTACAGGGTCCGGATTGAGGCTGAGGAGCCTAATAGGTAGGCGCCGTCGAGGCTGCCTGGAGGGGAGTGGAAGCTGAACCCGATCCCCAGGCCTCACGTCTCAGAGAGGCGACTGCCAGTGCCAGACGCCATGAGAGAAGGGGTGTGTAGGTTACTTGCCACATAAACATTTGAACTGATTGGCAGGAGTTGAACGGCCAATGTGCCATTGGGCCGTTCCATTTGCAAGAAGGAAATTTATAGGGGAAGAGCTCCTATACCTTTGGCTCGTTACACCCGTAGCTTGCTGCCTCCTCACTCTCTCTTTCCCCTCTCTCTTCCCCCTCTCTCTTCCCCCATTCATAGTTTCATAGCTTCATAGTTTCATAGTTTCATTCAGGGTTGGAAGGGACCACAAGGATCATCTAGTTCCAACCCCCCTGCCATGGGCAGGGACACCCCACACTAGATCAGGCTGGACAGTGCCTCATCCAGCCTGGTCTTAAACACCCCCAGGGACGGGGCCTCGACCACCTCCCTGGACAACACATTCCAGGGATTCACCACTCTCATGGTGAAGAACCTCCTCCTCACATCCAGCCTGAATCTCCCCACCTCCAGCTTCATTCCATTCCCCCTAGTCCTATCACTACCTGAAATCCTGAGAAGTCCTTCCCCAGCCCTTTTGTAGGCCCCCTTCAGATACTGGAAGGCCACAATGAGGTCACCTCGGAGCCTTCTCTTCTGCAGACTGAACAGTCCCAACTCCTTCAGTCTGTCCTCATAGGAGAGGTGCTCCAGCCCTCTGATCATCCTTGTGGCCCTTCTCTGGACACCTTCCAGCACCTCCACATCCCTCTTGTAATAGGGGCTCCAGAACTGGACACAGTACTCCAGGTGGGGTCTCACCAGGGCTGAGTAGAGGGGGAGGATCACCTCCCTCAACCTGCTGGCCACACTTCTCCTGATGCAGCCCAGGATCTGATTGGCTTTGCGGGCTGCGAGTGCACACTGAGAGTTCATGTGGAGCCTTTTGTCCACCAGCACCCCCAAGTCTCTCTCCTCAGGGCTATCCTCCAGCCAGTCACTGCCCAGCCTGGATTTGTGCCTGGGATTGCCTCGACCCAGATGCAGGACTTATTGACTTATTCTCTTATTGACTTCTGCTCTTATTGAACTTCATGAGGTTGGCTTGTGCCCACCTCTCCAGCCTGTCAAGGTCCCTCTGGATGGCCTCCCTTCCCTCCAGCGTGTCTGCTGCCCCACACAGCTTGGTGTCATCAGCAAACTTGCTGAGGGTGCACTCAATGCCACTGTCCATGTCACCCACAAAGATGTTGAACAAGACAGGTCCCAGGACTGATCCCTGAGGGACTCTGCTTGTCACTGGCCTCCACTGGGACATGGAACCATTGACAGCCACTCTTTGGGTGCGGCCATCAAGCCAGTTCCTTATCCATCTAGTGGTCCACCCATCAAACCCATGTGTCACCAGTTTGGAGACCAGGATGTATGGGATTCAAGGTGATGACAAGCACCCTACTTGCTCCTATCTTCAGGGCAATTAGCTTCTTTTGGTTTAATGGTGTAGTGCTGAAGTTGAGCCTCCACTACAGCAGCCTGCTGCCCTTTGGACTATAACTATGAACCCAAAACCTCCCTTCAGCCAGCACAGGTTTCAGTAGTTAGCAGCTCAGCGGTTCAGGAGTAAAACATGCTATTTTTTACCTGGTTATTTCTGAGGTTTATAGCTTTGTTACCTCTTGGATAGCTCCGTTGTGAGCTCGACAGTGCTCTGTCTACGCCACCTGAGGCTGTATTGCTGTTTGGTTTCGCACGCATAGGGAGACTCTAGTTTGCTCCTCTGTGTTCCAAGTTCTGATGGTTCTAGACTGTTACTCTACTGTTTATCAGCCTTCTGCTGTGTGTAAGAAACCTGTCACCGACTGGGCAAAGGAACCTGAATAAAATTGGCTGGGGAAAGCAATTTTGATATTCAACAAATAATATTCATATATTATCGTATTTCTGGCCAATAAATTTATATCACTACAACAATTGCCTGGGAGAAGAGACCAAACCCCCACCTGGCTACAACCTCCCTTCAGGTAGTTGTAGACAGCAAGAAGGTCTCCTATGAGCCTTCTCCTCTCCAGGTTAAGCAACCCCAGCTCTCTCAGCCTCTCCTCATAGGGCTTGTGCTCTAGGGCTAATCCAGCATGACTTGGGTAGAAGTTTGATCCATGATTCTTTCTTTTTTTTTTTGTGTACAAGAGTGAGGCAATAGCTGATGGTACTGGGTAGACCCACACCAGCTCCATGTGCATCCATGACCCTTGGCACAGACAGCTCGTTTGTCAGGGCTGTGTACAAATCGAAGCACACTGTGATTAAACACTTCCAAATTATTGACATCTGGGCTATAAATACCTGACTTGTTAATAGCCTGTCTCCCTGCTGGCTCACAAAGCCTGACAGTCAGTTTGCTACAATGAGGATAATCAGACTGTATGTTTCTGAGCACAGCTTGATCGGGGCAGGGTCTGGGAAGAATTCTATTTTATTTGTCCAAATATTTGTTTCATTTAATTAAGTAAAACCAACCATACAATTAGGATTCTTTTTCTCTCCTCAGGAGACCTGAGTGCCTGTGGGAGCTTAACACTGCAGGAAGCTCTGCATTTTCAGGGTTGGTTAAAACAAGGCACAAACAGGACATCTTTTTTTCTTTTGTTAAAATGTTTTGAAAACATTTTGTATCACAGTACCACAGTATGATAGAGGTTGAAAGGGATCTCCAGAGATCATCAGGTCCAACCCCCCTGCCAGAGCAGGATCACTTAGGGTAGTCCACACAGGAATGCATCCAGATGGGTTTTGAATGTGTCCAGAGAAGGAGACTCCACAACCTCTCTGGGCAGCCTGCTCCAGTGCTCTGTTACCTTCACTGTAAAGAAGTTTCTCCTCATGCTGAGGTGAAATCTCTTATGTTCAGGCTTGAACCTGTTGTTCCCTGTCTTATTATTGTGCACCACTGAAAAGAGCTTGGCCCCCTCCACTTGACATCCACCCCTCAGATATTTATAGGCATTGATGAGATCCCCTCTCAGTCTTCTCAAGACTAAACAGCCCCAGGGCTCTCAAGTCTCTCTTCACAGGGGAGATGCTCAAATCCCCTAATCATCCTCATGGCTCTCTGTTGGATTCTCTCCAGCAGTTCTCAGTCTTTCTTGAACTGGGGAGCCCCAAACTGGACACAGTATTCCAGGTGTGGTCTCACCAGGGCAGAGCAGAGGGGAAGAAGAACCTGCCTAGCCCTGCTGGACACACTTTTCTCGATGCACCCCAGGTGCAGGGTTATTCTGTTCTGAGGTGAGGTGATAAGGTCATGACAAGACCATGAGAAGTTTTGCTAACTAAAAATCTGGAAAAAAAAATTCTATTGAGCTGGCAGAGTGATATCCATCACATCATTCAAGTTTTCTTTGTTTTAGAAGATGGTTTGTAAGTACTAGCAGTTCTAATTAAACTTAAAAGATTGGGTTGATTTTAACAGGAAAAAAATATTAAGTAAAAGTTGGGAGTTTTCCTATTAGAAGTTGTTGGAAGAAGGCAGTCTGGTGATTTTTGAAAAGGTATTAAAATATTTGTGCTGACATAAACCTGGTGGAACCTGGCCCTAATCCCCTGTGCAGGTTGAATATTGAGGAACTTGATTTTTTTGAGATAAGAAACACAAAACTGAAGAAACAAGTCAAACATTTTGCTGAAGAATTCCTGCTGTAGTGATTGCACTGCTCCTGAGAAATAGGAGTAGCAGCTAAGGTACATCAAAGGCTGTGTTCATCCTATCAAACAGAGCTAACAGCTTATGTTTGCTTTCTGCAGTTGGTGTAGAGAGATAGGTAACCCCAGAAAGGATGTAGAACAGAACAGAGTTAGCCAGGTTGGAAGAGACCTTTGAGATCATTGAGTCCAACCTGTCATCCAACACTATCTAATCAACTAAACCATGGCACCAAGCACCCCATCCAGTCTCTTCCTAAACACCTCCAGTGATGGGCCACCTCCCTGGGCAGCACATTCCAATGGCCAATCACTCTTTCTATGAAGAACTTCCTAACATCCAGCCTAATGTAGCATACTTGTGAGCCAAAGCATCCTTTTGGGGTTATGGACTTCTCCACCAACCTGACAAGCAGACAAAGCTGCTCTTAGCCATCTCAGGCACATGGTTACAGCTAGGTGGACTAAATGAACCCATGTTCAAGTGGCAAGACTTGGGACTGACATGCAAACCTCTCTTTTGCTTCAGGCTATGCTTCTCACTTAGGATCTTCACTGACACCCCTATAGCTGCAGTGCTGTGTCATCACTTCTGAAGTGCTTGCATCATTTACAAACGTCTCAACTATTCAGATTTTAAAACTTTCAAATCCAGATGAATGGCACCAGGCACCTCTGAATCAACCAGATTTTGAGCACAGCTGGGTGAGGAATGCTGAGCCAGATGAGCAGCTTGATGGCCCATGCTTGTAGCCAGTGGCTGACTGGTCATCATTGCTGATACTGAGACCTGTTGTGGCATGCTGGGACAGGCAGCACCATAAGCCAGTGCAGTCTAGTGAGCAAACTGCATCCTACCCCTGCTACCCACAGCCAATCTATGTGTGGTGGTTTTAGGCTATGCCTTTAATTATTTATTTTTTTTCACAGATCTTGAACAGAAAGTAGTAAACTGTAAATAAATCACTATTGGGTGTGTAAAGGAAAACAAAGATACTGGAACAGGTTGCCCAGGGAGGTGGTGGAAGTCTTATCCCTGAAGGTGCCTAATGCCAGGCTGGATGTGGCTGTGAGCAACCTGATCTCGTGTGAGGTGTCCCTGCCCATGGCAGGGGAGTGGAACTAGATGATCCTTAAGGTCCCTTCCAACCCTAACAACTCTATGATTCTATGAATCCCATTGGAGAGATAACTAACAAAAGATTCTGTTCCCAAAACAATTTCTCTCTCTTCTTCTCGTTTCCTCAGGCTGAGAGATACTAACTTGCTTCTGCTTGACCTTGGCTGCATTGTTTTGTATAAGTCTAACTTCTCTGCTCCTTTCTCTTGTCCCTTTTGTCCAGAGGGGTAATGGGGAAGCAGAGAGGGAGAAGCTAGTACCTTCCCCTGGTCCCTGGCCAGGGGCATTCTTGTGTAAATACCTGTCAATATTGTAAATACTGTATATTTGTACATATTCATTGCATTCCATTACAGAGTGTAGTTTTGCTTGTAAATACAGCTGTCATTTGCTTCCAACTGAGCTAGTCTGGCAAATTTAATGTTGGGGGAGGGAGGATTTTCGACCCATCACACTATGGCAGCAGTGTTTCTTCTAACCTCTTGTCTAGATTATGGCAAGGCAGTTTAAAAGGGCTCATCACCCAGGGCAGAGATGTCAGGTGCTGTTACTGTCTTTGGGTTTCCCACAGGGCAAAGAGAGCAAGTGTTTCCACTTGGCAAAGCAAATAACCCCAGGCATCAATGATCCTGAATTTGCTTTGCTGGAGGCCACGGGTAATGGTACCTGCCTGCCTTGCAGTGAGGGGATGTGATAGAAGCGTCTCCTGGAGTTAAGTGCTCCTCGCTGTTCATTAGTCAGATGGCATTGCCCTGCTTCTGCTGCAGAGTGGAGGCGACAGGAGGCAGGTGTCTGAGCCATTGCTTAAAAAATCTCCCCTCTCCACAAGACCACTGTTTAAAGATTCCTTTTATTATTACCACCAGAGCAAAGTTAGCTGATTCTGTAGTGCACCATCACGTGTCTTCCCCACAGCAACCAATAAGTCAGCAACACAACCTCCTTCCTGAGCAGAAAGCAACAGGTAAGACTGTTGCTACGCTGCTATAACCAGCCCGTTATGAAGCCCAAGTTGAAACATGGCATCTCCTGCAAAAAGCTCCACTGAAAAGCACTGTTAGCTGTGATAGTGTGAGCAGCCTGATGAAAAGATACCAAGCTCCCTTCACCTTCCTCACAAGGTCTTTCCACTAAAAGCTGCAAACCCATTTTATGTTAAAGCCTCAGCATAGAATAGAATAGAATTCACCAGGTTGGAAGAGACCTTTGAGATCAGTGAGTCCAACCTATCATCCAACACTATCTAATCAAATAAACCATGGCTCCAAGCACCCCATCCAGTCTCTTCCTAAACACCTCCAGTGATGGTGACTCCACCACCTCCCTGGGCAGCCCATTCCAATGGCCAATCACTCATTCTGGGAAGAATTTCTTCCTAACATCCAGCCTAAACCTCCCCTGGTGCAGCTGGAGACTGTGTCCTCTTGTTCTGGGGCATAGCTAAAAGGAGGCTTAGCAGGACTCAATTTTTAATTGTGAAATATCAGCAGAGGCACAGAGACAGCTTCTGGTTTTTTATCTTTTTGTGTGCTGCCTCTTGCTCCTGCAGCACTGGTTGTAATTTCTTAGCAACTCTGAGTTCTGTGAGCAACCTCAGCTGAGAGCCAAGCAGGTTCCAGTGTGAAAGAGGGGGCACCTCAGGCCCTGAGACAGGGGTGGAGGGCAGCAATAGGAACTGGCAATAAAAGCTGACAACCAGAAATTAATGTTGCTTTTAACTGTCAATGCTCAGTAAAAGTAAACCTTGAATCTTCCCAGGCTTAGCTGTAAAATCACACGTATCTTGCTTTAATAACTGGCTGAGCAAACTGCATCTGTCCCAAAGAGGATGGTGTAATGCCTGTCTGGCTCATTAAACATGATGTGGGATGAAAGATGGAGAGTATGTGACTCTAACATTCTAGCAAGGGGTGCTGGCACTATCAAAGTGTGGATGGTCTCCAAAAGCCTTACCCAGGAGTTGCCCCACTCTTATCAACATGGCCTTACTACTCCTGTCCTGGAGCTGGAAACAGGCTCCAGGGAATGGCTCACTCACCTCCAGTCCTCCTCTTGAGTGGTGGGAGCTGTCTTAAGAAGAGGGGGGACACCCATCTTTTTGTGGACCTGAAGATACAAAGTTATCTTGCAACACCTGATTACAGGCTATTGTGCATGATCTGGATAAAAAGGAAAGCTCCCATAAAAGTGGGAAGCTATTCTGCAAGGACAGAAAAGCATAAATAGTAGTACAGAGGAAGGTCTCTAGAATACCACATTCTGGCCCCGTGTATTCAGTTCTCTGTGTATGGAGGGACCGTGCTCAGCCACAGGTTTGATATTCTGTGTAGTTTGAAGTATCTGGGACACAGACCTGCAGCAGCAGAAGAGGGGAAGGTCCCAGTGTAGGTGGAAGAATCATAAAAATCCAGAAAAGTTTCAGGTGCTGAATCAAGAGAAGACATGCAATGGCACCAGGAAAGCATCAGAATCACAACTAACCTGGTAATGACCCTGCAGTAGAGCAGATTCTTATTCCCTTTAACGAACAAAGCAAGTGAGCTTTCTGCTGCTACAGCCCAATGTTTACAAGTGCATTTTGTAAACACAGAATTATCTCATCATTAATAACAGTCTGCCTGGCTTTAAAAATTGTACCCTGGATGCATGATTTTGCCAGTTTTGAAACGTCAGCAAATGTAGCTTTTAGGCTGCTGTAGAGCTAGAAGGATGTCCCTGTAAGGACGACACTGTTTTGAGTTCAGTGCATTTATTGACATGAGAAAAGCAGCAAGAATTAGAGTGACTGGTTCAGGAAAAGGCAAATATGAAGGCTGCATGGAAGTGCATAAACCACATGTTGCAGAAACAGAGCTTTTTTTTCCTGGTTTGCCTGGGTTCACCACCTCAGAAAAAGCCCTTTGTGTGCAGGGAAAGAGAAGGGAGTCTGAAACAGAAGTGCTGGTACCAATAAAGGATCCAGGATGGGTTTAGAGCTGGCACTCAGCTACCTGGGTGGCAGAAAATCAAAGTAGGAGACCTCTGGGTGGTAGTAGGCAGCAAGTCAGAAATGAGATCCTGGCCAGGTTTGCTAATGTGGTCCACAGACTTAATGCTCAAGAGCTCTGAAACAAATCCTACCCAAAGAGGGTGAAGAGGAGCAGCCTGGATGAGCAAGGCAGTGTGACCTGTCCCTGCTCTGTACATTGAATATTTAATAAGACTCTCAGCTATTCATGACATTTTCATACCACTTGACAGTGTTAAAGTGCTTATAAAAGAAAGGAAACAGCCAAGGGAGAAGAGCATTTCCACAGCCCTCCTTGTTTGCTGGAGAATGGTCAAGGGACCTATGTGAGCTCTGCCCTGGTGATTGAGGCAGGGTCACATTCAAGCATGGCACAAATCTCTCTCAATTAGCACTTCTCCCCAGGCTCTGGATGACTTTTAGGAAGATGACAGCCACAAGGCTCCTCCATCTCACTGGGGAGCATCCACAGCCCTGCAACAAAGAAACCACTGTAGTGATTTGGTCTCCCCTTTTTGAGACTCAAACGTTGACTTAACTTGTGAAGCGCACATTCCAGCTGGCAGAGACAAACTAGATCATTAAAACAGTGCACAGAAACAGTGAGTGTACAGAGAAACAAGTAAAAATTACTCTGAGATGTGTTCACATTTTATGGATTTACTGGGATACAATCTCAAGTCTGTGATATTAAATCAGAATGTCAGAGAGAGCTTATGCTAATTTAATTAAAGGCAGCATCCTGATGCACATGGATAAGGAGCTGAATTAGTACCATGCATCACCCGCTAATTTTGTCTGACATGGGTGTGCTTAGTCTAGGACAGCCTGACCTGCTAATGGCTGTTTTGCTGGACAGGGTGAGTGTCCCACCACTAATGCACCAAAATTAAGCAGGGTGAGATTTTGTGCTTTGCAGTCCCCAGTTTGGCAAAGCATGTGTAAATGAATGCCCTCTTTGGGCACCTGGGCGTCAGTTCGTCTGTCTCTGCTGGGGAGGTAGAAGTCCTTATCTGCCTTTGCTTCCTGTGGAGGGTGAGAGAGGTTTCTCAAGGTAGCCTGAAGGTAAGTGCTGTATAAACACACACACACATACACTTTCTCTAAGTGTGAAACAAGATCGAACTCTTCCAGAAAGCAAATCAAGGTGTTAATGGACTTAGAGACACCACAAAGGTATCGTAAGCCTTCGGCTTCACACTTTGTATATTTATATCTTAACTGTGTTCTGAATGTATTCTCTTCCTACATGTGTGTGGGAAAATCATCCTCCAAGTGCTATATAATGTGATTTTGAAAAGCTTGACCTTTATAAAGGAGCTTCAGTAGCTGACTGGCAGGGCTAGGGGCTGGTGAGATCTGTGTGCTGGTTGGGGTGGAGAGGCATCCAGACACTGCTCCTCTCCCTTTCAGTTGTGTCCTCCCACTCTCAGGAGTTAGAAATTACAGGAGTCAATGACCCTGTTATTTAGACAGCTAGAACATCTTAAATCCTCCAAGTAGAAACAAATATTTTGCCTCCTTATATGCTGGACCTTGGCAAAAGGTAGGAATATACTGAAAATAATTATTATGGAGCCAAAAGTATCCAGTCCCACACAAGGTGGCAAGATTGAGCTCTTACAGAGTCCAAGTTTCAGTGAGGAGAGCGCATTGCCACCATCCAGGATATTTAGACAGGACCTTTCTGCAGTGTATGAGAGCTGAAACACAAGCAGCTCCTTTTGTGTGGTCTGTATATGAGATGCTTCAACAGCAGGGGAGCCACCACCATCCTCACTGGTTTATAAAGCATCTTACTGCTACCTCGAGGCACTGGCAGAAAGCTGGCACACTGCCCTCTGAAAGGGTAAAGCCTCAAACATCTGTATTCTGCAAGCAGGAGGGCTAAGAGGCAGACCTTTCTTTTTCCATTAAAGCTGAACTCTTCAGATGATAAACACCTGCTTATGGGAGGTGGAAAAAAACAGACACCGAACTAGGCATGAAGTCGATGATAGCAGGACTTGGATTTGCACTTAGTTCTGCTTCCCACTAAAGGAAATGAGTGAAGCAAGTGAATAACTTATCTACCTGAGAAGTATGTAATGTCAGACTCCCAGGGGAGCTGGAAGGGCTGCTCTCATCCCTTGAAATTTTCCTCTGGTTAGCAGGTATTCTTTTATCATCCCACTTCAAAGTGAAAACCCTCTACGTTTTTCTCTGTGACTGTATTGCAGGACATGACTTGAGAATGACCTGAACAGGGAGGTCTGACAGATTGCTTTCTTAAAAGGCTCTTTAGGGAAAAAAGCAGACACGACCCTCTGCTAAATTACAGCCACGTTAAAGTAATGCATTCCCACTGCTATTGACAGCATCACACCTGGATAAATGAGTGTTAAAGGAGGACTGGGATCAGCATCACATTATTTTCCACTTAGCAGAGCTGCCACAGGCTCCCCTAAGCCCAGGGAGACTCAGGAAAACCTCCTTGGATCTGACCACTTTCCCCCAAGCTTGGCAGGTCATTCCAGGTGGTGAATAAACCATATCTTCAATCTAGTAATTTGGGACTATTGAAATGCAAATAGTGACTGGATTTCAATTTCTGAAGTAGATTTCATTATTTTTTGGACTACAGTCAGTGTGAATGTGCTGTAGGTGATTTGTGAGAAAGCTATTTTAAGTTAGTTTGTTGGGTATGAGCTGCTGAACTGCAGTGATCAGAACATCACTTTTGGCCCATCCTCTGCATACTGCCCTAACATCATCCATCCTTTCTCCATTCTGTCTTATGTCCCCAAAATACCATGTGTAGGACTTGGGCTATGTGACTGTGTCTCTGCTTTCCATGTTGAGGGTAGTGACTATTGATTCATTTCCTTAAGCTCAGAGTATTTCTTGTTCATGAACGTTATGCCTCTGTTAACAGACAGACCACCTGGCAACCTGAAAACCCTGAGTGCAGGCAGTGCCTTATTTTGCCTTTGACGTGTGATCTGCTGACTTCCTGCATGCCCTGAGGTGGAGGAGAGGGGAGGATGCTGTGGAGCTACACTGCAACCAGCAGCACTGTTGGGGCAATGATCTTTCCTTCCCTGTCGTGGCCCTGCTCAATGAGCTGTGCACAACTATGGGATCACAGAAAGCCCATGTTGCTGGGCTGGTGTAAGAGCATCCCGTGGAGGGTGTGTGCCCGTCTGGGCCATCCTGAACAACCAGGTGATCAGGCTCAGTCAGCACAGGTTTATGAAAGGCAGGTCATGCTTGATGAATTTGCTCTCATTCTAAGGCAAAGTGACACGGGCATTGCCTAGCACTGCTTAGGGATGTGGGTTTGTGATGGACTTGTCGAGGCTGGGTTTGATCTTAATCTGACTTTAACGATTCTGTGAGTCTGTCAGCGAAGCTGGACAGGGACCTGCGGGGATGAGCACTCCTTGGGTTCGCTGGGTTTCTCCGTAAGGAAAGAGCTGGGAGCATCCGCGGTTCCGCTCCCGGCCGCGCCGCTTCCCAGCACCAGAGGGACCCCTCGGACCGGCCATGGGATTCCCCAGCACGGTCCGGCTGGGGAGCCGGTGGCAACTAGACGAAAGAGCACTGCGTGAGTCCCGAGGCTGCCAGACGGTGCTTGGCCGTGTGTCCCAGGGAGTTCTATGAGCTGGGGCTGGACAGCAATAAGAGGCAGGATGACAGAAGCAACGGGAAGCAGCAGGCTTGGCACGGCGATGTCAAACGAGCTGGATGCTCCTTCATTCCTCTGGTCCTGGCTGGTGTGTGTCCGTTGGGGAAAATCTGCTGCCGATGACACAGTGATGCAATATGTCTGAGAGCTTTGCAGGGACCTGGCATCAATCACCTGGTCCTTACCATGGTGATTCAGCGTGGGAAAGAAATATGGATGAAGGAAAATAAAATTGGGGAAAAGGAAGAAAAGAATAATTATGGCTTTCTGGTCACTGGTGGTTTGCTTGGCACCTTTGGGTTTTGTTTTTTTTTCTGCTGGCAAGTGTTTGAAATTATGCAGGTAGAGGAACCTGCACAAAATTAAGGCCTGTTGTTACCAAACTTGATCTGTAATGGTGTTGTTCAAGACTTTGTGGGCACCAAGACACAAATAGAGGGTGATTATGTGTGGGTTTAGGTGAGAGCAGGAGTTTGGTCTAATTTCTTGAGTCATATGCCTCTATATATGCTGGTTAGCTCAGCATCAGAGGGTGGGTGTTGTGCCTCTCACCATTCTCCCCCTCTAAAAAGAGAGAAGTGCACCATAGATATTTCTTGACAAAGTCAAGAGGGTAATAAATTAACAAGAGGGGAAAAAATAAGGAGTAACCAAAGGGTATCTCCTACATCTTATGAAACCTCTGGGCTTCACTGTGCTAAAAGCTGCAATTATTAATGTAACAGACAACAGGATTGATTGGAAAGCTCAGGGAAGTCAGCTGCAGCGGTTTTTTTCACCCTTATTAGGGTTAAAAATTGGATTAGGGCCTTGTAGAGAACATTTTTCCTCAAGGTGAGTGCAGCTTCAGGATTTGAAGGTGGACACAAACTCCCCGAGCTCAGCTCACTTGAAGGGAATGGCCCTTTGGAGAGGAATCTGCTGAGTGTCGGTGCTTGCAGTGCAGCCTGATGGCTCCGTGCTCAGGCTGCACCAAAAGCTCCCTGGGTACCCCTATGAATTCTGCAACTACAAATGTTTCAGAAAGTTCCTGTCTTTCTGCTGTCCTTCAGAAACTGCCAACTGGAAATGAAGACTTTTTAGTGCACTGATCAAGAGTTTGTTTGTTGTATTTTGGGAATCAGACACTTTTTCAGCTGGTCACTCCTTTCATTTACAAAATTAAAGGGTTCCCTTCCTTTTGTAATTACCAAATGCAGTAGAGATGCCAAATATGGGGAGGTGGAGAGCAGCCAGGCAGAAAGGGACCTGGGGTACTGGCCAGCAGTATGCCTAGGTGGCCAAGAAAGCCGATGACATCCTGGCCTGTATCAGGAGTAGTGTGGCCAGCAGGAGCAGGGAAGTCATTCTGCCCCTATGCTCTGCACTGGTTAGGCTGCACCTTGAGTCCTGTGTCCAGTTCTGGGCCCTTGAGTTTAGGAAAGATGTTGAGTTGCTGGAACATGTCCAGAGAAGGGCAACAAAGCTGGTGAGAGGTTTGGAGCACAAGCCCTGTGAGAAGAGGCTGAGGGAGTTGGGCTTGTTTAGCCTGGAGAAGAGGAGGCTCAGGGGAGACCTTATTGCTCTCTACAACTACCCGAAGGGAGGCTGTAGCAAGGTGGGGGTTGGTCTCTTCTCCTGGGCGGCCAGCACCAGAACAAGAGGACACAGTCTCAAGCTGCACCAGGGGAGGTTTAGGCTGGATGTTAGGAAGAAGTTCTTCCCAGAAAGAGTGATTGGCCATTGGAATGTGCTGCCCAGGAGGTGGTGGAGTCACCATCACTGGAGGTGTTTAGGAAGAGATTGGATGGGGTGCTTGGTGCCATGGTTTAGTTGATTAGATGGTGTTGGGTGATAGGTTGGACTTGATGATCTCGAAGGTCTTTTCCATCTTGGTCTATTCTATTCTATTCTATTCTATTCTATTCTATTCTATTCTATTCTATTCTATTCTATTCTATTCTATTCTATTCTATTCTATTCTATTCTATTCTATTCTATTCTATTCTATTCCAGAACCTTTATAGCCAGCTGAGGTAGAAAGACAGGTCCTTGATTTGGGTGCTTCAGTCATCTGTATTCATCTGTGCTGCAGTAATCCTTCTTGCAAAGCCAGCCATGTGCCTTCAGTACAGCTGCGTGACTAATCCTTAAGTAATCGTTTATTTGGGGAATGTCACCTCCGGGTGTGCTATTTGTTGGTCCATAACAGTACATTTTGAAGGGAGGAGGTTGAAATAATCCAATCAGCATTTCCTGAAGGGGTGATACGACCCCTTCCCTTTTTCTTTATGTCCCCAGCAGCATACAAGAAGCACAAGGTATGCAAGTGAAGAGACAGGAATGTGAGTCTCAAGGAGTTCAGTGTTACCTGAAGGCCAGCTGCAGTGTGAGGGATAGACTTAGGAGGAAACACAGGGTAAAACAATGTGGGAAAAGTTACTTTGCCTTGCTGTTGCAGCTGCCTGCTGAAGGGCAGCAGAGTCCCAGAATGTTCTTTCAAGACATGGTGGGAGTCATAACAGTGTTCCTCACAGTGGGATGCTTTGTGGCTGCAGAACATCTGGGCTTCCATGTCTGAGGCCGTGTTATGGCCACGCTGTGCTGCATGGGATACAAGCAGCACAAACATTCCTATTACTCCTGAAATGTCAGGGTCATGATGCTTCTGGGTCCAAAGTTCTCTTCTGCTGGTGCCTCATGAGCTTTGGCGGGCTGGAGGAATATGATTAAGGCTAGATGTGTCTCTCCTGTTACAAGCTGATGTGTTGTGAAGGTCATAACACAGCCAGCTATTTCTCAAAGATGCTGGCAAGACTGACAACTGGGAAGAATATCATATCTGGAACTAGATCACAGCTCAGCCACTCCCATGGAGTGGAGAGCCTGCCTTGTCAGTGGTTGTCTCTTGAATGCAATGTTTCAGCTTTCATGTACTGTTTAACTCCAGTAGAAAGAATCTTTTCAGTCCAAATTCCTCTTGTTTTTTTCACTTTATGTCCCTTTTTTCTCTCATGTAAGTCAGCCAAGGATCTTGGCAGCTTGAAGAGGAGGATGCTGTCAATCCTGGGGCTGGTTACTTACTCTGGCCTGCATCCCAAGACTCGATCTGAGTTGGCACAATTCAGGGAAAATTCAGCCCACTGGAAGACTGGTTGCTGTGACACTTTGCAGACCACCGTATCAGGAGCTATTGGGACAAGAGTAACCCACATTCTGTCCTGTGTCTGACTGAAGTCTTTTAGACAGGATCTCTCTGTTTGGATGATTTGGGCTTTGGAAACCAGAAAAATCTCTCTTCATCCAGTGATGCTAAAGGATGGTTCTTATGGGGTGGTCATACCTTTTAAGGGTGTGATGGTTTGGTCACAACTAATGGTCACAAAAGGATAAGTTAAAAATAAAGCTATGTTTTATTCATCTGTTGCTTCCTTTGGGGATAATGCTCATCAACTGCATTTTGGAATAGCAGTGAAGTATTTCTAGGTGACAATTTGATTTAGAAAGTCAGAGGGAACACTTCTAAATAAATTGATTCCCACAAAATGAATAAGTATAAGTGTAATTGTAAGTATGAGTTATTCCAGAGGGCACTATATGTAACCCAATTTTTCTAACTTTCATCAACATCCTTAATGCTGCTGCAGTGAAGGAAAAAAACAAACTAGTTCAAATGAGGACCAGAATATGGATGTCTGGATCCAGGAGCATTGTTAAAGCAATGCAAATGCTTCTTAAGGCTATTCTTTTGCATTCTGGTTCAGGCTTCTGTCTAATACTGTCTAGCATCTGGTGTCTCAAAGAAAGGAAAAGGCAAATGAAACGAAACCTCCCTGTAGACCCAGAAAATTCAAGTAAACTGCAGTTTTTCTAATCTTAAACAAGACCAGCAATCATTAAAAAGAAAAACCACAGAATAATAGTGCTGGGTTATGGTCGTTTCAGTGAAGCTGCCAATATGCCCTTAGACTTGAAGTCTTTATTAAACACCACTGCAGCAGGGTCATCATGGGGTCACTGGCATTGTGTGAACTGGTTGCTTTTCCCTGCTGATAGCCTTTGGCTTGGCTTTGCACTTGAACTCCATTAACCACTCGCAATATTTATCAGCACACACACTGACAGTCGTGCAGTCATTCAGACAAGCTGGAGTTGTGCCAAACAAATAATCAAAGCTACTAATAAGCCTGTGTAACGCTGGGGGCTTCCAGGGAACTTTCTTGAAACGTGGTTGTGAGTGTCACAGTTGTTTGAGAAGAAGAGGGAAAACATCATGTTTGTTACAGCAGAGTGGAAATCCAGCTAAGAATATCTTAAGTGAGTAGCAGCTACAGTGCTGTTTAGATTTTCTTGCCACATGCTTGAATATGTTCATTATTTATGATGGCATTGTTGGAGCTGCCGTGGTATAAGAAAGGCAAAATGATTTCTGTAGGGAAAAGTAATAGCTTCTAGTTGTAACAAAAGCTACTGCTGCTATGTGAAAAAAAATTTCATTTCATTGTTGCCACACAGGTGTCCACATCTAGGGAGTGAGCCTGCAAGTTGCAAGCAGATAATTTGCCCTCCTGTTTAGGACCTAAACCTTTTGGTTTATGTATTACAGTGTTTGCAAGCCATAGGCTTATCTCCACTGGGAAATTCCACGTGTTAAACCATTGAGTATTGGTTGGGACTTCTGGCAACCTACTGTCAACCAGGTCTACAAAGGATACTGCTGTCTCTCTGCTTCAGATTTAGCAGGAGAGAGGAAAGAAAGAAGATGCAGAGCTCACATTCAGCATGGGGAGCAAACCATAGTAATCCACAGCAATGCTTTTCAGTGGAGCTTGCTGTCCATCTTTCCAGATGAGATGGCATACTTTATGTAGGGCAAGCATTATCATAGTATCAGTCAGGGTTGGAAGGGACCACATGGATCATCCAAGCCCCCTGCCATGGGCAGGGACACCCCACACTAGATCAGGCTGACCAGAGCCTCATCCAGCCTGGGCTTAAACACTTCCAGGAATGGGGCCTCAACCAGCTCCCTGAACAGCCATTCCAGGACTTCACCACTCTCATGGTGAAGAACTTCCTCCTCATTTCCTGTCACAAACTAGGCACACCTTTCCTTGCCTGGTCAGTCAGCGAAACTCTGCCTGTCCTCAGTTTTGTACAGTCTTGATGTAGGTCATGGCCAGGGAGGAGTAGTGAGTAGGAAGCTTGCCCTTTTCTGGCCTTTGTTGTAACATATTTTTTCAGCTTTTTGGTCTCTTTTTCTCCCAGAATTAAATGGGAGGGTGGAAAATCTGGTCAGAGGTAGCTGAAACAGTCTGTCCTGTAAAAGCTTGTTAGACTCTTATGAGAGAACAAGAGCATCTCACCAGTTCTCTGCAGGAACTTCTCAGCATATTTTGAGTATTTCTGAGGATCCTTTTCTCCCCCCTCTAAATGCTTGCTTTCTGGAGAACTAAAGAAAGTCCCTTTCTAAATGCAGAGTATGGAATTTTTAGCCTCTGCTCAAAAACCCAAAAAACAGCACCCCCCCCCAAAAAAAAAAACACCCCAAACAACCCAACAAACAAAAAACCAAACCAACCAAAAGGTGTTCAATACTGCCCCTTCCCTCAACGTCTTTTGTGTTGCAAAATGTTACTTCAGTTACAAAGGTCTTCATCCCTCTTTGCCTATTCTGCTGGGAGCCTAAGGCAGTGCTGTGACTGCTAAATCCACCTTGGCATCTCCATGTCTTGGCAGGGAATGGAGGACGTGGCACATAGAGCAGCATCTTTGGTCCTTAGTAGTCCTGCTTGCAGAAGACCTGGATACCATTTAGTTTGGCTGACCTAGGACATGTTGCCTTTGGCAACACCTTGCATAGCCCAGAAAAGTGAGGCAAAGCTACCTACCACTTTAAAATCTGCAGGCATCTGATGCATAACTCAATTCATTATGCCCTAGCATCCAAAATCATTAGTCAGCAGTGGCTATTTTTTTTCAATTACAGGGTTTAAGGGATTATTGTGAGTCATTTCCCTGAGGTATTAGTAGCTGCATTGCTTCTGAAACGGTTCAGGTAAGGAGGTGGCACAGCAGCTGCACCCAGGACAGCTGAGAGCTGGGAGCACGACCCCTTCTTTCAGTCTCCAGAGCAGAACCGAAAGGAAAACGTGCTCTTGTGTTACAAATTCAGCTCATTCCACAAGCTTTTCACTTGTCTCTCGAGGGGTCAATTAAAGCTTCACGGTCTTTCCTGCCACCCTGGCAAAAAAAGATCTTCATCTCCCCTTCCTTTGATTAACTGTGTTGTTATAAACAGACGATGCAGCACAAGCAAAGGAAACTAATATGCTTTCCCCTGTAGCCAAGGTCCTTGTAAACAAATCAATTCATTTTAACCAGTGCACCCCCGTGCTTGGAAAGGTTCAAAGCTGGCACACAGCTAAAATCCTGCTGAAGCCTCAGAGTCGTGGGGGGCGAGTGGCCTCAGTTATTGGAAGCCCCCTCCTTGCACACACAGACTTCACGTACGTGCTTGGGCATGGGCTTGCTGAAGCTGTTTACTACTGCAGATCCCTCCCCCAGTTTATGAGATTTTCTTGGTCTCTTAGTTCCATGAGAAAAAGATGCTCGTAGCAGGCATTTAAATTTTTATGAAGTGCTTGCTTTATTATCTTAATAAATCCTTGTTTGGTTTGCAGAATGCATCCCCATTGAAGGTAAGGGTTTATATGAAAATTAAAATGGCACTCCATCTTCTTAATTAGACAAATGTATAGATAAAAAGAAACAAATGTCAGCTGGCAGTGGAATTTAGCTTTGCTGCGAGGGCTCTTTTAAATTTCTCTCTCAAGACGCTTGCAGAGGTTAATGCTGGTGCTGCAGGCATTCAAAGGGACAGCAAGCCCACCCTTTATCAGTAGGCAAAACACAAGCACAGACCATTCTTCTGCGCTGCGCATCTCATCCTCACTGAATTATTTACTCCCCAAAATAAGTTACGTAATTATTATCACATAAAAATGTAGCAGGCTTTATTTCTCACAGGTGAACAGCCAAGGCTGAGCCCATGAAGACTTTGCTCTGGTGTATTTTTGGGTTTATTTGTCTTTAAGACACATTAACTTACAGGCTTAACTGGCAAAAGGTGGTGGGAGAGTATTGATCGATGGTTTTCTTTTGTATTCGGATCGTTTTAGGCTTTCAAAAGCAAGACATTTCAGAAGCAGATTGCTATTGTTTCTTACATCTCCTATTGTTTCTACATTCTCCTACAGGGAAGACTAGCATGGCCCCTACACAAGTGTGCCCAGGTGGCCAAGAAGGCCAACGACATCCTGGCCTGTATCAGGAACAGTGTGGCCAGCAGGAGCAGGGAGGTCATTCTGCCCCTGTACTCAGCACTGGTTAGGCCACACCTGGAGTACTGTGTGTCCAGTTCTGGGCCTCTGAGTTTAGGAAAGATGCTGAGTTACTGGAACGTGTCCAGAGAAAGGCAGCAAAGTTGGTGAGGGTTTTGGAGCACAAGCCCTGTGAGAAGAGGCTGAGGGAGCTGTGGTTGCTTAGTCTGGAGAAGAGGAGGCTCACAGGAGACCTTCTTGCTGCCTACAACTACCTGAAGGGAGATTGTAGCCAGGTGGGGGCCGGTCTGTTCTCCCAGGCAACCAGCACCAGAACAAGAGGACACAGTCTCAAGGTGCAGCAGGGGAGGTTTAGGCTGGATGTTAGGAAGAAGATCTTCATAGAAAGAGTGATTGGCCATTGGAATGTGCTGCCCAGGAGGTGGTGGAGTCACCATCAGTGAGGTGTTTAGGAAGAGATTGGATGGGGCGCTTGGTGCCATGGTTTAGTTGATTAGATGGTTTTGGGTGATAGGCTGGACTCAATGATCTCGAAGGTCTTTTCCAACCTGGTCTATTCTATTCTATTCTATTCTATTCTATTCTATTCTATTCTATTCTATTCTATTCTATTCTATTCTATTCTATTCTATTCTATTCTGTTCTGTTCTGTTCTGTTCTATTCTATTCTAACATTGTAGCTGTAAATCAAGGGGAGTCATTCAACCTTCTCTACAACATAAATAATTTTTATTTAAAGGACAAAATACGAATTTTAGTTAATTATGGGAACAGTTTTGTTCCAGCTCTGAGCTGGCTGCGGGGTGGACCTCAGGCTGTATTTGCTTTCTCAGCTACACATGGCAGAAGAATTTCTGGTTCTCATCATGAAATATACAGTGGGAAACAACTGGGTTTTAAAGGGAACTCTTGCAGTTGCTGGGTGTCCAGGCTTTTGTTAATGTTTTTGGTTTTTTTCCCCCCAAGTAATAGGTTGGGGTAACTGCTGGTCTGCAGCAGGCCCAGTGCAGCAGAAATGGTCCTGGCTATAGAGCTCATAATCTTTCATAAGTTGAAGCACAGCACTGTGAATCTCTGGGTACATTTCATTAATCTTCCAGTGTCTGGGTGCCCCTTGCTTTGCTGATGAGCTCAATTGCTGCCAGGTGGGTGAGCAGGTGCTGGTTACTGCTGTGCATTGTCATGATGCTGCTGCAGGGCTTGCTGCTCAGCTTGGGTGTGCATTTGGGTGACAGCACCAATGTGCTTGTGGAAGTTTTTTTGCAGGAGAACAGTCCAGCTCAAATTTTGAAGCACTGAACAGTGACTGCTTGAGCTGGTAAGGAACTGCTGGATACAGTTGTTGCCTGGGTTGTCTGACCTTCATCTTCCCTGGGACCAGTAGGCTTTTTAGGGACAACAGGGAGAACTCCTCTCCCAGGCAAACAGCAGCAGCCATCATTAGTTATGTTGTGAGTGTAACTTCCAAATGCAGAAATCAATTCTGAATATTTTATGGCTTTAATTACACCACCCTGCATGTGATGTAGAGAATGGGTTATTAGGCTGTCGGAAGATGATTTCCTTCTAGGGTGAGGTCCTTTTTTTTACCATGCTTTTTCTGCTTTGGATAGGAAAATATTGCATGCAAGAAGGCAAAAGTTCATGGCAGCACTGAGCTAGCAGTTAGGCTAGAAACAAGAGGTGGCAGAGCAAAATTTCCCCACTTTTTCCCAATACAAATCAATAGCTGAGCTATGAGCAGCACATGTATTTCAAAAGGCAGGGAGGGAATATATATTGGAAAGTCAACCATATCTGCTGCCAGATAGACTTTCTTGGGCTCACTGGGGTTTTGTTAAACACCCAGGATACTTTATTTAGAATAAACTTTATTTAGAATAAACCAAACCTGGTTGGAAGAGACCTTCAAGGTCATTGCGTCCAACCCATCAACCAATCCAACCCACCCAAACAGCTAACCCATGGCACCAAGTACCCCATCAAGTCTCCTCCTGAACACCTCCAATGACGGCGACTCCACCACCTCCCTGGGCAGCCCATTCCATAGCGCAATCACTCTTTCTGTATAGAACTTATAGTTTCATAGTTTCATAGTTTCATTCAGGGTTGGAAGGGACCACAAGGATCATCTAGTTCCAACCCCCCTGCCATGGGCAGGGACACCCCACACTAGATCAGGCTGGACAGAGCCTCATCCAGCCTGCTCTTAAACAACCCCAGGGACGGGGCCTCGACCACCTCCCTGGACAGCCCATTCCAGGGTCTCACCACTCTCATGGTGAAGAACCTCCTCCTCACATCCAGCCTGAATCTCCCCACCTCCAGCTTCATTCCATTCCCCCTAGTCCTATCACTACCTGAGATCTTGAGAAGTCCTTCCCCAGCCTTCCTGTAGGCCCCCTTCAGATACTGGAAGGCCACAATTAGGTCACCTCGGAGCCTTCTCTTCTGCAGACTGAACAGCCCCAACTCCTTCAGTCTGTCCTCATAGGAGAGGTGCTCCAGCCCTCTGATCATCCTTGTGGCCCTTCTCTGGACACGTTCCAGCACCTCCACATCCCTCTTGTAATAGGGGCTCCAGAACTGGACACAGTACTCCAGGTGGAGTCTCACCAGGGCTGAGTAGAGGGGGAGGATCACCTCCCTCGACCTGCTAGCCACACTTCTCCTGATGCAGCCCAGGATCTGATTGGCTTTGCGGGCTGCAAGTGCACACTGAGAGCTCATGTTGAGCTTTTTGTCCACCAGCACCCCCAAGTCTCTCTCCTCAGGGCTACTTTCCAGCCAGTCACTGCCCAGCCTGGATTTGTGCCTGGGATTGCCTCGACCCAGATGCAGGACCCTGCACTTGCTCTTATTGAACTTCATGAGGTTGGCTTGTGCCCACCTCTCCAGCCTGTCAAGGTCCCTCTGGATGGCCTCCCTTCCCTCCAGCGTGTCTGCTGCACCACACAGCTTGGTGTCATCAGCAAACTTGCTGAGGGTGCACTCAATGCCACTGTCCATGTCACCCACAAAGATGCTGAATAAGACAGGTCCCAGGACTGATCCCTGAGGGACTCCACTTGTCCCTGGCCTCCACTGGGACATGGAGCCATTGACAGCCACTCTTTGGGTGCGGCCATCAAGCCAGTTCCTTATCCATCTAGTGGTCCACCCATCAAACCCATGTGTCACCAGTTTGGAGACCAGGATGTGGTGCGGGAACTTCTTCCTAATATCCAACCTAAACCTCCCCTGGTGCAGCCTGGGACTGTATCCTCTTGTTCTGGTACTGGCTGCCTGGGAGAAGAGACCATCATCCGCCTGTCTACAACCTCCCTTCAGGTAGTTGTAGAGAGTGATAAGGTCACCCCTGAGTCTCCTCTTCTCCAGGCTAAGCAACCCCAGCTCCCTCAGTCTTTCCTCATAGGGCTTGTTTTCCAAACCCCTCACCAACTTTGTTGCTCTTCTATGGACTCATTCCAGCAAGTCAACATCCTTCCTAAACTGAGGGGCCCAGAACATGGAAGTGTGTTCAAGAGTGGGTAGTTCAGGCCAGGGATGTTGCCTGGCTCTTCCGTGGCTGGTTCAAAGAAAGAGACCAAACTTATTGCTGTGATGTTCCATGAGACTCACTGGTAGCAAGCACAGTCAAAGCCTGGATGCTGGAACTAAACACAGGACTTAGTTTCTACATGCTGGAGCATGTTTAGAGAAGGGTCATAAGGCTGATCAGATGGCTGGAGAACCTCTCCTATGAGGACAGACTGAGAGAGCTGGGGATATTCAGTCCGGAGAAGAGAAGGCTCTGAGGAGACCTTATGGTGGCCTTCCAGTATCTTAAGGGGGCCTACAAGATAGCTGGGGAGGGACTTTTTAGGGTGTCAGGTAATGATAGGACTAGGGGGAATGGAACAAAACTAAAAATAGATAGATTCAGATTGGATATTAGAAAGAAGTTCTTCACCATGAGGGTGGTGAGACACTGGAACAGGTTGCCCAGGGAGGTGGTAGAAGTCCCATCCCTGCAGGTTTTTAAGGCCAGGCTGGATGTAGCTGTGAGCCACCTCATGTAGTGTGAGGTGTCCCTGCCCATGGCAGGCGATTTGGATCTAGATGATCCTTGAGGTCTCTTCCAACTCTAACAATTCTGTGATTCTACCAGCGAAATGACAGCAGTGGTATTTTATCTCTCACAGACAGGATCTGCACTAGTTCTTTGTGCTTTCTCACCTCACCTACAGGCTGGTCTGTCTATGCAGGTAGGTCTGTGAGTCTTTGAAAGGCAGTTCTAAAGAAACAACCAAGATATTATAAGCACAAATCAGAGTCTCAATGAAGAGTTTGTGTTTTCCGGTGTACGCCATCTGTCTGCCTCTCTCCTGGTAACTTTTACCAGTATTGATCCTTCCAAGTAATTTAATTTGACAGTCTGCATGATGACATGATATAACTGATGCTGTCTGTTCCAGCAAGTAATGAGTTCAGATATTTTGCTTCGTATATGGAGGCCATTGCCCTCAGGTTGTAAGGCCTTGGCCTGTCAACCCATCAAATCTGATAAACGAAACATGATTGAGCTGACTTCTTTTTAGCATCTTCCAAGGGCGTGGATCTGGTGACTGAAGGATCCATGTAGTCTCTGCTGAGACTGACTTCCAGGTCCTTGGCAGCCTGAGTGAGGCTGTGCAAGCACTTACATTTGTTGTGAGATTTCTGGGTGTTAAAACTCTTCCATGCATCTTTGTGCAAGCATGGGCCACATGCTCTTCACCAATATATGAACGCTTGAGCAGCTCTCATCTCTAAAGCAAGTTATGTTCCTGTTCCTTACTGTTTAAAAGATCCATGTATTGCCCTGGCAGAAGCTGTCTTTCCAAGGATGCTGCTTTCAGTCATGAGTTGCACTTGGCTGAACTCAAAGAAGCTGATTATGGCTGGAAAATCTCTCTCCTGAGTTCCATTATTTATCACTGAGAGAAAGCACAGATATTGCACTTACCATAGAATAGAATACAATAGAATTAACCAGGCTGGAAAAGACCTTTGAGATCATCAAGTCCAACTAATCAAGTAAACCACGGCACCAAGTGCCCCATCCAGTCTCTTTCTAAACACCTCCAGTGATGGCGAATTTACCACCTCCCTGGGCAGCACAATCCAATGACCAATCACTCTTTCTGGGAAGAACTTCTTCCTAACATCCAGCCTAAACCTCCCCTGGCACAGCTTGAGACTGTGTCCTCTTGTTCTGGTGCTGGTTGCCTGGGAGAAGAGAACAACCCCCACCTGTCTACAACCTCCCTTCAGGTAGTTATAGAGAGCAATAAAGTGTCCTCTGAGCCTCCTCTACTCCAGGCTAAGCAACCCCAGCTCCCTCAGCCTCTCCTCATAGGGCCTGTGCTCCAAACCCCTCCCCAGCTTTGTTGCCCTTCTCTGGACATGTTCCAGCAACTCAACATCTTTGAGACTTACCTTCTTTGAGATTGGAATGATAGTCTGCTAAAGTCAATAGCAGCTTCTTCATGGACCTATGAGAATCTTGTGCTAGTTTCTCAGTTACCACCTGGTGCAGTGAAAAGTACCTTTGCAAGTCAAGGGAAAATAACCCACATTACACATAATTTTACTCTCCTAAATGGTCTGCATTCCTTTTATGGCATGATTTCCAATAACTGTGCTGTCTAAGGAAGACTGTTTTGTTATGGTGCAGAAGAGAGAGTTTTCCTCCAAATAACTTCCAAACATACATTTCAATTTGATTTTTGGCCCTTCTTTCAGTGCAGCTGAAGGTGTAATGCACGTTGGCCTTTAGCAGATCTGCCTTTTTAAGACCTGTCTAGCTTCATTAGTGAGTATTCTTTGTGGGGCAAGGAAATGACACCTTTCTTGCATCACTTCCCATAGCAGGAATTCCTCTGAAGTGTGGATTTCCTTTCCCTTTCCATTAAACTCATGTGTCTTCACCGATGACTGTGAACACAGAAATTCAGTGTGTAAATCAGGCATTTTTTCATTTAGTTCTTAAAAATCCCTAGTCTTTGTCTTTTTTCCAAGTAGTCTTGTTTTTTAGGAGTTGTTGACACTCATGTGTGAATTTGCTGTGCATTTAGAAGGTAAATTGCAAAGCTTTTAGTGAATAAATCTCTTGCAACTCCCAGTGTCTCATCATGGTTACAGTGTTGGGGGGGGCAGGAGGGGGAGGGAAAGATGATGAAAAGTGTTAGCAGAAACTCAGAAAGTTTTCCAAGAAGGAACCTGAACCAGCTTTTCCCTCCCAGCCTTCCTCTTACCTCCATAGGGTTTACTACTTTTGTGTCTATGGGCAACCCCTGTTTATTTTTCCTTACAAACAGGGAACCAAAGCAAGAAGGGTGGTCTGGCAGTGTTCCTCATTCCAAGAATCATGTAATTTCTCTTGTGTGTAAAAGGTGAGATTATCTTTCTCTCTAACTCTTCCCTTTTGTTCATAGATCTCCTGTTGGGGTGCAGCCAGAGGAGAGGGACAGCTGCATTTGCATTACTACGGATCATCTTCCCATCTTGAAGATTTTTCCAGCCCTGAAGAAGAGATGAGCTCCATCTATGTTTATCTTTAATCTCATTCCATTGCCTGTGCTTCCCTATGTGATTTCATTAAGTGTCCCTTGTGCTTATCTTGGAGAAATTTAGAAAAGCACAGGAAGATCTGGGTGATGAGAAGATGATGAGAAATTGTTCTCTCAAAGGCACATTGCAGGTAGGAAAGAAATGCTATTGCTATGGGGGTCAGAGTTAAGGTTAATTAAATGTCTTCATTGTGCATTGTCTTCCCCTTAAGGTGTTTGAGAGGCTTCGAAGAGAGCCATTAACTCTGAACAGTCAAGGTTTTAATGAATATTTTTATTGATTTTACTTGCAACAGGTTTGCTTTTAACTTAGCTATGTGCACTCTTCATGTATTTTGCTTCGAAATTATGTTTAAATTTTCCCAATCCAGTATTACTAACTGGTAGATTTTTAACCACATATGGCAAGCAAATATTCCTAATTCTTAAGTCAAAGTCACTGAAGTGCATATAATCAAATTTCCCCCCCCCAGTCTTTCTACAAGCCTGATATGAATAAAATAGTCTGAAAATTACCTGCAGCTAACTAATGTGGCTCCTTATGAATCAGGCAATTAAAGCCATCTGAATATGAATGGCTTGGTTATATGTGAAATCACATATTTTAGCATTTCATACATTATACAGGGTTTAAAATGTAAAAAGAACATTTTTACATCTTGATAAAGACCTGAAAGTTGTTAGGTCTCTTGTTTATAATCTGCATGTAAGTGCAAGTAGATTTAAACGGATATTAAGGATGAGTGTTTCTGTATGTGTGAGCATTTCCTTTCAACAGGCCTGCTTCTCAACTTGCAGGAAAACTACTGTTTTGCTGCCATGGAAATGAGGAATTGGGAGAGTTAATAGAATGATGAATCTGCCTTGCTTGAAGATTTTCAATCAAGGCTGGCTGTCTTGGAGAGTTATTGTTCTCACTGTAGGAGGAACTAGATGGAGTAGTGACCTATGTATTTTTTAAAGGCCCTTTCCCAGCCTTAATATGATGTCTCTGATGCAAATTGCCTTTTTTTTCCTTTTTTTTTAACTCAGACTAGCCAGGTCTTCTGGAGTTTTCAGCTCCTGCCAACAGTGCTGAGTGTATCTTTGAAAGTGCTCTTGACCTGACATTGATTTGGTTAGAATTCGCTTGGGGCAATGCTATGGCGCTCCGTGATACTTCGGTTTCTCAGTTTCTGCAAATCTTCAAGTAATTGTAGTCTGTAGGGCAGTCAATCTACACAGATGTCTCCCAAGTGTTCCAAACTGGGAATCCACCAGGAGCATCCCTACTGATCTGTGTGCTTATTCAAAAGACAGCTGGGCTGTGGTACAGGAAGAAGAAAGTGGTGTCTGCTGACACTGAGTTGGGACCTAGATTGGGAAGCTGTCCTGAGTACCCCAGGTTAGTCACAATCATGCCTTAAATGTACTGGCACCACCTTGTCCATGCAGAGGCAATACCTCCATAGGATTCAGGGTGACTGGGGGCAACTGCTTATGTGTGTGGAGTAGATCCCATGATTGGGATGTTTCAGGTGCACAGATATGTCCCCTCCCCACATATGGATGCACCTGAATGTGATAGCAATATGGTCCTTAGGAAGCTCTCATTGTTCATGAATGGGGAAAGATTACTCAAAGATAGAGGGGAGGTAGGATCTTCTACCCAAAACCTCCCACTGGGGCAGGGTGGAAATTCCAGGCTGTCAGCTGGGTACTGGAGAAAGACCTGGAGGCTGTTAAGTGTTTGCTGGTCCCTCTGCTATCTGCAAAAGAGTGCATCATCTATTCTGTAACATCTCATGTGCTGGGATGGCCTCTGAAAGACATCTTGAATGTTTTTAAAGAAAGCACCTATAATTTGAGTAAGGCTGAAGGAAGAAGTAGTCCAACAAACCCCAAACAATTATATTCTCACTGAGAGGATCTACTCAGCCACTGCTTACAAAGAGGGAGGGTCCAGACTCAGGGTCGATCACTGATCCTGCTCTGATCTTTATTCTTTCTATGAGCATTTGATGCTGGCCACTGCTGAAAACCAAACTGTGGTCTAAACTGTAGTAATGTTATATCAATTTTTGACTGTTCACATTTTACCACTGCTTGCATGGACAAAGATTTAAGTTTTCTACAGGTCACAACTCATTTTGTCTATGCCACATGAAAGCAGAATTCCAGCTCTAATATGTGTAGTCCACCAAATGATGATCAGGAGCAGGTGGACAACATTCTGTGGTTTAAGTTAATAGCTCAACAGCTTCTTGAAAGTCAGTCCCAGCACTTGGAATAATCACTCTGTCTCCACATGTAACAGATATCACAGATCACAGAATTAACCAGGTTGGAAAAGACCTTCAAGATCATCAAGTCCAATCTGTCACCCAACACCATCTAATCAACTAAACCATGGCACCAAGTGCCTCATCCAGGCTCTTTTTAAACACTTCCAGTGATGGTGACTCCACCACCTCCCTGGGCAGCACATTCCAATGGACAATCTCTCTTTCTGGAAAGAATTTCTTCCTAACACCCAGCCTAAACTGCAAAATTGTTTTAGAATCATAGAATTGTTGGGGTTGGAGGGGACCTTAAGTATCATCCAGTTCAGACCCCCCTGCCATAGGCAGGGGCACCTCACACTAGATCAGGTTGCCCGGAGTCACATCCAGTCTGGCCTTAAAAACTCCCAGGGTTGAGTCTTCCACCACCTGGGCAACCTGTTCCAGTGTCTCACCACCCTCAGGAGGAAGAACTTCTTCCTAACATCCAATCTGAATCTACCCATTCCTGTATTTTTTTTCCATTCCCCCTAGTCCTATCATTACCTGAAACCCTAAAAGTCCCTCACCTGCCCCATTTTCCCCCTTTTCCCCTCAAATCCCAGAGCACCTGGGCTCTCTTGGAGTCTCCTCCCATCCCAGGTGTGGCCACTTGGCCCTCCCCACCCACTCCCCTATTTAATCCCCCCCAGGAAAAGCAGAAGCCCCAAGCTGAGCCCTTCTGGGCTGAGGGATCCTCCTCTCATCGCTGGTGAGTGCCCATGGTGCATGCTGGGTGATGGTGGTGGTGACAACAAAGGCCGGGGGGCCTGGTGGCCCCCCGGCTAGATAGGGCAATTATTGATGACTCCTCCAGTATCATCCACGGGTGCTGGCTGGGCCTCCTCACGGGGACTGGGCTCCTCTGGGTGGTATCTATGATTCCAATCAGCCCCAGCTTGCAGTGGATTGAAGCAGTGGATTGTCCATCTCATATTAATAAATAGAATAGGACTAACCAGGTTGGAAAAGACCTTCAAGATCATCGAGTCCAACTTATCACCCAACACCATCTAATCAACTAAATCATGGCACCAAGCGCCCCATCAGGTCTCTTCCTGGACACCTCCAGTGATGGTGACTCCACCACCTCCCTGGGCAGCACATTCCAATGGCAAATCACTATTTCTGGGGAGAACTTCTTCCTAACACCCAGCCTAAACCTCCCCTGCTGCAGCTTGAGACTGTGTCCTCTTGTTCTGGTGCTGGTTGCCTGAGAGAAGAGACCAACACCCACCTGGCTATAACCTCCCTTCAGGTAGTTGTAGACAGCAATAAGGTCTCCTGTGAGCCTCCTCTTCTCCAGGCCAAGCAACCCCAGCTCGCTCCGCCTCTCCTCACAATGCTTGTGCTCCAAGATGAAGCAGACAAAGAGGAAGGGTTCAACAGGCCACATGGTTTAAAAACTAAGCTGAATGTACATACTATTCTTGTGTCTTTTCTGCATCAGTTCACAGATACCTAGCTTACAAGAGACTTAAATTCACTAGAGGTCTTATGTGCCATACCACTGTTTGTCTCACAGAAATGTCTCAGGTCCCTTTGTTTTTACAAAAGGAAATGTTCAGTTCTGCTCCTGCTCAAACAATCTATCATTATAAAATACAACAGTACAGATCTGAGACCATCAGTTAAAGACATAAAGAATCACACCCAAAGTTGTAAACATAAATTTGTGTGAATTAATTTTTATTGAAGTATGTTCAGGAAATTTACATATAGATTAAACCCTAAATATACCAAATGTCAGTTTGTTTACATCCTGACACCTTTGTATTGCTGCTCTGTATGGATTGGGTTCAGAGCTGGAGCATTCTTCTCATTACCTCTAACTAAAACACTGCAGCAGGGGGGTTGAAAGAGATCCTTATAGCCCACAGAGATGCTGGGGAGGTGTTTGAGTTGTTTGGACTATGGTATGAACTTTTCATAAATTTAATGTATGTAGCCTCAAAAGCTAATGAGCTTCCATCTGGAGACACATAACTGATTACAAGCTCAATTATTTCTCCTACCTGAACAGCTCAGTCCTTTGCTCATACTCACTTCTATAAACACTGCAGCAGTGACTTCTTGTTGAAAGGAGGTAATCTCTGCTGAAGGCTGTTATTCCATGGATTTGTATCCCATGCAGGCAAACACCTAATTTCTTTTTGCCTTTGTCTTTTTGCCCCTCTAAATTTAATTTCCTGGGCATTAAAAATGTCTTCTCACTCAAGGTGATCTTGTAGTGGTTAGTGGTTCATCAGGATGGATGTATGGATAATATTGCTATCCTTTTCTTCAAGATGGGGAAGTCTAATCTAATAGCTGAGGCACCTGAGGGGTCAGAACAGTGGGATAATGTAGAGTGATCAAATCTAACTAAAATATGATAGCTCTGGAGGAGAAAATAAAAGCTTATGGAGCAAAAAAAGGCAGAAATTGTGTTTGAATTGTTTGGATAGTGATATAACACAGCAGGAATATGTCCACAAAACCTTATCCACAGAGCCTGGCTGTCAAGGCAAAGGATCTGCCTTATACAGACTCACTGCTTCGATCTTCTTTTACTTCTTTCTGTCTTTTTTTCTGGGAACAAAAAGAAAAAAGGGAATAATCTTATAACTTCTCTAAATATTGTGCACAGCACCTGGGTCTGTGTGAATTCAGCACCATTTGGATCTCTAGGTTGCTGAAGAGAGGTCTAGCAGAGGTGAATGTTGCACACTCTCTGTCCTGAAGACATTGCTGCAGGATTGGGAAACTAGAGAGAATAGATAAAGTTCCTAAAAACATAATCATCCATCTGTTAATTTCAGTTGATACATTTGTTTCTCCATCAGTTCACAGGCTCAGGTCTTATAGACACTTTTATTTTACAGAGTACACACTGAACATTATTTTCCTCTCCCTTTTGCTTTATTTCCATGACTTGAAGCTAACCTGTCAGGGGTAACTGGGCTTCTCTCCAGTTCAGTGGGGACAGAATGAAATCACTTGGGTGGGACTTATGCCAGCTTGTTCTGCTGGATGATACCAAGATCACTGAAGCATGGGTGATAGGTTGCAGTTAGCATACACTTCACAGTCACACAGTAAAGATTAGAAAATCTGTGTCAGTGAGGAAGCAGAATCCCAACAGTGATGAGACAGCAGGTAGAGCCATATGATGATGAGGGCCTTAGGATCTCCATCCCACTCAACAGGAATGTAAAAGCAGCTTTTGACTTTCTGGGGCCTGGAGGAAATGATTCTGTGCAAGCAATAACTACTTTCAAAGCGATGCAAACAAGTTTTCTTTACTAGGCTAGAACATCCACCTGAGACCATAACTATCTATGCTTGGCTCTTGCAGGCAGGCAGAGGAAAGGTCTTCAAGGCAGCTGTGAAATGAAAACTTTCTCCTAAGAGATGATACATTCCTGTTATTAGTTACAGCCTGGTTGTCACCATCAAACGCATACTAATTATTCCACAGGTTTTTTTCCTTTTTATCACCTGCAACAAACCTTCCCCCTCCATAAGCAGCTCTTTATTGACCAGCAGTTTGCTATTGATTTCTGCATTCAATAAAAAGTGTAGTAATAGGTACAATACATTACTTTAGAGCTCTTACTTTTTAAAATGCAAGGGAATATAGGACACTATGATGAGTTTTGGTAACACATGCAAGGTAGAAGGAGAAACTGCCTGAAGGAGAGAGCTGCCTGAAATTTGTCTGGTTGTGTTGCAAATAGGCAAAATTTGGTCTGTGGCTTGTGCAAGTACATGTGCAGCCCTGTGCATGTGCACACATGTGAAGTGCAACTTTTCCTCCTGAGAGAACTGGAAGCTCTTTCTCATTTGAAGCCCAAATCTGTTCATTCTAATTTGGATGAAAAATTAAGTGGGATATGACATTCATTAGGCAGAACCTTGGAAAGAGTCAGGCTGTGCTCAGACCAATCACAAAGCATGATGTGGGGAAGGACTTGGAAATAAATTTAGTTTAGGTTTGTGGATATTGGTAGAGCTTGCATGAACTGATGGGAAAGCTGGTCTCTCTTCACCAATGGCCTCCTCAAAATGAATGTATGTTCACAGATGTGAGCTGAAGGCCTGGGGACTGGATCTTCGGGTATAGAAAAGGTTGTGAGATGTGCAAGCAGTGGGATATTCAGGTTTTCAATGCTGAATTCAGTGACCTTGACTTTTGAGGAGCTCCTCATTTTGTCAGATGGCTTTGGGGTTCTTGGAGACAAACATATTGAGGTTAAGCATCCTTCCCTGCTGGAAGTGAAGTGTATGGTGTACACAATAATTTGCCTACACACAACTTGCTTTGACCTACAATAAGCATGAAGTTACAGTAGCTTTAGAACAGGGGTGTGTAGCTGCAACCTAGTTTGTGAGGGTGAAATATGACATGAGGAGGAAGGGAGGAATCCACTTTAACATCTTTATTGATGATCTAGATGAGGGCATTGAGTCTATCATCAGTAAATTTGCTGATGACACCAAGCTGGGGACAGGAGTTGATCTGCTAGAGGGTAGAGAGGCTTTGCAGAGGGACCTCGACAGGCTGGACAGATGGGCAGAGTCCAACGGCATGAGATTTAACACATCCAAGTGCCGGGTTCTGCACATTGGCCACAACAACCCCATGCAGTGCTACAGGCTGGGGTCAGAGTGGCTGGAGAGCAGCCAGGCAGAGAGGGACCTGGGGGTGCTGGTTGATGGTAGGATGAACATGAGCCTGCAGTGTGCCCAGGTGTCCAGGAGGGCCAATGGCATCCTGGCCTGCATTAAGAATGGTGTGGCCAGCAGGAGCAGGGCAGTCATTCTGCCCCTGTACACTGCACTGGTTAGGCCACACCTCGAGTCCTGTGTCCAGTTCTGGGCCCCTCAGTTTAGGAAGGATGTTGACTTGCTGGAACGAGTCCAGAGAAGGGCAACGAAGTTGGTGAGGGGCTTGGAACACAAGCCCTATGAGGAGAGGCTGAGGGAGCTGGGGCTGCTTAGCCTGGAGAGGAGGAGACTCAGGGGTGACCTCATCACTCTCTACAACTACCTGAAGGGGGGTTGTAAACAGGCAGAGGTTGGTCTCTTCTCCCAGGCAGCCAGCACCAGAACAAGAGGACACAGTCTCAGGCTGCGCCAGGGGAAGTTCAGGCTGGAGGTCAGGAGGAAGTTTTACACAGCGAGAGTGATTGCCCATTGGAATGGACTGCCCGGGGAGGTGGTGGAGTCGCCGTCACTGGAGGTGTTCAGGAGGAGACTTGACAGGGTGCTTGGTTACATGGGTTAGTTGATTAGGTGGTGTTGGGTGATAGGTTGGACGTGATGATCTTGAAGGTATCTTCCAACCTGGTTTATTCTATTCATTGTGAAAGTAAATATGATACTGGTCCCTCTTGTACACTGGGTAAAATGAGATCTCTTTTGCTCAAGTTTCCTTTCAGTGTGATTCGCAGTCCAAAGCCTCTAAATGCATCTGGGCTGTGCTTGGTTTTATGTATGATTTTGTTTTCTTTGCAAACAGGGAAATGGAAACTGGGTCAGGTAGTGTAAATGCTTCTAAGCAATCTGCTCAATGGAGGAAGTCAACAGCAGAACTGGGGTGTCTCTGGAGGTTTCCTTGAATGTATGTCCAAATAATTTTAAGGCTGAAGAAAGGGGAAAAAAAGAGCCATTGCTTCATCATCTGCTTGATAATGTTCCTTTTAATGCTATGATAAATAGATACGTGACTCCTGGTTTTCTTTCCTAGTCAGGGTAAACTGGTTTTGAGCTCTGTGAAATTACATGGGGATGGGGAAATAAGCTGTGTTCCTTTCTGCCTGCTCTGCTAATTCTTCCCAGTCACTGGATTCTTGGATATGGGTTAAGGAACAAGCTGTAGTGACCTGGTTTTTCTGCTGCTGCTCTCTTGTCTGTAAAGAAAGCTGGTATGTCTGTTCTTTGAGTACAGTGTGTTGGCTGCTGTCCAACAGTATGAGCTTCATACAGCAAATGACTTACCCTATTGTAGGTACATGTATTTCTAAATAGAACTAAATGGGAGCTACGAGCATTTATCCCAGTGGGTCATTGTTGGAGTAACAACAACACAAGAACCTGCCCAGCCTCCTAATACTGACACTATTGAGCCTATGGATGTTTGACCCCTTCTCTCATGGTGCTTCATTAACTAGCTACCCTCACCCAATGCTTCATGGGCACCTTTCCTCCCTAAGCAGTTACATTTCCACAAAGCCCAGAGGTTTCTCAGTGACAGACTATGGAACAGTTCCTGGTGCCTTGTGAGGAGTGGTGAGGCCATTGTTAGTGCACATTGCTCTGGTGTGGCTCTGTCCTGGAACAGGCTGTGCTGTTTAGGAGGGATATGATGCCATAGGAGAAGAGCAAAGCAGGGGTGAGCAGGAAGAAAGTTTTTTTCCCAGGCAACCTCTCTCTCCAAAGACAATCTCTGCAATTGTGGAGGTCCTAAGCTTTAGACTTGTGAACTACACCGTGTCCTCACTGTCACATCAAGTTGGAATTTGATCACATCAAAGCTCAGACTCTCCTGCTTTTCATCCCACTTAGGTGATGGCTTTGGATTTGCACCAGTTCATCAAAGAAGGAGGAGAAGAGGGGCAGGACTGGGCTGTAGCTGACCCCTCTCTCTAAGGGCAGCAATGATGCAGCTGAATTCCTGCACAGATTGCAGAGGCACAAGAAACAAAACTAAGCTCATCTGAAGGTGTAAAAACTGAACTGGACAGACCTGAAACACAGGGAAAAAAGGACCAAACCCTACTCCATTATTCCTAGACTGCAGAATGTTGGATGTTGTGGCAGGTGACTGTAGGACTATTGTTACTGAGCTGCCCTCTCAGGCAGCTGTGTTTCCAGGGTTTGCCTTGGCAGTATTTGGCACCTGGGGAAGCAATAGGAGTAGAGGACTACAAGTCAGCCATTTCCATAGCCAGGAGGGGCCCCAAACAGCCAAGGGAAGGGAGAGGATTTGGGCTCTAATGGCAGCACTACTGCTGTGGTGTTGGTACTGCTGACCTTAAGGAAATGCCTAGATCCTACTGAACCTGAAGGCAGTTGTGGAGGGGGAGAGAAACAGATCACAGCTCCTGGTCTCAGGAAATGCCTGTGCTTATCACAATGCCTCTGCAGAAACGGGGAGGGAAGGTGAAGTTTGTGCCCTGGTAGCACCAGATGCTCTGCAGCCTCAGCACATTCTAACCCCCACTCCTGCAGCTTGTGCCACTTCTCTGTCTTTCCTGAATGAACAGGAACCTTGAGTCTTTCAGATCATTTGTCATTTTTTATGAACACACCAGTTCACTTAAAATTCTCCCGCACTATCTGCCTTCTGACTCCTGCTCGGTCCATTTAGTTGATTGTCGCACACTCCTGGTAGTGCTCTGTTGGGCTGGTGATGTATGTTTAGTAACTCTTCATAGTAGACTAGTTCTGAAAAAAAAACAGCACACTTAAGAATTTTTGACACAGGGAGCCAAGAAACCAAGGATATGAATTTCAGAGTGAAGTTCTGCTCTTGGCCTCGAGCCCTCTCACTGACACGGCACGGTGGGATTGACAGCAGAAATTTTTGGTCCATGTCACTGCATTAAAGTTAGTTAAGCAAGGCTGGGTGTTTGGGGCTTCCCCCCCCACTTAATTATAGCTTGGCAATTGTGCTTTGTGATGATTGGAGCAGCTCTGCATATAATAGATGTACTCAGGTAATTACCTCATCTGTTTAAAAAGGCCTCACGGACAAATAAATTTCCCTTTCTCCGTTTTATTCTCCTTTTCTGAGAAGAAGGGAGGAGAGGAACTCTGAACAAACAGTGCATGCATTCTGAAAGAGCCCTGATGTATGTCACCCACAGACACATGTGCACCAGGAGCAGGTCTGGCTCTCGCTGCAATGTGGTCAGACCTAGGATGCCACCCTGCAGCGTCTTTGCACTGCAACTGCAGTAAGTAATATCAAAATCTCTTAATGGGCTATGCTTGGTGCTTTCATGATAGAACCTGTCAGGCTCCATTTCCTTCTCACACATGCCGTGCTGTTTTACAGCTTTCCTCTGCCCTGGATGAGAAAAAAAAATGCTCTTTGCTTTCAGCTTCAGCTAGAGAACTATTTTCACTCTCCCTCCCAGCTCTCCCTGCACAGGGAGGTTTGGTTGGCAGCTCCCTGCTGGCACAGGGGCAGCCTTACAGTGTGAGGGGGATGGGACCACCCACAGCAAGAAATTCTCTTGGCTGCTGCTTAACCCAGACTTAGTGAGGGCACAAACACAAGGCAGGCAATAAATGATGTCAAGCTGTACGCTGCTCCTGGTGAAATGATTGCTCACTGGTGGTGGAGGGAAACTGCAAGCTCCTTACTGCCATGGGAAGGATCGAGTGCCTTGTTGGCTGAGGTTACCTTTGAAAGGGCCAACCTTCTCTGCCATGGGCTCAGACCTGGTCACATTCCTGCTGTGTGGGTAAAAGGTACTGCTGAACAGCAGCAGTAGTTATTCACAGAGTGTGCTTTGGTATAGCATCTGGTGTCTTACACCTATGGCACCATACGTGGGGATTGCTAAGGGAGTGAATCAACCACAAAAGCTTCTGCTAATTAGCGTTTTCTGCATACAGTATAACCATAGATCCACAATGTTATGTCTGGGGCTAGAAGGAATTCTTTGCTGGATTTTCATTCCTCATCATTAAATTCCAAGGTCTCCTTAGGAGAAGGAATAATTATGAGAGGTCAGTTGCAAAAAGCTTTCATTCATATGATTAACTTCTTGCACTTGAGCAGTTTACCAGGGATCAGCTGCAAGATAGAGACTGCTTGTGTGCCCCAACCCCTAAGCATAGATATGGGACTAGGTTAACAGGTCTTTATAATAAAAATGTATTTCAATAGGATGAATTTTCAAAACAACAGTAGAAAAGCCAGAGATTTCCCTGCATTTTCTCATATTTTTGCCAAGCCTGTGCTTTTTGCAAGTTTAAGTGGCTTTTCCAGTATCATGCAGAAAGTGAATAATGAACAAGGAGTAAACCAAGATATCCAGAGGCTTGGGCTGGAATTTTAATCACAGGATCATCTTTCCTTTTCTGGTTTATTCCCAGAAGTAAGAAACATTTGCTAGTACATTCAGACAGTTTAGGGCTAATTTGTCTTTCTTGTCACTCCATGAAGGGAAATATTTGCACTCAAGGGTTTCACCTGTATGGGGAGGAGGTAGTTTGGATGGGAAAAGGTAACTAAGCCTACGATTTTTTGCATCACTCTCACTGAGTTTTTCATACAGGAAAAGGAAAGAAATCCCCCAGCTCCACAGGGTTTAGCTCTTCATTAAAAGGACTTAAAAAACAGCAGTATTGAGTCATCCTGTATGGGTGAGGCTTCAACAGCTGGACCTGCCAGCGAGCCCTGCAAGGTGGGAAGCCCCAGCCTGAGCATTGCACAGACATTGTCAGCCAGGGCTCATAATCTCCAGTCTGTCTTGCTAAAGGTCTCCAAGCTATTTCTCTTCTAGACATCTTCTCTGTGCAAAACTACCTGCACTTCTTCGTGGAAAAGTACTTATCCCTGATTTTAAGTGAGGATGTTGTGCTTGTACCAGCATGTCATCAATGAAAAATGGTTGAGAAAAGACCTCTTAGACAGACTATCCTGTAATTGCCCTCTTCACTTTCTGAAATGACCATTACTGGGTGTGGTAAAAGTCAGGAGAGGCTCTCCTGTCACCTTTTTGCTCATTTTGCCATGTCCTCTTCAGCAGCCCAGGGAGTAAAGTGAAATTGCTTCATTCTCTAACAAACAGAGGGTGGGAAAGGCCTCAGGTGGAAACTTTCTGGGACTTCTAGTTTTACTGTGAAATAATTTTGCACTATTTCTGAGTTGACCAGAGTTAAGACAGAACACTCAGTAGAAAGCTGTTACAATTTGATCCCAACTGGCAAGATAAACTTCCACATCCTGCAGTGTCAGAAATAACTTGCATTAAGAGTGCTGCCTAAGGCTTTCCTCTCCCCTCTTTGGGCTGAAAATCCAAGAGCGAGCGTACACACGTGTGTCAGAGGCCGAGAGGACTTAGCAGAGACAAGATTGAGCTCTGTCATGGTAAAGACTCCCAAGGACTTTATTGCCAGGGCAGTTACCAGTTCTTCCTCAATCAGTTCAGTAAGGATTGCTAGATGCTGGTGGCCTTTTCTGCCATAGGAAATGAGTGCTTCCCTGCTTATTGCTCTTCCTTTTTTTTTTTTTTCTAATGAAGCAGAAGCCAGGTCAATTAGTTGGAGAAGGCGAGAAGGCCGGCAGCCTGCTGGGAAATCTGCAAAGCTGAAACCAGTGTTAAGAGAGTCCTTAGACAAATTGCTGAATCTGCGCTCATTAACACCTACGGAAAATGCTTAAGCATGAGCTGAGGCACAATAAGCTGAAGGGACTTGTTAAACAAGTAAACTCTAGGATTTCACAAGCTGCCTCTCTCTGGAACTGTGAAAATACCAAGCAGACAGTATCATGAAAGTTCATCTGTTGCTTAGTCTAGCTTGTATCAATACAGTCGGACTATTTCTTGAAGTGAAAAAGAGCAAGACATTTCAGGACCTTTTGGGTTATATTTTCCACACTTCAGAGGCTAAACATTCATTTCCCAAAGTAAAATCTTGCATTTTGAAGCAAAGTATGTGAACAAAAAGTGAGAAACCCACAGCTGGGATTTATGAAAAGTCTTTTGAGGACATCATAGAGCTGATGACAGGCCCAATAGTTTCCAATTTCCAATACAATTCTGCAGATTGAGGAAATGCTGATAGTTGACATGCTGTAGTCTCTGTGTTATTGTTCCTTCTGAAGCAAATCCAAGACCCCTGAAAGCCTTTTCTCTCCCTTTCCTAAACAAACAGGAAAAATAGACGATGATGAGCTGAGGTCTGCATTTGTGAGCAGATACAGAGCAGTGGGGCTACAAATTAGGCCACTTTGTTAGCTGTTAGCATAAGACTGTAGCCACTGCAATAGGCCTATTCTCCTTCCTTTGTTCCTGGGAAGGAATATTGTCATCTGACTGAGTGGATCAATGTATCATTGTCCAGGACACTTTACATGTGAAATAATCTACCTGCTGCTGTGATACCTAGAAACGAATCAACCACCATGGCTTTGCCTGAGTTGACTGGTCCCAGGAGGGGGCTGTGAAAAATGCAACTTGTTTTCAGGTCAGCAGATGTAGCCAATGAGCTGTTCACTGGATTAATGATAAAGCAGGGAAGGACCAGTAGGGACAGCACACAAGGAATGCCTACAGGTTCAGCTGACTGCTTAAACTGTAGCATCCTGAAAACACTATTTTGCCCCTCGCTCCTGGGTCTATCAAAATCAACAACCACAAAAGGAAAGTATGAAAAAGAAGTGTTTTCAAGGTAAGAAAAGGAGACAACATAACTTGTCTTCCAAACCACAGTCAAACAGCTCCAAAAATGTAACAACAAATATGTTTATGCAAATCTCCCAGGATTAATTAATGCCCCTTGTATGCACATTTCTCTCATAGTCTCATCAGTGCTACGACAATCTGTCTGGGAAGGAGAATCACACAGCTGTTGCAAGTCACCATCAGAATTTCTTCGCTGTAACAGGTTACAGTTCTGATGACAAAGATGAAGTATAACAGGTGTGTGCCTTCATTTTTACCTTCAAAATAAATAAAACATTTATGGGGTAGTATTTATAGGCTTGCAGTTTTATCCTATTTCATCTATCTACGGCACAGGAAAAACTTTCTGCCCTTTAAGTTATGCAGAAAGAGTCATGAGGTACCTACTCATGATCAGGAGAGACATTTGTCTGGTTTATTTCCCAATAAACTCATAAAGTAGCAAATATTTTGGTCTGCCTGCAATGACTCTATGCAAAGACATGTGTGCATATTTGTTTCTAGAGCTGAATGAGTAATTGGAAACAAATCATTTATTTAACATGTTTTCCTTCAGCTGAATCTACAAAGAAATGCAGTGTAATTGGGAAAGCAGCTATGTGCCTCCCAATGCAGAGAGCCTTTGAGCAGAATTGATGTAAAAGTGGTCAACAAGTAATTCCTAAAGAAATGTCCTTTTTCTTTCAAAATCAGAGGGAAAAAAAGAGTGTATTTTCTGGTTTGGTTTGTCTTTTTTTCTCCCCTCCATTCAGGAAAAATACTTTATTATTATTTTATACTTTAAAATTGATTAATTTTATTTATTGACAAAAGCATAAGGGACACAGGTGTGGGAAGCATCTTTTCCAAAGGAGTTTTCAAAGGCTGGGACAAGGATCCATTGCACCAAAGAAGAGGAGACTGAACTCTGTAATGAAACCCCAGACAGCCTGGAATTTCTAGGGGTTCAAGACAGAATTTGTCTCTGCTTCCAGCCCCATGTCAGAGGTCCTAATATGTGTATGGTGGGGATATGGTACCTGACTCAGAACAGAATCACAGAATTGTTAGGGTTGGAAGGGACCTCAAGGATCATCTAGTTCCAACCCCCCTGCCATGGGTATGGACCCCTCCCACTGCACCAGGTTGCTCACAGCCACATCCAGCCTGGCTGCAAAAACTCCCAGGGATGAGGTTTCTATCACCTCTCTCAGCAACCTGTGCCAGTGTCTCACCACCCGCATGGTGAAGAAATTCTTCCTAACATCCAATCTGAATCTACCCATTTCTAGTTTTGTTCCATTGCCCCTAGTCCTATCATTACCTGACACCCTAAAAAGTCCCTCCCCAGCTTTCTTGTAGGCCCTCTTCAGATACTGGAAGCCCACAATTAGGTCTCCTTGGAGCCTTCAATTCTCCAGACTGAACAGCCCCAACTCCCTCAGTCTGTCCTCATAGGAGAGGTGCTCCAGCCCTCTGATCATCCTTGTGTCCCTTCTCTGGACAGCACATCCAGATCCTTCCTGTAATAGGGGCTCCAGAACTGGATGAATACCACTTCTCTCTGGTAAAGCACAGAATCCCACAGAATGTGGATGTTGGAAGGGACCTCTGAAGATCATTTAGTCCAGCTCCTGCCTGTTAAAGTAAGTTTGCCCAAGATCAAGTTGCACAGGGCAGAATGTTTTTTCCTGTGTTTCAGATAATTGAAATAGGATAAAATTACAAGCCTATAAATACTACTCCATAAATGTTTTATTTATTTTGAAGATAAAAATCACAGCACCCACCTCTTGTATTTGCCTTCAGAACTGTAATCTATCACACATGTCCAGGTGGGTTTTGAAAATATTTAGCAAGGCAGCCTGTTCCAGTGCTCCATCACCCTCAAGGTGAGTCCAGAGAAGAGCAACAAAGTTGGTGAGGGGTTTGGAACACAAGCCCTATGAGGAAAGACTGAGGGAGCTGGGGTTGCTCAGCCTGGAGAAGAGGAGACTCAGGGGTGATCTTATCACTCTCTACAACTACCTGAAGGGAGGTTGTAGACAGGTGATGGTCTCTTCTCCCAGGCAGCCAGTACCAGAACAAGAGGACACAGTCTCAGGCTGCACCAGGAGAGGTTCAGGTTGGATATTAGGAAGGAGTTCTATACAGAAAGAGTGATTGCCCATTGGAATGGGCTGCCCAGGGAAGTGGTGGAGTCACCATCACTGGAGGTGTTCAGGAGGAGGCTTGATGGGGTGCTTGGTGCCATGGTTTAGTTGTTTAGGTGGGTTGGATTGGTTGATGGTTTGGACATGATGATCTTGAAGGTCTCTCCCAACTTGGTTTATTATTCTATTCTATTTTATACCAGGAATTAAAACTCTCTGTCCCACATTCTTTGATAGCAGGGCCACTCTCCTTTATCACTGACAAAAGCTGCTGCAAGAACCATTGGCTGTGTGGTCTTGATGAAACAATAAAAGTAGAGGTCCACAGGAAGTGCATAGTCCAAGTGAGATTTGTAATTTAGCATCTCTCCTGGCTTTGAGCTTCCTCCATGGTGTCTTTACCTGGTCGTGGTACTTCTCACCTAAACAGTATTGGCTTGTTAGAACAGTAACAAAATACAAATTCATATGTTTAAGAAGTAGCTTAGAACTGAGTATGTTTTCTGCATCTCACTGAAAGTTAATGACCATGAACTCCACTGTCTGAAAAATTTATTTAGAGTGATGATTATGATAATGTCTCTGGGGATGCATTTGTCATTCATGCTTCTAAAGTGAGTCCTGTGGAAAACAAAGGTTGACACTTCTGTTTCCCTGTTCAATTAGCAGCATTAGCTGCTCTTAAAATATTAATCTTGCAACCTAAGTTGCAAAAGAACTTGTGGAAAGAAGACAGCCCGGGGCTAGAGGGATGCAGGAGTGCAAGATCTCGTTGCAATGGTGCTGTAATCTAGAATGAAAACATTTTTAATAGTTATGCTGCAGTTCTTTGATACCTTTTGTCTTGAGATTACAAAGCCTCTCACAAGCCTCAAAACCAGGGCTCATGTTCTCCTTAATGTTACAAGGCCACGCAGAGACAAATGATTCATTCCAGATGGTTGGGAGGATCAGAGGACCTAGGGAGAGTACAGTCTGGTGTCCTTCATCAAGCTCACTTTTCTTGCACTCTTTTCTCTATTTATTACATGAAAACACATCTGCTCCCTCATTTCATCCTAACTTCTTTATCCCTTACATGTGGAACGTTTTGGCCAGCTGTTCAGATGGCTTCCCACAGAACATTCAGGTACAACGGCTCCCTCCACGGCTGCCCACAGCTGGGACATCAAATAGAAAGTTTGCTACTCAAGATGCTGGGACTTTGGGATGTAGCACTTTGAAATTCAGATTGCCTCCTTATAAGAGCAAAAATAGAAACATGCTGCTTGCATTAACTCTTAGCACCATTGTAAATGAATTTCATCATCTTAGGCATTGCTTGAATGTATCCTGAGAGCCCCAGGTATGGAGGAGCTACAGTTTGCTTGGACACATGCTCATCTGGTAGGTGGCAGTCATGTTAGGTCCTTCATGCCTTCTGTATCTCCATGCTCCTGTCTGCTGCAGCTGCTGGCAGTGGCATCCTCAGCATCTGAACACAGGCAATTCCACTATCAAGGTGCAAGCACTGAACTTTGTGTACCATCCTTTGGTTTTGTTTGGGGGAACCTTGGCAATATTTAGGCTCCAGATGTGTTGAAAAATAATGGCTCAGTGCTGACCCAGATGGTCCCTTTGTCTCCTTATAGTCCTCTGTCTTTTACCTCTTGTCTTACCAAGGAAAATGCTGAATCCAAGAACCATTTTTGATTCTGCATTTACAAATGATCCAGTAAGGATATGGCTGATGAATGATCCCTGAAGACACTGCTGTAGTAACCTAAGTGACAAATAACAATAATTATGATAATAATGGAGATGGCATCTATTAGCAGAGACACTAATAGAGTTCTAGTAAGAATCACAACTGAGTGATGCTTTTTAATCAGAATTAATGACATGCGTTGAAATATGTTGTAGCAGGATGCTGTTGGTTCAGCAGCTGGTATCAAACAGAATCTCAGACCTCTCTCTAAGTGAGTTCAGGCCAAAAGGAATTAGTTAGAATACAGATGAGGAAATTCTTTAAAGCTGTTCTATCCTTAGGGAGAAATCCCTACATTTCCTTTGGGAAATCAATCTGCCTGTCTCTCTCTCTCTCTCTCTCTCTCCTTACCTATTTATTTATTCAGTTATTTATGTCCACATGTATGTGTATATGCATTTATTTATTTATTGAGTGTTAGAATGAACATGTGAATGCAGTATTTGCCATTTGGACCACTGGAAGATGTTAATGCATCTGTCTTTCCTGAATTGGTGTGTATGTGTCAAGCATGGAAAGTCTAAGCTTGTTATCACAATGTCATCATCCTCTTTCATCACTGAAACACAGGGTGCCCTGTAAAGGCTGCTAACAGAAGCCATGCACTAAGCACATAACAGTAAGGATCTTTTATGTCAAAGAAATCACTTGTTATTAGTGAAAAGTGCTAGTAATAAGTACAAATCCTCCTTGTACCACAAGATGACCTACAGCTAATCAATCAGTACAAGGCTAGGGTGACAAAAGAAGCTTTGCAATTGTTGTAAAATCTCCATTTGAATGTGGACATTCTGGTTCTGCTTGGGGAATATGTCCTACCAGCTCCTCTCTCTTCATATGAGATGCAGTGAAGCCACATCTTCACCTCTTCCAGAAACACTTGCCCTTTGTGGCTCCTTCCAGGGCCTAAAGAATGATGGGGAGGGACTGTTTACAAGGGCACATAGCAACAGGACAAGGGGCAATGGTTTTAAACTAGAGAAGGGTAAATTTAGGTGGGACACTAGGAAGAAGTTCTTTACCATGAGGATGGTGGGACACTGAAACAGGTTGCACAGAGAGGTGGTGAAGGCCCCATCCTTGGAGATACTCAAAGTAAGGCTTGATGGGACCCTGAGCAACCTGATCTAGTTGGGGATGTCACAGGATCCTCAGGGTGTCCCTGCTTACTGAGGGGGAGTTTGCCTAGATGGCCTCTAGAGGTCCCTTCCAGCCCAGTGCGTTCTGTGATCCTATGTCATAGTTTGCTCCCTCTAGCAACCTACCAGCACCACACATCACTGCTGTGCAATATCATTAATCAGTAGTATCAGCATCAGTGGAAGGTGACAGAGAAGTGACTGCCCTGATTGATTCACCGTTCTCTCATTAGGGTTCTGTCCCCTGATCTTAAATGGAGAACAGAAGGACAAACAAACAGTTGTTCCTACTCTCTTTTGCTTGCTGGACTGTCCACGCAATAGCCTCTGCTCTCTGGCAGGACTTCACTTTCCGTTAGGGGGCTGTGTCATCATGTCATCAGTGGATCACAATGCCTCTCTGCTAATGAGCAATCATGGGTTTCTTGATGCAAATCTCCTTGCATCCCTCCTTAATGATACCGAGTTTGTTACAATCATTGTTCTTCTGACACCCCATCTATTATGGCACCATGTATTTAGTGAGGGCTTTTATTTTTTAAACAACACCACCAAAGAAAAAAAAACAAAAGAAAATAATTATTTCACTCTGTTCTTGTTCCAGATGGCTTCTGTAATTAGTTTATTACTTTTGCAGATGTTGTATGAAAACTTCAGGATGTGAGCCAGCAATGGGGAGATGAAGCTAATGAAAGTGAGTTTTCAGTTGATTATTCGCAATGTTGAAATAAATGTGTTCTGTCTGTCAACTAAGTGCAATGCAGAATGCAAAGCATGTATCTGGAGCATTTGATTACAAATGCTGTGCTTTGTATCAAAGCCTCTGGCCTCAGGTCATGTTCGCGTCCCCAACTATAGGCAGGAGACAGGGAAAGGCTGTGCCTTTTTAGCCCAAAAGGCTAGGATATTGTCATCAAGAATAAGACTGCAGAGCCCCATTTCCAATTCCTAAATGCTAACTTTTTTCCAGCCTTACCTGGATCCTTTCTCTCCCTCCCTTCTCCAACCTCCAAAAATGAGCATGTCCCTATTTGCTTTCCCTGTCTACTTCCTTATACTTCAGTGGTTTTTACAACAGCTGCACCACAGAAACAGACCTCCTGCCCTCCGTTCATATGGTAATGAGGTGATCACATATTTACTAATTTTCTGGGATGGCAGTTATTTCATTAAGGGCAATTATTCATTCCCCTTTTGGATTTAGATTGCAATTTAAAACAAGGCAAAAAAGAGACTTGGGAGAACCTCCCTTGCATCAGAAAATAGCATTTCCCTCTGAAACACACCAGTATCCATTTGTAAGTCCTCCTGGATAGGTTTCAATGTTAATACCCTTGGCTGAAAATGCTTGGTGATTAATAGCATTGACTGGCTAGTTAAATACATGATCAACCTGGGAGCAGTCATGCTTCTCAAGTAACAACACTAATTGACAGAATGTTCAGCAAATAAAACTAGCTTAATGCTGTGCTAATATATAATTAAAATACCTGTAACTCTTTCCCCCACTGAGGACACAAGGCTGCCACAGAAATACCAACTGTTTCAGGTTAAAGAAAGGGATCAGGTTTAAAAAGCCTGATTTTTTTTTCTCTTTGAAGCCACCCCCCACCTCCACCCCATAAATAGCCACAGCGGTAATTTTGTATTCAGAGGTGCCAGCAAACACAAGACCATTTCATTTTACAGTTGCTCCCACACATTGTGCCTGCAAACAGGAGGTGATGTATATTTAAAGAGCTGCTCCTTGGCATCCTCCCTTTCTGCCCGAAACGTGTCCCACCTACAGCTCAGGGACATGCATTATTTACTGCCAAATGAAAAGCGAGGGCGTTTAGAGAGGATACTTTGGTGGTGTGTGTGGAGGTGAGAAAATTCAGCCTTTCATAGATGGCTTCTCCCTCTCCTGTGGGCTAATCCGTGCTGGCCAGACCAGGGCTGAGCACCACGGAGGCTTCTGTGCAGCCTGCTGGTGCACTGCAGTGCAGGGATCATCCTGCACTTAGGCAAGACATCAACTTCATATTTCTCAGACTTATTGTCCTGCCTTTAATCTTGCCCCCCCCCCATCCCTTCTTCAGGCACAGAATAGAAAGGATGGCAATGCACATTCAAATGTAGTGCACATCCTGAGTTTCAAGTGCTGTGCAGTGCTGCGGTCCAGATCTTTCACCATCCCTGAAATCAGGAGCAGAGGGGAGACATTGATCCTGTATGTGTGCATTGCACTGAGTTGTCAGACAGAGAACAAAGCAGTGTGATAATTTCCTCTCACCTTCCACTGGCAACACATTTTGTGTTACACCAGAATTACGATGTGTAGTTCCCCAGCTTTGCTGGCACTGCAGCAGATATTAATCAATGTGTGCTTTCCATCGAACTATTTGTTTTATCCAGATATGTTATTAACCTCCTTTCCATCAATCCAATGAAGGCCAGAGCTCTTTGGAAGTGTGTGTGTGTGTTCACTGCTTTCACAGAGGGTATAGTAAAAAAATTAAAACTCCATAAAACATTAGGTCAGGTTCGTATCAGTATAACATTTTTTTTTTCTGCAGCTAGTGGAAAGGCAAAAGGAAGGCAGAATACAGCCCTTCCCGTAGGAAAGCACTAAATATGTGTCTGATTTTGGAGCTCTATTACAGAATATAGAATTAACCAGGTTGGGAAAGACCTCTGAGATCATTCAGTCCAACCTATCACCTAACACCATCTAATCAACTAAACCATGGCACCAAGTGCCTCATCCAGTCTCATTTTAAACACCTCCAGGGACGGTGACTCCACCACCTCCCTGGGCAGCCCATTCCAATGGCCAATCACTCATTCTGGGAAGAATTTCTTCCTAACATCCAGCCTAAACCTCCCCTGGTGCAAGTTGCCAGCCTAAACCTCCTCTGGTGCAAGTTGAGACTGTGTCCTCTTGTTCTGTTGGTGGTAGCCTGGGAGAAGAGACCAACCCCCACCGGGCTACAACCTCCCTTCAGGTAGCCGTAGATGGCAACAAGATCTCCCCTGAGCCTCCTCTCCTCCAGGCTAAACAAGAGGAAAAAAAAGAAGAAATTAATTACATTCATTAATTAAGGTAGCTTATAGGATAAAAACATAATTAGAATAGGAAAAAAAAATAGAGATAGCATAAGGGCTACCAATAGCAATATTTTGGAGTATGGAAGTAAAGAGAGGAAGCAGGAGCAAGAAATGGAACTATCAGAAACTTAAATGCTGTGTAAAAATACTATAGCATGAGTCCTGCCCTAAAGATCAACTCCCTGGACAGAAAAAGAAGTATTTCTCTCTCTCTCTTATTTATTTATTTATTCTCCTCCCCTAATTGGAAGACATGATTGGGATGAAGTGACTTACTGGAAATCAGTCTCTGTAGGATGCCCATGACTTATCTCCAAGTGTGGGGCGTTGTCTGCTTCTTTAGAAGATTGGTCACCTCTTTCTATAGAAGGAAAAAAAAAGATCAAGCAGAAATAGCTATCAGCTCCTTAACTGCAGGGTGCTTGGAGGACAGGGATAGATACAATGAAGATAAATTGCTGGAATAATGGAAAGTATGAAATCTGATTGATTTTTATACAGATATTGGCTCACTAAGGTTTTGGATTACAGTCAAGTCTTTCTATTGCACAAAAAAGTGAGGAAGGTTTTGTTAATAGCTCTATATGTTCATAAAGATAGTAAATTAAATCACAATTGCAAAATATTCCCCATTTAACAGCAATTCCTATCTCAAAAACAACTCCCTTCCTCTCTTTTTATTTTCATCATTCTTTGGCTGCTGCTTGGACGTGCTGTGCAGCAGTGTTACAGAGCTGACATCTGTTGTGACGTGCTTACTCTTATAAACAGGCCTATCACTAGGACCAGGCTCTGCCTTTTTTTCTTTCTTCTGTTGCTGTTTTCCACTGATTTTACTTTTTCAGGTAGCAAAAGAAAAAGAAGGAAAGAATAATTAAAAAAACCCAAAACAACAAGCGACAACAACAATACAACAACCCTCAAACTTTGCAGTCAATTTGCAAGATCTTAGATTATCCACCAGTGCACTGGTTCAGGTGGGGAGGTGAAGGATGTGTTACTACGGACCCAGCTGTGAGACAGATGTTGAAATACTTCTGTGGCCGGTTGACGTTGCCCCCTTAAGAAAGGGAATATGGTGGACGGAAGTTGGTAAACGGAAGGAATAGTCTAAACTAATTTCATTGGACGAGTGGGAGGAAGCACCCTGAAGTGGGAGTGAAGTGGATATTTCCAGCACTTCTCAGTCAGTCTTGCTTCCGCCTTTCTACGGTGCGGCTGCTCTCTGTCCCTGTGCTGGGCTTTCTGCCAAGGCTCCGGCCTTGAGAGAAAAACTGATAAGGCCTGTATTAACTCCTTTCCAATTAACACAAAACTGCTTTTAACTTCTTTCTTTCGCTCTCTCTCTCTTCTAACCTAATCTGGGGAAAGGGGGGAAAGAGGGGAAAGAGGAGGTGGGGAACCCCCCTCTCTGCCGAGAGGGGTTCACTCTCATTTCTGTGTTACTCTGTTGTATATCTTTGTATATATTGTAGATATTGTAAATTTGTAAATAATCCCCTGCATTCCCTACGTTACTTTGTAAATATACCTCCACTGCTTTGCTAATTCAGCTTGTGAGGTTTTTTTTTCTTTCCCTTCAATTTTTTTTCCCTTTTACTTTACAAGGGGGAAGGGAGGAGGCTTCTTGGTCTTACCCCTTCCAAACCCACTACATTTTTTTTTATTGGCGCCCAACGTGGGGCAGATAATTAGCTTAATTTATTATTTGATTGATTTAGTGTTTTCTAGCTGAATTAGCAAACATGAAGGTATTGTGGTTTGTGGAGCGATTGTTCTTTTCAATTTTTGGGGCTCTGGTTTACAGATATTGCTTGGGTTTGATTTTGGATTACCTGGGTAAATATTTGGTGCGGACAATTTATACGTGGGTTATGTATAAAGTTAAATTATGGTATGGAAAATGTATTAATTTATTATGGCCAGTGAGATACAGGAATGTTACCTCCACCACTCTCCCAATTGAGATAAAGGGTTTTAAGATTCCGCCTGAGGAGACAGTAACTTTAGGTGATGCCTGGGATCCAAAGGTGATTTATTTCATGTGTATAATCCTGCTCTCAGTGATAATTAACGTGTATCTCCTGATTTCTTTACGGCGAGAGAGAAAGGTGTCCAGAGCTTGTTTTGTTATTAAAACTAGATCAAAAAGAAAACGCCGTGGCTCTCGATCAGTCCCAGAGTCATCTAGTGACGAGGACTGTGGAGAACCTGTGTCAGTTAAAAAGAAGGCTAAAAAGTTAATTGGTAAAGCAGCTCTAAATGACTTTGCTGATTCTAGCAAGCAGCCAAGGGCATCGGCTGGTATCAACATGGCACCTACTCCTTCTCCCACTCCTTCTCCTTCTTCTTCTTCTCCATCGGCCAGTAATGGAGCAACGTCACTTCCACCCACTCCCTCGGTGGGACCGGAAGTCACTGCCCCAGCAGCTGATTTATCTCAGGACCTGTCAGCTTCCATTAAGGTGGCTGTAAATTCAAACACAGCTCCAGTTAAGGTGGCTTCTTTAAAGACTAGAGCTGCAAAGGCCCAAGATGGAGAAGAAGAGGTGGAGACTGATCCTGGTGAGGGGCCCTCTACTCTAAAAGATCCTGCTCAGGAGGAAGAGAAGGTTTGTTTTAAAGATCTAGCTAACCTAGTGAGATCAAAGCAGGATAGAGATGAAGCTAGGAAAGCAGCCGGCAAAGGTGGTTCTCAGCTTAAAGAGATCCTTAGGAGAATGACAGCAGGATTTTATGGGCAAAGAATTCAGGGAGATGAAGATGATATTACAGACTGTTCTTCCCCAAGGGAGGAATTGCGAAATGTCCGTAAAGATTTCACCAGGGCAGATAAGGAGCCAGTTCTAGCTTGGCTTAGTAGGTGTTATGATACAGGTGCTTCAGCTCTAACAGTTGGAGACAAGTCAGCAGCTCAGTTAGGAACTCTCTCAAGGGACAATGGAATAGATAGACATCTAGGCGAAGCTCTCGGTAAGGTTAATCTGTGGATACGCCTCTTAATAGCGGTTGCCCTGAGATACCCTTCCCGAGATGATCTTCCCTGGAATCCTAAACCCTGGACTACCATAGATGAGGGAATTAAGCGCTTGAGAGAATTTGCTGTTAGAGAGCTACTCTATGGTGAACATGAAACTCTGAATCCTGATGACATTCCTGTGGGTATTGGTCTTGCTAAAAAGATCATCAAACTTGCTCCTTCTAATTATGCAAACATTCTGGCAAGCAGAATCGTGTCAAGAAGTTATGGTGGAGCTTCTCCTACGGTTGGCCAATTCAGTGATCAAATGAGACAATTGGAGGATAGCATGACACGTGGTTCTTTGGTTTCGGCCATTAAAACTATGTCTGGTGATATTCAGAATTGCATAAGAGAGTTAAAAGATTCCATATACCAATTGGCACAGAAGGATAATTTCAATTCTTCCTCCAGGTGGGTACAAGTTTCATCTGTGAGGAATACACGTCCTCCAAGGAGGTCATTCCAAAACAGGTCATTCCAAAACAGGTCGTTCCAAAACAGACCACCAAGGCAATCCCGTAGAACTATTTGGATAACTCTGCGTGATCAGTTTGGTGAGAACATGAACCGCTGGGATGGCCAACCAACTTCTAATCTTTTCAGGAGACTGAGGGAATTGCAAAGTGGCAGAACCCAAGGTAGCAATACCAGAAGGGTAGCTGTTACTTCCACAGTTCCCCAGAACGACTCTTATGGCTCCAACAGTGGCTCCAGTTATAACATGCAAAGTTATAACCCTGCACAATATGTGCAATGCACATGTGCACATGTTCCCCATAACTAGGGGTGCCCTGCCTCCCGCCAGGGGGAGGAGAGGGATAACAGAGATAATAGAATCTATTGGGATGTGTACATCCAGTGGCCTGGCACTTCACAATTTCAGAAGTACAGGGCCTTGGTTGACACAGGAGCTCAGTGCACCATAATACCATCAAATTATCAGGGATCAGAGTCTATAACTATTCTGGGAGTCACTGGTGGATCTCAAGAGTTAAGTAAGGTAGAGGTTAATATAAGTTTAACTGGTAAACAATGGAGGGAGCATACAGTTGTGACCGGACCTGACGCACCCTGTATTTTGGGAATTGATTTTCTGAGAGAAGGGCGTTTCAAGGACCCTAGAGGTTACAAATGGGCTTTTGGAGTAGCTTCAATGGAAGTTGATGGACAAAAATTGAAGCTGTCTGCCAGACCTGAGCTTTCTGATGAATCTGCAGTTGTGGGACAACATAAGATACAGGACATTAAGTTGCCGGTTGCTTCTCAGACTGTGCATCACAGACAATACAGAACCAACCGTGACTCTTTGTTGCCCATTCAGAATCTGATTCGTCAGTTGGAAAGTCAGAAAGTCGTCAGCAAAACTCATTCACCTTTCAACAGTCCAGTGTGGCCTGTGCGGAAGCAGAATGGAGACTGGCGTCTGACAGTAGACTACCGAGCCCTAAATGAAGTGACACCACCTATGAGTGCAGCAGTACCAGACATGATGGAGCTACAGTATGAGCTGGAATCCAAAGAGGCCAAATGGTATGCTACCATAGACATTGCTAATGCATTTTTCTCTATTCCCATAGCAGAGGAATGCAGGCCTCAGTTTGCTTTCACCTGGAGAGGAATCCAGTACACTTTCAACAGATTGCCAATGGGCTGGATCCACAGCTCAAGCATCTGTCATGCAGTGATCCACGATGCTCTGGAGAAAGGCGGTGCTCCAGAACACATCCAGTTCATCGATGATATCATCGTCTGGGGTAAAACTGCTGAGGAAGTCTTCAAGAAAGGTAACAAAATCATTGACATTCTTCTGAATGCAGGTTTTGCCATCAAGCGAGACAAGGTGAAAGGACCTACCACAGAGATTCAATTTCTGGGAGTGAGGTGGCAAGATGGACGCCGACACATTCCAGTGGATGTGGTAAATAGAGTCTCTACCATGGCAAGTCCCACAAACAAGCAAGAGACCCTACGTTTCTTAGGGATAGTGGGATTTTGGAGACTGCACATTCCTGGATACAGTCAGATTGTGAAACCTCTGTATGATGTAACTCGAAAGAGAAACCATTTCCACTGGGGACCTGAACAACAAGCAGCCTTTGACCAGATAAAGCAAGAGGTGATTCAAGCAATGGGTCTGGGACCTGTCCGAGATGGTCCAGACATTAAGAACATTTTGTACACGGCTGCAAGTGACAATGGTCCAACCTGGTGCTTGTGGCAAAAAGCTCCAGGTGAGACACGTGGACGACCTCTTGGTTTCTGGAGTCGAGGTTACAGAGGTTCAGAGGCTAACTATACTCCAACAGAGAAAGAAATCTTAGCTGCCTATGAAGGAGTAAAAGCATCCTCTGAAGTGATTGGAACTGAATCACAACTTCTCTTAGCTCCCAGATTACCAGTTTTGAATTGGATGTTCAAAGGCAAAGGATCCACACCACATCATGCCACAGACTCAACCTGGTCTAAGTGGATGGCTCTGATAACACAGAGAGCTCGAATGGGAAATCTTGAAAGACCTGGTCTAGTGGAGGTGATCTCAAGTTGGCCTGAAGGCATCAACTGTGCCAAACCTCCAGAGGAGAAAGTAACTCGTGCTGAGGAAGCTCCTCCTTACAATGACCTTTCTGATGATGAAAAGAAATACGCTTTGTTCACAGACGGTTCCTGTCGTCTTGTTGGAAACAAGCGAAGGTGGAAGTCTGCAGTGTGGAGTCCAACACGCCGAGTTGCAGAGGCAAAAGATGGAGAAGGAGAATCCAGTCAGTTCGCAGAGGTAAAAGCTGTCCAGCTAGCTCTCGACGTAGCTGAACGTGAGAGATGGCCAAAGCTTTATCTCTACACCGACTCATGGATGGTAGCCAATGCTCTATGGGGTTGGCTAAAGAACTGGAAGAAGAGTGGTTGGCAGAGAAAAGGAAAACCCATTTGGGCAGCCAACCTGTGGCAGGACATTGCTGATCGAATCGAGAGAATTCCAGTGAAAGTGAGACACATTGATGCTCACATTCCTAAGAGCAAAGCTACTGAGGAACAGCAACACAACCATCAGGCAGATCTAGCTGCAAGAGTTTCTCAAGTAGACATGGACTCTAATCTTGATCTCGACTGGAAACACCGAGGTGAGATATTCTTAGCTCGGTGGGCTCACGATTCGTCAGGACATCAAGGCAGAGATGCAACATACCAATGGGCTCGTGACAGATCCATAGACATTTCCATGGATGCTATCACACAAGTCATCCATGACTGTGACATTTGTGCTGCTATTAAGCAGGCAAAACGACTTAAGCCCTTGTGGTATGGTGACAGATGGTCCAAGTACAAGTATGGTGAAGCTTGGCAAATTGACTACATCACTCTACCACGTTCTCGTTCTGGTAAGCAATACGTGCTTACTATGGTAGAGGCAAACACTGGATGGTTGGAAACTTATCCAGTTCCACATGCAACTGCACGCAACACCATTCTCGGTCTGGAGAGACAAATCCTGTGGAGACACGGAACTCCAGAGAGGATTGAGTCAGACAACGGAACTCATTTCAAGAACAACCTTGTAAAGAACTGGGCAAAAGAGCACGGTATTGAGTGGATATTCCACATTCCCTACTATGCACCAGCTTCAGGGAAGATTGAACGCTACAACAGTTTGTTGAAGACCACTCTCAAAGCCATGGGAGGTGGATCTTTGAAAAACTGGGAAAAACATTTAGCACAAGCAACCTGGCTGGTAAATAGTAGAGGTTCAGTGAACCGAGCTGGACCTGCACATTCAGATTTGCTACGGAAAGTAGAAGGTGATAGAGTTCCTGTTGTTAGAGAAAAGAATCTGTTAGGTAAAACTGTTTAGGTATTTTCACCCTCAGGAGAGGCTAAACCTGTCCGAGGGGTGGTTTCAGCTGAAGGTCCGGGTCACACTTATTGGGTAATGCAAGAGAATGGTGAAATTCAGTGTATTCCACAAAGAAATTTAACTTTAGCTGAAAGAGGTTAATTTCAAACTGTTGTATAGCTACATCGCGTCCAAAGGAAGAATCAACGAGGAGTCTACGGTGCACGAACCCTGAGATCCCTGAGAGCCCTGAGTCAACTAAGAGACCCTGAGATTTCCCTGTTTCCCTTTTCTTCGCTTCATCGGTGAAGAAATGAACTGTTTTCCATTTTTCTCATTTTCTGATTTTCTTGGACTTTTGAATCATCTACATCTGAGCATAGCCGGAATGGACTATGAACTTTACTCACGAACTGTAAATATCGTTTTGGATTAGATGGACAGTATGAACAGCCAATGAAATTGTTTAGAAGGGGTGGACTGTGGCCGGTTGACGTTGCCCCCTTAAGAAAGGGAATATGGTGGACGGAAGTTGGTAAACGGAAGGAATAGTCTAAACTAATTTCATTGGACGAGTGGGAGGAAGCACCCTGAAGTGGGAGTGAAGTGGATATTTCCAGCACTTCTCAGTCAGTCTTGCTTCCGCCTTTCTACGGTGCGGCTGCTCTCTGTCCCTGTGCTGGGCTTTCTGCCAAGGCTCCGGCCTTGAGAGAAAAACTGATAAGGCCTGTATTAACTCCTTTCCAATTAACACAAAACTGCTTTTAACTTCTTTCTTTCGCTCTCTCTCTCTTCTAACCTAATCTGGGGAAAGGGGGGAAAGAGGGGAAAGAGGAGGTGGGGAACCCCCCTCTCTGCCGAGAGGGGTTCACTCTCATTTCTGTGTTACTCTGTTGTATATCTTTGTATATATTGTAGATATTGTAAATTTGTAAATAATCCCCTGCATTCCCTACGTTACTTTGTAAATATAGCTCCACTGCTTTGCTAATTCAGCTTGTGAGGTTTTTTTTTTCTTTCCCTTCAATTTTTTTTCCCTTTTACTTTACAAGGGGGAAGGGAGGAGGCTTCTTGGTCTTACCCCTTCCAAACCCACTACAACTTCTCAGGAATTTTTTTTTTCTTCACGATCCAAATCAAAATCAGTAGGACAGAAAAGCCATAGGGGGGACATTATGCCAAGACACTGTTGCAGCAATGCCTCTCAGAGTTCAGAGTGTGGCTTAGCCTGTTTAGTCTTTTGTGCTGTCGATCTAATCCTCGCTAGCTCTCATCCCAGCCCAGAGCCATTGCTTTTCAATAGCCCTCAAGAGTTGTTTTGCTGACAGTCTTCCCAGTCTGACAAATCTTTTGTGCGCTTGAGCTGGGCTGACACACTGATCCTTTCATTTGTACCCACCTTCTAGTTCACATCTTAGTGAAAATTGATTCTTTAGCATTTTCAAGTGCTGGCAGCAGAGACCTTTCACTTGCCACCATCATCCAGATGAGGAAGCATCCCCAAGTGATCTGCTGCAGGCATCTGTGAAATGGTTGCAAGCTTGAGAACAAATTAAAAACATGTTGGGAGGTGAAAATAGCAGGGGTCACCACTGTCACTCACCTTCAAGTCTGACAAGCTGTGAAAGTTTAATTTGAAAATTCTGCTGTTGGCTCAGTATCACCTCACAAAAGGGTTGGTGCCAAGTGACCCTTTTCAATAGCATTCTAGGCTCAGTGTACAGCCTGGCAAAACTAACAAGCCAGCATTTGCTAGCACTAACTTCACAGTTTTGCTGGGATTAACTGCATAGTACACTACCCCTTTTAGATGGACTAAACTCCTTAGGATTCCTTACCTACATAAAAGGTTCTTTAAGCATCAGATAAGAGTTGATTATAAGGCAGATCCACAGCATATCATTAACAATTTCAGTCTTCAATTATCTTAATGCTTGAATCACTTTTAATGGTGGAAGGGAGGCTTGGCTAAGGGGTTAGGTCAAGGCTGATCCTAAACCTTGAGGAAAATTGCACTTGTGTCTGAATTTCATGGCTTCAATATGGACTTTATGGGCCATATGATGGCCTCTGTGATGTGTCATTCTCTCTTTTGCATTGGACTTGTTCTATAGTTAATGGCTTAACGCTTTTGAGTTGGCACCTTTAGTACAGGGGATTGTATTTCTCTTCACATGGTTCATGAACAGAAAAGCAGAGCTCTGAAAAATACAGCTCATCTTCTAAAGCTTACAGCTTATCTTGCTAAAGGAAAAAGACTGTAGCATGTTAAACAGCCTTTAGGGATAGTCTCTTTTACTATGTTATTGAGTCTTGTTCAGAGTGATCTGCATCTCCAATGGAATATTTTTTTTTCTGGTTGTGTAATTAACCTGAGTTAAAAGTCTGCAAAATTCAGGATCTAAGTGTGACAAATGGCCTCTAAAGCCAACATGAAATCTAAGGCCCAGGACACTCCAGATCAAAAAATTCCCTGTCTCACCTATGATAAAAATCTCAGAATCAGGACAGGATCAAACATCTGTAACTACTGTAAAACGTTGGAGCATTATGGTGCTTTTAGTGTCACAAACATGAGATCATCTGCTCAGATAGCAGACAGAGTTGAACCTTTCTATCAGAGAAAAGTCAACAAATCAAAGTGACACAGCCCTAAAAAGAAGTCAAGGATAAAAATACCAAGATACTTTTCTACTGATTTGAAATCACCACATGAAGTGAGCAAGAAGGAAGGAAGGATCCTAATAAAAAGAACCAGGTTCTGGTCTGGAGGAATTTCACACTTCAGGGAGGTTGCTTTACAATCTAGAAGAGGGATTTAGTCATGGACTGATTAAAAGCTGAGGCTTGAAAATTGTTTAGTGTTATGTATAATTACTTTTCTAACGATATCAGGAAATTATTTAAATGCAAATTAAACTCTGCTGCCAGAAGGTAGATATATAGCAGTGAATGGAACTGTTTTAGCAAACAACATAATTTTAGGAAAATTACCTTACTTGTCCTGGGGAAAAAAAAAAAAAGGAAAAGGATGGGTACGGAATTAGTGGTACCAATAATGTCATATCACTAAGATCAGTGATTGTTATTCTCTAGGATTTGGGTTGCCATAAAACGTCTCTAAAATGAGTAGCAGTGGTTACTAAGGAAATCTGAAAGGACACATTTGAAATGAAACAATTTCCCTAGCTTTCTCGTAAAACAAAGCATATATCACCTAACACCAGCTGGTTGGAAGGATGGGTGGAAAGCTGAGAAGGTTATAAACCATAAACTTCTGTCCTTTTGGCTCCCAAAACTAGTTTTTTTACACATGTCACCAAATTTGTCTGAACTTTGCTGCAGAGTTGATTGCTATTTTAGTTGGGGAAGTTCATAGAAACCACTCAGGTTCCATACTGTGCCTCTCTGAGACACCTTATGAAAGTCACAAGAGGTCCTTCTAGGACCTTCAAAGCAAGCAAAATAAAAACCCCACACCTGAAAAAATAAAGAAATTAAATTAACTCAGGTTAATTTAATACAGCATACTGTAGGTGGGAAGTAATTTTTTTGGCTATCATGAGAGGACAGGACTCTACTGACTCTCTATCAGGCTTTCCTGCAGGGCTATTGCAGGCTATACCACTGGCCCTGCAACATAATTCAGGGATTTAAGCTTGTCACATGGTGGCACTTTAATCATAGAACCAATAAGATTGGAAAAAACTTCAGAGATCATCAAGTCCAACCTGTCACCCAAGACCTCATGACTACTAAACCATGGCTTCAAGTGCCACATCCGATCCCCTCTTGAACACCTCCAGGGACAGTGATTCCACCACCTCCCTGGGCAGCACATTCCAATGGCCAACAAGTCTTTCTGGGAAGAACTTTCTCCTCATCTCAAGCCTAAACCTCCCCTGGTGCCGCTTGAGACTGTGTCCTCTTGTTCTGGTACTGGTTGCCTGGGAGAAGAGACCAACCCCCTCCTGGCTGCAACCTCCCTTCAGGTAGTTGCAGAGCAATAAGTGGTAGGGCAATAAGGTCTTCCCTTCTCCAGGCTAAACAACCCCAGTGCCTCCTCTTACTGCCACATAAGTTCCATCTCTGATGTCCAGACGGTCCAACCCAGTAAGTGGACACAGGAAATAGTGTATTTCATACCCACAGTATCACAGTATTGCTTAGGTTGGAAAGGACCTCGAGGATCATCAAGTCCAACCTATCAACACAGACCATGGCACCAAGTGCCACGTCCAATCTCCTCTTGAACGCCTCCAGGGTTGATGACTCAACCACCTCCCTGGGCAACCCGTTCCAATGACGAATGACTCGCTCGGTGAAGAACTTCCTCCTCACCTTGAGCCTAAACCTCCCCTGGTGCAGCTTGAGACTGTGTCCCCTTGTTCTGGTGCTGTTTGCCTGGGAGAAGAGACCAACCCCTTCCCGGCCATAACCACCCCTCAGGTAGTTGCAGAGGGCAATGAGGTCACCCCTGAGCCTCCTCTTCTCCAGGCTAAACAATCCCAGCTCCCTCAGCCTCTCCTCATAGGGCTTGTGTTCAAGGCCTCTCACCAGCCTTGTTGCCCTTCTCTGGACACGTTCAAGTGTTTCGATGTCCTTCTTAAACTGAGGGGCCCAGAACTGGACACAGGACTCAAGGTGCAGCCTAACCAATGCAGAGTACAGGGGCACAATGACCTCCCTGCTTCTGCTGGCCACACTATTCCTAATGCAGGCCAGGATGCCATTGGCCCTCCTGGCCACCTGGGCACACTGCTGGCTCATATTCAGGTGGCTGTCGATCAGCACACCCAGGTCCCTCTCTGTTTGGGAGCTCTCCAGCCACTCCGACCCCAGCCTGTAGCTCTGCATGGGATTGCCGTAGCCAAAGTGCAGCACTCGGCACTTGGACTTGTTGAATGCCATCCCATTGGACTCTGCCCATCTGTCCAGTAGGTCGAGGTCCCTCTGCAGAGCCTTTCTACCCTCTAACTGACTAACATCTGCAATACACATACATCCTGCACCCTATAAATTCATCTGCAAAGTCTTTCTCTTTCTCCCCTCTCTGCTCGTGTGGGAGATGCTCCCTGTCAGGTAATGGTGCAGAAGTATCTCAAGGTCTCTTAGGCCTGGCTAGGCCTAATGTCAGGAGGGGAAGGGGGAGGCAGTGTCAGACATGGCCATCCTGAGACTGGGGGGGAAGAAAGAGTCCTGGGAGCTTTGTGTATACCCTCATGTGGGGAGATGGGAAGTGTTGGGGACCTTTAGGTGCGCTGGTAGGGACTCTGTATACTTTGGGATTCTTTTGTCACTATGATGGTAGCTTCTGTAAAACACTTGCTGCTTTCCCATTTAAAATTCCCATCCTCTTGCAATCCATTTGTGTGAGTGTGATTCCTTTTGCCTCTCTCAGGGGCAAGAGAGGATCTGTCTGGCCTCAAACCAGGACACACACTCAGACCTTTGCTTTTCCCTGGGATTTTAGAAAGGAAAAAATGAGAAGGTTTTATTGTAAAATGATACCTTTAGGGGTCAAGACTTAAGCAATTCCGGTTGGCTTGCTCAGGCTGCTTTGGCACCAACTTTCAGTGGATGTGGTTGGGAGACTCTTAGTTTTACAAAATGGGGTTTACTCAAACAGATTTGTGAAAGAGCCAAATGATTAGGAGAAGCATTACAAGAATGTGTGGAGAGGTGATAGGTTAGCTTCTGCCCTGTAGTGCTTTCTGTCAAGCCTTCTGTGGAGGTTTTGGCTTTAGCCCTATGAGGAGGGGCTGAGGGAACTGGGGTTGTTTAGCCTGGAGAAGAGGAGGCTCAGGGGAGACCTTATTGCTGTCTACAACTACCTGAAGGGAGGTTGCAGCCAGGAGGGGGTTGGTCTCTTCTCCCAGGCAACCAGCACCAGAACAAGAGGACACAGTCTCAATCTGTGCCAGGGGAGATTTAGGCTTGAGGTGAGGAGAAAGATCTTCACAGAGAGAGTTATTTGCCATTGGAATGTGTTGCCCAGGGAGGTGGTGGAGTCACCGTCCCTGGAGGTGTTCAGAAAGGGATTGGACGTGGCACTTGGTGCCGTGGTTTAGTAGTCATGAGGCCTTGGGTGACAGGTTGGACTTGACGATCTTTGAGGTCTTTTCCAACTTTGTTGATTCTATGATCTCAGAAATGGGTTTCCTTGTGTCCAGGGAAAAATTTGGAAAACATTTTTGTCAAGGATCACTGGAAACTTCCATCCTCACAGCCCTTCTGGTGATGTTCTAAAAAGGGGGGGACATAGTGACAAAAACAAATGAAGCCTTCCCTGAAGATTGTTTCACAGACTTCAAATTTCACTGAGCTTCCAGGAGAGCTGGTGATTTAACACTGCATCAACACACTTGCATCCAATGTCTAGGAGTCAATCACAGGTAGAGGATGTGGGCAGGGAGCCCAGTTCTAGGTGCTTTGTATGCCTGAGAAGAGCTGAGGTAGGGGCCCTGGGAAAGGGAGATTCAGCTGGCTATAGAAGTGACACAGGGCAGGAAGCAGCAAGAGAAAATCAACCAGAGTTAAAGACCTTCTTGCTTCTGGCTGGCATTTCCACCCTCCTGTTAAGAGAGCATCAGAGACAGGCAGAGAGGTGAAAGGGGATGTTTTTTATGGTGGTAGCACCCCTCATGGACCCTTCGTGCACTGGATTCATACGTCTGTGTACAAATGCCTATGGCCAAATGCTTCTCTGGGGTGCATTGTAAAGCATGCAATTGCTAGACATTTCCCACACCTCCCAAGCAGCCTGCTGAGACAGCTGCTGAAAGACAAATGCCAGTAGCAATCAATGCCTGGCTAGTAATATCTCTTGTAACTGTGTGCCCAGGAAAAAGATTCCCCTGTTGCCTGTAGTGCCACTGACTTCCAAAGGCAAGAGAACATCTGAGATGAGATCCGTACGCTGAAACCTGAGGTGTAAGTGTGTCTTGCATCAATATAGGGGAGATTTGGGACCAATCTGCCTTCTCTCCCCTTCTTATCTTCCCCATTTCCACCAGCCTGCACCTGTGTCTTCCTGGCACATGAATACCCAGGGGGTGTGGGGAAGTGGCTAGTTTTGTGTGTGCTTGGAGAACTTCCCGTTCCTTATTTGTGTGACTTGTGAAGGCCTTTTGCTGACTCATTGCGTTAAGAATGTCTTTACTGAGGGGACTGAAGCACATTGTACAGAAGCAAAGTTATAAATGTTGATCAGGTTAGAGCAGCCAGGTGTACACCACATGCAAAAAGCACTTACTGAAGACAAAAGCCCAAACTAATATGTTGCATTATACAAAAGCCTTGCAATATGCTGAGGCTTCTTTATGTCAGCCTGGCATCAGAAAAGAGTTTAAAACTATTGTTTTGCCTAAAGAGACTTCTTCAATAGGCCACAAGTGCACACATGTTTATTCATATTGAAAATTAAACTACCTAACAGAGCCTATGGGAAGCATAGGGTGAGACAGAGCTTCTCTGAGAGAATGTAAATTTACTGCCAGGGGGCTGGGGAGACTCTGTGCACTGTGGGGGTAGGCTGTGGGGCCATGCTGTCATATAAGCATTGTTATCCCCTCTTGCTCCCAAAAGCTGAGACCTGCTTCCCCTCTGAGAAGGGTTATATGGGAAATAAAAGGCTGTAATACAAAGACAAGTGATCACTCAGCAAAAATCTGTCAGCCATTTGATCAGGGGAGGCCAAATTCTTGAGGCAGGAATCAAGCTCCCAGTGAAATGATGACTTCTGCTGACAAACCAGCTTCTTGTTGAAGATTTTTTGACAGCTTGGTCCTGAATGCCTGTTCTCACAAGATTTTTGTTTTGGCTTCTGGCTCTAGCCTGAAAGAATTGGTAGAGGAAGGTCATGTTTACCTAGTAATTTATAATTTATATAGCTAGAATTTTAGGGGAACTATTTTGATATGACATATGGATTTTACTATGAAGTCTGACAAGCTGTCATGATGGAGGAAGGGACCCTGTCCTTTGTTTACCTCTGCAAACAAAATGCCACAGCACTTGGGTGGGATGCTGATAACTTGAGATGCATGCTGCCTCTGGCAGAAGGCTGGATGGAGCATTTCAAAGGTGTGCCCAAGGGTGTTACAGCTGAGCTGCATTCTTTCTAGCTACTTCACCTTGGTACCTCCAAAGTCCTCTCCAATCCCCATCTGTTAAATTCTAGCCTTGATTTTGGGCTGGTCAGGTATAATTTTTTTTTTAGGCTTCTTGTTTAAGATATAGTAAAAAGCTTCCAGACCACCTAACCATGGAGGAATTTGTATCTAAGGAGAAGTTAAGGTTTAACTGTCTTGGCATCTTCTTTCTTTGTGAATTAAAAGAAAAAGGGGACATGGAAGTTCAGGTGGTTTTTTTTTTTCACTGAGCTAGGCATAGTAAGTGAGTAGTGTTAGGATAGAATAGAATAGAATTAACCAGGTTGGAAAAGACTTTTGAGATCATAGTAGTATCAGTCAGGGTTGGAAAGGACCACAAGGATCATCTAGTTCCAACCCCCCTGCCATGGGCAGGGACACCTCACACTAGATCAGGCTGGCCAGAGCCTCATTCAGCCTGGTCTTAAACACCTTCAGGGATGGGGCTTCAACCACCCCCCTGGACAACCCATTCCAGGGCTTCACCACTCTCATGGGGAAGAACTTCCTCCTCATGTCCAGCCTGAATCTCCCCACCTCCAGCTTCATTCCATTCTCCCTAGTCCTATCGCTACCTGATATCCTGAGATCGAGTCCAACCTATCATCCAACACTATCTAATCATCTATTGATCACTAACAATGTGTGAAGCCCAGATCTAGGGATAGTATCATTCCTGTTTAAGACATTTGGTGAAATTATTGTTGCTATTGCGTATTCAGTAAATATATTCTCTAATGACCTTCATAGCTGAGAGGAAAAAAAATAAAAAAATTCAGAGCAATGAAAGAAGTCCTCTTAAAAGCTTAATTAAAATATTAAACCTTTGATTTCAGGCAATTAAATGAGACATTTTCTGCCTTTAAATTAAGTGTTCTGACACTCTCTAAACAGAACATGCTTATGTCTGACGCTGTCTTCAAGTTTGTAATGCTCCGGATTAGTAGTGCTTCAGATGTGCACCTCAAAGCAAAACTGACTGCAGAACAGAGGCAGAGATTGCTTCCCAAACACTAATGAGAGCTGAAGCTCTGCTCGTGGCTGTCAGTATTGGCAACAGCTGAAGGACATAGGTTAAAAAACTATGGCAAATTTGGAGAAGGAATTTTAAATGATGGTTCCTCTCTGAAGTTAAATTGATGAGTACAGGTGCCCGTAAACTGCCCACTCTATGTTCAGGAGCAATATGAAAAAGATGTCTTTTTCTACAGCTAAACCACTAATCTGTTCAGTTTAAGGCATCCCTCAGCATTTGGGTGAGGGTAGAGGGGGAAAACAGGCTTGGCTGTCAGCCAAATCTCAGCTTTGGAAAGTAGCTTTTACCTGCCTAAATTCACTCAAAGGCTGCACGGCTGGAGCTTTAACTTTTACATCCTACACTAAAATATTGAGCAGATGCATGCTAGACAATTAAATAGCTGTTGTTCCTTTCTCCCAGACCTAGTAGCACTTTGGGGATATATATGACATATGATTTGTACAATCAGTTAGTAAAAACTTTGTAAAGCACTTTGAAATTTCATCTGAATGAGAGGTACCTTGATAAATGTAAGATCGTTCTCATTATCATGAATATTCTTTTATGAGGGACCTTATCCATAGCATTTTGAAAGCCCAAGTAAGTGATATCCACCAGGTCACCTTTATGTACTGTTTTATTAACTTTTCAGATGAGGAATTGCTTTGAAAGAATGATATTTCCTTAAGGAGACTAAAGCGGGTTGACTCCCTATTGTCATTTATTTGCCTCCATTATGGTGACATTATAGGCTACAGCTGAGGTCAAGGCCCCCTTGTGCTCAAGGCTTCACAAACATGAAAAGGGAGACTGGTGACATTTGGAAAACTTAAAATTTAAATAAACATGCTGGGTTTGTCCATGCTGAGATCCTTGCCCTTCTGTCCTGTGGGGCTGGATTGTTATTTCCTGAGACGAGGATCATCTCTTAGCCAGGGCTTCTCTACCACTTCTGGGGTGTGACCCAGCCCCAGAGATCCTGCACTGCACAGTGCTTGTGCTGGCTGGGGGCGCAGCACTGCTCGTGATACTGCCCAGAGCTGCCTGGGCGCACAATCTTTCTTCAGAATCACGGAGTATCCCTCCTGCACCAGCTTGCAGTACTTTCCCTTGCTGTGACTGAGCAGTAGGAGCCAGCACTGAATCCCTTCCTTCATTTTCACAGGAATATTTCACCCCGTAAGGTGAACGGGGGGCACCTTGTTTGAAAGGTTCACTGTTGTGTAGTTTGTATTTTTCTGCCATCTGGGCTGGGCACTAGCTAGTTTGGGTGATTTACTGCCCTGGTGAACTGGTGGCCATATAGCTTCTTCCCTGGATTCTGTCCGCCTTCCACAGAGTTAAAGTAAATCACTGCTGAAGTCACTCTGGTTTCCCACAGAAAGCAGCACAGGCAAGGAATCTCTTTAGTTACATCTGAACAAATAACTCAGCCGAAGGTTTTTCCCCCTGCTTCAGTATTCTCTGAGTTTCAGCCTCTCCCTCTCCCCACAGTGCGAGCGGCTTCTGCAGAAGCAGCGCCTGCTTTTGGACATCTGATACCACATAACCACGAAGAGTGATGTCTTCCAGCAGATACATAGATTTGAGTTAATTAGGTACAATAAAGTTGTCACAGAACAGCAGCACTTTTTAAGTTTCACTCATCTCATGCCTGGTTGGGGTTGCAATTGTTTTCTTGTCTACTATATCAGAACTGCATTGAGCTTATTTTTTTTCAATCCTTTGTGCCTACATCCATTTCCCTTCTAGCTTGTCTGGTTTTGCCCTAGCTTCTCTTCTGCTCTTTAGTCAGATACCCCTTTTAATTTTTAAAAGGATGTTTATTTTCAATAATCTGTGCTCATCCATGCATAGTTTATCTTCCCTGCTCTTATTTTCAGCTCAGAGTTCTAACCACTATTTGCTTCTCTAGCACAGGTTCTTAAATGGCCTCTGGACTGATTGCATTAGCCAAACTCACCCTTGGTACCACTGCTGGGACTTCTGGAGGAGTTACTCTAGGAACAAATTTGCTGTAGGTGGTTAACAGAATTTCACTATACCCTTGAACCATTTATTAATAATTTTTCTCATAGTTTTAAAATCTGGCCTTTTAAAGTTCACCCTCACTGCATCACCCCAAGGAAAGTAACCTTCTATTATGATATCAAACCTAATTGCACAGTGATTATGATTACTCAGTGGATTTCTTACTCTCACCTCCCTTAACTTCTGTGCATAATTTAGCACAGAGCTGAGATTCAGCTCCTCCAACAAAGGGCTTGCCTGAAAAGCAGTCTTTAACTAATGTCAATTAATTGGCTTTCCAGACCATGGGTTTTTCAACTGATAGGCAGCAGAGACGTGGAAGTCATAGCTCTCCCATTACAGACTCAATGTGTCCCGAAAGAGTCCTAGCAGCAGTCCTGAGAGACATCCAATGATAGTCTCTAATGCATTCTGCTGTCCCCAGTGATCTCTGCAGCTTACCCAGGTGGCTTTGACCCTGGCAGAGTGGTGACATGGAGAAGGAGGAGCCCCCTTAAAAACCAGAAAACCAGAAAAAAGCAGAAGGTTTGGAAATGAAAAATGTCTCTCTATGATAATGTGCAGAGGATAAGAGAAAGGAGGGAGGTAGTAGGGATCAGTGCATGTTTGGAATGACTGTTTAGTGACTGCAGTTCTTGCAGCACTCGGGCAATAAACGTTAATACAGCTTCATGTCTCACCAAAGCCTCTTGGAGCCTGTGCTCTTTCTCCTGTTCTTTTCCTAACCCTTTACAACCAGGGTGATGGCAGACCAGATCAATTTATTTGGTGGTTTCCATGAACTGAGAACAAATGGAGCAATCTGCAGAGAGCATGTTGCTAATTTTGGAATGTAATAGCTCCTGGTGACTGCACTGGATCATTGCAAAAATGTTTTCCCTTCAAGGGCTCCTGCAAATTCAGGGGCACTATTTAGAGGCTGAGTACATGGCAGAGGTAAATACTGTGGTCCTTTTTAGGTTCCTAGGTTGGAGTGTTTTAGCTGAGGATCAGGCACTGCTTCTGTAGAAAGCAGTTAGCAGAAAATGCAATCTGTGTAAGAGGAAAAAAAATTAACACCGATTTTCTTCCTGAAAGAATCATAGTGTCTGTGGAAAAATGAAGGAAATGAGAGCTAGCTCATAAAGATTAATGCATCACAGGAGAAATTTCCTCTATGAGAGCTAAAGTGGGGGAGGCTTCTAACTGTCTGTGATAAACGCAGATGAATATTTTCTCTTTGCCCTAGTGGCTGCTAAGATATGTATTTATCTTAATGCATTTGGAAAAAAAAATTAAGTAAAATAAAAATAAAGCTCAATGGCTTGTTCTAAATGGATTCCCAGTGTTGCCAGAAAAAGACATACAAGGCACTAAACATGCCTTTGTTAAATACCGCATGAGTGTGTGGCAATGGGGCTGAAAACAACATAACGGGCGATTGCCTTTCAGCTTTGTAATTGTGGCTGCATGGTGTTGGGAACGCTCCTGCTTTATGAGAGGGTTGTGCAGAGTGAGGACTGGTGCTGATTTAACAGGTCTAAGTGCTGGGTTCTACACGTTGGCCACAACAACCCCATGCAGCGCTACAGGCTGGGGTCAGAGTGGCTGGAGAGTGGCCAGGCAGAGAGGGACCCCGGGGTACTGGTTGACAGTAGGCTGAACATGAGCCAGCAGTGTGCCCAGGTGGCCAAGAAGGCCAATGACATTCTGGCCTGTATCAGAAATAGTGTGGCCAGCAGGAGCAGGGAGGTCATTCTGCCCCTGTACTCAGCACTGATTAGGCCACACCTTGAGTACTATGTCTAGTTCTGAGACCCTCAATTCAAGAAAGATGTTAAGATGCTGGAATGTGTCCAGAGAAAGGCAACAAGGCTGATGAGGGGTCTGGAGCACAAGCCCTGTGAGGAGAGGATGAGGGAGCTGAAGTTGTTTAGCCTGGAGAAGAGGAGGTGCAGGGGAGATCTTCTTGCTGTCTACAGCTACCTGAAGGGTGGTTGTAGCCAGGCGGGGGCTGGTCTCTTCTCCCAGGCAACCAGCACCAGAACAAGAGGACAGAGTCTCAAGCCGCACCAGAGGAGGTTTAGGCTTGACCTTAGAAAAAAAGTTCTTCCCAGAAAGAGAGATTGCCCATTGGAATGTGCTGCCCAGGGAGGTGGTGGGGTCAATATCCCCAGTGGTGTTTAAAAAGAGACTGGATGAGGCACTTAGTGCCATGCTCTAGTTGATTAGACTTGATGATCTTGGAGGTCTCCTCCAACCTGGTTGATTCTGTGATTGATTCTGTGTGATATTGAGCCAAGCAGAAGCTGTGCTTGGATTGATACCAGCCCTGCATTTTCCTGCCTTTCACCTGTCCCTGATGTGAAGTCCTCCCTGCTGATGGTTCACAATTTCCTTTGAGATATGTGAGGGCATGACAAGCTAAAGCAGTCACAGAAATATTTGGAAGCTGGGAGCTTTTATTTTTACATGTAGCTGACATGCCACTTGAGTGTCCCACTCCATTGTCTCTGGCTGACAGTTCAATATTGTCCAGATCATTTTCTTCAGCTGTTGTTTGCAGCACTATGTTTTTAGGAGGTTGTCATGCAAGCATTCTTATTTGTTCAGACAACCAGATCAGCCACTCGGTGGTCAGTCAAGCTTTCTCTGTGCTCCTTTTCTTTTCCAATCGTTTCTTCACCAAGATGCATCCCACACATTTACAGAGGAACCTTAGGCACAAATCAACTGGCTTTCATCTGATACATCAGGAAAATATATTCTCATCTTTAAGGGCTTGTGTTGTTGAATGCTATGCAATAAACATAGGGATAAAAATCACAGAGTCATTTAAGTTCAGAGCAGAAAAACAAAACAAAACTCAATACCAAAGATTTAAGGGAGGCGAAGGCCTTCCCTCCCTGCTGTGGACTTACTGAAGGCAAAGAGAAATCCAGCCTGGTATCACCCTATTAGGTCTTCATTTCACCATGCTCGAAGTATCTTTACCACCAGAAGCTATGAGTGCAGGATGATATGAAAGGAAATGAATAGTGGATGGGCACCCATGATAAGCCACATTGCACCCTGCCTGTGCTGCCAGTCTTCTCTGGGTTCTCTATGAGATGAGTGCCATCCTGGGATCCGTGGGTTACGTAGGGCAGTGACCAAGCTTGTTAGGTAACGCACTCCTCAGCAGTCTTCCTCTTGTGAACTAAGTCTAGCCAAAGCTGAAGAGACTTATAAAATCAACTGAAGAGCTTTGCTAAGGACTGAAGAGTATACCCAGCCTGTGCAGTGGGGCTAATTTGTACTGTCAGTGGAATGGTGGGCAGAAATTTGAACCAGGAAGCCAAAGGCAATAATAACTAACATGCATCCATAAAAAATTAATGGGAAATTTCATCTTGGGTAAAAGAGAATGAATAACTATGTTGATTAAGTATTAAAAGTTCATTTTATTTTTAGATGTACTTAGAAAATTGAAAACATCTGGGAACATTATGCAATCCTTTTTATATACTATCTTCCATTTACATTTCATCAGTGCCTTCAGTTTAACCCTGCCCTGTATGGAGGCAACCCACAATACCCAGTCCTCTTTCTTGTTGAGTTCAGACTCTTATCTCTTCAGAAAAAAACAGTGTGTGTCTAAAACATGATGGTCTATATGAGAGTGTAATGCCTGAGCCCTTATACACACCTGACTTTTAGCATCCTATGAGCAGTGTGAGAAATTTGAGTTGTGACTGAGACAAGAGCCGTCAGTTCAAATGTTGAGCCCTTAGGAATTTGCCCCAGCACATCCCATAGGATTAGCTGTGGATCCTGTTAAATCACAAGCAAGAAGCTTCCAGAGAAATCTTAGATCTTAAAGTCTTTTGATAGGTTGACCTAGAGGGTAGAAACTTAAGTGCTTTTAAGGGTCTACTGTTACTTCTGCAGTGACAAGGTCTGTTGATGTTTAATTGCAGTATAGTTTACTCAGCAAGTGCTGTGATCTTTTTCCTTTTTCTTTAAGGTGGTGAGACACAGAACCATGAGGAGTACTAACAGCACTCAGAATGAGCATACAGGGTTGTGTGTCCCCTAGGGGAGTGAATCCTGCAGAAAGCAGCAGAGAGTGAGCAGGATGGATGATTTGGAGCTCCAGGCCTTTCAAAGCAGAGAGGGTCCTCACATTTCTCTGGTAGAGGCTGAAGAAAAAGGACAGAAACATTTTGGATCACCTTCCATCTCCCAACAAACAGTCTTGCTTTGGACAAGGTCTCTGTGATTTCCATCAGGTACAAATACAGCACAGGAAATTTTGTTCTTTCAAATTAAAATGCTCATTCACAGGCATTGCAGTATCTCTCTACACAGGAACAAACCTTGTCCTGTGGGGAGCTCTGTTCCACATCCCACAGAGTAATCACCTTTCAAGGACAAGGTTCATCATTTCCTCCCATGCAGAGAAGCTGCCAGCAGGAGGGACAAGATTTCATTTGTGTGTGTGTTTGCAAAATTGTGGCATGAGGTTTGCTCGTGTAGGATTTAGCAGATGTCTCTCTGTGGAATGGGCTGCTTTGGAGAGCAAAAGAGTTCTTCAGTCTATGCCTAACTGGAGGAATGACTCATATACCTGCTCACACTCCTTTCTTTCAAGGACACAGAGCCCTGTGGTGGTGGGGGTGTTTCTTGCCTGGAGAATCTTGCATCATCACAAGCAGATTGTCAGAAGAATGAGGAAGAGACGATGCATTGACTTTGCTTTATAACCTGTCTCCTCCTTAGTCCCTCTGGTAGGTCAGATAAGCCCTGTCTAATCTTGCATTATAAATTTTCTCCAGTGCTTGCCTTTTTTTCCCCCCCCTGTTTAGTTTTCCTTGCCACTTGCTCAGCTAACAGAAGGTATTGCACCCTTTAAGTGCTTGCAAAAATGTGCTTCTCTGGCTGATTTGCAGGCAAAGGAGGGTAGATGGGATGAACTGAGGACTATCTGAATCTGAGTAGAGGTTTTCTAGAGAGTCTAATTGCAGTGGAGGCAGTTTGGCTGGCTACACTTGAGACAAACACTGTTGCTCAGCTCTTCATCAACATTAGTAAGAAAATTCAGACGAGATGGCCCAGAATTGCATCCTGGGCTGCATCAAAAGTAGTGTGGCCTGCAGATTGATGCAGGTGATTCTGCCATTCTGCTCTGCTCTGGTGAGACCTCACCTGGAGTACTCTGTTCAGCTCTGGGATCCCCAACAGAAGCAGGGCATGGACCTGCTGAAGCAGGTCTGGAGTAGGGCCATGAAGATGATCAAGGGGCTGGAGCACCTAATTTATGAAGACAGGCAGAAAGAATTTGGGCTGTTCAGCCTGGAGAAGAGAAGGCTCTGGGGTGACCTTATAGCTACATTTCAATGTCTGAAGGGGACCTACAGGAAGGCTGGGGAAAGACTGTTTAGAAGGGCTGGTAGCAATGATGAGGATGAGGGCCAGTGGTTTTAAGCTGAAGCAGGGTAGATTTAGGTTGGACATAAGGAAGAAGTTCATTACACTAAGAGTGGTAAAATACTGGAATAGGTTGCCCAGGGCTGTTGTGGTGGCTCCATCCCTGGAGACATTCAAGACCAAACTGGGCAGCCTGATCTAGTTGAAGGTGTCCCTGCTGACTGCAGTGGGGTTGGACAAGATGACATTTCAGGGTCTCTTCCAACCTGATGCAATCTGTGTATCTGTGAATCTGTGACTGCAGAGCTGGCTGGGATGTCCTTGGTGAGCTGTGCAGAGTACCTGGTGTAGGAATTATTGCATGCAGGAGCAGTGGCCTTTGCAGGGTGCCTCAGCAGCTGAGAGTAGCAATGGGGTGTGAGATCTGTTCTGCCCAGGTAGTGCTGAGTAGTGTCTGGAGCTCATGGTGACAGATGGATTGGATGGATAATGGTGTCTGGTCTTTCTCACTGCAGTCAAGGACTCTGATTGATTTGTCCAGCTTACTATGATGAAGTAATTAATCTTGATGACACTTGCTGCAGCCCAGCCTTTGGTACACCAGAGTAATTCTTTTTGTACCTGCCAACAAACAGGTCAGATAGCAGGATTCTCACTGTCTGTGAAAGTTGTGGACCTGATTTCTAAGAAAGACCTAATAGGTAGCTACTAAAAGAAACAGGTCAGAAGATAATCTGCCTTTGGTACAGACTGCAGGCAAGGAGCCTGTTTCTTGTAGTGAAAGGAAAGCAAAGGATTGACTGCGTTTTCAAGAGTCCTTATCATTCCCATGACAAGTCCAAGACTAACACTGCTATCCTTGTTATCCACTATACAATGACATAACAAATGTCACAGGGAGGGACTCAGAAGGACAGCAATCTGACCAACACAAAGCATCAGTGCACATCCTGCTGTTCAATACAGTTGGGAAAGCTCCTCCCAGCATGGAAGCACTGTTCCAGGGCAGACACCTTATTGCAATGCAGCTCCTGCTTTGGAATGATTGCATGATATGAAATTCTAATGGTATGAGACACTTCCCAGGGACCTGACATTGCCCTTCTTGAATGTGGCATTAGATGCTTCACTGTCTCAAGCTGTGCCAGGGGAGGTTTAGGCTGGATGTTAGTACGAAGTTCTTCACAGAAGCAGTTATTTGCCATTGGAATGGGCTGCCCAGGGAGATGATGGAGTCACCATCACTGGAGGTGCTTAGGAAGAGACTTGATGGAGTTCTTGGTGCCATGGTTTAGTTGATTAGATGGTGTTGGATGATAGGTTGGACTTGATGATCTTGAAGATCTTTTCCAACCTGGTTAATTCCATTCCATTCCATTCCATTCCATTCCATTCCATTCCATTCCATTCCATTCCATTCCATTCCATTCCATTCCATTCCATTCCATTCCATTCCATTCCATTCCATTCCATCTTTCTCAGTGTTCAGACAACACCTAAGCATGGCAGGAATGGACCTTATGGAGATATGGTTTTTACAACAGAAAGTAGGAGTTGTTCCCTAGAAGCAGTTTGTATGACCCCTAGTTTCATTGTAATTTCCTGTAACCCCTCTGAATCAATAGTGAACAAAATGAAACATGGGTCAATAATTTTTAAAACTCAAGCAACAAATGTTAGGTTGTGATCCGGAACGGAAAGGATAAATGCATCGGAGGAAGTTTAACATGAAGCCTCTGTGTAAAGGTTAAATGTTTAATTTCTGTCCTCTAATAATCTACCTGTTTTGTTTGATCATGGCTGGGAGGAATCACTCTGGAGGAATGAAAGGTCAAATGATTGACCATGAATCATAGTACAGTCCACCCAGACCACTGCTAGCAAGGTTAGAGTTAATGGATTATTGATCATCGTAATGGTAAGTGGCAAATTAATTTTTCTTTCCCCCATCAACTTTTGCTGGGTAGTTGCTTTCTGGAGACCAAAGATGTAAAAGAGCTTTGCATTGAATTAGCTGGGAAATTTAAGTAGTGTGTGCATCTGGTAGATTCAGCCCAGGATACTACAAGAGTCCCCTGGGATTTCTGTAACGATGCTGTTGTTCAGACACGTTGCAAAGCTATTTTTTTTCTTTCCCATTGAGACTGGTAAATCCTTTGTTGAGAGCTGGGAAAGGTTTGCAAACACTGAGATAAGAGAACTGTATCTCTCTGCACAATCACCCACCAACACCTGTTTGCACTTGACTAATTTTCCAATTATACAGAATCTTTTCAGTACAGTGAGGGGATGTCCCTGGAAGAGAAGTTGCTGGTAGTCTTGCTGCACCTGGGAAGATATCTGATTGAAAGCAGTGTTTGAAGCACCAACTGCTGAAAATTTTTTGCTTATAATGAGGGTACTAATAGTATTGGAAAAGTTTGTTTGCTTTATGCACTTCTGAGAGATGAGTGACTGAAAAAATGCCTGCTCACAGAATCACAGAATTGTTAGGGTTGGAAGGGACCTCAAGGACAAGCCAGTTCCAGCCCGCCTTGCCCCCTAGATCTACTAAACCCCCTTTCCACTAGATCAGGATGCCCAGAGCCACATCCAGCCTGGCTTTAAAAACATCCAAGGATGAAGCTTCCACTATCTCCCTGGGCAACCTGTTCCAGTGTCTCACCACCCTCATGGTGAAGAACTTCCTAACGTCTAATCTAAATCTACCTCCCTCTAGCTTGGATCCATTCCCCCTAGTCCTACTGCTACCTGACATGCTAAAAGATTCCCTCACCAGCTTTCTTGTAGGCCACCTTCAGATGTTGGAAGGCCACAGTAAGGTCTTCTTGGAGCCATCTCTTCCCCAAACCAAACAACCCCAATTCTCATCTGTTCCTCATAGGGGAGGAGCTCCAGCCCTCATGACCCTTCTCTGGACATGTTCCATCATGTCCAGATCTTTCTTGTAATAGGGGTTCCAGAGCTGGACAGAGTACTCCAGGTGAGGTCTTGCAAGAGCAGTGTAGAGGGGGAGAACTGGTCCACCACTGCAAGAAACCCCACGGCATTTAAATATGCTTGACTTACCCTGCTCTCCACTAAGTGTTTCATCCAACCTTATCTTAAACACCTGCAGTGATGGTGACTCCACCACCTCCTTGGACAGCACATTCCAATGGCAAATCACTCTTTCTGTGAAGAATTTCTTCCTAACATCCAGCCTAAACCTCCTCTGGCACAGCTTGAGACTGTGTCCTCTTGTTCTGTCATAGGTTGCCACAGGTTCACGGGTGCTTAACCCATTGTTTTGGTTAGGGCATGTTTTGGGGTTTGACCCTTCAGGACACATGCAGCAGATAGGAAGCTCAGAATGAGGAGAGATAGCTACCTGATGCCACACAGTGTAGTTACCCTGTGACAAAGCATCTAGGTCTCTTATGAGGAGAGATAGCTACCTGATGCTACACAGTGTAGTTACCCTGTGACAAAGCATCTAGGTCTCTTTTGGGACTCCAGGACTTAGGTGAACTCTTGCCAAACTCTGGTCCTTATACGTTGATTTGGGCTGGGTACCAAAGGTGAAACTGATATCCTGTTTTGATCACCTACTTCAAGTGAAATCAAAGCTTGTTAGTCTGGTATAGAATAAATTTATTCCTTATACTAAGGTGTCAATATCAGATCTTCATTTGCAAAAGCTTTCTCTGTGCTGACTGGATGCATTAACACCACGCACACAATAAGAACACCAAGGTAACCTGTACTTTCAACAGCTTGCTATGCCATCCATAGAGGCAGATGGATGTGACATTAATGGAAAGAATCCATTGAAAGTAGCATGGGAAATCAGCAATGACCCTTTCTCAGCCAAAAATCAGAAAAAAAGCAGTTTTTCATCTTTGGAGAACTTCTGAGATTAGAACAAATCCCCCCCCCCACCCCCCCCCCCCCCCCCGCTCTAAAATGCAATGAAAAGCTCAAAATCTGGATGTGTTTTTCATTCTTTCTTCTTCTTTTTTTTTTTTTTCCTCATCAAACCAATGAGCTGTAAATAAATACATCCAAAGATAATTTCAAACCCTTCATTCTGAGCTCTTGACATTTTCCAACCTTTAATTTCTCTAAACTACAAATTTCAGGGCAATAAAGCTTCATTGCCTCTCCCTTTCCCCTAGTTCTTCAAATTAGATTTTGCTGGGGACTCTCTGCCTGGTTCTGTTAATAAGGAGATGTTAATTAGCAACCTCACTCTCAACCAGCAAATAGAGAGCAGCAACAGTGATTTGCAAGGGGTAGGGTTAGTTTCCTTCCCTAGCTGTAAATGTCAGGGTCTTGTGGCCAAGCTGCCTCGGTTCAACAACAAAAAATGCTGATACAAACCCATTTCTGGAAATGAAAAGCATGCTCCAGCTGTGGCTGCTTGCTTGTCATCACACTTGCCCCTCCAAAGAGAATGTCCTGGGAGCTGGCAGCAACCTCTGGGTTGTGCCCCTTTGTCACATAGGGATAGGGCTGACTCCTCTCCTGACAAGCTCTTTGGGGAAAGCCTATGATCTGAATAGAAGACAGATACCTGTGAGGGCTGATGGACCAGCACAGCAGATTGTGAATTGCTGCGCATGAGGATCCTCCTTCCTCCTGTGGCTCTGAGTATCGCCATGGTTTGTAATGCAGGGAAAAAAAAAGGATCAAAGGAGCAACCATACTCTTTTGGTGGGTGACTCATATAGAATAGAATAGAATAGAATTAACCAGGTTGGAAGAGAGCTTCGAGATCGAGTCCAACCTATCATCCACACATACACATACATAAAGAAAAAATAAATCAGTGTTTATGTTTATATTTATGTGCATAAATGCACAGACAAGAAAGGGCAATGTGTGCTTTGGAAAGACACAGGGCACTTGTTTATGCACAAGGAAAAAAGAAGCAGTCAATATGTTTGGGCGGGGAAATGGATTGTCCTTAAACATTCTGCACCAGACAAAATAGGTTCTATTTACTGGTGATGTGAGTCTTTTCTAAAGATCAGTCCAGTCAGACTAGACTGCAGTCAGTACAGTGACACACTGCCTTCAAACTTGCAGGTATATGTGCATATTTTTCTGCATTTTACTAGCATGAAAGCATGTTTACTGCCTGGAAGTAGAAGTGTGTAGGTGAGCTTGGTGTTTCTGATAAAGGTGAATACTTTCTGTTGCAGTTAACATTTATATCTTCTCTTTTAAGAGTTATTTTCTTGTTATTCCTTTTCCCATATTGCCAGTTCCTAGGCAATAAAATTCACTCTGCCTTTTTGTAGGAACAATATAAGATTTTTGGACCTAATCATAGAATCATATAGTTGTTAGGGTTGGAAAGGACCTCAAGGATCATCTAGCTCCAGCCCCCCTGCTGTGGTCAGGGACACCTCACACTAGATCAGGTTGCTCAGAACTACATCCAGCCTGGCCTTAAAAACTTCCAGGGATGAGGCTTCTACCACCTCCCTGAGAAACCTGTTCCAGTGTTTTATCACCCTCATGGTGAAGAATTTCTTCTAACATCCAATATGAATCAACTCACTTCTAGTTTTGCTCCATTCTCTCTGGTCCTATCAGTACCTGACACCCTAAAAACTCCCTCACCAGCTTTCTTCCCTTAAGATACTGGAAGGCCACAATAAGGACTTCCTGGAGCCTTCTCCTCTCCAGACTGAACAGCCCCAACTCTCTCGGTCTCATATGAAATGTGCTCCAGCCCACTGATCATCCTAGTGGCCCTTCTCTGGACGTGTTCCAGCACCTCCAGATCCTTCCTGTAATAGGGGCTCCAGAACTGGATGGAGTACTCCAGGTGGAGTCTCACCAGAGTGGAGTAGAGGGAGAGAATCACCTCCCTCAACCTGCTGGCTACGCTTCTCTTGATGCAGCCCAGGATGTGACTTTCTGGGCTTTCTGGGCTGCAAGTGCACGCTGGTGGCTCTTGTTGATCTTCTCATCCACCAGCACCTCCAAGTCCTTTTCTTCAGGGCTGCTCTTAAGCCAAATGTTTTTCATTCTCTTAATTCCCTCATTTAGTACGTGAAGAAAAATATAAGTGTGTGTGTGTGTGTATGTGCTTGTGTGTGTATGCATGTGTGTGTGTTTTGCATGGCAATCCCCTTACTGGGAAATGATCCAGATGTACACCCCGTTTCTCTGCTACCGCAGATATCTATTCAAATGAAACATTGCCTAGAGGGAGTCACTCCATTTGCAGGCAGCAAGTTTTGACTCAGATCTTTTCTCAAATAACAGTGGAGGGGAGCATGAGATGTGCTCGACAGATTGCTGACAGCCTGGCTTTCCCCTCCCAGGCTAATTTTTGTGTCTGAAAAATTTCATCGAGTAATTTCAGATAAAGGAGTAAGGCCTTGAACACTTTAGTGATCTCACAAAATCAATTATTGCTTCCAGGCATTGGGAAAAAAAAATAAAATTCATTTTTCTTTTATATTTCTGTCCCCCACAAGTAATTAGATTTTTAAAGGAACAGTTGTTTAACAACTCCCAAGTGAAACAGCCAAACAACCAACCAAAAACCTCACAGCAAAACTGGGGCTGTGAGATTGTCACAAATATCACTGAATCAGAGATGGGCTACAAATGGCCTTCTACTTGGAAATTTTTTGACTGAATCTGTTCCTTATTTGTACTTTTGAAATATATGCAAAGAGGCTGCAGACTTTTAAGGTCCCTTGCTGCACAGCACATGATGTGGCCACAGCATCTGTAGCCTTTTCTTCCATAAAACTTACCCAGACGTTTGCCTTATGGCAAGGATGGGAACAAGCTGAAACAGAAGGGGAATAAATTTTGTAACTAATAAAAGCCCTAATACCTTGTTCCTTTCTTCAGTCCCAATAGTTTCATTGTTTGCTTTGCTTGACTTGAGACTGAAAGAAGGAAACCGAAAAGGAGAGTTTGTGATGAAGTGTCCAAAATTAATACCACTGCCCTGACACAGCAGCAGCAGCAGCAGAGACATAAAAAAGAAGTAATGCTTAGCTACGGAGTTTTGGTTTCAGACAGATAATCGAAACGGAACTCAAAGATATATTCAATTACAGGGAGATCTGGTGATTTGAACAGCAGCCCAGCACAATGTGCCTCTGCTGCGGGCCAAGGCACATGAGATTGGAAAGCTCTGGCAGGGACAGTTCTTGGGGGATGCCAGCTTCAGTTGCTTCTGTCAACATCTCTGCTCCCATCTAGCCACATCATCTGATGGCAGAGCCCATTAGGGCAAGGGGCAGAGGAGAGAATATTCAGGGACCAATCACTGATGGGTACTTGCCCTTCTCCCTGCTCCTCTGCTTGTGCTTTAGAGCCTTGGTCCTCCCACAGGACCTACCAAAGGGGCTAAGGCAACATTTTCTGAGTGCATCACAGACACTCTTAAAGCTTTGTGAGTTGACAGAGATGCCTCCAGCTGTGCCACACCAGTATCAGGTGAAAGTGCCCAGATACATACTGAGGTGCCAGCAGTGGTGAGGTGTTGCACAGCAGCTGAGGCAGGTGTCTCACCTGGAAATCCCTTATCGCTGACACTCAGTGTGTTATCATATCTTTACAGAGAGGCTGTGTCTATTTGAGGGAAATGATGGGACAACACAAATGCAAAGCTTTAAGGTTTTCATGCGTTGATGTTCATGCACCTGAGGCAAGGTGGCTGTGGCAACCGTGACTTGTTTTTGCCACCTGGCTTGGGTAATGTAGTCAGGGTTATGGCCCCAAGAAATGATTCTCCCAGAGTCTCTGATGGGCTCCTGTGTGCTTCCTGAAAACATCAAAGAAGCACTTAGTGTTCCCAGGGTTGAAACTCAGAGAAAAACTCACTCTCAAGGGAGATCTCACTCCTGGATTCAGCTGTCTGATGGAGGGTATAGAGAAAGCAGAGCCAAACTCTTCAGCAGTGTGCAGCATTGAGAAGAGATTCTGTTGCAGAAAGGGAGATACTCAGATTTTATTTTTTTCCCCCCAGTGAGAGTGATCAAACATGGGAGTAAGGGGCCAAGGAGGCTGTAAATTCTTTATCTTCAGAGACATTCATACCTTGAGTAGATACAGCCCCAAGCAACCAGCTTTGAATTGATTCTGTCCTCTGCATAGTTTGGACTGTAGGTTTCACAGGTCTACTGCCATTGTGAAGAAGAACATGAAGCTGCTCAAGTGTCACATTTCAGGAGAAGTTTTGCAGCAAACAAGAATTGCAACAAGATCCTTCTCTCTTCTCCAAATTTTCTTTGTGAAGAAACTTGACAAGCTTTTCCATAGAGGACAGTATAAGTTCCTTATGTAGGCTTTTGGTTTTCATTCTATAGAAGTCATAATCCTCCTTCACTGCCTGCAAATCATTTACTTACCTTGGTGACTCCAACTCAGTCCTTGGTGAGGTGACCAAGACAGAATCCACCACAAAAACACCGCCTGAGTCTTCCTGCTCCAGGAGTTTTTCTGGCTGTGAGCAAGGGTCTGACATTCACTCATAGTCTGCATGACCATTACATTATATAGTTGTGTTAAAGTAACCTCCTTAGCAAGGACTTAGTGATGACTTATACTCAAATGTGCAAATAATATGCTTGTAGAACATTAAGTTAGCTCTAATAAGGCAGTAATAAATTTCTTTTTTCTTCAATATGGATGATTAGAAACTTCAGCAGTTAGAAGCTATTAATGTACTCACCATAAACCATGAAAGTCCATCCTCATGAAACCCTAAATGACATTACTGTCTATAAATTTTACTGGAGGTGGAAAGAGCAGTAATTATATGGTTTGCATTAGATGTAGCACTTTCCAAAGAGGTACTAGTGGCAGATCTTTACCTCCTGTTGTTAAGCACTATTTTTGGGCATAGTCAGGAGCCAGACTATACTGTAAATAACATTGTTTTCTGTGATGGATTTCTGCACAAACAGGAAGAAAGAGATTTTTATTAAAAGAAAAATTGGAAAACAGTCAAGTGTAGATGCTTTAGAGAGTGGCAATGCAATAAAGGGTATTGAGCATCTGGTTTAGTGTTGTCTCACTGGCCTGTGTGGATGGTGATGACTAAAGAAACCATTAGCTGCTGGCAGAGAAGCGTGTCTGAGCTTATTGTACAGGTACTAGCACAGATGTATTGCAAAGCCACCAATTCCATTGGCATTTTTGCTGGCAGGAGTAGTGCAGCAGCCAGGGAGTGGGTAGTAACACAGAGACTAGTTTGCACCCAAAAAACCCCATCTGAAATACCAGGGGAAACTGCAAAACCTTGATGAGGTTATTTCTGTGCCTGTCCAAACTGGCAGTCAAATGAGGTGCAGGTACAGCCTGGCTTCCTGTCTCCCACAGACCAACTATTTTGGGGCATCAATGACACATGTGTCTCCCTCTCTTTAGTCCTCCTTTGAGCCTACCCTCCAAACCAAGTCTGCCTCATGTCCAGTGAAATACTGTGGAGTATTTCTGTCCTTCTCCAGTTTTATTACTAGAGTGTACTTCTTTCTGGCGAAATGTGTACTTTTGTTTTCACTTCATGAAATAAGTTCATTGAGGCAGGGCAAACTATTGTACTTAGTAGGATTCTTAGAGTAGCAGGACCTAGTTTTCAGGCTGGGGAATGTAAGAATTTGTGACACAGATTATAATGGGAAGCATCTAGCTGACAACACCTTCTGATTTCTCCTCAAATAAATGGAAAATATTCAACACAAAGTCATCTGTTTCTGCTAGAGCTAAAAATACCTATGAGCATACACCTCTTCTACCATCTGAGCTATCTGTCTGGGAGGCTTTGATCATGTACATGGAGCAACACAAAGAGAAAGCAATCCTTATGAGGAAAACAACTAGCTGACAAATGTGATACACAAAACAATTTGTTTTTTGCATATCAATGGTGTAGACTGTTAAAGTATGAATTAGTTAATTTGGAATAAAAAATAGGGTTGGGGATAAATTTAAAGTATGAAGATCATGACAGGCTGGATAGAGCTGTCTCTGCATATGATACCTCTTAGTCTACGTAATTTTTTGTTAAAATGCTCACTCCTTGATGAGTGCAGAAGCTGGTGAGCTGCCCTTAGGCACAAAAATATTTTTTTGAGGAAAATTAGAATAGAATAGAATAGAATTGAATTAACCAGGTTGGAAAAGACCTTTGTGATTATCGAGCACAACCTGTCACCCAACACTATCTAATCAACTAAACCATAGCACCAAGCACCCCAACCAGTCTCTTCCTAAACACTTCCAGTGATGGTGACTCCACCACCTCCCTGGGCAGCCCATTCCAATGGCCAATCACTCTTTCTTCCTAACATCCAGCCTTCTTCCTAACATCCAGCCTAAACCTCCCCTGGTACAGCTTGAGACTGTGTCCTCTTGTTCTGGTGCTGGTTGCCTGGGAGAAAAGACCAACCCCCACCTCTCTACAACCTCCCTTCAGGTAGTTGTAGACAGCAATAAGGCCTCCCCTGAGCCTCCTCTTCTCTAGGCTAAGCAATCCCAGCTCCCTTACCTTCTCCTCATAGGGCTTGTTCTCCAAACCCCTCCCCAGGTTTGTTGCCCTTCTCTGGACACAACTGGGATATTATCTTAAAATGTTCAGAATCTCTTGAAATCTTGCACTCCAGGACTTTTTCTGTGACATCATTATAACATCAAACTCCAGTGGCTGGGGTTCTGGAAGGATTTGGAGGGATTAAAGTCTTCTGATAAATAGAATGACACAAAGGAAACCTTAATATTTTCCACTCAGAAAATCTTCTGCAGGAAGTATAGATGTGGACATGGTTCATTGAGTATATGTTTTCCTCTGTCACCTGCATCAGTACTTCAGTGGCCAAGTTACATGGTGCAGACCTCAGCAATAAATGTTTTGCTCAGAATTATTCAAGCATGTAACAGAGAGAATGTACAAAAACATAGCTCAGAGAAATTTGATTTAAGGGCTTGATTTCCTTATTCTAGATGAAAACTCTCTAGTGAGCAGTAAGAGCTGGCAGATTTAGGAGACAGAGGAGCAGATGGAGGTTTCCAGGATCAAACTCCAAGACTATTAGGAGTTGATCAGAATTTAGAAACGTGAGATTCTGCTCAGGGTGAAGGAGACAATACTAAAGCCTAAGGGGCCTCAGGGTAGGTACATGTTCATGATTTATGGTCTGTATCTGCTTGAAACAGTAGCTTGTGGATTGCCCTAACCTTCATCAGCAAAAAGGCTCCTTGTGAGGCTTCATGCTACTGTAAAGTAATATGATGTATGGTGGCACTACACAAGCCCTTTTCTTTTGGTAAGCATTTTCTACTTTATAGTGAAAGACCTCCTCATGGGCTGCTTCTGACATGAGGAATACCACTCACATTGAGTTTCAGGCTGAATGTATCTTTTCTGCTCTGCTGGACCCTCACCTATAGAATCATAGAATCAATAAGGTTGGAAAAGACCTCCAAGATCATCAAGTCCAACCTGTCACCCAAGACCTCATGACTACTAGACCATGGCACCAAGTGCCATGTCCAATCCCCTCTTGAACACCTCCAGGTGACTCCACCTCCCTCTAGATGTCTGTTTCAACCTGCAGTTGTATTTATCTCTACAGATCTTATTCAAAGGCATTTTGCATAACGGCAACTGAAGCTAGATGAAGCTGTACACTGCGTGTCAAACACAGCCAAGACCATGTCAAGATGCCTTTGAGAAGTTCATGGCATGTTTGGTGGATAAATGGGTATCTTGTCTCAGTGACATGATGCAACACAATCTCTGTGACCTCAGCGCCCTCGTGTCACTAAATGTCACAGCGTGCAACGTGATTAAATACACGCTGCAGCTGACACAGAATGGTGTTAATAAGGGCTCAAAAGCATTTGCTCTTTCCAGTAAATTGAGGCCTTGGAATATGTTGCACAGGGTCATGTTCAAAAGATCTGATGCTTCATTGGTATTTACAAATGCATTGATTCAAGCCTGGCCAGAATTTAATAACATGGAAAATGTCCTATTACCACCGCGCTGGGTAGAGCACAAGCTGTAATTAGTTAACGATCCTGATGTTTCGAGTTTCTTTGGGTGAATAATTTCCTTATCGAAATCTGAAACTTCATGTTAGCCAAATTTTTTTTCTTATTTGGCTGAGGATTGTTTTTGGATAAATGGGTGGTGGGGGAAGTTTGTTTTATTATGCACAGAAGGTATCAAAATTTCAGTTTGATGAGAACAACCTTGTCCATGCTTAACTTAAAACCAAATAAAAGTAAAGCAGGTAAGAGGCAAAAAAGTTGGTGAGGGGTTTGGAACACAAGACCTATGAGGAAAGACTGAGGGAGCTGGGATTGCTTAGCCTGGAGAAAAGGAGACTCAGAGGAGACCTTATTGCTGTCTACAACTACCTGAAGGGAGGTGGTAGACAGGCAGATGTTGGTCTCTTCTCCCAGGCAGCCAGTACCAGAACAAGAGGACACAGTCTCAGGCTGCGCCAGGGGAGGTTTAGGCTGGATGTTAGGAAGAAGTTCTATACAAAGAGAGTGATTGGTCATTGGAATGGGCTGCCTGGGGAGGTGGTGGAGTCGCCATCATTGGAGGTGTTCAGGAGGAGACTTGATGGGGTGCTTGGTGCCATGGGTTAGCTGTTTGGGTGGGTTGGATTGGTTGATGGGCTGGACGCGATGATCTTGAAGGTCTCTTCCAACTTGGTTTATTCTATGTAATTATATGTAATGATAAAAAAATGTATTAATTTTCTGGGTAAACAAAATATTGACCACACTAGACAGCTCATGAAGAAAATTGTCTGGGACCAACTAAAGGAACATGGTGCTTTGATGTTCCATGGTGGTTATCATGAAAAAATTTTGTTTAGAAAGCTGTTGGTGCTGAGTCTTTAGAGGATGTTCCTGAAAGACAGGGTCTCTTCCTCATCTCCCTGGCTGGTGTGTTGGTGCAGGCTCCCTGAGTGAAGCTCATCATGGATGTTGAATGGCTGAAGCACTGTCTCATAGTGAAGCTGAACATTTGCAGCCTTCCAGGTCCCTAATGAGTGCAGAGATCAGCAAGGGGATCCATGTCAATTCAGTTTTCTAGTCTCAGCTACTCATAGATTTCCTTTATAGGCAGTGGAGGGAGGGAGAAACACTTCCAGAGAAGATTTATCTCATCCCAAGACAGATACCTAACAGAGACTGGATCCTTCTTTGACATCCCTCTTGGCATCTACTGTGTAAGGTGCTGGGATGTGTCTTTTGGATGGGCAGAAATATCTGAAATGACTCTCATCTTTATGTATTATTCCTTATGCCAGGAAAATTCTGTGCCAGATATTCCTCCTCATTATTTCCACACTAAAAGGGAACACCATTAGCAACCTGACATTTTCATTGAAAGGATCTGCTTTTCTCTTTTACTTACACAGACATAAAAAATGTTCATCTTCATTAAAGCCAAAAAGATTTCATCTAGTGTAAAACTGGTGGAAGACAGTGGAGATCTCTTATGTTTCCTATACACATGGTATGAAGAATGTCTGAGCACAGCCTGGAAGGTGTTAAACATAAAAGGCAATTCATCCAGATACTTTTACAGGCTACAGCAAAGAATTTTTTTTCCAGCCAATGTTGAACTGATTTTGTATATGGAAAGATTTGGGGTGAGTAGAGAGTTTTGCTCTTATCTCTTTCCGTACACTGTATGGTATGTGCAGTACAGCTATGGAATGTTTTTGTTGCCATATAAATCAGGAAGGGGTTTTTGTTTCTTTCTTTGTTTGTTTGTTTTCCAATAAGAAACTGAAGTTCTTGCTTTAAGAGATGGTTGAGAAGAAAACAAGAAGAAACTGTACCACTTTCAACCTGTTAACATGAGATGGAGAAAAGTTACAAGATGCCTTCTACAGCACCTTGCCCTTAGCAAGCCATGAGGGTGGATGCGTCTGCCACAAGAGTCATGTCACTTCAAGCACTCTGTTCCCTAACTGAGAAGAGTAGCAAAATCAATGAGTGCATCTGCTCTGTCTTTGTGAGGGAAGAGCCTGTCTGCACAGCCAAGAAAATATCAATGCCAAGGTGAAGGCCAGTGACCCAACAAGTCAGGATGAGTAAGTCTACCTTCTCCCACCATTTTTCTCTCTTCTCTCATCCTTGTATTTTGTTTGCTCTTGCTCTTTGGGAACAGGAGCTGTTCATGTGTCCGCATGGGACAGGAGTGGGCTCATCTCTCCTGGGTTTTTTTTTTTGTTGCAGCAGATCATAGAATCATAGAATGGTCTGGGTTGGATGGGACCTCTGAAGCTCATCTAGTCCAGCCCCCTCTGCAATAAGCAGGGGCATCGAACAGGCCACCCAGAGGTCTGTCAAGCTTCGCTTTGAATATCTCCAGGGATGCGGCCCCAAAATCTCAATGAACAGCAGTAACAATAATGCAGGGCAGAAATGGGAAATGACAGCAATATAGGAGTGCATCACTCAAGGCTCAAAAATTTCATGTTTTGAGGACATACCTTGGAGTCCGATCCACTGAATGGTTAGACTCAGCTGTGCATCATAGTGGCTTTGTGCAGTGTTTAAGAACTGAAGTGTACACCAGGCTAATTAAATTTTGGTTGTGGTCCACTGATGACTTAAATTTGCAACTTATTAGAGAGTTTATTGGACTGCCAACCCAAGCATTTCTTAGAATAAACAGTTTTCAGTTCATTCTGCTGAAACTTCATGTGCTTATAATATGATGGTTAAAGGCAATACAATTTCAGCATGCTAAATATCATAAGCTTTGGATGTTTAGTAAAGCAGAACTAATGTAGTTTTTAAAGTGGAAGGCTTTCCTTGAACATATGGAGTTTGCTGAGGAAACCAGCCCTGAGTTCATCTGGAGACAGAGAGGGCATGGCAGGTTTGCTTGCAGTGCAACACCCAGATGATGCTGGAGACCTTGGCATATGGAGCATGTCTGTGGGCAACCCTTCCTGAAGCAGGTCCTTTGCAGTGGTGTTTGGGAAGAAGCCAGCTGTTTGGAAACTTCTGTTCCTCTTGTGTCTGAGACATGATTTTAACCCGAGCTGCACAGAGGCTTTGTTGGAAAGGACAAATCTGGAATTGGTTGTAAACCTGTGAAGTCTTCTGGGTATCAGATCTTTAGCTGAGCAATTTGGAGTAAATTCTGGTGAGATCTACATATCTTCAGCTTTCTGTGCTTCAGGATAAAAAGCCACATTGTTATAGAAAACTTTAAAATGCAGTTTCCCTTGAGGATTTTTGATATTTAGATACATATTTCCATTACAAATTGGGATGGAAAACGAAAATAACAAAACTTTTGGAAACCGACAGCTCCAAACATATTGATCTATAAATGTCAGCTTGCCTTGTTTCAACACATTTTATTCTAAGATGCTTTGCCTGTCTCTGACTGATGCAATTTAAGTATTGACACATTGGGATTTGGATATTGATAAGGTCTGTGTCTGTGCTGGCACCATAACATCTCAGAGTGTTGCCTGCATACTCCAGTTACTCAGAACTGGATTTCAGTGTCTCATGTAGGCCGCTGAGAGCAAATAACCTGTAATGAATGCAAAAAAAGAAATGTGGCTCATCCTGATCACTCAGTCAGATGAAGAGTTTTAGGTTGCCTTGATCCAATAAAATATTTTCTTTTTCTTTATACAATATTATTTCAAACTTAATTTTCTCCAGAATATTTGGAGTCAGATGGGGCTGAGTTCTCTGAGGGAAGAGCTTCAACACGTTATCATTAATGCTAAGGTTTCTTACAGCTTTGCTCTCCAGGTATTTAGTTGTCAGTGTGGTTTCACATATCTATTTGGATGTGGCACTTGGTGCCATGGTTTAGTACTCATGAGGTCTTGGGTGACAGGTTGGACTTGATGATCTTTGAGGTCTCTTCCAACCTTATTGATTCTATGATTCTATGATTCTGTGATCCTTTAATTTTGTGTTCACACATGAATTGAAATTCACTGTATTGTCAAGATTTTTTATGTTCTTCCAGTTGGGATGCAGTGAACTTATCTTTCCCATCTTGAAAGAGATGTGGCTATGTTTTTTTGCTTTAAATCCCACCTTGGTTTCGTGACTTCCCTCTTTCTTAATCTGTCTGTCAGGTTTACAGTGGATATTGATATCAGCATTCATAACAGACTTTTGGAACTACCATAGTCATGACAAAGATTTCAGGGGCAGGCTTTAACTTTTGCTAAGCTTAGCTGATATAATTGGAGAATCAGAGAAGCTTTCAATCTCACCAAGGCATATTTGGGTCTTTCAGCTTAATCAGCAGGTCTAATAAAAAGATAATTTTTTTCCCTCTTTTCCTTATACAGGGAACATGTGTAAGGAAAGCAGAGCTTAGTTTGTAGTCCATTCAGTGAGATGTCAGATGTCATCCTGGCTCATTGAAGGCTTTATAACAAAGATCATTGCAGAGTGGAAGATTTAGAATATTCCCCTTTGTTGTCCCAGAATTAAAATGTCATCAACAAAACAAAACCCCTCTCTAAATGATATTACATACTGGTTCAGTTACCTATAGTTCCTACCCCACTTTTGTCTCATTTCCAAACAAAACAAAACAGAACACCAAACCAACCCAACCATGTGTCTTGGTTGCTTAGGTTTGTCTTGGTGAGATTTCAGGAGGGGGGGAGGATAACAAGATTTCACATTTTCCAGTGAGGTAGGTAGATGATCAGAGGAAGAAGGTCTGCAGAGCTCAGTCATGTTGACCACTGCTGCAAGTCATACAAACTGGCCTCTAATTGTCTTCTGCTCAGAGATGCCTCTGTGTCATCTGGACTGAGATATGTTGGGCAGGTAACATTCAGAGAAAGGAATCCCACCTTTGTCAAAACAAACAAACAAGCAAACAAAACCCCCACAACAAATCAGGCCTGAGCTTTCTCTTGGAAGAAGCAAACTTTGCTCCTCTGTGCCTTGCACTGAACATGGGGTTTGCCCTGAAACTGGTGGTGCTAGTGACTCCTCTCCAGGGTGGCAGAATTTGGGCACTGTACTGTGGCCAAGGTTCCTGGCTTTGCTCCTGTATCTTGTTGCTCTGTGCTTGCTGTCACATTTTAGGGTACAATTCTTATTGAGAATTAAAACTCTCGGGTGCAAGTGATTTCTTCTTATTGATTTGAAAAGGCTGAACTTTAGCTGTTGTTTAACATCCTGGAACATTAATATTAGATTAGAAAGATGTCCCTGACTCATTGCCCTGGAAAAAAAATGGAAAGAACATGTATCAGACAATTCTGCTCTTCCAGGATCATTTGTGACAGTATTGTGCTGCAATAATGAATTAACTCTGTGGTTAGGATTCCCTTTGCTGAGCTCAACAGAATTAGAGGGGACAATCCAATCCTTCATCTCAGTTTCTCTCAATCTCAGGAAGCGACGGAACAAAGACTAAAATCAGAAGCACCCATTAGAGTAAACACCCTGCATTTCCAGCCTAACACAGCCCAGAAAATGCTTGCCAACATCCCATGACAGACTTAAGAGCTTTGGAAAACATTAGACCAAACCTGTCCAAAACTCCTTTGAGTCACAGAAGGAAATATCACAAACCCCTGGCACAGTTTGGTATTTTCCTTCTGTTTTCTTAAAGAAATCAGAATTATACCTTTATTATTGTCACCTTTTTTGCCTGTTCCAGTAAGTGCACATCTATATGCAATATATCTATCATGCTTATCCATGTACATACACTACCTTTTAGTAGGTAAGTGCATGTGATTTACGTGCACGTATACTCACATACAGGCAACCAGCACCAGAACAAGAGGACACAGTCTCAAACTGCACCAGGGGAAGTTTAGGCTGGAGGTGAGGAGAAAGTTCTTCACAGAGAGAGTTGTTAGCCATTGGAATGGGCTGCCCAGGGAGGTGGTGGAGTCACCATCCCTAGAGGTGTTCAAAAAGAGATCAGAAGTGGCACTTGAAGCCATGGTTTAGTAGTCATGAGGTGTTGGGTGGCAGGTTGGCCTTGATGATCTTTGAGGTCTTTTCCAACCTTATTGATTCTATGATTTTAGCTGCTCTCACTTTCAAGGAAAGAGAACTTGTTTTGTTCAGTTAGTAAACTTTCTGATAGTAGGAGTGTGGCTTAGAGGTTTTATCATGAAATGATGCTAAATGGTTCCAAATCTCTGTTTTCCACTGCCCCACAATTCAGATGCTCCCTTCTGGCTCATTTGGCACATAACCATTTTCATCACAGAGTAATTTATTATGCTACCTTTTAAAGCAGCAGGTAGATGGAGTCCCGATTTGGATTGCGCATTTTCTCCGCATATGGCAAATGTGATCATATTGGAGTAACTGCACTGTGTCCCTAGCTAACTTTGAGGTGCTTGAGGACTTTATCTTCAACTGTTGCAATTTTGCATCTCATAGATGCAACCAATTTTGGATTTTCCCTTTTCCAGAGCCTATTATTCTGCTCGCTCAGGAGTAACTGTACCAGTAGTCACCATATCTCATAGAAACGTTCTCTTTCTAAATGTCATCGGTGACTGTAATGATCAGATGAAAGTTAATTGTGCTACAGAAGGACTTAGCAATTAAAAAAACACGACAACAAACACCTCCCAGCCAAGCAGAACTGCAAACAGCTCATTATAATTATTCCATCCTGTTCAAACCTGCCTTCCGCTCGCGTGTTTAGGCAGGGCTGCAAGGCACTCCTTCTCCATCAGGGCTGAATCACAGTCTTTTGCTGACTTCCTTATAATACAGTGTAGATAAGGGCTCTTCAGTGGTAATTTGCTTGAGTTCTTAATAAGGAGAGATTTTAGAAAGCAGAGAGTAGTGTATCCATATCTCAGAGTAAGCAGTTCAGAGGGCTGTTTCTTTCTCTTTTTCTTCCTTCTTTAGAGACTGAAGTAATTAAGGGGGGTTTGTGTATTATTTTCCTCTTGGTTATTTAAGCTGCATGCTCTTACAGTTTGCAAGATGCTGTTTTCACAGCTGTTCTCCAGGATTTGTGGTCATGAACCAGGTGGTACTGTTATAGTCCAATGCTGCATAGTGTGTAGCACTGTGAGTTGTGCTTCTCTGATGGGCCTTGGTGGTTGACTGAGGTCGGTGCCTGGGCAGGGCCCAGGCAGAGTACCCCAAGTGATTTGTAGATATCATAAGATGTCTAACACAGAATCATAGACTGGTTAAGGTTGGAAGGGACCTCGAGGATCATCTAGTTGCAGCCCCCCATGCCATGGGCAGGGACACCTTACACTAGGTCAGGTTGCTCAGAGCCACATCCAGCCTGGCCTTAAAAATCTCCAGGCATGAGGCTTCCACAACCTCCCTGGGCAACCTGTTCCAGTGTCTCACCACCATCATGGTGAAGAACTTCTTCCTAACATCCAATCTTAATCTACCCATTTCGAGTTTTGTTCCATTCCCCCTAGTCCTATCACTACCTGACACCCTAAAAAATCCCTCCCCAGATTTCTTCTATGCCCCCTTCAGATACTGGAAGGCCACAATAAGGTCTCCTCAGAACCTTCTCTTGTCCAGACTGAACAGCCCCAAATCCCTCAGTCTGTCCTCACAGGAAAGGTGCTCCAACCCTCTGATCATCCTCGTGACCCTTCTGTGGTCATGCTCCAGCATGTCCATATCCTTCCTGTAATAGGGGCTCCAGAACTGGACACAGTACTCCAGGTGGGGTCTCACCAGAGCAGAGTAGAGAGGGAGAATCACCTCCCTTGACCTGCAGGCTATGCTTCTCTTGATGCAGCACAGGATGTGATTGGCTTTCTGGGTGGCAAGCACACATTGGTGGCTCATATTGAGCTTCTCATCTACCAAGCAGTTTTAGAGGGTGAAGATATATAACTTCAGTGTACTGGAGTTCTGTTCTTAATATGAGCAAGGGCTTTCCAGGGACCTGTAAGAGCTGCTCCAGCAGGGATTCAGGGATAAGTTTAAGGCTGGGTTAGAGAAAGTGGTACTTTGTGGTCAAAGATGATGAGTAAAGTAATACCATAGTCAGCACCTCCTTTCCTGGGTTATGAGGCAGTTTAGGTATCCAGGTACCTTTACAACAAGACATAGCCAGGAATTGAAATATATGGAGAAGTCCTTGAGTGAAGATTGCCAAATTGTGGTGGTTTGAATGTACTGGGCAGAAATTCAGTTGTTTGTGGAGTGGTCTTCATGTTTATTTTAACAGGGATAATGGGGAGGCATGGTTTAAGTTGTTCACTTTTATGGCTGGGCTGAGAGAGGAGCCCAGGAGAAAGATAGGTTGGTTTTGCAATGAACATTGCAGTACCTAATGTGCATCCATTTATTTGGAGGCTGCAGTAGAAATTCATCAGAAGACCCGATAAGATCTATGCACCAATTACATCCCACTCAAACCTTTGTGCACAGGAATGAATTTCACCTTGTCTGACCCATGAAGATGTGTGAATACTTATCTCCCTTTCCTTAAGACCTCATTTTTACAGTTTCAAATAGCTAGAATTTTCTTCTTTTTTCTTTTTTTTTTTCCCCCAATAGTAACTTTCCCTGATGCACATCTGTTTCCAGTTTAATGCTCACCAGCAAGTTGACAAGAATGGCAGAGATGTCTTTTGTCTGCAGTTTAATATGGAGGCAGCTGAAACATTGACTTTTTTGTAGGGAGAAATCCATTTCTTCTCAAGTCTTCTACAACTGAGGTAATGTTTGCAAAATACTTCTAAGATGAAAACCACTCCAGCATATAAATATTAAGTATCATTTTTGCATCTTCATCATCTCTGCTTTTAAAATTCATATGAAAAAAATCCTATGAATGCCCAAATGCCCAGTAAAATGCATATCTGTCCTGTGATCTTAATGCTTTATTTTCATCTATGAATCTTCCTAATCTTTGAAATTAATTACAATGATTAAAACCGGGAGATGTGTTTTCCCAGAACAATCAAATTGTTCTCTTGCAAGTTTTCATGTCAATTTTCCACAATTACTTTAATTTCTTTTGATATTAAAGCACACACTCCCACATTCCTGGATATTACACCTCTCTCTTTAGAGTAAGAGGGAATCTTGTTTGGCTACTTGCTTGACTGCTGCCAAAAGTGACCCCATATGGTGGAACCTCAGAAGAGGGACCTGTCTGCCTCAGGGTCTCCTGTAGTGGCAAAAGCATGACTCAGCTTGTCAGCCAGAGCTCTGGAGAGTGCATTCATCCACCATCCAAAAGAATCAACCCATAATAATGACACCTTCAGCAGAGAGAATGTATTCACACTGCTGAAACTGTGTCAGTGGTATGGAGTCATTACAGTTACAGCAAGACTTAGAAAAACGTCAATTTGAGTTTAGCCTAAAGTCTTGTTTCTTCTAGACCTTGTGAACCATCTGATTTCTACTCCATCTGATTTGCTATTTTTATTGCACTGGGGAAGCAAAATGGAACAAGACTAGTATTTCAGTGCCTGACTTGTGAACAAGGCCAACATACATATTTCCTGACAAAAGCAAGAGAAAATTCTTGCTGCTATTGATACTGCCTGATATTTGGATCCAGGCTTGTGTCTCCTGTTCAGTGTCTGCTGCAGGTTTGCGCACTTAGCTCCTTACAGAGAGAAAAGAGAAAATACCCAAGTCCTTCCCTGACCAGAACCAGTGGGAGAGAATGAGAGAATGATAGAGGGAACTCTTTTAAAATATTAGTATCAGTTTCCAAGAGCCTCTACATGCATTCTCACAACACAAGGCTTTCAGGAAGTCAATTGAATGGTTCCCTAGGAAGATCTTGCTTTGATATAACAGAGAGTTCCCCCTGTTGCAAAAAATGGCAAGAAGAAAGGAGATAAAATGTGTGAGCTGAAAAGGGAGAGAGGCTGAAATAGAGTCACATCACAGGTGCTGAAAATGGATCTTTTATTGTAGATCACAACAATACAGAATTTTCAATGCAGAAAGGATTTGAGAATAGAAAATAAGGCATCCAGTGTGCAATAAAGGCACAAGAAGATGTCTTTTGCTGGCCTTTAAATTTTTTTCTGCCCCTCTCATCATAACAAAGAGAAAGGTCAGGAATGAAAAGTGGAGATTATTTTGGTAATGAAGACACCATTGTAGTGATACATGACAGACAAAGTAGAGAGATCATCCATGTGGAACTTCACAGGACTAATTTTTGGTCCAGAAAATGGCCAGTGGGCTGTGTAAAGAGTTGTGTGTGTGTGGGGGAAGGTGTAACAGTCAAAAATGGAAAGAGCTGTGCAAAGAAACAAGAGCTGAAATGGGAGAAGTCTGTAAAGTTGTTAAGTTGAAAGGACACTGAGAGTGTGGAGCAACAAAATTGTGTAGGATGGCACTGTCTGGGTTTCTGTGGAAAGTCCTTACAGAGAATTAAATAACTGTGTTTGTGGTAAGGAGGATCCAGGCCAGAGGCTCAAAATGGCCAGGAAACTACTCTCACTTTGATCATCTTCAGGGATGGGGCCTCAACCACCTCCCTGGGAAACCTATTCCAGTGTTCAACCACCTTCATAGTAAAGAACCTGCTCCTAACATCCAATCTAAATCTGTTCTTCCCCAGTTTGAAGCCATTGCCCTTTGTCCTATCACCACAGGCCTCTGTAAACAGTCTCTCTCCACCCTTCTTGTAGGCCCCCTATAGGTACTGGAAGGCTGATATTAGGTCTTCCTGGAGCCTTCTCTTCTCTAGGCTGAACAACCCCAGTTCCCTCAGCCTGTTCACATAGCAGAGGTGCTCCAATCCCCCAGTCACTGCCATGGCCCTCCTCTGGTCCTGCTCTGATTCCACAGCCATTGCCTGTATTCACTTTATTCCTTCTTTTGCTTTCTACTGTAGCTGTTTGCTGTGCTTCCCAACCAATAATATTTTGTGTCATGAAAGTTAACCAGGGAAAGGATTTACTCTGATGAGCTTCCTCAGTAGACAATAAAAGTTCTAATTCCTCCAGTTTAACTTCCTGCTTCCAGAGGATTTGCCAAGGAAGGAATTTGATTTTTTCCCCTAGACAAATGTATTAATATTTAATAAAAAGTAAAGCCAGATGACACATCTGGAGAAAATAAACAATTTACATAGTTGTTTTTTCCCCCCTGTATTTGAACAGAACAAGATAAATGAAGAGGGTTTAACTCAAATATTGTTTTTTATTTGATATAAATGATAATGATGATATATGAATGATAACAATGAAATAACTGAAAGGCTTCAGCTTCAGAAAATGGGGTTTTGTGTTGTTCCATATCAGGTCATGGTGGGACTTAAAAAATGTATTACAGTCTCTTCCCCACTAATTTGTCTCCTGATTCTGGCTTGTCTTCCCCGCCTTCAGTACCAGGTCCTATGAGATGGCTTACCCAGAAAGCATTGAGTCAGAAGAGGCTTTTCCATCTCAGATTGTCTCACACCTTTCCTATGTGAATGAGCCTAAAGTGTTTTATTTAGCCATTTCTCAGTGTTTTGCCTCATGAATATTTGTTGTTCATATATTTTTATATGAGACATCCTAGGATCTCTGTAATATTTTGTTTGGGTTGGGTTTTGTTAGGTTGTTCATTGCTCTAAGGTAAGTCTGGCAACTGAAAGTTTATATGGACTATTTTAAAGAAAAGCTGCCAGGGAAGTGACACTGAACTGCAAAACTTTCTGCAGGTGGATAGGTCTGCTTAATACCAAGCTCACTTCACTTCACTTTGGTTTTCCTTCAACCACCTGTCAAATGTGACCTCCATCTGGATGCTGGGGCACACAGATTTCTCACAACCATCAACAGGGAACACAGAAAGTCATGGGTGCCATGATAGAGCTTGGGACCCTGAAGAATGAGATGAATGTAGGGTGCCCTCACACTATCCTATTTCACTGGTTTTCTTTCCCTCCACTTGTACATATGCCATGGAGGTGAGAGCATTGATAAAAGCAGTTCAGGTAAAGATAATTTCCCTTCCTGTTCACCATTTTGCTTGAAAGACTGCACAGAGACATTTGCTAACTCTATTTTAGAAGGATATATCAACTCTTCTACCAGGTCCCTGCACAGTCTTTTTCAGTATCACTTTACTCTCCATTGCCAAGCTTTTAAACAAAAAATAAACCAAGACAACACTGATAAATCATCTTCCCTCCTTTCTAGCCCATCACCAGTGGAAGACTGTGGTAAGTTATCATGTTTTTAACTATGAACCTGTCTGGCTCTTTGTCATTTATCTTGTGCCTCCCACTCTGGTCTGGCTCAAGGCTGAACATTAGCAAATGATGAAGCAGGGCTGTCTCTGCTGGTTTGTTCTGGCATTATTAACCCATATTCTCCTGAATATTTCATACCATAATACATTATTCATGAGTTGCTGGAGTTGTGGCAATTGACTCTCAGGTTAGCTGCCATGAGTGTGTGGGCAGGACAGAAATGTTTGCTGTCAACAGGTAATCTCTGCTTTGCATTCTCAAGGACTTTTCTTACCCCTGTGATTCTGATCATTGCAAAGCAGGTTAGTTAGCATAAATTGGCAATTTCACTTGTATTTACAACAGGGTCTGTCCTAATGATGTTTTCCTCAGGTGGATATGGTATCATATTTTGATTTATTTTGAGTCTAAGAACCCCAAGAACCAATTGTGTAATGTAAAAACTTTGTGGCTGTAATATATCATCAGATTGTTGATTAAATAATGGTCTAATAATTGTTATTATATTTTCCCTTTTTTTCTCTCTATATAATTTGCTTTTGTTTATTTTTTTCCCCAAATTGATTCTTTTTTTCCCCTTGATACACCACCTCAGAAAACAGATGCTACCTACAGACAGCAGCAACAGAAAAAGACAGATCCTGTATTCCCCCCTGGAAGTGGCCAAGCTTGAATGACACAAATCTCTGAAGGTCAAGAGTTCAGTAACTTGGTGGACAGGATTGGACTTTGAAGGTGTGATGGTTTCTTACTGTGTATGCAGGAGGTGAGGCCTTCAAGTTCAGTTTCTAAGTGAGTGAAGAGCCATCTTAGTATCATATTGTATTTTCCTGTCTGTTTAGGTGTATCTATCAGTGAGCAATAGCTTTATACCTAAAGTTTCTCCAGGAAACTCCTTACTGAGAAGTGGTTCATAATGAGTGCCAACACTACATGTACATAAACAGGTGTCTTTCTAGGAAACTGAGACATCCCTTTGCTGATCTTCTGACCATGAAGCAGGCTTCATTTTCAGGCCTATATACATGTGTTTCGTGTATATGGTGATAAAGCAGCACATTCTGACATAAAGTCTTGAGAATTATTGACATTGTTTCTCATTGGTGGGCTCTAGGCTTTCTTGTCTTGTCTTTCCAACTGTATGATTGCTGGAATGAATGACCAATGTCTGTGGAAGATCTCCAAGCAAACAGCTGACACAGATTTCAGAATGTTTATTTCAAGGATTGTACTATGAGATTTGTTTCTTAAAAAAACCCCAAACCAACTAACCAACCCAAACTTTCAGCCATAAAAAGCAGTCCAAAATCCCCTCACCCCCAACTTCATCTTAGGTCAAAACTTGTCCTATTTCCTCCCCTGAACTCCTGTATAGTGGTGGAACATGGTCCATATCACCACTGTCTTCAGCATGCAGAACTGCTGAATTTTGTACTACTGAAAGATAACACATAGGTGTTCTGGTAGAAACTAAAGGAAGGGCAATAAATCTGTGTTGCTAGCACCAGTGTAAATAGATGAGGTAGAAAAATGATGGATTGGGAAGCATGACTACTGAGAAATGGAAAGATGTCCCAGTATCCCCACTAATCTGCTCCTTCCTCCTGCTACAGAGGTGGCTGCACTTTTACCGTCAAGGAAATATGACCTGAAAATGGATTATGTTCCCTGTGGCTGTTTGCATATGTACAAAATCATAACAAAGAGATCATCTCCAGCAGAACTCAGGGTCGTGGCTGGAGGCAATTCTCCTGCAGTGATGACTACTGAGCCACGTGTCGCATAGTGAGGGGCTAAATATAGCTGAGACTAGAATCGCTGTAGGTAGATGGTTAACGACATGCTAATTGGGTAAGAAAAAGGAGAAGGAGGGTAATGAGCAGAGCTGCTAGTGTATCTGATTCAGAAGAGCTCTGAAATATGGAGCCATACAGTGTACTTTTGGCTCCAGGTTGTATCCGTTCATTCTCACCTGTGTAGGAGATGAATCTTTCCCATGATTCAGCTGGAAACTTCATTGTCCAGCATGGCCACTGGTATGGTGCACAGACATGGAGATCACGTGTCATTGCATCTTGTTGCAACTCAGTTCCAGTCATTTTTGCCTAGATGGAGGAAGAGAGCAATTGATTAGGTAAATGTCTGGCAGGAGCTCCTGAGAGCTTCTCATTGATTCTGTGCCTGATGTTAACTGATATGACTGGCTTGCTCACAGATCCCCTCTGCAGGGGTCTGGACATCCTCCTGACATTGGGCTTTAGCAAATGATGAAGTCTCATGTGAAGTAAAGCTAGGGCAGAAGAGATCCAGGGACCAAAAATGGCAGAGCAGAATCTCTTGGAACTGTAGTCATGTGCATCAGAGGGGAGCTAATCACTTTTCTTTCCTATTATGAAGTAAAACGAGCCTTTACACCCGTTAATCACAGTTTTGGAGACTACAGCACACAAGCCTAGGGGATCTCAAAGGAAGGTGTGAAAAAAGGTTTAAGTCTATATGCAGTTCTGTCCACTGCTATCTTTTCTCTGTCATCAAAGGCTCACACTGGCAGCTGCTGCCTGAAAGGATCTGATTACCTGCCTATGTCTGTTGCAGGAAAGACCACAGATACTGTTTTTTGCTTCTTGCTTCTGGCCAATGGGTAGTCTCCCAATCTCTAAATTGGAAATGACTTAGTTATTGTGGATTCCCCTAACTGTTGCTCTGTGACAAACATCTGTCTTTCAGCTCTGACTTGAAGCATTCCTCTCATGTCTCTATCTTGCAAATACATGAAAGAGTTACACCCATTTGAAAAATCCCCTCTCATTTCCTCCCTTCTTCCCTCCCATGCTGTCTTTTGATAATAATCTTTATGGAAACATCTCACTTGAACACAGCCAATTTTTATACCAAAACATCATAAACTGTATGCTGATGGCCTCAGTTTCTCAATTATTTGATTTTTGGGGAAATGTTTGAATTTAAAAACCCAAAGCAAAACAAAAGAAAACCCAAAAATATGGACTAACACCTAGCAACTTGGATTTCAGTCATGACATTTGTTCATACTTTTCATATGCCATAAATCTGTTCCCGTGGTTTAGTTTCCCTTTCTTTGAAACACAGACTGTGCAATACCTCTGGGTATTGCAAGGTGGGCAGTAAGATCATGGTAATCAATGACCTTACTACCCCTCTACTCTGCCCTGGTGAGACCTCAGCTTGAGTACTGCATCCAGTTTTGGGCTACCCAGCTCAGGAGGTGCAGGGGTCTGCGGGAGAGGGTCCAGTGGAGGGCTAAGAGGATGATTAGGAGACTGGAGCCCTGCCCTTTGAGGAGAGGCTGAGGGATCTGGGGCTTTTTAGTCTGGAAAAGAGAAGACTTAGAGGGGATTGAAATTTATAAATATCTGAGGGTGTCAGGAGGGAGGAGACAGGCTCTGCTCACTTGCTCCCTGGGATAGGACAAGGAGCAATTACGTAAGCTGCAGCACAGGAGGTTCCACCTCAACACAAGGGGGAATTTCTTTACTGTAAGGGTCACAGAGCACTGGAACAGGCTCCCCAGAGAGGTTGTGGAGTCTCTTTCCCTGGAGACTTTCAAGGCCCATCTGGATGCATTCCTCTGTGACCTGAGCTAGATTGTATGGTGCTGCTCTGGCAGGGGGGTTTGGACTCAATGATCTCTTTGGGTAACCTTCCAACCTCTGACATCCTGTGATCATCTTTTGATTGAGTGAAGATGTCCGTACACATGCAAAATGCTACTGTTTCACATATTCCAGGGTACCTCTAATTTCTGCTTGCCTTTCAGGCTGAACGGCACTGAGCTGCTGTTTGAAACACATTTAGATCCTCTGGGTACAGCAGGATTTTCAAGGTCTGCAACCATGTGCAGTGAAAGATGTGATAAATGCTGAACTTGTTTCCTGGGTGAAATGAAGAAAGCAGAAATTTTACTGGTGCTGATGAAGGTAAGCAGTAAGCCTTAGATTTAAGCAGGGACAATGACAGCATTATCAGTCAGGTATCATGGCAACCAAGGAGCCTAGAATTTGGTGTCAACTTTCCAATCATATTGTATCTTTACCTGGCATAACAAAGCACATTTTCCTTCAGGGAATTGAATCACTTCTCCAATGGAGGTCATTTAAACATTTAAGCACCTGACTGCACTCAGGAACCTGAAGAATTCAGATTGCTCTTGGATACTTGCACCTATGTATTGGTATAGAAGAAGAAAAAAGGGAAAAAAAACCCACCACCCCAAGAGACAGCTCTGTGAAAGCCAGGCAGAAAAATCACAGTTGCATAAGACACTCTATTTGTTATTGCTACATCTTGGTTGATGTGAATTTGATGCTCAGTGTTATCCAGAGGCTAGAGTTAAAGTGTTGTACATCCAAGTCTTCTTTAGAGGTGGAGCAGACTGGTTTTTTTCTATACCATGAATTGAACCAAGGATGCTAGCAAGGCTGGAGGTCTGCCATGAAAAGTCACCTCTAAATGACACATTTGTCTTATTGCAAGCACATATACGTGCTTATGCCTGGAATGAGGGAACTGCAAAAGGCTTTAGAAGGATAGATTTAGTAAGGGACAACTTCTCTTTGTGGCAGAGAAATGGGATTATGATGCAAAATAAATCAGTGATGGAATTAGGAAGTCTGAGATCTGGAATACTTAATCCTTGACCTCTTGCTCAAATGATGGCAAGAGCCATCAGGCTATGCTGGAATCCTCATAGCAGGTGTGTGATGAACACACAATATATTTCTACATTACCAACCCAAGGGGATTTCTTCAGACCTGATTTTCTTTGCTATCTGACATAAGGACTAAGAACAACACCTGCAAGATATAAATGTAAGGCTATGTGTGATGCAGATGGAGATATAGCCTCTTCCTAGCAGATCCAGGAGGGAACCTCTTGCTTCCTTCAAACCACATGTACAAAAAATGCACGCAGTTTCTTTTGTCACATGGATATCAGCAATAGACTAAGCTGTGACAAAGCACATTCTTCACCTCTCCTGACTGTCTGGTACTATACAATACATCAGCGTTGTGCTGTGCTATTGCTTTTATGCAAAGCTTTTAAGCTTAACTGTGTGGCCTACAAATGATCTTTACTCTTTCATTCCTTTATTGAATTCAAATCACAGAGTTTTAAATCCTCTCTGCATTTTAGTCAGTTTCTTACTTGCTTTTAAAACCAAATAGAGGATGGATTAAATATGGTTTTAAACCAAAAAAAAGTATTTGATGTATGATTATTCAGAAAGCCACAGCAGGGTTTAAAACTGTGTTTTTACTGGTTGTGTTAGCGGTCTAGTAGGACTCAAACAAATTTCTTACTTTGCTGCTGAATTTCACTGAGTATGAGAATCACTGAACATAATTTAACCAGTATCATCCTGGGCTTGTCTTTCTTCCAGCAAGAGAAAGACCTGGGACAGGACTATAGAGCTAAATTCATGTCACCACAGAGATCTCTTTCAGAAGCTCTCCTAAAGCCAAGCTCTGATGAATAAAATGATAGACATTTGGTGTAGTTGTTCTGTTAGATAGGACTGCAGTGGGGTTTTCTATGTCTGTGACTTGGAAATGTTCATCTCAGCATCATCCTCTGTTTCCACATCCCTTCAGAGCTATAGGTATGTGCCACAGCATTAAAGCCCCAGTTCAGGTGAAATAGTTTTGCTTTTGCTGAACTTCATTGTCAGGAACCTGCATGTGTAACCTGTGCTCAGACAATCTTTTGTTTGGAAATTATCAACTACCTCTGTATTTCATGGACATAGTGCTTCAGGTGCCTCTGAATTTGTTCCTGGGTATGTCTAGATGCACTTTAATGTGGAAATCAGTGTGCTGTATTTAATCCTACTCTCACCTAAAAGTGTTTCTGCACAGTATGATCTGTGATCCTGGAGATGGTTTGTGGTCCAGGGGCAGGTAAACAAAAGCTGGAGGAACTTGTTCATGCTGGGACAGAAAGGGCTATGCTGAGAAGGATGCTGTTTGGAAAGGAGAGAGACATTAATGAGTTGTCAGACATAATAGCTTCTCAGGGCTTTTTTTTAATTAATGCACAGTGTAGTGTCTCAAAGCTTTGCATCCATTGCGATTCTCTTCCTTCTCCACAGCTGAAACTCAGAGAGGGGTGTGTGTAGGGAAGAGGAAGCTGGAGGGGTTGCTGGTTGCCTCCAACATGAGGGGAATCAATACCTGCTGTTCAACAGCATTTAGCAGTTCCCTATGGCTTCTACAGTGACACAACCAGGATTTATGAACAGTAGCAGAATTGGTCCCTTTTGTTCCCCCAGAGTGTGTGAATCTGGCCTGCAGCTGTTATATCCTTCCATGGAGAAGATGTCCATTAGTTTTATTCTTGTTTGACTTTTTTCCCCCCTTATCATTACTTAAGATTCTCTTGTTAAAACATATATTGCTGGAAGTTATATAAAGGACAGCAAAAACGTAATTACCACAAAATCAGAAGTAAGGAATGCAAGCTGTCCCCTATAAATGTGTTGTAGGTTGTGTAAATCATGCTAGAAGTTGAAATTAGATGCACAACAAAGTGCAATGTATCATTTTCTGTTTCATGCACGCATTTTCTCTCCAAAATCTGAAGGCCGAGTATCTCTTCTCTCTTCCACCTCCTCACTTCACAGCTCTCCCCAAATCTCAGTCTCTTCAATGCCACAACACTTGCTAGAGACATTAGTCAGGTCCATGCCTCAGTGAAATAAACAGAGCAGAGATTTCTTGCTGGTATGAGAAATACTGGACTGAAATAATTTAACAGCAGATATTATGGAACTAATTCTGCATGTCCCACTCTTTGACTAGTAGAATATTGGCAGCTGTCAGAAATGGAAAAAGATCTTTTAATGTGATTGCTCTGAACCATCCTGGAATTAAGAGGGATTTTTATTTTTCATCTTTTTTGAGCAGAGACACTCTGCTGCATTGGAAAATATGACGTGTATGAAAGTCTTAGCCCTGAGTTTGTCTTGAGTGACTACCTTCTCTTTGTGATTGATTTTAACTGCAGTTAGCAGGGGATCATCCTTATACAGCTCAGGAAATCAGGCTGAATTGGTTGGTGAGGGAGATGGAGGATAGATACTCTTCAGTTAGATACTTGACTGTACTATCCCCCTCACAGAGAGAAGGGGAAAAGAAAGACTCTACACGTCTAGTAGAAGATATTTTAGCAGAAGTTCATGCCATCAGCTGTATTTTTTCCTTTCCTCCAGAAAGTCATACCAGAATTGCTAGCTTGTATTGTTACTGCTGCTGCTGGTACAAGGTACTTTCTCAGCTATCTACTCTTTGTTGACAAACTTAAGATGCTAGGTGCTATGGAGGAATTTATAATTACATATACTCCTATGGATCATGAAATATAACCTGAAGAGATTTAAATAGGATTTTTCAGCCTGAAAGACAGGTCTGACTCACCTCAGCCCAAAAACTAACCCACATAGGTGGAATCGAAAGCAGGCCGATGCAGAGGGAGGTGTGCAGCTGAAGGAACGGCTGGCTGTTAAGCTGCAGGTGCATCCATCCCCCACAGAGATGCTTCAAACCCCTCCATCACACTGGTGAATCATGCTAGCTTGAGGATAAGGATGTTGGTATGCCTATTGCTGTCTCTGTCAAGCTTCAGTTTCCGTTTTGACTTCAGTGCCTTGCTGTTTTCATTAAGCAGAAGGCTGTAATTTATTTCCCTTGTGACTAGAAGTTCGACTGCAGAGCTGTTTTCATGCTTGTTCTCCATCTCCTTTTCTATTTCCTTCTATTACTGCAGTCTCCCTCCCTTCACCCCACCCCTCATGCCATGATTACTGTTGAAAGAAGACAAAATGACATGCAATTACATGATTTAGGTCTCCAAATTACTGCCAACACCTGCTTCAGTGTGTGTTTCCCTTGCTTTGGACAGCCCTTTCTCCCCTTCCTCCTCCTCCACCACGGAGAGGTCATGGAGGCTGCAATAGACAGAACATGGATTTTTGGGGTCATAGTAGTTTTACAACACTTGGCACATCCAGCCAACAGTAACTGAAGATATATGGTGTGGGCCATGGGACCTGGGAGTGAAATTCTGCTAAAATCCTGAAGGTTTCTGTTCCTGAGGTCACTTTAGACTAGTAGTAGAGGTCTGGGGCTGGGCAACTCTGAGCTCTCTCCTCATCCGACAGCACATTTGCTGTGCTGAGATCCCTGTGGGAAAAGATGTGGGGATTTTGCTGCTCTCATCCTAGTCAGGCCTTGATGGGCACTGTCACTAATGCTAGAGCTGTAGAGGTTGGTGTTCTAGTTCCTGACACCACTCTGAGTCTATCTATAACCATGTTGGAGGTGTTTTCTGCTGCCTCTGCATTCTGACTTCCGCTTTCAGGAAGGGATGAGGATGAGTCAGCCTCTTTCTCTGCTGAATTTCAAAGAAGTCTGAATACTAGCTTGAAACGGGTTCCCAAACTCAGAACACTCCTATTAGCTGAGCAGCATCCCCCCTTCTGAGAGAAACTCATTAATTTATGGGCTGCTAATTTCCATGGACGTGTCTTTTGTGAACAAAATCTTCCCTAAGGCCCCTGACTCTTTGTCAGCACGCATCAGAAGCTTGTAGTGGAGCCTTGTATCACTGAGATTCCATTACTTAAACTAAATATACTCCAGAGCATTTATTAATGTACTGTAAAGCAAAAGAAATAATTAAAAATAAACTATGCTTGTCAAAGAAATAAAGTGCATCTTCTGCTGCATGATCTGAGCTTTTTTGATAATTGCTCTTCTTCGTTTTGCCGTTAATTCAGGGAGTGGAAGAACTGCAGAATGGTCTGCAAGATGTTAGACCAGCTTAATGATGCTTTCCTTTAAAGAACAAAGAACAGCGCCTTCATTTTCTGTAAGTGCAGAGCCAATGACAGAATCACTCAAGTCTTTTATATCAGGAATTTAATAGCACAGGTGATATATATATAAAAAAAAAAGGATTGTGAAGGCTCAGACCACTGTACACAGACTACCCATCTGAAATGTGAGAGGTCCTCAAAACGTTGTTTAGAATTATAGAATCAGCCAGGTTAGAAAAGACCTCAGAGATCATCAAGTCCAACCTATTACCTAATACCTAACACCTCATGAAAACTAAATTATGCCTTCAAGCGCCACATCCAATCCTTCTTTGAACACCTCCACCACCTCTGTGGGCAGCACATTCTAATGGCAAATTACTCTTTCTGTGAAGAACTTTCTCCTCACCTTGAGCCTAAACTTCCCCTGGTGCAGCTTGAGACTGTGTCCTCTTGTTTCGGCACTGATTGCCTGGGAGAAGAGACCAACCCCCACCTGACTACAACCTCCTTTCAGGTAGTTGTAGAGAGCAATAAGGTTTCCCCTGAGCCTCCTCTTCTCCAGGCTAAACAACCCCAGCTCTCTTCATGGGGCTTGTGGTCAAGATTTAGGTGACCTCTCTCCAGGTTGAACATATGTTTTCTCTGGTAGGTTAATCTTTTTGCTGCTAAAATGGAAGACCCAGAATTGTCATGCAGGGCAATGGCCAGTAGAACATACAGACAAGGTTAAATGCTAAAAACTGAAGACCATATCCAGAGAGGGCTAGATGTTCCCATGGCCCTAACATGGCATCTTTAGAGCTGGGCCTGTACAGAAAAAAAAAAAAAGAAATAAATTTTAAATTCAATCAAGCCATTATTGTCTCAACCTGCAGAACTGAATTGCACTTGCTTATCGTTCCCTCAGTATCTCTATCTGACAGGAATATAGGAAGAATTGCCTCCAATCCCATTAATGCCCTCAAACCCATTCAGCTGTGTCATTTTCCCAGGAGAAAATTAGGGAAACTAAAAAAAAAACAAATAAGAATAAAGCACCTTATGGAAATACTGCCAATACATGCAGATGGAATGCAAGGGGGAAAAAAAAGTATCATTCATACATAGTACTTGTTGGGTTGGGTTTGGTTTTTTCTTGCTTTTGTTCAAAACAGACTTGCTTCTCATTTCTGTACTCCAGGGAAAGATATATTTGCATTTTTGGAAACTCATAGAGAACAGCAGAGGTGCCTGATGACTGGAAGCAAGCAAATGTCACTCCAGTCTTCAAAAAAAGCAAGAAGGAGGACCCAGGCAACTGCAGACCAGTCAGCCCCACCTCCATCCCTGGAAAGATGACGGAGCAGCTCATCTGGTTGATGGTAGGCTGAACATGAGCCAGCAGTATGCACAGACAGCCAAGAGGGCCAATGGCATCCTGGCCTGTATCAGGAACAGTATGGCCAGCAGGAGCAGGGAGGTCATTCTGCCCCTGTACTCTGCACTGGTTAGGGCTCACCTTGAGTCCTGTGTCCAGTTCTGGCCCCCTCAGTTTAGGAAAGATGTTGACTTGCTGGAACATGTCCAGAGAAGGGCAACAAAGTTGGTGAGGGGTTTGGACCACGAGCCCTATGAGGAGAGGCTGAGGGAGCTGGGGTTGCTTAGCCTGGAGAAGAGGAGGCTCAGGGGAGACCTTATTGCTCTCTACAACTACCTGAAAGGAAGTCATAGACAGGTGGGGGCTGGTCTCTTCTTCCAGGCAACCAGCACCAGAACAAGAGGACACAGTCTCAAGCTGCACCAGGGGAGGTTTAGGCTGGATCTTAGGAAGAAATTCTTCACAGAAAGAGTGATTGCCCATTGGAATGGGCTTCCCAGGGAGGTGGTGGAGTCACTATCACTGGAGGTGTTTAGGAAGAGACTTGATAGGATGATTGGTGCCATGGTTTAGTTGATTAGATGGTGTTGGATGATTGGTTGGACACAACAATCTCAAAGGTCTCTTCCAACCTGGTCTGGTCTATTCTATTCTATTCTATTCTCGAGGTCATCTCTAACCACATGGAAGACAAGAAGGTTATCAGGAGTAGTCAATATGGATTTACCAATGGGAGATCCTCCTTGACTAGTCTGATAACCTTCTGTGAAATCATGACCAAATGGGTAGCCAAGGGAAGAGCAGTGGATGTCATATACCTTGACTTCAGTAAGGCTTTTGATACTGTTTCCCATAACATTCTCATAGAAAAGCTCAAGAAATGCAGCATAGACTGTTGGTCTGTGAGGTGGATTGAAAACTCTCTTGACAACAGAGTTCAGAGGGCTGTCATCAGTGGCACAGAGTCAGCTTGGAGGCCTGTGTCCAGTGGTGTTCCCCGGGGATCAGTACTGGGCTCAGTTTTGTTCTATATCTGTATCAACTACATGGATGAGGGGACTGAGTGTACCCTCAGCAAGTTTGCTGATGATACAAAACTGGCAGGGGTGTCTGACACCTGTGAGGCTGTGTAGCCATCCAGTGAGACCTGCACAGACCTGCACTGGAGAGCTGGGTGCTGGCAAACCTCCTGAAGTTCAACAAGGACAAGTGCAGGGTCCTGCATCTGGGGAGGAATAACAACAGGTATCAGTACAGGTTAGGGGCTGCCCTGCTGGAAAGCAGCTCCATGGAGAAAGACCTTGGAGTCCTAGCAGACAGCAAGCTCTCCATAGGACAGCAATATGCCCTTGTGGCCAAGAGAGCCAATGGTATCCTGGGGTGCATCAAGAAAAGTGTGTCCAGCAGGCCGAGGGAGGTCCTTCATGCTATACTCTTTGGAAGAGGTTTATGATTTGAGAAGTTATTTTGTGGTTGGTAGTCTAATACTCTCACTTAACTGCAGTTATTTTCTTGATTTTCTTGCCTTAGAGTCAGCAGGTATCTTTCAGTTCTGAAAGTACAGCCAAAGTTGTTTGTCCTACTGCTTGTTTTGTTTTGTTTTCTGGAATGGGTGCTGTCAAGATACATATTTCCAAGCTGATACAGATCACATTTTTTTCTTTTCTTACCAAATTCTTCCTGTGTTCTTGCTGGCAGACAGAATATAAGGCCAGCAACACAAAGGAAAACACATTTTCAAAGTACCACATTTACACTATGCTGATAAATCAGGTAGGCTGAAGCCATTTGTCAAAAAGACATTTGAGTGAATCCGATTCACTTGGTGTGCAGGAGATGGTTGGGAGGTTAGTACTTGCTAAATAATTAATCAACCCCTGTTTTGTTTGAAATACAATGCAAAAACGACAACAGGAACAAATGAGGCTTTCAGCTAATGTGGCTGGAACATTTGAGGAACATTTAATTATGTCATCCTTTGATCAACACATGCAGCTTTTAAATACAGCCAGGGAAAAAGAATTTCAATAGGATGGTTAATAAACTTCTTGTGGGCTGATACACATTGTTGGAAGAGCAAAGAAACCCTGCTGCTTTCTTGCCTATAGCTTTGTCAGTTCTTGGTCTCCTAAACCCCTTGATGTTTCTAGGTAAAATTTCTTGTGGTCCTGGAAAGGAGTGACAAAACCAATAGTTGGTGTAGTTCTGACCTCTTTGACCTGTGCTGTGCAAAGCTGCTAACCCTTATCATGATACTGGGTGGCAGAAGCAGTCTACCAGCAGACCTGGCAGAGTACACTGTGCACAACCATATCTTTCCTCAGAGAAGCTAAGAGTGTTTCATGACCCCTGTGGTTGGTCAGTATGTCTAAAGGTACAGCTTCCACAGGGAAAACTGGGGAACTGGGAAGCTCAATGTTATTTTGAATTTCAATGGTTTCCTCCCAAGGCAGTGTGACTACTCTTCAACAACCACAGCTACTATTTAAGGAAACAGCAAGGAGTACATCTTTTCTATAGCATCAGTGGAGAAGCCATCTGCTCCTATCTTTCTGGATAGAGAGCAGCATCTCCTGAGGCAGGCTAATACCTATGTCAAACTCAGACATGAGTGAGGTGATCCTTGCACTTGCCCTTTTAATCAAATTTGAGGTGGAGCTGTACATTTTCCCAGACCTGTGGAGCTAGGGGATGAGGCCATGCAAGAGTGTCATTTGTTGCCCCCGTTAATGACTACACAGGTGCCTGTTGAGTGTATGGCCTTGTCAGTGTCCCATTAATTCTGCATCCCATTAGTTTTGCTTCTTTGCAGGTTGTGTTTGCTTACCCCATTGTGTCACATGCAGTACTCTGGTAGGATTGACATGATGACTGCAGCTTTTTAAATTCAGTCCTTAACTTTTTGGAGAGCAGAGCATGACAATGTTGTAGAGAAGACTTATGGTCTTCTAGAAAGTGCTCACCTGAGAGTTTAAAATGGCAAGTGGGATCTCAGCTTGTCATCAGTTGGACAGAATGCCTCTTGCTGGTGTGCTGATGATGTCATGTCTAAGACTTATGGTATTTACAATGTTTTGGAGGTTTTTTTTGACAGTTTTAAGAGACTTTTGAATCTGAACCTGCCTTGTAGGTTTACAGACTAAATGTAGGTGATTACTCTTCATTGACAGTTCATGGGTGGCACAAGTTTCTTCACTATTTAAGGACACTGAACAGTGAGCTTCCCATGGGAACCTGGCTGGCATCTCAGACTTCCTCATATTTCAACAGTTGTCATCTGTATGGTAGCTCACCTTTTGTACTAGATACTGAGAGAACATTATAAACACAACAACCCCATGCAGAGCTACAGGCTGGGGTCAGAGTGGCTGGAGAGCTGCCAAACAGAGAGGGACCTGGGGGTACTGATTGACAGCTTGCCCAGGTGGCCAAGAAGGCCAATGGCATCCTGGCCTGCATTAGGAATAGTGTGGCTAGCAGGAGCAGGGAAGTCATTGTGCCCCTGTACTCTGCATTGGTTAGGCCACACCTTGAGTACTGTGTCCAGCTCTGGGCCCCTCAGTTTAAGAAGGACATTGAGACACTTGAACGTGTCCAGAGAAGGGCAACAAGGCTGGTGAGAAGCCTTGAGCACAGCCCTGTGAGGAGAGGCTGAGGGAGCTGGGATTGTTTAGCCTGGAGAGGAGGAGGCTCAGGAGAAACCTTATTGCTATCTACAACTACCTGAAAGGGAGGTTGCAGCCAGGTGGGGGTTGGTCTCTTCTCTCTAGCAACCAGCACCAGAGCAAGAGGACACAGTCTCAAGCTGAGCCAGGGGAGGTTTAGGCTTGAGGTGAAGAGAAAGTTCTTTACCGAGAGAGTTATTTGTCATTGGAATGTGCTGCCCAGGGAGGTGGTGGAGTGACCATCCCTGCTGCTGTTCAAGAGGGGATTGGACGTGGCACTTGGTGCCATGGTCTAGTCATGAGGTCTGTGGTGACAGGTTGGACTCAATGATATTTGAGGTCTCTTCCAACCTTGATGATACTGTGATACTGTGATAAACATTTGCTGTAGGCAGAGCCAACCCGAGGCTTAGATGAAGAAATTTGTGTGTCCATTTCATAGGAAGACAAAGTGAGTTTGAAAGAGGTTAAGTGACTTGCCCACAGCCTGAGAATAAATCAAGGGCAGAACCTGTGGCAAGGCCTTGCGGTGCCAACACCTATTTGCAAAAGGCAGATGTGGATTGAAAAAAGGAGCAGTAAATCAGGCAGTGCTTCCGAGTTCCTTGATTAAGGAAACGGGTTGTACAAGCTGTTTTTCTAGGAATTTATTGCTGATTGCTGCTTTCCTTAATGTGTATGGAAAAGAGACTTCCACTCTCACACACCAGCAATTAAATAGCACAAAACACCATCCTGCAGTAAAAGTAAAAGGGAGCACTCAATTTGAGAAGAAAATCCATGACTTTCTGGTATAATTAAGAAAGCTCTGAGGATTATTCACTGGTCTATGTTGATTTTTTTTTATTATTATTAATTTTTTCCCCTTAATTTTCAGAAGTATGTTTTCAGGAGGCTTTGGAGCTGAGCAGCCCTGAGGTTTTTGTTAATTTCCTCTTTACCAGGTTTATCAGCCTTAATTATAGCTGAAAGCGATCTTTGTCTCCAGAAGATGAAAACCCTTTGTGGAAATGCATTGATGCAGTTTGTCTCAAAACCCAGATAGATTTCCTAATTAGTTCCTTTTTGTAGTAAGTTGCATAATTAATGAAAATACAGGGAAATAATCAAAGTAAAATTTTTCTTTGAACAAATGTATATAAAAGAGGAGAAAGCTAAGCTATTGCTTTAATTAACCTGCTTTGGAAAGGCACTGTCAATATCAAATTGAGTATCAGCACTTCTGGGCTGTGTAATGTTTTATATCTTACCTGCCTGTTAATCTGTTTAGCCTAAATACCTGACACCTCCAGGAACAAACCCTTGTATTTCACAAAGCTAAGCAGACTTAACTGATGTTGCACTTGCATGCAAAAACTTGGTGTGAAATCCCACATTTGAGTTTGTTCTGGTACTTCTGTGATGCTTGTTACATGATTGGCCATAATCATAGAATCACAGAATCATAGAATGGTCCAGGCCAGAAGAGACCTCCAAAGGTCATCCAGTCCAACCTCCCCACAGTCAGAAGGGACATCCCCAACTAGATCAGGCTGCCCAGGGCCTCGTTGAGCCCCACCTTGAATATCTCCAGGGAAGGGGCCTCAACCACCTCCCTGGGCAACCTGTTCCAGTGTTCCACCACCCTCATAGTGAAGAACTTCTTCCTGATTTCCAATCTAAATCTGCCCTTCTCTAGTTTGAAGCTGTTGTCCCTTGTCCTGTCACTGCAGGCCCTTGTAAACAGTCTCTCTCCATCCTTCCTGTAGGCCCCCTTCAGGTACTGGAAGGCTACTATTAGGTCTCCTCAGAGCCTCCTCTTCTCCAGGCTGAACACCCCCAGCTCCCTCAGCCTGTTCTCCAACCCCCTGATCATTTTTGTGGGTCTCCTCTGGACCCTTTCCATCAGGTCCATATCCTTCCTATAATGATGTGCAAGCAGGTATCAGCAGACTCCAGAGACTCCTTTCATCTCTTCTCTTGTAGCAGGCCTCAGTATCACCAGCTGAACTTCTTCATGTCACAGAAAATTGTAGGTGAAGTAACTAGGAAATAAGTACAATGGTTGCTCCCTCACAGGACTGACTTTGCAGTGATGGGGCTGGTCCCCTGCCATGCCACCCTTGGGACTACCTCTGTTGATTCCTGGACCTCACTGGACCAGGCAGGACATAGCATCCACTGTTTGGCCTTTGAGATTTGTCTTCTGTGGCACTGTAGGATGGAGCAGGGATGTGTCTTGTTGTGGTGGGGTGATTGATCATTACTCTTTCAATCTTCAATTCAGCGCCAAGATCTCTCCTGGATGGCATTGTTCCATTTCTCTGCATTGTTTCAGATCTGCTGAGGCAATAATTGTGTACTTCAAGATTTGCAGCTCTCCATGGAGCATATGTTGTTTCAGAGGACAGATTGATGCTGTGGCTAAAGCAAGCTCAAGGTTTTCAACCTTTGTCTCTGTCAGGGATTTGCTTGAACTGAAGATCCCTTCTCTCATTTCTAAGTTAGTCTCCTTTTCAGCATTTGCTGTGAAAACATCACCTTGCTTCTCAGGTTTCCTTCAAGGCTCTTTCATTTCTTATTTCAAAATGCAACCAGATTGATAAAAACACTGCCCAGCAAAAGGAGTTACGTGTCTTTCATAGATAAAACGCTGTAATTAGAACCTCATTTCTTCCTCTGCAGCAAGGACAAGCTTCTCTCTGCTCAAGGGGACAGAAAGAAGGGTCTCCTGGGATAGAGGTGCTGTGGCTCTGGATTGAGTGGGATTCTCCAGCTCCTAGAGGAGAAGTGCTCAGCACCCCACAGTCTGCAAACATATTTGGAGTATCATGAGCTTTTCTTGGATATGGTATAGGGAATCTCCAGGGAGCTTCAAAAGTAACATCTGTGACCCCTTGCTTTTGATTCTTTAACCTCTAAAGGTCAGAGATGGCATCTGATTTAATGCTATGCATTTGTACTTCCTCTACTACATTTGTATCTCTGAGGCACTGTTCCTGGGACAACATACATTAGCCAAGCTCTGTGAGTGACAGAGAAGTCTGTTCTGCCTTTTGGATAATGTAGCACCCTCCTGGTTTTGCACAAATGAGGGAAGGAAAAGAAGTAACACTGCCTATTTTGTCCTGGCCTGTTGTATAAAGCAGGCCTGCTTTCTGCCACACACATGTAAAGGACATTTGAAACAATCTAGAAGGGCAAATCTAGTCAGCATCCCACTTCCTTCTCCCTCTACAAAAGACTTTTCCCTTCTCTGAAAACCAGGATTCCTGACTAATGACAAAAAAGAGTTGAGAGGAGCTGACTCAAAGCCAGTCAACTTACTTGGAGGCTTTTTTCATAGCAATAATTGCTGAACAGTGAAAAGTCCATCAGTTGCACTCTGACACATCCATTACTATGCTGACTTCACATTTTCAGACTATTTTTGTGTACATAAAGCACAACAGTTGTCCTGTGAGAAGCATAATTACAATTGAAAAATAAGGAAAGAGAACAAGTTATGAGCATACAATCAGTCCTTGAGGGAGGGAGCCAATATCTGAGAGAAATGATGGAATGAAAGCTGCCTCAAATCTTTTAAGGCACAGCTTAGCAAGCAGCTAGGGAGGAGAGACTAGAGCAGAAGTTTCTGAAACTAAAATGCTAAGAAGTATATTATGAAAAAGTAGCAGCAGAAGTGAGCAAAAATATCCAGAATGAGCAGAGAGGGATCCAGTGTTCACTGTTTTCTTTGGAATAAGATCAAGGGGCCAAAGACTGGGAGCCCAATATCCTCATTTCAGTGCTCATTTAAAATGAGCATGAGGAGCTGGCTCTTCACAACGTGTATGGTAGTCCTGCATGAAGATCTACAAGGGTTCAAAGGAAGACAAGAGAGAGACTTGGAAAAGAGAGCCTTTTGACTTATAAAACAGGAGGCTTAGGTAAAACATCATATATAATTGAACAGCTTCACTTTTCCCTGAGGGCTTCTGTGTTAGATGGTGCTAGACAATATGGCCATTCCCGTGGCCTTTTTTATACAGTTGGTTGACCTTTAGCAGTATAAGAATCTGGAATTTGGGTCCACTGCCACTGTAGAGAAAAGAGCAAAAGCCTGCTCAAATATCAGCCCTTCTCCATCTTCCCAAGTCTTTATAACATGGCACATACTAACTCCATTCGTGGAATGTCAGAAAAATACAGAATCAGATTAAAAAACCTAACATTTTTCCTTTCTTTTTTTTTTTTTTTCTTTCTATTTATCCTTCAGTAAAATTTAAACTCTTCTCAAAGGTCACCACTTAGATGTGAATAGCACAGCACACAACAGATAATGTGCTTTTCCTAGATAGCAGAACAGAAACAAAGGCTGGGAAAGGCTGCAGGCGAGGCTGCAGGACAGGAGACAGATATCATGTCTCTCAGTTGTCCATCACAAGTCCCAGATGGGATAAAGGACACAAACTGTGAATGAGCATCTGAAATCCCCACATTATGAGTCTGGCAGTGTTTGGATATAATTTTTTAGTCCTTCACAGTCTGAAACAGACTTACATAGAGACATAGGAAAAACACTCAAATCTCTGACAGCTTCACAAATTCATCAGGAAGAACTAGATAGAACACATCAAAGCCCCAATAAAGGCCTCTATGATTTCTGAACAGCACACACTCACGTTTCTTTGGGGGGAATTTTAACTGTCTCCAGAGATTTTGTGGCTATTTGATAATTTAACTCATTGTAGCTGCCATTTAACCAAATTTAAGCCTGTCTATTTTAGTATCGTAGTATCATAGTATCATTCAGGGTTGGAAGGGACCACAAGGATCATCTAGTTCCAACCCCCCTGCCATGGGCAGGGACACCCCACACTAGATCAGGGTGGCCAGAGCCTCATCCAGCCTGGTCTTAAACACCTCCAGGGATGGGGCCTCTCTAGGCTCAGGCAATCCAGGATAAAAGACACACTGCAGACCTCTAATCAGACACAGCTCAGGAAACATCCTTGTAGATTTGTCTGATTTATACCTCTTTTCCTGACCAGGAACAGGCCCTTTCATGGGCTCATCTCCAGCTGGTTCTACAGAGGTAGGGCCACACAGTGGGATGGCTACCTCTCTCACCCTTGGACATCAAAAGAAAAGGAGGGATATTCAGTAGATCCCCAAGCAGCAGAGATTCCTGGGTGGCTCTGTAAAGGCCAATTCACTCCATCCAAGCTTGTTAGTGATGTGGTTCCCTTCATCCCAAAGTCCAGGTGTAGTCCTTGGGGCACAGGACAGCCATCCTGGATCTATTGATGAGTTAAATGCCTGGTGAATGGCCACAACTTCAGGGAAAGGACTTTTATAAAGCCATACTGACTGGTGTCTAGGAAGATATTAATTTGTCCCCTCCCTCCTTTCTGGCCTGTTTCTTTTACCTTAAGCTCTAAACAGCCTTGACCTTATCTTTGTAAAACATCTAACTCAGCATGACCCTCCCCTTGATGTATTCTTGCAAAACAAGAAATAATAATGGTTAATTTACTTTGGTATTTAATATGATGGAGCCTTCCAACCTCCAGCTGTGCAGAGTGTAGGGCCAGGAGGGATGATTAGATTATCTAGCTTAACCACCCATAAAACACAGGATGCAGAGTTTCACTCTTCTTCACAGCACAAATAATAAATAGAATAGTCCAAGGCAAACTCTAATATCCAATTTTTAATATCAACTACAATATGCATGTAGAGGGAAACATTAAACAAACCCCTGTGTCTACCAATCTACAACCCCCTTGGCAGCACTTAGGCATTTCTTATTGCTTGCTAGGTTATTTACTGTGAAGGAACAAAGCTAATGCTGAGCTCTGAAGCATTTCTAATGTGAACCAATTTTGCACTGCAGTTTCATAATGAGCTCCACCCTTCTTCATCCCCCTCTGCCCCCCTTCTTTCTACTTTTCCTCTTTTAATTTAAAAATAAAGTGAAAATATACCCTTTCTATCAAGCAAAATTCAGATTAATTTCCTTTAAGTGCCGTGTAGTGCCCAGGCTAGAAGCTTGAAGCTAGCCCTGTGAATCGCAAGTTTGATTATTATGATAGGGTAGGAGAGCGTCTTGTTTAAAGAGAAAGAAGAAAAAATGATACTAGCAGGACTGGTGTTTTATTTTTCAGAAGGAAAAAGACAGACAAAGCTTTATGGGGAAACTCTATCTAAACCATCAATGTTCCTTTGGTTAAGGTCAAAAACTGTACACTGGAATAATACAACTTTAGAAAATTTCTGTGCTCCTTCCTCCTTTCCTTTCCTCCCTTCCTTTCCTCCCTTCCTTTCCTCCCTTCCTTTCTTCCCTTCCTTTCTTCCCTTCCTTTCTTCCCTTCCTTTCTTCCCTTCCTTTCTTCCCTTCCTTTCTTCCCTTCCTTTCTTCCCTTCCTTTCTTCCCTTCCTTTCTTCCCTTCCTTTCTTCCCTTCCTTTCTTCCCTTCCTTTCTTCCCTTCCTTTCTTCCCTTCCTTTCTTCCCTTCCTTTCTTCCCTTCCTTTCTTCCCTTCCTTTCTTCCCTTCCTTTCTTCCCTTCCTTTCTTCCCTTCCTTTCTTCCCTTCCTTTCTTCCCTTCCTTTCTTCCCTTCCTTTCTTCCCTTCCTTTCTTCCCTTCCTTTCTTCCCTTCCTTTCTTCCCTTCCTTTCTTCCCTTCCTTTCTTCCCTTCCTTTCTTCCCTTCCTTTCTTCCCTTCCTTTCTTCCCTTCCTTTCTTCCCTTCCTTTCTTCCCTTCCTTTCTTCCCTTCCTTTCTCCTTTTTTATGTTTATGCCTGATGTCTCCTTATTTGATTATTGTTCTATTAATGACATTGAATCAATGAATGAGTAGCTATCTACAAAGTAAACCAACAAGAAGAAAGGTGGGGAGTAAGAGTAAATAGATGGTGGGGGCAAAGCACATGCTGTGAAGAATCACATTGAGTTACAAGAGAGCCCTGGAGGTAGGCGTGGATGAAGGTGATCTCTTGGTAAGGAAGATCTGGTGAAACTAAGATTACTAGGAACAGAGTAAAGCACAAGGGCAGGTGGCATGTGTAGTTGTGTAAAAAATTCAGTTCTGTCCCTCCCTTCTCCCAACACATTGTAAACCTTCAATTTGTCATTTGCTCTCTGCAGATAATAACACAAACTGGTTTATCCTCAGGCTGGACTTTGAAGACAGGTGTTGCATTTTGCCAGTGAAGACTGAATGGACCTGGGTGTGATCAAGGTCTGAAAGCAGCCTACCATGAGCATGGAGAGGTATCTCAGTTCATCAGCTGTAAGAATAATGAGCCTGGGAGAAGGAATTCACATGCAAAAAATTAACTTAGCCATTGCTTTTGCTATAGTGAGCTTAAAAATTTATCCCTGCTCTGTCATTCACAACAATTCCCTAAATCCTGTATTCACACTGCTTTTCAGCAAGGTCTCCTGCAGCTCAGGAAAGCACAGTTCATATGCCTTTCTCAGATGTTCAATCTGAAATAGGAGGCAATGCTTATCTTGTTCAGAAGCACACAGCTAAAATTAACAACTTAGCACCTCAAAAGCCCCATGGAGGGTCTGTGTGTCATTTATTTTCAATAGATAGGAATAAGAAATAATTAGGGCTTGATCCTGCCATTGTTTCACCTCTTAAGCAATTTCATATGGAATTTGCAATATTCCAAAAGAGCAGGACTGGACTCCGCATACTCTACATATGTGGATTTATAGTTTCATAGTTTCATTCAGGGTTGGAAGGGACCACAAGGATCATCTAGTTCCAACCCCCTTGCCATGGGCAGGGACACCCTACACTAGATCAGGCTGGACAGAGCCTCATCCAGCCTGCTCTTAAACACCCCCAGGGACGGGGCCTCGACCACCTCCCTGGACAACCCATTCCAGGGTCTCACCACTCTCATGGGGAAGAACCTCCTCCTCACATCTAGCCTGAATCTCCCCACCTCTAGCTTCATTCCATTCCCCCTAGTCCTATCACTACCTGAGATCCTGAGAAGTCCTTCCCCAGCCTTCCTGTAGGCCCCCTTCAGATACTGGAAGGCCACAATTAGGTCACCTCAGAGCCTTCTCTTCTGCAGACTGAACAGCCCCAACTCCTTCAGTCTGTCCTCATAGGAGAGGTGCTCCAGCCCTCTGATCATCCTCGTTGCCCTTCTCTGGACAAGCTCCAGCACCTCCACATCCCTCTTGTAATAGGGGCTCCAGAACTGGACACAGTACTCCAGGTGGTGTTTCACCAGGGCTGAGTAGAGGGGGAGGATCACCTCCCTCGACCTGCTAGCCACACTTCTCCTGATGCAGCCCAGGATCTGATTGGCTTTGCGGGCTGCAAGTGCACACTGAGAGCTCGTGTTGAGCTTTTTGTCCACCAGCACCCCCAAGTCTCTCTCCTCAGGGCTACTTTCCAGCCAGTCACTGCCTAGCCTGTATTTGTGCCTGGGATTGCCTCGACCCAGATGCAGGACCCTGCACTTGCTCTTATTGAACTTCATGAGGTTGGCTTGTGCCCACCTCTCCAGCCTGTCAAGGTCCCTCTGGATGGCCTCCCTTCCCTCCAGCGTGCCTGCTGCACCACACAGCTTGGTGTCATCAGCAAACTTGCTGAGGGTGCACTCAAATGAAGTACTTCTCTTTATGTTAAATCTTAGAAGACTAAGCAGGCTGAGGCCTCCATTTTGCTAACTAATACACAAACATATGACAAGGACCTCCTCTTGTCAGAGTTTATCATTCTGAACTTTGATCCCACTTCCAGTAATTTTAGAAGTGCAGAGATAAGCATTAGTTTAAATACTTTCAGTGCCATCATATTCAGCAAAACAACCATGGGCTTACCTTCCCGGTACTTTTATTATCACAGCCTATTTTTGTTTTGCTGGTGTACAAAAAATGTTGAGAAACTTTTTTTTTTTAGGGGGTTGAGGGTAGAAAGACTCAAAAATTTTGCACATAATGTGAAATCTGGAGGGAAAGAGAAACTTTTGGTTTATCTGTACTGATGCCGCTGATGCATGCTAACTCCTTGAGTCATTGTTGTGTGTCTGGATGGTCAAGTCCACTTTTGTGTCCCCATTCAGGGACATTTCCCACATCCAGAATCCCCTTCAGCTCTTTTGAGGTGCTTTACTCCTTGCTTCATTGCAGAAACAGCTTAAAAGTCAGAAATTGCTGTCCTTGCTGTCAATAGTGCAGGGAAACAGGAGAAAAATTTCCCTTAACTGAGGGCTACTTTTTCAGACATCAGTTCTGTGTTTTGAGTCACTTGGTAGCAGGCAAGAAGGAAGGAAGGAAAAGAAAGAGCAAAGAAATTTGTTCCTTCTCTTTTTTTAAGCTCTTTGGCTGTAAAACAAATACCTGAAGAGCCTGAATGAAGGAGCTGAAAACAAACCAACCAAACAAAAAAGGATGAGTTGTTAATACAGAAAATGAAAACCATTTCTTTCAAATCACAGGCACATGATGTGGCACTTTCCACTATAGCTTCAGGAGTATCATAAAATATGATGTGAGGAAGTCATGACATTATCAAGTCATTTAGGACTCTATTCTTGGGGACACTCAGGCCTATGCAATTCAAGGTCTGCTCATCTCCTTTCCCCCTGGTATTCTCTTTGGCTTTGAGACCAGATTAAACTCAACCACACAAAAAATGTACAACAGAGGAACCTGTTGCTCCACACATGTGGAGTGAGTGCTGCCAGCTTCACATGTGCTGAATGTTAATGCCTGGGTTCTCACACCAGCTGGCTTAAGTGAAGATAGGAATTTGTCTAGGCTGTAACACACTAAGTCCTGCTCTTTCATGAGTTGATGGAAAATAGGCTAAAGCATAGATGAGGACAGATTATCCACCTGTCCTGGGAAAAAGTGAATGCAGGAGACTCCTGTTATAGGTGTAAAAGTCTCATTTTTCACAGGGGAAAAATAAAAGGCAAAAATGATAAAAGTTTAATGTTGGAGAGGAGTGGGGTGTGCGAAAAAAAAAAGTTTTAGATACAGGAGATTGCACTGTAGGAGGTTGAGGATTATCCCCAGCAACTTTCAGGAAGGGTTTCTGGGATAGGATACTAACTGAAAGAGAAGGTTGTTTGTGGAACATCAAGTCTTGATTTCCTAACATTCTCCTATTTCCTTTGGTCAACAACACACCTCAAGGCACTCTTCCCCTGCCCCTAGCTTTATCTCAATGTGCTAATTCTTGCCTTCCTTGCACAGATTTAAACTAGTGCCACCTAAACACTTGAAATCTGTATTCCTAGAAAGAACAGAAGGGAAACCCAGGGACAACAGTCTCCCAGAGTCCCCTGTCAAGGACTGTGCAAAGTCCTTGTAACTCCTTCTTTAAATAGATGCTGGCAAATTACAGCAGTGTCATTTGATCTTCTGCTTAACAAGCTGCGTTCACCCTTTCTTACTGTCAGCTCTATTTTCCCAGGGTTTGTCAGCTGTCAGATATCTGCCAAAAGAAGCAGATGAAATCTCAGCCCTCGGGGGAGATGCTACTTCTTCACCTCTCTCTATATCCTCTCCCCTGCTCAATTCTCCTGGTCATCCACTCTTTATTTATAAATCCAATTGGACTGAAATCGAGTTTGAGGAATTGGCCCTTTTCTCTGTGCTGGTTATGAATAAAGCATGGTGTGTGCCTTTCAGTTTTAGATGCCTCTTTTTTTATTTTTTATTTTTCCTGCCAGGTACCAAATGACTCAAAACTGAACTTAAAAGGACAGTATCACTGATAAATCCGTGCTGGGTGAGCTGCAGTAATCATGGCTCTATCGAGAAAAGGTGCTATGCCAATGGGCTGGCACACATATGGTTAAAACACATCAGCTGGCTTGAGAAACACGTTGTTATTATTTCATAAGGGGTTCTGGCTATTGAAAGTGAGGTAATTAATAGGCCAAGTACAGCCTACAGAGTTGAGTCTGACTGATGGCACATGAAGGATGCATTTGAAAGCTTCTTCAGCCCCTAAATCCCTCTCAGGATTAGAGCAGTTCCAAGGGGTAACTTTCCTATCTAGGATATCTATAAATACTGGCTGCTAAGATCTTCTGTTCTCTGGAGGAGAGATTTTCTATCTTTAAATAAATGAAAGGAAGGATATTTAATACCTCAAACTATTCTTAAACATTGAAATTCACAAGTGCACAGAAATTATTATTAATTTAAATGAATTTGGACTGGTTTAGCTCATATTCACAGATTGCTTAAACTCTGTAGAATAGAAACTTTTCTTTGGAATCTGACAATCTTCCCCCCCCCCCAAATTAGAGGAAAATAGATTCTTGTAAATAAAACAATAGCAAAGAATGAGGATATAGTTTATGATAGAATGGGGACAAATTAGAGGTAACTGGGATATGGCCTCAAGTATTGTGGCTATTTTGACTCAATTCTTTGCAAGCTGCAAAATATGGTGGCAAGGTTAGGGCTCCTGCAGGGAAGGAGGAAATGGAAATCCTGCCATCTGAGGTGGAAGCAAGAATTCAGAACTCCTCAGTATGATTGATCTTTGAGACATCTGGCATTCTCTCTCTTGGAGAAATGACACATTTTGGCACAGAAAATGCATGTATGGATTTAAAGGAAGAGATTGTTTCGGTGCCAGACAGGCAGCTACTGAAATACGAGATGTCCAAAAGAGGGTGGGCAGAGGGAAGGGTGCAGGCATCAGGGTCTTACTCTGACCCTGAAGATATAGAGAGCATTAGGGCAAATCTGAATGAAAGAATAATTAAAGGACGTGGAGGTAAATGGGAAAATAATACAGAAAGGTAGCATGGCTTTACCAGAGGTGAGACTAGTGAGATCTATCTGCAAATCCCTTTTTTTCCTTTTAAGTCAGAGAAACGCGTTGTAGCTAATTTGCCCAGATAGCAGCAAAGTGCTGGGGTCAAGGGTGCATGGGACATGTAGGCAAGCCAGAGAAGAGAAGGATGAATAGGTGAGTTGCTGATAGATAAAGAAACATAACTGAAATGAATATTCTGTTTAAACCTTCCTTCACCTGTGTGGTTTCACACTCAGATCTGTATTTCTTTTGAATGAGAAGATCAAGTAGATTTTTTAGAGTGTTACAGGATCTTTTCCTTTGAAAAGAAGCACCTAATCCTCTACCCAGACTTTGCCAATTACTGTAGAAATCCTAAGTTGTCTTTACCCAGGACCAAAACCTTATCTCAATTCCCCTGAAGTCACACAGTTATGGAGTATCCTAAGTGCTTTTGTTAACCATTCAAAGTGTATAAGAGAAAATGAATGAAGAAACAGCTTCCACTTGGAGAACATCTTCCACTTGGAGAACATCTTCCTTCCTAGCTGCAATAGAGTGTATGAATTTCTGATTAAGATATGACCAATATGACTATTAATAAAAATATTAATAACTTTTTATTAATATAAAAACTGCCTGAAGGGAGGTTGTAGTCAGGTGGGGGCTGGTCTCTTCTCCCAGGCAACCAGCACCAGAACAAGAGGACAGGGGAAGTTTTGGCTTGAGATGAGGAGAAAGTTCCTCACAGAAAGTGTAATTGGCCATTGGAATGTGCTGCCCAGGGAGGTGGGGGAGTCACCATCCCTGGAGGTGTCCAAGAGGGGATTGGATGTGGCACTTGAAGTCATGGTTTAGTTAGTCATGAGGGGTGATAGTTTGGACTTGATGATCTCTGAGGTCTTTTCCAACCTTATTGATTCTATGAGTCTATGAGTTTGTTGTTTGTCATTATTTTCTAAACTAAGCACCTCTTACTCATCCTAGATTTATTTACATTAGCAGAGGCATAGCAAATATTATTTGTAGGTGCAATATTTTCCATGCATACCTGTGCACTTATGAAGTCTTTATTTAATACTTCATATCTCTTACTGCCCTTCCTAGTAACTTCATTCCCAATTTTCTTCTACCATAACCTTTCTTCCTGTACCACCTCTAGATTTTGCAGTGCTGAAATATATGTATATACATATAAATATATATTTAGTTGTATAGAAATCCAGCCCAGTTTTGGAAATGGAACAGAGCATTTAATTTCTTCAAATATTTGCACATCTTCTTTTCCAGCTCCATGACAACCAGCACTGAAGACACCTTCCTGGCATTTCTGGGTCTTGAACTTTTTTTCAGAGGTACCTTTTGTGTCTAGGACTGTTCAGTTCTAAAAGTGTCCTAGTTTTGAGACACGAGCTGCCCAGAGCAAAAGGACAGAAAAGATATTTTATTCCTTCCCTTACCAGCCGAGGCCAGGAGAAAACATCTCCCTCACTAACCATAAAGTCAACAGCACATGTGTCCCAAGACAGAAGGAAGAGAGAGCAAGCTTTGGCTATATGCTCCCTTAAACAGAAAAGTGCAGGAAAACAGAATAGAATAACAGATTACAATATCCTGGGACAAGCTGCCTGTCCCCCTGGGAGTCAAGCCTCTGGAGGACTCTTCTTTATGGTTGTCTCAATTAACTCTTGATTTCCCTTAACCTACAACAAAAAGCTGTTTCAGTCTTTGGTGGGCACACACATTTTAATATTTACCTGTTGCAGACTCAAGATGCTTTCCAAACTAACTTAAGAAGTAAAGTATGTGATAAATTGCCTGTTGGACATAAAATCTTAGATAAAGAGCTACAGAATAAGAGGTCTTGGCATATGCCCCAGAGTGCAGAGTTCTGCTGCACACTGTCAGATAACATCATATTCATCTAACAGACTTTCATCTACTGCTCACTGTTTCCATTCCTTTTTTAATTGGCTTCTTACATAGTCTCCCACTATATTCTTTGGTCTGTTTTTTCATTCTCTTGTTTTTTCCCCCCAGTCTTTGGACTGGTGCCTGCATTTTGGAAGTGATTTTATTGGTGTGGGAAATCTCCCTGAAGAATCTTGGACATACAGGAATGAAGAATTTGGTTGAAGTCGAAGGATAAGCACCATCCACAAACACGGGTTTGTTTCCATTTATTACAATGATGGAAGATTCCCCACAAGCCAGCCAGTGTGTCCCCATCTTAGACATTTTTTTCCAGTCTCTCTCTAAAATGTCCCAAGCAGTATTACTGCCTCTAATTGAAATTCTACAGTAATTTTCTTTGCAAGACTGATGGACTGATCAGTCCACTCTTTTAAGTCCCAGAACCGAAGAATAATGGTTCATTTGATTAAATTAATGGCTTGCAGGTTTCAAAGAACTAAAAAGTAGTCAGGCTGTGAAATTCACTTCCCTAGTAGAGTCACTGAGTCAAATGCTGTCAGTAGATTTTAGAAGAGCTAGAATTAGTGTTACTCACATTAAAAACACATAGTTTACTTTGAAGGGGCTACAGGTTTACTTAGAGAGGATGATCAAATCCATTTTGTTTTCAAATGTAGAATTCTCTACTGCTGAGAGCTTAAAGAGTTCTTTCCCCACTCCTCGTCACCTTCAATATCATTTAGTGTTGGATTTGCTGGGCAAAATGTTACACTTTAGACAAAGTGAGCTTTATGTAGTCCAAGGTTTAGCCGCCTCATGTGACGGCAAAAATGTAGCCATCAAACCATGACAGCACCTCTCTTCATTGTTTAAAAACCTGATAATGGTTGGACTAATGTCCTAGATGAGTCTCCAACATCAAATTCTTTGTAGCACAGGCAATAATGAAAGCTTTTGCTCCTTTGTTTTATGTTTACCCTGAAGTTTGCACTGAAATGCTGTCTGGTGAGGGGAGGAGGGCACTTCGTATGTTTTTTTCTCTCCTAAATGCTCCTTATGGACAGGGCATTCCTCTATTTCCTTCTTTGTGTGACTACTTATGGACATTATGATTGTTCTCCCTTACTCCAGTACTAGCTCTGCAGCCAAGAAGCAGGACAAGAGTCCTTACTAGCCTGAAAGCTGTTAGATACCTTGCACATAATCACCCTCATGCCAGCTCCCAACTTTGAGGGGCATTTTGTGTGGACTTTGTCACATAGCTGGGAACAGGTAGTTGATGGCATCTCCCCAGCCCCTCTGGACCACCCTTGAACAGGATGGAAAAACATCCACAGCCCATTTTGCCCTGACCCATACTTCAGCAAGCAGATAATCTCATGTCACATAGAAATGTTTTGCATCTTGGATGGAAAACTATGAAATGATGTCACCCTATACCATTTCAATACTAAATCTGTGTCATCCTCCTCTCTTTATCCCTTAGGATTTGACTTTTCTCTCTATGTAACAGACAGGGTCTTTTGATATATGGCCTTCAAATTAACTGAAAAAGCAAAATAAATAATCTATAGGCCAGGGAGAAAATAAGCATCTGGTTCATTGCAGCAAATGCATACAGCAAGTTCAATAGAAATACCCCATGAGGATGTTTGAAATGACAGGGAAATCAGCTCTGCAAATCAATATGTCTTGTGAAAAAAAAGCTCAGTCACATCTTGTTGGGCATAATGGAAATGGATTGGCAGTTATCTATTAGTGATAATTTCTGTTTGATGACTTGCCATATGTTATCAAGCTCTAAATCAGAAAGGAGCAGATTAAATGAATAGATTCTGTCATGAAGAAAGTACAGGGTACCAGCAGTGTGGCAGAGGGTGCTATGCATAATATGCACAGCATCCTTCTAAGAGAGACAAATTCTTTAAACTACCCTAATTTTATATATACCAAGGCTATTTAGCCTGAAAGATTAACAGATTTCAGACTCTTAGGGACCCTTTCACTCAAATCTTTTACTTGCTGCCTTTCAGTGACAGGCAATCAGTGAAACGTCTATAGGCCTTTCAAATGATCTTTCCTTTAAGATTCAATAGGACTCTACATCTGCTGAGGCAAACCTATTAAAGGAGACTTTGTGATACAGTCCAGAGCTCTGCTTAAGTGCTGCAGACTATACCAAGCTCAGGTCTATTTGCGGGAATGTCAGTTGGGGAGGAGGGTCATCTGTAAAGCGTCACCCCCCGCCAATTGTAATTACAGTGAGTTGAAGAACAGACCCTGAAACTCAGTGTACAAAGTTATGAACCTCCAGTCAAGTAAAATACTGACATTCCCTTGAAGCCCCATTAATCCAATATACCAGCACAGGCCTACAGCATGAATTCGGCAGTATGAGAGCTGACTTGTTTCATCTTCGGGAACTAGCTCTGACAGCATTAACATCTTGCTTCCTTCTTCAGAGAAAAACGCTACCATAATTACACAAAAGATGCTCTGCGATGGTTAGGAGTGAGCACAGCTTAAGGGAGCCCATTTCAGTGAGTGCTGACAGAAGTTGTAATGTTTTCTGTTTGGGAGAATCCAGGTAGCTGAATTACCCAGCAGCTTGAATTACTCAGCTAACTGTTGCCTTCTTGCAGTAGAAAGAACAGGAGATGGAAGAGGATGAAAGTGATCTCTTAACTCTTCCCCTCTGGTCATCCTAATATGGCTTACAGCCATCTGACACCAGACCTTCATCATGTTGAGGATGTTGTGAACAGAAACAGTAAAATGTCAGTACCCTGCCACAAAGGAGTATGTGGAGGTGTCTTCATTCGTTACATGGTGCTGCATCTTCCCAGACTCTTATGTTTCCCTCTGTATTTTTATGTGGATTATTCTTTTAGAACTACTGATTTCCTACAGATTATTGAAATCTAGCCCTGAATGGTTTCAGATTCAGATTCAAAACCCAGAACCTTAGGGCTTTATAGAAAGCTCCTCCTGGCCCCTGAGATTACAGTCCTACTCTGGTGGGCTTGGAAGAGCTTTCTCCTTCACTTCTCTGCTGATATATCCATGCAGGCTTGTGTTTTACCACAAAGCAAAGCAAAACAAAACACATCTCCACTTTAATTTGAAAACCCAAGCCCAAAAGAAATCTCTTGCCTAATTTTTATGTTTAAAAAAGTGCATCTCCAATGCCAGGTTCTCAAATTCAATAAAATAAGTTGTTAACTAAAGCTACAGTGTCTGGAAGGACTATTGATTTGCAAGCTGTTTGTGAGAGGAAGGGCTTGACAATTTCCACTGAGCAGGAAGCTCTGCCGGAAAAATTAAGATCAGACGTGAGTATTTTTCCTGCTGCACTTTTTGGGGCCTTGATGCCGCAGCACAGTTTCAATATCCAAGGTGGTTATATCAGTTCATGAGTGAAAGGCAGTGAGCAGCACAGTGCAGGAGAAAAATAGCCTCACTTAATCAGCATTACACCTTTTTTTTGGAGATAACCATTTGCTAATTATTTCAAAAGAGTTGAATTATATCCTGACAAGGGAAGAAGAGTTTTTTAGCCACTTAAACAAAATGACTTTATAAATGGATGCCTAATGCTGCCTTCTGCAAAACTTCTGCTTATTCACTGCAAGAGCTGTTGTTTTAGCTTGAAGAAAATGCCTGGTTTTCAGGACAAATAGGTGTGAATAAATGTGGGGCCAGAATTAGAACCCAATCAGTAACCTTCTGAACACCCTGTACCTGGAAAAGCTTTCTGTGCAGTGCAAAGCATCTTTCCCAGTACCCTGTTCTCACAGCTGCCTTATACACCAGTAGAAAAGCAGCTACACTTGTGTGGAAGAGGGCAATGAACCAGCTGTAATCATCTGTTTGAGACAGTCATGTTTGAACATGAAGCTCTGTGAATGCTTTGTGGTTCCAGGAGGAGTTCATTCTCTGAGATAGCCATACTGGTAGAGGCTGAAGCTTTCAAGATTCAAATAGCTTTGGGTGAACAGCTTTCCATTCCTATTCATTTGCAGGCTGGACTTGCCAACAGAAGGATTAGAAAAATCCCGTACAAGATCACTCTCCTGAGACTGGCAACCCAATTTTGCATACTCCAGAAATCCAGATAAGACTCCAGGCTTCTGGATGTTTTTGCCAAATAAATCCATGAAGCTTGTACCTTCATGAAGTACTAAACACTGAAGACAAAACAGATGAAATAAACCTTTGTGGTGCTTGATGCTTTTCTGATCTATTCCCAGTTGTCTAAATGTTTAGGAATTGAAGTGAGAAAAAAAATATGGCGATGAAGCAAAGAAATAAAAAAGGCTTGCCTAAGGTGTGTTAGTGGGCAAGTCAGGCTAAACACTCTGCATGACCTGAAGGACCAAAGAGCCATAAAATGCTCATTGTGGGCTTTAAGGATTACATCTCATTACCATTACTGGTCCGTGTGCTGCAAGCTGTGCTTTCCTGAATGTAGGTTCAAGGGAAGCAGAGCCAGTACAGGAGCAGCTCTGGCACACTGCACCACTGTGGGAGGCAAAGGGCTGCCACTGAGGGAACTGCAGCCCTGGAAGCAACTCAGGCTTCAGACAACAGAAACTGATTTATTGGCCTAGATTCAGAAAGGACTTTATGAAAAACTGGTGAAGTTTATGCTTTGAGGTAATCTGTGCTAACTGAAGGAAAAATAGTCTGCAGCTTTGTTGTCCAGATAGATGAATCATTCCTCCAGGCTTACATCTGCACCTGCAAAGTGTCAGTGATCACACAGCCTTCACTGTGCATCTTTCCATGTCTCCAAATGAAGTCATGCCCTAATCTAGGCCCTTTGGCAGTAACGGATATTCTCCTCCTGAGCTGCTCCCTCTGTACACGAAGGCTGTCTCAGAAAGCCAATTGCTTCCTCTAACTCCTAATGCTGTATCTAGGAGTAAAAGACATTTAATTACTCTTGTGCTTTCTTTGGGCTTGTCATGTTTGCCTTTGCAAAACAGATGGGACTTTCTCTGGAGCACACCACTGTGTGCACAGCTTCAGCAAAGGCTCCAGCACTGAAAAAAAACCCACTGTGGAAAACCTTTGGAGTACAAAGGATGTCAAGTCTGTTGTGGTGAGAACAGTGCTCCTAAGGAAATCTGGGGATAATCCAGGTGTCACAGGGAGTAACATTTTGATGTGGCTTGGTTTTTGCTAATGCTTCATTTTACAAACCCTGAATCCTTTTGTGCTGATTAAACAGAATAAACTCTGTGTTGGTGGAAAGCATCAGGTCTCAGGCTGAGCTGTACATCTTGCTGTTCATAGTGACCTTTTTAATGTGGTCTCTACAGAATAAAACAGCAAGCAGATCTCACCTAATTAACCGGTGACCAAATCTGTGATAATATTCAGACATTAAAGCTAGGCCTCACAGCTGGTCCTGTTCAAAACACAGTTGCTGAACATGAGCTCTCCTGAACTCTGAGAAAATTTGAGCCAGCTGGTGGTAAGGCAACCTAGTGGTGTGAAGGCAGAGCAAAGCTGGACATCAGAGCCCAAACACCATACGTTGCACCTGCTCACAACATCCCAGACCCTCCTGTGCATTAGCAGTGCTGCATGAGTGCTACATAAAAAGCAGGACTAAATTTTATATTTTAAATTCCACACAGGGTAAATGTTTTAAAGAATGATGTTATAATGGGCATCTTAATGCTGTATTAAAGCAGGGTAATTAATCTCTCCCAGCTAAAGTCTTAAAGAGCTAGCACTCAATCTCTTCCCTCAGTCTTCCAGATACTTTCAGTGTAAGGGGATTTGTTCTGGGGATCAAAACAGTCAGGCAGAAATTATCTTAGCAATATTTTGCCAGTACTATGATCGGAGAAAATATTTTTCCACAACAGAAAAGAACTAGGCACTGAGCCACTGGGAAGTTTAATTACTAGATGACTTTAAACCATGGTAATTTAGTCCCAATTAGCATTATCATAATTTATTTATAAAATTCCAGTGTATGTAGTTATGTTCTACAATCCATTTATTCTTGTAAGATGTGTGCCCCATTAGACAATGAAGTAGAAGGTCATTAACCTACACTGATAGTTCAGATTATGTTATTAGACTGAATTTAGTTTCTTCACTGGTGGATGTTGGCATTTTAGAGTCCTTTCAGGGTAATTTATCGCCAACCATTCAGTTCTTTTCAGCCATTCAGAAATGTTGTGGATCTAAAGTACTGCAAGCCTGATGAAGACAGATTTCTTGGTTAAATTTCAGATGTGACTTGTCTTTAAGCTTCTCACATTTTTCACATTCTTTGATGGAAGTGCATTTGTGGCACTGCTTAGCCAAAACATTAAAAAAAAAATATGAGTCAGGTCCCATCAAAATCAGCAACTAGAACTTAAACCCATGAAGTTTAAGTCTGTTTTTCCAGTTCTTCTTGCATTTAGAGACTTAAGGATTACATTCAAGGGAATTGTTTTTCCATAGATTTTTTTGTTTTTCTTGTTGTTTTGGGGTTTTTTGTTTGATTATTCTTTTTTTCCTGCTTAAGCAGATGATGAGTGCTTTCCCATGACCCCAAAAATGAAGCATGACCTAAGTGCAAGCTTAGACAAGTGAGACCTACCAAGAGAAAACCTCAAGATTTATTACTGAAGGTGTGGCCAACCAACAAGGACACCTGACAGCACACATAAACTGAATTCATGCCTCTTTCAGTGGTGGGAAATTGGTGGACCTTGCACAGGGCAGGAGCTGCCAAAAGCCTCAGGATTATAGAGAGGCACTGACAGAGCCAGAAAAGTTTAAAATAGCAGGTACCACCTTCTGCTTGCTGTTGGGCTTGCTCAATTATGAAGTCAAAACAGGATGCAGACTTCCAGGGTGACAGCAAACCTCCCACTGCTCCTTCAGTCTTTATAGTCTCTTGGGTCCATGCTGTTGATTGCAATGCTTCAGAGGACAGGTGATGTGAATCAAAACAGTAAGTCTATCTGGGTTAAAAATGGCACTGAAAAAGGGGGCAAGGAGAGGGAAGGTTTTAAACATCTGATGCCTCAGGTGGTCTTAGGGAGTACTCATTCCTTGATTGACTTTGGAACAGAACACAAGCAAAGCACCCAGAAGGGAGAAGACAATAGTGATGAGAGTTTGGGAAGCCTGCATGTGCCTTTGCTCTTGGTAAGGTTTTTTCCCCCAGGTATGAATCCTACCTAAGCTTCCAAAGCTCTTTTTTCCTTTTTTTCCAAAGAAACCTTTTGGTCAGCCATTTCAAGTTCTTTTTAATGAATGGTCTTCCCTCAAATTGTCTCTGCTACAAGAGCAATTCTGGGAAAACAGATGACTCTGCACACTCTTAAAAATCCCAGCAAATGGAATGTGCAGATACCATACAATGATGCTAAAATGGGGTTTGCAAATTGCTGAACGGCAGAACCAACAACCACCTGGTTTGCAAGGAAAGCCTTGTCTCTGGGAAGATTAAAAAGAAGATATCCTTTTCCTGTTCTGTCCTTTTTAGTATTATTATCATTATTAGGTTTCCTTTTTCTCTCTTGGGTTTTTGTTTTGGTTTGGTTTTGGTGTTTTTTTTTCTGACAGCTTTAAGTCTTGCCTGTGAAAAAACAATGATACGGCTGTGGGGAAAAAAAAAAGTCTTACTATTCACACTTGCTTTTAAGGATTGTCATGCCTCTCACTGCAAATGTGACATTGTTTCTTGTTTTAATTTTATTGCAGCTTAGACATTCCCCTCCAGTATCCTGAGCTTTGGGAAAGCAGTAGGGACAAATCTGAGGAAGATTTTAAAGGATGCAAGGTCCCCTCCTTTGGACCAGAGAGGCACGATGTGAGTACTGGTATCCATGGAGATGAGGTGGGGTGGTGTGCTATACCCCATCCCGTTACAACTCTGTGTTTGGACTCAGCCCCTACTCACTGTCTTGAGCTGAGGGATATCATATTTTATACTTAAAGCTCCCTGAAATAGTGTTCTTCTGACTGACTGCTATTGATTACTTCAAAATACCTCATATCTGAAGCTCAGGTTATGAAAATAAGTGTTTGCATAAGGTGAGGAATCTTACAATCCATTAAGATGCTATTGTGAAAGATGCTGGGAAACCTATTTCTCACTCTGCATGCTTTTGCTACCTGCCTGCAGCCCTGTCTGAAGGTTTGGAGGGATACAAAAGTGTCTTTGAGCCTGCTGAAACCCATTTAACTATTTATATGCTTAAACTGGGAGGTCAGTTCAGCAATTCAGGACTCGGATATACAGCTTCTCAGCCAGGTGTGCATCTGCATAGAGGAGAGAAAATTTAATGAAGGCCTGGTGAGTTAAGGACAGGGACAGCACTCTGTACAATGTAGGGAAAGAAGGGATTAATAAACGATTTCATAGGTGGTGTATGTTAATCAACTGGTCAGCACTCCATACAAAGTAGGGAAAGAAAGGATTAATAACCAAATTTATAGGTGCTGTACAATAGAAGCATAAGTAAAACATGCACTTTTACACTCTTGCATTCATGTCTGCCAACGATACAAATAATACAATTTCCAGTGTTAATTACAGCTTTCCTTTGTGTTTGGGACAGTGCCAATTATTTAATAACTGTCAAAAGCAGAAGTATCTAACTTGTCAAAATATTGTTATGTGTTTCCTGCTGTTGTGTTTCTTTGTTTTGATGGATGTGGATTGTACAGGCACAGCCATGCTGCAGCTGTTATGGCTGTCACCTTCTGTCTCCCACTGCCTCTGGTTGCCCAGAGCCACATCCAGCCCAGCCTTAAAAACCTCCAGGGATGGGGCTTCTACCACCTCCTTGGGCAACCTGTTCCAGTGTCTCACCACCCTCATGGTGAAGAACTTCTTCCTAACATCCAATCTGAATCTACCCATTTCTATTTTTTTCCCATTCCCCCTAGTCCTACACTCTAAAAATTCCACCCCCCCAGCTTTCTTGTAGGCCCCCTTAAGATGCTGGAAGGCCACAATTAGGGTCCCCTCAGAGCCTTCTCTTCTCCAAACTGAACAGCCCCAAATCCCTCAGTCCGTCCTCATAGGAGAGGTGCTCCAGCCCTCTAATCAGATCAATTAGATTATTAGCTAAGGTTATTACACATTGTGCTTATGATATCTTATGTTAGGTTAAACTCTTATCTCTTTGTCTCAGCCCTGAGTTATGTGTGTTACTCTTCCCCTCACTTTTGTGTTGGGGGAGCAGGCAGGTTAGCCTTGCGCAAAACCAAGGCAGGTGAACAGGAGAGTCATGCAGTCACCAACAGTTTCCATGCCAAAAAAAGCAGGCCAGCAGCTCCCAGCTTTGGCTAGTGTTTTGCTGGAGATGCCTTCTGTGGTGGGTTGAAATTCCCCCCCAGCTAATTTGAGAGAATTACCCCCCAAAATAAAATTGCCAGACTAGCTCAGTGGGATGGAAGGAAATGAAGCTACATTTACGAGCAAAACTACAATCTAGGAATATGAAATGTAACAAATATGTACAATATATTCAACACCTACATGTGTTTACCATTTCTAAACAATACAAGAACCCACCTGGACAAAACCAGGGAGCTACCAATAGTTTACCTCTCTCCCTGCCCTGGGCAAGGGAGAGGGCTGGAGTCGCGGTCCCTGGAGGTGTTCAAGAGGGAACTGGACATGACACTTGGTGCCATGGTCTAGTAGGTGTGAGGTCTTGGGTGACAGGTTGGACTCGATGATCTTTGAGGTCTTTTCCAACCTTGTTGATTCTATGATTCCAAGGGAAAGAGAAAGAGGCGAAAAGCAGAGAGTAGCACAGCAAAGGTCAGCAAGCCAGAAGAAGCAACCAGCTAGTTTATGCTAGAGCAAAGAGCTTTGTTAGTTATAGAATAGAATAGAATAGAATAGAATAGAATAGAATAGAATAGAATAGAATAGAATAGACGAGGTTGGAAGAGACCTTTGAGATTGTCGTGTCCAACCGATCGTCCAACACCATCTAATCAAATAAACCATGGCACCAAGCACCCTATCAAGTCTCCTCCTAAACACCTCCAGTGATAGTGACTCCACCATCTCCCTGGGCAGCACATTCCAATGGCCAATCACTCTTTCTGTGAAGAATTTCTTCCTAAGATCTAGCCTAAACCTCCCCTGGTGCAGCTTGAGACTGTGTCCTCTTGTTCTGGTGCTGGTTGCCTGGGAGAAGAGACCAACCCCCACCTGCCTGCAACCTCCCTTCAGGTAGCTGTAGAGAGCAATAAGATCTCCCCTGAGCCTCCTCTTCTCCAGGCTAAGCACCTGCAGCTCCCTCAGCCTCTCTTATTAGGGCTTGTGCTCCAAACCCCTCCCCAGGTTTGTGGCCCTTTCATCAGACCAATGGGATCATTTTTGCCTTATAATTATTTTCCCTTTACATCCAATGATAATCTATTTGCCTTCTATCCCTTTCTACTCAAGATCTGTGGAAAATTTCCTAGGCATCTGCCTAAAGCTGCCACACCTTCGCAGCGCACAAAGCCCTCCAGCTGGCAGCACACAGCCCAAGAGACGCACACACACAGAGAGAGAGCTTCAGTGTTCGAGGTGTGAGCATAGGAATAAAACGATCCAAATGCTTTTCTTCCCTTTCTGCATTCCTGTTTCAACTCAGCATTGTCTCTGCTCAATAGCAAGGCGGTGATTTTGCAGATGTTAAAACATTAATCATAGGCAATTATTTCTAAACTGATTTGCTTGCAGCCGTCAGGCTTTCCTCTTAAGCCGTAAGCCTTGCTGTTCCATTCTTTCTTCTGTTTAAAATGATAATAATTTCCTGCCTTGTGTTCTCCACCAGCTGAAATTCATCATCTTCTGCAACAGTGTGAATCTAACTAATCTTCAATTGGAAGATTAAATAAAAAAATAAATAAATAAATAGGGAAAGAAAAAAAATCATCTATGGCAACAAAAGCACCGCCAGCAAACACATAGCAAAAACAAGCAGCTGAAAAAGCTGAAAATAGAATTTTGGCCATTACAAGGCAGCAGTCTTTATTACCTAAGGTGGGCCTATAAAATGAAACTTATTTTTCACACTTGGAATTTTAGAACAAAGCAGAGAATGAAGATTTCAGAGCGCAGGCTCTATGAAAAAAAAATGAGGTTGCTTTCTTACAGTTCTTTATGTTAGTTATCAGACCTCAGGAAAGATGTTGAGTTGCTGGAACATGTCCAGAGAAGGGCAACAAAGCTGGGGAGGGGTTTGGAGCAGAAGCACTATGAGGAGAGGCTGAGGGAGCTGGGGTAGTTTAGCCTGGAGGAGAGGAGGCTCAGAGGAGACCTTCTTGCTGTCTACAGCTACCTGAAGGGAGGTTGTAGCCAGGTGGGAGTTGGTCTCTTCTCCCAGGCAACTGCCAACAGAACAAGAGGACACAGTCTCAAGCTGCACCGGTGGAGGTTTAGGCTGAATATTAGGAAGAAGTTTTTCACAGAAAGAGTGATTGGCCATTGGGATGTGCTGCCCAGGGATATGGTGGAGTCACCATCACTGGAGCTGTTTAAGAAGAGACTGGATGGGGCACTTGGTGCCATGGTTTAGTTGATTAGATAGTGTCAGAGGATAGGTTGGACTCAATGATCTCAAAGGTCTTTTCTAACCTGGTTAATTCTATCCTATCCTATCCTATCCTATCCTATCCTATCCTATCCTATCCTATCCTATCCTATCCTATCCTATCCTATCCTATCCTTTTCATCATTCTCATACTATCTGCTTTTCTTTCTAAACCAACAGTATTTTCAATCTAGATCATAACATTTGAGAGGCTGATGCTGTCTTTTTCTGTGAGCATAGATGAAATCTCTTTTTAGAGAACCACATAATCCAGCATAGGTGGCCCACAGGCAGCACTGATTGCCTATGATTAATTTTATCTGTGAAGTGATGTAGCCAGGAAACACTTCATTCTTCAGCTTGAGTGAACAGGGATACATTTATTTTTCTGATGATTAGAGCAGCCACTATCATGGGTGAAACCCAGGGCCTGAACAAACATTTTTTGGATCCAGACTGATCACTACAATTGAAAGTGTGGATTGATACTATTTAATCTGTGCCATTTTCCATCAGAAAGGCACAGTTTAGGTGTGCAGTGCTATTTGAAACACCTTTTGGGTTTTTTTGCTTAGCCCCAAAAGGGTCTGGGTGTCCAATGTGTAACTTTCTAACCTTTCCATATGTCTTCCATATCCTGGGAAGAACCTATGAGTGTATTTGTGAGGGCTGTCTTTGAGTGTCAGGGTATGTTTTCAGATTCCTTCTCTGTGCTGAAGCTACAGAACCAGTAGACTCTGTGTCATGGCCACAGCTATTGAGCAGAAAGGTAGAAGAAGGTGGAATGATTCCCAAGTGAAGTGCAAGAGCTCAGGCAGGGACACATAAAGTTTAAAAAACGTTTGTGGACCAAGATTTAGGGTCATGGATAAAGAATGTAAAGTATTGGCCATTGGAACGGGCTGCCTGGGGAGCTGGTGGAGTCACTGTCCATGGAGGTGTTCAAAAAAGGATTGGATGTGGCACTTGAAGCCATGCTTTAGTTAGTCATGAGGTGTTAGGTATTAGTTAATAGGTTGGACCTGATGATCTCTGAGGTCTTTTACCAACCTGGTTGATTCTATAATTCTATGATTCTAGGATGTGCCAAATTGCCCCAGACTCGCCCAGGGGAAAGGTAGGCATAGTGTCCCAAGCTCCAGGACCACACCACACTGCACAGTCTAAATGAACCCCCTGCTAATCCCTCAGTTTTTCTCAAAAGTTCCAGCTTTAAATACGGAACTGGGGATGGATTGCAATAGTTATGAGGTGTCCTCCCTGCTTTGTTTCATGGGCATCTTCAACAAGCAACAGTGCCAAAAAAAAGGGAATCGTTGCTCCCATTAACTGGCTCTTTGCTGCTAACTTTTTCTCTGTCATTAGAGCGCCAAAAGAATGGTCCTCTCTGGAACGCTTGCAGGTCAGAGCAGCAAACGAAGAAGCAGACTGCTGCTTCCCCTAACAAGGAGTTTCAATAGAGATGAGGCTCATTCTACACATATGTAAAACGGATCCTTTTATATCCCTTTTAGCTCATTTTTTAATATACTTTCATTAGCAGCACATTCCCTTTTCTGAGTGTGGAATAAAGTCCCATCCTCTGCATATATTAAATTGGAACTTCTGCTTTCAACATGATTGCTCTCTCTCTGGACCAGATTCATAATGAGGCTTTTTTTTTTTTTCTCCTTTCTTTCTTTTTTTCCCCCTTTTCAATCAGCTCCCAGTGAAACAATTTGTGCTGTCACAAACTGAAAATTCATCTATAGAATCTGCTCTGGGGATGCTTTTGGGGAACTTTTCCCTCCAAAGTTCTCAACTTTCCAATGAAGATAAATAACCACATCTTGCAGTTACAGTTTTTGATTGAGTGACAAGTTAAAAGAAGCTCCTTGTCAGCTTTCATAACAGAAGAAGAACTGGTTCCAACAATTCCTACCACAGTCAATGAACAAGCCCTTTGTCTACAAAACGATTTTGCTGTCACACTCCTAAATTGCAGTTCACACCGAGGCCCTTCAGGTTGGTTTCTTATCTCAAAAGAGAGGGAGTGACCTGAAGTTGTGGGGTTTTGTTAGCTTCCCTTGTTTTATCTTAAGTCCTAAATGCAAGGCAAGTACAGAAATGAGAATGTAATCGCTCTTTTGGGGAGTTTCTGTATCCATGGAAGCACCTTCCTACCATGAATTAACTATAGACAGAAAGGAAGCTAAGGAGCAAATGTTTGCTCCTTGCAACAGCCACCCAAAATCCTTGCATTGTAGAAAGCACTGACACTGAAGCACTTCTTTGGAGACTGCTGAGATGAAAAGTAATGGTGAGCTGCTGAACATTCAGCTGCTTCTGTGGTGAGTTGCATCTCAGCTGCCGCTTGAAAAGCTCAAAATGCTTCAGCATCCAGCAGGAAGCCCCGTCACCATTTTACAGTAGTCCAGGCAAGATGAAGATGGAGAGCTTCTCATTCACTTTTAGCAGGTGTTAGTAAATCTTCCTGCAAGTTGGGTCATCACAGTCATCACACTGTGATTAATTAGGACACAACATTTGGAAGGCAGCAGTGGCAAAATGTTGAGAATTGACAGAATCACAGAATTTCAGGGGCTGGAAGGGTCCTTGAAAACTCATCCAGTCCAACTCCCCTGCCAGGGCAGGATCACCTACACCAGATTACACAACAATGCATCCAGGTGAGTTTTGAATATCTCCAGAGAGGGAGACTCCACAACCTCCCTGGGCTGCCAGTTCCAGTGCCCTGTCACCCTCACAGTGAAAAATTTTTTCCTCAGAAGATGCAGAGGTGTTGAGAGGGATAAGCTGACTCTATCCGGCTTCACTTTACATTAGTCTATCTCAAGTTTGGCTGATGGTGGACCACATCAAAAGGCAGATGGTGAATTGTACCCCTCTGACTGTGTTGAATGGCAGCCATGTCCTGGGGTAGCACTGTTACTGAGAACTGCAGGAAACAGAGGCACAGAAAGTGTTGGTGTGGAACTGATTATGGAGCACTGTGCAGCTCTGCATGGATAACAGCAAGCAGAACTGGGGCTCTAATGAGGAGTGCAGCTTTTATTTCCCTAAACAATTCTGATTAACAGATCGGCAGCTTAGATCAAAAAGCAACTGCTCAACACAGTCTTTGTCCTGGAATTTTCACTGCTCAGACTTGATTTTCTTCCTTGAAGATATCAGCTTTCCAAGGAATAAAAGTGACAACAGGAAGTGTATTTTGGATGTCATACAAGCAAGATCAACAACAAAACACGCTGAGATACTTTTGGATTTGCTGGGCCTAATGACACTTGATAACTTTGCTGCTGGTGGCTGTTAATGCTCCAAAACCTCAGGATGTGTCCAGAAAAAAAAAAAAAAAGACATTGGTGATCACAAGAGAAAGAGACTTGACACTCTTTTTTCCTGCATGAACTCCAATCTGGTTTAGCTACAAAGCCTTCTCTCCAGCGTGGTCTGCTCTGTCAAGGGCTATGGGGATCAAACACTCCATTCTGGTAGCAATTCCATATTTTACAATGGAATTACACCACCTGTGAGGAAGGCAGCTTGACAATACAGCAGTAGCTAGAAAGGGGGTCATGGAGATCCTTTCTTTGGGGATCCAGAAAGTATGTAGACACAGAGCTGCTTCTGGACTATCACCTGTAAAAGACTCTTGAGAATTGAGAGGAAAGCAGAATTGGTGAGTGTTGTATAGATTAGAGAACAAGGTGAAGTGATTAGCCTGGAGAAGGGGAGGATCAGGGGAGACCTTATTGCTATCTACAACTACCTGAAGGGAGGTTGTAGCCAGGAGGGGGTTGGTCTCTTCTCCCAGGCAACCACCAACAGAACAAGAGGACATAGTCTCAAGCTGTGCCAGGGGAACTTTAGGCTGGAGGTGAGGAGCAAGTTCTTTTCAGAGAGAGTTGTTAGCCGTTGGAATGTGCTGCCCAGGGAGGTGGTGGAGTCACCATCCCTGGAGGTGTTCAAGAGGGGATTAGTGCCAAGATGTAGTAGTCATGAGGTGTTGGGTGACAGGTTGGACTTGATGATCTTTGAGGTCTCTTCCAACCTTATTGATTTTATTCTATGATTCTATGATAGGAGAGACAGTGTTTGCTAGAGTCCAGCTGTAGAGAAAAGGAGTCTGGAAACTGGCTTCCAAGACTTTAAAAACATACCATGATCAGAATATTGGAGACAAGGCAAAGTTAGGTCTGTATGCTTTCATGGACTGAAGTTTCTTAACGTCCTTGCTGTACTACCCGGCATAGACATCTAAGCAAAAATACCAGAGAAGCAAGTTGCATAGTCTTTATCAGCAGGCTATCAGAGATGGGGCAACAAGAGAGAGCATAAGCAAAGGGAACCCAGACAGGTTCTCAGTGGTAGATGATTGGCAGTATTGCCTTTCCTTGAGAGCTCTTACAGGTTTCCAGGCTACTTACTAGTTTACTGTGGCATTGTCCTGTGGGTGAGGTCACTTCTGGAAGGAAAGGTGCCACCCAAAAAATACACAGGAGTGTATCCAATTAAAGAACACAGAATACAAAACAAAGACCAAACAAACACACACAAAAAAAATAGAAATGGAGAAACTATACACTGCTCCTGGCACAGAATGATTACACAATGAACTTTCACTCTTCTGCTGAGTACTAGCCATGGTGCTAAGGAAAGGCTGTATTCATTCCAGCAGCCATGAAGATAACACAGATTGGGACTGGTGACGCAGCTCATTTTGGTCAGTCTCTGAACTGTGTTTTCCAACCCCAAATGAGGCTGCTCAGCTTTCACCAGCCACAAAAAAACCCACAAAAGACCAAAAAGAGTCAAGCACTGAAGTGGCATGCATCCAACCTGAAGTCCTGTTCCTTTTTTCTTGTTTCTGGTCACATTCCTGGTTTTATGCAAATAGTCAGGGTATGGAGAGTAATGTCCAGCTAGTTTCACACTACTTCAGGAACATCTTTATGCTGAGAAGACACTCCCCAGGTCAAACTAGAGAAGATTTTATTTACAGGTGGTAGCAGGCCTAGGACACCTGTTTCTTGAAGAATGCAAGTCACTAGGGTTTGGAAATCACCTGGTTCAGAGCTGTACTATTTGTAGAGGTGAGATCCGAGTTTTCAGCAAGACCTTGAGCAGGACTGTCTCTTGATCATGTGAAAGGAAAGATGTTGACTTGCTGGAATGTGTCCAGAGAAGGGCAACAAAGCTGGTGAGAGGTTTGGAGCACAAGCCCTATGAGGAGAGGCTGAGGGGGCTGGGGTTGTTTAGCCTGGAGAAGAGGAGGCTCAGGGGAGACCTTATTGCCGTCTACAATTACCTGAAGGGAGGTTGTAGCCAGGTGGGGGTTGGTCCCTTCTCCCAGGCAACCAGCACCAGAACAAGAGGAGCACAGCCCTATGAGGAGAGGCTGAGGGAGCTGGGGTTGCTTAGCCTGGAAAAGAGGAGGCTCAGGGGAGATCTTATTGCCCCCTACAGCTATCTGAAGGGAGGTTGTAACCTGGTGGGGGTTGGTTTCTTCTCCTGGGTGGCCAGCACCAGAACAAAAGGACACAATCTCAAGCCGTGCCAGGGGAGGTTTAGGCTGGATGTTAGGAAGAAATTCTTCCCAGAAAGAGTGATTGGCCATTGGAATGTGCTGCCCAGGGAGGTGGTGGAGTCACCATCACTGGAAGTGTTTAAGAAGAGGCTGGGTGAGACACTTAGTGCCATGGTTTAGTTGATTAGATAGTGTTGGGGGATGGGTTGGACTCAATGATCTCAAAGGTGTTTTCCAACCTGGTTAATTCTGTATTCTGTATTCTGTAAAGGTAATTTGCAATGTGGTGAATAAGGAAACTTACAGACTGTGAAATAGACTAAGATATCCTTAAATCCCATTCAGATAAAGAGTGGCCATTGATTTTGAGATCCATAACTGGATTGCAGTTGCTGTTATGAATGCTAGAACAGCCATGGCTCAAGACCCAAACAAACAACCAAATAAACCAATCAAAACCCCTCCAAATCTCCCAAGCTCTCAGATGTTCATGCAATTGCTTAGCTTCTTAAAAATACCCTGAATATAATACAGAGAATATCTTCATTCTTCAAACAGTTCTTGTAGCAGTTTTAGGGAGGAGCAAGCTGGTGTTCTGCATAATGTGTGATTTTTTTATGTGGAAGGTTATATAAACAGGTTTATGGGTTGTGGGTTTTTTTGGTGTTGTTTTTTGTGGGGTTTTGTTGTTGTTGTTGGTTTTTTTTTTTTAAATCACCAAAGTCACCTGGAAATATTTAGGCTCCAGGCTTCCTTCTAAACACCACTTTATTGGTTTTTGCTGTAGTGTGAAACAGCAGGGCAAAATTCTCATGTTATCTGTCTCCAGCAGATTTACAATATTGCAAGATTAATTATATTAGCTGCATTTCACGACTCAGTGCATTTGTATTACCATTTCAGAAGCACAATCATTTATCAACAGCAAACTTTGGGGCATTTATTTTCCATGTCCTGGCACTACGAACTTCAAAGTCTGTGAGCTCGCCTATGAGCTGCACACGAGTACCTGCTTCCTTTCCCAAAGACAATTTGACAGTTTCAACCTCCTTCATGGACTGCAGGATATTTCCTTAATTATGATGTGAATACTAAGCTTGGATTTTGATGAACTTTTTTTCCCCCAGTCAGCTTTTGATGCTGTAAATGATCCTTTTTAACTAATTGTGGTTCAGTGTGATGTCATTGGCCTCCTTAGTCAGTGTGCCCAGGTGGCCAAGAAGGCCAACGGCATCCTGGCCTGTATCAGGAATAGTGTTTCCAGCCAGAGCAGGGAAGTCGTTGTGCCCCTCTGCTCAGCACTGGTTAGGCCACACCTTGAGTCCTGTGTCCAGTTCTGGGCCCCTCAGTTTAGGAAAGATGTTGAGTTGCTCAAACATGTGCAGAGAAGGGCAACAAAGCTGCTGAGGGGTTTGGAGCACAGCCCTACGAGTAGAGGCTGAGAGACTTGGGGTTGTTTAGCCTGGAGAAGAGGAGGCTCAGGGGAGATCTTATTGCCCCCTACAGCTACCTGAAGGGAGGTTGTAACCAGGTGGGGGTTGGTCTCTTCTCCCAGGCAACGTGTGACAGAACAAGAGGACACAGCCTCAAGCTGCACCAGGGGAGGTTTAGGCTGGATGTTAGGAAAAAGCTCTTCACAGAAAGAGTGATTGGCCACTGGAATGTGCTGCCCACTCCATGGTGGAGTCACCATCACTGGAGTTGTTTAGGAAGAGACTGGATGGGGTGCTTGGTGCCATGGTTTAGTTGATTAGATGGTGTTGGATGATAGGTTGGACTTGATGTTCTCGAAGGTCTTTTCCAACCTGGTTAATTCTATCTTACTCTTCTTACTCACTCTGCAGGAATTGAGTAACCCAGAGGATGGATCAATAGAAACTGATTAGACATTATCTCCAGCTTGACATGGAAGTTGTCCTAAGTCACCTCATCTATCCCTCACCTGTTACAAGATTGTTTTCCATGGTCTATTCTCAGTGTATTAACTCTAACCAGTTCCAATACACTCCTTCTCAAATGAGCACCACTTTAAATTCAGCCCACCTGAGATACAGTACCTGCACTTCAGCATGTCACACATTCCTCTTTCAGGCACAGAGCTTTTCCTTTTTCAGATGTGATTTTTTCTCTGCACTTTCTCTAGACATACCAGCATTAGTTTTCAAGGTGCTAGTATTATCTATATAGCTACAGCTCTGATTTTACAAAAGGCTTCAAATCCTTGCTGAGCTGTGGACAGTCAGTTACAGATGGCTAGTAATTTAAAGCTACCTGAGGTATGTTCATATTACAGTGATTCTCACCATGGCTGTAACATGACCATGCCCTGAATTTTATCCACTTTTCTTCTTACCCACTCCCACTTAAACCATTTTGATTCCTTTCTTTACAGCAGGGGGATGAGGGAGGGGATGTGTGTGATGCAGCAGCATTATCTGACTACTGAAAATACTAGCTGGTAGGAGGCTGACAAATTGCACGTTATTTTTTTGTGTGACTGGGTCTGGCAGAGTGTGTTATGTTAGTGGCACTGCTGTGTAAATAGCAACCTGGCTCTTGAACACTTGAGTGGAAATAAGAAGCTTCAGAATGGAGATCTGCTGTGGGAAGTGCCAGAAATGCCACTTCCATTCTCCAGTTCCTCTGATCTCTCTGAGTCCCATGGGAGTTAAAGTTGCCTTTGTGGCTTTCTGCAGGAAGTCATGATTTCCTTCAAATTTTCAACTTCTTTTCTTGGAGAAGGAAATATTTGAAGACCAGACAGGCATCCACTGGTTGTCCTCAGATACAAACATGGGGGTAGCCCATCTGCCCACCAAGAGCCACGTACTCAGCAGACTAAATAAAAGCCACCTGGTGCTGGATAAAGTGACAATCCCACTGAATTTATAGTTGGCATACAAAGTACTGCCTTCCCCTCTCTTTTCTGCTCCATTATGGCTTGCAAATGCCCATAATTTTAAATAATAATAATAAAAAAACCCAAACACCTGAAGCTGAAGTGGGTTGAATGCTTCAAAACCACATACATTAGCCCATGTTCATTTTGGCAAAGATGGTTTGGAATTGCAGAGACTCATTTCTGTTCATGTAATTGGCTCACAAGTAAACTCAGGCAGGTCATTTAACCTTGCAGAGCCTCAGGTATCAATGTAAAGAAACATAATTTCACAGCACCTGAGAATAATACTACTAGTTTCCTAGTAAATAATTTTCAAACCTGAGGAGGTATATGTACTTTATATACACTGAAGGAAGAAGAAAGTTCAGGTCTGATCTCCATTAACAGGCCTGATATCACAGCTTCAATTTTCCTTCAATTTATATAGCTGCTGGTTATGGCTTTGAATCCATGTGTGATTTTCCTGCAGAGAGATTAATAGCCTTGTGCTTTGGCTGTGAATGCCATCTTGGTGTCCCTGGGACAAAAAACACCTAGCACAGATGTTGAGTGCAGCTATGTCACTCAAGACCAGACTCACTGCAGAAAACAAGTGTTTCCCTGCAGCAGCTCCTTGGTATGGGGTGGTCAAGAAAGGTCCTGAACTGCACCTTGGCACATTCTGTTTCTCATATACAGAATCAATTCATATTCTGGGAAAGCCAGGAAAATGCTGGCAAATGTTATCATCGTGCAGGCTCTGAGGAGCAAGTGGCCTAGTTTCCAGCCCTTCACCACCCTTGTTACTGTTGTGTGAAAAGTAGTTTGGATGATGCACTTGAGGAGTATAGCAGCAAACATTGAAAACAAAGGGTCTGTAAGGCTAACAGATTTCTGTGTTCAGTAAGTCACTCCATGGGTAGTGCAACTTGATAGGAAGGAGGCACTTGGAAAACCACTTACTGGAAGTTTTTATTTCTTAGACTTCTTTTGTGTGTGTGCGCCTATGATGTGTGAGTGTCCACATAAGACACCACTATAAATCACTGTAAATCTCCAATTAAATCTTGCAAGGAGATATTAAGTTTTCACCATCCCTCTCTTATTATCCCATCATGAATATTTCAACAGCTAGAGTGTGCTGTGCAGGACTAAAACGGGGACCCAACTCACATGCTTAAGAAAAACTCAGCACTAGTTAGGCCACATCTTGAGTACTGTGTCCAGTTCTGGGTGCCTCAGTTTAAGAAAGATGTTGAGTTGCTGGAATGTGTCCAGAGAAGGGCAACAAAGCTGGGGAGGGCTTTGGAGCACAAGCCCTGTGAGGAGAATCTGAGGGAGCTGGGGTTGTTTAGCCTGGAGGAGAGGAGGCTCAGAGGAGACCTTCTTGCTGTCTATAACTACCTGAAGAGAGATTGTAGCCAGGTTGGGGGTTGGTCTCCTCTCCCAGGCAACCAGCACCAGAACAAGAGGACACAGTCTCAAGCTGCACCAGGGGAGGTTTAGGCTGGATGTTAGGAGGAAGTTCTTCCCAGAAAGAGTGATTTGCCATTGGAATGTGCTGCCCAGGGAGGTGGTGGAGTCACCATCACAGGAGGTGTTTAGGAAGAGACTGGATGGGGTGCTTGGTGCCATGGTTTAGTTGATTAGATAATGTTGGGTGATAGGCTGGACTTGATGATTTCTAAGGTCTTTTCCAACCTGGTTAATTCTATTCTATTCTATTCTATTCTATTCTATTCTATTCTATTCTATTCTATTCTATTCTATTCTATTCTATTCTATTCTATTCTATTCTATTCTATTCTATTCTATTCTATTCTATTCTATAACAGGCCTAGATACATATTTTCTATATACCCACTTTCCAGTCACTCTCCTGTCTGATTTCTAACAGGTCTTTCTGATACTACTCAAAAAACAGGTGACAGTTCAGGTGTGATGTGTTTTGCTTCTGGGATCATCTGGTAAAAGAACATATGTGCCATTCTAATTAAAAAGACCTTCATGCCTATCAGGTGAGTTTGGAGACAGCACAGAGCAGCCTGTGCCATGTGCTGAGCAAGAGCAATCACAGGAGACTTCAAATGTACCTGCCACTCTCTACTTTCTCACAGACCCTCCCAGCTCTCCTGCTTTCATGCTGCATTTCCCTCCGGGTAGAGATTAAAGCCAGAGTCAGTCTCCATGCTTTCAAGAAGCTCAAAACAAGAATTGTTTTGGCACAGTGAAAAGACAGGAGACATCTCCCCGGGCTTCTTGAACAAATCTTCTCCCCTATGTCAGCTGGTAGAGCATGCTGTCTCCTCTAGGCTTCCTTTTAAGAAGTCAGGCTTTTACCTTCCTTTCCTTAGTTGTGGTGTCTAAAAGAAGGACCTTCAGGGCCATAGCTTTTTCAGCAGCAGATGGGAAGATACAGCTGAGGAGCAGTGCACTACCCCCAAGTCTTGTTGTTCATGTCCCTTCCTCAGGGTGAAAGAATTATTCAGAGGGGTTCAAAAGTATCACTTGCACAGTGAATATCTGATGCCCTAGATAGTCTTATACTATTTGAGTGCTGGGAAAAATAAAGCATGCCCAAATTATCAAGCTTGCAGTTTCCTCGCATTCATATCTCAGTGTCCCCAGACATCATCTTAATCTCCTTTAGCAGAGACTTAGGTCACTTGGATCATTAAACTAAGCTTCTTGAAACAAAACCCAAGGTGGTGGCTGCAAATAGGCAGAGGAGTACTGGGCTAAACTATCATTCAGCAAGCACTGCAAGTATTCAAAATAGACTCTCCAGAGTAAAGAATGTCCCCTTGGCTTTCTCCTGAAGGGCAGGAGCTGATCAAGCCTACTGGAGGCTGAGGCCTATTGTTCATTGAGGAAGGAAGAATAAGCAAGGCTCTTTAAGGTGCAGCATTGCAAAACCTTCCTAGGAAGGGACTCTCAGCACAATTATCCATGTATTGTTCTGTGCTTACACAGTGAAGAGGGAAAATACTCAGATTTAAGAAGCAACCTTTTAAAAAGCAGAGAACAAAACAAATCCAAATAGATCAGTGTCTTACTAAGATGCTTTGGGCATGTCCTAAGCTGCTATGAAAGCAATCTGGGCTGTTTTTTGTTTTCTCCAGTGCTAGCTGTGATTGGCACTCATGCACTGCCATAGCAGAGGAAACAGAAAATGTCACCTGGCATTAAGTGGAACCAAGGAGAAGGCAGCAATTCAGAACTGCACTTTGGATGTTTCAATGCAAATTCCAACTCTTCCTCAAGAAAATAATGGGAGAGGTCAGCTTTATAACCAGAAAGGTAAAGATCTGAAGAAAATCAGGTGCAGAAGCTGACGTGATTTATTTCTGCTTTGTACCAGGGAGAACATGATTCTAGACAGAGAGCCAGGTATTAATTTCCAATCCTGCCAATGTGTGCTGGCTTTGATTTGGAAATGGTGCATATTCCACAGCAATTCAGAGGTGAGTGCAGTGCCTTCCGCATGCTGGTTGCTAATGCAGTGCAGTGCAGAAGAAGACACCAGTAGAGCAATTCTTATTGCACTTTACAGTCACATCCCTTTTCCTCTCAGACAGTGGTCACCTTAACATCTAAAGTGCAAGTGATGGTATTACTGTGCCTTGTGAAACCAGAATATTTTCATAAAGTATACCTGATTTTGGACACCCAACCATGCTATGTGCCCAGAAAGTGCTGCTGAATTGAGTGAGCTTTCAGGAAAAGTCAGTTTATTTTTCACTGTTTACTTTCCTGCTGGAGCCATTACTGTGAATGATTAATTAACCTGGTTTATTAACAACAGCTAATAAAAGGGTTCTCTGGTGTCCATGCTGTTCTCTTTAGGTCACATCTAGGAAAAAGCAGTGAGAAATTAGCCAATTAATGTGCTGTGTGTCAGTACTGTAGATGGATGGCTGATTGTGCTCTTCCTTGCCCTGAGTCACATTGGAGCCATTTCACATATCAAGAGAACAGAACTGCTCCCAGAGAACAACATTCTCATTCATTATTTGTGTATGGTGGCATTTCTTTTGCAGCAGGGTCTGTCTGGATCCACTGGGAGGCCAGCACACATTGTGGTACAATCTCCTTGCTTTGAGGACAGAACAGAGACTTCCATCAGCTTGATAGACAGGGCAGCCTCCCTGTAGGAGTGGTTCTGGTAGCCTCAGGGACAGCAGGAACTTCAAAGATTATGAAGAGAGAGCTTTTTTGTCCCTTCACCAATGCAGAAGCCATTTTGCCCAGAGTATTTCAACAAGAGATATTATAGTTTGCCTATAGTTTGGACATACAAGATTCACTTACTCTTAAGCTCAGAAGCATGCAGGAGATAATATTAAGTACATAATTAAAACTCTTCTTATATTTAAACTGGGGCTGGAAAAAGGGGGCAATGCTTTGCAGGGGGAGAAGAGTGAGAGGAGGCAAGCAGTGACTGGACTGGTGCCTTCTTGGCACCTTAGCCTTCTCCAGAAAGCCAGGAACCTCAGCTAACACAATCCCTTCCTTTCATGCTCTGGGCCTGTCCTCATGACAGCATTCCCCAAAACATGTTGGACACAGCCACAAAGGGCAGCATTATGTCTGGGATGTGAATGGTATGTAGCTGGTTCCAGCTGAAAGACAAAGAGAAGCAGAAAGTGCTTTCTGGGGACAATGAGAAGGCTTATAGCTTGGGAAACTTCCCAGGTCATTAGCATCTGTGGAGCACAATGGCCATGTGTGGTGGAGAGGAGGAGAACCGTGGCCTTGCTGGTGGCCCCTGTCTGTCACTGGCAGCATGGCATTGCTGCCATGAGATAGAGCATGAATGGGCTGATTCATGGGCAAGCAGTCCCCATGTCCCACTGGCAAGGAGAGACCACGAGGCAGTGGTCACCACTGGGCTGATTTAGGATATCGACTACCTTTCTTACCTCTTTCTGTTCAGCAGCCCAACTCGAAGTTTGTCCTTTTTTTGCTGGAAGGAAACTGAGGAAAGGCTTGTCTAAGAGGAACCCAGTGTAGTAAATGGTGCAAATTCATTTGCAGGCTCAAACTCAGCTGCCCGTGTCCTCACTCTTCAGCTGGATGGAGCTGCCAGGATGGGCACAACACTGGAAGCAACAGAGCCTGGGTGATCTTCCTGTGGAACTACTCTTGAGGGTGAATGATCATATCTCTTCTGTCACAAGTTACCTAGCCTCCAAAACAGACCTGAGTTAAAATGAATTCTGGGGAAAAATCAAGTGCCAGTGTTTCCTGAACACTGTGAGATACAGTTTGAAAGCACTGAATATCTTCCTCCATTTATAAAGTTTTTGCTCATTTGATCATTCTGCATGACACTGAAAACCTTGGTTACATTTTTAACAAAGCAGATCTGTTTCAAGACAGAGTTTTCCTTTTTGAAGCAAACAAAAAAGGTTTTGAAACTTTACCTCAATGTTAAGGTAAATAACAAGTTTCTCAATGCTCCAACAGAAAGTTTTGAGGGGGCTTCTGTCCAGTAAACCAGTTTCTCTGATGCAAGAATTTGTTACCCCTTCTTGTATCACCAATGTATGTTGTGAAATCACCACTGCTATTGCACAGGATCAAAAGATTTTGACTTCCCTCAAGAGAGAGCTTTCTTTTGGACTTCCCTCAAGAGAGAACTTTCTTTTGTAGCTCTCATCTCCTGGGGCCTTTTCTAAGCAGAATCCATGAAATAGCACTGTGGTCCTGGGGGGGAGGTTCCATGGAGCAGTACAAAGTTCTTGTCAGACATACAGAACAGATTAAAGCAGGACTTCACTCAGAAATTGTCTTTAGTTCTTGTTAACAAGCACTTGAAAATGTGGCAGACTAATTTTATCAGGACAATCTTCTTGCAAGAGAGAAATGAGTTTGCAAACCCAATGCATCTTTACCATTTACAGGAGAGAAAAAAATTGGTACTCTGTTGAGAAAACTTTAAGCCATGTTTACATTGCATTAGAAGATCCATTGAGTCTTTGCTGCAAAGGAGCTGAAATTCCTACTAACCCTGCTTCAAGTCCCATGCAGGGAGTGCCTCTCTGGGATGGAGGTGCAGTATTTGCATCCTCCAGTTTTTTTTTTCCCTTGAAGCAGTCCAAAGAAGCTCAAAAACTGGGGTCAGTTTGCCTTCATACATCAGTCTTGATCTGACCAAATATACAAATTTAGCTGTGCTTGACCATAAAATGTCCACATGTGCAAAGAGTCTTTGATTCTAAGGCATCTCTTTGTGAAAGAGAAATATATTGTTCTTGGAGCCAGAGGGAGCAAAACCATCTACTCTCACCATCAACATGTTTTCTTAGCTTTAAATAAGGTTAAGAAAGGGAGTAATTCAACCATGGCAACTCTAATTGGCTACAAGTATAATCCAATAACTTCATTTCACCCATATTGTTAGTTAAGTTAATTGGACTTGCACAGCCACCAGCTAAACGTATTGGTGTATGCAAATGGTGAAACTAATTTCCTTCATAAGCTTTCCTTGTGAGGAAGCAGCGATTGGGCAGAAGGCTTGGGGAGAAAGAAGGCTGTGCTGACGTTACTTCAAAAGATCAATTCTCATCCAATTATTTGCTCTGTCTAGATAGGCAAGACAGAAAATATCATTAATTCCTCTACAGAGAGGGAAGTAATTTCATTCCACTTGAAAAGGCTGCAGAGCAAAAGTGATTGAGCCTTTAGTTTTTAGGTGCCTCAAATCCACATTAGGCTTCACAGCTCTATTTTCTTTGCAACACACAGGGCAAGAGAACCTGCATCAAAGTGAGTTCCTGGCTGTTGCAAGGACTTACATTGCCTGGAAGGAGAAGGCTAAGCTGATCTTCACTCTGACACAGATTTTGGCAGGATCTTTTGCAATAGGGGTTTTGTAATCTGTGCCATGCTGTATATCAGCCAAATGTATTTCAACTGTTAACTTAAAAGCCTTCTAAGGACATGTCTCCTGGAGTCTGATGTGGAGGACTGACAGTCAGGCTGTGTATCCAACTGTCCATATCCTGAGTAATGAGCAACCTGACTTAGCCAAAGATGTCCCTGCTGATTGTAGGGGTCCCTTTAAAGGTGTCTTCCATCCCAAACACTTGATTCTATGATAATTACTTTTTTGCCATCACAAGAGAGGATGGAATTGGATAGTAAAGGTCTGATCTGAAGTGTAGCTACTCCAGCAAGCAAGGATCTGACAGCTGCAAGGCTCAGTAGCTTCAGGGCTAAGTGTCCAAAACTGACATTGTGGAGGTGAAGAGCAGCTTTCACATCTCTAAGTTTTGGCTTTAAAATGTTGTCTTCAGTCCTCAGGATTCCCATTATTATCCAGCAGATGCATTGTGTTTTCTTTCTCCTGCTCTTAAGCAGAGTGAATCATCACTGTTTCTTTACCTCACATCAGCTGCATGTTCTGTCTTTGTTACACTCGCTCTCTAGGCTTTGCCTCTTGTAAATTGGAAGAGTTGTAGGGTGTGGACCATCTCTGATGCTCTCTGTGCTTTGCATCATGCCTTCCCCCTCCAAAGCTGGCTGCAACTCTTTCTCCTCTGAGTGCGATCACAACAGCAGCTTGTCCTTATCTAAGTTTCTATCTTTCATAGACAGTCTCAAACGACAGGATGTGCATGTCCTTGGATGTCTTTCAGCTGACTTTGGAGCAGACCCATAATGAATTGGGACCAGCACAGTGCACGGGAAGAAAGAGCTGCTACCTATGATTACTATTTGCACTTGATAAGGGGATGGAAAAGAAAAGGAAAAAGAAATTCCAAAGTAAGACTGACTTGCTAATGCTTTCCACAGCTACATTTGAATTTCAGCCCCTGCTAATATTCCCAGGGAAATCACAACTCACACACATACATATACACAGGTTTAATTTCAGCAGTAAATGAAGTCATAATGCAAACAGAGAGCTAACAGCAGGGAAGGTTACGCTTGGCCAGGTCTGCTTGTGTTACAAGTAATACATATGCACCAGTGCAAAAAACTGGCCCTGGAGAGTAGTTAAGCCTTTCTAGCAGAAACACACATTGAGAAGGCAACTGTAACTTTTAACTACAGCTTCCTGCCAAAGAAAGTGACGTGGTTGTATTTAATGTTGGAACTGGGAAGAGATGAGGGAATGTCAAGTGGTACAGAAATCAGGTAGAGGAGAGATTGGAAACCTGCCTGGTTTTAGTAAATGGAAGCACAGGGGCAAGAAAACATTTCCAATGAAAATGCTAGATCTACCTGGTCTGAATTTTGCATGTTTGTAGCTGGGTGTTGATGATGTGGGAATTACTGCAGTGTTCAGAGGAGTGCTGTGATGGAGAGGTGGTCTGGTGTCTGAGTGGGCTATAGACAAGAAAGTTGAGCTTGTTCTTTCCTAGTAATCCAGAATGAATCACAATGTCACATGTGCTGGTGGCAGCACTTGAGGGTCCACGAGCAGGGTTCCAAGGAGTTAAGTGAGGTATGAATGTGCAGACAGGGATGATGCAGAGAGTTTGGAGGATTCACTTTTTGATAGGAAGCACTGGCACACTCAAACTCATGGCTGCTTAGATGAAACAGGTTTTCAGCAGTAGCAGTTCAGGTGAATTTCTCCCAGAGGATTTTTTTGGAATGTGTATATCTTTATTTGCCAGCATGTCCTTGTTCCAATCTTGAAAGCAGCATTGCTACATCAGGGTGAACCTCTGTTTGTTGTTCTATCTCGGTTATCACAAACTGTAGCATTTTTGTAGGCAAAAATACCATGAAATATATTGCAGAGGCTAACAAAGTTTGATTTCTCAGAATTGGTTCTTTTGCTTGAATCCTGATCTGGTACAGGAATTATATTTACAACCTTAAATTCTCCAAGACAAGAAAACTCAGTGCTTATTGTCACGTTCGGAGCACAGGTAACCCCTGTTCCTACCTCCAATAGTTTTAGTTCAAGTAGTCTTCCAGAGAGTATGAACTGACTTATGCAACAGGCCCTACTTTAAAAATAAGGCCACGTTATGAAAATAAAGAAGATTTAAAGTCAAGGTCTATGAAACATTAAGAAAGGTTTAGTTTTCTCCAGGAAGAACACAATTACTTTAAAATGTCCTAATATTCAAAGGAGTTCACAGGACCACAGGATAGTAGGCATTGGAAGGGACCTCTGGAGATCACTGAGTCCAACCCCTCTGCCAGAGCAGGACTATAGAATCCACTGCAGGTTGCACAGGAATGCATCCAGATGGGTCTGGAAAGTCTCCAGAGAAGGAGACTCCACAATCCCTCTGGGAAGCCTGTTCCAGTGCTCTGTGACCCTCACAGTGAAGAAGTTCCTCCTCATGTTGAGGTGGAACCTCCTGTGCTGAAATTTATGTCCATTACCCCTCATCCTCTCACAGGGTGCAAGTGAGCAGAGCCTGTCCCCTGCCTCTTGACACCCAGCTCTCAGATATTTATAAATATTTATTAAATCCCCTCTCAGTCTTCTCTTCTCCAGACTAAAATGCCCCAGGACTCAGCCTCTCTGTACAGGGCCTGTGCTCCAGACCCTTAATCATCCTGGTAGCTCTCTGTTTGACTCTCGAGTAGATCCCTGTCCCTCTTGAACTGGGGAGCCCAAAACTGGATTAAATACCCTAGGTGTGGCATCACCATGGCAGAGTAGAGGGGGAGGAGAACCTCCCTTGATATGCTGGACACACTCCTCTTAATGCACCTCAGGATCCCATTTGCCTTCTTGGCCACAGGACACAGTCTCAAGCTGCACCAGGGGAAGTTTAGGCTGAAGGTGAGGAGAAAGTTCTTCCCAGAAAGAGTAATTTGCCATCGGAATGTGCTGCCCGGGGAGGTGTTGGAGTTGCCATCCCTGGAGGTGTTCAAAAAAGGATTGGATGTAGCACTTGAAGCCATGGTTTAGTTAGTCATGAGGTGTTGGGTGATAGGTTGGACTTGATGATCTCTGAGGTCTCTTCCAACCATATTGATTCTATTATTCTATAATTCACAAGTGCACATTGCTGACCCATGGATAACTTGTGTTTATTATTCCTTCCCAGATGAAGGACTTTGCGCTTACCCTTGTTGAACCTCATTTGGTTCCTCTCTGCCCAGTTCTCAATCTGTCCAAGACTTGCTGAATGGCCACACAGCCTTCAGGTGAATCAGCTAAGCCTCCCAGTTTGGTATTGTCACCAAACTTGCTGAGCAGACACTCTGTCCCTAGTACCAAATCTTTATACACCAAGACAGCCTTAAAGTGTTCTTTCTTCCAGCATCTCTCACCCCAGTAGGAGGGTAAGCTTTCTTGTTACAGAGACTCTTACACAAACACTGTAAATATTTGGAGACTCAAATGACCAGATTAGCAGTGATGCTGTCATTAACAGGAAAATGTCAGAGGTGCAACTTTTTATGCTTTTTAATTGGGCCTGCAATTGTATTGTCAAAACATTTACCCAAGGGTGTGATTAATAGTAATAGGTGACAACTTCAATTATCCTCAAGCATATTAGAAAATACCAACACTCAGATACAATCTTTAAAAGCACATCTTAAGCTGCTTTTACGATCTCATTGTGACAAGAATCAACACACAGATAAAAATTGGAATTAAAACACTTGTTTACTTTAATCAACATTTTTCTTTTCCCTCTAAGAAGCAAGGAGAAAAAAATGTTTCTGTACATATCAATACTTATCTGAGAATCACCAAATATTTTACTTACAGTTTTCCCAAGTGCTTTAATTCAGTCCCAAACACAGGCATGACATTGAGAAGAAAAGTCATCTGATGCTGTGTTAATACACAGCCTATTAGATTTTTGAAGGGTAAAAATAAGACCCCCCCCAAAACTCTAAATAAAGCTGATTGAGCACATCAGATACCATACACATCTGAGCCACAGGCTCTCCTTTGCAACTAAATTAAAAGCAAGATTTTTGTCACCATATGTTTCATTTCCTTCCGTCTTTTGCTTGTGTACAGTGCGGCACTGCATGTGTTCTTTCTGTTTGTTGTTTGCAATCAGTTCATCACAGTACCACAGTACATTAGAGGTTGGAAGGCACCTCCAGAGGTCATCGAGTCCAACTGCTCTGCCAAAGCAGGAGCACTTGGGGTAGTCCACACAGGAATGCATCCAGGTGGGTTTTGAATGTGTCCAGATAAAGGAGACTCCACAACCTCTCTGGGCAGCCTGCTCCAGTGCTCCATCACCCTCACTGTAAAGTTTCTGTTCATGTTGAGGTGAAATCTTCTATGTTCAAGCTTGAACCCCTTGTTTCTTGTCTTATTACTGTACACCACCAAAAAGAGCTTGGCCCCCTCCACTGGGCACCTACCCCTCAGATATTTATACACATTTATCAGATCCCCTCTCAGTCTTCTCAAGACTAAACAGCTCCAGGGCTCTCAGTTTCTCTTCACAGACCCCTAATCATCCTGTGGCTCTTCATGGACCATCTTGTCTTTTCCAAGGGAAGAAGAGTTCACAGCTGCAGGAGGAGGCATGTGAATATAGTGGCTGTGCACTTAGCTTAGTAAAGAATTCAGGAGACTTTTTGCCTTACCGTTGACAAACTTTGTCACATCAGGACATGCAGTGTGGGTAGCAATGGCCACAACACAATTTTAGTCCCTTCAGCTTCACACTGTGGAAGTGCTGACCAAGATAACAGCAGAAAGGAAGAATGCATCCAGTGTCATATCAGCTCCAATGAACAAAAATCAATTTCTCATCATCAACAGTGATGTTTTAGTGGTTCTTTATAGTCAATGAATCCTTGCTCCACCTATTTTCCCTTGAAAATTTTTAGAGCTTTAATGACATTGTTAGAGCAAACTTAATGTTGTGTAACTTTTTTAGAACCTTGGTCTCCATCAGATCATTTAAACCAAGGAACAACATACTTTTTGAAGTGACAGTGGCTAAGTCAGGGGGAAAAAACCATCAACATAGTTTTGGGGCCTAGTAAAGTAGAACAATTGGTTCTCAGACACCAGAAGTGCTGCTGTGACAGGTGTATTGTTGGCACAAGTGCTGTGTTTGAACCATAAATGATAGAAAAGATGCCAGATCCAAGTACTCCATCTGTGTTGCCTTTAATTGGGACAGCTCACAGGAACAGTGACCATGCAAAAGTCATGAGCTTCCTTGGAGAAAGACAGCTGAAATCTCCCTACTTAAAGAGTCCAGCCCTTAAGTACAGATCTAACATTCATGCTGACATACAGGAGGTTCTGAGGATACTGAGGGCTGGGTAAGTGTGCAAGCACTCTTGCCAGTTCCAGAGCTGTGTTGTTAAGAATATCTCTGTAACAAACTGTGTTTTGAAGTGATTTTACTGCTGCTGTTTAAGAAACAGGTAAGGCTTCTCTGATAACAAATGAGTAAGAAATGCCAAATGAGGACTAATCACACAGTCTAGAATATTCTTTTTGACTGTCTAGAATATTCTTTTTTTAATGTTTACTTGGTGCTGTTATTCTCCCTCATTTCTTATGGGAGTCCAAGGTGCAAACCCTCTAATGCTTCCAGAAAAAGAATTACTTCTTTTGACTAATACATCTGGGGAGCTCATTGTTGAGACAGAATTTCCCTTTACTCAGTTTCACTACACAAAGTCTTTAACTGTGATCTAAATAATATCTTGCTGACTTCATCTAGAATGGAAGAAATTAAAAGAAAGAAAAGAAAAAAATAAATAAGGGAAAAGAAGGGAAGGGAAGGGAAGGGAAGGGAAGGGAAGGGAAGGGAAGGGAAGGGAAGGGAAGGGAAGGGAAGGGAAGGGAAGGGAAAATAAAATAAAATAAAATAAAGAAAAGGAAAGAAAAGGAAAGGAAAGAAAAGGAAAGGAAAGGAAAGAAAAGAAAAAAGAAAAGAAAAAAGAAAAGAAAAGAAAAGAAAAGAAAAGAAAAGAAAAGAAAAGAAAAGAAAAGAAAAGAAAAGAAAAGAAAAGAAAAGAAAAGAAAAGAAAAGAAAAGAAAAGAGAAAAGAAAAGAAAAGAAAAGAAAAGAAAAGAAAAGAGAAAAGAAAAGAAAAGAAAAGAAAAGAAAAGAAAAGAAAAGAAAAGAAAAGAAAAGAAAAGAAAAGAAAAGAAAAGAAAAGAAAAGAAAAGAAAGGAAAGGAAAGGAAAAAAGAAGGAACTAAGGAATGACAGAGGGAAGAAAGGGGAGGTGTATGGTGATAATTGCAGTGGGGAGGGGTCTGAAAGGATGCTGAGCCCTCAACTACTGCATCTAAGATCATCCTGCTGCTTATTCTGCATTTTGATCATGCAAATATCCTGTTCCTTTTTCTAATCCTACTAAACTGTGCATCTCATCGATTTTTCCATGGACATATGCTGTGTAAAAGATATTTAATACATTGTTTTAATTTTGCTGGCAGACATTTTCCTTGACCATTGCTTTTGGATTGCAAGGCCGAAGGAGGCAAAATATGCAATCTTCAGGATTCTGAATCAGTTATTCCCCCTCTTTTTTGCCTCTTATAGTTTCCTCCTTGTTATTATTTCTTCATTCATTCACTGGTGAAAGTTAGTGGGACTTTGAGTACGAGGATGACGCCACACCCCTCTGTTGGAACAACACAGTCGGCACACTGCAGAGACACTGCAGACACACTGCAGATCGCAGATCCTTTTTCATGGCAAGGTCCTCTGCCTGCTCCACCAAAGGTGGTTTGCAAAAGCCACCTGTCTGCAGCAGCATAGGCAGCATGCTAAGCCTCAGTCATATAAATCCACTGGGTAAATGTTGTTACCTTGAACGCATTATATCGGGAGATGGGTATCTCAAAGATGAGAAACAGCATCAAGATGCAAAAGGTGAGAATGAACTTTTGGATATTACAGAAATTAGAAAGAATAAACATCCCTCTAGCTGAGAAGCCTGAATAAGAATCTATCAGGAAGCAGCATTATCAGTCTTATTGTATTAAGCATAAGTGTAAACACTGAAAAATTCATGAAGCAGAATGAAACAGTAAAGCCTAGTTAAAACCCAGAGCTCCGGTTTGATAAATGCAGCACTGACAGGATAAAGTGACAGGAAAGAAGGAGGAAGAGCAAAGTCAGTTTTACATGCTCTTCACAGATTCTTTAAAAAAATATTTGCATTCATGAAGTTTAAATACTGGGAAGTGGATCTGTGTATGTGGCATAGGAAACACCTCACTGACTCACCTCTGGAGGTTTCTCTGCGGCATCTCTTGGTCCCAAGGCAGTGTTTCATTAAATCAGACTCTTCCAAAGTACAGCCCTGGATAGTATCAGATAGCAGCTAAACTTAGCAAAACTTAGCAAAAACTAAGAGTATGAGGAGAGAGATGAGACACTAGAAAAGCAAATCAGACTTTCACAGTTGGCTGGGAAGTCCTTTGGGAAAGAGACCCTGAAAATGGCAACTGCAACAGTGGCAGCTGCTATGAATTGAAGTTCTTTGCTGCAAAGTTTAGCTCTGTATGTGCAAAAATTCCATGCTTCATACCTTAATGCATACATTGTAGCTACATGTGATGAGCATCATACAGATAGTACAATGTGAAGGCTGTTTAAATTGGTGATACCTTGGCAGTAGTACCAGAGGATTACACTGTGCAGGTCTAGACATGCATGTGTGTGTGGGCACAAGTGTGTGCAAGAAGATTCTATTTCTCTCCAGTTGCATTCAACTCATTTGCTACTGAGATTCAAGAACAAAGGCAGATTAAAACTTCCCACTCTCTGAGGATGTGCAGACAATGCCAATAAAAAAGAAAGGGATCTAAGCTTTGACTCCATAAGTACAAAGAAAGCATAGGGTCTTTTAATACTGAGACTTCAAAGAAAGCCTCCACATGCAAAATGTGGGAGGGAAAGGGAAAAGTTAAAAGAGAGAACTAACAAAAGAAGTGTGGAAAGACAACTCCCTGTGAAAATTACAGAAACCCCACTGAGCAAGTTGGTTAGATATTACACTTACAGAGAAAGAGGACAAATGCAACTTTTGTTGGGCACTATTTGTGCCGAAGGAGAGCCAGATGTTTTGCTTATGAAGACATGCATGAGGTAAAAGGAAAAACTGCTTGTACTTGTGTACATACAGGGACAGTTTTCTTGGGGCTGGGGGTTGGTGTGTTCCTTCGAAGAACCAGACTTTTCTTTTTCTATATCTCATTTTCCTTCCTCTAATTTGGGCTTTTATTTTCTATTGCCCTTGAGGCCCAGGCAGACATGACAGAAATCTGTCTCCTGTACTTTAGGTGGAGAGAGGGAAACCCCTGAAGGCCCTATCCCTGCCTCTCTTTCTGCACTAGCAGGAAGGGCTTGAGTTAGGTTGCATGCATATGGGCAGAGAGACGTCCTCCTGACAGGGTTTTGTTTAGGCTCCTAAATGTTGGAATGAAGAGAATTCGGGAAATTGAGTCCTCGGTAATCCACTGAGTCACTCCACTGCTGTTCTACATTTCCTCCACAAACACATAGCAGTAGAGCTATTACCCTCCTGAAGCACTATGGTGTTTGTTTCCTTCATCCCCACCAAGGCATTGCCCTTCTAATCTCTACTGGCCAAAGAGGAACCTTACATTGAAATCAAAATGCTTTCCTTCTCCCTTAACTACAGGACTGGCAGATGAGGAAGACAAGATAATCCTGCATGCAGGGAAATACAATGGGATTTTTTGCCTAGAGAAAAATAATGATTTTTACTTTATTGTCCAACAAGGTTGTAGATGTGGTTCAAGAGTTTGGGGTTTGTATTTGAGGTATTTAGCAATGTGCAGTGTGAGTGTCCTATTTTCACTTCCTATTAAGTGATATGGGGCTTCTGGCATTTGGATTCTAATTGCTGGGTTTGAAAATGTGCAGGAGATACTGAGGCTTTAAAATCATCCTTCTCATCTAACCTAAACTGAAAATTTGGATGTGTTTAAATGTCTTGCCCTTGCACAGTGGAGGGGATTTGTGAGGCAGCCAATCGATCAATCAATCAATCTCAGAGCACCTGCTGGATAAGGAGGGTTCTTTTGATATATATAGAACTAAGGTTTGATCCATACCCACAGGCAATCACAGTTCAAGCCTCAAGAACAAAGTGAACGACAACAAAAGCTCTAAAAAGTAAAATAAGAAACAAACCCAACAGCTAACTTCTGGCGTCAGCCTCCTAAGTTTTAACAGGTGTGTATTTGTGAATGAATGCAGACATGGACATGGACATGCACACTTTGTTTGAATAAACTGACTTCTTCCCTTCACAGAACAACTAGTTCAACAACTTACCTCAAAGCCAATGTTTACAAACAGTCAAAGCTGACAACTCCCTGACAGAACTCCCATTATTTTAAGGCTGATTCTGATGCATCTTGATATTTTGTCTTTAGATATGATATAATAAAGAAATGGAACAATTCAGGGGGTTCATCTGACTTTTCCATCCAGATGGAGTTGTGTTGCAGGGTTAAGACATAAATTCATCTTCATGGTGAAAAAGTATCTATTATTTACAGTGACTAAATAAGCAGGATTTAAGCTTCATTATCTGAACTTAATGTAGACTTAAGAGTCAGCAGTCCTAGTACCATTTGAAAAACATTAGGACTTCCACTGTACATGGAGCTCACCTTAGAGATCTCTACTAGCATATTTCCCAGATAAGACATGGAATCTATTTACTAGTATTAATATCTTTATTTACAACTCAAGGAAGTCTATTGATTCAAAGGCTGTAAGTCTGAAATAATTGTCTTCTTAATGCAGTTGACATTTGTGGACCTTCCTCAGCTTTCATTTAACTGAGGGCTAATGCCTTTTTTTAAGGGTTAACAGCTTAATTTAATCTCTTTTGAACTTCTTTCAAGCAATAAGACCTTCTCTGCCACTTATTTTTAGTTATTACATTTGGTACATGGTGTACATCCAGCCTCCAGTGGCATTGTAGGCAGAAACATCCCTGCTCTTCTCGGCATCTTTTCTGTCCTTTACCTAGAATTTTACACCTCATGTCAATCATTTGGGTTTTTCCATGGTACAGCCACCAGCTCCACATCAAGGCATTTTGCTAGCTTCATCATAGGAGCTTTCATTTTTTGCCCACATTCTTTCAAAATAGCTTTTTGTTGAGGGAGGACCAATGGTGAGAAAAATGTGTTATTTAATGCTGAAAATTGCTATGCAGTGTTCTGTCCACGTTTTTGTGCCTTGACCTTGCCCACACACATGCACTCATAGATTCACCCTTTCACTTGGAACCTTCAGGCATCACAACAAATAATTAAAAGAGAAAGTTTCAGGCAATAGAATAGAATAGAATAGAATAGAATAGAATAGAATAGAATAGAATAGAATAATAGAATAGAATAGAATTAACCAGGTTGGAAAATACCTTTGAGATCATTGAGTCCAACTTATCATCCAACACTATCTAATCAACTAAACTATGGCACCAAGCACCCCATCCAGTCTCTTCCTAAACATCTCCAGTGATGGTGACTCCACCACCTCCCTGGGCAGCCCATTTGTCGTAGTTTGGGCTGGGTGCCCTCTGCTACAGGGCTGCTTCCTGTGTCCAGAAGTCCAGCCCAGTGGGTGGACACAGGAAATTAGGTTATTTCCTACCATGATCCCTTGCACCACTATAAGTTTCGCAGCGGGGTCTGGCACTTCCTCTTTTCTTCCTCCTCCATCAGCCGGTAACATGGGGGAGAGATCTCCTGGCTTTGGGCCTGGCTAGGCCCAAGGCCACGGGGGGATGGGCAGTCTCAGATCTGGCCAGCTGAGACTAGCCTAGCAATGGGAGGGGGAAGAAGGAGCCCTGAGGGTCTTGGGTGTACCCTCAGGTAGGGATGGGTTTCTCTGGGTCTGTTTTTGGGTTTCTCTCTCTTGTCACTGTATTTTTAGTTTTTTTTTTCCTGCACGCACTCACTGTTCTATTTAAACTTTCCACCACCTTTGCAATCCGTTTGTTTGAGTCATTATTTCTGCGCGTGGTGGGGAGGGGGGGCTTGCCCCAACCCATTACACCATTCCAATGGCCAATCACTCTTCCTGTGAAGAACTTCTTCCTAACATCCAGCCTAAACCTTCCCTGATGCAGCTTGAGACAGTGTCCTCTTGTTCTGGTGCTGGAATACACAGTGGAAATATGTTCATGTGTGTCCAGGCATCTCTCAGGCTGCAAAGATAAGTTAATCAAGGACTCTCTGATCCAAGCCTCATCCATCTGTATGAAGAAGGGACACATATCTAAAGTACTTCAAGGAACAAGAATATATTCCAATAAACTCTGCTTTTTACGAGAGACATTAAAACATCCTATACTGTCTTCAAACTGTGATTTAAAAATATGAGAACTCATAATTTTGGCCATCTTGAGATTTTTTAAAGGGATAATCTTCTGGAATCCTTTCATTGTTGCTGACATGAGTAATTTTAAACTAACCTTTCCCTAAGAAATTTCCTTACAGTTCCAAAATCCTTCAGAAGATGTAAGTTCTGAAAATACTGCCACACTCTGTCTCCAGGCTCAGAGTTTTACAGTGCTCAGGGTACCTGGTATTTGTCCCAAGCAACACGCTAACAGTCACTGCCCTCACAGTGATTTCTACATCCAGGCTTGGCGTGGTAATCAGCTTAAACTAAAGTCACCACCACCAATTTTGTTATTCCTTCTTACTTCTATACAGTCTTGAGGGGAAAAAAAAGTATTATCTGTCCCCTTGTGAGTCCTTAAATGTTTTTACAGTTCTGAACTCCTCTCTCCACAAAATAAATGCAAAACTGACTGATCCACTGTAAAATGTTAGGCAAAACAAGTTTTGATGCCGTTGCAAATAGCAACAAAGCAAATCCTTCAGTGCTGCCAAATTCCAAATCATTGGATCAGTTCTGGTTTTACTCAGGCTAGATAACTGGTTATGTGGAGATAATGTGAAAGAAATTACATAGCTACTGGGCCTGGTTTTCCATTAGTCTGCAAATTGCAAACATCTGATTTAGTAGCAGTTTATATTCACTTTGTAGGGGTGTAAAATTGCAGTCCCGCTGGCTCGAAGGAAGATTAATTCATACCAGCCAAGAATCTGGCCCTCAATGTACTTAGTTCAATGGGATGATCTTTTGGTAATGAACAAATTGATTCTGATAATAACAGAATCAACTGAAATTGCACAGGAAGCTTTTAAAGCCAAGAGCTTGGCAAGATTTGGAAGTAAGACTGGACATATATATGGATAATAAGTTTATCCGGAGTCAGCTTGTCTCTTAACCTCTACCATGCCACACCTATCCTCCTGTAGATTTTGAGAGTTTGAGCCAACTCTGGTTTTCAGCAAAAGAAGCTGCTGGTGTAAGTTATTTAGGCCTGTTATTTCAGTTTCACCACCAGTCTTTGAACATGACAAAGTTGCTAAGCACAGCTCATATGTTAGAGACCCCTGGCTCTGCTAGGTAACAGTCAACTCTGTGCCCTAGGTTCCTTTCAATGTTAGTAATTACATTTTCCCCACTAGATACTACAGATTTGTGTGAAAGGCATGATGTTTTTTCACTCTGTCTGGGCCTTTGTCAAGGTCCTGATATTTCAAGAGGAGCTCACTCTCCCAGTACTTTCCTGGAGACACTCTATCTGCAACAAGGCTGGATTCCAAGTCATTCAGTTATGAAATGCACTGAGCCTAAGCTCTGTGGGAGAAAGGTAGAAAGGGGCAATTCTGTCATGTAGAATAAAGACACAACAAGGTTTGGTGCAATAGAGGTTACCACATGCTCTGTGAGGTCTCTATGGAGTCTGACTTGGTTATTAAATTTGTATACTAGGCTACATTCCAGTCTGTTAACTTGATGCTTGTTTAAGCAGGCATAAATTCCTCAAAAAGTCATTTTGATTCTTCCATCTGACAAATTACTCCCACATATCTGCTATCTTTCTCTCTTTCCATCCATATTTTTCTTGTAGAAATGACCATCCTTTCCCCCCCCTTCCCCCCTCCCAAAAAAAATTACCACATTAACAAGTACCAATGTTTTAAGTTCAGAGAGAAATCACTACTGAACTGCAGCCCTCCACCTTTTTATTTTAACAATGACCTGGGAGAAGGAGATTGCAGCTGGACCTTAATTTTCCCTTGTTAGATCTGTAGCATTTGGGGGCTGATGAAGTTCACAGTAAACCTGTCACAAATGAGCCTTACCTGATATATTATCTCTCAAGGTGATACAACAAACATCTGGTGAGGAATGCAATCTGTATGCAGTGAGGCAGCAACTATTAAATTGCTGAGGTGATGTGCATTGTGCCTGGTGAGCTCAGCCGTGAGAACGTAGGATCAGAATTTCACTGCACTTGTCTTTACACTCATCAGATATAGAGACACAGGCCTTCTGAAGGCCCAAAGGGTTGTTCAGGGCACACCTTGAAATCACAGAATCACAGAATATTAGAGGTTGGAAGGGACCTCAAGAGATCATTGAGTCCAACCCCGCTGCCAAAACAGGATCACCTAGGGTAATCCACACTGGAATGCATCCAGGCAGGTTTTGAATGTGTCCAGAGAAGGAGATTCCACAACCTCCCTGGGCAGCCTGTTCCAGTGCTCCATCACCCTCACTGTAAAGAAGTTTCTCCTTCTGGAAGTGAAATGCAATACCTTAGTCTGCCAAGCTGTGAAGCTGCTGTATACCCTTTGCTGAATCCTTTGGAAAACAAGAGTCTGTGATGAACTAAACTCACAAAGAGGATTCACTTTGTCAGGATTCACAATGTCAATTAACTACCATGACAAATGGTGCGAACTGACAAGAGAAAAGATGTTTACTTCTGATTCCACAACATGTAACACAATTAACAGATGAACCTGGATTCAAGGGCATGTAGTATTTTGTCACCCAGTGCTGCATTGGCCATCATAGAGGATCTGCAGGGTAATAAGAGCCCTTCAGTGAGAGCTGCAGAACTGTTTCAGCTTCCTGAGGGCTTGAAAACACATGGATGATTTATGAACAACTTAAGATCAAGAAAATGACTGCACTGGGTGAAAACAGAGGAAGTACTTTCAGGGTAAAAAGTGGTAAGAATAGTTAACTCATTGCTTAAGTGTTCAGTCGCTGTCACCTTTTTCTGAAACATCTTCAAAAGAAGAGGAAAGTGAATGTCTTGAAAAGCAGACACATGGAATAATTAGTCACTTTCTTAATGGACTCTTGGAATGGAAAATGTTTGGTAATCAGCATCTCATTCATAGCAGTGGTCTGTAACAGATCAAGGTGCTGAGAAGAGACACTTCCTGCCAAAACAAGCAGGGAATATAAACAGACAGTGTAACTACTCTAAATTCAGGTAGTCAACCAGACATCTTAACAAATGTGTGTGTTTGTGTTTTCTGTCTTTGTTTTCAGTTCATGATTGCAATGACCCAGACCTGAACAGCATCCAGACATTGTGTTAGCAAGCATTGTTGTGATCTGGATAGACAGGATCACTTGGCTTTATGTTTCATAGGCTGTAAAGCTTCTGAGTTGCATGAGCAACTTGACTGAGGTCTCACAAGGAATATATAAAGTTTCTGCACCAGATGAACAAGCTCACAAGCTCTTGCCATGGATCATGTTTCTTTTTAGTATTCAGACACATCTAAGTGCTGGGTTCTACAAATAGAATAGAATAGAATAGAATAGATTAGAATAGAATAGACCAGACCGGGTTGGAAGAAACCTTCGAGATCATCATGTCAAACCCATCATCCAACACCATCTAATCAACTAAACTATGGCACCAAGCACCCCATCAAGTCTCCTCCTAAACACCTCCAGTGATGGCAACTCCAACTCCATGCAGCACTACAGGCTGGGGACAGAGTGGCCAGTGTGGAGCCAGGTGGAAAGAGAACTGGGGGTACTGGTTGACAGTAGGCTGAACATGAGCCATCAGTGTTCCCAGGTGGCCAAGAAGGCAAATGGCATCCTGGCCTAGATCAGGAATAGTGTGGCCACCAGGAGCAGGGAAGTCATTCTGCCCCTGCAATCTGCACTGGTTAGGCCACACCTTGAGTACTGTGTCCAGTTCTGGGCCCTGGGGCTTGATGATCTCAAAGGACTTTTCCATCCTGGTTAATTCTGTATTCTACTTCTCTCTGAGAGGAAATCTGAGGCTGCCCTAAAGCAGGCATAGCTGGTTCCAGATCATTTACAGCTGGTTCCTGACAGCTTTTCTTAACCAACAATGCTATTTCTTTCTCCCCTTCTCTGGAATGATATGGGCGAGAGAGCAGCTGTCTGGATGGGCTTCTGGCAGCCATCCTGGGTTAACCCAGCACAGAAGGTATGAGAGATTATGTGCCATTTTAAATTGATCACTGTTATATGTTATCTACACTTTCTTTCAGATCTAGCATGTAGGATTAGAGGTTAATCTTACAGTGTCCTGCAGTTCCTTTCCAAGACACTTTTGCAAATCTTTCTGTCAAACATGAAACGTGGAGCTTTGAAGCTTGGGTTAGGGTTAGAGTTAGGGTTAGTGTTAGGACTTAGGGTTTGTGGTTAGAGGTAGGGTTAGTATTAGGAGGTAGGGTTTACAGTTAGAGTTAGGGTTAGTGTTAGGAGTTAGGGTTTAGGGTTAGGAGTTAGGGTTTTTATTGAGATATGAAGGACTGAAACTCTCTGTCACGGAGATATCCAAGGATCTGTCAGTGCAAGACCTGGAAATATTACCTACTCTTGAATAAAGGCAGGATGGACGGGAGTTTATTTCTACTTCCAGTGCTTCTCCCCTGTAATAAGTCTTACTCACTTTATTTTAAGTGTGAGGTACATTGCCAAGTTTCTCGTGTTTGAAAGCAAGAGTTCTAAGATTTTCTTCTGTCAGTCTGAAAGAGAACATATCTGTGATGAGGTTTGTATAGCTCAATTTGTCTGATTTGCAGACTAATCAGGATAAAGCTGGAAATAAATTGATCTGCAGGGAATTTTAAATTCCTTGGAGGAGATGTCTGGAGAAGAGTCCATCTTCAGGTGGAGGCAGCTTCCAAAACAGATTCTCTGGTCTCAAAGGTGGGGCAGAAGAGAGTTCCTTCTGTCACCCCAGGGCTTAGGAGCAGCTTGTAGACCAGAATCATAGAATTGTTAGGGTTGGAAGGGACCTCAAGGATCATCTAGTTCCAACCTCCCTGCCATGGGCAGGGACACCTCACACTAGATCAGGTTGCTCAGAGCCACATCCAGTCTGGCCTCAAAAACCTCCAGGGATGGGGCTTCTATCACCTCCCTGGGCAACGTGTTCCAGTGTCTCACCACCCTCATAGTGAAAAACTTCTTCCTAACATCCAATCTGAATCTACCCATTTCTAGTTTTGTTCCATTCCCCCTAGTCCTACTGTTACCTGACACCCTAAAAAGTCCCTTACCAGCTTTCTTTAGAAAGCCCCCTTAAGAGCCTTCTCTTCTACAGACTGAATAGCCTCAACTCCCTCAGTCTGCCCTCATAGGAGATGTGCTCCAGCCCTCTAATCATCCTTGTGGCCCTTCTCTGGACATGTTCCAACACCTCCAGATCCTTCCTGTAATAGGGGCTCCAGAACTGGATGCAGTACTCCAGGTGGGGTCTCACCAGAGCAGAGTAGAGGGGGAGAACCACCTTCCTTGACCTGCTGGCTATGCTTCTCTTGGTGCATCCCAGGATATGATTGGCTTTCTGGGCGGCAAGCACACACTGGTGGGTCATGTTGATCTTCTCATCCACCAGCACCTCCAAGTCCTTTTCTTCAGGGCTACTCTTAAGCCAGTTGCTGCCCAGCCTATATTGTTGTTTGGGATTGCCCTGACCCAGATGCAGAAACCATCCCCTGGGTTGAGGAAGGCTGAGTGTGCTTGTTGAACTGTTTCAGACAGAGAGAAAACTGTTACCCATCACTGCTACCCACAGGCAGCCCTCTCAGAACGGCCTTTACATCACGCAGTTTTCACTGCTGAAAGGCCATTTCCTCAGCAATCGCTGAATCACCAGTTCCAGTTTACCAGAACTGTTTTGTTGAGCAGAAAGGACCCTGTGGCAATGTAAGTTCATGGCCTGAATGGAGTTCTTATCTGCCTTGTTTCTCAGTTTTTAAATAGATATTGTTGTGTCTCACATTTGAGTTTTGGTAAACTGAGAGGTGGAATGTATGTAAGCGTGGGTTTACACACAAGTCTGTACAAGGCAGAACAATCCACTCTGCTATGCCAAGCAAGTGTGACCAAACTCTATCTTATCCAAAGGCATTTCTTGGAGGTGGGAAATTCCAGCCTGACTCACAACAGCCCTGAATAAGCTAGATCTCTCCCCAAACCATGCTTCGTTCAACCCACAACTACATAAATTCACATTCTGTTCTAAGTGCAGCCTCCGTTTCCTTCTGGCTCAAAGGAATTTATCCTCTTTATAGGCAGGCAAACAAAAGGGCAGGATAAAATGTAATTGTTCCGGAGTGTTTTCTGCCACTGATATTCAGTTGCAGGATCAGGGATAATGTAATTAATGCAAGTAATGAAGGAAAATGGAAAGCAGACAATTTGTTGGTGGAAGCTAATAATTTTTCTATGCTTACTCATTCTCCAACGTCTCTTTGTCTCAACTAAAGGCTCATTGAGGGTCACTCTTCACACAAAGGTGTGGTTAATGTATTCATGGTGACAAAGTTCTGGTGGCAGAGATGCAGTTTGTGTAGCCAAACTAATTCTTTCCTCGTAGTAAACCCACTCCCTTAAGTGACATAAGCTGTACTGAAAAAAGGTCTCTTTTGCTAAAATGAGTTGCATCTGCACAGGGAGTTCTGACACTCAAACTGTCAGAACAGCATTCAAAGTTGAATCATCCTGTTTTGACTATGAACGAGAGGGGCATCTTTCAGTGTCAGTGCAGAGGGGAATCCCTCTGCTACTTGCTAAGCAGGAAAATTTAACTGTGAAGTTAAAGCATAATTAAAAAGGAAAATCGTCCTTATTTGAGGAAATGTCATGACTCTCACTTTCCAGATAATCTATTTTTAAATTGATTTTAAAATTATTTTATTTAAAATATATTTTCCTGTTCTCTTAAAGTATGCCTAGTGATCAGTGGGAAATGGGTCTAATTATCTCAATAGAATAGAATTAACCAGGTTGGAAAAGACCTTTGAGATCATCGAGTCCAACCTATCATCCAACACCATCTAATCAACTAAACCATGGCACCAAGTGCCCCATCAAGTCTCTTCCTAAACACCTCCAATGATGGTGACTCCACCACCTCCCTGGGCAGCACATTCCAATGGCCAATCACTCTTTCTATGTAGAACTTCTTCCTAACATCCAGCCTAAACCTCCCCTGGCACAGCTTGAGACTGTGTCCTCTTGTTCTGGTGCTGGTTGCCTGGGAGAAGAGGCCAACCCCCACCTGGCTGCAACCTCTCTCCAGGTAGTTGTAGACAGCAATAAGGTCTCCCCTGAGCCTCCTCTTCTCCAGGCTAAGCAACCCCAGCTCCCTCAGCCTCTCCTCACAGGGCTTGTGCTCCAAAGCCCTCCCCAGTTTTGTTGCCCTTCTCTGGACATGTTGCAGCAATTCAACCTCTTTCCTAAACTGTGGGGCCCAGAACTGGACACAGGACTCAAGATGTGGCCTAACCAGTGCTCAGTACAGGGGCACAATGACCTCCCTGCTCCTGCTGGCCACACAATATCTTGCTTCTTTTTGTTTGAGCCAGTAGATCTCGTATTGGTGGCAACATCCTTTGGCCCAAGGCTGGCATCACTTACTAATTGCATCTTGTCTCCTCTGTGCTGCCTGCTCAAGCTTTCTAATGTGTGTAAAAAGGGAATGCTGCTCCTGAATTTGAGGGATTGATGGAATCATGCTGTTTATGGATTGTACTACTATGTTTCACTGTCTTCATTGACTAGGTTGATTCCATTTTCATAGAAATAGAATACTAGAAGATTTTAAGAATTCTGGTCTCAGCATTTCCCCAGCTGTACAGAAATACCAATAAATTCTACTTGATTTAGGTCTTCCTCTGTTAATCCTACTAGTGTACTGTTCGTGGGTGAATGGTGGTAGAATGGTGGAAGCAGATTCACTTTTACTAAAATAAGTTCATGCCTTGACCTAGACTTGGACTAAACCCAACCCAGCTGGCGAATTCTAAGACAAGATCAGATCTTTTGGACTGGTGAGATAAAAGGTGGCCAGCTGGGATGCTTCTGTCACGGGGTGCAGAAAAGGCTGTTTCTTAATCACCATGGAAGAACAAAAGTCATGTAAACCTTAGGTCATGTGCTCTGAGGCTGCCAAGAAGACAGCTCTTCCAGACCTGGTGAGACTGCCAGGATACTGGAGCAGCTGGGAACAGATCCAAGCTCTTCTGAATCATAGCCCAAAACATGCTCCTTCTCTCTGCCGATCGTGACACTTGTAAAAACCACAACAGCTGCCAAAGGAGGCACCGCGTGCAGAAAACAAGTTAAAGAGATGTAGCCAATGAAGAGGAGTTAGTGGTGAAGTTACTCTTTCATTATTTTATAATGTTCACACCCCAGTTAATCTGGGATATTATTTCTGTATTAAAACTGCATTTAGTACCCTAGCAGTGTAACACCAATGCTGTGCTTCCTGCAGATTGCAGCGCAAGGACTCCGGGATATTTATACCTACAGTACATTGTGGCAGTTGAGTACATTACATTACAACTCAGTGGAGATTTATTATGTTAGAATGAACATTGCCTACAGTACAGTACAGTACTCACAGAGATAAGAGGAAACATGCTACTGGTACAGGAATTTGCATTTTGTGTCTTAGGATTGTAACTGATATAGCAGGTGGCTTAATCGGAGGCTTAGCTGTGTGACTCGGCTGAAGGTCATTTTTGCATAGGATTGATAATGCTTGGATTGGGGAAAGCAGATCCAAGCTGGTAATATTTGACTCTAAAGATGTGTAAACAGTTCAGCTGTTTTCACATTAAATATTTGCTAGCATATGAAAACTGGTGGGTTTCATGTGTATTTGTGTTTGCTTTCTGGTAAATGACTGTGGGGTGAGAACATGTATAAAAATCAATGAATTTTAAGCAAAGACCAAATAATAGATGTCCTTAAACTTCTTAATTTTGGAATGCAATATGTTGAAACTTAGGAGGGATTTTTGTCTCCCCAGGGCATGGTGATAATTCCATGCCTTTTGTTACAAAGTAGGTAAAGCAAGTCTGTGCATGGCAAATGATGCAGTTTGTTAACATTAAGGAAGTAAAGTAAATACTTTTCCTTCTTCATTCACAGGATGCATAAAGACACCCTCCCTCCCTGTGTTAAGGTATTACTTTCTTCTCTAGTCTTTAATTTAGGGAAAACAAAGGAAGCTTCATTTGAGAGCCAAGAAAATGTTCCAAATAAATAGAAAATTAATTTCATTCTCCTTTCCAGAAACAAGAGTTTCTTACCATTTCTGTACCATGTCACCACAATCATTATCCCCAGTTTGTGTCCAGTCTGGAGCCCTCAATATAAGAAAGGACATGGACCTGATGGAGCAGGTCCAGAGGAGGGCCATTAAAATGATCAGGGGGTTGGAGCACCTCTGCTACAAAGACAAGAGGAGGGAGCTGGGGTTGTTCAGCCTGGAGAAGAGGAGGCTTGGGGAGACCTCTGAAGGGGGTCTACAGGAAAGATGGAGAGAGACTGTTTACAAAGGCTTCTTGTAGTGAAAGGATGAGGGGCAACAGCTTCAAACAAGAGAAGGGTAGATGTAGATTGGATGTTAGGAATGGGCTCTTTACTATGAGGGTAGTGGAACTCTGGAGCAGGTTGTCCAGGGAGGTGGTTGGGGCCCCATTCCTTCAGTAAGTAAGGCTTGCCAGGGCTTTGGGCAGCCTGATCTAGTTGAGGATGTCCCTGCTTACTGCAGAGGGGATTGGACTGGATGACCTTCAGAGGTCCCTTCCAACCTGGACCATTCTATGATTCTATCAGCAAAAATTGATCCTTAATTTGTCGGTTGGTAGTGTCAATGGGGAGGATCCCGTGGTCTTAGGATTTGCAAATGATCAGGATATGGGTTTAGAAGGAGCTGTGCTGCATTCTAACTATTTTCACTCATTTATTACTATGTGTATTTGTTGTTCTGGAAGACTTTATTCAAAGCAGATCATTGGAAGTGGTAGGTGCTCATCTTACTGCATGGCCCCCCCTGTGAAACATTCAGACAAACCCCATCAGTTTGTTGAAAAGGCCTCATCCACCACCTCTGTCAGCCTTTGCTGATGTGAACTGTAAAATATGCAGTAACAGACCTTGAATAAGATTGAAAAGGAGGAAAAGATATGCTGCCTGCACGCAAAATACCTCTGACATTATTAATAATAATGAAATGTAAGACCACAGTAGGACAAATAGATTTTTGCATGTCAAATAATTGGTTGCATTTGTTTCAGCTATTTTGCCAGCTTTCTCTTTCTTGTTGAATAAGTTCAAGGTTATGAAAAGTTTTGCTAGGAGTAAATGTTAATGTGGCTTTGAGACAAAAGAGAATAAAGCAGGGGAAGGTCTTCCAACTCAGTTTTGATTGATGAAGTCTTTTGTGAAAACTCCTCTTCTTCCCTCTCAATTTAGCTTTGAACTCATATTTCAGAAACTAAGATGAGGCAGTATTTAAAAACAACATTGCTAAAGCTTGCTTTCTTTTTTTTTCTTAAACAATGTCCTGGCTCACATTTATTCCAAACTGCTTGAATTTCTCTAAATGGTTCCAAAACACTATGTCAGGATTTAAGTGCCTGCAGTCTTGAGCTGGATTTGACTTTGCTTCTTGCTTGATTGTTTCCTTATAGGTTTCTCTTTCTTTAGAACAACCTGATTTTGGTCAAATCTGTTCAAGAGCAGCTTTATTTGGGCTCTTGACATGAAAATCAGTTACAAGGGAACTTCAAAAGTTTCTGAAAGGCCATGATAAGCCTCTGAATTACGAGAGGTTTATTAAGGGATTTCATGTGGGTTCTCACAATGTGTCCAAGGATTGGAAGGATGGGAATAAATGAGCCCTGGGAAAGGGGAGACAGAGCAATCTCCAGGCACAGCACTCACTTTCCCTGTGTGGGCAGACCTCTTGATGTGGCTTGGACTGTCTCTCAGCCTGATGGCAGTGAGGGTGTGGAGTGAATGTGAAGGAACCACCTCAAGCCACACAATGGGGACATGGGTGCACAAAGTGTCACAATTTTGGCCCTTGGGATCTTTCTGCTGAGCAAAGCTTGCCAAGTAATCCTTTCCTCTCATTTTAGGAGGAAAACATTAGTTCAGCAACACTACTTCCCTTTGTTTTGAATGCAATTCTACACAGATATACATGGGTCTGGAGGTGCTGGAATGTGTCCAGAGAAGGGATGTGAGGATGATCAGAGGGTGGCTGGAGCACCTCTCCTATGAGGATAGACTGAGGGAGTTGGGGCTGTTCAGTCTGAAGAAGAGAAGGCTCCAAGGAGACCTAACTGTGGCCTTCCAGTATCTTAAGGGGGCTACAAGAAAGCTGAGGAGTGACTTTTTAAGGTGTCAGGTAATGGTAGGACTAGGGGGAATGGAACAAAACTAGAAATGAGTAGATCAGATTGGATGTTAGGAAGAAGTTCTTCCATATGAGGGTGGTGAGACACTGGAACAGGTTGCCCAAGGAGGTGGTAGAAGCTCCATCCCTGGAAGTTTTTCAGGCCAGGCTGGATGTGGCTGTGAGCAACCTGATCTAGTGTGAGGTGTCCCTGCCCATGGCAGAGGGTTTGAAACTAGATGATCCTTGAGGTCCCTTCCAACCCTAACAATTCTATGATTCTGTGAGTGCTTTGGTTCAAAACACCTCCTCACCTCCCAGAATTGTTCTGGTTTATGGTTGGTGGGGATTTTTTTGTTTCTTTGGGTTTTGGTTGTTTGTGTGTGTGTGTGGGTTCTGTGCTTGCTTTTTGTTCTTGTTTTTGTCCCCAAACCTTCAATATCACTAAATGACACCCTCCCATCCCCCAGTAATTTAGATTGTTCAGAGTAAAAAGAGGATGTTTCATAGTGGGAGCTTTCAGACTTACAGGTCTGTAAGACCTCCTGCCTTCCCCAAGATACAAATAAACAAGCACCAACACCCAAATCATTTTAGTCTGTCTTATTTCCCCACCATGATCTGAAGAGCCATTATTTGCTCAGATCCAGTCTTGATCACACTTAGAGCCTTGCTAAAGAAAAAACTCTGACCAAGTCTGAGCTCTGCTGAAATACTTGTTTCCCTTCACATCAGAACTTTATAGACCTACCTGCCATTAAGCACAGCCCTGTCTGGGTTAGGCAGGCTGGTGCACCTTGAAAGTTGACCATGCCATAACCCATGCAGGATACTTTGCTCTTCTTTATCTGTTCTCTGTTGCTCCATGGAAAACTAAAGGTTAATCACAGCTCATGGAAGTGGGAGCATCCTCAGGCTGGCCATGTATAGCACCACCACAGACTGAAGAGATTCAAATTGCAAGTCTAGACTATTTTAGCTTTTATAACTCATGCTTAGTCGGTGTGCATTCAGCAGAAATTTGTGACTTTTTTTTTTGTTTTCAAAAGAGATAGGAGTGCAAAATTTACACTGGCATAACTCTAGCAACATTAATCAAGGGACAAATTAATTTCCTGACTCCTTTTGTATGTCTAATCTAGGAGGAAAGTGACTGCAGCTAGCTTTGATGTTTTGTAAACACCTGTCTGTTCATTTAAATTGCATCCACACCAGGAGCCACAGAAATGCTATGTTTAGTCTTATTTATATATATATAGATATTTTACATTTAATTTAAAACTCTTACTGTCTTGTCATGTTGGGTTTGTTGTGTTGTTTTTTAAAGCAAAAAATAACCATTACCAGGAAAATGATAAATGTAGAAGGAACACCAACAAACTGCAAAATGTAATGCATCTTTTTTTTGCCAACTAAATTCACCTGTCTCAAGTTAGCACTTTCTTATGCTGGCTTCAATGCTGTGTGTAACTACTAAGTAACAAAGTTGCCTCATTGATTCTTTTATGAATCAGAAGAGAATATGACCCACCAGGTAAATGGAGAAATGTTGACATTTCCTTTGTGATCCAAGGGTATTGAGGGTATTGAGTCCACCATTAGTAAGTTTGCAGATGACACCACGCTGGAGGTAGGTGTTGATCTGTTAGAGGGTTGGAGAGCTCTGTGGAAGGACCTTGACAGGCTGGACAGATGGGTGGAGTCCAATGGCAAGGGACTTAATGCATCCAAGTGCTGGGTTCTACACATTGGCCACAACAACCCCATGCAGTGTTACAGGCTGGGGTCAGAGTGGCTGGAGAGTGGCCAGGCAAAAGGGACCTAAGGGTACTGGTTGATAGTAGGCTGAACATGAGCCAGCAGTGTACCTAGGTGGCCAAGAAGGCCAATGACATCCTGGCTTGTATCAGGAATAGTGTGGCCAGCAGGAACAGGGAAGTCATTCTGCCCTATATTCAGCACTGGTTAGGCCACACCTTGAGTCCTGCGTCCAGTTCTGGGCCCCTCAGTTTAGGAAAGATGTTGACTTGCTGAAACATGTCCAGAGAAGGGCAACAAAGCTGGTGAGGGGTTTGGAGCACAAGCCCTGTGAGGAGAGGCTGAGAGAGCTGGGGTTACTTAGCCTGGAGAAGAGGAGGCTCAGGGGAGACCTTATTGCTCTCTACAACTACCTGAAGGGAGGTTGTAGCCAGGTGGGGGTTGGTCTCTTCTCCCAGGCAACCTGTGACAGAACAAGAGGACACAGTCCCAAGCTGTGCCAGGGGAGGTTTAGGCTGGAGGTTAGGAAGAAGTTCTTAGAAAGAGTGATTGGCCATTGGAATGTGCTGCCCAGGGAGGTGGTGGAGTCACCACCACTGGAGGTGTTTAGGAAGAGACTGGATGGGGTGCTTGGTGCCATGGTTTAGTTGATTAGATGGTGTTGGGTGATAAGTTGGACTCGATGATCTTTTCCAACCTGGTATTCTATTCTATTGGAAATAAATTGAAAAATACAGCTACATGATAGAGATATTTTTTATATAGAGGCCAGAAATGCAGCTACTGAAGCTTCTGAAGTAGTGCAGCTATACTATTGTCTGCTCAAGAATAGAAGTTATGATTAAAAAGGAAGTATTTGAAAAATTAATTCTCAAAGTGTTAATGACAGTGGTAGAAGTTTTCTCATTTTACCAAAGACTGAGTGATTAAAGAAACAAAATTAATCTCTTGCTAATCAGTGTAAGTTCTAAAATGGGATAGCCCACATTAACTCCCAACTCATTTTAACTGTTAGAGACTGTTAGCTGTAGAGACGCTAGCCTGAGAAGCATTCAGAAGAGAGGACCAATCTCTGCTCAAATCAATGGAAGTTTTATCTTATCAAAGGCAGGAAGGACATTTTAATGTTAGGTGAGTAAAGAAGGCACACCCCCCCACCCCCCCCCCCCCCAAGCTCCAGAGGTGGAATTATTTGCAGAATATAACTAGGAAGTGGCTTTGAATGATGAATGCATTCAAGAAACTAATGATCCTTAACAGAACTGAGATTTCATCCGTGGCATTCGTGGGCAAATTGGTGACATCAATATGTGGAGATCAATTGATGTTACTCTGAATTTATTAGACACAATGTTCTTCGCAGCTTGCCTTTCAGGAAAGATGGTCTAAAACAAACCAAAACAACAAAAAAACCCCACCCAAACCAAAACAACAACTAACAATGATTAAAGATTTTAATAAAAAAAGTGAAAAAACCCCTTACAAACAAACCCAGAAGCCTGTGTAAATCTCACTTAAGGAATTTGCTTTCATTGGGCTTGGATCAAAGTGAATAATAATTAAAATGGCAAAAGAAAATCAATTTGAATAAGGAAAACTGAACAGATAACAAGGTGCAGCTTGCTTTTAGGCGGTCAATTGGAAAGGACAGTGAAAGATTAATACCAAGCAGCCCCGTGTGTCATTAAGCAGAATAAAGCCAGCATGTATCTTTTGATGTCCCCATATTATTTTTTAAACACATTAGGTTGTTAACTGACTCCTGGGTAATCATTTCTTTCTACAGCCTAAATGGATGCTTCCCAGTATCTTTCTGTCTGTATATCCAAAATCTGATACTTGAGGATCACAAGTTTTCCCCAGTGCAAGAAAAGCCCAGGGGAGCCACTCAGCAGCTGGATATGTTTTTACCTTTAGGTGGAAAGAAATATCATGGCTTCACTTTAGAGTTGCACATAAACCCCCTCACATCCCCATGACATCACATTGTTGGCAAGAAGTCAGAACTATTTTCTGATATCAGAACTGTGGCAAGGAACATCTCCCTTATGAGGAGAGACTGAGGGAGCTGGGGCTCTTTAGCTTAGAGAAGAGGAGAATAAGGGGTGACCTCATTAATGTTTATACATCTGTAAAGGGTGAGTGCCAAGAGGATGGAGTCCGGCTCTTTTCAGTGGTGCCCAATGACAGGACAAGGGGCAATGGGTAGAAGTTCCATGGAAACATGAGGAAACATTTTTTTTCACTGTGAGGGTGACAGAACACTGGAACAGGCTGCCCAGGGAGTTGTGTAGTATCCCTCCCTGGACATGTTCAAAACCTGCTTGTATGTGTTCCTGGCTGATCTGCTCTAGGTGATCCTGCTGTGGCGGGGGGGTTGGACTGGATGATCTTTTGAGGTCCTTTCCAGCCCCTAACATTCTGTGATTCTGTGAACAAAATGATTTTCTTTTGGGCTTCATTGTGATGCATGAAGATGATTCACTAAACTGGACTAGAAACTAGTGGTTGAGACCAGTACTCTTGACCCCCTTTATACCCACACAAGCAAACAGAGGATGGAAGCAACAGTTGCAAAAAGACACACAGATATGCAGTGCTGCCGAAGAAAACATGGCTTCACTGAGGGAAAGGAAGATCATTAACAGAACCACTGGAAGGAGAAAGAATAGAAAGAAGAATGAGAAAGAAAATTGAGAGTTTTGTTGTTTGTTTGTTTGTTTTAATGTTAGGAAGCAGCAAATCAGGACAAAACAATGACTTTGGCTAAGTCCTGATTCTAGTTTAATGTACAAGGGAGGCAGTTATGTTTTTTTTCAAAGCAATTTATAGTTAACACTGAAAAAGGGAAACAAATGGCAATCAATAATCCTGGGAAATTGTGATGTGCAGAAAAAAATAAGAGGAGGCCACAAATATTAGAGAAAAATCCATGCCTGTAAGTCATACAGACTTACAATGTCAGTTGTGTTAGGAACCAAAATCCCTGCAGAAGATATTCCTCTCATTGGTAGAGAGAGATAATGGAACTCTCTTTGGTGCAGAGAAAGCAGATTTTTTCAAAGACTACTTTTGTCCTGTAGCTGGAGAGATGTAGGTGATGAACTTATCACACAAAGATGAAGAACTTTCCAATCCATGAATAAAATGAGGATGTCAGGCAATTTCTGGTGGAGAATATTTTTCTGTCTGATAACAGAATCTTAGAGTTGAAAAAAAAAAAGAAAAAAGGATAACAGAGGAGCATCTGTCCACCTGATCTTAGTGTGTAATTAACTTTAGCTGGATTGGGAAACCACAGAAGGCAAAGAGAGGGCTAATGCTGGACTGATATTAAAAAAAGACAAATATGTTGAACCAGTAGCTTCTAGCAGATGAAACAGTGGCAGCAGTCACTACCCTGCTTACCTATCCTCACTTGGCTTCCCTGTACACTGATGGAAGGGGCTATGCTAGGTTTTCAGGCAAAGAATATTGAACAGACAGGAATATAATTGCCCACAATAAAGAAACTATTTGCTAAATTTTAGGGGAGCTAATGGTTGTATAATAGTGTGATGGGCTAGACCCATCCTAGAAGCAGGGGCGGGGAGGGCTTGTGAGCACTTTTACCCTCCCTGGAGGGGGTTTTCCCCCAGGGAAATGAAATTAGTCTGTTCCACTCTCCCTCCTGACCCAGCAAAGCTGCAAAAAGGAGGATACTGCAGCCATTAGCTCTCTTGGGCCCAGCCTTTGCTCAGATGAGGACTGCTGGTGGCTCCCTGCTCCTCTGCCACATGGTCAGGCCTGATCCTTCTCCCGGCTGTCGTGTGCCTCTTCAGAGAGACTGGTTTTGTATTGGGTTTTTTCCCCCTCCCATCCATCCTTGTTCCTTGCCCTTGTGAACCTTACCTGTTATTGTTACATACATATATATTGTTTAAAGAACATTCTTTACCTCTCTACTTCCAAGCCGACGCCAAATTATTTCTTGGTGGATTTGCTCCTTCCCTTTCATTTTCCTCTCTATTGGGAAGGAGGAGGGGGGAACGGGGGAGGGATTCTCATTCTTGCCTCCACCTGAGCTCTTAAGTCCCACTTAAAGCTCAAACCACCACAAATAGGAAATCATTATGTAGTGAAAGTATCAGGGAATAATACTTAATATTTTCCTTTGTAAATGGGGTGAACAGAAATATTTGCAAGAGAACGTAAAGTCTGATAGCACAGATGTCCCTTCATCACTATAGACAAAAGTTAACCAGCAACCAAAGTTGGGAAGTTTGAAGGAAAATTTCAAGCAGGCAAAGCATATTTGATTTAGACAGGGATATTAATGGTTACAAATACTGAAGGATGTGATGAGTGCAGCAGCTGCTTCATTTGTAGATCAGCAGTGAATTTTTGTCCTAGAGGCATCAGAAAAGCTACAGCTTGCAGCTTGTTGCTGCAAGAATGCAGGCAAGATGGAGAAAGGTTGCAGCTGATTCAACGTTATCTCTCCTCTTGTGTATGTGTGTGAGTGGGTTGTGCTTTTTATAAACTGCATTGACAACCAGGGAAAAAATGGGAGGCATTAAGAACCTCTTTTGCCTGGAGGAGAGATACACCACAAGAAGCAAAGGCTGAAGCTGAATTAGGGAGAAAGTTCTTCACTAAAAGAGGCCATTGGAATGTGCTGCCCAGGGAGGTGGTGCAGTCACCATCCCTGGTGGTGTTCAAAGAAGGTTTGGATGTGACACTTGAAGCCGTGGTTTAGTTGTCAGGAGGTGTTAGGTATTAGGTAATAGGTTGGACTTGATGATCTCTGAGGTCTTTTTCCAACCTGGTTGACTCTATGATTTTCAGAATACATAGTAATGGTGATTAACTACCACAACAAAGTAAAAGGCTAGAGACAAAGTCTCTTCAGTTTTTATAGCAAAGCTGGGAAGCTTTTTTAGGACACAAGCTTCAATCTAAGACAAAGAATGCTTTAGTCAAGCACTTGTTATTTGGCTGGATAATTGGGTGGCCCAAGCTATTTCAATATGAAAACAGAGAGATTTTCTTTTAATCTGACTCTTGTGAATTAGTGAATCGGATTCTGTGTGACTCCTGTCGCAGAGTTCCACCCACTTATTATTCTACTGAAATTGGAACATGCATTTGATTCCAGAGTAATTTCCAGCAAAGGGCTGGTTTTGTTTTGGAAAAAAAATGTATAAAAAAAAAATAAATGCAAACTAGAGAGGAGCCAGTTGCTTTTCCTAGAAACTACTCTATCTCCACTTGTCTAACTTGTCTATCCAGCTTGATTTTAAACTTATCATTAGTCCTTGTTATGCTGCCCACTGATTGTTAAAAATAACATTTTTCATCCAGAAACACTCCCTGTGCTTCTCTGAAAGTATTATGTCACCCCTGTACACTGCACTGGTTAGGCCACACCTTGAGTCCTGTGTCCAGTTCTGGGCTCCTCAGTTTAGGAAAGATGTTGAGTTGCTGGAATGTGTCCAGAGAAAGGCAACAAAGCTGGGGAGGGGTTTAGAGCACAAGTCCTGTGAGGAGAGGCTGAGGGAGCTGGGATTGCTTAGCCTGGAGAAGAGAAGGCTCAGGGGAGACCTTATTGCTGTCTCCAACTACCTGAAGGGAGGCTGTAGCTAGGTGGGGGTTGGTCTCTTCTCCCAGGCAACCAGCACCAGAACAAGAGGACACAGTCTCAAGCTTCACCAAGGGAGGTTTAGGCTGGATGTTAGGAAGAAATTTTTCATAGAAAGAGTGATTGGCCATTGGAATGTGCTGCCCAAGGAGGTGGTGGAGTCACCATCACAGGAGGTGTTTAGGAAGAGACTGGATGGGGTGCTTGGTGCCATGGTTTATTTGATTAGATAGTGTTGGCTGATAGGTTGGACTCAATGATCTCAAAGGCCTCTTCCAACCTGGTGTACTCTAGTCTAGTCTATTTTACACTTCTCTCTCTCTCTTTTTTTTTGTTGTTTTCTTTCTTTCTTTTGAAGCCAGGTGGATGCTAATGGACATTTCAGTTACAAAACAGAACTTCTCAATGGCAGCAGGCATTTTGCTTGAATAGAGGTACTAAAAACCATGCCAGTGGATGGATACTAGGATTGATAACAAGGTGAAGGATGAAGATTTATTTGTTTGTTGAAAGCTTTGCATTGTAGAAAATGTTCCTGTTGTTGAGGGAAAAGCAAGAGCAGGGTTTTTAAATGAGCTAATTCCATCCCCAGCAGAGCAAGCAGCAGAGCTCCCATGCAAGTGAAAGAAGCAGCACTGGGGCAGCACACATCACACCTTTATACTCCAGCTTAAAATATTGTTCTCAGTTTTCTTGGTGTCTTATGTTGTCACTTTCAGCAGTGCAAACTGAGTGCAGTGTAGGTATAAAACAACATTAAGTTTGATTTTTCCACTCATTTCTATTAGCTGTAGCATGTGGCAGCCTATTTATATTAGCTTTACACAGCATAAACGAGTGTTTATGCACTAGAGTCTGCGCAGGTACTCCTATTATGCTTTTATTTCCTCTTCAAAAAAGCTCCCATTATGCTTTTATGTCCTCTTCAAAAAAGTCTTAGCTTTATTCTTAATATCATCTAGGTATTCTGAATTTCTCCCTTCTTATGCTTTGCTACAGAAACTATACAATGAAATGGTTTCTGTGCTCTTTTGGTGTAGAGGAAAGTTACTGGCTATGCATCCCATACTTCTGTTCTGCTAACATTCATCTCCTGTGTCATCACATCACTTAGTATCATAGTATCATAGTATCATTCAGGGTTGGAAGGGACCACAAGGATCATCTAGTTCCAACCCCCCTGCCATGGGCAGGGACACCCCACACTGGATCAGGCTGGCCAGAGCCTCGTCCAGCCTGGTCTTAAACACTTCCAGGGATGGGGCCTCAACCACCTCCCTGGACAACCCATTCCAGGGCTTCACCACTCTCATGGTGAAGAACCTCCTCCTCACATCTAGCCTGAATCTCCCCACCTCCAGCTTCATTCCATTCCCCCTAGTCCTATCACTACCTGAGATCCTGAGAAGTCCTTCCCCAGCCTTCCTGTAGGCTACCTTTAGTGGATCCAGAAGATTCACTGCTTAACCCTGTTGTTGGAAGTAGGTTCCTTGTACCCTCAGTCAATATATTTACAGTTGCAATGTTTTTACATTCCAGACCTTTAGTATATATTCAAAAGAAGAGGCAAAATGGTTACGTGCAAAATGTTACCACAAAGTAACTCGCTCACTCTTGTGGCCTGCCCATCAGTTTGATAACAGCTTGATCAGTTCCTTAAGAATGATGAATAGTGTTAAAATTTGCCATCTTCCTTTCTGCCAGATGCTCTGAAAAGCCTGTTAAAAGTCTATAAAACAAGCAAACCAAGTTCAGTTATGCTCTGCACTTTTCCAGAACTGCTGCTAGCAGAAAATTTGATTGATTGTACTTTGTACTGGTCTAAATCTAGCCTGTTCACCTGCAAAACACTGCTCCCTTGTACTTTTTTGTTGTCCTCAGCAACATCTTGGTGAACATTTTTCCTGGTACAGGGATTTATCCGTAATTCTTGCACTTGTTTGGCTCTCTTCTCCTCTGTGTACTAATCTCATTAAAAGATTCACTCATTGCCTTAGCAGCGTGTCCCACAGCTGCTGATCAGAGTCCTGCTGCTCCTGTGTTGCATCAGTGCAGAAAGCTGAAACACGTCAGCTTCTTCCTGTGCATGTAGAAAGACAAGGAGGATGATAGCTCCCCCCAGTATTTACTGGGAACTCTCTGTGGCTGCATCAATGTGCAGCATTCAAGGCAATAATGTTGGGGAATGCTAGTGAATTGCATAGAGCAAAGGTACAGCCTAATCTTGGTAAAGTGAATTCTTGCTGTGATGATTGGTATAAAAAATGAAGCAACTGTGGTCATTTTATTTTTGGCAGGAAAGAATGTAAAGTGTGCATTTGATCCAGCTATAACTGTTACAAGGAAAAAGAAAGGCTTGTAATCCTGATTAAAATTTTGAGGACAAATGATTTTTCAGGAAAGATGTAACATAGAATCATTAAACCAAAAAGTGATTTAGACTAATGTGAAGGAAATGGTCAAACAAAGGTGATTTCTGCCATAGATACATAGATTTTAAGGAGATAAAAATCTTTGCATCAATGCTGAGAGATAAAGGAATATTTGAGAAACATAGAGCAAAAGTGAAAGAGAGATTATGGCACAGCTGGGGTGCTAGTCATCAGCCCAAGTGTGAAAGCCAAAGCAAAGAAAAGACTAACTTCTGGTGAATGACAGGAATGAAAGCTGGTGGATATGGAAAGGAGGAAATCTGTAGGTTTATCACAGACAATCAAAGAGAAGAGAAGGGAGGATTGAATAAGGTAAGAAAGGTAAGGAAGTAGAACAGAAAACCAAATGCCATGCAGGTGTCAAGAGGGCTGATGAGGGTGTTGAAATTCAAGGTATGGATGGTGGAAAAGTGCAGACAAACATCTGAGTCTCAATAAGAAAAGCTTCAGGTTAGGGTGGCAGAAAGGGTATTCTGATGAGCTTGTGATGGCCTGAGCAGTCTTGGAGAAGTAGTGGAGTGAAGAGTGCCAGGTGGAGGAAAAAATCTAGCTCCAGATTTAAAAGGTAATTGGCAGCATTTGGAAAAGAAAAAGGATGCTGGAGATTACAAAAAGCCACAGAGCTCCTGCAAGCAGGTGGTGGGCATACGGTGAAGCCATAAGCAAACTATTGGGCAAGACTGATTCCAAGAGACATGCCACATTCCTTGGAGCAGAAAAAAACCCAGAGGTGTTTTGGCTGTCTTGGAAAATGCCTTGCATGTGCCTGGCTGTACCAATAGTCATCCAGCTCTTCTCCAGAGAATTGTTCCCAGTGCAGGCTGAAAGGCAGTTCTGCATTGCCCTGCTCTCCATTGCTCTCCTGTGAACTGCTGTGTGCAGCTCCAGTAGAGCTGCTGCTGGGTGAATTGGTGTTTTCACTTTAGTTACCACAGTCAAATCCATTTTCCTTTGCACTGCTGCTTCTGAAGGCTCTTGGGGATTTTTATAGCCTCTTCCCAGGTGGTCAGCAAGCTGCTGGTGGTGGCTGAGGGACAAGAGCCTTTGTTGAAGGGAAATACTAAAGTCACCAGGATGGAAGCACACCTACAGAGGAAAAGGTGTCTGGGTTAGAGACAGAATTGAAAGCTGGCCTCAGGCAGAGAGTTTAGCTAATGACACCTTGAGAGGGTGTCTGGCCAGCCTATGTAGAGTCCCTGAAAAGCTGTGAATGGTAGTAAAATAAATGCCTTACAAAGGAGTGAACGGCAACAGCCAATGATCAAAATACCAGACAAATAAACACTGTTGACAGCAATCATCTCACAAAATTACTTGTGCACACCTATAACGATGCTAGGGTTGTCTCTGCTTTTGAATAGTCCATGGGGAGTTACACTTTCCACTATGGAAGTGTTACCATACTGTTTAATTTCCCTTCTGTAGCCTGAGTGAGCCTGAAGGATGGTGAAATGTTTCCCGTGGGGGTCAGCAGCTCTCTGAAGGTACAAGGTAAAGTGCTGCAATGTCAGCATGTGTTTTAATAAACAATGGAAGGCCCTTGTGTTAGCTGTGATGACATGTGAACCTTATTGACTGCTCAAATATATTTGGTCATCAGTTGGAAAAGTAAAATTTCAGCAGCAGAGTTCAGTCAATGTTCTGTCTGCCTTCAGTGGTCTTTGTCACTTGGAAAAAATTGCAAGTCCCATGAAATTTTGAATTATATTGGTTGTACAATAAATTGGTTGCATTTGTCTGCTCTCATTTACCTTAGATTTCTTGAGAACTCAAAATTCTTCAGGAAGTTACATGCAGCAGTGACTAGGTATATGTTCACAGTGTTAAGCAGAGGGTTCAGTTTTGTCAGGAACAGTCATCCATCTGTTATGGCTCTTATATAAACACAGAATCACAGAACTGTCAGGGTTGGAAGGGACCTCAAAGTTCCAACCCCCATACCATGGGCAGGGACACCTCACTTTCACAAAGAGTTATTATGTAATAAAAGATACAGCTCAGTTTCACAAGAAGATATCTATCAATTAAAATGCTAGGCAATTGCAACTTCCAGATTATATTTTATATATATGTATTTGATATGTATATAAAATTCTATTAATATCTCCTTGTCTTTTCTCTGAGCTCAGATGATTGGACAGATTATGATGGAAAGTTGGAAGTTGGACCTGAATTCACAGAATCACAGAAACATTCAGGTTGGAAAAGACCCTCAAGATCACCAAGTCCAACCCATAACCCTACTCTACAAGGTTCACCCCTAAACCATATCCCCAAGCACCACATCAAAACCACCTTTAAACACATCCAGGGTTGGTGACTCAACCACCTGCCTGGGCAGCACATTCATCAATGCCTGACCACTCTTGCTGTGAAAGATTTTTTTCTGATGTCTGCTCTAAACCTACCCAATGGCGGCCTGAGGCCATTCCCTCTTGTTCTATTACTAATTGCCTGTGAGAAAAGACCAGCACCAGCCTCTCCACAATGTCCTTTCAGGTAGTTGTAGAGAGCAATGCGGTCTCCCCTCAGCCTTCTCTTTTCCAAGTTTTCTGGAGGAATGTTAGAACAAGTATTCTGCTATCCAGCCTTAGCATTCTCAAAGATTCATCAGATAGAAGGAAACTAGGGTTTGTATTTGCAGCTTTCAGGAGACTGCCCCAGTTCTGGCCTCTCTCTGCTGTGAGCATCCTTAAAAGATACAGCAGCAGCACAACATGAGCTCAAATAACTCTGCTTGTATCTGCAATGAATCTGAAATGGACCCATGAAATTTATTAATGTCATGCAAGGTACAATGTTAATGTTAGCAGGCACAGTTTGAATCACTGAGTGAGGAGCTGGTCAAGTAGAAATCAGCATGGTAATTGGAACAGCACTCTTAACCTAATTGCCATGGAGGTTAAGTCTTTGTTTCAGGAAGGCCTTGGGTAATAACAATCACATAAATAAAGCAGGTGCATCCTAGGCCTCACCTCCCTTTCTGCTGGTACCTCCCTTGGATTTTAGCTGCAGTGACTCCAGCAGAATCCAGCTAAGATGTGCTGACAAAACAATTTTCTCTGAGGAGTGACAAGCCTTATAGTTTGTGCTTGTGGAAATACTGGTACAGGAAAATTATGACTCAGTTAATGTACTGTGATATTTTCCTACTGTACATAAACACACAGGTGAACCTAGAGAGTTTCCTAAGCCTTGATCATGCTCTTCCTTCTGACACCAGAGAACATTTAGAGAGTGAAGGAGCAGCTCACTGCTTCTAGGGTCCTTGGAAATATTCCTGTGGGCTTTTGACCCATTATCACAGAATTTCTAAATAAAGATACCATTTCAACCATTCAAGAGATGACTTTAGCATCTTTCTAATAGATGGGCTTCATTCCAATCAGCAGGCTGAAATGGATTTTTGCTCTGGTTTCTAAGTCTGAAATGCAGCTGGGTGAAACACTTTGAAATATCTGACAATACATTCTTCTGGCTTAAACTATTCTGACCTTGCACCTCAGTTTTTGAGGCCTTTGAAAGATGTAGTTTTGCTCAACATGTTTTGTTCAGAGTGGTTAATTCATGGACTGTAACTATCATCATTCCCAGACATTGTTTGCTCTCTGCCTTTTATTCAAAAATCATTTTCATGGCCTAACATCTGACCTATTTCTTCTTGATACTCCCTTCACTTTGAGTTATTGTTACATTTTCAAGAACAGGTCTTCTCATTGTCTCCCAAGTTCACACTTTCTCCTGCATTCTGCTGATTTTTACCTTTGATTTCAGAGAGCCATTGTTGTTGGTTGTAGAGGAGCTGAGGAACTGGTGGCAAAGTAATTTTATTGGACTTCAAAGTTTATCCCAAAACTCTTGTTTGTCACAATGGCCAAAGCACATGGTATTAGGCCACTGATAAGCTGATTTAACTATTTTTGAAGTTGACCTTACATCTGTTTTCTTTTCCTTTACTACACTCAACTTTGCTTAGCCTGGAGAAGAGGAGGCTCAGGGGAGACCTGATTGCTGTCTACAACTACCTGAAGGGAGGTGGTAGTCAGGTGAGGGTTGGTCTCTTCTCCCAGGCAACCAGCACCAGAACAAGAGGACACAGTCTCAAGCTGTACCAGGGGAGGTTTAGACTGGATGTTAGGAAGAAGTTCTTCATAGAAAGAGTGATTGGCCTTTGGAATGGGCTGCCCAGGGAGGTGGTAGAGTCACCATCCCTGGAGGTGTTTAGGAAGAGACTTGATGTGGTGCTTGGTGTCATGGTTTAGTTGATTAGATGGTGTTGGATAGGTTGGACTCGATGATCTCAAAGGTCTCTTCCAACCTGGTCCATTCCATTCCATTCCATTCCGTTCCATTCCATTCCATTCCATTCCATTCCATTCCATTCTTAAGGCACTTCAGACACTTCTCCCTGACACTGTTAGCTATTGAATATGCTTCAACTATTTGTCCGGCAGAGGGGTGTAAGTCTGAATGCAACCTTCCACAGGTATTGTGTCTGGAACTAGAGTGCCATAAGGTTATGAAAGCTCATCACATGCTGATATTCAGCCAACTTAACAAAAAGTTGTAATTTCTTCAATTTGCATTTTTACATGTTAGAAAAATGGGTACAAAAATTCTGTGATGAATTAAAGGATTAACTAAAGGAAGTTGCAGGTACTCACTGTCTGAAGTCAGTCTCACACTTTGTTCCTCAAATATGTTCCATTTCTGGTGAAAAAATGCACAGTAAATAGACGGCTTCTTACACTGAACGTGGATAAATAAATATATCCTTCCCCACTGATGGCATAGGGAATTGGATGGTCAGCTCAAAGATTCTCTACTCTGATACTATGGATAAATGTGGTCCACACAAGTGTATGTCATCCTTACTCTGGAATGACTACTGCTAGGCTATTGCCAGCAAAGCTGAGACTGGTCCTGGTATAACGAATTTGCAAGGACCTCGTTTATTTCCTTGTTATTGTATTTTTACAGATTTACACCTGGGTACCTTGCAGTCTGTTCAGCTGGTGATTCAGATACATGAATATTTAAGTGTGTTGCTCAATGGAGAAAATAAAAAATGGATGAGGTAGCTAGAGAGTGGCTACACAAAAGCATATAACATTATGGGGGTATGAGTGTGCTTGTATGTTGTTGACTGTAAGGGGGAAAAAGGGACCTAACAGCTATGTCTATCTTCTAGAAAAACTCTTAAGTTTAGTGATCCCTTTTGAGAAATTAGCTTTCTTGCCTAGTCTACCTCCACATGTGATATTATATTGGCTACCAACAGGTCTTTGTAATAAACGTGGACGTAAATGCAACCATGGTTGCTGCAAATGCCACCCAGTGAAGCTTGCTTTCAGGGGTTACTTTATTCTCCACCTCACTTAATTCCCATAAGCCAGTTTATTTGCCTGCTGTAACATGTCTGAATCTTGGATGGTGAACTTCTCTGGGAAGTTCTGCTTTATCTGCTTCTTGAGTAAGGTCTTCTGAGAGGCCTGGGAATTTTGACTTTGACTGTCCCATCCAGTTGCTGACATCTTTCACCACTGATAGCAATGATCTAGTTAGCAAATTCTGCATGTTTTAGCTTCTCAACAATATTCCACTTTCCTCCAGCCTCTTCCCATTGTGAAGCTGTGTAGGATCAGTCATAAATATTTAAGATGTTCTATATCCTATCTTATTGGGCTGGACTTAACTAGTTGAACAGCAGCAGTTTTCCCAGTGGCACTCAGATGTTATCCAGCATGGAGTGTTCTATACAGATGGTGAAATTCCTCACGTTTCACTCAAGATCTTAGAGTATCCATCATTCAGAAGATGCATGAAATACTATGCCCGGGATTCATGCAGACATTGAAGACTCCAAAATATCTACATACAGAAGACAGTGTTGTAGATTAATTCTTGCTCTGACTAAGAGCAAGATTCAGACTATGACACTCTGTTTTCTCAGATTCTTCCTCCAGGGCCTATTGTGTACAACAAAAGTTTTCTTCCTGTCCTAAGATGCTACTGCATTTCCTCTGAAGAATTAAAGCAGCCGTGATGTCCCTGCCTCTAGATGGAGAAGTGGAGAGGTTATTTTGGAATCATAGAATGCACTGAGTTGGGAGGGACTCATAGAATTCATCTAGTCCAAGCCCCCCTGCAATAAGCAGGGACACCTCCAAATAGATCATATTGCTCAGACCTCTGTCAAATCTGCATAATGATGAATATGACAATTGTTTTGAAAGCTTTCTGATAACAAGATTGCTTAGTATTGATTACTAGGGTGGCAACACAAAGGTTTATTATGCTGCAGGGGGATTGTTGGAAAAACTGAAGTCCACCATTCCTCTGGCTGGGAGCTCAGGGCTGTGATACATGCCTCAGTACTACCATTATCATATTTATTGGACTAAATCATAGAGACCATGTTTCAAAAATAGTAAAATCAAAACTGTCATAATGCAACACAACAAAACGACAAACAAAATAACAGAACAGCCCCCGAGAAATTAGACTCCTAATCTTTACTGAGCCTGTGAAAGGATGTCAGTGAGGAGTGAAAGTAGCTGATTCCTTTGGAAACCAAGGTGAGAACCAATGTGCATCTGCAGCAGAAATCAGTTGTTGGAGTGTAAGAGAAATTCCCCCAAATCTGCAGTATTAAACATTTGCAGTTAGGTAGTGCCAGGTGAATCCAAAGAACTATGTTATGCTTGTAGAGCTTTTCTTAAGCAAGGTGCTTTGACTTGAGAAGGATTAGCTAGCTGGTGTAACAGAGTAAAAGAACCTGGTGGCACTGAACTGTACAATTTTAAAGGCAGTTTTCACAGCAGACAGAACAGTCTTGGTTGGGCCCACTTAGCAGAAAACAAATGCAGGGAAGATTTTTTTTCCTTTGTTTTGTTTATCTCTAACCTATGACATGACTTTTGTCTTGCAAAGTTCCTGAGTGACGTGAATAAAAGGCGCTGCTTCTGTGCTAGTTTCTGGCTGAGAAATCTTCCAAGGTAAAGAGCTGGGAAAAAAGATATCTACAAATGAAAGCACCATAAAATTCCCTCCTGAGATGATCCTGTAGCTGTCAGTGTCATTACACCAGAGGTGGATTTGTGATCCTGTAGCTGCCAGTGCCATTACACCAGAGGTGGATTTGTGATCCTGTAGCTGTCTGTGCCATTACACTAGAGGTGGATTTGTTTAGAGGAGTACAACAGTGTGCTAATACCAAAGTAAAACACTCCAAGAAACATGGCTTATTATTGCAGCTGGTGCAATGATGGACATGGAGTAGAAACTGAGACATCCCTTGCATTATTTTTGATTAAAAAGGCACACTAAGCTGCTTCCAGAACCCATACTGCTTTCTTGTGGAAGAGGAGAATGTCTATTACCCAGATTTTGCTGTTTTACCTGAGTGATGCTTTGTTGTTGAACCCTTTAAATGAACTGAAACAGAAAACAGAGAAAGCAGAATCCCACAATAGCACTAACTATTGACAACCTTTGTAACCAGCCAAAACAGGCACTCAAACCTTTTTAATTGCTAACAAGAAGAAATAGCTGTGCCCTTGAGAATCAATGGCACTCACACAGGGTGTCTGAAGTAGGTTACTTTGTGCACTCTGGAAGAAAAAGATGAGAGAAGAATGAGAATTGAAAGTAGATATAAAATCTGTTGACTGGTTTTGAAATACAGCTGCCTGACCATCGCCTTTTATCTAGACAAAACAGCTTGTAAACAGAATTCCCATCACTGAGATATTATTGTTGCCAGCTAAAGAGCTGCTCGCTGCAGATGCCCCTTCTGTGTGTTCCATTTCAAACCCTTTCAATGAAGGCTGAAGCATTTTGCTCTCTTGTTTGTTGGAGAGACTTTCTGAAAGATTTTCTGCCAGAAAGGTGTCCAAATAACCCACCAAGGGGAAAAAAAAAATCCCCATCCCTAAAGTACCCTGTGAATGCCATTATTTAACTTTCATCTGTACAGAAAAATACAACCTGTCAGAAGACACAAAGGTCTGATGTAGAACAGCAATGAGGAAAACATTTTAAAAGGTTCCATTACAGAATCACAGAATCACCAAGGTTGGAAGAGACCTCAGAGATCATCAAGTCCAACCTGTCACCACAGACCTTGTGACTAAACCATGGCACCAAGTGCCACGTCCAATCCCCTCTTGAACACCTCCAGGGATGGGGACTCCACCACCTCCCTGGGCAGCACATTCCAATGGCGAATGACTCTCTCTGTGAAGAACTTTCTCCTCACCTCTAGCCTAAACTTCCCCTGGCACAGCTTGAGACTGTGTCCTCTTGCAGATAGCAATGAGGTCTCCCCTGAACCTCCTCTTCTCCAGGCTAAACAATCCCAGCTCCCTCAGCCTCTCCTCAAAGGGCTTGTGCTCAAGGTCTCTCCCCAGCCTCACTGCCCTTCTCTGGATACGTTCAAGTGTCTCCATGTCCTTTTTAATCTGAGGGGCCCAGAACTGGACACAATACTCAAGGTGTGGCCTAACCAGTGCTGGGTACAGGGGCACAATGACTTCCCTGCTCCTGCTGGCCACACTATTCTTGATGCACGCCAGGGTGCCACTGACCTTCTTGGCTGCCTGGGCACACTGCTGTCTCATGTTCAGGCAGCTGTCAATCAGCACCCACAGGTCCCTTTCTGTTTGGCAGCTCTCCAGCTGCTATTAAACCATTAAACCTAGCAGGCAACGTTAAACTTTTCCTGCAGAAGGTGTGAGCTGGAGGTACTTGGGACCTGAAAGGGGAATAACATAAATGACTCAAAAGAAGATGAATTTATATTAGTAGATGTCTGTGCAATTCTAACTAGATGTTCCTGCTAACTGTTGGGTAATCTTGAGAGAGAGATTTGGCCAAATTCCAAATAAATTACAAGCAATTTGACTGTCTAAAAAAAAAAAAAAAAAAGAAGACTGGAATAAGTTTCAGTTTTAAATTTATTCATGTATTCATTTAATTAATGGTGTGACTTTGGATGATTTCTATATTGTTATATTGTATTATTATAGCCACAGCAAATATTTACATTTCCAGGATGTGTTCAATAATGAGAGAAGGACTAAAGTACTAATGAAGTTTTCAGTGTTGTTAGGCTGAAATACTTTTACAGTTCATAGAATCATAGAATCATGGAATCAATAAGGTTGGAAAAGACCTCAAAGATCATCAAGTCCAACCTGTCACCCAACACCTCATGAATACTAAACCATGGCACCAAGTGCCGCACCCATCCCCTCTTGAAGGCCTCCAGGGATGGTGACTCCACCACCTCACTGGGCAGCCCATTCCAATGGCTAACAACTCTTTCTGTGAAGAACTTTCTCCTCACCTCCAGCCTAAACTTCCCGTGGTGCAGCTTGAGACTGTGTCCTCTTGTTCTGGTGCTGGTTGCTTGGGAGAGGAGACCAACCCCCTCCTGGCTACAACCACCCTTCAAGTTCTGGGTAGAAGAGGAGGTTTGAACACAATTTAGTGTCCAGACTGGCTAGGGTCCAGTCTATGATTCTCCAGTTAATGGCTAGACTAGTGGAAAAACCCAGTGTCCTGTTAAATAGTCTTAATCAACCACTTCTACAGATCATTAAGAAACCTTCGTAATTTGATTTTCTAGACCAAAGAATCCACATTTTTAACAACTTTTTGATCTACTATCATTTTCCCATTTAAAAAAGTAAATCAAAGTAATTCCTACACACAGATTAGGTGATGAAAATATGGGAACTTCTGCACCCAGATGTGACATCTTTACACTTAGGTTGAAAATAGAAAAGAATTTCCAAAACATATTTTTTTTTTTATACTTGTTTTATCTTAATCAGCTCCTGAAGCAATATTATTCTGTGTTAGATTAAGCACAGCCCCCTGGGAGGGGGTGGGCTGGAAAAAGTTAGCCTCAGGTGGGCAGAGAGACCTAGCCCACCCCCTCCCAGAGGGAGGGGTCCCCAGGTCAAAGTCTTTTCCACTCCCACTTCCTGTCCATGACCCTATTTAATGGGGAGCAATTTTCTCCCCTTCTTTCTCCTGCTCCTTGGCTTGCTGATGCTGTGCTGCTGATAACTGGTGTGGTGGGGCATGTTCCATGCTGTTCCAGACTTCTAAGGGAGCTGCAACTAAAGATGCATCTTGCATCCAGATAATTCTTCACCAGCTGCATCGGGTATTGTATATATTTTCATTTATCCCTTTTACTTATACCTTTGTAAACTTCCTTTTACTCAAATGCATTTTATATATTGTTAAACTTACCTTTTCACTTCCAAATTGATTCAAGACTGTGCTTTCATAGTTCTACTTCTCTATTCTCCTCCTGCCTAATTTGCTTTCCCTATCTGGAGCAGGGGAGAGGGGAAGCAACCTAACTCTGCTCTATTGGGGTTTTGGGCTCTGGGAAAAGCTTGAACCACAACACATTCTAATTCTGGTTGCTCTGTCTAATGCTGGTCAAGGACATGGGAAAAATTCAGGTTCATTGTGTCTATGTCAGTATCCTGCTGTACATCAATTTTTCTCTTCTGTCTTGTCTGCATAAATGACAGTATTTGCATATGTAAACTTACATGATCTAAGAAAGGAAATACTTCTCCAGTTCTGCTTGCATAATGTCTGTTACCCAGCTCCTGCAAATTCACCTTTCTTGGGATCTTCAGGTGATACTAGTCCACTTTTAGGATTTTGTCAGAGTTCTGTATTCCTGAAGCTGCTGCTCTTAGAAAAGAGATGAAGCTTTCTGTCCCACTTTAATGGATTAAACTGTCTCTCAACCTTTTATGTATGATATATCATTGCTAGCACTGTCTCCAAGACACTAATAAAGAGAGGACTCAATAGTATTGGCATGATAAAGTGAAAACTATTAATAAAGGAAGGCAAGTCCATCATACTTATTACATTTAAGTGTAAGGGAAAGAACACAGTGTGTGTGTGTGAGATGTGGCTGGGGAATTATATTACAAGGCCAATCAATTTCCTTGCAGACTTCTTGTTGTTGCAGTTGTTAGTGAGCAATTAATATAAATAATGCTGACTGTATTTAAATATTGAGGATACTAGGGAAAATAGTGTAGAAGATGGCAAGCAGATGGATCATTTAATTTATTCCCCAATTACAACTGACATGTTGGGTACAGAAATTTGTGAGTCATCTATTATTTTTTATGGTCCATTTTACAGCTGTGTTTATTGTTATAATAAATACATTATCTCATTAGGCTGCTATTGTGAAAAGCTTGTAAAATAGCAAACACCCTCCTCTTTCAGCACTTAACTCCCCATTATCAGGGTATTTCAGCCAAAGAGGAAGGATGCATTTGTACCTTATCAAGAACAAGGTAGATCTCACCTAGCTTGTAAAAGTGCAGAGATATACAGTAAAACAGACTCTCTTGAGTGAGGGTAAATAAATCTGCTGCTTTTTAACAGAGATAATGGGGAGAGTCCTGTTGTATCTTTCCTCTGTTTGATAGAGGGGAAAAAAGTCCTGCTTGCCTTTCTACTCCAGGCAGTAAATATATATTGCAAATAAATGTCAGATGGCAATAAAGTTAATTGTATTTAAGCTTTAGACTATCCCATAAAACGGTAATTTGATGGGGAAACACAATGAATTGTTACAGTATTGAAAGTTCAGAAGCTCTTTCTGAGACTGGCAATGGGAAGGTCTTGTCCCCTTCAGTCAGATCCAGCTTGGAGGTGACTACAGCCCACTGTCTGGGAGAGAAAGTTTTAGGGGTGGCAGAAACTTCCTTCCTTCTTGTTCTCTGTACCAAAGACTGAAAATCTTGACGAGGACAGTAGCTGCAGTCACTATGCCCCAACATACCTATGGAAACAGCAAGTCTGACTCTCCAGGCTTCTGCAAAGAAAGTGACAGGTGTCTGTCTCATATCATTCCCAGACCTGCCATCCTGTGGCAGAAGACATGACTGTTAAGCAGCGTTTTCTTCAGGGGCCAGAACTGTTTTGTGCATCCTGCTGAGAGGCACTGCACAGATGAACGTTTGGAAGGATCTGGGGCTTGCACGTACTTTCTCCTTGTGCATGGCAAGAATCACAGCTTCCCAGCTGGAAAGCCAGTTGAGCTGGCAGAGCTCAAGCATGCTACTCCTGTTGGGTTGCTATCCTCTCCCACTTCTGTAATCTACAGAAGATCTCTGGGTTTGAGACTCTTATCATTGCTCCTGCTCTGCTTGGAAAGGATGTCAGTCTCCAGGGATGATGAAAGGCAATTGAGAAGTGGTTTTTCAGCTGCTGTATTTCAGCTTGGAATAAAGGACAACCCTCATCACTTCTCCCATTTCCTGCAGTCATGACTCTTCACAATGAAGCAGGCTGATACCTGTGTTATTTGTGTTTTCACATTACATTTAAAGAGACAGCAAGAGCTTGAACTTTGGCTGAGAGGTCACCAGCCTGGGGGGAAAAAAATTAAAGTCAAGAAAGGCTGTTTTGAGCACTATTAGTTATGGTTGCATAGCACACTCATCAGCTTAATCCCCTGAAGTGTCACAAGAATAGAGCTTTTCCAGCAAGTGGAGGAACAGCATGTACAAGCTATTTCACATTATGTTCCCTCCTGATGGATCCATGGTCTCAGTCTCTTAAGTCTGCTGCTGATATACATCAAGCTTCTCATCTGATATATTATGTCTACTGCTGGACTCTTGTCCAATGGGAATTTCTCTTGGAAAAAGGATGATATCTTTAGGAGATATAAAGGAGCTGGGGTATAATTAAAAAAAATACTGTTCTGGAGTTCAGCCAGAAGAATATTGGGGGAGAGAACACAGGACAAATTTTCATCTTTGACATCAGCACACTTGCAATGTGTATAAAAATTCATTACTCGAGGTGAGAGCCATATCTAAAGAAGGGTAGAAAGAATGGCTCTCCACCAAAAATATGTTCTGCTAGTTGTACTCACACTATTTCTATTCCAACACAGGATGCAAGTATACTGAATTATACCCACCTAGTGTGATGTGGGTAAAGAAAACTGACCTGTGGCTCACAAAGTAAATCAGATCTGAGTTTCTGTTTATGATCAAGTATCTCAGCTTATCTACATTATCCTGCAGTCTGATGGAGGGCCATTACCCATTCTGTTATCCGTGGCTTCCTCCTGATTAGGCATATTGCTATTCACAGCTTAATAGTTCTCCACATAGCTGTTTTCCTTTAGTTGCTTCTAGATATAATTAGAACATAGATTTAGAAATGCACTTTTCCTTATTTACTTGTAAGATGTGGGTGAGGGCTTGGTTGTTCTTTTAATCGATACATCTATCTACTGCTGCTTCCACAAGCTTTTAAGGAATTGCCAGCTCAGGGTAATGCTGATGTCTCCAGTGATGTGCAAACAGGCAGAGGTTTAAATAGGTAGATGCAACAAGAACATGGAGTAAGTGGCCTGGTTTTGAGTGGACAGTAGCAAATCAAGCCTGTGTCAGATCTTTTGAATGTGTATTCAGGCAGAGTGTTGAAAGAAAATCTGTCTTCCCTTGTGCAGGAAAATGTTTCCAGAAGTTTGTGGAGAAGTATGAAGGAAATATGTTTATGGAGATGTAAATTATAGTGTAGAATTGTGTATTCACAGAATGATAGGGGTTGAAAGGACCTCAAAACCTCCCTGCCAGAGTAGGACCACCTAGAGTAGGTCACACAGACACATCCAGGCAGGTTTTGAATGTCTCCAGAGAAGACTCCACAACCTCTTTAGGCAACTTGTTCCAGCATTCTCTCACCCTCATTGTGAAAATTTTTTTCTGCCTATGTTCACATAGAACCTTGTATGCAGCTCCTGTTGCCCCTTGTCAAGTCATTGGATATCAACAAGAAGAGCCTGGCTCTGTCCTGCCGACACTCACCTTTCACATGTTTATAAACGTTAATGAGGTCACCACTCAGTCTCCTCTTCTCCAAGCTAAAGAGACCCAGCTCCCTCAGCTTCATATAAGGGACATGTTCCATAATCATCTTTGTGTCTCTGTTGACTAAACATGACTTCTTCTTGGCAAAACCATGTTGACTGCTCCAAATGACCTTCTTATCCTTGATATGCCTAGAAACAGTGTCAATTGTTCTGTCACCTTTCCAGGGATGGAGTTGAGGTTGACCAGTCTCTAGTTACCCAGGTCTTTCTTGCCCTTTTTGAAGACTGGAGAGACATTTGCTTTCCTCCAGTCCACAGGCACCTCTCTTGTTCCCTACAATTTACCAAAGTTGGTGGGGAGTGGCCTAGCAATGACATCCACCAGCTCCCTCAACACCTGCAAGTGAAGACCAATGGATTTATGGATGTCCAGATTGCTTAAGTGATCCTGAACCCAGTCCCCATCAACCAAGGCAAACTCCTTTATCCTGACTTTCTCTGGGGCCTCAGAGGTCTGGGGTTCCTGGGGACAGTTTCCAGCAGTATAGGCAGGGACAAAAAAGGCATTCAGTAGCTCTGCCTTCTTTTTATCTTCTCTCACCGAGGCACCCACCTCATTCAGCAGGGGGCCTCTAGTGTTAGTTTTTGTCTGCAACGTAATTAAACAAGCCCTTTCTGTTGTCCTTGACCTCTCTTGCAAAGTTTAATCCTAATGAGTCCCTAGCTTTCCTAGTTGACTCCCTACATCCTCTGAGAACTGGTCAGCCCCTCCTTCCATCATCTGTAGACTCTCTTCTTCCACTTGAGTATACCCAGCAGTTCCTTGTTAAACCATGCAGGTCTCCAGGCTTTCTTTCTTGATTTCCTACCTATTCAGATGCTCTGATCTTGAGCTTGGAAAAAAGTGGTCCTTGAGTGTTAACCCTTTACCTTCTAAGTGCTTTTCCCATGGGATTTTCCCTAGCAATTGCCTGAAGAGGCCCAAGTTATCCCTGATGAAGCTCGGGATTATGATCCTGCTTGGTATTCTGTTCCTATCACACAAGATCCTGAACTTTGCCATCTTATGGTCACTGCAGCCAAGGCTGCCCTCAACCTTCACTGCTTCAACCAGACCCTCCTTCTTAGTGAGCATAACATCCAGCACTGCTCCACTCCTGGCTGGCTCATCCACCATTTGAACCAAGAATTTATCATCAATGCATGGAGGAACCTCCTGGACTGTGGCTGGCTGACTGAGTAGGCCTTCCAGCAAATATCTGGGTAGTTAAAATTCCCCATGAGATCCAGGGTCTTTAATTGCAAGGTTGCCTGTAGAGGGCCTCATCAGCTTCCTCATCCTGATCAGGTTGCCTGTAATAGACACCCACAACAGTACCACCCCTGCTGGCCTGCCCCCTATTTCACACCCACAATCTCTCAACTCAATCCTCATCTGCCCCTGGACAGAACTCAGTGCATTCTGGTTGCTCTCTCATGTCAAAAGCAACTCCACCATGCAGTACACTATTCTGGTTTTCTTTTGAGATTGTTTGTCCTCTCTGCTTAAATATAATGCTTTATTCACTCTGGTCACATGTTTGTGGGTGGGAAAGATGAACTTACAGGAAAGTGAAAAGTCGTTGTACTACCAGTAAGGATTCAAGAGGCTGTTCTAATAGAGAATCCTTTAAATTCTATTCTGGTCCTCATTGGATCTGCTCAGGCCCAAGAAGAAAGCTTGCAAGCAAGAAACTTTTAGGTTCTCATGACTGAAAAACACTTTGATAGCAAGCCATGAACAGTGGACTCTGAGTCCAGTATTTCTTGGATCTTCTGTTTGCCAAATATCGGCAAGGGGAAGTTTCCTGAGTGCACAGGTCACCAAGACCTGCAGGTTTTCCTAAGATTTTGCTGCAAGGAGATTGTTGAGAGAGCTGAGCTTATTGCAATGGAGAAACTTTGTTTTATTACTGATGGCACTTCATTCTCATGACTCTATTTCATTCAGGTAATAGCAGGTGACTGGAGATTGTTTTGTCTCAAAATGCTGGGGAGCTGGCTACGAAGTGGGTTTCCATTTTGTCAAGGTGAATGCAACAAAAATACACAGATAAAAAGAAAAAAAATATAATGCATCTATTCCTGCCCTACTATTTTATCCCCTGGGAAGGATTAGATCCAGAAGTCCAGTCTTTCTAGCGCTACACCTTTGCTACACCTTTTAAAATAGAGCAGACCTTTGTCCCTTCCATCTTGGGAGTAGCCACTTGGCATTTCACATCTGATACCTATCTTTACACAGGACATCTCTGTATTCAGCCAAATTGTTCTCCTGCTCCTCTCCCAAAGTTCAGAAGCAAAGGTCACAAACAGCAGAAAGTTGCTGAGCTCCGTGCTAGTGTAAGGAGGGAAAGACCTCCTCTGCTCAGCCACGTTGTGCAATGTTTTGTTGTCAGGCTCAAACCCTGTGAACTTATAGGGGATTAAAATTGATGAGATTCTCTGCTGCCACCAAGCTCTTCAGAGCATATGATTTCCTGAGCTGCAGTCACTCAGAGTGGGAATTGCAGTCAGAAGGTCAGAAAGCTGTTAAGAAAAAGTCTATATTGCTGTTTTCCTTTATTTGAAGTCCAAACCCGATACTAAACAGCTATAGGTTTGATGAGGATTTCCTGTACCCTAGCAGCAATACAGATCATAGAATTAATCCAATGAATTTTCTTACCGATGTGGAGGAGAAAGGGATCTTCCAGCACTTCTTGACATTTTTGTTGTGGGGAACCATACATTAAGAGGCTTACATTAAGAGGCAGTCTGTGATGTTATTCACAGGCTTAAGCTGCTGATCAGTCAGGACAGAAGCACCAGGATGCAACTCTCTTGTCTCAACAAACTTTTCTGATTAATTTCCCCTACTGGTGTTAATACACTAGCTGCACTATCTCTGTTCAAGATGTATTTGCATTACAAAGGAATTATATTATCTCAGCCTGTATAATTTCAAATGATGTTGGTGGCTGACAGACAGTCACTGTCCAAATATTGTTCTGGACCGAAACTTCACAGAGAAATTAGCTCCTATCTCCTCCATGTCAGTGTTGTCTGCCTTGGTATTACTTTTCCCCCTCCTCCCCCCACCTTTTAGCTCATGCAGTCTAGGTTTGTTTCAAACCTATGGTGAATGCTAAGCTCTCTTTATCCTGATGAGATTATGTTCAAGAAAGGAAGTGAGGACCCCTCATAAACACCATAGTTTTGGGAGGAAAGGTGAGATCAGACTTACCTGCAAATAGAATAAAATTAACCAGGTTGGAAAAGACCAGTCCATCACCCAACACTACCTAATCAACCAAACCATAGCACCAAGGGCCTCATCCAGTCCCCTCCTAAACACCTCCAGTGATGGTGACTCACCCATTCCAATGGCCAATCACTCTTTCTGTGGAAAACTTCTTCCTAACATCCAGCCTAAACCTCCCCTGGTGCAGCTTGAGACTGTGTCCTCTTGTTCTGGTGCTGGTTGCTTGGGAGAAGAGACCAACCCCCACCTGTCTACAACCTCCCTTCAGGGAGCTGTAGAGAGCAATGAGGTCTCCCCTGAGCCTCCTCTTCTCCAGGCTAAGCAAACCCAGCTCCCTCAGCCTGTCCTCACAGGGTTGTGCTCCAAACCCCTCCCCAGCTTTGTTGACCTTCTCTGGACTCGTTCCAGCAACTCAACATCTTTCCTAAACTGAGGAGCCCAGAACTGGACACAGGACTCTAGGTGTGGCTTAACCAATGCTGAGTACAGGGGCACAATGACCTCCCTGCTCCTGCTCGCCACACTATTCCTGATCCGGGCCAGGATGCCATTGGCCTTCTTGGCCACCTGGGCACATTGCTGGCTCATGTTCCACCTACTATCAACCAGTACCCCCAGGTCCCTCTCTACTGGCTGCTCTCCAGCCACTCTGACCCCAGCCTGTAACACTGCATGGGGTTGTTGTGGCCAATGTGTAGAACCCAGCACTTGGATGTGTTCAATCTCATGCCGTTGGACTCCGCCCATCTGTCCAGCCTGTCAAGGTCCCTCTGCAGAGCTCTCCAACCCTCTAACAGATCAACACCTGCCCCCAGCGTGGTGTCATCTGCAAATTTAGTGATGATGGACTCAATCCCCTTGTTCAGATATTGAACAGGAGCCATCTAAACCCCTACCTGTGACAAGGTTCTACCTGTTCCCAAGAGAGGTTTAAAAACCCCATCAAGAGGCAACACAGAAATAATAATAAAAACATAGAAGAACTTTTTTTTAACCAGTGAATTCATGAGCAGCTGTTTCTCTGAACCTGGAAGGCCCAAGCATTTACATTTTCCCCTATTTTTGCTGTACACAACATGTATATCTTGTGCTTTCATGATCCATGGCCTCAGGCTTATTTTGTACATGTGATTTGTGCTTTAAGTGAAGGAAGGGGTGCTTCTCTTCAGGAATTCTGAGACTGGCTTCCTTTCAGTTTATTATGTTCTCTGTGTGCTGCAAAAGGGTGGGATGTGAGGAAAAGATGGTGAAGTGGAGATGTTTAGATATTCACAGCTCTGGTGAACAAGAGAGAAAGAAAGAGGCAGCTGAGATGGGAGGGAAATTCAGAGTTGAGAAAGTGGACAGGTCTGGGGAAAGACATCCTTGTCTGCATTATTTAAATGGTAGTTCCTCTCTCCTCCTGGCTTTTTATGTGCTTTGGAAATCGAGTAAATGGGAACATTTCTCCAATCTGAAATCAATTTGGTTGCTCTTACTTTGGTGCTTTCAATCTCTCTCTTCCTAGGTGTGAGGTTATCCAAATCGGACAGTGGATTTCTAAGAAGGCATTTTCAACGTTGTTTTTCTTTACACAGAAAAGAAGCGTAAGTGTCACATGAGCAAGAGCTCATGTAATGCCTTGCTTTCCCTTCTCCTAATTTATGTCAGAAAGCCAGATACATCTTCACTCTCTCATCTCGCCTATTTTTCTGGCCTCCAGGCCTCTTGATGCAGTAACTGCTTTCTTTGTCAGCGCTCACCAGACCCTGAGTCCAGGCAATTGTTGTAAACAGCTTTCCAATACTACTGTACTAATTTCATATGCTTCACAGCCTATTTGCAAGTAATTTAATCATGTGCATATTTTTTCTAAGCAAGGATTATGATTATGATGTTCTCTCCCTGGTTAAATGATGCCCAGAACTTGTTGCCATTTCAATATATTTGATATGCCTTTTTTTTTTCCTAGGAGTTTGTAACTTCTGTATTTCTGAGAGGCAGGCTTTTGTTTAAGAAAAGCAGCAGAGGGAGACAGAATATGCAGGAGAACACCGTTTTCTCATAACATGGGGTGGCAAGATCTAGGTCTTTGGGGAAAGTAAGGTATTATTATCTATGCAGCCACTGGGAATTGTGCTGAGATGTCCAAGTGCCAGCTGAGCTGATGTGGCTAAGAACTAACAAACTCATTTCACACAGGCAGAGGATAAGAATCATCAATACACAATAGCCAGGTCAATACAAACTGTTGACAAAGGTTTCCAGGCAGCATGTGTTTGGGCAGAAAAGCCTGAACTGTGGTGGTAAAGGGGTTTGTATGAGCTTTGCCATCATAACAGAAGTACAGCTCCTGCTTCTGCTTGCAAGTTCTTACCCATCTCTGTTCTAAGTAAACTCTATTGCCTTAGATTTCTTTTAGTGTTTTAATGTAAGCAACAGTAATCAGATGCACCCTTTGCTTCATTCTTATAGGTGTTTTTATAAATGTCCCACTGTTATTTCTACTCATTGGTGTGAGGTGAAGTGTCAGTATTTTCCACTAGCATTCAGACTTTCACATTGAAAATAGCATGACATTGTTTTCCTCCTTCACCCTATAAAACAGAAACACTGCCATTTTCTACTGTCCACAGGAGAAAACGTTGCATGTGGGGGGTGCTGTTTGTGGATTGTTTTAGTCTGTGCTTTTTAACCTGCCTAAGAGCTTTCTGTTTGTAGAAGTGAGTTTTCTCTGTGTAGACAGGAAGGGTTTTCTTTCTCCAGTACCTTAATATCACATAACTCAGCTCTTTGAGAGCCAAACTGCATAGCCCCCATTGTCAGGAATGTAATTAAAATGAGGGCAGAATACAGTGGTCATGAGGACATCAGGGCATAACTGCTAAACATTGCAGCAAGTGTTACGATTAACTTCAGACACAGGGCCCAATCTAATGCTTACATACAGCAAGCTACTGAGATTCTGGTTGATTTTTTTTGAGAGAGATTTCCTTCTTTCCTGCTTTAAAGCCTGTAGTGAGAAGCTGCTTTGTATTATTTGCATTTTCATCTAGACTGGAAGAGTGCCTGTTGGATAGCATAGAAATTGCAGTCATTAAAAAGACCCAGTGGCTGAACCAAAATCCAAGCTCTGACAGGCATAAGTCTCCCTTCAAAGACTGCCAACGACCCAGAACTAAAGTATTGTGTGAATAACTTGTGCTCAGAGCATTTGAGAACCTAATCTTAGCCTACATTTTGTAGAAAGAAACTAAGCAACAAAGAAAGGGGAAAAAAAAAGACTTCCAAATTTGAAGCTCTCACAAATAAAGCAACAAAGGGAGTTTCTGCAAGTAAAATTTTCATTGTGAAATCACAGGGATTTCTCATAGTCTAGACAGCCCCTAACAGAAATCCCCTAGGCTTCCCAGCCAGCCTTTCTTGGTGCTCCAGAACGCACCTTCACCCTTAGCTCAACCAACCCTGGAAAATAAGCTGATTCCACTTGTCTCTTGCTTATATAGGCTTTCTAGCTCTGTTAACTCCCTTCACCTGGTCCCAGCAGGTAATACATTTCTTCTTCCCAGATGGATTCTGTAAAAAAATAAAAAATATAGCTGCTTGGTCTCATAAGCCTAGTAACTCCCTTCTTACTAAGTTGCTGCATGCAAAGTGAATCAGAAACAGCATGCGTGATCTGGCATATTTTTTTGTGTGCTTATATTGCTATTATCCAGCTTCCGATGCACAAGACTTGTGCATGTGGAGGAAGGAGTCCCTTAGCAGATGTTTCTGCATAAGGAGCTCATTGCTAAAGTAACGCTGCTGGGTTTATGTGAGGAGATTGGGGCAGTGTTGGGAGAAGACCTCTAGGTTGTGGTCACACCTGAGCAAGAACAGAGTCTGAAAACACCTAGCAAGAAATGTGGCAGGGAAGTCATTCTGCCCCTGTACTCAGCACTGGTTAGGCCACACCTTGAGTACTCCGTCCAGTTCTGGGCCCCTCTGTTTAGGAAAGATGTTGACTTGCTGGAACGTGTCCAGAGAAGGGCAACAAAGTTGGGGAGGGCATTGGAGCACACACTCTATGAGGAGAGGCTGAGGGAGTTGGGGTTGTTTAGCCTGGAGAAGAGGAGGCTCAGAGGAGACCTTCTTGTTGTCTGCAACTACCTGAAGGGAGGTTGTAGCTAGGTGGGGGTTGGTCTCTCCTCCCAGGCACCCAGCACCAGAACAAGAGGACACAGTCTCAAGCTGTGCCAGGGGAGATTTAGTCTGGATGTTAAGAAGTTCTTCATAGAAAGAGTGATTGGCCATTGGAATGGGCTGCCCAGGGAGGTGGTAGAGTCACCACCACTAGAGGTGTTTAGGAAGAGATTGTATGGGGCGCATGGTGCTATGGTTTAGTTGATAGTGCTGGATGATAGGCTGGACTCAATGATCTCAAAGGTCCATTCCATTCCATTCCATTCCATTCCATTCCATTCCATTCCATTCCATTCTCTCTTCTGATCTGACAACACTCCCTTATAGGCAAAGCAGAATTAATCCTGCTGCTGAAGAGAATTACTGGGTATTTTGCAACTCCCTGGATCTCCCTGGCCTGATTTCTTTCCCTGTGATGCCCTCCCCAGCAGCCACCCTTACTATGCTAATAGTGGCAGGGACCCGTGACACACATGATTAGAAGAAGCATTTTGTTGTGTGCAAGTTTGCCAACTGTTTTCACAGTCTGAGCTCAAAATGTTACATGCTAAGCTCAAGCTGCTGTTAGCTGAATATGGAAAAGTTGAGCTTCCAGCCACTATAGGCTATATAATTGCTTATTGCATTAACTCAGATGCTACCATGGAGCGTGCTGTGTGTTACTCTGATTTTATTAAAATTAAAAGATGAAATGTCAAATTAAAGAAAAATGAAGGGGATTATCATGACTCCAGGTTAAACATAAACAGCAGGATTCCAAGAACTCCTGGAGAATGGAACTCCTCTTTCAATAAGATCTCTCTCCATTTAAAAAGAAAAAAGGGGGGGGGGGGGGGGGAAGATAAAATATCTAAATGTCATATCAAGAAAATTGCTTTTAAATGGTATGTTTCTTAGGAATTTCTGTGAGGCATTAGTAGGTCTCCAATAAAAAAAAGAGGCCTTGTTTTTATGCTAATGGCAACTGAAAGATGGAGGGAGGGAAAATGCAAAATGCTCAGGGTGTAATCTGGGCTGGTTTGGAGTAAGTATCTATTCTTTACTGAAAGTTTCCTGCCAGCTAGTGGCAACTCTTTGAAGGAAATACTTGTTTTTCTTTCATGTGTGATGATAATCATTGCCAAATGCAAGAATGCTGTGAAAAGTGAAAGATCTCTTTTATTTAATTTTCCTCCCTTGCTTTTTTTGTTACTTCCTTCCCCCTCTGGGAACATAAATAATGATAATAATAAACACAGGAAACCCCCTCAGGTAACTCACAAATGAAATGCAGGAGATGTATTTTTATAAATGAGAGTGTGAATGTCACACTGGTAAAATTAGAAAGAAATGTGTGAGTCCTGAGCTCCCCTGAGCTGGAGGGGAGGGCTTAGGAGATTTGATTTCTGAGCAATGCCCAGAGAAAGAATTGTGATTCTGTGGAAGAACTGCAGTGGAACTCTCTCTTTTCATTAAAAACATAGGGCAAAAGAATCTTTCTCAAAGCCTGATTAAAAGGCCCTAACTTTGACCCCCTATTTTAGTTTTAATGCCCCAAGAAGAATTAAAACTAAAATATCTTTCAACTTGAAGCCTCTGGTGTGGTCACAGCAGGCTGTAATCTGTGTGCAAATGTCTGGTGAAATCGTTTGGTGGGAGCCAGTACCACCCCTTGCAGCAGCAGAATGAGAGAACAAAAGAAATGGAGAGAAAGGGAATAAAATTACTCCTAAAGATGCAAAGCACATAGGGATGTGCTCTATGTTTACATTTGTGCCCAGTGAAGCACATTGACCAAAGGCAGCCAAAACAGCAGACAAGTGTAGACTTCTTCCTTGTTAAACCAATGCCATGGTGCACGCAAGTGGCAGGGTGAGATGTTAACTTTTTGCCTCCTGAGTCTGTGTTTTATCCCAGGAATGATCTTTCTGTTAATGTAAAGGATGATCACAGTGCTCACCAGGCTGGATTTTGCAAATGATTCTCATAATGTGTGTTTTCTCTGTGATACATCCGCTCTAAGCATTGGTAAATACACAACTGCCTTGTACAGCATACTACTATGGACAGCAAAAAAACCCCAGGGTCATACATTGGAGTATAAAATAACAAAGTATTGGTCATATGTGTTTGTGCTTGAGGGAGAAAAAAATCACAGAATCACAGAAAATGGTGCATTTTGTTTTATCCTCTGCTCACAGCCTAAGGGAACATGATGATGAGTGTCCTTGGGAAAGTGTGATACTGGGTGACTGAGGCATACAAGTGAAGTCTGTTCTTGTGCTTTTAACCACTACATTGTCCAAAACTGCACTTCACTGTCTTTGAGTGTAAGTTAATGAAACATTCTTAGAGGTCCTCTGAGATGTGTCGTAAGATCATTTACGTTTGCAGCCATAAGCACTCCTGGCATTGTCCACCTCTGCATCCCAATGCAAATGCTGATAGCCTGTGGAGCTGGAGAGCTCATCATTTATCTGCAGAAAAGTTCACCTGCAGTCAGTGTGCTTATAAATCTTCACCTCCTGAACACCTCTACAAGTGTTTCTGAACTATTCCAAGTATTTTCTATCCAGTATGCTTTTCTGCTGCTTCATTGGATGTGGCACTTGGTGCCATGGTTTAGTCATGAGGTCTGTGGTGACAAGCTGGACTTGATAGACTAGAATAGACCAGATTGGAAGAGACCTTCAAGATCACCATGTCCAACCCATCAATCAATCCAACCCACCTAATCAACTAAACCATGGCACCAAGCACCCCATCAAGTCTCCTCCTGAACACTGCTAAAGACGATGACTCCACCACCTCCCCAGGCAGCCCATTCCAATGGGCAGTCACTCTTTCTGTATAGAACTTTTTCCTAACATCCAACCTAAACCTCCCTTGGTGCATCCTGAGACTGTGTCCTCTTGTTCTGGTACTGGCTGCCTGGGAGAAGAGACCAACATCTGCCTGTCTACAACCTCCCTTCAGGTAGTTGTAGAGAGCAATAAGGTCACCCCTGAGTCTTCTCTTCTCCAGGCTAAGCAACCCCAGCTCCCTCAGCCTCTCCTCACAGGGCTTGTGTTCCAAACCCCTCACCAACTTTGTTGCCCTTCTCTGGACTCATTCCAGCAAGTCAACATCCTTCCTAAACTGATGATCTTTGAGGACTCTTCCAACCTTGGTAATTCTGTGATTCATTTAGATGCCAGGTTCACACCAGTGGACCTGTCTCAGGTAACTGTTTGCATTTTGCTTTATATGCCTAGTGTAAAACATTCAAGAAGCTCATTAGAAGAAAATGGTAACTAATTTTCTTAAGCTAGGTATTTCTATATCTGGAGGTATTTTTCTCTGGATATAAACTGAGGGTTTGGAATATGGGATTGACTTGGATAGGTAAACAGGATTTTGAATACTGTTCTGAAAAATCTGAATTAAGAGTCACCTGTTGACTGGAATAAGGTCCTTAAATCTCTTCTGAAAAATATCAAATCAACTATTGGATTTGAGAAACACAAAAGCATACAACAGCATCACTCTTGGCTACCACACAGTCCTAGCAAGTATCTCTCTCTTCCCCACTTCTGTAAGAAAAGCTGTAAATTCACAGTGTTTGTTTGAAAAGAGGATGAGTTTGATGGGAAATACACAGAGAAAGGAAAGTTCTTCTCTGAAGCACGCTGTAAATGGGAAGGACACTTGTGTAAGTCTTTGGAAAGGAATAGCTTATATTGAATAACCCAGAGTCAACAGCTCTGTTGCTCACTTTGCCCATTTGCACACCTAGCTCTGAAGATGTAAGTTCTTTGTTTCTGTTGTCAGCAGGTTTTGTTTGAACCCAGATGAAATATTGTAAAGTTTTCAAAACAAGTTTTGTATTTTACCATGATAAAAGACATTCTCCCGTCCTCACAAGTTCAGAAATAGCCTCCCCTTTCCTGCTCTAAGACGCATGCTGCTGACAGCCCTACCTGATTATGTGATTCTTTCTAGATCCTCTTCCATTTTTTTTGGAAATAAAAAGCAATTTCCTTGACTGAAGTGAAAAATAGGTTATTTTCCCCATTAACAAAGAGAATATTTTGTCTGTAAAGCTAAAATAAATGGAAACCACTGTCTGATCTGCACTCAGCGTGCATTTCCACTCTAGATGTGGTTAAGATGGTTTTGCATTGAATTCTGATGAAGTTGACAGCAGAGTCATTTAAACATTTGTAATTTTTCCAGTGCTTTTCAGTGTGCTAGCAGTAATCCCTTAGACTGAACTTCCTGGGAGTTCCTTATAATCAAATTGACTGCATTATCTGTCCTGTCCTTTCAGCAAAGAGAGGAGAAAATCCTCTTATCTGGGTATGAATGAAAGCCCTTATATGGACTGTGCTGGTTGCATATGCATGTATGGAAAGATTCACAGGTATGAGCTGTGCATGCCTGTTTAGAACAGCAGTCTCTTGTGTCTCTCATTGCCTCTATGGACCTGCTCTTCTAGGAACTAAAGAGGAAACAAAGCAATGAAAAAAACCTTCTGCTAATATTTCTGCATTAGGTGGAATCAGGAACCATCTACAGTTCTTGCAGTAAAGGTTGTCCCTCTTCATTTTCCAAATCTTGGCCATGTCAAATGTCCCGATCTGTTGCTATTAGGTTTCATCTGAAAAAAAAAAACAACCAACAAAACAGCCCAGGAAAGTTGATCTAGTAGATCTAAAAATTTAGATTCTTTCTGTGCTGGGAGAAAGCAGAAACATTTCATTTTTGTGAAGTGGAAGCGTTCCTCCAAGTGTTTTGTTTTGATCTGATAGGAAATGTCATTTGCCTTTATTATATTGCAGCTGAAAAGAAGCAATTCATTCTATTGATGCAAAATATTTTGACTGCCTCAGAATGAAACACTTCAGTAACTTTTCACTGGGTTGTCACAAAAAGAATGTGCTCTTGCCAGCCCCTCATGCTGAGCAGGTATTTTGTCCAGGAAAACTTCTGTCAGGGCAATTCTGCATAGCCCAGACTTCCAGGTCAGACCTCTCTGATTGCTCACAAAACAGCTATACCCTCTTCAGGTCAGAGACTGCTTCCTCATTGTCTCATGATACTTCAAAATGCCTTTGGGTGCAGTGTAACTCCTGACCCGTAGTTTCAGGGCGGGAGGAAGAAATAACTGTTGAAGAATACGAAATTATTTTGTCAACTATTTGGTTTATCTGGAAATCTTAGAGTAGGAGTAGCCTCACTGGAAAATCGGTGAGCTTTGGGTCAGTATCTGTGTGTCTGAAAGTGTTCCCACCAAATCATCAGCCACCCTGACTGCAATGTCTTAATCATTGTGAATCTATGTCTTTTCCTTGAATGATTTCTGCACATGATCATAATACATGTTTGTTCAGTTATATGCCAGAGATACTGACATTACTGTTTTTATCTGTATTTTTGCCAGAATAATTCACAGAAGGCTTTAATTTGGAGGGCACCTTAAAGCTCATCTAGCTCCAAACACCCTGCTTTGAGCAGTGACACCTTCTATTAGACCAGGTCACTAAAGGCTTCACCTAACCTGATCCTGAACATCTCCAGGGACGGGTCATTCATGACCTTCTTGGGCCACCTGCTCCAGTATCTCACCACCCTCTCTGTAAAGAATGTGGTGACCAGGATGTCATGTGGGACAGTACAAAACACACAAGTCCAGGTACATGACATCAGTTGCTCTTCTCTTATCCACTGGTGTTGTAACTCCATCATAGAAAGCCACCAAGTTCATCAGGCATGATTTCATGCCAGTTATGTCTTCTCCCTGTACTCTTAAATTAACATAGCTTGGATATAGGATTCAGATGATGAATATTTAAATGAAGAGTAGTTTTCTTCCATATAAATGTGCTCCAAATAGCACTGGGTTCAGTGGAGCAGTGTGGACCTCAGGAGCTAAGACCTAGAAACTAAATAATAGAAACTGGAATTGAATGCTATGAAAATCCATGCAACTGAAATTTAGGAAGGTCACCAATAAGTGAAAAGTATCATCTGGTTTGGTAGCCAAACATGAGTGAAGTAATAAAATACGGAGAACATCATAAATGGGCAATAAATTAGATTTTAAAAACCCCCCACATCAAAGCAAAACTCAACCTCCTTCCTCTGCTCAGTTTCATGTCAAACAATATCCCAGGAAAGAAAACTCCCATTCTCTAAATCAATAATGTATTTTTTCCCCACAAGAGCACTTTAATAATATTGAACAAGAAAAAAACTTCAGTGTTTTCCCCACAAAAAAAAATGTACTAAACCCAAATTTTTGCACACAGCATAGAAATAGTTCATGATTTCTTGTTCATTGTGAATTAAATTAATGAATGAAGGAGAGAAGACTTGCTCAAGTGTACCCATTACTGTCTATTTTGTTGAGGAGGTTTCTGTCAGAAGTGTGATGCTTTTCCCTCTTTAGGTCCTTCCAGAATATTTGTTTTGTAAAACTGTTGCATAAAAGATCTACTTTCTAAGTGTTGTGAGCAAGAAATAACTCCATTGTAAAAAGAGAGGGGGGTGGGAAGCTGTCTAAACCTCTCCAGGTGGAATATAACTCAAAATTGAATTTTACAAGTCACTGTGGTTTTATTAACACTGATAAAATAAAATAAAGTGAGGGAGAGAAGCAGAGAGAGAGAGGAAAGAAATTCAAAATCAATCTTATTTTAGTGGGGAATGCTCAGTGACTTGCATAAAACAAAATTAATCTTGTTTGGGAACAACAGGAAGTACATAATAGAAAATAAGGGTAAGATTGATCCTGAAGTTAGACAGCTTTGTTGCCAAGCTGCTTATACACAATAGAGGGGGAAAAACAATATTCAGCTCATCTCCAATAAATTATTAATACCTTTTTTATTTTGTTTTTTACAATATTGTTAGCGTTTCTGGCATGAAGGAAAAAGATCAAAGCAAGTCTATAGTCAGCAACACAGGCTTAGTATAAAAATCTTCTACTGTTGGAATTAATATGACTCTTTAATTTAGTTATTTATTAATAGTATGCCATTTATGTGGCAAAAAGTTAGATTTATTCCTGATTTCCAACCCAAGATATCTGCTCAAAATATGTCCTTGGCACAATCAAAAAAATTCATCATTTTGTTTGCAGTTCATTGGAAATAAGCTAGGGTCTAGCTCTTTATAAGCAAAAGGAATTACAGCTTGCAACGCAGCAATAATAAGCCTGGCACCAAGTGAGCATAAAACTCTTTGGAGTCAGATGTGTAACCTGTGGATCCCTTGTGCCTTTCAAACGAAGCCGCTGGTGTCAGTGACTGCTCTTGCCTTGTCTCAAGGGCTGGGTGAAGAATTGGTGTGGAAAAACAAATTAAATCATTAAATTCTTGCCAATCTCACTGGAAAAAGTGCTGGCTGGGTATGATATGGGTTTCTGTGAGCTGAGGGACTCCATCCTTTTTGAGTTTCAGCTGTTCAAGTGAGTTCTCTTCTGCTTTTGGAAGGGACATGCTTTTCCTTAGAGGACACATTAACCTACATCTCAACTATCTCTGTGCTACTTGAGAAGATAAGGCTCTGAGGAGACCTTAGTGTGGCCTTCCAGTATCTTAAGGGGGCCTACAAGAAAGCTGGGGAGGGACTTTTTAGGGTGTCAGCTAATGATAGGACTAGGGGGAATGGGAAAAACTAGAAATGGGTAGATTCAGATTGGATGTTAGGAAGAAGTTCTTCACCATGAGAGTAGTGAGACACTAGAACAGGTTGCCCAGGGAGGTTGGTAGAAGCCCCATCCCTGGAGGTTTTTAAAGCCAGGCTGGATGTGGCTGAAAGCAACCTGATCTATTGTGAGATGTTGCTGCCCATGGCAGGGGGGTTGGAACTAGATAATCCTTGAGGTCCCTTCCAACCCTAATGATTCTATGATACTGGTCGGGATGCAATATATTGGTGACTTCCCTTGGCTCAGCTGAATTGAGGAAGACCCCCGTATCAATATGCAAGCCCATGCACACATCACAAGTCAGTGTAAGCATATAAAGCTCACCTCAACTGCAAACAGAGAAGAAAGATGTGATAACTTTTTTTCTGCTTGTTTAAGAGTGGAAATATAATAAAATTTTGTCAGCAGGTGGACAAGTGTGACTATTAATGTTTGAAGAGTGCATTTTGTTTAATTTAGAGATGAATGGCTTTAAATATTTTTTTACCTACCTGCCTTCTTCCTCTCTCCATCCCCTGAAACGCTTCTGCAAAAAAGGTGATATTTTCTGATTTCCCCTTGAATTCTTGTCTGCATTTCTGTCCTTGTCATCTCTTAGAGACTTAGAAAATTTACTGTCTTCTGGAAAAGAAAAAACATATTATTTTTATTCACTTTAATGCAAGCACTTTGTGTTTGAGGCAACTGAATACCGTGTCACTTGTAAAGCTCAGCTTCTCCTTTGGCATGGAGAGTTGCTCCATTAAGTTGTTTTGCTCTCTGGGAGCTCTGTTGACAGCTACCCTTCTTCTTGGGTGCTGACTCTGATGAAGAGTTAATCTTCCTCCTTTCTCCTATTCAATATTTCCCCTGCTTGATGGACAGATTTGCTCTCAAGATTTATAATGAGCAGTGGCACCTTTCAGCTGCATGTGACTAATATTGAACCTGGCCTGGGTTGGGAATAACTCAAGAGAGACTGCAAGCAGTCTTTACCCTCTGATGGCTCTTGGGTGACATCTGTGATGTGACTCCCACTCTTAACAGCCACATCTCAAAACCTGACCTTACAGCTCACAGTAATCCCTATTGATGTGTTCAGTCATGAGGCTGGGAATTGTATGTAGAGACTGAATTACCCTTTGCCTTGGGAGAGAGCAGCTCCAAAGCCTGCATGAACTGCAGTGACATATGGAGTGAAATGGTGAAACTTTACAGGCTGCTGTATTTGCCTGGTGGACAGTGAGCATCTGTCACCAGTGTGATGTATCCAGCCACGTGTATAAGCATAAACTGCAAAGAAGTTTTAACTTTTATTCTTTGCAGTTTACTTCATTCAGAAATCACAGCTATTCAGTATATTGGTATTTAACAGTCTTGGTGGATTGCCTTTGAACTAGCATATACCAGAAATGCCATGGAGACCAACAGACTTGTAAGACATGAAGCATAGTAAGTCACCTCTGCTTTTTCTTTTTTCTTTTGAATGCAAGAATGAAGGAAATTTGGATAGATGCAACAATTTAGTTTACAGGAAAGTCTATTAGAGACCAACAGAGGTCCTTACTCATATATATATATATACACATATATATATACACACACATATACATATATATAAAAATCTCCTAGGATCCTAGAATTGTTAGGGTTGGAAGGGACCTCAAGGATCATCTAGTTCCAACCCCTCTGCCATGGGCAGCGACATCTCACAATAGATCAGGTTGCCCCAGAGCTACATCCAGCCTGGCTTTAAAAACCTCCAGGGATGGGGCTTCTGCCACCTCCCTGGGCAACCTGTTCCAGTGTCTCACCACCCTCATGGTGAAGAACTTCTTCCTAACATCCAATCTGAATCTACCCATTTCTAGTTTTTTCCATTCCCCCTAATCCTATCATTATCTGACACCCTAAAAAGTCCCTCCCCGGCTTTCTTGTTATCCCCCTTCAGATATTGGAAGGCCACACTAAGGTCTCCTTAAACCCTGGAATGTGTTGTCCAGGGAGGTGGTCGAGGCCCCGTCCCTGGGGGTGTTTAAGAGCAGGCTGGATGAGGCTCTGTCCAGCCTGATCTAGTGTGGGGTGTCCCTGCCATGGCAGGGGGGTTGGAACTAGATGATCCTTGTGGTCCCTTCCAACCCTGAATGAAACTATGAAACTATGAAATATGTCCTGAGCTTCATGCTTCTTCCAAACCAGTGTGTACAATTTTTGTGCCTTTTGAAGGTCTCAACCAATTCAGGCTCAAGGAGACATCAGTCTCTCAAATGTACATGACTGCTGAGTATTCTTTTGTTTAACTGTCAAAGAAACCATGTAGCTGTTTGAAATGATGTGAGAAATCATTTTGCCTAAGTGACAGTGTCATCACATTCTCTCTTTTATCTGGAGTGCTCTGAAAAGTTGCAGTGTAGTGATTTATGAAAATAATTTTGTCCTCTTTCTGATTAATTTTATTCCTGTAGATTTTTTTTTTCCCAGTATTGAGTTATGTAACCTCTTTTATCTTTTGATTCACATTCCTCTCTAGCTGCATCAGGTTTGTGGGGCTTTAATTACACATGACTTGTAATTCCTGTTTTTCTAAATGGAAGTCTGTAATTGTTATATCAGCCAGTCATACTGTCTAAAATAGTGTATCAGATGCTGATCTGGCTTTACTTGAGATACCTTTCTTTGTTCTTTTGAAAGTGAATAACTATTTTTTTTCCCTGCTTGAATGATTTCCTTTTAATGCTTTCTTCATATAAGGTGCATCTGTTCTTTTTGTCTGCATCTTCCTCCAGACTCAGAGGTTATAAGGCTTTTCCTCTTCCCACAACCAGTGTTTGGAAATCATGGGGTGTTTTTTGCTTCTCTATTAGTTGGACCAAACAAAGCTTAGCTCTTATTCTTCGCTACCACATTGTACTGATGTATGTTCCTAACATTTCAGAATAGACTAAAAATTAATTGGGGTACAGCCCTTCACTAAGGTTTCCAAGGCAGCCACTGTTGCTTGGCTTCTTTCATTGAAAATTCTGCACAGTGTTAAAACAAATATGATTTGTTTACCTTCTGAAAAACCAATCTCTTTTCATGCACTTTTCCTAGTTCAGTATGTGAAAACTTTGTCCCCACAATCACCAGCTACTCTAAAATCCTCAGGAATGTTTTCTTAGCTCTCCCATGATGCCCAGGCTTGTTCTTACAATCTGCCAAAAGGTCTGCCACTCTTATCATTGCTACTAAATAATTTCTGTGCCCGTGGAAAGAACATGAATAGAACTGTGTCTGATCTCCAGTCCAGAATGACCTAATTTGTGCAGTCTTTCAGCACCTGCTGCAGGGCTTGTGCCCCCCTGTCATCTGAGAGAAGATACATTGGAGCAGAAGTGATGCATGAGCAAAAGTTACTTAAAAATACAAACCAGAAGCTTGCTCATTAGCAAATGCCATGTGGCGAAGTTATGGTTCAGCTAAACAAACCCTTTAAATCAATCTCTGCTTCTCTTTCACCAGAGCCTAATCTCTGCTCCACTGCCAGATTGCAACTTTATCGTATCGGTAGGACGTAGCCTGATGCTATAAACTATATCTAAATATGCATTGAATAGTTACACATTCCCAAGTGCCAGAGCCAAATGAGAGTTATTACTGATTCTGTTTTACATTCTAAATAGATCTGAATCATCATTTGCTTCAAATGTAAGGTTGGTGGAAAACCTATCACAAAGTGAAATGCAGTCGTAAAGTCTCACTCTTGTGCCAACATGGACACAGCTGGCAGAACAGAGGGAATGGGAGGTGGGAATAAGGGGAGTGTGGGTAAGCCAGAGTAATGACCCCTGGTGCGGCTGTCAGGAAGAACTGAACCACAGAGCGCTCAGCACTGATGGCTCAGAGTGATAAACCAAATGGTGGGTGACAGGAAAGTAGGTGAGGTGCTGGGAGTGGGGAGAGTCAAATAGAAGTGCCTGCTGAGCCTCAGCTCTTCCTCCTTGACAAATTGTTTAATCTCTCTGGGTGGGATTTGTCTCATCTAACTTTAGTGATTGAACGTAAGTGCTTAGCTACCCATGAATTTTGTGTTATACATGTACTGAGAGGAAATGTATGCCGAAAGAAAGAAGGAGCAGGTAGGGAGAAGTTGTCCTGTCAGGTTACACTGCTGGAGATAAAAGCAATAGCACAGTGGAAGCTCTCTGACATCAGTGGGGGGCTTTGCATTTATTTTCATAGATTTTTGGGATAAGACTGAAGGTTTTCAGCTTTGGGCACTCTTCTATTCCTGGGTATGGCAGGTGTAAAGCTCTGACACAGCACCTGACAAAGGGTTGTAGCTTGCCAAAGGTTTGATAAGGATCAGCTTGGTGCCTCATGGTGATTAACTGATGCCTCATCATCCTGACCCTTAACCAGCTTCTGCTGTGGGCTTGTGCCTCCAACTAATTGTAATGACCACAGTGCATTCCTGAATGGGGAATAAATGAAGCCCAGCCTGAGAACTATTTTGAGCTGATTTCTCTCAGAGTAAGGAGTTTTTTCAATCCTGAACCCTCTCCTTACAGTGGGGTGTAATCTAAGGATGCTTCCACAATTTGAATAAGCTCTCATTTACCTTTTGGTGAGTGTACTTATTCTGGGGATATCCTCAAGTGAACCCTCACATTGTCTTGGATGAGTGTATGTTTTGGGTACTCTTGAGTGGGAGGTTTTCCCTGTACGAATGACCATGTACGCTTTTTGGTTCTTCTTTCCAGATAGAATAATCCTTAAAGCTTAGGTACTAGTTGTGTGGTAGTATATTTCTGCTTGACATCTAACCATGCAATTTAGCTTTGCTAGAAGGAGTAATTTTGCTGGAAGCAGTGAATTTTCTTAGAGTAAATCTGCATTTTGGGCAACTGTTGCTGTCTGTGTTGAGGGTGCCTCCACTAAGAAACATTGGGCAAATCTGTCCAGGCAGAGCTTTCTTTAGCTGTGTGAAATTAATTTTTAAGGTCCATTTCTAGAGTGGCTTTTCTATCCTCTGCACTGCCATGGTGGCTCAAAGGGCTGAAAGCGGTACGTGAAGGTTTCTGTCTCTCAGCAATATGTGTTTGTGGCAGTCAGCAAAGAATCTTCTTAGCCATTCTATTGGGAAACAAGTCTGCTTTTCTTCCTGTCCAGCCCAGCAAAAGAGATTAGATGAGCCACCATCTGAGAACATGTTAAACATGTGTCAAACCAGACCTGAGAACAAGCCTGAAGCATGTCTCTGGATGATGAGGTTCCTGGCTTGGCAACTAGTAGGAAAGCAAGCTGCCAAGCTTGGACACATTTTGAAGTGTGACAATTAGTGGCATGATCTATCTGTCAAATCCTGAGATATAAAACCCACTACTGATGTCAAAAGTGAATCACACATGAAAGCCAGTGATGAGGTATTCCTCTGTGGTACTGAACATGTAGGTGTATGTATCCACATATGCATTTTTATGAACTTATATAAATAAGTGTGGAGGTTTTGTCTGTGACGTGATACTGGAACAGGTTGGTGAGACGCTGGAACAGGTTGTCCAGGCGGGTGGCAGAAGCCCCATCTCTGGAGGTTTCTAAGGCCAGGCTGAATGTGGCTGTGAACAACCTGATCTAGTGTGAGGTGTCCCTGCCCATGGTAGGGGTCTTGGAACTAGATGATCCTTGAGGTCCCTTCCCACCCTGACAATTCTATGATTCTATGACCTTTTACTCATGCAGACCAAATCTTTGCTCTGAGAGCTAGGAGAAATGTTCCAGGTAATAGTTTAAATTACTAAGTTTTATTTCTGAGAAAAAAATATTTTATTTTTTTCTCTAAAGGCAGATCAAACATTTTGCACAAAGTCTTATTTTATGGGGAAAAAAAAATCCCTCCTGTATTTGTCAAGGCTGAAAAATTGCTTGGAAACATTTTATCTGCAAGGGTGTCTCTACGCTGAGGGAAGCGTGGGAGAAGTAAGAGAGAGCAACAATAAAACAGATGCCATAGAGAAATCTTTTGACAAAGGCCTCTGAAAGGTTTTACCTTCACTGAAGTGCAGAACTAGGAAAAACTCTTAAACATTCAAACTCCCCACCTTTAAAATAGACCAGTTATCCTGCAAGAATATCAACATTAAAGACTTCCACTGGGTTTTTCAGGTAGCACATTGTATTTCCAAATGCACTGATCATCTTGCTTGCAAGTCAGCAGTTGAAGATGGCTGCAGAGGAATCATACAATCAACTAAGTTGGAAAAGACCTCAGAGATCATCAAGTCCAATCTATTACCTAATACCTAACACCTCATGACAACTAAACCATGGCTTGAAGTGCCATGTCCAATCCCCTCTTGAACACCTCCAGGGGTGGTGACTCCACCACCTCCCTAGGCAGCACATTCCAATGGCCAATCACTCTTTCTGTGAAGAACTTTCTCCTCACCTTGAGCCTAAACCTTCCCAGGCATAGCTTGAGACTGTGTCCTCTCGTTCTGGTGCTGGTTGCCTGGGAGAAGAGACCAACCCCCACCTGGCTACAACTTCCCTTCAGATAGTTGCAGAGAGCAATAAGGTCTCCCCTGAGCCTCCTCTTCTCCAGGCTAAAAAAACCTCAGCTCCCTCAGCCTCTCCCCACAGCATTTGTGCTTAAGGCCTTTCACCAGCCTCATTGCCTTTCTCTGGACACATTCAAGTATCTCAAAATGATGCTAGGAAGGGATGCATCTTTTCATCAAGTACTGGTAAGATCACTGTCATGTTCAGACAGATTATATAATGTAGAAGCATTTTGAGATTAACACAGTTAATCTCAGTACCAGTCCTCACTTGCTGAGCTATTAGGATTTCGTTTTCAGTTCACTGGATGCTGGTTTGTGATGGTGGTTTGCCATGTATATGTGTGTTTGGTTTGTTTGTTTGTGAACCAATACAAAGCAGACAGTATGCAGAATACCGCAGTACCCAGGAAGTCCTGTTCTGAATACATAAAAAGCCAGGAAGATTGCCCCACATTGAGATCTCTGGGACTTATTTGCCTGTTTCTGGTTTGAAGGGCTGTTTAGAGCGAATATGGATTGGATGTCAGGATGGGGCACCTGGGAGAGACCTGTGATGAGGGGCTGGGGCATGGATGGATAGTTAGAAAGCAAATAATGCACAAGTTCTAAACTGGCAATGTGCCTCCCAGAAAGGATGTGGCTGCCTATTTCTGTTGCCTGCAGCACTTCAATGAAAGCTAAATTGGAGAAACTTACCTCTCATGCTTATGACTTTCACCAAGGATTCCTAAATATTAGTGTGGGAGGTAGAAAAAATAACTTTTCACTAACATATTGTAATGATAGTTATTCCCTCCAGTACTTCTAAGGCAAGAAACTGTTTCTCATTCCTGTGCTCTTCTACAGGTTATCATACCAGTGATGAGTATTAAAAAACCTACCTCTCTTATTTAGGAAGAACAAGTAAAGGCTCTGCTAGTTCAACATTTAAAAGAGAAAGTTGCTATGTACTGGAATTAAAAATGAGAAATTTATCAGAAGAGGAAGATTGTTCAGCAGAAAGTATTGTCTTTATGACCTATAGTGGTGGATTTTTCTTACTTAAAAAAACAGCTGATAAACTGGTTAGACCTTTTGGAAAAGGGATTACTGGTTGTCATTGACAAATGCCTCATACTTATTTGGGAGGCAAAAGTGGAAGCCACTGAGCGGCTTTCTAACTGCACACTAGAAGGATGTGATCACTCTCTACCTTTGCCTGTAATAGAAACTCTGGGAGTTTGGCAGAATGAAGCTGATTCTCCTCTTGGCTGGAGATTTTGTCTCCCACCTGTGATACTCACAAGCTAGTATCACAGAGGGCCTAAATCAGTGTGCTTCTACATCTGATGCACAAAAGAAGTTAACAAGTTGGGCAACTTCACAAGCTTGGTGGTTTCAAAGGACAAACCTGAATGCCTCATGAGCACTTAATACAGACAGATTTGATGTACCCCCAGTTAGACCCATTTGGCACTGGATCTATGTCTCAGTGTGCTTGGGATCTCTCTACTACTACACTCTCTACTACTACTTAGTTCATTGGAAATGGTAGCAAAACCCCATGGGTGAGTGGATGATGACACTCACCTAAACTACTAAATGCATCTAACTAGCACTCATTTTATCTATATGAAATGACTTCTTATATTTGGAAGGGCTCTAAGTTCCTAACTCCCCCAGCCTTGCACCTTTGAACAGAATTGTGCAGCCCTAGGGTGCTTGTAGGCTGAGTAGGAAGGTCATCTCTTGGACACTGAAGTCCAGTCAAAGGGTTCAGAATGCTTAGTCTCCTGTGTGTGGTATCATGGCTTGAGTTTGTTAGGGGATTGAAGAGAAACAGCCTTGCCCTCATTCCCATTTCTGATCAGTCTTTTCTCATTCTCTCTCTAAGATCCTGACAAAGTACAAAGTAGTTAATCTTCAAGTGGAGCCTTCAATGAGCTGCCTGTGCCACTTCTCTTGCCCTCATCTGATAAAAGTATGAAATCTGTTATGCTTCATTGTAGGCAAAATGTTTCACAATCTTGGGCCTAATTCCAACCCGATACCAATCTTCAGAAGGGCAGCCAAGGTCAGGTTTTAATTTAGGTCTGGACTCGTAGCCTGCTGGGAGAAACAAAATGGCAGTGATCTTGATATTTGAATACAGAGTGCATCAAGAGTAAGTCTGACCACCCATGAGGGAGAGACCGTGTGGAGTAAGATCTGCTCCTAAGGAGAAGTCCATTCCCTGCAGATTTTGTAGTCTCTTTTGTCTCTATGGTGACAACAGGCATGTTCAGGTCCAAACCTGAGTTTCTCATGTGCATTCTTTGTGGAAGCTCTGTCCTTCTCATGGCAGGTACAGCTTATCCATAGGGTAGTAAATTGAATTTTCATCTTCCTGAGAAGTGTTGAGCCAGCTCTGGATGCATAGAGATTGCTGGCCAAAATCCTATTGACATTACTGGGGATGCTTGATAACTTGTGCTGTGGTAAGCGCTTAAACCTTGATGTTCTATAGATCTAGGCTTAAACTGATACCATCGTGAGACGTTAATAACAAGGTTCTGTCTATTAAGTCATCAGTCAGTTCTGGGGCTGTCAAAGCCCACAGTATGGGAAAATTGCTGCCTGTCAAATAGAAAAAAACTACAGAAAGTGGAAGCTGAGCAACTCAACAGCTTTTGAAGTCATTGCATTGATGGTGCTGTAGATACCTGGTAAAGATAGGGATTTTTTTTGTCTGTTTTAAAGAAAAGACTTTTTTATTCCCACAAATCCCTTGTTTGGGTGGAGGTTCATGGAATGGATGGAAAATAAAACCCTGACAAAAGCTAATCAAATAAATAAAACAAATCCTAATAAACCTAACAATAGCAAGCCTTAGTTGGCAACCTATATCACTGGTTACAATTGGGACTGTGCTTCTTGAAACCCATACCAAGTATCTTTTCAGGTGGTTAAGGCCTTGATCATTTGTCCTCAGCTGTACTCTGTTCTGCCAATGCATTTTGGAAACGATTTGTCATGTTTTGCTTGGGTGGGGACTCTTCATCTAGAGACAAGGGCAAAGGTATTGGTACGAGGATGCCTGGCTCGTGTAGCTAACAAGATTGCTGTTAGTCCAAAGCAGTGTCTTACATGGCTTCCATCAAATGTGACAGGGCAATGTTTCTTACAAGTGAATCAGCAGTCCTGCTAGATGTCAAAGGCAGAGATGCCACTGTTCTGTCTGCCTTTAAATCTTTGCTTTCATGTCTAGCCTATCTTGTGAAGATACTGGTCTTAAGTTTAACTTCAGAATCAGCAGAAAGCAGCCATTTTCCATTCACATAGAGGCACAATGAGTGATTGGAATAGGTATAAAAATCACTTTCTGCTTTATGATGTGTGGATTAATGAAAGTATTAAACCATTCTAAATGATAGATAAGGAAATTATTTCCACTGTAGCTTGAAAGAAATAAAACTGTTCTGTCTTAAATTTAAGGGGTTTAAAACTTTGCAAACTCATCAAAAGTCTATGGGTAACAAAGAGGGGCCAGTTTATAACCATTTATGAATTACCCTAATTTTTTAACATTCATCATCTTTCTGCTTCATTACTGTTAGTGTTTCCCATAAGTTTTGAGAAACAAACTTATTTCTCTAGAAAAGAAGAGTAAATACAGGTCAGGCTAATATGCTTTTATGGGCAGTGCTGGGATTTTCCCATTTTATTGCTACTCTATGCTATTAATTTTATATCATTGACATTGTTGTCTTCATTGTTCATGTCTCACAGGCTTGAAAAGAATTATTTACCATGTTCAGAGGCTCAAGCTGAAACTGAAGTGAGATGAAATTCAAATGTGGTTCAGTCAGTACTGTACAGTATACATAGTACAAGTGCTATGACTTCTCTGGTTTGAAGCCATTGCCCCTTGTCCTGTCACTACAAGCCTTTGTAAACAGTTTCTCTCCATCCTTCTTGTAGGCTCCCTTCAGGTACTGGAAGGCTGCCACCAGGTCTTCACAGAGCCACCTCTTCTCCAGGCTGAACAGCCCCAGCTCCCTCATCCTTTCATTATAGTGGAGGTGCTCCACCCCCTGATCATTTTCATGACCCTCCTCTGGACCCTCTCCATCAGGTCCATGCCCTTCCTATATTGAAGGCTCCAGACCTGTACACAGTATTCCAGGTGAAGTCTCACCAGAGCAGAGTAAAGTGACAGAATCACCTCTCTGGATCTGCTTGCAATGCATCTTTTGATGTAGTCAAGTATGCGATCAGCTTTCTGGGTTGCAAGCTCACACTGTCTGCTCATGTCCAGCTTCTCATCCATCAGCACCCCCAAGTCCTTTTCCACAGGGCTGCTTTTCATCACCTCATCCTAGTCTGTATTGATAGTGAGGATTGTTTCGACTGAACTGTTTCTGGCTTTATATATGGAGCAGAGTGAAGTTCTTTTTGTTTTCATGTTTAGCTATGACTGTGGCTGGCTGTGGCTTGTGTGTGAATGAGTTTGCACCAGAACATGTGCAACCAGAGTGTGCCTTTGGATGGGTGTGTGGTCACTTGTGTAGTTATCACAGTATTGCAAAGGCTGGAAGAGACCTCCAGGATCATCAAGTCCAACCTGTCACCACAGACCTCATGACTACCAAACCATGGCTTCAAGTGCCATGTCCAATCCCTTTTTGACCACCTCCCTGGGCAACCCATTCCAATGGCTAACAACTCTCTCTGTGAAGAATTTTCTCCTCACCTGGCACAGTTTGAGACTGTGCTGTGGCCAAAGTGCAGCACCTGGGACTTGGACTTGTTGAATGCCATCCCATTGGACTCCGCCCATCTGTCCAGTCAGTCGAGGTCCCTCTGCAGAGCCTTTCTACCCTCTAACTGACTAACATCTGCTCCTGACATGGTGTCATCTGCAAATTTGCTGATGACTGACTCAATCCCCTCATCCACACCATCAATGAAGATGTTAAAGAGGATGGGGCCCAGCACTGATCCCTGGAGGACACCACTGGTGCCTGGCCGCCAGCTGGATGTGGCACCATTCACCACCACTCTCTGGGCTCGGCCATCCAGCCAGTTCCTAACCCAGCACAGAGTGTTGCGGTCCAAGCCACGAGCTGACAGCTTAGCCAGCAGTTTGCTGTGGGGGACGGTATCAAAGGCCCTCCTGAAGTCCAGGTAGACCACATCCACAGGCCTCTCCACATCCACCAGATGGGTCACCTGATCATAGAAGGAGATCAGGTTCGTCAGGCAGGACCTGCCCCTCCTAAATCCATGTTGGCTGGACCTGAGCCCTTGGCTGTCCTTCAGGTGTGCAGTTATTGCCACCAGGATAATCTGCTCCATCATTTTCCCTGGCACTGAGGTCAGGCTGACTGGCCTGTAGTTTCCAGGTTCCACCATCTGACCCTTCTTGTGGATGGGGACCACATTGGCCAGTTTCCAGTCACCTGGGACCTCACCAGTGAGCCAGGACTGGAGTTGTCTGTATTCAGTTGTACATGTCTTGTGAATGTATGATCTTGGCTGTATCTATATACTTGTATGAGTGTTTGCATGGGGGTATAGTTTTGTGTATTTTGACATGTGAATTCAAAGAGAACGATGTGCTCTGTGGAAGTGACAGCAAAACTATTCATGCATACATTGTGCAAAAAAAAGGTTTGTTTGAACGTGGTAATTGCCAACAGAAGCTCTCACAATATTGAGTAGCATTAGATCATAAATGATCGTCTTGAAAAACACCTGGAAAACAGTAGACATTGGTATCTGCAGTTTGTCTTACTGTCTTAAACTCAGTCCTAAATAGGTAATAGGGTGTTCTTAACCTGGTGTGCTGGATAATGACTGGTAGAATGTGCTCATTATTGTAGAAAAAGAAAGCACCTGATTTAAAAAGAGGCTGATAGCTCACATGGGGAAGAAGTCGTGACTCCGGTGGACAAATAGACTAGAACTGTAAGGCGAGGTGATAGGAGCAAGAAGCCAAGGTTCCTTCAGTGGAAGTGATTTCCCAAGAAACCTTCCTCAGCTCCTTCCTGCCTTACCAAACCCCTTACTCTGTCAAGCCTTTTTGAAAAGCAAAAGCCTCTTGACCTTATAAATCCAGACTCGGAATCATAACTTCGTATTATTCAAAGTACTAGTTATGTAAAACTGCAGACTCATCTCCTGGGCAGTGCATCCTCTTCATGATGCAGGCTCTTGTGAATTTTAATAATGCAAGAAACAAAAGAAAGCAGAAAAAAATAACTTTAGCTTTCAAGTCCCATGTCCTTCATAACATAGAACTGAATTTCGCCTACCAAATCTTGTCTGTATAATTAGCAATGGAATCAGGAAGCAAACCTGCAGTACTATCTTCAAGACAGCTAGAATGACAAAAGGGTTTTATGTCATGGAAAATCTGCCGTATCTCCTTGAATCCTTAGTTCAGAAGATCATTCTGGAAATAAAGAAGAAGGGAGGAGGAAATAGCCATGTATAAACTGCAATGATGGAGACAACTCTCTAGCTCAGTCCTGTCCCCCCTATAACGTAATGATTATAGGGAGACCTTATTGCTCTCTATAACTACCTGAAGGGAGGTTGTAGATGGGTGCGGGTTGGTCTCTTCTCCCAGGCATCTTGTGACAGAATAGGACGCAGTCTTAAACTGCGCCAGGGGAAGTTTAGACTCAAGGTGAGGAGAAAGTTCTTCACAGAAAGAGTTGTTGGCCATTGGAATGTGCTTCCCAGGGAGGTGGTGGAGTCACCATCCCTGCAGGTGTTCAAAAAGGGATTGGATGTGGCACTTGAAGCCACGGCTTAGTCATGAGGAGTTGGGTGACAGGTTGGACTTGATAGTCTTTGAGGTCTGTTTCAACCTTATTGATTCTATGATTTCCTGGTGTTACAATGGTAACAGCACTGGGCCAAATCATTAGACTATTACATGATAGTGATGTTTGACAAATGCTACACTAATCATGATAGTAGTGTCTCAAATTGTGACAGTTATGCTCTGTTGCCCAACTTGTCTAACATCTCCATGTGATGGATCCTGTCCTTCAACTGCTGCTTCCCATGGTGGAGGCTTCAGTTCATTTAAAAAAAAAATAAATATCAGTTTTATCTTCTGCTTTTCAGAGTCTTACCAGTAATCAATTAATAAAAGGGCTCCACTCAGCCTCCCATAGAGCAAGCAGATTCGCAGTCCGGCCCTGCTCACCCAGTTACATCAGCCTTCATTATTTTAGTGATCAGATGTCTCTTGAGAAAATCCCGTGGAGTTCATTAAGCGTATTATAACATCCAGTTTGCTGTGCTTATTGAATGCCATGGGGATAAGTGAGGGTGATTTTGACTTCATTAAATAGTTATACACGAGATACTACTTGAATGTGCTGAAAAAAAATAATTAATTATCTTTTCCCTACTTCAGATTTTTAAATTAAGTATGGCTCTATACTTCAAATCTGGCATAATTTAGAAGCTTTTTGCAGGCAGAGCTGGTATTAATTTAGGTGATCCTCTGCTGACAAGATACACCGACTGGCCTGGCAAATGAGTATGATGTGTATTTCTAGAGTAACTGTATGGGTCATGGCATTTCTGAGCAGGTCACAGCACTGGGAGGGCAGCAAAGCAGAGCTACATGTAACTGCTGTCACATTAACCTGTGAATAGAATAAATTAACCAGGTTGGAAGACAAACCTATTACCCAACACTATCTAATCTCTATCTAATCAACTAAACCATGGTACCAAGTGCGCCATCCAGTCTCTTCCTAAACACCTCCACTGATGGTGACTCCACCACCTCCCTTGCCAGCCCATTCCAATGGCCAATCTCTCTTTCTATGAAGAACTTCTTCTGAACATCCAGCCCATGTCTCCCCTGGTGCAACTTGAGACTGCGTCCTCTTGTTCTGGTGCTGGTTGTCTGGGGGAAAAGACCAGCCCCCACCTGGCTACAACCTCCCTTCAGGGAGTTGTAGACGGCAATAAGGTCTCCCCTGAGCCTCCTCTTCTCCAGGCTAAGCAGCCCCAGCTCCCTCAGCCTCTCCTCACTGGGCTTGTGCTCCAAACTCCTCCCCAGCTTTGTTGCCCTTCTCTGGATGCGTTCCAGCAACTCAACATCTTTCCTAAACTGAGGAGCCCAGAACTGGACACAGTACTTGAGGTATGGCCTAACCAGTGAAATACTAGTCATACAGGAAACAGGATGAAGCTGCAATTTCTTCTTGGTTAAGAGGCAATGCCTTTACAAAACCTCCTGCAAGGAAGAAAATTTAAGTGAATGTTTTGGTAAAGTTCCTGTTATTAAAAAAAAAAAAAGGGGGGGGGGGAGGGGAGAAAGACAAAACAATCCAACCAAATCAAAACCAAACACACCCCACACACCCCCATTATTATTATATACCAATTCAAGATCACTTTCAGTGAAAGTAAAACCTCAGGGGATGTGGTAAAATGGTTAATGAGGTAAAATGGTTGGCCACGTGTGCCCTGGTGACTAAGAAAGCCAGTGACATCCTACCTTGTATTAGAAATGCTGTGTCCAGCAGGAGTAGGGAGGTGATTGTCTCCTTTTACTCAGCTCTGGTGAGGCCACACCTTGAGTATTGTGTCCAGTTTTGGGCACCTCAATAAAAGAGAGAGATGGAGGTGCTGGAGACAGTGCAGAGGAGGGCAATGAAGCTGGGGAAGGTCCTGGAGAATAAATCTGATGAAGAGTGACTGAAGGAGCTGAGGCTGAGGGGAGACCTCATTGCTGTCTACAACTACCTGAAAGGACATTGTGGAGAGGCTGGTGTTCGTCTCTTCTCCCATGTAATTAATGATAGAACAAGAGAGGATGGCCTCAAGTTATGACTGGGTCAGTGTAGACTGGATTTTAAGGGGGGGTGTGGGGAATTCACAGCAAGAGTGGTCAGGCATTGGAATGTATTGCCCAGGGAGGTGGTTAAGTCACCAGCCCTGGATGTATTTAAAGGTGGTTTGGATGTGATGCTTGGGGATATGGTTTAGGGGTGAATTTTGCAGAATAGGCTTATGGGTTGGACTTGGTGATCCTGAGGGTCTTTTCCAACTTGAATGTTTCTTTGATTCTCTAAATATATAAACCAAACAAAGCTCTGTTCTAACAGAAGTGAAATATTCTGGTTATCTGTTAAGCAATTTGAAACAGAATGAGAGGATGTTTAGAAAAAATGCCATTTAAAACAAAAGAAAGCCTAAACCACAGGAATTGACCATTCAGAGCGATCCATGTACTTAAGATCTTAAAATCATTAGACATTTGCAATATGCTTCAGTTTTGCTGAAACTGATGTTTTAATCAGAAGTGTTTTCAGTGATGTAACTTCATGTGGCTTTCAGGTTTCATCAGAGCTAACACTTTTAGAAATGTGAGTTCAGTTAGCTTTGAGGAGGCAGACCTTCTGTTGTCCTTCCACCTCATCTTGTAACATGAGGTACCTTACTGTCAAGCTGAGCTCACAACACCAGAAGTTTGCTCAGTGCTCACATTGCATCAGAGAGTAGTGAGCAACTTTTTAAGCACCGCAGCAAGCTCTAGTATCTCTGCTTATGCAGAAAGCAATTTTATGTCCCCTTATGTGATATTGTGTGCTCAGATCCAGCCCAACCTAGCTATATTTTATGAAGATGTTCTCTTCTGTGCATTGGTCAGTAATTTTCCCCCCTGGGCTTGCTGTTTCTGAGTGGTCATTTATTTTTTTTTTTGTGGGTTTTGAGCAACATTTCTTCTCTGCCCAGAGTAAAGTGCGAGGTGTATATCTGCAATCTTGCTGGAGAATGATGTAGAGATAAAATGAACCTTTTATATCAGAGGTTTTGAGCCCAGGCTAAAATTATTTGTATGCTATGCTGGTCTCTTCTGAGTCTATTTGTTTGCTGACAGGGATGTTCATACTTTCCTAACTGTGGGTCATACTGACAGTTTTCCAGGCACCTTTAGGCTATAAATGATATTGAGAAATTACATCAGCTAATAGCCAGTGTGTTTTCTGAACCTGGGAGCTGCCCCACAGGCAATGATTGGTCTTGATCTTTTTATGAGCCCAGGGGATGGCATGGAAGGACACGTGTTGAACAGAGCACACTCTCAGTACCTTGATGGGTCTGATGTGACAAATTCATGTCTTCAATGTATTTTTGGATTCCAGTGCTTTCCCATGGAGATCAAGGGAAGCAAGAAGCAAGCTAATAACTTGTATCTTAAGAAAACTGTGCTCTGAGCCCACAGCTGTGGTCCTTCCTAAGAGTACAAGTTCCCCTAAGCCTTGTACTTTAGAGCAACGCTATCCTCTGAGTGACATTGGATCAGATCTCTGAGATTACACCTCTTAACCATTATTAATGTTTATTATATTCTACAGTGTGAAGTTGCTGCCTGTTGCCCACATTCTTTCTCAATTGTCCATTCAGTAGTAGAGCTGAGGGGAAGCTCCCATTTGAGATTCACCAGTGACTGTCACAGATCAGTGGCGTTTACCCAGGGAGATGTCAAATGGGGTCATGGAGGCGGAAGAAGTGGTTCTTTAGGCTAATTTCACAAGTTAACCTCAATAAATAATTTGCAGTTTATGGCCCTTGACCATCATGAATTAGCCTGTGCAAAAAATATCTTGCTGCAGGCATGGTGACACATTTGCACTAATGCTTGTACACTGCCTTCTTCCCACACCAGGTGAAATTCAACCCCTTTTTGGGAGCATTCTTTATTAACCTGACTTTGCTTAAATCCTCCAAAGACGTTTAGCTCAGGTTTAATATCATCACACTAGGACTTGATCTTTCATGCTTAGGACAGACATCTTTGCAACTATACACCATAGACATTACTCAACTGCAAACCTAGACAATTTCTTTACAGCTGAAATGAAAATAGGAGAAGTGCAGGTGTTTACATGGGCTGCTGTTATGAGCAAGGAGTTTTACTCCCTAGCTAGATTCTTTGACACTTTGACAGGTCACTTAGTCACAGATGTAGATGAATGTAATTACTCCCAGGAAGTGATTGCTGAAATTCTCTTATTGATATGCATGCTGGAGTACTGCTGAAATGGGTTCTTTTTCTCTTTTCCCTTGAAAAGATATTCCCCTGGGGTTTTGTATGCCTTCAGTCAACTTTTCAACCATTATAAAAGGGATGTGATGGAATATCTGATTTGGAGGAGGCTTAGCTGGGTGCAGGAAGAACTGGAGAATTTTTTGGTTTTGAAAGTAAACTAGAAAATGTTTCTTTTCTCCTCCATTCATATCCTGAATGTCACCTTGGTGCTGAGGGGAGGTCACTTTTGCTATCCCATTCCTACAAGCAAGAGCTCTACAAGGTGCTGGTGGGAACTAGCAGGGAATGTGTGACACACCTCTCATACACTGCTTCTGGGTCTAGTGTAGGAGCTGAGTGACTCACTATAGGCACAGCAAGATGCTCTGTGTGACTAAGTGTAGCAGCTCATCCTTTTTTTCTCTGGGGGACCTTTTTTCAGTATCATGGCCAAAATAATTAAAGGTCATACCAGCCTTGCTGAATATAACATTGCTGATTATTTTATAAACCACCACTGAGAGTGTCAGAGGAAGAATGTGTTAGGAGCATGAAACTGGTGACCTGTAGATCCAGAGTGGGTGTGTGGCAACTCAGAGCTATGAGAAGGCTGGGAAAAGCGCAGCTGAAATAGCAGACAGTAAGCTGGGCCTGAGGGAAACACAGAGGTGTGAAAATTAATTACTACAGCTTGGTTCATTCGTGTCTTTCAAGGAGTCATCACGCAGTTGAATACAGGCTCCCCTCATTAATCCTAAAGGGGTTTCAGTGGAACAGCACCATTTGCCTATTCCCTATCTTCACATATTACTGCTGAGTTTAACCCAGGTGACACCAGCAAGGAAGCAAATTTGAAGAGTCCAGCTCATTTCTGTAACAGTATCCAGAATTACTAAAGATAATACTCTCCATTAAAGGATCCACCAGCCATGGCCAGTGGAATGAAAAATCGTGCTGATCCAAACTGGAGTAGACTTCAGCTGGCTGATATGAAGATGGCAGTTCTGCAGTACTGAAAGTAGTTAATGATATCTGTTGGTTTTTGTTTGTTTTTAATCAGTAGGAAAAGATTTCACAGATTTTGATCCTGAGACTCATAATGATGTAATTCCAGGTAAAAATAGTAATTCAAAAGAAAATGTCTCTCTTTGTTTTAACTCCTAGCTCTGCAGAGTGCTGCTAGAGCAAATCCTGCAGGGTGCTCGGTAGCTCTCATCAGTGGTGCTAAGCACATCTTACTAAATCAGAAATCCAATGGGGCTTTTCCAGCATTTGAAGTTGTTCTGTGCTTCTCTGCATGTAATTGCTTTTATAAAGAAGAATCAGCATATTGAAATGTGCTCAAGCCCACTTGTCAGCCTCTGAAGCAAAATGAAAAGAAAATAAATCCTGATTGAAAGTCTGACTTGATGCTCAGCCCTCAACTCTTTAATGTTGATGAAAAGATTGATTGGCATGGCAGGGTGTGATGCTCACTCTGCAAGTTTAAGTACTGCAGGGTGACCCAGTAGCACTCAAACCTAGCCCTGCTCTGGTGTGCAAGACGTTCTGATGCTCTCATCTGAAGCTACACTTACTTCTTTGTGGGTTTAGAACTAAAATATGGTGGAAGCTGGAGAGCTATTGCAGAGATGGTGACAGACCTGCAGCAAAGACTACAGTAGATAGCATGGAACTCCCTCTCTCTCTTTCACAAATTATTCTGGTTTAAAACTAAACAAATCCTGACTGAACCCACGCTCTTGTAATAACAGACTGTTTTATGGGGCCAATCCTCTGATCTGAGTGCTGCTTTTTTGATGGTTTGGTTTCTAGCACCCTTTTGATAGATTAAGATTATAAAGGTTTCCAAATGCTAGGACTTTTGAAGATGTCCTGACATGAGCATTCCAAAACAGAGAAGGGCTATGAGGATGATCAGAAGGCTGGAGTACCTCTCCTATGAGGACAGACTAAAAGAGTTGGGACTGTTTAGTCTGGAGAAGAGAAGGCTCCGAGGTGACCTAATTGTGGCCTTCCAGTATCTGAAGGGGGCCTACAGGAAGGCTGGGGAGGGACTTCTCAGGATCTCAGGTAGTGATAGGACTAGGGGGAATGGAATGAAGCTGGAGGTGGGGAGATTCGGGCTGGAAGTGAGGAGGAAGTTCTTCATCATGAGAGTGGTGAAGCCCTGGAATGGGTTGTCCAGGGAGGTGGTTGAGGCCCCATCCCTGGAGGTGTTTAAGAGCAGGCTGGATGAGGCTCTGGCCAGCCTGATCTAGCGTGGAGTGTCCCTGCCCATGGCAGGGGCGTTGGAACTGGATGATCCTTGTGGTCTCTTCCAACCCTGACTGATACTACTGTGATGCTATAATAGAAGTCCTTGTGTTTATCTCTTTGGAGGGGATTTCCTTACAGAAAAGCTTGTGTTTAAGACTGACACTGAAGGCCATTGGGAGCATTTCTTCTCTTGGATTCTCCTAGTGTTTTTTCAGTTCCGAAACTTGTTTTTCCCAAATCCAGTTGGACTACAGTTGCACTGAAAGTTATTTTGATGTTTATGAAGCAATTGTGAACTGCCATGAGATTTACTGAAGACCGGAGGAAACTTTTTGTGTGTGTGTTTTACTACCCACAGACTTTGGACAAGCACCTTTGAGAGTGAAAGATGACAACTTGATTTGTAAATTCCAGTTATAGATTTTTCAGGAATCTATATTTTTTTTCTTTAGAATGTGTAAAAGGTCCTAAGAGAAGCTGTTGAGTTACGTGGGAGCTATCTTGGTCAGCTTGGAGTGGTAGTGCAGATGATGTGGCCAGCCTCATTCTCCTTCTGTCATGCCTACAGGAGAACATAATTTCCCCCCTCATACATCTGAAAAGTTTTTGTGCTTCTTGTCACAGTTCATTTAAAACAACCTCAACCATCCAACCCACAAACAACAAACCTACCAAAAAAACCAAAACAAAAAACCCCAAATGAACAAAACCAAACCAAAAAAAACCCAAACAACCAAAACCCCACACTAAAAAAAAACCCAAACAACCCAAAACAAACAAACCAAAGGACTTTGGACAAGGATGGGACTGTAAGTAATTGCTCACAAAATCTGCTGTTCTGACAGCTGGAGAGGTGCTTGAATACATGGCCTGAAGGAAGGGGACATGGGAGTGGAATGTATTACGGAGAGCACAGCTTCACAGAAGTGGTTGATGTGAAAGTTTTTCTTGGCTTCCCCTTGCTGAAGGGAGATGTGACAGTTCCCTTCTCTCTGCCCTTGAAGGTCCTCCACTGGCACTTCTGTCCTCAATATTTTCAGTTCATTCTGTTTTCATTACCCATCTGACTTTATCCTTTTCCCTGCTGGAAACCAAAGACTAGAAAGGTGACACTCACAAACACCTTTCGTCCCAGTCAGAGTATAAGTAGGGAAGGTGCCAGAGGTGGCAAACCAAGGCCAAACCACAACATGTTCTAGCCTCTGGCAGTGCTGTCAATTAGTTGGGAACAAAACAACCTGAGATAACCTTTGAAGAGGGTAGCATTTCTTTCCTGTGCATCTTTACTTTCCCTTACTGCTTGAGTACTTGGTCTATACCTGAAGTTATTTTTATGCAAATATTTGGCAGTGAGCACAACAGTTCTGGGCAGTCCTACCCTGACATATGATCTTATTTGAAATAAGATAGGATAAAAATTATTAGCAGAAGTGAAAGGCAATGTGTCAAAGACTGTTGTGATTCATAAGAGTGGTGTGAGTAGTAGTCAAAGTGATAGTAATCTCAATGACAATAGTAGTGGGAAAAGAGGAAAAAGGGAAACCTCTCACAGATTACAAATCCTTTCTGCTGTAACATAAATGATAGTAAAGATCCAGATTGAGTGAGGCCAGTGACTGCTAAGACCTTTATCCTGGTTTTGGCGGTATGCTAGCATATCTATCTCCATATACGAAGCAGAGCTTAAGGGTGGGAAAGGCACACACTGCCTTTCTTTGCGTTTCCCAGACCCACTAACCTGTGGTTTGGGAATTGTCTGAGCCAGAAACAGAATCTTCCCATTTAATAACCTTTTATAGATATTTATACTCTAAATGAGAAGTTGTGTAACATTTTGACATGTTCTGTGGAAAGGAGTTCCCAAGTTTAACTCTGAGCTATGCGCTAAAGCCCAGGCTGCTCTGGAAATTTCTTGTGATGCCCTCTGATTCTTACACTAGGAGAGGCAAAACCAATCCTTCCTTATTTTGCTCTGTGTGCTTTTGAAGGCATTTCCCTCATTCTGCCAGTTCTGAAGCATTCATTTTTTTCAGACACTAACTGTTTGTGGTTGACAAGAAATCACTAGGGGAATAATATTAAGAATATTATGTATTTGCCATGTCAACCAAGTAAGACTCCTTCCTCCAAATGTTGAGTTAAAGAATTAGTGAATTATAACTAGATCATGGCAATGAAAGTTTAAAAAAAAATCAACAAAAAATGAATGAAAAAGATCAATAGCAAGAAATCCTCCTCCACCACCATCCTCTCCTTTCATGCAGCACATATAGATTTCAGCAGCTACTATTATCTTCTGCTCTCTGATACATTCTTCTGCAATTTTTTATAGCTACAATTCCTTTTGTTGTTGGATGGTTGGTTCTGGGGTTTTTGCCTGTTTGGTTTTTCTATTTGGGCATTGGTGACAACAGTAAAAAAAATTAAGGTCCAAGTGAACTAACTTTGTATTTTTAAGAGAGTAGCTTTTATTAAACGGCAAAGTGCTGGGGTCTTGCCTTGGTGAATGAGGTACTGGTCATTCCCTTTTGAAAAGGATATGTCTGACTTAGAAGGGATTCAGATACAGCTGAGGAAAACACCAGGCACTGCAGAAGACTCCTTTGTGAAAAGGCATGAGAAGAATGTGATAGCTTGAAAAAGAGATGAGGAAAGAGAAGACAAGATAAAAGATCAAATAATGACTCATTGTGGTGGGTTGACCCTGGATGGACACCAGGTGCCCACCAAAGATGCTCTATTAACTCCCCTGCCTCAGATGAACAGGGGAGAGAAAGTGTAACAAAAGGCTTGTGGATCAGATAAGGATAGGAAGAGATCGCACAGCAGTTATTGTCATGGGGAAATCAGCCTAGACTCAAATCAGAGTAAGCTAATGAGAAAATAACCCAAAATCTTAAAATACCTTCTTCCCACCCCTCTCTTCTCCCTGCACTCAACATTATTCCTCACTTTTCTCTGTCTCCTTCTTCTGAATAACACAGATTGACAAGTAATGGGGTCAGTTCATCACATAATTTTTGCCACTTCCTCCTCAGAGGCAGGACTCCTCACGCTCTTCCCCTGGTCCAGCATGGGGTTCCCTCCATAAGACATATTCCTGGAGGAGCTTCTCCAGTACTGATCCTTCCCATAGGCTACAGTTCTTTATTGAACTGCTCCAGCATGTCTTTTCCATCCGGAACAGTCCTTCAGGAACAGACTACTCCAGAGTGAATCCCACTTGGGCTCACTAATCTTGCTAGAAAAGCTGCTCCAGAATGGGTTTGTCTCTCCATGGATCCATAAGTCCTGCTGGGAATCTGCTCCAGTATGGGCTTCCCATGGAGACACAGCCTCTTTTGGGCATCACCCTGCTCCAGTGTGGGATCCTCCACGGGCTGTAGGTGGATATCTGCTCCACCATTAACCTTTGTGTTCTGCAGGAAGACAGCCTGCCTGATCATGGGCTTCACCATGGGCTGCAGGGGAAACTGGCCTTGGCCAGTGATGGAGTCCATCTGTTGGACAGAAGGGAAGCTTTTAGTAACTGCTCACAGAAGCCCAGGCATGTTGAACCCAATACAATCATCTTGTTGCATGGCCATTCAGTTCAATTAGAAGCTGGGAAATTCAAATTTTGTTGAAATACTTTATAGCCCGAAGTGTGATAAGACTTCTGACCTCATCGCTGCAGGAAGCTGCTGAAGTCTAGACAGTATGAAACCTCAAGAAATAGATTGGCCTCTTACATGAAATACAAAAGTGATGGAACTAAATGTTAAACTACTATTTCTTTGCTAATGTTATTTTGGTGATTTGTGTCTTAAACCAGTATTCCATGCCATGTTCTCCTGTGTGAGGCATTGAGATGAGATGCAACTTGGATATAGACAGGAAATCATCACATATCTATTTGTAGAGGACTCTCACCACTTCCTTTCTTTGGTTTTGTTGTTGTGTCCTCTTGGGTAGTGAACCAGATTGTTGGCTTTGCCTTATTACAGTAATGTATTTTTACTTGGGAGTGGAGAGATGGGGAAAAGAGGACAAAAGCAATAATTTGGCAAGATGGTAGTGTGACTGACATGACTTGATGATCTTTGAGGTCTCTTTCAATCTAGGTGATTCTGGCCCCTGATCAAGTGCAAACACAAGCTGCTTCTGCCTTTTAGGCACAGCTGAATGTTGAGGTACTGATCCTCACCTACAGGGAGTAAAATTAGGAGGCCATCATGAGCCATGCCTCTATTGCTAAATCAAAGTGTGTCTGGGATGCTGTCAGAAAAGCTGGAAGGGGCTAGATGTCCTTATATATACCTGAGCACGTTTTTTGGTGTTGATGTGAACAGCTGTATGAGGTAGCTCTTTCTCCCTGTAATGTGTCGAGTCTTTAGTCTTTCAAGAGCAAATTGAGAAGCACTGAAGCACATCTCCAGCTGAAACAGTGGAGCTATACTGATGGTGTGCCACAGGATTAGGCTGCTCTCTCTTTTGCAGCAATGCAGTGGCCACTTGCTTACCTGTTGTGCAAATCCCCCTTTCCTCCTGTTCCCAGCAAGCCTTTTGAGCTGCCCCTGAATGCTTATGGATTTGTGGCTATGACATAGGAGACATAAACATAGGAGCTCTCATCTGACCATTCATTCTATCATTTCAAACATTTCCATTGCAATGCTTTGATCTCCAGTATAGCAAATCTCCCAGATGTTTAATAACAAGCCTGTGAGAAGTTTATGCAAGTCAGGAAAATATTAAAGGATCAGCTTCATTTTTAGTGTATCTAAATCCAGTCCACTTCAGCATTGACAAATTTATATTAAGTAAGCACTGATATAGGTCTTCAACTTTAAGTACATGTTTATAATCCACTGAAGTGGATTGAGATCAATAGGTTTGAGGAATGTGCTTAAAATGAAGAGTATACTTGAGTGCTTGTACAGTCAAGACCCTGGTAAAGAGCTCATCAAAGGTTTTCCTAGATGCAAAGTTGCACTGATATGGACTTGAAAGTGATTTGAAATTGATTGGATTAAGCTCATCTGAAATTTTCGAGGGTTGAGAAGCAAATTTCTCCACAGCTAGTCAGAGCTAAAGGCCCTGCCAATCTCCCAGGTCCCCTTTTCCCTGTCCCAGAGATCACTGCCCCTAGGATAGAGTGCCAAAACACACATTTCCCTGTTACTTCATTGTTGTTTTACAGACTTCTAGATAAACTGTCTAGTAAAGTTATTGTGTTCTAAAATGTCAATATAGGGACAGAAGCAATGGAGACCTGGGTCCAAGTTGCCTTTTAGTCTCCCTTAATAAGTGGCTAGTAACCTCTGGGACAGGCAAACAGCCGGTGACTGTTTGCATCAGTATATGTTTGTGTCTGTTAGAGATGGTAAATAAATGGGAATGAATCACACAGTCTGAAGCAGTTTCATGCAAAAGTGTTCAAGGAAGGCTTACTTCAGTTTAACAGGATCAGCAGCCTACAGTCACCCAAACCTCAGTTTTGTAGGCTGGGAAGCCACTAGTTTATTACACCTTATCAAGTGAATATTGGATAGCCAAACTGCAAAAATTGTGTGGATGCTCTCAGCTCACAACAATCACAGTGTAAATGCTGTTAAACTCATGGTTCACTGGAGAGACATGTAATGGAAGCACGCTCCCAAAGTTTAATAAAACCCCCATACAGTCTTTAACCCCCTGCCTGTCTTCACACGGAGACTAAGTGCCTTCAACATGCTTCTGAATAGGCACCATGCTTACTATGTATTGCTGATGTCAAAAGAGACTTCAGAAATTAGGATGTGGTTATACCAATCCATGCCTTGCATATTTAGGCAGCAATAGCTTTCTATTCTATGTAAAGTATTGGTGTTTATCACTTACTGTACTCCAGCCCTTATTCCCATTCTCATGCTTTTCCTCCTCATTTTGAAAACTTTATGTAAATGAAAATGCATCCCTAGACATCTCTCAGCATTCATTCTCCCCCCTGCAGCTCCTGGCAACACAGCCTACCTCAAGTAAAATTACACTTATTAAACTTTTGATTCTGGGGGCTAATAATTTCAATATTTTTTTTTGGCCATTATTGCCAGTATGGGATCATCACATATTGGGGCTCAAGCCATTGCCCAGGAAAGTCTCACCAGATGGTGAATAGTTCGTGTAGGGAGGCAGCAGACCATGCAAACAAGGCTTTGGATTCAGGCATTATTATTACCAGAATAGCTTAGTAATAAGGTCAGACCCTTTGAGAAACTGTTCATTGCTATTGCTAGCATTTATGCCTAGTCTCATTTAGGATTTTTTTTGGGGGAAAAAAGTATCTAGAATAAACTGGGTTGCTGGAAATCTTATTTCTGCCAAATTTATATAGGGAGTCATAGATTCCTTTTGGTTAGAAAAGAACTTTAAGGTAAGTCCAACTGTTAACCCAGCACTGCCAAGTCATATATATATGTTACAATTGCAAAAGATAATCATAACTGATCTGACTATATCTCAGTCATTTTCTAAATCTTTCTCTGTTCAATATTTTTCCTGAGTTCTAAACTATCTGGGATTTTATTTGTCCTAAAAAGTATGCCCACTATAAAGTGTAGGGAATGGGAGATCAATATATAGTATGTAGACTCCAGGAGGACAAATGAGACACAAGAAATAGGCCCTCAATCAGAAGGAAACTACCCTTTCAGACGAAGGATTATTTTATTTTTATTTTTAACTCTGCCCACTTTTGATCCAGGATTTGAGCACAGGTTTCACTATTGGATTTTAAACCTCTCTGGATGCTGTGCACTACCCTTCAGCCCCACACTGACAGATTCACAGCTCTGCAGTCTCATTTTTTCTATTAAAGATTTCCTCTAGAGAGATCCCTGCAAAGTCCTGAACAGCAGCACTGCTCTTACTTGTACTGGCAGCTGTCAGTCAAAGAGAAAATCTTGTAAGAATTCATCCTGATTTAAATTGTCCCTATATTTTTCATGTACACAGAGAAAAGCAGCTACCCTGCCTACATACACCATTGTGATCAGGAGAGGGAGGGAGGGAGATCAGGCTTGGTAGAAAGGGAAATCAGAAAAATGCAATGGTAATACAGAATTAACCAGGTTGGAAGAGACCTATGAGATCATCAAGTCCAATCTATCACCCAACACCATCTAATCAACTAAACCATGGCACTAAGTGCCTCATCCAGTCTCTTCCTAAACACCTCCAGTGATGGTGACGCCACCACCTCCCTGGGCAGCACATTCCAATGGCCAATCACTCTTTCTGTGAAGAATTTCTTCCTAACATACAGCCTAAACCTCCCCTGGTGCAGCCTGAGACTGTGTCCTCTTGTTCTGGTACTGGCTGCCTGGGAGAAGAGACCAACCTCTGCCTGTCTACAACCTCCCTTCAGGTAGTTGTAGAGAGCAATAAGGTCACCCCTGAGTCTCCTCTTCTCCAGGCTAAGCAACCCCAGCTCCCTCAGCCTCTCCTCATAGGGCTTGTGTTCCAAACTCCTCACCAACTTCGTTGCCCTTCTCTGGACACGCTCCAGCAAGTCAACATCCTTCCTAAACTGAGGGGCCCAGAACTGGACACAGTACTCAAGGTGTGGCCTAACCAGTGCAGTGTACAGGGGCAGAAAGTGCTGGCATGGATTAAATGTTCTACAGCTATGGAACAATTGAGTGGGTTTGTATTTCTTGTGCAAGCTGTGGTCTTCCTGTGCCATTAAACACTCTGTGTGTGCTGTGGCACTTCAGCTATGTGCTGTTTATGTGTGCTATGTTTCTGAATGGTGATGGGCTATAGGGAAGTGGATGGGAAGGAAGGAAATTGCACCTTTACCCTTACAGTGATGTGATCATCAGTAGTTACTTCTGTGCATGAAATCACAGTTGTCTCATTAAATGTTGAGTTATAGCTTGTGTGTTCCTTCATTGGTTAGGGGGGAATGTTCTCAAACTGTGTGCAGTCTGTCAGTTGTTGCTTTTTGTTGTTTTTTTTTTTTTTATGTCCAGGCTTCACCTATGATTTCTTTTCCCATTTTCCTTCTGAAATGTCCTCATCAACATGCACTTCTATTTATCATCTTTACTGATGACCTTGATGAAGACACAGAGTGTGTCATCAGTAAGTTCACAGATGACATCAAGTTAGGTGTAGTGTTGATCTGCACCAGGGTAGGGAGGCTCTAGAGAGGGACTTGGATAGATTGGAAGGATGGGACAACATTAATGGGATGAGCTTCAACAAGGCCAAATGCCAGGTCCTGCACTTGGGTCACAACAACTCCAAGCAATGCTACAGGCTTGGGAAAGTGTGGCTGGAAAGCTGTCTGGCAGTATGGGACCTAGGGGTTCTAATCTACAAGCAGTGTGCCCAGGTAGCCAAGAAAGCCAATGGCATCCTGACTTGTATAAAAAATGCTGTGTCCAGTAGGAGTAGGGAGGTGATTGCCCCCTTATACTCAGCTCTAGTGAGGCCACACCTCAAGTATTGTGTCTAGTTTGGGGCACCTCAGTACAAGAGAGATGTGGAGGTGCTGGAGCCAGTGCAGAGGAGGGCAACAAAGCTGGGGAAGGGCCTGGAGAATAAATCGGATGAGGAGCAACTGAAGGAGATGGGGCTGTTTAGTTTGGAAAAGAGGTGGCTGAGGGGAGACCTCAGCTACCTAAAGGTAGGGGAGACCTATAGCTACCTGAAAGGATATTGTGGAGAGGCTGGTGCTGGTCTCTTCTCCCAGGTAATTAGTGATAGAACAAGAGGGAATGGCCTCAACTTATGACTGGGTAGATTTAGACTGGACATTAGGAAAAAATTTTTCCCAGCAGGAGTGATCAGGCATTGGAATGTGCTGCCCAGGGAGGTGGTTGAGTCACCAACCCTGGATGTGTTTAAAGGTGGTTTGGATGTGGTGCTTGGGGAGATGGTTTAGGGGTGAACTTTGCAGAGTAGGGTTATGGGTTGGACTTGGTGATCCTGAGGGTCTTTTCCAACCTGAATGTTTCTGTGATTCTGTATATATATTCTCTATATAAGGCTCTATATCTGAACATGCCAAAAACAGTGTTAAAAATCCATATTTGCCAAGAAAAAGAAGAGTACTAACATTTAAAAAAGTAGGAGGATGAATCCTCACTGAAGATATAAAGTCAATAAAGAGGCTTACAGTGACCTGAACATAGGTCAAATTGACCTATGTGAGAATAGAGAGAAAAAAGTGAAAGGAAAGCAAGCTTAGAAGAAAAGGCAGCGCTAAAAATGTGAGCCACAGCCATTAGTTGCAGTACTGTCAGTTCCCGGGCAACACTTGGCCTTTCTTCCTAACCTGTGCTAGAATGTGAAAGCACAGGAGAGAGTCTGTATACTAATGTTTGTTTTGCTGAATGAGAAAACTGAGTCATGGGTCAGGAAAATGTGCTTTCATGGGACATGTGATAGAGTCAGCCTAGGACAAGAAGAAAAATCTTTTGAGCCTGTGTCTCTTTGTGGTTGATTAACATTAGATTAACATCTCCTTCTATGATCAGGTGACCCGCCTGATGGATGTGGGGAGGCCTGTGGATGTAGTTTACCTGGACCTCAGCAAGGCCTTTGACACTGTCCCCCATAGCAAACTCCTGGCCAAGCTGTCAGCCCATGGCTTGGACAGCAGCACTCTGAGCTGGGTTAGGAACTGGCTGGATGGCCGAACCCAGAGAGTGGTGGTGAATGGTGCCACATCCAGCTGGCGGCCAGTCAGTAGTGGAGTCCCCCAGGGATCAGTGCTGGGCCCCATCCTCTTTAACATCTTTATTGATGATCTGGATGAGGGCATTCAGTCTATCATCAGTAAATTCGCTGATGACACCAAGCTGGGGGCAAGAGTTGATCTGCTGGAGGGTAGAGAGGCTCTGCAGAGAGACCTTGACAGGCTGGACAGATGGGCAGAGTCCAACGGCATGAGATTTAACACATCCAAGTGCCGGGTTCTGCACATTGGCCACAACAACCCCATGCAGAGCTACAGGCTGGGGTCAGAATGGCTGGAGAGCAGCCAGGCAGAGAGGGACCTGGGGGTGCTGGTTGATGGTAGGATGAACATGAGCCTGCAGTGTGCCCAGGTGGCCAGGAGGGCCAATGGCATCCTGGCCTGCATTAAGAACAGTGTGGTCAGCAGGAGCAGGGAGGTCATTCTGTCCCTGTACACTGCACTGGTTAGGCCACACCTCGAGTACTGTGTCCAGTTCTGGGCCCCTCAATTTAGGAAAGATGTTGACTTGCTGGAACGAGTCCAGAGAAGGGCAACAAAGTTGGTGAGGGGTTTGGAACACAAGCCCTATGAGGAGAGGCTGAGGGAGCTGGGGCTGCTTAGCCTGGAGAGGAGGAGACTCAGGGGTAACCTTATTGCTCTCTACAACTACCTGAAGGGAGGTTGTAAACAGGCAGAGGTTGGTCTCTTCTCCCAGGCAGCCAGTACAGAACAAGAGGACACAGTCTCAGGCTGCGCCAGGGGAGGTTTAGGCTGGAGGTCAGGAGGAAGTTTTACACAGAGAGAGTGATTGCCCATTGGAATGTGCTGCCCAGGGAGGTGGTGGAGTCGCCGTTACTGGAGGTGTTCAGGAGGAGACTTGTGAGGGTGCTTGGTTACATGGGTTAGTTGATTAGGTGGTGTTGGATGATAGGTTGGACGCGATGATCTTGAAGGTCTCTTCCAACCTGGTTTATTCTATTCTATTCTAGAATGCCTGGTTTCTCTCTGACCACAGCACTTTGGGTGAATACCATGATCCACTGTTTTAGGTCATTACAGTTCTGCATACAAGAATAGAATAGAATAGAACAGGCTGGACCGGAAGAGACCTTTGAGATCATCAAGTCCAACCTATCATCCAACACTATCTAATCAACTAAACCATGGCACCAAGCACTCCAAGTCTCTTCCTAAACACCTCCAGTGATGGTGACTCCACCACCTCCCTGGGCAGCACATTCCAATGGCCAATCACTCTTTCTGTGAAGAACTACTTCCTAACATCCAGCCTAAACCCTGCCTGGTGCAGCTTGAGACTGTGTCCTCTTCTTCTGGTGCTGGTTGCCTGGGAGAAGAGGCTGCCACTGGGCTACAACCTCCCTTCAGGTAGTTGTAGACAGCATATATATATATATATATATAGTACAAGCCATGGTTAAAAAGTAATTTGACTATTTATATCCATTACCCAGCAGCCTTTGTAACTCTTGGTTTATGCATTCCAGGCTGGTGCACTTCTTACTGAGGACCATAAAAGAGAATTTGGATGAACTGCAAAGTAGGTGCAAGAGCATTATACTTCCTTAATTTTCAGATTTGTCATGTCCAAGATGCTAGTTGCACAAAGCATAGGGTGCAGAAAGGAATTTCTCACCACATGATTTGAACGTGCTCATGGGGATTTTTCTTGCTCTGCAGAGAGGTGGCAGGGGATCAACAGTTAGGCTACAGTGGAATGTCATACTCAATTAATTTCCTGAAATTACACTTGAAGTTGTGTTAAGAAAATGAATTAATTTGGGTGAAAAGCACTGATATCCTTGGGTAAAGGGCAACAGAGAAGAACACACAGTTATTATTAAACTGTTGTAGAAATCCTTTCTTGGGCTTTGACTGAATTATTGCAGTGAGTTTCCTTGGTGATGTAGAATTTACTGGAGTGTTTGTGTTGTATAATTGAAAATGACACTACCTTTATTAAACTATCTATGGGGCTCTTATCTCTTCTCTGTGCTGCAAACTTGCTTTGCCAGTGCTTCTTATCAAGGATCCTAAGCCAGCAAAGTGGGAGCTGGTCAGATGCCCACTATGAAGCACCAAAGTTAAAAGAAGGCTGAGGGCGAAGAACAGGCCTTGCTTTTTGTAAGTGTATTATAGTAGATGCATGAGGCATGTGGATGAAGTCTCAATTAACCACTCATTAATAACAAAGGAAAGAGTGAAATTGCTTGTTGTCCTGTCGTTTTTTCCCTCAGACTAAGAACATAAGGTTTAGGATGAAAAGACTTCTACATAAGTCACCAGTTTAGAACCAGCTTTGTTGACACTACCTGAAAGCTATCACTAATGGCTACTCATTTATCTGAGTAAAAAGTGTCAATTGCTCTTGCCCTGTCTTTTTTCTTAGGTGTCTGCATCATAATGAATCTCATCTCAATCAATGCTAATTGCTGCTCCTGGCAGCAGCCTCCCTAGAGAGTCTTTAGGGATCAAGCATACTGTAGAGCTCAGACATGATGGGGTCACATATCTAGGCATCAGTAATCGGGCTTGCCTTTCAAATCTGCAGGTCTGGCATTAAATACAAGGAGTTCTGGAAACTAGTACTGTGGCTTGAATTTCTCTTGTGACTGAGATGTTAGAGTGTCTGCCTTGTTAAATGTTAGTACAAATGATTAAGCCACCTTTTCAACAGTGCTCCATTCTGCTGCAGCAAGGAGGTAATGTGCTCCACAGCTGAATTCCATCCTACAGCAGCACTGTTTTATCACCCAGGGTGTAGTAGGGCCCTTACATATGGAGTGACTGCAATGCAGCAGTTTTGCTGTCTGACAGTGGCTTTTCCTGGAGTTGCATCTATGGTAACATGGGGTTTGATGTAGGAGCTACAGCACTGAAATCTTAACTGTCTTCTCCAGGTATATGGTGATTTCAGACAAGAAATTACATCAAAGTAAGAATATAATCACTCCCTTGTCACATTAAATTGAATAAATTCTATTCTCTTTAATTGAGTTTGATTTTTGTAATCACTGTTTAGTTTTACAAATATTGGTTTAGTAGGACTGTAGATACACTTTGATTGAATGTGGATCCTCTTCTGGATACCTCAACTTGATTACATATCCCAGTAGCTTTCTGAAATCAAAATGGTTGCTTCTTTGTCACCCCTTTAGGATAAAGCTGGGAGCCTGGTTCATAGCTGTTCTCCAGGCCTCCTTAACAAAGACAACAGAAACTCTGCAAAGAAACCAACAGGTATGTTAAATATCGATATTCATGTGGCATGGATGATTTGTAGCTTCTCATGCTGGGATGAGATAGAATAATATATAATGGAAAGAAAGCAAAATTATTGTACAGTGTAAATATGTGCTGAATGAAGAAAACTTTCATGATTCCCTTATTGAAATAAGACAATCCTGTCATCACCAATCAGACAGTCTCTGAAATTCTTCAGTCTGTTGACTAAACAAGAATCAAATTTATTCTGGATGTGCTGGGAGGTCTTAAAAAGTAGCAATTTTAAATTTTGTTTCTCCCTAAGTCTCCTTTTGCCACACAGAAAATTAATGGCTTAATACAGTGCTTAACTTCACACTGGTACATAGCAGGCTAGGCATGGTAATTGGTTGAACCCTACTTCTGTAAAATAAACAGTATTGACTTGGCAATCTTTCCATGACAGGCTAGACCCTATTTCTTTGATCTTCAGTGTGTGAAATTACTGAGGTGTCAGGTGCAGACTGGCACAATCCATACCAGCAGAGATCAGGGCAGAGTGTGAGCAGAAACATGACACCGTGTTTTGCCAGTGATTTGTTTGTTATCTATATCTTCTCAGCCCTTCAGGAAATGCAAGCCTTGGAGGAGGGAAAGAAAAGCAGCCAAATGAGTTGAGGTCAAGGAATATACTAAGGCATCAAGTCTGAAACTAGGTCAGAGAGAAGCTTATTTCTTTTTGCTTCTCCTATATGTGTTGTTATTATAGGTCAATTATTTCTAACCCACTGATGGCGACTCTGGGAATAAATGCTCAATACCAGGACTTGCTGAGTGCTCTGTCCTGGTGTGATATCCACTAAACTCAGTGTAAAGACTTGCTCTGAATCAGGCTTTGCAGCAGGACCTGAGGCAGCTTCCAGGCAGGAATCCAGTTTCTCTTTTTTTTGGTGCCTTACGTTCTACAAAACTTTCCTCACTAGACTATGATGTCTCTCCAAACTTAGACTCTCTATTGGTTTGTTAATCAATCCAAGGAATTAAATTATTTTCTCTGTATCATTGGAGGAGTCAGGTCAAATATGAATAAAATAACTTCCCAGTGGCCAGTTCCCTTTGTGTCATCTAGCAGAGAGAGCTGGTGTGAAAGGGCAGTAGGAAAAGCAACTGTATTGGTTTAAAATAACTGGGTGTTTTTCCTGGTGAGCTCTCCCCTTGGATTACTTGGGTTTTTTTTTCCCTTGTAATGAGTGCTTGTGAAGATTACAAATGCCAAGAACTGCAACATACCCTGTGCATCTACTCCATCTAATTACAAGCCATGTACAGTTAGAGAGGGGAGCTACAGCTGCTAATCCCTTCTGACTTCCAGATGAATTGAAATGCTGGGTTGGAACACACTGGGTCACAGGTTCAGCTCATTCACAGGGAAAAGTGAGTGCTGTCTGCAAGCAAACCACCAGCTGCACAGATGAGCCAGACCAGATTTATTATTCTTTTTCTTCTGGGCCATCAAGTCATGGTGAATTGCTTCAGAACCCAGTGGACTCCATCCAAAGCCTACCTTCAGTTTTAGAGGTTCAAGGTCATTATGGGACTTACTCATAGTTGTGCCCAGGTGTCATCTAAATGTCTCTAGGAGCTGGATGAAAATCAGACCTAAGGTTCACCAAAAATCTTTTGCTTTAATTTGGATTAAGCTACAGTACTAATTACATTTTTAGGTCAAGCTCTGCCTCCTGTTTGCTCATGAAATTGGCTTTGTGACACCAAAGTTGCATGAGACATTACATCATTTAAATGTGCTTGGATCGCATTAACTCTCTCTTGTGCATCTATGCAACCAGCACCAGAACAAGAGGGGACAGCCTCAATCTGCACCAGGGGAAGTTTAGGCTCAAGGTGAGGAGAAAGTTCTGCACATAGAGAGTTGTTAGCCATTGGAATGGGCTGCCCAGGGAGGTGGTGGAGTCACCATCTCTGGAGGTGTTCAAAAAGGGATTAGACGTGGCACTTGGTGCCATGGTTTAGTAGTCATGAGGTGTTGGGTGGCAGGTTGGACTTGATGATCTTTGAGGTCTTTTCCAACCTTATTGACTCTATGTACTCTGCTCATAATCCTGAGGTATCTGTTAAAGTTTTCTTTCCTTCAGAAGACATTGATTTACACGCTCTGTCACTTATATATATGGATGTGTACAATCTACTTACAATTACTTGAAACTGCTGGTTTCATAGCTAAGCACACAGCGCTTTAAAACTGTTAACATGTTTATTAGGAAGATCTATTCATTTCTGGTGCTTTATGCCCAGAGGAAAGAATGAAAGGAAACGTGTGCATTTTAATGTGGAAGAGAAAAAAATAAAAGATTACTCTCAGGAGACTTTCTCCTCAGATTCTGTGATGAGTAATATTCCTGACACTTATTGGGTTATTCAGAAACAAGCCAGGGAAAATGCTTAATTTTGTCTTCATTCGCTTTCTAGATTGATGTCATTCCTATTTCTGTGAAAATAGGTAATCCCTATGGAAGTGAAGAGCTCTCAGCTGGATGACAAATCAATGCCAATTAAAATCACAGTAATGGTTAAGGACTTCCCACCCTGGGTCTTCACTTGAGATTTTATTAATACCTTTGGAGAGACATAGTCAAGCAGTTGTGAAGTTTCCCCACAACTATTAGCTTTGGAACAGCTTTGTTTTTTGTAAGTCACAAAGTGCTAAAATAAGTAATTTTCTGCCTTGTGTCTGTGTTTTCTCAGCACAGTACTAGGGACAGTAATGACTTGGTATCTATGACTTATCACTTGTTCTCAGGGAAGGTAGAGTGTGCCATGCTTATGGAGCACTGGCTTGTCTGGGTTGCTTTTTTTTAAAGTATTTTTATTGCTAATTAGTTGTATGACTGTCTTCTGTAAAATCCCTGCCCCAAGATGAGAAGCCAGTGTGAGCTGTAAAGGCTAAACTGATGGCAATGAAGATTTAAGTCTCTTAATTTAAACAAACAAAAAGTGTGTATCTGCAGCAGGTTAATTAGCTAGGTTCCTTCTCTGCCCCGTGAAAATCACATGGCAATCAAGTCCACCTATTTTAGGTAGTAGTTTTAGAAGGAATTGTCCTTGGGAAGTCAGTCGTTTCTCCTTTTCAGAGAGAGGCTCAAAAGTTGGATGTGTAACTTCTGTATGATTTTATACAGCTTAATTTGGTGTGTGAATCCTACTTCTGGTGTGTTTAAGAATCTCATGTCTCTTCTCTAAAGCGATGTAAGGGCTAGGAACTGCCTGCTCTCTGCTGTGGTTTAAAGAATTTGTTCTCTTTTCTCTCATGAATTCCACTGCCCTGTCCCATACTGCTGTGTGCTTTTCAGTGATTTAGAATCATAGAATCAATAAGGTTGGAAGAGACCTCAAGGATCATTAAGTCCAACCTGTCACCCAAGACCTCATGACTACTAAACCATGGCACTAAGTGTCACATCCAATCCCCTCTTGAACACCTCCAGGGATGGTGACTCCACTACCTCCCTGGGCAGCACATTCCAATGGCTAACAACTCTCTCTGTGAAGAACTTTCTCCTCACCTCAAGCCTAAACTTCCCCTGGTGCCACTTGAGACTGTGTCCTCTTGTTCTGGTGCTGGTTGCCTGGGAGAGGAGACCAACCCCCACCTGGCTATAACCACCCTCCTCTTCTCCAGGCTAAACAATGCCAGCTCCCTCAGCCTCTTCTCGTATGGCCTATGTTCGAGGCCTCTCCCCAGCCTCGTTGCCCTTCTCTGGACATGTTCAAGTGTCTCAGTGTCCTTCTTAAATTGAGGGTCCCAGAACTGGACCACAGAAGCCACTGCATTATAGCTGTGTAGGAGCTAGTTTAAGTCTGAAACTGAAATAGTTCTAAACAGTAATCACAGGGCAAGGGACCATTCTTTGAAAGAGTATAGAGTGATATGAGTCTGCAAAACTAAAGTATGAATATTATTTGGTTCTTTAGTTGTCTCTAAGTTGCTTCAACCTGCTTTTGTAAAAGAGCTCTATTCTTGGCAGTGTACCTGGACACAGCATGATGTTTTCCTTTGGGAACAGGTTAAGCTGTGAGAGCCACAACAGTTAGCTAAGGTCCTGATTTCCTTTCACAGTCAACGGGGTTTACGCTCTTAAATCCCCACTGACTTAAAATGGTTTCTTATTTTGTTGGTGGTAAGAAGCTCTGCAGTCAAACACAAACATTGCATTAAAAGTGCTTCCTGTTTGTAGTAGCTGAAAAGCACCTCGTGGGTGGATGTTATATGGGTAACATTTAAAAAAAAAATCTGAAAAGTAAAAAATGCTTCAGAGAGATGCTTTTAAGACTCTTCCCTACATCTCTTTACATCTCTGTCTCCTGGGCCCTTGATAAAACTCGGTCACACTGCAAGGGAAATAATGTTGGTGAGACTTCAGAAAAAAGAAATAATAATTAAAAAAAAAAATCACTTGATATCTACTAGAGAGAAGGTTAGAGAAGAGGGAAAATAGGAGAGGGGGAAAAAAATGAACAAACAACAAACCCACAAAGCTAATTTTGCCCTCTGATAGAGGGTTTGCTATTTGCATTATTCAGTGCAATCAAGAATGTAGACTAAGGATGTAATTCTGTGTTGCAAACCTATTTAAAATGTAAGAGGCTGCCAGCTCACATTCCTCTAACAATATTTTACATGCCTGAGTTTAAGGGTTGATCCCATGCACTTACTGGATTTCTTAGTCCACGTGTCATTCTGATTTCAAAGGAGGAAAAGAAACCTATCTGTCAATGCGTGCAAAACTGAGCTGCCAGCTGAGCCCTTCTTGCCTGCTGTCCCCTGGGCTTGCACTTTCCCTTTACATAATCGCCTAAGTCCATATTTTCTTTCTGCTGATGCAGCTGGATAATGACTGGCCAAGAGAGCTGAGAGAGAAGGCTTGGATTTTCATGTCTAGGTGAAGGATGGCTGTGACCTGTGTGTGGAAAAGTCCTTTCCACAAGTTGAATTTTGAGGTACACAAACCAGAGCACCTACACAGCAGGTCTGTGTCTCAGAACAGCTGCTATTTCTGGCACTGACTGCAGAATCCCTCAAGAGAGCCCTGTACTGTCAAAGAGAATAAATTGCTTCCTCACTTGTAGAAGTGGTCCCTAAAGTTCAATGTTGAGAAGTGAATGGGGAGGCATCATAGAGAGATTTTGCTGCTCCTGTTTATAATAAGGTTAAAAGGTAATTTGATCACATTCTCTAAGTATCTCCAGTGGAGATATCTAGCATAAAATATAAAGGTGGGAGAGGGCTCATTAATTTTAGACAAAGTTGTAACAAGAAAAGGAACAGTAGCTGGAAATTCAAACTAGGTGAATTAAAAAAGTAAGAAAGATCTTTTTTACTTCTGACTTATTTTTTTTTCCCCACAGTGGAGATAATTAACAACCATACCTGACTGCTCGAAGAAAGGGTTTCCATTCATCTCAGTCATTAAATTTCAAGGAGCTTTCTTTGTAAGTGAGGAGTTTTAACCTCTCCAGAACTTATTGTCCTGAGTAGAGGAATTTCAAGGTCAAGTTTTGCTGTTAGTGCTATCAAAAGTTGATGTTGCAGAACACCCATGGGTGTTTGTGGTCAAATAGTATCTATAAACAGCTGTCTATAATACAGTATTGCAAAATAATTTTGTTGAGTGGTTGAGATTTTGTGTTTTACCTGCACGTTTCTGCATACAACTCTCTCAGGCTATTTGCTCAGTACTCTTAAGCTCAGTTGTAACTACTATAAACTACAACCTCCTAAACATTGCTGCTGGAAATGAGTAAAATAGAGGCAAAAGCACAGATTGTTGTGGCTCTGGCTGTAATTCATTCTCAGGACTCTCTGAGGCTGTTTGAACTCTTTCCTAATAGATAGCAATGTGTCTTAAATCCACATCATTGCAGGAAGAAAGATTCAAGTCTCTGGGGCTTTTCTCATCCTGTCCTTACTGCCCTTGTAATTCCTAGACTTTCTTATCCTTACTGCCCTTGTAATTCTAGACTTTACTTATATTGCCCTCTCCTTGTAAATAAGCTAGATCTTTCAATGACTTTTTTTTTTTTTTCCCTTATCCATGGGCTCATTCCTCTGGCCTCAGTCCAATGAGGATCTAAATTATATTCCACACTAATCAGCTACCCTTATTCAATATCATCTGCAGGTGGAGGTTCTGCCCTGCTGTAAATGATGAGCAAAGCAAGGAGCTTGCTATGGCAGAATAAAGGAGATGAGATAAACCAAGGATCTATTTAGCACCCATATCAGAAATCAACATTCATTTTCATAATGAATTTGCCTGTGTTCGTCATCACTGCAGCCTTTCATTAGAAAAATGACAGCTGAGGTTTCTACACCTGCCATTTCCATGGTACCCCCCCGCAGTAGGTTGCTCAAGGTAAGATCTCTTACTTAAGTAAATCACTGAAGTGTAACACTGGGTTGCAGATGAGGCTGGGCCTGTGTCTCGGTCCAGAGGGAAAGAGACTCAGTTCTTTATATATTCCTGTGTCATGAAATCAGAGGCACAAATGAGGCAAAAATATCAACAGCGAGGCTATTTATTACACAAATGAAGTAGATGGACCAGAAGGAGAGAGGGAGAATAGGGAGAGAGAAGAGGAAAGGAATTATAAGACAGTTTGAGTCTGTGGAGGAAGGCTGCTGCAGCTTTGGAAGGGAGGAGATGTTGCGTTTGTGAAGAAAGGTTACTGCAGTTTGGGCATAGAGGAGATGTTGACCTTGTTGGCTGTGCTGTCCTCTGAGCATCCTCTTCAGCTCCATGACTTGTAGCAGGCAGAACTTAGGACACGGAGAGAGGGTTCCTCTTGGTCTGTTTCTTCCAGGCTGCAAGGTGATGTCTCTGTCACTTTTTCTCTCCTGGTATTCTCTCCATTTTTCTTCAGAGCAGCATTGCCCTGGGCTTTTCCTTCTCTCGTGTTTTCCTTTTCGGCAGCATTGTCCAGGTCTTTTCCTTCTGTGTTTTCCTTCTGCCAAGCCAGTAGTTGCTCAGCTCTTTTACATAGTTTTCAGGTATGTATATTCCGGATAGTAATGATAGCAGTGGCCTCTGCACACTATTTCCAGGGCAGCAGCAGTCTAGTGAGCAATCTTTATCTATGCACCTTCCAGAGAGTTGTTCCAGTGACGTCCCCCAGTACACATCATCTATTGTCTGGGAAAGCAGCAAAGGTGATTTTATCTTTGTTGAGTCACATCAAGAGAGACAAGATTTAGTCTCTCACAGCCTTGTTTTGGCAAGACAAGGAAGGGAAGAGAATTAAAGGAAAGCTTTCCGTGCCTACAGATTGTCAGCTTATCACTAATATATATGCTCTTGAGCTACTCTTAACTCACTTTTTTAATGATTTATTTGTGCATGTGTTACTTCTTAATGAAGAAATACATCTTTCCTCCTGAAATATGGCCACCTCTGTGGTGAAGCACTATGGGCATTTAAGCATCAGCCAGATAACATGGTGTTTCAGAAGCAGAAGAAGGGAAAACCCAATGGATTTGGCTGAAGGATAGCAGAAACTAAGGAATCAAAACCACTGCAACACAATTTGTGAAGCCCATCTAAACCGCGTATAAAGTTGATACCCTTATGTCTAGCTTGAGGAAGTAGCACTCTTGGCTTTTTAGACCCATGCTTCAAGATTTTTATATTCTCTATTTGCAGAAAATAGTTCCTTCAGGAAGGGTGGTGGGAAATCTTGCTAGGCTGCATAAACTGTCTTGGCTACCAGTGCTGTCCCTTGGAGGCTGCTGGGGGACTGTAAGTAATCAATGTGAAGGAAAACCAAAGTGCAATTAGTTTTTCTCGCTGGATGGAATTATCTGGTGAATCTTCTGTCATCTGCTTTGTAGCATAAAAAGAGTTGAAAAAAGTAGTGAGTTTGTGTAGATAGAAGTTTCTAGCAGTGACACACGCATGCACACAAGCTGTGCCAGGGGAAGTTTAGTCTTGAGGTGAGGAGAAAGCTCTTCACAGAGAGAGTTGTTGGCCATTGGAATGGGCTGCTCAGGGAGGTGGTGGAGTCACCACGCCTGGAGGTGTTCAAGAGGGGATTGGACGTGGCACTTGGTGCCATGGTTTAGTAGTCACAAGGTGTTGGGTGACAGGTTGGGCTTGATGATCTTTGAGGTCTTTTCCAACTTTATTGATTCTATGGTTCTATGACTCAAGGTAAAGGAGCGCTGAAGCTTAACTTCGTACACTTCCATTTTCCCCTGCCTTTACAGGCATAAGTAACAGGGGAGGTCTCATGTAAATTGAAGACAGAGAAATGATTATCTGTTTATCTTGCTTTCTTTTCAATGTGGTACAACGAAATCAGCAGACCTCTCCTCCCCCTCTTTTTTCCTCCCAGCAAATAAACTTTGTTTTAGAAAAATTAGAATGCATTGTGGATAAAGGAAGGTGACCCTAGGTCTTGGATCTGTTTCCTTCATTAGCAGCAAATCAGCATATAGAGACTGCTGCTTTTAGTATCAATGCTGGAGCATTTAGCCAGTCAGAAGAGTTTACAGATGCCAGAAGAGAATGCCAGTGAAACATCCAGTCTATTGCTAGAATCATAAATAGCTGAGGCAAAGACTGGTTAGTGCTTAGTTCAATATTGTTGTTTAATAGCAACTCTAAATACATTCTGCTGGGTTAAATATTGTACTATTAACTCCAGAGATAATGATCTTCCTAGATTGAATGAGGGACAATCATATTACAGTGTGATGCATTTCTTTGAGCTTCCCATATGTGAGCAGGGTAATTGAGAGGATTAGCAATTCTGTAAGCCATCCTAAGGGTCAAATGTTCTTATTGTGCAGGTTCCCTATTCCTAGAGAGGGTGGAAGGGCTTTATGAATACAAAAAGCATTAGATGACCTTGCTTTTCATATATTTGTAAAGCAGTCATCAACTCCAGAGTCCTAGCCTGTGGATATTCTCAATCTCTAACTAATTATAAGGTATCCATTCTACAGTAGTAGGCCCAAAAGTAACAATATATCTAGGCCTTTCCCTCATCCCTTCTTACGGCTAACTGAATGAAAAAATGAGTTGTCTTCATGCTAATCTTCTCCTCTCTCCCTTCTGAACTAAAAGAAAAATGAAAAAGAACTCAGCAAAGAAAGGAGCCCTGTTTCTTTAGAAACAGCTATAATGTTCCTAGAAAATATCCTACCCTTAAACCCAGATGAATAGTTCAATGAGAACATAAATCATATTGACAGCTGGAGTGGAAGTTTTTATGATATTTCTGGTCTGCATTTTTAGCTGGCCAAACAAAAGAGGAATCTGGACAATGAAAGAAATGCCCACAGTTTACCTTTGCTTGCAATGAACTATTCTCGTTACTTGTGTGGTGCATTTGATACTGAAGTGTCCCTCCTTTTCTATTTCTGATGTTCTCAGTTCCTCCCTTGTTCAGTGCTGTATTTAAATGGTTGTGGTAGTTGAGGACTGTGTGCTAACCAGAGATGATTCCTCTGGAATGCCAGAGGGTACAAGGAGCTGAACTGTCCAGCCCAGCAGGTGGACACAGGAAAAGATGTTATTCCATTCCAATAATCATTGAATCATAGAATCAATAAGGTTGGAAAACACCTCAGAGATCAGCAAGTCCAACCTGTCACCCAACACCTCATGACTAACTAAGCCATGGCTTCAAGTGCCACGTCCAATCCCTTTTTGAACAACTCCAGAGACCGTGACTCCACCACCTCCCTGGGCAGCCCATTCCAATGGCTAACAACTCTCTCTGTGAAGAACTTTCTCCTCCCTGGCACTTCCCCTGGCACAGCTTGAGGCTGTGTACCAGTACCCCCAGGTCCCTTTCTGCCTGGCTGCTCTCCAGCTACTCTAATCCCAGCCTGTAGAGCTGCATGGGGTTGTTGTGACCAAAGTGCAGTACCTGGCACTTGGACTTGTTGAATGCCATCATGAATGCTTTCATTTCCCTTTGATAAGGGAACAGCATAAACTGTTCAGCCCCCTTCTCCTCTCCCTGCTCCCTTCCTGATGCAGGATCCCTTATCTTTGGTGATGTGGGGGAGTGGAACCTTGAGTATTCTGGAGCTGGCAAGCTGAATATTCTTCTGCCTCACTCGAGCTTGGTATTGGGGGCAGGTGGAGAGGTATGGTGGGGAGGGGGCAAGAAAGCCTGGGGTTTTGGCCTAATTTGGAGGGAGGTTGTGGAAAGTTTTGGCCTAAGGAGTTTTTTGGAGAACCGTGGCTGATGTGGACTATGGATTTTGTGCATTTTATATGCTTTGTACTGCTACATGTGGTTATGAATAACATTTCCATTTAAACTTTCAATTCTTTCCATTCCAATGAGAAGCATTTTTCTTTAACTCCTTTGAGAATAGTTAAAGAGCATCTGTCTTGGTCCTTAAAACTAAGACTCCCTTTTCTGAAGAGAGGTTGTAGCCAGGTGGGGGTTGGTCTCTTCTCCCAGGCAACCACCAACAGAACAAGAGGACACAGTCTCAAGCTGTGCCAGGGGAGGTTTAGGCTGGAGATGAGGAGAAAGTTCTTCACAGAAAGAGAGATTGGCCATTGGAATGGGCAGCCCAGGGAGGTGGTGGAGTCGCCATCACTGGAGGTGCTTAGGAAGACTTGATGGGGTGCTTGGTGCCATAGTTTAGTTGATTAGATAGTGTTGGATGATAGGTTGGACTCGATCTCTGAGGTCTTTTCCAACCTGGTTCATTCTATTGAGGAGAGGAAGTTTCTTTATGCATGTTTATGTATGCATATACACCTAAGAAGTTCTCAGTTACAAAGCCAAATTCTGTGTCGAGTTATCTGTTCCCTTCTGAGGTTTAACCATTTACCCTCATTACTTTTTTTAAAATTTTCTTTAAATTCAGAACCTTAAGAGAGCAGTCTGATATTGTCTAAATTAACACAGGTTACCAAAGGCTGGCATCAGCAGTCAGGAGACACTTTGTGCCTTCAGATGACCTTAGCTGTTTGGTGCTTTCCTGGGTATCAGTGTTAAATCAGGAACTATCCAGCAAGGACTGTAAACAGTTGTTTAAAGCTTAATTTATACTAATCTATCTGCAGAATGACCTCTGCAAGTCTTGCTTATTAAGGGCATTGTGAACTTGTACTTTCTCTCAGGCTTTTACTTTCATTCCTTTGAAGGACATCTTCAAGGCAGGTTATCTTTTAGGTCTCTTCCTTCATGGAGATGAGGATTTATTTTTATTGCTTTTAAAAAAAGGTTAAATGCTTCTGATTTGCTTGCTGGTATCTTTTTAATTTCATCATGGGAGTCTTACCACTGGATGCACTGTGATTTTGAGCCCTAATTTTATTGTCTAGGAAAAAAGGAAGGACAAATTCAGCACGTTTTTCACTGGAAGTGCAAGGACACTTTTGTTTCACAAGCCTGTTAATGCCTGTGAAACTACTTGCAAAGTAGTGACTGCAAAACTCTTGTGGATAGAATAGAATAAACCAGGTTGGAAAAGACCTTTGAGATCATTGTATCCAACCAATTACCCATGTAATCAACTAAACCATGGCACCAAGCACCACATCAAGTCTCCTCCTAAACACCTCCAGTGATGGTGACTCCACCACCTCCCTGGGCTGCCCATTCCAATGGGCAATCACTCTTTCTATAAAGAATTTCTTCATAACATCCAGCCTAAACCTCCCCTGGCACAGCTTGAGACTGTCTTCTTATTCTGGTGCTGGTTGCCTGGGAGAAGAGACCAACCCCCACCTGGCTACAACCTCCATTCAGGTAGTTGTAGACAGCAATAAGAGCTTCCCTGAGCCTCTCTTCTCCAGGCTAAGCAACCCCAGCTTCCTCAACCCCTCCTCACAGGGCTTGTGCTCCAGATCCCTCCACAGCTTTGTTGCCCTTCTCTGGACATGTTCCTGCAAGTCAACCTCTTTCCTAAACTGAGGGGCCCAGAACTGGACACAGGACTCAAGATGTGGCCTAACCAGTGCTGGGTACAGGGGGAGAATGACCTCCCTGCTCCTGCTGGCCGCACTGTTCCTGATACAGGCCAAGATGCCATTGGTCTTCTTGGCCACCTGGGCACACTGGAGGCTCATGTTCAGCCTACTGTCAACCAGTACTGCCAGGTCCCTCTGCCTGGCTGCTCTCCAGCCACTCTGACCCCAGTCTGTAGTGCTGCATGGGGCTGTTGTGGCCAATGTGTAGAACCCAGCACTTAGATGTGTTAAATCTCCAAGTGTAACCGTTGGGTATGTAAATCTTGATGTGATCATCAGCTATGGAATAATTTATGATACAATAGCAGAGACATATTAAAAAGTATAGGTTCTTTGGTTTCTGAACAGGAAGTTTCAGGGTTCTGGTCCAAAATTAGTTATTTTGTTGCTGTCTTTGCCATGACTTCTGAATTTTTATTGAGTTCCCATTGTTTCTATTTAGTAGTTTTAAAATTTATCTTGACTCCCCCAATGAAGAATGTCTGTTGCTTGGTGATTGCAGTTCACTCTATTGAAATCTTAATATGAAATACTAGAATATAATAACAGAAATAAAACACACAAAAAAACCTTACACCGTTGCTTGATTACAATATTTGTGAGAAAAAAAAATCAACCAACCAAAGAAACCCCCAAAGAAAACCAGATAACAACAAACCTTGTCAGGTCATTGGAGGTTATATTAATTTGCACTAATTCAAGACCTAGTTATCTTTGTGTGCTTATTGCTTTAATTCTTTTATTTTTCCCCCCATAGAATCATAGAATCAACCAGATTGGAAAAGACCTCAGAGACCAAGTCAAAAGTATTACTTAATACCTAACACCTCATGACTAATTAAACCATGGCTTTCCTTTTTTGAACACCTCTAAGCATGGTGACTTCACCACCTCCTGGGCAGCACATTCCAATGGCTAATTAGTCTTTTTGTGAAGAACTTTCTCCTCACCTCAAGTCTATCCTTTTCCCCACAAAGTATAAAGAGCCTGAAATTCCACAAGCCTTTGCAGAAACCAGGGAGAGATACTCTAACCCCCTTCCATGCCTTATTTAGTGGAAAAAAAGACTGTATTGAATAACAATAATGTAGTATAATATGCAAGATCACAGTCTGAAAAGACGTATCAACCTCATAACATATACAATAGAAATTGCAGGCAGTTATTGAAATTGCCATAGAGTGGATGCTCCTTTGTGTGCATGACATAGCCACTTACACTGAAATGTCTACCCACCTGGACTGACATCATAAGGTAATATCCAAACTGTTTTGATAAAGTTTTTGCTAGAAATGAAGCATGAAGCACATGGTTTTGAAAATGTCTTCATTGTGGGATTCATAAATATCAGTGCTTACAGCAGCCTTAACCTGCCTCTCTCTATCTATAATGTAATGATTTATCTCTATTTTTTGAGGGAGAAGGAGGAATGAACTGAAAGAGCAGTGTGGGACCATAAGAAAAAAGTTCCCAGTAACTGGGTTAAAATAAAGAGTACATCTATGTATTGGACATCCATCTGCCGTTAAACAATGCAATGTCACTGAGAGAAGGGCAGAAAATGACAGATTTACCTTCAGACTAGCTACTGGCTACAGCTGCAGCATATGATATGGAAAACCAATGAAATGCTATTGAGTCATTTTAATACAAGAATAAAGAAAGACCCAATGATCTTGAGTCATATCTGTTTATTGGAGTAGATGTCAGTTGTCTAGTAAAGCAAAGACCTTTAAGGGCAATTATAGATGTGTCTCTTGATGTGGAGCAGATGTTCTGTTGTATTTAAAACTAAGAGAAAAAAAAAACCATATTCTGAGCAACTGTTTGAGGAAAAACTTCTTCACTGAGAGAATCATTCATCATTGGAATGGGCAGCCCAGGGAGGTGGTGGAGTCACCATCCCTGGAGGTGTTCAAGAGGAGATTGGACGTGGCACTTGGTGCCATGGTCTAGTCATGAGGTCTGTGGTGACAGGTTGGACTCGATGATCTTTGAGGTCTCTTCCAACCTTGGTGATACTGTAGTCCCATTGGTCTGATCCCAGCTCTGTATAAAGATTTAGAACATGTTTGGAGAAAAAGAACAACTAAAGACATGCTCTTATTTCTATTTAAATCCAACACACTACCTAGGTATGTTAAAAGCTGATCACACCAAGCAAATCTAATTTCACTATTAGAGATACTTGAACGTGTCCAGAGAAGGGCAATGAGACTGGGGAGAGGTCTCCAGCACAAGCCCTATGAGGAGAGGCTGAGGGAGATGGGCTTGTTTAACCTGGAGAAGAGGAGGCTCAGGGGGAGACCTTATAGCTCTCTACAACTACCTGAAAGGAGGTTGTAGACAGGTGGGGGTTGGTCTCTCCTCCAAGGCAACCAGCAACATAACAAGAGGACACAGTCTCAAACTGCACCAGGGGAAGTTTAGGCTTGAGGTAAGGAGAAAGTTCTTCCCAGAAAGAGTGATTTGCCATTGGAATGCGCTGCCCAGGGAGGTGGTGGAGTCACCATCCCTGAGGGAATTTTTCAAAAAAAGATTGGATGTGGCACTTGAAGCCATGGTTTAGTTGTCATGAGTTGCTAGGTATTAGGTAATAGGTTGGACTTGATGATCTCTGAGTTTTTTCCAACGTGGTTGATTCTATGATTATATTTTTAAACATTCCTCTATACATGGAAAAAGCAGATATATATATATATTTTTTTTCCTCCTTCAGTAAGGCATTTTACATACGATTACATGAGGAGTTATCAGTTAAAAAGAGGAAGATAGGGTTGAAAAACAATGGAAGAACTGGATAAAAGGGAATATTAAATGAGAAGAGGTTGGACTGAAAGTAGGCTCCTAGCCAAGTTATCCAAGGACTGTTGTTAGGCTCAGCTTTGTGTAGTATTTTCATTAGGGACTTTGGTGCTGTAGGAGTTTGCTGATGGTACAAAATTTGAAGATAGCATTACAGAAGAGCATTGGGATATTGCTCAAATGAACTATGTGACCTTCTAGGGGAAGCAATAAAATTGGAATAAAATTCAAGCTAACAAAGGGCAAGTTCATACACTTTGGGACTAATCATAAAATTTTTTTTCTCATTTAGGCTGGGAACTCTGCAGCGGAAATGACAGAGGAGGAAAAGCTGAGCATAGGTGACTGCAAGCCCCCATCTTGCAATACTTCAGAGAAGACAAATAGGACCTTACAGCCACACAAGGTAAGCAATATCCAATAGAGACAGAAAAATCTGAATTCCATGGCACAAGACAGTGATGCAAAACAAATAATTGCTGAGTAGAAAGCAGCAGTGAGACTTTTATCTGCACTACCATGCCAAGCCCTGGTGGCTCCTAGAGGGGAAACCACAAGGGCTGAAATAGCTGCAGGTCAAGAAAACATGTTCAGACTAGACTTGCTCTGTGTGAAGGGTACGTGAATGCTAGGGGTTGAAGGGACCTCTAAAGACCATCTTGTCCAGCCCCTTTCCAGAACAGGATCACCTAGAGTAGATCACACAATAATGCATCCAGGTGGGTTTTGAATGCCTTCAGTGAGGGAGACTCCATAACGTCTCTGGGCAGGCTGTTCCAGTGCTGTCACCCTTGCAGTGAAAAACTTTTTCATTATGTTTCTATGGAACCTCCTATGCTCTAGCTTGCACCCATTGTCCCTTGTCCTATCATTGGACATCACTGAGAAGAGCCAGAACTGTCGATGACTTTTGTATCCATCTGAGTAGGTATGTACTGCTGTGCACCTGCATAGTAGAACCAATGGCCAATGCACATGCTACTGTGACCAGTGAGACTGGACTTTGCTCTCTATTTTTTTCTGATCTGAACTAAGTAATTCTTCCACTGTGAGGAGTAGGGTGCTGCAAGCACAGCCTACACCAGCAGACAGTGTCTGTGCCATTTGCTCAGTGGGCAGTGTTAATCACAGAAACATTCAGGTTGGAAAAGACCCTCAGGATCACCAAGTCCAACCCATAACCCTACTCTGCACAATTCACCCCTAAACCATATCCCCAAGCACCACATCCAAACCACCATTAAACATATCCAGGGTTGGTGACTCGACCACCTCCCTGGGCAGCGCATTCCAATGCCTGAGCACACTCTTGCTTGTATCTGCTCTGTGATATGCCTTTCCTGCTGCTGGGTTTCTTTCCAGTGATTTATACTAATGAGTTTCATCCTTTAGGAGATAGTCATGGTTTGGTTTTTAAGCTTCTCCTCCCTCTGACACCATGAGTGTCAGGGTGCATGCTGGACCCAATGAGAAATTTCTGGTCAGCTGCCAGAATTTCGCTGTACTCAGGCACTGCATATGAATTTTTACATACTTGGAAAAGGCTTAGGTTTGTGTTTAAAACCAGTTTTGAACCATTTTTGACTCACCTCTGACCTGTACTATCTGGTGCCTCCAAAGGTGTCACGCCACTATTTCAAACAGGAACAATATGATCTCTGAGTGAGCCATTTCTACTGCTTAAAATTAATAAAGCAGTATCAAATTAGTCACAGCTTGATGGCTATCAGCTCTTTCTATAATTAAGATACAACAATTAGAAGTTTCCATCTACTGGGTAGCTGAAATCTACTGCCACTTGATCTTCCTCTGGATTACTCTTTTAGGCTAAATAATAATAATGTAGAATGCAGTGAAGTGCAAAGCATGAGACATGAGAAATTCAGTTGCACAAACACAAAACAGGGACATTCTGGCTCAGCAACTACTTCCAGAAAGGCTGTGGTATGGGGCCATAGAAGAGGGATCAGCAACACAAGCTCTGGGGAAAAAAATGTAATTATATGTTCTTTATGAACAGCAGCTGGAAAAGTTGAAAAAAGCCTCTGGAAGTGATGTCTTTTATTAAGCGTTTTTTGTACCAGGTGTTTGAGATTTAACACATCCAAGTGCCAGGTTCTACACATTGGCCACAACAACCCCACGCAGTGCTACAGGCTGGGGTCAGAGTGGCTGGAGAGCGGCCAGGCAGAGAGGGACCTGGGAATCATTCTGCCCTGTACTCAGCACTGGTTAGGCCACACCTTGAGTACTGTGTCCAGTTCTGGGCCTCTCAATTTAGGAAAGATGTTGAGTTGCTGGAACGTGTCCAGAGAAGGGCAACAAAGCTGGGGAGGGGTTTGGAATGCAAGCCCTATGAGGAGAGGCTGAGGGAGCTGGGCTTGCTTAGCCTGGAGAAGAGAAGGCTCAGGGGAGACCTTATTGCTGTCTACAACTACCTGAAAGGAGGTTGTAGCCAGGTGGGGGTTGGTCTCTTCTCCCAGGCAACCAGCACCAGAAGAACAGGACACAGTCTCAAGCTGTGCCAGGGGAGGTTTAGGCTGGATGTTAGGAAGAAATTCTTTATAGAAAGAATGATTGGCCATTGGAATGTGCTGCCCAGGGAGGTGGTGGAGTCTCCATCACTGGAGGTGTTTAGGAAGAGACTGGATGAGGCACTTAGTGCCATGCTTTAGTTGATTAGATGGTGTTGGGTGACAGGTTGGACTTGATGATCTCAAAGGTCTTTTCCCACCTGGTTAACTGTGTGTTCTGTAAATACTGTGTTAGCCAAATTAAGATAAAATACAGCTGCAAATAGTTCAGGAAGGATAGATGTCTGTTGAAATCAATAGCAGCCCACACCTTAGAAACTCTGTTTCTAATAACTTGATCTTTCACACTGCTGTAAATCTGTGGCAAAGTCACAGAAATGAAACCACCATGCACAAGTAGTGTATGCATTACTAGTACACTGAATCAAAATATTTCAGAAGACTCCTTAACTTAAAGAAAATACCACTGTTACGACTGCTTGCTGTATTCTTGCAGTTACATGTCTAAATACATCTCTAACTACATGGAGAAAAAGGCATGAACAAAGCAATTTTTCCACCATCAGAAATTAGTTTTTAACTTAAAGACAAATGAACAGCTATGACACCTAACTGTGGATGAGGGAACCGATTATGACACCTTCTGTATGGTAGAGGTTTTTTCTAATGTCCCTAGAAGATCCCTTACAATTAACCCTAGACAGATGACTAACTCCCACAGCCTGCTCCAAACACATCCATCTGTTTTTTCAGGTGAAGATTTGAAGGGTTCTTTTCTTGATGTTTTCTTTTTCATCTGTGCAGATCTATGTTTGGTATTTACAGTCCTTAATTCACTTGAGAAATCTGTACAGTAACTGAAATCACATCCCAAATGTACAAATGGCTAATTCCACTCTGGCAGAGCCAGATACATGGTGACTGCTCCTCTATTGTAGCAGGCACACAACGAGTGTTTGACCACATACTGATTAGGTTTTCTTCAAATTTTTCTGCAAATATCAGATGGGGAAGTGTCTCTGTGTTTGCACAAATGTTTAGAGATTCTTGGTCCAGATTCATCCTAATGCCTCAGGGCATATGGTCAGGGTGGGAGAACAATGGGGGTGCCTTGTGGAGTGATTCAAACAACACTACTGGGCTCCTAGAATAGCCTGTAAGGGTGACAAGTCCTGCAGGCAACTCCCTGGTTTGGGTTTTGTTTCTTTTTGGGGAAGGGGCTGGTGAATAATGGATTTGAAAGCAGACCTTTCATCTGGCTTTGATTCATTTTCTACTAAAGCTAAAGAATGAGAATGTGCAACCAGGCAAAATCTTCATCCAGCTGTCTGGGGATCATGTCACTGGACCAGACAGCAGTAATTTAACTTTCCCCTCTTGTAAGACTGGTATATACTGGCAGAAATTTATTGTTTCTTCATTACTAAGGATTTACTGGATGCTTTGTTGTTCTTATGGGGAAGGCAATATTTTCTGCTTTGTAAATGTGACCTTTCCTTTCTGGGTATTTTTTAGCCAGCTATATTTTGGTTGTATGAGATAAATGTGTGGAGCATTACAGAGAGAACAAGGTCCCAGTGGAGGATTAATAAGGATTGTCCCACACAGTGAGGAACACTTAGCTGTGTTACTACCTAAATCTTCATATAGAACACTTTAATAAGCCATTATATAGCACCAAGTGGTTACAGAAAATCACAAGGTTCAATCTAAGGGAAGGAAGGTATGATGGGTGCAAGGTACCCACCAAAGCTGCTCTATCATGCCTCTTCCTCAACTAGATAGTAAAGACATGGCTTGAGACAAGGTTAGGGAGAGATAACTCGCCAGGCAAAACAGACTCGACTTGGGAAAATGAATTTATTACCAGTCAAATTAGAGTAGGGTAATAAGAAAACAAAGCTAAGTCTTCAAACAACTTCCACCACCTCTTTCCTTCTTTGCCCATGGTGGTTGTGGAGTCTCCCTCTGTATATATCCATGATCCATCTGGATGCATTCCAGTGTGATTTGGTATATGTGATCCTGCTGTAGCAGGGGAGTTGGACTGAATGATCTTTCAAGGTTCCTTCCAGCCCCTAACATTCTGTGATTCTTGCAGGGCTAAACTTTTCTCTATCTTCTCCCCACAAGCAGCACAGGCAGGTAGCAAATAGAGGTTATGGTTAGTTCATTACACATTATTTCTGCCACTCCTTCCTCCTCAGGAGCAGGACTCCTCACAGTTTTCCTCTGCTCCAATGTGAAGTCCTTCCAAAGTGAGACAGTCCTCCACAAACTTCTCCAGTATGAGTCTTTTCCAGTACTGCAGATCTTCATGAACTTCTCCAGTGTCAATCCTTTCCATAGGGTGCCGTCCTTCAGTAATAGACTGCTGCAGCATGGATCCCCCATGGAGTTTAAAGTCCTGCCAGAAAACCTGCTACAGTGTGGGCTTCTCTCTCCATGGATCCACAAGTTTCTGCCAGGAGCCTACTCTAGTGTGGGCTTCCCATGGGGTCACAGCTTCCTTTGGGTATCCACCAGCTTCAATGTGGGGTCCTTCAAGAGCTGCAGATGGATTTCTGTTCCACTGTTGACCTTCATAGACTGCACGGACCCAGCCTGCTTCTCCATGATCTTCTTCACAGTCTGTAGAGTGATTTCTGCTTTGGCACCTGGAGCAGCTCCTCCCTCTTGTTCCTCTCTGCCCTTGGTGTCTGTAGAGTGGTTTCTTTCACATATTGTTTTTCCTCTCCAACTGTCCAGGTTGCCCAGGTTCCCCCCCCCCACTCTCCTTCTAAAATGTGTTACCACTTGGCCTTGGCTCCATCTCAGATGGGTCCATCTCAGAGCCAGATGGCATTTGGTCTATCCCCAACAGAGGAAGTTTCTAACAGCTTCTCACAGGAGCCATCACTGTATATCCCTCCACACAAAGCCCTTGCCATCAAATCCAGTAGAGAGGGTTTAACAGCAATGAATTCCAGGAAAATAGATAACAAATGATTAATGATTAAACTACCAATGCTTGCTTAGAGATAATGCCATGTACATCCAGAGATGCTCTGGCCACAGCAAATGCAGTCAGGGACCAGGGGCTCTGGAAGCACAAGCGCCAGGATGACATGAATTGTGTAGTGATGACCAGTCTGTTTTCAAGCGATGTGAACACTTCCCGTTTCACACAAGGGCCAAATCTGCTCTAGATTAGCTCTCATTAGCCTCCCATCTCTATGGTTGCAACTGAATGATGTGTGGGATTTATGCTGTAAATCTCTTTTTAGTCTGTAAAAAGTCTGTCCTTTATTTTCAAAGCAGCTGTGCTTTTCTGATAGGGAGACATCTGCTCAGGCTGGTGTATCAGTCTAACACATTGGCTTTCCCACTACCTCGTTATCTTATTCTATCACTATCCTTCCTCACGGGAAGAAGCAGGAAAGGAGACAACTTTGCTCTTTGGAACCTGTCAAGGTTAAGCATGCTACATGCATGCTGGCTATCTGACTTAGATGAAAATACAAAGCAACTTCTACAAAACACTTGAAAATGATGATTCCATTCTCTGTAAACAAATGGGCTCCCATGACATTCAAAGAGCCAGGATAGGAGATGAAACTTAGGCAAAGTAAACAAGCACCTGCTAGTGGTTCTCCATTCAAACCAGATGTACTTCATTGGGTGCATTGGGAGCCACCTTAGGACTGATACTGCTCATTGTTTTATTAATAATTTGTTAATGATTTCACAATTAACAATGAGCATCTTCTGTGATGTTTACTCTATAGCTTCAGCATCAGTATAGCTTACTGATGGGCTGAAACCCAGAAAAGTCTGTAGACGTGTGACCATTTGAGGCTGTGCCTTTAAGAAAGGGATATTGTGACTAAATGTTTTATAAACAAAGGACAGGTCTAAACTAATTTCATTGGTGCAGTGGCAGAGTACTGCCTTAAGTTTTGATTCCCAGATAGACTAGGGGCAGTCTTGCACTTTTTCCTCCTTTCACAGCTTACAACTCCTGGGCTCTCTGCCAGACTGACCTTGGACAGATAAGGCCTCTACTAACATATTCTGCTTTAATTAACAATTGCTCTTTTTCTCTCTTTCTAACCCTCTTTGGGGAAAAAGGGGAGAAAAGGGGGGTACAGGGGGGGAACCCTCCTCAGCAGAGGAGGGAATTTTGTTCCTGTATTACTTTGTTGTATATATCTATGTATATATTGTAAATACTGTAAATTGCGTATGTATTCCCCTGCATTTCCTAAACTGCTTTGTAAATATAGCGCATTCTCTTGCTCATCCGGCTGTACTTAGCTGTGGTTTCTTTCCCTTCACTCACAGAGGGGGAAGAAGGCTGAGGCCTTCCCCTCAACCCTCGACAAGATGCCATAGACACTGGGAGGAATTTAACATGAGCTTCAGAAATCAGACAAACTGTGCATGAAAAAAGTCCTTGATTCTCTAAGAGTAAATGCAAAGCATCACATAGAAGTTGGGATTACAGAGCTCAACAGGCTTGCTGAAGGAGGGGATCCAAGGCTTCTGTGAGGCTACCAAACAGCAAGGACCAGGAATACCACACCAGTCCAGAAACCCCAAAGAGCTTTTACCCTAATGTAGATGGAGGGGTGTTGGAAATTAAAAAAGATCTCAGCTGAAATATTTATTTACATTAAAAGAAAACAAATATTATTCTGTTAGTACCTGAGTTTAGAGTAAAGAGAAAAAAAAAAAAGATTTCTGTGAATGAAAATTACCTGACTATTCTAAAAGATATTTTGATTAAAAAAATAATGATAATAAAAAGGAAGAAATCCATGAAGCAGTATAGAAAGTATCTATAATGGAATTATACAGGAGAAGATGAAATTCTTTACAGAGTGATTGGCCACTGGAATGAGCTGCCCAGGGAGGTGGTGGAGTCACCAACCCTGGAAATGTCCAAAAAGAGCCTGGATGGGGCACTTAATGCCATGGTTTAGTTGATTAGATGGTGCTGGGTGATAAGCTGGACTTGATGATCTCAAAGGTCTTTTCCAACCTGGTTAATTCTGTATTCTGTAAGAGTGCTTGGTACTCAAACTTCAGGAATTAAAATGGCAAACTACATCTAATTTGCATACTGTTATTTGTACCACAATAATACCAAGAAAATGCAGAAAAAATTGTGGTACTAATGCACAAGGTACTGTACAAACCAGGCTGGAATTAAAGCTCTTGGCTATTGAAGAAGTGAAGTCTGCTGTGAAGGTGGATAAAGCATGAGCCTTACCTCAGCAGTGTGCAGAATGGTGTGAAGTGGGATGTCCCTCTGTTTGCTAAGCTGGAGACATCCATTTAGACTTTTCATTTAGAACAATGTCTGGAAGTGAAACTGCTGTGATGTAGTCGCACCCTAAAGCTGCTTCAAGCATTCAGCACAGTCTTAGCTTTGGGGGCTCTCAGAGAAAGATGACAAAGTAATTTCCAGCCCATGGCTTGAACCTCTGTTTTTCATTAAATAACCTTTTTGCAGTCTATTGATGCTCTTCTTGCCTTTATCTCTTGAGGCTCAGTATGGTTGTGATGCTGAGACAATTTTTTTGCCAATGAAGGAATTGCTTCACTCCTTCCATTACCAACCCAGCAGCATCTATTTTTCAGACATGATGCCAAAAGAGAAATGTACTCTTCTACTTAGGTATCCTGCAGCACCAAGATCAATTATACAAAATCCATGCTCTTGGGCTTTAAAGACTGTAGATAGTGGGGATTTTGGAAATTAGATTGAAGTAGTTAAGTGTTGCAAATTTCCCCTCTTGAGCGGCTGTAGCTTGATACGGCTGCTTAAAGGATTCTTTGGCAAATGGATTGCATTTCCTAGTGGGATTTGTGCTGTGAATAAATAAATTTCTATAATCAACTACTGATACTTCTGCAGTCTTTATAGTCTGCCTTTCAACTAGATGCACATAAAAATTTCTGTCCATTTAAAATCAAGTAAAGCATTGAACTGGAATGAAAACCCCACAACCTAGCAAAAAAATCCATCAATTTTTCACTTGGCTTTGTAAATTCGTGAATTTCGTTAGTGCCCCTGCCTATTAAATGCTAACTAGTTGTCAATCAATTCCAGAGCTTACTTGCCAGTGGGAGTGCTCTGGAAATGAGAGGTAGCATCTTGGAACACCTTGCATTTAAAGAGTGATATCCCTTCAGCTTTCCAAAGGTGTCTAATTTCCTTTTAAAGTGATTCTGTCGCAAATACAAACAGTTCTCTTGTTTTATACAGCAACAGAAATAGGAAATGTTAGCTTGGGGGAAAGGGAGTCTGGGGGAAGAAACTCTCCAGGCTAGACAATGCAAGATCTTTAGGCACTGTATTATGTTTAACTTGATACTTGATCTTCCAGAATACTAATAGATTTGGCTGCACGTTTGGCATTTCTTTCAGGAGGCTTTTGTTCTGTTTTGATTTCTCTGACCTTTGGAAGTTCTTGGCATTTTATATGCTCCCTAATAAAGGGGAATTGAAAATCTGGCCACTTATTTGGTCCTGAAAGGGAAAGAAAACTCTTCTGAAAACACTCTTTTCATAGTAGCAGCTGGTATTGGATATCAGGGCTGGGGAACCTCCGTGGTTACAGTTTTGAGTCATAATAGCTTCTGACATAAATAGGACTGACTGTGAGAAATACTTCCACACTATGCATGTTGTACACAGTAGATGATGCACAACATTGTTCCTGCACCACTCTTCTTCCTTAAATAACCTCCTTACTGCTTTTTGAGTCTTAGCCTAGAGATGCCAGTGCTTCTGTCAGCTTGGGGAGTTCAGTGCTTGCCAATGTGAGGATTATCTGTGAGCTCATTAGTGCTAGCTCTTTGAACATCTTGCTCTTGAACTGCCAGCTGTTATAGGATCTGATCTATTTTCTTGACAAAGTTAGAGTAAATAAATGAATATCCCACCCCTGGCAAATACATACTTGATATCTATCATTTTCCATAGAAATTTTTGTTCTTTTGCTGGTTTGCTTTTCTTGTACTCCATCCTCTTCTCAATCCCTCCAAATATTAACTTAACCTAGAAAAAGAGCTCTATAGAAACTTTTTTTTTCCCTAGGTGTGTCTCTGTTTGAAGAACTGAATGTCATTTTCTTCTCTTTTCAGCAAATGAAGCATCCATTTTCAGTTGTGCCGCTGTGGTATGACCACATGCATAAGGTGGTGCTGAGACTTCCAAGCATAAAATGAAATAAACCAAAAGAAGATAGTACGGAGAGTGATCTGCCAGCTCAGAGCCTAAGAATGTTGGAATTGAGTCCTAGACCTGGCAAAAAAACTGTTGCTATTTAGAAAGGGAGCAGGATGAAGATGGAAAATAGAGGCTTTTCATTCCCCTGGAAAGGAACATAATTGTACAAGGATGGGAATTTAATTCTCTTCTGTCTTCTCTCCACTGAATTTGGGTTGGTAGTCTGACTTTGTTTTGCCTTTGCCCTTGTTTTGGCAGCAAGGATCTCATTCTCAGCTACTCTGTGTAACCACAATGATTCTGATTCCCCAAATGTTCTATTATATTAGTAGAAAATTACTACTCCCATTACATTAACTCTTTTAATGCTGCCCTTGATTAAACACAATGTGCTTGGAGCCTACACACACACAGATGCATGTATATAATCTTCACAAATTATTTGTTTTTCAGTGACTGAGGCTGAGGCATTTTAAGAGACAGGGAGTTATCTGTTGCCACTACTCTGTTACAGTAATTTAGGAGCCACGTCGCAGAGCTCAGAATCACAGAATTTCAGGGGCTGGAAGGGACCTCAGAAGATCATCTAGGCCAATCCCCCTGCCAGAGCAGGATCACCTACACCAGGACCTCAATTTTGGTGATGTCAAAGCTATGGTGCTAATTCCTAGGGAACTCTTTTAATGGGGAAATGGCAGGAGAACAGTCTCTGCACAGAGGTTGCAGCTAAGACAGAAGAGTGTGAGCAGGCAAAGGAATATCTGCTGTCTGAAGTATCTGACAAGGGGAGTTATATCCTTCCCTTGGTGTTCCTTCTACTAATACAGCCCCTTAACACCTCTTTGTCACTTTCCACAGAAATGTTCAAAGCTTTTGCCTACTTTTATTCTTGTCCTTGCTGACATCCTCATACAGTTGTCATATTTAATGGAGCCAGTTCTTATAGTACTGTCACAAGCCTGTGCAATTTAGACTGTCTTAAACCATCAGCTGGAGTCCGATGTTGTTGGGACCAATTTTCAGTTGTACAAAATTGGAGTCTCTAGCTCTACTCACACTTCAGACTTTGAACAAAGTATGTTGTACAATGACCACATCACTTTCCAGAGCTCAAACAACCTGGAAATAATTGGGTTTCACACAATTCCTTTAGAAGATGAGAATAAGGCAGCCTTGCAAAATTGAGTTCAAAAGTAGATGGCTGGTTTCATGCAGATGAACTGAGGGGACTGATTCCTATGGATTGCAATGGAAGTTTCCTCTGTCCTCTATCTGCTTATGAGGATGTCTTTCATCAAGTGTGGGAAAGAAAAGAATAGTACTGCCTAGTAAGAAGTTCAAATACCTGAGACAATCTATACCTGTTGTATAGACTGATGAGTCACCAGGTCACCTTTGCTTTGTGTAACAAGAGGGTTTAAGGTGGATGTTTTTTTCTCCAGCCAAAGCTGTGTGCAAATGAATTCCTGAAATTCACGTAGCAATCAAGGTGTGGTTAGGAGGTTGTGCTGGTGCTGGCACATCCAGCTGGCAGGCCTGTTTAAATCCAGTGTGCTTTGGCAGCAGTACCCAGCTGCTGCCGCCAAAGCGGTGGTGAAAGAGAACTTTGGACTCAGAAGGCCAGTGGTGGAGGAGGATCAGCAAGTATTAGAGGGGAAAAAAAAAAAAAGAAAGAAGCTATACTATCAATAATTTTTTGGATGGCAATACTTTGCATTCAGCAATTAATGTAGTAGATACTGCCCAATTTACACGGACAGCAAGAAAGTCACAAATAAGACCCTTGAGAAATTCAATTCCATTTCCCCCAAGTGTCTTCACCCATTTAAAGCCCCAGGAATTGCTCCCATGTGCAAGTAGCTTTCTTTTGATTTTATTTGATTTTTTTTTTAACAGGGCAGATTCAATCAGCATGACTGCTCTTGAAAGACAGTTATTAGGGTTGGCCTCCACATCCCAGTAAACCTGTAATTTCACAAATAACACCTATTGCACCAGCATCTTAGACTAAATGAGAGAAAGAAATAGGAGCTAGAAGAGGGCATAGGAGTAATTCTTATCAAGCAACGATTTGGGGCCATATAACTTAGCCACTGAAGAGCAATGTGGCAGCCAAGGGATGTTCCCAGCTGTTTCCCTGTCTTTTTCACTGAGGCAATAGATGTTATGATTCATCCAAGGCTATAGACAATGACACCAAAGCGGTGCTCAAATGTTGGTGAGATGCACTTGAATTTGTCAGAAGAGATTGTTCCCCATCCTTGGCTTATTTTGTTTCATCTAGCTATTTCTTCAGATGGAAAATCAGACTAGGTTGGATTTACTGAAGCATGTATTGTTGCTAAGCTCTGTCCAGATGATGATGAGGTGGAAAAAGTGAATCTCTAGAAAATGGATTCCTCCCAACTTCATCCAACTGGAAGAGGGAACTGGAAGATTCTTCCCTTTCTTTTGTTCTTTTACTATTCCCATCACAATACTATTAGAGGACCAACAGAATACAGATGGCACAGACACAGGAGGACTATCTCTGTCTGTATGAGCCAAGGTGAGATATAGTAGTTTGGACAGTCTGCATTTGTACCTTTGCTCTTCACATCTGTACTCACAATAGTTTTGGATGAAATCAACATTATATCCCTCAGGCAGTGACAGGAAATGAGCCTAAGTTGCACCACAGGAGGTTTAGAATGGATGTTAGGAATAATTTCTTTACTGAGAGAGTGGTGAAGCATTGGAACAGGCTGCATGGGGAGGTGGTGGAATTGCCATGCCTGAAAGTGTTCAAAAAGTGTGTAGATGTGGTGTTTCAGGATATAGTTTAGTGGTCATGGTAGTTGGGTTATGGTTGGACTTGGGCATCTTAAAGGTCTTCTCTAGCCTGAATGATTATATTATTACACTCTTACATAGGAGGATCAGCTAATACACAATTTTGATTTGTGGTGGTTTTTTTTCTTTCCTTTTACTCTCCATTTTCCCTGCTGTCTGGGCTGCTCTACTCCCCAGTCCTATATAGTTTCTATTCTGAAGCTGCTTTGAGCCCAAACAACTCAGTTTACTTGTGGAGCTGGCTTGTGATCATGCACACCCCTATGATCTGAGGTGTTGGGTGACAGGTTGGACTCGATGATCTCTGAGGTCTTTTCCAACCTTATTGATTCTGTGATCTTATATACATTCTCTATGAGCTTACATACATTATATGCTCCATTTCCTGGTTACGCTGTGAGCCTTTGTCTTGTTGTCACACTGCCTTAGATGACTGAGGTTCATTGGAGTTGTATTTTGTGTTTGAAATCACCTTAACTGCCTAAGAGATTTCAAAACATCCTGGACTATTCCTCTGGTATGTCTTTCAGCCTGATGGGCATATCCTGACCTCTGAGGCAAATTCTTTTGAATCCCACTAAATGCTTGTAAAATAAGGTATTTCCATAGGAAAGCATAAAACGAGGATCAGAAGAGAATATGGGGTCACACAGTGCTGTCCCTCAGAATCACTGGCAGGCAAATAGTTTAATTTCTTTCATCAACTTATCAAGGTTTTTCATCCTGAAAGTAGTTTGGTCTTTCTGGGAGAGCCAAAAAGGATCTGAAAGAGCAAAGTACATCTAAAGCGTTTGATAGTAATGACTGCACAGGCCTTAGAAAGCCACATTCTGAATGCTGTTAGGCTTTGCTTCCACATAATAAGAGTTGTTGGGTTTTGTGGTTTTGTTTTGTTTTGTTTGTTTTTTGGTGTTTGGGTTGGTGGAGTTTTGTTTGTTTGTTTGTTTGTTTTTCCTAATAGCTGCTCGTATCTTTGTGTCCAGTTCTGGGTCCCTCAGTTTAAGAAGGACATTGAGACACTTGAATGTGTCCAGAGAAGGGCAACAAGGCTGGTGAGAGGCTTCAAGCACAAGCCCTATGAGGAGAGGCTGAGGGAGCTGGGATTGTTTAGCCTGGAGAAGAGGAGGCTCAGGGGAGACCTTATTGTTCTCTACAACTACCTGAAGGGAGGTTGTAGTCAGGTGGGGGTTGGTCTCTCCTCCCAGGCAACCAGCACCAGAACAAGAGGACACAGTCTCAAGCTGTGCCAGGGGAAGTTTAGGCTGGGTGTTAGGAGAAAGTTCTTCACAGAGAGAGTTGTTAGCCATTGGAATGTGCTGCTCAGGGAGGTGGTGGAGTCCCCGTCCCTGGAGGCGCTCAAGAGGGATTGGATGTGGCACTTGGTGCCATGGTCTAGTCAAGAGGTCTGTGGTGACAGGTTGGACTTGATGATCTCTGAGGTCTCTTCCAACCTTAGTGATTCTGTGATTCTAACCTCCATGGAAGGATCTCCAAAATATGATTTCTTCCACCTTTCTCACCACAGTTAAAATTTTTATTTGACAAAAAAATATGTCCTAGAGAAAAAGAAAAAAAAACAACAAGGATAAAATAGCCTCTGGGACATGAAGGAGGAATTACATTTTTTGCTTGGATCCTTTTTGTTTTGGGGGTGTGTGTATGGTTGAGTAGTAAATTGGAACATGGAGATGTTGATAAAACAGCAAGTAAAATGGTGTTTAGTAGCGTTTCCATTGCAAGTTCTCAGCATGAGCAAGCTGTGGTAGCCTGAATTCAGGGAACAAAGTGTTTAAATCATTCCTATATGTGTATTTGCACAAACACCACCTGATATTGTTTGGCTACCTGATGGAGACAATGTCGTGATATGTGACATGATGTTTTCTTTGTATTTTTTGGTTGTTCTGTCCTTATTTCACATCTTAGCACAGATGATGATTCCTGACTTTGTGCTGCTCCACCTTTAGGTGTAGTTTTACATGGAAAAATAGAGAGGTTTGATTTTTATTATCATAAATGCCTGGGGTTTTCTATGATGCTGGGAAGATCAGGGAAGTTGTATGTGGTGTATGAGAGGAGGACTACATGGACTTAACCACCAGCATCTGCCTTCCAAGGAGTTGGTTTAGCCACGTTTATATATGCACACAAAGTTTGTGCTGAAGCCAGGCATGAACATTAAAAGAGATTGCACAGCTTGTTCCTTGAATGTGAAAGGTTTCAGTGGGTTAAAGGGATGCTTTTAGCTTTTCCCTCTCCTTTCCATGCCTACAGGAAGCAACATAAGGCAGAAATCTGCTGTGTCAGCATTAAGCTCTTAGTGGAGTTATGAATCTTTGGTATCATTTGCTGCTTTAGTTCACAAGGTGAGTGAAGTGCCTCATTCCTCAGGTTGTGTAAAGAATCAAATACCAGGACCTGAAGAAGCCATAATGACAGGCAAAAGGGGCCTGGCCTTTCAATTTGCTTTCCAAATACAAGTCAGGAAAAATTTGGCCCAGGTTTACGTGAGGGGAGCCCTAGTCTGCTTGAAAATTTCCTTCTTTGTTCAAAAATGCCCAGAAGGAAATATTGGAGCAGCCCCAAAATGCAGGCGTTTGTATGAATAATTAGCTATAGTCTGGTCACATTCATTCCCCCACAGACCTTATGAGATGCCTCCTAGCTGGGAAGCTTTGCTGTTCAGATCCCCCTTTGGCAATGTTGGGCCTTATGAGTGAGAAATGTAACTCAGAAGAAGTTGAGGGCAGCCAAGATACTGCTGTGATTATGAATATCTACAAGCATGATTTTGATATGGTTGATTATAATATGAAGTGTTATAAATGTGCCCTTTCCTCCTTCTATCCATTCTACCTACTTGCTGGGGACTAAAGCCAAGTCTCAGATGGTATAGCCCCACAAATATACTTAATATTTCCTTTCTTTGTGTTTGTTTGTGTTTGGGGGGGCTTGTTATTGTTGTTGTTCGCTTTCTGTTGTTTGTTTTCCAAGTGGAAAGATAAACACTGGAACCTCTTCTGATAATTAGATCTTGGGAGCCAGCCCATCTGTTTCTGTTTATATACTACCCCCCAAAAAAAGTCAATTTTAGCAACACTAACCACCAGCAAGGTCCAGAAGTCCTTTCAGTAATTATGTTCTTTCAGTCTTCAGAAAACACATTTAGTAGCCAGCTGACCCTCGAGGAACACCATTTTAGAGAGCAGATCTTTGCAACCAGTAATTGGCCAGTTGAAAGTTTCCCTGGGGCACGTTGAAAACGTATCTTCTTTATCTGCAATGGAGAAGAAATTTGTCCTATTATCCTCCCAGCCATAAGATTGTGCTTTAGCCTCACAGAGAACCTTGAAAGCACTCCTATTAGAGAGAGCTCTGCTTCTGTATGGGCGGGCTCGATGTGCTTAGTAATTATTACACAGAGCGAATTTGCAGAAAAATGGGAACTTTGTGGCTTGGCAGTTCATGCATTCCTCAGCCAGATCTGCCATTTGCTATCACATCTCTAGACTCTTTGCAGCATTTTAGTAAATAATTAAAATACTGGGTCTGACTCTCCACACCATTACCAGCTTTTACAGCAGTGGAACCTCATTTAGCATCACAACTACAAACATCTATCACATCCTGGACGAGGGGGTAAAGCACAGAGAGGTTTTGGCTGGCATGTCAAACATTGCTAAAGAAAGTTCTGGAGAGGAATAATGGTTTTTAATTTTTGGGCAAAATTATTGTGAAGAGGAAGAAAAAAAAGAAAATAACAATTTTCTCATCAGCTACCAGTCACTTCAAGGATAAATTATAATATCAGAAGCAAACCCAAGTAACTCTAATTTTCAGCATCAGATTTTAATGAAAAGATGATTCTTTTCCTCTGGTATTGTCACAATTAGTTTCTAGGGGGATGATTGGAATCAAACATGATTGATTTTCAGGTAGGAAAGCAAGCAGCAGGGGCAGAGGAACTTCTGAGTCACAAAGCTCTCTTTTTTTCCTATTGTCATTAAGCATAATAATTAGAAGGAGGCATAGTTCAGCCTCCTTCAAGAGGTGATATTTCAGCAGAAGTGTCCCTAAAATTAACATTGCCTGAGATTTCCACCAAGCCTCAGCAGCTATTTAACTTTTGATCTCTCTTTTGTTGTTGTTGTTGTTGATTTTGTTTTGAGTTTTGTTTGTTTTGGTTTGGTGTGTAGGTTTCTTTCCCCTTTTTCTCCTTTTGGTTTCTTTGCTCTAGCAAATACTCTCTGGTGGCTTTTGCTTGGCTGTTGCTGACCTTGGCTGTGTTCTTCTTGTGGCTAAGTACTCTCTGCTCTTCTCTCTCTCTCTTTTCCTTTGTACAGGTGGGGGGTGGAGGGAGTTGAGAGAGAGAAGCTGTTGGTAACCTCTTGGCTTTGTCCAGGGGGTTTATTGTTTTGCTTATAAATTGTATATATATGCAAATATTGTATATTTTTTACATATTCATTGCATTTCTATATCAGGTAGTGATAGGACTAGGGGGAATGGACTGAATGGCATGAAGCTGGATGTGGGGAGATTCAGGCTGGATGTGAGGAGGAAGTTCTTCCCCATGAGAGTGGTGAAGCCCTGGAATGGGTTGTCCAGGGAGGTGGTTGAGGCCCCATCCCTGGAGGCGTTTAAGACCAGGCTGGATGAGGCTCTGGCCAGCCTGATCTAGTGTGGGGTGTCCCTGCCCATGGCAGGGGGGTTGGAACTAGATGATCCTTGTGGTCCCTTCCAACCCTGACTGATACTACGATTTCATACTTCTAGACAGTAATTGTGCTTCTAAATATTGCTTCATTTGCTTCCATCTGAGCTGGTCTGGCAAATTCCTTTTGGGGGTAATTTTCTCCAAATTAGTTGGGGACTCATTTCAACCCACCACACTTACTCTGATTTTTTTTTTTTTTTTTTTTCTTCTGATATATTTTACCTTGCCTGAATCTTGTCCTAAGCTATCACTTATGTGTTAATAACATGGTCAAGAAGTTTTACATATTATATTAAATGTTTCAGCTTTTTACCAATACTTATTTTTTTACTGTTGCTTCTGAAATAAAATGTTTTGCTTTTAATTCTTCAGAAGATCTTGTTTTTCTGGTATTTTTATCCACTTAATGAAAAATATTGAAATGTAGTTATCCCAATTTAGGATCAGTTCAGGAATTAGAATAGAATAGAATAGAATAAACCAGGTTGGAAGAGACCTTCAAGATCATCACGTCCAACCCATCAACCAATCCAACCCACCTAAACAACTAACCCATGGCACCAAGCACCCCATCAAGTCTCCTCCTGAAGACCTCCAATGATGGTGACTCCACCACCTCCCCAGGCAGCCCATTCCAATGGGCAATCACTCTCTCTGTACAGAACTTCTTCCTAACATCCAACCTAAACCTCCCCTGGCACAGCTTGAGACTGTGTCCTCTTGTTCTGGTACTTGCCCACATGCCTAAAAACTCAGAAACACCGTAACAGACAAGATAGGAATTCAGTTGTAATAGCATTCTTGCTCTGCTTCTTGCCTAGCTTGTACCCTCTCTCAGGGGAAAACATGTTGGAGAAGCTGTTCACTAGCAAGCAGCTTGCTGCAAGAGGGGTGGATCTGCAGAGGAAGATAGTGCTGAAAAGGCATGTAGATCTTGCAGGTATTTGAGTGAGTTTTACTTTGATTCTGCTTTAATTGTGTCCCATGAGCTGAAAGGCTATTAGCAGCTGGAGTGGGTTGGTTTCATGCTAAAGAAATCTAATTCACATGTTCCAAGGCTATGTGGAGATGTAAATCAAAATTCTACAGGTGGGCCTGATCTGGAGGTTAACTCTTCTTGAACAAGTTATTACAGATGCAGTTTTAGACCCTGCATTCTAGTGACAGACCACTGCTGCAAAAGTTTAGCCTTCTTTTACATTGCTCTGCTTAAAATTATCCCTACTGCAGATTTTGACCATTCAGTTGTACAAAGCCTGACAATACAAAGCTGGAGAGGGGTTTGGAGCTCACGCCCTATGAGGAGAGGCTGAGGGAGTTGGGGTTGCTTATCCTGGAGAGGAGGAGGCTCAGAGGAGACCTTATTGCTCTCTACAACTACCTGAAGGGAGGTTGTAGCTAGGTAGGGGTTGGTCTCTTCTCCCAGGCACCCAGCACCAGAACAAGAGGACACAGTCCCAAGCTGCACCAGGGGAGGTTTAGGCTGGATGTTAGGAAGAAGTTTTCCACAGAAAGAGTGATTTGCCATTGGAATGGGTTGCCCAGGGAGGTGGTGGAGTCACCATCACTGGGGGTATTTTAGAAGAGACTGGATGGGGTGCTTGGTGCCATGGTTTAGTGATTAGATAGTGTTGGATGATAGGTTGGACTCGATGATCTCCAAGGTCTTTTCCAACCCGGTCTGGTCTGGTCTGGTCTGGTCTATTCTATTCTATTCTATTCTATTCTATTCTATTCTATTCTATTCCATTCTATTCCATTCTACCTTCATGATGATCTTCCATTTGTCTCACAGAAGGAATAAAAATCTCCATTTATTGCTATTAATAGCAGCTGTTGGCTGTGCAAAGGCAATTGCAATGTGAATTACTGTGAAAGAAGGGATAGTCATTGTTACAGTTGTTTACAAATCTCTTGCATGATGGAAACTTTTGTTAAATAAGTCTGAAGGCAAGTGTAGAGAGTTTTACCTTGCTATTTTTAGTATAAAACAGTGTGATTTCAAGATCTGAGAGGTAAAAAAAAATCATACCATTAAATTAAAAAGCATAAATTGTTTTGTAAAGTTATTAGTGGAACTGACAACTTGACAGTTTTTGTGTAAATGCTGACATGATGTGTACCTACTGAAGTGGTTTTACTCTGCAGGAAGCAGATTAATTCAGGCTCTTTTTAGCCCCACAAACTGTCATCTTTGGGAGATGGTTTATTAAATTTACCTGAACATAAAATGACAATGTGATTGATATCTTAGTCGATGTATTCACAGTGTTGTGGTGCTAGTTAGAACTGTGTATTTGGAACACAACGTACAATGAGAATTCAGTTGCTATGAAGTTAGAGGGTGAGGAAGCAGTTGATCCTACAGGCATTTCATTATTAGTTAGCTTTTGTAGTCTCAGAGATGGTAATTAACCTAGGAGGATCTGAGATATCTCTAGCTATTGAAATGGAACTGTCTTTAGGGAAAGCAAAAGAGGCCTTGTCCTTGGAGAGTAGTTTCTGAAGATGTTGACTTTCTACCATTTCTTCAGTGAAGTCTCTTCGCATTTACATTATTGCGGCATGCATTTATGACCCAAATGTCTACTGGCAGAAAATTTTGATTGGGGCTTACTAAATTCCTCTGATTTTATGGAAATATTAGCAATACCAGCTTGATAATATCTGGAAGCAAGGCCAAAGATTGGGTAGTAAAGTTCAGCTCTGCTGAACTAAAACTAATGCTGCAGGTTCATCATGGAACGAATCCTTATTTCAGTAGTTAAATGCATTCCCCCTTTCATTTCCTTGATGGCTAAAAAGAGATTGTAAGTCACCACTCAGTTGTGTTGAAGACATTTACAAATTAAAGTGTTCTACATAAATCCTGCAGGAAAGGGATTTAATTTCAATAAAAATGACAGAAATTAAGGAATTAATGATTTGCACGACTCCTTAAAACAGTTAATGTAAAAACTTCCTGTAATGCAGTGGTCTGGCTGAAAATTAATATGCAGAAATCCAAGACAATTTAAAATGATCGTTCCCATAGCTACTGTAACTCATCTAGCAATCCAGTTAGGCAGTCCTTGATACGAGTGAATTTGCCTGGGTCTAATTTGAAGTTGTGGAGATGGATGTGTAAACTCCTCAGAGGGCTAAAGGTAGATAGAAAACTTGGAATATTAGTTGCCTAAACACTCCTTAAATAAGGACGAGAGTGACTCAGCTAAATTGTACTATAAAGGTAAAGTTTCGCCGTAATTGGGGCACATTATTGCTTCTCACTTCAAAAGATGGAGTTGCATTTGCTGCAGTGGGGTGTGGGAAGGGACCCAGAGATGCAGTGGGAATTTGCATAGTGCAAGTGAGTACATACTGTGAAGATCTTCTAGTCCATTTTCTGCCAGCCACACATATCCTTTTTCTCAGGCAAGCTGATAACACGAGAATGAATAAACATCATTTACCAGTTGCCTGCCTTCAAGAAGAGAAAGCCATTGTTTAAAACCTAACTAACTGCAGCAGTATTGGGCGGGGAAAAAAAGGTGTGGGGAGGGGGAAAAGGAGAGAATTAACTGTTTTAACTGTTATATATGTGTGTTCTCAGCAAAAGTGTTGTCTGAGCCTTTGGAGACAAAATAAATCTTACTACCCTGACGACAGTCACTGAAAGTCTCTGAAATCTGGTGGTCTAGATAGTACAAAGAAAATGGAATCTTGTATTTTTGACAGCATAATTATTATGCTCTGTCAGATTTATACAGCTCTTTCATAAGAAACACTTAATACTTCACACGGATATTACTTTTCCCATCAAATATCACTTTAGAAAAAGTTAATAATTTAGGAACTTTTATATTGAAAAATGGCTAATTCAACTGATGCATCTGATACCTTCATCAGACATTGCATGAAGGGCACAAAAAGTTTTCCTTTTTGCCTTGAAGTAAAGTTGGTGTTTATGTCACTCTTCTGAGCTTGATAATCCTGGATTTCAAGCCATAGTTTAAAGGTAGAATAGGATAGGATAGAGTAGAATAGAACAGGATAGGATAGGATAGGACAGGATAGGATAGAATTAACCAGGTTGGAAAATACCTTTGAGATCATCAAATCCAACCTATCATCCAACACTGTCTAATCAACTAAACCATGGCACCAGAGGACCAATGATTGTTCCCCTCAGTGCCATTCTGTCCTGACATTCATGGCCAGTTTACTCTCTTTAGATTTCCTTTTCCCTCCTGTGTCCTTGAACTCATTAGGGAAGAAAAAAAATGTACTAAATTTATCTTCAAGTTTTGATTTTCAGGTTTATCCCCATTTCACTGGCACAGAAAAATTTGCCTGTAGAGTATACCATGTTGTCAATAGCTCTATTAATTGGAGAGAAAAATTAAATCAACCTCTGATATAGTTCTTGAAAATTGGAAATGAAGTGTGGGCTTCACTATGAACATGGTGTCGATCTGTTAGAGGGTAGAAGGGCTGTCCAGGGGGACCTTGACCAGCTGGACAGATAGGCAGAGTCCAACAGGATGTCATTCAATAACTCCAAGTGCCAGGTGCTGCACTTTGGTCACAACAACCCCATGCAGTGCTACAGGCTGGGGTTGGAGTGGTTGGAGAGCAGCCAGGCAGAAAGGAACCTGGGGGTACTGATTGACAGCCAGCTGAACATGAGCCAGCAGTGTGCCCAGGTGGCCAAGAAGGTCAGTGGCATCCTGGCCTGCATCAGAAATACTGTGGCCAGCAGGAGCAGAGATGTCATTCTGCCCCTGTACTCAGCACTGGTTAGGCCACACCTTGAGTACTGTGTTCAGTTCTGGGTGTCTCAATTTAAGAAGGACATTGAGACTCTTGAACGTGTCCAGAGAAGGGCAATGAGGCTGGGGAGAGGCCTCGAGCACAAGCCCTGTGGGGAGAGGGTGAGGGAGTTGGGGTTGTTTAGCCTGAAGAAGAGGAGGCTCAGGAGGGACCTCATTGCTGTCTACAACTACCTGGAGGGAGGTTGTAGCCAGGTGGGAGTTGGTCTGTTCTTCCAGGCAACCAGCACCAGAACAAGAGGACACAGTCTCAAGCTGTGCCAGGGGAAGTTTAGGCTCGAGGTGAGGAGAAAGTTCTTCACAGAAAGAGCTGTTAGCTATTGGAATGTGCTGCCCAGGGAGGTGGTGGAGTCCCTGTCCCTGGAGGTGTTCAAGAGGGGATTGGACATGGCACTTGGTGCCATGGTTTAGTAGTCATGAGGTGTTGGGTGACAGGTTGGACTTGATGATGTTTGAGGTCTTTTACAACCTTATTGATTCTATGGTTCTATGATAATGCTGCTTCAATTAGTTCAAAGACTAGAGTATTATCCTGATTTAGAAGAAACAAATAATTCAGAATACACAGCACATAATGTAAGAATTGGGGGGAGGGAATAAAAGGAAAAAAGAATTGAATTACAGAAATAACTAAGTGGGGTTTTGTTTGTTTGTTTGTTTTCATTCATAAATGCATGCTGTGTAGAAGCCTGGATAGGACTTTTTCCTTAGATATAAGCATAAATTAAGATGTACGTTTTGGTAGTGCATCCATACACATGCATGTATTTACTCAAGCCAAAATGTTTCTCTGTGTAATATGTATGTCCACAAGCTTCTTTTCCCCTGATTTACCAGTCACCCTGAAGGAAACAAAGTCCTGTGAAGTTTGGCTGGCTTGGGATCAGACTGGAAGGGAATAAATGGCCAATGAGTAGCATCTTAGGACATCACTTAGGCTCAAATCTCAGTCCGTGAAGTCAGAGGGAAATCTGAGTAAGATTGAATAAATAAAAGATTGTTTCTGAAGTGCCTCCTGTGGGAGCTTAAATATTTAATCCTTGACATTGCCAATGTTCTTACACATCAGGGCACCATTGCTAAGCTAGTCTCACTGATTCTCAAAGAACAGAACTGCAACACCATTGAATTTTTCTCTCATCTGTGGAAGAGTACAAGAGGCTCACTGCAGCACTTTAAGTGGAATTAAAAGATGCATGTAGCATCTTTCTACAGAAGTTCCTGAGGCACTCATCATTTTGTGTCTTCTGCATCACACAGGAGATAATAGATTGGTGCAATACAGAAGATGGGTTGTTGTCTAGCTCAGGCTGAATGGACCAGTGGTTGTTGTTAATTGTTACTTTGTTTGAAAATCTAAGTGCTTTGTATGACAGGCTTATTTTTCTACACATTTGTCTCCTCGAATCTCAGGAGGGGGACAATGTAAATTACACATCATACAAAAGGTAAGTCCAGACAGCAGTGGCAAGTGGGAGGTTTTGGTAGACAAGAGTTTCTTCAAGAGGCATGTGAAAGCTTTTAGCAGGTAAGGAGTTCAGGTACTTCCTTTCAGAGGATTACTTTGCTTGATACATAAAATTATGAATTACTTTAATTTTGCTGTGCTTTTTAAAGATGTATCAGTTGAGACAATAGTGGAGTACAATACCTAAAATTTGTAGGAGTATGAATCACCTCTCTGGAGACAGGTTGTTTGATTTGGAAAGAGGGAATAGCTTAGAATAATGATCTTACCTGCTTGTGGTAAGTGAGGTGATTTCATAGAAACATAGAATCGATAAGGTTGGAAGAGACCTCAAAGGTCATCAAGTCCAACCTGTCACCCAACACCTCATGACTACTAAACCATGGCACCAAGAGCCACATCCAATCCCCTCTTGAACACCTCCAGGGATGGTGACTCCACCACCTCCCTGGGCAGCCCATTTCAACGGCTAACAACTCTCTCTGTCCTGTTTGTGTTACCACAGAAACCAGCAGGAAAACCTGAACTTAGGTAGCTGCTGCTATGTAAGTATAGATCTTTAATCTTTGGGAAATCTGATTCCAGGTGAAGTGAAACCAAGCACATTGTCAGGTCTTGACAATATTTACCATTACAGCTGTAAGCATACATGCTGGTTATTACCTATATGCGATGAATGGCAAAGCCTACCTTTGACTGCAGTAGCTTCCCATCCAACTCACAGTGGCCACTACTGGTTTAAGGCCTTCCAGTGATGTGCTGGATCTTTCAGTGCTTTACACAACATTTCTCATTACATCACACTCATTAGAAAAAAGATGATAGCTGTGTACCATCAGAAGCCTATGGGCATACATTCCTTGCAATTCCTTAGAGAAAATTGCTTACCCAAGTTGGAGTTGAGGGAGATGGCACTGACAGATTTTGGTATGTATCTCTTTAAAGATATGAGGTCATCAAATATATGGGTTTTCTTCAGATGCCAGCAGTGAAAAAAGAGACAATCTTCCAGCGCTATGAAGAGCATTTACTAGGAGACTAAGCAGCATATCAGCGCTTGAAATACGTGGCCTAGCCACTTTCTTAGGATATTTGGCCCACACAGAAAACATTCAGTCATCCTAATCTTCAAGAAAGCAGGAAAATGACTGTCAGTGTGTTGACATGTTGAGGAAAACTGCAAAGTGAATTGAGCCAATCCTTCTATCTCCTGCCTTGGCTGGACAGAAAATCGCTATTAAGAAGAGTCAGAGAGGAAAGCGCTGGTGCCACCGAAGGGTCTGTGCCACTGAATCCTCCCCCAGAATACATCTTTACTAGGCAAGGTTTTGCTATGCCAGGCCAAGAAATAAATCTGAATCTCTGATAATGAAAATATTCCTACAAATATGCAATTGTTATTGTTATGCTGACAACTCTTTTAATACCCTGTTAGGATTAGTTTAAATGCTTCTCTAACACTTGCTACATATCTGCTCTAAACATTGTATTCCTTTAGCTTTGTGTCTGTTCCTTGATCATGTAATGCATAAATGAAGCAAATAATTAAGAAAAGGCTGTTATTCTGGGAATCAAAAGCTTTCACCTCTTTTTACCCCCTCTCCGTCAACCCATAAGCAGGTATATAAAGGTTTTAAATGTGGGTGAGGAGAGCTGGGCCCCTTTACAGGTTAATCCAAAGCATGGTGTTTAACACAGAGAAAGCACATGTTGGGCAGAAAAAAAAAGAGATTTGACAGCATAGCTGAATCATTGGTGTGTTTCAGTGAAGGAACAGCAATTTCTACAGCCAGTACTACCTATGGAAGTTGCAGAGACCACACAACACTCAGGAGTCTTTGTTGTCCAGCCTGACTGCTTGGGGATGCACAGGATTAAAGGATTGGCCTTTCTGGAAATGAAGGCTCTACTGTACTTAGGAGGCTTTTTTTGCTATCAAGAAAGTAATGCTCAGTTAGCATCCAGCTACAGCAGTTCAAAGAAGTGTTTACAACATCTGGGAGGAGCAGAGTAAGTCTGTTGGACTATTATAGTAAAGTCCTTTTTTCTCCATCCTCTTTAGTATAACACTTCTAACTTATTCTGCTTATATTTCCATATTATTGTGATTTTCTTATGAATCTACAAAGGGACTCATAGTGGTTTGGCTGTATTTGAACTGGATTCAGAAGGTGAGCTGGCACTTTTTACTGCCTGCTTCTTACACCTGAGCACATGAAATACATTTGTATTTCAGCATATCACAGTGTTCTCTCTATGTAGCAGACTTTGGCTTACACATTGAGTGATGGAGAAAACTCAATGTGGTTATATTTCTGTAAGGAAAAACAATTGCAGTTGCATTTAGACAATATCAATGTTACAAGCAAGTTCTTTTTTTCTGTGTGTTGGATCTTCACTGTTTTCTGAATGCAGGGTACCCTGTTGTACAGATAATTTCCATTAAACATAGGCATTGGACACTTTTCTCCCAAAATAGGGTGCTGATTTTTGCCATGTGGTTCTTTTCTTGGGTTTCTGGGAGACTTCCCTTTTAAAGGGTTTGTCCACTTACAGATTGCTTCTTTTAGACTAAATCAAATGTTACAACAAGCAATAGTGCTTGTGATAGTGCACTCTGGTCTGGAGGTGGTTTTTCTGTGATTGCTAGTTATCAGTTTGCCACATTTGTGGATGTGAATTGAGACACAGTAACAGACTAAATGGATGCTTTTGGCACAACCCAACTGCAAAGTGAGGCAGTTTGAGTTCAGCTACAACAAACCTTTCTTTTTCCCCATAACTGGGGTGAGATAGAAGTTAGTATCTTGGTTCCTACAGGCTAGCTGGAGGTGGGACCTTATGATGTAATAAGCTGGCTTCCAAATGTGTGAGCAGTTCCTTAAATACAGCTCACTGATTACTAATGTAACACTGTAAGTGAAAGGAATGCAACTTTGATAATGATGTAGCCTGCTTCTAGTTAAGGAACCACGGGGTGGTGTGAAACCATCAAGCAAATAATCATAGATAGCTATTGATTTTGTCTTTTTGATTTTCCTCCTTCTTTACTCCTGATTCAATAGTTTCTTTGAATCTGCTCAGGGACAGTATAACTTCATGCAGAAAGGGAACATGAGAAACCAAAGGAAAACACAAAGTACTGAGGAGATGAGTGAAGAAATCCCTCGGGTTTTATTAACTTGGTAAATAACTTGCACGCCAGCAGCCCACAGGTAATCACCTCTGAAGTCAGAGATGAAGGAAAACCAACCAAACAAAAACTCATATAGGAATGGAGAACTGAAATTTTGCAACAAGCATATGAAAAACTGCATTCTAGATTAACTCTGATGGCTGCAAACTTGGATGGCAGTTTAATATAGATAACAGCAGAATAAAAAGATACAGCAATACTGAGGGGAAAAAAACAAAAAGAGGTATCTTTCAGAAGAGGTGTTAGAAGCTGCACTCTGAAAGGGAGTGAGTCTTGGGAATTTAACTGAAGGTGAAAAACAGTAAAAAGATGAAAAGCCACCCTATGTTCAGGTGCATTTTAGGATATCATAAGTATTCTTAGTTTTGTAAAAGAATGTAGTATAAATCAAAGAGTATAGTGGTTTAGCTAGAAGACCTGGGGAACAAGGACCTTGCTCACAGCAGATTGTTCAGGTTTGGTGATTAAAATGGAGAAAATATGTAATTGCTGTAGCAGGGAAAGCAGTGCTGAGCAGTCACAGATTAGTCCTGATTTCCAGTATTCAACCACACTAAAAAGAGTGAAAAGAGTCAGACTTATTTCTTCCTGCTAAAGATAAGAAAGAGCTCCATGGGGACCCAGGCATTTCTGATGGAATCACCAAAGAGGCCTGAGAAAATGTGATTCAATTACACTATTTAAATAAGCTGCAAGTGGGAACATTTGGCCGGATGTGTGAGGGAAGGGAATTTCAATCAAAAGCCTTGGATTTCAGAATTATATGGGCAAAATCAGAGAATTAGTTTTCGATGAGGAAGGTTAGAGAATGAGATTCATGGAGATCAAGAGTAAAAATGGACAAACCTTTCTCAATCCAATAAACTCTTCCTTGTTGTTCCTAGAACTCAAATTGCAGTGACCAGAAGGTGACCCACTGGAGGCATAATCTGAGGGTGATTCCTTTCACCTCTCCATTCACATCTGATTTACATAAGTTCTGTGGGGTTTTTTAAAAGATAAATGGCTAGTTTTCTCTGCTGTTCAATTCTGGAAGTTGAGATCAGTTCCACAAGGACAACAACTTGATATTTGTACCATAAGACTTCATAAATGCTTGAATCCAGTATTGGTCTCCATGATGACAGGTCATAGACAGAGAGAAGAAAGAGTATGTTTCCCTCTCTTAAAGGTTTTATGAGCCACAAAATCAGTAGTTTATTGTCAAAAGCAATTTGTGATGATGATGGTTCCAGTCAAGGACTTAAGTTCTCCTGCATTTGGACTATCATGCAGGGCACCTAAGATACAATAAAAGTGTCATAGAAACCCTGTAAAATGGCTTCTAAGTGCAAAACCAGCATGTCTGTCATGGAATCTGAAAATCTTTTGAAGCTGGGACCAAATAACACTGGAATACTCTTTTTATGTTCTCTTATGCTCTTGCTACAGAGATGAGGTTGTTACTGGATATACAGCACCGTACAAGAGGAAACTTTGCTCCCAACCTGTAAGGATGCTTGTCATGGGTTTGAGCTGACACAAGCTGTTTTACCCCTTCCTGAAGGAGTAAAATAAAAATGCTCCACACAGGATTGGACAGAATTGGAAATTTAAATGGAAATACTATTTGCGGCTATATACAACAATACAAAACCATACAAAATACACAAATTCATATTCAGCCACAGCCCAGTTCTCTCCATCCTGAACTTTACTGAGACCTCACTAGGCCGACATTGTCCAAAACCTTCTCCCTGAACCAGGCCAAACCCCCAGGATTCAATGCTCATCCCCTTTCCCCTATACCACTCTACCCAGGCCTGAATGATGTAGCAAAAAATTAGCCAGGATGCTCAAAGCTGAAAACCTCCATAAATACTAGAGAGATGCCAGCTTGCTGGGATAAGAGGGAGGGGAAAGGGCAAAATAGGCAGAAAGGTCTCTTTATAAAGGGCAAGAAAGCTGGTGAGGGGTTTGGAGCACAAGACTTATGAGGAGAGGTGGAGGGAGCTGGGGTTGCTTAGCCTGGAGAAGAGGAGGCTCAGGGGAGACCTTATTGCTCTCTACAGCTACCTGAAGGGAGGTTGTAGCCAGGTGGGGATTGGTCTCTTTGCCCAGGCAATCAGCACCAGAACAAGAGGACACAGTCTCAAGCTGCACTGAGGGGGGGTTAGGCTGGATGCTTGGAAGAAGTTCTTCATAGAGAGAGTGACTGGCCATTGGAATGTGCTGTCCAGGGCGGTGGTGGAGTCACCATCATTGGAGGTGTTCAGAAGGAGACTTGATGGGGTGCTTGGTGCCATGGTTTAGTTAATTAGATGGTGTTGCATGATAGGTTGGACTTGATGATCTCAAAGGTCTTTTCCAAACTGGTCTGGTCTATTCTCTGTTCTATTCTATTCTATTCTATTCTATTCTATTCTATTCTATTCTATTCTATTCTATTCTATTCTATTCTATTCTATTCATAAAATGAAAAATATTACCATTTTCTCAGTATCCACCTCCCTCCACCTCTCTGGTACTTGGTGGGCTTTCAACTCCATGGTTAAGACATCCAGTCTTAAACCCACAACAATGATTTTGTGCTGTGTATCTTGTATGTGAAGCAACTTCCTGATCATTTTGAACTCTCCAAGTTCTCATTTTTTTTCCACAATCCTTATCATGCCCTAAATCACCAGATGGTGCCAGTTGTAATGACACTGTTATCATTTTCCAGTTTGCAGGGATAAAGAAACAGCTACGCTGTCAGGAATCTTTTTGTATGCTGCTTTAATATAAAATGTATGAGCTTCGTAAACATTTCAGTGGAAATAAATATGCAAAAGCATATTCAGAATTCTGTGTGGTTCTGCAGAAGTTCCTGATAACTCACCTGCTTTGATCTAATGTGGATTACCTTTGTGCTGATTTTGGTGCAAAGGGAAAGCGTATTCTGGAAAGGAAAGAATGATGGGGGTCGGGAATCTGATAATACATGTAAAGAGGCTAAAATTCATTCAGCTAATTGTAACTGAAGAGGCTCATTAATGGACCAGCCCTTGTCCCTAATGGTGTTCTGGTCTGTGATTTGCCCTTTTCATTTATGAGTGGCTGAGGAGCTATGTTCCTAGCCTAGAGCCGGTTTACAAGTATCTTCCAACCCCTCACATGGCATTTTCTTTGGCCTATATGCAGCGCCAAGAGAGCCTGATACTAGTACGCCTTTCAGGACCATATCAAGTACCAGACCCCTTCAAAGCCAATATATTTCATAACTTCTCTAGAGAAATAACTAGGAAAGCATCAGAGAGGAAAATTACCATCAATTCACTGTGGATTCTCATCCAGAAGTGAAATCTGTCTAAACTGTTTGAAGGTCAGAGTTTAGATTTTAACTTCTGCTTCAGATGTACCACTTTTGCCGGTGTCAATCTCCATTTCAGCTCAGATTTGTCTGAAACCAGTCCTCACACATTCTGAATGTGACCTGAGTAGACATGCTTATCACTTGATGAATTATTCATTGGGGATGTAATATTGTGAGTTTTACACTCTTTGTTATTTCATGTGATAAATCTCCCCTTCAGTAGCCTTTACTAATAACTTCAGAGCAGTAGTGCCTAGTGAATATTTACTATCCAAAGTATCAATATCAGCTTTCTGTTGGGAAGGAGATCTGTTATGAAAACTTGGGTTTTGCCACACACAGAGCAATCTAGACATGAAACTCCCCAAAGCTTCTTGGTATCCAAATTCCCCATCTACTTAAGTGCTTCCTAAAAGTCAGAGCATACTTTATGGTGAAAGTGTAAAGAAAATATTTTATTTTGCACACAACTGTTCAGATCCTTGGGCAAGCTAAGCACTCCTGGTGGTAATATCTCCAGAGTTAGAGCAAAGATGGAGTTAAGGATGGCAACATAATCTGGAGGAAGCTAGAAGGGCACAAAGAGCCTGGTGAGAAGTGCCTGGCATCATCTGTTGTTGTTGTTCCAAGCAGCCATAGCACAAACGACTTGTGTTTCTTTTGAAGAAGTTCCTCTTATCCCATCTGTTGACCATATGGGTAAAACCCACATTTTTCAGCATGCCCACACCTACTCACTGGCCAGCAATCTGTCCTGGCCTAAACATTGCTGCTTACTGTGTCACAGCAAGTTGTTGTTCTTACAAACTAGCAGGGGAATCTCTGCCTGAGAAATGGGCTTTAGAAAAATCAAATAAAATGTGGTATTCTTTAGCTTGCCTCACTGTTCTCTCAAGGGGTAGAGAGAGAAATTGTGCTGGATTTTCAGCCAACTGGATCAACTGAGACAGCTTTCTGAAGTGTCTATGCAAAGACTTAGTATAAACTTGGCATTCCTCCATCAGAAGAAACCAAAAATGGGTCAAATCTTAGAATCCATCACAGATTTCACATTGGATCCATACACATTGATTTAGTGCACTTGAGAGGGTGTCTTTAGGTAGTTGGAATTTACCTTTTATTTATCCTTGGAGTCTTTTGATATCATCAAATGTCATAGAATTGTTTTGCTTGGAAAAGACCTCCAAGACTTTCCATACTTGGATACTATCACCGCATGTCCAGCGGATCTCTCTGCACATGCACTGTACACCTGAGAAAAGCAACTGGCAGAAGCTTCTCTGCAGTAAGCACAATACAGGCATTGTCCAGAGTCAGAATGGATTTCCAGCAAATCAAACTCTGGTCCTCTGGTCCTTCCTGCTTTCCATTTCACCAGCTGGAAGACATACCCACTGAGCCCAGGACTTTCTGGAAGGGTATGTGGCAAATGCAGACAAAACCACCAAAATCCCTGTGTGTTTAATAAATGAATCTTATCCCAACATAAAAGCACTAGGAGAAAAGCATTTACAAAACTTCCCACTGACTTTTTGGGGTTTTGCTCTGGAAGTTTGGACCTTGACCTCATTTAGCAGTGCCACTTTTCTCCTAAATATCAGTGATTTTCACAACTGATTATCTGGGGTTTGTTCTTTTCAGTCCAGAGAAATAGTGTAAACCCATTCATAGGGGATGAGTTTGTGCTTTCCTAACACAGGCTTTTTCTAATTGCCCTCTTCAGGTGTAATGTTTTTAAGTAAGTTCTTCTCACAATATGACAATCCTGTGGTGCCCCTTCAGAAATATTGCAACTTAAACTTTGGGACTCAATAAATCATTCCATTCTTTATATTCTGCAAGTCAGAAAAGCTTTTATATTTGCACCCTTGAGGACCAAGATCACTGCTAAATCTCATGTACTACATCAGGGTTGCAGGAAGAAAAAGGACACACCTGCAGGGAGGAGCAGACAGAGCAGATGACCCTAAACTGACCAGTGAGGTATTCCATTCCATATACATCATAGTCAGTAAAAAGCTGAGCGCCAAGCTTCTCTTAATCAGTGGCTGGCATTCAGGGAGGACTCCCTCCTTTATGCCTTTGATCCTATGAGGAGAGGCTGAGGGAGGTGGGGTTGGTTAGCCTGGAGAAGAGGAGGCTCAGAGGAGACCTTATTGCTGTCTACAACTACCTGAAGGGAGGTTGTAGCGAGACAGGGGTTGGTCTCTTCTCCCAGGCAACCAGCACCAGAACAAGAGGACACAGTCTCAAGCTGTGCCAGTTCTTCACAGAAGGAGTTAGTGGCCACTGGAATGGGCTGCCCAGGGAAGTGGTGGAGTCACCATCACTGGAAGTGTTTAGGAAGAGACTGGATGAGGCACTTGGTGCCAGGGTTTAGTTGATTAGAAGGTGTTGGGTAATAGATTGGACTTGATGATCTTGAAAGCCTTTTCCAACCTGGTCTCTGCTATTCCATGCTATTCTATGCTATTCCATGCTATTCTATGCTATTCCATGTGTTCCTGGAAACAATTCCAGAACCCAGCTCCTGTATCTGGTTCCCATCTTCTGCTGAGTCCTGTCTGGGACTTCACCAGTGTCTGCCCACAGTATCAATGATCACAGTGATGTACTTGCCATCAGTTTGGTTGAGTTTGGTATGGGTTTTGCATATATCTCATTTATTGTTTTCATAATTATTTTCAGCTGTTTTAATTTTCTTCTACAATTCATCAGTCTCTGCCCCTTATTCCCTTTCTTTTCCCTTTGAGAAGAGTTAATAGAGAGTATCTGTTGCTCATTCTGTGGCTGCCCAGGCCTAACCCTTGACAAGTGGTTAATGAGGAAGAAGCCTCTTCAGCTGATACCTAGTTTAAGACTCTACTAATTCTCTGCCTGACTTTCTTCAGTTGTTTCTAGCTGTGTCTGTCAGATATGTTGCCTTTTTTTTTTTTTCCTTTCTCCCCCTCAAAGGGAATTTAAAAGGAGGCAAATGTCAGCCTTAGACTTTGCAGTATGGTCCTTATGCCCTGAAACTACATATGGAGGGACGATCCGGAAGGCCCTGGATAGTAAGTAATCTGAATCATTCATTATTCTTTTAAGCATAGATGCAAATTGCAGGTGCCTGAATCCAGCAAAAGATGCACTCATGTATACTCTAAATACAACTTGAAGTGGCTATAAAATGTTAATGTTCCGTACCAAGGAAGTATGAAGTAATACAAGAAATGGAATAACAGCTTGGTAACTCTACTTATCTCTGGGCTTCAAGTGATAGTTTGGACAGGGTTACATGAAATTTCTTGTGTGATTAGGAATATAGCTCTTGCTGATGGAGAAACTATTTTGTTGAGCCTATCTGCATGAAGTTGTTGTCCTCTCCTTTTTAGGGTGTGTAGAATGAATTCTGGTTTGTCAGGACACAGGCTGAGCTGCCTGTCTGCATATATTATTTTTAAATCCAGAGTTCCTGTTTGCTTCTAGTCATTCTCCAGCAACTTGGACAATATGTCTGAACCTTGTTAAAGAAGGGGTCTTGAAAAGCCCAGCTATCAAAGGCAGGCTCTGCTCTCAAATGGCAGAGCAAATTTTCATAATACATTATGACTAAGGACTTTCTGGGAGCCATGTCTTGGGAGTGTTCCCTTGTCCTATCATATTTCCCAAAGCAGAGCAAGGGGATTGTCCTTAAAGCTCAACTTAGAACCAAGCAAAGGAAGGAGGAAGGTGGACATCAACATACCCTGGTATTGTCTTCTGGTCTGGGTTGTATAGAATCATAGAATTGTTTGGTTTGTAAAAGACCTTTAAGATCAAGTCCAGTCATTATCTAACTCTGCTTAGTATCACACCTATGTGTCTTTTAAACATCTCCTGGGGGAGTCTATTCCAGTGTTTCATAACTCTTTCATTGAAGAATTTCTTCTAATATCCAGTCTAAACCTCCCCTGGTGCAACTGGAGGCCATTTCCTCTTATCCTATCACTTGTTACCAAAGAGAAGAGACTGACCTCCACTTTGCCACAACGTCCTTTCAGGTAGTTTGATGCTCGAGGGAGACTTTACCAGTGTTTCTTCAGATGAAACAGCCCCAGTTCCTCACCTGCTCCTCTCAAAACCTGTTCTCCAGACCCTTCACCAGCTTCATTTTCATGTCAAATCCTCAGGTTACATTTTCTAAGATTAAAAGTTGTCATCATTAGAGACCTATTGTCAGTCTGAAGGCTGACATAACTACCTTGAGGGGTCATAACAAAATGTGGGATATGCTTATTGGTTTCACAAAGAAAGAAATCATTCAGGAGGCACAGTCATTTATTTTTTTCCCCTCTGGTTACACTGCAAACTGTGTGCCCTTCACATGGGAAAACATTTTTCTAGGTTGTTAACTAACATTATGAACATATTTCTCTTCCATGGAACAGGAGATTTAACTGCTGTTACTCCCTGGTGCACAAACAAGACTGGGGGGGGTGGAGGGGAGATGGTGGAAATCCCATCACAATAAAACAGATTGATTAAACTGGGGCTATTTGCTTACAGATTGATGCTGAAATTGGAAAAGGCCTTGTTCCTTCAGATGAACTGGGTTTGAGACATGCTTTTCATTAAAACTTAAAAGTCACACAATCCCAGCTTGCATTTGTGTAAGGAGAAAAGACTAACAGCACCACCCCCCAACAAAGATGCCTGCTTCAGTAATTATTTTGCAGTCCTGTGTCCTAGGCTGTTCCAAATGTGGCTGAGATGTTCTGTGTGGGTATATTGCAATACTTCCATTTAGTGTGTGTAGACCCCAAATAAGAAAACACTAAAAATCTGTGAGTGTCCTGCTGAAACACCTGAAAAGAGAAGCCCTGGGAATATTACCCCCTGTAAGCTATGGCTGTTAAATAATAGGGAGACTTTGTGCCTAGTGGTCTCCCAAATGCTGGAAGACATTCTCAGTTCTGCTGCTTCTGTATGATCCTGAGCAAACTTGTCTGAATTTTTTCTTCTCCCTTATACCTCCTGTGTGTCTGGTCTCTTCTTTATCACGAATAACGTGGAGGCTAGAAATGAAGTTTTTGTAAAGCATTTCTCTTACTTTTTCCAGGTCTTAATTCCTGCCAAATTCTTGCCTGGTGATTGCTTAGAAAAGTTGGTATTTTTTCATGATGTAGAAAGCCTTGGCAAGATGAGAGCTTTATCCTTATGTTGTGAGTGCTTCCCAGTGACAGAGGTACCTTATGAATGTGGCTGGAGAAAGATTTGGGGTCCATTTTCTTTGTAACTGAGCAAGTGGGCAACTAAAATGGGTTGCAGAGATGAGAGCTGATGTGGCCTGGGTCCAAAGGTGACTTTTGTCTATCTTATGCCTTTCTTCCCCTAATAGTTCATCCAAAGTTGGAGGCAACTGTTCTATATACTTCAGGGGCTTTCCAAATATCTACTCAAGCCACTTAATAGAAACCTAACACAGTTTTACTCCATGATTGTGTCTTCCCAAAAATCCATGTGCCTTCTACTTGGATTGCATGGGGTTAACTCAGTGAATGAGATCCTACAGGGACCTACAGGATAGCAGAGGTGTCACTTAGGGATGCTAAAGTGTTAGAGAGTCTTCTACAGAAGAAGGAGTGAAGCTAAGAGCTGACCTTCTATTTGGGGAAGGCTGGGGACACACTGTACCTTTGTTTAGGAGATGACCCAGACCACTGAACTTGCAAAGGTTTTTGGTGCAGGTCAGTAATGAGAATCAGCTCATATTTGTCCTCTATGTTTGTGCGTTGCCGCTGTATTGCCATTTCAGAGATGAACAGAAATTTGGCCTGTGGTTTCCCTTTGCCCTCCTTTGCCTTAAGAGCTGCATCCTCATCCTCCAATCTTAGCTGCATTTCATTTCTTCAGCTAGTGAAGTGCTTTGGGAAATATATGTCCCAGTCAATGAAGATTAACAGAATCAGATCCTCAGCTGGTGTCAAGCAGTATTGCTTCATCGTCATTGAAGAAATGGCACCAATTTAGGTATATCCTATTGTATTTCTCCTGAGGACTAGCATCAGTAATGGGTTTGTGCTCATTAAATGGTGCCTTCATGACTCTGCTTTTCTCTGCTCCTGTGGAAATACACAGTTTAAAAGTTCAGTCCCTACAAAAGAGCATGTGTTTGCTGAAGGGAAAATGCTCTGGTTTGTTACAGGAATGCATATGTAAATCACTGATGGGAAACACTATGTTAAAATTCTTGTTACCAAATCCTCCACCCCATGAATTGGAAACATTGTTAACTGAGGAATTATTTCTCCTTGGCATTTTGTGAGGGGTCCTGAAGATGTCAAGAGGAGGGAGGAAGTGGGCATTGGCAACTTTGATAACAACAACTCATTTTAGCTCTGGCACAGTTTATCATAAACATGGCTGGTTTTTTTGCCATTCCAGGAGAAATTCAGCCTTCATCTGGATAGGTTTTACTAATGGCCAGGACAGACAGTTACCTGCTTGGAGTGCTTAAGCACTGGGTCATTGTAATAGGAATCAATCGTAGTTGGTGTGGTACAGAATGAAAGTAGGAGTTGAGAGCCTAGCAAAGATGACTGGAGGAAGAGCCAGGCTGGTCTGCTGCTGTTGTCTTACTGTGGGTAGCCAAGTGGTCTCTCTCTCTTTTTTTTTTTTTTTTTTTTTTTCCCCCTCAGCTGTTCCAGGAGCATATATTTTTCTCCTAAAGGCTCTTTCAAAGGATCTCCCATTGTCCCTAAATGGCTTGCTCTCCCCGGGGCATTAGCAACTCAGAAAGAGGCTCAGGGGAGACCTTATTGCTTTCTACAACTACCTGAAGGGAGGTTGTAGTCAGATGGGGGTTGGTCTCTTCTCCCAGGCAACCAGCACCAGAACAAGAGGACACAGTCTCAAGCTGCACCAGGGGAAGTTTAGGCTGAAGGTGAGGAGGAAGTTCGTCACAGAGAGAGTTGTTAGCCGTTGGAATGTGCTGCCCAGGGAGGTGGTGGAGTCACCGTCCCTGGAGGTGTTCAAGAGGGGATTGGACATGGTACTCGGTGCCATGGTCTAGTCATGAGGTCTGTGGTGACAGATTGGACTTGATGATCTTTGAGGTCTCTTCCAACCTTGGTGATACTGTGATACTTCAATCAGTGCTGTTAAGTGATCAATGTAGAATTTAAACAGAAGTTTGGAGTGACAGAGGTAGGCCAAGTTCCATGTATGGGATATCTTCAACTTCAACAGTGAGTAGAAATCACATTTGCTTTTCTTTTGCTTGCCCTACCCCCTTGCATTTCTGACTGCAGCTCTTCTCAGATGCAGAAAAAGGAAAATGTCTGACCAGGAAATGTATAAAAATTCTCTGCAAGAGTCAGTCTGAACTGTGGAGAGAGTCCTGCAGCTCTCCTGCACGTGTCTCTCTTCTGCATAACAGAATAATTCTGAGTTTTGAATTAGGCGAACTATTTTTGGTTTGCCATTTTAAATATTTGATGACAGAGTGTTGCTTATTCTATTTGTATCCTTTGCTTTGCTGGGTTTTTGTGTCATTCAGGTTTGATTTATTTCCCCTCCCCATCTTGATTTTTAGTTTATTTTGTAGGTTTGTAATGTGACATCCTCTCTCTGCCTGTCATGATATTTCAATTATTTATAATCACTACTATAACACAAGCCATCTCATCTACCTGGGTTCTTTTAACATTCCTCACGCTATATATGCCTAAATCTTTCTAGATGTTGATGTGGCATAAAATCTGACAACATCACAGACCTTGCAGAGTCCCACAGCTCTCCTTGTTCCCATGATCTTTTCTAAATGCAGGCAAGTTTAGGAAACTATCCTCACCTACCTTCTCAGTTATTCACTGTGAATTCCTAATGCCTATTCTGATTCACCTTCAGATTAAAAGCTAAGTATAATGATGATCTTTTAGGTGAAATTGTTTACTTGCCTTGAAGCAAAACCCTGACAAACTTTGTACTTCTTTTGAAATGGGGACTGAGTGTTTTATAGTGTCCATAACAGATATGTGCTTTCCAACTGAGAAAAGAGGTGACAGGCTCCTTCATATATTCATTGTGCTTCCCAATTCTAGTGGTACCAATCAGAAAGCAACAAAAGCCCAGCAGCAGATAATGACAGCAAAGAAATCTCATGGCTTAGTTAAGTACTTCCTTACCACCTGCAAAGGCACAGCAACGGCATGTCAATGTTGAGCCTGTATATGCTTATTTGTGTTGTGCCACAGACACTAACACTAGGTTTTTTCCACGTGGAGATTTCAAGCAGAAGTGCCCTGAAATTGAGGGAAATGTTTCCCAGCTAAACAGCTCTGAGAGAGGTTTATGTGGGAATATGACAGCAGACATGAGATGTGCTCCTTCCACCTGGCTCTCCCTATTGAAGGTCACTGAGTGACATATTTTAGTTTGTGTAGTAGACAGTACCTATTTTATTTATTATTTCCCACTTTTTATTTCTTCTGTTATATATTTTGGCATTTTTTAACAACAACAGAGTGACTGGATCTGGTGGAGGCACCCTGAGGGAAGGAAACATTGCTCCATCCCTCAGCAGCAGTCCAAATGTGGTCACAGACTCCATGGCAGGACAGGAAGGAGAGATCCTCTCAATTAGCTGCAGAGCCAATAGCTCTTCTCAGCAGTGGGGAGAAGTGGGCATAGACACACAGACTAGCATCTGTGGTTTAAGGAAGGACAAGTCCCATGGAGCAGACAGGACTGCTGTGAGTTTATTGTGCCCCAGAGAGTCACTGAGCTGACAGCAGCCACACCAGCAATTGTCTTTGACCTGCCCTCTAATGTGTGAAACCCTCCAGGCTGTAAAACTTTCTAGCACTCCTTTCTCATCAAGTCACTTTGAGTTGCCTACTTACAAAATTAATTGCTCTAGTAAAAGTTCACTTTTTGGTTTAAAAGCATTTAGGGGAACTTGTGATGAAAAGAATGAAATATGCTGGCTGCTTGATGGGTTGGTGTGTGGCTCCACTCGGTACCCAGGACAGTTATGGGTAGGGGTAGTGTTGCTCTCCTGCTGAGGAAATTACAGAGAGGGGAAAACAACCCCAGAATAGGGGGCACATAAGAGGGGGCACATAAGGGTTCTCAGGCACTGGGACAGGCTACCCAGGGAGGTGGTGGAGTCACCATCCCTAGAGGCATTTAAAAGACATATGGATGTGGTGCTGAGGGTCATGGTTTAGTGGCAGTGTCAGCATCACTGGTGAGGTTGTGAGCTCTAGGTGAGTGGTTGGACTTGATGATCTCAAAGGTCTCCTCCAACCTCAACAGTTCCATGATTCAATGATTCAAAGGGAAGGAGAGATGAACTTTTTGCTGGAGGGTTGCAGAAGGCATCTGTGAGCTGCAGCTCTGCAGGGGTAAAGCAAAGGATTCAGCCATAGTTCTAGAGAATCACAAAAATTACTTCGAAACTTTCCCCTGGGGTGACTCCTGGCTACTTTTCATAAAAAAATGAATCATAAAGTCCTTCTTGAGATAGGTACCAGCCACCATAAATAATGGCAGGAAATTGCAGGGCAATATTGAGATCACTAGACAAAGGAAAAACAGTCAGTCTGTCTAAAGCACACACAGCCCCACCTGTATTCTGATCCAGGTGACTTTTATTCCAATAGAAACAGAAGAGCATCTGGGAGGAGAGAGCACTAAGATGCTTTTGACATGAATTTCGATCTTCTGTCTCTTATTTCAGGCAGTCTGTTGTCACAGGTTGGTGCTATAACAATTCTATAACACAAAAGAAGGGCAGGGCTACCCCACTTCCCTTAATTTTCAGCAACAGTTGCTGTGCTTTAATCCTGCTCCCACTTTTATGACAGTGAAACATCCTACCTCCTTCTGGCTAATTGGTGCTCTAGCAGCAGGAGATCATCTAAAGAGGCAGCAGAATTCTCTGCTTGTTCAGTCTCTATACCCTGCTCATATGGCTATTCTCAATACAATGTTTAAATGTTATGAAAGTGAGTCTAGATCAGTAACTGGTTGAAATATACAGAGGATACCAAAGCTTGTGTAGTTTCATGGTTTCATTCAAAGCTGCCAGCCTTTTATAAATAATCATGAGGAATGTGCCTAAAAGGAAGCCCCATAAAAATGTGTTTTAAGATTTCAGGCTTGGTAACTGTTGATACATCACTGAGACAAATGAAAATGTCCACTGAGAGGCTATTTCACAAACAGAGTGTTAGGTGCTTCCAGCTCAAAAAACCCCATGTATGTATTGATACTGTTCAGAAACATTCTTTCCTTAAGTGTATAGCCAGGAATTGCCTTTTATCATCTTTTCCATGTGATATGCTCTTAGGATACTGCAGCTATTGAGGACTAACTGGGCAGGCCATCACGGCAGCCAAGCAATCTCTCTCCTTTCTTCATGAAAGTGCTTCTTCCTGGGGCCCAGGCTGGGTGTTGTATTGAAGAGAAACAGAATAATGCAGGGTTTGCCTGAAACTATTTCACCTTTGATCTGTATCTCCCTTGGCTACATCCGCAGTGCACAGAGATCTACCAAGAACATCCTCTCAACCCCCTATCACCTTTTCTCCTGTTAATGGGGAAGGAGCCATGACAGGGGACAAAGTGAGTTTGAAAGCTATGCTTGTGGGAATGGTTTATAGACAAGAAGATGGATGTCATCTAATCACCCCACCATGAAATCCCGCCTGCTTCATGCTATGCTGTTCTATTGCTGTCCTCTCTCGTTTATTCCCATTATCACCCAGGGCATCCCTCTCCCCTTCTCCTGCTCTCCCCACTCCTGAAACCCCAATCTGCATTTAGTAAATAAAGGGAGAAATGAGCTCTCATCCACCCGACTGATGCTTCAGGTCTGAAATGAAAAAGGCTCTGTTGATGCTGCGGTGCCCAATTTAAAGCAATATCACCTGTCAGTTTGATAAAAGGCATGGAGAAAATATCCCATCTCGGCCAAGGGGGGAAAAAAAAGTGTCATCTAAAATAAATGCTAACCTCAGAAGAAAAAAAAGGAAAAACCCCCAAAACAACAACAACACAAACAAATGGCTGGGAATTGTTTTTTATGCTTCTGTTTGCTGAGGCAAGTCCTCAAAATATAAATTACTGCTTATTTGTGACTCAAAGAGAATAGCCAGGAACGAAGCTTGCAGCCTGGCAAAGATGCAAACTTGCTTGTGGCTCTTGTGTGTGTGTGTGTCATAGTCATTGAAATGTGTGGTGTGAAAGGTGAATTTGCCAAACCTTGGGCTCAGCTGTTTCAGCCCTCTGATCTTTCTACCAGAAAAATGAGTCAGTGTATTTATCTTTTGCCCTTGCCCTCCTGAACTTTTGCTCACTTTGCAGCCAGTAGAAACACAGTGTCCTGCTTGCTTTATTGTTTTTGTTTTCAAATGAGCATCTTACTTAATGCTTCAGCTCTTTGTTTCACTGCATGTCATGCTGAAGCAGAACTGTTTCAAGGAGAATGGTTGTGGCTCTGGAGTTGGTGGTGTTGGTTTATGGACAGACTTTCACCTTCAGTTGCAGATTATGGTACAAAAAACTTTAATACTTGAAGACAGCTCACTACCACATTTAAAATTGATCTGCTCACCACTATCAGTCAATACTTGCTACAGCAGAGCTACAGCTTGGAGGGTTTTCCATCCAGATGACCTGCAGCACTTCCCCTGTGAAGCAAAGCTGCAAGAGACCTTTCTGTGGATGGCAGAATAGGGGTAAATGCTGGTGAAGGCATTGTTGCATAGCAGAACACCTATCACAGAGGCCACTCTCCTGTTCTAGATGCAACTGGCCTGTCCATTTAGCCAGAGTATGTTGGTCAGTGCAAAAGTAGCACAAGACCCTTAAAAATGTTCTGAGAGTTGACAGCTACAGCAGGGTTTAATCAGGTCTCTGCTGCTTGGCTTGGCCACACTGTTGGAACAGAAGATAAAATATCTAAGAGATATGTAAAAGAGTATGTGGTGTTCTGAGGTATATCAAAGGTTGTCATGTCCCTTGAACTGGCTAAGAAAAAGACTGGAACAGCTATGCATATGAAAATCTGTATTAATTGGAAAGTCAGACTGAATTTCAACCTAACAGAAAACAAACAAATGTTTTTTTCACCTGAGAACAGTAAAGGATTAAATGGGCAAGAGATTCAGTCTGTTCACCCTCCAAAGAGGGGATAATTCAACCTAAAGTGAACTCAGACTTATTGGCAAAGCTGTGTTTTGGACTTAGACCCTGAAATAATTTTTATTACTATTTTGTTCGCTACTAAACTCCAGTGAGGGCAATCTAGAAGCTTTTACCAATATGAAATGGATTGGAAACTGGACAGGAAAACCTAGTTATATTTTAATGACAACATCTTTAGAAATATTTTGCAATCTGGAAACAGTCAAGTTCTGTATTGGGAAAATAAAATGGCACTTTACTACTAAACCCTGTAGGAATTTTTCAAAGAATAGAGAGAATAGGGACATGTGCAGCTAAATATATTTTGTCCTCACAATGGAAATAAGCATATATGTCTTCTTCCAGAAGGATGCTTTAATGCAAAAGTTCCCCTGTGGTTTGGGGTGGACTTTGGAGCCATCAGTGAAGAAGAAATCCAAGAAATTTCAGAACAAGGGGACACAGTCTCAAGCTGCGCCAGGGGAGGTTTAGACTTGAGGTGAGGAGGAAGTTCTTCACTGAGCGAGTCATTCGTCATTGGAACGGGTTGCCCAGGGAGGTGGTTGAGGTGTTCAAGAGGAGATTGGATGTGGCACTTGGTGCCATGGTCTAGTCATGGGGTCTGTGTTGATAGGTTGGACTCGATGATCTTCGAGGTCCTTTCCAACCTAAGTTATACTGTGAAATCTAGCATAGGATTCATGTTTTGCCCAGGAGATTTTAAGAATACCAGCAATATTTGACTTACAAATTTATGGACACAATCAAAAGCTTACATGTTGCTGTTTTTCAAGAGCCAAAGTCTAGTTTTCCATCATCTCAGATTTATGTCATCAGCTTTATAAGAATCAGTTTTACAATAGGAGTTTGATCCTTCTGGTAGCTCAGTGCAGGGTTACCTAGATGTTCAGACATAATGCTGGGGGTAAGCCAGCCAAACTCAAGGTTGTGACTTCTAGTAATCCTTTGTAGTCTGGATCTGTCATCAGTTGTGCTGCCCTAATTGTCATTGCAGAACCTGATCCAGATTTCACTACAGTTAACCGGAGTCTTCTGGAGTCAAAGAGCTATGAATCAGATCCTCACTGTAGATGCAATTAAGTTACATGAAGCATTTTACTTTAGCTTCATACCTAAGCCATTTTCACATTTGCTTCCAAATGGATCATGTGCTTTCTGTTTAAATTCCCAAGAAGTCAGGATTTGACCAATAAACAGGGACAAACTTTTGTTGTTAAAGTGTGGCAGCCTGAGAAGTTGAAAAAACCAATGCTGGAGAACACTGTCAAGATACTGAGGAGCAGTAAAGCCCATATTAAGGTCAATAACACCTGTGAAGGGAGGCTGGAATTTACATAGCTCATGGGAGTGCCTCACAAAGTGACCTGCCTGATATGGGAAGGGACATGTGGAATCTAGGAGGGGAAGTGTTACATATATTCATAGTTCTCTCCCCTCAGGGTTTCAGTTTTACTCCAAAGCCAGGTTCAATCTGCTTTCAGATGAAGGCTTTTACTCAATCTGTAATGCATTGTGATATTCAGCAGGTAGAACTCATTGAGGAAAATTGCTTCCCGTGATGATATATGATTCATTCAGTCACATCTTTGAGCTATTTAGGGGAAATTATCCATGGGATTGTATCATTAGTTTAAAAGCTGCCTCAATTGTTTTTCTGTCAGGATAATTTTAAGCCATGCAAGAGTATTAGTTGGAAAAACATATTTGAAAAGGAGTCTCCCTCCCTCCATATTGCTTAAATCTGGTTTTCAGGTAATATTTTCTTCTTCATTTGTAACCACTCTATTGAGGAGTGGAGAGCAGAGTTCTGTCTCTGTGTTGGCCAGTGACTTTCTCTCTGAGTACAGCTATCCCCTGCTAATCACTTACTCGGCTTTCACAGGCTTGTACTTCAGCCACTGGCTTTGTCTGCCCTTGCCACATCAAAAGGAGCACAGCTTTGAAAACTTCCAACCGCAGTCCTAACGAACAGCACCATCCATGAAATAACAAAGTACTAGCAAAGGGAAGACCCTGTTCATGTTAATCAGTAATGGGAGCTGTTCCCAGGGCAGTTTGTTTAATCAGAAGTCTCTAGTGAGACAGAAAGGAAATGTGGGCTATGATGAAACTACTCAAAACTTGACATACCGAGCAACTGATAGACTTGTTGGATCACTGATAAGTTGAGAGTTGTTGGAAATACCAAGTCAGAAAGGCAGGGAATAGTTCTGTACATCACAGAGAAAAAATGAATTAATAATAATTGTAAATAGCAATGTGACCTAAAGACTGGAGAAAAGACAATGCAAGCAGACACAAAGGCATGAGGGGAATTCCCAGGTGACTTTTGGCAAGTGGCTTTAGCGTCTAGCAGTATAATGAGGTAGTGTGGCTATTTTGCTCAACTGGGGTATAATGGAAAAGACATAATGAGCTTAAAAAGGATGAGTACTCTGACAGTAAGTGCTCTCAGTAAGTTGCATCTTAGAATGTAGTTTCTGTCTTTAGCTCCAGCCTACTTACTGAGCCTTTCATGGCTGTGGCTTCTCCCTTGAAATTTAAATGCACGTTAAGATGACATAGCCGAGCATTCTGCCCTGGGATGGGTGACCTGAACTGGCAGCTCCTTTAAGAACAGGCAGGCTGGGATGACAGAATTTGCATGCTTGGTTAATCACAGTGATCTTGAGGCACAATGCAGAAGCAGTAGCCTTAGTAATGCAAAAAAATGTTGTAGTAACTGCTGTGTAAGAGCAGATATTGAAGCAGGATTTAATGTTTCTTGTAGCAGGCCAGCTGCACTTGCCTGTTTTGTGTGTGTGTGTGAGCAACAGTTCTTGACAAGCTTGAGTATCTTCAGGTAAACAGAAATATTTCCAATATTTCTAGTTCCAAAATGGCTCTTTCAGTTTGAATTGTAAATTAGATTATTGGTGTGGTGGGGTCTTTTTGGTTTTGTTGTTTGTTTTTATTTTTTAATCCAGTGAGAATGATCCAAAATGCTGTGAGGTATCCGCAGTTAGCAGACAGATGTAGCTATAGTTATTGTAGACCACATTTGTCTCAAAGCAAGGAAAAGAGATTTTGAAGTTTTCTTGGCCTTACTTGCTTTCCACCAGAGAGAATCACAGATGTTTGAGGTTGGAAGGGACCTTGAAAGATCACCTAGTCCAACCTCCCTGCCAGAGCAGGATCAAAGTGGGTCACACAGGAATGCTAAGACATTGTGATGCACCACTAGCAACATAGAATCATAGAATTGTTAGGGTTGGAAGGGACCTCATGAATTCTTCTTGAGTGAAGCCTATGATAGAACAGCAACACTGATATATGGAGTTTGAAAAACACACTGGCAGCAGGCAACTATGATGCAAGGAGCATTTTTATGTGCCTTTTTTTAATTTTTCAGGAGTTTACAGAAATGTTAACAGAAATGCATTCTTTTCACCCTGAAAGTATTGTATGCCATCAGACCACAAAAGACAGGCTGGCTTCTAAAAATTTGTAGGGTCAAGAAAAGAAAGGCTTACAAGATGGTGGCTTGCTTTCTGTGAGGAGTCTGGAAAGGCATCAATTATATCCTCCGGCTTTCTGTCCTCTGATGTGATCCTCAGCATTTAGGAGGATCAAAAAAGCATTGGTCTTGCAGGAAATGTCTTTCTGAAATCAATGCTGTCAATCAGAGAGGTATCCAATGACATAATATTCAAAAGCATTAAAGTTATGTGACCCAAAGGACACTGTACAGAGTCAGATTTCCAGATCTTAAATCCAAGATGTGCTGTAAAGCACCAAAAATATTTGGATGTAAATAATACCAAGGAATTGTTGGAGTCTGAAGAGACTCTGGAACCAAAGACTGTGGAAACGTTTATTAGAGGACTTCTCCAAACCTCTAGATCTGAGTTAAATCTGAATCTTGCAACTTAAGATCTTCTAATTAGAAGGGTTGGTATGTAAATGCTGTTTGTTCAAAGTTTGGATTTTATGTAGCTGGAGACTGTCCAAGATATCTCCTTTTATAAGTATCCCTCTCTCCTGTCATCAACTAACAGTATAGTAACCTTAGATAGGACTCAGTTGCTCAAACAAGTACCTTGTCTACTACTACCTGAAGGGAGGTTGTAGTCAGCTGGGGGCTGGTCTCTTCTCCCAGGCAACCAGCACCAGAACAAGAGGACACAGTCTCAAGCTGCACCAAGGGAAGGTTTAGGCTGGATGTTAGGAAGAAATTCTCAGAGTGATTGGCCATTGGAAAGGGCTGCCCAGGGAGGTGGTGGAGTTACCATCACTGGAGGTGTTAAGGAAGAAACTGGATGGGGTGCTTGGTGCCATGGTTTAGTTGATTAGATAGTGTTGGATGATAGGTCTTTTCCAAATCTGGTTTGGTTTATTCTATTCTAGTCTATTCTCCCATTTTAGATGTCCTAGGACATCCCACCTGCCTTTCAACTGCCAAAAGAACATATGTCAAACAGGTGAGAAAATCACATCTGACAGCCCCGTGCAAGCTCAGGACATTGGCACTTGTGCAACTGACTGAACTCTCTCAGTGCTGTTGGCACTAAATCATGTCCCCACACATACAAAACCTACAGATCCTGATAAAAGCACAATTCCCTGTCCCCATTATTGGTGGTGTTATTCAGTAAGTAGCAGGCTGTTACAAGGAAAAGAAGGCCTGCCAATGGACAGTGAGATACTGTAAACACAATCAGAATGCTGTGAGTAAAATCAGCAAAACCAAATGTCAGGAGATACCGAAGTTGTGTAACCTGGATGTTACCAATCACATCAGAGTTCATCTCAGCTCATTCAGGCTTTTGGCAGCTTTGAGAAATTTCAGCAGAATAGGAAAACCTACAGAGAAAGCATAAAACATATTTTAGTGGGGTGTATTTCAAGAAGAAACAGATGATGTTTCTGCACAGCTATAGGGGAAAACAGAAAAGTCTTCACTACAAAATGTTATCAGAGGACAAGCAATAACATGTAGTCCTGTTCTTTGTTGTGTTCCTTGCAAATCAAACATCTGTCTGTGCATTGTCTTCCTGCCCAGTCACTGATGTAAGAAATTTGAGAATAGAAAAATCTATAGGAACAATTGTCCACAGAAAAGCTATTTTTCAAGCTGCTTGTTGGGAGAGACTTTGGGGAAGGCTGACTATTCCACATTGGCTGTCTGTGACCTCATTGAAAATAGGTACTGGGAACCCGATTAATATATATTTTATGCACTACTAATAACCATCCGCTGTAGAGTCTAGCTCTGAAAACCACAATACTTTATTTCTGTGTTAAACTAAGAAAGCTCTTTACTGTCTAAGCACAATTAAATAGTGATGTGCCTAGTGATCTTGAATACAAGGACATTTGGCATCTGGTATCGATGGAGAACAAACCCCATCATCTGTCCAGGGCTTGTAATTATCCCTTTTCAATGATTTTCCTGGCTGCATGACTTTGTGAGAAATTATCCACCTGCAGCTCAAAAAAAGCAATCTCCATTTCATCCTCCAGAAGGAAAATACTTCACAAGAGATCCACCTCAGTTGTGGTGGCAAGAAGTGTGCATCTTGCGCATCTGCCTACTTTGATCTCAGAAGGCATGAGTGTAAAGTGTAAAGCAGAGATAATCAATATCCAGCATGAACTTTACTGATTACAACAACAGTTAGATCCCTGATTCATAACTAAATGTAATGTGAGCCTGACTCATCAAAACCTATGTGTTTCTAACAGCTCTACCTTTCCTGCTCTGTGAAATTAACATGGGAATCTTTCCTTCTTACTGTAAATCTAATTGGGCCACTATGAATTATTACAAAGTTCATGCTATGCTTTTTAAGTGACACTCAGTCAATGTTCAGTCATGATGGTGGTTTGGGATGAGAGGATGGCTTCTAAAATTGTGGTAGCTCACATGGAAGACATTATCATAGGAAAAGTAACTCTGAGAAGTGCTTGACAGAGTGCAGATGACTTATGTATTTGCAAGATAGGAGATGTATAGCAACTGACTTGGTGGGACCCAAGGAAAAATATGATAAGTGAACAGCAAATACCTAGAGATGCTACAAGTGTTGAGTGATAGCAACGTTTTAGCATAATCCTTCTCAGGAATGGTGTCATATCCTCTGATATATACTGAGCTGGTGTCTGGCTTTGCTCTATGCCACAGAAAATATGCAGACAATAAGAGAAAATATTAGTGTGTGTGCATGCATCTGTGAGACAGAGCGAGCAGGAGAGGAAATACAAACCAGTGACCTTTAATGGATGGAGTCAGAAGCAATCAACTTCACATCATAAGATCAACTGAATGTCAGAAGCGTTTCGGAGTGCCAACACTGTTGGAAATTCCCCTTAAGCTCAAATTTTTGAGCTTCATAAATAGGATGATTTCAGCATCATACCAATTTCTCTTCAAAGTTCCTGTGAATCACGATATGAAGCACAATGGAAAGGTTTCTAGACAATGGTGGCTTTGTTCCACGTTGCCTGCATCTGGAGAATTGACAAATATAAACTTCATTTTAACAAAAGGGAGATAGGGTGGTAGGGTTTTCTTAGTGTTTTTTAATTTGGTTGGCTTTTGTACCACTACCATTCAGAGCTCTCCCCCTCCCATCTTTGAGGGACAATGGGACACATTTAATTACCCCATGGTAGCTAAATTATTAGCTTTGAGTAAAAGTAAGGTGTGTCTTGAACACAATAGAAGCTTGTCAGAGTATGAATGTTTGTTCATTTCAATGTCTTCTTCTCCTGGCATCTGATGTTCTTTTATTTCCAGTGCTTCCAAGATATTTGTTCCATGATGTATTTGTTTTCATTTTTATTGCTTACTACATTTTTTTTTTTTTGGTAGAAGAAGTTCTTGAGTAAACTATTTCAGATTTTAGAGCTGGCAACACCAAAGCATAACAAAATGGTATCTCCAGCTCTCCTCACTGTAGATTTTGCAGGACTGAATGTGCCTCTCTACCCCTTTCTCATCAGAACCACTTTCAGCTCTGGGAAAAGCTGCTTTAGGACTAACTGGGTACTGCTGAAGTGTTTTTCCTAATGGAAAAGTTTTCTGTGAGCAAATGGAGATCTGACTAAGCAGCTATTTTTCACACACAAGTCTTGATTGCACAGAACTTTTCTGTGCTTCATTTCTGAGAGGCTAGGGAGCAGTGCTTCAGCTTCACAGTTAATAGCATGCAATTTAGTTAGCACAGTATAATCTAACCCATTGCAAGCACTTTCACAAAGGCATTGTGGTATTACCTAGATGTTTGAATCTTCTGCTTTCTGGAAAACTTCAAAGCTTCAACATTCTGGTCAACTCTGGGAATAAAACCAAATGTTTGAAATCCTAAGCTATAGTTGCAGCATCAGTGGATGAATAGTATGCTGTGGGTAGGTGAAATTCTAGTGCCTTTTTAGTTTATTTACAATCTGTTGGTTACTAATTCAACACTGGTGTTTTTTGAATCATCAAAATTGACACTTGGACTGAAGGGAGTCATGGTTAGGTTTATGAATCAAGATTAAAGAAAGAAAAGAAAAAGAATGACTGAGACATGATTTAGCACAGGTCAGACTGCTAAGTTCTATTGTGGTTGTCACTTTGATCGTTTGCAGTTGGAAGAACCTGGGAACCATATCATTGTCTGATGAATACTTAAAGAATCCCAGCAGCACTCTTCTCTCTCTTGCTACTCTCTTGTGTTTGCCTTAGTGGCTGCTTACAATTATTGCTTGTGATTGCTCCATGGGGGGAAGAGGAGTCGGTGCAAAAAGAGGTCTGAGAGCTGGGAACAGAGCTAATGGGCAAGCAATCTCACCCTGTTGTATACGATGGTGCCATGATTCTGTGCACCAGTTAATTCTTGGCTGGGTATCTGGCAGGGCTGCAGTTTCTCTGGACTGTTTTTATGACACTAGAATGCTCCTTTCTTCCTTTGTTCAGGATATTTGTCTACCATGGAAGCTGGAACTTAATGGACAGATTCAGAGAGAAACAAGGGGATTTTCCCTCTCTAAGTGTCTGCTCAGTGTGTATCTTCTAGGGGAACATAAAACCCCTAGGTGTCTGGAAGGCTTTTCTCCTTGCTTGGGCTGCAGATTAAAGAGAATTAAACACCTCTGAATTAAAGACATCCTGTGAGTTTTCAAAGGACAAGGTCCTGAGCTCCCAGTAGATGGTTGTATTTTTGGGCCAAAGAATGCTTTTGATTTCAGTGACTTCTGTTCAAATTGGAGTACAGCCTAAACACACATTATCTCTCCCCACATGATGTGTATGACATGCCGGTTTCTGTGGGAAGGAAGTTCACATATGGGGCTCAAAGATGAGCCAGAATTATCTTCCATCAGCTCCCCTGCCTGGGGCATCAAGGGGCTGCACTCTCAGTGTGTGCCCAGCTTTACTTTCTCATTTAGACATAGATATGATCTCACAAAATGAATCTTTATGAGAAAATTTTACAAACCTACTTTTTATGATCATCTGTTCATTTAAAATTGAATCAAGTCACGATCACATGAACCACAGTTTTATCAGGCAATAGCTGCATCTAAAATCTACAAAGACCTGTCTGCTGTAAGTGATAGAGACCTCAAAGTTTAGCCCTATTTACATTATACAACTTCTTCTTCCTCCACATTAATGCTGGAATACTCCCTCTGGATATTTGCTAAACACTCTGTGTGATTCCAAGCATCTGCTGGCCAGAATATGTTCCTTTTTAACACTAAGGTCATAAAGTGCTTATTAAAAGGACATTAAAACCAAAAGAAATCTATCCAAAGCCTCAAACAGGCACTGGATAAGGCCTACACTAGAGAATATGCTATATAAGCATGCTCATAAATCATTAAAATTAAGATAGGATCTATCATTAATAAGTAAAGTTCAAGGACAGCCTTTATCTTGTTAAATCATCCAACTTTTGCTGTCTATTAGCATACCATTTAAAATGTAGGAATGGCTGTAGGGTGGTTTCTTTTTTTTTCCACCCTTCTTGGTACTGACATATTATGCAGAATAAAAAGCTACAGCAACTGTTCTACAATGCCATAATGATGCTGGAATTATTCTTTGGGGGAGGTTGTTGTATTAAGCAGCAAGTAATTAATGGTAGATTGCACTGGAAATTCCTGGGAAAAAAAGATAAATTACATATGCTCTTGTATTCATACCCAGCAAGTCCCATGTAATTAACAATATTAAGGTAAATACGAGAGGAATTATTAACGATGAGATTAACTTCACCTCACAGTGCAAACAGAAGTATTTCATCTATGGCTGTGGCAGAAATTGGAAGCTAGCTGTAGCTGCTAAAAATATCTGAAGTTACTGCTTCATGGAATTTCACATCAGAGGTATTGATTAGCATGCAGTCCTTGGCATTTGTATTGTGACTTCTGTCCCCCCAGATCTTGAGTCACAAGATCAGTTTTGCTGGTTGGGTTGAGGGGTGTGTTGTTGAAGCTGCAACTGATTAACTGAAAAATGTTCATTCTAGGTAATGTGATCCTTAGTAAGCATCCAGCTGCAGCAACCAGGTAATATATTATAAATTACTAGCAGAGAAGACAGCTGACCCACTTAGCAGTACTTTCAGCTCAAGCAACAGAACATTTTCCTCATCTGAATTTGTCTCCAACAGTGGTAATACTCACTGTCTGCATCTGGGTTCTTTTAGGTATAGGAGGAAATCTGAAGATTATTCTTGAATTCAGAAAAGCTGTTTTCAACTTCTAGCTCTAGGTTGGTTTCTTTGTGCCTCAGTTTTCCCACCTGTAGCATCTAACAGCTTGATAGCCATTCACAGGCACTTCAAAGTATGCTGAGAGTATGGACTAAGGTACATGGACTTGTTCTTGTTTCCAGACAGAATCACATCTAATATTGTCAGCTGAGCATCCATGTCTCTCAAATCACTAATAGCATTCTTCCTGTGAGCTTCCTGCACTTTGATTTTCATGCCTGTTTAAGGACTTTCTGGAATCCTGCTTAATTCTGGGTTCTGACCAGCTATTACTGTAGGCTTCCCAGGTGTCCACCTTGAAGCAGGCCCTTCACACAGTGGTGTTTATTGTGAAGATGAACAAGGCATCTCTGTGATGCCAACTGAGAACATTTTGTTTGGTAAAACTGCCACCAAGGAGAAATAGAATTGTGTCTAACACAAAGACATAGGAGTGCCTGTAAATCCTGACTTACTTGACTTCATTGTCATGTACAGAGGGGAAATCATCAAAGCTTCTAGGCTAATTAATCAAGGCTTTCAGAAATGAAGCTTCTTAACAGTCTCAGGTGCCTTACCCCATTCCTGTTCTAGTTTGAATCCAGCTCAAATCAGTAGGGATGGAGGGATGTAAATGACTTCCTCCTGCTTCACTCAACAGTGGCAAAAAGTGGTGACCTCAGTTGAGCCTTCATTTCACTAGGCACCTACAGATTTAATATCAGAGTAGTAATTAGCTATCCCTGATGACAGGCTTGGGGTGAATATGGATGGAAACATAGATATGGAAATACAGATACTAGATAGAATCCCTTCAGGCCATGCTGGTCCATAATTGGCTGGACACATGAGGTGTGTCAGTGCTCTGTAGCAGCTTTCATTTTTCCATTGCTTGCTTTCTGGCATGTTCCCTCTCTGAGGAAAAGGGGAATTAAGGGATATAATTTTCACTGTCAATCAAATAAACTGGTGTCTCTTGTGAGAACCCAACTGCACTCCAAGTCACTCAGCTTATTTTCTAATCATAATAGAAAATTGTTCTACTTTTGAATTATGTTTCCATTTGGTTCTTTGAGGTTTTGGGTACTTTTGGGGGAGGGGAGGGATTAATTTTTTTAATTATTTGTGGATTTTTATTTTTTTTTGTACTATAAAGACAACTTGGTTCTTTTTTCCAAGGTAGGATAATCATCTCTTGAAGGTGATGAGGCTAGACTGTATGTGGATTTTTACAGCTGTGCTGTGAGGTCTGTATTTTGTGCTGTATCTTTGCAGCGCTTTGGCACAAAAGGAGGCTGCTCTTGGTTAGGGTCCACAAATTGGTCCTTGGAGGAAGTGTGATGGCCTGTATCAGAATGTAATGCAATTTTATCCATGTTCATGTGTGCAGACTGCACTTCTGACAGACCACACCCCTTTAACAGACTCACAAAAACCTTGGTGCAACCTGAGCCAGCACAGGTGCAGAGGTAAGGGAGTATTAGAGGAAAGTGAAGACTATGGGAGATAAGAGGAAGCAAAATTACTAGAGAAGAGAGGACCATTGGGATGTAGTTTCTGTTATTCTTCTCTTACAATACTAAATTAAGTTGCTTAAACCTGTAACTTGAAGGTTATAGGGAGGAAATCATTCTCCCAGAGATTGCTTAATGCAGTTTTTCACCTGTTTGATATGGTAACAAGATGATTTTTCAGCTGTCTCTGGTGGTTACCTCTCACATTTCTTTGCTGCCCAAGATGGTGCTTTTTTTTTTCTGTTAGATTGTAAGATTTCCATGGATATTTTTAGTTTCTAATGTGCCTGACAACCCAAATATAAGAGTTTAGGAACCTACACATAAATAACTGTCCTCTAGCATTCTTTTGGGAAGCAGAAGGTTTAGACTTAAAAACCCTTAGGAAATGCATCATTATTCATGTATGACCTCCACAGTATGCTGAGCTCTTGAATGCTTACATCCCTCAAGCCTGGCTCGATGTCCTCATCTGTAATAATGACTGAGAAGACACCAAGAGTAATGATTTTTTCCCTGTGTCCACAGAAGTGCTGCTTTAGCAACTGTAACTTGTGCTTTAAAAGAGGATGCCATCAATGCAAAGGGCAGCTCTATATTTTTCTGTGACTACAACAGTACCATTACTGTCCAGAAAAATGACAGAGGAATGGATTTACTGCTTTAAGGGCTCCTCAATAACTCATTGGTTTCAGTGGAGAAGCATTTGCCTAATTTATTGAGGAAGCAATCAGTCACCAGAAAGTGCATCCCATACATTAAAGGTAGCCTTTGGATCTCTGCCCAGCTCAATCAACTGACCCAATAGGTCTATATAAGGGTAGCCCAGAGTGCTAGTCCATGACATTAGGTGTTGGTTTGTGTGTTGTGGCTTCAGAAGCAGCATGGAAAAGCTAGCATGGGGAAAACGAGCTCTGAGAAACATGGGAGAGCACTTTGCACAGAGAAAGGGGTTGGATGTGTGTGTCTGCTCTAGAGAGGACAAAGAGCTGTGGGTTTATATTGCAGAGAGAGTGATTCAGGTTAGGCTTTAGAAAAAAGATATCTATTATTATGGTTTTGAAATATATTATCAAAGTATACTAAATATTTCAAGAGGAGGTGGGATGTGGTATACCTGTAGGTCACTACGGTTGCTTGAGATGGCTGTCACTATGCCAAGCTTTTACACACCTTAAAAGAAACATCTGGAGGAGGAGGATGTTGCTGTCTAGAAAGATGAGTTTGAACTTTGTCAGCTCATAGTGGAGCCATTCCAGCTTTTGTGGCTCCAGGCTGCTTGACCATCTGAGGGGATGGAAGAGGGGATGGTCCATAGCTACAACCCCATGCACTTTTTAACCATGAGATGTCATCCTTCATTTTAGTGAATCCACAGTTAAGGCCATACAAAGTATCCTATGATCTCTGAAAGAGTTATTATGTGGTTAGGCCACACCTTGAGTACTGTGTCCAGTTCTGGGCCCCTCAATTTAAGAAGGACATTGAGACTCTTGAACATGTCCAGAGAAGGGCAATGAGACTGGGAAGAGGCCTCGAGCACAAACCCTAAGAGGAGAGGCTGAGGGAGCTGGGATTGTTTAGCCTGGAGAAGAGGAGGCTCAGGGGAGACCTTATTGCTGTCTACAACTACCTGAAGGGAGGTTATAGCCAGGTGGGGTTTGGTCTGTTCTCCCAGGCAATCAGCACCAGAACAAGAGGACACAGTCTCAAGCTGTGCCAGGGGGAGTTTAGGTTTGAGGTGAGGAGAAAGTTCTTAACAGAGTTGTTAGCTATTGGAATGTGTTGTCCAGGGAAGTGGTGGAGTCACCATCCCTGGAGGAGCTCAAAGAAGGAATGGATGTGGCACTTGGTGCCATGGTTTAGTAGTCATGAGGTCATGGGTGGCCGGTTGGACTTGATGATGTTTGAGGTCTTTTCTAACCTTATTGATTCTATGATTATTGATGTTTGTCCTGTCTCTCATGAGCATTTTACAGACCTTGATTCTTAGTGTCAGCATTACTTCTTTACCTTCATTTGCTGTAAGTGGCACTTCCAGGAATGAGAATTGGTCTGTGTCTTTTCAAGCATTTTCTGGAGAGCAGTATTAGAGAATAGGTACTAGATAGTAAATTTAGCCACATGAGAAGAAGGAATTTTAATGATAGTGCTGATAGTGCTTTGCTCTTCTTGCCCAGCAATATACCAGAGAGAGGTACTCCTTACCTGTGGTTTGAGGGAAGCACACACAACAGCTATTAGAAAGTGACCGGTGCAGAGTGCTTGCCACCAACCCTGCAGCATGCTCATGAACAAATATATTCTGCTGCAAAATAATCAGCTCTACAGTGATCATTTTGTAGGTGACCTCTGCTCTTATAAGAGCTATTTCTCATTCAAAAAAGGCTAACTCCACCCTGATAAGCAATAGGTTAAATAGCTTTATAAGCTATAATAACAGTCTAATGCAAACATTCCTACCAAGGTTGAACACTACTGTTTTATATGTGTCTCTATGATTGAATGTCCTGAATTTGAACACTGATAGACAATAGTAGAAGACAAAAGAAAAGAGTAATAGTCATTCAGTAGAATAAAATTAGCCAGGTGAGAAAAGACCTTTGAGATCATTAAGTCCAACCTATCATCCAACACTATCTAGTCAACTAAACCATGGCACCAAACACCCCATCCAGTCTCTTGCTAAACACCTTTAGTGATGGTGACTCCACCACCTCCCTGGGCAGCACATTCCAATGGCCAATCACTCTTTCTATAAATAATTTCTCCCTAACATCCAGCCTAAACCTCCCCTGGTGCAGCTTGAGACTGTCCTCTTGTCCTGGTGCTGGTAGCCTGGGAGAAGAGACCAACCCCCACCTGTCTACAACCTCCCTTCAGGTAGTTGTAGACAGCAACAAGGTCTCCTCTGAGCCTCCTCCTCTCCAGGCTAAGCAACCCCAACTCTCTCAGCCTCTCATCATAGGGCTTGTGCTCCAAAGCCCTCCCCCTTCTCTGGACACGTTCCAGCAACTCAATATCTTTCCTAAACTGAGGGGCCCAGAACTAGACACAGTACTGAAGGTGTGACCTAACCAGTGCTGAGTACAGGGGCAGTATTGCAAACTTAAACATCAAAATTAGTGATGGGGAAAAAAAAGTTTTCTTAACAGTTATATTATGGTGATTAGCACCAACTCTTATTAAAAAGAAAGTTGACTTTGACTCCTTGCTTTCACAATGAAAAGCAAAGATCCAAGCTGTGCACACACACAAAAAAAACCCAACCCAACTGTGAGGCACATTTGTGTTTGTTTTTGCTTTGCTTTGCTTTGCTGGAGTTACAAAAAAATAAATCCCAAGACATCAAACATATATTTGGTTATCTTTTTCTTGAACTTTCCTTCTTTTAGACTCGTGTCATGATTTTGAGACACATGATTCCTTGTTGCTGAAATATTAAAAATATTGTTTATGTCAGCAGGCCAAGATGTATCACTTCTAAGGGTCAGGTCTGCTCTGCAGGGGTGTTGTCATACTATTGATTTCTTCTGAAGTCTGCATCTTTACTATTGACTTTCCTAGCAGTGGAGGTATTTGTTGTACTTTTTTCTATCAGTCCTGCTGGGATATAGAGCTGAAGCACAGGCCCTTGCCCTTTTTATTTCTATTGCAAGTGCTGTATGACAGCTACATGGATGGTGGAACAAGTTCTGTAAAAACAGGGTGGGGGGAAAGGACCTTTTAAAACCAAAACCCCAGATTTCAATTAAATGCTACAGTCATGTCAGAAAATGTGTCTACTGAGTTTAGAAAATGTAGCCTTTTGGTCAAAACATTCAAAGATCAAAGTTTTAAATAGTTTAAACCAAGAAACTCCTGACCTGAGTGCAAAGCATCCAATCATCTCTTCTTGGAGGTGCCTCTCTACCACTTGCAGCCCCTTCAGTATCTGGCCCTACTCTCAGGAGCACCTGAAGATTCATATCCTTTCCACAGAAGCACTAATGGTGCGTCATAGTAAATATATTATCCTCAAGAGCTTCATTTACAAAGGCATTTGAGGCATTTCAGCTACAAGTCCCATGAGGTACCAGGAGAGAGCTCAATATCCTTGCCAGTACTTTCTGTAATGGTTCCACTGCGTACACTAATCCTTCCAAGTAGGTGTCTTCAGCCCTGGGATTTTCTTTCGCATTCTATTGATCTGACAAAGTTATTTTTTAAGCTTCCTTGACATATTGTAAACCTTATCTACTCATTCAGGCTTTTGCTGGAGGCCAAGAGTTTGAGAAGGTTGAATTTCATTTTACAGGTGTGAGGAAATTTACTCGAGCTGGTTCTTAGTCAATTTTGTGTCTCATTAATTGATGTTTTATCATTCTTGTACATGCATCCAGAGGGGATCTGCACTGGATCCACTTTTTATGGTGCTAAAAATAAATAAACTGACATAAAGAGTTCCTAAGGGACTCTTCATCACTTTCACTACTGGAAAGTGAATTCTGTAAAAAATGGTGTGGATCCTTCAGGGGTCACAACTTGTTTCAGAGGTCTGGTGGAAGTCCCAGGGAGACCTCACCTTGTCAGATGCATCAGGTGTTAGTTTACTACAGGCACATGTCCTTTGTATGTATTTGACATTTTATAGTACCGCTTCTGGGTGTGCAGAAGCAGAACAGTAAGATAGCAATGGTTCAATAATGCTGGTAGCAATGGTGTTATGAAGCTATGTGCTTGCCAGAGCCAGACAGTTTAGTTAGCCAACTGATGCTCATAGAGGCAAGTATCTGTTAGATGCAGTTTCTATCCTCTTAAATGACATCCAGTTCACACCACACATGTAACTGATTGTTAAGATACCTCTTGAGAATCTTAAGGTCAAGGAGACCATTACAATTAATGACTCATGCTGTTAGAAAGCATATGTGTTTTAGTAAGCTCACCACATCCCTTTCAAAAACATCTTATGTAATTGCTGCTGCTGCTGAGTTGTTTCACTATTATTATATCATTCATAATGTGAGAGTGAGTAAGAACCTAGTGTGGACCTTCTCCTTGACACCTTTTCTTAAGGCATCATTCATAGTGTGTGCATAGTGTCATTTAGTAAAGGTTCAGTTTAACTCCATGCCTCCTTTTAATGAGTCAGCTAAAAGAGGAGATTTATATTTGCTTTATGAGTGATTGGTGTGTTTTATTTCCACTGCAAGTTTTTCCTCTGTTTTCAACACTGCTTTTCTGCTTTATTTACTGAAAAATATTTGTTGTAGTCAAATCCTAGTCTGGTTGTGAAAGTCTCATGCTGAATCCCCAGAGAGCTGGTCGATATGAAAACACTTTTGTTTGAGTAAGCATTATGTGTAAAATCAAAGCTTTCAGTAGTAATTTCTCCTTTGTGATTCCAGTTTGTATGACCAGCACAGCTTCACACTGTGCACATTCTGAATACTTCAAGATTACTTTTTTTTTTACAAAGCATACCCTCGAATTTGGATATATTTGAATGTATCCAGGGCTAGTAATTTTTTGATCTATTTCTCATTTTCCTCTAACTTGTTTTTGTCTCCTGATTTCACCCCTCAAATTCATCGCTCATTTTCCCATGCTGATAGCAGCTCTTTAAGAATTTCCATTTCTTTTGCAATTCTTCCTTCTCCCCTGAGTTCCTTTTTTCTTTTCCTCTTTAGTTCTTTGATTGCTGCTGGGGGCTAAGGTTATAATTCAGCCTGTTCTGCTCTGCTGACTGGAAAAAAAAAAAAAATCCTCTCACTTTCTGGACAGTAAATGATTTTTTGAGCATGTCTTACCTATCTTTTAGCTTACTTTTTATTATTATTATGCCATTTTTTCCATGCTTCTACTGTGATCTCTCATTCTTTGGAAATATTTTCCTTCCTTTGACCTCCCTGCCTTCCCTGCTTCATGCTTCAGACTTCTTGGCTGCATGTGATGTGGCAGAGTGCAATCCCTAACAGCAGACATCTCAAAGAGGTGATCAGCCCCAGGGCCTCATCTTCAACAGCTGCGTAGAGGGTGATACCTTCTCTGCATATCTTGTGTCACTAGCTGTAGTTTTAATGTCTGAATTTTTATTTGAAACCTTAGGTCTCTGCAGAATGATAGCTGTAGTAAATCAGATGTTGATTTGTTTTAATGAAATGCAAGTGAGAGTCAGTAGTGGGCTAAAAATCTTTTTGCTGACCTTGTCTATGTAGTTTGTGTCAGCATCTAGGCAACAGACCTCGTGATGCACAAAGCCCTTGAATCCAGAATCCAAATGCCTCTTTTGGTTCTTGACTTCATAGTGTAATGAATTAAACCTTCTAGTTCTGCACTACAGGTTTTCATGCTCAGCAGCTTAGCTGAAAATTAGATTGGGATTTTAATTTTTCAGTTGAGGCTCACCTGGAGTCCTCCTGCCACAAGTAAGGTCACTAATATAGACAAGACTCTACTGGGGAGCAAGGACTTGAGAGCAGATGTGAAAAATGTATGTCTAGGGTGCAATAACCAGCAAGTAATTCTGTACACTTACAATTCAAAGATACATCTGCTAGCCTTAATTTTTTTATAAGGAGATATATTCACATATGCTTCTCTACTTCTGCTTACCACCCTAAGGAGAGGCACTGCTAATGCATTAATAAAAAAGTACCCTCAGCCCAGAAGCAATAAGGAAAGTAAAACTGAGAGAAGAGATCACTGCACATCACAGAGAACATGTTAAAATTCATCCACCTAGAAATTATACAATGTGCAGAAAGAATAGATATTTATCAGGAGAAATCATTGTCTTCCTGCCAGGAACAGGTTTGGGAGTCTCAGGAGCACTTCTAATATCAAGAGACTGTGCCTGGCCCTAGATGGCTGTCTAGTTGACACAACTGTAAAAGCAAACTTCAGAAGTGTGAAGCACAAATGTAGATATAGCTTGGGTAAACCTGATGGACAATGTAGGCAATCTAGTCCTTTTTCACATTTCACTTTATCTGACATGGATTCTTCTCTAGAATTACAGCTTCATTTCATTCAAGAATGTGCAGCAGAGGCATAGAGAAAGGCAACAAAGCTTGTGAGGGGTTTGGAGCACAACCCCTATATTGAGAGGCTGAGGGAGCTGGGGTTGCTTAGCCTGGAGAAGAGGAGGCTCAGGGGAGATCCTATTGTTGTCTACAACTACCTGAAGGGAGGTTGTAGCCAGGTGGGGATTGGTCTCTTCTCCCAGGTAACCAGCACCAGAACAAGAGGACACAGTCTCAAGCTGCACCAGGGGAGGTTTAGGCTGGATGTTAGGAAGAAGCTCTTCCCAGAAAGAGTGATTGTCCATTGGAATATGCTGTCCAGGGAGGTGGTGGAGTCACCATCAATGGAAATGTTTAGGAAGAGACTTGATGCGGTGCTTGGTGCCATGGTTTAGTTGGATGATAGGTTGGACTCGATGATCTCAAAGGTCTTTTCCAACCTGTTCTGTTCTTTTCTATTCTGTTCATTAGGGTTTGTTTCAACTAAGCCTTCAGCAAAAACACCTCTATTTTCTCCAACTGCAGGGAATAAAAAACCATTTTATAATTCCCAATTTTTAGGGAGGTTAAGTAACACTTCCTGCTTACCCACCACTCCTCATTCACTATGCAGCAAAGAAGCTATGTATTCATGGTAATTGTTCCAGTGTCATTAGGGCATCAGCATGACTCTGTCTACTGATATTTTGAAAATCAAAATTCTTGCTAATATCTAGGGGAGATCACAGGATGTTAGGGGTTGAAAGGGACCTCCAAAGATTGAGTCCAACTTCCTTGCCAGGGCAGGACCACAGAATCTAGCACAGGTTGCACAAGAACACATCTGGATGGGTCTTGAAAGTCTGCAGAGATGGAGACTCCACAACCTCTCTGGGGAGCCTGTTCCAGTGCTCTGTGACCCTCACAGTGAAGAAGTTCCTCCTCATTTTGAGGTGGAACCTCCTGTGTTGTAGTTTATATTCATTACCCCTTGTCCTGTCACAGGGCGCAATGGAGAAGAGCCTGTCTCTGCCTCTTGACCCCCAGCCCTCAGATATTGATAAACATTTATTAAATCCCCTCTCAGTCTTCTCTTCTCCAGACTAAAAAGCCCAAGGGCCCTCAGTCTTTCCTCATATGGCAGTGCTCCAGTCCTTCAATCATCCTTGTAGCCCTCCATTGGACTCTTTCAAGTAAATCCCCGTCCCTCTTGAACTGGGGAGCTCAAAACTGGATGCAATATTCCAGGTGTGGCCTCACCAGGGCAGAGTAGATGGGGAGGAGAACCTTCCTTGATCTTCTGGACACACCCCTCTTAATGCATCCCAGGATCCCATTGGCCTTCCTGGAGAATTATAGTATTTCCCAAATAATGACCAAGCCTTTATATGAGAATACCTGAACTCATATCAAAAGTACATTCTTTTTCACACATTTATGTAACCCACTGACAGTGCGTAAGAACTCCTCTGGTATTACCAGTTCTTATAATGCAAAGTTCAATCTCTGTCTTTTGCTATTGGGTGTTGTGCCTCTAGGTCTTGGTTGTTAGTTCTTCCTTTCTTTCATGCTAGATAAGATGATGCTATCACAGATTTGCACACACAAGTTATTATTTGCATGCATGTAAATAATTTTAGAATATAGTATACCAGAGAATAAAGAATATATTAAGGCATCTCAAAGGTCTTTTCCAACCTGCTTAATTCTGTATTCTAAATCTTACATACATGCTTAGACATACATAGCCCCACACACATACATTTTCTTATTGTTCATGTGTGTAGGAAAGATCTTTGTGCCATTCACGACTGCTTGGAACCTCTTGGTATTTTTCATCCTTTGGAAAACTCTCAAAGGCCAGAAAAAAATATCTCACACACAAAAAGAACAGAGATGCAGGTTTTTCTTTTAAGTTAATAAAAAGCAGAGGTGACTGGACCAATGCAGCATGAGCATTTCTTATTACTTTCTTTCTTGTTTTCTTTGCAAGACTCATTCAAAACTGAGCCATTGATAGATAAGTTAACATGGGTAGAAATGGATTTTTAAATGGATTAAATATCAATTTGAAGTTAACAACCTAAGAATCAGCTAAATCCACAGAGATTACTGAAACAAACATCAAAAGGCACATTTCAGGACAGATAGTGCTAGGAATTAAAAAAAAAGAGAATATGCTATTGATTCTGAGCTACCTTCCGTGGTAGTCCTGTTACTGCTCAAATATAAGTGGCTTGAGATTTTCCTCACACTTCCTTCCTCATATGTTATACCATCATAGTCCCCTTATTGCTTCTTCCTACTTCTGTCTCAAAAATGTTGCTCTTCTCCAGTGGGTAGACTAAAGAATTGCTGGGAAGCCTTCAGAGAAGGCCTGATCAGCTCATGATCAATTGCAAGACAATCTTGATCCAATCAGCCATTCTTAGGATTTTATCTTACATGAGGTATGAAAGGCTTCTACATGGAACATGATGTTCCCAGAGTTGATAAGTGAAGCATAAATGCTTAGGCTTCTAAGTCAATGGACAAGCACTGAGCATTGGCCTTCTAAGGGGTTTATTTGCACAGTACTGTGTGTTTTAGGAAACTCATAGATCTGACTGTAGTGACCCCTGAGAATAAAGAGTGATGAGTCATCTTCTTGGGTTTCAAAAGATGGAGAAAAATAAAGGAGAAGATTTTTGGAAATGGATTGATAGCTGGAATTGGAGATTGTAGGTTTTTTGGTAGCAGCCTTCAATTTTGCATCATCTCCCATCTCAGTAAAGGTGAAACAATCCTGTCAAGGTCATCATGCTAGACAGACTGACCAGGAGCAGATTGAAGAAACAATATAGGAAGGAGGCAAAAGATCAAATACATTGCTTTGCACAAAACTAAGATATTAAGGAAAGAGGAATTAACAAAAGGAGAATAAAATAGGCAGAACCATGCCATTATCTGTACTCTGCTATTGGGAACTTTGGTAACAAACAAATGTAACTTTTTAATTTATAACTCCAGTTTTGGTTTGATGGGTATTGCTCAAGTCTAATAAGAGTGTTAACCTGCTGACATTATGAAAATCACTATTTATCTTCAGTTTAGGAAAGCTCAAACTGGCAAAGTTGACTTGCTCAATAATGTCATCTGTGCCATTGACAACTTTAATCTTCTACACTTACCAATCATATTAAAATAATCAAAGAATAAGATGGCCATTTTTTTGTTGCTATCAACTACCAATCACCAAATGGGGTGGTTTTAGTCTATGCTTTTAAAATTTAGTTACAGCTTTCGAGCCCCCCACCACACCAAAGCACAAGTGAACAACGTAAACACTTCCTTACTAGAATAGAATAGAATTAACCAGATTGGAAAAGACCTTTGAAATATCCAACCTATCACCCAACACCATCTAATCAACTAAACCATGACATCAAGAACCCCACACAGTCTCTTCCTAAACACCTCCAATGATGGTGACTCCATCCCCTCTCTGGGCAGCCCATTCCAATCGCCAATCACTCTTTCTATGAAGAAATTGTTCCTAACATCCAGCCTAAACCTTCCCTGGTGCAGCTTGAGACTGTGTCCTCTTGTTCTGGTGCTGGTTACCTGGGAGAAGAGACCAACCCCTACCTAGCTACAACCTCCCTTCAAGTAGTTGTAGACAGCAATAAGATCTCTTCTGAGCCTCCTTTTCTCCAGGCTAAACAACCCCAACTCCCTCAGCCTCTCCTCATAGGGCTGGTGCTCCAAACCCCTCACAAGCTTTGTTGCCCTTCTAAAAGATCCCTTTGTAAAGTGTGTGGGGTGGAAATTCTTATGGAGATTGGTATGTTTGAAGGTTCATACTGGCAGTACTCAAATATCCTTTATAGCTCACAACAATTATATTGCACTCAACACCAGGAAATTCTCTCTTATGCTTTATATTCACCATCAAAGAGAAACTGATCTGGTAGCCCAAGACTGAGGAGTACATGATCATGTCTTCAATGCAAACAGTATCAGTTCAAAATAATTTATATTTATACCTTGTGCTTTTTAAAAGGTCAGTTTCTCAGAGACAGAAGCAATTATGAATTAAGTATGCACAGAGAAAGCACTTAAATGGAAAAAAATGAGTGGGACTGAATGCCAAAAAATCATAATCACCTTCTTTGTGGAAAACACTACATTGCTTAAAAATAGCCTCTAGTTCTGCTTAGAATGAAAAGGAAAATAGCCAGATCTGAATATGTGTATGTGTGTCTTTATACATGAGTGACAAATGGAAACAAAAAGCTACTTGTAGAAATGTAGAAAATCTGTAGAATGTAGAAATCTGCAGTCATGTAGAATGTAGAAATCTGTAGGCAGCAGATGTAAAGATAATACCAACAAATTTTGTTTGGTTAAGTATGTCGAAAACACGAGCAACATACCAGCATTATTTATTGCATTACTGAGAATTCTCATGGAATAAACTTTAGTAAGGTTTCCTCTTCCAGGCCTCAGACTCAATAAAAATGCACAATAGATGATGATCACATAGGGGAACTAATTTCAACTCAAAAATCTTGGATAATATCAAAGAGATCTGAGGAAGTAATTCTTCATTGTGAGAGTGGTGAAGCCCTGGAATGGGTTGCCCAGGGAGGTGGTTGGGGCCCCATCCCTGGAGGTGTTTAAGCCCAGGCTGGATGAGGCTCTGGCCAGCCTGATCTAGTGTGAGGTGTCCCTGCCCAGGGCAGGGGGGTTGGAACTAGATGATCCTTGTGGTCCCTTCCAACCCTGACTGATTCTATGTTTCTAAATCCGCAGATAGAGATAGCTCGCAGTGAAGAAAAGCGGAGGTCGCTGACCATTAGTATTGATTTGTTCTAGAAACCAAAGCATATCCCAGGGATCTTGAATGAAATCACCAAAATACCAATATTTGAAAAAAAATTAATTGGGATTAATGGTTGCAAGCTTGTCAGTCACCCATGACTGCTGGACAGAAAGCCATGCCTGAGACATGACTCTAGAGTCATAGAATCAATAAGGTTGGAAAAGACCTCAAACATCATCAAGTCCAATCTGTCACCCAAGACATCATGAAAACTAAGCCATGGCTTCAAGTGCCACATCCAATCCCTTTTTGAACATCTCCAGGGACAGTGACTCCACCACTTCCCTGGGCAGCACATTCCAATGGCTAACAACTCTCTCTGGGAAGAACTTTCTCCTCACCTCAAGCCTAAACTCCCCCTGGTGCATCTTGAGACTGTGTCCTCTTGTTCTGTCACTGGGTGCCTGGGAGAAGAGACCAATTCCCACCTGGCTACAACCTCCCTTCAGGTAGTTGTAGACAGCAATGAGGTCTCCCCTGAGCCTCCTCATCTCCAGGCTAAGCAACCCCAGCTCTCTCAGCCTCTCATCATAGTCCTTGTGCTCAAGGCTTCTCCCCAGCCTCGTCGCCCTTCTCTGGACACGTTCAAGAGTCTCAATGTACTTCTTAAACTGAAGGGCCCAGAACTGGACACAGTACTCAAGATGTGGCCTAACCAGTGCTAGTAACAAAAGAGTTAATGATGGTGAAATAACAAATTTCAATCAACACATTTGTATGAAAAATGCTTTTTAACTGAATTGATTTTATTTTTCAACATTAAATTTCATGTCCCTTATCAGTGTAATATTGTTGATATCGTCAGCTTCTCTCAGACCCTTGGAATATTTGCACGCTGTATTGATTTGTAAGCTCGAGTGATACAAAATCAATGGGGCATGCATTGAATGCATTGAAACCTCATTAAACAAAAATCTAATTACAAAAAGAGAAGCTTTGTCAAATATCTGTGTTTTCCACAAGGATCCTCTCGGACCTGCCCTATTCAACAAATATATCAACCACTTGGAAATAAAAATGAGAACATAATTACAGATTAAGTCTATGAATAACATAGGCTTCGGGGAGCAAGGAAGGGAACAGATTGCCGAGTGATCTGCCAGTTTGAGGATATCAAGCAAATATGTGTTCCAGCTGAGCCAGTTCTAAGTTTATAAGTCTGAAAAATAAGAGTATAGGATATGCATATAGCATGGAAGACCTCCAAAGGCAGCGGCAGGAAAAAGTCACGGGGGTCGTAGTCTTCATGCTCACTGAGCATGGTTCAAAAACTCCTCTAATCATTGAATATTTAAGTGTGAGGGATCTCAGTAGGAGTAGTGAGGACAAATTAACTCTGCATTTGGCACTGGTGAGATTTCTGCTGGAATACTATTTGGTTCTGGTGTCTACACTTCAGATGGATATTGATGAATTGGAAGGGATTCAGAGGAGAGCCACATGAATGCTTTCAGGCTTGGGAAGCATGCCTTGTTGTGAAAGACTCAAGCAACTCTATTTGGTTATTAAAGAAGGCTTAGAGGGTGACCTGATTGCAGTCTAAATATATCTGCAGGGTGAAGGGAAAGGGCAGAAGGAATAAATTTGATAAGGCTCCGCAGTAGCAAACAAAGGTGAAACAATGACTGATAGTTCAAACAAGACCAATTTCAACTGAAAATAAGGCATGAATTTGAATAGTGAGCAAACTAACCATGCAACAACTTGCTAAGGGCTGCAGCTGATTTCCTGTCCTTGGAAGATTTACATTCAGCATTGGATTTATCTTTCCTAAAAATGGGGGGGGAAGGAAGAAAAGAAACAAAACACAGACAACAAGGGGGGGGGGGGGGGGGGAGGGGAGGTGGAGGGGAAAGACACACCACCACCACCACCACCCCAAAACCAAAAAAAAGACAAGAGAAAATCCCACTCTGGTTCACAGATTTGGAATCAAAATGAGTAGCATGAAGACCTATGCCTTATACTATACACGTCATGCTAGACAATCACAGGGGTCCTTTCTGGCCTTAAAAAAACCCTATGAATCTTTTTCTCCATACTGACTTCAGGGGATGAAATTGAGCCAAGGGAAATAGAGCCAGAATATAAAGTGAAACCCTCTAGCAGTGACTTCCATTAATTTCTGGAATGGTCTCCCAAGAGGAGAAGTGGCAGGGGGTGCTTACTAGTTTATTTAAAAGGAAGGTAGTAAATATAAAGAAAGAAATAGCTCAACATTAAGACAGAAACCAGAGTACTAAGCTCAGACATCTTTTCTTACCCTATGTGTTGTGTTTTGGGGTTTGTTTTTTTTTTTTTTTTGTACTGCTGATCATTTAACTGAGCCATAGCTGGAAAAAATAAAACCGTAGACTCTTCAAAACCTGCCTTGTTCTTCAAAGCTGTCAGTCCCAGATGTTTGTCTGTCCTGTTAGGAGAAAGGAAGACCAATTTCCCAGGCTCTAGTGGTGACCACTCTTCTCATCACTACTTAAACTGAGAATTCAAAGGTGGGGATGGCCAAATAGATCCCCAGCAGAAACATGAACAGCGGTAGAAGATGAGCAGGAGAGTGTTTCTCTGTCCTATGTTGACTGGGGATTGCTTTGAAATCTCTTCCTCTTGTTGCCATCTCACTAATTCTTCACCTCTCATCCTGTGCTAACCTGCTCCTTTTACCATCTTTTTCTGCGTGCTGCCATCCCTTCCTTTCTGAAAGCATTGTGTCTTTTAGGGGGATGTTAAATCAATATGCCTGGTTTAGTCTGGTAGAATACCTGAAATGCACTGCTCTGTTTGTAGCTCAATAGGTAAATGTTATGGAGGAAGATAGACTTTTTGAAAGTAAATATTCACACCAAAAAAACCCATAGAATCAATAAGATTGGAAAACACCTCACAGACCATCAAGTCCAACCTGTCACCCAACACTTCATGACTACTGAACCAATGTTTCAAGTGTCACATCCAATCCCTTTTTGAACACCTCCAGGGACAGTGACTCCACTGCCTCCCTGGGCAGCACATTCCAATGGCTAACAACTCTCTCAGTGAAGAACTTTCTCCTCACCTCAAGCCTAAACTCCCCCTGGTGCAGCTTGAGACTGTGTCCTCTTGTTCTGTCACTGGGTGCCTGGGAGAAGAGACCAACACCCACCTGGCTACAACCTCCCTTCAGGTAGTTGTAGAGAGCAATAAAGTCTCCCCTGAGCCTCCTCTTCTCCAGGCTAAATAATCCCACCTCCCTTAGCCTCTCCTCATAAGGCTATGGACAACTTTCTGCAATGGTCTTGTAGAATCTAGAACAAGGAAAAGCTAAACACCTTTAAGATAGATCCTGATATTTTAATCCAATGATTACCTGCTGTAAAAACTGATGTTCTGAGATTCTTTCAGATTCTATGCTTCTGTGAAACTGTAGTGGTTTGAGCCTTAACTGAGAGTTAAAAGCTCAAATGGGGAAAAGGCTGAAAATCTCTTCCCCACTTCCCCCCCCCCACCTCCTCCCTCCAAACAGGGAGAGGAGGGAAAAAAAAGGTAAGGAGCAAATCCACTAATCAGCAATCTGGAGTCAGCTTGGAAGTAGAGAGGCAAGTAATTTTTTTTTTTTCTTCAAATATATATATATATATAGCAATAACAGGGAATAAGGTTCACAAGGGCAAGGAACAAGAATGGATGGGAGGGAAATAGGAAAAAAAAAAAATAATACAAAACCAGTCTGTCTCTGAAGAGGCGCAGAGGCAGCAGGGAGAAGGATCAGGTCCGGCCACGTGGCTGAGGAGCAGCTGCAGTAGCTCTCATCCAGCAGAGGCAGGAGCCAAAAAGGAGACCCAACAGCTATGAGGTCCTGCTTTTTATACCCTTGCTGGGCAGGGAGGGGGGAGTGGAACAGACTCAGCTTTCCCGGGGGGAGACGCCCTTCAGGGAGTGTAAAGTACCCGCAAGCCCTCCACCCTGCTTTCTTCTTTTATTTTCAGAAAAAGGTGTTAACCCACCACAGAAACATATTTCCATTTCTAACTTTATGTCCCTCTACTTCAGGAGGTCTCTAGTAGCTGTGTATTTCTTGTACAGTATAAATCCCAAAGTCTAAAGCTGTCTCTCGCATTTAGAAACTCCCTGCTCTCATATTCATGACATGCAAGCATCCATCAGTCAAACTTGCTCATAAATCCAAAGTCACTAATAGGACTCCTGCATGTTTCTATTTATCAAGGAGCAGCGTAGTGCCCCTGGACATAGAAGTAATTGGCAGCAGTGATGCAGTCACAGCTTACAAAGTGGTAAAACTTCTGGTGCACCAGAAAGCTGAAATTTGAAATTAATAAGAACCCCCCCAGACCCTACAATTTAAAGGCTTTTTTTCTTTTTTTTTTTTTTTTTTCCAGTGGGAAGAATTAATTTTCCTAAAAAAAAGGGAAAAAAGAAAGAAAAAAGAGGAAGCAAACAGATCTGTTTTCCCAAACCCAGTTTATGATTGTAAAATCTGAAAATATGTTCAGTTTTTATGATCCCCACCATATAAATTGCCAGGACTTTAGGTTTTTATCTGCTTGTTTTTCTCTTGGAGAAGAAAAAAGAGGGGAAAAAAACCCCCACAAAATTATATGATAGACAAAAAGGCCATTTTTCTCTGGGAAAAAAAATCAGTGCTGTTATAATCCTTGTTCAGACTGTGACAGTTGTTGTCTGAATTTTAGGAACTTTGAGTGTTGATGGCTCTCCCCAAAGGCAATGGGACAGCTGTGATTAGGGACTTGGAATTTTACCCAGGATTGAGATTTCCTCAATTGGAGATTTTAACAAATTTAGTGGTGTTCTTTGGCCCTGGCCTCTGTGGCTTGCTGAGCTCTGCTGGCTTGTGCTGCAAGGGAAGTTACAGTGCTCTTAGTTCTGCAGCTAATTGACTGAGGCTACAGTATTAACTTGCTGTTGATGAGGTTTAATTGCAAGTGCAAGGCTTGCTGCATTAGCATCGTGTTCTGAGCATAAGCAGAGCCTCACCACAGCTGACTGCATCGTGGGCTAATATCAGCTCCTCTTCAATCCCAAGACAAAAAAATCCATGGTCTTTATGCAAGAACACAAAAATGACACTGAGTAATACCTTGCAGTGGGGATGGGGAAGGAAAGACTTAGTCTCTGTGTATGTGAATTTTCACCTTTTCAGAGCATGTTTAAGTGATTTCAGTGTGGCATGTTGGTAGGTCACCTTATTCATTAGCTTGAGGATTGGATTTGCTCCAGCTGAGAATCAGTGTAACTCAATACCCATCAGACAGTGCTGACACTTAGGTGTGGTCCTGAATATCTTTCCATCCCCTTTCTCTAGAAAAGTGAGGATTTAGACACCAATCAGCCTGCAATAGTCAGCTGAGAGGCATAACTGGTTTCAGGCTCCTTGCCCAAGACTGCGCTGAGGGGACATACTGGTTTTGCTGCATAATAAGTCAGGAACTTCTGCCCTGTGCAGTTAAAATATATGTGATTTGCATCATCTCAGTGAGGGTGAAGCTCCTCAGGGAGTAGGATATTGCAATGTGGAGTGCAGCAATGATGAAATATTTTAGAAGTCTGAGCTTTAGCCAATTGCTTTTCAAGGACAGGGTATTCTCCACTCGCTCCCAGTGTCTCTGCAGCAAGCACGTCTCTGACTCATCAAAATCTTCCCAAAGCCAAATTGATTTCTTTTTTCTCACTTTGTCTTCTTTCACATCGGCCACTGGAGTCAAACAAACATCATTCCCCTTCCCAGCAGGCATCTTATGATGGCAGTGTGGCAGCACCATGGCTTGGAATGCAAACTTCCTCTTAGGTGGCTTTTCTCCACAATGCCAGGGACCAGCTTTGCAGAGCTTCCTTGGGCACCAAGGACAGTTAGAGCAGAGCCAGGAAGGATGGCTCTTGATCATCATCTCAGGTCTTTTGTTGCTAAGCATTTTGTGTAATGTACATCCATCCTAATTCTTGATCCTCATGTCCTGGCACTGCTGGCTGTGTTTTGGGGATAGATAGAAAAGCAACACTCTCAGCCTCAATCCTCCTGTTTTCTGGAATGATACAGTGAAAACTGACACCTTTTGGTAAGACATACTGTGCTTTACCACCTTTCTTTCTTCCTGCAAAGAAAAGGAAATTAAGACATTTATCAGGGCTCCTCAAAGCTGTGCACCCTTCCCTTTGTCCTTTTTCACAGAACATCCCACCAGTTTCCTCAAAAATAGAGATCCATCTCTAAAGTGAAATAGTGCCTGCAAAATACAGAAAATTGTGTCCTTTTTGTATTAAGTTTGACTTCTTGGAAGCTATTCTGTGGTTCATTCTGGCCCTTGAACACACTTAGAGGCAGATTCCTGCCACAAAGCTTAGAAGAGCTTCTAAGATTTCCTTAGAGTCTAAACCTTGTACGTCAGGAATATGCATGAGCCCAGTTCCAGGAATGTGAGACACTTTCAAAGCATGCATTATATTGAGATTAATATTTAAAATACCCCAAAATGGTAGTTTACTAAATATTTTCTTTTACACTCTATCTCTATTCTCTATATATAGTACAAAAGGCTGTCTGCTTAATCATGTACGACTCTATTTTTAGCTCAGGAAACCTTCTGTTCCTATTTTCCTGATTATGCCAGCACTGATCATAAATCTTCACAATGTGTCTGAAAAAAGATGATACTGTACTCCACTTTCTGGTCAGTAAGAAAATGCTCACAACATTAATGCCTCAGAAGCTAAAGCATGGAAAGGATCATGGAAGCAAGAATGTGATGATAATGATAAGAAAGCTATGGGTAGGAAGAGTCATGGAAATAAAATTCTGCTGATAATCATAGAATCAATAAGGTTGGAAAAGACCTCACAGATCATCAAGTCCAACCTATCATCCAACACCTCATGACAACTAAACCATGGCTTCAAGTGCCACATCCAATCCTTTTTCGAGCACTTCCAGGGACGGTGACTCCACCACCTCCCTGGGCAGCACATTCCAATGGCCAACAACTCTTTCTGTGAAGAATTTTCTCCTCACCTTGGGCCTTAAACCTCCCCTGGCACAGCTTGAGACTGTGTCCTCTTGTTCTTTTGGTGGTTGCCTGGGAGAAGTGACCAACCCCTACCTGGCTACAACCTCCCTTCAGGTAGTTGTAGAAAGCAATAAGGTCTCCCCTGAGCCTCCTTTTCTCCAGGCTAAGCAACCCCAGCTCCCTCAGCCTCTCCTCACAAGGCTTGTGCTCTAAAAGCAGATGCCTTTCAAACAAGAGCGTAGAGCAGTGGTAATAAGAAGAACCTGCCCTCTCATTCTCACTGGTTTTGCAGGTGGAAGATAAAGATTTTCGTCTTGGCAGCTGTAAATCTGAAGTCATATATGAGTGCACACTCACACACAAAATCAGCTTAAAAGAAAGTAATAATCCTATTTGCTGGATAATTAACAGCGAGCAGCATGATTCTGTCCTTTATATTTTCATTGAAATTCTTTATCTCGTGGCAGTGTGGGTAGAAAATATATTTTAATTACGTGGCTATGCATGTCTTTTATATTAGGTGGGGATGTTTTAATAGATGTTTTAGTTATCCATTTATTGATCTTAATGTATTTTTAATATGCAGGCACCGGTCTCTGCTAACTGAGATATATCTGCTTTTCCCTAGCTGAGTTCTACAAATTAAAAATAATTCTTTCTCTCTTCCAATAACTGGTGTGTGGTGGGCTTCTGTCTTGTGGGCACTATCTGCTGTGAGCTGCCTTTTAATTTATGAGATTAATCTGTGCACACAAAGGGAGAGCCGAGTGTGAGCAGCAGAATTATGCTATAGACTGAAGGAGAAATGAGATCAGAGCGAAACATTGACCTAGGATTTTTTGGTCTTTTATGCACTATTTGAGGCCTGGATTTGGTAGAGAAATGTCTAAAGTGGAAAAGAGGCTTTTTAAATAGAAGTGGTGTTCCCTACTGTCCAGAGATTTTTGAGAATGTGGGCTGGAACTCTTTAGTGTGGCATCATTAGGAAGCCACAATCTTTTATAGGCTCTGTAAAGACCTATCTGAAAATCTTTGCTTGGAAACGGTGACATCCTATGTTTGGGCTATTTTGAATAAGATTACACTTTTCAGTGCTTGTGATTACACATACTTAATTTAGATAGATGAATGTGGGAGGATTTGCCTCTCATCCATCCTGACTGTACTTTCTCCACCTTACTGAGTCCTAACTTCAAATGCTTTGTATCCCAGTAATTTCAGAGGAATGGCCTCTGGACCAAAATACACCTCTCACAAAGCAACAGACATCTCTCTGCTATGAGCATATCCAGTCACTTGAAAAGGGATGAAAAATCACTGGGGAATTTTCTCATAGCCTGTGATGTAGATAAGCACAGAATAGAATAGAATAAACCAGGTTGGGAAAGACCTTTGAGATCATCGAGTCCAACCTATCATCCAACACCATCTAATCAACTAAACCATGGCACCAAGCACCCCATCCAGTCTCTTCCTAAACACCTCCAGTGATGGTGACTCCACCACCTCCCTGGCCAGCACATTCCAATGGCCAATCGCTTTCTCCTAACATTCAGCCTAAACCTCCCCAGGTGCAGGTTGAGACTGTGTCCTCTTGTTCTGGTGCTGGTTGCCTGGGAGAAGAGACCAACCCCCACCTGGCCACAACCTCCTTTCAGGTAGTTATAGAGAGCAATAAGGTCTCCCCTGAGCCTCCTCTTCTCCAGGCTAAGCAACCCCAGCTCTGTCAGCCTCTCCTCATAAGGCTTGTGCTCCAAACCCCTCACCAGCTTTGTATTCTGCCTTGCTTTTCAGTGTAGATAATTGGTCATTTGAGCACTGAGATAAGAGGGAACACTCATCCTGCAATGGTTTGGCTTACTCCAGCAGTTACCTTTACAGTTTGTGTCTTGTTCTCTTTGTGAGGCAATGGGAATCATAATTCCTGTTTTGCAAAGTGTTTTCAGATAACTGGCTCTCTGAAAGAGTTATGGATTGATTGCAGTTATTTCCTGTGCTGGGGTTCTCAAAGGAAATATCCTTTCTCCTGGTGAAACTGACATCTGATTGTCTTGAAATATCTTTCAAAAGATCATCTTTGATAGTAGGATTACGGACATAGTTCCAAGAATCTCAGCATGGGACACCAGCAATGAAAACAAAAAATGTGCTGAGATTTGATGCACAAAGGCAAAACACAGTAAGAAAAGCACCCAAAGAAGGTATTAACTTACACAGGAGACAGGAATCACAAGCAACAATAATGGTAAACAAAGCAGTGAAGGGAAGACGGCTGTGTGTCTTCCACTTTCACCTTGGGAGACAGTGAGCAATGTATGGAGGAAAGGAAGGAAATTGCAGGTGCAAATGACAGACTCACTATCTGACAACATATTGGAGATGTTAGAAGCACTGAGCACAAAGCTGGAGGGGGGTAAAAGGCACGAATGAATCTTTGGATGGAATGGCAACCAACACAGTAGCAACTGTGACAGATTTTTGAGTAGTAAATTTGCTTAAGTAGATGGAGATACTGTTTCTTATTAATTTTTGTTCCTTTCTCTTCACTTTCCAAAAGAATGAGGACAGAGAATTGAGGGGGGAAAAAACTTTTCATCATAAAGACATGTCCCTCATGCAGTATCTTTCACCTGCTCAGTTCCAGCCTTGAGGTTGCTGTCAAGTATTTTTGGTCCGTAGTCATGCATCTTTAAACAGGGAGCGATTCATCAGGAAAGCAGGGTGACCATCCTCTGCCCTGTACAAACAGCCATCTTCCCACTGGGAACTGAACCCATTGTAACAGGGTAGCATCATCCCCAGGGGGGCTTCATGAACATGAGAGAGATCTTCCCTTTTCAACCCAGGGCACTTCTATGCAGAAAGCTGAGGGAAACAGCATATTTTTCACTCCCACCAACTCGGTGCTGTTAAGCTGATATACCTGTCTCTTATCCTAGCAGTAGTATACTACAACCAGCTTTCTTTCCTCAGCCTGTCATCTCCTAGCTCATATCAGTTTGTCATATGCTGATTTTTTTACTACAGAACAGAGTACATTCTTCCCCATGCTGGCATTTTATGGAGCATAGGTATGCTTTGCCAACCTCAGTGCAGGACTGGTTCATAAGGCAGGGTGTTAATATCCTCATTTATACTTACATGAAGCTGGGGATATAAATATATATATATATTTCCCCCACAGATATATGCTAGTAGGGTGTAAAAAGGATAATTTTCTTACATGATATAAAAGTGATCTTTCTTTGGTCTGCAGACTTTGAGTTCTGGATGGCAGAGTGCAAGAGCATGTTCTTGCAAACTGAAAACAGAACAAAAAAAGCCCTCAACAAACCAACAGCACAAGCTCCAAAAAAAACTTGCTATTATCTTATATTAGGGAGAAATAAGAGCTAGTGTCATTTATATAATTAGTTGACCTACAAGAGCAAGGCAAAAAGTGGGTGCACCAATCCATGCATCTATAAAACAGACTGGTTTATTAGCAAACTGTCATATCAGGGGTCATAAAAATACTTACAGAGGGGAAACAGCATGTTGCACTTGGTAATACACTAGATTAAGAACTGAGAAACAAGCAGTTCATTCCTAATTTTTCCAATTTGTATGGCTTTGGCACATTTGCTTCCTTTCTTTTAACCTGCGTCCTTCTATCTCAGCGGGTTCCTTTGTAATTTCCAGGTTCACCAAACACAACACAATAAATATGCAATTCCATTGATGAGCTCTACATTATGCTATGATATATGTAATAATGCAATTGAAAGGATAATCATGCCTTCATGCTAATCCTCTTGTAAAAAAAACCCACCCTGTAATCTCCCAAAACAGAATGTTGTAGGCTATTAACTTGTTCTTACACCAGTGTTTTGACAGCAAGCCATGGGGCATTAACATATAAGTCTATTTCTTGTGTCATTAGTTTCCCCAAACTTATTTAATAAATGGATCTTCACGAGTAGAGGTTAAAGATCTAAAGCTATAAAACTTTTAGATATATAAAAATATCATATTTATAATTAAATACCGTTATGGCACTTGCTCCTTTATTATGTAGGGTATTATAAATAGTATGTGATAAAATGTCTGTATATAGCAGTGGAAGCAATAGTATATGTGTGTGTATGTTAAGCATTGTCTGTGCCATTAGAGCTTCAGTAATTAGCTGAGAGGGAGACCTTAAAATTGCAGCAGTGGTTTACACAGACAGGACTGGAAGAGCATAAAAATTCTGGGGTTTATGATCTCTTCAGATTTAAAACAAATCTTCTAAAGTAAGGACCCTTTATTTCTGTACCGTTGTGGATTTGCCCTGTGTTTTGACAATACTGGCAATGTCATCCTCTGTATTTTGAGTATCAGTCATTCACTATGAATTCATCTTAACACTGTTGCTACTTCTGTCAGCACCTACTTACCTTGGGGAGTGTGCTAGAAACCAAACTGCCTACTGCTAGCCAGAAGACAGACTCTTTCTCCTAAATAGGAAATGAGTGTTTGTGTTTTCCATTCCAAGACACATGTATGTCAAACTGGCAACCTAAGAAATAAGTCCATCAAATTCTCCCTTAAAATCATGCCTCTGCATATAATGATGTTTGGAAGAATGACACCTTCCTAGAGTTGACTTTTTTCCCTTCTATTGGGAATGGACTGCATTCTAATTTAAGAACCTTCATAATTTCCTTAGCTGTCATCCCAAATGGTCTCTTTCAAATGCTACGATCAGAGTGAACCTCCTGCTTTCAATAAACTAAGTTTGGAACTCAGGAGTGACAGCTAGAATGGATGAGCAAGAAATCACGAAGCAGTGGGGGAAAGAAAAGAAAAGAAATGAAAAGAAACCACAAAAGCAAAAAGCAAAGGAAAATTCATTATACAGCTACAGCAATCTGTGCCACGTATGGTCTCTTCTAATTACTAACAGATAATAGAAACTTGTTAATGGATGGACCGGAGATAGCAATTGCTTGCTGTCAATGCCTTAGCAATTGTAAAACTAATTGCACCCCTCTCTAAATGCAAATAATTAACAACAAGTGTCTTCTCAGTCTTTTATTCATCTGTTTATCATTTTTGGGAACAACTGGTTTATCTGGGCACGGGCACATCCGAGCAGGAAAAAAACAGATGATAATTATGGAAATTACAGATGTTCTAAACAGTCTGGACCAGGGAATTTCCCCCTGGAAGTCTGCAGAGGTTTTGCCCCTATTTTTCACAGCATCTGTTACAACAGTTGGATTTCTCAGGCATGACATCCGTTGTAAGGTCTCTGAAAGTTATCGTTGGATAGGTTTCAGTTACGTGTTAAGACACAGTCATTCAGGTGTCTGTGTATCTAGATGTTCACTGAGTGCCCCTGCAGTCAGTGAGGTGTAGTCACTGCAGGGAGTGGAGTCAAGAGAGCTCTTAAGCTGTCTGAGTATAGGTGTAAACTTCAGATGAAGCTGAGCACCTTCCCATACACAACAGATGTTATTGACTAGATTCCCTTCTACTCTAATGGAATAATAAGCTCTTGGCTCATGTGTCAACCCAGTTCTGTTGAAAGCAGAGGCATTTGAGATGGTATTCAAGATATCCACATGCAGCTGGTACAAATCCAGTTCTGCACCATCCTGGAGCAGTACCAGGAGTTCAGTAAGGATAGCACAGTGCAGCTGAAATTACTCCATCTGGTACCAAATTCCACCTCTAATCTGGAATTGAATATTCCATCTAGGGCTTTATCATTACAGCCATTGTGATAGTTCTTGGCTCAAAATACTTGAAATGGTACTCATCTAAATATCCACACTGTACATGTCTACCTTTTAAGCTCTGTGTTGTCTGGAGTTTGTGGACAGAACAGGCACTTTGAGAATCTGTTTTATACCTCCTGCTCTGAAGAAAAAGAATATTCTCTACAGGGTGTACAAACACAGCCAGGATTTAACCCCAAAATTATTTTCATCACACCATCTTAATGAATCGTTTATAACTGCACCCAGTGTCTAGGTTTATATCAAATCTGTCTCACAGGCAGGTGTGATCAACTCATCAACAAGGTCTAAAATTCAGAGTAATGCATGTCTGATTGGGTCATTACAAGCATGTACAGGAGGATAGGTGGGATACTGTTGAAGAGGAAGGACTGTCTGTGTCACTTATGAAGAGGAAGGAATAAGTTAGACAAGAAGGTTTGGTTGAATTTCTCCTGGTTTTGGGTTGCCTGCAGGGTTTTCTGGCTTGTCAGGCAGGCAGCCCACAGCTAAGTGTGTTCACCAAACACAGAATACTGACATGGGAAACTGCATAGGATGCCTATGGGAGGAGCTCTGATGTGCTTGGAGTTGCAGCAGGTCGTGGAGAATCCTTTGAAGTCCAAGAGTTTAGAAAAAAGTGGTCTGTCCCCTCACCTATGGAAAGCAAGCTTCTAAATCAGCCTAGGTGTACAGCCACGAAGGAGCAGGCAATGACTGGTCACTATCTACCACGTAGAACCTCTGGGAAAGGAGCAAGACTGGTTTGAAAAGTTGTCCAACCAGACACTGGGACAGAGACAGCGTATTAAAAAAACACTGAGGGTTTTGGAAGGGAAGTGGAAAAAGACCTGATTTTGTTAAAGAACTGACTACTTGCCCTGTCACAAGATTTGATGCTTTCAGCTGACATCCTGATCTTCTAAAAACATCTTCTGATTGGTGATACATATTTGGACAATTTGCTCTGAAAAGCAGAAAGTATCATGTGGAATAGTAAACTGCAATCATGATCGCTGCAAATGATGAGTGACTCAGAATTCATCAGGTGGTCTTCAGTGATAGGTACCAATTCCATCCCATTTTGGAGACAGTTATGTGTCATTTTTCCCCCCATGCTGATAATTTTGATTAATGCTTCTTATTGTTGGCTGTCAGCTTTGACTGATTGAACAGCAAAGTTGTGTTTTATTTCCTCTCTTTCATTATGGCACTTGATGAGGAAAAAAAGGAAAAGGCATTCACATGTTTAATTGTAGCATAGAAATGTATGGATTTTTTTTCCTCTCTGGTTTCAAGAACAAGCAGAGAGAGCTGTGTAAAAGCACTGGTTGGGGTAGTGATTGTGTTAGTATAAATCCTCCAATTGTTAGTTCTTTCTGTCTGTGGTGAGTAGTTCAGGCAGAAGTTGTTTTTCATTGCCAGTTTATCACTTCCTAGAATTCTTTAACTATCTGCAGAAAGAAAATTATATTCCTGCAAAAAGATTATTTTTTTCCCCCACTGAGCTTCTGTTTTCTCTCAGGATTGATTTCCTTCTTCTGTAATAATCTTAATCTCACTCTCCTTGACCTGCCCATAGAGAAGAGAAGAAAGCCTGAAAAAGAGGGCAAGTGTAAGAAATCAGTGCATGTGCAAATTTAATTGGATACAGGGAAGAATGTCAGCCCTGGAAGCTGATCAATCCATCAGTGCTGGCAAATGCCCTCACGGATTTTTATAAAGGATGAAAAATGGACAGCATATGAAAGTCTTTTCTAGGCTGTTTCTAGCTGAGCAGGGAAACTGTTTCATTCTTCTCTCCTGCACTACAAAATGTCATTTTGGTAGATGCTATAATGCTGAAGGACACCAGCAGTGTTTGAGTTGGTGGGTCACAGACTCCTGGTTGCTGCAGAGAGTACAGTTCAGTGGAAATGCAGTTAAACTGCTTGAAGTAATGCAGGAGCTTCAGACCCTGAAAATACTGCCCATAGCATTGGACTGTAGGGAAGTCAGAATAAATAAATTGGAGTGAGGTGTACTTTCTGCAGAAGAAGTAGAGAAGATATTTCAGGTTTGCAGGCTGTAAGACTTGGGAAAACAGGAAAGCTGAGAAACAGACTAGCAAAGGGATAGTAAGAGAGAATTTAGGAGGGATAAAAGCCATAAACTGACAGGCTTTCTGATTTCTGCAGTGATTTTTGACCAAGGACACTACTTACTATGGTTTATTGCTACACTGCTCAGGAAAAACAGAGCCTGGGTACACACTTTTTAAAATGGAAGAGTATACACTGAAGAAAGTACCAGCCTCATATCACTGGTGATTTTATTTTTCTCTCAGTGCAAATGAACCTCCAGCACACCAGATAATGGATCACAGTCTGAAATATGAAGAAAATAGATCTTTGGGGAGGAGCAGATTCATTCATAATAAAGTTATTTTTCAAGATGCCAAATGCCTTCTAAGGAATCTATCTCCTGATCTTCTTAAAGTACTTGAGGCCAGGATTAATATCTGTGCTGATCTAACCTGAATGCTCCTAAATCCCATTCTTAAAATTATTCAAAACAAAAGAAACAAAATGTGTGCTGTACCAATCTAATTTTCAAAGAAGCACCAAACATTGTGTCTGACAATTGTGCCTGACCAGATTTGGACACTCCTGCAAAGGAGATACTGCTAATCATTGCCTGCTCTGCACTCCCTGAGAGCCCTTGGGTTGGCAGCCTCTAGAGGCACCTGAAATGTTATATTGGCAGATTTCTGAGGCACTTGGTGCCATGGTTTAGTTGATTAGATGGTATTGGGTGATAGGTTGGACTTGATGATCTCAAAGGTCTTTTCCAACCTGGTCTATTCTGTTCTATTCTGTTCCTCATTTTTGTGTTAATCTACTTCCTGTTAGCTTTTCCCATTTGTTTATTTTTTCCCTCTGAAATAAATTTAGTGCTGGTAAATATCACTGTAGCAGGCAACATGAAAAAAGCACAGATGTCTGTTGTGTTTAAGCACATGAGAGGCTCTGCTAATTATACAGAACTATGCAGTAATTGTATAAACACTTGTAGGGACAGGCTTAAGTTTATTGGGTGTTGAAACAAAAACTGAAGTGATGAGACCATTGGTGTTGTCCAATGGGACAGGGCATGAGGCATGACATGATGTGGGATACATGCCTTCCTCTTTTACCGTCTGAAGAACCAAGTGTGATTTCAGAGAGTTACAATTTCTTTAATCCTTCCTGTAGAAGTGTAGAAAAATCTATTTCAGCCCTTAAAGGAAAAGTAGCATGTTCCCACCTACTTCAACCAATGAATGAGGAGCCTGAAGGACAGGGAGGGATATGTATAGGAAGAGAATTCAAAGTTCCAGCTACTTTCTCCACTGTATTTTTAAACTTTCCTTAGAGGACAGTTTCTTAGTCACTTTGGGCAATCTGATAATTTTTTTTCCTCTAGTCCATGAATTTTGTTGTCACTATAATGCAAGCCATCAAACCTGTCTGGTCTAATTTCTCCATAAAGTGTTATTCAAAAAGCCTTAAATATGTACTCTGCTAAAAGTTCATTGGCAAGAGCATTCTGAAAAGTTTAGAGGTGAAAAGGGCAGCTACCTACAGAGTTATTTTGTGGACTCAGGTTGATATAAGGCAAATAATTCAGGAAAGGATTAGTCACTTACATGAATATGAATAACATCAGCATTTGCAGTGGCAAAGAGAAGATTTACAGGGGTTATCAATCTTTATTCTTCACAGCATGGGGCCATTTCTAGGAAGAAATATTTTCATGCCTATATAGCCCTTAATCCACAGAGGCCTCAAGGGTATGACACCAGCCTTTAAAGCACCTTGGAGTGACTTGGAATAAGAGGTATAACAAAACTCAGGGTGAGGGGTAATAAGTTTGTTCAGGAGTAAGGGCTGTCAGTTCCCAGTGATCTCCTGAAGTAGTCTTGAAGCAGGAACTTGGCTTTTGCTAGGAAACAGTGAAAAGGGAATTGCTGTTGTTAACTGAAGGGCCATAACTCTCTTGCAAGTTTGGTAAGGGTCTCTGCCAGGTTGGCATCAGAATTAAACACAGGAAACCTGTATTTAATGTGTATTCACTTCCCATCCTTAGCCTGGTGAGTATTGTACAGGGTCACCACTAAATCATGTTGTTGTGTGAGTAAAGTCCTCTTTTTGTGAGTGAAATCACTGCTGTACACTCTGCCACCTGAATTACAAGCTCAACATGTAGATATTGGCAATTTCTGTTTTCCTCTTCCCCCCGCAAGGTTACACCTCCTGGAAAAATAAAGAGTCACTAACAGACTACACAACTGTGGTGTTAAATCAGTACAGCAAAATTTATGGTAAGATTAAGAGGAGCAAGCTTGTATTGTAATGACTGTGATAGTCATTTTCTGTTGCCTTTCTCAGAAGGCAAAGAGATATTATCTTAGGTGTAACTCTGCCAAATTATGTAGAGCTGTGCTGGGGCTTTGTCCCTTGTGACGCTTTCTCTACTTGACTGAGGGGGTCTTATCTTCAAATTGCTTAAAGTACTTTCTTCCCAGCCCAAATGATAAAATAGAGCTTTAGGCTCTGGATGTACTCCAGGTTTTTCCAGTAGGAATATTTCATTGCCAATATATAGCACAGCCTTATGCTTGCCGACACTCATTTGCCTTGATGTCTCAAATGCAATATAACGGAATTCATCAGGAGATTCCTCTCCAGTGTAGGAGACAGTGAAACCAAGAGAATTGTTTTGAATTCAAACCCTCTTAAGCACAGCATCATATCATGGCAAAGCCACCAGCTGAAATGAAGACTGACAGTTTAATTTTTTGAAGTACTGGTGAAGAAAAGACATCTGCCATGATGGCTACTGGCTTCCACAAGCTGATGGTAATAGACTGTGAGGCTTTCAAGGAATTAATTCTTTCCCCCCACTAATATACCTATCATTTTCTGTATGAGAAAGTATGCTTTTTTTACAGTCTACACCATGGCTGTTTTGTCTCCTTATCACTTCTCTGCCTGCCTCTAATCTCTTCTTTCCATACACTTTACAAATTTGCCAGTCCACCTTATGAGGAGGCAGAAATAAGTTTGGCCAACAACAAGGACAGACTTGAAAAAGTTTGCTTAAAAGTTTGTTTTATTTTGTTTAAATAATGATACTGAATATGAGCAGCAGACTTTTAAATTATCAAAAGATTACTACTAAATAGTAATAAACCAGTAATGACCTTTCTCCACACAATATAGTATCATAGTAGTATCATAGTATCAGTCAGGGTTGGAAGGCACCACAAGGATCATCTAGTTCCAACCCCCCTGCCAGGGGCAGGGACACCCCACATTAGATCAGGCTGGCCAGAGCCTCATCCAGCCTGCTCCTAAATACCCCCAGGGATGGGGCCTCGACCACCTCCCTGGACAACCCATTCCAGGGTCTCACCACTCTCATGGTGAAGAACCTCCTCATCACATCCAGCCTGAATCTCCCCACCTCCAGTTTCATTCCATTCTCCCTAGTCCTATCATTACCTGAGATCCTGAGAAGTCCTTCCCCAGCCTTCCTGTAGGCCCCCTTCAGATACTGGAAGGCCACAATAAGGTCACCTCGAAGCCTTCTCTTCTCCAGACTGAACAGCCCCAACTCCTTCAGTCTGTCCTCATAGTAGAGGTGCTCCAGCCCTCTGATCATTCTCGTGGCCCTTCTCTGGACACGTTCCAGCACATCCATACCCTTCTTGTAATAGGGGCTCCAGAACTGGACACAGTACTCCAGGTGGGGTCTCACCAGGGCTGAGTAGAGGGGGAGGATCACCTCCCTCGACCTGCTAGCCACACTTCTCCTGATGCAGCCCAGGATCTGATTGGCTTTGCGGGCTGCAAGTGCACACTGAGAGCTCATGTTGAGCTTTTTGTCCACCAGCACCCCCAAGTCTCTCTCCTCAGGGCTGCTTTCCAGCCAGTTACTGCCCAGCCTGTATTTGTGCCTGGGATTGCCTCGACCCAGATGCAGGACCCTGCACTTGCTCTTATTGAACTTCATGAGGTTGGCTTGTGCCCACCTCTCCAGCCTGTCAAGGTCCCTCTGGATGGCCTCCCTTCCCTCCAGCGTGTCTGCTGCACCACACAGCTTGGTGTCATCAGCAAACTTGCTGAGGGTGCACTCAATGCCACTGTCCATGGCACCCACAAAGATGTTGAATAAGACAGGTCCCAGGACTGATCCCTGAGGGACTCCGCTTGTCACTGGCCTCCACTGGGACATGGAGCCATTGACAGCCACTCTTTGGGTGCGGCCATCAAGCCAGTTCCTTATCCATCTAGTGGTCCACCCATCAAACCCATGAGTCACCAGTTTGGAGACCAGGATGTGGTGTGGGACAGTGTCCAAGGCTTTGCTCAGGTCCAGGTAAACGACATCAGTTGCTCGCCCCTCATCTATTAATTTTGTCACCTGCTCATAGAAGGCAACCAGGTTGGTCAGGCAGGATTTGCCCTTGGCAAAGCCATGCTGACTGTTCCCAATCACCTCTTCACTATTCTTCTGAGCCAGTAGTGCCTCCAGGAGGATCTGCTCCATGATCTTTCCGGGCACAGAGGTGAGACTGACTGGCCTGTAGTTCCCTGGTTCCTCCTTTTTACCCTTTTTGAAAATGGTGGTGATGTTTCCCCTTTTCCAGTCTGTGGGGACTTCACCAGACTGCCAGGACTTTTGAAATATAATAGAGAGGGTTTCAGCAACCTCATCTGCCAGTTCTCTCAGTACCCGTGGGTGTATCCCATCGGGTCCCATGGACTTGAACACTTTCAGGTTCTTCAGGTGATCACGAACCTGATCTGCACTTACAATGGGCAGTTCTTCCTCCCCATCCCTGGCATTGTCTTCCATATAGCACAATATAGCATTCCATAAATATCTTATTTCAAGGTGAGGCTCAATAAGGCAACCTGGTCTAGTTGAGGATGTCCCTGCTGACTGCAGGGGTGTCAGATTAGAAGACCTTTGGAGGTCCCTTTCAGCTTTCTATGATCCTTTCTTTACTCAAGGGAAACTGGCATCCTGAATCTGTGGCAGAAAATCATCTGAAAGGGCTGGAGGAGGGGAGGGGGGGGGAAAGGGGGAGGTGGAAGGTATGAGATTTAGGATCAGAAAACTTAACTGAAAATTTCATAAGCAGTAGAGCCAGAACAGTCAGGATGTTTATGCAGTTGCAGTTGTTGCCTCTTGCTCTCTACATCTACTTGAAGGGAGATTGTAGACAGGTGGGGGCTGGTCTCCCAGGCAAGCAGCATCAGAACAAGAGGACACAGTCTTGAGCTGCACCAGAGGAGGTTTAGGCTGGATGTTAGGAAGAAATTCTTCATAGAGAGTGATTGCTCATTGGAATGTGCTGCCAGGGTAGGTGGTGGACTCACCATCACTGGAGGTGTTTAGGAAGAGACTGGATGGGGTGCTTGGTGCCATGGTTTAGTTGATTAGATGGTGGTGGGTGATAGGTTGGACATGATGATCTTGAAGGTCTCTTCCATTCCATTCCATTCCATTCCATTCCATTTCATTCCAGTTCCCTTTACCACTCTGGCTCTCTGCAGGTCTGTGGTTTCACGGACCCCTGCCGGTCAGGGTGTGCAGCAGCTGAGGGCTCCCTGTTCCTTTGTGGATGGAGCCAGTCCTTCAGGTCACACTTCCCTACCCCAGACAGTTCAGTGAAAAATCACTCTTCTTGGGACTTGTTTTCTTCTACCAAATACAGTTGAAATTTGCAAGTGTGTTCAAAAGTAATTAAAGAGAGAATGACGGACAGTTTGACAAAGTACCTTACTTCCTTAGGAAATCAAGCTAAAACTATAAAAGGGGGGCTGTCATGTAAAAACTGTAATATTTTCCAAACCAAAAGCTTCCTTTGTTTCCCTTGAGCATCAAAGATTAGAGAAAGCTGGAGGAATTTTAAGCTCCAATTTAAACTTCAGCACTTGCGCTAACGGTTTGCTATTGAATCGTCAATTATCTTGTGGGGTTTTTTTTAATTAACTCTGCTTTTGGGCTCTGGTACAATATTTGTTTATTCTGTGCTTAAAGAGAAAAATGGAACATAGAACTTAATGGAAGTAAAACTGCCTTTCCATGGAGGAAAAAAAAACCAACAAACAACCAAACCCCATAATTTTGTCCTACATTTGAAGCTTAGAGGGTGTTTTTTAAGGTTTGCTATTAGCCTGGCCCAGCAAATGATGGGGAAGTGTCTGTTTTCTAATAGCTTGTTCCTTCCTGATCAATGCATTATTTGTAGGCTTTTTGAGCAGGCTCACTTGTACAGTGTTTTTAACCTAATTTGGTGGAGAACTGAAGGTGCCAAAAGCAGGGTTTTTTAGACAAACATGGTATGTGTGCTTAATTCTTCAGGTGGTTGTAGCTTCTGAAAGCAGTCACAACAGTTTTCAGACAGAGGGGAGAAGAAAAGACTTTACTGCTTAAAGATGTGACCATAGGACAGAGACCTTAATATCATGCATAGTATGTAATGCTCACGCTACATAGTATGTAATCATAGAATAATAGAATTGTCAGGGTTGGAAGGAACCTCAAGGATCATCTAGTTCCTGCCATGGGGAGGGGCACCTCACACTGTATCAGGTTGCTCAGAGCCACATCCAGCCTGGCCTTAAGCACCTCCAAGGATGGGGCTTCTACTACCTCCCTGGGCAATCTGCTCATTGATGAACGCTCGCATCCCCTGTCCCTGGAAATGCAGAACTATGGGGGTTGCAAATTGGTTGTGAAATGCAAGAGAGGCAGAAGGAAGGTGCTGTTTTTTCCTTTGGCTTTAGTCACAGAGTTTGCAGGATTATCTTTTCAGCAAAGCTGTTGTAACAGTGCATGCAAGTACTTGACTTACAGGCTGGGAATTGGATTAGAGTGCTACAGATTGATCTGAGAAGCAGAGCCATTTGTATACTGAGGCTACAACCTTCTGTATCTTTATGGATTGAGAGAAGAGGATTTTCATGTACACCATTTACTGGGTTACATGCAGAATACTTACTCAGAGATATGCTGACACCAGTGCTACATGAAATTGTACACAGATAAAATCAGACTTCATGTTAGAACATTCCTGCCTGAGATATTCTTCCCCCATACCAAAACAGCTGAATATTTGCTCGGCGTACCAGAGAGAAATCTGTCTCTGGAATTCCTCATGAGTTTTCTAACACACTGGGATGAAATATCCTAAAATCTAGAATTAAGAGGAGAGAATAGAATAGAATAGAGGAGAGAATAGAATAGAATAGAGGAGAGGAGAGAATTAACCAGGTTAGAAAAGACCTTTGAGATCATTGAGTCCACCCTATCACCCAACAGTATCTAAACAACTAAACCATGGCACCAAGTGCCCCAGTTGGAGCCAACAAAACCAATGTTTTTTGCTGCAACACAGGACCTTTGATATATTTGTTTAGCAATTCTGTGAAATTGGATGCAATCACTCTCTCTATGAAGAACTTCTTCCTAACATCCAGCCTAAACCTCCCCTGGTGCAGATTGAGACTGTGTACCTCTTGTTCTGGTGCTGGTTGCCTGGGACAAGAGACCAACCCCCACCTGGCTACAACCTCCCTTCAGGCAGTTGTATAAAGCAACTGAGCCTCCTCTTTTCCAGGCTAAGCAACCCCAACTCCCTCAGCCTCTCCTCAAAGGGCTTGTGCTCCAAACCCCTCCCTAGCTTTTTTGCCCCCCTCTGGACACATTCCAGCAAGTCAACATCTTTCCTAAATTGAGGGGCCCAGAACTGAACACAGCACTCAAGGTGTGGCCTGACCAGTGCAGTGTACAGGGGCAGAATGACCTCCTTGCTCCTGCTGGCCATACTGTTCCTGATGCAGGCCAGGATGCCATTGGCCTTCTTGGCCACCTGGGCACGCTGCAGGCTCATGTTCAGCCAGCTGTCAACCAGTACCCCCAGGTCCCTCTCTGCCTGGCTGCACTCCAGCCACTCTGACCCCAGCCTGTAGTTCTGCATGGGGTTGTTGTGGCCAGTGTGTAGAACCCGGCACTTGGATGTGTTAAATCTCATGCCGTTGGACTCTGCCCGTCTGTCCAGCCTGTCAAGGTCCCTCTGCAGAGCTCTCCAACCCTCTAGCAGATCAACACCTGCCCCAGCTTGGTGTCGATTTTAGGACTGTTTTTTAGGATATTTTTCTTTTGAAAGTTGCTAGGGATTAAAAAAAAAAGCAAACCATATCTTGAACTGTTTTAATAATGTATGACTGATGACTAGACACCTAGATCTTTTTGTAGCTCTTTAATTGAATTTTTTTTTTCTTTTTTAATTAGACCACATCTTTGAACAATATCCCAAATCACAGTTTTAATCTTTACCAAGAGACAATTTCCTCTCCTTGTATTGTGTTGGTGTCTTTCTGTCACTGGCTATAAATAAATAAACATCAGCAACCTAACTTTTTATTGTGTTGCCGTGCTACACTGAAATCAGAACATCCTTAGAGCCATGAAGTTAACTGAGTTCATCGACAGACAATTGCAGAGGGCAATAACTTTCCAGCATTTTCTTCTGTCTCTCTTGCCTTCCATATGAAATTTATCTGCACTCAAACTGCCTCACACATAATTTTGTAAGGAAATGACAAGCCAAACCCATGCCTGTAGGGTTCTTGGTAGAAATTATGATGTGCCTGCTGGGACTTCTGCTACAAAGGAGGAGGATGTAGAAACTCTTATCTTTTTTCTTTCCTAATTAGTCTCTGTTGAATCATAAGCAGAATCATATTCAAGATCTTCAGCTACAAAATAGGGGTAGAATTATTAAGGTACAAATAGCTGTAAGCTCACACATATATCTTGTATAGATTGAAGTTTGGCAAGGTAGAACACATTATACTGAAAAATCCCCATTTTCACAGCTCCTATCAGGGAGAAAAGAATTACACAATTAAAAAATTAGAGAACCAGTGGAGTCAGTAACATACATATACTTTATTTATCAACATGCACAGTGTATGAACACTTGCATCTGTGCAAATCATATATGGGTGGGGTTTATATGTGTGTCTCTCTATATATTTATATATATATTAATATGTATGTGCAATGCTCATGTAGCTGTTGTGCTGTAGAAATAGAGCAAACATGGAAGTGGCTGCCCAGGGCATTGGTGGAGTCACTGTCCCCAGAGGTATTCAAGCACTATGTAGACCTGGCACTTAGGGACATGGTTTAGTGTTGACCCTTCAGTGCTGGCTTGAGGCCTGGACTGGATGATCTTTGAGGTCTCTTCCAACTGAATGTGCTCTGTAATTCTGTGATTTAGTTATGATTTATATCTTCAGATGGATGAGTTCTTCCTGCTCATTTTGACTTCTTGACATCTATTTAACTGGACTCCTATTGGACTGCCTCAAGGTGGTTGTCCTTATGTGCTGATGAAAAAATTGTGACCTCTGTGGAAATGCTAATGGCTCACAGGTGTTGTACAGGAGATAAAAATTGGGCAGAGGGGACCTTCAAAATACAACACAGAATAGAGTGAAGAAAAGGAAATACTTGCTATAAATTTGCACTCGGTTTCAGAGTTGAAACATTATGGAAGGTTCAAAGTGGGAGAAAGGAAAGGGTCACCAAAGTGAACTATGAAGTTATCTTCAGGACCATGGTTTCATTGCATCCATGGATGGCCCTTCAGTTTATATCTGAAATCTTCAGCCACTCTGAAGTGGGTGGTAAAGCAAACAAGTTCCTTGGAGAACTGTAAAAAAGGGTGGTAGGGTTTCTGTCCTCAAAAGTAGAAGTGAAGAGTAGCAATAAAGTAAGAATTGCTTGCAGTCAATATAGTTTGATATCGAGCTGCAATAATTACAAAGGCTTTATCAGGAGCAACCAGGTCTTAAGTATTATTCATCTGTGCTGCCTTCCCAGGCTCTTTTGACCATTTTTTTTAAAATTTAATTTGTTTTTTTAGCTTTGGTAGTAGTATGGGGCTAGATGCAGCCACTCTGTTTCAGGGTGACCAAACTCATCTTTTAGATACAAAGAACTTCTGGTAGAGTATTTTTCAACATTGTCCTTGAGAAAACTATTTCCTTGTCCATATTTTTACTTAGATTTGCTGAACTTCCAGGTCTCCACATCTGCTTCCCATCAAGATCAGATCAATATGAGATTGTTTCTGCTGGTTCTGGCCACTGTCAATGAACCAAAGACCTAGCAACCATCTTTATTCCTCTCTATTATTTTTACTGTCACCTTATTCAGATAAAGAGCAATGAGGGAAGGGTCTACAGTGGCAGGAAAAGGACTGTTTTGAGAAGCAGCTGGTTAAGGGTTTAAATATTGGCCTGCTCCACGTCCCAGGATATTATCTGTACACTTTCTCCCTGTTCTTACTCAGATTTGCAATGTTCTTGTAGCAGGTAAAGTGCTGCTTTGTGGGCTGCCAGTCCCTGAAACGGCTAAATCAGAATGCTCTGGCGCATTGGATTTTGGCATTATTATTCAGTAAATCGTGTATCTTCCACTCTTTTGCTTGCTCTTGCTACACCTTGTTATTAAACAGCCATTGCCTCTGACACCAGATGAATGTAGCCCAGAATTCCAGGCAGAGTGAAACACACCCAGGAACAGAGGCTGCTCCTGAGGCACCCCTCATTGAGCATGTCTCCAGGCACGTTAACAACGCTGCATCCAGAGCTGTTTATCAAGCGCCAGAAGTGGCTCGTGAACTGCTAGTGGATATGCTTCTAAACCTGTTAGACTGTAAAGCTGAGAGAAAGCCAAATCCCAGCAGCTGTAGGAGGTGGTCTGGAAGAGTGAAAGCAGCACAGGCTAGAGATTAAATCTAGTAGTTATGTACCAATGCAAAACTTTCTTAGCTACATGAAAGAGTCCAGTGCAGAGCCACAAGGATGACTAAGAGAATGGAACACCTTCTGTACGAGGAGAGACTGAGGGAGCTGGGGCTCTTTAGCTTGGAGAAGAGACTTGAATGGTGACCTCATCAATGTTTGTAAATATGTAAAGGGTGAGTCCTGACAGGGTGGAGCTAGGCTCTGCTTGGTGATGCCCAGTGACAGGACAAGGGGCAATGGGTGGGGAAGCCGAGGCATAGGAAGTTTCATGTAAATATGAGGAAAAAATGTTTTCTCTGTGAGAGTGACAGAACACTGGAACAGGCTGCCCAGGGAGGCTGTGGAGTCTCCCTCTCTAGAGATATTCAAAACTTGACTGGATGTGCTTCTGTGTGATCTGGTGTAGGTGATCCTGCTCTGGCAGGGGGGTTGGACTGGATGATCTTTTGAGGTCACTTCCAGCCCTTGAAATTCTGTGATTCTACAATTCTGTTGGTGGGTAATCCTCTAGTCTACCATATTAATTCACCAGTTCAGAGATGTTTCTCCAACAGGGTTTGTTTGATCTACTTACATATTTTTCCAAAGCTTGGATCAAATTTTGAGTTGGGGCATTGCTAGCTTCCTACAACAATCATAATGGTATTTACAAAAGTATTTTCATTTCAGCTGGGTCAACCTGCAACATGCTCAGCAAAGTCCAATCACCTGGGCAGAAGTAGTATTTCAATATTCTTCAGAAAGGAATGACCTGCTCTGAACCTAACGACTGAGCAGTCAGTTTGGGCTCTTTTGCTCTGTTTTTGATGGTTAACTCATCTCTGTGTTGTCCTCTCACTCTGTGATCTAAATTTTGTTTAACTTCAGAGCTGTGGCTGCAAGCCCACTAGAGGGCTGGAGCACCTCTCCTATGAGGACAGACTGAGGGAGTTGGGGCTGTTCAGTCTGCAGAAGAGAAGGCTCCGAGGAGACCTTATTGTGGCCTTCCAGTATCTTAAGAGGGCCTACAAGAAAGCTGGTGAAGGACTTTCTAGGGTGTCAGATAATGACAGGACTAGGGGAAATGGGGGAAAAAAAAAAAGTAGAAATGGGTAGATTCAAATGGGATGTTAGGAAGAAGTTCTTCCCTATGAGGGTGGTGAGACACTGGGACTGGTTGCCCAGGGAGGTGGTGGAAGCCTCATCCCTGGAGGTTTTTAAGTCCAGGCTGGATGTGGCTTTGAGCAACCTAATCTAGTGTGAGGTGTCCCTGCCCATGGCAGGGGGATTGGAACTAGATGATCCTTGAGGTTACTTCCAGCCCTAACAGTTCAATGATTCTAAGCTATGATGTTTGTGAAAGTTTGCCAATCATGCTTCTAAGTATTTGGAACATGTAACATTGGTTTATTATGAACTTTCCTGATAATTACTTCATTTTCATCTCTGCAACTAAGAACATATCTTGAACAGGCTTAATGTTGGAATTAGTGAGGAAAGGCATCTACTCAGTGACCAAATTCAGTGATTATATGAGAAAACTGCTCTTGGCTGTCTATTAACCCTCTGCCCATTTCTTTCACACTGCAACCTTGCTGGCTGCCTTCTGTTTTTTCATGACCAGTCAGCAGCCATCAAGCTGAGCTGTGCTCACACTTGGAAAATTCTTCTCAGAAAACAGCCTGAAAAGGGAGGAGAGGAGAAAGATGCAGACAAAAATAGGGAAATATGTTATTTGAATTCAAGTTTTCAAAACAACCTCCTTGTTTTCCACCTTGGGCTGCTGTACACCACATTTCTAGGAACATCTATTGGCATACCCTTCTAGAGACCTGTGGGTGAGAGGTCTATATGACTTGTTTCAGAGTAAAACCTCTATAGAAACCCCACCCTGAGTTTATTCAGGTAAGAATCATATCTCTCCTAGGATAGTTCTGTCACAGCAATTTGCCTGTTGACACTTGGGGAAGGTGGAGACACTACAATTCATCACATTTTAGACCTAAAATTGCTGTCCTTCATAAAAAGCCCATTTGTTGCTTTGCAATTGCATCTGGCAGTCACTGACAAGTTGGTGGGATTAGTGGGAAAGGTTTTGGCAGGATTGTCTGCTTCTTCAGGTTCTCCCACCCCTCATCTGTCCATTTCAGCAAGTTTTGCTAAATTGGTGGCATTTAAAAATAATTAGAAATGATGGAAAACAGAGTCTTCAGAGGCAGTGAAGCAGAGAGCTAAAAATGCAAGGGCTTCTACTTTTTGTCAAACTTAAGTTCTATTATCATGAGTGAAAAAACACCAACAATGGCTTTCCATAAAAAGGAGGAGGGTGGGAGGGAAAAAAAGGAAAAAGCTTTCCTTATCTTAAATGTACCTGTGTCAGTCTTCCAGTCTGCAAAACTAAATACAACCTGTGATTTAGGAATAGCAAAATTGGACAGAAAAAGCAAAGGTTTTGCAAAATATTTTCTCTGAGTTTTACACATCACTGATTTGGAGAGACACAGGGATGTGGGGGCCACTGCTTTTAGATACACATGCAATTGCCTGGTGAGAGGGTGTCCCCAGGCTCTTTAAGGCTGTGTGATCTGGCTTTGCTTCTTCAGTGTCTTCTGGAATAAATGCAGGCAGGTTTTGCTCAAAAGAATTGCACTGTTGAACTGATGTACAACCCTAAAGTGGATTGCTACGCCAGAGTCCTTGAGCTTTGTCAGATCTGCAGTCCAGCCTCGCCCACTGCAGCCTCAGCAATGGGGTTAGATCTGATGGAGTGGAAGCTGCAGCAAGTGATGGGTCCCAAATCGAGGCCTGTATTCAAAGGCTCTAACGCATAGCATCAGTACAAGCCTAACCCAAATGTGACTTCAGGGCCACACTCAGAACCAAATGGCTGATGAATCAGGTGAGGGAGGTCATTCAGGGTGGTGGTGCAGGTTTCACAGGCAAGTACACAGATTTAACCAGCTTGGGCACTGGTGTAAAACTACAGCCTGGTTTCACCAGCTCATTTCTCATCCTATCCCGATAACTGGCATAAGTTCTGTTTATCTACAATAATAGACAGTCCCTTCATCCGTTGCCCTTTCGGTGTGTGACGGCTATAAACCATTGGTTACAAAGCCTGAACATTTCAGAATCCAGTGACATTTAAGGAAACAGATTGCCAAGCCCTGGAAAGAAGCACACGGCCGATACACACAAAGAAGCGAGCACAACTTCCTTGCTGTTAAAGCGATAAAGAAATTAACGGCACACCAGGTTCTAAAATCCCACTGCTGTTTGGAGTTATCTCTTTTCTCTCTCTCTCTTTTTTTTTTTTTTTTTTTTTAAAACTCTCTTCTCTCTCCACAATGTATAAAGGTAGCTGCAGTTAAAGGGATGGCAAGACGCGGCGAAGATATTGCTTCCCCTGAGTTTTATGAAGCTGATATCAATCTTTTATTTCATAAACCTCAGGCCCGTTATTACCCTAAAAGTGTGTTCCACGGCATTTAATGTGACACTGATGAGAATACAAATAAGGGGAAGTGAGGGAGATGGAGGAGAGGGAGCGAAGGATCAAATGATGTTAAACGCGAGGACCTGAACAGCACCTCCATATCTGTTGCCATTGAGGAGAGTTTAAAAGAGCCATGAAACCGCAGAGCATCTGAATTGTGTTTGGGGGCAGTAAATCAATTTAAGTTTCAGCAGTGAGGGGAAAAAATACCATTTGAGGAAGGTGAGAAAAGAAATTTGGGTTATGGAGGCATGAAGGCTTGTGTATGAGCTAATGAGGCGTGCTTTCCCTGGGTGTTGTATGAAAATTAAGGGTATAAATGCCCTTGAAATTGGGATGATTTGGAGTAGGGAAAAAAAAATGCTTTGGATTTTCTAAACTTCCACTTGGAAGCATATGAAATGCCAGTTAGTTTTATGTCATATTTATCCAGCACACTGGTAGATTCTAGCAGGCATACATAACTTTAAGTAGCGAAATATTTTTGCTGTTGAGTATTGAGAAAAAGTCAGATCACTTATTTTGTTTCTTCTCTGATACATGAATAGCCCAAATGGGTAATTATTTAAAGAGGGTGTAGCCATGAAATTCCCTCCTGCAGGACACTGGGGATATGTACAGTTTGCACATATTCAAGCACAGACTGGACAAGTCCATGAAGGAAATCCATGGAGAATTATTGCACATACATGAACCATATTTGGTCTGGGAAGTTCTTCAGCTGCAAATTGCTGGACATTGGGGAGTATTCTGAAGAAGTATTACTTCACAAGACTCCAAGGCTCATATTCCTTCCTTGGCTTTTTGTTGCTCTCAGACATACCATCCCAAATGACCCTAACTCACTACATTAGTTAAGCTAAGACTGTTGGCCTCAAGACAGGAAGCACCACGATTTTAGGCATGATTAGTGATTATTCTTTGGAGCATGAAGGACTCAATCAGTTTACTCTGCCAGATGCACAGCTCAAGATGATTTTTGTATGTTGTTCGGGAACAGTCCATCTTTCTCCTTAGTGTACAGGAGACAGCCTCCCAGACAGAATCCAGGTTGGGACAGCAGGGCTTGCCGACATCATGGTCTTTCTTGAGAGCATTTCCTTATTGCAGTAGATATTTAAAATGAGGCATTATTCAGTATTAGGATGAGTCAAGGCCAAATGTGGGTTTTGCAGTTACAGAGCCAGACTTTTAGCTGACATTAATGAGGCCATGTCTCAGGGTAAAATCAGAATGGCCCCACTGGTGTCAACCTTGACCTATCTCAGCTGAAGATCCAACCTACAATTTTGTTGACAGATGGGCTTACCAAACTGCTGTGGTGATTATGCAGGATGCACAATCCAGCTGCAGTGCCACAGGGTAATAAGCTGAGTTTCATCTAGTTCATAAAGTCATTCCTTTCCCCAAGCAATACCCTCAAACTTTATTGCTATGAGGAAGTTTACAGGACAGAAGAGAACAGAAGGAAGTAACAAATACCATATCTGAACTAAACCTGGAGAAGTGTTGGAGAACCAGACATGAACTTGAACACAGTCAGAGTAATGCTCTTCTGTTCATCATATTTTCCTGATATGATGTACCATCAGCTCCTGAGAGAGTAGTTGAGGAATCTGAGAAGTCAGTTCAGGAGTCTACTGAGAAATCTCTGTTAGCACTTTAAAGAAGCGTTGCTGTGAACAGGATGCAACCAAAATGGTGATAAATTACTTGATATAGGCACAGAAAACAATGCTGCAGGTGTCCTCTTGACAGCCTTTCTAGGCTCCCTAAATGCATTATTTTTTGAATGAATTGTCCCATATGTGATATGTTATCACTTTCCAGTTCATAATTTCAGCTCAGGTACCCTGTATCAAATTTGCGTAGATGAGCAAACGAGGGAAAATTATCTCATTTTCAGATTATTATTTCAAATGAACATTCAAAATGTGCACATGAAGATTGCATCCAATTTTTCATAAGCATGAATCTTTCCATATAACTCATTTTGATAAGGAAAAAAAAAAAACACCATTAGAACTCGACATTTGTCAAAACAGCCTTAATACTGTTTAGAAACGAGAAGATTGTGATAAAAATTGCAGCAGAGTATCTGTATTTTGAGTTTTGATGAGATGTAAAATTGACTGAAGCTATTTCAGGTTTCTGCAAAACTGTCTTGGAATGTCAGTATTTCATGAGAGCTTTCAATGGCTCTTCAAGTGACACAAAGTACTCTCATGTCGACCTTAGAAACTCCAACCTGTGCAGTTGTTGCTGCATGAGGAATTTCCTTTGCAAAGGTAATTCATAGCTGAGGATCAAAACAGTCCTTCAGGACTGTTAGAAGGAGAAAACAAGTTTCAGAAGGGATTACAAGTCTGCAAAGCCATGCCTCACTTTTCTTTTTCTTGACTGAATGCTCAGTGGAGGAAGAGGGAAAACTTTTTGCCATGTTTTGAAAATAACCAATGTTAACAATATAGTCTGAAGGCTTAATGCTTCAGCTTTTGTGGATGAAGTTTTACCCTAGCCATGTAATTTACACTAATTTAATACTGGCCAGCTTTCAATTCAGAATACAGACTTAACTAGGTCAGAAAAGACCTTTGAGATCAACCTATCACCCAACACTATCTAATCAACTAAACCATGGCACTAAGTGTCTTATCGAGTCTCTTTTTAAGCACTTCCAGAGATGGTGACTCCACTACCTCCCTGGGCAGCCCATTCCAATGATCAATCACTCTTTCTGGGAAGAATTTCTTCCTAACATCCAACCTAAACCTCCCCTGGTGCAGCTTGAGACTGTGTCCTCTTGTTCTGGTGCTGGTTGCCTGGGAGAAGAGACCGACCCCCACCTGGCTACATCCTCCCTTCAGGTAGTTGTAGACAGCAATAAGGTCTCTCCTGAGCCTCCTCTTCTCCAGGCTAAAGAACTCCACCTCCCTCAGCCTCTTCTCTGTATCACTAAGGTTGGAAGAGACCTCAAAGATCGAGTCCAACCTGTCACCACAGACCTCCTGACTAGACCATGGCACCAAGTGCCATGTCCAATCCCCTCTTGAACACCTCCAGGGATGGTGACTCCACCACTTCCCTGGGCAGCCCATTCCAATGATGAATGACTCTCATAGGGCTTGTGCTCCAGACCCCTCACCAGCTTTATGTATATGCTAACATCTCTCAGCTCTTGGATAGCTTGGACTGTAACATTTTAGGGGAATGGACTGTGGCCTGTGTTCAATACTCAGTTTGGGGCTTCTTAAGGATTTAAAGAAATGCAATTATAAATTGCAAAACATGGTACTTCATAATGTTTGGGTACATCCAGTGCCAAAGTTCTACATAGGCAGCAAATGAATTCCCTCCAAATGTGTGATTATTTGTGACTTTAGTACATCACATACAGTATAAAGATCATAGAATCATAGGATTGTTTCCACTGGAAAAGACCATTGATTCTATCAGTTAACCTAACATCACCATGGCCATTAAACCATGTTCCAAATCTTATCATCTTTAGGAAAGATGTCGAGTTGCTGGAATGTGTCCAGAGAAGGGCAACAAAGCTGGGGAGGGGTTTGGAGCACAAGCCCTATGAGGAGAGCCTAAGAGAATTGGGGTTGCTTAGCCTGGAGAGGAGGAGGCTCAGAGGAGACCTTATTGCTCTCTACAACTACCTGAAGGGATGTTGTAGCCAGGTGGGGGGTTGGTCTCTTCTCCCAGGCAACCAGCACCAGAATAAGAGGACACAGTCTCAAGTTGCGCCAAGGGAGGTTTAGGCTGAATATTAGGAAGAAGTTCTCCCCAGAAATAGTGATTTGCCATTGGAATGGGCTGCCCAGGGAGGTGGTGAAGTCACCATCACTGGAGGTTTTTAAGAGGAGACTGGATGGGGTACTTGAGGCCATGGTTTAGTTGATTAGATAGTGTTGTGTGACAGGTTGGACTCAATGATCTCGAAGGTCTTTTCTAACCTGGTTAATTCTATTTTATTCTATACTTCTGATGTATCTGTGCACCTGTGTTTAGTTCTGTGCTTAGAACATCAGATTTTTTTTTTAACAGCAAACTCCATCAATTCCTGAATAAAAAGAGCTATTCAAACGCTACCAAACCGTTCCACAAAAGCCACAGATGTTTCTTTTGTCCCTGAAAATCATTCCAACAGTGGAGAACCACTGAAGAATTCCATGTTTCTTTTTATTTACATACTTATATTCAATAAGAAATTCATCCTGAAATCCTCTACCAGAGCATGGGGTTTTCACCAATTCAAGGAAGCCCACCAGAATTGTCCTGGTTGTGCAAAGAGAAGTTGTAACATGGTGTCACTAGGTCACTGCCTGTCTTTCCATAATGGTCTCATGGCTATGATAGTCTCCAAACTTTCTCATTTTTATTTCCCACATACACAGCTGCTTGTTAATATTTTCAGGTGTGTTATGAGCAGAGGCAATTTGTGCTCTGCCTCTCTCTCCTTTAGGGAATGATGCGTCTGTTTACCTTATTAACATTCTTTTTTCGCTCATCTAGTCTTAATTCCCTTGTGTAACACAGAGAGAAGACTTATTTTCCTTAGAGGCAACGATGGCCTGTAAGCTAGTAGCAAGGCAGGGAGAGGCAGATAGATCATGATGTAATTATACTTGCACTTATGAGAGCAGGAATTGATTTATGCTTTCAGAACTAATAGTGAGCCACACTTGTGAGACAATTCTGCCAGCACCCAACAGGTGGCAGAGCAATTTTCACCCAGTTGGTAGGTTTTAAAAATGGTCCTTCAGGAAATAGAAACATTTTTATTTTATTACTTAAAACTTGATTCTGCTGAATACTAAAAGACCTATCTAATAGCAATACATTTTTAAAGTAATGAAATATTTACAGCTGGAGCCTTCGGCAGAGGAACAGTAGAGTATGTTTATTTTGCAGCTCAGTAAATTATATATATATACCAAGAATCAAATGGATGCTTTCAGTTCATCATGCTAATCCAAACAAGCTTTCTTTATGCTTTTTAATCTAGAGAATTTGTTTTCAGTTCCCATGCACATAATTATCAAAGCATGTATTAAACACCATAAATAAATCCAGGCCCTAAAATTTGTCTCCAGACTCCAAATACAAAGTATGACTGCAGGGCATGTCATTTCTCAGCAAAAGCTGGTAGTTTTGTCACTCTCCCTGGGCCCTTGCTAGACCCTTAAAGGAAAGCTGCAGAGATAGCTAAATAAATATTTGCTAAATAAGAACATATATATTGAAATTTATGCAAAACTGTTGAGAAATATTTGGCAGAATTTCCATCTCTGCACCGTAGCAAAGGCTGCTTGTAGCTTTCTATAAGCTTTGCCAAGTCCAGGATGGACAAGAACAGAATTCAGTTTTGACACTTCTTTCCTTAAGTTATATGCAAGAGAAAGTTCCAAGTGAACTTTTCATGGCCAGATTCCTTTGAGCATTTGGGAGGAGAGGGACAAATTAGATGGAAATACAGTGGATGCTGTTGGCCAGCCAAGCTCTGCTGTTTCTTGAGCTCTGCAGAGTTCACCCCAGCACAAGTTAATAACTTGTAAAGGGCAATTTGCAGGACAGAAAAATAAAAACTCAGAAAGAGATAAACCTCAGAAACGCGTTAAAAATTGAAGGACATCAATTTATGTAAATGCAAGTTTACCTACCTGTTTGCTCAGGAATGTGGCAATTCCTCTACTTCCCATCAGCTTTCCTGTTAGAAGCGCTCATTGCTTTGGGCACCTAACATGAACTGAGTCTCTCTAGAGAGCCCGTAGCATGACCTTGAGCTGCCTGTTGGGCATGTGCTGAAGGCTACCTCTAGTCATATCATTTCTGTGTAGCCATTCAATCACTGGTCACTAAGGGGGACTTCAATGTGGATGGATGTGATGGTATCACTTTAATTTGTGATTTGCAATTGACTCTGGGAACCTCAAGTATGCTAAGCCACAAGAAGGAAGAGGCATGGGCATTATGACAGACAGAATAAAAAAGAGAATTGGAAAGAAAAATGTGGCTTGGCCAGAATCAGATTTCAGGTCATCACCAGCCACACCAGAATCCCAGACTTGCTCTGGGATTTATAGAGAAGAGTAGTCAGACATGGGAATAGGATGCCAGGGAGGTGGCTGAGTCACCATCCCTGGATGTGTTTAAAGGTCATTTAGATGTGGTGCTTGGGGATAGGGTTTAGGGGTAAACTTCTTAGAGCAGAGTCAATGGCTGGACTCAATGATCCTAGGGGGCTTTTCCAACCTGAATGATTCTATGATCTTTATCACCAGTACTGCATTCAGATGGTTTTTCTGACACACTTTTCTCCAGAACTGGGGCAGGGTCAGCATTTATTAGGTGAACATGCCTTCTGCTTCATCATGAACTGTTGGATCCCCATCACAGTTATTTCATGGTGTCTCCAGTAGAGTTCACGACAAGCTAATCCCCTGTTATTAGGGTCTTTTTGAAAGAATAGAATAGAGGGGAAAAAAAATCACTGGAAAAAGTGCAGAAAGCAAAAAACTCAGTACTGCTTAGCTGGTTCTTTCCAACTGGATTATTCTCTAATCCTTAACGTTAATTGGAAAATAACAGCATTCCTGCCTGCTTTTAGAAAATCAATATGCACTTTTCTGTCCTTTTCTCCTTATTCAGGTTAATTCATTACCAGGATATTTTTAGACAACTGAATAAATAAAAGCAAGCCTTTTCCAGTCAAAAATTAATAACTATAACCAACCAGAGAGACCTCCTAAGTGCAGTCCTTTCCCTGCTTTCAGGGTTGCTCATGGCTGTCCGTGCCAGTTGCCTGTCCAAAATTACTTGCCCCTCCTTCCACAAAGCTGGATATGCATCCTACATTCTTTTGAACTGGCACAAGCTGGAGGATCAATGGCTCTACTTGGCAGGGGGTGATCTGCTGGACATTTTGAAGCAGCAACAGCTTGGCAATGTTGCCTTAGTACATGGGTGTTAACACCAGCTCACCATTCTCTGTCCACCAAGTGAAAGAGCAAAGCAGGAGAAGAGAGGACAGAATTGGAAATGCAAAGAGGCAATGTCTTATTTCACAGAGCATGGATCGTGCCATAAACAAACAATAATTTTAGCAACACTGTTCTGCCTTTTTTTAAATACATAGTCCTGCTCAAATCCCCCTGGATCTAATTAAAACTTTGTTGGCCACCCACCAATCAAGATAATTATGTTGTCTGGCAAAAACAACAGCAACAAAGACAAAATAAGATTGTGCAGAGAGATGTACCTATGTGGCAAAACAAAGCAAATCAGAAAAGCAGTCCAGGCCCCATGTCTTGTTTATTTATTTTTACCTCTTCTGAAAGCTGCAAAAAGAACCAAACTGTATGAAAGATGTTGAGTTTGCACCTCAAAGAGTCCTTTGGCAGATGTTGAAGGCAGCAGATTGCCCAGAGCGTGTCAGTGGAGATTTGAAATTGTGAGAAGGGAATCTTGCAGGAGATCAAGTGCACAATATTAAATATTAAAATGGGCTGACTGTTGAGAGAGACTGAATCAGAAAAGCAGCTCTTACTGCTCTGAAAGGGCACACTACAGATGTGTTATTCAGAGCAGTCACCACTAATAAACCAGGACTTGCTTAAGTTCCTCCCAAGCAAGATCTGAGATCCTGGATTTACTCCTTGTTCTCTCAAATTCCCTGAATGCTGCTGCTGTGATAAGCTGGCTTATTCCATGACAGCAAACACATGTAAGTTATGCTGCAGAGGAACCTGATCCAAATTCCATTGAAATCAATGAGAAGACTCCCACTGATTGCAATCAGACATAAATTAACTTAAAGTACACTGAGGCTTGGCCAGGCTGGAAAGTGGAAGCCATTTTAAAACAGAGTCTCGAGGTGTCTTGACAAAAATGTTAAAAAATATTTAGGGTTGAATGAAGCACACAATATCTTTTGAACAAACCATCTTTCAGAGGAATAGAATTGTAAAAGTATAGATGTGCAAATCTTCCCCAACACAGAATAGAATAGAATAGGTTGGAAGAGACCTTTGAGATCATCGAGTCCAACCTATCATCCAACACTAAACTAAATCAACTAAATCATGGCACCAAGCACCCCATCCAGTCTCTTCCTAAACACCTCCAGTGATGGTGACTCCACCACCTCCCTGGGCAACCCATTCCAATGGCCAATCACTCTTTCTATGAAGAACTTCTTCCTAACATCCAGCCTAAACCTCCCCTGCCGCAGCTTGAGACTGTGTCCTCTTGTTCTGGTGCTGGTTGCCTGGGAGAAGAGACCAAGCCCCACCTGGCTACAAACACTGGAAACAATCCTATGATTCTATGATCTTTATACTGTATGTGATGTGCTAAAGTCACAAATAATCACACATTTGGAAGGAACTATGAAATTATGTTATAGAGTCCCCTTTATAGAATAATCTCAAATCAACCCTGAAATAAGTTTATAACTACTAAGGGTCCTGTTTACCAGAAACAAATACCTGTATGTGAACTCTATATTGTTTAATCTTCCAGGTGCTACAACCACAGATGCCCCAGGTAAATTTCTAAAGGTTGTGGACAAGAAATGAACTCAGTACCAAATATACAGGAACAACTTCCTTTGTGTTGCTCTGGCAAACATCTCAAGTAATTAAAGCCATATGAATAACTGATTTTTAAATCTGTGTCCAAATTGAATTTTCTAAAGGGACAAAAATCTTCAGAAATCAAAGATCAATGCAACATCTTACAAAACAGTATTTTGTTCTCCCTTTCTGTGTATATTTTTACATCTATATTTCATATATACTTAAACACACAAACCCCAACTTTCAGGCAGTCAAAATTAGCTTCAGAACACTGTTTTTAAGCCAGAAAAAGGAAACAAAAAGGAAAGCCTTCACTTTCAAAGTATTCAAGTGGAATCTTTACATTTGGCTTCTTTGTGTTTTGTGTTGAAACACTTCAGATTAGATTCTGAGCCAGTAGGAAGGAGCCTTGCCTTCATATTGTTCTCCATAAGAGGAATAGCCTTTTTTTTCCTGATTTTTTTTTTTTTTTTTTTAAGAGAGAAAAGACAACAAAGGAAGGCAGAAGATAATTTCATACAAAACCATAACATCAGGAGCTTGAAATACACCACATGATTCACAAGGAAATGACTAAGAACAAAGAAATACAAATTTCCACTGCATTTTCTCCTGATTTTCCATCATCTATTCCAAATCTTTCCTTCTGACACTTTGGTCAGAAGACTGGATTTTCTCACCATACATGAGACTGACATTCTATCTCCCATAATTACTTCTTCTGTCATCCTTAGAGGGTGTATCTTTATCCCACTAAGCTACAAAATGGTGAATGGATGGCAAAGATCTGAGAAGCAGCTGAAGAAGCTACTGGGCTGGAGGGAGAAAAAGGTCAGAAAAAGTTTTTCTCTCTTTATCTGTCTCTGTTTCTGGCCAGGTTGATTCTATGAAACCATTACCCTTACAACCAGCTGCCCCAGTGGCAAAGGTGTCTCTGACTAGGTACTGTATATATGGATGTCTGTTAGAAAGTATCACATTGCTTATCATCATCACAGAAAGAGTGATTGGCCATTGGAATGGGCTGCCCAGAGACGTGGTGGAGTCACCATCACTGGAGGTACTTAAGAAGAGCCTGGATGAGGCACTTGGTGCCATGGTTTAGTTGATTAGATGGTGTCGGGTGATAGGTTGGACTTGATGATCTCTCAGGTCTTTTCCAACCTGGCCTATCCTATCCTATCCTATCCTATCCTATCCTATCCTATCCTATCCTATCCTATCCTATCCTATCCTATCCTATCCTATCCTATCCTATCCTATCCTATCCTATCCTATCCTATCCTATCCTGCAAAAAATCATGAGTGTCTTCTAATGTGTTTTAATCAGAAATGAGCTGGGTTAGAAAAAACAGTTTTAACTGACGGCCAGATCTCTCTTTCTCCTGATCTTATACCAAGTCAGTGTGTGTTTGAAAAGGTCTGCTGGTTGATCTGTGAATGATACAGCTGTCTCCAAAAAAGGATTTCTGATTGTGACTTAGGGAATGAAGTGAAGTAGGACAGAGTTGCCTCACAGAAACATTTACCTTGTGTGAAATAAAATACTGTCGGTGGGCAAGCTCACATCTTCCATCAGCCTCAAGGGTCCTTGTGTTGGGGTTTTGTTGTTTGATTGCTTGTTTTTAAATGTTTTTTATTTTTCTTGCAGTAGAAAGGTAGGATAGAGGAATACTGTGGGTTTCTTTTCTCTGTCTTCTCTTCCACTGGAAATTTTATCTTTAGTTGTACCTGCAGCTTCTACTTTGTCAACACTTCTGGCTAATAGAAATCAAGCAAGGTGCACAAGCTAGAAAACACAATCTGTAATGACGAAAAACTATATGCAGCATTCACAGGCCATTAAGTTAGTAATCTTTTTCTTTTCATTATTATTCTGTTACCTCCATTAAATTCTTCCACGACCAAGTGAAAAAGCCAAAGGTGACAGCGGTAGAGTGATAGACAAGAATTTTTATTGTCCTGTCAATACAGATAAACCCAGAGCTGATTGAATGTCAGGCAGACTTCCCCAGTGATGACTCAAGTTCAGTAATCTCAGAAAAAGGGAGAAAATACAAATTATTTTTATGCCTGTTAGGCTTTTAAGAAGATTTATGTTATTGAAGTATCCTGACTCCATGGAAGACGCTTTCAGTAATATTTATTTTCCACAGGAAACTATTATCTGCACTTGATCAGTCTGCTTCAAATGGCATAGTATCAAGCTTGCAAGACAACCAGAGGCCTCCCACACCTACAATTCTCTTGAGGAACTGGAAAGGCCTAGAAAATGACAGAATGAAAATTACTCAATGCAGAGAGCTAAGCAACTTGAAACTGGATTTGAACAGCTGTGAAGATCCTCTGCCGATCATGGAAAGGAACGTTTGCATCTCCACCCAAGAACAAGAAAAAGGAGCATGCTGACAGACATAGAACAGAATCATGCCCAGGGGAACAGTAAGGTAAAGCTCATGTTTTTTATTATGGCCACATCTAGGATGTTAAAATACAACTGTTCTTGATTGTTGTTTTTCAATGGATACCACCACTGGTAGTAGCATGACATTAGACTTAGGTCTCCAGTTTACACCACTCTCAAATGCTGAGAATCCTGTAAGACACTGCAAAGGTTTGGCAACAATACTTGGTAATGGTATTTAAGGTAGGTGGGTCAAGACCCAGAGTATGAAATAGTCTAAGAGCCCACACTATTTTGTCAAACTAGTGCTGGAGATACAGGCACCTAATGAAAGGAGAACTGGACTGGTCGTAGAAGGATCTGTATTTCACTGTGTGATGGTATCTAAGCTCATGCTGGGCCTGGGAATCATTCATCACTGGAACAGGTTACTGGCTTTATCTTGATGAGAGATGGGATTCATTCTGGCCTTTAGCTTTAGTCATGTCTTCTTGAACTTTTTACCTCTCACAGATTCAAATAGTCAAAGAAATGTTGGTTGTGAGAGACCAGCTTCCCACCTGAAGCCAGGCTACCATGATTACTAGACTAGGTTGGCTACAGGTTTGTCTTCCTGAGGGAGATTCTGCAATCTAAAGAACCTGTCCTGGAGTGGAACTGTCCTCCAGGGTGAGCTTTGCTTCGTTTTCTAAAATTTTTAAATGCCAATTTTGTCATCTCTTTGTTTAGCACCTGCCACAAACAAGAAGCTTCTTCATCCTTGTAACTCCCACTCGAGTAGTTTTAGTCTAATATTTGATTGCCCTCTTAGCCTCCTCTTCTTCATGCTAAACAAGCCCAGCTGTCAACTGCCTTCTTGTAAGTTGTATGCTTATCATCTTGGTAGCCCTCCACTTGGTAACATTCCCAGTTTCTCCCTGTTCTTCTTGAACTGGAAACAGAAACACTCTCCCCAGTGTTAAGAAGGTGGAGATTATAATTTCTTCTGATCTCCTGATGATGCTTTACCAAAGGCAGACAGATAGGTAGTTTGCCTTATTGCAAAGAGAGACTCCAGTGCAATCCCCAGACCTTTTTGAATCAGTTGATTTTCAACCTTTGAGACTAGTGGTCCAGCCCATTTTCAAGTCTCTATCAATTGTTTTGACCTCCTCAGTTTACCCTGAGATGATTTTACAACAGTCAGCCATTTAGCAATAGAAGGCAATCAGGTTGGTCAAGCATTATTTGCTTTTGCTAAAGCCATTTTCATTTTTCCTTGTTACATTCTTTCCTTTCATGTGGTTGGAAATGTCCACGGCATACATTTCAGTTATTGATGGCAAAAACCTTCTAGATATTATGGGGTTGCTTTAAAACAGTCAGCATGAAATGTGACAATTGCTGGGTCATCCCTGTGGTTATCATTCATATTGGTAGTGGTGAATGGCTTGACTAGGAGATGCACTTCGGGCTTTCTTCTTCTGCCAATATTTACTAGTTCAAAAGTTGTTATAATAAAGCTTATTCTGCTCTGAGCTCCAGCTCAGTTTTTTTCCTTAGATACAAGTTCAGAGCACTAGCTGAATATGTGCAGTCCTGATGTAAGTGTAGTCCTTGCAGTTCTGCTTTACATTTAACTACACTGTGAAACCAAGAAGAACCTAAGACCAGCTTTTCAGGGCAGCTTTCCAGGTTTCTTAGGCTGCAAAAGTTGATCAAGAAAGAACACCAGCTGGGGATTTTGAGCAGAAGACTTTCTTATCAACTGTCTTCTGTGGCCTGGGGTGATTTTGGCTCCTAAATCCCATGGTAATCTCTGACAGGCGACAAGCACTCAGGAGTGCAGGGTGAGAATGGATTGATGCACAGAGAAGCAGCTGTCACTAGAGAAGGAAAGGTATAGGTAGGATTAAATTGCAGGATCTATAGGCATAGTGGCAAAGAGGGCTGGATTCAACACCAGTGTAGACATGGTAGTTGTGCAGACACGTGAGCATTGATTGACTGGAGTACAAACTTATTTGGGGGGGGGGGGGGGGGGGGGCGGAAATCAAATGCTCCCTTCCTCCCATGGTGAATCCATCCTTGCTTTATCACTGAAATCTTGGTTGAAAGCTGGCCCAGGACATCTCTGCAGGTGGAAGAGCATGATGGAAGTCTGGACCCAAAGAGTGAAATGCATTCTGTGCCATGGGTAAAAGGTTTGCTGTTTGTGGTGGGGTGATGAGCAAACAATTTGGATCCAGGAATGGAAGTGAAGCAGGGTAGCCTAAATGACAGATTTTCCGAGAAGAAAGATCCAGGCAGATGCTATTGTCCCCAGAGAGAACTGCTGGCTGATAAGCATCACCAGATATTTCAGTATTAACAGTGGTTTAAGGAAAACTAGCACCAGACATGGGTTCTGAGTACCTTCCTGCACTTAGAGGCAATCACACTGATCGAACCCACTCACCACCCTGCTCTCCTTGCTGCACAAACTGCTATCTGAAATCTCCATTTGTGGATTTAGCAAAGTGAAATGGCTCTTTAAATTATAAAGTAGCAAAGTCTTGCATTTCTTTGAGAGTACTTTAAACCTCCGTCTTTGCAACAGGCTGCAGCAAGAGGGAGTAAAAGAGCAAAAAGCCCTTACTGTTAATATTTATGGCAACTAGAGGAAAATTGCATCACATTTGCAGATGAATGGGAGTCCCTGCTAAAAGCTGCAGCAGCTTAATTTTGGGATGGCACTGGTTCGGGGCTTGATAGTCTGGAATAACAAAGGAGAGCTTTCACGTTAATTAATTTAGAGGAATTATTAGTGTTCAAAATAAATAGTTGAATCACCTTTCCAAAAATATGCTGAGTGAAAGAAATGAAATTCAGTGGAAAGCAGATACAGATTTTATTGCAGTTCCATTTCTTTTTTCCCCCCAAATGATTTTTTTGTGTGCCAAATGCATTGCCTCTATGTGAGGTCCTAGGATTTCATTCCAGTACTGTCTGTGCAGCCATTATCTAAATACTGCTGCAAATCAAGCCACACAGGTAAATAAATACCATTTGTCTAGTGAAAGAAGAGGCACTTGGAAGTAGTTGTTTCGATGGATATAATTATTCTCCATTTTATTTAAAGAATGAGGCAACCAGAACCTATTTAGGAAAAAAAATATACATAAAAAAATAAATAAAGTGGGGTTTGGGGTGATATTTACATTTGAGAGCCATCTGCAGCTACCTCCATTGTATCCTGATTTGTAATTCAGGGTGTTTCTTCCAAACAGAGGTTCCCATTGGAGGAGTTATATGTAATGTCAAACTACAGTATTCATGACTCACCGCGACTCGCTAGGAATCAGTAGAGTAGTGTTGTTCTTGGGCTCCTTTCACTCCACAGCCTTTACAGAGAAAACTGCTGATTTAAAAGGAGTGTAGATTCACAAAACCTTGATTATTCAAATATTTACTTGGAAAAAATTATACCATTTAGTCTTCTGCACGTTTGAGCGCAGAACAAACCAGCCTATGCCCCTGCTCTATACTGATGAAAACTCAGCTGGTTAAGCCTACTCAGTTTTGTTTCTTTCTCTCCATCCTCTTTCATTCCTCTTTCTTTGTTTTCTACTCCATCAAAGTGCAGGCAATGTTGGCATAGTCTCTGAGGTGCTCCCAATATGCAGGGTGCATCCTCTAGTATGTTTCAGAAGACAGGAATCCTCAGGAGCCAGAAAGTACCTCGGGACCACATTTTCATAAGTAGTCACTGATTGCAAGTGTGAAACATTCTGGAGGAAAGGATCCCTGCAGATGGCAGATTATTGCAATCATTGTCATAAGGATTTAAATCTGAACCTGCCTAGTCCCAAGTGAAGGTATGTGTACTCATCTGCATTTCATTCTGTTCCTGCTTCTCCTTTCAAGGCTATATGAATCCTTAGGAAGATGTTTGCTCCACTGCAATAGCTACCCAGAGCCTGTATCCTTTTGCCAGATTCTTGTTTGTGCTTCCTGACCTCAAAAGTGAGAACTTCCTCAAACCCTCTCATGTCTGGGTGGATCTCTGCCTTTGTGGTAGTTCCTGAAAAGGAACTACTGAAAAGGAACACCCCCTGCCACTTCTTATCCTGGTAAAGGCAGAGGCTAAGGAGGTCAGCTGAAATACACATTTTTAATTTGCTCTCACAGCATCACGTTTTATAGTGCAAACGATTGTCTTCTGTTGCACAACTCCCAGGGTTTGCTCCTCTCTCCTCCCTCAAGGTAATATTGGATGTGTGAAACAGAAAAGCAGACTTCTGATCGGGTAGAGTAGCAGCTCTTACGGAAAACATGTCTTCATCAGAGACTGGAGCTGGACATGTGGTGTAGTTTGTGATATTAAAACATCAGATGAGGGAGGTGTAAGCTCAGGTGAGGATATCTGTTGAGTGCAGCCTTTCTTGTGAGCACAGCCATACAGTTCAGTCACTACAGGGACGTGTTTCTTTTTGGCTGAGTATATGAATTCAGCCCCTCTCCAGGGACAGCATAGGGGCATACAGTTAGCTCCCTACTCAGAAAGCTGTCCCTGACATCAAAAGACAGGAGATTATTCATTTGTGCCAAAGACTCTGGATTCCTATCTCTGATGGCTCAATCATCCCATTGTCTGTGGCAGAAAGATGGCAGGCAACAAGATTAAATTATGGTGATCAGCACAGAGCATGAATATTCAAAACCATGCATAGTCAGATTGCAAAATTTACTATGGTAAATTGTATAAACAAGGATTAGATAAATTTAGGGGGAACAGGTCCATGCTGTAAGGGTTCAGGTGTGGTTTCTGCTGCTGGAGTCTCCTAAACTGATGATTCCTGTAAATGGAGATCAGGAAAAGGCTTGTACTCCACATCTCTGTCATATATATCCACTCACAACAAGGGTTATGCTGGTTAGGCTGTGGTACTCAAGTCAGCTCCAGTATTTTCGCCCCATGAATGACTTTTGTGTCTCTCTGCAGGTGAAGGTATATTCACTTTGTATAAGATGTGCTCTACTAGGCATATCCATACCACTCGCTGGTAACTCATCACAGTCCAGAGATAATCATCTGCCTAAATGAGATAGCTAGATTGTTTCTTTCATCAGCCTTAGCCACTCATTGGCATGCAAATATCTATTACAATCCCAGGAGAAATATACTCTGGCCTCTTACTAATTTCCTTATTCCGTGTTCTTTACCTATCTCCCCCACTTATCCCTTTAAATTGAAGCCTCTTAAGAGCCTTGTCATAGGAAGGTATCACTCTCTAGTGCATCTTATAGGTTAGATCTATCTATCTGATCATTTTGTTGTACAGAAGAGAAAGAATTGGGCTGAAAACAAGGCAGCCCCATGTATACAAGAATAAAATTCACTGGCCTTTGTGAAGAGCTTGGAGCATAGTAAAGGAATTAAGTGCAAAATGTTAATTATTATTACAAACAGGGTGTAACTAGTAGTAACCATTTAGCTGGAGATATGAAAACAGGTATGCAGTTAATTCATTTGCAGCAGATTCAGCTGTGGTTACATTGGAGACAATCCATCACTGCTGTTAGCAGCATAAAGTTCTGACCAGACTCAAATACTGTGGGCCTTCCTTTGCCTGTGGTCTTGTGCTAATATCCCAAGACATGTCACCAGTGAGAATTTTGAGTAAGATCCCCAGAAGAATGTGGAACAAATCTGTAAATCTCTTTTTGAAATGCTCTGCCAAAAAAATGTGAGAAAGTCTTCCATGTCAGGAAGGAAACATTAAGAACATTAATTAAAAAATAAACCCACCTGGAAATCAAATGAGTGAGAGCAGGCAGATGGAGGTGGAATAAAATTCCAGTGGAGGAGCCTTTAATTCCCTCCAGTCTTAAAGCACGTGGGCATTTGCAAGTGCCTGTTAAAGCTCAGGCCAACGTCCTGCTGCATGGGCAGTCAACAGTGGTGCTGCCTGCAGTACAGGACCAGCAATGCCTGTGGTCAGTGGACACCAACCTCTGCAGTCAGGGTTTGGTGATCTCCTCTGACCACCAGTAGTGACTGCTCCCTGGAGAAGAGACCTAGAAAGAAAGAAGCACAGTTCCTAGAAGAGAAATTGCTGGTCCTGAAAATGTGAGCGAGACAGCTAGAGCAGAAAAGGTATTTTCCTTCTGGTAAATCAGTAGCAGGGAATCTCTCCCCCACTCTCCCCACCAACCACTGTCATTTCATTTCCAAAATCTTGTCCCTGCCTGCACCAGCATTTATGTGAGTACATCTCTGTCACGCCTGAGTGATTTATCTGAACATCGGCAGCTACTGTAAGAATGTTGGTAGAGGAAGCAAAGGCAGAGAAGGGAAGAGAAGAAATGTGACTTCCCCTCCGTGAAACCAAGCACGGGTGCCTATTCCCAGCACCTGCAGTACCTTTACATCAGTCATGGGGGGAGAGAAAGGGACATTTCAAAGCCCGCTCAGACATTTAAGGCTGCTTAAGTAATCGAATTAAAACAGTTCCTCTGGAAAGACTATACACACGTGTATGTATGCATTGCCCCTTCACTTTGCACGTCTGCTCCCGGTTCGTGTGCGGTGGCTTTAGTGCATTGGGTAGCCAGTTTTAGGCACTGATAAGAAGTGCAGGGGAGGAAAGAATCAGATGGTTTTTAAGTTGGAGCGCATATGCGTGGTGTGTGTGGGAGAGGGAGGGGGGGAGTGAGTAACCTGTCCCTCAGGAACCACAGGCGGGGCAGCCCGGCGGAGGGGCTGCGGGCGGAGTGTGATGCAGAAGCGGCGAAGTGAGAGCGAGCGGGAGGGGAGCGAGCGGTGACTTCCAGAGAGGCAGCCGGCAGAAGTCACAGCCAGCATTTGCTCCTCTCTCCCTCTCTCTCTCTCTGATTTCAATTCAGCTCCTCCCCCGTGTGGTTGTGGCTTTGCCTTCCATCAAAAGCCTGATCAGCAACGCCAGTCTTGGGGGAAAAAAAAAAAAAAGAAAAAAAAAAAAAAGGAAAAGGAAGGGAAAAAAAAACCCAAACAAAGGAAAAAGTGCAAAAGAAGGAAAAGAAAACAAGGAGGGGTGGGGGGGAGGGAAACGAAGGGGGAAGAAAGCAATCTCCCGTCTCCTCGGGCTGCATCTAGTACAGCGGAGTCTGAAACTTTCTGGAGTTCTCGCTGTGTTTACCCCGCGGCGGGTAAATCGGCAGCACCCTGCTCTCGCTCCTGCTCTCTCGCTCCTGCTCTTTCTCCCTCGGACTTACCAGCAGTCAACAGCGATGGAAAAAGTTGGTGGCTGGTACCCAGCCCGGCACGTTGTTCTCCTGTACTGGACATGGCTTTTCCTCTTCACTTTTTGCTTTACCGGTGCAGAAATAACTTGCAGATCCTGCCATTCCCAGGTGAAGCCGCAGCAGCAACATCCGCAGCAGGGATTATTAATGCATTTGAGGACCGACAGAGGAGAAAAGGATCAGAGGAGGTTCCCCGGGGAGAAGGGAGGTGAGAGAGGGCAAAGGGCCGAGATGGAGGAGGAAGATGCTAGGCTGGAAGCGACCCTCACCTCTGCTCCCGCCGGGACGAAATTCAGCGCCTGGGAGACTCGGCGACTGACGGAGGAACCCCAGAAAGTGGCCAGGGAGAGCCTGCCCCGAGCCGCGGCGGCGGCTTCTGCCGAGGACCAATCTCTCCGGGGCCAGGGTCCCACCCCGGCGGGCGGTCGGCCGTGGTCGGGCCGGCGGCGGCGGCGGAGGGGCCGCAGCCCGCGGGGCGCCGCGGGGCCGGGCGGCGGCGCGGGGCGGGAGCCGGGGGACACCGGCGCCGCCCGCTTCGGGCTGGAGGAGCTGCGGCTGGGCAGCACCACTTTCGCCCTCGCCGGTGACTCGGCACACAACCAAGCCATGGTGCACTGGTCAGGGCACAACAGCAGCGTGAGTACTGCCGCCGCGGGGAGGCTGCGGGGTGCGGGGTTGTTTTTGTCCTTTTTCTCCCCTTTAATTTTTTTTTTCTCCCCTGCGTCCTAGTGTTTTCCTTTTTTTTTTTTTTTTTTTTTTTTTTTTTTTTTTTTTTTTTTTTTTTTTTTTTGTGGGGGGTGGGGTGGGATAGGAGGTTGGAAAATGCTGGATTTTTCTTCTTCGAGGGGGGATTTTGCGCCTCCGGGCGCCGGGGATTGGCTTCACTTAGCAGTGTGCAGTGGGGCAGAAGTGCTTCAAAAGGGCCATTCTTTTGGAGCAAAAAAACTTTCCGCCGCTCTCGCCCGCTGAGCACAGTCCCCTCCAACCCCCTTCTTCACCCTGGAGGCACTGAAGGATAAATCGCTGCCACAGCCTGCCGCGGGGAGGGGAGAGGTCGGACTTGGGGGAAGCCGCCCTTGAACCCTGCCTTCCTCTCAGGGTAACCCCCGCCGGGAGTCTCAGCTGTAAGCAAGGTCTGGGAAAGCCCCTCTGGCGCTCCTCCTCCTCCTCCCAGCCCTCGGGCCCCACGTCAGCCTAAGGACTCATCCCCATGCTCTGCTGATAGGGAGATGCTGTAGGGCTTCAGGAATTCATCTCCAAGGGGGTTCAGCTGCAAGGGATAAAGCTGCTTTTTGCCTCTTGCCACCAAGGTTAAAATGAATTCTAGTCTTTTTCCCCCTAGCGTGAACCTTTCTCAGGAGCAGCAGCAGAACGGCTCTGACAAGCCATGCAGGGTAATAGCTGATGGAGAAGTAGATGACTGGTTTCCAGGCTGGAACAATAGCCTTAGCATCAAAGTTACCAAGCTAACTTAAGCCCTGTATCCCTGCAGCCTCTGGAGCTGGAGGGTTGAGGCCTGAGTTCTGGGGAAGGCAGAGAGAGATGCCTGGCATGTTTCCAGCCTGCCTTTAACTCTGATTCTGGTCTAGCAGAAGTGGGGGGACTGTTCTGTCTGAATGCTCCAACTTCTGTCATTTTGGCTCTTAGAGACAACTAGCAGAATACTAATAAGAGAGAGAGAGGATGGCACTGCATGGTCGTTGCCCATACAGCTTCCCAGGAGAAAGGGGGACTCAGGGTCTTCTCCTCTAAGCTGCCTGCAGCCATAATGCCAGAAGGTTCCTGGCTGCTTGGCAGAAATTCTTGGCCTCCCTTTCAGCTTTTAGTACTAGGAGTCTGGTTTTGAAATAATGGTCTAATCATTCATTTCTTTTGGTGTTGATGGTGTAGAGGTATATCACAGCTACCTGATTTAGAATTAGAGCAGATGTCATGAGCAATCTCACTGTGGAGTTCAGCCCTAGTTAATTGGGACACAGTTTTATGGTCTCATCAGGAGCTTTATAATCAATTAATTGACAGAGGAATACTTGTCATCTCCATTCTGAAGGACTTTCCCCTTTCTTCACAACTTAGCTAGATTGTCTCTTACGTAGTCATGCAAACAGAAGCTGCCTTGTAGCACTGCAGGTCTGTTCGTACGAGCTGAATTGAGGCTGACACTGAAGTGACCCATTTGCTAAGAAAAAGCTGATATAAAAAGCCATCCAGCAGGCATCACTGTTCTTGCTCTGTTACTGTGGTTGTGTTTCATCTGTATGTTTATGAATACACATATATTGCTACTACAACTCTCTTTGTATATAATAGGTTAGGGGTGTGTGTATATATATATGTGTGTGTTTAGGTGTATGTATACATAGATACATGTTTCTGCCCACTGTGGCAATATGGACTATTAATGCCAGGGACTGGTTTACTTTCTGAATGCATCGGTGTACAAATGTTTGCAGGGTGCTGTGTGTCCTTCCCAAAGAGTGACAGGTTGCATTGCATACAGGGAGATTGTGATCCCACCTTGCTGCTGTGTTGCTCTGGCAGTGCTGTGCTATCTTGTGCTGTGATTGCACCCACTCCCCCCCCTGCCAACACTAAATAGTGCTGGGCCCCAGAGGGACTTTTGTTCATGACAGACTTGTCTGGCCTCAGTTGTAGCAATGTTGTGTTTTCAGTAGGTGGCCTGAAGTGGCACTGACCTAATGTCTTTGTGTGGAGGTTTTAGGCACTCATCTGTGAAGGATCTGGGAGTAGGAGGAGGTTGGGGTGAAATGCTTCCTTTAGGGTACAACATACGTAGTTCTGCTTGCACAAGGGTTGCAGAGGATCCCATGGTGCTGCTTGGGAGGGATGCTGTGTAACCCCAGTGCCCTGGCTGCACTCCAGCAGCAGTAGCTGTCAGCTTTCTGCCTGTATTTCCCTGCTGTGGCTGAGGGATGCAACACACCTCTTCACATTTTCATTCTTATGTGCTCTGTAAATGCTGCTGTGAAACTGCTTTTGCCTTTCACTCTGGCACAGGGGCATTATGAAGATGTTTGTAGTTTGCAGTATTGGTGTGAATAAGGAAAAAAACCCAAACAAACAAAGCTCAAAATATGTGAGATCCCTTTAGATGGCAAAGCTGAAAAATGAAAGTGCTGTCACCACCAAGTTGTTGAATTGCAACGTACTTGATTCTGCCAGCCTCAGTGTGGTTCCCTGTATCCTTGTTTTGGTAGTGGTTTTGATACAGTTGTGATGCTTCTGATGGAGAAAAAGGGACCTCTGAAATAACTCCTTATTTCTGTAGGGATTGTTCTCAGTGTTTACAGTTTCTTTCATGCTTGGCTGTGATTTCATGTTGGGAGTGTATACCATCTAACTGACAGCATTCTGCTCCGCAAAAGATGGACTTGCTCTATGCTCAGCCACAGGTATAAGAGGAATAAGAAAGAATAGTCCAAGTTGTTCAAGTATAACTCTACTAACATGAATTATCTTACATCAGGGATTATTTTGGCACATCAGTGGCTTTAGATGCTTCCTGGACAGCTTACCCTCCAGCACAATATCTGTATGAGGCATTTGGAGTGTGACTAGCTCACACCTGTAGGGACATACTTCACATGGGCATTAATCCCTCCTGTCTACCTTGGCTTTTTCACTGGTGCAGTCAGCAAGGGCTCCTCAGATGGGAGCATAAGGAGCCTGGATTGCGAGATGACTGGTGAGGGTGAAACAGGGAGTGTATTCAGTGTTGTATTAAGATACAGGTGGGCCTGAGGCTTCCTCTGACCTGTGGAAGTGAGGCCACACAAGACTCTCTTGCATCTCCACAGTCCTGAGCTGTTTGAGTCTGCAAAATAGGGAGGAGCAGCTGCAGCTAAATTGGGTGCTGGAAATGGTCTTTGGCTTGCATTAACTCTCACTGTCTGGGAATGATCCAGGGAGGTGCTAATTGGCCCATGTCAATACCCCTGTCTGGAACCATTTTGATAACACAATAGGAGTATAGTCTGTTGAGTGTGTGCATGGGTCCTGGTATTGCCTGCATTGATAGATCATGAGAGTCTGTCCACTGGATTCTGTAGAAATTGGAGTAGAATACCCCATGAGATCAAATCTTTCCCAAAACTCTGCTACACGACACACAAGAGATACCTCCTCGCTCTTGCACCACTGAGAAATTTCATCACTGATGTGGAAGTTGTCAGGTTTCCTAGCTTGCAGAGATACCAAACAGGCTTCCAGAGGTGGTGTTTCCAAACACTGTAGATTTGGAGTCCGCAAAGCTCTCTCAATGCTATCCTATAGACTGGGAGAAAACAGAGATTTGTGAGCGGAGCTAAAAGCCACACTTGGCTTTAATGGAAAGAAGCAAATCTCTAGGAGACATCCATTGTGAGCTTTTGGGATACAGATGGCTCTCAGAATTTACAAGAAACCAAGACTGCTGCTGTCCTAGGCTGGGTTAATGAGATCAGTGCCTTACATGTGAAAGTACTCTGGATAAAGAGGAAAAAATTTGTAGGAGGTAGAAGATAAGGGATTCTGAGCCAAAACCTTGATGCTGTAGCTTGTGCTGTAGTGCAGTGTTGTGAAGCAAAGCAGCATGAGTTTCACATTTGCTTAATATGGCATTTTACTGTTGACTGGCACTGTGCTCTCATGGGCTGGGCGTTGGTGTAAAGAGTTTGAGTGTGTAAAGAATTTGAGCGTGTGCCCTGTTGTATACCTGGGGTCTGTACTGTTAAACTGTACCGTTAAACAAATGGTTCAAACTTCTGTGGTTTGCATGGAAAGACAAAGCTGAGCTTCTCACAGGTCCTCCGCAAACCAACATGGATGGAGTCTGGACCAGATGCAAAACAACCATGCCATACAGGTTTTATATTCCATCCACAGTAGAAAATCAGAACACCTGATGGATCCAGTGCAGGATGAAGATCATCACTGCTGTTGTCAGGGGATGACATTAGAATAGGGGAGAAATTAGGCAAGATGAGACTGTACATTAGTACATTCTCTTCTGGAGAAGAGGAGGCTCAGGGGTGACCTCATTGCCCTCTACAGCTACCTGAAGGGTGGTTGTAGCCGGGAAGGGGTTGGGCTCTTCTCCCAGGCAACCAGCACCAGAACAAGTGGACACAGTCTCAAGCTGTGCCAGGGGAGGTTTAGACTCGAGGTGAGGAGAAAGTTCTTCACCGAGCGTTCGTCATTGGAACGGGCTGCCCATGGAGGTGGTGGGGTCCCCGTCCCTGGAGGCGTTCAAGAGGGGATTGGACGTGGCACTTGGTGCCATGGTCTAGTCATGGGGTCTGTGTTGATAGGTTGGACTCGATGATCCTCGAGGTCTCTTCCAACCTTAGTTATACTGTGATACTGTGATTACTCAAAAGGTTTTACTTGAGATCACTAACAAGACAAACTGGGAAGAGGTAAGGCCTCAGAGTAGCAACACACCTGTATATTTCCAGTGCACTGTGTTTCCTCCTGGACAAGGTAGTTGTGAATAATCTGCTGTTGGATTTTCAGCTGAGTGTCCAAACCGACTTTATAAATTAGGAACTTGAAGAACAGTGCAGGGCTGCAACAAGTACTGAATCCTACAGCTACAAGGTGATCAAACTGCATCTTACAAACAACCTTCCTATTGCCTTCTTCCTTTCTGGATAGCCCTATTCTTCTGATTCTTGGAAATGTTTGTCTCATTTCTGTTCTAACATTGCCATTGGGCAATTTAGAGAATTTTTTTGTTTTTCACTTTCATTTGTGCATGTGCCTTTTAATTAAAGTTACTTTCCCTCTCTGGCACTTAACGCCCCCTGGAATTATTTTCCAGACAGTGATCATATTCTCTTTCAGCCTCTGGTTTGCTAAATCAAGCAAGCACTGTTCTTCCTGTACCTGCTTGTAAGACAGATTGTGGAAAGTGAACTGTGAATTTCTAGGAGTCAGGTTCCCAAGAGCTTGAATTTGCATCAGATTTTTGCTTTTGATGACCACAATTCCATGCAGATGATAATGAATGTATTCCCTTTTACAGTAGAGGCAAGTCAGAAAGTATCTTAAATTTCCAGTGTTCCGTTCAGGCCAGAAGGGAGGATCGCAATCAAAATGTAGCTTTTCACAACTTCTTCCTCAGAGACTTTGTTGCTCAGATGCTGTGTTCATGCAGCAGGCTCTAGTTGGTACCCTCTGTCCTTCCCTTGCTGCCAGAGCTGTGGCTCCAATGATTTGGCATCCAGGCATGGATGAGGAATCTGCCAACATAATGCCAGTCACTCATGGGATCATGCTGTATGACACTGTGATAACCCATTGCTCCCTTCCTCCTATGGCACTTGCATTATTATAAAGAAGGAGTTTTAAGGAAATGAATATGGATGTGGAGCCTGCAGCCAGATGCACAGTGAGGCCCAGGGTGAGGAATGACCCCACTGTCAGCCGCTTTGCATTTAGATTGGTTCCTAGGGTGCATGAAACAGGTCCCAAAAGAGATTCATCTGAGGAGGATGCCTGCATGAAAATATTTCAGTGAGACACACTGTGTATTGCTTACATATTACAACAATATATAACAGTATTAATAGTATAATGCACCAGATGCTGAGACTGTTAGAGGCTAATCTCTTGCTAGAGTTTATGAGGATGTATTTAGGAAGGGCTGCAGAAAAAGTGAGGAAACAAAAAATGGGGACTAACCCCCCCAAAAAAACAGAAATCAATTCAAATGAGAGGATTTCTAGAAGTTCCCCACTTCGATTTTTTCCCCCAAACTCTATTTACTACTGTATAGATCATAAAATATTTCACCTCTTTACTAGATATGAAATCTCCTTTGAAAACAGACCTGCAGTGAGGGGAAACACCCCACAATTTTCTGTGACTTGGGGTAGGGGAGGTTACTTCTTTAAGCAGAAGATTTTAAGGTTTTTCTTTTTCCTCCCCCCCCCCCCCCCATGTGTGGTTGTGTTTGATTTGGCAAAAATGAGTCAACAGTCATAGTATTTCTTTCTTCTGAGTGGCAGTCCATCTCTAGATACATTTCTTGACTGGATAAAATGTAGATTTTTCACATACAGAATACAAAATAGGATACGTGGGACATTGTTAATAAGAATAGGCACAAACTGAGATGAAGCAGTGGGTGAAAGAGAATCTGTGAGGACTAGAAGAAAGGCTTGTTGCTGCATGAATCTGGTCTCTATACAAGAGTTTGGGATATAGTGAGGAGCTTCTGCACGGACTGACAGGTGGGATATGCAAATCCCATCATGAAGGGAGATTAAGGAGAATAATGGAAGAGCTCTGACAGTTGCAACTGGCATTCATGCAATATTGAGAGGCTATAAACTGCATAAAGCAATAGGGCTATAGTTTTCAGTCTACTTAATACTGTACTTTAACATAGAAAAGGGTTTTCTTCCTTTCCTCCTGACTTCAAGTAAGACCTTGACTTGGCAGTCATAATGAGGTCTGTCCGGACGTCAGAAGTCCTCGATTCATTCTGGGAAGGTTAGAGGCGATTCATAGAATCATTCTGGTTGGGAAAGACCTTACAAGATCATTGAGTCTGACCATGACCTAACTCTACCAAGTCTGGTGCTAAGCCATGTCCCTTAGCACCACATCTCTGCATCTTTTAAACACCTCCAGGGATGGATGATTCGACCACCTCCCTGGTGAGCTTTATTCCAGTAATTGATAACTCTTTCAGTGAAGAATTTTCTTCCAATGTTCAATATAAATCTCTCCTGGTGCAACTTGTGGCCATTTACTCTTGTCCCATTACATGTTACTAGAGAGAAGAGACCAACACCTACTTCACTCTAACCTTCTTTCAGGAAGGTATAGAGAGTGAGAAAGTTTCCCCTCAGCCTCCTCTTCTCCAGACTAAACAACTCCATCTCCTTCAGCTGCTCCTGCTAAGATTTGTTTTCCATACTCTTTACCAGCTTTGTTACCATTCTCTGGACTTGCTCTAGCACCTCAATGTCTTATGGTGTGGGCCCCAAAACTACAGTACAGAACCACAGAATCAGCCAGATTGGAAGACACCTCCAAGATCAAGTCCAACTCATCACCCAACCCTAACTAATCAACTAGACCATGGCACTGAGTGCCTCATCCAGTCCTTTCTTAAACACTCACCAGTCCTGACTACAGGGGGACAGTCACTACCCTGGTCACGCTTGTCACACTGTTCCTGTCATAGGCCAGGATGCTGTTGACCTTCCTGTCCACCTGGGCATGCTGCTGGCTCATATTCAGATGGCTGTTGATCAGCACCCCCAGATCTTTCTCTTCCAGGCAGCTTTTCCAGCCACTCCATCCCAAGAGTGGAGTGGCATCGCATGGGGTTGTTGTGTGGAAGTGCAGGACCTGGCCCTTGGCCTCATTGAATCTCATACAAATGGCCTCAGCCTGTTGATCCATCCTGTCCAGATCCCATATTGGCCTGTCTTCCATTCTAATCCATGGCTTTCTATGTGAAGGACTGCAAGATTATCATTGGCTTTGGACAATCTTGTGTCCTCTGGACCATACTGAATACAATTGACACATTGTGCAGAGCTCCAGCAAGGTGAGGGAAACTGCCCCATAAAAGACCTCTTCTTCTTGTAGCTTCACCAGGGCTTGTTCACAGTTGTTTCCTGTTGATCCCAAGGCTTCTGAGAAATAGCCCCAAGCATTGTTTTCGTTGGTTGTTTCAGTGTCCCACATTGAGACATGTAGGGAGGCTCTGAGGAGACCTTACTCTTCTCTACAACTACCTGAAGGGAGATTGTAGCCATGTGGGGATTGGTCTCTTCTCCCAGGCAACCAGCACCAGAAGTAGAGTCTCAAGATGCACCAGGGGAGGTTTAGGCTGGATGTTAGGAAGAAGTTCTTCCCAGAAAGAGTGATTGACCATTGGAATGGGCTGCCCAGGGAGGTGATGGAGTCACCATCACTGGAGGTATTTAAGAGGGGACTGGATGAGGTACTTGGTACCATGGTTTAGTTGATTAGATAGTGTTGGGTGATAGGTTGGACTTGATGATCTCTCAGGTCTTTTCTGGTCTATTCTATTCTATTCTGTTCTGTTCTGTTCTGTTCTATTCTGTTCTATTCTGCCTCTAACTGCTGCTTTGCAGGCCTGTGTGTCCTGCATCCTACCAGATGCCCCAGCCTGGGAATGGTCAAGCATCTTAAACTATATTTGCCTATGTTTGGGCAACTTCTAGTATCATAAGAGTTGTATGTGCTGGATGCTGTTCATCCAGATCTGAAGCTACATTCAGGTTTTCATTTTATAGAAGGAGAAAAAAGATCAGACTGACACAAGGCACGTCTTTTCTCTCATTTTTCTTTATCTGGCCAGCAAACCAAGAAATCAATGAGTCCCACAGCTCTAATTGACATTTCTACATTAAATGAAAATGGGCCTTGATTCCAATTCAAATGGCAGCACTGGGTGATAGACTAATTATTTTGGAATTTTAAACTCATATAGAAGTTGATGCAGTAAAATGATTTTTGTGCCACTCTCAATCTTTTTTTCTGTCTCTTAAATCAAACAACAGTTAACATGAGAGCCCTTAATCCCTAATTCTCAGTGCTGGTAACACAGTAACACCTTTACTTGGTACCGCACTTTCTCTGCTTTGGGAATATAAAAGGCAAATCCTTTGAGAAGGAACAGGGTATTTTAGGATCTGTCCTAAAATGTCCTTTCTTTTAGAGGGTCTCCAGGAGCTTAATTTAACCTCACATCATGTCCCTAAATACAGGAGTTAGGCTCTTCCATGATAACATACCAGGACTCAAAGCTGCCTCTGAACTTCTCCCCCATGTTCTGCCCAGCTAGAGACACACCTTGGGGCAGGCTGTGCGGAGGTGTCCCTGACATGGGGTGAGTGACTTGGTGATCTCTGAGGTCTTTCCCAACCTGGTTGATTCTGTGAATGGCAGGGTGAAAGCTGAGGAAAGAGATGAAGATATAGGCAGTGTAGTGGAAGCATGTAGGAAGTTGGACCTGTATCTACTGCTAAGAAAGGATGTCAGTGCCTCCACCATAAGCAACCCGTGCTGGGGCACAGCCTCTAGTACTCTCCTTATGCTGCGGTTAGGGGCGGAAGCGCCTCTGCAGTTGAAATGAGTCACAGGCCTTGTGATTTCTCTTTTCCTGGGGGAAAAACTGAGATAACCCAGATGAGAGAAAGCCCACCTCAAAAGAGTGGCTCAGGTGGAATGATACTCTTGGGCAGTCTGGGCTGGCAAAAATACTGCAGCACATTTAGTACATAGATACGGCTGCTGTTTAGAGAGGGTGTCTGACATTCATTCATCAAGACAGCTTTCAAACTGCCACCAGTATGTCCCTCATGCCCTATATATATTGCATCTTGCTCTCTCTTGGAACCTAAAAGCCCTTTTGCAGAGCCTTCCATGCTTTGCACAGGTATGTTAAACCATGAGATGAAAGAGAGGAGATGGAAGAGGATTATATGCAGTTGGCATTTCAAAGCAAACATGTTCCCAAGGCATGGCAGGGTGTGGTTTTATTTTTCAGGTGAAGGGTGTTCAGCTACACGTGGGATAGTCTTGATTCATTACAACACCAGGTCCAGCTTCAGTGTCAGTGCTTACATCCTGTTTGTCTTAGGTTTTATATCACTTTTGCTGGTGATTATTTCAGGGCAGCAGTGCCATGAGTTCTTGCAGATCATTTTCCTGCAGGTTTTCAGGAGGGAGTTAAAGGCTCTTCAGAAAATCTCAGGCTATTTAGGTAACCCAAAAGAGACATCCCATGTCTTTCTCCAAATGTTTCTGTTCTTTCATTCTCACCTCCCCCACTACATTTAAGGTTGAGAAAATAATTAAATGAAAATATTTTATGTAACAAATCTAGGCTTGATTTTTCTCTTCACAAATTATCCCTGCTCAGCGTGTGATTTTCTCAGGTTCACCTTTTGTTGTTTTTTTAATGTGGGGGTGAAGTAACCATGAAGCTTCTGAATCAGAAATCAGTGGGACATTCCTCATTAATGTGGGAACAGACCTCATTTAATCATTTGGAATAGACATTGTATGGAATTTTATTATTTATTATTATTATTTTTAATCCAAGTTCTATTTTCAGTAGATGAAAGAGGTCATATGCTCTCTTTCTGTCTGTGTGACTGGGTCAGTATAAACCTTTAGTTACAGCTTTATGTTCCCTGCTTCAGCCAAGAATGCTGCCAGTACCTTTCAGTGAATATTCTGTGAAAACAGACCCAGCAGTGAATTCCACTGACTGTTTGAGGACCTTATTTTTTGTGAAGGATTTACCTATGTGTAAGTGTGAATTTTATTTATTTAATTTTTTTTTGGCATAAAGGAGGAGGAGAGGCTGAGGGAGCTGGGGTTGCTTAGCCTGGAGAAGAGGAGGCTCACAGGAGACCTTCTTGCTGTCTACAACTACCTGAAGGGAGGTTGTAGCCAGGTGGGGGCTGGTCTCTTCTCCCAGGCAACCAGCACCAGAACAAGAGGACACAGTCTCAGGCTGCATCAGGGAAGGTTTAGGCTGGATGTTAGGAAGAAGTTCTTCCCAAAAAGAGAGATTAGCCATTGGAATGGGCTGCCCAGGGAGGTGGTGGAGTCACCACCACTGGAGGTGTTTAAAAAGAGACTGGATGGGGTGCCTGGTGCCATGTTTTAGTTAATTAGATAGTGTTGGACTTGATGATCTCAAAGGTCTTTCCCAACTGGTTAATTATCCCCCTCCCTTTCCCTTTCCCAGTATCACAATATAACTTAGGTTGGAAAGGACCTCAAGGATCATCGAGTCCAACCTATCAACACAGACCCCATGACTAGACCATGGCACCAAGTGCCACGTCCAATCTCCTCTTGAACACCTCCAGGGATGGTGACTCTACCACCTCCCTGGGCAGCACATTCCAATGACGACCGACTCGCTCGGTGAAGAACTTCCTCCTCACCTCGAGTCTAAACCTCCCCTGGCGCAGCTTGAGACTGTGTCCTCTTGTTCTGGTGCTGGTTGCCTGGGAGAAGAGACCAACCCCTTCCTGGCCACAGCCACCCATCAGGTAGTTGTCGAGGGCAATGAGGTCACCCCTGAGCCTCCTCTTCTCCTTTCCCTTTCCCTTTCCCTTCAAATCAATCTCTATATGCTGAAGAATATGCTATTTAATATTAATTTGCTCTCCATTGAGTTTCACTTTAGGCTTCCAAGAAATAAATGCATTTCTGTAGACAACAGATAAAAGCCGTAAATTAATCATTATTGGAAACAAAATCAAGTTTTGGTAATGGTTATCTGAAAATCAAAGTTAATTTGATTGCATGAAACAATAGATTCTTTAAACAGAAAAGGGTAAACAGGAAAATAAGAGACACACCAGCAAAACTGCAGATGCATTAAATTTAATACCAACATGCATAGGACTGTGGTGAAATGTCACTAGTTAGATAAGTTTTGAAGATAAATATTCCCTGAGGTGATATTGGGGCTGAGCATCACACCACAGGAAAGGACTGCACTACTACATTTATGTGTGTATTTCCACACTCTCTTCAATACAGTAATGGGGATAGAGCCTGGGCTGAAGATCCAAAGAATATGGATCTCGTCTATATCGATCTGGACTTAGCCTGGAACCAGTGACCTTCTACAGAAGAACCACTAAAGTTTTGTGCTTGTGAGGCAAAGATGCTCAGATGCAGATCTGCATCTGTTTGTTTAAATGACAAATGACTAATTGTGTTTGTCTTCCAGAAAGCAAAATGAAACAAAACACACCAAAATATTCTCCAGCTTGTCTTCTGGATGAAAAACTACAAGCTCAGTGTTGCCTTCCATTTTATTCACAACTTTTGTAAGTTGGTACATGGTCTTCCTTTTTTTCCAGATGCTCCTCATCTGCTCCTAAACAATTCATTTTAAAGTCATTAAAGAAATAAATGTAGTTGAGTTCAGCTGGCTCTAACCATAGGCTGTGCCCATGGTTGTGAGCCAGGCAGAAAGTCAGGACCCTGCCATCCCACTTATGATAGAGGAAGCTGGACCATGGATACCTATGAACGCAGGAGTAAGGAACCCAGGTCTGCATTACTGTGCCTTGAGCCAGGGTTCTACCAGCTTTTGTCCTTTCACCAAAATGCTTGGTTCTGCAGTCACTGAACTTTCTGTTATCTTCATCATGCTGCAGACTGAGATCCCATCAGATAGACTCAGGAGCTCCTGTGCCTCCTTCTCCCATGGGAACGTGAGTTGTTCCTCTCTGCAAATCCTGGTGTGCTTCATCCTCCTACTCCTCCTTCTTCTCACCAGCCACCCACAGCCCTGTCTGTTGATGCTGTTGCTTGGCGACCACACTGTGATGGACAGCACGGAGGAAAGCGATGATTAAACAACCTGAACTGGCTTCTCTGAAAGCAGCGATCGTTATTGTAATGTGATGAGCAGTGGCAGATGAGATAGCAACATATTTGATGTGTGACTCCTAAAAAAAAGCCCAGTGAAACCCAACAAACAGAGGACGGTGCTGCACACATCTGTGTGTAAGTGTGTGAGTGCCTTCCCCTGATGCAGAAGGGCTGGGAAAGCCAAGTGTTTCTTCATTAATGAAGGGTGAACATAACCCTAATAATTGTCATGATGAGCAGGCCAGCCCACGAGCAGCTTGCATTGACACTGTCAAACATCTCACCTACTCTGACAGGCTGAGGCAGCAGTTAAATGAGATGCTGGAGGTGCTAGCAAAGGGTGGCTGCACAAACCAGCAGCTCCTCACTGGCTGCCAGCAGGAGTACCTTTTACACAGAGAGGAGCATGCTAAAGCTTCATTGTGAAGGTGGTGGTTCCAATGGGCCCACCTGCTGTTTCTCCTCCTGCCTTGCAGGTGAACAAGAGCAGCATAGGCACAGGGAGACAGAGCAGACTCAGCCCTGACAGAGAGTGCATCTGGCTGTGTGACCACAGTGCCTAGATTAAGGGATTATACATCACATCTTCTAGCATCAGCTGGAACTCAGAGAATGAAAGCTGTTTTTTGGGTGTTTGTTTGTTTGGTTTTGAGTGCTTGGAATCAGCCAGAACTCAATTTGGGCTTTTTGGATTTAGTCATTCAAAGTTTTCTTAGAACACAGGCTCCTATATTGTCTTCCCTCTCACTGTCAATAACTGTTGAGAAACTTTTTTAGTAAGCACAGGTTTCTCTTTTTCATCAGCTTCTTTTGACTTCAATCCCTGTAGTGCAGCTCAGAATTAGGCCAGGAAATGGGTGTGCAACAGGCTATTCAGATAGCTGAGGAGCTGTTGTAGAGAAATACAGCTGAGCTCTGACAAAATGCAGCATCCCCATGCTACAGAGATGTGGGCTACTTATGCCACCTTTTGTCTGAAGACTTAAAATAGTAGGTTAACATCTTTTCCATTTTTTTTTTTTCTTCTTGGTCTGAAGTGTAACAGGTTCTTGGGGATTTAGGTGCTGTCATTGTCCAGGACTCGTTACAATGTTAAAGCTTGTCTTTGTGGTTTTCCCATTCGCACAATCATAGAGTCATAGAATCATAGAATCAATAAGGTTGGTAAAGACCTCAGAGATCATCAAGTCCAACCTATCCCCCAACACCTCATGACTACTAAATCATGGCTTCAAGTGCCACGTCCAATCCCTTTTTGAACACCTCTAGGGATGGTGACTCCACCACCTCCCTGGGCAGCACATTCCAATGGCAAATAACTTTCTGTGAAGAACTTTCTCCTCACCTCAAGCCTAAACTTCCCCTGGCACAGCTTGAGACTGTGTCCTCTTGTTGTGTTGCTGATTGCCTGGGAGAAGAGACCAACCCCCACCTGTCTACAACCTCCCTTCAGGTAATTGTAGAGAGCAATAAGGTCTCCTCTGAATTATTTTTTTTAAATTTTTTTTTTTCCAACAGCAAAGAATCCAAACATAGAGATACAAACTATTCCAATGCAGCAAATAGCATATTCCTACCAATGGTCTGTCTTATTTGTGCATGGATTCGGAGGAAGGAAATGCATGTTCCTGGTGCTCCTGACTTCCTTCTCAATCTCCCCTTTTAGTTCTGTCACAAATTAGAATTGATTTCTGCTGTTCTCATGTCATGTTTCGGTGCTGATCTGTTTCAGCTCTCCTCAGAGAAATAGCCCTGTCTTGGAAGGTTTGTTACATCTTTATTTTCACCACAAAGATCAGTGAGGGTAGGATATAGCTTCAGTGAATGCGAATGTCACCTCTCTCTTAAAGCAGATTTAGCCAAAGATGTTTTGATGCTTCTTTGAACTGTTAAAGTGATACCAAGTAGAGTAAGTAGTTCCAGGAAATGTTTTTTGCTTTGGATTATCTACCTATGCTTTGATGGTTGTTCATGTCCTTTTAAAATCCCTGTCAATGTCTGTGATTTTCCTCAGTTGAATTCAGATTCTTAGGCTTATCAGTGAGATATCTGAGAGTTGGCCTTAAAGCAAAACAAGCCCCAAACTACTTTACAAAGATCTTCTAAAAAGAGTTAAGAAATCACTGGTGTTCCTGCCAGACTGGAAGAGAAAGAAGCACACACATACAAAAAGAAGAAAACTTAATAGCCTGCTTTGATCTATCCTTTCCATCTCGTCATTGCATCTGGCACCATCTCAGAATGTAGTGTCTGAGGAGGAATGCGGGGTCTGTGTCTGCGCTCCTGTTCCACTCATGTAAATCAGGATTTACCTAGGTGAAGCCAAGAACTGCTTTCTGACAAGCATGAAGGAGGATCTCTATTCCTTTCTAAGACTGATGTATTGCAAGACCAAGTAGAAAGAGTAATTTCTGGGAAATCTTGTGCTTGACAAAGTGAACTTTGGTGAGAAACAAACTTTTTTGATCACTCAGGGCAAAAGAGATACCTTGAACAATTTTATGAGGAGCAGAGAATATAGTACAAAGGAATCAACATCTCATTATGAAATGTTACTCAGGAAACTTGTACTTAATCCTCTGTATAGGAAGCCTTTTGTTTAAATAAGGACATACTGTGTTATTAAACAGATGGAGAACTTTGCTTGAGAGAGTTCAGAGAAGAGGAAAGATGTCTGTAACTTGGTGTTCCTGCTTAAATAAGTTGAATCATGTGATTGGCGCCTGAACTTGGAAGATACGATACGGATTAAACTTTAACCCATTAGTAAATTTGGCCTTCTAACAAACTACTCAGATGATCCAGAAATTTGTTATGCAGCAGCAGCTGCTAGAAGATGGAAATACTTAATTGCAGAATTACAAGGTATAATGAAGTCAGGGAAATGAATGCAGTATCTCAATGAGGACAAAAGAAGATGGATGACATGCAGTTTCTAAATATTCACCTTCTGTGTGGAGTTTTTACAAAGGACAGATGACATCAGTAAATTGAGCACACCAGTGAGACCCATAAATCATTAAACATGGTTTTTAGAGCCTCTTGGGGAAAGAAATTTGTCAGAAGAATGTTGCATTAGAAAATATAGTTTAGTCAAAATCAGAAAACCTCTTGGGGGTGTATAATTTTCAGTGACTTCTGCTATGCTTAAATATCCACCAATATTGCTTTCTGATTGTGTCAAAAGCTGTAGAGAGAAATATTTCTAGTTGACTTTTGGTTTGGCACCAAGATTATGACACGATTTTAGTGCCCTATCGTGGACACATCTTTTATACCGAATGTGTAAGAATATGTGGAGAATGGGACACTACGTAATACTTCACCTTGTTCTCAGGAAGTGTAAAAGTTTATTGCTTCTCTGTCCTCTTCCACCTTCCCTTTTGGGAATGGCCCTATGAAGAAGCTGTGTTCTTTGTCCCTCCTGGAGAGATTTTGTTTCCAGCTCTTCTCTCTTTGTTGTATCTTAGTCACATGGTGGATGTCATGGAAATATTTCGCTGAGGTGTGGTGGTTTGAGCCTTAGCAGGGATTTAAGAGCTCAGATGGGGGCAAGGTTGAGAATCCCTCCCCTGCTCCCCCCCTCCTCTTTCCCAATAGAGAGGTAAAGAAAGAGAAGGAGCAAATCCACCAACAAATAATTTGGAGTTGGCTTGGAAGTAGAGAGGTAAAGAATTTTCTTTTATATATATAAAAATATATATAAAAATAACAATAACAGGAAGGGTTCACAAGGGTAAGGAACAAGGATGGATGGGGGAAAAAAATGAATACTAAACCAGTCCTTTGCAGAGGCATGGATGTAGCAGGGAGAGGGCCAGGCCTGACCATGTGGCAGAGACGCAGGAAGCCGGCAGTGTCAGTCCTCTCGTCCAGGCAAAGGCTCCTCCTTTTTATAGGTTTGCTGGGCAGGGAGGGGGATTGGAACAGACTAACTCATTTCCCCAGGGGGAAAACCCCCTGCAGGGAGGACAGTGCTCTCACAAGCCCTCCCTGCCCTGCTTCCAGAATGGGCGTAACCCATCACATGAGGATAACAAGTACTTTGGGCTGTGAGGCCACTGCAGGGAAGCAAGTGGGTGAGTAGTCTCAAAGTGTTTTCCTTTCTGAGCCAGTACTTGCTTTCTATAAAATGCTGCTGTAAAGTTAAGGTGAAGGTAACCTGAGTATCAAATATTTCTTTTCTGTTCCTGAAACAGTCTCAGCTGTACTAAGGATGTGGAAAGTCAGAAGTGTAACAGGTCAGCCACTTCTTAACTAGCCAGAAACATGAGGAGGGAAGAGATTGCAGAGGGAACATTTGAAAACCCAGATAGCTATTTTTCACTGTTCTGACCCCTTTCACTGCTGAGCAGATTGACAGTTGAGATCCTAAGGTATGTGATTGCCACCCAAGCAGGAGCCTCCTGAAAGTGTTGATAGCTGGTGGTGTTCTAGGGCAGAACAAAGAGATGTCGTTCCCCTGATAATTGCAAATCCTATACAGTGTTCCTTTTACAGCACTGAAAATGCTTTAAAGATAAATATTTGATTTATTTGATTCCTGGCTCAAAGAACTGGCAGTCACAGTTAGCCATGATCTGGGAGACAGATATAGCCACTCTACTGCAGAAACAGTTACAAGGAGTGCTCTGGTTTGCTTTATGTAGGAGTCTGATATCTTGATTGCAGTGGTCTCTTCCTTAGGCAGGAGGTAGTCTAGATAATTGGTTCTTCCTGAAATATATGAACAGCCAGCAAGAAGCAGCAGAAACACGAAGTTTACAAATGCATCAATTATGTGAGTGCTCAATTCAGCCTAGTAACATTTTTTTTTGTGATTTAGATAATTAGCTTTTAGAAGGAAAACAATAATAATAAAGAAGATACAAACATGAACCAGCCAGCAAGTCATGTCGGATGCATCTGCTTTAATTGTATCTCAGTGTTTAGAGTCAGAGCCATAATATGTGAACAAGACCCTCTTAAGGGATGTAGGTAACAACACAAATTGGTGTGGAGACATTTTGCCAGAGAGATGTATTTTGTTTACCTTCTTGAATTTGGCAGGGAATAGCCTTGCTATTTGTAGAGGTACAGGTTCTTAGAGCTGGAGGGTAGCTGTCTGGGCTCAGAAACTGGTGAAATAATTAGGGACTACAAAAGCCTGTAGCCTAGCAGCTTATGTTTTTAGAAGGGTAATGTAAGCAAAACCAGAGACCTTTATACTCTCCTGTATCTTTGTGAAAAAGCTAATATGGACAGGGGATTGCCCTGATCTCAGTGGGGAATTCTGGTGGTACATTTTTGCCTTTTGAGCATGCACCCTTGGAAACAAGCTCTCCTGAGGCTGGTGATGCAGTTGCTGCAGAATTCTTGCAACCTAGTTTGAGCTTGAGGCTTAGACCTGAGGTGCAGTAGGCTGTCACTGTTGAGCAGAGGTGGGGGCATTGTCATGCACATTCTTGGCTTGCAGCAGGTTACTTGAAATGTACCTATGTTTACCACAGCTCTTGTTAAGAGACATTTAAACTGAGCTTTATTTCAAGATGAGGAGTTCTCTTGTGGACAGTTACCACAGGTGGGCTAATGTGATGACTTTTTGTTGTATTGGTGTGAGATACTTCATTGGGATCTGCAGATTTTTCCAGGTCCCCCCACCAATTTATTCCACCACCTTTAACTTGTGAAAGTGAAGCACAGCTTGGCTTGCTTCTCTTGAAGAACTGTCAAAGCCCACGTTAACCCACAAGTGTCTTCTTTCTAGCCAGCATTTTGGCAGGAGTCTTTGCCTTCATACTGCATAGGCCCTTTGCACTGCTGTTCATAGTTGTTCTTAGAGGATTTCCAAATAAGTACCTTGACATTTAGAAAAATGAGAGTAAGCAAGTCTAATATATTTGATTGTCTCTTTGTTGGAATAAAGGGACTCTTTTTAATAGAGGTCTGGGATGGTATCTTGTGCTGCATGTCTGTTAAGGTGCCAGGCTTTCATTGTCAGGTTCTTCAGGTTAGGAACTGATTGAGTCATTCTAGACAGGACTTGGCTGTTGCCCTGCCTTTTAATCCAACCCAGCATACTCCTAACTTTATTTTAATTAAAAAAAAAATTAAAAAATCACTACTTTAAGGTGACTTTAAGGAATGTGTCCAGAGAAGGGCCATGATGGTGATCAGAGGGCTGGAGCACCTCTCCTATGAGGACAGACTCAGGGAGTTGGGGCTATTCAGTCTGGAGAAGAGAAGGGTCTGCGGAGACCTTATTGTGACCTTCCAGTATCTGAAAGGAGCCTACAAGAAAGCTGGGGAGGGACTTTCTAGGGTGTCAGGTAATGATAGGACTAGGGGGAATGGAAAAAAATTAGAAACGGGTAGATTAAGATTGGATGTTAGGAAGAAGTTCTTCAGCATGAGGGTGGTGAGACACTGGAACAGGTTCCCCAAGGAGGTGGTAGAAGCCCCATCCCTGGAGGTTTTTAAGTCCAGGCTAGATGTGGCTCTGAGCAACCTGATCTAGTGTGAGGTGTTCCTGCCCATGGCAGCGGGGTTGGAACTAGATGAACATTGAGGTCCCTTCCAACCCTAACAATTCTATGAATCTCTGATTCTAAGGTGTGCGAGAGAAGTGCTTATTTTCAGATGAATCCTGTTATCAGAAATTAAATGCTCCAGCAATCTCATGCATTATGAAAGGGGAGACATCACAGGAACCATGTTGAAATCTTGACAAGACTTCCAGCAGATGGTATCCATCGTCACTGAATAATGTTTCCTCTAGTGTGTGCGTAAGCAGGATGCAGGTCTGTCCATATAGCCACAGCTAGCTGCAACCTACCATTGACACCACTGCTGTTCCATTACACAGAAGGTAAGTTGTAGCCAGGATGAAATATTTTGCTAATTAAAAAACATTAAATGATCTTCATCTACCTTCTTCCCAATGGACAATGCAATTGAATTATCATTAGCGCTTGCACAGAATCTTTGATAACAATTAAGCCATTTGTATTAAATTTAGCCTTGGTTTTCCTAATCCACCAAGTCCCATTGTTGTGTTCATTTCACTTTGAAGCAATAGCAAGCTTCCCTGTTCTGCTATTTACCTTTTATTTAATCCCCAACACACACCTCCTAAAATTCTTGTTAAATTTGTTTCTGAACAAAAGGACTAAAATCAGCATCTCTTTTAAATGAAAGACATGAAGCAGTTATGGTTCCATTCATTTGCTTGTATCTATTTGCTGTATCTAGAGAGCTATTGTTTCGTATGCAATACTGGAAAATAATAATACTAGTAAAAAAAATAATAATTTTCCCAGGGTTTGCTGTCAATAGCAACAATCTAAAGAGAATTCAAGCCTAGAAAATGAGTGATGGTATTTCAATTCTGAATTTTAATGTTTCCTGGATCAAAATGAGGCTGAAAATGGGAACTAGAGTGATCTGATCAGTCTCTGGTGCCAGCTTCTTGTGTGGTGTGGATAGGATCATTCAAGTCCACCCTGGAAGCTTTTATTGGGATGTGCCAGCTGCTCAATGATGTGTGACTTATAGTGCTGCCCTAAAGGAGGGGTAACTTATATAACAAATCTGCCTCCTCATGATCCTCCTATCTTTCTTCTCTTTCCCCAGGAAATTCTTTCCTCACCTGGTGTGGTGGTGAGAGAAAGTTCAGTTCTCCCTCCCCCACAAAGAAAGAAACCACAGCTAACTCAGCTGGAGAAGCAAAGGGTGTGAGCTGTGTTTACAAGCAGGATGAAATGCAAATCTCTATATATACACAATATACAGTATTTACGATATATACAGAAATACACAGCAAAGAAAGTAATACAGAGCAAAACTCTGGGAAGAGGAGGGTTCCCCCCCCCCCCCCATACCCCCTCTCTCCCTCCACCTCCCCTTTTTCCAAAAAGGGTTAGAGAGAGAGAAAAGGTAATTATTAAGGAGGAAATTCTTGTTAGGCTCCAAAGCACATGCAAGGATTAGTTTCTTTTCTTATCTGTTATCTCTCAAGGTTAGCAAGAGACAGAACAGACTGTAACTGAGTGAGACTCAAACTGAACTAAAACTTAAAGTTGCATTTTACCTATCTACCAATGAAATTCGTTTAGACCTATCTTTGTTTTCAAAATATTCAGCCAGAGTGTTCCAGCACTGTCCCTTTCTTAAAGGCACAGCCTAAAATGGTCGCACCTGGGGACAAGCAGCAGCTGAAGTTTTATCTGTCTTGAGCAGGGCTTCAAGAACTTAGAGAGAAGGTTGAGTGAACTCATTGTGTGCTAAAGGGTTTATAAAGCTGCTGGAGCCTGTGACTCTGGGGACTGTGTGGATGATGCTGAGTGTACAGTAGGATGTTCCTTCTAGATATCACGGGTTTGACTGGCTTCTGAGAACTGATCTCCTTCAAAAAAGAAATTTTAATGTCTTGTTGGCATCCAATTTGAGTCAGATCAAGATCAGCACTGGTGATGCACTTGGCATTGTAGGAGTTGTGCTTGTCTAGGCTAATGGGTTGGCCTCACTCTTGGCTTTTCTTTTTTTCTTTTCTTTTCAATCTGGATGAATAAAAATCTGCACAATCCCAGGTTCAGCAAAATGCCTGGTTGTTTAAAACCTACTGCCTCTGTGCTAGTGTCCTCTGAAAACAGAACAGAAGTTCTGGGCAGGTGGGATTAATTTTCTTTATCAATTCAGAGCAGATTAATTTTTATGCTGGCTAAAATTGCATCTGTTTTTTGTTGGTAAATGACCCATAAGAGACATTGTCAGAAGGGAGCCTTCTGTGTTGACTGTGGTTAATACTGGATGGGGTGCTTGGTGCCATGGTTTAGTTGATTAGATAGTGTTGGATGATAGGTTAGAATCGATGATCTCAAAGGTCTTTTCCAACCTGGTCTGGTCCATTCCATTCCATTCCATTCCATTCCATTCCATTCCATTCCATTCCATTCCATTCCATTCCATTCCATTCCATTCCATAGCTGTGTCCTCTGTGGATCAGAGCTTAGACTCAAGCATGTGAGAACTAGCAATATACACTGTACATTAGCTTGATTCCTGTTTATTTGCAGCTCAAGTATTCTTCTCTTCCTCCATGCTATTTCCAGACCACCTTTGAGTCCTTTTGAGCAAGGGATTTGCATCTCATTTCATTCCCAGGGACATGTGTATTTTGGAGAGCTGTCTCATAGCAGAATGGAGATAGGACAGTTCATGTGCTTATGGATCTAAGATGAGGCTTGGGAAGTCTCAGTTTGGTTATCTGCTCTGCTGCAGAGTTCTTGTGTGTTTTCCTGACAATCCCTGTGCCTTGTGGTGACTCAGTTTCCTGAATTGTAGCATGCTCATTAAAATCCTTGTCCTGTTTCCCATGGCACCCATGAATCTAAATCTCTCAATTGAGGTACACTAAAATACCCTACTAATAAGATGCAAAGATAGAGGATGAAGATGATTTTCTAGTCATATGTAATTATTTCCAAAGGTTCATTTTGAACTCCTTTGATTTTACTCTGAGCATGACAGACTGAACAGAGCTCAGTAAGCATTTACTTATGGAAGTGTCCATTGAATTGGATAAGGACCATTTTTTCAGCAATTGCTTAGATGAAGCTCATCTAAGCAATTCTTCTTATTGTCCTGTCTTGGTCCTGTTCCTTCCTCTTGCAAGGATGGGGTGAGGTCTGTGTTTTGGGAGCAATGGGAAAAGTTGGGCCTCACCTGGGAATGGGGTGGCTGAGAATGGCATGGGACCATGCTTGTGGGCTGATGTGGCTGGTTAAGTTTCACAGCCCTGGCATTGCCTGTGGGAGTAAGAAGACAATAGTGAAAAGAGATGATTGTTCACAGCACTTTCAGGGGCATTCAACTCTTCCAGTCTTGGATCTTGTGGAATGTTTAATGAAGTAGTCTTACTTGCTGAAGTACAGCTATTTGAATTGTGCAGATGTCTGTGGTATGAGGAATGCTGCCTGTACCAAGGCACAAACCCTAACTTTCTAGGTGTACTGCTCTTCCTTGGTTTTCTGGTGTTTTTTTGTATTGTTGTGGGGTTTTTTGTTCAATGATGTTCTGTGTTTCACACTACAGAGAACATTGGGACCAGCTTCAAAGCACTCAACACATTCATATAGGCAAAGGAAGACCTGCTGCATCTATATCTTAGGACAATACCTCTTCCTGAAGTGTCAAGCATAAAATGACTTTTATCCTATGTTTTGCTGCTGTGCTGACCATTTGTGCTCTTTGGCCAAATCCCTCTGGTATTGTCGTGAGTACTGCTTGATCTGGAGAGAACACAGATGGTGTTGCAGTTTCCATTTGCAGTGTGTTCCACAGGGATGCTTTCTGCCTGATTCCTACTCTTGCTTTCCTGGGAGAAAACCTTGCATTTCAGACCATGGCACCTCTGCTGTGAAAACCCCATCCTGTGTCTGACTGCTTGGATTTCCCATTACTTTCCAGTCCTAATGCATAAACCAGTGCAGCCAAGTAAACTATAATAGTGCTTAAAAAATGACTTGACCCTGTTGTTCGTTCTTAATGTCATCCTCAGCACTGCTTGGGCTCTGGAACAACTGAATAACCCTTGTGGCTGACAAAGCCATAGTTGAGAAAATACAGCAGGAACATTAAAGCTTTAAGACAACCCCTTGGGAATGTAAGTTGAGACAAATTATACTGTGGATGTAGGATAATGGCCTGAGCCTAGGATGAAAAGTTGTAGGACAAATACAGCAGCTCTGGTGTGCTAAAAGAAAAAAAAAAAAAGGAAATAATTGGATACAGCCAAGGTAATAGTTTCCCTAAGAGCTCTTGAAGCAACTGAAATTAACATTGCAATTATTCTCAGCAAAGTAGCTTTCTCCTACTTACACATTCTGTTGTCTTGCTATTTGCCCAAATTAGGAAGTGAATTTTTTTAATTACCCAGTTTTCAAGCCCTGATGTAGATGTCTGAACACTTTGAGGTGTGTTTAACCAGATCCTCATTTATGAAGTTAGGGGGAAAAGAATTGCCCAACCACATAAGGACATTTGGAAAATATTTTTGACTCCAAGAGGTCTTTAATGAATGCACACTCTTCTACTGATTGATAACCAGTAATGCTAAGCAACTGTGATTTCTGCAGCTGGGTGCTGTGTTGTTTTTTCCTCCTGAGGAGTGACAGAAGGTGGAAGCTGTTATTCCTGTTGATAAGGCAGTACATTTTTTCCCCCAAAAAAAGCTTTTAACACTTTGACACTTTTTCTCCTTACTCACATAAGGGAAAGGGTGCTGTAAAGACTCAGGAAAGGTATCAGGAACTTAACATGTAATGAAAAGAAATTGGAAAGGACCAGCAACATTGCTAGAGTGAGCCAGAATTAGCATATCGCAACTCTGCCACGGGAATCCCCAGAGCTCCTGCTGGGACTTTGTGCTTTGCTTTCTTTGTTTCATTGCCATAAGAGAAGCCCACCTCTTATTTATTTTCCCTCCCCTTTATTTACAGTTAGCTGAGCAAGAAATTATCAGCACCATCTATTGGGGAAACAGAGATACTGGATTCTTCACTGATTTGAATATCTTGTTTTTTTCCACTTGCTTTTTTGATTTTAGCTGTAGTTTCAAGTGAAGATGTGCCTAGACAACCTGCTTGTTTTGTAACTTAAAGCAGCCCGGACTCTGTGCTTGGGGGATTGTGCTTTCTTTCAAAAGGCACCTTCAAGAAATCCAGTGAACCATTTAAAAGGGGGCAGGCAGACAAAGATTCAAATGTCAAAATGGTACCTTGGCCATGGCAGGTTCTGTCACATCAATAGGACAAGGGCAACAGGCAAGAAGCAATTTGCAGCCGAGGAGATAGGCGTATCTAGTGCCTTGAGTCAATCTCGACTAGTGTGTCTGAGAAATTTGGGTGAAGACTGGGATATTTGACCTTCTTGATCTTTTTTAAGACAAACAAATCTCTATAGCTTGAAGAAAAATCAGAGGAATTTATCATTGTTAGCAGAAGACTGACTTCAAGGCACATCTTAGGGATGGAGAGTAGTCATGATCAAGCAAAGCAATTTCAGGCCAAGCACAGTTTGATCAGTACAGGTATTTCTGACCAGGTCAGTGGGGCCCTGCCATGTTTCAGGAAATTTGCATGTGTAAAGCCTACTGAGAATGTCTCGTGTGTAATTTCCTCCTATCTCTCACCAATTCTGATCCCTTATGGGCTTCTCCCTGTTTCCCTGGTGCTTTCAGCCATTGCATTTCTGTGCTGTTTCTGTAGCTGCGTATCACAGGTGCTTTTGTCTGCCCTGAGCTCCTCCTTCAATAGCAAGTAATTTCTTGCTGGGAGCCCCATGAGAGCAGGCTGGTGTTCATATCCCACTATTTGCCCATTGGAATGGGCTGCCCAGGGAGGTGGTGGAGTCACCGTCACTGGAGGTGTTTAGGAAGAGACTGGATGGGGTGCTTGGTGCCATGGTTTAGTTGATTAGGAAGAAGTTCTACACAGAGAGAGTGATTGCCCATTGGAATGGGCTGCCCGAGGCGGTGGTGGAGTCACCATCACTGGAGGTGTTCAGGAGGACACTTGATAGGGTGCTTGGTTGCATGGTTTAGTTGATTAGGTGGTGTTGGATGATAGGTTGGACTCGATCTTGAATGTCTCTTCCAACCTGGTTTATTCTATTCTATTCTATTAGATAGTGTTGGATGATAGTTTGGACTCTATGATCTCAAAGGTCTCTTCTGGTCTCTTCCGGTTTATCCTATCCTATCCTATCCTATCCTATCCTATCCTATCCTATCCTATCCTATCCTATCCTATCCTATCCTATCCTATCCTATCCTATCCTATCCTATCCTAACCTATCCTATTCTTTAGTAATGATGCTGCAGCAACACAACAAGTAATGGTTTAAGTCAACCAGGTCTGATCCCTGCTGCTGTGGGAAATGTATCACCCCTGCACTGATGGGCCAAGATCTGGTTTACTGCTGATTTTTAAATGGTTTGCCTTAGAGTGTTTGTTGGAGACAAACACTGAAATCATGCTGATCTGTGCACTGAAAAAAATTTCTTTAATGCCCATCATATTTAGATCTTGTTTGCCCATTTACTCTTCTACCAACACAGTCTTTCAGTTTCCACTCTGTGGTATTTGCACTGCCCCTTTCTATTAAGAAGTGAAAGTTCTATCCCTTCGCAGTCTCTATTTTGCTTGTTTACCGAGCAAAGGTCTTTTGTGGTGTGGCTACATGATGGTGGGTAAATGAATTAAGGCATTTTAAGGAGCTGAAGTCTCACAGGTAACTCAATCTGTAAAAGTTTAGCTTTTTAGAAATTGGGCAATTATCCCAGGCTCTCTGGATGGCTATTGGAGAGACCTGAGTACTTTCTATCCTAAGTTCCTATTTCAGTAGCTTGTTTTATCAGTAATAGGTGATAAGGTAGCTAGATTTCAGATAATTATCACCCTAAAAGTCAATGACTGTTAGCAAGATGAATGTCATTCCTAGAGTATGGGAAGATTAAATACAAGAGGAGAGAGAATTGAACTGTATTACCCTTGGGAATGTGAACTTGTTATAGATACAAAAGGGTTAAGACCTTTGCAGGTAGTGCAAGCTGGACAGCTCCGACTTTGATCCTGCAGGCTAGAGGGAATTGAAGGGGTCCTGAAATGCAAAGTGCAGAATTGCTTATGCAGTGACAACCTTCAGAGCTCCTTCACTCCAGTTTTAAGTGATCCTAGTGACAGGTTTCCCTGCATGCTTCCCTTGAGAGGTATGTGCTGGCTATAATTGATTGACCCATTAGCAAAGCAAATTTCTCTTGCTATTCAGCCAAAATTTTCCTTCTGCTTAATTTCAGCCCATCAGTCCTAGTTATGCCCCCTATGAACTGCCTGAGCTGCCTCTGCCACTCTATAGCTTTATTTATCGTGGCCCTCTACAATTCCAAACTGACTGAACTTGCTACTGGCAGTACCAGGGCAGTGCTGGCACTGGAGAGATCTTGTTCCTTATCTCTTTGATTCATGAGGCTAGAAGGAAGGAATGCAGTGAAAAGAGTTTGGTGTTTCTCAGTAAACTTCCTAAATGGCCATGTGGAGTGGTAGAAAGTGATGTCTTAAGTTTTCCCCAAGTCTTCAGATGTTTGAGTTTGCATAGCACTCTGTGTGTGTGTGTGTGTGTGTGTGTGTGTGTGTGTGTGTGTGTGTGTGTGCATGCTGTACACAAATATCTGGGCTACTGGATGTCAGAGCAAGTGTCTTGAAATTAGAAGCTACCTCATAAGATTTTGGCCACTGGAAGATAGTTTCTGCAAGTCAGCATGTGAATGTGTTTTGTGGGGGAGCAGAAGGATAATGTCTGCAGAAAGTGCCTTTCTGCAAGCATTTGGCTAAGAAAACTTGCAACCATGAGAAAGATACAGTGAGAACTGACTCCCAAACTTCATACTCCATGATCCTTTCATTTCAATATCTAGTTACTTATGCCAGAAGCACTGAGCTTCGAGCCCTCATGACTTAAGGGGAATAATCACCCCTGGACTTGCTCACGCCTTGTTTAGATCTACCTTGAACTGAATAGAGCTCTGTCTCACCACAAGCTTTGTTCTGTTGAGTTTATTCTACTTCTATGGGTATTGCTTAGCTGAGTGAGCAGGGAGAGGATGAATGATGCTACTGGATACCCAGGTTTCAATCTACAGACCCTTTGTTTCTCAGTTTACTCCTGGATGCATCAAGAGATCTTTCCCAGAGATACCAGAGTGGAAGGGGAGAGAATAATATTTCTAATAGTGGGATTTATTTTGAAGACCATTTGTAAGACATTTTGGGTTGCCTACTTACGCCATTGTGGAAACTGCTTGTATGTCTTTCTCTGAGCTTATAGAATAGGCTAGTTAGATGGGCACTGTTAATAAGAATCTCAAGACTGTCCTGGGTTAACACAGCTCTCTCTCACAAGCCCCCTGCCCCCACACAGATGGGAGGGAAGAGAACACAAAAAGGCCACTCTGGGTTGAGATAAAGAGTTTTACTGGGAATAATACAATGCACAATTGCCTTAGCCTGTTTGCAGAAAACACTCAGTAAAATGCAGCAGCAGCAGAAGCCAGCTGTAAAGTGGTTCCTCCAACCCAGGCACTCAAAAGCTATCCCAGTGGAAAAGACCAACACCTCAAACCTGCAAACTTGAAGCTGCAACTGAAATAGGAATTGTCTCATGTTACAGTCAAGCCCCAGGCTACTTTATTCCATCCAGTACTTCCATTTTGAAGCTGGCAGGACATGAGCATGGTATTCAGTATCAGCAGCAGATTAAACTCAACCCATGACAAAGCCAAAACACTGATGAAAATGTTTCCCATGTTGGTGAAAGTATGAGGGGTGTTATACACCAGGTAAGAGAGCCCTGCTCTGGAAAACCACCATACAGTTGTCTGTTCTGTCTTTTCTCCCAGCAAGTTTGTTGAAACACTAGCTATCACAAAACCATAGTTATCAAGCCTTAGGCACTACACAGTATTTAAAAGCTGAGGTATCAAAATCCATGTTTTAGATTGCAAAGCCCCTATCAATGCAAGGAGAAGAGCTAAGCATAGAAAATTGCAGCAGCCTGCTGCCAAATGCTAGTGGACACTGAGCCACCCACGTACTGTTGTGTGTTACCAGAGGCTGGCTCTGCAAGCGCATTAATAAATGTGAGCTGTGTACCTTTCTGCTGCGACTGCAGAAGCAAAGCCAAGCCAATTATTTGCCCATCAGAGTGAGGTTAGAGTGGCCATCCTCCCTGCTTCGCTATCCATTCTTTTGTTTTTGTATTGTTTTGCTGAGAGTGTAAATGCAAAGATGATTAATTGCCTTGCTGACCTGATTCTGTCTCCACGTGGGATCAGCTTATATCAAAATGCTCCGGCCCAAATGACTAAAGTATGTCAAAGTGTGGTGATTAAAGAATTATAAAATACTTTCTGAACATCCTATTCTCAGCTCATTGTGACTTTGGATAAAAGCCCAGACAAGAGGAGGAGAGAGAATGAGGGGAAAAAATGAAAATAATAATAATAATAATAATAAATTCAGTGAGAGGGACTTCTGCAATATTTTGCTCCCATTTTATTGAGAAGAGAAGAGTAATAACAAACATTAGTGAAACAAAATTACTGTGATTTGTATAGATTCCCAGGTGGACAAGTTTAACATTAATAAAATATTATAGCCTGCTCTATTGCAGAGCTATTGTACTGATCATAAAATGAAAGGGCTTTGCAGGCAGGGGAGTGTGTGTGCTCTTAGATGGAAGGAGGCATCTCATTTTCTAAAAGATTAAAATCCTGTGTTGAGCTGGAACAGTGAAGCTTTTAACTTTCTGCTAATGCTGTGAATGATTACTCTGGGAGAAGTTGTAGCTGGCAAATGGCTTTATTTCAGATGCCAAAGCAAAGCCATTGGGTGTTACTGAAATGACCCCTAAGCCACCAGTACCTTAAACCCAGCAGCTCAGTTGCCTGGTTTCTGCTGAGGTTGTCAGCAAGCTGTACACCCCCATGCTTCTCATAGGTGTAAAGTGTGGCGCATCAGAGTTGACAGTTTTAAGTGCCTGCTTTCTGCTGCTCTTATGGTCTGTGGTGGGAACTGAGCAAACCTGAAAAAACAGCTAACTAGAAAGAAACACTTCAGGAGGAGAATCTCTTTATGTGGTGCTTAAAAAATAAGTTTCTTTGGGGTTTCTGTAATGCCCAGGTTTATTTTATTACAGATGACTGAACTATAGGTTGGGTAACTCTGCCTTGTGCTCACTTCTTACCAGTGGCCATGTGTTTCTGCTGTGGTGGAAAAGGAGCTAATACTACCTCCCAATGCTGGGATATTTTTCTGATGATTGCTCTAGTTTACAGCAATTGCTTACTGGTTTTATGTCCCTAAAATGGTAGAGGAAAAGCAAAGATTTCACCATGATGCAAGACCATCCTCTGGTGTCCTGAATCATTTCTGACTTTGGACAAATTGCCAGTCAGGTGAAGTGAATCTACTTTCATGCTTGGCCCTCCTCTGTACTTCAAAGTGCTACTATATCTGCTTAATATCATGTATTCAAATTGGTGTTGATGGTAATAGCCAATAAATTCCCATTGGTTTCATGTTTCATTCTCCAATGTAATAAACTAATGTGGCATACCGGACATCTGCATTCCTTTAAACCATGAAGAACTGATGAATTGCTGTTTTAATTATTTCTAGGGGTCTAAATAATGATGAGGGTTTTCTTTTTTCCTTGCAATATTAAATATTTGAAATGCTAATACTTACTTTTTGGGAGTGAAGTTAACATTTACTGCAAAATTATGTTTGTTTTGACAGCATTGTATGTTTGGGTCATATGAAATGAAGAAAACTGTAAACCACTTCATTTCCTTCTTATTTTGGCTAAATCTGTTTCTGGTTTCAGCATCATCCTGACCCTGTTGCTCTTTCTGGATTTTTGCCCCTACCCTTTTCCATTATTTTTTTCTGCTGTAAATATTTTCAGAATAGAAAATGCTGAAGGAGTCTCTATTCCCATTTGTGTTCTCCACCTGTACTCTAAATGCTGTGCTGAAATGAAATGTAAAGCAACGTGGTGGGTTTTTTTTTTTTTCAAGGAAGGGCAAAGGAAAACTCACTCTGGAATTGAAATAAATAAAAATTCAATCAGGAAATTTCAATAGCCATTTTCAGAGGATTATTTTTCTCTCTGATGTGCTTTCCTGGGGAAGAAAGCAATAGGTTTCTGGACCGACTCTCTGTGCTAATAACAAAGGAGACTATCAGAAGGAAAAGTGATATTGATACTTCACTTAATTTCCACTTTTTTTTGTTTGTTTGCTTGTGCTCTGAGTCAAAATGATTGATGTCTCCCAGGGATGGAACTTGGAATGCTCTGGTTCAATTTCCTGTCCCAGTGCGACTTTCCTATTTGGGATCAAGCAAATGAATTTTTCAAGCTGGTGTATGTTTTAACTTGGGCTTATCCTGCAGCCAGCACACTAGAGTTCCTTCTTGTGTTTCAGGTTTTTGAAATCCTATGTGGAACAGTGCAGCATCTGGTTCTGGCAGAAAACATATTTATCTTTTTTAGTCTTTTCTCATAAACTAATCTTTCCTTGCTAGGTGTTTTTCTGTACTTTGAGTTCACTTTAATATATGGGTGTCTTCTGTCATGTGTTGTGGACCAAAGAATCACAGAATCACCAAGGTTGGAAGAGACCTCAAAGATCATCAAGTCCAACCTGTCACCACAGACCTCATGTCTAAACCATGGCACCGAGTGCCACGTCCAATCCCCTCTTGAACACCTCCAGGGATGGTGACTCCACCACCCCCCTGGGCAGCACACTCCAGTGGCGAACAACTCTCTCAGTGAAGAACTTCCTCCTCACCTTGAGCCTAAACTTCCCCTGGTGCAGCTTGAGACTGTGTCAGCTGAGGAAGGGCATTGAAAAACTGCATGCATGTGTACACTGGCAGCTTTTCCTAAGTATGAGCTATGGGTTGCAGTATTGGGATGGGGTGAAAAGAGATGTTTAGTCCTGCCCAAGCCTGGGGTTGGGTAGAATCTAAGAAACTATTGGAGAGAACCTCAGTAGCAGGGGAAAACCCTACACAACTGTTCAGATTTTAAACATTAACTCTCATTACATGCTTTTTTTTTGTTTTTTTTCCTTTTTTCTATTTTTTTTTCTTCTTTGCCAGGTGATTTCAGTTCTAGCAGACCAAGTGATTGTGTTTTTCAGGTGCCTGTATGCTGGAGAAACCAATCTCTCTTCAACAGAAACCAAGAATGGAATTAGGGCACCTGGTTTGATTCATAGCTTGCTGACCCTACTGGACAACCTCTAGCAAGTTGCTCTGCTGATGTCTATTTATATTGTCAGTTATTTGAGGTAGCAGCTTTCTGTGGGATGTTTGTGTTTCTTTTGGAGTCTCTGGGTCAGTGGTCTACATGCCTTGCTGATCAGTGGGTGAAAATAGAGAGCATGTAATAATCTGGGCTGACTGAATCTTTTCCTTCCTCCTGGGGAAGGTATGACTGCTTCATGTGGCCTCAGTCTGGTGTAGCACTCTGCAGGAGCCAGAGGCTGGGTATCACTGCTTTAGCTGCTACTATTAGACATCCATCATCCCCAATTTTAAGAGTCCTATCCATTCACTTTCCTTTAAAAAGAAGGGGGGCTGTGGTGGGGGATGAGCTCTGTGAAGCCATTATTTCCCTTAAGTAAAGATTAATGTTTCTGTGTAGCCTCTGTTATTCAGGCAGCTTTAGAACAGCTATGCTAAAAGAGAAACAATGGCTTGTCACTAAAATGTTAGTGCTGTAAAGACAAGGAAGAAAGCACTGGCAGATGTTTATCTCTGTGTTTATACCAAGTTTTAGCGCATCAATCACTCTGTGCTATCAAGACTTGGGGAGGAAAGATATTAAGATTTATTGGTGGCTTTTGGGATAACCTACCTGGTGCATAAATATGTTAGTAAAACTCCAGGGAGTCTTGGTCTATCAAAATGAAATTGGCAGAAAGGAGTGTAAGCCGCCCAGCTTTGGAGCAGCTGAGCTTTGTGGAAGGTCAGTTCTCTGTGATCAACATTTATTGCATGAAGCTCCCAGTGCCTTGTTTTTTCCCTACTGAGACCAAGAAGCAGACATTAAGAAAGCAGAGATTTGCAGTGGAGGAGGAGTAAAAAGGCAAGGAACAAGATGTGTTTGCGTCTTTTCCGTCCTGTGGTGTTGTCATCAATGGGACTGTGGCAGTTGGGCTTGCTGCAGGCTACCTCAGGTGATTACAGAAAAGGGAAGTAGGGTTTGTGACAGGGATAGACTCAGCTGAAGAACTGAAGTAACCTGTGAGCAGTTGAATATTAAGGAAAAAGTGCAACTCGTGATTTGCTACTCTAAAATTCTCATCAGAAGGAGCTGATTCAGAGCATCTTGGGGATAAAACAGCTGAGCTTTCCCTTGCTTCAGTCTAGAGAAAGAGCAACAAACTAAGTTGCTTTTGTTTGCTTTGCACTGATTAGCTACTTCTGATGTTGTTAGTATCTTTCTGGAACAAAACACGAGCTTGTGATCATGATGTTTGTGTAGTTACTAGTATGCAGGTGTTGGTAGTCCAGGTGATTGGAACTGACTCTGACCTTAGAAAATTTCACTCTGGGTTGTTAAGAGTAGGTTGTCACCGACTTTAAAATTACCTGTCATTTTTGGCTGACATCCTTGGAATTGGGCATTTTGTTTGATTCAGAGCTGGGTGATAAGGGCTCATGTAATCACAAAATTGGTCCAGAACCAAGGCCAGTTGTTTCATACTATGCAGCACTTGAGGATTCATGGAAAAACAAATCCCAAAGAATGACTTGAATGTCTGTGGACCAGGTGGAACAAAGACAAGGCAGGCTAATGTAGAGGCTGGTACTTCTTATAAGCAGATACCACTGTGGACTTCAGTGCTGCAGGCTCACTCTTGTACTGCAGTAAGCAGAGCAGCCTCTGAAAAGAATTTGGGCTCATGTTACGAGAAGCAGATCATAAAGACAGCATAGTTCCTGTACTTGTTCATGTTAATGTGTGTCCAGAAGATGAGGTTGCCTTCAGGCATCCTGGTACAGAAGAGTAGTTGCTTTGAGCATTTAGCAAACTGCCATTCTTTGAAGCACAAGCATGGTTTAATAAAATACAAAGACCCCTCTTAATAACTCCGAGTGAAGTGTTCTATGCTCAGAGTCAGTTCCAATCTAGGGAGATTTTTTTTATTCACCTCTTTTCTCCTCTTGAGCAGGATGCTTTTAAGAACACCTTTGATAATCCAGGAGATGTCTCTGAGTCTTAAACAGCAGCTCCTCAATGTGTATTTGCTTCAACACAATAAGGAACTGCCCTTTGCATCCACTTGTTGCTGACATTGGAAGTGACACTGCATGTGCTGCTTCTTTATCTCAAAGATTCTGTAAAATTCTATCTTGCATAGGTTAAAAAACAATCTTCACCCTAACTTCTGAGTGATTGAGCTAGGTGAGGATCAGGTGCAGGGGAGCCATCATCCCACAGGCTTAACTGAACCGATGAATTAGACTGAACAAATTTCACTTCAGTAGTGTTAAAGCAGTGTGTTAACTAGGGTTTGTCCAACTGGGTGGGGGTTTATTGCTTTGTAATTAATTTTTATGAATGCTTTAATTAGAAAAAAGTAAAAGTGTACAAGGCTGAGAATGGACTTGATGTATATTGTGGTATTGTGATGTGTTTTGGTTGGTTGGTTTTGGTTTTGTATGTGTGTGCATGTGTGTAGTTTTTTGTGCTTTGTTTTGTTTGTTTGGTGTGTTTTTTAGTTTAGTTTTGTTTTTTTCTCTCCTTCTTCCCTGCTCTCCTTCTTTCCATACCTTTATGTTGCAGTTGCCCTGCTACAGAGTTAGCAATTGGCTTTCCCCATCAGAAAAGCCCCACATACTGTCATGGAAACAGATAGTGAAGCTGATGTGCTGTGCTTTATCTTTGGGTGAATGGCCGTGTTTCTAGCTGCAGATCTGTGTGCAGGGTAGGAACACAGAGTTAATTTCTTTGACGGGAAGCAGAAGGATTGCAGCCTCACAGAGCACAAATGTTTAAACAGCTCAATAAGAGCTTGTTTTGTGCTGTTGGTCGTCTCCCAGTTTGCCCAGTCCAGCTGTAGGTGACTCCACTATTAGTGACAGATTCATAAATGGTTTAATAGAATCAAAATGTGTTTCTTTACTTACATTTTCTAATTGGTTTCATCTTTGTAACTTGTCACACTCACATATTTATACCATACACAGACCCCTTCTTTGATTTTATCCCTTAGCTATTTGTATACAGTGCTGTTTTCTTTGCTAAAACTGTTATTTAATCACAATGATGTGACCAGAAGTACTACTTCAATGAGCAACAGGTTTCATAACAGAGGTGTCATCCCATAGTTCTGATTTCACATAGAAACTGAAATTACTCCCTGCAAGACATGTTTGATGTTTTAGTTATGCACAATCCAGCTTTCCAGCTGTTAGGAAAGGCAGATTGTGACAACATTTTACTTCTTTTGTAGCACTAGGAGAAGGAAAGCTAGGAATAGGAGAATCTGTTTTATTTATTCATTCTCTTATATTTTCATTTTTGCTCTCGAAGTTGCTATCCACTTACCTCTAGCCAGCTGGGAAGCAATGCTCTGTCTCCAGGTAAATCTCAGCTTTGAGTGCTTTGAAGCTCAAGAAAAATCATGGGCCTGGAAACTAAAGAGAAACCCCCCATTTGGCAATAAATAGACCTGTCATGATGTAATGATTTTAAATGAAAATTAAGTCCTAATTATCAGGGACAGCTGATTGAAAGATAGACAAGCTTTTGTTGCCACTTTCCTGGACATCTGCAGGAGGAACTCTATCTGCTCTGAGTTTCAGGACTGCATCCAAGGCCGGAGTCGCTGCCCATACGCACAGCAAGTCAGAAAGGCTGGCCCTGGAGGTTGCTTTCCAGAGCCTATGTGCTGGGATGCCTGAAGCTAGCCTGCCAGACACAGGCTTCACAGTCAGAGGTGAGTTAGCTGCTGAGTGCCCAGCTGTAAACCCTAGCATAGATGTGGCCATAGTCATGCAAAACCAGAGCAGAGGTACACTGAGCAAACCTGCTGTGAGACAATCTTTAGATTGAGCCAAAGTGGAAGAGGTTCAGAGCAAGTCAGGACTTGCCAGTTTTCATCAGCGTGCCAGTTGGCCTCCTATGCGTGTAGGGCTATTGAGGTTTTGTGCTGTGGGACTGCTGTAAAGACCTGTGAGTGTGAATCAAATTGAGTGGTGTTTTTTATAAGAGAAAAATGAGTCTTGCCTTTCTGGTCTGTGTTTCCATGCCACACCTCCTGCATGGTCACTGGTAACTCAATTAACTGCTCAGTGCTTCAGTGCAAGCCATCTGTAACATAAGCATCATGATACTTAACTGCCTCTGAGGGCCATTTACTTAATTAAATTGCTGAGATATTCAGGTAAAAGATACTTTAAACAAGTAGTTCTGTGTGCAGTAGAAGTAATGGAGCTTGGTTTCCAATGGCTTTGTCTTGTGGTCCATTGCCAGCACTGATTGAAACTTTCCCCCTGGGCTAGGACTTCATGAGGATTTACTTTCTCTTTCTAATTCTCCAGGATTCACAGGTGTTCAATAAGAGATAAACTTGGCCTTTCCTGTAGAAAGGGATCCCTAGGGATGTTTCTTGGATGTCTGTTTTCTGCCCAGCTGCTTGGGTTTTTTAAGGATTTTTCTGTGTTACTGCAGCTCTAAAACTTGGTACATGTCAGCCAGCAGATTCAAGTGGTGCAGTGGGAGGGGAGACTTGCAGACATATTCATCTGCAAACTCACAGGGCAGCTTTCAAAAGTCTTGCTTGTTTTGGAAGGTGTGTGGAAACCAGAGCATAATACTGCAGACTTATTGCTTAGAAATGATGGAGGAGCTGAGACAGGCAGTGAGGTTCTAGTGTCTAACTTGGGCTCTCTATTAAAGGAGGAGCTGTGATCAAGGCTCCTAAATCACGTGGATGCTTTGCTTATCTGCTTTAGTGTGATACTGTTCTAAGGATGCCCACATCCCTTTCTCCTTTTTAATTGTCCCCTTTGCATTTGGACCACATTCCTGTAAGGAAAGCATGGTTTGTATATTTTCCTCAGAATTTAAGGCCAAGGAGAGCCTGTTAAAACCAGCTAGCTGATCCCTGATCTCTTGTGTTGGTGGCTTTGCTGCAGCTCCCTTTGCTGTAATTCCTTCCTGCTGACAGGCTGCCCAACTGGATGAGTTTTATAGGATTTTTCAGCTGTTCCAGCTTTTGTGCAGGCTACCTTCTGGGACTCCTACAGACTAGAGATAGTGCAGATGCACCTTGGCACCCTACTTAAAATTACACTGGTGGGTACATTGCAAATCTAGGAGAGCAGCTGGAGAATCCCTTAGTGCAAAGAAGGGTCTGAAGATACTGGGCTTGAGATGAGCATCATGGAATGGGAAAAATATGTGGTGGCTTCGATTTCAGTGCCAATGTGTGTGGCTATGCATACCTAAATCTGCACCCTGTAGGCAGTACTCTTGATGTGGTTAAACTTGTTACCAAGTCAGCTCAGGAGTTCACACTTTCCTCCTTGTTACAGTCATAGTATGGGTGAAGCACAGTGAGAAACTTCTCTGATCTACATTTCTGTTCCTTTGAGTGCTGCTCCACCGAAGCTGGGAATAAACTGATTGTAGGGTATAAATGCAGGGTAACAGCACTTGCTGGTGGAGGAATCTATGGGTGTGGGAATTACACTGCAGATGCAGAGTCTGGCTTTTGGGCTTGCAGCTGCAGAGAAAATGAGCAATGAATAGGCAGTTAATTGAAAGCTAAAGTAGCTATTTACTGTCAGTATAGTCTTGCCTTTTCTCCTATGTGTAATCTGTGAGATCACTTGAAGGCAGCCTCTTTGACCCAACTTGTTTCCAATATTTGTTTGTTTTCCCTTTTCCAGCTGAATTTATATGCCATGCTTGTTTGATGGGGTTTTTTGTTTGTTTATTTATTTATTTATTTTAATTCCAGCTTCTTGTATCATTGATCCTCACTATTAAACTGCTGCTATGCATCAGGAGTGGAAAAATTACTCTTTCAGTGAGCCAGCTGAATTCTGCTTATCTTTGCTCAACAACTAATTGAAACTGAAGAGAACAACGATGCAAAAAGGACTACTGGGATAAAGAAAGGTTTACTGTTCTGGGCATAAAGGCTTTTAAATTTTTTTTGGGGATACCCTAGAGTAAAGGTTGATTCAGGAAAAGAGTTAAATATTTGTGAGATCTCCTTGATTGAATAGGGCTGCTGAAGTCTGCTTATACTCTTTGTGGGGCTGAGGGCTTCATTCCTTGAGGGAATAATGTGGTTGCTCCTACTGGCTGTGATGCTGCCTGGTAGTTTGTATCTCCACAGCTTCCTTATGTTTAAGTACACTGTCTGATGAGTATGTGGTATCAATGCTTTCATTTAGAGAATCACGTTGGTCAAATGTGTAGAACAAGAAAGCATTTTACTGGGAAGATGAAGTTGTTTTCATGTGGGAGATTATAGAAAACAGCATACTTTATTATTCTGATGACGTAGCTGCTGGTGGCCTCTGACTCTAAAAGCTCCTTATAAATTAAATCAGAATGTGGTTATTGAGCAGAAGCCCTGACAATTGATTTGTGTGGGTACAGTATTGACAATATCCTAAAACACAGCCAATATAGGAACTACTTGGGGTCAGTTGCCAGTAGGGCTGGCTGGCATTTTTTTCATTCATAGTAAATTAATTAGAAGTATGTGGAAAGCTGTGTTGGTCTCTTTGTTTGTATGTTTGTTAGGGGGTTTTGTGTGGTTGGGTTTGGTCTTGGTGTTGTTTTTGTGTGTGTGTGTGTGCGTGTTTGGGGGGATTTGGGTTTTTTTTTGTGTTATTTTTTTTTCCCCCAAATGGTTAAAAAAAACTAGGAGGAGGACTGCACTGCAATACAGCTCTCTTGCTGCTTACTCAGAAGCTTCAGGCCCCATACCCAATCTGTCTACAGACAGAAATTGAGGCCAAGAAGAGCCTTCCAGCTGAGCTGAGGGAGATGGAGGCAGGCAGGGCCATCTCCACAGAAATCTGTAAGTATGTTTAAAAGAGGTTGTGTAACTGAGAGGAAGAAATGGGGGCACTCTGCTTCCATCAGCCTGCTTGGATACCACTTGTCAGCTTCACTAGGCAGGCATTGGTTTGATTTTTATTTATTTTTATTTTTTTCCCCTGGAAGAAAATGCCTTTTAGTTACAGAACACAGGCAAAGAAGAGGATCTGAAAGTTATATTTAGAAACCTTGTTTTAAGAGTGTTTCTACCTGCAAATTATTTTAACACAAAATTTCCAAGCAGTTAGTAATTTTCTTCAAGTATTTGAAGAGCAGTTGATCAAAAAAAGGTGTTTTAGAAAAAGGATTTTGCTTTAATGTGTCTCAAAGTACAAAATGAGGAAGTTTAAACAGCTCTTTAACTGCTTAATATCTGGATACATTCAGAAATGCCATAAATACAACATAGACTTGCACTGGTGTTTACACTGAAGGAGAGCCCAGGACTTAAAACAAGGACCCACTGTGGTGAATGATAGACAAGGGGTGGTTTGTATTTTGAAGGTACTAATGGTTGCAAGTAAAGGATGTAAAGGGAAGTGAGGTGGGTGGGATCTAATGTAGGCAGGGTGACTAAGGTATGTTGGGAATATGGCCCTGGCTGTTGAGCCTGAGGAATCCTGAGTGATGCCCCAGATAAGGAGAAAGGTGAAACAGTGTGTCAGGATGCTCACAAAAAAGCTGGAAACCTGACAGCAAAAAGAGAGACAGAGATGGGCTGTTTAGAGTAGTTCTAAAAACAGATCCAGGGATGTTTATGGCAGCAATTTCATTGCTTGGAAACACACACTTTTAGCTAGGGCTTTGTGTAATATATGCAGTAGTGTCTCCAGGGAATAAAGCAGCAAGAATTATTTGGATTGCCAGCATGTATTTGTATTAGTCTTCAGAAGCTGAATCTGCCTTTGTTTGTGTTGTTTTGATTAATTTCCTGGATTGAAGCTCCACATGAAAAATGTTTCAAACCATTTAAAGGACAGGCTTTTATTTGGTAGAAGTAGTTTGCAATTGGTTATTAAATCCCTTTGCTGCCTTAGAGCTGAGCCCCCCGTTGTCTCTGTAAGCTGGACAGCTGGATTGGAGAGTGCCAGATTGCCCACCAAGTCTGGAAAGATGAATGGAAAAAAGTTTTCTGTGTAAATGAACTCAGTAACTTGGCAGAAAACTTTCTTTTCAGACTTCCTTTGCAGTGTGTCTGATGTGGAAGCTGCAGAAACTGCTTTATATCAATTGGGATTTGGTTATACACAAAGGAGGAACGACTGCATTTGGAGGTATGTCAGAGGATTAACCAGAATCATAGAATCAATAAGGTTGGAAAAGATCATCAAGTCCAACCTGTCACCCAAGACCTCATGTCTACTAAACCATGGCACCAAGTGCCTCATCCAATTCCCTCTTGAACACCTCCAGGGATGGTGACTCCACCACCTCCCTGGGCAGCACATTCCAATGGCTAACAACTCAGTGAAGAACTTTCTCCTCACCTCAAGCCTAAACCTCCCCTGGCACAGTTTGAGACTGTGTCCTCTTGTTCCGGTGCTGGTTGCTTGAGAGAAGAGACTAACCCCCTCCTGGCTACAACCTCCCTTCTGGTAGTTGTAGACAGCCATAAGGTCTCCCCTGAGCCTCCTCTTCTCCAGGCTAAACAATCCCATCTCCTTTAGCCTCTCCTCACAGGGCTTGTGCTTGAGGCCTCTCACCAGCCTCATTGCCCTTCTCTGGACACACTCAAGTGTCTCAATGTCATTCTTAAATTGTGGGGTCCAGAACTGGACACAGTACTCAAGGTGTGGCCTAACCCGTTCTGAGTACAGGGGCACAATGACTTCCCTGCTCCTGCTGGCCACACTATTCCTGATGCAGGCCAGGATGCCATTGGCCTTCTTGGCCACCTGGGTACACTGCTGGCTCATGTTCAGCCAGCTGTCAATCAGTACCCCTACGTCTCTTTCTGCCTGGCTGCTCTCCAGCCTGTAGCACTGCATGGGGAGACCTCAGAACGGGTCTCCACTGTGCTGAGAGCTGTGCCTCTACTTAGATTTTTTTGTCTCCTAATAGCATAGCCTTTAAATTGGTCATGTTAATGTAACTGCTGACCTTAGCTTTGTGCAGGAATCCTGTTTTGGAAAAGACAGCTGAGTTGGTGATGCTGGGGAGATATAGCCCTATGCCACACTGGGGTGATGCAGGTTATCTGCAGTTAATTTGGTTGTTGTGTTTAATTGCTTTGTGTTGTGAGAGTTTTCTCTGAGCTTTTGTCTCAGAATAACTGTGCATTTTAACGTTAGCAGGTCAGCTCTCTGCCTGTGACAGTGGCTGACTTGTTGTTTCTAGACAAGCTAGTTTTGCCTACATGGTAAATTGTCTTAACTTCCAGGTCACCTTAATCAGAGGGTGGTTACCTTGAAAAACAGTGGACTTCTAGCAGTGGGAAGCAGACATCAACTGGTATGTCTGTCCTATGAAATAGCTTGTGGAGCAGAGATTGCTCAAGCTGGAGGTCTCAGTGTGATTCAGAACAGGTTTACCTGCTCGGGTTTGCTTGCAGGGATGAGCCTCAGAGAGGAAAATGTCGCTCAGGGGCTGGTCTAGAGTTGCGCTGCAGCTCCCAAGGGCACTGCTGTACCAGGGGTCAGCAGGAGTGGAAAGCTTGGACTGCTCTGTGTTTCTTAGATGCTGCTCGTGAGCTTGGTCTTGCACATGTTGCTGAGTATTTCCCATATTGTTCCTTCCAACTGTGTCCCGAGTGGGAGCCCCTTCCAGCAGGTGTAATGATCCTGCAGAGAAACCTGTTGGCATGGGCTGAATTTGACTTGGCCAAACCTCAGCCTCATGTGTTTCAGCACAGAACTGCTGTTGCACAAACAGCTGGGTTCTGTTAATCCTACTGAGGGGAAAAGGCCACAGATGTGCCTTACAAACTTGACATAAAACAATATCTTTTAATAGATGTTTGGCCTTGCCATGGAGTTTTGATTACTAGGTGGCCCACCACTGTGTCGTGTAGTCATCATGTGGCTGCTGTGTGGGGCCTTGCTTACAGGGAAGAGAAGTATTTTGTAAACCTTAAAGGTTTATCTAATGGAACATAGTGTCAGGCAAATGTCTGAACAGGTATTGTTGCCTTTACTGTGGCAGCTTGAGAGAGAGACTAGGATGTTCATCCTTCCCAAGATAGGGGAGAATAAGTGCTCTGTTGTGTTATTAAAACAAGTCCTCCTAGAAAATTGCAGTGATGCAGCGTTTTCTAAAGATAGGCCCTTCTGGACACAGCATACAAAATAATTAAAACCTTAGCCAGTGAAATGAAAAAAACCCAAACCACTAATTATTCAGCAGTATTCTAAATAAAGAAATGAAGGTCAGCTGAAAGGAAGTCAAGATCACTCATGATAAAGCTTCTTCTGCAGTCTGGTGGAAGAAATGCCCCACAGCTCAAAACCACTTTTGGTGGTTGGTTTTGTTTTGTTTTGTTTTAATATGCTTTCTTTTCAGTGGTTCCAAGTGGATGAGGCTTTATTGTTGTTCTCAGAGGACCTAGATTACAATTACATGTGTCTGATGACAGAATATAAGCTGGTTTGTCTCTGTGCCTCAGTTTTATCTCTGCAACCCAGCCTTGAGGTATGTTGGAAGGTGCAGAGAAGAGATGTGATTTGGAGCAGAACAAAGTGTTTATTTAATGTGTTTGTATCCTCACATGAGCTTAGCATTTGTAGAAGTGCTCAGTTTGGTCAACCTGGCCTTATTATCGTAGTATCATAGTATCAGTCAGGGTTGGAAGGGACCACAAGGATCATCTAGTTCCAACCCCCCTGCCATGGGCAGGGACACCCCAAACTAGATCAGGCTGGCCAGAACCTGATGAATTGTACCCCTGGGAGAAAGGACCACTGCTAAGGTCCTGTAGGACCAATATTAGCTCCCATGACCTTAGGAGACCTCATACAGGTACCACCACTGAGCCAGTATCAGCAGGATTGGAGGCTTACTGGGAAACCCTGGAGGTATGTGCCATCTAAAAGCTGTTTTGAGCATTCAGTGGCCTGTAAAATGTTAACCTCTAAGGGTGGTCCCTACAAGGTGTAGGCAAGGAGAGCAGTTTAAGGAAGCGGTGTGTTGCATCATGAGTGCATGAGGCAGGCTGCTTGGCCTTAGACCTCACACTTCAGAGCTCTGCTGGTGGGTGGCTGTGCAAGATAACTACCATATGGATCAGAATAAGCAGTATTGCATCATCTCTGCCTCTCTCTGGATAGCCATGCAAATTTGATATGAGTGGTGTGACCATTCCTGGCCTAAAGAGCCTGGATTTGGGATTTTGGTTTAAGAGTCTGCCATGTTCCCAAATGCAAATCTTGTTCATTCAAACTTAACTTTCAAAATGTTGATCCTAAGCTGCCACAAATTCCACCTCTGTTGGTGAGGAGGTGGCTTGGCTCTGGCAGATTTGGTCTTAGTTTTGTATTCTGTTCATGTATGTGCAGCACTAAAGGCTTGAATCGATGGAATAGTTGAGGAGCAGAGGTTACCATTTCAGCTGTCATGCAGGTCTTTTATCCAAAGCATGTAATGTGGCACTACAGTGACATCTCTGCTTGTTGTCCTGTGTTTGTTTGGGTTTTTTTTTCACCTGGAAAGTACAACCTACTTCACAAAATGTTACCAACAAAACAAAATCTCAGAAAATTGGCTTGTAACTATCACCTACTGAGTGTGACAATGGTTTGCAGATGCTGTCTGCGACACGTTTACTTTTCCTGTCTAAGTTGGGATTTCAGCTTGCTGGGGGTGAGTGGCTGTGGCCATGGCTGGCAGTAGAGCAGGAGCAGTCTGTACAGCCTCCAGAGACTCCTGGCTTGCCTGTGCCTTGCCATGGGCCTTTGAGTTATAAATATCACCACTCTTGCCCACACAGTGCCACCAAATCAAGTTTGGAACCGAAGGGATGTGTGGCACAGGTGTATGCGGCAGATGAAAAGATTAAGAGGACATGTGCAGAAGGAGGAAGACAGGGGATGTTTGGGCAGAAGGAGGAAGAATGAGCAGGGTAGGTGAAATTTGAAAGGAAAGGATGGATTCAAACCCTGGTATGTCTACAGATTAATAAAGATTGTTTGCACTGTACATCAAGGGATGGTTATAAACTCCTTGGGGCAAGGCAGATTAGAGAACTGGAATAATTCCTTTAGGTGGTGAAAAGCCCCGTACTAGGCAGCCTGTCTCAGAGGGCTTGAATCCAGATGAGATCAAGAAAAGCAGTGCAGTGTGAGGTGAGTGATGTACCCAGGTTACCAGTAGAACTGTGAGAATACCCTTGCTCCCCTGTCTCTCCTATTGTGCACCTAGTCCACTCTGCTTGCGAGGCAACTGGTTGAATTCACCAGTGTAACACTGAATGCTTTTGCTGAATTCTGGCAAGAAAAATAAATCTATGTTGCTATTTAAAAAGAAAATAACAACCTTGCTTTCTAGAGTCTTCAGCCAGTCATTTGTTGAAGATGCAAGCTGCCTGTCTGTTAAAAAAAAAACCAACAGTGAACTCCCCACTTTAAAAAAAAATACCAGGAAAACCCGAATGGCAGTGCAGTACAAATCCTTCAGTGCTTCGCAGTAGAAAAGGGCAGCTCAGCATGAAGTGCTGAATAATGCTAAGCTGGAAAATTAGTAAGCCCAAAGAATGCATGACACGTTGGACTCTCTTACTGGATAAGGACTTATGTGGGCAAATGTGCAAGAAGGTATTTGTGCATATTTCAAGAGTGCTGCTCAGGGAATGATTTAGAACCACGCAGGTGTGCCTCACTGTTGCTGGAGCTGTAGGGAACTCAGCACAGTGATGGAGGGACCATGACTGGATATTTGACAAAGCCATTTCATTTTTAACTGTGTTTTGTTCTTTTGGTGTATGTGAAAAGTGCTAACTTTGCAAAGAAAAGGCAATGCTTAAAAAATAAAGGAGCCCCCTTCTCCCTCCCCCCCAATAAATGCTTTCAAAATTCAAATTTCTAGTAAAAATGGTTCAATTTGAAGGGTTGATGAAATGCCTCTTAGACTTTTCCATGATTTTGCCTCAAGTTCCTTTCTGAGGTCTGCAGTGGTCCCCCCTAGGATGGGTTTGTGAGCACACGACTTCACCTCCTTCTATCCATTATCACGCTTTCCTTCCTAACTTTGCTGTGACATTTAGCTCTTATGCCTTATGAAGAGACCAGGATTTTAAAGTCAGTCCTTTGCCATAATGGCTATATCAAATTAAATTACCACCAGGTGTTTTCCCACAAAGATACCTGAAATTTGAGTGATAAATATCCCTTGAAACCTAGTCTTGGTTGAGGGGTATAAACTTTACTGTTGATGCTGATGGCAAGATGGTTTTCCCCTTGTTAGTCTGAAAGTCTGTCAGAAAATACTGCTTTCTCAAAGAGCCCCATACAAAGCTCACAAAGATTATTGGAATGATTCTTATCTCCTAATGAGCTGTAGATCAGGCCTTCATTAGGTTAAGAGGCTGAATGAAACATGGCTGAGTCTGCTTCTCATTTGAAACTTTTCCTTGAAATGCAATAGAAAGTTCCTCACGCTTCTGTTTAAGAAGATGGATTCAACCCAGGCTACTTCCTTGGATTTATCATTGGTGATATGTGCTAAATTCTTGGTGGTAGGTCTAAATTACCTTTGATTATGGTAAGATTTTATTTTTTTTTTCAGCTTTAATTAAATATAGATAGAAGTTCTTCCTTAGTAATTATTCTTTGGGAGAATTATTTTAGCGTGGGATATGTTTCATGAGGTATTTTTCTAAAGGACTCAGTCTTGGCAGAGATGGGAGGGATGGGAGCAAAGTGGGACAAAAAGTAATGTAATCACTTGATAATAAAAAGTTATGTGTAATTTTCAGAGTTACACTTCCTATGTTCCTAGCTACAGCTGAATTAGGTGTTTCTAAATGAAATATTTGCACAAAGCACTTGGGTTTCAAGGAGCTTCTGTGTAAGTTCTGATGCATTGTGATTGTGGCCTAGGCTTTGCAGATACCAGAGTTAGAGATCTTCTTCCAGGAGTGTGTAGTGTTCAGAAGAAAAGGGATGAAAAAAGGGCAGATCCACCTTCACTGAGGTTTGACAAGATGAGTTTGTGCAGTGCTCTGGGAAGTCATAGCTATGTTGCAGTGAGTATCCAAGTTTATGTGAAAACAGGCTTATTGTGGTCATTCTCCCTTGTACTAGGGATAACACAAAGGCACTGCCGTCATTGTTTCTGATGTCAAAGGTGGAACAGAAGTACAGGGAAACCAGACAGACTAAGCTTTGACAGGAAAGCTTGTAGTAAACAGTGAATTGAGGCAAATTCTTCAGATTATGTAGTCTGTAACTTAAAATAAGGGCTGGCTTCTCTTTCTGTTGTTTCTCAAAGTGTCTTCCAATCTTTTTTTGGTCTTGTGTGTTTGTGTTGCAATTATTTCAGTAATCCAACAGGAGGTTGGTTTTTGCTTGCTTTTTGCTTGGTTTTAAGTTTATGCTGATGTTAAAATAAGGCTGCTTCTGCTTGGCCTTATGTCTATCTTGCCATAGAACAACCTTCATCTTCATGGTAAGGAGCATTTAGTAAGTTCACACAGCACCCTGCAAAGCATGAGGTAAATGTAGTTGTCTTTGTTAGCTTGATTACATAGCTAAAGCTACATAAAAACTTTCTAGTTGAGGTAATGAGACCCTAATACCACTCTGTGCTGTTAGTTGCTGATGTAAGAGATAACCTTGTAAGAGAAGCCTCTTGCTAACAGCAGTGGGAACTGGGAATTCTCAAACTTACCTTGTATATGTTGACATTTCATTGACTGAATTGTTCAAGGCTACATGAAAGGCAAGTTGAGATCCAGTCCAGAAGATTTCTCTTTCCTTGTCCTGTGCTGGGGTCTTGCTCTTTCTTTGCCTCAAAATTTTATTGATCTTCAAGTACTGTTGTTGCCAGACTGAACTGTACATTTAAGCTGCCGTCTTCAGCTGATGTGTAACAACTAGTTTTAAGTTTCAGATAGTGTGGCAGCTGCTGGCTGAAGTTGTAATCCTGTGACAGGGAAGCCTGTCAAGTGTAACTATCACATATAGATATCCTGCAATGCAAAAGTCCTACCAGGTTTTTATTTCGTTTGTTTTGTTTGTTGGAGTGTTTGGGGGTTTTTAGAGAAATATTTCATTCAGTGTTTAATACCAGTCTGTATTCAGCTGGGACATGTAAGATATTGCTAGCTGCAGGCTGGATGTGGAGTCTTTTACAGACACTATGCCAGCAGACATGCGAGAGAGCTCTTTGGAGCTGCTTGTCTTTCTACATTGAATGTAACAGGAGTCTGCACAATGAGTTCAGACTGGACAATGAGCATTTAGAGAACTAAAACGATCTCAGATGAATTCTGTCTTCAGTAACAAGTAGCATCTACTGTGGAAAATGAATAGTGATTTCTACACTCCAAATGACCTAAGATCTCTTAGAGGTTGTGTCTACGCACACCTGAATTGCTGGCACAGTCTTTAGAAAAGGACTGGTACCAGTGATTCTGTTAACCCTGACTATTTGCATGCTCTTCAATTTGTTCCTGAATTTAAAGGGTGCAGGAGACTCCTTTCTTGAAATCTGCAGATATGGTTTGCTTCATGTAGACAGCATTTTTCTGTGTGGTAATTTGATCTGGAAACTGCACCAGGGAAGTTTAGGCTGGAGGTGAGGAGAAAGTTCTTCACAGAAGGAGTTGTTGGCCATTGGAATGGGCTGCCCAGGGAGGTGGTGGAGTCACTGTCCCTGGAGCTGTTCAAGAGGGGATTGGACATGACCCTTGGTGCCATGGTTTAGTAGTCATGAGGTGTTGGGTGACAGGTTGGACTTGATGATCTTTGAGGTCTCTTCCAACCTTATTGATTCTTTGATTCTATGACATCCCTCTGCATAACTTTTCATCTTAAAAATCCAGCCTTCGTTGCCTGAAATGTTAGTAGGTCTACTAGCCAGAACTTACATGGTAAATTAAACCTGACATTGGGTCAAAACCCATCTCACAGAACTGGTAAATATTTCAGATTTGGGTTCTTGTATTTCTAGAAGTAATAATTGTAATACATCTTATACTACTGTAGCATAGTTTCATGAATATATTGTAATGAGGTATACAAGTAAAGTATCCCCTTGTGCCAAGTTGTAATGACATCCATGGGGAGTTTCTCACTTTAGCTATACTGATTTTTAAACAAAAAGTAGAAGAGACTTTGGAGTTGTTTATGTAGCTAGGCGACATACCACAGGACACACTTGTCCAGTGAAAACAACTCAGGCCAGGTTCTTTTTACTCTGTGGTAACAGTTTGGAGGACACACTTCCACTTGCTGAATGCATTTCAAACTCTGAAAAAGCTGGGCTGCTCAATCTGTGGAAAAAGTGGATGGACATCACCTCAGGGAAGGCACATGACAAGATTTTTGTTTAGAATTACTTGATCTGTCCACCATGTGCTTCACTCTCCAGTGTTGCTCTGTCTGCTTAGTTCCAAAGCAGACAGATAAGTACCATGGAGGAGCTTTCAACAGTGGCAGGAGAACCATTTTAAACAAAGCAGTATCTCTTTTCCTTGCCTGTCAACCTCAATTCACTGTGTGCTCAGAAGAGCAAATTAAATTCACTGTCAGTAGATTCTCCTTCTGTAGTAAGGGTCAGGAGCCATATGGGGACTTTGCATTCAAGTTTGTGTAAATTACCAAAATGTCTTCTATTGAAATCTGTTTGTGGAATGTAAGGAAAAAGTGAATATGTTGGTGATGTCCATGTGAGTTGAGGTGTCCAGTGTTGTAGCTCATATTGTCAGAAGCAAACGCTTACTGTGATACCCACCAGGCCTGCTAGGCCATTTCAACTGGAAGAATTTCCTGAACCTTCAGGTCTTTTTCAGGTATACAAGGAGGCTAGATATCCAGGGAGGCCAGCTTCTTTTCTCTGCACCTGGTAAAACATAATTATGATGAAACCAGCCACTTTTGTATTGTGATCACAAGCATTAGTCTTTTCACCTGAGTACTGAAAACTGTCAGTTTTCCATGCTTTTCTCTGCCCAAGAATAGCACTCCTAGGCTGGCTATGTTGAGCCTACAGCATTTGCTTTTGTTAAGAAATTCTCTTGACTGTGTAGAAAACATCTGGGAAAAGAGGGTATTGTTTTGGGAAACTGCAGCTGTCTTCTTTCAAGGTATCATCAAAACAAAATCTACATTTGCCATTTTATGTCGAAAGAACTCTCTTAAGTTGCTACTGGGATTTGTTTACAAATACATCTTAACAGACTTCTCCAAAGCCTCTGCTTCTGACTGAAATACTGCTCCAAAGCTTTGTTTGCTGGTGTGACAGTAAGCTGGCAGTCCAAAAGGAAACCAAGTTTATCTAGTGTGGATTATGCATGAGGCATTTCATGGCATGTGCCATTGGAGATGAGGAGAAAATATATCCTGAACATGCTTCATCTTTCCAGTGATTAGTTTTGTTAGTCTCGGAGGCAGGTAGCAACATAAAAGAGCTGCTGTATATTAAAATGCCTGCAGCAGTATTGCACTTTGTAGCAGTGCTGAGGCACAGCTTTTGCTTTGTAGGCTGGAGTAGGACATCTCTTTGCAAACTGCATAATGCCAACAAAACGTTTACCAGGGAAGAGAAATGTTGGGAAAGATTGCTTTTGCATTTTGGGTTAGAAATTTGTAGCTGCATTTTAATTTTTCAAAAGCAAAGACTGTGGAAGCAGAGAGGGAAATACCTTGAAGCTGTGTGACCTTCAGGCGGTAAGAGCACCTGCCCTATGCAAACCTAGTCCTTTTCAGATCTTAATTAGGTGTGCAGCCAAGGTGGCTGAAGATTTTGGAAGCTTGAAGTGTGCAAATGTGGCTTCTGTGATACTGAAGAGTTCAAGTAAGCACTGCAGGGTCTGTTTTCTTTAAGAAAAAAAACAAAAAGAAAAAGAGGGGAAGACAAATTGAATGCTCCTGTTCTCAAATGAGTGCTAAGCAGAGTTTGCAGGGTGCTCTATTCTTGAAATATAGGGTCTGAATTCACACTCTCTAGCAGCAGTATCTTTTGGGTGACACTAGCTAAAGCAGCTTTTGAGATTCCAAGGGCTTGACCAGCAGAGTTGAGGGTAGAAGGGATAATGTGTCTGACATGTAAAGAGTTGAATCAGTGTTCTTTATACTCAGGATTTCCATCCTAGAATGTGCCTTGGTTTTCATAAAACAGGTCAGATTCAGCGTATTTATTATTGGTGTCAAGCAAGAGTATATTACCCTCTTAGTGAGATCCTGTTAGCCAGATCTTACTGTATCCATGTCTTCTTTCCAATCATCTTTGACTTCCCTGTTTGTTTATTTTTTCTCCTCTCTCTCTCTCTCTTTTTCCACCCCCTCAACTGGCAGTTCTGTCCACCAATTCTGTAATTACTGTCTATCATTTTAAGTGATGGGCTAAAGGCCAATATTTAAGGTCAGGACCATGAACATCTGACTTCCCTTGAGGGTAGAACTGTTTGAGTAGGAAGCATATTGATTCACTGAGTTACATCAATGAAAAAAGCAGGAGGTTTTTTTTTCAACTGCTTTTGACCTAATAGTATCCAACTATCTCTGCTTGAGGAAAATTAATGAAAGGGCATATCACACCTTGTATGAATCATGTATCAAAATACAATTTAGAAACTTTGAAAAAGCAGCCCAGAGGCGAGCTGCAGACAGCTAGGAGTGTATCTTAGCTAGGGAGTCTAACTGGATTTATAGAAAAATTCTAGAAATACAGAAAATGCAGAAATGAGTGAATTTGAGCCATAACTCAGAGTGGAAACTGATTCACCTCATGGCTGCTATAGTGGATCCACATGTTAAGCAGGAGTATAGAAGAAAAATAGAATTTACCATTTTACCGAAAAATCATGTGATCTAGTGCATCTAAAGAGAGACTCATAGTATCAGTCAGGGTTGGAAGGGACCACAAGGATCATCTAGTTCCAACCCCCCTGCCATGGGCAGGGACACCCCACACTAGATCAGGCTGGCCAGAGCCTCATCCAGCCTGGGCTTAAACACCTCCAGGGACAGGGCCTCAACCACCTCCCTGGACAACCCATTCCAGGGTTTCACCACTCTCATGGTGAAGAACTTCCTCCTCACATCCAGCCTGAATCTCCCCGCCTCCATCTTCATTGCATTCCCCCTAGTCCTATCACTACCTGAGATCCTGAGCAGTCCCCCCCAGCCTTCCTGTAGGCCCCATTCAGATACTGGAAGGCCACAATTAGGTCACCTCGGAGCCTTCTCTTCTGCAGACTGAACAGCCCCAACTCCTTCAGTCTGTCCTCATAGTAGAGGTGCTCCAGCCCTCTGATCATCCTCATGGCCCTTCTCTGGACACATTCCAGCACATCCATATCCCTCTTGTAATAGGGGCTCCAGAATTGGACACAGTACTCCAGGTGGGGTCTCACCAGAGCTGAGTAGAGGGGGAGACCCCACCTGCCTTGACCTGCTGGCCACACTTCTCTTGATGCAGCCCAGGATCTGATTGGCTTTCCAGACTCTGTAACATATTCTTCCTCAAATATTATCTCTTAACTTAGAAAAAATCCCACTTCATTTTCAGTTATTTCTTCCTTTCCTTCGTGCATGTAACACTGAGCAACTATACTTTTCATCATTGGGTAAAGGCATCAATTACAGAGTATTAAAAACTTTCCAAGCTGCTCAGAGAACACTGCAGATGATAAAAAAGCACCTGCTCCTACTCCCCCTAAAAGGAGCCAAAAGCAAAGATGGTTTCATTATGCCACTCACAACTGGCATTGGAAAAGGTCCTAAGTGAGTTCAAATGCCTATCTCCCATCTGGTGGAAATCCCAGTCAGGAGTCTGCTGGTGTTTGATTATCTGAAACCCTTGAATTCTGCATTTGTGTCCTTGGTCTGAGTGAATGGTGTAGAAATGTCAAAACACCTTTTTGTATGATGAACAGTAATGGGGAGAGAAGTGAAAGAGTGATCCAAAAAGACCTTTGGATGTCTTGGCTGAGTTTAACTTTCTTGGCAAATCTTAGCTACAAATAACAGAAACAGCCTGCCCTGCAGAAGAAGAAAAGTGCCATGCAAGAAATGTCCTAATCTTCTGGGTTATCCACTCTGATACTTTTATCCTTAAACATGAATAATTTATGCTCAGGAAGTTGGTTTCAGTGTGACAGGCATTTGTTAAGAAAGCTCAGTGTTGGTCCTTTCAGAGCTACCAAAGTGCTTCCTGTTGCCATTTAGAGAAGAAATAGATGGAGAAAAGCTCAGGCATTTTCTGTAAGGGAGTCTAACAGAAATGCTCCTACCTTTGATAAGGTTATTTTTTTTCATAAAAGCTCTGTTAGGAAGCTCATGAAATGCTGCTGACTAGCAAAATGATGTTGTTGCTGCTCACACTTAACCATTTCAAGACAGAGGAGCATATGCTGAGTGGTTTTATTGAAGGAATCATTAAATCCAGAAGGGAGCTGGGGTTGCTTGGCCTGGAGAAGAGGAGGCTCACAGGAGACCTGATTGCTGTCTACAACTACCTGAAGGGAGGTTGTAGCCAGGTGGGGGTTGGTCTCTTCTCCCAGGCAACCAGCACCACAACAAGAGGACACAGTCTCAAGCCACACCAGGGGAGGTTTAGGCTGGATGTTACGAAGAAGTTCTTCATAGAAAGAGTGATTGGCCATTGGAATGGGCAGCCCAGGGAGGTGGTGGAATCACCATCCCTGGAAGTCTATAAAAAGAGACTGGATGAGGCACTTAGTGCCATGGTCTAGTTGATTAGATGGTGTTGGGTAATAGATTGGACCCAATGATCTCAAAGATTTTTCCAACCTGGTCCATTCCATTCCATTCCATTCCATATGTTTAAAATGTGATGCAGTCAGGTGCACTGAAAATGAGAGTGAAGGGGCAATGCACAGTGTAGGTAGTTTTGAGAAACCTCTGTAGGAGATGCCCCTCCCAGTGTGTCATGGTTCTACTTTTACACACCATTGACTGAGAGGAATTTTCCAAAGATCTTGAGCAAGGCTACATGCAATTATCTTTGCTGAGGCTGGCTGTTGCATGCAGAGAAAGTGAGTCAATGTGTAAAGTGCTGTTTTTCTGCCTCATAAAGGTAGATGAGTTAGAGGAGTTTGTGCTTTATCTCACTTCTACTCCTGGAGGATGAGAGTGCAATATAAATATTTTAACACTTTGAATGGCTCCATTTATATGGTCAGGCAGTGCAGGAGGAAGCAAAGCCATGATTAGGATGGGATTTTCAAGTAGCTGTGTGTGTAGGGGAAAACAGAGGTGGACTGTGACACAAAAAATGTTGCAGATAACAATATTTCCCAAATAGTACCAGCTTTAGGGTACTAATAAATAGCTCAAGGGCTGCCATTCAGAGGGACCTGGACAGGCAGGAGTGAGCCAACAGCAAACTGATGAAACTGAGTGAGGACAAATGTGAAATCCTGAGCCTGGGGTAAAATAAATCCCTGCAGCAAAATGGGCTGGGAACAGACTGGCTGGGAAACACCTCTGCAGAGAAACACCTGGGGGTCTTGGTAGACAGAGAGCTGAATGTAAGCCAGCTGTGTGCTGTGGTAATAAGGATGGCTAACAACATCCACCAAGAGTTTCTTTTTTTGTCTTCCTTAAAGGATGCTAAGCATGGACTGAATTTCTTAGAGAATCTGCAGCATTGCCACTCTGTCATCTTGTTACCCTCTCCACCTGCATCACCAATACTTGATGCGTGAATGTGGAAAGCAGGGCTTAGGTTTGTAATGACTGCTTCCTGTCTGCTTTTTTCCTTCTGCTCTCTTGGGAAGAGAAAAGGTAGTATTTGTTTTTTTTAATTTGTTTTCTTTTGCAGAGCTGCCCCACGTGGTGGAGTAAATTAACTGCCTCCTGGTCATGCACATCAGAAGTGCTTGAGCAAAAATGTAAAATGAGCTCTACACACTGATTAGGGGAAAGAAAATCAGCTCAAGCTTCTTTCTGGGACTCTGTGTCGGTTTGAGGGTTATCTGGACTCTGATGCTAACTCCTTACAATATTTTGGGCATCAGGGAGGATGCTTGGAAGAGAGGACAGAACGATAAGGCTTATCTCTATATCACTCTCCCTAGGGAAGTGGAGAGGTTTAAGGGAGAACCCCAGCTGCTGAAAACCTTGCAGGGTTTAGACTAGCTGAATTGAGACATGGTGACATTCACTACGGCCCAAGGGACCAGGGTGGCTAGAACTTGATAATTAGTCATTTTTGACTAACTGGTATGAAAATGATCAGGTTATATGTAGATCTATAGAGTAGCTTTTGTTGTAACTACTGTTAGAAAAATTCATCTCCCTATATCCAAAGAAAGGCCATTGGCATCCTGGCCTGCATCAGGAATAGTGTGGCCAGCAGGAGAAGGGAAGTTATTGTGCCCCTATACTCAGCACTGGTTAGGCCACACCTTGAGTGCTGTGTCCAGTTCTGGGGCCCCCAGTTTAGGAAAGATGTTGAATTGCTCAAACATGTGCAGAGAAGGGCAACAAAGCTGGGGAGGGGTTTGGAGCACAAGTCCTGTGAGGAGAGGCTGAGGAAGCTGGGGTTGCTTAGCCTGGAGAAGAGGAGGCTCAGAAGAGATCTTATTGCTGAAGGGAGGTTGTAGCCAGATGGGGTTTGTTCTCTTTCCCCAGGCAACCAGCACCAGAACAAGGGGACACAGTCTCAAGCTGGGCCAGGGGAGGTTTAAGCTGGATGTTAGGAAGAAATTCTTCATAGAAAGAGTGATTGGCCATTGGAATGGGCTGCCCAGGGAGGTGGTGGAGTTACCATCACTGGAGGTGTTTAGGAAGAGACTGGATGGGGTGCTTGGTGCCATGGTTTAGTTTAGATGGTGTTGGGTGATAGATTGGACTTGATGATCTTGGAGGTCTTTTCCAGCCTGGTTAATTCTGTATTCTGTATGATGTCATGACCCAGTTTGCGCCATTACATGCTGTCAGTGATATGGGTGTTAAAAATGAAATGGCATAGGTCTTAAAATATTTAACCTGTATCAGTAGAGAGCAAATGTAGAAAGGAGTAGCAATAAGCAAGGAAATGAAATTTCTGGAAAGGATCTAGCAAATCGCCGACATTAATATGTTAGACACAACTCTGGTAAGGACACAGCTGTCCAGCTGTTGGGGTTTGCCTACTGCAGTGGCAAGCAGAGATACCTGTAGGTAATATGTCCTTACACTAATTATTCCTGCTTCTTAAAAAGGCTAATTATCTCAGGAGTAGAGTTATGCAGATGGGCTTCCTACTTTCCAGGGCCTCAGTTATCTTCTTTTCACCTGAGGCCATTTGGACATATTGGCTAATCCAGGTGGAGTGGGTTCAGATACCTCTGTATCATTGCCCCTAGCAATTGTCAGCTCTTAGGAAAACAACAAACAACATCCCATAATTAAGATTCTGATTTCACTGGCAGCTCTTGGAAGGGCAGTCTCTTGGATCTTGCCTCTTTAAATTCAGGAGAGCCAGCTAGCTGCATCTTTAGTGGGAGATGTTTTGTCTTTCCCAATTACTTCCCAGCAGGAAAGAGTATCTCTATTAAGCAATTACCTTTGCTCATACTCTGTATTATTGGTCATTTATTATATTTTACTTTTTAAATTTGTGTGTGTGAGATAATGACTTGTTTCTGCATATAGGTATATGGTTTCCTGGGAAAAGTAAAAGTCATATAGCCCATTTTTGTAGTGTAGTTAAATTAGGTACTAATATAACAGTATGGCCTGGTAAGCATTGAAGCAAGTTATCTAAGGGATATGGTAGATTTACTGTCTCACAAAGCCTTCATCAAGATACTTCTCTCCAAGAGATTTTCCAGCCCAAAGAAACTGTTTGGTTTAATGTGAATCTAAAAGATGTTCTTTGCATTGCAGAAAATGGTAGATACCATCATTACAATAACCTTAAAGGCTGTTAGCCTGATTAATTTGCAATGATTCATTAGACAGTGATAATCTCAGTAGTCTTCTGTATGTCCAGTGCTGGCAGAACTGAGAGCTTGGCTAAGGGACCATAGTGGTTTTTGGAACAATCAGCTCCTACCTAAAAAATAACATTATAGAAGAGCTGAAGTGTTTCACATTTGCAGGTGTTTTTGCAATTTCTTTGTCTTGTACCTCTCAAATGTACAAGAGAATGTTATGCTTTCCCATCTCCATCTTTGCTATGGTTGTCTGTTCTTTCTGGATAACTCCTCCCAGAGTCTACTTCCCTTGGTGTCTGCATCATTACCATATGCATGATCATGCATGTGATTGTGGAAACAGAAAGATGAGGGTGCAGTAGGTCAGGGAAAGAAGTATGGGGTGGGGGGAAGATAAAGAAGTGGAATAAAATACAGGACTTCAAGCTTAGGTCTTCTGCCTTCTGATTTTTGCATATTCTTGAACCAGATGTTTAAGGATTTTTAATTTGTTGGGTTTTTTTAGGTTTTGCGGGTTTGTTGTTGTTCTCTGTTTGTTTTTGTCTAACTTATGGGTTTCAGGTAGTGATTTTGAAGGGAATTAAGCAGACTGGTTGGAGCTCAGGGCCTCTGAGCTCTTGCGCTGACAAGCTGTGAAACTGTTCACAGAATCACCAAGGTTGGAAGACACCTCAAAGATCATCAAATCCAACTTGTCACCACAGACCTATTGCTTCATTCTCTGTTTTTATTACATTATTTTGAATCCCATGCCTGATGTTTTAAATGACAGAAGAAAGAAAATAAAACAAACAAACCAACCCAAACCCACTAAAAAACCCCTCAGCCAAATTAAATCAGTTCTTTGGGCTGATGTTTTCCTGCAACTTCTGACTGGAAGTATTAACCAGATGGGGAAAAAAAGTTATATTGTGCAAAACATTAAAAATGTCTGAAAAACCTATTTGTTATGTATTAGTTTAAGACCAGTGTAGCTATTTTCATTAATGAAAACAATGAAGAGCTCTGTGCTTTGGAAAAAATACCCCAACTGGAAACTTAATTTTCTCTTAAAAACTGTGGAATTGTAGAAAAGTAAAGCTAGAAGAGATCACAGAGAGATCATGTAGCTCATGTCTGCCCTGTGGCAAGAATAACTCAACCTGAACTGTTTCTGACAGAAGTGCATCCAGCTTCTTCAAGATGTCCAGGCTACTGAGAATAGATGCTCCACAGAAAGTTTCAACCTATTGTCATGCTTTGTTGCTATTGCTGGAAAAATGTTGCTCTAAACATGTAGTTTGCATTTTATTTGTAGGTGTCACAGGTTACTGTTCCCGTTGTGTCCACCACAAAATGGCTTCTTCCCTTTTTGAAACAGCCCTGCTCAAACCTCTCCTAGGCAGGGGGTTAAGCTGGCCAGGGCGGTGGTGGAGTCACCATCACTGGAGATGTTTAGGAGGCGACTGGATGAGGCACTTGGTGCCATGGTTTAATTGATAAAATGGTGTTGGGTGATAGGTTGGACTCAATGATCTCGAAGGTCTTTTCCAACCTGGTCTGGTCTATTCTATTCTATTCTATTCTGTTCTGTTCTGTTCTATTTGTTCAAGACATTTGAACACACTTTTTTTTGGGTGTATGTGTGTTTGCTCTCAAGTTCACAACTTTGAAAAGATATAGTATTGGAGAAGAAAGAAAACAGCAAGAAATAAGCTGGCTCATACAGCTCAAAAAAGCCAAAAGTAGAGACCAGCCCTCCTAACTCCATACTTGATTCCTTATAGTTACACAGATCTGTCTTCCTTACCTAAAGGGTACTGAGGCACACAGGAGGGACACTTGTCATCTGAAGTGACCTATTTTAGGTCAGCTTTGGATCCAGGTGCTGGTTGTTCTAGGCAGGCCAGATTGCATGAGATTTGAGCAAGTGCTCTTTCCTGCAATAATTCCAGTAGATGGGATATAGAAGGAGGCACATTGCCTATATATGGTGAAGAGAAGTACTGAAAAGAGATGCTGCTAAAAACCTGAAAGCTGTGTCTGAAATCATATAAATTTTTATTGCATAATTAAGCACTATTGCTGACACATCCTCCCTTATGATTCCCTTTAAGTTGGAGCATCTGGCCAAGTGTTGCACAAGAGCCCAGTTTTCTTCTCCCTATACAACGGAGTTTTGATTAATTAATCATTGCTTCTGTTTGAATAATACATTAAAGATGCACTTGAATGTTCTAGGGGAAAAAAAAAGTAAAATAAAAAATCCACACAAAGGAAAATACTGCTCAGGCTTCTGAAGGGATGTTCTTTTAAAATGACAAGACAGCTGTAAAGGTAAATGTGTGACTGATCAGCTTGTATGTTGCTTCTTACTTGTTTGTTTTTAATATGCCTTGACTTGGTGACAGTCACTTGCATCAGCAGGCTAAGTCACATAAAATATGACATGTAATAATATTAAAGAATGGTACAGTTATGGTGAGCAAATTTTTTGAGTCAGTGTTTTGCACTATTAAAAGAAAATAAATAGAAGGAATTGTGAAACCTGCATATTATTGGGTGCTGTCTGTAGGCATCGTGGCTTCACAGTACCTGCTTCATGCTGATATGGAATCATAGAGTTGTTAGGGTTGGAAGTGACCTCAAGGATCATCTAGTTCCAACCTCCCTGCCATGGGCAGGGACACCTCACACTAGATCAGGTTGCCCAGAGCCTCATCCAGCCTGGCCTTAAAAGCCTCCAGGGATGAGGCTTCTACCAGCTCCCTGGGCAACCTGTTCCAGTGTCTTACCACCCTCATGGTGAAGAAATTCTTCCTAACATCCAATCTGAATATATCCATTTCTATTTTTTGTTCCATTCCCCCTAGTCCTATCACCACCTGACACCCTAGAAAGTCCCTCACCAGATTTCTTGTAGGCCCCCTTAAGATACTGGAAGGCCACACTAAGGTCTCCTTGGAGCCTTCTCTTCTCTAGATTGAACAGCCCCAACTCCCTCAGTCTGTCCTCACAGGAGAGGTGCTCTAGCCCTCTAATCCTTGTGGCTCTTCTCTGGATACGTTCCAGCATGTCCAGATCCTTCCTGTAATAGATTCTCCCTGTAATATGACCACAAGTTGTGTAGTTTTCCTTTTAAAAGTCCTGCTGTGGTTTCAGAAGTATAGGGTTTGTGTTGCTTCACATCACCTATTGCTGGTCCTGTGTCAGGATAGGGACCTTGATTCTACTCTGTGCATTTCCTTCCCAATCTGGAAGCACAGAGAGGGTTTCTGAAAGCTCAAACTGCTGTGTATTGACAGGCCAGGCTTTCCTGGCCTTCTTGTTCTCTCCTTGATATCTAACTATGGTCAGGCCAGCCTGATCTAGTGTGATGTATCCCTGCCCATGGCAGGGGGGTTGGAACTAGATGATCCTTGTGGGTCCCTTCCAGCCCTGACTGATTCTATGATTTTCCAATGAGGACTTCACCCAGCTGTTGCTATTACACTGCATGCAGTCTTTAATATTGTGGGTGCTCAATTCTTGACAATATGGATGCTAACTCCTGGGCTGGGATGTTTTCACAAATGCTCAGGGTTGACCTAAGCTTGCCTTTAGGTAATTTGAGCTTTCTCAAGTTACTCAGTGTTTTCCCTAGAAAGAGAGAGACGCAGCATGTTGATGTTGGATCTGGCTTGTTCCCTGTATCTGGTAAATATGACTCCCTCTGGTCCTCCTGTATTGATGCCTTGTAAAAAAGTCTTAGTAGTGTTAAAGACAGGAGAGATAACATAGTGCTGAGTGCTGAAATGAGAGCTAGTGCCTGACCAATGCTGACCACTGAAGAGCTGGGGTGTGGAAAGCACTCAGAAGAACTTTGTACAAAGCCAAGGCAACCTCTGTATCTAACCGCAAGAGACAAAGTGATCTTTTATCTGTAAAGGATGGACGTGGGGGAGTCAGGACCCGATGCAAAACTAATACTGCTGTTCCTGCATGCCTCGTGAGTGGTGACAGTAGCAAAGGTACAGGATACGCCCATAGGCCTGATTTGGGTCTGCCTTCTTAGGGGACTGAGCAAGAGACTTTCCAGTCTTTAGCATAGACCCATTTCTGTCAGATGTGATGCTTGGCTGAAAACCTCTACCCTGGAAGCCAACAAAGTCCAAATGACTGCTGTGATTTCACAAGATGGAGTGGATACATTATTGGATTTTACTTGTGGAGGCTCCTGCAAGAGTTCTTATTCCCCCGCTCCCTGTAATCCATTTTCAAGCCTAGTAGTGCCTCATGTTTACCTAGCAGGCCTCAGTGAAAAGGTCAGTTTTATTTCTTTGACCTTTTTCAGCTCAGTGAACATTGGCAGCTGGAAGTCCTCACTGTAGACATGTCAGGTACAATGAAGTGGTGGTGTTGCAGGTAATGACATGCATACAGAGCATTACTGACCTCTGATGCTGTTTGCCCATCAACACAGTAGGCATCCCAGAATCTCAGCCACTGCAAAAGTGTTGAGGCTGATTTGCCCTCAATGAACTTGGGGAATTTTCTTTCCCTTTCCCTTCAGCATTGTTTGCATTTTTTCCTTTTCTTTTTTTAGTTTAAAATGTTAGATATTCATAAACTTAAAATTACAGGCCTACTGCTTGCCACTAGTTTGTAGCCCTGGGTTTTATCCCTGATATGTTAGTTCCAGATTGTTAGGATATAAGGAAAACACACCTGACAATTAATGTTTTCCTCATTTTTTTTTAAACTTTTCCTCTGAACTTGGGGACCTGCATGAACTAATGTTTTGGTGAGGCTGAAGGGAAAAGAGAAAAAAGAACAAAGTATCCACTGTGATTTGGATTGTGACCTTATAGCCAGAATCAACTAGAAACAATTACTGAAATTAATGCCCTGCTGTGGAAGTACACAGATAATGAGAGTACCACCAGCAGCAGAGTTGTGTCCTGCTTCAGTTTCAGTATCTCTGGGACTTCTTTGGACCTTCTTTCTAATACAGGAGTTAAACCAGTACCCAAGTTTCTGATGTCAAGCTTACAGAATACAGAATTAACCAGGTTGGAAAAGACCTTCAAGATCATCAAGTCCAACCTATGACCCAACACCATCTAATCAACTAAACCATGGCACTAAGTGCCTCATCCAGTCTCTTTTTAAACACTTCCAGTGATGGTGACTCCACCACCTCCCTGGGAGGTGCTTAATCCATGGCTGTGTATATCCATCAGCTGCTGCTTCAAATCCTGTAGTCCCATCATCAGGAATGTGTATGGGAACTGATGGAAAAGAAAGTTGTCATGATGTCCCTCAGGAGTCCCTCAGGGATCAGTCCTGGGACCTATCTTATTCAACATCTTTGTGGGGGACATGGACAGTGGCATTGAGTGCACCCTCAGCAGGTTTGCTGATGACACCAAGCTGTGTGGTGCAGCAGACACGCTGGAGGGAAGGGAGGCCATCCAGAGGGACCTTGACAGGCTGGAGAGGTGGGCACAGGCCAACCTCATGAAGTTCAATAAGAGCAAGTGCAGGGTCCTGCATCTGGGTCGAGGCAATCCCAGGCACAAATACAGGCTAGGCAGTGACTGGCTGGAGGATAGCCCTGAGGAGAGAGACTTGGGGGTGCTGGTGGACAAAAAGCTCAACATGAGCTCTCAGTGTGCACTTGCAGCCCGCAAAGCCAATCAGATCCTGGGCTGCATCAGGAGAAGTGTGGCTAGCAGGTCGAGGGAGGTGATCCTCCCCCTCTACTCAGCCCTGGTGAGGCCCCACCTGGAGTACTGTGTCCAGTTCTGGAGCCCCTATTACAAGAGGGATGTGGAGGTGCTGGAACGTGTCCAGAGAAGGGCCACGAGGATGATCAGAGGGCTGGAGCACCTCTCCTATGAGGACAGACTGAAGGAGTTGGGGCTGTACAGTCTGCAGAAGAGAAGGCTCCGAGGTGACCTAATTGTCGCCTTCCAGTATCTGAAGGGGGCCTACAGGAAGGCTGGGGAAGGACTTCTCAGGATCTCAGGTAGTGATAGGACTAGGGGGAATGGAATGAAGCTGGAGGTGGGGAGATTCAGGCTGGATGTGAGGAGGAGGTTCTTCACCATGAGAGTGGTGAAACCCTGGAATGGGTTGTCCAGGGAGGTGGTCGAGGCCCCGTCCCTGGGGGTGTTTAAGAGCAGGCTGGATGAGGCTCTGTCCAGCCTGATCTAGTGTGGGGTGTCCCTGCCCATGGCAGGGGGGTTGGAACTAGATGATCCTTGTGGTCCCTTCCAACCCTGAATGAAACTATGAAACTATGAAACTATGATGTGTTCAAATTGCAAGAGCTTCCAGGTGGAGTGATAGCTACACAATACTCATTAGGAAAGTGATGTTTTTTTCTACCTATCTTGTGCAAAGCTGAACTGAGTTCACTACTTTTGATTTCTGATGAACATGAATATATTTTCTGACTGATATATGTCCAGCATTCAGTCTGTAGAGTGGTTTTCATCTTCTGGAAAGCAGGGGAGAATTTGTTTTGCTGAATTTGTTGGGGCCAGTCACTAGTGGTGTTCCCCAGGGATCAGTGCTGGGCCCCATCCTGTTCGATATCTTTACTGATGATCTGGATGAGGGCATTGAGTCAGTCATCAGTAAATTTGCAGATGACACCAAGATGGGAGCAGGAGTCGATCTGTTAGAGGTAGGAGGGCTTTCCAGAGGGAGCTTGACAGGCTGGATAGATGGGAAGAATCCAACAAGATGGCATTCAACAAGTCCAAATGCCAGGTGCTGCACTTTGGCCACAACAACCCCATGGAGTGGTACAGGCTGGGGTTGGAGTGGCTGGGGAGCTGCCAAACAGAAAGGGACCTGGGGGTACTGGTTGATAGTAGGCTGAACATGGCCAGCAGTGTGCCCAGGTGGCTAAGAAGGCCAATGGCATCCTGGCCTGCATCAGGAACAGTATGGCCAGCAGGAACAGGGAGGTCATTCTGCCTGTGTACACTGCACTGGTTAGGTCACACCTTGAATACTGTGTCCAGTTCTGGGCCTCTCAGTTTGAGAAGGTCATTGAGACTCTTGAACATGTCTAGAGAAGGGCAACAAGGCTGGGGAGATGCTTTGAGCACAAGCCCTATGAGGAGAGGCTGAGGGAGCTGGAATTGTTTAGCCTGGAGAAGAGGAGGCTCAGGGGAGAACTTACTGCTCTCTACAACTACCTGAAGGGTGGTTGTAGCCAGGAGGGGGTTGATCTCTTCTCCCAGGCAATCAGCACCAGAACAAGAGGACACAGTCTCAAGCTGCACCAGGAGAACTTTAGGCTCAAGGTGAGGAAAAAGTTCTTCGCAGAGGGAGCTGTTAGCCATTGGAATGTGCTGCTCAGGGAGGTGGTGGAGTCCCCGTCTCTGGAGGTGTTCAAAAAAGTATTGTACGTGGCACTTGGTGCCATGGTTTAGTAGACATGAGGTGTTGGGTGACAAGTTGGACTTGATGATCTCTGAAGTCTTTTCCAACCTTATTGATTCTATGATTCTATGAATTTTGGTAAAATATTGACAAATTTTATAGCCAGAGTTTTATAACCATACGAAACATAGCAGAATGTTTCTGGGTGAAAGCCTCTCCTCTGTATCAAATTCAGGATCTGTTACTCAACTTTCACAAAGCACAATAACTTTATAATGAATTTCTGGGTAACGATAAGAACACTTCTGAGTACTCTGTAAATCCTTTTGTCCCTTGTTAATACCTCATTTTGATTGTTGCATTTTTAATATTGGGATTAAGACAGTGACGTGCTCTGATCATTTCTGTTGAATGTAGGAACATCTGGTTTTTTGGTGTCGTGGTTTAGTGTTGTTTGCTGTTGGCTGAGGATGAAAGGAGAGATCAAATGGTTTGAAGTTGGCTTTTTTTGTTTTTTCAAAGTTGCCTTTGTTCATAGTCTATAACCAAGGAACTGAGGTGCAAGTCAGTGACTGACAAGCAGTGAGGGCATGGAGGAAAATGTGAGTGATGATACCTTCACCATGCTAGCTCAGCAGTGAGAGGGAAAATGACAGGACAAGGGGCAGTGGGTGGAAGTTTGAGGCATAGGAAGTTTCACATAAATACAAGGAAAAAAAATGTTCACTGTGAGGGTGACAGAGCCCTGGAACAGGCTGCCCAGGGAGGTTGTGGAGTCTCCCTCTCTGGAGATATTCAGAACTTGCCTGGATGTGCTCCCGTGTGATCTGGTGTAGGTGATCCTGCTCTGGCGGGGGGGTTGAACTGGATGATCTTTTGAGGTCTCTTCCAGCCCCTGAAATTCTGTGATTCTATAAAACAAAAAACAAACACACGACAAATCTTATGATAGCTCCTTACAGTTCTCTGTGCTTTTAGTGGAGAGATGAAGTTGCCAAAAGAGCATTGAGCATCTGAATATACTGAATGCAAATTAGAGATCTGCTGCTTGCCCAGCAAATGAAAAGTATTTGAGATTTTCCAGCCTGGTGACCTGAGAGTGAGGACATTGGTTCTCTCACCAGTGCCATCTCAAAGATGTAGAAAGTTAGCCCCATGTACCTATGGATCCTTGAAACCCGAACAGAAGCCGATGTCATTTTAACAGGTCACAGTTTCTGGGCTTTCTCCTTCTCCTTCCTCTCTTCTTTCAATATTTTTGGATTTCTGACAGTAAGTTACCCATTATTACATTGTGCCACTAAACAACCTCAAGGAAAGCCTATTCTGCTCTGTGTATTTAATGATAGGTGGTTGAAGGTGAACTGCTGGCAAGTGTAAGTGTTGAGGAAGAGTTTGGAAGGCTCGGGGTACAGAGGTGGGTGATTAAATCATCTGAAAGAATATACAATTGATTGCTCTGTGAGGGAAGTGTGTTGCAAGTCTTTGTGAAGCAACGAATATTGTTTCATGCTGGTTGCTGTACGCAGCTGGCTAAGGGTTTCTTTAAATACTTCCCACATCTCTCAGGTTTGTTGTTGAAGGGACTGTGCTGTCAGCTCTGGAGAATGGAGAGATCAGTCTCTGCTACACTTGCTTTGAACAAATACCCTCTTAAATGAAACCAACTCTTCTGTAGTACCTGAGCTGCTGCTAGGCAGAGAAAGATGATACAACTTCCAAAGGACAAGCCAGAAAATGTCTTTTATGTTTTTTTATAAGACTGGGTGATTTTTCCCTCTTAGGAGAGTTTTCTCTTACTGTTATCTAGAGAAAGCATCCAGGTGAACAACTTAAATTCACAAAGTTTATGTTAATTTCCAAGAGATGAACCCTATCATCCTTAGTGAATAACAACCTTTCTTAACATATAATTTCACTTAAAAACTAGACTGAAGAAGAGGAGCTGACAAGTATACCGTCTCCCTAAGTCTTGAAGCAGGGGTTTGGTGTAGAGTCAGCATTGCTTAATCTGCCAGTCAGCCCCCACAGAAAGCAGTTGCTTCTGTGGACTGTTTGCTAAAAGTCACATTTGGTTTGTTTTTGTTCTTCTCATGCTCAAGGAAATTTTTACTTAAATGTTGTATAATGTGTGTCTTGACCTGCTTAGGAAATTCTTGGCACTAAGATGCTATTCAGTCTAGGTGTTCACAAAAGAACCTACTTCTACTCTGCATGTGTCATAGGGTTGTTTTGCCTTAAAGAGACCTTAAAGATCATCAAGTCCAACTGGTAACCCAGCATTTTGTGTTCACTGCTAAACCATATTCGCCAGCACCACACCTGCACCTCTGTCAAATGCTTCCAAGGATGGTGACTCCAGCACTTCCCTGGGCAGCTCCTTGAAGTGTTTACAACCCTTCCAGTGATTTTTATCCCCTACTATCTAGCCTAATCCTACCCTAGTGCAACTTTAGGCTATTTCCCCTTGTCATATTGCTTGTTACTCAACAGAATTGACCAATGCATCCACTGCTGAAATGACATAGCACAAAGCTACTGCTGCTACAGAAGGCAGGAGTATAAGCAGCACAGAATTTTGGAGAAGAATGGGATGAACAGACTGGTGGTGGTACACAGGAATATATTTGGTCTGCTTAGACCAAAACAAGGGGAGAAATTTGCAGATGCAAATAGCAATTTCCTCAATGGAAGTATAGCCAGGGGTTTTGGATTAACATGAATGAAAAAATGCAATGGGATGGATCTTCAGTGGTTCTTGGGGTTTGGATCTTGGTTTTACATCTGATCTGAAAGTTATTAGTTCCTGAAGCACAGCACAAGATAGCTTTGATTTGGTATTACATGAAAAACGCTGGTCCTTTAGTTTGTGTTCTGCTGGCTAACCCTACGCTGCAGTGTACTTCAAGGATACACAAAGTGAAGTACTGCATCCATCCATCCATCCCTCTCTCCATCCATCCATCCATCCATCCATCCATCCATCCATCCCTCTCTCCATCCCTCCCTCCCTTCTTTAACATATTCTAATCCCATCTAGGAGCATGACATACACGGTGCCTTTGCTTTGTCCTGGGCCCACAGCTGCTCAGTGTTCTTACAACAGCATTCCCTCTGGGCCTGTTTCTAAATACTATAGAATGGCCAAACCTGGTCACACTTTCACTTGCATATGTGCAATTCATTAGCCTTGGTCTGTCAGTGCTCATTGGCTGAAGGTATGACTTCTACCACCATATCATCAGAGTAAAATTTGATTTGTTCTTACTATCTGCAGGCTACAGAAATGTACCAGTTAAATTGCACTATACTGGAACACTACTTTTGCAGGCTTTCCACCCTCTGAGGGGAAAACCAAGTTTGCTCAGCAGTTGTGGATTTTTTGTTTGCTTGTTTTATTTTTTGTTTTGTTTTAGAATAGAATAGCATAGAATAAACCAGGTTGAAAGAGACCTTCGAGATCATCACATCCAACTTATCATCCAACACCAACTTATCAACTAAACCATGCGACCAAGCCCCCTATCTAGTCTTCTCGTAAACACCTCCAATGATGGTGACTCCACCACCTCCCCAGGCAGCCCATTCCAATGGGCAATCAACTCTCTCTGTGTAGAATTTCTTCCTAACTTCCAGCCTTAACCTCCCCTGGTGCAGCTTGAGACTGTGTCCTCTTGTTGTTGTGTTGTGTTGTTTTTTTCCCCACACACATATAGGGAATGTTCCTATTTAATATCTCTAAGAAGGTGTGGTGGGTTAACACCTTTTTCTGAAAACAAAAGAAGAAAGCAGGGTGGAGGGCTTGCGGGTACTTTACACTCCCTGAAGGGCGTCTCCCCCCTGGGAAAGCTGAGTCTGTTCCACTCCCCCCTTCCTGCCCAGCAAGGGTATAAAAAGCAGGACCTCATAGCTGTTGGGTCTCCTTTTTGGCTCCTGCCTCTGCTGGATGAGAGCTACTGCAGCTGCTCTCCTGATCCTCAGCCACGTGGCTGGACCTGATCCTTCTCCCTGCTGCCTCTGCGCCTCTTCAGAGACAGACTGGTTTTGTATTATTTTTTTTTTATATTCCCCTCCCATCCATTCTTATTCCTTGCCCTTGTGAACCTTATTCCCTGTTATTGCTATATATATATATATATTTGAAGAAAAAAAAAAAATTACTTGCCTCTCTACTTCCAAGCTGACTCCAGATTGTTGATTAGTGGATTTGCTCCTTACCTTTTTTTTCCCTCCTCTCCCTGTTTGGAGGGAGGAGGTGGGGGGGAAGTGGGGAAGAGATTCTCAGCCTTTTCCCCATTTGAGCTTTTAACTCTCAGTTAAGGCTCAAACCACTACAGAAGGTAGTGTCTAGAAGAACCTCAGCTTCTCTAAGCATTGGACTGCAAAACCTCTTCTATTGAAAGCTTCCTTAGACTTGATAAATTCATTTGTAACCTCTGAAGCATGAATATAAATGTTGCTCACCTGATTAGCTTGTTTTATAGGATTTCAAAAGCCTTGATAAAACTGCTCAATGCAATAAATACCTAATGAGCACTGAGCTTCCTTCCTTGGCAAATAAATAAAGAATAGCACAAACTCCAGGTAATACTTCCAGGTAATACTTCCAATCAATCAGCATAAATCCTTCTTTGGCTGCAAAAATGAAGCCTGAGATGATAAAATGCAGTGGCTTTGGATGTGCTACACTGACTATATTATTTTTCTGTACAGTAATAAGGACAAACACAAGTCACTTTCCTCTTCCAGTTTCAATGCAGTCTGCTGGTAGTTTCACATCTTCTTAGTCTCTAGCACTCGCAGTGTTGCTGTTTTAATACTTCATAGGAATGTGGCCTGCTGGTACTGTGTTTGTTGGACCATGTCACTTTCATGAGGTACAGTCAGTGATAGGTAGAGTGAGACTCCAAAGAGGAAGTCTTCAGTTTGCTTGTTGTCCTGTTGCCATTCCTTAATGCTTTCACCCTCATGGTGACACGAGGTGATCTTGTTGATACTTGCAGGCTGCTTCTTTATTTAGTGTCAGGACAAAGGATGCTGCATTAATTGCTGTAGGAAAATAACTGAGAGAATGGTTGAGCTGGAGAATGAAGAGGATACATTAAAGTTCATAATCCCTCAGATGTCTCCTTAATATGACTAGGAAGGAACACTATGGCGGTGTGGGCTTCGAGATTGGAAGCAATAAAGGCTTCTCAGCATGGTTCATGAAGAGTGGTCAATGTTATCTCCTATTTGTTGTATTGACCTTCCCTGGGCATTGCATCATGCACTGATGCATTTCATTCTTTCGTAGCAGCTTAGGCATATGAATGACTTACTGAAATCCAGTGAGTGCTACAATTAAACCACAATAACAGTGATTGTGACCATTTATGCTGGTGGTCTGAAAGATAGGCTGAGTTGATCCAGCTTTTAAGGAGTCTATCAGTGAGAATAAAGGTATTTGGTTCTGAGCAGGGTGATTTATATCCCATGTTTGAATTGCTTGCATTTCTCTCAATTCTGGTTTAGAGTAGCTGCAGCACACTGTCTCAGTCCTTGATATTCCTGTGACAACAGCAAAAATGTGGAAGCTTTTAGGCATATTCCTCTCAGGTCCAAGCACAGCCTCAGCCTGTTTCCCAGCAGCCACCTATGCAGTCACGGTGGCACAAGCAGGAGGAAAAAGCACTGCAGTGCCACTGAATGGGATTGAATCAGGTCATTGTGAAAGCAGTGAAGTCATCCTGTGGATTTTTTTAATGCCTTAATAATGACTGTGAATCACTTGTTTTCAGAAGCACAGAATCTGGCCCTTCTCTTCTTCAGATCCTACAGAGAATTCACTTCTAACATCCCTCTTCTGTTGCTAAATTAAAATGAAATTATCCAATGTTTTCTCAGACCAGTGGATCCTTCTTCAGGTAGAGGGTTCTCCTTAGAAATCACAGGTAATGCCTAGGATTTTATTTAGCATCAAAATATATGGACAGTGAATGTCCATATTCTTCAAATTCTTCATTTTTTTCTCTATGTACTATCAGTAGTAAATTAGCAAGGCTTTTTCTGGCAGCTTTGAGGAGACTCCATGACTAATCCAACCTACTACAATATAGCTAAATACAAAAACGTAGCAGACTTCCAAGTGAAGCTGAAAGAAATTACTCATCTTTTCCTACATTTTTTTTTTCCACCAAGAATGATCTGGCAACTTTTAAGGTTTCTCAAATTCATTGAAGTTTCACCACAGTGTTATAAAGTCCTACACATCAGCCAAACAAAAACCTCTATCTGTTAAAACAAACAGAGCAATAGTGTTTGAATATGGGGGGGATGATTATTTCAAGTGGGTAAATTTACTTTTTCCACAGAATTTCTGTCTTAAAATACATGGGGAAAAAAAATTGAGGGGGAAATGTTTGGCATTTATTTACAGAAAGATGCTTCACATACACAAGTATAAATTGATATAAATGGTCTTATATGCATATAGGTATAACTGTTCTGGAATTTGCAGATTAAGAGAGAGTCTTGTTTGTCTCTAAGAAAAGAATCATTCACAGGCTGATGTGGGGTTTTGTTTATTCTTCTGCTTACACTGAAATTAACAAGAGGAAAAATGTTCGTTTGTTCTTTTCTTTTTGGGTGTGTGTGCTTTGCCCTTTTCTTAGAAAATCATCTTGTTAATAGCCTGGCCTTAGATGGGCAAAAATGTTCCTTGGCTCATGGAGGAAGTAAAGGGAAAATAAAAACCTGTCAGGTAGGTTGTAGTCTAATGGTGAAATTGATTCTATTTACTGTATGACAACTTCTCTCTCCTGGCAAAAGTGTACCTTTAGGCAACCTTTCCTGTAGCTAGGGCAATCTGCTTGTGCGAGTCCACAACACAAAGACTCTCATTGTTTGTCCTGAACATTCTGAAATCATCTTAAACAGGGTCTGAAATTCATCCTCACCCTTAAGATTGCAGTGGAAAGAGAAAACTTTTATTTATTTCTTTTTAAAGCATTTATTTTATGCCCTGGTGCCTTTTTCCTTAATTTTGTGCTAGTTTTTGACAAACACTGCAGAAATTTGGGTAACTGTTTCTCCGTTGCCTAGCACATCTCTCTTGCTATTAATAATATGACATCTATTATCTTTCTGATTAAAACCCATGACAAATTGCGAAGCAGTGCATTGTACAAAAAGAGTACCCTTTTTCCTTCCTTAATGGATGTAAAAGCAGTGCCCAAATTAATTATGTAGGTAATGGCTTTTGGGCCCAGTGACTTGGCCAACATCAGAAACTGAAATCCTTCCCAACTTGATTGTCTGTGTCAATGATGCATTTAAAATTTGCAAGAATTAATTTTCTGGATTCATGTAAGAAACTTCTGTCCAAGGCCACCATCTGCTAGTGTCTTCACAGGGCAGTTCTTCCTTAATGGGCAGACCTTTTAGTCAAGAAGAGAGTTCTATTCAAGATCTACCGAGTGTTTCCTTAAAAGAAAATTCTAGTACTGTTGGAAAATTTTTAAGGCCCTATTCCTAAAGACAGGGTAGTGAGTCAAGAGTTGTTTGGTCTCCAGCCATGACAGACAAAAGAAAAACAACCCAGCGCGAGGGGAAGTTTAGGCTCGAGGTGAGGAGAAAGTTCTTCACAGAGAATTGTTAGCCATTGGAATGTGCTGCCCAGGGAGATGCTGGAGTAACCATCCCTGGAGGTATTCAAGAGGGTATTGGACGTGGCACTTGGTGCCACGGTTTAGTAGTCATGAGGTATTAGGTGACAGGTTGGACTTGGTGATCTTTGAGGTCTTTTCCAGCCTTATTGATTCTATGACTATTGTACACATTTGCTGGGATCTGTCAACAAATAACTTTGAAGGATTGTGAGTTTTCGTGGCCAGTCCTTGGAAGTTGTGACAGGAGAGGAAGAACAGTTCTCTGTCTCACACTTCTGGCACATTCTGGCCTTATCTGAACTCTGGCATGTGTATGTCAGAAGTAAGCAGACATTTACTTCTAGTAAAAAAAGCAGGTCACTAGAAGATGAAACAGTCAGCCTTAGCAAAGAAATATCCAGCAGCCCAGCATGGGCAACTATCCTAACAACAGCAAAGGAAGGACTGCTTTCACAATAGAAGGAAATGAAATGTCAGTAAACACCTGGGGACAATTTGCATCAAAAGTGTGCAGAATTGAACTTGTTTGGGTTAGAATAAGTAGAGAAAAACCCATGCTCATGAAAACAGATGCAGTATGCAGTATAGGCAGCACTCTTGACACCTTCTGAAAGGGTTAATATAGTGTAGGATTTGCAGCTGGAGGATGAGGTGGTAATTTAAGAACTTACATACCCTTGATGTTTGCACTAATAAATCAGGTTTGAGCCACACTGTTCCAGTTTTTGGAGCTGTCCTTGGGAAAGGTTGTCATACGGTTGCTTAGGAGGAAGCATAATGGTTTATGACTACTGCACCTGAAGTCCCCTTATAGAACAAGTTCCCAGGAGATCCTAATCATGCAAAGCTAATATTGCTTAGCTAGTGATAATGTCATGCTGCCAAGCTGAGTTACATGGATTGCTGTGGCAAATGCCTCACTGAATTATTTTAATTCAGTGTAAATAGAAATGATGTCGAGGATATATTGTAAAAATGTAATGGCTGTACATGTGAGGGCGTTAGTGGGAGGCTAGTGAATTGAGGTGGCATGACCACCACATTCCTCAGTCATGTCTGACTGGCAGCACTGCTGAGGTACCAAGTGATCTGCAGCTCAGCTGTGAAATAGTGCAGTAAGCTCTGAGAAGACCTGAATAGAAGGATGTTCTCTCTAGAGGTGTGGGGGTGTGGAGAAGAAAGAAGAGGGTAGAAGAAATAGGGAAAGCAGTGATACAGGAGTATGAAATGAGGTTCCTGAGGCTTGTGAAAAAACTTGATGGCAGAATCAGTGTCAGTACTGAAAGCTCTTCCTTATTTTAGTGATTTTAGAGGAAGCTCAGGGCAGTTCTTACCCTGCTACTACCCAGACCTGTAAAGTTTAGTACCTTCTGCTTTAACTGATAAAGCTGCTGGGAGAAGCTGCAGCCTGAACCACCCTGAAGGGAGCAGGGTGTGATGCATGGTCTGATCTCCTGTTGCAAAGCATGCTGGGCTCTGTAACTGACATGGTTCATAGTTTGTGGAGGCAGAGCCCAGGTGTGGCACTTATGGTGGGTGTGCTCTGCTGCAGACCCCTAAGCTTTGTTTATGGTCATTAATTCTTCTACTGAATAAACCCACCAGCAAAATTATTTCCTGTAATCTCAGGGCACAAAGAGAAACAATTAGCTATAGGTTTATATTGCTGACGAAATCAGCTAACAAACTGCTTCTCTTCCTGTTGCAAGAAAGTTAGGCTTGTTTGTAATGCATCCCTCAAAAAAAAAGAGAAAAAGGAAAGAAAAAAAAATCCAATTATATATGTAAATGAAGTGAATCACTTAAGGTCCTGTCAAGTTGCCAGTTCAAACCTACTTACTGTGGGCAGATCTCTATCATCAGAAACTGGTTGCCCACTTTGGACTCTGTCCACAGGCTACAGTTCTTTCAGGCTATACATAAGTTAATCACATTGCATCCAATGCATTCCTGCTAGTTGCAGTAGGTCATTAGATGTTTACTTTTAGTAGTAATATTACTATTTTTTCATTCTGAAAGAGAAACTCTGATGTGAATATAAATGAGAATACAAAAAGTAGGCAAGTGAGAAGATGGACCTGCCATTTATATTTGAGGAAGAAAGTGTGGCCTTGCTTTCATCATATTGACTTCTAGTAATTTGCATAGTGGACTACAATCATTTAATTATGTGGATATATGAAGAAAAGGAGGACTCTTTGGTTAGAGTGCTGGGCTGGAGTTACAAGTGCTCTGTTTTGTGCTGCTGTACACCTTGTTTGACCTGGGCAAATCATTCTTCTTTAGTTTTTCCACTTGTGCTAAATGGAGATAGTAATTACCCACTTCACAGAGGAGGGCATGTTGCTGAAATTAATTAAAGTTTATTAATGTACTTGGTCTTCTTGGTGAGATTTATAGCTCTGTTGCTGAGTATGGTTATTTTCTGGGTTTTGGCTTGCGTCTGTGCATGTGGCATACAAAGGCTGGCTCCAGCAGAAAGGGTAGTAAGATGCAACCTCAAGAATAAAATACCTTGTCACTTACGTAGATGCAATTAACTGCTAAAGATTTTAAAGCATTAATACAACTGGTACTGGCTTTGCTACTGAAATGTGACTGCTCTGTGGAGGGCAAGAAGGTAAATAAGGCAGAAAGCTTATGGTTGTTTTTTGTTTTCTTTAATGTGAGGGATAAAATAGTGACTCCCTAGGGTAACCCTAGGAGAAGACATATTGAGGACACTGAAGGTAGCTCACCTGAAACCTTGTGGACATAAGTGCCTGAAAAAAATCTGTTCACTTGATCGACTTAAGTGCTAATTTGTTGCCTGACTGAGCCTTGAATGCTTATTGTAGGATATGCTAGTAAGTAGGAGATGTTATACATCATATCAATAGACATGCTTAAAATTGTATCAATGGATATGTAACAAATACTTAATGCATGCCTTAGTGTAATGGCCAGAGGATTTTTTTTTTCAGCTGGGTTTCTGTACCATCTGTAATCTCTTTCTGCCAAACTATTTTCTTTCAATTGCATAAATCCAGTGAAGCCTAATAAAATGCTCTAGACTTCAGAATGTTTCCTGGAGACCAAATTTATGCAAGTCTACCCAAGAGCGAGGTCTTGGTGAAAAACATACTGTGGTGAATGAGTTGCCTTAAAATGTCAAACAAAAATTGTTGCTGTGAGGGGGCCTACTGGCAACACACCTGCACATGGAGTTGTGCATTGCAACCTGTGATACTCAATTTTAGCAGCAGGTCAGGTGAAGCAGAGGCTTAAATCTTGTAGGTGTGAGTGAAATAGCCCTTGGAATTAAGCGTATTTTTATATAGCTTGTCAGACTGGGATGATATCAAGGAGGAGATGTTCAGTGTAAAATATGTGTTCAAGTGCTTTGCTGAATCCAGGCCATAATGGCCAAGATCTTCATCTTTCATTGATGTGATGGGTATTATTTACTAGGTGAATTACTGCTTCTCTGCTTGAAATACTGAGCTTTTGAGTCAGTCTCAACTGTAACACAGAGGATTCAGGTGGCTACTCTTTGTATTTTCCATAGAGTCTCTTTGCTGCTGTCAGTAAATCCTACTTAATTCATCATCCAGAGAACTCTTGTTTTCTCATCCTGAAGTGGGTTTTTATTTTCTAATAACTTCTTCCTGAATTTTGACTCTGATTAGCAGCATGCCTGCATTTTAATAAATGATCTTAAAGAGCTCCCTTCCGACTTCCCCCAGCACTTAATTACAATGTGTAAATAGGCATAGCACTATTACTGATGTTAATCCCAACACTGATAAAGCTGGATAGGAGAGAATAGAAATGACTTGGAATAAGGATAAGTAGAGGTCTTTCATTAGCCCAACTAAAAGTAATCACAGATCTCTTGCTGGTAATATACATCTTCCAGATAGAGTACTAATTACTTCTGGCAGTGCTGTGCTACATGACAGAGATAACTTTATAGTAATCCTGCACTGATCTAATGCTTTTCACATTCTAGTTGTTTCTTTCCCCTGTTATCTCCTTGATAATATGACCTTACACATTTGTAACCTTCAAACTACCTCTTGTAGTGTCAAGACTGAGGACATCTGACAAGATTTCTTGAACTATTTCCTCTCAAAGTTTTCCTCCAGTGTTTGCTGTAAAATTGTGTAGAATTCAAGGAAATAAACTTGTACATTACATGTGCCCAGGGTAATGTTTTATGCAGTATGGTTGTAAAAGTGTCATTCATAGATAAATCAATCGTTCCTTTCTACTTTAGGAATCTGAAAGTGCTTCCATATATGTTCTGTCTCGTCTATATACTATGGCTAGTCTTGGCAAACTGTGAAACTGTGGTACCTAAAATAAATCTCTTAAGTGCAAAGTTAGGGCCAGACTGTCATCCCCTGATTTATTTTCAAGGGATGCTAAACTCTGTGAATAAAATCTGTTATGTACTTCTAATCAGTACGATCCAATTCTGCTTGAAATAATTGAGAGAGTTGCAGCAACATGGCCCATGGGAACCAGTGGAAGTTGGCTGTTTTTTTGTGGTGTGTTCTGTGGGGTTTTTTTGTTTGGTTGGTTTGGTTTGTGCCTTTTTTTTTAGTCTGGGGTTTTGTGTGTGTGTGTGTGTGTTTGTTTTTCTAAAGCCTGAAAGACAAACAACAGGGAGAAGGGCATTGTGTGGGTTGACTGAGAAAGACAATTAAGGATGTTAAAAGACTGCAGTGATCTTCCCTTCAAAATACTTGATATACAGTTAACTTTTTTGAGATGGACCATCAGACTCAATGTGAAGTATTCATCATCATGTTAATTAGAAATACTGAAGGAGCTTTCAAGCCAAAGAAGTCATTTTTATTAAAAAAAAAAAAAAAACATTCAATGTATGCCATTCACATGGAATCCCTCCCACAGTCTCAAACTGTGCCAGGGGAAATTTAGGCTCGAGGTGAAGAGAAAGTTCTTCACAGAGAGAGTTGTTGGCCATTGGAATGTGCTGCCCAGGGTGGTGGTGGAGTCCGTGTCCCTGGAGGTGTTCAAGAGGAGACTGGATGTGGCACTTGGTGCCATGGTTTAGCAGTCATGAGATGTTGGGTGACAGGTTGGACTTGATGATCTTTGAGGTCTTTTTCAACCTTATTGATTCTATGATTCTATGAAAAAGCCCAAACAGCTCAGCTGAAAGGGGATCAATGAAATCACTTCTTGTCACTGCATGTTTGGTTCAAAAACATTGTCAGTGAAAAATTTGCTAGCTCACACTGACAGCTCAGTCCAGAGTCCTTCAGAATATGTCTTTCAGGCAGTGCTATCTTTGAAGTAGCAGAGGTAACCAGGTGAGCAAATGTAGTTCTTTGATACCAAGCTGTAAGCTAGGAGGATGCACTCATCCCAGTGCCATGTTGTGCATTTTTCCCATCTCCTTGTCTCCAGCTAGTTCCCTTCATACCACACCAGTTTCTAACTAAGGAGATAGTGTGGGCTTTGAGAATTTGAGTTGTCCTTTTTGGCTTTGAGGGTATTGCATTCTGTGATGTGCCAAAATCCAGTCAGCACAGTGTTTTGCTGCTTTCTTCATGGGGAATAATTTAGATTATGTTTTTCCTTCTTGAGATGCTGATTCCTACCTCTGTTGCTAAAGCTTTTACTACTACTGCCACTGCAGTTTTGAGTGATGTATTTTTGCCTGCAGACAAAAGCCCTTTCTGTAAGTTTGTGTGGATGATTTCAGTAGGTACTTGTGTGTGTGTGGACAAAGAAAGGTGCCAGAACAGGAGGCTGAAGGTTGTGAGCTCAGGTATAGCATTGAAAATGTCCTGGAGACTCACATTTTTCCATCCTTACATAAAACTTACTAAAAGGTGTTGAAGTAAATACTGGTTATGGTTTGGTGCCCCAGATTGATGCTGTATTGGGGAAAAATGATTAGTTTATAACAGATTGATCAAAGTTTGTTGGTTTTTTTCCCTTTGTCCACAAACTGTTTAACCTTTCTTCCTGTGTGATGTGGTCTCATGTGCCTGTATGAATGTCACAGTTTTTAGGACTTGTCTTCCTTTTCTAGCTGCAACAAAATACTTCCATGTGATTTCTTGAGAGCACATCAGGGCTTGGTTGCACCTACTCCTTGGTTGTAGCATCACACTAAGTCTTGGCTGCTTGCTTTAAATAAACTGATGCATGGTATTTTATACTCATTCCAAATAAACAATTTGGAGGAATTTGTCTAGTCTGTAAACAATTTGCTTCAATTATAGTTTATCACAGCATTTACAAAACTTGCACACAGGAATGCAATTTAATGAATTATTAAAGCCATCAATCTCATTCTGTGATAAACACAAGTATCATGCACTGAGGGAAAATTCATAAAAGCTGGCTTGTATTTTAACTAAGAATTTAATATTGGCTTTTGTCCATACAGTTAGTTTCTGTATAGTAGTTGTAAAGACTCAATTCAGAAGAAATGCTGCTGAAACTGTATGAGATTTTAAACTAATTAGCACCATATTAAAGTTTCTTTAAAAAAAAGTCTATTTCTAGTATGAAAAACTCAGGGACTTTTTGCATAAAGCACTTAAAACTGTGTTACTTCTCTTCTTTTAAGGGTGTTACCATCAGCAGGTAAGGTGTGAGCTTGGGAAAATAACCCCACAAAACAAACCAGATGCGCATAAAATAAAAGGATGATAACTATGAGACACCTGTTCAACAGAGTTACATAACTACATAAATGATTTGGCTGTAAGGCAGGGGGCTGGAACATCTGGCCTGAGATTTCCAGCTTGCAGTGAAGTTTCTGAGCTGCTCACTATGGGTAAGTCAATTGTGCCCCATAACTAAGGGCAGTTAGATAATGTGCTACCTTGCACTGTGATGTCTACAAGAAAACTGGGAGCAGATGGCAAATGCATGTCTGTCTTTCAAGCAGTGAGCTGAGTAGGCAGCTTTACAATATCCTCTCCTGCATTTTTTTCACACCAGGCAGCCCCCCAAAACACCTTTTACATGAAATAGCCAAAGGTTATAGGAAACTTTGTGCTGCTGTATGCATGTAAAACCACAGCTACTGGGGTAGAACCCAAGCTAAGCACTGCTAATGTGCATGTGAAAATATATTTGGCCATAAAGATTATATGGCCTTGTCTGTTTTTCTCTGAGACTATGAAGTATAAGGCCTCTTCTGAGAACCATAGGTTTGCATTTTACTGCATTTCAAACTAAGTATTCACATTAGACTTAGTGTTAATGGAAATAAATTCTCTCTCCATCTTAACGTATACATGATGAAGCTCTGGTAATGACAGCACCCTTTATGCAGAGTATGACAGAACCTGGGGCTTGAAGTGCAAGGTTATGGTGCTGATCATTGACTGATTTTTATTTCTGTTGCTTAGATTTTAGAGTGCAAGGCTTCCTAAAAATGACAGTTTTGTGTTGTGTTACTCCAAAGGCCCTGTGAATGATGCTTCAGGTCTGAAGATAGTTTGTTTCCTATAGACAGCTGCATTCTCAAAACTTCTTTTTGGTGGAAGAGGCGGTTCTGGCTCTGCTCTACAGATTCTGAAGAGATCTCACTCTAAATCAAGGCAAAACATTACCTTGGATATTTGATTTTAGGACTGTGATAAGTCATGTGTCTGCTTTACAGGCCAAAAGCTAATAAATGTCAGTGTTATAGCTGGTGAAAATATCACAGAATGAAACACAAAGAAACAGTCTACAAATAAAGTTTAATTTTCTGTTTGATAGTGCTGCCCTTGTTTTCCTTGAACACCAACACTTAGTAACTCTTAGTGTCACTTTTTCTGCATGATGTATAAGAATTCAAGATCACCTAAGAGACAGTCATAGAATTGTTAGGGTTGGAAGGGACCTCAAATATCATCTAGTTCCAACCCCCTTGCCATGGGCAGGGATACCTCACACTAGATCAGGCTGGCCAGAGCCTCATCCAGCCTGGCCTTAAAAACCTCCAGGGATGGGGCTTCTACCACCTCCGTAGCCAACCTGTTCCAGTGTCTCACCACCCTCACGGTGAAGAACTTTTTCCTAACATCCAGTCTGAATCTACCCATTTCTAGTTTTGCTCCATCCCCCCTAGTCCTAGATGTGATATGCTGAATTCATATTCACTCTGTATTTTTAGATGGACATCTCTTTTGTTTCTAGATGTCTAAAGCTATAAATAAAAAATAAAGAAAGAGAGAGAGGAAAAACTGTTTGCCTTGAGTTGGTTATATTATTTTATTTTTTTCTTTGAGAAACACATTTCTTGAACCTCATTCTTTTGTTCCCACAGAAAGACAAGAGCTGCCAATAGCAGGTGACTTAAGTGCAAATGACAGGCTTGCAGAAACTAGATTAGGAAAGGAAAAAAAAAAACAGTCTTTCTATCAGAATGTAAGATGAACCTATTTTTTTTTTTCATGAGTCTTGTTTTTTTAGTGTGCTGCATAGAATCAGATGATTTGTCTTGTAAGGAGAAAGCAAAGGAGAATAATACAATTTCTAATTTATCACATCTGGGCAAGGTGGAAAAACTCAGTTCTCCATTCACAAATGTCTTTAGTTGCCTAATTCACTAGTAAGAGCAAGGAGCTGAAATCCTGCTGAGGGCCTGGAAGTCTGTTGCTGAGGTAGTTTAAATAACTAATGATACCTTAGAATAGAAAACTGTTTGAAATGTTAAGAATGAGACAGCTCACAGGCGAACTGATCATGAACCTCTTGCTGCAGGGGATTTCTCTGTGTGTTTTCATGTTTTGTTGGTTTGGGGTTTTATATAGAGAAGGAGGATGGAGCAGTTCTAAAGAAAATGGTTAAGTGGAGAAAACAGCAGTTTGGAGATTTTTTTTTTTTAAAAAAGCTGCTTAATAATTCAGTGTAATTTTCTTTGGGAATAGTGAATGAGACCTTGCCTTTTTAATGCAAAAATAGAAAAGTTCAGTTGAGATTGAACAGTGCACTTGAAGGGAGTTTAGATTGCTTATTTCTATTCTAGCCAAATCATCAGCATTTAAAAGCAATTTAATAACCTGCAGACATAATAGTCTATTTATTTAAGAAGAAAAGAAAAAAAAAGAAAAAAGGAATTAAATATGGCATTTTGTTTAGTAAGTGGAAAGTATGTTATTTAATTGCAGAGCAGTTGCCCTCAATCTGCTGATTGGGTACTTGCGTAACTGAGGCTGTAAGTCTCTGCTAAATGGCCTTTGTATAGAGAATCATAGAATGGTCCAGGCTGGAAGGGACCTCCAAAGGTCATCCAGTCCAACCTCCCTGCAGTCAGCAGGGACATCCCCAACTAGATCAGGCTGTCCAGAGCCTCGTTGAGCCTTGCCTTGAAGAATATCTCCAGGGAAGGGGCCTCAACCACCTCCCTGGGCAACCTGTTCCAGTGTTCCACCACCCTCATAGTGAAGAATGTCTTCCTGATATCCAATCTAAATCTGCTCTTCTCTAGTTTGAAGCCATTGCCCCTTGTTCTGTCACTGCAGGCCCTTGTAAACAGTCTCTCTCCATCCTTTCTGTAGGCTCCCCTCAGGTACTGGAAGGCTGCTATTAGGTCTCCCTGGAACCTCCTCTTCTCCAGGCTGAACACCTGCACCTCCCTCAGCCTATCCTCATAGCAGAGGTTCTCCAACACCCTGATCATTTTTGTGCCCCTCCTCTAGACCCTCTCCAACAGCTCCATGTCCTTCCTATATTGAGGGCTCCAGACCTGTATACAGTATTCCATGTGTAGATATGTATATATATTGTACTGGGAAAGTACTGTCTGAGTGCTTATAGCTGTGTTCACAATGTAAGGATTTGCACTGTGGTGATGGAAGTGGCCTTGCTGTCCCTTGACCAATTTGACCGACAAAATCAGTGTAGCTGTCTATGCAGGTCACATTGCTGGTCAATGTAGGTAAGCAAGCAGAAAAATAAACATATCTGACACTCTGGGTAAGGTCTTAAACTGAGAAACCCAATATTTTTTTCAGTTTTATTTTTTCCATCAAAATTCAGAAGATATGTCTTGACTTGCATCTAAAAACCCAGGGCTCTGTCCAGTTAGGGGTTTTGTTGCTGATCCGTTAGTTAGTTAGTTTGTTTGTTTATTTTCCTATGGGGGCTTTTCTTCCTCTTCCTAGTCCATTTTCCTGTATTTATCTTCTTTTCTCTCTAGTGGTGTAGGAAATAGTTTTAGAGGGGCAAACCACAGTGAGTATTATTTTTTTGCCTGTTTTCTGTAAGTGGATATGAGATACAGATTTATTTTTTCTTAATGTCATACCATCTTGACCTTTTGTCTCTCCCAAACAACTCAGTGACTTCTGGATCTTCACTGTGAATTGTTGGTTGTACTTATGGAAGGAGGGGATTGTACCAATTATCTTTGTTAGTCATCTAGATTTGAAACAGTAATTTGCTCCTTTAATAATGCAAACTCATGTCATCATAGTGCTACATCCCCTTGCTATCTGTGCACTGCTTTTCTCAAGGTCTTTTGAGGCAGAAGCCAGAACTTTAGCCCTTGAAGTGAGAAAGAAGAAAGTGAATTTGTTAGAGGAAACCCTTAGTGCCTTTATGAAGTGAACATTCTTCTCCAGAAAAAACATGGTTTGCTGCCCTTCCTGCTTACCAGTCTTTTTCAATATCAGCCACTAAAATCTTTGAAGCCAATAATGATTAGAAATGCAGATCACTACATAAACAACATGCTCATGCAGTGCCATGTCTAATTGATGCATGGAATTAGTGTAATTGCCAGTGCAAGCTGGGTAATTGGGTGTGGAAATTATGACCATGATTTCCTCATCTGCACAAGGTGCAATGAAAATTGGTTGTGCTTTATTTCCTTAGTGGCCTTTTCCATAATAGCTTATCCTTTGGTGCAGGTGAACTCAGTGGGACCCATCAGTGCTGTGGCAGCATGTGGTTTCAAAAGTTCAAGGATAGTGAGCACAGTGAGTCTGGAAAGGATGAGTATCAAAGTGTTATGCCATAAACAGTCAGTACTGCTCAACCAGGAGCTGTTCCCTCCCAATTAAGAGAGAGAAAGGTGCTCCTCTTGAGTAACCAGCTTGTGTAACTTCTCACCTCTAAGTGATGTTGGCATTTTAATGCCTCCTATTGAACAAGAATAAAGACAAACATCAGTGTGTTGCAGCACTTTCACCTGGCAATTCTTACAGGAACTGACATTCTGTGGGAAAGTACGGCAGAGATTTACAGAGGCACTGGAGGTGATTACTGGGGTTTCTCTGGGTGCAGTGGCATCAAGCTGCCCTTTGTGTTGTCCTAAGCTGTCCTTTCTGCAGCCCATGGCAAGGAATGCATTCAGTCTGTGCCTTGCATTGAGTTCATCATCACTGTAGTTTGACATGAGTAATTGTTTTGTTTCTGCATGCAGAGGGAGGAAGGAACAGGAAAAATTGGGAGGAAACCACAAAAACTGTCTTTGGCTCCATCTTTGACTCCAGGGTGTCTGCCTTTTCCTATCAAGATGGGTACTGGTGAACCAGAGTTATTGCCTCTTCATCTGACTCTAGTCAAGCAAAAAGTTCTGGTTCTTGCTGACATTTTCTGCACCTTTTCAAACTGTGCTAGAAATTTAACATGGAGCTAACACAAAATAACATGTTTTCTCTGTGAAGGAAGTTAAAGCCAAAGGACCTGAGTTCTTTCTTTGGGAAATAATGTGACATTTTCAGCCTGATTTTGCTTTAATCATCTCCTAAATTGCTTAACATTATTTTTGTTTTTCCTTTTTTTTTTTTTTTCTTTTTCTCTTCTTTTTCTCTTGAAGAAGACATTAGTCTAAAAAGAATAAGGATGAGACAGTATTTACTGAAAGATTTTACTGGTTTAGTGACATGTCAGTCAGTCATAGTTGAGTGGTCTTTAATCTTTAGATGCATTTGTGCAGTGATAATCCCTTTTAAAATGGTGGGAAGCTCATTACTTGGAGCTGAATTTTATTTTGGGTTGTCACAAGTAAATCTGCAGAGCTGATACCTTTTCACACTTACCCCAGAAAAAAAAAGAGAGGCTGCTGTATGGTAATGCTGTGTCTTTGTATTACATCTTCACTATTCAATAAAAAAAAACAACAATCATAATGACAGCTCTTAGGGTCATGAAACCTTTTCCAGATGAAAGATGAGTATGTTTGTCTCTGCTTCGTGAGATGTTTCAAGTTGTAATTTCTATCCTTCTTAACACAAATTATAGTTTCATAGTTTCATTCAGGGTTGGAAGGGACCACAAGGATCATCTAGTTCCAACCCCCCTGCCATGGGCAGGGACACCCCACACTAGATCAGGCTGGACAGAGCCTCATCCAGCCTGGTCTTAAACACCCCCAGGGACGGGGCCTCGACCACCTCCCTGGACAACCCATTCCAGGGTTTCACCACTCTCATGGTGAAGAACCTCCTCCTCACATCCAGCCTGAATCTCCCCACCTCCAGCTTCATTCCATTCCCCCTAGTCCTATCACTACCTGATATCCTGAGAAGTCCTTCCCCTGCCTTCCTGTAGGCCCCCTTCAGATACTGGAAGGCGACAATTAGGTCACCTCGGAGCCTTCTCTTCTGCAGACTGTACAGCCCCAACTCCTTCAGTCTGTCCTCATAGGAGAGGTGCTCCAGCCCTCTGATCATCCTCGTGGCCCTTCTCTGGACACGTTCCAGCACCTCCACATCCCTCTTGTAATAGGGGCTCCAGAACTGGACACAAATGGGAAAGTAACTTCTTGTAAATTCATAAAATTGCACATAAGTCCCTGCTGTAGAGTCAGGCAACTCTCACATCCACAGCAGATTTTGCAAGACCCATGACAATACTGAGGGAACTTTCTTACAGTGGCAGTACGTGCAGTGTCGTTTCCCCAGTCACCCTCCACTATCAGGTGTGGCGCACATAGCGTCAGTGTTGTCTCTTGCAAATTAGGAAGTGACTTTCATTAGTTGTTCTGGGAAACTTAATTTTATTAAGTTCCATGCTAGCAGAATTTTTTTTTTTCATTTAGTTTAGGGGCTAGCTTTTTCTCTGCAGTGGTTAAAAAAAAGTAAGGCAATAATGCCTTTGGAGAGCTGAGCTTAGTTCAGTTTGTGGGATGGAAGAGTTGCAGCCATTGGGTAAATAGTCTTTTGCATTTGTGCTTTCCCACTTGTTTGTGTATCTTAGGCAGATATTTCAGTGAAGGAAATAAGAAACCTAAAGAGTGGTACCAGTTTGTCTTCTTCATCTTTAATCTCTTGGGGAGGGGGAATATGCTGGTACCATACTGAGCTACTTGATTAACAGCAAGCCAAGGGTAAAGGCTAATAATCTACTTTCCCTGCTGAGTTTTATGGAATAGGCAGCTGAGGATAAAGGTGGTAGGTGACATGATGAGCATATTTTTATTCCATAAGACTTATTTATTCAGTTGCTTGGGTAGCTCCAAGGCAGAGAGGAGGAAATGTCTTTCTTCCTGTGAACAGGCATTGAGCAAGCAGAAGAGATGGTGAGGGAAAAATTGTGTGTTCTTCCCTAGAGGCACACCTGTAAAACCTAAGCCAAAGGGAATGGAGTTTTAAGGTTTATTTCATACCTGTGTCTTGATAAATGGCTGACTAAGTGCAAGACAAATTGGTTTAGTAGACAGGTCAGTGAACTTGTGATTGGGTGGAAATTTTCTGTTAGAAAAAAATTGGGAGGATTCTCTGCTTCAGTAAGTGAATCCATGCCATTTCTGTAGTGGTTTTGGTGAGTAATGTCTTGCAGGTGAGAGAGGTGTAGAAGCAATATTCAGATGTGGGGCAAAATTCAGATGTCTAAAAATCCTCTTTTGGTCAAGGCCATGGGCACATTGGTTTGCTACAGGCTGAAGTTTAGTAAGGTTGAGTGGAAAGATCAGTGGATTTGAATTTAAGAATGCAATGCTGGAAAAGCAGAAACGTGATGTAAGAGGGGAAAAATACTTACTTTGCTGTAGGTGTGCGAACAAATAAAATGTTTCTTTTGTAGGAAAGAGTATCTGAGAGTGAAGAAATAATTTTCAAGATGTTGAGTGCTACTGAAATTAAATCTCTAAACCAGTGCCATGGCAGAAGGCACCCTAGGTTTTCTAGCCATTAGATAAGAGGATTTTAGTCACACATCTTCATGGGTTAATAATATTTTTTTGTGCAATTGGTTTTGCTTTGAATATGCTTTGAATATGCTTTGACTTCCCCCTCCTTTTGAGTGAGTTTCCTGATAAAATGTGTGCCAAGGAAAAGAGATGCAAGGTGCAAATTACCATCCTGCCCCTAATTTTTAAGAGATGAACCCTCTGAGGCAATAGGCATCTGCTTTTTTTTTTTCTTCTCTTCTCCCCAAATTTTGGAACTAGAATGCAGTTAAAACCTACCAAATTCTCTTCCTGACAGATAGGAAGGACCTCAGGTCAGAATGTCTTGTAATTGCAAAGTCTTTATCGTTTTATCCTCCTTTTGTTTTATCTCCAACACTCTTCCTTATTTTGCTCAGAGTGCTGATGGAGTGCAGTTATCCCTCATTGTTTGATGGAAAACCCCAACCTGTTTCACCAGATCTAATCTCTCCCCCTTTCCCCCTCCAGCATACAATATAAAATGTAGAATATAAAACATAGCAAGAAAAATGTAAGAGTGGAGTTTGCAGTGGAGGAAAAGGAGCAGAGGGGAAGTTCCCTCTTATAGAATAAAAGCTTTAGGTGGTTTGTGTGTTTGTGGTGGGGTTTGGTGGCTTTTTGTTTGTTTGTGGTGGTTTGGTGGGTTTTGTGTGTGTGTGGGTTTGTTTGTGGTTTGTTTTCTCTTCTTTTTTTTCTTTTTCCTTTTAACTTGAAGGAACTGTCATTTTGGCTACTGTACTGTGAAAAGTATCTCAGGTCTAATACCTTCCCAAAAGATATTTAGCAGTAAAACATGCCTTGACTTATTTAGTAGTTTTAAATAATATAGCCTGTTAAAGGTTTCTGTTGAAGATCTTCCTGAATGTAAGGTGTATGTGCTGCGAACTCTATGGAGTAAATATCAGATCTGCTGATCCTGTATGGTGGGTGTAGGTTAAAAGAAACAGCTGGGTTTGCACTTCAGTCATTGGTGAGTCTGCAGCTGGTGGAGGTAACTGGTGATCCTGCTTATGTGCAGCTGATTTCATCATTTAGCTGGATGCTCGGTAAGGGCTTTTCTCTCCTGCATGGTTGTGTCTTTCCTCCACTCCTGTTACAGTTGTCAGCTTTTTCTGTGTTTGTGTGATTACACTCTAAATAAGATGAGAAGAATGAGAATAATAATTTTGTTGGAGGAAGTTGCCCTAATCAGCTGGATGCCTCCCCTTCACAATACTGATTTCAGGTATCTCAAATGTGATGGGCTATGAATCCTGTCTTGTGACCAGGGACATGTGCACTGTTTCGAACTGCTAGATGCAACTTTGGTGTTTCTGTGGGGATGTGACCATGCAGCTCCATTTTAAGGTTTGTGTGATCTGCTTCTTGAGGAAATTTTCATTTGTGCTGTATGTCATAAATGTTCTGTTGTTTCACCAGCACTAATATCATGGGGATCATAGAATGGTCCAGACCAGAAGGGACCTCCAAAGGCCATCTAGTCCACTCTCCCTACAGTCAAAAGTCATCTTTTTCAACCTGCCTAGATCAAGTTGCCCAGGGCCTGGTTGAGCCTCACCTTGAGGAATATCTCCAGGGAAGAGGCCTCAACCACCTCCCTGGGCAACCTGTTCCAGTGTTTCACCACCCTCATAGTGAAGAACTTCTTCCTGATATCCAATCTAAATCTGCCTTTCTCTAGTTTGAAGCCATTGCCCCTTGTCCTGTCACCACAGACCCTTGTAAAAAGTCTCTCTCCATCCTTCCTGTAGTCCCCCTTCAGGTACTGAAAGGCTGGGTAGGAATGCAGCAAGAGGTCCTACTCTGTGGGTGCAGCTTTCTAACCATGCAAACTTTATGCATTGTTGTTATATCAGTGTTTGTTACTAAGACTGCCTTGGCTGGTTGGCAAGAGTTGATGATGCCAATGGGAGCTGGTTCATCTTTAAATGAGTTTAAATTGGATGAGAAAAAGAAACAACCTGTAATTCATGTTTCTGTGACAGAGGGCTTAGTTGGGTGGTTGGATTTCTTTTTTTCCCCATGTGGAGGAAAGAGAAAAGGAAACAGCCTGTAATTCATGTTTCTGTGACAGAGGGTTTGTTTGGGTGGTTGGATTTCTTTTATTCCCCAAAAGAACTGTGGGAAAGATCTTGCTTGAGTATATCTTGCTTGCTTTAGCAAGTTGGCTTTGAGTAGGTCTTCCTCTCTTTGCTAAAATACAACAGTTTTCATTCTAACATCACCAACCTGCTCTACAGAATATAGAGACCCATTGAGAACAGACCTTTAACAGGAATTTATATCCCAAGTCTGAAATATGCACTTTATATCTGTTACGATCCCTGGGTGCCTCTTAAGGGATTACTTACATCTTACTATCCTAAGTTTCTTTCCATAAACAAATGAAACCTTTGAGTCAGAGGTTCAAGGAATATGCTCAGATGAAACATGGCTTAACAGCTCTTTGGGGAGAAAGAGATAAGGTGGGAAAGTGAAGAATTTATGACCTAGTAACTGTTTCAATTTCCCACTTTGAATTATTGACAAGACGTGACATTACAACCTTACAAATTACTGTCTATAAACAGCTCAGAAAATATGACCTTTGCATTACAATTGGTCTCAAGATGCCTTCCAGCTTATTACAAACAGCTGTTGTTGGCATATTTTGTTGCAGCTGGAGTGGGTGAAAAGAATGCAAGGAACTGAAGAACTTTGTTTTTTTGTATAATCAAATACTTCTCAGATGACAAAAATGTACTGGGTGGTGGCTGAAATTTTTCTTTTTGAGACTGGGCTGGCTCACTTTTGTGGAATTTTGGGGTCATCAAATTTTCATCAGTAAAGACATCTAATGTAGGTTGGTTGTCCTTACATTACATCCTGTCCCTTTCTAGAGGAAGTGGTGATTCTGTTCATAGATTCTAGAAATCCCTGTGTTACTCTAATTGCTCCCACTGCCTTGACTGTGGTGACCACTAAGTGCAAGCTGAATGGATGGATTGTCTCGTTTGTTCATGGCAAACCAAGTGCACTAAATTCTTGCTTTGTTTTGTTGTTCATGTGATTAACACACAAACTAAAGTAAGTGTTGTGCTGAATTTGGCCCTGAGATTTCTGCTGATTTGGGAGAAGCTGAGAGTACAAGGACTTGATTTTGCATCCTTTCTTCTTAGAACTATTGAGGAGTAACAAATGACCCAAATTAGTGTTGACAGCCAGGGAGCTCATAAGGCTCAATTGGCTTAAGCCAAACTAATCTAAAATTTAACTTGATTGACAAATAAGATGAGGTGTACCATGTTTGTCTATGGAGTGATGTATTTTATTGTCATTTGTTTGTGTAAGATGCATAGGGAGTGCTAGAACACTGAGACTCTTGAATGTGTTCAGAGCAGGGCAACGAGGTTGGTGAGAGGCCTCGAGCACAAGCCCTACAAGGAGAGGCTGAGGGAGCTGGGATTGTTTAGCCTGGAGAAGAGGAGGCTCAGGGGAGACCTTATTGCTGTCTACAGCTACCTGAAGGGAAGTTGTAGCCAGGTGGGGATTGGACTCTTCTCCCAGGCAACCAGCAGCAGAACAAGAGGACACAGTCTCAAACTGCACCAGGGAAGTTTAGGCTGGAGGTGAGGAGAAAGTTCTTCACAGAGAGAGTTGTTGGCCATTGGAATGTGCTGCCCAGGGAGGTGGTGGAGTCACCATCCCTGGAGGTGTTCAAGAGGGGGTTGGATGTGGCACTTGGTGCCATGGTTTAGTAGTCATGAGGTGTTGGGTGACAGGTTGGACTTGATGATCTTTGAAGTCTTTTCCAACCTTGTTGATTCTATGATTCTATGGTTCTAGGAGAGTGTTTACAGGGGAACTGGAAGAATTTGGAAGAAGAGGTGTCCCCAACATTGTAACAAAAGGAAGGCTGTGCTGAATAAAAATAATCTTTGCATCAATCTAGTTTGTTTCCTAAGTTTCTGGGGAACATACCTTGTGTCTGTTAGTATAGTGTTGCTCATCACTGACTGAAGATCAGTCTAAACCAGTGTGTGTTCCCATCTGTGCAAAAAGACAGCAGGACTACAGGAAGGGGAAGAGAAACCTTAAATCTGACTTATACCTTGTTAGAGATAGACAGAGTGGAAGCTGTAATTTAAAATTAGAGCAGATCAGGACCTTATGAAGTCCTGATCCAGGACAGGAAGAATGATTACAAGAGTGAAGGGCCCATGAGTTCACCAGAGCAAGTATAGCCTCCCTGCCTTTCATAACAAATCTCTTGAACTCTGCATGCTTGATGTGTGTAATCACAGAGCTGGTGTTAGCAGGGATAAATTAACGTTTTCAGGGTGCAGAGATGAAAGATGCTTATGACCATAAGTTTCACTAGCCCTACTACCCCAGGATGAAAGTTTTACTTTAAACATTCAATTTCTTTTTTGGGGTGAGGGGGAGACAGTCTATTACTCAAGGACATCATGCTTATCTCTGTTGTAGTTGCCTCGTGGCCGTGCAACATCACTCAATAATTGTGTCAAGCAGTATCTTTTGCTCATGACAGAGTGCTAAACAGTGATTTATTGCTTGGATACACATTGCTTTCATGAAAATGATTTGTTTAAGCAATGGTAAAGTACTAAATAAATTATTCATTGAATGCTAATTTTTCCACTTCTGTGTTCTGTAGTGAGCTCCAGAATAAGCAATCTGGGTATTGTATATACCACAGGAGTCTCAGGTGTTTGGTTATGTGTATTCCCCGCCTCCCAGTCTTACCCTCAGACATGGCTCCTTTCCCAAGGAAAGGCTTCTAGTTTCAACCTTTCTCAACTCTGTTGCCTTTTGTGATATTTTTTGCCTCTTTCTTCAGATGGAATTTGAATTATGTTCAAGTAGAGGCTTGGATTACTGGTTTGGGAAATACTCTCTGTGTTTGGACTTTATGGATATTTCTAAATCCTTCAGAAACCTCTGGGTCTTAACCAAGGAGGCAATCACCATAAATATAGCTTGCAAAGTAGGATTCTGATGGCTGCATGACATGTTTTCATAAAGTCTCCTCTTGCATGCTCCCTCTTTTTCTAAATGTTATAAGCTGCCCTCACAGCCACAGTGGCTGTACTGGACAACTATTTTGTACATACAGTCAGGTGTCTGGGAAGCTCCCCAGAAACAAATTTTTACTTGTAGATATGCAGACTTTCAAATTTGCTTCAGAAATAACTTCTTAGCACTTAGAATCTTTGTCCTTTGGCTAAGCCCAGAACTTCTGGAATGTCTGCTTCAATAGCAAATCTGAGAGCAGGTCAGGCCAAGTTGATCCTTTCACCCTTTATGGACATCCACTCAAAATTGCTATCAATATCTGCATGTTTAAGCAAGAGCTGCTGACTGACAATGAATATAATAGAGTGTAAGAGAGAGAAAACCATCCTTCCAAGTAGTTTAGGACTTTATCCTCCTCTGGTTTTAATTCTGAAGTAATCCCCCAAAGGTCTATGTGGATATTCAGTGAAGTGAATAAACAGAAGACTGCGTTCCCCTCTTGAAACACGCACAGGGCTCTTACTCTAATGGCTTTTAAGCATAAATGCAATTATAGTGTGTAATCGATTCTCTCAATACCAGCTTTTATCTTCTGAAATGAAACCTCATGTCTTTCTTAACTATTTGCCTTTGTATTAAAATATTTCAAGAAGACAGGCAGTTTTTCCCCTTGTTTTTGTGCTCCTGCCCCTCTTTCCTGCCTCCTTCTGCCACTGGAAGAAGATCTATTATTAAATTTATGTGGATACCTCTGCTTTTCTGTTTTGTTTTGTTTGTTTGTTTGTTTTCCCTACATAAATTACTCCCTGGAATCTCCTTTTGGATTTGTTTTGGGGTTATTTTCTTACTTGGTTTTTTTGTTGGTTGGTTTCTTCGTGGTGTTGGTTGCTTGGTTTGGGGTTTTTTGGTTGATGTTTGGGGTTTTTTTTAGTTCATTAATCGCACATGGAGCTGCTCAGAAATATTTTGATGAAACACATTCTCATTGAATAAACACTGGGGCTATCTCTTAAAAAAAAGAAAAAAAAAGAGAGAGAGAGATGCCTCATTTTTCTTCTGTTATAATTCACATTGTTGTCATCTTTTAAAGTCATCACCGTGCCAGGGGCTCATCTGAGTTTAATAGAAACTGCCATGCATCTTGCTCTACTGATTGAATTATGCAAGATGAAGAAAGGAAATGCTAGTACCCATGTTTGGCAAACACTGAATTTCTTGCCTGTAGGTGGGTTTTATAAATGAAAAAAAAAAAAAAACTATGAAAAAACTATAAGCAGATTTAAATAAATTAATGAGGGCTGAAGCTACCTGTGATGGCTGTAAGAACAAAAGGCCTCTCCTACTTGACCATATTTCCCCCCACTAACAGTGACTAAAATGGAATGGCCTGGGAACACCTGCACAAAAAAGTTCTGCTCGATACATTTGTATTTATGCAATTAACCTCACTGTATATCTCTTCCCCAAAATTCTATTTCCCCTTGGACTGACATTAAAGTTTTCAGTATCCACAACATACCTCAGGAATTTACCAACTCTTGTACAGATAGCATTTTGAACCTCCTGGTTTCACTTGATGCCCTAGGTCTTGCCACTGAAAAGCGGTGATTCTTCAGTTGAGGATGCTTGTGACTTTAGCAGATGTCTTTCATATCTTCTTTGCTGTTTCCTTTTCAAACTGAGAAGTGGAATAGTTTCTCAAAGAAAAAGAAAAAAGGCCATTCCACGACTTTGATCATCTTTCCTTGCTTTCTCTGATCCTTTTATTATTAGACACAATAGTTGCAATAGTTTTTGAATCTGAAAGAGTGTAATCTGTGCTGCCTGCTGAAAGTTAATGAGAGGAAGAATCCCCCTCTACATAGAAAATGTTTAATTCTTTCTCTCAAAACTTCTGTCACCTTGTCTCACAGGTGGTGTAGTGGGCATAATCAGATTTTTTTCCTGTCCATTGAAGGACAAGTTAAAATAAAGGCATTTTTGCTTTGTGTTCTTCATAACAAAGACTGTGGTGAAATGGAGAGTTGGTAGCCTAGCAGTGAAACCACGTGGCTGTCCCTCAGTCACATTTTTCTTCTCTTCCTTTGCCTTCTGGTTCACAGAACTCTGTTGATTGATTTTATCGCACCTTCTTCCCCCACCTTTCACCTCCCAGACTGGAGGTCTTCATGTGTCTGTAGTTCTTTTTACTTGCATAGTTGTTAGAGACCGTGATACATCCTGACTGTTATAAAATTGCTAAATAATAATTATAATAATAATAATAATATAAAGAACAAGATTTGTACAAGTAATTTGCCCCAAATAATGAGTTCTCTTGAGCTGTATCTTTTTTATTCATGAGTAGCCTGTAAAATTCTCAGGCATGAATTATTCAGAGTTATTTGTGAATTTATTTGAAAACATTTTCTCATATAGCTGCCTAACCAAACAGCTCATTGAGAATATTCCTGTATTCTCCCTTTTTCCCAGTCCTAAAATTCTGTGCAGTGCTGTATTGGGAGGGTAAAGATGAAGAAGGGAACGGAGAGATATTGCCCAATTATTTTCAGTGTTTGACTGGATGGTGCATTCTCTTAAACACTGCAGTCTACCCTGAGAGACAGGGCTTATTAGCACATAATGAATAAGAAAGATTCAAGCCCTTTAGCTTCCTGCTCAATTATAGCAGACCAGCAGGCTTGTGAAGACTAAATTTAGGGCTTCTTTCTTACTGACTTACATTACTGCTTAGTAGACAATGGAAAGGATCTCCAGAGTTTAATAAGGCATTCATGGATCACTGCACACTGAGGTGTACATAAAGTGTCTTGATTGTGGATGGATACTCGGTTCTCTCTTCCCAATTGGAATGCAGCATGACAATTTCTTCAGGAGAGTTTTGTAAAGGAGAGTTACACCATTATCATTTTTTTTATGTAAATATGTGTATTTAAATACCTTATTAACAAAATGTTGCTATAGTTTGTGTTCTGTGCCTGTGTGAGACAGTGCCTAAACACTTGCACCTCCTAACAACCAAGAAACCAAACTGCACAGGGAGTGTCCTGAGTCCCAGAAGCACTGGAGGTGTTGTGTGCTGCCTTCATGGGTGGAGGGCACCACAGGAGTGGGAAGGCTGTTGTGACTGTTCTGAAATGTTGGTACTCCCTGAAGAGCAGGTTGTAGTGTACAGCATCCAACTGGCACATGACTGAAACTAGAAACTTTCTATCAGGCTATTAGTTGTAATGCAAGACTAATGTTGGAGTTCATAACCATCTCAGTTATCCTGTGCTGAAAATTAGTATGCTCCTTAGGCTGTAGCTTGAGGCAGACAAATCTGTAATGCTGCCCAAGAAGTCAGGGCAGAATAGCATCTTGAAGGCTTTCATTGGCTTGTGAGGGTTTCAGGGTGGGGGAACCTTCCTTTTATTATTTCTTTTTTAATTTCTAAATTTATTTTTGCTGTGAGTTCAGTGATTAAACAAAGATGTCTGATCAGTGCACTTACGGTCTGCAGAAGAAAATGATTCTCAAATGATTCAGAAAGCTGCTGCAAGTAGTTTGCAGTCAGGTATTAGAAATATTTTATCAAATGTGCCATTTGCATCACTTTCAAACAATTTCAACAAAGTACTGAGTAAGGAGCAGTTGGTGCACAAGTAACACTGAGAGCTGATGGTGTCCAAGTCAGGAAAGTGGACTACCAATTAAATGCTTTTTAATTATGTGGTCTATCCCAGGACAGCTGCATTCTTGACTGAAACAGATGGAAACATACATGCCAAGCATAGAAGTCTTAAAGCATTAAAGCAGGGGTGCTGGCTTCCTAAGCAAAGGCCTGTAGTGTTTTTGAAATCAGCACTTGAATCCTGTAGGGCAAATTTTTCTTGCATAGAAGTAATACTGTAAAAATCAGAGCCTGAGCAGTTATAATGGACACCTTTAAAATGTTGATTGTATTCTTCTGTTTGAAAGATCTCTGTCTGCATGGAGCTATAATAGTAGTTTGCTTGTATTTAATACCCTGTTGTTCTGGGTAAAGCAGAAAGCATTTGCAGAGAAGACCTGGGGCTGGTGGTGAGAAAACAGATAAAATTTATCCAGGATGAGGGCTCTGTTGGCATAAATGAGGTTGAGTTGGATTATCACAGACTATCTTAGGCGGTGGCTTTCTGTTGTGATCAAACCTTGTGCCAGTTCATGTGCTTGTTAAGCCTATCTTGAGTAAGTATGAACACATTTTAACATAGTGCTCACAGAGTGTTCTGAGGAGTAGATATGTACTTGTCAGTGAGTAGTGCAAAGTGTTAGAGATCCCCGACCCAGTGTGCTATTAGCTACCTCAGGTACTGAATCTGTGTAGCTGTAGCAGAAGATAGCTCAGTGTGGGCTTGCTTGCTTTCTGGACACACATCATTAGCAGCAGATGAATTACACAGCCAGAGAGTAGCCTGCCACTTCCTTCCCAATGTATTTCAAACCTGATCAACTGCAGTGTGCAGGCTTTTGTTAACACTCTTTCTGTCCAGGTAGTTCAGCACTGTTTGATGAGACTAAGGAAATGTCAGTAATCCCCATGTTACATTTGGAACTAGTTTTAGAATAGAATAGAATTAACCAGATTGGAAAAGACCTTCAAGATCGTCAAGTCCAACTTATCACCCAACACCATCTAATCAACTAAACCATGGCACTAAGCTGCTTCCAGTCTTATTTTAAACACTTCCAGTGATGGTGACTCTACCACCTCCCTGGGCAGCCCATTCCAAAGGCCAACCACTCTCTCTGTGAAGAATTTCTTCCTATCATCCAGCCTAAACCTAACCTCCCCTGGTGCAGCTTGAGACTGTGTCCTCTTGTTCTGGTGCTGGTTGCCTGGGAGAAGAGACCAACCCCCACCTGGCTACAACCTCCCTTCAGGTAGTTGTAGGCCGCAAGAAGGTCTCCCCTGAGCCTCCTCTTCTCCAGGCTAAACACCCCCAGCTCTGTCAGCCTCTCCTCATAGGGCTAGTGGTGTAGTAAAGGACACACTGTGGGTCAATAACCCAGACGTGTATGTAGAGCAGTTGAAAATAAGGTTTTGAAAGATTTAAGCCACTATTAAACCTAAGTCAGAAGTGCAAGGGGGAGTAGAGTGAGACAGTGTGGACTAGTTGAACATGAGTCAAGGTAGGACTGGGAAAAATACAGCCAGGTTTACCTTGAATTTCTCCCAAGATAGCAAAGAGCCTCAGGGTCTAACTGGCAACTTCACAGATCAGTCTCTTCCATCCAGTCATTTTTCCATCTTGCAATCTAAAGGCAGACCTTCACATCCTAAGTCTTACAAAGCAATTGCAGGTCAGGAGTGATTAACAAAGTTCATTTTTCTTGAAAATGCTGGCTTGGTTTGAATTAAAACATGACAGCTTGAATACCCTGTTTTTCCTAGACTAGCCCCTGGGAACTGGTTTCCTTTGGGAGACAAGTGAGCTAGATTTAAGTGCCTCTTTTGTCAGTCTGTCTTTTCTCAGGTAAGTGAGCTAACCTACCAAGTCTTCTTGTCGGTTTCATTCCCGCTGAGGCTTTTCCACTTTGTGTAAGTAACTAAGCCAAAACATTTTTAGCGCTATACGTCATGATCAGTACACTCTGTGGGGATGTAATAAACCCTGTATCAAATATCTTTTGCACTGAGCTATCAATGCAGAAGTGATTAATTTTTGTCCTCCTACTTGCTATGGCAGAAAACCCACTTCTGCTGATCCTAATATAGAACAGACTTTCTGAAGCCTTGCATCTCCCTGCAATAGTAAGAGTTAGCTGTACCTGCAGCAAGGCTGGCACAAGACTGGATTTTCAGCTCCTTTCTTTTGTATTCCTAATTCACTTGTTCTTTTCTTCTTGCTTTTGTTAGTATACATTGATTGGTAAGTGGTAAAAAGGGAGAAAAAACACACAGTTCCAGAAAACTAAAACAAATCAAGAAAGGAAAAAAAAACCAAAAAAGACCAAAACAGTGAGACAATATTTTTCATTTCATTACAGTGTTTACACAGCCCCTATTCTGACATTTAGAACAGCCTAATATGCATGTCTCTGTTCATTATGTTCCTCAGTACTGCATGGTGACAGCCACAGAGAGAAAGACAAAAAAAAAAGAGAACTGAAAAAGGCAATCGTAAATGTGAAATAACCTTTGCAGGCTCAATAACAAAGAAGTGAGAACAGCAAATGAGAAATATGTTTTCTGGAGAAAAAACAAAGAAAAGTAATAGTAACAAAAATCATGGTCTTGCATAGGTTATTTGAATATCATTACAAAGGGGAAAGGAGATTACTGAACTCGAGGGCAGAAATAGCTAATTTTCTGCCCAACAGCTTGTTTGTTTTGCACTGCACATATGTGTTTGCCCAGATCTGCTGCTAGTGTATCACATGCAGAATCACACACAAAATTAACAGGTTGGAAAAGAGCTTCGAGGTCACCAAGTCCAACCTATTACCCAACACCATCTAATCAACTAAACCATGGCACTAAGTGCCTCACACAGTCTTTCTTTAAACACTTCCAGGGACGGTGATTCCATCACCTCCCTGGGCTGCCCATTCCAATGGCCAATCTCTCTGTGAAGAATTTCTTCCTAACATCCAGCCTAAACCTCTCCTGGTGCAGCTTGAGACTGTGTCCTCTCGTTCTGTCTCTGGTTGCTGTGAGAAGAGACTGATCCCTACCTGGCTATAACCTCCTTTCAGGTAGTTGTAGACAGCAAGAAGGTCTCCCCTGAGCCTCCTCTTTTCCAAATCCCTCACCAGCTTTGCTGCCCTTCTCTGAACACGTTCCAACAACTCAACATCTTTCCTAAACTGAGGGACCCAGAACTGGATACAGTACTCAAGGTGTGGCCTAACCAGTGCTGAGTACTGGGGCAGAATGACTTCCCTGCTCCTGCTGGCCACAGCATTCCTTATCCAGGCCAGGAAGCCATTGGCCTTCTTGGCCACCTGGACATACTGCTGGCTCATGTTCAGCTATTTGGCTGCTCCCCAGCCTCTCTGACCCCAGCCTGTAGCAGTGCATGGGGTTGTTGTGGCCCAAGTGTAGAACCCAGCACTTTGACTTGTTAAATCTTATGCTGTTGGACTCTGCCCATCTATGCAGCCTGTCAAGGTCCCTCTGCAGAGTCCTACCCCTGCTCCCAGCTTGGTGTCATCTGCAAACTTACTAATGTTGAACCACACTAAAACACAAAGAGACTGCTGAAACTAGAGATAAGCTTAAAGATATTTAAGAGCTGTTACATGTCCACAAAGGTAAGAAGGCTGCCTGTAGGAAAGCCTTTGTGTTTTGGAAGTGGGTTATCTGCATCAAGTTCAGATATTGAAGCTTTTTCCCAGCAAACTGGTGCATAGGTAAGCTACAGCATGGTGTCAAGTACAAATATTAGCTTGGAAATGTTAAATGTTAAGATTTTATCCTAAATCTACTAAGAGACCAAGATATAGCAATATTATTTAAGGTTCTAGATGTATCTAATCTGTAGCTAACATGCATATTTGCTCTGCAGAAGGATTGTCAGAGCTATATCAAAAAAGAAGTATGATGGAATGCAGCTGTTGGTTTTTTTCCCCCCACCATCACTTCCAGGAGAACTACAGCACTCTAAGAATGTGTGGGTTTTACTGAAATGTCTGGAGGAAGGAAAAGGAACAAAGGAGACATTTCAGCTCTCTAGAACTGAAATATTTTGATTTCTTGTATTAGCACTGTTAAATCTTTGTCATTTCACATTCTTTTGGGGGTGTCAATTACAGTATTTATTTTTTTCCCCCCTCAACAGAGGAGATTAAAATTCTCAATGGAATCTTCTTTCTCTGAGATTTGTGAATTTGCCTCAGCTGGAAACAAGTAAAATGATAAGTCATTCCTGAAGAATAATCCTAAATCTATTTAGCACCAGTAACTACACACTGTTAATCTTAGTATTACAGAAAATTAGTCTGGGACCAAATCTTGGATTTTAGGGGTGGGGAAAGTGTTTCTTGGTCCCTGTATCATCTTTCCTAAGATTCTAGCAGCCAGTGGCAAAGAAATGGGGGGGTGTAGATTTTTTTTCCCATTTACTCTTCCAGTTTTCTGTGCCTGCTCTCTTCAGTTCTACTTCTCAAACTAACAGATGTCAAAATATTAATTAGGGGAAATAGTCATTAGTCATTTACATCTCCGGTCCCTCTGGCATGCAAAGTAGGAGAGAACCAAAAGAGGATAACAAGGTCTGGAAAAAGATAGAAGCAACTGTCCAGCTGCTTTGCAGATCCAGGGTTGGCTTGAAGCAGAGGGTATGTGAACTCGGACATCAGAATGAAGGTCTCTGAGCAGGTCTCCAGAGAGGCCGGTGCTGAACCTCATTGAGTTCACTGCTACCTTTTATTGGGAGAGTTGTTATTCAGGAGAGGCTTTGTGTCCCCACCCTTCCTCTTCCTCCCCCCTCTGCCTAATTTTTATTTATTTGTTAAGTAGAGGATTTATAGACCCATTCAGAGGATGCTGTGAGGGATGGCAGTGACAGGGTTCTGTATCTGTAGCAAACAGCTGCACTGCTGTCACCAGTAAGCATTCCTGGGAGGGTGGAGATTGAAATTTAGCACTTGTAAAGCCCTAATTGGCGCAAGCCTTTGTGGAGCATATGTGCCCGCCGCAGCTCTGCTCTCTGATGTCTCAGCAGGCAGCTGGTGCTTTGCCTGTTGGCTGCCTCTTCAAAGAGGGACCCTCCAGACTAGAGGGAAGCATCTCCTGGACAGCAGTAGGCTTGTACATTTTGGGGAGCAGAAAGAGTCATAGTGATTGTGTGAACTCCCTGCCTCATAGCAGGGGATGTGTGTTGTCCTCCGATCCCCAGACCAAGGCAGGAGACATTGTGGTGACATTTCAGATGGTCATAAGGCTCACAGGGTTGGGGATCACAATGAATCAGTCCCCAGTTATTACAGGGTAGGTGTTGCTGGGAAATCTGTGGGGGACAGATGTTGGTTGTCAGGGCACCTGGAAGAACCTGGGGGTGGCTTGATGCTATAGAGCCATGGGGCCGGGCTAGCCACTGAAGAAATTGGGATCCACGGATAGACCAGGAAGTTAGGGAGGACTTCATAGGGGAACCATTAGGACAGGTCCCTGGTCTCTGATCAAGGAGCTTCAGAGCTGCCCTCTGTACTGCCATAACAAGGCCCCATGTGCATCTCAGGGCAAGGGGCAGAGCAGACTGGCAGATCTCCCACAGGGCAATGAGGCAGAGCCTTGCAGCCATGGTATGTCTCACACCCAACTTGGAGGGAGTGAGACAGACTGGGGCAGCCCTGGGCATAAGGTACCTCGATGGGGATGCTCTTCCACAATCTTCATTGTGTGGTGTCACTGAGATGCAAATTCAGGGTGTCTCATCCCTGCATGGTCTTCTCCCTGAGGGGTTTTACATTTTAACAGCCTGTTTTTACAGCCAGTTATTTATGGGTTGCTGGATGAGGCTCTCATTTTGGACATAAAGCAGTAAGTGGGGATAGTGGGAGATGGGAGATTAAAATGGGAGCAGATAATAAGGATGTCTAGTTTTCTTCTGGAGAATGTTTAGTGATAGTCAGCCCTGGTAAACCCCTGTTTTTTTCAGATGCCACTCCTGCCTCCCTTATCAACCACATATGACTTCTGTTTGTGCAGATAGGGAGTGCTTTGGGCATCCTCTCTCTGTGATCTGAGAGATTTCCCAGAGCTGTGCTGCAAATGTCTGTCAGAGTGTGCATTGTCCCCTGTTCCTTCCTCTGTTGCAGTAACGATGTGCTCACTTATGCCCTCTCCCATAGCGCTGTGCTTTCTCCCCTCTGTCTCATGTACTGAACATATTGGAAAGAGTGTACCTAGAGTGGGCAGTTCATGGCTATTGGTGTTTAAAAGGTAAAATGGGTTTTTGGCTTTGGAAATGGCAGCAGTGAGGTCTGTTCCTCTCCTCTGGTGCAAGCAGCCATATGGCTACTCCTCTGCTGTGCTGGTGCCAGCTTGCACAGGGCTTATGGGGACTGAATTTTCTCCAGTCCTTTGCTTCTCTGCCAGATTGGTTGAAGTTGCTGATGTTATCAAGGGAGAGCTGTGAGCCTCATTTCTTAGGAGGCTCCAAATAATAAGACGTATATGGATGAGGCAGGGGTTGTGTCAGATAAGAAGGGTTGCGCCTCTTTAATTTACTGTGAGTTTAATGGGATAGAGAAAAGGATAAGATATATATGATGATTTGGCAGGGAGAAATGCAAAGTAAATTAGGAGCAATAGTAGTGGTCTGGTAGCTCATGTCCCAGATGCTGGCCTTGTTAAAGGAGTCTGTCGTCTTGAAAGGCAGAAATCATTTTAAGAGATTAACAAAAGAATGGGCTGAAGTGTTTTGCTGGAAATTCTTTTTGCTAAAATGGCTTTCCTCCTCCGAGTAAGGTAATTTTATTCTAGAAGTGGCCTTCTTTTTTTTGTTTGTTTGTTTTTTTTGGCAAGAGGGAATAGCTGTTTATCAAAAAAGCTGATAAAGCTCATAAACCTGGAAACACTTCCACTTTGGCTGGATCTAAAACTTTTCACTAAAGTCACAGAAATTTTTGGCTGTTAGAGACATTTGGAGCTCCCTAGTTCGACCTTTTAAGTCAAAGCAGGGTTATCAGCAGCTGTATATTGTTAGCCATGACTTTGTTTATCCAGGTCTTTAAAGGATGGAGGCTTTAGAGAGGGTCTGGGTTGTCTGTCCCAGTGTTCAACTATTTTTCTTGTAGAGATTCTTTCCTGATATCTACTCTGAGTCTTTCAGGCCAAAACTGGTGATCATTTGCTTGTTATATCATCTGCTACAGTTTGACTGGAGACAGGCCAGTGAGTTATCTGTGCACCACAGCTGTGGAAAGGATCAGCAATTTCAGTGTGAAACTAAGCAGAAAGTAATCACTATTTCTACTACATGCAGCAGATCTCATCTTGTATCCTGAAACATTGTCTAACATGTCAACTCTTTCCCACTGCACTCTGCCTCTTGGGGTTAAGGGAAGAACTTGTTGGTGATACCATGCTGAAGAGCTGAGCAGGAAAAGGTCTGACTGCCTCAGTGTATAGCTCTGCAAATACTTCCCATGTCAGTTTAGGCAAATGCTTTTAACAATTCATTCAATTATATTAAACACCTATTAAAGGAATCCTAAACCTTCCCTGGGGTCATTTCAGTTCTATGAGATTGTAATTGTTTGAGACTAACCATGATTTCCTCTTTTACCTTCAGGTGATTCTAATTCTGACAAAGCTGTATGACTACAACCTGGGAAGCATCACTGAGAGCTCTCTTTGGAGGTATGGAGATAAATTGAGTTAATAATTATCACTTTATTTAAATAGGAAGAGCCTGATACAATTATTTTATTGAATTTAATTGGATTTCTTTCAAATGTGTTGGAAGATTTGTAGCTAAATGTCTTTCTCACTACTTTCATACTCAAGGGCAAAGAGGCTGAAGTCTGATTTTTCTTGTTTTAGCAACATACTTTGTAGATATCCTATCACTTGATTTCCCCTTTCCCATCTTATTCAGAATCAAGTCAACCACCTGGGTTTTTTTTAGAACTCAACAGCCTTAAGGCCTTGTTTATAATGAAGGATCTCATGGCTGTCTACTACCCAAACAGTCCTTTATGAAATGTCAGTGCTGCTCAGACTAAGGGAATACTGCAAGTGAGTGTTCAATGTGTGTTTATTCAGAACTGGTATTATTAGTACCGGATAATTGATTTCCACTTGTGTATGTTGACTGTTAGACTGATTTATAGGGCATGCCTTGATACTTTCATGATTCTAGAGCATACTATGGACTCTGTGAACCAAAGAAAGGTTGTTACTTGGATTCTGTGAGAGCTGATGGTGCCTATTTTTAGTTCTCTGAAAAATGGATGTGAGAGGTGTTTATTTTGTGTGCCCCCAGAGCTATAAGGGATAGAAAGGAGGTTTTCCTGTAGCTCTATCTGTGAAACTTCTGTGAGAAGTCTGGGGGCTTTGTATGCAGATCATTGTTGATGGAAGTGAGTAAGCCACTGTCTTGATACTAGAAAACTTTGGATATTTGAAACTACAATGTCTTGTTAAGATGTACTCCTTTTGATAAACTTTCTTAGGAAAGGTTTTACTTTTCCAAGGAAGAATTTTGGGTCGGAAGTAGAATAAAACCCCTTTCTGTTCAAGGAACTGAGCAGAGTTGTAAGAGAATGTCAGAGGAGGGATTTTCTGTGGGCCATATTCTGAAATCAGGCTAGTGTTCTACCCACTGGCCTCAAGAAATAAACAAAAACCCCCTCTCCAAAGACAAAGCCCCCAAACCCTAAAGAAATACAAATTTTCCAGGATTTATTCTGAATAGCAGCAGGAGCACTCAATAGCATTAGTATTTTCTGGGGTTGGGTAAATTCTTTCTTATCCTGCTGTGGGGGTATAATCAGATCTTTCTTTTCATATATGTTTCTGCTACAGAAATCAAACAGAGATGAAAAATGTTCCTGTTTTCTCTATGATCCTTTTTTCATTGTTGTTCCTCAATCCTGTTGTTTTACATAAGCCTGGGTGGTTACATTGTGCTCTTTCCTGACTCTGGCTCTTCAGTTAGATCCATGCTCACCATGCAGACATGCCTTCAGGTCACTAATAAAGACCCTATAAAGATTCCTATGTAGATATCAGGAGAGCTCCTGTGTTCTTAGTGGGATGGAAAGAAATGACAAGATGGGCATATCTTATTATTTCATGCATCTGACAGAGGTTATCAGCCATTGCTCCTCTTGGCTGCTTAAGTGACATGTTAATTTAAGTCTCCCTGCTTATATGAAAAGGATAGAAAAAACAGAATTGAGAGAAAGGGAGAAACATATCTTGCACTTTAATTTATTTCATGCCTCTAGGTTTGATGCTGGGGAACGGAAGGAAGCGTAATCTCATGTCTCATTTGATTTCTGGTGTCAAGAGTTCTGTTTCTGAAGAGTAGCGAGATACAGGTAGTTCTGCAAAACTGAAGAGGAATTCTCTGCCTTGAATACATGATAAAGAAATACCACTCTTGCCTCCTGTGCCAAGTGCATTCTCAAAAGCTTGATGAATGATGAGGGGCTGTTTAGAGGCATGTCACAGACAGGAGTTCATTTATGCTATTGCTGGTTGTAAGCACATCTGTCATTTGAAGGTGTAGTTGGTGATTTAAGCAGTCTTGTGACTGATGGGACCGTAGCCATCTATAACACAATTATGCCATCACCTACAAGATATGAATCTGTCTTCTTTATAAACACACTACTACCTGCTAGGATGGCATTTCTTTGTAATTTTTCCGCCAGTTTAACTACAGCTGACTGCAGAACTAATGGATGGAGATCGCCCTTCTAAAACTACCGATGAGTTAAGAGACCACTGGCAACAGACATGAAGGGGTGAAATACAGTAAGAGAGAAGAGACAGGAAGAATCTGTGCAGTTCTAGAGTGCTAAGGCTCTGTGCTTACTGAGCTTTGCATGGCAAGTGAGCTGCTGCTTCTGTACATGGTAAATGAGATACTTTTTTTGCATTAGGTTGAGCCTGACTTTAATTACACTGTTATCCACTCAGCAGACTTTTCTCACAGTTTTATTTGAGGGCTTTTTATTTCTTCCTCTTCTATAAAAAGAATAACAGAAAGTAAAACGGAGGAGAAAAGATTATCTGTCACTGAGCAATTAACTGAGTGTATTGGATTTATTTCTCTTCCTCTCCTAGATATCTTTCAGATCACAAAGAGGATTAAGCTGTGAGAGATAGGAGAAGATGTTTTTAACCGTGGGAGCTAGATAAGCTTATGTTTACAATAAATAAAAATGTCAGAATAGTGGCCACTGTATCTATGAGCTGCAGACAGATGTGAGGGAGGACTATTTTTTCTTACTGTTTGTTTAAATGTAACACTGTGGAAAGGTGTGCATGCAGGACACTTCCCTCAGGGCCTTGAGAAGCTGGCAAGCAATGAGTGCTGCCATTCACCTCTGCCTTCTTAAAGCTCTGTATTTGGTCAGTAACTAATAGTTTCATAGAACTTTCTGTAAAAATAGCAGTAATTAAAATTTGTTTCTTAGCCAGAAAGTAGGAGGATGTAGAGTTTGCTTGGTTTGAGAGCATTTACATTCTAAATAGCAATAAGTTGCTGGAATGTGCTGCCCAGGGAGGTGGTGGGGTCACCATCACTGAAGGTGTTTAGGAAGAGTCTGGATGGGGTGCTTGGTGCCATGGTTTAGTTGATTAGATAGTGTTGGATAATAGGTTGGATTCAGTGATCTCAAAGCTCTCTTCCAACCTGGTCTGGTCTCATTCTCATTCTCATTCTATTCTATTTTTTATATGATACTCCAACACTGTGCCTGAATTCCCCAGTTTAGGAGTGTTGAACACTTCCAGCGTGTGCTTCACTCCTCTTGGTTTCTGCAGTAGGGAGGCTTTAGCACATACACTGTAAAGGAATCTTAGGGACTCTGAAAAATACCTGTTCCTCATACAGATCTAACTTTAATTTCTAATATGCGCAGCAGGGGATAATAATGGTGTTGCTTTTTTTTTTTGGTTGGTGGTTGGTTGGTTTTGTTTGGGTTGGTTTGTTTGCTTTCTTGGGGAGTTTAGAATGGGTTTAGACAGCTGGCATCTGCAATATTTTGAAGATTGCTTGATGATAAATATTACAGAGGTTTGATGAAGATAGAAGTTCTCTGAACTCTGTGGCTCTATTCCTAGTTTTTTCATGGCCTTACTGTTTAAACTGGAACTAGTATTTTAACTTCTCCCTCAGTTTACTCATCCCTGCCTTCCAACACCATCACTGCCCATCCTTCTCCAACGCTGTTTGTTCAAGAAGGGACATTAGGAATGTCAGCTAGAGAAGAATCAGAACCCTCAGAACATCTCTGCCTCTATGGATAGAAATAATCTTAATTTATTCCATGGGACACCTGATGACTGTCCTTACTGCATTCTTATTCTCTTCCTGCTCAGGGCCACAAGATATTGGGCTAAGGTAGAACAAGTTACTTGATACTAAAATCTAAGTACCCTTGTTCTATGTTTGTATGTTGGGTAGTCCTGTAATCACTGCTATTCATGGGTGTGTTGTTGAAAATGCTTGTTGTTGGAGATGGGTTTGCAGAGGTATATTGAAAAGAAGCAATGAAACCATGGGGGTGTGCTCTTTTGTCTTGCTTCTGTTCTAGGTTTAGAAGCCTCAGGGAGAGAGGTGGATGTAGGCTGAGGTTCATGTCTGAATACAACCTTGCATTACTACTCACATGATCTCTGTTGGACATCATTCTCTGCCTTGAATGCTATTGTTTGAAAAATCCTGGCTGTGAGTTGACCTCAACTATGTGGTTATAAATACCATAGATGCTTTGAAGCCTCTCATATTTATGTTTCTGTGTGCAATTTTCTGGCCCCTTGCTATGTAAGAATGCCCCCTCTAGAAATGGGAGCTGTAGCCACCCACATCATCTTCAGTATTGTTGACATGTATGTGGAGATTTTCTTCTCCAGACTGAAGAGTTCTTGCAACAAGAGACTTGAAAGATTGTCAGTCTTTGCTTGCTTCCTTTCAGGGGAGGTCTGTAAATGCATTCATCATTCTTCAAGTTTTATGCTGGTTCCTTACTTTTGTTTTGCAGTTCTCAACCTACATTTATTTTCTACCTGCTGAGCCACATTAATAAGGTCGTAACTCGTGGCTTAGGGGAACAGCGTACTCTGCAACAGCAGAAGTAGGTAGGTGAAGCAAATCCATATGAAAGGAACTGACACAGTGAGGGGAAGGAAAGTCTCATTAAGCACATTTTAACCAGCAGTTTTGTAGGGAAGGGGAACTTGAAAAGGACTATTTGAAATGCTTTTATCTATAAATACGGTACTTCAGTTGCTCAGCGTGAGTAAGTCACTTTTCTTAACTGAATATCAGAGCTTGATAAATACTGCTACATTATCTCCCATGGGCATTTAGTGAAATTGTAACAATGACATCTCCTTGTCATTTAATTTTATTGGAATTTTTTTTTTCATTTTTTTCTCCAGCAAGCACGAGGCACTGACTGCTCAGTGTATAGATGCTGGAAGGGCTCTTGGAGGGAGGGAAGAAGGCAATTGTGCACTCAGCTATTTGTACAGGAAGAAGTATTTTTTTTATGGTTTGGTCACAGTGGAAGATCTCCTTGTACTGGAAGCAGGCTTAGAACGTGGATTTCGTGCACTGAATGTGGAGCTGAGCACGGAGCTGAGTGCAGCCTTCATTTTGTGTGATGGCACACTTTTCTGCAGCCATCAAGACCCCTAGGGACCTAGCAGTTTCTATAGCTATCAACTTTTTACATGAGAGGGCTCATTTTACCCTGCTGGCTAACAGTAATAAAAACTTCTAGCACAGTCAACTCTTCTAGTTGGTTGTCAACATTTACCTGGGATGATTTATTTGCTGTCAAAAAGAGTTCCTGTAAAGCTCAGCAGAGGATGGTGGTGGTGGTGGTGGTAAATAACCAGTCAAGAAATCCCAAAACCAGACCTACCTAGGAAATGACCCACAGTAGACCCACAGCAGATGCTTGGATTCTACCTTAGTAGGAAACTCAAATCTTACTGAATTTTACTATATTCTTGCCTCACCAGAAGAATAAGAGCCAGTATAACCCTTGTATTTTGTGGCATAAGGTGTGTTAGTTTAATCACTGCCCTGACATAACTTGAAGAATCATAGCCCCATATTTTGAAAGATCAGACTCAGTTGAGGATTTAGTGCCGTGCTCCTCATTGCCTGGTCTGCGTGGCTTAAATATTCAATGCTAATGACAATCCAAATGCATTAAGCATATTGAAAATGTGTTCTCTTTTGCAGCCAGTCATGAAATGGAGGACTGTTATCAAGTAAATAATAAAAAAAGAGAACCCAAATCTATTTTCTGCATGAAAAAACATGTAAATCAAGGCAATGAATATTAATACCGACATATATTACCAATATACTGTAAATCAGAGATGCGCAATATTCATGCCACTTTATAGATATACAGTGTTTAAAAGCAGTTTGTCATTCTTATTCTGCAAATTAGAAGATGAACTTACACATCTGTTTCCTAGACTCTACCTGTTTGTGCAAATGATATTGGCAAGACATAGCAGAACTATCTCTGGTTCTGGTCCGTGGGGTTTGTTGGTTTGTTCTGGTTGTGTAATAACTGCAGACAAACTAGACTGGAGCTGATATGTACAGGGGAAAGACAAACAGCACTGTGGTTACCAGTTCATAAACAGAAACACACAGTTTATGTTCTGATATTTTTGACTCTTTCATGTCTATGCAGTCATTCTTCCTTTTGCAAAGTTGGGTAAAATTGTACTCGTCTTGCTCAGAGGGATGTATCCCCCACAAATCACAAGAATCACAGAATCATAGAATGGTGCAGGCTGGTAGGGACCTCCAAAGGTCATCCTGTCTGACCTCCCTGCAGTCATCAGGGACGTTCCCAACTAGATCAGGTTGCCCAAGGCATCGCTGAGCCTCACCTTGAAGAATATCTCCAGGGAAGAGGCCTCAACCACCTCCCTGGGCAACCTGTTCCAGTGTTCCACCACCCTCATAGTGAAGAACTTCTTCCCTATATCCAATCTAAATCTGCTCTTCTCTAGTTTGAAGCCATTGCCCCTTGTCCTGTCACTGCAGACCTTGTAAACAGTCTCTCTCCATCCTTTCTGTAGCCTCCCCTCAGGTACTGGAAGGCTGCTATTAGGTCTCCCCAGAGCCTCCTCTTCTCCAGGCTGAAGGAAACAATGTGTTTGGAACTGAGTTTGAATAGACAAAAAAACTATTCCAGCTGAGTGAGGTATACTAGTCTGAGATCTGAACTTTAAGGTCCCAAATATTTCTGCACCTTGGGAATTATTCAGATAGACATTCAAATAATAATTGGAAAAAATCAGAAAAGGGGAAATAACAGCCCACGATTAATCAACTTGTGTCTTCAATAGAGCAAAGTCAGCTTCCAAGTGTGATCTAGCTAGTGGCTTCTGTGTTTTGGAGTTAAATGTATTTCTCAGCAGCAGGATTTTCTTTCTCACAGTAGAAACTTAGTGGGGGGGGAACAGTAGGACATCAGTGCATGAGCTGTTCATTAAGAAGGCCCAGGGCCACCGGGTGAGCCTCCAGATCTGTATGCACACCAGTACTGTTAGTGAATGTTTTGCTTTGCAGGAACCTGCAACAGTTAGGGCAAGAAAGGTTGATTCTGCCCCTTGTCATTAGGATGTGCTGTTGAAGGACTACCTGTATTCAATGATGAGAAGGTTTGTCCTTGTATGACAGGGACAACTATAGGGAAACTTGATTCCTGGTGAGCAAATAAGTAGTTTGCAGCTCAACTTCCCCTTATGAAAGCTTGGGGGAGAGATAAGGATTCAGGAACTTTTCTATCCAGGCTGGCTGCCACCCACTGCTGTTGCACCGATTCATTTCACTGGTGAGGTGCATTAAGTGGTGGGTGAAGATGTGTCGTGTCAATTATAGACATCAGTTATAATGCCTGATACAGTGCTTTACCAATGGAGGTAAAAAACATTTCTTTCACCCATTGTTTCCCTCTGCCTCCTAAGCAAATTTCTTCTGTAAGGCAGTTGTGTGGGGCTCCCTAGAATGCATTTTAGTGTGTGCTGTGTAGTTGAGTGTGAAGATAAAACCTCTTTTCAATGATCTTGCCATCTAGATAGATAGTGTATGTATGAGAGATGCTGAGTTGAAAAGTAATAGAAATTCAGAGATGCCACATGTTATGTGTATTAAATGACTTCATAAGGAGACATAGACTAATATCTGATCTTTCTCCAAGGCAAAATTCTGGCAGCAAAACAGTGCTGTTCATTCTACTAATGCACATTTACCACTGTATTTCATGTCTCCATCTACATACAGGTGTACATATTCTCATTCACTACTGATTTTCCTTTAAGCCTGAGCTCCTGGAGTCAGATGATTGCTCACAATCTCAGCTTTTCTGTGGTGGGAGGAAGCCCCACTTCCTGGTTTCCACATAGTGAAGAGAAAATTTAATGACTCCAACTGCTCTACAGATGGGAAGCCCAGACATAGGTTCTTAACACTTACATCCTGAGAGATATTTTTCTTTTCTGCTTAAAGTCTCTTGGCTGGAAAGACAAATCAGAATAGGATGGAGGGGAAATCAGAATGGGGTAGATTCCTTTGTGAATGGGATGTGTAAATGCTGCTTTGTCATACTGAAGGCTGAGGTTCAGGTAACAGTTCTAATTAAGTCAAGCAGAGCCTCCAGCCTGGTTTCCTTCAGCTGGATGTTGGTGGTTGCTTTACATGACTTCACTGTCCAGTAGTTAAAAAACCCAAGCCACACCAAAAAAAAACACTTTCTGTCACTATGCTCTGCTGGTGAATGAAACCAGCGTTTGATTATTTTGTTAAAACTGGAGCTTTTTGATCTTTCATGGTGGTGATGCTTTACAGTTGCCTGTTGTCTTAATGGCAGAACAGGAGTAAAGGGGACATCCCCTCAGAGTTAACTGGGAACCAGGTATTACCCATATAGAAGGGAGATACGTGGCTAGGTGAAAAGGATGCAAGCACTGGAAGGCAATTTAAGGAGATGGCATGTTTCTTGTGACTGGTTAAAAGCTGTCAGTCTTTGCCAGCAGGCTGTGTCTGCTGGTCGTCAGTGCCTGAGAGATTTTTGTGAAGCTGTGGGCTGTATAAATCTGCACAGCACTCATCTGCCAGTCAGATGGGCACTTGAACCTCTGGGGGAAAAAAGGGACTGCAGTCAAAATTGGGTCAGCATTATCCTTTTTCATTTGAATACAACCTCTTTTTAAAAATAAGGTAAAAAAGAACTGGGGCCAAAGAACTGTGTGCTGAATAACCCTTCTGTAAGACAGGAGGATTAAGGGAAGATGTAGGCAGGTGTAAGTTACTGTTGTGCTTTACCAAGTTGCTGTATTCTCACTGATAGTTCAGGCGGGTTTACTTTGTCCCACACTACCTCTGATCCAAGTATCCATTTAGGAAGCTGAAATCCATGCATTTTTGGTCTCCCCTTTCTGTCCTTGCTTGTAGGAAGCAGCATATCTTCTGTTTAGAGCTGTGGAGCCAGAACCACAGCTGTGAGTCTTAGCCTTCCTTGAATGCAGCTTTAGGCAAGCTGCTCCACCGTTGTATGTGTGGGTAATGGGGTTATGCTACCTGTCCATCTTCAGCAAAACTGCTGAGAATTTTAGATGAAACAGGCTAATAAAAAGCAGTCCTGGAAGAGTTAGAAAAGAAATACAGCTGCATAAGCCTACAGTCTCCATCTATGGCTGAAGCCTAACAGAGTTTTGGATTATGCTTCACCAAGCCAAACTTTAGGTGCATTTTCATCTAATACTTAGCAGGACCTTGAAACAATCTTGGATATAATTGCAGACAGGATGGATGGTCATAATTGGGTCAGCTTATGACATCTTCAGTTTAGATTTTGCTAATCCTTGAAAAAGGGTGAGAAATTCCTTTTAAATAATCAGTTGTCTTTTCAATGAGGGAGAATCAAGACAGAAGTGTTTCAGGACTGTGTGGCATTTCTGGGAAGAACTGCTAGATGGGAGAAGCACTAGAGGTAGCAGCAAAATGAAGCCTTTATGAGCCTCACTTGACAGTTATTTCTTTATGTAGATATGGAGAAACCTATTTTCCTTATTGTGTTTGTAAATTCTTAGCTCCTCTGTTCTTATCTTTCCTGGGGGATGAGGTATACAGAACTACAGCCTTTTTCCTTCCTTACTCCATGGAAACACTGCTTAAGTGGAAGCAACACCCTGACGTACTATGGACTAGATAAGAATGTGAAGTTTTAGCACAGTTCTAACTCAAAATGAGTTTTCTTTACTAGTCTGCAGGATGTGGTCTGGTTTTATTCTTTTTTCCTAGCCTGCCTCCAGCAGTGCCCAATAAATGACAGCTATTATCAGTGTTTAACTCTCAGTAAGAAACTTACTACCTTTGGGATAATTTGTCTTTCTTTCCCTGCTAGATAAATTAGCTCATGTCCTGAAACACGAGTTTTGATCACCTACCATATTAACATTAATACCTAGTTAAAAATATAACTTACATATATTATAGACTATTAATTGGCTCTTTCCAGTAAGCACATCTGTGGCTTGCAAATCTTTGACCTCCTTTGGCTGTGAGCAGCATGCACTGACTACAGGCACTGTGGAAATATAATTTCTCTTCACTTCCCTACCAATAGCTCAAGTGACAGCATGCTTTCTTGTTATGAGGCAGCATAGAATTCAGAGGCTAGTCACGATGAAGGCAGTAAGAAAGAAACTTAAAGACCTCAGTAAATTTCCCTTCTAATTGTTCCCTTTTCAAAGGTAAATGCTCTTATTCTATGTAATCTCTCTTTATATGTTAACAGCTTTCACAATGTTAACTCCTGTGTAAGAAAAGCCCATTACAAACCCGGTCTTCTTTATCTCTGTTAAAAACGCCAAAAGAAGGAGGAGTCAATGCATTAATTTTTTTTTCTCTAAAGTTCACCACCTACTTAGCACACAGGTACTGTAAATCCAAGGCATGGATGTTACTCAAAGAAGCAAATGTGATGCCACTAGTTATTTTAATAGTCTCTGATTTATTTCCGTAAGTGGTTTATTAAGATGATGCACAACAGCGCTGAGAAACCAAATGCAGTTTTAGGAGAGGCTTGGAGGAGTTATTTTCAGTCTCTTGACTTCCTCAACACAGTAATTTGTTTGACTGGGGCAGAGGGCTCTGGATTCAGAACAGGGATTCTACTTTTTATTTAGTGTTTCTTTGTGAGTTAATCAGCCCAGGTTATGATCTGCGAGAGTAGGAGTGTGGATGAATTTACTGTGATATGGTTCAGAGAACAGGATATTGGCTGGGGCTGGGAGATTTGTGTTCTATTGCTGTATTACTTTGTGGCTCTTAGACTGAAATATTTGGTTAAGTGTAATCAAGAATCAGCAAATTCATATGCATCAAAAGTCAGCTGCAAGAAATCCTCTGCTGGCAAGATATTTCTACAATAGAGTAGAATAGAATTGACCAGGTTGGAAGAGACCTTTGAGATCATCAAGTCCAACCTATCATCCAACACTATCTAATCAACTAAACCATGGCACCAAGCATCCCATGCAGTCTCTTCCTAAACGCCTCCAGTGAGGGTGACTCCACCACTTGCCTGGGCAGCCCATTCCAATGCGCAATCACTCTTTCTATGAAGAACTTCTTCCTAACATCCAGCCTAAACCTCCCCTGGCACAGCTTGAGACTGTGCCCTCTTGTTGTGGTGCTGGTTGCGTGGTATGTATGGTGATGTAGGGCGTTTTTGACATTTGCCTGCTAATAAATCTGGTATAATTTCCAGGTTTTAAGACATACAGGGTAGTGAATTCAAAAAGGGACTCAAGGTAGTCACAATGAGCAAGTTGATTACTAGTAAGCTGAACTTACTTGAAGAAATATATTTTCATTCAACATATATATTTTAGTTCAACTTCACAGAGAGAGTTGTTAGCTATTGGAATGGGCTGCCAAGGGAGGTGGGGGAGTCACTGTCCCTGGAGGTGTTCAAAAAGGGATTGGATGTGGCACTTGAAGCCATGGTTTAGTAGTCATGAGGTCTTGGGTGACAGGTTGGACTTGATGATCTTTGAGGTCTTTTCCAACCTTATTGATTCTATGATCCTATAAAAGCATAACAGGAGGACCAGGGCTGAAGGTTATACTTAGTGTTATATCCTTCCTACTTATAGTATGGAGAAGAGCTATGATTGAACAGGGCATAGGAACTGAAATAGACAAAGAACTGGACATCATATTTCCCATTGTGAAGGGGCAAAAGTAGAGGCAGAAGTTGATTTTTTTAAAAGAAATTAAAACCACAAAATATTTAAGATACTGATTTGATGTGAAAAGGTTTCTGTGACAATGCACAATTTTCAATAAAACTCTACACCCAGGATGGGATTTCTGAGCAGAATTGAAAGAGGAATGGAAAGTACAACTGTGCATAGCACTGTTTGGGATGTTTCTGTGCTCCAGAAACAATCTAAGTATGCCTGTCAGGGATGCTGTCTGGAAAGTCACAAAATTCCAAGTGCTGGAGGCTGGGAGAGTATTTGGAGGAAATACTAATTCCCAAGGTCTTCCACAGATATAAGTTATTAACCATCATCAGAGACAGGGTACCATGCTGAATGGCCTAATGCTCTGACATGAAGTGCCCACCCTGATTTTGTGGTAGAACAGAGCTGTAAGTGTAACCGTTGGAAGTGTTCCTATTGTTATGTAGTTACATCTTCCAGATACATTTTCTCATTTCCATTTTGTGAAGAGAATTGTTTTACATTTAAATTATCCAATTCAGCACAAGGCTTACTAGATGAAATGGTGATTTGAATTAAAGAATACACTTAAAATTAATCAGATCTGAAACATCCCCCTAAGGTCATGCATATAGCAAATGCTTCAGATTGCAAGGTGGGTAACAGATTGCTCAAGTAGGATCAAAGAGTACTGAAGAGAAGTGGGGGAGGCAGTCTAGATTTTGAGGTGAAGTTTAAAGTTAGAAGGGTTGCACGAGGGGTCAGGTCTTCTGCTTATGGAAACTGGTATTCATTCACTGACCAGAGTTCAACTGCACCACTTTCCACAAGCTGTTTAACTGCTCCAGAAATGGCTTCTGGCCCCTGATAAAAAAAGCAGCTTCACCCTTCTTGTTAGGCTTTTCTTCTCCTAGGTATTATTATGATGGCTGCTATAACTGCTTAGCTTTTTAGCATTATCAAAATGCATAGTAAACAGAAAAGATGGTTGAAAATACAGTAAGTGTAGCTATAAAGTCTATTTAATCTATGTCCCATTAGAAAGCAATGCTCAGTATTGCTAACAATTCATGGTCCAGCCCCTCTATAGTGTGATTACAAAGCACTGGATTTGGCAGTTGGCTTCTCTTATATTCACTTGCTGTTTGTTTCAGAAGAAATCTGATGAGTCAATTGGTTTAGAAAGAAGATAAAATAAACCTCAGAGCAAACAAGGTTTGTTAATTTTCAGAGTTTCTGTTGAAATCACTTGGAGAAAAAGGTAAAAAAGATCTAATAGGCTAGTTTTACATGTCTGTATTACCTGCCTGATGTGCAGGAAATCCTGGAATGCTGGTTAGGGCTCTGAAAATGAAGGAGAAAATGTTTTTTGGGTTTTTTTTTTTTTTGTTAGTTTGCTATGGGCAAAAATGAAAGATGTAGAATTACTTACGAAATGGATTCCAGTGACAGAGGGGCTGTATGTTGCAACTTTCTTCCAAACCAAATACAAGTGTGTCACGTTTACTTGAGGGAAGGTCTGAGGTTAGCACCCTAGAGTATTTTATTGGAAGTAATCCCTTCACTAAGAACTGATCAGTGAATAAGGGAGGTCCATTTGTGTTTTATAAAGGGCTATTTTGGACTTTATAAAACAGAACCAGAAGTGTTTAAGAGAGGTATTTATTACCCCTTGGAGGATGTGTTTATGTGGGAGTTATATTTTCATTCTTGGTATGTATCCATTATTTGAACCAATACAAATTTTTAGCATCCAGAATGGTTGACAGCTGAAAAGCACCAGATGGTTCTTGGCCAAAGTCAGCAGCAGTGAGAGCTGAATTAGTGCTTGAGAAGTGAGAAGCTTGCTGTACCTTTAGTCATCTAGTTCCTTTTCTCTACACATCTTTATATATGTAAAGTCCTACCGTGTGATGAAAGCAAATTCATCTTATAAACTGAACTTGGCACTCACCATCGTCAATAGAGTACCCTATGGAAATGAAAAAAGAAGTAAATGGCATAAAATTGCACTTGTGTGTAGCCTTCAGGGCAACGAGCTCCATATGGCAGATGGAAAACAGAATGTCTCTTGAGTTTTATTGATTGCTCTTTAAGCATTGCCTTATCTTTTAATGAATGGAGAAAGTAAAAGGGGTAACTTTGGAAAGCTCCATTAAGTAAGGAAGAATTCTGGTCCCTTAGTAAGTTTGTGCTGTATAGTTTTGTACCATGCTGGTTACTATACAATGGAAGTATAGAAAACTAAAAATAAGGGTGGTCCTGGATAATCTTAAGCTCTGTATTGCTTTCAGGATCGCCATATTGTCACTACCACCTCAGAAATATTTTTTCTCTTCAGAGAAACAACAGAGTAAATTCAAATATTAGAAAGCTGTGTCCTCCCTGTTCTGAGAATGAAATCTGAAAGGCATCCTTAGCTTCCTTAGGGCCTAGATATTCACCATCTTATCAGATGAGTCAGCCTCTTCTGGCTGCAAAATATCTCTTCACTGATGAAGAAGAAAGCTGGGGGGAAAGAGAATCATGTATTTACTGCTACCATTGCTATCAGTGGCTCCAAGAAATGTTGTGCATGGAATCATGCCAACACTCACAGTGTCTACTTGCCTTTATGGAGGAACTCCCTTCTCTCCTTGAAGATTGGCCATTGACACCTGTGTCAGTAACTTTAGGGATCTGGATGTCTGTTATTTGGGAAACACAAAGGCAGCCCATCTCATCCTGGCACAAGGGGAAGGTACATGAGACGTGTGGTGTAAATCAGGCTGCATAATTCCATTCATTTTGTTACGTGTTTTATTTTGCGTAGGAACTGATGTCTTCTAGCTGTGCTTAATGAGCTCAAATCCATCTAGGAAGGGGGAGAGGATGCTGAGTGAATCAGCTACACCTCAGATACCTTAGAGCCTTAATTTACATGTATATTTGGCCTACACTTTTAACAGTCATCATGTACATGGCTTAATATCCCACTGGGCCCTGTCATCCAGTCCTCCCACGTAGGTTTGTGTCTTTCTTTCCTTTCTAAAATTCTGTTTCTCTGGCCTCCCTCCTTCCCTCATTTCCTTTGTTAGTTTCAAGAAGTTTTAAGTCACGCTCTGAAAGCTATATAATACATTTCCATTTTCTGATGGAGCATTGCATAAGAGCTCAGAACTTTTCTGCATGCAGATGACATAAAGGTTTGTCTTCTCAATCACTAAACCTCTACCAGGCTTTTATGTAATTATATATGATAATTACACAGACTCTCCTGTAAACTGTCATCATGTCTATGGAAAGGCTTGTACACATTTCAGTAAGTTCTGGATCAGATTCATTACCATTTTTTTTTTCTATTCAAAGAGGCAGAATGTATTTTTCTTCTTTGTTTTATCTATTTAGTGCAATCCACCTAATACAGAATACAGAATTAACCAGGTTGGAAAAGACCTTTGAGATCATCAAGTCCAACCTATCACCCAACACTATCTAATCAACTAAACCATGGCAACAAGTGCTGCTTCCAGTCTTATTTTAAACACTTTCAGTGGTGGTGACTCTACCACCTCCCTGGGCAGCCCATTCCAATGGTCAGTCACTCTTTCTGGGAAGAACTTCTTCCTAACATCCAGCCTAAACCTCCCCTGGCACAGCTTGAGACTGTGTCCTCTTGTTCTGGTGCTGGTTGCCTGGGAGAAGAGACCAACCCCCACTTGGCTGCAACCTCCCTTCAGGTAGTTGTAGACAGCAATAAGGTCTCCTGTGAGCCTTCTCTTCTCCAGGCTAAGCAACCCCAGCTCCCTCAGCCTCTCCTTACAAGGCTTGTGCCCCAAACCCCTCCCCAGCTGTGTTGCCCGTCTCTGGACACATTCCAGTGACTCAACGTCTTTCCTAAACTGAGGGGCCCAGAACTGGACACAGGACTCAGGGTACTATGAAAGCAGCCCTTGCATTAGGACTGTCGCAGCCGAGTATCTTGCAAATCAGGTGAATGCAGCAGACAGGTGAGCCCAATGCAGTGGTGAAGGAAGCGTTGCTGGCACATCAGGCAACAAGTCACCCTTTGCTGCCTGATTTTTGTGGAGGAGTTCACACCATCTGCTCTTGGCATATGATTCCTAAAGGAGATTTGAAATGTACAAATAGCAGCTAAAGTTAATAACAGAGATTAGTGAACCTATAGGTCTCTATGGAGAGTCAAACTCAGTTGCCTTAGTAATATGAATAAGCTTATGGTCCAAAGTGGTGTTAAGGCAGAGGTAAATTCTAAGGAAGAATTTGAGGCTAAAGGACTGCTTTTCTAATGTCTGATTGGCAGCTGCTGTTCTGTGCCAGATAAATTAAATGGGTGCAGGTAGGTGAGCTTGTCCTTACTGATGTGTTATTGGAATCACCAGCCCCTGGGAGATGAACAGGGAAAAAATCATAAGGCATATCACAGTAACTGTTAGACTCTTCTGACCAAGCCAAGCTCATGCCTCACTGCAGCAGGATGCCATGGCCTCTCTCTTACACTGTGCATCTGTGTAGTGGATGCAGGTGGTTGGCCTGATTTTTGTCACCAGCTGTGCCTGGTATGTGGCTGTGGAATTGCTGTTCAGCTGTGGCAGAGACCAGTGGGAGATGAATCTCACCTGCTGAGATCATGAGCTGGCAGTAGTCCTGCTGAAAGCCCCAAGCTTGCTCCTGTCAAGTCACTGAATTCACAGAACAGTTTGTTCCCCAAATTAGCGATATCTTCAATATCACTCTATAATGTCTAAATGCAAAGAAGGTAAAGATAGGATAAACTGCCAAGGGGCCTACGTTCTTTGTAGGAACAGGGCTGGCAGCATAACTCTTCTACTGACAGAGCTCTGCAAAAATGTGGTAGTTACACTCAAGGAACTGACCATGTCAGCCTCTGAATCAGACGGGACTTGTCAACACTGTCATCTGAGTGACTGCCCAGTGGTGCAGTAAGGTAAATGCATTGTTACTGTTGCTTTTCTGCCACAGTCAGAGTAGACAAGTATTAACACCTTCATCCAGGATCAAAAGACTCTTCCTTTAGTAGAAATAGACTAGGAGTAGATTTGTCTGGGATAGAAAACAGAGAATCTAGTCCAATTCCTCAGTCAGAGTCATATGTGATTTACTTACTGTTTGTGTTCCTTCACTGTTATGTTTGCTGCACTCTAGGCTGATTTTCTGGGTTTAATAGTTTATTATGCTTAGTTGCCAGTGCTTCCCCTGAAGCAGACTCTTTACTACTGAGGTGCCCACGAGTGCTGCAGATCAGATGATCTATCAGTTGCCAAAAGAATCACTTCTGCCTGTCTTCACTCCTAATTTTCTAAAGCAAACTTTACTACTTCATTTCCTGACTTCTTTTTTTATTCCCTGTCACCAAAGACTTCTATTCCAGCAGGTCCCAAAGGTGTGGTTTCTTAATTCCCTGGTTCATTTTGAGATAATTTCCCAGCTGGTACCAATCACTGCGATGAATGTAGGTACGCTGATTAGCTGCTATGACAACTATGTCTAATTAGCTGAGCTGGTATCTCCCTTCCTGAATACCCAGAGGAGATGGTTTATTTGAAGGTTTTATTTAGATGAGCTAGGAGTTAGTCATTATGCAGAAGTCCAGTGGCTGAAGAAAGTTCAGCCTCTGATCTAGCTCAGTAGCCTTTATTCACAGAGACCAAGGAGGCCTTGTGTTTCAGGGGTGCCAGTGCAATCACTAAAGAATTCCACATGTCCCTCTCTGTTTCCCTAAGATTCCTTTTCCTGTTCACCTTGCCACAGCCCTCAGAAGATATTTTTGAGCTCCTTCAAGCTCAAATGCAGAAATCTAATGCTAGGCATTTTGGCCTAGCTTTCTGTTTCTTTTGGGCAATTGAGCAACATCACATTTGGGAATGGTGACATGAGTTAAACATCTCCTTTCTTCTGAAAAGAAACTCAGTAAAGCAGAACTGAAACCTATTCCACAGGAATTTCCCAAAGGACACTAAATGCCTGGAATGTAAAAGTGGAAATGTAAGAGTTCCATGGTCCCAAGACTAGCCATATTTCTACTTTCTGGCCAGTAGGAGCTCCCAGCACTTGTTACATCTGTCCTGCAGAAGGTCTTGGCTTAAATGTAGTTTGTATTCTTTCCATGCTTATCAATGCAGCTGAAGAAATTTGTCAACATAGGCTTTTTTCTTTTGGTGTCAGTAAACCACTTGTGAAATACAAAGGCAACCTTCCTCAAACTGAAGGGCTTTGTTTTTTGGTTTTTTTGCTCTTTAAACAGTAAGAGGAAATATTTAGAATGTCTACTGTGAAATGCAATGCAATTTTTTGTAGCAAGGGTTTTGTACTTGCTGTGCAACAAGAAATGTTGGATGTTGTAATTTCTCTATCACCCTCAGATTCCCTCTTCTGCTGTCCTTCATCAGTGACCATCCATAAAGCCAGTCTTGTGACACTAGCTCTTTCTTTAGTGGCTTTCTGGGTTTGGGAATATTTGTTCCACTTAGCTACCTTCCTGAGGGAAGGTTTGAATTAGTTTGGATTATAATGCAGTTCCTCTTCTGTAGGCACAATTGCTCCTTCAGCTTTTCCTCTACCTGATTGTCAATGTTCCTTAATGATCCTTAAGTGTCATTTAAGAAGTAGCTTTTCCTGAGCCATCTTTTCTCCTTAGTTATTTCCTCTGTTCTCTTCACCAGCAGCTTCCCTCTTAAATACCACTAGTCCATTCTTACAGCAAAGCCCCCCACAAATCAAAGGAGGACACCTATTCCAGAGCAGCCCTACATCTGTCACATCTCCCAGTCAGCATTTTGAAATGTCCTCTGTAAAAACTGTTAGCAGCTCAGGAACCCAATAAAACCTGTAGGTTTTGGGGGAGTTAACCATTAATAACCTGGGGATTTTTTTCCTTTAAGACTTTACATGAGATAAGATAAATAAAAATACAAATCACAGGAGTATTGCTTCATTCTTTCCAACAGTTCTATTGTACTCTCATAAATAAAGCATTCCTACAAAGATACACTTTTTAATATATTCTCACATTGCCACCCAGCCTGAGTTTCATGACTCTCTGCAACCTCACATGGTGTTGAGAGCTTCATGAAACCACTGCTGTGCTGTGTGTGGATGAGTCAGCTTTCCATTTTCAAAGTAGCTTTTCTTTCCTTTTTTTTTTTCCCCCCCTTTTTCTTGCAGCTGCACATTTCTCATGCAAAACCTATCTCAGTTTCTGAGGTTTGTCACAGCTCTCCTTCAGAAACATAGCTGGCTCCATTGGTATGAGAAAACGTGTTCTCTTCAGCTACTGGTTACAACCATCTGACCTAAATCACAGAATCATAGAAAGTTTGTGTTGGAAAGGGCTTTTAAAGGCCATCTAGTCCAATCCCTCTGTGATGCGCCAAGATGTCTTCAACTAGATCAGGCTGATCAGAGCCCCATCCAACCTGATACTGAATGTTTTCAAGGATGGGGCATCTACCACCTCTCTGGGCCACATCTTTCAGTGTTTCACCACCCTCATTGTAAAAATCTGTTCTCCTTTAGTTCAAAACCATTACCCCTTTTCCTGTTGCAGCAGGCCTTGCTGAAACAATTATCCTCATCTTCCTTATAGGCCCTCTTTCAGTATTGAAAGTCCACAATAAAGTCTCCTTGGAGCCTTCTCTAATCCAGGTTGAAGAACCCTGTCTCTCTTAAGCTTTCTTTGTAGTAGAGGTGTTCCAGCCCTCTGATAATTTTTGGCACCCTTCTATAGACCAAACAGGTTTATGTCTTTATGGTTCTGTAGGTTGAAATGATTCTATAGGTAGAAATAGCTCTGTAGGTACAAGGGTTTTTCCTTGCAGAATCTCTTCTTTGCAGATTTTGTTTGCTGATCCTCTGCAGTGAAATCAGAAGAACCAGCCCAGTCTTAGCTGTACTCTACAACTGCTTTTTGTTATCTGTATCTTGCTGATAGTTGAGATTATCCAGGCTATTCCCTTTCCTTTTAGGGACTGATAAATCCTTTTTGGTACACTGGAAATGTTCAGACTAACATTTTTATTTTAATGAACTGCTGCTGGGAGAGTCCTTCCCTTTTTGAACCCAATCATTTTGTCAGCTTGGTTAGTCAAATTGCTGGTGAATCTATTACTCTCCTCCATAATTATGAATGCAGTTGCATTGTTAAACATATTTCTGTCCTACACACAAGCAGAATTTGAAGGGCTGAAGGAGAACATCACCCCACAATAAGTAGTACAGTGGATCAAAGAACTTTTTCTTCCTTTGGAGAAAGATTTGTATCAGTAGAGAATGACTGTATCTCCACATTTGCCTTGCTGTAAAAGAAGATTTGATTGCAACTATTTTAAGTGTATTGTTTTAATGCTTAGACAGCTACAAATGCATCAGTACTTCAGCTGACAATTTTGTTGTATGCTGTCCCCTCCTTCCACCAGAGCCTGGACCTTTCAGATCTCATGTGAGTGTCTTCTACGAACTAACTAATGTACTCCTTCTGATGTTCTGCTAGAAAGTTCAGTTCAGGAGCTGTTCTGAAAAGTTTTGCTTTGGCAGGTTGGCATTTTCTAAAGTGAAAATATGTCTGAAGCATTTCCAAGTGACCCACCCTGCAGATGAGTGAATTAGAATTTCAGTTTTGTTCATGAAATTTCAATATATATGGGCTTTGCTTTGGGTATTCTGTTTTCTTTTTCCCCTGTTTGTTTGTTGGGGGCTTCTTTTACCTTCACACCTCCCCATTTTCTATTTTTTTAATTCTTCTTCCCTATTCAACCTTCCTAGTCAGAATCATAAGCCTGTGAAACAAAGAAGTTTGTTCAGGCAGTGACAGTACAGATGTGAAAGATCTCTGAGGCCTCTTCAGGACTCCTGGAGAACTTGGGAGTCAACAGAGGAAATTTACACCCTGATGAATATATTTAGCTGGCTGTGCAAACAGAATTTCCATTTTATGAGGAATTTTCCATTCTGAAATTGTAGTAAAACATGGTAACACAGAAGACTGAAATGTGTCACAAAATAGATGATGACATTCATCCCGCTAGCTGGCTAGGAAGGTTGGACTTGTCCCTGAAAGATGTTTTCATTCTATGCAATCCCAGGCACAAATACAGGCTGGGCAGTGACTGGCTGGAAAGCAGCCCTGAGGAGAGAGACTTGGGGGTACTGGTGGACAAGAAGCTCAACATGAGCTCTCAGTGTGCACTTGCAGCCCAGAAGGCCAGTCAGATCCTGGGCTGCATCAAGATTCAAATGCTAGAGCTTAATTCTTGTCTTGTATTTGTGGTGATGCAGCTGTTATCAGCTGCAGGGTACAGCGAAGGTAGAGCAATGTAGCTGCTTTTTTCCCTTTATTTTGCGTTGAGCTTGTTTGTTTCTGGCTTCCACAGATTATTTTCCTGCCTTCAAGCAGGGTAAACCTTGCTGCCTCTGAGAAAGTGTGAGCACAGGGACCTTCATCGCAAAAAGATTCTGCTAAGTCCATGGGAGAAGGCTTTTTTTGAGTATTCTGAGCGAATTAAAGCTCAGCCACGTAATTCACATTAGTGAAGTGGTTATGTACCACGTTTTGCATGACATTCTGCAGCTCTCCTAAGCAATGAAACTCAAGAACTGAGGTTTTGATTCTACAGCTGCGCAATAACAGAAATGCTGTTTCATGTCCAGTTTTGTCCAGTTCTTATTTCAAGAAGATTATGTTAGAGGTAGGGAAGGTTCAGAAGAGAGCAGCGAGGATGGGGTATGGAGTGATTTGTGTAGAAGGAATGGTTTGAGCTGACCAGGAATCATTGATCTAGAAAGTGAAAACTAAGGGTTGTAAAACTGTGAAAGTCTCAAGGAAGGAAGGAAGGCAGGCAAGGATTGCTTCTTCCCTCTCTTTTCTGTTACATGAATTAGACACCATAAAGCAAATATCAGAAAGAAAATTTAATGCAGAAAAGATGTGTTAATTGCCTAGGGTACTGTCAATTTGAGCTCTTGGTGGTAAAGTGAGATTGGAGCTTATCTGAATTGATCCTACATTATATGTTGTAGTGGTATAAACCTGGGAACCTGTGTCTTTATGAGGTGGTCCTCTGAGAAAGACTATGTAAAACTTGAGAGAGTGTGCTGCTGAGTAAGGATAGAAAATTCTTCTCTCCACTTGGTAGTTTGACCAAAACTCTGCAATGCCCTGGCAAAAACAAAAATATGGATATTGTTTTTCTGTCCCACCCAGGGCAAGGAAGGCAGAACCTGTCACATGTGGTCCACTCAGGACTTCTGGTAATTCTACTGTGAAGCCTTTTAATAAAGAAAGTACTTTGCCAAAGAGTTGTCTGGGTGACTGCTGCAGGGTACTTGTCTTCCTGGGCTGGAGGCAGAGTGAACTCCAGCTACAGGGAAATTATGCTTCTGCTGAGGGTGCCATTGAGACAGCGTTTCAGGTCTCTCCTCTCTGCTTATTGTGACAGTGTCCTGGAAAGATGAACTGGTGCTGACAGGACCAGGAGCAATAATAAATCCTCATGAGGCACACACACACAAGAACCCCACTCTGTAGCACTCAGATCTGTTCCCACTGCACTCTTACTGCTGCAGCAATTAGAAATTAGAAGTTTAACTTTTTAGGAGCTTGCCTAAGTCTGCCTTTTTAGGAGCTTGCCTAAGCTCTTCCAGCTCTATTTTATCTGCTTTCTGTGGTGTTATCTGGCTCCAGTTCAGCCCCAGCCCTTGAACAGTGGGGCAGGAATATTTTGGTTTTGCCCACATGTCTGAGCAGCCTTTGGGCTGGCTGTGTAGGGGAAGTATCAGTGAACCTTCTCCCATGGGCACCTGACACTTTTGATTGACATATCTCCATTGAAGCTGACTTGCAAAGTGTTTTCACTTGAAACAAGTGGAGCAAATTCTAATTTGTCTGGAATGGGCATTCCTCTTAAATGTTAAACTGACCTTTTCAAGAGAAATTTACTTGATAGTTCTAAGTGGAGCCCTGCTTTAAGCTAAACCTGTCACTACAACATGATTAAATTCACTTAAATGTACATCAGTTGAACATATTATTAATGGAAATTGAAATCAGCCTAAATGGTAACCATAAATTTTAAAACAGGGGGAAGAGGATGGAGATTGGGAAAAAAAAAACACACATATGATATAAAGGTTAAGGTGCCTTATTCACCCAAAGATTACATGGGCTGAACAGGGAGCTTTATTCTGAAGCAGATTAAAAATCACTGACTATGTTTTGTTGTATGTACAGTGCTCCAGTTCTAATCTACTGGAGAAGGGGGATTCAGTGCATTTTTGCCAGAGGCTTGATCTACAGAGACCTGAAAGAATTGGTCACAGTTGTCTGGTCTTATTTCACCTGCTGGAACTTTAAGCAAAAAAATTCCAGATTTCTGGTGGCCTGTCTGATAGATGGTGGAGGCATGTGTGTGTGTAGACAGTACTGGAAGTGAGTTTTTGGGTATAGCTGTGATACAGAAATGGCTGCTCCCCAGTTGAACTGCACATTGAAATCTTGCACCTGTTCTTGCATCCTTCCCCACCATCCAGTATTGACAGCTCTAGCATTTGACTTGTTACTCAGTGTCTGTTCTAATTGGACCCTAATAAATCCAAACTAAACTGAAGAACTTCCACTTACGGGCATTTATCAGTGATTTTCCATCAAGCAGAAGGACAGGACTTGGCAAGCATCTCCCAAACAGTCAGGGTCTTATGAAGGTCCTTTTTGTGGATGCAATTTTTCTGTGGCTGTGTGACCTTTGTCATTAAAAGTGCAAAACTGAACTGTTTGTAATTAACTCTTGTTTTCCCAGACTTGGTTTCCACACAGGTGAAATTAGCATGGCTTTTTCCAGCTGTTTTGGGACATAGAGTACCTTCATGTAGCCCTAAATGTTGCTCCATAAATATAGCCGAAAAAACTCTTCCCAGAATCACAGAAACATTCAGGTTGGAAAAGACCCTCAGGATCACCAAGTCCAACTGATAACCTTACTCTACAAAGTTCACCCCTAATCCATATTCCCAAGCACCACATGCAGATGACCTTCAAACACTTCTTTGGGCTTGGAGCTAAGTGGGCTGCCTTGCTCACAGCCTGTAAGTAAACACTAAGATCTTGTGTGTCCAACATATGATGAATTAATTTTCTTTTCCACTTCTCCTATAATGGTAATATTAGTAGGTGTGTACAATACACACCACCACCCGCTCACTGTTCAGTAGGGGACACACATTGCAGCCTGAGTCCATGGCACTTGTAGTTGTATGATTATTACTCTCTACAACTACCTGAAGGGAGGTTGTAGACAGGCGGATGATGGCCTCTTCTCCCAGGCAGCCAGTACCAGAACAAGAGAACACAGTCTCAGGCCGTGCCAGGGGAGGTTTAGGTTGGATGTTAGGAAGAAGTTCTATACAGAGAGAGTGATTGCCCATTGGAATGGGCTGCCTGGGGAGGTGGTGGAGTCGCCATCATTGGAGGTTTTCAGGAGGAGACTTGATAGGGTGCTTGGTGCCATGAGTTAGTTGTTTAGATGGGTTGGATTGGTTGAAGGGTTTGACGCAATGATCTTGAAGGTCTCTTCCAACCTGGTTTATTCTATATTCTATTCTATATTCTATTGTGCTAGCACAGAGCAGCAGTATGCCTGGAAGAAATGGGCTCTGTTGGAGTTAGCTTGCGGCATTGCACATAAACTTGAGGGTTTATGCAGTTCTTGTGGTCACATGTGAGATTTGGGGGTCGGCAAAGCTAAACTCTGCTGCGTTTCTGAGCACGCAGGAAGGTGCTCATTTTTTGAGGGAGTTGGTGGTGGCTGGGGATGATAGGCCTGTTAAAAGAAGGAAGAAGGACTTCTCAGGTACTTGGCTGAGTTCCTGTTGGCAACATTATTTTAATGACTGGATTGTATAATTAATGTCTTTATGCACCCACAGCTTTGGAAAGACCTTGCTTATAATTTTAATTCCAAATAAATTAAAAACAGATGGCCTGGGGGGTTGGGTGGGGGGGAGCAGTGGGAGGGAACTACCAAACAACTCCTGGACAATTTTTAATATTTTTTTTTTTTTTCTTTTGATAAGGCACTAGAATATGAGTTGAGGAATGGACAAATGTGGTCCATCAATAAAGAATTTAGTATCAAGGAATCTTTTCAAGTTACTTAAACCTGTAGTCTTTATTTTCTCACAAACGGCAAATGTAATTGATGCAAGATGCTTTTGCAGTGCAGGGCAAAATAGTAACTTGATCTTCTGCAAGATGTTTCTGATACAGAATTTGCAGCCTAGCTTTAACTTTCTTTTATCATTTACCAGTGCCATGAAAGCCAGATCCTATTTTGTCTGTAGCTGGCACTGACTTAAAGATGACTTTCAAAATCAAAGAACCAGAAGAACTGAGTTCATTTCTAGACTATCAGCCCGCAATTCCTTTACTCAGAAATGCCAGTGTATCAGTTTGCTAATAGACTGTTTGAACACCTCACCTTGACCAGATCTTGCTCCTATTCTTAATACATAGCTCATGCTCCTGACCATTTTTTTTCTGCAGAATGATTGGGAGCATGTATTCTCCTCAGGCTTAGAAAATGGTATTAATCTTCTGCTGTGTACTTTCATTTCGTTTCCTGTAAAAATCCATCTTCTGCTGCTGGAGTTTCCTAAGGTTAGATGTCAAAGGAACAAATTACTGTCACTTGCTTGATACCCCAAGAGTAGCTATAAATAGCAAGCTTTATAACCCCATGGATGCTTGTGATGCATAGTGATAAATATGCTCCTACCAACCAAAAGGAAAAAATAAAGCTGCAGGGCTCTGGATGATGCATATTGTGTGAAACTGACACAGACAGTATAGCTGCATCATTTGAATGGTTTTAGAAAGAACAAAAGAAGTAGCATTCGTTGTATTTCCCTGCTTTGAAGCATTAATTAGTGATTCTTGGCTACAACAATTCAAGTAATCCACTCGTGCAGCTTTTAAATACAGCAACAACAAATTCTTTCTTAGGTGGTGTCTTAGAGTAGCAGTGTAACTGACAGACTAGGGTAACAGTCTAGCTAACAGTTTAGCTTGTTCACTACTAGGTCTCAGAATTAATTGAAACCTTCTCAATGAAACAGTTTTCTGCTGGGAAATACAGCATGAATCAGATAAATCTTTTGCAATGTTTTAAGAATGAAATCTTGACAGCAAATGTCAGAATGATTTAAAACTAAAACTGCATTTTGTTTTGATTTTATTTTTTCCTTGTCTCATTTGAGCTCATTTTCCTGTGGGGGGACAGCCAGACTGTATGATAAAATTGAAATTTATTGCTATTACTTATATTTAATCTCTTTCCTCCCCCCCTCCATTGTTATTCTTTCTGGATATTAGTAATCATGATAGTTTAAAATGGGGGGGGGGGGGGGGGGGGGGGATGGAATTAGTTCTGCTTAAGAGATGTGAATTCCATCTTCCATCTAATTTATACAAATTAATGCACAAGATACATTTTTAGCTGATTTTAAAATGCTACTAGTTGTTGAGAGCTACCCCATTATTACAGCCAAGGAATATAGACAATGATTTTGAGAATAATGTCTTGGGCCACCTGGATTTTTTAAGCTTTCTAGTTGTTGATTTGCACTGGCAGGGTAGAAAGAAGATTGCACATTGTGTTGCAAATGGTGCTAGCTGGAAAGTCTCTTCTGCAGGTCATGTTCTAAAAGCCAGAGAAGATCTGCACAAATTTTATGATGCAATAAAACTTACTCTTAATTGGAGATGAGCTAACAGCAGGGCTTTTTTTTTTGGATGTGTAACATTGCTATGGGTGCTACTATAGGTTTGCTGACCTAGTCTATCAAACCTTGTATCTGAGCTTAACCTGCTGAGGGTTGGTGGCTTGTTTATTTGTGGGTTTTGGTTTTGTTTGGTGGTTGGTTGTTTGGTTTGGTTTGTTTTTTTTCGCTGCTTGGCAACACCCAGCTTTTCAACAAAGCTGCAATGACCTCAGTGTTCTGATGGGGTGGGGAGTGTAGGACATGTATGGTTGTCTCATCTCCCTGATTAATGGAAATGCTTCCTGTTGCTCTGCCCTCAAGCTACAAAATCCATTAACCACCCCTTGGGGTGCCTGAAATTTATTCTGGCCATTACCATCAATTAAAAAGTTAATAGTGTGATGATTACTGGGCTGCAGTCCTAGCTGTTTGTGTGATTTACACCAGACTGGGGTGAAAATGGGAAGATGCAACGCTCAACCACTTCATAAGCCAGAATTTGGCATTAAGGATATGGTGATGTCATTTTGCCTCTTGTAAACATTCAGCAAAGAGGAATCATTACTCCTTCTCAATTCTTCTAATTTAAAAGATGTCTTTTAATTTCAATGTAGGAAAGAGCATCAAGTCCTTCACAGTGAAGCTGAGGTGGTTGGGTTTCTTTTTAGTTGGTGATGTCATAAACCTTGAGTCAAGCTAAGCCTTTGGGAATGGCTCAATTCTTGAGTTGCAGTGTTACCTGATGGAGAATACTCTGACAAAGGAAGTGGGGAAAATTTGCATCCTGGCCTGCTTGGTTGTTTTGACAAACCACTGGACAAGGACATCTTTCAGACTGGTGCTCATCCACTTGTAGTCTATCTATACCAAAAAAAAATTCAGTTAACAAGAAACAAGTCTGTTGCCAGTAAGCTTTCATTCCTTTCTTCAGGATCTGTTACTTCATAGAAAAGAATGCTTCAGTGGCAAAAGGAAAAATATTGAAAACCAGTACTATGGCTTAGGGAAGGAGAAAATGCTTGGAGCATATGTGCAGTCACGTACACAAGTGTGAATAATGTATTAGATTTTGGTATGATTAGCTCCTAAAAATGAGTTGTCCTGATGGAGTTACCAGTCCTTCCCACATGCATCCAGGACCTGTGGCACGAAATGGCTCATAGAAAGGAAAGGAGAGGTTACAGAAGTGTTTCAGCCAGAGCTCCACTGGTGCCATTCTCCCAAGATTTTCACCAAGAGAGTCAAGTGGAGGTCTTGCTTTGGTGGCTATCACTTTGTTGATTTTGGTCTTGTTTTGGTTTTGCCTTTAGTTTGTTTTGGGTAGGGTTTTGTTGGTTGGTTGGTTGGTTTGGTTTGGTGTTTTGTGTGTCATTTGGTTTGGTTTTGTGTTGTGGGCTTGGTTTTTTGGGGGGTGGTGGTGTTTATTCATTAGGTTTTTTTGCTGCATGCTTTCACTTAGCACATTAGGTTAGAATAGTTGCAGTGGTTATGTTTGCTAGCTTCCCTACACCCTTGTTGACTTTAGCTACATCAGTGAGGGACTGGAGAAAAGTCTTTCAGTCCACTAGCAGATAAGCTGGAAAGGAGACTTGAATTGGAGAACTCTGGAGAGTCATCTTTGCTGCTCAAGCAGTGGAGGTGAAAGCCCCAGTTCATTCTGTTGCCACCTTGCCCTCAGGGGCAGCAGCCAGTCTTACTGGAGGTCTGTTAGCTAGACAAGTCTACAGTTACTTTGCCACAAATGCAGTCTTCTGCCCTAGACATCCCATCTGCTTTTGCAGACTTAATTGTGTAAGTGGTGATTTAGCACAGCAGTGTTTGCGAGTAGTTCCAGAATGTAGCTGTGGTTCCCAAAATGGGGTTACCCACAGCAAAACTGGATTTACAGTCCATTCTTGCAAACCAGTGCCTAGAAAACACTTTCAGGACAGTGTCCAGTCAAACATCAGGCTGCGAATTGTACACTCAAAACTCAGTGCAGCCCCTGGTGGTAATAGGAGTCTGACTGGCTATGCAACAACAACCTATACTGTGGCATGCCTCAGCAGATGGAGGTTTAGCAATGTGGCTACCAGTTCTGGAAGCCCCTTTACTAAATATGTTCAAAGGGATGGATGGTCCTTTCTTTGGATATGGCACAGAGTGATGGACAGGTATTCTCTGCTTAGGTTCTTAACCTGGGCTGTTCACTCTCAACTGAATAGCAGTGAAGGGAAGTTAGCCAAGCTTATTTTTCTTCAACTATTATTTTAAGGAGAAGTAACTCATCTCCTGGATGAGTCTCAGATGTCTCCTGGGGTACTCATTCCCATATCTCCTTTATTTCTTATTTAGGTCATATTTTTAATAACTATCCAATGCAATATGTAAACTCTGTATTGGATGAAAAAAAAAAATGAACTGCTTTTCCTGCTTGTCACATCTTTAAATTATTTATAGCAATAATCAGCTGAACTATATTAAACCAAAAATTGCCAGAAATTGGAGTGTGTACATTTCTGCTAATTTAGATTACTCCAAATAAAAGTTGATTACAAAAGAGAAGAAAATTGAATTAATTTAAATGATTATGCAGAGAAATGGAAATTTCACAGTTTCTTATTGTTTCTTTGTAATTGTTTCACCCTCTTGCATCCTGCAAGTCTTTCTGATGGCTTCCATAGATAGGAAACTTTGTGATGACAACATTTTTTTTCCACAAGAGGAAAAATACACAGTTCAGTAAACTCATATAGAACTTCATGACTCCAATTCTATTAAAAATCTAGTGTCACAACTCAAGCTGGACCAAGGACACTTTCAAAACTGAGGTTTAAATCTGTTTAAAAATGCTGTTGTGGTTTTATCCCATCCAGCAACTTAACCACCACACAGCCACTCACTCACTCACTCATCACTGCTCCCAGTTGGATGGGGAAGAGAGTAAAACAAGACAAAAAATGTAGTAAAACTCACAGGTTGCAATAAGAGTGGTTGAATACCTAACACGAACTAAAAGTAGTAAAATGCACTGGTACTAATAATAGCAATGAAAAGGAATATAGCAAAAAATGAGAGAAATGAAAGCCTAGAAGATGCAAGTGATGCACAATGCACTTGCTCATCAATTGCTGACGGATGTGTGAGTAGTGATCTACCTCTCCTGGCTAACTCTTCTCAGTTCATGTACTGAGCCTGACATTCAGTGGTATGGAATATCCCTTTGGCTTGTTTGAGTCAGTTCTCCTGGCCGTGCTTCCTCCCAGTTTCTTTGTGCACATGCTTGCTGGTAGAGGATGGGAAACTAACGCTAGCCCAGCCAAAAGCAGGACAAATGCACATTTAAACTGTTCTACATTGTTACTAAGTTTTTTTCCCAATCCTTATTTATGCACACAAAACTGCAGAAAACTTATGCTGTCAGGGTGGAGTGGGAAGTTGGTGGAGCCTGAGGGGACTTGCATCTGGCTCAGTCACAGACTTTCTTCAAAGTTAGGATTAGTTATCTAGTCTTTCCCTCTGTTTCTCCCACCTAGCAACAGGAATACTTGCCAGTCTGCTGAGGGCCTCATGATGAGAAAGTTGTCAGAAATATGTTCACTTACGGAGTGAGATAGGTGGGTCCCTTGTGTTTTGAACTCTTCTTTTTCTTTACCCTGGAGATGTGTTTTAGAGTTAATTTCAACCTGCCAGGGTAAATGTGAAGTGTTTTAATGCTGTGACATGTGCAGTGCCATAACAGACATTTAAAGAAATGCCAACCAACCCTTTAGCTTGTCACTTCTGTCAGACCTCTTAATACTGGCCTCTTGTACCAAACTCTCAGGAAGGTCATAAAAGTCGCTCTGAACTAGCTTCACTTCAAGCTAATTCGCCTTGCTTATAGCAAATGAGCTATAGCTAAAAAACAGCCAAGAGTAATTAATAAAGTGAGGAATAGGGGGCCAAGGAATATATAAAGACAGAATATGGCTGGTCCCGAGCTGTAGAAAGGTGTGGTGGGTTGAAAATTTCTCCCAACATTAAATTACCAGACTTTATCAGTTTGGAGCAAATGAAGCTGTATTTACAAGCAAAACTACAATCTGCAATGAAATTCAATGAATATGTACAAAACATACAATATTTGCATACATTTACAGGTATTTACAATTTAGAAATGTACAAGAACCCCCTTGGACAAACCAGGGGAGCTAGTAACAGCCTCCCTTTCTCTGATCCCTTCCCTCTTGTACACCATAGAGGACAGAAAGAGACTAGAGTTGTTTTGTTTGTACTTAGCCAAAACAAAGCAATGCAGCCAAGGTCAGCAAAGAGCCACCAGAAGCACCAGCCAGAGCAAGGAAGCTGACAAGAGAGAAAGACAGTTTACATGTCTAAGTTTTGTGGAAGATATCTGTCCAATGGTATTATTTGGAGCTTGTAATTATTTTTCTTTCTACATCCAATAGTAATTTATCTACATTCTGCTACTTTCTGCCCAAGATCTGAGGAAAATTTTCTAGGCATAGCCTGAAAGTACCACAAAAGGCCTTTAGAAGAGGCAGTGTGTCAGGGACACAGATCAGTTCAGTGTTGCAAGATCTGACTGTCAGTGCAATACAGGAGTTTTAAATAAAAATCCTGTGTCCTACCTTTAAAAGTCCGTGGGAAGAATTCCCAAGGCTTCCTAATGTGGTAATCTGTGTGCTGGAGTGGGACCAATATTCAGAGTGTGACCTCAGGAGGGAAATTTCGTACAAATGAGGGCACCAGGTCTGTCTCACTGCATGGAAATTCACTGTGTTTGCATCTTGCAATTGCTCTTCATGTGGAAATGTAAAAACCCCCTTGAAATGTGTCAGTTTCTTTGAACTAGGTAAACAGTTAATCTTTTGTTTTCCTTTTTACACCCAACTATGAATTGTTTATATTTCTCCACTTTCTCTGTTCCAAATCTGCAGCTGACTTTTAAAGGCATAGCCTGAAACTGCCACAAGTTCCCATTAGAAATGGACAAGGATGTGGAGAATTACTATACAGTGATTTAGAAAGCCAGTGATGAAAAGCATTTAGGTGAAGCAAGGTAATTCAGAAAGCAAGAATAACTTCCTGTGGAAATAAAGATTGGGACAAATCCCCCCCAGTTTCTCCTTGAGAGAGAAGCTGAGATTGGACCCTATTACTTTCTGGAAAAAATACCAGGGTAACACATGAAGGAGTTAAAATGGGCATCAGACCAAAAGTGCCATCTGTCAATGGCTTGTGAAAGTCTTAATAGGGAGAATGTGTGAAGTTAAATGGTTAGTTGTTGAAGAAGACTTTGACATTAGTAGCTGTTGTGAAATATGGTTGCATGGCAGAAATCAATGGGAAACTTTAGTACATGGGAAACTTTAGTACTTGGCTATAAAACCATAAAGGGACGTATTTCAGTTTAAGTGATGAGGGAATAGCACCTCAGCCTAGAAGATTCCCCTGAAAGAAAGAAGGTAAAAGTCAGCATCTCTACAGCAGGGTTTACAAACAGACTTAAAACATTGCACACAGGAATACATCCATGCTCCAAAATTCAGAAGTGAAAGATCATTTTTAACATGCTAATTATTTCTTTATTCAAACACTTGTTCAATTAAAGCCTTTTGTGAGTGCTGCCTGTGGCTCCACAGTTTTGTTTTCTGTGATCTGAAAGCCTTCCATCTGAAAATCTGGTCATGTAGAGATTAATACAATAGCAACTGGCAAATCTTTGTGCTCAACTGGCCAGTCCCTTCTGGGGCCAGCCAGGTGGCAAATGTCATTATGTGAGAAGGTGGAAGAGACAATGTAATAGTCATTGCTGTTTCACCTGATTCCTGCCAGGGTGAATTCTTGTGTGGAACAGCTCCCAGTCATGACAGGCTGCCCTGCTTTGCTGCTCCCTAACTACATTACAGATGCTTCTGGTCCTGCCTTCCAGGGCTGAATACCACACGGATGGCAGTCAGAGCAGCAAATTAAACTGTGGAGGAGGGAAGGTGAGGACACAATAGATATACAGTCTCCTTGTGGTGGAGGTGGGGGAAGCAGTCATATAAATATGTGAGAACAAGGTGTAACTGGTGGGCGAAGAAAAAAAAGAAGATAATTAAATGGTACCAGTTGAAGTGATTGCTTCTTAATAATGTGTTGTAACAAAGAACTTGATCTGTTAATATCTTTTATGGGAAGAAAACTGCCCTCTAATAGGCAGGAGCTGTGATGTTGCACAGTTCAAAGTCTTCATATAATGGTTTTCTTTTTTTTCTTGTGAAGTGTTTCCAGAAAGATCTTACTGCAAAAGAAACTTTGACCAAACAAAACAGCTGGTCGATTCTTCAGGTCTTCAGCAGCTTATGTAAAACAAGTACAGACAGCCTTAAATTTCTACAAAGGGGACTACAGTAACTTGCTAAGGGAATTTGTTTAATCTATATATTCAAACTGACAGGCTTCTCAATTTCAGTCTGCGCTTCTTGAGAAAGGAGGAAATTTCCATAGGGTTCATGTTAGTGGTTGATTCAGAATGCCTATTGTAATTGTGAAATATTGGTAGGAATGGATTGAGATATATTCATGACAGTAGGTGGACTAATGGAATTCAGTGACTTTATTTAAAATGTGCAGGAGTTTATTATAGTACTGTAATAGAAATGTCATTTACCCTGACGGGAAGAGAAGGAAGTGCCCTGTCAATGAATAACAATGAAGTTATTTAAATGTCAACTTCCTTGCAAATAGTTGGCAAAATATAAATTAGTTTACATATTTCTAGTTTTGTTTGAATTTATTACTCGGGGAAGTCAGATCTTCAGTCCCACAGTTTTGATGGTGTTTTTTTTTTATGCTGTTGAATCAACAGGTAACAATTAAAGTGTTTACCTTCTTGGGTGTTTGCAGAAGTCATTCTGCTTTACTGAAAAAAAAAATGGGGAGTCTGATTCTAAACAGCTACTGGTAAAGTTAGAGATGGTTTTAATGGAAGTAATTGCATTATAGAGGAGAAGCTCAGAACTGACTCTACATACTGTTCCTGAATATTATTCAGTATATTTATATTATGCAGTATCATCTGTATTTCAGTAGTACCCACAAGGTCCTAACATATCTAAGTATTTTTTCAATTTTTACCAAGATATGCATATCTACCAAATCTCTCCTCAGACCTTCCTATCTCAAATTAATCTGGATTTATTTTTGCTTAGCCTGTAACTGTCTCAAGCCGAATCTCTGTCTCAAATTCCTATCTTGAATTAATCTGGATTTATTGTCTCTTAGTCTGTAACTGTCCCAAGCCAAGTCTCAAGCTGCACCAGGGGAGGTTCAGACTGGATGTTAGGAAGGAGTTCTTCGCAGAGAGAGTGATTGCCCATTGGAGTGTACTGCCCGGGTGGGGTGGTGGGGTCACCATCATTGGAGGTGTTTAGAATGAGACTTGATAGGGTGCTTGGTTGCATGGTTTAGTTGATTAGGTGGTGTTGGGTGATGAGTTGGACACGATGATCTTGAAGGTCACTTCCAGCCTGGCCTGGCCTATTCTATTCTATTGTATTCTATTCTATGCCAAAATGAAACACAGGATTTTACATGGATACATGCCTGGCCTCTTCCCCCCTGCCCAACAATGCAAGATTCCATTGCAGCATCCACGCCCATACAACATCTAATAAAACAAGGCTTACTATGAACTCATTTACATGTAGTTACTTCTGTAGCTGTGGCTTTTCAGCAGATGGTTCAGAAGACAGTGAGTTTAATTTTTGTGTCTTCATCTCTACAGCTCCTGGGTTCAGTCCTTCCAGGTGATTAATCCTGGCATTTGCTTGCTCTGATCATGTTATACAGATACACTAAAACAGAGTTTTCCCTGTAGAGGTTCAGAGGAGCAGCCTGCCCTACAGAGTGTGGGAGATTTGATTTATACCAGAGTTTCATGCTTCTTCTTGCAGTCTTTTAGTATGACAAATGAAGACCTCCTTTTTGAGGTTGCTAATTGATGCCTGCTTGTATACATACCTATATATATATAAATAGGAATAAGGTGGATGCAGGTTGGTGATACCCCTGGGTTAGATCCTAATAGAATCTTCACATGCACATAGTGTTATGTTCCACTGCTATCACCGTTTCTGCATGTTGAAGAACTTTTAGGTGCCTATCTGCTGTCATAACATTTATCAACTTGCTGAAATGTAGGGTAATTAAAGTGGCATAAGAGAAACAACTTGTAACTGGGCAGTAGAAGGCTATGGCTACTTTAGGTGATTAATGGGTATAAGATCTAATAGTAGCTTCTTTGATTGCTTGTGTATTTGTCTGCCAAAAAAATGATGTTTTTCTAAGCTTTGAAATCTTTCAGTTGCTTTTATAGATGTTGACAGAAGCACGCACTTCCGTCTGTATAAATGTTACCTGTAAATAAAGCCATGAATGCAAAATAATTGCCTAGAGATTTGAAGTAAGAAATGCCTGGCAATTCCGACTAAGATTACCATTTGCAGTAAGCCTTCAACATCTGTTTGCCTGTGCTGTGGCAGAGGTACTGACTACTTTTCTTTAAGCATTCCAAATCAAGTTTTAGGTGTCAGGTGTTCATTCTTTTGTAGGGTCTCATTTTTAAATCATGGGCGCTAGTATAGACAAGAGCAGCTTTACTTCATTATTATGCATTTTTTTTTCACCTAACTCAGAAGCTCAGGTTTAGTTCTTACATTCTTTACACATCTTTATCAGCCTGAACTTCACAAAGGATAGACTTTGGTTTTTTAGGCAGACCCCAGCAGAAATGCGAATGTCTGAGAAAGCCAAGGTGGACAAGGTAAGCAAAGTGAACTAGCAGACCTTTGCAGGGCTGTGTTCAACATCATGCTGTGGCTCCCTTCACCTGAATGCTGGAACATCTCTGAAATAGTAACAGAAATGACTGGCTGTATTCTCCTTTTCAGTCCACTGAGGAAATAGCTGGGATAGTTTATTTGTGCTCTTGAGAGAGTTGACCATACTAAGGGAAAGATCAAAGAGTAGATGAGAAATTGATATTGACATTCTAACCAACATAGGTCATATATCCACACAGGGGTGCATATGTTTATTGGGGGGGAAAAGAAGGAAAGAGCTATGGTCATAAACCATAGGTGAATTGTTCTACGACAAGACAGGTACATGCAAGTGCTTCAATAAAGTTCCTTAATAGAAAGATTCAACTTTAATGCAAATCCACATTTTAGTGTAGCGAGTAAAACCCCAAGATGTTACCTTCCTGTTTTATTAACGTACTGATTGCAAAATCTGAAATCCCAGAAGCTGTGGTATGAATGTAGATGTGTGGAACTTGATCCACACTCTGGAAAGGAGGGTGGGGAGGGGAAAACAAAACAAAACAAAATGAAAGACCAATTAATGAACCAAAAAAACAACCCCTACATAAAATGGTAGACCTTAAGTGTCTTAAATACCTTTGTGATTTTAGCTGCTGTTTCCCAGGTAAAAGGGAACCTGTAAATAACAAATGCCTTGGGTTTGCTTTAGAATGACTTAGAGTGATTAGCAGAAGTGAAAACTCCTGATACTGCTTACAACTGGATCCATATGCACATTTTTAAAGATTAAGTCCAGATTTTTCTCCAAGAGTGTGTTATGCTATTAAATATATCTGTTACCCAAATACATTTTTTCTGCAGTTTTCAATACTAACTGTACTGATTTGGGTTGCTTATCTAAATCTTCTTCATATGAAGACATAATTCAGACAAATGTGCTGAATGATGTACAAACCCTCTGCTGATAGCTGAGGGTTTGTTCCAGCCCCATGTTAAGAGTAGATAGAATAGAATAGAATAGAATAGACCAGGTTGGAAGAGACCTTCAAGATCATCGTGTCCAACCCACTTAAACAACTAAACCATGGCACCAAGCACCCCATCAAGTCTCCTCCTGAACACCTTCAATGATGGTGACTCCACCACCTCCATGGGCAGCCCATTCCAATGGGCAATCACTCTCTCTGTATAGAACTTCTTCCTCACATCCAGCCTAAACCTCCCCTGGTGCAGCCTGAGACTGTCTTCTTGTTCTGGTACTGGCTGCCTGGGCGAAGAGACCAACCTCCGCCTGTCTACAACCTCCCTTCAGGCAGTTGTAGAGAGCAATAAGGTCACCCCTGAGTCTCCTCCTCTCCAGGCTAAGCAACCCCAACTCCCTCAGCCTCTCCTCATAGGGCTTGTGTTTCAAACCCCTCACCAACTTCGTTGCCCTGCTCTGGACACATTCGAGCAAGTCAACATCTTTCCTAAACTGAGGGGCCCAGAATTGGACACAGGACTCAAGGTGTGGCCTAACCAGTGCAGTGTACAGGGACAGAATGACCTCCCTGCTCCTGCTGGCCACACTGTACCTCATGCAGGCCAGGATGCCATTGGCCCTCTTGGCTGCCTGGGCACACTGCAGGCTCATGTTCAGCCTACCATCAACCAGTACCCCCAGGTCCCTCTCTACCTGGCCACTGTCCAGCCACTCTGACCCCAGCCTCTGCACAGTCATGTTTGTTCACTCATTTTGTTCTTCTCCAAGATAGATTGTCAGTGTTTCTATGGGCAGCCTTCATATCAAGAAGATATTCTTTTTTTCTACTTTTTGCTAGTCCAGGTGAAAAAAATATCCCTGAGCATTACACCACAATGTGTGTGGAGTTTGGTTTGCAAAAGGACATCAATATTCATATCTTCTTTTGCAGAAAACATAACTCTGATTTCACTGAACAATCAGCTGGAGCTGCTACTTTGGAATATGCTGAGAAAAGACTCATATCTTAACAAAATTAGTCTGGCTTGGAGTATACAATGAATTAATTATTTCAGTCTCTTGTCTGCTATTTGGCATTTCTGACAATCATTATCATCTTCTGCACACAGAATTTAGCGTTTCTTATTGTACATGTTTATTTTAAAATGCTTTGGGAAGATGCTGGTTTAATTTTTCCTAATCTAATTTAAATGCAAATGATGAGCACTCACATGATGCTGTGTCTATATAATTAAGTATCATTATATACTACATGAATCATTCAAAAAGCTCTAGAGAGCTGTTCTGCTATGTAAAGCATGACTTATATTGAAAAGCCGCCAAGTGACTTGTGGTTTTGTGATGAAGTGTTTGTACTTATAAAAGCTCTCTTTGAATTGCAGGTCAACAGATTATGGGACCACATATGAAAAGCTGAATGATAAAGTTGGTCTGAAGACTATTTTGAGCTACTTGTATGTTTGCCCAACAAACAAACGTAAGGTAGGTGATAATATGCTTGGTTCATTTGGTCTTTATGATGCAATTTCTGTCCTTGTGATCATTCCCAGTTTCCACAACATCTGTTGATATTTAAATGGCTGGAAACTCTCTTTTTGTCTTCCTCTCCTTGAAAAAATAGATAGCTTTCCCAGAATATAAGCCAGCTTGTATCACCTGTACTACCTACCGGTGTCCTTTGGGGAATATACATTAGCAAAAGATGGCCATTAAATGAATAGGCATAATAGGTATAATGCATTTAATTGTTTGCTTACCTTCTGGATGCTGATGATTTTGTTGTCTGAGAGAGACTCATTAAAATGGCAGAAATGCATCTACAGTGGCCAGATTGTATGCCATATTATTTGTCTTTTAAGTGCTCCCAGTAGTGCACTGAACAGGAGTTGACAAATTCCTGCAGAGAAGATGCCTTCTGAAGCCCAGAAGGTTTTAATCATGCAAGAACCCTAGTAACAATTTACTAAGAACTTACTATGCTAGTGTGTTTATAAAAGGAATCTGATGCCTTCTTTGAGATACATACTGGCAACTTTTTTCTAATTTGGAGGTCTGCAATAGAAAGTGATGAGGCACAGCTCATAATGGTGATGAAGAATTGTATTCTTATGTATACTGACACATAGATATGCTGTTAAACCATATTGTGCTTAAAGATTCTCCTTCATGTGTTTAAGAAGGCTTTAACTCATATTTGGTTATAGACAATCATTGGTACTGGTTTGGAAAATAACTAGCAGATTGAATCACCCTGAAATTAGTAACAGTTTCATTCATTTCAGATTTCCTTATATGTTGGTCCTGAAAAAAAAAAAAAAATGAATGGAAATAAAATGTGATTAAATGGAAGTGATGACTCCATTGTCCTCTTGACTTATTATCTGTGAGGCTACAGTGCACATATGGAAGACCCAACACCAAGTCTTCATCAGAGGGGATATAAATCTGACTATAGAAGTTTTCTTCCTTGCTGTCTTAGTGGATGGTTTTGAGTTATTACAGGCAAAACTGAATTGCATCAGCAGAAAATACTAGTGAAGGCTCACCTCTATGTATATTTGGGAAGTTGAGGTCTCTGCCAGTTGTTGGATGTGGGTTGGTTTGATTGTTATTTTGTTTGGGATTTTTTGTTTGTTTGTCTTTTTGGTTGCTTGTATTATACTGAAATGTTTATGTATTCTTTAAGAGAGACTGAAAGGAAGAGAGACCTGCCCTAACCAAAGGATATTGCTTTGTTTATTCTCTTGTAGTTCATGTTTAACTCTTTATTCACAAGAAATGGGCTTTTCAAGGCATGAGTCATCTGACCTATTATGAAATTGACCCTAGAATGATTTTCATTCATGTCCTAACATAATCTACTTTTATGCAATTGGCTGTAAGTGAAAGTCCATACCACCAGCTGAGGTATAGACACATGACAGGATGTACTTGATCCTACCCTCTACTCCCCTGCCCAGGCCTGTGAGTAATGTTTTGTTATGACCAAAGAGCATTTGTTCAAGGATTTTTTTCCTATTCCTGGGAAAACAGTGTTTGCAAACACTGGAACATAAAACTAAAGTGGACTTTTCACATCATGAATTCCACTTCCTAGCTGCAGTCAGCTGCCTCACGTTGTCCTAACAAGACAGCTATCAATTGCTCTCTTATGGTATCATAAAATGTTGGAGGGGACCTTTAAAGGTCGTCTAGCCCAATCCCTCTGCAGTAAACAGGGACATCCTCAATTAGATCAGGTTGCTCAGAGCCACATCAAGGCTGACCTTGAATGTTTCTAGGAATGGGACCTCTACCACCTTTCTGGGCATTCTAATGTCCAATCTAAATGTACCCTTCTCTAGTTTGTTCCTTGTCCTATCACTAGATGCATTTGTAAACAGTCACCCCCCAGCTTTCTTGTAGTTCAGCTTCAGATTTTTAACTGCTGCTATAAGGTCTCCCCAGAGTCTTCTCTTCTGCAGTTTGAACAAACCCAATTCTCCCAGTTTCTCTGTGTAGGAGAGGTGCTCGAGCCCTCTAATCATTTTGTGGCACTCCTCTAGACCCACTCCATCATGTCCATGTCTTTACTCTGTTGAGGGCCCCAGAGCTGGACACAGTATTCTAGGTGAGGTCTCACTGGAATAGAATTGCAGAATCATCTTGCTTGATCTGCTTGTTACATTTCTTTTGATGCAGCCCAGAGTACTATTGACCATCTCTAGATTGGTCAGTAATGACTTGCCCTTTGTACAGCAAGGGTGGCTGTCTCCTCAATGTGCCTTAATCAGAATTTCCAGTAGGATATCTTCCATGATCTTCCCAGGCACAGAGGAGAGGCTGACAGGTCAGTAGTTCCTGGTGTCCTTCTTTCTATCTGTTTTAAAAATGTGCTTTGCTGGAGGACTCTCAGAGTAAAATTTATCGACCACTTACCTTTGGAATGCCACATTGCTGTGCTTAGACAAGGATGGAAAAATGTGTAGCAGTGGAGAGAGAAATTATTATAATAGAAACAACCCAGAGAAACTATGGGTTTAAATCTCCTGATGGAAATCATATTAAATTGGGATTAAATGATCCTAAATTAATGGAGAAATGTCATCTCAATGAAGCTGATACCTGATGAAGATACAAAGGTTTTCAATAGAAGCAAAAGGATGAAATTGTCAACTCACTCAGAAGTCCTTGAGGTTTGAAGGTTGGTCATAATTAGGTGTGGTGCAGAGAAACCTAAGAAGGAACTAGGGGTTTTGCAAACATATTAAACCAACTTAAGTGCAGTCTGGCTCTGAAAATCCTTCACCTCCTCTGGCTGCATCTTCCCACTCCCTTCCTCACACTGCCACCTTTGTTTGTGTAGCCATCTGGTGAGCTGGATCAAGAGCTAATCTGCCTGAAAACTAATCCCTTTCCAGCTCAGAAAACAAATAGATAAAAGGAAAAAGTTTTGAGGTGGAACTGCGTGTTCTGGCAGTTGACCGCAGTAAAGTTGGCCTATAATCAATATGGGACAGTGCCAGAGGAAAGCTGCAACACCTGGGATGAAAGGACCTGTGTAATGATCTAAGACTGAACTTTCCAAAACTTCAGCAGAAGCAGAATTGAGCTTGGAGGCCCTGCTTATGCTCTCTATTTCTGTAGAACATCAGCTCATTCCTCCAATTAGGCATGTAGCTACCCCTCCATGATTAAGAAGGCATGAGGAAGAGTCTAGAGCTGTATTAAATCTCCACATTAAAAGTACCAATTTTGCCACCAAGAACATTTACAGCAAAACCTTGTGGATCCTGGTTCCCACTCCCCCTACTTTTCCTTATGTTTTTTAAAACACAGGGCTCAACTGCTCTAAAATACATGAATAACACTTGTACTGCTTGTGTGAGGGGGCATAAACCCTCCACACTGCTCCAATTCATAGAGGGCAAATGCTAACAGTATATTTTCCCCAGGTATTTGTTATGTGGTAAGTGATATTTCTGAGTGCACCTGCAGCATTTGATGTTCTTTGTTCTGCAAGACATTTCTTAGCAGAAAGAAAAAGCTTCTTCAGTAGTAGAAAATAAATGGTGCTTTTTCTTCTTTTTTCTTTTCATTGTCTTGAAGCTATTGGAGGATAGGATAGGATAGGATAGGATAGGATAGGATAGGATAGGATAGGATAGGATAGGATAGACCAGACCAGACCAGACCAGACCAGACCAGACCAGACCAGACCAGGTTGGAAAAGAATTTTGAGATCATCGAGTCCAACCTATCACCCAACACCATCTAATCAACTAAACCATGCAACCAAGCACCCCATCCAGTCTCTTCCTAAATACCTCCAGTGATGGTGACTCCACCACCTCCCTGGACAGCCCATTCCAACAGCCAATCACTCCTTCAATGAAGAACTTCTTCCTAACATCCAGCCTAAACCCCTCCTGGTACGGCTTGAGACTGTGTCCTCTTGTTCTGGTGTTGGTTGCCTGGGAGAAGACACCGACCCCCACCTGGCTACAACCTCCCTTCAGACAGACCTTGCTACAACAGAGAGTTGTTTTTTCAGTGAGGCCAGTGTGTACATAAGTTCCTGAAACTTCTCTCTTTAAAAAAAGAAAAAAAATTCAAAACCCTCTTAGCTGTTCTTTGCAAAGCAGAGCAGTTGGACCAATGAACTTGTAGAGTGCATGCAATTATATTTATTCAAGTAATTAATGGATTTGCTCATGAATTTCTGATTACTTTCACATTCTGGAAAAGAACAAACAGCAACATGTGTTGAATCAATCGTTTGTTGTAGTTTATTTGTTCTCATCTGTCTAGAGAAAAAATAAAAAGGGGGGGAAAAAAAGGCAAGGCTGTAAATACAGAGGATTTGCAGGGCTTCCCACAGCCTATGAATGCCAATTTCTGTTGAAAAGCTTCTGACGTGCAATTCTTGTCTCTTTATAGAACAAAAATTAAGTCCTTTGAGCAACGTCTTGTTACAAAAGGGTGCTTTGAAAGTAAAAAAGAGAACAAAGTCAACTGTTATTTAAAATTTCAAATGATTACCTATTGCTGTTGCTAGGTGTCTTTCTGAATTACAGTATTTTTCTTAAGGAAATCACAGAAAATGCTGACTAACAGAGAGATGTATAAGCCCTGGCAATTAGAGAGGCAGGAACTCTGGTTTTTTTCAGTTTTCTCCTTTCACTGGATTGCTGTTCTACCTGCTGATGGCACAGATCAGTGGGAGAAAAATTGTAATGCATGGATCTTGCCAAAGACACAGGTCCTGTTTGAGTGTTTGTCAACATGTCCCCAGAAGACAGAATCTTCAATGTGCAATAAACCCACCAGCTTGGGTATGTCAACACTGGTTTATTTGTTGCCTTCACACAGCCTTTTTTTAAGGGGAATTATTTAAATTATTCAAATGCTTTGACATGAGGAAATAGTATTTGGGCAATAGTCTTGGTTCAGTTAAAAATTAAACCAAAATAGCAATCCAAGTGGCTGTCCTGAAAAGCCATTTTTGCAAACCTTTGTCATTCACTTGCCTAGAAACTGAAATGCATGAAGTTTTACCACATCTCTTTTGAAAAGCCTTCTAGGTAGGTTGCTTTTAAAGATTGCATGGAAAATCACAGACCTGTGCAAATAGGGTGAATGAGGGATGGTGGAGACCCTTCAATTGGCTTAGCTAGAGGTTTTCTTTGACTCAAAGTGATGCTAGCTAATTTAGAGGCTGTATCCTTGTATGCACACTGTTCCTTGTGGAGAGTCGCTTCGGGCAGCCTGTTCATTCTTTGTACTTGCAGACTCCTTATATCCATGAGTCTCCAATTAATTAACAAAATGCTGGGTGATAGTATCTGCCAACATCTTTTATGTTATTAGTAGCAGTAATGCATCAGATATTTCCTGTGGCTTTGAGTTTTTGTGTTAGTTTTTCTTTTGTTTTCTCTCCCCTTTTCTTTTTTTTTCGGGCCTGCCTTGAATTTTCCCTTTATTCCTCCAACTGTTCAGATTTTAATTGCTGTATGGTGGTGTCCTCTCTTCTTTCTCTCTAAAGATGAATGGCTTACAGATGCTTTCCTCTTCTTTTATATTTGGTGGTTGTGATTAGCACCTTTATCACAGCGTGTTAAGCACTGTCCTGTTATGTGTGTAGCTCCAAGATAATGGATATTTATTGTATATGTAATTGCATGGGTTTCAGTGCTGGCTAGATCCCTAACTATTTCAAATACATTTCTATTAATGAGTTTTAAATGAAAGGAAATGCAAACAATGACAGCCCAGCCTTCTGTTCTTCTGAGCATTAAGTGGTGGCGATGGAGAGAATAGTTGACAAATGTTTCTACCAGCCGAGACAGGAGAAGATTTACCCTTTTTAGCTGAAACATGAATGATTGAATGGTTCTTTGTATCCTGTGGTATTAGAGGACTTCATTTGCTTTAGGGAGGTTCTGGTTTGGGAATTTAAAGTGCTTGGTTGTGTAAGGGGTAAGACCCAGAATGGTGTGCTTTAACACTGGCCTTTGCACCTCCTTCCCTGGCAGCTGGGGAACATGTCTGTAGAGATCAATAGTTCTGCCTGATATTGCTGCTTCTCTGGAAGCTGCTACCCTCAGTTGCTAAAATCAGGTTGGGAACACTTCTGAAAATCCTCTCTCTGACCTTTTTTACCATGGAGGTTTTGAGAAATCTGACATGGTGGCAGCTTTTGTGTTGTTTTTTATTTTTTTTTACTCAAGGAAAAAAAAAAAAAGCAGTTATTTCCAGTGGTGTCCTCCTTGTAGGTCTCTAAAAATCTTAGCATGAACAATATCAGTGTGTATTGGAGAGGTTAGAGCTCCAAGCACACCTCACTGTTGACTGAACCAGATCCTGTGGCTGTCAAGGGATGGCATCCTTAGCAAACTAGGCACAGTGAGAGACCTAGGGTCTACAGTCAATCAGTCATGCCAAAAGCCCAAAGTGCTATTGCAGCCCAGTCTTGCAGAGATAAAATAAATTACTCTGTTACTCTCATCTTTTTCATTTGGAAGGAAAGGTCCTTGTTAGCTGTAGGCTGTGAGTGCAGCCTTCAAAGTAGCAGTCATAAGAGACCAAAAACACATTGTCTCCCAGATGCGGCTGGTGGGGTTTTGGCTGTTTGTTTGGGGTTTAGTTGGGGTTTTGGTGGTGGTTTGTTTTTTTCTTTGGGGGGAGTGGGGGTGGGGGTTTGTTTCAGTTGATTTTTCCTTTTTTTTTTTTTCTTTTTTTTTTTTTCTTCTTTTATTTTTTATTTTTTTTCTTTTTATTTTCTTTTTTCTTTTCTTTTTTTTTTTTCTTTTTTTCTTTTCTTTTTTTTTTTCTTTTTTCTTCCCTTTTTTTTTTTTATGATGTAGTGCCCAGGACATTTCAAGGAGATGTTTAATGAAAGTCTTTTCTTACTTTGTGAAAAAGAGGAACCACCTTGTGCTGAATTGTTTTGTAGACAGAAACATAAAGTCCATCAAAATTAAATGTCTGTTTGGGTTAAAATCCATGTAGCTTAGCAAGATATATGAGGAAGCCCCCAGATTTGTTTTAAATGTTTCCTACACTATGATTATCCCAGGGAGGTGGTGGAGTCACCATCCCTGGAGGTGTTCAAGAGAGGATTGGACGTGGCACTTGGTGCCATGGTCTAGTCATCAGGTCTGTGGTGACAGGTTGGACACAATGATCTTTGAGGTTTCTGCCAACCTTAGTGATACTGTGATCTTTGAGGTCTCTTCCAACCTTGGTGATTCTGTGTGATTCTGTGACTACAGATAGCAATTCCTCATAACCTCAACTTCTACTTCAAAGAGAATATTTTGCAGGGAGGGAGTCAGGAGAATTTGGGGTGAGATTTATCTGTGGGGTTTGCTGGTCTGAATAAGCAGTTTGGTGTAGACAACACTACACATTCCTTACCACCAATGGTCTTCCGGTGGGAGAACCCACAGATTCATCTTTTTCTCCAAATACAGAGGTGTAAGTCGTTTTAATTCAGCATCTTTGGCTTAGCATTTCACCTCCTCATCAGAAAAGAGTTTAGATCCTGAATTTGCAAGGATCAGAATTATTACCTTGGACTGCAGGGGTGGTTCAATGAACTTCTGGCATCCCTATACACAGGTAAGTAATTCACTGTCCATAGGAAGAGGGAAGTCTCACCCCTCAAAATAAGAATTGTCATTTTCTGCAGTTCAGCAATAATTACTGTTACAAGCTTACTATTGCAAGCTATTGTCAATGGTGCCTGGAGAGTCTTATATCCTTAAAATAATGCATGCTTTACAGTTTTCACTTCTGCCTGTAATATCTTTACATTCAAGACTAATGTTTCAAACTGCACACCAGATTATCAAGTACAGACTTGATTTCAGTTTCAGAAGACTCTCTTTTCCTGCCCATTGCCCCCTATGAAAACAAAAATAAAGCCAATTTAAAAAAAAAATGTAGAAAGGTAGCTTGGTCTTCATGTTGTTTATATATAACACAGCTGTGGTTTGTTAATTTCACTGGAGTCAATGAAAACCTGTAAAGTGGCAGTGACTTGAAGAGCTAGTGCTGTGTTGTTAGTCTTTAAAACTGGGTTTATGGAAAACCTATAATTAATAAGCATTTTGTTCATGTTAACAAAGTGAAGGCAGAGTCTTGTCTTTAGAAGTGAATGTTTGACTTTTTGAAGTGTTTGGCAGCATTCACTACCAAACTTCCTGATTCGCTGCTACAATATATGACAGCTCTCACAATAGCTGTAACACGAAAAGCCCTTGCCATTATTCTACATCCATATCTCTTCTTGGATATGAAGTGAAATCAAAGCCCATTTATTCTGCTGCTGCTCTTGTATGCCTATCAAAAATAGTGGCAGTTTTGACATTTTCCCACTCAAAGTAGTATTACAGTATGCTGTTGTATCTCACAGAAGTCTCCAAGGGCACACTGGGTGTTGAAACTAATGATGGGGAAGTATGAGCCATGGAATTCAACTCTAAGGGCGAAGATTCACCCAGACTGAGGAGTGTTTCAAAGATGCTTTTTGCATTCTGACTCTCACCCCTGTTTTCTACAAACTGGATGGTTCAAATTTGTGTAAGATAATACCTTCTTAAATGCCCTTTAGTTCTTTTACCCCTTTTTATTTCTTCAGTGTTTTACCAAATATTCTGGAACAGATGATATCCCTTCTGGCAAGGGAGGATGTATGCCAGCATCTTAGAGAACAGAGGAGTGATATGTTGTTAGTTGCAGCCCAAATGCAGGCAGCTGGGATTAATGGTAGCACAAGAATGTGTCTAACTACAGATCAGACCTGTCTTATTGTCAAACTTGTAGCTCATCCAGGCTATTTAAACCAGGAAAAAAAGCCAGTTGGCATGATATATTTTTAATTTTTTTCCCTCCCCTCTGAAAAACTAGCCCCAAGCAACTGAAAATCAGCCTGTTCAGTGTCCCATAAAGTTGGGCTAAAAAATATGTACAGCAGGGTTTTCATTTGCCTTCTGGATTTTTAGCCAGATACATACCTAAATATCACTTTTATATCATTTCACTGCTGTGTTGCGCTAGGAACATTCTTCTTTGTTATGTGACATCGGAAGTTCACCTTAAAGGGAAAAGTAGGGTATGGTCCTGTGGCAGTTTCAGGCTATGCTTTTAAAAGTTAGCTGCAGATTTTTGAGCAGAAGAATGAAGAAGTATAAACAAATCCACAGTTGGGTGTAAAAAGGAAAACAAAAGATTATTCTAAACGAATTTCATTGGCCAGATGTGAGATGTACCCCCAGCAATATCTCACATCCCACTTCATTTCTTCCTCTCTCTTCTGGCTGTTGACGCTGCTTTCTGCTCTGGTCAGCTGGGAGGACCTTGCCAGCCTAACCTTGAGATAAGAGCACTAACTCTCTAACATCTCTTTCTCTTTTCTTCTAATTAGACCCAAAAAGGGGGTGATTGGGAGATTGGGGGGGAGAAGGAAGCGGAGCAGTTGCCCCTGCTCCTTTTGGGGTCCCAGAAGGTTCAGGGGGGTTTCCATGCTGTGTTTTGATTGTAAATACCTGTATAATATTGTCAATACTGTGTATTTGTGCATATTCATTGCGTTCCATTGTGGAGTGTAGTTTTCCTTGTAAATATAGCTTCCATTTGCTTTCCTGACTGAGTGAGCTGAGCTTCTTGTTAATGTGGTGGTAGATTCTAAACCCTTACAGGTCCTGTGGCATGCCTAAGTATGTGATGGCTGATTTCACTGGAGATAAGAACTGATAATGTAAAAAAACCCAGATGTGTGAATATTTACCACAGGAGCTCTGAACTCAATTCTCCCTTGCCAGCCCTTCCAAAAAGCCATATGCAGTATCTGTTAATTAGCAGCTAATGTGTACTAGCAGATTGCAATTGCTAACTCCTTCTGTAGCGTAGATATATTCTTATGAAGAAACGTATGACTAAACAACAGGATACTTGAGTGTTGTTTCTAGCTGTACTTGTAATACAAGGAAAAGAAAGTGAAGAAAATAAAAATAATCTTGATAATGAAACTTCTAATTGATAAATGCTGGTAAATGCAGAGAGGGGAGCGATGACAGATTAAGGGATGTAGAATCCGTTTGGATGCATTCCTGTGAGACCTGTGCTATCTTCTGTGGTCCTGTTCTGGATGGGTGGTTGGACTCAATTATTATCTTCAGAGGTCCCTTCCAACCCCTCAACAACCTGTGATCCTGTGAATTTGACTTGTGTGCATATATCATGAGAATTAGATACCAACAAGTGATAACATATCCAGAATAACAGATCGTTGTGGAAGTATCCAAGCTTTGGGCCAAAAATGGGAATAATTTGATGTCTGGTGTGGCCAAGGTGTTGCAAAAACTGTAAATGAACTTTTTCCTTTTAGTGTTACTAAGTGAAAAGTTTAGTTTTCTTGTTGCAGGGGGCAGAGATTTTCCAGAGCCAGAAGAGGGCCGGGGGGTGGGGTAGAACTCTTGATTCAAAGATAACACAAAATGAAAATTCAAGAGCCCTTTGCAGAGCAAATGGCATAAAGTTTGGACATTATTTTGGTGCGTTGTTTATTTATTGATTGATTTCAGTCAGAATGCATTTTAGTGGATTTAGCCTTAAGCACATGTTGTGGATTCTGGGTTCTCTTTGTTTGCTAACAGCTTCACCACTTTATGACGACTCAGCTCTTGTGGATGTTGTCTACTCCAAATATAGTTTCCTGGTGAGAAGACAGTCCACTAGAAGTAGTTTCTTAATAATAGGCATAGGAATCAGTTTACAGATGTTTCTGGATATTATGCAGGACTGAGAAATTTTTATCACATCATTGTGATTCATCTTTCATCAAGCCCAAGTGGTTTCTTTTTTTCCTTATTTAGAACTTATTTATGTTTTGCCATGTTTGAGCAGTATCCATTCCATGGGATTCTGGTGCATGTCTTTTTTCCCCCTTATTACTATTGCTAAAGGTAATAATAAATGTGGTAGCATAGCAAACCTGAAGGACAGCAGTCTATGCTTAGTTTTTGGTATTTAGGGAAGAAATGCAAACATATCTATATACCCTCCCTAATGTGATGTTGTTTAGCAGTCATAAACCAAAGAATCATTGCAGATAAACCAAAAACAGATAGATAGTGTCAGTTAGAGAAAAATATGTAACAGTTTCTCTGCCTACATCTTGAGATCCTCTGTCATTTATGTTAACAGGTACTTGAGAAGAAATATTGTCAGACCCAGTTTAGGAATGATATCAAATGTATGTTTTGCTGAGGTCAGAAAATAATTGGATGCAAAGACAGGAACTGAACACAGGATTTTTTTGGTTGAAATCCTAACCACAAAATCATATTTTTCTCCTCATTCATGTAATCAGAGGAGATCTGATCTCCTGTTATACCATCCCTCTCTGGCAAGGAATCCCAACTGCATCCCATCCATGCAGGATAGTGGCCTTCATTTGTATTGCTAAAAAATATTTGAATATTGCCACCACAAAAAACAAGTAGCAGAAAGGAAATAATGAAATATCATTCAAAGCCTGCTTGGGAGAAGAGTAGCACTGGGCCATTGCAGAGGGATAGAGGAAGCCTAAGTCAGTCATATAATGCAGCAGTGGGGAAAAATGCACAAATCATCTGCTGCCCCGGCCTGCTGTCTGTCTTAACATCAGTGTGCACTGCAATAGTCCTTTTTCATCTTGACAAGAAATACATTTCTCCCATACCTTTTGAAACATGTCTGGTATTTTGAACCTTGGAACTGAGAGCTGTCTTCCAAGTCACATCCCTTGTTAAAGTCTTTCACTATTCTCTTTTTTATAATCCATCTAGCAGCAGAACTCTTCCATATGTTTCAGGATGCCAAACCTTTCTTTTTGCTTCTGTTTCAAATGTATTACTGACATTTACAAGCTCTCACAGAAGCATTCAGTCAATTACCACCGTAGACTTCCATTGTTCTAAGGAGACTGACCTTTCCCCTTGGGCACCAATTAAAATCTATTAGCTTTATTCCCATAGTGCTTGCTGTAATTGGAGCTGTGGTGCTTTGCCAGGTAGAACTTGTAAGGTTTTCATCTTCTTTTACTTTATTACTGAAATTTTGTTAAAGATGGCAAGAGTTAAAATACCTGCCTTGGGGAAAACAAAAAGTCTAATGAAGCTTTTAAATTAATCTCTCATTTGTCATTAGAAGTATTAAAACAATCCCGTGGAAGAATAGGTATCTTTCACATGGTTGCATGGATTGCTTGCTTCCTCTTTTCATTTTCTTCCTACAGCTCATGTGCTCCAATTACTCCACAACAGAGATTTGACAGAAACTGAAGGACAAACATGCTATGGAGTAAAGCCTGGCTTTCTTTGCCTGTTTTTGGTACAAGGCAATCCTTGTTTGCTTATTCACCTGTTTTGCTCAAGTCCTTTGATATTCTAGTTGGTGGACCATTCTTTAGCATTGTTATGCAGAATGATTTCCATTCTTTCATGTCCAAGTCAAATAATCATAAAGACCTTAGTTTACAAGCTGCCACCAAATAACGTTACACTTGGTGACTTAGGTAAGTCACAGGTGGTTCTAGGACTGTGTGTGGGTAAGACCAAGAGTTAATTTTTGCTTCACCTACAAAACTTCATGTGGTACCTCAAGTAATTAGAATTATGTACAATGCTTTTCCTGGGCTCATATCCATCCTTTAATGTGATTTGATGGAAGATTGAATTTCCTTCCTCAGAGTGACTTGAAACTGTCTTTTTTCTCCCCACTAGATGAGATTTAAATGATCTAAACCCATGAACAGCCTCTGAGTAGTGTCACTGTTGAGAAGTTGCAGGGGTGGAACCTTTCTTCTCTGAAGCAAGTAGCATCTCAGATCCTAGGAAAGAGATGCTTGTGCATTTTGGTTTCACATGTATCTTCTGTGCTTTCCATTTCTCTGCATATTTAGAGAGCCATTTTTTCTACCATCTTCCTTAGAACATGGCTACTAAAATTGGAAATAGAATAGAATAGAATAAACCAGATTGGAAGAGACCTTTGAGATCATCAAGTCCAGCCTATCATCCAACTCTATCTAATCAACTAAACCATGGCACCAAGCACCCCATCCAGTCTCTTCCTAAACACCTCCAGTGATGGTGACTCCACCACTTGCCTGGGCAGACCATTCCAATGGTAAATCACTCTTTCCTAAACCTCCCCTGGCACAGCTTGAGACTGTGTCCTCTTGTTCTGGTGCTGGTTGCCTGGGAGAAGAGACCAGCCCCCACCTGACTACAGTCTCCCCTCAGGTTGTTGTAGAGAGCAATAAGGTCTCCCCTGAGACTCCTCTTCTCCAGGCTAAGCAACCCCAGCTCCCTCAGCCTCTCCTCATAGGGCTTGTGCTCCAAACCCCTCACCAACTTTCTTGCCCTTCTCTGGACACGTTCCACCAAGCCAACATCTTTCCTAAACTGAGGGGCCCAGAACTGGACACAGTACTCAAGGTGTGGCCTAACCAAATACTGACAGTCCTTTGTATCACTCTAGACTTTTAATGGGGTTTTTTTTGGGCTTGTTTTCTTTTGCCAGTTCCAGAAGGTTGTTACAGATGTGAATCAGGCTCTAGATTGATTTTTATGTCTAATAAACCTGGAAAAATAAACCTTTCTGAACTGGGGGGGGGGGGGGGGGGGGTAGTTATTAGCTTCAGGAACAAATTTGTCAATCCCTGCTAGATACTATTTCATGTGTTATGGGGAAATAAAAAAAATAATCAAAAAGTAAAAATAAAAAGTATTTTATAGAAGGGTTATAAATTTCCCTAGGGATAAACTAAAATTTCTACTTGTTGCCTTTTTTTTTTTAAATCCTGACCATCAAAAGACATAAGTAAAACATTATGACTTAGGAGGCAACCCCTCAGGGATGAGTGCAAACTTTCTATCATCTGAAGCCAGCAGGAGGTAACAGGGTTTGCATGATAAAGAGGCAGTTTGGCACCTGTGCCATTATGTGCTTTAATGTTACAAATCCAAAGCAACACCACTTCATTATAAAATATTTTTGCGTGGAGGTTTGCATTGTAGCAAACATAAAGAGGAAATTAAGTATTTCAGGCTTTTTTTCTCCCAGGCTTTCCTGATAGAGCAAGGAGGTAAGAACTTACCTCAGCCTTTTCTCGTGCTAAAAGTTTCTTTTGCAGCTGAAGAGAACCATTGAAGTTTATAGTGAAGGGGAAATTAAAGAACCTTTTTCTAGCAAACAACAGCAGAAGGAAATACACCACAGGCTTTATGGGGTCAAGTAGCACCCGGCAGGAGATTATTGATATTTAAAGAATCTTTGACTTTGGCCTACAGTAATCACAGGCAGTGTCTCTTCCTTCTGTAAGCCTTTCTACCTGGGTTAGTTTGAGTTTGGGTTTTTCTTAACTTCCACATTGTTTTCTCTGATGCCAAGCAACTGCTCTGACAGCTAGGAAAATCCAGTGTGTAACATTTCTCTGAAAACACCTTCCTTGTGCTGTGAAATCTCCCACCTTTTCTTCATGTTGCAAACTCTGATGGGAAATGTCATTGGCTGAGATAGAAGGGAGGTAGCAGATACTATGGTACAGCAAAAAAAAAAAAACCAAACCACTAAAAACAACCAACAAAACAAAACTGTAGTTGTTATTTTTCATCCTATGTGATCCTGCTCTGGCAGGCAGGTTGGACTAAATGATCTTTTGAGGTCCCTTCCAGACCCTAACATTCTGTGATTCTGTCATATACAGGCTGTAGTATTCAAGATGGCGAAAAAAACGCATCATTCAGCAAGAAGGCATTTCATAGATTCATAGAACCATCCAGGCCAGAAGGAACCTTCAAAGGTCTGACCTCCCCAGTCAGCAGGGACATCCCCAACTAGATCAGGCTGCCCAGGGCCTTGTTGAGCTTTGCCTTGAATATCTCCAGGGAAGATATTCAGCCACCTCCCTAGGAAACCTGTTCCAGTGTTCCACCACCCTCATAGTGAAGAACTTCTTCCTTATATCCAATCTAAGTCTGCACTTCTCTAGTTTGAAGCCATTGCCCCTCATCCTGTCACTGTGGTCTCTTGTAAACAGTCTCTCTCCATCCTTCCTGTAGGCCCCCTTCAGGTACCGTAAGGCTGGTATTAAGTCTCCCCAGAGCCGCCTCTTCTCCAGGCTGAACACCTGCACCTCCCTCAGCCTGTCCTCATAGCAGAGGTGCTCCATCTCCCTGATCATTTTCATGACCCTCTTCTGGACCCTCTCTGTCAGGGTTGCCTAGGCTAGGTGCACTAATATTTTGTGAAAACATGAGGAAGTGAAGCAGATTCATCAAAATGATCACGAGAAAACAACATTATTTTTGCTGGAGTAAAGGACAGTTTAAAAGTAGAAATTAACCCCCTGAACAGCATCTCTAGTTTATCTGATTTCCAATTCTAAACAGTGGGAGGGTTGTTCTCTCTTTAAAATGCAAAACCTCAGGAGGAAAAAAAAATATTCTCATCCTTGTGAAAAATCCATCCCTAAATGTCATAAAATATTACTCAGTAATCCATCAAATCATTCACACTGAAGGCTGCCATGGTCCAGCTTGAGTTTAATCTAAAGTGAAATTTTCCCTCATGTTTCTTCTTTCTGGGTCAGACTCTCATCCCATGTGGGGTTTTTTTTCTGGTGGTTCTGGAGGGATAGGGTGGTCGTGATCAGAGACATCATTAATGGTGATAATTGTATAATGTGAGAAGCGGTTTTTCAGAGGCACAGAGGATCAGGCAGATATCCAGATCTCAGGGAGTGCCTTCAGTGAATACTCTTTTTACTCAAATCTCTTTTTTAATCCTTTTTCAATCCAGACAGAATGTTCCACCTCAGTGATTTGTGAAGAACAACAAGGATAAGTTTTCATCCTATTTGAACATGCAGAAGAGCCCCTTTCCCCCTTTATTCTGTGAATATTTGTAATGGTCTTGGTCACTAGCAGGTGGGGGTGAATCTCTCTGAACTAGATTTACAGTCTTATGCATGACTGCACAGGAGCATGCCTTGCTTTCTTTTCTGGACCGTACTACTTTGTACATCAGCCTTGTAACTGGTAGTGTCTGGGACTGAGAAATCAGTGGACCTGGTGGTTATACAGGTCGCTACCACATTGCACAGGAGTGAAAAGGTGAAAAGCTTCCAGTACTCACTCATCAAGGGAGAATACAGTGGGCACAGGGGTTGTAGGTTAGGTTCACCTAGCCTGTGGCTAGCTTCATTCTTCTCAGACTGCCAGAGAATCCAACAAGGAGAAGAAATAATCAAACCTATTCTTCTAAGCCCTGTGAGGGTGCAGGAAGGAAGCCTACAGGCAGGCAGTCCTTGAGGTGTTAACAGTACAGTCATCATAAAGCAAGCTCAACCTTCATCTCTAACTTGTTTTCTTTTTTACTTGCTGAGAGCCACCTGTGAATAGTTTAGCAGGGAAAGGTGTCAACGCCTTCATTGTCCATTTAGCTATTTGCTTCAGGTAGGTAACAAGAGGTTCATTGACTACCAAGTGCAGTCCGTGCTGTGGTGGTGACGCATACAGTAGAGCTTCATATCCCTTCATGAAGTATTTCAAATATCAAACTATGACTGGAAAATGACTGTTCTCATCACTTTAGGTATTGGAGGTGTTCTTAAGTGCTTCCCACTGTTGTTGGCTCCAAAAGCCTTTAATTGATGTTCTTCGATATATTATTCTTCTTTCCAGCCTCCCTTTCAGCCATGTTTCTTGGAATGTGCCTACCCCACCACCTTGATTCCAAACTTCATTTTCAGTACCAGAGCTCTACAAAGGCATCACAGATCATAAGCAGTGTAATTTAAATTGAGCAGATGAAGCATTGAAGATATATAGACTGATAACCTGTATAAGATACTACTTTTCTTCACATTTCCCCTCTTTTCTATAACCCTCTGCATCCCTTTACTATAGGAACAAACAGAGCTTCAAACTTCATGTTTCCCAGGCACAAATAATCACTGACTTCCAGACCTTGCTTACCTAGGTATATGCCCTGTTTTCCTTCATGGTGGTCTTGGGTACTTTCCTTCAAAAGCAAAGGAGGAATCTTGGCATCATTCAGGGAAAAGAGTTAAAAAAGCCCAGGGTATTTTATTCATCTGACTTCTTTTGCTCTTAATGGCTAATTGTGCCTCTCTTCAAAGACTTGCCAAGGAAAGAAAAAAAAAACTGTAAGGAAAGAACTGATTTATAGCTCATCACTGCTACATCATTTGACTTCTATTTTTGAAAATTACCCCAAGCAGTAGAAGCATTTAAAAGGGACTTGGCACTGAGAAGCCAACACAGAATCACAGAATGTTAGGGGTTGGAAGGGACCTCAAAAGGTCATCTAGTTCAACCCCTGCAATACCATTGCACGCAGCAGATTTGCTCCTGTTTAGACAAGGAAGCTGGGGTGAGAGCAGGCATTTGTGAGGGTAGATGTGCTTAATGGTTTGCATAGTGAATTTGTTTCCATATGGACGAAGAAGCAAAATTTAAACCTACTAATAAGGAGGCTTTAGATTGAAGAGAGTTTTTCAAAGTATCTGTAGCTTGGATTTACCTGAAAGACTTTTCATTGCCAATTATTTCTTTTGTCAGTGCTGTCCCCCCAAACAAATACACAAACACATGCATGCAAATCTGAAAACACCCGGTAGCCAGTCTCAGCTGGTGTAGGATAACAATGTAAGGTGGTTTATGAACTAATTATCTAAATTTGTATGTTAAAGGATTCTTTCATCTGCTCCAGAAATGAGATTTGATTAGTGTTTTTAGACAACTTCATCTTCTTGGAAGAGGAAAGACATGGAAGATGAAAAATACTGCTTTTCCAAGGGTAGCACAGTCTTCAGGAAAGACAACTTCAATGCAGAATATAAATAGTAATTAAAAGCAGAGAAAAAGAAGGAATCTGAAGGATCTGTGGGAAAGATAATCCTAAAAGAAGGGAGACTGTCAAATCCATGTCTGTGAAGTGCATGCATTAGGGTTTGTATACTGTGTGAATGTGTTCAATGACAAAAAGACTCTTTGGCCTTTGTAAAACTAGGAAAAAAACATAGGAATTTAGAAATCTGCTTCTGATGAAGATAAGAGTTTTCAGTTTTAGTCATAAACATTTCTAAGAAGCAGTGAAATAAACATAAACCAAAAAAGGCTCTATTTCCTTTTGTCCATTGTACCTGAAATATGTTTTCTTCCAGGGCAGGACACATTTGGACCTATTTAACAGCATGTGGTGTAACTACAAAAATGTTTGTGAGGAAGGGAAGGAGGAAATTGTCTCTTTCCGAAGCTGCAGGGGAAATTTAGGCAGAGAGACTGTAATTAGCCACCATAAAAATATGTCGGAGAAAACAGAAATTGCCAGCATTATTCCTGCACGTTGTTTTGACAAATGGAATGAATGCAAGTGGTCAGCACAGTAGTTTCAAGTATAACTTGGAGGCCTGCAGTAAAAAAAACACCCAAACAACCAAACCATCCAACTAAACCTAATAGCTGCAACCAAATGAAAGGTACTTTTGGGAGAGAGGACATTATTTTAGCATTTGTCATAGATCTGAGATATCTGGGGAAGGGAAATATCTTTTCCAGTCATTCAAAGGGAAATCTGCTTATGCTTCAATGTTCTGTTAATAAAAGAATTTACTGAGACTTAAAAGCTACATTTAAATAGGACTTTGCATATGTGAGAGAACCTGCTTTAATATGCCCACCAATGTTATTCCAGACTCAGGAATATAAAGAAGTAAAGGGAGGCTTCCTCTCTGCTACCAAACCACCTTGAGGTGACCTTGCTTCTTGCGGTATTAAGAATATGACTGTTTTAAAAACTGTTTGTTCAGTGACCCTGAAATGTCTCTGTGCTATAAAAAAAAGTCATATAATTAGCTAAAGTAGCCACATTAAAAGGTTATGAAAGCAGGAACAGCAAAAAAGGGATGAGAAACCCAAAAGTTCTTTGTAGACTAGGATCTGATTATTACACTGTAGCCTTGTTAAGATGAGTAATAATCACAATAATTATCACGTTTTGCTCTGATTTGAATTGTGATTGTAGCTGGTGTAATTTGAAAATATACATTTAATTATCATGTTAAACAAGATCCTTTTATCATTCTTTAACTGCAGTTACCAATTTAGTACAATATTAAGGTCTTCAGTGAAAATAAGAACAAGATCCATTATAAATGAAAAATAAGAATGTACAGAGTACTAAGTGAATTGGAATGAAAACTTGGGAAAAAAAAAGAATCCAAGCCTGTCCTGGGAATGGTTTACAAGCTTTTAAATGCAAATATATCAAAGCTTTTTATAAGCCATGGGTTTCATTTTTAATCACTATTGCACTGTTTGAGAATCAGCCACATAGGCTCTCACTTGGTTAACATTCATTTTACTAGTCTCAGATCTTGATCCAAAATCTACTGAAGTCAATAAAAGGACTCACTTTGAATGCAAAATTAAATTATTCTTATTAGCATGTCAGAAGAACTGCCTCTTGCAGTATCCCACCATTGCAGTATGGAAACCCAGAGCACAGTAAAACATTTAGCAAGGATGTGAGGTTTTCTTTCACCCTGCAAGGGAGCTAGGACCAGAGGCAGCATACTAGACTTAATAAGATTCTCTAATATGTCATTTCAGTAGGGGTTAGAACCTGTAAACCTTTCAGATGTTTCAGAGGCTACTCCCAGAACATATATATATTTCATATCTTTTAAAAAACTCCTTTCACTCTGATTTGTACTCAGGTCACATGTGTAAGCCCACACATTTAACACGTGTTTCATATCTTACTCAGATACCTCTGTGGTTTTCCTACCAGAGATAGGTGCATGATCTACTGTATTAAAAAGATGAATAAAATGAAATATATGCAGAATCCTCATGTTAGCATTGTAGTCAATGATGTGCAATGTCAGGAAACCAGCACTGCAGTCAGCAACAGGCAATATCCTGTATATCATTCCTGGGTTGCTCATGTACACCTGATATCCACCATAAAACTTACTCAAGGGCAGCCATTTGCAAAAGAGATTGGTGATGTCTTGCAGAATGATCTCTATGCTGATGTTCAAAAGAAAATACCAGTAATGCCATCTGAAATAAGAACTTTAAAAATGCTGGCCAGCCAAGCAACCAGACCTAGGTATTCAGTATGTTATCCTCATTACTCATGTGTCCATTTAGGTAACTTTCTGACTGTCTTTTGTATGAGTTGAAGTATCTATTTTTTTCTATGTGTATTTAGAGTTTACTTACATTTGAAAGAAATCTGTTGCAATTATTCTGTCTGTATTAAATTCACAGTTCCTATTGTCTTCTATACCTAATGTTATGTATGAGATAAGAAAGGGAACTATTGTGGTCTCTTCTGCCCTTAACATCCATCTCTTAACAGTCAAAAACAGACTAAGAAGGGAATGGGAATGGGAAGACTAAGAAGGTCTAAAAACATTAACATCTGTAAGACCGTTGGTGAAACAGGAGTCTGAATCCCAGCATAAATCCCATGAAACTGACAGCAGTTTTTTTCCTCAGAAGGTTTCTGATTCAATTAAAATGCTGCTGAGGATGTGTACATTTGCCGGATCAATGGAAGGGCAGCAGCATATGGGAGGCTGATGGAGGCCAAGAAGCATCACACTCGTAATTAGATTGAATAATGTGACTGCAATTTTTTATTAATTGAAAATTATAATTTTACCAAGCTGAGCTGAGGTAAAGGGTATTTGTGGGTGATGTGTATTCATAGTTAATGGCATGGCTTGCAACAATGGTAGCACGGTCTTTACATGAGTAACTTACCCAGTGTATTCTAGAGAGAGATGTAAAGTGTGATATTGATGGAATGCACTCACATATATGCATTATAGCCACACATACACAGATATATGTGTGCCAGAGGAGGAAGGGTGGACCTCTCCTCTGAATGATAATTCAAATTTTCATCCAACAGACATTACTAAATAGGGGAGAGGAAAGCTCTGGGCTGGCTTTGCAGTTACGAGTTTCGCAGTGGTTCCCGGTCTTTGCAAGAGAGGGCTGACAGACCATACAGCAGCACAGATGTGGTTCTAAAGAAGCCTCCTACTCAGGGTTTAGACTACCCTCTGCTCTGTGAAGCAGTGTAACACCATTTCTGACTTGGTGCTATTGAATTTCTTACACTTGAATGGCTTGTCGGTGTTCGAATATCACAGGTCTGTTGGGTGTTATTCTAACCTGCAGATGAAGACACCCAAAGGTATTATCCTGCTTGTTCCCAGTTTACTTTACTATAGACTTTGTGTCTTTTGCAAAGTTGCTGAAGTCAGGATCTGTGAAGGTCTATAGATGCCTAGGTTCCCTGGCTTTGTAAGAGTTAAGTAAGAGTTGGATTCCTTCTTTCCTTTACAGTCTAGGCTAAAGACTGATACCAGCCTAAATTTCAGACAGGGGTGGGAGACAGATATCAAGTGTTCTGAAGGTCTCCTCATTTCCTATCTCTCATCAAGGTTTGGGAACTGTAGATTTTTCTCGTCAGAGTTGCGTAGCTAAGTATTAACAGCAACAGCAGTTAGTCAGATACTGCTATAATGAACAGCTGTATTCATGTGTGTATGTATGTATCCTTTACTATTAATTTAGTAGTGGTCTGCCCGTATCCACTGACACTTAAGTAAGTACTGAACCATGTTCCCCTTCATTGCTGTGGAGTGAGCCATATGCCAGATGTTCTGAAGCAGCAAAAGTCAGTTTCTGCCTAGCTGATTTCCAAATAAGTCACTGCAAGTACCAGTCCATGGAGACACTGAGACCTGTTGTGTGAATTAGGTTTTGCTTGCTTTTGAAGTGTTAATACTAGAGAGGAGAAGATGTGTTCCTCAGCTGCTGTGAGGAAGTAATTTACTATATTAATATGTTGCTGTGGATTAAAAGGACTGCTGAAGGGCAAAATGGCAACCTCCTCTTTGAGCCAGGTGATTGGCCCTCTAGGTGGTGGTCATTAGAAAGGAGGAACAGCTCCATCCATCCTGTGACTCCAGCTGTAGAGAACCGTAAAGCTGTTTTATATCAGGCCAGGTTTTCTATGCAGGTTGTGTCAAAGCCTGGCCAATTCTTTTCTTTTTTGCATTTGTATTTCTAACACACTGCCTTTCCTGGCTGTCTGCAGGGATAATGCTTTTATTCAGGCTTTCAGCATCTCATGTCTCAATTATTGCAGTGTCCCTTCCCCCGGCCCTGACAAATGTGGCGTGGCCATTGCTGATTCATTCAGAATGCAGCAGCAGAAATCAGACATTTCACTTTCTGCTTCAGCCATGTGACGTATCTTTTTAAAATGCTGCCTAACTTATAATACAGAAAATACGGCTTCTGGCCTTCATTTTCCAGATCTCATTACCTTTGCCATACCTCATTGCGTATTAGGAGGTCACCTGCTGCCTCCAATTAACCTGTGATGCTAGTCTCCACTTCTGCTTGCAGCCTTTTCAATTAAGTGCCTTTAAATGGTTTCTCAGTGTGCCCATCACGTATAGGAGGAGATGTTGCTGCTTTCTAGGGATTGTGCCTAGAACTACCCTATGCCAATACTTCCCTTAATAAAAAGAGGTTTCCTCTTTTTTTTCTCCTTTTCTTTTTTCTCTTGACCAAAACCTTGACCATATGTGTGAGTTTAGGCTCGCTTATGACAGCCTTTAGTTTGTACCATTTCAGTGTACTTCATAGTTTTCTGCAGCAAAGACTGCTGTTTTGTTAATATTTGCATGTTAATTAGAGCAACAGGCTCCTGGACTATGATTGGGCTGTTGAGATGCTGAGTTAACACAAGTAATAATTAATGAAGCAGTTGGAAAGAGCTATACAAAGTAGTGAATCAGGGAGCAGACAGTCTTCTACCAGCTGGAACAGAAATGAAAGGAAAAAGATGGCGAAAGGGAAGGAAGCAGAGGAAGGAAGAAAAGAAAGGATGGAGATGAGGTGGGGGAGGGATTGAGAGGATTAACACGAAGGGATTTACAGAATCACAGGTAGGGGGTTCTTGCAAATGAAGTTTGGGGTTTTTTTGTTTGATGGGTGTACAATGCATTAAATCATTTGCATAACATTCCCAGGCCCTCCAGCTTAATCCTTACTGTTCTGAAAGATTCTTTGTTGGAAGGGGATTAAATTCTCAAAAGAATTTAGGGCCAGGTCTACAAGTAGGGTTAGCACCAAATCTTTTCTCTTTTGACTGTAATGGGAGTTGCACACTCCATTAGGACTTAAATATTTAACCTTCTCTGGATTTCAGACTTTGTTTTTTTGTTATGTCTGTGAAGGGTTGATATTTCATTTGTCTGAAATAAGAAATGGAAGAAACAAAATTTGGGGTGAAAAAATAGTTTGATTTCCTCCTAGGCATCAGTTTTGGGAGAGAATGAAACATTTAATGATTAATTTTTATTAAATTACCAAAATCTGCAAACACAGCAATGTTTCCTGTTAAAGTGTCTAAAGTAAGACATTCAGGCTTTCCTGACGATTTTTCACCTGAAAATGTTTCAGGTGAAATTTGTTTTAGAGGATACCAGGATTTGTGGATTTGAGGTCCTCCTCAAACTTCAGGTTTTTGAAACACAGAAAGTATTTGCAACAAAAATGTCTGTTTCTGCTTGTTAGCAACCAGAGCCATGTATCAGTCAGTAGCAAGGGACCTCAAAGATCATCCAGTTCCAACCACCCTGCTATGGGCAGGGACACCTCACGCTATATCAGGTTGCAGTTATGAGATGGAGGCTTTTCCTTGGAAGTCTTGAACAAACTGCACCCTGAATGTGGCTTTTTGAGAATATTTCACTTACACTTGCTTTCTTCCTGGTTTTAACTTAGACATGTGGCATTTTCACTGTTTGGTAAGCAATTTCTGTGGGAAGGAAAACAGACAATTAACTAAATGACTAGTAAGTCAGGGAGGCAGTTTCAGTGCAGTTGCTCCTGTCACCATAGTATTTGATGGTTTTATTTATTAGCTGCTGCTACTCCCTTAGCTGTTCTTAAAAGCAGCTCTAATGAAAACCCTATGGAACTTTATTTGCTAAGTCAAACCAGCACTAAATTCTCTCAGAGAGCTAATTATTACAAGGTCTTTCAAATCCTGTGTAATCCTTGCTGTACTCCGGATTCTCTGATAACCCCACACCTGCTTTTCCTAATTGCAGCCTATTCTATTTATAGGTTCATTAGTGTATCCGGACATGGGCTACCAAACCTGCACAGGGTATTTAGCATTTGTCTGAGGATACAGATGAAATCTGAGGAAGTTGTAATGGTGGGAAAAGAAACTAAAATAATCACAGAATCATAGAATTGTTAGGGTTGGAAGGGACCTCAAGGATCATCTAGTTCCAACCCTGGTGCCATGGGCAGGGACACCCCATGCTAGATCAGGTTGCTCAGAGCCAGATCTAGCCTGGCCTTAGAAACCTCCAGGGATGAGGCTTCTACCACCTCCCTGGGCAACCTGTTCCAGTGTCTCATCACTCATGGTGAAGAACTTCTCCCTAACATCACATCTGAATTTACCCATTTCTATTTTTGTTCCATTCCCCCTAGTCCTATAATTACCTGACAACCTAAAAAGTCCCTCCCCAGCTTTCTTGTAGGCCCTCTTCAGATACTGGAAGGCCACAACAAAGTCTCCTCAGAGCCTTCTCTTCTCCAGACTGAATAGCCCCAACTCCCTCAGTCTGTCCTCATAGGAGAGATGCTCCAGCTCTCTTTGCATCCTCACGGCCCTTCTCTGGACCTGTTCCAGCACCTCCAGATCCTCCCTTTAATAGTGGACACAGTACTGCTTCTAAATCTTCTTAGATGTAGCTTAGTTGTTCTTAGATCTGTGTATTGCTTGCTATTTTTTTTTTTTGTTGGTAGTGTTGAAGGAGTTTCTCAGCGGAATTAAAATTTAACGTATTTGTATGTTGCTTATAGCTATCAGCTGTTTCTTCAGTAGCCAAATACTCAGGAGAATGTCTTAGTGCTGCAAACAGTGGCTGCTTTTGGAGGGGTTCTTTTCATTAACATTGAAAGGTCATGTGCTTTTCCTCTTCAAAACAAAACAGAAAGGAAGAAAGAAATGGAGAAAAAGTGCACATACCCTAAAGCTGTTTATAATGACTGGGAAATACATTTAAGACCTAGCAAGTTAGAGCATCTTACATATTAAAATGCTGACCAATTTGTAGAGCAGTAATTCTCTTCTTAAAATTCTGTGTTTGCACACAAATGTTTGTGTGTATTTGCACACACATTCTGCTAAATATCGTAATATGTTAAACAGAGTTGTTTAAACTGAAGTTGGTGTGGCTTCCTCCCAGTGTTTTCAGTAACCAAAACTCATAAAACATGTTGTAGAGAGAGATGGGCTAGATCAGCTGCATGACTTCTAGTACTCGATCAAAGATACTATGAAATAAACTTTCACAATGAATGTAACCTGGACATCTCCCTAACATACTGACTTTAAACATCTTTACACTAATTTTGTACTTGAGTGACAATATGGATTTATAGTCTCAGATATACAATTATATCAGAATAACTTAACCAGGCTGGTAGGTGAAGTGCTAATAAATTGACTGACATCAATGTCCGTGGATTTCCTCTCTAACTGGAAATACAAAGTGGCAGGAATTAGTTTAGGTCAAAGCAAAAAAAATGCTTGAACTAAGTGTGATTATCCTGCATGTATTTGAGATAAAAGTATGTGCATAGACAGATAAATTCCTCAGGTAGGTTGTCATAGGATCAACCAAGTTGGAGAAAACATCAGAGATCAAGTTCAACCTGTTACCTAATACCCAACACCTCATGGCAACTAAACCATGGCTCCAAGTGCCACATCCAATCCTTTTTTCAACACCTCCAGGGACAGGGACTTCACTACTTTCCTGGGCAGCACATTCCAATGGCCAATCTCTCTTTTTGTGAAGAATTTTCTCCTCACCTTGAGCCTAAACTTCTCCTGGCACAGCTTGAGACTGTGTCCTCTTGTTCTGGTGCTAGTTGCCTGGGAGAAATGACCAACGCCCCCCCTGGCTACAACCTCCCTTCAGGTAGTTGTAGACAGCAATAAGGTCTCCCCTGAGCCTCCTCTTCTCCAGGCTTAACAACCCCAGCTTCCTTAGCATCTCCTCATAGGGCTTGTGCTGGAGACCTCTCACCAGCCTCATTGCTGTTCTCTGGACACATTCAAACGTTTCAATGTCCTTCTTAAATTGAGGAGCTGTGATGAATTGACTGAATCTGAAGGTCTACTTGTCCTAATATAAACAAGATAAAAACTGGGAGACAATTCCTTAAAAAAAAAACCAAAAAACACAACAACAATCAAAAGAGGGAAATTGTGCCAAGGTTTTATATGAAGTGTTTGTTTCTAGTGTAACTAGCTATCCTTGGAAATGGACCACTAAAGTGAAACTGAGTATAAAATTTCCCCCTTCAGGGTAGCAGAATTTTAGGATCTCATCTCTCAACAATTTGTTGAGAAACAGACAATGAAGCCAAAATAAGCTCAAGATGCAGGCTTGGGTGGTTTTGTTTGTTTTAATTAATTCTTTATTAGTCTTCCATACCTGTTTTGTCTTGTTAGTTGATGTCACTGTGGTAAGGAGGCTTGAGAAGACAAATGCCAATATGGACAGGACACGTGGAGCTGGAGTCTCTTTAATTAGCCTTATGCCAAGTCCCTGAAAGACTGTAGAGAAGAGTGTGTGTAATTACATTCGCAGAGGTCAGAGTAATTTTTCATTGCCTCTTAGGCAGTGCACAGATAGATGTGGAAGCTGGCACCATTCTCATGCTTGGATTGTGGTCTGGCTCTTCTCAGAACCTTAGTATAAGAAGGTTGAAGTCACTGAGTTTTCTGGAATTCTGCCATTGTCCCAGTGACTTTATTGTGCAGGAAGACATGGACAAAAAAGATCTGAGCATAGAAAAAAAAATGGGGGAAAGTTCTGCCAAACGGGCACCAGAATGAAAGAAAAAAATTGTCACCTGGCATCTGTTTTGCTTGTCAGCTAAAATAAATATGTAATTGGCTCAGATACATGCTTACAAAAGACTATAAATATGTTAATAGAGCTGGAAAGCTAAAAATTTTACATTTTTCTTTGCAAGTGCTCTGAAACTAGGGAGGAAATCCATGAACTCACCACTGCTGACAAAATGATTATAACTCAAATAATTGTTTGGGAGAGTGTATGTAATCAGGTAGCAAACTTCCAAGGCAGATGATTAGCACACAAAGCAGACTTCCTTTTTAAAGGTTTTTAAAACTCATTTTAATGGACATAAAAAGCTGTTTGACATTTTAGAACTAGCCAAGTGCTGATAGAAAACCTCATCTCATCCACAGCCCATGCAGATCTTGAACATTCTCTGGAGTTTAAGTCCCTGGTGAATTTTCTGCAATATCTGTGTAGCAGCCATTTCTGTCATTTCTGTCAGAACAGATTTGCAAATGACCCATAAACTGAAGAAGAAACTAAAGCTGAAAGGATGCTCTGGGCAATATTTTTCTCTTTAGTGACTTTTAATCTAAATCTGAGTAATTGATAAAGTTTTATGCATGCAGCTTCTACCCAAGCTTAAAAAAGAAATTGAGATATATGGAGGAGTAAATCTTGGCTTATTAAGAAAAGCAGTTAATTGTTATCATATAGTAATGAGATTTTATTGACTTCTATGATATTTGGTCTAACCTATGGAGAAAGTGCTTTTCAGAATCTCTCTGAAGAAGAGAGATATCCAGAGGACCAAGAACAGGAATCCATTACACCTTGGCTATGGAAAGTCAGCCAGTTCTAGAGCATCAGTGGCATGATTGGTAAAACTTTATATGAATTGGTCAGTAGACTTAGAGATATTCCTCAAATTATACTGAAATTAACAAAAGAACAATAAGTATATGAAATTAAACACTCTTTAAAAACATAGCTAGGGAGCTGATAACCTGAAGGAATCATTCTATTTCCAACAGTTTCAGAGGGCTGGAGTACCTCTCCTGTGAGGACAGACTGAAAGAGTTGGGGCTGTTCAGACTGGAGAAAAGAAGGCTCCGAGGTGACTTTATTGTGGCCTTCCAGTATCTGAAGGGGGCCTACAAGAAGGCTGGGGAAGGACTTCTCAGGATCTCAGGTAGTGATAGGACTAGGGGGAATGGAATGAAGCTGGAGGTGGGGAGATTCAGACTGGACGTGAGGAAGAAGTTCTTCACCATGAGAGTGGTGAAGCCCTGGAATGGGTTGTCCAGGGAGGTGGTCGAGGCCCCGTCCCTGGGGGTGTTTAAGACCAGGCTGGATGAGGCTCTGGCCAGCCTGATCTAGTGTGGGGTGTCCCTGCCCATGGCAGGGGGGTTGGAACTGGGTGATCCTTGTGGTCCCTTCCAACCCTGACTGATTCTATGATTCTAACTTCTAGTATTGTGTAACATCTGTCTCCTATTTTTTTCTTGGACTGAGATGTTCAGCTGCATGAATTTTAACTTTGAGTAGCCAATCATTGCATTCAGAGTGGGTTAGGATTGAAAAGTCATAAAGTTTATGTTTGTCAGCAACTCTTTCCTTTGTTAACAGGAGATCTATAGGCTGATCATGCCCTCAAAAAAGATACTAGGCCCATAAACATGTGATAGGAAGAAAGATAATTCCCTCTTAAAGTAACTGCACTCAAGCATTTGAGGTTTGGCATAGGCTTTATTAGTTTTTTAACGAATGTGCTGTCTAATTGCTTTGTGCCTTATCTTTCCGTGATTAAAAGTGAAGGTGAGAACATTTGCTGTACTTATGATAGTCAAAGAATAACTGAATGAATGAAAGTGAGGTAATCAAATTTTCAGGAGAACATTGTCCCATATAAGTAGATGGTAGATAGATGTAATTATCATTATGAGACTGCTGTAATTTTGATGCCAATTACTTCTAAAGTAAAAATAATTTAAACTTTACAAATTAGCTATGGAAATGTTAATAATTTCTCTGCTTTTGAATGTTAACACTCAGGCACACCATTTTTTCTTAGAATTTGGGGAAGTGCCCATCCACAAGAAGGGCTGGTTGGATGAGCCAGGGAATTACAGACCTGTCAGCCTGACCTCAGTGCCAGGGAGTGGTGGTGAATGGTGCCACTTCCAGCTGGCGGCCAGTCACTAGTGCTGTCCCCTAGGGACTAGTGCTGGGCCCCATGCTCTTTAATATCTTTATTGATGGTCTGGATGAGGTTATTGAGTCCATCATCAGTAAATTTGCAGATGACACCAAGATGGGGGCAGGTGTTGATCTGTTAGAGGGTTGGAGAGCTCTGCAGAGGGACCTTGACAGGCTGGACATATGGGCAGAGTACAGTGGTATGAGATTTAACACATCAAAGTGCTGGGTTCTACACATTGGCCACAACAGCCCCATGCAGTACTACAGGCTGGGGTCAGAGTGGCTGGAGAGCAGGTAGGCAGAAAGGGACCTGGGGGTACTGGTTGACAGCTGGCTGAACATGAGCCAGCAGTGTGCCCAGGTGGCCAAGAAGGGCCAATGGCATCTTGGCCTGAATCAGGAACACTGAGGCCAGCAGGAGCAGGGAAGTCATTGTGCCCCTGTACTCAGCACTGGTTAGGCCACACCTTGAGTGCTGTGTCCAGTTCTGGGTCCATCAGCTTAGGAAAGAGGTTGACTTGCTGGAACGTGTCCAGAGAAGGGCAACAAAGCTGGGGAGGGGTTTGGAGCACAAGCCCTATGAGGAGAGGCTAAGGGAGCTGGGGCTGCTTAGCTGGGAGGAGAGGAGGCTCAGAGGAGACCTTATTGCCGTCTACAACTACCTGAATGGAGGTTGTAGCCAGGTGGGGGTTGGTCTCGTCTCCCAGGCAGACAGTGACAGAACAAGAGGACACAGTCTCAAGCTGCACCAGGGGAGGTTTAGGCTGGATGTTAGAAAGAAGGGAATGGGCTGTCCAGGGAGGTGGTGGAGTCACCATCAGCGGAGGTGTTTAGGAAGAGACTTGATGAGGTGCTTGGTGCCATGGTTTAGTTGATTAGATAGTGTTGGATCATAGGTTGGACTCGATGATCTCAAAGGTCTCTTCCAATCTGGTTAATTCTATTCTATTCTATACCCAATTTTTGGTAGCCATGTTCTATTCTATTCTATTCTATGGGGGTAAAATATCTGACAGGTTTTTTGATAGAGCAATATCATGAGAGCTGATTAAGGACATACTTTTCAAATAGTTTATTCAATGAAAAGCCTGGCAAAGTCTTCTGTTTGTGATGTTTCTAGCTCTAATTCAGTGAATTCCGCTTTTTGTAGTGACAGCTTAATTGATGAGGGTGACAAATACATTGTTGGAGACTCAAGAAGATTAAGCAATTATGGAAAAAGAATGTCTTTACCATGTTCAATAATTATCACAAAATCACACAACTTGTGCTCCTGAGGACTATTTGACGAATGTGTTTTAGCTTATTGACAATGCAAATCTATCATATCTTTGTTTTCAGGGACTTAGATGTTCAATGGAGAGTAGTGGCTCTTTTAGGCCACTTAGAACATGAATGAAGCCTCAGGAAATGTTTTCTCCTGATAGTAGACTAAGGGAAGAAGAAAATTCAGCATGATTATCAATGTATGCACTTTGATTTTATTCACAGCCAAAACAGTCCTTCATCAGGATTGATGCATCATCTACAGGAAGATACTTTTTGGTATTTTTTTTTTCTTAAATAATAGTCATGTTTGGGCTTAATAACACATTTATGAGGTGCTATTGTTAGCATTGGTTGCCAGGAACCACTAGCACTCAACTTCTTTTCCTTTGCCTGCTTCTTCCTAATTGCCAGTCCTTGGTTGGTCTCTACTTCTGGTTCTGTCTCCATAACAAATTATTGTCAAGCATGTTGGGCTGTCTGTTTCTAGCTTGTAAACTACTACATAGTAACTGCCCATATGCTCACTCAGATAGTGTGATAAATTTGGTGATGCTTACTCCTTTGTGAATGTGAGAAGACATGTGTATGTGTGATCAATTAATGCACATAAATCAAGAATGGTTATCATGCCTTGTGGGAATTGACTTATATAGACATAGTTTTCACTTATTTTCCAGCCTTCTTAGTGCATACAATTTTTTCACTTACCCACACATGTGGAATGAAATTTAAGTAGTGTTTCTCTGCTTGTTACACCATCTATATTTATCATGAAAGGCTTTTCACTGTGCAGAATTCTGGTACCTTTGCCATGGTTGAGTCTAAGTCTGTTCTGAAATTTCACTTTAAAATGTAGTTCTTTTTTTCTGGCCTCTGAGTTACCTCAACCCTTTCAATAGTAAAGTTGTTAGATCCTATTCTCTCAGTTTTTTGACTTTTTCTCATGTTTGTGTGATCTCCCTGCAATGTATCTGCAGCGTGTCTGTAGCATATTCTTTCCATCAGTGGTTTATCACATCTTGTTTTATTTACTTATGGAATATACTGCCATCTGATATTGTATGTCTTGGGGCACTTTTGTGGCTTGTGCACAAAAGATCTGAAGAGATTGGTTGCACTGTATCATGCTGTTGCCTCCTATGGCAGAGGGGATCCTATTCCCAGTGTCCAGAATGGCCTCTCAGTTGGGTTTATTTTGGCTTGTTGAGTTGAACATAGTTTCATAGTTTCATTCAGGGTTGGAAGGGACCACAAGGATCATCTAGTTCCAACCCCCCTGCCATGGGCAGGGACACCCCACACTAGATCAGGCTGGACAGAGCCTCATCCAGCCTGCTCTTAAACACCTCCAGGGACGGGGCCTCGACCACCTCCCTGGACAACCCATTCCAGGGTTTCACCACTCTCATGGTGAAGAACCTCCTCTCCTCCTCACAGCCAGCCTGAATCTCCCCAGCAAAACATGGCCAGCAAAAGCTTACCAACAGGCTACTTGATATGTTGAAGTACAAATGCAGAACTATTGCTAGGAGCATCCAATCATCTAACCTCAATTCCATCACAATAACAGATCTGGACATTAATACATGTCTGTATCTGGAGTATATCCTCCAGCATGCTGTGCAAGAAAATACTGGTAATATGTGATACTGCCTGAGGCTGCCTGAACAGTAAGAAAGAGTGGCTTTGCTCTCCCCTGGTATCCATTAAGCATTAAAGAAATAACAAATGATTAGCAGGCAAATCAAGATTTCTACATCATAATAATTGTAAGCATCTAAGCATTGTGATCCTCACAATCTTTATTCTAGGGCTGGCACAGGACAGAGATGTGAAGAAATACATACTGGATATTAAGCAGCAGGTGGAATCATAAGAAATGGGCAACACTGGAATTTGCTGTGGCTGATGATATAATCATTCCTAACTTATTTTCTCTATCACCAGAAGCAGCCTCATTACAGTCTGAATTGTGTCATTAGAAATACTATTGATCAAATTCTCATTAGCAGTCATTGGCACTCAGCAGCCATTGTTGCATGAGTTATCTGTGCTGCTGAAACTGATACTGATTGTTAGCTTCTGATAACAAAATTGCATCTTTCTTGGAAGCCAGCTAGTGGATTGAATTAAATTTGTTCCATGCTCTCCAAAGTTAGGAGTGGGCTATTAGGTGGTTTAGATGGTTAAAGCATTACAGGCTAAGTTTCCTTTGCCGTCTTATGAGTAATAGCACTGCTTGAAGTCATTAGTGCCTCACCCTGTCAAACATTGATTGGAGTTTGGTGAAGAGACACCCAAATACCTGACAAGAAGTCTGATAAGGAACAATTCATGCTTTGACAAGAGTAGAGGCAAAAGGTGATTTTAGAGTTTGACTCCAGAATGACATCGACTCACTACAGCCAAAATACCACAAATTTTAGTGTCCTCTTCAAGCAGTCACTTTTGACACTGCTCCTAAGCATGACTCCTCTCTTTCTTTGCTACTGCAAGATTATTTCTGTACAATTTTGCCAGTCAGTCCAATAATGAGTGGGATTATGATGTAGCAAGATGAACTACACAGATAGGAATTCACTTAAAAGCATGCATCATATTTTATTCCTTTTTATAAAGAGCCTGAAGCAAGAGTAGTTTTTTATGCCCCTCCTTGTATGCTGTATTTTCAGTGGAAAGATAAGTCCTGTTATAAAAACAGTCATATGAAAATCCAGCAATGTTTTGCCCTGGTTTCATTCTAGTATCTGTTATAGGGGAGCAATTAGCTGTAACATCTATGATGCAAGAAGGGCTTCCTGCAAGCACCACAGCTATATGACTGCTAAAAGCTTTAGTCACACTATTAAAAAGCCGAGGAGGGATATAGATAGAACTTTCCGTCATGATGCCTCTGGAAACACAGACAGGTGACATTCAGTCTTAAAGAAGGCAGTATTTGAAGGTGATAACATTTTACCATGTAACTTGCTGCAATACTTCTGCAAAAATCAGTGCTTTGAAAAAACAAAAAGAGCCTACTTTTGTCCTCATTGATGAAACTATGCATTGGGTGATAAATACAGAAAGGTATAGCCTCAGTTGGTTCAACCTCTAATGATGCCATTAACTTCTAATCATGCTCTATTAGCCTCAGTAGGATTTTGCACCAGCTGAGGTTCTCTTCTGAAAATTCGTTTTCTGTCTGTGTGGGACTAATTGATCATGCCTGCCCTGGTGGTATGTGAAGACAAACCAGGAATGCTGATCCTGTGCTTTGGACATTGAAAACATAGATTAGATTGTGAATTTAAGGTGAAGTAATATCAAAATCCTAGCAGATCAATGCATCATATTAATTTTGTCACTTTTATTTAAAACTTGGAGGAAATGACTTGTTTTAGAAGAGGGCAAATTTAATGGAAAGGAAAGGGAAAGATGAGAGGGTCAAGGAGGATAAGTATCAGCAACTCAGGAACAGAGTAGCAGTAGGATAAAAGTACCTTATTTTCTACATTGTCATCCATCTTGGATGCCATATGATATGTGCAAGGAGGGAAATGAAGCATGTGGCATCATTCCCTCATGAATTTTTTATCCATCATGCTTTTTCAAAACTCAACACAACCCAGAACAGCATTCAGGTACTTGTGTCTGAATAGTCTCAGGAAGTCATCTCGGTGGAAAACAGCTGTACCGAGTCTTTGTCAGCTGAACAGTGGTACCCTTGCTTAATGTGAATTTAATCCTCACATTAAAGTTGCTTAGGTATCACAGGTGGTCTGTGACACTATAGTTCCATTTGAGATCCAGCATTATGGTAGCCATGGGGTACCAGCAAAACTGAAACATTCAACACAGTAGCTACCTGGGTGCATTGTGTGAAAGACTGTGGAAGAGTGTTGCAGAGTGACTGCACAGTAATTCAGTCATTATACCAAAACTGGTAATGAAAGTAAGTATTTTGTGTTATTGCTTTACAGATTGCACTGAATTCCCTTAACAAAAACCAATACAGAAAGTAAAGAGGAATTAATTGTTGTTGGAGGTCGAATTCTTTTCAGGCATAGTCAGTATGGATAATTTGAGTTCATCAACTGCAGAAACAAACCCAAAAAACTTCAAGTTAACAACTTGCAAACAGATGCTAATTCCCAAATTGTTCATGCAATGTGGAACATCATTTGAAGTAATTATGAAATTAATACATTAATACAAAGAATGCTTTGGAGAGGAGCAAATCAGATAAATGTGCCTAAAAAGAGCTAGCTGTAGACATAATTTGTGAAGCTGTGCTTTATTCTTAATCAGAGGGAAAAATTAAAACTATGTTAAGAAGGCACTTTAAAAGAACATTTTAGAAGAGTATTGTAAGAAACCACAATGAAACAAAGCATGGAGCTTGAGCAAAGCCCACATGTGGACACTGCTTTGGAAATTAAAAGGTACAGAAACTGCCATGCCATGTATTTGAGAAAGAGGGACTTGCTTCCAGCTGTATAAGCACATAGCCATATGATAGGTAAAAATGACCTAGTGAGCAGACAGATGGCAGAACAGAACTGTGTCTTGTGTATCTGAAGAGATTTTATGCTGGACAGTGAGAGCTGGAAAATTAACAGACAGGGTTGGAAGACTGCGTTGTCTTTAGTGTTTTCTCCTCTAAGTGCAGGTTTGTCTCCTCCACTGTAGTTAGCAGAGAAAGAACCTACCCTCCATTACCCTTGTTCACAGCCCAAAATCTAAGCTTACCTTTCCCACATTACACCAGCTGCATTGGTAGATTCTGATTTTTCTGTAACAGTCTTTGGAAATGAAGTTTGGTGGCACAGGCTCAACTTGCTCTTTGAAATGGTTGGCCTGCTTTAATCAACCTATTTGTTACAATTACAGGGGATTTAATTTGTCACTCTCATCACTGCTAGAGAACTCACCACAAAGTTATTTCTGGTTTTCCCCCTGACCCTGGTTTTATGACCATTATAGGGTAGGAAAATTATCCTAATCCCCTCAAGCAAGAGATTTCATTCATGCTGAATTCCTATCCCCACAGGATTATTTTTTGTTTCTCTGTATCGTTTTTTTTCTGTAACCCACACTTCAAAATGAAGAAATAGAAGAACTAGGTATACCATGACAAAGTTTATATTGATCAAGCAAATGTGTGCTCAGCTATTATCATCATCTCTTGCATAGATATGAGTTGAATACAGATAATTACTTGAAAGCAATGCTATTTAACTAAGAACCATTAGATTCTATGGATGTCTCCCAAGAGAAAAGAAGTGTAACAGTGCAAGAATAGAATAGAATAGATCAGATCAGGTTGGAAAATACTTCTGAGATCATCAAGTCCAACCTATCACCCAACACCATCTAATTAACTAAACCATGGCACCAAGTGCCTCATCCAGGCTCTTGTCTCCAGTGATGGTGACCCCACCATTTCCCTGGGCAGCCCATTCCAATGGCCAGTCACTCTTTCTGTGAAGAATTTCATTCTAACATCCAGCCTAAACCTCCCGTGGTGCAGCTTGAGACTGTGTCCTCTTGTTCTGGTGCTGGTTGCATGGCTACAGCCTCCCTTCAGGTAGTTGTAGACAGCAATAAGGTCTCCTCTGAGCTTCCTCTTCTCCAGTCTAAACAACCCCAGCTCCCTCAGGCTCTCCTCACAGGGCTTGTGCTCCAAACCTCTCACCAGCTTTATTGTCCTTCTCTGGACACATTCCAGCAACTCAACATCTTTCCTAAACTGAGATGAGAGCAGTGGAAGGAGAAGAACTTTCTACAAAAGACAGGGAGATGAGCAGGTACAGGTAATGTCCTTTGGACCAGCAGGGTACCGCTGCTCACAGTCTGAGGTGCATGTAACTTTGTGACATTCCCTCATCTTTTTTACTCGTTTGAGGTATGTTACAGAACACAGGCAAGTGTAAGACTCTGAAATATTAAACAGCACACTGACACACAGGTGCCAGGGCTGGCCAGAGGCAAGTGAAACAGTTGGCAAGGAAACAAAGTGTTTAGTGAAGTGACCGTCTGTCCAAGCTTGGCATACCTGTGATACAAGAGAGGCCATCAGCTGACCAGCAATGTTGCTATTTAAATTTATTTACTGTTTTAGCATTTTGTTTTTAAATTAATGGCTTATAGTTGTCACCAGTCCCATCTCCTCTCTCACTTTGTTGCAGTGTCCCTGGAAGGAACACTGAGGAAATGGGTTCCAGACTGTAATGGAGTTGCATATGGTAAAGAGTGAAGGCCAGGCATATCTGAAACATGTCTTGGAAAGATCCTGGGGTTGGACTAGATCATCTTTAAAGGTCTCTGTGGTGGGTTGAAATTCCCCCTCAACATTAACTTTACCAGACCAGCCCAGTTGGAAGTTCCTTATCTCTCCGATGGAATGGTTTAGAATTATCTTTATTTTGCTTTTTCACACCCAACAGTGATTTATTTACATTTTACTCTTTTTCTGTTCAAAATCTGTGAAAAATTTTAAAGGCATAGCCTCTTTTGACTCAAACCATTCTGTGACCTCTAGTTACCATTGCATGCACTGGCGTAGTGCTGGTGCTGAAAGAAGTTGCTTTGTGTCAGTAAGCTTGAGGTAAAAGCATGTTGCTTCTTGTGATAGTCTTCTTGTGGTGGTCCTCCCTCCTTCCCATCCCAACTATTCTCATTTGAGGAGGGCTGTTAGAAAGCAGATGATCTTTGATTCTTTCTCTGTTTTAAGGGCTGTAAAATGTACAATTTCCATACCAGTTAATCCATTTATCCTCATTCCATTAGCCAGTCTGGTATTACTGTTACTCTGATTGCACCTCCATTTCCATGCATCTTCCTTCCTACCATAATAGTTGTGTATAGGTGAGTCTTAGTCTTTCTTGTAGTGACATAATCATCCTTAATACAGCATTCTTTATAGAACCTGTATATGTCTTGGGATAGTGACTGACTGAGGCAATGAACCTCCTGAGAACATCTCTACCAAGAACAAAACCTTACTGTAAGGGAAGATGAAAGAGGCATAGCTAGGGGAAATGTTAAAAGAAGGCATCACAGGGAAAATGGGGACATAAAAGATGAATATCATGAGGAACTTTCTTCATAATGATCTTTCTTTACTTTGGAGTAGTCTCTGTTGTAGGGTTGGTAAAAGATTAATGCAAAGATTTGAGGCTTAATAAAAGCAAACAGACCAGAAACTCCTGAAATGATAACTCTCTCAGTCCTGATTCCCTGTAGACAGGGGCTGAAACCTATTGAGTAGGTGTCTGGCCATCAGCTCATCTATCTTCACAATCTGCTAAAAAATGATTCCTGCCTTCTGCTATCTCTGTTTATACACCAATAATGGGATATGCCCTGCTATATATGCAGGGAACATGTCTGTAAACTTTACAACTCAGGGTGTATCAGTCACCCATACTGTTAGGCTGTTGTCTGCCTTTCAAGATTAAGTTCAGAGCACTCAAAGTTCAACTACATTTTAAGGGATATCGCAAGAAATGGGAAAGAAATTGATGTGGGCTGTGAGTTTACCACTAATTTGTCCTACAGGAAAAATCACTCCCTTAGAGTCCCTCTTTTCTCTGTCCCTTTTGTAGCTCTGCATAGGCTACCATACTTTTAGGCTAAGAGTCCCCTCTTGCTTTGACTAGGATTAACGACTTTTAGGGCCTAGTATTTGGGGCTGGAACACACTATTGTTTGTAATGTGCTTACAGTGCAAGTGGCTTCTTTCTTTTTGTGCCACTGATTGATTAGTGGAGTTTGTCTAAGTAATTTTCCCTCTTGATGTGTGCACTTTCCTTCTCTACCACAAAGTCAGTCTGAAGATTAACTAATTAATCTCATGAGATCCTTTAATGAATGGAAAGCCTTACTGAGCAACAGAACAAAGTGCAGGCAATACGTATCAACACAACTCATGCTAGATTTCTGCAAAGCTAGGGTTTCTTTTCTCCTGAGCAAGAAAGAGTGTAAGAATGTCTCAGCTTAAAAAATATATATATTATTTTTCCTGTTCAGCATAATGCAGAACATGTCTTCCTGCAATACCTGATCTAGTGTGAGGTGGCCCTGCCAATGGCAAGGGGTGATGGAACTAGATGATCCTTGAGGCCCCTTCCAACCCTAACAATTCTATGATTAATAATTTTAACTACATTGCACCATCCAAAAAAAAAGAGAAGTGTCCATATTACTGTAGCTCTTCCCAGGTCTTTTGTCTCTGTTTTTAATTCTTCTCAAAATAATCAAATACGATTATTGCTATGAATTAGATTTTATTCCAGAATGAAAATTTCTACTGTGTTTTATTTAAGTTTTAGGGAATGGATTTTTCAAGCTGTTTTCAGTGGTAAAGCTTTTTATGTCAAATGTATGCAAAAGATGAGAAAGTAGTGTGTAATAATAATGAAACAAGTACAGGAAGATTTATTGCCATGTCAGACTACTAAAGTAGACCCAAATGGCTTTGGAATGAAGAGATAAGAATCCAAAATTTAATTTGAGGGAGGTCTGGAAAACCAAAAAGCTTATGATTCTTCCTTCAGAACAGATTGGTCCAGAGTTAACGGTTACACATGTGATTAGGAGCTGATCTTGGTGAATTTGATTTTCAGCACTGCTACAGGATCACAGTGGGTGAAACTTACCTTGGTGCTTTGGGCTCATGTAACACTTCTAGCTTCCAAAGGGCTTGCTAAATTAAGATGGACCTTTAAGTTAGAAGGAGTGAAAAACTGAAGGTGTTCTTGTTTGTTCTAAGACTGACATTATAACTCCAGATGGAAAACAGTTTCAGTTTGAATAGACACAAAGATTTTGTGGAGTCCTGATCCTGGAAAGTATTTAAATATTGACAAGTTCCTGAGACTCTATTTGTACCCTTTAAGCTGGCTCACTGCGAAGCAAGTTTGGAGTAAAAGACCTCCAGAGTTCTTTACCTATCTAAATTAAATAACTTAAATTATAAATCACTCTATAATTCCAGATGAAGCAAAAGTGAGTCTGAAAGGGCCTGCAGAAACCTACTAGGCAGTATTAATGAAAGGTTTTCTTTATTGTTCTTTTACGATTACATTTCTATTTTCACATAAAAGATGAAAGTATTTGTTTCCTTTTTAACAGTCCTCGGGAAGACCCTGGGTGCATTAAATCAAGTAAGGGCAAGCTGTACAATATTTGTTTTCCTTTCGTTCTCGAGTAATGGAAATAGAAGCTGCACTTTACAAAGCTCAGATTTAAAAGGTGATGCTAATCTTTAGTTACTCCTTTCTCCCCATCTTGTGTTTCTGGGTTTGGTGTTTGTTTTTTTTCCCCTCACTTATGTAGAAGTTATTATCTCAAAGCAAAGGCATATATTTTAATTTACCGTGCCTGCTGGGGTTGCATCTTATTCTTGGGGACATGAAGGCTGATGTTTCTTTCTGTTCGTAACCCAGTCCACAAGCAGTGACTCAGCACCACACAAAATTCCTAAAGGTGTGGCAACTTATTCAAGTTTAATGGAAACAAAAAGTAGTTGCATCTTTTCAGGTCTAGTCCAAGGTGAGGCACTTCAGAGAATGGGGCTTCCACCAAAGCACACCCACAGAGAGAAAAGGCTGTAAGTAGCAACTTGTCCACTTGATGAATGTCCCCGTGCTGTTGAGCTGAGCATAATGAACTGGACTGTGCATGGGTGCACTGCCCTCTTTTGGATTTTGATAGCAATAGGATCAATCCCATCCCACTCTGTGCTTCAGATGTTTTTTGAACTGAAGGTCAGATTAAGGAGCAGTTGTTACTATACACTGTTCTGTTTTAGAAGAAATCTTCTCCAATGCACCTCTGGACTTGATATCTCCATTCATATCAAGTCAAATTAGTGGAGAGAACAACTGAATCATATCTGCAGACATGTCTGAGCCTCAGGTTTGCTTTTCATGTGTCTACATTGTATTGATGCAACCCTGTACCTGAAATTTTAGTGGTAAGAAAACACAGATTATGTGGAGAAACCACGTTAAACTGGGATTAGTCAAAGAAGAGAAAGGTGCACAACAGCAGTAGCAATTGTTCATTAATACAGCTAATACATTAATACTGATTTGAGTTTGCTCTATTCAAGATACAGAACATATTCACTGGTGTTCAGACAAGAGTCACATCTATTGTTGTATACTGTGTTTGAAAAAGAAACATTGAAATGCCAGCTATTAAGATTTATTATCAGTGAAAGTCATAACAATAGCTGTAATTTTGAAAGTGCTCCTAAACATGAAAATTTTTTGTTTAACTTGAATGTTTAGCTATCAAGAGAATTAAAGCTTTTTCATTTATTAGAAAATATTAATTATTCCAGTCAGTATGTGAAGGGGAAACAATGAGCTGCCACCTCCTTTTATTCACCTGGAACAATCAGAAAGAAGTTTTTTAAATGTCTCAGTTATTAGTAATATTTTTTTTTTCAAATTATTAAAACAAGTCCATTAAAAAGCATGGTATGACTGCAGAGACTGCGCTAAAGCCAAACTGATCTAAACACGAACCAGAAATGATTGAACAGTTCAAAATATAAGTGTATAAGCACAAGCCCCACGAGGAGAGACTGAGGGAACTGGGATTGTTTAGCCTAGTGAAGAGGAGGCTCAGGGGAGACCTTATTGCTGTCTACAACTAACTGAAGGGAGGTTGTAGCTAGGAGGGGGTTGGTCTCTTCTCCCAGGCAACCAGCATCAGAACAAGAGGACACAGTCTCAAGCTATGCCAGGGGAAGTTTAGGCTTGAGATGAGGAGAAAGTTCTTCACTTGGAGATTCATTAGCCATGTGCTGCCCAGGGAGGTGGTGGAGTCATCATCCCTGGAGGTGTTCAAGAGGGGATTGGACTTGGCACTTGGTGCCATGGTCTAATAGTCATGAGGTCTTGGGTGGCAGGTTGGACTTGATGATCTCTGAAGTTTCTTCCAACCTTGGTGATTCTATGATAACTTTCTTATGTTCCATTATGGAATGAAGACATCATACTCAGTCCAGGTAACCAGGCAATGGTCATGCTCAGTGCATTGAATCATACAATCGATAAGGTTGGAAAATACCTCAAAGATCATCAAGTCCAACCTGTCACCCAAGACCTCAGCACTACTAAAACATAGCACCAAGTGTCACATCCAAAACCCTCTTGAACGCCTCCAGGGACGGTGACTCTACCACTTCCCTGGGCAGCCCATTCCAATGGCTAACAATTCTCTCTGTGAAGAACTTTCTCCTCACCTCGAGCCTAAACTTCCCTTGGCGCAGTTTGAGTAACGAAACATCTCTAGTTTCTAGGAGAAAAAAAAAAAAAGTTAAAAAAGCTAGAGACAGCTGGTGGTGTTTTACATTGGCTGCAGAGGAATATTCTCTAACAGCAGATTAAATGTCTTGTTTATTTGCTTTTTCCTGTTAGCATATGTGTGTAGTGGAGTTCAGTGGCTTTTCAGTGCTCTTTGCTTTGCCACTTATAAGCATATGCTGTGAAATGAGTAAAACCTCTTATACTTACAGTATTCTCAAATGTCTAAATGAGACACTTTGTGCAGAAGAGCTACTGACATCTGGTTATAATTTTCACATGTAGGTGCATGCTATTTTATGGCTATGTGTAAAACAAGGAGGCAGGAATATTCCTAAGGTTTTTGTTGTGTGGATTTTTTTTTTTTCCACAAAAAAAACCTTCCCCTCTTCCTTTTGAGATTGTTATTCTGAGGAGCAAAAGGGTGATCAGAAGATTTTTGGAAACAACTATTTATATCCCTGTCTGAAGCTTACATAAGGGGGAGTTAATCAGAATTTCTTTTATTGTTGTAAGATGTTGTTGATACATATATGCACTTTTTCTGTCTGATAAAGCAGCACCAGATGATTTCCACAGGTCATAAAAAATAGAACTTTCATAGGCTGTATTCTTTTGTGGTCACTTTTGGCTTATAATGAACTTCTTCACTAATATAAAAAAGGTAAATGGATTCTTTTTTTTTTCTAGCAACCAGCCAGCTTTTTATTTCAAATCACATTTATCAAGATGTCAAATTCAGTTCTCAACAATTCCTCTGTTAGGAACACTGTAAAATCCCAGCTTTCAAAAATATTGGCAGGTGATAATTTTTCTTCCTTAAAAGATAGTCCTCTGCCATCTAGTATTCTGCTGACAAGAGATTGTCTTATCGCTCAATGAGCACTTAATCTTTCATGTGTGCAAACAAGATGAATTCACCATCTGAACCTCTCACCAAATCATTTCTCTTACCTTAAAAGAGCCAAGATTTGTAGAAAATGATAGTATCTTACCAGTTATGGATGTCCTGTGGGTTCTTGAGGTAAATAATGCTAGAATTTCCACTGTCTGTATTTGGACTTGGTCCAGTGCTGAATCTCATTGTCTAGTAACCATAAATACAGTTTTATTTGGGGGAGTATTTGAGTACATTATCACCCATAGCAGCAAATTGAAGACTGATGTAATGCTGGGGTTGTGTGTCTTTGTATGAATAAGAAGGCTTTATTCTTAAGTCATTGAGTTATACTGGCAAAATAACTTTCCTGCAGACCTTTTCCTTGTGTTAAAATGATCATTTCTACTTGTTTCTGATACCATTCCAAACCAGGTCATCACTCACAGGCTTTTTTTTCCCTTCAGTGTTGAAAGTGTAATTCTGTCACTGAAGTCTTCTCTTCCCCTACAAAATTACTGCACTTTCTGACTTAACAAGAACTTCTGGCAGTAAAACACTTCACAGTGTTTGAATTATTGACGTATTATTTTAATGGTGTCTTAATGAAATTGTTCAGCAACTAACCTTGTCTTTTAGTTGGTGCGAGAGACAGCTTCAAAACTGTCAGCTCTAGCTCATTTCATGTTTTCATTTATGTGCTAATACTGTTAGCCAAATTATTGAAAGCAGAGACCTGGGCCAAATCTTGGAAGCATTAGTCATGAACACAGTTCTACTGCATTTGGTGTTAGCCCATGAGTAAAGCTCGTTAAACTTTCTAAAGGCTTCAGTCTCCTTTCTCTATTAATATCCAAATAAATGCCCAACTTATTTCATTTTGGTGATTTTATCCCTAATTTATTTGCTCTTGCAAGCGCTTACTGCTTCCAGGAACTCAATTCTCTAAAAGGAATTGGTCTCATTTGCTTTATAGTAATGTTGCATTTATTTCAGAATGTCACAGTAAAAGCAGTTCCTTTCTTCGTTTAGTTTCATTTTATTTCTTATTATAGGTCTTGTAAAAGTTTAAGCAATAAACTAATTTGATTAATAAAAGGTAGTACATTCTGCTTTGAAATGTACGTGTGAATTGCTGATTCTGGAAAATCAGATTCTCTCTTTACACAACCTTTGCACCTTGTAAATGACAGAATCGTAAGTGGCAATCCAAATTCAGGAGTGATATGTAAAGTGGCAGAAGTTACACTTCATTATGCTGGGACTCCATAGCACTGATGCTCTTGCAGTCAGTTACCACATCAAAAAAACAACCTGAAAACCCTCTGAAAGCATGTAACTGCTGAGCTGAGAACCTCAGAAAAAAAATGCAACTGCTTGAAGAAGTGGGAATGCTCTGCTTTTCTGAAGAGTGGGATGGTTCTGTTCTTCCTTGCTGATTTCCTCCTTCGTTGTGCTAACTCAGTTTGCATTTCATCCCAGTTTGTGGTCATGGGATATTACTCAGGTTTGTTGATACACGTCAGAAGTGAATGACAGAATGCCTCAGAAATATATTAGGGGATTTTTTTGCATGCTGTTCTACTTCACTGATACTATGCTTTTTTCCTACAAAATTTTAGACAAAAGTTGGTATAAGTGGAGGTATAGAATAGAATAGAATAGAATAGACCAGGTTGGAAGAGACCTTCAAGATCATTGCATCCAACCTATCATCCAACACCACCTAATCAACTAAACCATGCAACCACGCACCCTGTCAAGTCTCCTCCTGAACACCTCCAGTGATGGTGACTCCACCACCTCCCCGGGTTGTTTATATAAGTAGCTAAAGTAAAAGACTGAGAACTGCTCTGGATTTCTTTTGACAAAACCCCTGAAGTTTGGGGCATTTCTCTGAGGGTCATGATTCCATCTGCAGAAGCAAAATCAGAAGCCTCTTGTGAAGCATTCCTGAGTTTGTGAGGACAGCAAACACACACATAATTGTCAAGGGCAATCTGCCATTTGCAGAGTTAGCACCAAAAAAAGGGGTGACAACAGCGTGGACTGCTTAAGATCTATAAATTATGGGGTTTGTTCATTTGTCACTTATTGGAAAAGCAAATTAAGTTTCTCCCTTTTCAGGGTGTAGATGATTAATGGATACCTTGCATTTTGTTGCAGAAGTCTATGTCGACTTCATTGATTTTTTTTTTTATTTTATTTTTTTTACAGAGAAAAAAACCCAATCTGTCTGAAGCACCAGTGTGTGCTTGCTGTGCCTGGTGTGAGTAAGCAAATTCTGATCATTGCTGAGCACTGATCTAAACAAAGAGCAATTACTTTTGCTGAGGAGAAGCAGAGTCTTGGCTTTCCTCACTCTTCACTTTTGTTTAAAATAAGGGAACAATAAATGAGACCAGAATGACTCTAAGGTTGGTCTCCCCTTAGCAACTTCTACTGGAAGTGAGAGGCAGATACGTATGCTTCTTTTTAGACTTGTGTTAAGAGCTTTATTTTGTAGTGGTATAATCAGAAGGAGCTTTAAAACTGTCAAGATAAAAATGATGGCTGCAGTTTTGTGGTAGTTTTAGGCTATTCCTTTAATATTTTTCACAGATCTTGAACAGAAAAGTAGTAAAAATGTAAATAAATCACTGTTGGGGGTGTAAAAAGGAAAATAAAGATTTCAACCCACCACAAGCTCTTCACATAAGAAGTTGCTAGCCCACCCGAGCTGTTGGTATTAATCATTTATGATTTTCAGTCACTGTCCAGTGACGTGTGTAAGAACAACCATGCTAAATCACACTGAATCTTAACCCATCTCATTCTCTGCCCAGAGGGAAGGCTGTGATAGTTTAGGCTGGGTGATTTCTGCTGCTACCACACAAGCGCCAGGGGAAGTTTAGGCTTGAGGTAGGGAGAAAGTTCTTCACTGAGAGAGTCGTTGGCCATTGGAATGGGCTGCCCAGGGAGGTGGTGGAGTCACCATCCCTGGAGGTGTTCAAGAGGGGATTGGACATGGCACTTGGTGCCATGGTTTAGTCATGAGGTCTGTGGTGACAGGTTGGACTTGATGATCTTTGATGTCTCTTCCAACCTTGTTGATTCTATGATTCTGGTGTCCCAGGTGTCCAGCCCCGTGGGTGGACACAGGAAATAGCATATTTCATTCCCATAATGTCCTGCTCCTTATAAATCCATCTTGCACTCCTTATAAATCCATCTTGCAAGGTCTCACTCTTTCTCTTTCTTCCCTCACTGCCCCCATGGGAGATGTTCCTATCTGGTAATGGAGGGGGAGTTATCTCAAGGCCTCTTAAGCCTGGCTAGGCCTAATGCCAGGAGGAGAAAGCCAGCTGAGATTAACCTAACAGTGGAGGTGGGGAAGAAAGAGTGCTGGGGGTTTTGGGTGTACCCACAGGCAGGGAGAAGGGGAGTGCTGGGAGGTATTCTGGGTGTGCTATAAGGGACTCTGTATGCTTGGGGATCTCTTTTGTCATTGTGCTCATGGTTTTCTGTAAAGCACTCACTACTTTACCATTTTAAACTTTCCATCACTTCTGCAATCCATTTGTCTGAGTCTCGGGGTTTTTTTCTGCCCTGGTGGGAGGCAAGGGAGGATCTGCCTTCAAACTGGATCAAAGGGTCAGGTCAGAATAGTGTACTCTTAGATTACTGTGGTATGAGCCAGAGCATAGTGTGTAAGGATTTGCTGTACAGATTTCCCCCTAAAAAATTGGGGGGTTCATTTCAGAAGCATGCTTCTGATCTAATCAGAAAGCTTCCTGCAGTTACACACAGGACATTTTGACAAATTTTTCATACAGGTATCAATTTTTGCTACTTACCCAATAAATGCTACCTTTGGGGCTTGCCACTCTGATTGTTTACATGTAAATATGCTGTAATTAAATTTATTTTTCTTATCTTGTAAGAAACATGGTGCTCTGACTGTGAAGCGAGTAGTGACTGCTCAGTCATCTCTAGCTTGCTTTGTTTTGTGGCATCTGTGCAAAGTGATTGGCAGGATGGTGTACAAGAGCGGAGCAGGCGATGCCATCCCTGCAATGAAAGTTGGTCTCATGGTGAACAGTCTAACCAGTGGCTAGAGAATCATCTGTCAAACCTCTCCTCTGCCTTTGACTCTTTATATACCCTCTGCCTTTGACTCTTTATATACCCTTGCATAAATCTGCAGCAGTTCTACATAGCTCTGCCACATCTAAAAGTCTGTTGGTACATGTAGCAAAACTAACGTGCCCTGAAACACTTTGTATGTACAAAATAGATGCAACAGCTAAGGCTTCTGGAGACTGTAGATACCCGAAAACACAGTGGTGATAGCCCAGGGTGGTAGTTATTAGATTAAATCCAAAGTCAGCAGTGCTGGCAAAGTCTGTTTAGGCTCTTAACTTGTATTGATCGAATGAAGAATTAGGTACTTCAGTGCTTCAACAGTTCGTCTCTCAGTTCCCTCTCTAGGAAATGGAGATAAGAGCACTTTTGCACTTCAGAGGAGTGGCTTGACAGAAAATGTGCTATGGCAGTGATGTGCTTGGATGTGACAGTGATGAGGTCAGATGAGTTCCTTCTGCAGGTAGAAGAAGGAAATACGTGAGACTAGAGTGGATCTTGATTAACAACTTACCTTAGAGGCACAATCCAAAGTCAATGACAAGACTGTTATTAACTTCAAGGAGCTCAGATCGAGCCCATTGATTTGTGCTTATTTCTGCTCTAGTTGCTGTAGTCCAAATTAATGCTGTGCTGTGATATTTTCAAATACCAACATAAACAAAATCTGCTCAAGAAGGAAGTCATAAAAATGGGAAAGTCATAATGATTGAATCATAGTAGTCAATTGATAAATGCTAACCATGGAACGTTGTCCCGCAAATTATGCTGGTAAAGAAAAATAATTGGCTGATAGGTATCACAAATAATGTTTGCCTTCAGAAGCTGGATAGGCTACTTAGTGATAGTAGATGATCTATATATTGATACTTTGATTATCAGTACTTTCTGTGTAGCCTCTATCATACAGTCTTCATTTAAGAAGTCACATCAATGATATGTTTGTATTTGATAGTGTGAAATGAAAATAAGCATGTTTAAGTCTAATAATACATGCTTTTATCACAAGATTTCAAAAGTAAATCACAGTTACAAAAGGAGACTATGCTACAGAGGAAACAATTTCTTATTTTGCATCAAGGATATAATGTGGCAATGTAACTCGTTTGTGATCAGTCAAGATCATAGAATCATTTTGTACAAAAAAACCTCTAAGGTCATTGAGTTCGACTGTCAACCTGATACCACCATGGCCATTAAACCATGTCCCAAAGTACCATGTCTACAGGTTTTTTAACAATTCACCATCTCCCTGGGCAGCCTATTCCATTGCCTGACTGCTCTTTCAATAAAGAAATTTTTCCCAGTGTCCAATCTAAACCTCCCCTGCTGCAATTTGGAGGTCATTTCCTATCATTGTATCACTTGATACTTGGGAGACCAACTCCCGTCTCACTATAACCTTATTTCAGGTAGCTGTAGAGAGCAATGAGGACTCCCCTCAGCCTTCTCTTCTCCAGACTAAACAATCCCAGTTCCCTCAGCCACTTCTCATAAGACCTGTTCTCCAGACCCTTCACCAGCTTTGTTGCCCTTCTCTGGACATACTCCAGCAACTCAATATCCTTCTTGTGGTGAAAGACCCAAACCTGAACACAGTATTCAAGGTGCAGCCTCACCAGTGTTGAGTATGGGGCTATGATCACTTCCCTACTCCTGACGGCCACATTATTCTTGATACAGCCCAGGATACTGTTGCCCTTTTTGGCCTTTTTGGCCACCTGGACACACTGCTGGCTCATGTTCAGACAGCTGTTAACCAGTACCCCCAGGTCTTTTTCTACCAGGGAGCTTTCTAGGCACTTTCCTCCAAACCTGTAGCATTGCATGGAGTTGTTGTGACCGAAGTGCTGGTCCCAGCACTTGGCCTTGTTGAATCTCATACAATTGATGTCAGCCCATCTATCCAGCCTGTCTGAATCCCTTTACAAGGGTTTGGAGTTACCTGCAAACTTAATGAGGATGCAGCAAATCCCCTCACCCATATAATTCATAAAGATATTAAACAAGACTAGCCCCAAACCTGAGTCCTGGGGAACACCATTTGTGCCTGGCTGACAACTGGATTTAACTCCATTCACCACCATGCTTTGGACCTGGCAACTCAGCCATTTTTTTTACCAGTGAAGTACCCACTCGTCCAAGCCATGAGCAGCCAGTTTCCCTAGGAGGATGCTGTGGTCAAATATTATACTGAAGTCCGGGCAAATAACATCCACAGCCAAATACAACCCAAATGCAAATAGAACTTTAATACTTACAGATATTAAAGTTCAGGGATTTTGAAGTATCCCAAACATCCAAGTCATAGGCCAAGTCGCTGTCATATCAAGGAGTTGTGCAGAGATAGATAAAAGCCTTTGACAGTTACCCAATAATGGAAAACATTTTCTGTATAGATTATATGTGTATTTACACTTTCACATGCAAATAATTCTTTAGCATTTGGCATCTATCAAGACTTATAGCACCCTGTAATTCATTGGGGGGGAGTTAAGTTTTATCTAACTCTGTGAGCTGAAATAAAAGAGAAATAAAAAGAAAGAAGGAAGGAAATAGAGCATGTTATTTTTGTAGTGCCCAAACCCAGATAGGAATTTGCTTTGAGAAATGCCAGATGTGGATCCTTTCATTTCAGTCTTGTCTAAGAGCAAATCAGTGCTCAAACAACAAAAGAAGCTACTGATTCAAGACTCCAATACCTTCCTAGGCAAATATTCTTCAGAATTGTTTGTTGTTCATGGCACCTCATTCTTACTCCCAAGGGATACTACTTTGTTGCTTTCTGGTACACTGGAATGATCTCTTTCTACTGCTCAGACCTATATATTCTCTCATCCCAAGATACATGAGAGAAGTATCTCATTATTCTCTCTAATTCATCAGCAGTGCAGACCAATTAATACCACAGTTAACAGAGAGAAGTAGGTACTTCAACTCTAAGCTGTATAGCTTCTCTCACTTCTCTGTCACCTTTGGACAGAGATAGAAAACAACTTTACTATGCAGAGATTATTTCTGATACACTACCAAATCTGTAATTCACAGCACTTGTAGAAGCTGGAGATGGAAATAACCCAGCACGTTATCAAATGTGTTCTCCTGCCAAAGCAAGATTGCTTGTTGCAGGCAGCCAGGTTATAACATTTCAGGCAATGAAACTGTCGTCTCTGAAGATTCTGCCAGAGTCTAACAAACCTCACTATTAGAGATAATTTTCTGTCTCTCTCCTCTCTCTTGGTCTCTCTCTCTCTTTTTTCTTTTTTCTAAGTTAACACCTGACTTTTTATCTGCCACTCCAATAGATCATTCATGAAGACCTAGCGGCCTACTGTGGCTGTCAGTAACTTAGAAAGTTTGCCTTCTGGTGTTAAAAATTTATGGGTTTGGGGTTTTGCTTGTGTTTGTTGTTGGTTGGGGTTTTTTTTCTGTTTCTTTGTTTGTTTATTTTTGACAACCTAAGTATAGCTTTATTTAGATCTGGTTTAACTAGTGACGAAGTAATTCTACCTATTCGACCATGTGTTTTGTGTTTATATATATGGAAGCTGCATTGCCATAGAGGTTTGTCTCCAACAGACTACCTCTTCTCAAAACCCTTCCTCTGAGGTTGGGTTGTGAAAATACACATAGCTGAAATACATGGTTTTATGTATTAAAAGATTGGCTGTGCTTAATTTTGACATTACATTGAAATATTTTGTAACAGACATATTTGATGAGCTTTCATGAAGTTCCTGGCTGCTTACTTACTTTTCCATTTGACTCATCTTCACCACTGTATTTTCATCTTTCCCTTTTGTATAGATTATGCTACTGACTGATCCAGAAGTTGAGAGCAGCTTGTTAATCAGTTCTGATGAAGGGGCCACCTATCAGAAGTACCGTCTGAACTTCTACATCCACAGTCTACTCTTTCATCCCAAGAAGGAAGATTGGATCTTAGCATACAGCCAGGATCAGAAGGTAAGAATCATTGGCAGCATTTTGCTTTGCTTAGGAAGAATCTAGAGTTTCTCCATCTCTGTATAATTAAATGCAGAGCATTTGGGACAGTCTTTGGAGTAATACAGGACAGTCTTTGGAAATACTAAACTAGTATTTCCAAACAAGAAACATTGAGTAAGCCTCAATATAAAGGGCAAAGTAAAGGACGTGGGTACCTGCTTTGTTCTTGTGCTCTGTGACTGGCAGTCTGCATTTATTCATCAGTCCTTCTGGCAGTATTATATTGCCATCCATTGGCATAGAAGACAGATAGGATCCTTCACAATAGGGACAACAACCTCCAGTAAGTCTTTTTGTCCACTTATTTAATAATTCTCTTGCTTCAGTCTAGCACCATCTCCAAGGACAGTAAAGGACATTCCTTGTTCCAATCTGGTTGGCGTATTTTCAAGTAGTCTTTGATTTTCTAAGAGAAAAGTAGCAATGCATCAATTTCCTTTTGAAATCCAGTTCCTTCAGTATGGGTAATCCATCAGCTGAATAAATATGCTGTGAGAATTGTGTTGATTTTTACTGTCCAACTTCAGACAGCAGAATGGAATTTGATTGTTGTTATGGTTTGAACCCAGCTGGCACCCAAGCCAGCTCACTTCCTCATCTTCCACTCCTTTTCAGGGGAGAGAATTTGAGAGATAGAGGTAATAAGAGTAGTAGGATGAGATAAAAGCAATTTAATAATTGAAATAATAATAATAGTAGTAATGGTAGGGTATATGAACAGGTGATGCACAATGCCCTTGCCCACTGCCCACTGCCCAATCCTCAGTCTGTTCCTATATAACAATCCTCAAGGAGAGAGAACTCCAAGCCACAATCCTGGAAGACCTCCAGCTTCCCAGCCCCCCTCATCTATATACTGAGTGTGACATTGTAGAGCATGGATGTTATAATAGCCATTTTGGGTCCATTGCTCTGACCATGCTCTTTCCCTGCTTCCTGTGCATCTGCACACTGTAAAGACATGGGAAGCTGAAAAGTCCTTAATTTCCTAGCAATGACTAAAACCATCAGTATATTATCAACATTCTTCTCATATCAATTCCTATAATGAATCCAAAACACTGCACTGTTCTAGCCACTAAGAAAAGATCTATGCCAGCTGAAAGCTAGGCAATTGTAAGAGACCTCATGGTGAGAACTCTTTGAAAATCAGGCACATCGATAGTCACATGTCAGTTGTCTTCCAGTGAAGGACCTTACAGACCCCAATTTGGTCAGTTTCCCAAAAAGCAAACTGGGAGGAAACTTTATTGCTGTGCATAAGTATATCCATGGGAGAAAACAAAACACATGAGTAAGCATTTTGATCCAGTAAAAAAAAAATCTTCTAAAAATAAATTGATGGCTAGGATTCAATGGCAGATGATCTCAACCATGAATTAATCAACCATTGGAGCAAACAGCTCTGAGAAATGGCAGATTTCACCTCCCGACATTTTGATGTTTTCAAAGAAAACTGCAAAATTATCAAAATGAGTTCCCAGCAGGGTTAAAAGAGTGATGTCTTGGTATCTAATTATACAGTCCAGTCTTTAAGCATAAAGTAACTAAATTACTTTATGCAAAGTAATTTATTGGCCTCTATTTGGTTTTAATTTGATGAATCTATGAGAATCTGAATCTAATCAATAATCAAAATATTGGCTGAATTGTTCAGGTCGTACATTAATGTAAATATCAACATAAAAGTTTGAATTCTGTGATGTTTCAGATGTTTTCCGTTTGTGTTTTTGAATTAATTTTACAAATGTTAAAGGTGAAATTTTCCTTTAGCTTAAACTAACTTTCTTGTTACTAATACTGTAAGCTTGAGAAAATAGAGGTGTAAGGTAGTTAAATAAGTAGGTAAGGTCAGAAAATTATTTGATTGGAATTTTTGGAATACAAGTTAATTTCTCTGATTTTAAGTCCAAACCACTATCTGTCCAGGACTGTAGCTTGTTATCGTTCTCAACAATGACAAATGCATCTTGCCTACCTAATTCTTTCTCTAGAGTCTATTGCATGCAATATTTGTCACTCACCACTCTCACAACATTTATAGCTTGTACTGTAGATATAATCTATTCAGATTCAATTATTTCAGATTGTTCAGTATGTAATCAGACAAGGTCAAAATGTTCCCTTTCCCTTGTGGCTGTTAAATTCTCTGGCCTGATAGGAAACTGAACCAAAGTGTCTCTGCTGTCTTTTTAGGACCCATCGAAATGAAAGTTACTGGGTATTAGTAACAGGAAATTTATTACATGCAGATCAATAAAACTTTCAGTGGTAAATTCACAAATAAAAGTAGGATATAGTAGAAAACTAATGCCAGCTGTTGTGAAATTCAGCCTGCTCAGGAAATAATCCAGAATTAGAGTCCATAATCTAAATTAGATGACCATGTCAATGTCAATGGCTCCATGTCCCAGTGGAGGCCAGTGACAAGCGGAGTCCCTCAGGGATCAGTCCTGGGACCTGTCTTATTCAACATCTTTGTCAGTGACATGGATGGTGGCATTGAGTGCACCCTCAGCAAGTTTGCTGATGACACCAAGCTGTGTGGTGCAGCAGACACGCTGGAGGGAAGGGAGGCCATCCAGAGGGACCTTGACAGGCTGGAGAGGTGGGCACAAGCCAACCTCATGAAGTTCAATAAGAGCAAGTGCAGGGTCCTGCATCTGGGTCGAGGCAATCCCAGGCACAAATCCAGGCTGGGCAGTGACTGGCTGGAAAGCAGCCCTGAGGAGAGAGACTTGGGGGTGCTGGTGGACAAAAAGCTCAACATGAGCTCTCAATGTGCACTTGCAGCCCGCAAAGCCAATCAGATCCTGGGCTGCATCAGGAGAAGTGTGGCCAGCAGGTCGAGGGAGGTGATCCTCCCCCTCTACTCAGCCCTGGTGAGACCCCACCTGGAGTACTGTGTCCAGTTCTGGAGCCCCTATTACAAGAGGGATGTGGAGGTGCTGGAACGTGTCCAGAGAAGGGCCACAAGGATGATCAGAGGGCTGTAGCACCTCTCCTATGAGGACAGACTGAAGGAGTTGGGGCTGTTCAGTCTGCAGAAGAGAAGGCTCCGAGGTGACCTAATTGTGGCCTTCCAGTATCTGAAGGGGGCCTACAGGAAGGCTGGGGAAGGACTTCTCAGGATCTCAGGTAGTGACAGGACTAGGGGGAATGGAATGAAGCTGGAGGTGGGGAGATTCAGGCTAGATGTGAGGAGGAGGTTCTTCACCATGAGAGTGGTGAAGCCCTGGAATGGGTTGTCCAGGGAGGTGGTCGAGGCCCCGTCCCTGGGGGTGTTTAAGAGCAGGCTGGATGAGGCTCTGTCCAGCCTGGTCTAGTGTGGGGTGTCCCTGCCCATGGCAGGGGGTTTGGAACTGGATGATCCTTGTGGTCCCTTCCAACCCTGAATGAAACTATGAAACTATGAAACTATGTAAGGGTCATCTAATTTGTGTGAGATGGCTACTGTCAAGTATATTGTCCCTATTACATAGTAAAATCCTACTTTTCTTCTATGGAGTTCTAAATAACAACCCACATATAAAAACAAGGGGTCCTTTTGTGCATTAGCCTGAATTCATATGGGGATGGTGTTAAGAGTTGTGTGTATGGGGTGGTTTAGGTAAGGGGGGCTGCAAGTTGTATGGTAAAATCTCCTTGTCTTGTGGCATTGATTAGCAAACTGGGTAGCTATTGGTAATTCAGTATTGTAGTTTCTAGAAAGAAAAAAAAATGTAGCACCAGGTCTGCAGATCTGTAACAGTTAACTCTAAGATAGAATCTTGATAGTACTCTCTAAGGGTATGAGTCACAGGCCTATTTCTGCTTTAAAGTCTAATGGATACATTTTCTGACTTCAGCAAGCTTTGGCCAAGAACTGTGGAGGGTAACCAACAGGCAAAGAGCATTAATTAGTTTGGACTAAATTAAATGTAACTCAAACTAAGGGTCAAGTTCAGCCTGTGGCTAGGTGTAGATTGCTGCTGTTGGTTTCATGCATGTATATCTAAAGCAGAATTTTCTCAGAGTAATTAAGAGGTCCTGCAGGTATTTAGATAACTGCAATGGGAACTGTGGGGTAGTTTGGAACAAATTACACTGCCAATTGCTATTTTGCTATCTTGTTCTAAGGCCATATTTAAGGAAGTGGATCACATTACTCTTTGGATTACAGGCACTGTGTGCACACTAAGGCACCTGAGTAAGCAAGGGAAACATATCTGCATGGCAAGGAATTCAAATATTGATATCAGTGACTTCAATGCCACTGACTGAAGAGATTGCAAAGGTTTTTTTAATGGGAGCCATAAGGAGTAAGTTGGATTTTGACCAGGGAGGACTGCTGCAGTCATTTAATTTTGCTGCTGACAGTCAGGAGGGAGGTGAGATTCAACTAGAAAACACATTTACATCCTTCTAGTGAGGCACATCATTAATGCTGTCCATTTACATCTTGTCATTGAAGCAGGTGGGACAAGGAGTGTCAGGTAGTGGATAGAGCAAGAGCTGGAGAGACAGGAATTGCATTGGCTCTGGATTGTTCTGGTTCTCAAAAGTTATCCACCCAATTCAGGACTGATGAAGGCAAAGCCAACAGTTAGTGCATGCTGCTCATTGCTCAGTTGTTGTGAACAGGAAATGGGTCACATAACATCATTCCTCCATCTCTTCACAGCCTACTGAGTCTATGATAAGTAGTACAGATCTCTTTTTGTTTAGCTGAATAGGGATTTACTCAATGGCAGGGAAATCTGTGTTAGCTGAAATAATTTTATGTCCCAGTTTCTTCAGTCTTGGGGGGGGGGGGGGGGGGGTGAATGTGGTTAATTACTGGGGCTCAGCTAATGAGCAATAACTCATTAAGCTTCAGTGGCTTGGTTGCTTTTGTGCACATATCTTTCCCCTGTGTCTGTGCCTTGGGCAGCAGACTTGAATTACCACTGCTGCCAGACCAGTCCCTTATTGTCATGACTTTTTCCTGCCAGTGTTCAGAAAAAAAGAGCAGCAAACCATCTGCCGCCTGCACTAATTGCTTCATGATTGCATTCATTGTCCGGCCTGAAAGTACAGTTATTACATGGCTGATTCTTGCCACATAATTGCAGAACTGCTGCTTGCTTCTCCATTGTCTGTGCAAGAGGACTTACAAATCATGAGGAAACTTCAGACACAGTAGCACATTGCTCGTGAGGCAAAAACTTCTTAGAAGTCTTGTACATGTGAGTTCTCATGGGTTTAATCAGCATGCTTGTAGGACGAGTGGCTGTATTGTGTGGCAGTATTGCTTATGAATTACTACCTGATCTTCAAAAGTGGTTTGCTGTGTAGTCAGAGGGTGGGGTGTAAGAACCTCTACTTCACGTGGAGACATCTATTCAGATGGGTTAGACACAGAGAGGACTGGTTAGTAATCAGCCACAAATAACAGAGCTATTTGGAGAGACGAAGGACAGGTGAAAATGTGAAACACAAGTCAGACAGGCAAAACGCAGGGTTGTAGTTGGGTTCTAATTGCCCAGCCAGGAATAAATGTGCAAAGGCACTCAAGCACTGAAAGGCTGAAACAGAGCCTGGAAAAGAAGATTTAAAATGGAGTTCTTGTTGTTGCTTCTCCTCTCTCAGTTTAAACAAACTCCTGGAAAGCAAGGTGCCTCTGACTGAAGGAGGTCTATCAACATAGCACTAGTAAATTAAGAGGCTTGTATTTCCTTTTTTTTTTCCTTTGGTGTTTTTGGTGTGGGATTTTTGTTTTGTTTTGTTTGTTGGTTTTTGTTTGTTTGTTTGTTGTTGGTTTCCCCCCCCCCCCATTTTTGTCATTCTCAAATATCTGATGCCATCTGTCTACCTTTATTTACTGTATGTCACACTGGAGATCTGTGAGTTAAGGACTGAGTCTTCACTGTATAGCTGAAGTTCTGGTTTAGCAAATCAGGATTCTCTTGCTTATGGGACAACATATCTTCTGTCATCACAGGATGTCATCTTCTTTAGTTTCCTGCAGTAAGGGAGATTCACTCATGCACTCAAGTGGAAGAGAAAGACATTCGTCATGGGTCATAAGGTGACAGAGGAGCCACTTAGAGATAAGAATGCACATGTCTGTGCAAGAGAGTAGTTCAGCTCTTAAAAATATTTTCAGCCTCATGTGTCTAGTCTAATGCTTGTGTCTGACAGTAGAGTATCTACCATTGGTGTAGTCAGTATTCACTGATTAAGATATAATGGAGTGTTTTGCATGCATTTCCTAACACCCTGCTTGGAAAAGGATCAGACTTAGGGACCCTGAGAGGTTTCTTTCAACCTAAATTACTCTATTTACACCCTCTCAGTTTCATTGGTAACAGTCACTGCCTACATAGACCAGAGAAGGAGGAATAAAATCCAGATTTATTTTATAAAAAATTGCACTGTAGTTTTTTTCTTTTTTTTTTAATTGCTGTTAATCTGAAATGTAAATAATATCAAATTTAATACCAAAATGACTGTTAATATCAAAAATATCAATATAATTTGTTTGTTTGGTTGTTTGTGCTGCGCCAGGGGAAGTTTAGGCTCAAGATGAGGAGAAAGTTGTTCACAGAAAGAGTAATTTGCCTTTGGAATGTGCTGCCCGGGCAGGTGGTGGAGTCACCATCCCTGGAGGTGTCCAAAAAAAGGATTGCATGTGGCACTTGGAGCCATGGTTTAGTTGTCATGAGGTGTTAGGTATTAGGTAATAGGTTAGACTTGATGATCTCTGAGGTCTTTTCCAACCTGGTTGATCCTATGACAACCTACCTGGTTGTGATGGGCTATGCCCATCCTGGAAGCAGGTGGGGAGGGCTTGTGAGAGCTTTTGCCCTCCTTGGAGGGTGTTTTCCCCCTGGGAAACTAAATTAGTCTGTTCCACTCTCCCTCCTGGCCCAGCAAGGCTATAAGAAGGAGGATACTGCAGCCATTAGCTCTCTTGGGCCCTGCCTTTGCTTAGACAAGGACTGCTGGTGGCTCCCTGCTCCTCTGCCACATGGTCAGGCCTGATCCTTCTCCCTGATGCTTCCGCACCCCTTCAGAGAGACTGGTTTTGTGTTCTTGTTTTTTTCCCCCTCCCATCCATCCTTGTTCCTTGCCTTGTGAACCTTACCTGTTATTGCTACATATATATATATTGTTTAAGGAAAATTCTTTACCTCTCTACTTCCAAGCTGACTCCAAATTATTTCTTGGTGGATTTGCTCCTTCCCTTTCTTTTTCCTCTCTATTGGGAAGGAGGAGGGGGGAGCAGGGGAGGGATTCTCAACCTTGCCCCCCTCTGAGCTCTTAAGTCCCAGTTAAAGCTCAAACCACCACACTGGTTGATTCTGTGATTTTGAGGACTGTTCACTTGGGTGAACGTTAGCTGAGGAAGGCTAATCCTGACCAAAATTAATGGAGAGGAAAAAAAACTCTGGAGTCGTAAACATTAAGTCACTTTGAATCATTCTCCAGAAGAGCCTATCTCTTTTGACAGGCTACAGACACAATCAGGGAGCTAGTTTGCATAAAGCTAACATTAGCCTATGTGAATAACTCCCTCTTTCCCTACAGCATTACTTCTGCAACAGTCTACACTGTTTGTGTTAGTATTTGGGGCACCACTAATCAGCTGCGCCAGTTTTCCAGCTGACTTGGTTCTCTATGATGCATATTGTGGAAGATGAAAAGTAATAAGGAATTCGTACATGAAGACTTGTTTCTCCCAGCCTTTGCAGTGTTGCAGTTTCTGCACACTCATAGATAATCCCTCTTCTCTGTTAAGGTGAGGCTCGACAAGGACCTGGGCAACCTGGTCAGTAGGCTGAACACGAGCCAGTAGTGTGCCCAGGTGGCCAAGAAGGCCAATGGCATCCTGGCCTATATCAGGAATAGTGTGGCCAGCAGGAGCAGGGAGGTCATTCTGCCCCTGTACTCAGCACTGGTTAGGCCACACCTTGAGTCCTGTGTCCAGTTCTGGGCCCCTCAGTACAAGAAAGATGTTGAGTTGCTGGAACGTGTTCAGAGAAGGGCAACAAAGTTGGGGGGGGGGGTTGGAGCACAAGCCCTGTGAGGAGAGGCTGAGGGAGCTGGGGTTGCTTAGCCTGGAGAAGATGAGGCTCAGGGGAGACCTTATTGTCATGTACATCTTCCTGGTGTTGAAAAAGAGACTGAATGAGGCACTTGCTGCCGTGGTTTAGCTGACTAGATAGTGTTGGATGATAGATTGAACTTTATAATCTCAAAGGTCTTTTCCAACCTGGTTAATTCTGTGTTCTGGTCTAGTTAGGGGTGTCCCTGATGGCTGTGGGGAGGTCAGACTGGGTGACCTTTGGAAGTCCCTTCTGGGCTGGACCATTCTATGATTCTGGACTGCCAACACTTATGCCAGGGATGGAAAGAGCCTTCCACACAAAGGCCTTGCAAACAATAGATCCTGTTTAAAATCTTTCCATGTAGTTGTTTCTAAACAAGCAACGAGTCATACACAGAAATATCCACATATGTAGCTAGGGTTGTGCACGCCATCTGTGTGAAGACCTTAAGCACAGACATATGTTGGATATCTTCACAGTATCACAGAATGTCAGGGGTTTGAAGGGTCCTTGAAAGATCATCTAGTCTAAACCCCATGCCAGAGCAGTATAACACATCTTACATGCAGCTATTTCCAAATATTCCTTTTTATCTCTAGGAATGTTGAGAAGCATTTGATCACAACCAGCATACTGAAAATGAACAAGGAAGGGATATCAAAACTATTTTTCTGGCTCTTATTTTATTAGGACTTTTCCTCCTTTCTTCTCACGCAATCAGTTCCTCACCATTGTCTCGGTAAGAAGAATAATGGTGTAAGATTGTATCTTTTGGTTTTTTTCATTGGCCATAAGCCAATGTACAAACTATGTCATAAAATACGCTTTCCTAGAGTATCCATCAAGTCTTTTACACACCTCACTAAGCATAATGTGCATAAAGTGGGCAGAACCACTTACATTCTTTTCTCTAATAGGAAATGAAAAAGAAAAAGGAAAAATCAACTAGCAAAGCCCAGTAACAGTCTGGCAGTCCAGAAAGGAGGATACCCTTCTGAGCCAGGAGTGTGATCAATGACACCAAAGGAAAGACTCTTGAGCAGTAATCGCTGTGCTCTTTACCACTGACTCACTCATCTTTAGGCAAATCAATATGTCCTTGCTTATCCATCTGTATAAACATCAGCAGCCCTTCTCCTAGAGAACTTCTGCTGCTTTGCAATCCTTGGATGCATACTTATAGCTATGGGTAGATCTGTTGTTTCTCTGCAAATTTTTTGTGCTCTACATAACTCCAGTTATCCTACTTCAGTGAAAAATTTGCAGTTTTTCCTTTCCGTCAGAGTTGGACGGTTCACTGGATTAGGAATAAAGAGATGTACTTCATACCACTAGGTCTGCTGCTGATCTCTGTGGTGTTGAACAAATCTCTTTGAGATGGCTCACCTCTCCCTTCTCTTCTCTGTCATTTATTTTGACTATACTCTCCAGTCTGTCTCCAGTTTACTTCTTAAAATAAAGTGCCTGTCAGCAACTACCTGAAGGGAGGTTGTAGCCAGGTGGGGGCTGGTCTCTTCTCCCAGGCAGCCAGCACCAGAACAAGAGGACACAGTCTCAAGCTGCACCAGGGGAGGTTTAGGCTGGATGATAGGAAGAAATTCTGCACAGAGAGAGTGATTGGCCATTGGAATGTGCTGCCCAGGGAGGTGGTGGAGTCACCATCATTGGAGGTGTTTAGAAGGAGACTTGATAGGGTGCTTGGTTGCATGGTTTAGTTGATTAGGTGGTGTTGGATGATAGGTTGGACGTGATGATCTTGAAGGTCTCTTCCAACCTGGTGTGGTCTGGTCTATTCTATTCTATTCTATTCACGTGGAGCCATAGGTATTAATACAAAGTGAATGATAAACAATAATAATTGAAAATTCTGACACTCTTTCCTAATTTCTACTCTCATAAGGATTTTCTGTTCTGTTCTCATTCTAATACAATACACTTTTCAAGCAAAAATGCTTTTATTTAATGCAGTTATCTCAACAGTTATGAACTTACCTAATAAATAAACAACACAACAGAAAGCAAATGCAGGATACCTCTGCAAATAGAGAGATCCTATTTTTAAACAGAGAAGGAAATTAACCTTGAGGACAAACTAAGTGAAGTAGTATATTCATCATCCCGTGGACTTGAGATAGGATGCCTTTCTGGATAATACAGTCCAATTCAGCCATCAGTCATTGTCCTGAATAATTCTCTATACTACTTGAGTTCAGTGGTAAAGATTCTACAGCATCTGCTAGGAGAAGAACAGACTGTGATGATGCTAGTGGTTCCTTCTGGCTTTAAAGTATGTATGCAAGGCAGATTCCTTTAAATATCTCATGGTTAAAGTGTGTTTCCTGCCACTTTTTTAGCAAATGAGTTGAATGCACTGGGGACATCATGCTAATAACAGTTGCTTGTGAACTGAAATAAAACCAGAACACCATCTGATGTGGCTCATATATAAGAATATGAGAGGAGTTATTGAGGAGTAGGTAGGAAGAAAGCTGAGGGTTATTTCTAAGGTGCTTTAACTTGATGAGCATGCACAAAAGAAATTCAGGTTGCCCAGGGGGGTGTTTGGGGCCCCATTCCTGGAAATAGTCAAGGTGAGACTTGACAGGGCTCTGGGCATCCTGATCTAGTTGAGGATGCCCCTGCTTACTGCATAGGGTGTAGGACTACATGACCTTTGGAAGTCCCTTCCAACTCAGACCATTCTCTGATTCTATGTAATTACTGTTATGACTATACTTGAACAAGTCTAAATGACAATAGTGTGCGGTTCTTTGGCAGAAGCAGCCACAGAGCTGCAGACCTCAGTTTGAATGGGCTGTGAAGCAGATACTGAAAGTTTTAGCACTCTGATGTGTTTCCATCAGCATTCAATAAATGCCAATTATTGGGTAACCTCATTGATGGCTTCTGCGTGGCTTAGTAAATTGCTGCAACTTAAAACATCCAAAGTCTGCAGTGTCCGATGAGGTTTATTGCATCTTAACCTCAGAACTTGCAATTAGATCAGAGTTCAGGGAATTAAATGCATCTCAAGAAGTCAGCAGGACATACCAACAGGAACTTTCTCAGGAAATTTAAAGTGCATTTGAGTCAAGTCTAGTACTTTCAAACTCTTCTGGTCTGGTTTCCTAGTTGTATATGCTTGTTTAAGACCATATTGCAGTGCATGTCCAATCGCTTTGGTCCAACCAGTGTCCAGGGAGAACAAGTGGATGGTTCATGGGAACTACAAGTGAGAGGTAGAAAGCTTTTTCTTTTGTGAATATAAGAATACTAAAGCTAGCAAATCCAATCCACAAATAAACTTAAGCTCCATGCTGCATTCCATTATAATTTCTTTAGGGGAAATTTCTTAAGTGAAACAAAAATAATGGGAACCACTAGCTTGCTTAAAGGATTTCCATCATGTCACTTCCAGCATGCAAGTTAAAGCACTGTTAGCCAGATTCTGACTTTCCATATGCATGATGTTTTTTTGCATGAAATGAAATCAGTGTATGAAATTGAATATCTTCATCAGCATAAGAAACACATGGAACTACCACATGATTTAAGATCATTATGTAAAGCAGCATCAGTGTTTTTATCAGGTATTTATCTTTTTTATCAGTTAAATCTTTAGTTGGAATATGCAGTTAGTTTACATGCTGAATGATGAAAGACCATGCACGTTGGGTCAGTTCCATCTGCAGGAATTTTAGGTGTTTATATCAAGCTGAAGCTACAAGGGGCAGAAAATTTTGTCTGGGAAAATGAATTTCTTAAGAACAGAATGGGTGATTGTAAGTCTTGACTAGCATAAGGCTCAAGGTGAGGAGGAAGTTCTTCACAGAGAGAGTTGTTAGCCATAGGAATGGGCTGCCCAGGGAAGTGGTGGAGTTGCCATCCCTGGAGGTGTTCAAGAGGGGATTGGATGTGGCATTTGGTGCCACAGTCTAATAATCATGAGGTGTTGGATGACAGGCTGGACTTAATGATCTTTGAGGTCTTTTCCAACCTTGTTGATTCTATGATTCTATAATCACCCTTCAAATGGCATTGCATCAGAATTGGTGAGTTATTCAAATTCTCAGTGGTTGGTAACTGTTGGGTTTGCATCACTTGATGACTGTGGCTGTAAGCTTTTGGTATGTTGAGTTTGATGAGTGTGCAGGTCACAGAGTTATCCACTGGCTCTGGGGAGCAGAGTGTGTTGGAACCAGAGAGGTACTGGTATCCTTAAGACAAATTTGCTGTACTAGCAGCACCTGGTTGATGCCATGCTTTCTTACTTGTAAGGTTCAACAGCCAAACAAACAATTCAACAGCTTCCTAAGTGCTAGACTTTTAGTTGAGAAAATCTCAGGGAAAACCCAGTGTTTGTAAGGAATGATGCACAGTCCAATTTTATTATAGTGGGACAATATTTTATGAAACTGTTAACAGCTCATTTTATTTGTCCTAAATATGTGAGCTTATGGTAGAAGATCTCAACTTTGTCATTCAGTCAAATCCAGACAGTTCCTGTAGGTCATAATCTGATACCATTGGTGATTACATCAGAATGAATTAAATTTGTCTGATGCCTAGACAACATTAGGCTCTCAAAATGAATGTCTTTGCTATTTGTTTTGGGGTTTTAAAAATGCATGTAGACTGTTTAAAAAGCAAAATAAATTATAAAGACAAATGAGGCTACTGGTAAAGAAAGAAAGAGAGGAGTTCCTGGGGTCATTTGGTTTTGCTCCATAACAGTGAGTGAAGGTCTAATGTTTTTTAGTACTTGTGGCTCCCACACAATTTTTTCTGGGAGAGGTGTTTTAAGGATCAGCCTGTGTATTACACATTAAAGTTTCTGTGTTGTTTTCCAGTGGAGGTATGCAACCTTTATCTATAAAATTGGTGAGAAGATTGTGTTTTCTAAACAAATATCTCTCTTTATTAGAGATGATGCTCACTAGGACATGTCCACTGCAAGAACTGCTGAAGGAGTTTATTACCTTCTGAATCCCTTTTTGATAGATGTATGAGACATATATGTTTTACAATATACACATTAATACCATCTTCACTGATATTGATACTGGTGTTCAGATGTGATAATATTTCACTTCAGAGGCTTACAAGACATTGATGAACAAGGAGAAGAGTAGAATCAATTGTATCTAAATATTTCCCGAGATCTAGTGTGAGGTGTCCCTGCCCATGTCAAGGTGTTGGAACTAGATCCTTGTGGTCCCTTCCAACCCTGACTGATTCTATGATTCTATTGAAAGCTGGTTTTGAAGCCACTGTAATGCAGAAATCTTACAGGCTAACGATTGTTTTGTCCTATCCAACATTTCCAACAGTAGCCACATTGTTCCACAACTAAGTTCAAAACTCCTGTGTTGCTGTGCTGCTTTGTGGATGAAAACCAAAAAGATTAGAAATAATATGGTAAAATGCCCTTATTTCCACCATTCTGAGTAGTAGAAACCTTTTACTGAAATATTTGTCATGGGGAAAATTTGGTCTTAAGCCTGTCTGCAATTATAATTCATTTAGTATTTATAATAGCTCCTAGGAGCCCCAGCTTTTACATTGTGCAAACACATGCTGCAACAGATGATTTCTGCACTAAGGAGTTGAGAAATCTGAGTGAAGGGAAGATGTGTGGTGTAGGAGGTACCATGTATAGGCAAATGAGGAAAGAATGAGATAGATCTCATCAAAAGGCCAGAGCTCTTTTACATCTGTGAGCTAGCACGTGATAGGAAGCACAAGTGTTCATTCTGTGCAGTACTGGGCAGAAGGGAACATATCCAGAACTAGGTTAAAAAAAAACATTTTGTGAAGCTAAGACCTGGAGAACTTTCTGCTTTGGAGAGGTTTTCTAGAGATGAAGAAAAGAAACATGTAGAATTATGTGTTCTTCTCCCTACTACACACTTTCCTTTCTAGAGGTAGTATTGCAGGCTAGATCAGTTGAGCCAAAAAAAATTTCCCGTTAGTCTTCATACCCTCAGTTTAGGAAAGATGTTTACTTGCTGGAATGTGTTCAGAGAAGGACAACAAAGCTGGGGAGGGGGTTGGAGCACAAGTCCTATGAGGAGAGGCTGAGGGAGCTGGGGTTGCTTAGCCTGGAGAAGAGGAGGCTCAGGGGAGACCTTATTGCTATCTACAACTACCTGAAGGGAGGTTGTAGCCAAGTGGGGGTTGGTCTCTTCTCCCAGGCAACCAGCACCAGAACAAGAGGACACAGTCTCAAGCTGTGCCAGGGGAAGTTTAGGCTCGAGGTAAGGAAGAAATTCTGCACAGAGAGAGTGATTGCCCATTGGAATGGGTTACCTGGGGAGGTGGTGGAGTCACCATCATTGGAGGCATTTAGTAGGATACTTGATGGGGTATTTGGTTGCAAGGTTTAGTTGATTTGGTGGTGTTGGATGATAGGTTGGACGCAATGATCTTGAAGGTCTCTTCCAACCTGGTCTGGTCTATTCTATTCTATTCTATTCATAGAACATTTTTTAAAAACATATTTTTTTTTCTCCCCACATTTTAAGGAATTTAGTTGTGTTTTTATAGTGCAAGCTATCGAGCTAAACTAAATAAACCAATCATATTTGACCAATTTCTGCTACATATTTCATTTTCACATAAAATATATCTTTGTAATCATCATCATGCACATGGAAATACATATTTGTAGTTTATGTGTACATATTTATACATAGAAATGCAAACATACAGCTTCTACCTCTTCATGAAATGCTTTGGTTGTTTTAGCTACAAAATTCTAAACTTATTTATTTTTCTGCATTTTCATCTAAACTTAGTGCTAGAAAGATCAAGAAATTAGAAGGGAAAGAGAAGATTACATGGCAGTTGTATTCTGCTGTTACTTAAATATCCCAAAGCATTTTAAGACGAAGCTTACACTATCATTGTGAAATATGTGAGCAGCTCTTATGCTTCTCACACAAGTTGGGAAACAAATAATGGAGTGGATGACTAACATACAGATACTGTTTGAGTAGATAAGGAAAGAAGTTCAGTTTTCAAATGTCAGCTTTCTCTAGTTGAAACATAGTAGTGCAGTGCTGTGAGAAGGCTCCTTCTATAGGTAGGGGACTGTCTTGAAGTTCAGAGGGTTTATCTGAATCCCTCCTCAGCCACAGAACATATTTGTAACCTTGGGACAACCTTTACTTTCCCCTCACATTTATGTTTTCCCATTTAAAAGAGATAGGTAGTAGGTTTCTACTTTACATAATATTAGGATTTATAAAGGCAAAATAAACCCAAACCAGGCTATTAATTATTGTTGAGTGCTGAGGTATTACATAGGAAAATATATGTACAAAAGAGGAGGAAGTAAGAAGAGAATTATTCCCTGATGAGCTAGGGTCAAATCGGAGAGATCAATACAAGATTTGTACTTCATAACAGTTTTGTCATAGGGAAAACAGAAATGTCAGATCGTTCCTTGGCCCTCAGATGAAAAGATACACTGAACTGGTAATAGATCATTTTCTATTTGTGCTTGAAAAAGAAATGTACCAAAAGAGCATTATCTAATTTCAGTCCAGTAATGAAAATTGTTATTAGGTAGCAGTGCTCAGTGCTTGCCAAAAGAAATAAAATGGCATCTCTGAAGGAACTCCATGCACAAGTCTGTCACAAGAAGTCCCAGAAGTGAGAGGGCATTTATAACAACAACAAAAAATGTGATGCTGGGTGTAAAAAACATCAATACATGCACAATAACTGCAAAAGGGGGAAAACTAATCCCGGCTGTATCATAAATGATACGTGACAAAAGTCTAGCCTTCAAATGTTTCCTTTTTCTTTTTCTAGTCCATCTAAACAAACAGTCTACAATGAACAATACTTAGGAAAAAATATCTGAAAAAAATCCTCATTGTGAAAGATTTTCTTTTTTCTTTTGTGGAGGGTGACACAAGGTGGGGAATTCTCCCTTTGCCAAAGATATGTTAGTGATACTGGTGCTGTTGTAAATCAGTAAAGGCTGGGATTGTTGCTGAAATAATGGGAAAGGGGGGAAAACTTTCTAAAGCCTGGTTATTAAAGTGTCTCATCAAAGACAAGGAGAGCTTTGGATATGGGTTCCCAGGGAGCTGATATTTCACTTTGAGAGCTGTTGCCTTTTCTCGCATGCTGTTTGCAACTCTCTGTGCACTGGCTTCTAACTTGAGAAGCAAGTCCTGAAAACAGAATTTTGATATCTATTTCCTTCGTTAGGAACAAACTTACAGTGTCTTGCATTTCTCTGCTTTTTGTCTGAATCACATCTAGCTCAGGGCACACACTACAAGAAAGCAGGATTCCCTGGGTTCTGTGAATCACAGTTTCTGTTCTGCTGGGGAGGTGTTGGATGTACTAGATGAACAGCCTCTCTGAGAAGTTGTGCTGAAAGAGCCAGTGGGAAGCTGTGGTACTGGGGTGGTTCAACCACTGGCACTGCAGTGGGACTGCAGACATGGAGGAGGATGCTGCACAAGCACAGTGAAAGGTTTCACATGCCATAATTCATTCTGGTTACTGTGATTGTCACCAGCAAATTCAGGAGGGATAACCTGCTGAAAGCTGTGCTCAGGAAAATTAGAGAGGGAGTAATATGAGAGATACAAATTGGGGGAAACATTTAGTGTGATTATTTCAGCCATCTAAATATTGATATCTCTGGAAAGCTCATATCCTATATATTCCTTGCTTGCCGAGTTGTTTGGATTGCTCTATGTTCTTAATTAAAGGTTGATCAGAACTTTATTAAAGCTTAAATTACTGTATATCAAAGACTTGAAACAGAAGAAACTGCTTTGTCATGAAAGGGAGCACATTGACATTGAAAAGTTAGACTGACAGTAGGTTATTGTTATTATGTTTTTTACTTGTGCTGTAATTGCAAAAAATGGACACAGAAATGTATTTTGAATGTGAAGGGAGCAAAATACCTCCTGTAACAGTAAAGTTCTTGATTAGGTGACCTCAGAGCAGTTTAGAAAAGTCATTGTTAAATGTTCCAAAAGATATCTTTAATTCTGAGAATAGGATAGGATAGGATAGGATAGGATAGGATAGGATAGGATAGGATAGGATAGGATAGGATAGGATAGGATAGGATAGGATAGAATAGAATAGAATAGAATTAACCAGGTTGGAAAAGACCTTCCTTAGTTGTAGTTTGGGTGTCCTAACATCTCAAGTGAAAATGTATCTAACATCTTAAGGAAAAATAACACTCATCACTGAGGTTTTAAAAGTGGACCAATTTCTGTCCATAAAGCTAAACTCTCTTTTTCCTTTTCTCACCCTCATTACCTTCTATCCCCTCCAACTTCTTTGCTCTCTCTCTCTTTGACAGTGTTCAAGAGAGATGAGAAAAAGAGGTGAATTTTTAGCTTTACTGTTTACCAAAAAGTTGTTGCAATTGGTTTCTTTATGTCCTTCCAAGGTTTTGCAGAAGGAAAGCTGGGAGAGATAGAGATTTGTATTGAGAATGTAATGTGGAATAAGAAGTAGATCTCAAGTTTTCTTACATCCAAATTCTAAAGTTTCTTACATCACAATTCTTAAAATACATTCAAATCATCCTTCTGATCAGCCTGAAGCTTTAAAATCACCTTCTTTCTTTTTTTCTTTCTCAGTCATTTTCACAGGCATCCATCTTTCTCTTCACTGCCTATCCATTGCCACTACTCATTTCAGAAAAGATTTTCCAAGGGTTGCATGTAATGATTCAGATTGATTATATTTTATGCAAGAACCCCTAAGTAGTATTATGAAAAGGCAGATTGTAGTTCAAAAAAGGGGTCCAACATCTTCCTTGCCAGATTAGGGGATTGTCCAAGTGTGTTAAGCAAAGGAAGGAGGAGAAATAAGATGAATCTTTGCACAAACTACAGGAGCAACTGCCTCTTGGTGCTTCCATATGAGAAATATGAAATTACATAAAGCAACAGAAAGGCAGAACCCAAATGATCCTTCCCTCTACTACCCTCCTGAGAGTTACCTGATGGCAGCCTTTATGGAAAACAGCTGTTTGTAAGTGCTCCAAGACAGCAGCATTTTACATCATTCCACAAAGACAAGTCAAAGTATATATAATACCTGTAACATAGCCTTTTGATGACCTTTCTCAGTGTGGTTTGGTATTTATCATGGAAAGAGTTTCTGAAATGATTGATGTATTTGGATATTGCTTGTGTGACCAGACTAAGAGAAGGTGTCACGTTGTTTGCAGGACAAGAGCAAAGGGAGACTCACAAGCTTCCATGGTACAAGTAATTTGTGGTAGTTATTCAGTCCTGCAGGAAAAGTCTGACCTTCTAACATAGTATCAGGGAAGGCAGCCATGTATATCTGTTGTCAGGGCTAGGCCAGGGTTATCAAACTGCTGTGCTATGTTGTACAATTGGTGTCTACCACAAGTTTAAAAAAAGTAAAAGGCAGCCTTCCCACACTGCATGATTTTACCACCTAGGAGTACCAGAAAATGTTAGATGATGAGTTTTCAGTCATGGAAGGTTCATGGGTTTCAGTCATGGGTGCCCACCCATACAGTGATCCCTCAGCAGTTGTGCCCTATGGACTAGGGGGAATGGAGAAAAATAGAAATGGGTAGTTTCAGGTTGGATGTTAGGAAGAAGTTCTTCAGCATGAGGGTCCTGAGACACTGGAACAGGTTGCCCAGGGAGGTGGTAGAAGCCTTGTCCCTGGAGGTTTTTAAGGCCAGGCTGGATCTGCCTCTGAGCAACCTGATCTAGTGTGAGGTGTCCCTGCCCATGGGGGGGTTGGAACTAGATGATTCTTGAGGTCCCTTTCAACCCTAACAATTCTGTGATTCTATGTCACGCAGCTTAGTATTACCTCTGACCACAGACACTTTTCAGATGCATGCTGCTTTGAGACTGGAGGAGGTAAAGTTGTCATCTCAGAAGTGATACAGGCTTCTTCAGATTAATGTCTATATTTTTGTGATTTATTGCAATTTGTGACTTTTTGTTTTTGTCCCCAGTTATTCAGTTCAGTGGAGTTTGGCAGAAGATGGCTGCTGCTTCATGAGGGAGTTGCACCAAACAGGTTCTACTGGTAAGTCCAAAAATCTTCATTTCCTAGACAAGTTCTCCTTCTTACAGAGATGCTGAAACAGAGGTTGAAGGCAATGTGGCAGAATGCAATCTACACTGCTGATCTGTTGAAATTAATTTGAACTTACACAAAAGGGGCATGATTCCTCCTGTTAGGTGTTTATGGGGGGTCTTTAAGGATGATGCATCACTGTAATATACTGACAAATATTCTGAAGAAAACATTGACTTGGGAAGTTATAGTTCAGCAATTTCTTGTGATCATTTTGAGTTCAAACACAGCTGTGTTCATCAGAAACTTATTTGCACCAAATACAAAGGAGAGATCTTTCTGGTCCTGCAGCCAGTGAGTGCCAAAGACTGAAGTCTTGGAGTCTTTGAGAATATTAGCGTTTCTACCATGGGTAACAGAGGACATCCTCCAGTGGCTTCAGTTATGATTTCAACTGAGTAGTTCTGCTCCAGGACTTGAAAGTGAGCAAGTTAATGACCATTAAGCTAGGGACACACAGTTCTTCACTATGAGCTTCAATCACTCTGTGATACTGCTTCTAAGCAGCAGTGCGAGATTTCCAGTCAGGTTTCAAGCTGTATGAATCAGCCAAGATCCTTTTTGCTAAATCTTTGAATGTCAGTCAGTTACATCAATGGCAAAAGGTTTTCAAGTCTGATGCCAAAGTCACCTTAAAGAAATATCATAGCTCTGTCACTGGTTAACTCCTTGCTGCATTAACTTATGCTGCAGTGCTTGTATCTAAATTCAGTTAGGGCTGTAGCCTACACGGTTCTGACAGAATCTGAGCATCTCACAGCTTTTAGTATGTGAGATGCCTGTAATGGATGATATGACTTTGCATCCAAACACTTCTTGTGTCCACAGCTACTGAAAAATAACCCCTTGATGTAGATCCAAAATTCATTCTGGAGTTGTTCTTTACTAGCAAATTTCTTTGGTTTTGGAGTTTTATCTCCTTTAGTTTTAGTCATCACAGATTTACCCAGTGATTCTGCTGTGCTTGATTCTCGTCCCATGGTGCTGATTGCAGGCAGATATTTTTGCATTTCCTTGCCATGGCAGTGATTTGCATAGCCAGTCTAAATCTTTGTAACCACACTTGCCATAAAATACTTAACCTGAGACACCTGCATGCTGTCATTAGGTAGCAATTAGTGTAGCTTTGCCTTATGTGGAAAAGAAAGCTGAGGAGTGAAGGAGACACTGAAGTTTTCCTGCAAATATGGTTATCATAATAAAAGCTAAGTTTAATTTTTTAATGTATTCTGTCTTACTTTGCTTTTTGCTTACACTGGAGACTTCTCATCAGGTCTTTATGCAGGCAGTAGTCCACCTGTGAGCAGAAGTTGGCTTATGTCCTGTCAATCTGGCTTTTAAAAGAGAAACTCCTGATAAAATAGTAATCCTGAAGTTTGAAGAAGCTGAACTGGGTGATTAAAATGAGGTCCCTGTGGTAGCTTTTAACCTGTAAGTTTGTGCCAAAAAACACAGGTTTTGAACATATCAAGATTCAGGAATGGTTCAGTCAAATATTTTCTTTTAATTTCTGAAAGAAATAAGAGCTCTAGGTCAAATTTACTTCCCTAGTTGAATTTGTATTTGGTCTGCAAAGGATGTATCACAGATTTTGTTTGCTGCTGCTGCTGCTTTTTAATCGTTCTTGAGAACCTGTGTTGGCTGAAGCTTTTACAAACTGAAATTACATTTTTAACTTAAACTTGGTTTTGTGTGTCTGTGTAGACAGGCACATATATATCTGTATCATTCCTCTTTCCTCTAGGACTTTTAACATGGTTTCAAAATGTCATGTGCAAACACACAACCCCACACATCTCTTTTCGGGGGGGGACACTAATAAAAGTAGGAAGTCCTAGAAATCTCGGGACACAGTCTTTTAGATGTTCAACAAAATTGTACTCAGTGAAGAGGGTCAGAGAGCTGGAAAGAATGACTCTGCTTGTGGATCCTTGTGTCCAGTACTACGCTTCAAACCTTTTGAAGTTTCCCACTATTATGTAGAGTATTGGGTTGTGAATTGAGCTGATGGATGGCTGCAATAAGAATAATGATAAAAACTATTATTTTCCCTTTCCATGCAGCTCAAACTTTGAAGGCCTCATAGAACCCAGCAAATATGAGAACTTAGGCTTGGAGCTTCAAAGGCAAAGAGTAAGCTGAAAAGATGAAAAGGTGTTCCAACCATCCATCTAATTCCCTACAGCCATAAACAAAACATGAAACTGTTAGCCTGTATTTTCACCTTGAAGAAAATATCCCTTGCATAACTCACCTCAGTGTAAGCTAGACTGCATTTCTGCTATCAAAAGTGAAAATAATACAACTTGTGGAGTAAGAGTTGCATCTCATTCTGGCTTATTATGACCATTGTGACCTTGGGAAAAAGACTAAATACTGTTAGTTGCAGTTATAGGGACACTGTCTTGTCCTCAAAACCATCCATAGTAGAAAACAGAGCTGTCCATGTGTAATATGCTTTTACAGTTCTGTGCAGCTAAGTACCTGAGGACAAAATAGGCACTGCAGTGCTGAATCAAAAGATCAGCCCTTTGCAGTGGCCACTGCTGACTACACATGCAAGAGCAAATGGGAACTGGAGCATAACAGGGTACAGATGTACAGTTGAAATCCAGACTTCTACAGGATCACCTTTATAGCCAGTGCTAAAGTATAACTTGTGTAGAGCCTTTCTCAGTGCCCTGTGATTTGTTTGGCTTTTGGATTGGTGTTGGGTTTTTTTTACTTACACATTTTGGCTTGGAAATATGCAAAATCTGATCAACCTGAAAAGTCAGAAGAATAACTTTCACATATTTTTGAGGGCAGAAAGGAGTATTGAAGGAAAATAGCTGGAAATCTTCAGTTTTGAAGGCAGGCAGGCTGGGAGGATAATCTCTCCCGTTCTTGGTGCTTTCTTTAAATCAAATAGTTTTGAAGGGATCAAGCAGACCACAGCTGTATTATGCAGAGAATGAGGCCTGTAATATCTGTGGAGAATGAAGGTTATATTCTGATATCTAAGGAAGGCTGAGCTGTTGCTCTAATACCGCTTCCAGGACTATCTAAACTGTTGGGACTTTGCAGGGATGCACTGGGATAGATCAGAAAGACACAAAGCAAAGCCTTTGGCATCAGGCTTTCCTGAGACTGCATTTACTCAGCGCTGCTTCTTTTGACACAGAAGGAACATCTGGAAGACTTGAAAGACTTCTAAATGGATTTGAATGGTTGATAAAAGTAAAGATGAATTTTCCATATTACTGGTATTTTAATTCCCATTTACTGTATCTTGTGGTCTTGTAAATAGTTTGTAGATCACTCTAAATCGTGTGTGTTAACACCACTGAGATTGCTAGGTTTAGTATTGAGAATGCAAATGCTGTCAGAGAAACTTTAGTGTCTTTTACAGCTGCATTTTTTTAGGATTTTTTTTATGTCTGCTTCCAAGGGAATTTTCTGTTTCATTTGCTTGTTTTTGGCTGCTCTGTGAAACACCTCCTCCTGCTACCACCCCAGCAAAATTTAAACCCCCAAAGAACAATTTGCTGATGCCTGCTGCATAATTTTGAGAAAACACTCTGTGTAGAGACAACTCAGCTCATTGTCGCTCATGTGTATTTTGCATGCCTCTCTCCTCTGTTTTATTAAGAGGAGTCGTTAACATGAAGATAGAATATTTTATTTAGAGGTCCTCTGTTTCTCCTTTCATTCTTCCACCTGCAGCTCCAAGTAGTGCCCTGTCATCTTTACTTGTCATGAAAGAGATTGTAACATCACTCTGTGGAGGAAATTATCAGATGGGGGATGAGACATAAAACTTTTAAATGAGAGGTGACAAGTTTTCTTAACAAATAAAACCCTCTCTACCTCATTAACAGTAAGGGCACGTTTGTGCTGGGCAGAATTTAGTGATGGGCTACCATAAAACTGTCACCTCTAATAATTGCTCCAGTTTGGGTATTTTTTTCACATATCTGTCTGCATGATCTAGGTATGCAAAAGTGATAGACTGAGAAAAGCATCATCCACTCAGAGTCAGCCATACATTGTGTCTGATGGCAAAATAAGCAAACCCACACTGCATATAATCCTAAAGCATCGCAGTTCTGCACTGAATCAACAGTTTAATCAACAGTTTTCATGTTTCTTAATTATTTCTTTGCCAGGGTCTTGAGACTTTGCTGTTAAATGTGCTGTGACAGAAGAATACATGAAAGTTGTCAAGGTGTTAGTAATTCTGGAATGATGCTCTATGAAAATACCCTAATTACTTGTAAGAAGTATTCTAAGCAGTCCAAGTTCAGCAGGGTAGTACAGAAACAGCAAGTTAATATTCAAGGATTACTGCTGATTGCACAGTGTTTACTAATGTAGTTATCATCAGGGGAAATGAATGCAGTAGGTGCTGGCTAGAGGAGTTGGATAAATGCTTTATCCAAATACATGAGAGTTTATTTTTCTTGCACTTGGTGATTTTTAGCATACATCTGGCATACATTTAGCATACGTCCTGGGCTGCATCAAGAGAAGCATAGCCAGCATGTCAAGGGAGGTGATTCTCTCCCTCTACTCCCCTCTGGTAAGACCCCACCTGGAGTACTGTGTCCAGTTTTGGAGCCTCTATTACAGAAAGGATCTGCACGTGATGGGGCATGTCCAGAGAAGGGCCACGAGAATGATCAGAGGGCTGGAGCACCTCTCCTATGGGGACAGTCTGAGGGAGTTGGGGCTGTTCAGTCTGGAGAAGAGAAGGCTCCAAGGAGACCTTAGTGTGGCCTTCCAATATCTTAAGGGAGCCTACAAGAAATTTGGGAAGGGGCTTTTTAGGGTGTCAGGTAATGATAGGACTAGGGGAATGGAACAAAACTAGAAATGGGTAGATTCAGATTGGATGTTAGGAAGAAGTTCTTCACCATGAGAATGGTGAGACACTGGAACAGGTTGCCCAGGGAGGTGGTAGAAGCCTCATCCCTGGGAGTTTTTAAGGCCAGTCTGGATGTGGCTGTGAGCATTCTGATCTAGTGTGAGGTGTCTGGCAGGGGGGTTGGAACTAGATGATCCTTGAGGTCCCTTCCAACCCTAACAACCCTAACAATTCCTATGGTGGAATTTTGCTGGTAAAGACACTGTTTTTTAATGACTACAAATGTGAATGTCAGTGTGGACACAACCAGTAAATTAGTCATATCATGAATAATTTTGCCTTTTTTTTTTCCTTGAATTTTTTCAGTGGTTCAGTCCTCTAGTCAAATTCATGACCAGTAGTTGCAAAACAACAAACCCAGCCCCAGCACCTAGTCAAAGTGCATATAGTTCAACGTGGCAAAAACATATATGCAGGAATTGCTCATTAAAGGCTGTATTTTTATTCTGGTCCTCAGATAAAGTTCTGACTTCAACTAGAAATCATTTTCTGAAAGTCAGTGAGTCAAAGTCTCACAGCTGGAGCTGGTCCTAAAAAAAAATTAAAACAAAAGGTTAAAAAGCTCATTAAAATGTCTGCAAAATGTACATACTTTATTTTCTTTTTTCATCAAAATGAGACATTTTCTGAAAAGATTCTCAGCTTTTGCTGACCCTAACCTAACCTTGAAAAACTAAGAGGGGGGAAAATGAAATAAAGCTAAATAATAAGTGTCTTTAAAATGATCATAAAATGGACAATAGAAAAGATAGAAAAGCCAGATGGAAATAATATCAGTATTGCAATAATTAACTGTATCGGTGCTATTGGTTGATTTTTTTACTTATTTGAGTATTGCACCCTGGCATTTAAGTAGGAGAAATACAAAATAAATACCAATCCATACTTCAAGAACATCAGAGAGCTCTAATGGTAAGAGATCTGGAGCATCTCATCCTGTGAAGAGTTGGAGTTGTTCAGTCTGGAGAAAGGAAAGCTCCATGGAGACCTTATTGCAGCCTTTCAATGCTTAAAGGGAGCCTGCAAGAAAAATGGAGAGACTCTATTGGTTCAAGGACTGTAGTCACAGGACAAGGAATAACAGTTACAAACTTAAAGAGGGTCCATTTGTATTAGATATAAGGAAGAAATTTTTTACTATGAGTTGTGAATGCACTGTCCCTGGAAATATTCAAGGCCATGGTGGATGGGGCTTTGAACAGCCAAATGTAATGAAAGAATAGAATAGAATAGACCAGACCAGACCAGACCAGACCAGGTTGGAAGAGACCTTCAAGGTCATCATGTCCAACCCATCACCCAACACCATCTAATCAACTAAACCATGGCACCAAGTGCCTCATCAAGTCTCTTCCTAAACACCCCCAGTGATGATGACTCTACCACCTCCCTGGGCAGCTCATTGCAATGGGCAATCACTCTTTCCATGACGAACTTCTTCCTAACATCCAGCCTAAATGTCCCTTGGTGCAGCTTGAGACTGTGTCCTCTTGTTCTTTCACAGATTGCCTGGGAGAAGAGACCAACCCCCACTTGGCTACAACCTCCCTTCAGGTAGTTGTAGAGAGCAATAAGGTCTCCCCTGAGCCTCCTCTTCTCCAGGCTAAGCAACCTCAGCTCCCTCAGCCTCTCCTCATAGGGCTTGTGCTCCAAACCCCTCCCCAGCTTTGTTGCCCTTCTCTGAACACATTCCAGCAAGTCAACATCTTTCCTAAACTGAAGGGCCCAGAACTGGACACAATAGCCTTGCCCATGGCAGGAAGTATGACTGTGTTGTCTTTAACGGTCTGTTCCAACCCCAACAATTCTATGATTCTAAAATGACAGCTTTAATTCAGAGAAAATAATATAACTCAGGACTCCATTGCACGATACAGATGTAACAGGCTGATTAGGTGTAAAAACATGCCATGGTGTATCCCTTTTCCACTAGGGTCATGTATCCATCGTTTTAATGGTACCCTGAAGAAATTACAGGGGATATATCAATTTGGTAAGAGATGTTGATATGCCTCTGCTCCTTTGTTAAGTACAGGAAAGAGGAAAAAAATGGATTCAAACTATTGTAATAAAGCAGCCAACCACTTTTCCCCCCAAACAATTCAAAAATATGCACACACTGAAAGAGAGAAAAAGATAAACTGATAAGCAAGCAGCTTGGAGGATAGATGAGTAGATAGCGCTGTATTTGTGTTTCTTCTATGAACAATGACAAACTGTTAATTGTAGAGTATGTATCTTTTCTTTTGCAGAGGAGCCTAGAGACTCTATTTTAAATGCCCTGACTGTATTCATTGGATCAAGTGAGAGAGCTGAAAATCAAGGGGAAAAAAGTATCAAAGCCCTGTTAAAAACTCCATTATAGTCAAGAAATTGGAGCAAGCCATGTGAACTGTCTCATTGTCCTTGTCAGATCTTGGCTTGATGAGATTTGCAATCCCACCCAGGTGGGCTGAGACAATTGAAATGGCATGGTTTATAGGATGTTTACAAATGATGCTGTGTATTGCTGGACAGGACCTTTTAATCACCGCAGGACAATTCCTGGAGGCTGACAGGGAAGATGCCAAAGGGCATTGTGACAAGCTGTCCAGAAAATTGTCTGCTTGATGTAACACACAAGCCATACCTCATGAGCTGAAGTGAAGAAATGTAATTAAAATATATGGTTTTTTCAAAGTTTAAATATGGTGGAGATGGGCACATGCCAGGGGGGCAAATCACAGAAGGACCCACGAGAGTTTTCAGGAACTCTGAATTAAGCAAGTAATAGGGAATAGCAAGAGTTGTGATTTTTGCTTGACTTCTCTTCTTTTTTCTTTTATTTTTTTAATTTTTTTTTCCTAAATTGATTACCACACATTTGCTTCCAGTTGAAGCTTTGGCTTTGGGAAAAAGTCAGACAGAAGGTATAAGCCTCTATAACGCAAGCTGCTATTACCTCGCTAATATTTTTAGACAGCTTCATGGCTGACAGCCTAGAGATATAGATGAGCTGCAGGCAAGCAGCCCTGCCAGGGGCTAGAGTGAAGGGCAGATCTTTAACTGTGCTCTTCCTTGGCCCTTACCACACTGATGATGCTGACACTCCTGATGGCGAGTAGCACACAGTAGAACACTTAGTCATCATTCAGTGCCCCAAACAGTCACTATTTTCCTACCAGAAGGGTCCTGCCCATTCAGGGCGCAAGAAGACATGCTCTCAGTTGACAGTGTTCACTGAAGATCCCACTGTCTTTTTAATGGATTTAGTGAAAATGTCTGCTTGCAGCTCTCAGATGGCTGAGCCCTGATGTAGTTCTATCCTTCTGGTCCAAATGAAGGCTGAAATATCTCAGAATTTTAAGAATTCTGCTTTTATTCCTGTCTGGCTTCCAGAGATCCAAACTTGCCAGCCCCGTGTGGGTCAGCTGTTGCTGTTAAATGCATGTTTAGACTTTTAGGATTTATCCTACATTTTAGTTCTTAAGAAAATGAGATCCAAAGTACATACATTTCTTCCCTGGACAAGGCTGAGTGAGAAAGTTGCCCAAAGTCACGCAGCAGTGGTTGACAGCCCTCTGGTCCTCTAAGCCTTTCATAACCCAGTCCTCTGGTCCAAGTAGTCCCAAGAGAGGACTTGTTACTCATAATCAAATCAAGATTTTTCAGAGCAAAATATAACTTCTCAGTCCCAAATTCTTAGTTTGGCAGAGTTCCAACATTTGAGAGAAAAAGTCTCTTCGATTTTATTTGATTATAATGGGGACTCCAAAGATGAGGGTAAAATAGTAAGTTGAATATTTAAAGAATCATAACCAAGTAAGACTCCTTTAAACCATTTATCTGGCTTTACCCCCTTCCTCCCCTTAGAGTCTTGTCTTTCATTTGTGAACGTGGAAAAGAAGTACATTCACCTGAATAAACCTTTTGGGACAGGGAAGCCCTGATCTGATTGATGCATAGGCTGATACATTTTGATTTGCCCAGTTCAGCTTCAAAAGTCCTTCAGAGATACTTTATAAGTACAGATTCCCAGAAGCTTCAAATTCTCTCCTGTCATTTGCTGCTTCTGCAGAAGTAGGCAGGCATCCATATACCTGGTTCAAAATCTTTCTTTGGGGTTACTAAGTAGAAAATGGCTGCAATGCTACACAGGACCCTGGAACGTGTCAATTTTCAATAGGCATTGGAATAAGAAACTCCATGTGCACCCATAAAGGGCAGCCCTTGAGAGGGTGAGTTAGCTGTGGGTTTGTCTAGATCTGTGTCAAGAAGCTTTCACTTCTACCTTCTGTTCTATGTTTAATGAGCAGCATACTGTGTTACCAGGGTTGACTTTCCACTTTTGCTGTAAATTACTTCCTGGCCTCCTTCAGAGCATGCTGACTGGGCCACAACACTACAAGATGCCAGAAACATAAGTCATAACACAGTGGGAAACTGTGATTCTATTAGGCTGTACCAGCAGAGAAGCAGTAAGTCAGGCGGGTTTGGTCCATTATAATGGACAGCTGACTTCAGGTGCCATGAGTAGCGGACACCCTCCTCCTTCTCTTGCTTTAGACAGTATAATGTCTTAAGTTTTCTGCAGTGTATGATAAAGACATGTAGAACAGGAGGACTATCTTAAAATCAGGATTTAGTCCCAATAACTGGATTTTGTCCACTTAATTTAGATACTCATTTTAAGACATTACTCCCACCCAGCATTACTAGTAATAGGTACCTACCTCCCTGAGAATTCACAGCCATTTTTTAGAGTTTTAGCCAAGTTTCTTCTCTGGAGTTTCCCACAGTGAGCTATGGGGCTGCTGCAGTGGGGGAGAAGGCTTACTGCCCTTGAAGCTGTAGGCTATGTAGACATCATGGGGTGGAAAGCTGTGGATAATCCAGTCTAGGGTTTAAAAAAATGGTGGTGAGAACAGAGGTGACTTGTCATGGCCTGGAAATCACAGCACTACTCCCATTTACTTGCTAATCTGCTTTAGTTTTAGCAGCAACAGCTACCTATATTCTGGGTCAGTGTTGTGGGGTGGCAGCAGTAGGGCATTACTTGGTGCACTGCTATGTTCTATGAGTTGTGGAGAAAAGGTGGCAAGCTGAGTAAAGCATAACATAGAATGGATTTGACCCATTGGCTGCCATTTTAATTGCACAACATTTAATCATTTCATCTAATTGGACAAGGTGGAAAAGAGTAGTGCAGAGATGTGGCAGGCAAAATCTAATTAATTATTGTCAGGAGCGATTTATTGGCTGGATATAAAAAAACGAAGTGCTGAATTATGCCTATCTGGAATCTGATCCTTTGTTTCTAAATCAGGAAAATATTGTTAAGAGATGTTGAAACTAGAAAGCAATCTTTAAAGTTTGTTCTAGGAATAGTAAAGTCTGTAAAATATCATGTACTAGGGACTGAAGTAAAGAAACTACAAGAATTTCCTCCCACACTAAACTCCCTGGGGCAGATTCACTGACCTCTGCAAGCAAAGAAAAGGAACAGAGAGTTATCTGCAAAGTCCTCGTGGAGTCAATATAGTAGTGAAAGAAAAAAGAGCCTGGAGGACTCTCAGGCTCTGTTTTTGTCTCTGCCACATAACAACTGTATGATCTTGGTCAAATCAATGAGGTCCCTGTGCTCTTGACTAATCAGTGGAGTTTTTCTATAAAGCTGAGGGGGAAAAAAAATGCTCAACTCCTGTTTCTAACTTGGTCTGCCAGTCTTGTACTTTTCCATAGGTCCTGAACAAATCAGTAGCATGCAGGGAAGGTTACTTAAAGGTTGATTGTCAAGTACTGTTGTATCTTTGGACAAAAGGCTCCCTGTTCCAGTGCTACATGTTACTATTTTTATGAATGGTAATTAGGATTTAGAGCATTACAGAAGCATCAGTGGAACCAAAAAAATGATGCTACTGAGGACTCCATGAACGTCATCCACTGTTGTTGGGTTTCTTTCTGTCCTTTAAAGCAAACCCAAAAACTTGCCATTCACTGAGTTGGAATAAACTGTCAGTTTTTTAACATGAAGTGGCAGGATGTGTCCCAGAGGCAGTGGGGGAGCTGGTTTTGCATTGGCAAGATTTACGATAAGGGATTCGCTTGAGTGCGGAGGCTAAAGGAAGATAAATCCCTGAAGGCAAATTCTACCAATAATTGAATTATAAAGCCATTATCGTGTGCTGAACAGAGCAACTTTATGGCTCTATTGTGACAGGATAAAGCTTGTTAGAATATTTATGTTCATAGGACAACTTTGGCATAAGGATCTCTGAGAGTATGTTCTCTCTTTCACCTGTCTGTTGCAGCCAATTAGTCTTTCTGCGTAATGCATTATATGTTGAGATGGATATAGGCTCAAATGAGGCTGGGGAGAAGGAATGCTGAAGGTCAGGAGATGCCTCAAAATACAAAACACATTAAGCACAAAGTAATCTGCAAAATGCAACTGGAGTCTAATGTCCAGAAAGAATTAGCACGTGTTGCAGGAAGAGAGAGAGCAAAGAGGCAAATGAGCATTTTTAATGATGAAGGGTCAAGCTGGATTTTCCAAGTGATGTGTCAGTTTTCTGTTTGGTATTGCACTGTTGCACTGCAGCCACTTCTAACCTATTCTTAGTCAGTTGATAAGCTCAAAATAGCAATGATTGTGTGGATATTTCACCCAGCTTGGTAGAGTCATGCTATTACCTGTCATGTATCTGCCATCCATTGCTGCATGAACATACCCTTGTTTCCACCCAAAAGAAGGTGAGGGATGGTCGTAGGAGTCCTCATTCTGCACTTGTTCATTTCCCCTGAGACATGGGAAAGCTGCAAAACATCTCTGTCCCCACATAAAGAATAAATGACTTTCACACTGGCTCTGCCTGTGAAAAGGGCATAGCAGCACTTCTGTTCTTCCAGCCTTTCATTCTGGGATATTTGTATTGAAGCTTCTCTAAAATAACTGTGTTGTTTATTGCTCAGCTTAAAAGACCCTTGATCTTGGCTGCAACAGGCATGCGTGATACAAGGAACACATACAAAGATTTTGCCATCAAATTTCTTGTCCACATAGTCCCAGATACAGTGTGAATGTCTGAAGTCAAGTATTTAAAACCAAAGGCACCCAAACATACTTTTCAGAGTGCACAAACCCTTGAGATGGAGCCCTTATTGTCTGGTGCTTTGGGTTCTTTCTTTACAAAAAAATGGTGGTTTGAAATCAAGTACACCAAGTGGAAGCTTTTTCTGTCTTCACAATGATGCCTTTTTGTGGTTCTGAGTGGTCTGATTGCTTTGCATGCGTCATCAGTTCCCAGCATCCATAAACAATTGCTTTTGTCCCTCGAAGTGAAAAAAGAAGAGGTGGAAACTCCATGATAAACAGGGCCTCTATTGAATTTCCTTGGCTTGGAAGAGCTAACAGGCCAAGGAAGCCAAGGTTTTAGAAATGTTTCAGACAGAGAGATGGCAAGGGGCTGGTCACTACAGAAATATGCCAGCTAGCGTTTGTTGTATAGTGGGCAGTGCCAGGTTACTTTTGTTTAGTTCAGCCTAGTTCTAAATCAGAGGATGATTTGAGGTCTTTACCCAGTGCTGCTTTTCACAGTGGGTATAGAATCTGCAGTTCTGCAATTACTGCATTGCAGCCAGTGATATTGATTTGTGAAGCTCTCAAGTGAAAATGACTGCTTAGCAGATTTGATAGTGATTAACATTTTAGGAAGCAACTTTGTAATGGGACTGTAGGGGGTCCTACGTTTTTTCATAATCTGAGCCTCTTCTGTATCAAAGCAGTGATCCCACTGCCTTGCACTCCCCTTGCCTTTATTAAATCATTCTCCTCAACCATTTCTTTCTTTCTTTCTTTCTTTCTTTCCTTTTTTATTTTTTTATAATTCCCAAACATCCAGACAATTATACCAACAAACCACAAAAAACTACTGATCAGAAAAATATAATAGGCACCACTGAGAAAGTTTTGCAAGCATATCTATAGTTTACTGACATTTCAGGGCGTATTACCGAAAGCCTGATGTCAAAGGGATGCACAAAGGGTGTGCAGGCATTTTACCATGAAGTGGAAACGTAGACCACAGCAGGAAAAAAAGTTTGTGGACATATTAGTTGTTACTCTTTGAGAATTGATGCTGAAAGGAAACAATAGAATTGTGAAATACAAGAAGAAGGTGCTGCTGGCCGTTGCTCAGAATAGGGCATGGCCGTTGAACTGCTGTTTATTTTTAGAGTAACTTCTGAGAGCAATCAGTAGCTGAATGGGTCCCAAAGTGTTGTTCTTCTGTACCCCTTTTCTTCATAGGGTGCTCAGTTTAAAAGCTATCATATGTGCAGTACTTTTCCATCTTTAGCTTGTGAAATATACACAGACCAGGTTCCACTGACAGAAAAATAATGAAGTAGAGCAGGCAGTTGTGTCAAGTTGGAAACAAAGAGTTTGAGGATTTTGTGTTAACTATGGCAGATCCACCATGGAACTTTCTTCTTCCACGTGTGAAGCTTGTATTTATTAATCACTCTGGTTTTGGTATGAGAACCTTCAGATCCAGGCATCAGTCAGAACTAGAATTTCTTTGTAATCAGCTAGGTTTATTCATTTAGTTTCATACTGATGGCACAGACTTAATAATATGCTTGCAGAAGTACATTCTCAGCTTCTGAGGATGATCGCTTTTTCCCCCCAACCAAAAGCCAAGAAAATCCACTGATAGTGTACCTGCATGCTCAGTAGTGTTGATACACTAAAAATGTAAGATTTCTGATGTATATTCCACCATTCCTAACACCTTACTTCCAGCAGATGTTTTAAGATGTGATTGTCCTCTGTCTGTAAAAGGATAGGTAGATCTTCCTACAGAGGGCATGTTCTCAGGTGCAGTGCAACCAATAGCACTGCATTTGTCTTGTGTGTATGTTCATTGCCATCAATATTGTATTTCTGAATGTCTCCTAGGATTTTACATGGCATATAGTAAATAATAAAGCTGGGGTAAGCTATGTAAAATATTACTCTCAGAGAGAAGATAGCCCAGGAATTTCTCTTTCCCCTTTTCTTACAGACTTAAAATAGTTTATCTGTAATTAATGTTTTTAAATGTAGGAAATAAGGTTGTGTTGCCTGCTTTGGGACTTTGATGAGATTACATGTGGACATCTGTAGTATAGGTTTCCAGATGTCTTATATTCAGTAGAGAGAAACAGCACTTCCTAGGATAAAGTTTATCTTCTCTTGAAGTCGTGTCTAACCCCATTCAGATGATCCACAACTTGAAACTGCCTGGTTCTCTTCATTGCCTGCAAAAAGAGTTGAGCATGATTAGATCACACACAAATATCTATAGTGTATAACTGGACCAAAAGAGTGTTAACTTCATGTGGCTTTTCAAGTGACATGGAGGGACATAGAGAAATATTACAGGGCTGCTGTGGAACAAGACAGAATGATGCAAGGAAATGGGATATCAAAAATTTCTGGTCAGCAGGTCTAAGCAGGATCCAGATGGGAGTGATATGTTTCTGTGTACAGCTAATATTGAGTTGAGTAGTTATGTATTTGTATTTTGCCTGTCCTTTGTGACTGATTGTTCACGTTATCATTTAATATTATGGGCCTGACAGTGACCTTGTGCTATTACAAGTAAATTAAGCCCATTATACATCAAAACTACGGAATGTGTATTTTCTAAGGTAAGAAGAAAGATCTAGCAGATAGGAAGGCCTGGATATTGTTCTTGACTCTACCTCAGATAACCTGTTTGACTTTAGGAACTCCCTTAGATTCCTTAGGCCTTAGCTTTCGTCTTTGTTTGTCATCACATTTCTAATTTGCAGGGGTTAGGAGATATCAAAGGAAAGGAAGACCTTGACAAGATGAATAATATTTATTGCCAGTCATGTTTCAGGCATCCTTGTTCTGTACATCCTTGGCATAATTGATGGCTTAATTCTACCCTGAGTTGAGGCTCCTGCAGTCTCAGTACTTGCCTTCCTAGTGTGGCATTAAGTAATATGCAGGTCACTACAGTTGCACCCTTCTTACTCTCAGGGCTTGGTGGGTCCAGATATTTATATGCTGCTTTGAAGACATCTAAGACATTGATATAAGTTATGGCTCATATCACAAGTGAAAGCGAGAGTGATGTCTCATTCCGAATTCGCAGTCTTAGCCTAAGAAACAAGAGAGCTGCTTCTTGGGGTCAGAATAGCACTGTGAAAAAGAAAATCACAAAGCACCTGACTCAAGACTCAAAGGCTTTAACTAGGGCAACAAGTTCTTTGCTGGATGAATACCATTGTTTTGTGTCTCTGAAGAGACAGTGTTCAAATCCATGGAATATAATCCTTGTTTCTTTGGAGAGTTCACATCCCCATGGGGCTCTGTGAGGTCAGGATGAATGCATAGACAGAGCTGCGCTCTGCCTTCTACAGTAGCTCAGTTCCAGGTGTGCTTGAAGCTCACTTGAATAAACAGGAATAAAAAGGAGATATGCCAAAGTACAAGCTTAGTTCTTCTGCAGTGTTTTAGAGCTGTTTGTCCCTGACATTTATCTATCTTGAACTAAATTGTAACTAGCAGGCCCAGCATTTTGGCCCTAAATCTGCTGATGATAGCAGGCAAAGGAAAAATGCCCTAGGAACTTACTCCCTTCCCACCCACATGGTGTCAGTTATTAAGAAGAATAGATTTTAAATGGAAGTTGAACGTTTAGGAGAAATAGACCTTGCCATAAATGTTATTAAATATGGAGAAGAGGTGAAATCAGTGCTGGCTCAGAGTCTTTTCTGAAACTTCCAGTCTGCAGCAAAGGAGGAAAAAAAATTCAAAACCTTTCTAGCTAGAGAATTGTTAGAGATTTTGTCAAGCAAAGCTAAGGATTAATCAGGACACAAATAGTCTTTTTATTGTTAACATTTTTATAATGGTTATTAGTTAATGCGCATCATGATTAAGGGCTGGAGCTGCCTCTGATTGCAGTCAGTGGGAAGTGAATTAAGGCCTAAATCACTGTTTGAACCTAGCTTTGATTTCCTGAAAAATAATGAGACTTTGAACAGAGCAGCATCTAACTTGTCCATCACTGGAAAAAGATGTTTCTCTTCCCTCATGCATCTATTAACTTGGAAGTCAGATGACTAAGAAGAAACTGGTTGTTTAACCCTTAATCTGGGATTATGACATGGATGATGGGACCAAGACCAGAAACAAGGCTGATTGTCAGGGATGCTTCTGTGGCTGGTGTACAAGGGCATCTGCACATATTTTCAGTCAATACTGCATAATAAAAATTTTCTGTCAAACTACTTGCCATTTGCACTGTCCCAGTTAGGTCACACCTCGAGTACTGTGTTCAGTTCTGGGCCCCTCAGTTTAGCAAGGATGTTGACTTGCTGGAACCAGTCCAGAGAAGGGCAATGAAATTGGTGAGGGGTTTGGAACATACGCCCTATGAGGAGAGACTGAGGGAGCTGGAGGTGCTTAGCCTGGAGAGGAGGAGACTCAGGGGTGACCTTATTACTCTCTACAACTACCTGAAGGGAGGTTGTAGACAGGCGGATGATGGTCTCTTCTCCCAGGCAGCCAGCACCAGAACAAGAGGACTGTGCCAGGGGAGGTTTAGGTTGGATGTTAGGAAGAAGTTCTATACAGAGAGAATGATTGCCCATTGGAATGGGCTGCCTGGGGAGATGGTGGAGTCACCATCATTGGAGGTGTTCAGGAGGAGACTTGATGGGGTGCTTGGTGCCATGGTTTAGTTGTTTAGGTGGGTTGGATTGGATGATGGGTTGGAAACAATGATCTTGAAGGTCTCTTCCAACCTGGTCTGGTCTGGTCTGGTCTGGTCTGGTCTATTCTATTCTATTCTATTCTATTCTATTCTATTCTATTCTATTCTATTCTATTCTATTCTATTCGTCAGCAGTGCCAGTCCTGAGGAGCCTCAGCAGTGGAAATAAAGATGGAGTCCATAAAACTCTATTTTCAGTGCTCCATGTCTTTTTGTTGTTGCTTGTTAATTCAGAGTGAACTAATAGTCATTTTCTGAGTCAGTCTGACATTTCTTTTATTAATGGAACACTGTTTTTAGTAGATCAGAAGTGATAAAATGTCTCAGGATCTGATTTTATTTCCCCCATTAATTTCTTAATTAATGAAGGAATGTTGATCATTAAGAGTGTCAATTAAGGAAATGCACATAAAATGACCAATATTAAGGAATAACTATAACTAGTATGCTGGCAAATGCAATTAGTTAGTCTCCTGTAACCCACCCAGAACTGAAATTCAGCCTTCTGACCAAACCAGGAGACACATCAAAATGCTTAGCACCAACTAGAGCCGAAACAAGTCTTCAAGTAGAAGGAAGTGAAGAGGCCAGAAACAAAGAACTCATAAGTACAGTGGCAATAATTTGGTTATATGGTAAAACTTCTTTCAAGTTTTCAAGTTTATTTCAGGAAAATATCCCAAATGCTTTAAAAATGCTGAGCTCTTTCTTCTGACTCTGAGTTGAGGTCCAACTAAACAGGATCTCATATGGGATTAATATTTCAGAGATTCATGATCTCTGTTATTTTTAATGCCTTTATATCAATCTCTCTTCCAGGTCTATGATGGGGTCTGGTAGAGAGCCCGATCTTGTGCACTTGGAGGCAAAGACAGTGGATGGTCGTAAGTACATCATCTTCCAAATATTGCAGTATTCTGGACTGCCCTTCTATTCTTTTAACCACACAACATTGTGATGAAAATGTGATTTCTCTTTAGTGATTCATTCATTTATCATGGGGGATTTGACTGTTCCTAGGCAGGTCTGTCAGAAAGAAGTTTTGCAAGCAAAGCAAAAACTTGTGATTAGCAGGCTGTGAAAGGGTAAGCAGTAATTTGGCTTAGTATATAGAGCACTTTACTTTCTTCCTACCTGATTTTTGTTCATGGGAAGATGACATTGGAAAGAAGTTCCTGCACCACAGTCTAGCTGCTGTTGTTTCACACAGTGCATAATATCACGTCGTTCATGGCATTGGAGTTTTAACAGACCAGGGATACTCTTAGGTACTGCCTTTGAAAACACCTCGTTTCTCTCCCATTAGAAACCTTTTAATGACCAGCCTAAATGTATTCTTCACTGTTACTGCTTGTCCTGTCATTGTCCTTCACTTTCATCAGCTTCTCTCTCCCTGCTTTGCCTCCTGAGGTGCTTTTCTCCGTTCCAGGAGCCTCCTTTACCTGCGACTCTCCTAATTGGCTCTAAATTCTCTCAGGCACCCCAAAGCCACCCGCTGTCCTTTTCTCCTCCCACCCCATGCATTCTCAAGATTTATCTTTGAGCTCCACTGCCTTTGCAGAACTTCCTCCATGGATTTATTTTCCACAACACTGGATTCCCCCAGGCAGGCATCACGCCGAAAGCCTGGCTGCCATAGATCTAGTCATTGTAATTCCATATTGTTTCCTCTTTAGGTAGCAGCTTTGCTGCAACATAATAAGCAGATTCTTACCATTTGCAATATATAAGTATTAACGATGCGGTCAATTAATGTCTTTAAAAATGCGTGCAATTCTTCCTTGAATCGTACCCCTAAATGAAGTGGTGCTGCTTAAAAACGTGTCTTTTGTCATTGGAAACTTTAAAACTACCTGAAAAAGATAACTGTGAGGTCACAATATTTTTTAACTCACTGAAATTTAGCATGAAAGAGAATGCTCTGGAAAATGAATTTTGCAAGGAAACAGTTGTGATGGAAACCATAAAGTTTTAGAGATCTTTCCATTTCAAGATCTGCAAGATCAGTGCAAGTGAAGGAATGTGGTACCTCTGTTTCTTATAATTTGTGATCTCTGGTTATTATTTCTCCTCTCAATTTCACTTACCTGAATGTGGTGGCAAGGCTTGGAATGTGTGGCTTTCTATTTCTCGGGACATGCTAGATGAGAATGAAATACACTGACAGGACAGTGTCTATTTTCAGGACCAAGTGTTACTGCTAGCTATTAAGCATTAAGAATTCAAGGTCACAGAATCACAAAATGTCTTTAGTTGAAAGAGACCCTCAAGATCATCTCGTCCAACCTTGATGAGGTCATTGAGATGAAGCACTACAAATGGCCTTGAAGAAGCTATATTTTGGTGATGCTTTTGACAGATGTTCAGCTATCAGTGGGCAGAAAAATTGTCCTGCTCCAAATGCTTTGATTGGTCTTGTTTGAAACCTTAGGCTGTAATAAGACCACTTAGCAGAATTGAAACACCTTTCTGCAGAAGACTTCTTGAGTGCTTAACAAATTAGTAAGCTTTATTACAGCTCTTAATGTGGAGACCAAAAGACAGATAGATGAACTAGTCTCACTGAGGAATCAGAAATATTAGGCAAGAGTTTCAGAATAGAAAATTATTCCTCATCAGCTGAGCTCTAGTAGCTTATTCTATTTATATTGTCTTAATTGTGAGGCAGCACAACTTTTTCTGTTTAGGCAGTGACAGAGCTACTGATGTAAATATCATGGTGTTATCAAACCTTCAGCCAACGGTGACTCTTGCAAACCAGTCATTAGAACTTCTGCTCATGGGTCAAGTCCCCAGAGCAGCTCATTGGCAATATGGGAAAATATGCTGGATTTTGCCATCGCTCTGTTGTGACTGTTGCTCCAAGGAGCAGTGGTCTCTGTCAGAGGACTATAGTGGGTATCAGTAAGCAGTAACCTTGGAACATTGCACAGTATCACAGTATATTAGAGGTTGGATGGGACCTCCAGAGATCATTGAGTACAACCCCCCTGCCAGAGCAGGAACACCGAAGGTAGGCTGCACAAGAATCTATTCAGGTGGGTTTTGAAAGTCTCTAGAGAAGGAGACTCCACAATCTCTCTGGGTAGCCTGTTCCAGTGCTCCATCACCCTCACTGTAAAGACATTTCTCCTCATGTTGAGGTGAAATCTTTGTTCAAGCTTGAACCTCTTGTTTCACTGCATTTTTTTGCCAGAAGACTTTTGGACACAGGATTTTGAGACTGAGGAAAGCTATGAGTGTGCCCATGATCCGTTACTCTAGTTACCATGACCAACATGGTGTATTCAGATCTCCTGGTTACTGGAGCCTTCTTTCAAGTACTAAATCAGTCTCCTTTTCCTGTATGAAGTAACTGTGATCCTCCAGCGAATGAACAAATCTTTTTCCTCTGGATGAAGCAGGTGTGTTCCTGCCAGTGGGGTGAAATGTGCTGAAGTGAGAAAGATACTCTGTTTTTTTTACAGTATCACAGTATCACTTAGGTTGGAAAGGACCTCGAGGATCATCGAGTCCAACCTGACACCGCAGACCCCATGACTAGACCATGGCACCAAGTGCCACGTCCAATCTCCCCTTGAACGCCTCCAGGGTCGATGACTCAACCACCTCCCTGGGCAACCCATTCCAATGCAATGTTCCAAGCTGAGGATAATTTGCAAATATTTTTGGTGGGGTTTTTGTGTTTGGTGGTTGTTTGGGTTTGTTTGGGTTTTTTTTTTAATGTTCTCATAATTCTTTATTTATACTTTGTTTGCAGTATCTCTTTTGAGAGTTAACCAAGTGTCAAAATTCAATAAAGGGATTAAAATTGAGAAGCAGACATGCCAAAAATGATTTTTTAAAAAAAATGCAGGGAGGAAGAAGAAAAGAAAGGAGAGTCCTGGGGAAATAACTGTACAACCTGTGCAATAAAAGATCCTGAAGCAGAAATAAAAGTGCTAATCAAAAACCTGCTGAACTCAAAACAAGTAAGACAAACCACCTCATTCTTGTGCTTAGTATCTTTTGCAGCAGAAGCTGAGTAGTGCAACTACAGCTTTAGGTGAGAAGTGGAAATGCCAGCAGAGTACATGCAGTGTTAGCCCTCCATGAGGAGGATCTTCACTGTGAGGGTCACAGAGCACTGGAACAGGCTCCCCAGAGAGGTTGTGGAGTCTCCTTCTGTGGAGACTTTCAAGACCCATCTGGATGCATTCCTGTGAGACCTATGATAGAGTCTATGGTCCTGCTTTGGCAGGGGGGTTGGGCTTGATCTCCAGAGGTCCCTTCTAACCCCTAACATTCTGTGATCCTGTAATCCTGTGATCTCCCAGGCAGGGTGGCTTGAGAACATCTATCAGCAATAAGCTTAGTATTGGGCTTTCCCTGCTGGAACAACAGTAACTCTCTTATCTCTGCTCCCTGATTATGGTCTGTCTGTGAATTTTATTTATCATGTTTATATACATAATGTAAAAGGTTGACAAGGTCCAAAATAGGAGTCCCTTAGCAGGCATAAATCAGTATAGCCTCAGAGGCATATGGTGATTTACATCTGCTGAGGTTATGGCTGCTAATCATGTACCCAAGTCTTGAGTGCATATTCTCCCTCTTTGTATTCTTCCTATGGGATCCAGAAAATCTGAGCTCCTTCTGAACACAGTGTGTCTCATAAAACTAGGGTGCAGGTAGCGGTGAGCAAACTGTGTGTACACCGTGCAGTTCAGTCGTGTCATTAGAGACAGATTTGCATGGCTGATCGTTGCCATTTACGTTTTCAGTTCTGTCGTGTAAATTTTGGAGAGCAGCACGCAACTTTTCATCTTGTCAAATGTGATGGTTTTGTTTATTTTTAAAAGGCTTCAGGCCCACTCTCTGAGTTGAGCTGGGACTGAGAGCACAGCGGTAAAATGGATTTTTCCTGTTTGGAAGAAATTCATATGAACCTTATCACATATTTCCATTTGTACACTTGGGTATCCCTGGTGTTCCACTTTGATTTTGGAACAGGATCAAAGGCAAGCCAGCAAAGTCAGCAGGAATTGTGATGATTTATTTTTTTTTTACTCTTTTTTTTTTTTTTGCCTGGTTTCAGGTCAACACCTCTGTAAGACAATTAATCCCCTACAGTTCTTAACCACAAGATAAGCTTCTCTTTGTTACACTCGCAGCCCTAGTCAGCAGGCAGAGTGAATGGGGAAAGTTAAATCTAGCTTTGCTCAAATGCAGCTTGAAGTGCTTTCAGAAGCTATATAAACTTAATGACATGTGGGTTTTAGGTTTATAAAGAATACCCAAAGCCTGAAAGATCCTTAATTAATGGGCTTATCTCATTTGAGCTAGGAAAGGTTATCTCAGTATGGCCTGATTCAAGCTAATTGACATGGGGGGTAATTTTTATTCATGTGATGCCTACTGATGAGTCCAAACTGTTGAGAATTAGAAAGATGGATTCGTAGAAGGTATTTGGAGGCGAACTGGGTGTATCCACTAGCCCTCCAAAGGATGACAAAGCTGACTTAGGGTGTCAGGTAATGATAAGACTAGGATGTGATAAGATTGGATGTTAGGAAGAAGTTCTTCACCGTGAGAGTGGTGAAACACTGGAATAGGTTGCCCAAGGAGGCTTTTAAGGCCAGGTTGGATGTGGCTCTGAGCAACCTGATCTAGTGTGAGGTGGCCCTGCCCATGGCAGGGGGGTTGGAACTGGATGATCCTTGAGGTCCCTTCCAATCCTAACAATTCTATGACTCAGAGGATGTCGAAGTGACAGTTCCTATAGGTGCAAGTCAAGAATACCAGTTGTCCCACTTATGAGATATGCATTCACTTACATAAATAGATGGCAGTTGATTTTGAGGAAGTTTTTAATTTATTTGTTTTTTTTAAGTGTGACTGAAGGATGTTAAGAGATTTTCTGATGTGCTGGCAAAAATTTAGAGAATTCCTGTTATTTAAAAAGTGCTTTTGTTTCCTTTGCTTTTCTTCTGCTCTCCTACTTTACACAGCAGCTTTTCTTATTAAAAGGCAATTCAGGTGCTGCCCTGATTTCAGGTAAGACCAAAGCCTCACCTAGGGTCAGCAAGGTATGCTCTGCTTGCTGATCAACAGGGCCTGAGCATCTTACCAATAGTGTCTGAATCACAAAGTTATGCCAAGAATTTAATTTCTGTTTTCACTGAACATTGTGGGGAAGAATAAAATAATCAGTACTATGGAAAAAAAGAGTAAGCAATCTAGCCTGACAGTCTTCTGCTAACATTGCTAGAGTGCTGAATTCCCTTTGTGCCCACTGTACAGTGCCCTAAACAACCCTGTGCAGCTGGGCTTTTTTTCCTGATTGTGATTAATATTGTTTTTTCTTGATCATGATTAGTATTTGTCCTGGAGAATGACATCTGTTAATCTCTCTAATTATATCCTTATGCCAGAAATGGCAAAGGATTTTTTTTCCTCACGTGAAGAAAGATTCCTGACAGTGACATTCAATGAAGAGATGGTAGCAGCAGGATAAACACACATTTGTGAGTAGTTAATAAATGGGATGACTTCATTTTAGTGATCTTCATTACTGGTTAACTGCCTTGAAGTTGCTGAGTCCTGAAGAGGTGGGAATATATTCCCATACCATAAACATTTCACTGGTCCACATTCAGACCGGATGGAAATGGATAAAGCACATCCATTTTGTGTCTTTCTCAAAAAAAGGAGTAGAAAGGTTTACAGCATGGAAGAACTTTTGATAACATTGTGGATCTCATTGCTATGGGAGGTTGTGGATGCTGAAGGTGTGTTTAGACTACTAAGGCACCTGGACAAATTCCTGTAACCATTTCTAGGCTTCGGTTATTAGTCAGCTTTGGAGAGGATTTACAGCTCTGGGTCTTTCAGTGAGATATGTTGCTACCATGTCCTTAAGGTTCATTAGTTATAGGATGCCAGTCATCCTTCAAAAGCAGAAACTATCCCTGATGTCTAAACTGCTCAATAATGAATTGGGATACTCCACAGTAAATCTGGAAGACAAACAAGTCTTAAATTAAGTAGATGCTCATTACATAAGCTGCTGATTTGTCCGTGGTAGATTTATTTGTAGAGAGAAGGATACATTCCTTGAATTAAAGACAAGTAAAACAAAACCAGACATTTACAGTGAATATTATATCTGACTATCCTTGTATTCAAATAATGGTTTTGAAAAATATACATGCAAGCTTAGACTAGAAAGTTGTGGGTATTACAGTTTGATATGTCATCCAAAATAACACTCAGCAACAAAGTATCCTGCAGAAAGTCCTAGTCTGCTTTAGGAAGGAATTTGAAACTTGTCTGTGTAGTTTTGCAGAAGGACACCATCCTCCAGTAACCACCACCAACCTTCTGTCTCCACCAGCTGAGTCAAGAAATGTTTTTGGGACAGGCTGGATGAATTTCCCGTGAGAGCATGTTAGCATGGAGCTTGATCTAAACAGAAAAATCCGAAATATTTTGTGGTGCAGGGTGCTCCTGGCTCTTAACATTTTCTGCGTTATCATTTGCAGTTCTCTCTTAGCACTGGAACAGATTAATTTTGTCAAAGGATTCCCTTACAAGGCTTCTCCTCCATTCTTGTGTTCTGTGACTTTTTATGCTTCCTCTTTAGAAACAGCTGCCATTCACCAAGAAAAATCTTTGTCTAAATGTGACAAAATCAAAGTGTCTGGGGGTGCAAGAGCTGGGACTTGATGTCTGCTTCTCTCCAGGCACAGCGTGACTTTGTTGTTGTATGCTAAAACCAGAAGCCATCGTTGGATGTGAGGGTTTTGGAAACGAAAAGCGTAATGTCCTAATTACCTATGGCAGGGAAAACATCTGTGCAGGAAAACTAATGAAATTAATTCCAGAGCTTAGCAACTGAGTACATTAATTGACATTAATTAATGCTAAATTACAAAGCTCTGCCAATGGAATCACATAAAATGTCCATGAGAATCAAAAGCCGAAACAAAATCCTTGAGTTAATGCGAGCACGGCAAAACTTCCCTTAGGAAAAAAAAGAGGGATCCAGGCACTGCAAGAAGCCTACTTTTCCTTCTTTCTGTCTCCCAGAGCAGAGAGAGCTTTTCTCAGTGTGCACATCTCAGGGTTTGGCTGCTTGGAAGATTAGCTTAAGCAATTTCAGTGCTCTGCCCTTTAGTAGTTATTACTGGCATTTTAGAATTGAAGCCATGGAGAATTGCACTGTAAAAGTTCACAGGAATTGCCTTAGTAAATCTTCATCAATAGTACAATCACTGCTGCACAGACTTCTGCCATCACAGCAGAAATAGACATAGTCCCTGTTCCTCCATTAAAACAGGACTGAAAAAACTTCAGTCACCTGTAATGGATGTCAGCCTGGCCTGCTCTTTGAAAGCTCTTGTGGAGGAGATTCTTTAATTTGCTGGCTGATCTCAGCAGCATCTGTCCTGTTACCTCCCTGTGCTCTCAGGATAGATAGCCTGTTTTCATGGGAAGTAAGAGAGCACTGCAGTCTTCTCTTAATGTCTCCCACACAGCCAGTGTACCTATGGAAGTAAAAGGAAATAGGGGTGGTGTACGGGAGGAAGCAGGTGTCTGATCCCATATATGAAAAGGTATCTAGTTGTGTCAACAGTTCAGATTATGGTTGGGGGTATCCATTTCAACTGATGCTGCTTTGTTCAAGCTCAGGATTAGCAGGCATTTCATTCAGGAACCTTCTTGAGACAGAATGAGACCCCACCTAGAGTACCATGCTGAAGACTTCAGCACAGGAAAGACATGGACCTGGTCCAGAGGAAGGCACAGAAGTTAGTAGAGGGCTGGAACATGTTCCCTGTGAAGACAGGCTGAGAGAGTTAGGATTGTTCAGCCTGGAGAAGAGAAGGCTCTGGGGAGACTTTGTAGTGACCTCTCAATAGTATAAAGGGCTTTGTAAGAAAGATAGAGACAGGCTCTAAGGTGTTGCAATGGGACAAGAGGTAATGACTTTAAATTAAGAAAGGGTAGGTTTAGTCTAGGTGCAAGGAAGAATTTTTTCACAGTTAAGGTTGTGAAACACTGGAACAGGTTACTCAGAGAGGTGGGAAGCGTTCCAGTCTTGGAAACTATCAAAGTCAGATTGGGTAGGGCTTTGAGCAAGGCGATCTAGTGAAGATGACCCTGCTTATTGCAGGTGTATTGGACTAGATGACCTTTAAAGGTCCCATCCAACCTGAACAACTCTATGATTGTGAGGACTGGAGTGGGGGGGGCACTCCTTCATGGTACAACAGATGGAATTAAACAGGACTGAGAGTTGATTGTGTTGCAGGTGAGGAGATGTGCTCTCTGTCTTATAATAAGGAATAGACATGCTGCACTACACAATACTGTTGGATCGTGGAAGAGGCTCTGGTCCTCTTCTCACCTTTCTTCCTGAAAGCTGAGGGACAAAGGGCTAAGCAGCTCTGAAAGGGAACTTTCCTAAGCTGACTGGCTGGGAGTTACATCGTTCCCTGCCCTCTCGTGGCTAAAGTGGAAAAAACCATGTCCCTCTGAAGGGAACTGCATTTCGATTATGCTTTCCAGGCTCTATTAATTAGTATTTTGCAGTGAGCTGAGAAAGCATGAAATGTTATAAACTGCAGTGACTAATAATACTTAGCACTTTATATATTCCAATAATTCTGCAAATGCCAGGGTAAAATCATCCTTCATCAAACTTTCCTGAAGGTTCGTTACCCTGCATGTCTGTTTCAAGCAGAAGTCAACAGCCCTTAGAAGCAAGCAAAGAAATGTCAGATGATAGATTTTAATTAAAACCAAGATTAAATATGAGATGGTAAAAATCCAGCTATTTCTATTTCAGTGGAAAATGCTACTTCTCTGATCAGAAGGCAGCAATTATATCAAACCAGGAAAAAAGATTAGAAGTATTTCTAACATTAATGCCACGTAGTGTTTCTGTCATAGAAGTGTTACTTCTGGAGTGCCAAAATACTTCTTCCTGTAAATCAGCTTTGTCATTAAACAAAGTGTAGCTTCTTAATTGATCTGAAATAGCACAAATTGAATACTGAGAATCTAGTTCCTTGTTCTAGGATAAATTACCACCATTAAGAAATTCAATTTGTTTTTCTTCAGGTGATGGATTATGAGATGAGCACCCTGCAGTGCTTCAGAATAGGAGATGAGGAAATCCCATCCAGTAACAGTGGATCATTTAGGGCTGCATTTAGAATTGTTAGGGTTGGAAGGGACCTCAAGGATCATCTAGTTCCAACCCCCCTGCCATGGCCAGGGATCCTTCACACTAGATCAGGTTGCTCAGAGCCACATCCAGACTGGCCCTAAAAACCTCCAGGTATGAGGCTTCTACCACCTTCCTGGACAACCTGTTCCAGTGTCTCACCACCCTCATGGTGAAGAACTTCTTCCCAACACCCAATCTGAATCCACCCATTTCTACTTTTTTTCCATTCCCCCTAGTCCTGACATTACCTGACACCCTAATAAGTCCCTCCCCAGCTTTCTTGGAGGCCCCCTTGAGATACTGGAAGGCCACAATTAGGTCTCCTCAGAGCCTTCTCTTCTCCAGACTGAACAGCCCCAACTCAGTCTTTTCTCATAGGAGAGGTGCACCAGTCCTCTGTAGACACATGACTGACTGAAACTTCCAAGGCCTCTAGCTTCAAGAGAGTGTGGAAGGGTTGCCCAGGTCTGCTAAAGTGTACCTACATACACAGTCAACAGAGAAGTAGGCAAAACCCTTGAACAGGATCTGGTCTTTCATCTTACTTTCCAAGGTGACCTGAATTACTCTGGAGAGTGTAAGTGTTGTAGGAAACACAGAGGTGCAGTGTGGAAGGGATTCTCAGTTGTGACACTATGGGGCAGGTGTCCTGTGAAGGTGTCTTTGTATTTGTGTACACTCTGGACCTTGGACTTGTTTTAAATAAACTCAACGTGTGGCTTAGGAGAAGCCATCCTGCTCTACAGCAAATGCCATGCTGTGAGGATGACAGGGAAACTATAGAGGCTCATCACAGAGTATCTGTCCTGAAGCATAGACACAACTCTTCAGACTGGTAGTTACTTCTGGAGTCACCAGACTTGGACTGTTTGTTGCCTCTCTAACGGGTCCTTTACATCTCTGGTGTTCCCTCACAGATCTTTAAGCTTTAGCCTGGGTAGTATCTAAGTAAACTCATCAGGGTGGGTAACAGTGCTGAATGATATGCCCTAGGTATCTGTTAGACCTGAGCCACAAGCATCACATTGTGCCACTTTCAAATGCTCTACTTCCAGCAGGGATCCACAAGAGCAGAATGGAGTAAGCAGATCAGCTATGCTGGGTCTCTTTTGGTATAAAGGAGCAATATGTAGCTCTGATGTAGGGTGGGATGAAAGGAATAGGAGTCTGAGACAGGTTAAGAAGGAAGGAACTTAAAGGAAGAAAGTGATCAAGGGTGGATTTACAAGGGATGTAAGTGAAGAAAGTGTTGTGTTACATGGAATGGATGGTGCAACTTCATGTCCTGTGAGGCAGGAATGCTGCCTCGGTGTATGTATTTGTGACAGAAGAAACAATCTACGCTCAGGACCTCAAGTGTCTTGGTTTTGTTCTTTACCTTTCAGATTCCCAGTACATCACGTGCAAGATGCAGAACTGCAGCGAAGCCACCCGCAACAAGCCCTTTCCAGGCTACATTGACCATAATTCCCTGATTGTCCAGGATGATTATGTCTTTGTTCAGGTGCAGAACACCCTCTTCTCCTACTTACTCGAATATTTTGTATTATTATTCTATATTCTATTATTTTCACTTCCATTCCTTTGCATATGTGTGCATATGTGTTAGCTCCACACCAATCAGAACACTGGATCCGAGTAATAGTAATGGTATTGAGTGATTGTAGCAGCTCGTTACAATGGTAAGAGCATTCATTTTACCTGTAATACATAGTCACTGTAGGGTCATAGAGTTCCTGTGTAGACCATCCACCTTAATGGAGTGTTCTATGCCACTCCCTGCAACCTCCTCAGTACTCTAGAATTGCTGCTCTAACCTCTCAGCTTGAAGTGATGTGTCAGTCTTTTGCTATTACCAGGGAGTAGACCAAAGCTTTTTTGATCATGAGAGAGAAACAGAAAAGGAGGGAAAGAATCAGGGGAAGAACCAAAGGAGGAGCAATCAGGCTTTATTGTTATGCCTCAGTTGTAATTATAGTGAAAAGGCTGAAGATGAGGTGTACTCAGCCAAGCTGAGTTCTGATGAGAGCTAGTGAATAGATCTGAACTACTGCAGGTTTCATTAAGCTGCTGCCAGTGTCCATTTACTAACAGCTGAATGGGACAAAAATAACAACAGAATTGTGTGGAGGTGAACTGGAAATCATTAGGATTAAACTGGTCTTCCAAGCAGTTTATATTCTGCCATGCGTAGAGGTGGAGGAAAGAGAAAGGACCAATGAGTTGACTGGGACATAGCTTTTGTACTTAGTGTGTCTGAGGCATGAATGAAATGTTTATGTGACAAGGAAAACAGGGGCATACATCTACTGTTCAGCCATTCTTTCTTGTTTCAGAAAGGCTCTGTGTTTGTTGCTTGAGTGACACAGATGGGAAATTTCTCACCTCATGTGAACTGATTAGTCACTTCATCACTGATGCCTTGGTTTTTGTGCTCTTCAAGATCATTAGTCTTCTCTATTCTGACCTGGTGTTATTACACACTGTAGAGAAGATAACCCTTTTTCCTCAGCTGAAGTCAGTGTTGGGGAGTTTGTCTACCTTTCTGGATAGCCCTTGTATTTTGCTGTCAAATTTCATCTTTGTTCCCCCTCCATGCCAGCTGCATGGTGTAAAGAGCCATGTGAGGAGAGATAGCCTCTTAAACTCTTCCCCTTTAATACCCAGTGGGACTTTGCACAATTTTATACATGCATAATGCAGCATGTGAAGGTACCACGTAATATTTTAATCTGGAAAGCTCCCATTTTAATCCTTAAATGTCTTAGGATTCTTAAACAGAAATACACATATCAGGTCAAGGAGATAGCACTTGCATTAGCAATGAACACAGGTTTGAAATAATAATATTGAAATCCCTGGAAACAACTTCTGCTTTATTTAAAGTATTTTGTGGATTCAGTGTTTGCTGGTAATTTAAAATGGGATTCTTCAAGTGGTTACATGTGTTATCTGGATGTATCTGGAACAAGGTGAAGGTACAGCTGAATAAAGTGCCATGGCTGATGCTGGATTCTGCTTTTTCCCAAACACTATTCTTCAGATGATGAATAGTCTTATACCAGACAGTAAAGGCTTGGAGGAAATGATTACTATTCGTCTTCCCCAGCCTTCCCTACCTTCCTTAATCTCCACCTAGCTTTTCAACAACCAAGGCCTTTGAAATGAGACATTAGTAGATTAAAAAACATGAGGATTAGGGAATGTGGGTTTCTTTTTCCCACTATGCAGTGTTTTATTTACAAACTCACACTCATAAACAGTGCTTCTTGCCTTCCTTTCCCTTACTTTGGCTCAGTTCCCTAAAATATTGATGAGCTATAGAACAAGAAATAGTTCTTATTTTACATAATCTGGTATGAGCCTAGCCTCTGTGTATCTCACGTTTTAAACTACTTCAGTGCATTTTAAACCACTTGCTACTAAAGAAAAGTCTTGATAAGCCTGAATATCAGGCAATTAAAGCAAAGTTCTGCATGGAGAATCCCTTGGAATACTTGTTCTTCACTATCTTTCATCCAAGGATTTCAAAGTACTTTACGAACATTGATTATACTTCAGCAGCACTGGAAGCCAGATAACATTGACAGCTTTTTTTTCTTTTCTTTTTTTTTTTTTTCTCCTTTCTATTTTTCACCCCTTTTAAATAGGAGGTAGGAAATGAAACCTCACATTTTTCTAACCCAGCATTTTCAAGGTCATACCTCCAGTATTTAGGCACTTAAATAAATCTCCAGATGCACAGAAATACCAAATCAGCTGAGCTGCTCCTGCTTTCAGGAGCTGTGAATGCTTAGCTGATCTCATAGCAGATACATATGATGGTTTGTACAGGGCCATGCAGGAACCAAAGCTGGAGGCAGAAATGGAAATCAAGCATCATGGCTGCTAATCTGCTGATCTAACCAATAGCCACAGTCACAGTATCACTTAGGTTGGAAAGGACCTCGAGGATCATCGAGTCCAACCTATCAACACAGACCCCATGACTAGACCATGGCACCAAGTGCCATGTCCAATCTCCTCTTGAACGCCTCCAGGGTCGATGACTCAACCACCTAACTAGCTGGCATGGCAGCTCTGCAGCTCTGCAGAGAGTGAAGAACAGAATCTTTGGTGGTAAGGAAGAGGCCCAAGCCAAGCCAGGAATTAATTTTCATCAGGTTTTCACCTGAAATTATGGCCTTTGTCTCCTCTTGCTTTCTGTTTTGGCTTTTTGGATCACTGCTTTTTCATCCACTGTGACAGTGCTGTGGTTTTAAGCCATTGCCACCAACACTGTGGCGTTTCCCCTGACAGCTTTTGTTTGATATTTTTCCTGATAATAATAAGGATAAATAAAAAATGTTATTTTTTAAAATCTTGATGCTAACTGTCCTTTTTTTCTTCTCACAGTTGACATCAGGAGGAAGACCACGGTATTACGTTTCTTATAGAAGGAATGCATTTACCCAGATGAAGCTGCCAAAGTACTCCTTACCCAAGGTAGGTTGCGGTGGCTGGAGTGCCAGTGTGAACTGACAGATATTTTGGCTGTAGAGAAACTCTTGATCCCAGTAGAAGTAACTGCAAGATGACATGCAGTGAGTGAAAACATCATTCTTCTTTAACTGAACATGTGCAAGCGAGAAAGGACTAACAGCACAGTCAGCAGTTCGGGCTTGTCAAGGACATCAGCAAGAAATGTAGATAGATACCACAGCCCTTGTCAATTACCATTTCTTTATGGTTAGTTAATTAAGTTTTGGAGGGGACTCTCTTTTTGTGTGGTGGGTTTTTTTTTTTTTCTTTAATTGGTCTTAAAATGCCCTTCTCTTGTCCCTATCCTGTGTGAGTTGCTTTTTGTGCTGTGCCTCATTAGCAGATTTTAATGGGAACCAAGCAAAGAGATGTCTTTGTGTGTCTGCTCCATATCTTCCCTAATTAAGAACAATGGTGAATTAGCATTGGAGCTTGAAAGGCTATTGCTGCCTTCTGGAGTTGCTTTTTTTGTTGTTTTTAAAGATCTATATGAAATTTTAGCTCCCTTTTGAAGAAATCACTCTTTTGCAGCTGGGCTCCTAACAACTTCTTGATGACAGAAGATTATTATTTTTTGTTTGTTTTTTCAATTTTTTTTAGGCTTTTTTGCTCTTGATGTAGTCTGGGTTAAATGAAATTTAAGATTAAAGGCATCAAATGATCTTGTAGATTCTTCTTCACAGAAAGAGCAATTGGCCATTGGAATGGGCTGCCCGGGGAGATGGTGGAGTCACCGTCCCTGGAGGTGTTCAAAAAGGATTGGACATGGCACTTGAAGCCATGGTTTAGTTAGTCATGAGGTGTTAGGTATTAGGTAATAGGTTGGACTTGATGGTCTCTGAGGTCTTTTCCAGCCTGGTTGATTCTATGATTCTTTGTGAGGTCTAACATCTGGAGATGAACACATTCCCAGAAATTAATCAAGGGTTGTCAAAAAGGAAAAAAAGGAAGTGTAATATTGGCCTGTTCCTAGAAGTTGAAAGTGCCCCAGGTTTTGTAGGTAGAAATATTCCAAGGGATAATTATGTTAATATCACAACTGCCTGTCTTTGATTCCTCAACCCAACTGACCTGTTTATGGTGGATTAACTGGGTGGCCTTTACATAACCAAACTGCAGCTCAAATCCAAGCCTTCAATACCATACCTTACCTAGTCGTACCTAGTTGTACCCTTTGCTCCTGCTTACATTACCTGCAAGCTCAGCTTGAAGGACTTTGGGGACCCTACCAGAAGCTCTGATGCCGGAGACTTATGGTCTGTCCCAAAATCTTCAATCATGTTTAAAGATAGGTTTGTTTGAAACTTCCTGTCCAAGCAGAAAGGAATTAATCTGTCAATTCAGATCAAATTTAAACAGGTGTTATTTGAAATAGCCCTTAGCCAAAGGAGTTGCATTTGTAGCATGGTTATTGTAACACCCAAATCAAAATCATAATTTACAGCTGATTCAGACTGTAAGGGAGACTGCTTACTTTGAACTGGTTGTCTCCTTTAGCCCACATTATCTTTTCAACTGTCCACTTTCTCAAAGAGGTACCTGGAGAGCCAGGGAAAATACACTACAGATGAATTGCAGTGTATTTTCAGAGAATGGGAATTGGAGCAATACATCCATGTTATTTGACCTAAAGAAAAAGGCAGATATTTAAAGTGCTAAGATGCTTTGTCACAATCTCAGAATATCTTCAAAGACCGAAGAGCTACGTTTGGCTTGGAAGGAGCTACAGTGGAGCCGTGGCTGTCTAGGAGGCTGCTATCAAAGCACCACAGCTGCTTTTTATTAAAAATGCACAAAGTGTTATACTATTCCAGGAATTGAAACAAACAGCTTCTTTTATGCCTAAATTCTCTTTTATCTCCTTCATCTAAGAAAGAGGGACCAAATATGGTAAACAGTACTAAGCGACTTCTGGAGCTGAAGATGGAAATACTGAGCTTTTTGTCTCTGCATGTCACTTTTCCTAAACTGGAGGGGTGTGACAGCAGGCAGCTTTGGTGGGTGATGCCCCTGCTCAGGCAGGAATGGCCTATAGCAAGTCAAAATTAAAATATCCTCCTTCTTGGCATTGGCAGGCTAGTAGCCAGGTTGATTAATGACCTACATGAACTCGAAACTCCCATTGAAGAAGATGCCTGCATACAAAACGTGTATACAGGTTGTGCTAACCCTGTAAAAGCTCTTTCCTGAGACCTGCTAATTTCTGCAGTGGCTTTGGTACTACCCATTCCGTACCACAACACAGCAATGTGTTCTCTGTCACAGACTATAATATCACTCGTGATAATCGCCTTAAATGTACACACAGGATACATTCTCTCCATTTTATACCAATGCACTGGGCCAACATCTGTGAATACTGAAGCAAGCCAAGCAATTTCTCTTTTTTAAAAGACCTGTCCTTAACTGGTGCTGGGCTGAATACTGATGGGATGGGTGTGTGGTAAATCTGTTTTAAATTCATCACCTTCCTTCAACCTCAAGATTCACATTCTGATGGAAGAAGAAGCAATAAGTTGAAAAAAAAGCCCCAGCTTAAATACAGATCTTAAAAAGAGCTGACAGTTCCAGTAATTGACAGAATAAAACAGGCATTACGCATTCCAGCTATTTATCTTGCCAGAAAGAAAAGTTCCCTGAGTAAGTGCTAAAAGGGCAATGGAAACATGTTTAGTAATGTAGAAAGCCTTGGCCTTTACTCATTTGAGTAGATGCCTGACCAAACCCATGCACAGCATTGTGCTCTTTTGTCTTTGCAAAGCCAGGAGGGACAGACAGTAAAACTGCATATTAATGCACTAAGTGCTGGAACAGAGAGAGGAAAGCTCAGGCTCTCAGTAGGCAGATGCATGAGGAGCCCCTAAAGATGACAACAACTGTTTGAGAAAGGTGCCTTGCTTTCCTTTCCTGCCCTCCTTCTGTAGGGAAGCAGAATGAATATCTGCTGTAGTAGTGGAAGGTTTAGAGCAGCTTTTGATCCATATCAAGATGAAGGCTGTATTTTTGTATTATTCCTTTTTCTCTTTTAGGCAACCTCCATCCTGAAACAAAATTAAAACATTCATATGATATATAGATTGATTTTAATTTTCCCAGTGTGAAAGGCAAAAATTTCCTGGTGTTCAGAGACCTGTTTGATGCTCATATACTGTTCCCTTTCTATCAAAGCTTTACATTGTTACTGCATCTGTTGGACAAGGCTGTATTAAGAGGAAAAATTAATTGATCCCCAAAGGCAAAGAGTTGGAGTGCTATCTTTTTTTTTACTTTCTGCACCAGGTATATTATATCAATCCTCTCTTCAATCTCTGCATCTGCAGGCTTAAATTCCTTCATCCTTAGTGGAATCCCCTTCAGACATGCATCTTGCAGAATGATCTGACCAAAACTCAAGAAGCATCAAGTGAATAAATTCACTTAATTGCTTTTTGAGCATCCATTAAATTGCCTTTAGCTTTGTTATAGGGTCATAAAATCATAGAATCATTCCTCAGTGCTGATCAAACTTTTTTTTTACCTCTATTCCCTAATTATTACAAAACTATTGATTTAAGTGGTATGTTAAGAAAACTGTACATTTACCAGACAAAAGAAGTTTTACTTACAGTCTCTGTCTATGCTTAAACAGAGAGGTTTGCCCGTGTGTATGTGCACATATGCAGAAGTTTAAACTTGAGATTAGAACTGTGCTAGTCAGTATTGCCTGAGGCACACTGGGAACACCTGCTCATATAGGTCTACCAGTATTGACTAGGGTGACAACCTGAAATAAGAAGCCTCTAACAAACAGATGGAGCAGTAACTTCTACTAGCACAGCTGGAGCTAAGAGAGAATGTCTATTCACAACCTCAGTTAGTAGAAGGCAGTGGGACTTATGTTGCCTTTCTTATTGCCTCAGGATTTAAGCCAATCTGTTTCTCTACAAAAACAGCCCATCTTCTGGGATACATTTTTCTCCAGCACAAAGCAGCAAGTAAATCAAGTGAATATTCATCCACTCCATACTCAGATCTCGAGGAACCAACCACTGTTCTGAATCTTAACTTCATGGTGAATCTGCTTTCAAATTTACACATCAGGTTTCTTCATTATATTATTTTTTTGTCTTTACATTACAAGAGTCCATCTGGAAGCATTAATTTCTTCTACAAAAACTATGAGAATGTGTGAATTGTCAAAGATTCTGTTATTAACAGAAGGAAGAAGTAGCATCAGCTTCTAGAGTATATTTTCTGATAAAGTTGAATACTTTTACATATAGAAAGCCCTGGCTAAGAGTCATGGACGCAGAATAACTTTAGGATATCTGCCCAAACCAAAAAGAGCAGCTGAATCTTCTGGGAATCTCCTGGTGCTAAGAAATCTGCATTCCTTTTTCTACCTTTGCAGATTTTTATGGCACCAAAGATCTCAGAGTGCCTGTGCTGGGCAGATAGAGTCTGGGAATTTTGTTATAACAGTTTCTCTCCTGCTGGCTTTTTCCACTGGGTAGTAATTTCTCCAAGCGTTGAAAGAGGGAATCAGGTTTAGTGGTTTCTGTTTTTTTTCTTTAATTATGCAAACTTTTCATTGCTTCTTGCCTGCTGTAACACACAGAACAGATAGAGTAACACAAACCCTCACTTATAAGGCTGGTGATCTAACTACAGTTCTTCTCTTTACATCTAAATAAGATTAGGGTTGTCTTTCTGTTATATTGTTTGGGAGTGTGTTTATCACAGTGGTCCAGGGCCTTGGCTGGTAATCGATACTGTCATTAGAAGTAATAAATAACAGCAGCACTGGCTGCAGACATTAACCAATTCTATCCTCCTTGTGTCAGTTCCCAAACATACTTGGGGTCTGAATGTTAGACAAGAAACAGATGTTTCAGAGGCTACCTTTTTTAAATGATTATTAAAAAACCAACAGCAAAGAAACAAACAAGACCCCCAAAACCTGCATCTTTAGTATCTGGGATTTCACAGTCACAAGCAGAATCGCTCAGATGCCAAAAAAACCCACCCCAACAAATAAACAATACTCCTCTGCCCAAACAAAGTGCTCATTAAAATGGAAGTGTTGGTAGGGGGCGAGAAGTGCTGCTGTATAACAATGTATTGCCAATGTAAACGTTCAATTAACACCTCATCAGTTAATTACTGCTTTGAAAACTGGCAGAAGAGAACTGGTGTAAAATATTCCTGGATGGAATTGGCTGTTTACAGGAGTGCTATCTACAGTTTCTGATTAAACTTCAGCCTAAATATATCCCTTACTCTTCCACAATTACTTTGGTGCCCTTGGAAATGACAGGGCATAGCTCCTTCTAGTAACCTCCTTCTCTTTTCTTTCCCCAGGACATGCATGTTATCAGCACAGATGAGAATCAGGTGTTTGCAGCTGTTCAAGAGTGGAACCAGAATGACACCTACAATCTGTATATCTCCGACACCCGAGGCGTGTACTTCACCCTGGCCTTGGAAAATGTCAAGAGTAGTCAAGGGCTGGAGGGGAATGTGATGATTGACCTCTATGAGGTATGTCATGATGCCAGACGTCTCATTCCTCTCTCACACAGTGCCAGTACCATTTCATCTTGCACATCAGTCCTGTAATATGCATTTGAACAGCAAGTCAAAAAATTACTAAGTATGCAGATTTACCCTTCTTTTATTTAAGGACCTCAGTGCAATCAGCTGAGTTTCAAGGCCAGCTTTTACTATAGGTATTGAATTTATCCCAGCCTAATGTTATGATTCACTGAGAGATTCACTGCTGTATTCTCCTGCAGATTCTCAAATGAGGAAAGTTCATGGCTCTTTCATGCATAGGAAGATACAGTGAAATAGTTCATTCAGTCCTTAGGAGGAACTCTTTTTTCTCAGCCCAAATCCTGCTGACTCACATTGGTCTAGCCTATAGCTCTGAAAGCTCCCAACACTCTGGATGTCATCATTCTCCAATTTTGTTGTATTTCTGACAATCTAACCTCTTGTTTTAGAAGTGAAGGAGAGACAGCAATTTTTAGCTATCTTTGTCACCTTCCTCAGCTTGGACTGTCATGGGAACTGTGCTCTTGGGCTATCCCATGAGCACAGAAACACTCCCACCTTGTTTTGACATCCCTTCTACCCCAGAACATTTTCCTGACAAGTACATTCTGCCTAAGCTCAGTTTATATTGTCTTCTATGACAACTGATCCTAACAATAGGACTTTTACTGTGTCCTTTCACTTCACCTACTCTGCTTTACTTCTGGAGACAACACTCAGCTAAGTAGAAATTCTGTCCTCATCTGTTATTTTGAGAGTCAGCTATTCTTGTCAGGTCTCCCTCAAGGGATTTTCTGACCATTTAGATTAAAGATCATGACCTAGATCTGAGTTTTTGGAAAATGAAGATGCCTCCTGTATTTCCCATTCACAATCTGAATGTTAGCTCTGTTGAGTAGTTTTCCTTTAGCTGCCTTTTACTTGGAAATCACTTTGAATTGTGCAAACACAGAGCCCAAGTGTTACACATAAATGCAGGTGAACTGTAGGAGGATGGGCTCTGGTGTTTCAGTCATTTGGGGATTTTGACTATTAATCTGGTTTGCTGCATTATGCAAAGGTGTCCTACATCCCATGGGAAAAGAAAAGCTTTTGCTTTGTTTTACTAGGCTGACACCACACAGTAACCTGGATTGAAATTGATGGAATCAGACTTGCAGCGTCATATCTGTGGATTATCTAGATAGAAAGAATATTGGCTGACACTGAACCTGGCACAAGCCTTACATTCAAATTTGATGTTCTAGCTGGAAGGGAACAGAAAGCCATCCAGCTTGATTCCCTCAGCGGGGTTGTTGCAAATGATGAATGCTCTAGGGGTAAATGGAGATGAAGATGAGGGGGGAAAATATCCATAGATAACTTAAAAGGAAGTGGAGAGAGTGCAAAATGAGTTATTTGCAGTGACAGCACTATGTTTAGAAAAGCAAGATTATTTAAGAAGAGGCCAAAGACCTGTTTAATGTGCATGTGTCTGTATGCATGTTTGTCAGGTGTTCTTCTGGTTGCATAGTAGTGAATGTGTTTGCGTGTGCAGATTCCTAAACTGATTCTACATCAAGGATAGATCTTCTCAGTGTCACTCAAGGGAAGACTGCATTGGACAGGAAGATAAAATAGAAGTTCTTTCATGGTGCCTCATCATGTTCTCCCTTCTCCTGTAAGTCATCAGGAGCCTTTCACTTGGAATTTGTTAGTGTGGGCTCTTCTGCTACTGGACCTTGTAGAGGATGAGGAGACCACTCCTACAGAGACAGTATTTGCCATTCTGCTTGTTGGACAGAGATGGGTATGTGATTAGCCCTTCTGTCCACCACCTCCCAGTGCCACCATCCGTAGCACATTTGGCTCAGCATTCAGTGGGTCTGCAGCCACAAGAGCAAGAATGACTGGCTATTGGGTCTGAATGCCATTTCTAGTTCCTGTACCTCTCCAACAACATGGTATGACTCTGTTTGACTCTCTAGTTGAACTGGTCCACAGCAAAACATTCCTGCCTGTGAGAATCCACACCTGACATAATAACAGCCCACGAGGAGATGTCTTATACCTATGGTAGTTATGTTTATCACTCTGGAAAGTCTGCATCTTGGCTGGGAAGCATATGTTTCACATAGGAAGTTGGTGATAGGAAGTGAAGAATGTGTTTTGGGTTTTGTGTTTCAGTGTCTGGTATGAATACTTCTAAATCTGTGCATACAAAGCATTCAGGCTGGTGAGTGCTGTCTAGAGTGGTGGTGTGGGAGCTGATGGAGTGCTTTTCTCTCTGACCACTCGTGGTCATGCACATACTTGCACGAGCCTTTGTCTCTTACGAACAGCAAGGATAAAGAGATCCTTGTGTGTGTCACTGTCGATATGCAATAGGTGTATCTATTCCTTCTGAGAGGACACAAACATGGGGAGTGTGTGTGCTCTTCTTTTTCAGATTAAGCTGTCCGAGCCTGACAGTATAACTTACAGTTTGCTTTCTTGGGAAAGGATTCTGAGTCCCAGCCCATGACTAGAATCATAAAAAGACAAATTCACAGGATTTCAGAACACATTTATCACCTGATATATAAAATGCCCTTTAATCATTTATGGCCAGCATTTCACAGGGACTATATAATAGAACTATTTTAGGACAACAACAAAGAAAAGGACAAATGGAGCTATGGGCTCTGGCCTCTGGTAGTAAAGGCAGAATTCTGTTATTTTTCCAGCCCTGTGTATTCATACAGTATCACTGACAGACAGAGTACCCATGTCTTTTTGGGGTGCCTTCCTACTACACCAAAGAGATCTTAAGCCTATGTGGGTGAAAACAATCTGGATAAGTAGTAGAAAATACTGTCCTTTTATGCTTGTATCAACAATAAATTAGTTAACTACTTAATTTAAAGACTCTTGCCTATTATAGCAAGTCAAGTCTCAGTCTGTTTGTAACTTTTAATGGAATTCAGTGCCTTTGCTCAAGCAGGAAAGTGCTATTCAGAATGACTAAGTACAGCAATGTACTGTACCAATGCACTGTACACTAGTAATCCCACAGCATGTGACTAAAAGTGCAGTAAGATCCTATTCACTGAGAGCTGTAGCATCCAAATCCAGCCAGGTAATTAAACCAGCTGAGCTGGAGCAAACTCTGAATCTGCTGTGTGTAGCCATTTGCCAGGTGATGCCATCTGAGTTATAACCTCTGTGAATAGAAAGTCTTGATGAATGATTCTGTGCACCGGTTCTACATCATAAGAAGAGATGGGGTGGATGACTGAACAGACTTGCTGAAAACCAAAAGTTTCTCACTTTTCCCCTCCTCCCAGTTTTGCTTCCCTTCTTATTGCAGCACTCAGATTGCAGAATGACAGCCTAACAAATTCATTCGCGAGCTGCAGCAGCTATTGGGCTATTGATTTTCAGTGTGCTGAGAAGATGGGAACATTCTGCAGTGTGAGTTGTGGTTTGAGGTTGACTTTTTTTTCCCCCCCCCTCTCTGCACTAAGACACTTTTGGGCTTGGTTCCAATGTGAGTCCCTTAGCATCACAACTTTACAAAATCCTCCTGCAGGTCTATGCCGTAAAGCTGTTGGGAAAACACCAGGAAAAATAAAAGGATGAAAATCTCATTTCTGGCTCTGTAACTGGCACTCTGAGTAGCCTTGCTGAGTCTCCAGTGCTATGGTTTCCTCAAAATATGAAACCCGAATAAAAACACCTCTGTGCCCCATGTTATTCTGTTGAAACATTGATAATTATGAAGCACTTCGGGATCCTTAGATGAAGTCTCTTAAGCAGGCCATGTGAGAATAGAAGCACTGGACTTCATGTTTATGTGTGTCCATTTTCTTTGCAAGGCCAAAACTGCTGCTATTTCCTACTGCTGCAGTGTGTGAGACAAAGAATTGCTCTGTAGCTATTTCATCTTTCAGTGGGGAGGATGCCTACACAGTTGAGAGATTGTCACTGATACTACTATTGACTTCTTCCCGTGTTCCTATGCTGATTCTGAAATATAAGCTTGCTTTTCCATTTGTCACCTTTCCACCTGTGATGGTTATTATCTTGTCCCCAGCACCTCAAGTTTGTCTTCCTTTGATGCTTCTTAGCAATCCTTACCTTCACATCTACCACACTGGCACAGCCACCAGATTCCTGTTGGGTTTGACTGGGCAAGAGAAACACAAGCACAGAGCCTGCATCGACTTGATCTATTTTTCAGCCATGTCAATTTTTCCTAGGTAGCAGGGATAAAGGGAATGTTCTTGGCTAACAAGAAGATTAACAACCAAGTGAAAACTTTCATCACCTACAATAAAGGGAGAGACTGGAGTTTGTTGCAGGCTCCGGACACTGATCTGAGAGGAAACCCCATTCACTGTCTCCTAGTAAGTACTTGTTGGGGAACTTGGTGGGTGGTAACATCCCTGAAGAATCTTTTTGTTGCAGGTGGCACAAAAAAAGGAAGAACAACTCTTCTCTCTGTGCAGTTCTATATGTTAAGAGTGCGGTATGTCAGGCTTGGGCCCATGGTACTGCAAAAGTTTGCATTATAATTTTGCTTAGTTTAATTTGTGGAGTGAAAGGAAGCATTATAGACCAGCTTCCTTCTGCACAACTAGTGGTCTCCCCTAAAAAGCAGGTGAAGTTGGATGCCGTTCCTGCGCAGTTGGTTGTCTGGACACTAGATGGGAGGAGTGAGCTGTTGTAGCGCAGGAGCAGCTTGAGACAGGCTCAAAAGGAAAGGAGAGATCTGATTTCTTTCAGGCCACTCTGTTGGCAGTATTAATATTTATCATTTTCATTCTGAGCTCAGAATTGAGAATCAACACATTCATCCAAATATAGCTATGTGTTGGGTGTATATTGTATCTGTCTCTATACTTACTGATACAGATCCACCTACAGGTGAGTCTTTAATCATCATTACACGCAAACAGTTTCCAAACACGAAAGCAAAATAGAAGCAGTGTGAATGCAATTGGAGGTCTCTGTCAAATTAGAAAGCCTCGACTGATCTCAACATATTTTTCAGCCAATATAATCCAAATACAGTAGTGGAGTAATACTCCAAACCCCTTCAGGATTCTCAGTAGCTTTTATATGATGCAAGTTCTAACATGGTTTGGGGTAGAATCAGGGGTGCTGTTTAGACTGCTCTTCCTCCTGCTGTCAAGTACCTGCATGTCATTTTCCATGGAAGGTGTCCAGAGAGGGGCCAAGAGGATGATCAGAGGGCTGGAGCACCTCTGCTATGAAGACAGACTGAGAGAGTTGGGGCTGTTCAGTCTGGAGAAGAAAAGGCTCCGAGAAGACCTAATTGTGGCCTTCCAGTATCTGAAGGGGGCCTATAAGAAGGCTGGGGAGGGACTTCTCAGGATCTCAGGTAGTGATAGGACTAGAGGGAATGGAATGAAGCTGGAGGTGGGGAGATTCAGCCTGGATGTGAGGAGGAAGTTCTTCACCATGAGAGTGGTGAAGCCCTGGAATGGGTTGTCCAGGGAGGTTGTTGAGGCCCCATCCCTGGACATGTTTAAGACCAGGCTGGATAAGGCTCTGGGCAGCCTGATCTAGTGTGAGGTGTCCCTGCCCACGGCAGGGGGACTGAAACTAGCTGATGCTTGTGGTCCCTTCCAACCCTGACTGATTCTATGATTCTATGGTCAAGAAAAAAAAAAAAAAAAGAAAAAATAAGAAAAAGTTGTCCTTTCTCATTTTGATGCTGTGAGTTTGTTAGAATCTGAATCAGTGTTATATTTTGTGCATCGTGGTAAGTAGGTGAATGCTGTACTGATCTCTTAACTGGATTCCATGCGTCATTTCAGCAGCAAAGGATAAATAATTTGATATTTGAAGCTGTCCAAATAATTGATTTTTTTTGATTGAGACAAAATGCATGTCTTTCATTTTCTGACCATCTTGGAAAAGAATAAATCAGGAGAACTGAGGGTCAGCCAGGAGAATTATTTCAGAGTTTGAATAAATTGGCTTGGGCTTGCTTTTCTCTCATAGTCTTTAAAAATTGTGACTAATGGTATTTTTTCAACCAAATCTTTCAGTGAGACAGAAACTGAAATTATGACACTCAGAAAACTTTGCATGCATAAAGCAACTACTATTTTTGTAGATGCCTTTGTGTTTCAAATAGATTGTAATCTAGTTTTAGGTCAGATGAATGTACTTGGTGCAAAACCCCCCACTATGACTTTTTCAAATGACAACCAATTTTATCAGAAACTCAAGATTTTTAACTTTATTCTATGATATATCTTAGGATCCTGGTAAGGGAGAAGAAATAAAAACTGTGTGGGCAAGTAAAATAAAGTTTATTCTCTTTCCATGAATTTGAATTTTAAATTCCGGCAAAAGGTCTTTCTTGGTGTTATGTGCTCCCATCCTTTACTCCACAGCAGATACTGATGCTTTCACACTTGGTTTTTACCATAACTGCCTCTAGCAGTAGGTTGGGCCACAGCAATCCAGCTCATTAGCAGAATGGGATCTGCCCTTTCCCAGAGTGACAGGATGATCCCCAGCCTGCAAGTGCAATGCTGTGTCCTCTGTGTGTTTGGTTTTAAATCTAAAGTACATATCAGCTAAGATGGCAGCTAATTTAAGAGAGGATCTGGCTGAATCACAAGGCAAGCCAGACACCACCATCCCTCTGGTGACAATATGCTCAAGGTGTTTTTCACAGCAACTCAAAGAATTTTATCACAATTTTTTTGTGTGTGTGATGTGACTCTGAATAATGAGGATAGAGGAAAACAAGGAAATTCCACCTAATCCCAAGGTTTTGTTTTTCTTGTTTGTACCACCTGTTTTCAAGATGAATATACTTAATCTTTATAAGTATCTGAAAAGTTATTATATCCCAAAGATTCTGGGTTTGTTCACTTGTGCTGTGAAGTGATTAACTGAGGAGTAATTGTGTCTTGCAAGTTAGAGTCATCTGTCTTGGAGTGTTAATCAATTAGCTTTAAGGATGGCCTTGTGGTCAAAACTCAGGGATGAATCTCAGGAGAATCTTGATTCAGTTTTTAGGCCTATATCAAATTTCCTTGGGCAACTCGTTTATTTTCTCTATGCCTCTCTTCCCCCTATATCTGTTTGTTCCCTCCCACACTTTGTTTGTCTTGTCTATATGGATTATAAGGATTTTAGGACAAAGATCCTTTTCTCATATGGGAGAGGATTCATGCCACCTGCTAGCATGATAATTTAGCTGCCTAAGTGAGGTGTTTTGAATATATCTTCTGGAAGTGTTTCTGTTTGCTTCTTGCTATTGCAAATGGACAATTACTGTGACTATCTCTAGGTTTATGAATGATGTCTAGTATTATCTCTGTATTTATCATGCTTTACCCCACTCCTGATTGGGACAGTCACTAATAATCTGTTTCATTTTTGTAATGCCATTGGAGATGGTTCAGGTGGGCTTTGCAGACAGCCAAGAATTGAGTTTGTGGGTATTTATGGGAAATTTTGGTAAGAACTGATGAGCTTTCTGAGAGTGGAGCATAATAGTAGGAAGCAAGTAATGAACTCCAGCATGATTGTAAGAACCAGGGCAATGATCAGAGCAATGGGCTGTCTCACTGTCACTCATGCTTTATCTTCTGCCTAGCTTGTAAATGCTCCGTGGCAGTTGTCTTTCCCTTGGTGTTTGTGTAGCAGCTAGTGCAGCTGGATTCTAGGCAATGACAGGGAAGCCCAGGGTTGGTGGTTCTGATGCTAATAATGATTTCAGTAGTCTGTTGGTAGCAACAGGAAGGATAGAAACAATTGATGGGAATTCTGAAAAAAACAAAGCTAAGATAGCTGTGTATTAGTTAAACTGTGGGAACTCGAGGAGGAACACAAAGGGACCAACAGTTTGATGGAACGCAAACCTAACTGGAAAAATATCTGTTGATGAACTGTGTAAGGATACAGATAAAGGATAGGAAAGAGAATGCTGCTACAGTAAGGACATAAGATAATGATGGGCAGTAACTTTCAAGTGTTTGGCTAGCGTGGTTTTGACACTGTACTCACTTATCACTAAGCACTCCAACCAATAAGAAGTCATGCCATTAAAAATACCATCTCTACTTAGGTGACCTGGCTTTTAATATTTACGATATATATTCCATTTCTGCATATTGTTTCTGAAAAGAGACAAATCTGAAAGAAAACCTCTGGTAGAACAAAGATTTGAGTCTAATGAGATCTAATCTCTGTCAGAGTGGAGAATTGTCTTGAGTTGCTGACATTAGCTACTGTCTTAAAAATGCCAGTATGGGCTTCGAGTATGTTAGTTTAAAAAATATGTTCTGTCTTTTCACAACATATAAAAATGTAAAAGGAAAGAATTCATGCTCTTGTAATGCTTTTCCACTTCCTGCATGCATGTCAGCTTGATTTGGTTTCCGCTCCCTCCCTGTGCCCTCAGGCTGCTCCAGCGGCTGCCCTCGCAAGGCTGTCAGTTTGAGTTAGGCTGCTCAGTACTTTTCACCTGGCAAGTTGTGTTCCCTTCTGCACAACTCATGTCCCTTTTTCATGTCTCACATAAGTGAGAACTCCCACCCCACCCTACCACCTTCATTTGCCTTTGCCAAAAAATGCCCCCTGTTCTTCACAGGGAGATTTTCAGTGTCATAAACACCTGCTATGAGATGGGAAGGGGTGGGTATGTAGTCTTCCTCCAGTGACCTATGATGCTAGGTCTCCTCCAGAGGAAGCCTAGAAAACTTTGGGGGCAGCAGATCTAGCCTGTAGGCAGCTGATACAAGACAGAAATACCTGTCTTCTTAGAGCCTTAAGGTCTTGAAGGTGAGCTATTTCTCATGCGTAGCCTTTCCTGCTCATTTTGCAGAGCCATGGAAGCTGAAGCATAGGCTTTTCTGTGTTTGTGCTCCTGTATGATGTCCCACTCATGCGGGTCGATTTGCTATAAGTTTTCTTGCTAGTGTTTTTCCACCTCCCCTCCCTTGGTATGTTTCATGAAACAGACTTAGTGAGGTTTGGAAGAAAAGAATACAAAAAGTTAAACCCAAGAGAAGGCAAAAAATGTCAGAAATTTTCAGCAATGATCACACTCCAGAATTTGAGGGAATTGTAATGGCAGCTTTGGAAATCTCCCTGTCTTACTGTCTTGTTGAGCTGATTTATTCTGTACCATTCTGGTCTTATCCAAGTACCTGACATACAAAATCAATACCAAATAGTTGAGGTTTCCATGGATGTATTTGTATTGAAATCTCAAAGGTCACATCCAGATGGGATGATGAAGCATTGTTTCAAACAACTTTTAAAACAAACTCTTTCCAGTCCTGGTATTTCTTGTTAGTGCAGTGCAGAAGAGAGTCATATGTCAAAACTATTCAGAGTCAAGAAATGCTATAACACTGTATTCATTAAGTTGTTTCTTATGGCTAAGTAGTGGTGGCTCAGTACCACTTTGATAGGATTATCTTGCTTCTTGTTGCAGAGATAGCTTGAGCACTGCTGCTCTGAGAGTTGCTTCAGCATATCTGCAGCCTTGCTTGCATCCCACAAGATCTAGGAGCCGGGGGGCTAGGCAGGCCTGATCACCACCCACCCTTGCAAGCATGGTTGCCTCCTTTCTAGTTGCAGCCTCAGAGATCTTGGCCTTGTGAGATGGCTTCAGCTTAGTAAATCAGTTTCCCAGAGAGAACAGGTTATGTTAGAAAATGATAGCAAAGCTCTCATAATAAAACCAAGACAGTGGCCATGTCTTTCTAAGGGTGGCGAGTGCAGCAACTAGGAAGTACTACAGAAAGACAATGTATTTGGAAGCCTTTAGAAACAGGAGCATATGTTGCATACTGTGTCTGATTTTTGCTTTTATTTACCCTTTCTCCATAGCCCTATTGCTCCCTTCATCTTCACCTGAAGGTCTCAGAGAATCCCTACACTTCAGGAAACATCGCCAGCCGAGACACTGCCCCCAGTATTATTGTAGCTTCAGGTATGAAACATTGAAAGATTGCCTATGAAAGATGTGCCAACACTGACAAAACACTGAGTTTGTCATAGGTGAAGAGCTTGTTGAGTGGCTTGTGGAGTGTCACACTGCCAACACTGGGAAGGAAGAGAGGTTACCAAATAGAAATCCATAAGGATTTTCAACTTGACGTGTTTTTATGGTAGCTGGCCTTCAAGACTAGGAGAGCACTTCTAGACCTCTACTCCCATCAATATAAGATTCAAATCAGGGTGTTTGCTTTGCATACAGAGCTGCACAGAGCTGTATGGATTCAATCATTTATCTGTTTTTGTCCCAACTGAATGTTGTTCCCTTCCTTTTCCCCTCTTCCCCTTCCCCTTCCACAATGGTGAAAGGTAAATAAATACATTTAGTCTCTTGATGTGCTAATTTGACTTTTTCTTGGAGTGTTGCATCACTAATCAATGTTCATCTTACAGGTAATGTAGGTGCTGAACTATCAGACAATAACATCAGCATGTTTGTTTCTTCTGATGCTGGGAACACATGGAGACAGGTAAATGGCACAGAATCACATGTTTAGAGAGCAATCATAGGAAATCATAAAAGTAGATCCAAACTGTCAGCTAATTTTTATTTCTTTTGGTTCAAGAGCAGCTTTTTTTACAAATCTTTGGAAAACCAATAAATTCCTCTTCTGAGGGCTAGAGAGATGCTCAAAGGAAAGTTTTTCACAGAAAGAGAGATTGCCCTTTGGAATGGGCTGCCCAGGGAGGAGCTGGGGTCAACGTCCCTGAAGGTGTTTAAGAAGAGACTGGATGAGGCACTTAGTGCTATGGTCTAGTTGATTAGATAGGGTCGGGTGATCAGTTGGACCTGATGATCTTGGAGGTGTCTTCCAACCTAGCTGATTCTGTGATTCTATGACTGAGTATGTCTTTAGACTTCATATATATATGAATGGAGTAAAATACTAATATTAAGGCAAGAGAATGTGTTGACTTTTACTGTGATGCATTCCTTATACCAAACAAACCATTTTTCTCTTAGTCTGTGGTTATACTTTCCTGAGAATCAGGAAATACATGTGGGACTCATTTCACCTAAGCTGACTTGGACAAAGTTCAGTGTCTGTATAAACAGACTATTTTGCCTTCTTCTTAAGATAATGGAGAGGATGACGACAATTCAGATCATCTTGTTCTGAAGCTACCCATCTCACCGTTAGTTGTGAAAAGAAACTTGCTGATGAAATTGAGTTCCTACTATTTGGTGGAATCCCACCTGCTGACAAAGCATTGCTGCACTTCAGTGTGTTTATCTTCAGAACAGGAAGTTCTATTGTTCCTGTTTTCTGGATGGGATACCAAGTCATGGAGAGAGAGAGGAAGTCACTTTACAGATTGGCAAGTGCTGCTGTATAAACTGGAGAGCAGATGCTTGCAGAATGCTCCTGCAAAAAAAGACAAAGGAAAAGAAAATACCTTTACACATTTGGTGTTCCAGGAATCTAATTATTTCACAATGTTTGACAAGCCCTCATTTTTCCACCTGCATTGCTTGTGTGAGATATAGGGCCAGAGATATGCAAATACATGAATCACAGAATCACAGCCTGTTAGGGGTTAGAAGGGACCCCTAGAGATCATCAAGTCCAAACACTCTGCCAAAGCAGGAACATTTAGGGCAGGATGCACAGGGACACATCCAGGCAGGTTGTGAAAGTCTACACAGAAGGAGACTCCACAACCTCTCTGGGAAGCCTGCTCTAGGGCTGTCATCTTCATCATAGTTCTTCTTTCAACAAAAAACTGTTATTGAATAGAGGGAAATTGTTGATCCTTGCTAAAATCCATGTTTTTAACTTTCTATCAGGCAGAGGCAGGATGTATTTTCCAAGGACCTGATAAAACAAAACCAAGGAACTGCCTCTATACAGAATGTCTTCCTCTACTCTGTAAATTTCTTAGCACATACCTGTCCTGTGTTGTGATTGTACTATGACATTTGCATGACAATAAGGAATATATATTTAAATGTATACTTTATTGTATCCTCAGATCTTTGAGGAAGAGCACAGTGTTCTGTACCTGGATCAAGGTGGAGTACTGGTCGCCATGAAACACACGTCTCTGCCTATTAGACATCTCTGGTAATGGCTCTGTGCTCAATGTCTTCTGACCTGTTCATATGCCAGGAAGCAGTCACTTAGGTTGCATCTAGAGTTTTCTGTAGCTACCATCCAGTAAAGATACTGGCAAACATTAGCTCAGATAAAGCTAAGAACTCCTGGGAATTCCAGTTTACATAGTTTCAAGTTGGCCAGATCTGAGATATGGTCAATGTAAACTTGCAACTTTAGTGTTTTACCACAACTTGCCTTTTGGATTTGGTTATTATATCTCTGGATTATGGTGTTGTCTCTTGCTAAGTTACCAAAGTACTCTCCATGTTCAAAATATTGATGAACTTGTCTTCTGTGCGACAGGCGGCGCTTATGAACTGGAATTTTGTTAAGTAGGTTCAGGGTATAGACAGCCAGTATGGCAAAAGTGTCCCTTCTAGTGAGCTTTCTTGAACACAGTTTCGTGCTGTTTTGCATGATTTACTTGTACTACTGTCACTGTCATGTCATATCTGTGTCCAGCTCTGAGCCCCTCAGTTTAGGAAAGATGTTGAGTTGCTGGAACGTGTCCACAGAAGGGCAACAATGCTGGAGAGGGGTAGGGAGCACAAGCCCTATGAGGAGAGGCTGAGTGAGCTCGGGTTGCTCAGCCTGGGGAAGAGGAGTCTCAGGGGAGACCTTATTGTTGTCTACAACTACCTGAAGGGAGGTTGTAGCCAGGTGGGGGTTGGTCTCTTCTCCCAGGCAACCAGCACCAGAACAAGAGGACACAGTCTGAAGCTGCACCAAGGGAATTTTAGACTGGATGTTAGGAAGAAATTCTTCCCAGAAAGAGTTCTTGGCCATTGGAATGGGCTGCCCAGGGAAGTGGTGGAGTCACCATCACTGGAGGTGCTTAGGAAGAGACTGGATGGGGTGCTTGGTGCCATGGTTTAGTTGATTAGATGCTGTTGGATGATTGGTTGGACTCGATAATCTCAAAGGTCTTTTCCAAACTGGTGAATTCTATTCTAGTCTATTCTAGTCTACTCTAGTCTATCTGAAACACATAGACCCAAGTTGTAAGAAGCAATGAATCATTACAAGCTTTCACTTAGGCTCACCACAGGGAAGACTGCTGTTTGAAGCAGCAAAAATCCTGTGCTCAGAAGTCTAATGTCTTACACTGATGACCCAAAAATAAGGTGCTCAAAATCACTTTTTTATTTATTTTTTCATCCTAGCCTTAGGATACATTTTTCCCTTAAATCATCAATCTCTTAACACATTTCTACCATTGAAGTATTGGGCATGGGTTACTGGTATCATGCCAAGCAAGCTTGATTAATGCTTTGATTTATGATATTTAAAATATTGTTATTTAAAGAATGAAAAATGCGGTATCCAAGAATACTGCTTCACTCTTCTTCTTAGTAGTTGAATTGGACTGGACCGTCTGAAGTAAATTAGGAGGGTAAGGAAAGAAGACTCTAATTCTGATTTCTCCACTAGGTTAAGTTTTGATGAAGGAAGATCTTGGAGCAAGTATAGTTTCACATCCCTCCCACTCTTTGTAGATGGAGTTTTAGGGGAACCTGGAGAGGAAACGCTCATCATGACGTGAGTGAGCCATCATGCTACTGTTAATGGGAACTGCACCATAAATAAGTTATGAGGGCTGCTGGGGACCAAACCAAGTGTGAAGCTGGGAGTATGCAGTCTTCTGTTGCTAAATTGTCAATGTTTATTTATGATACAATTGAAAGAATGACAACGTGGTTCCTTGCAAGCTGCAAAAACATTATCACTTAGCTTATCGGTATGAAACCTGTCTCCTCAAATTGAATGTGTTCCAAAGCAAAATTACTCGTGACAAATGAATATATGAAAGAAAAAAAGGTGGGGTATTTTAATAACTCTGCTTTTGCTGCTACTTCTTTCTTGTTCTTTTTCTTTTTTTTTTTTTTTTTCCCCCTTAACTGAGACAGAAAAATGAAGACATTCTTTTGTGAAAAATGAATGACAAAATGTTGCCTGGAGGCTGACTCATGAAAAATTATGATAGTTTCAATGTGCTATGCTGAGTTCTGCACGATGCATAAATCTGGACTCACCCTGCCAGAAACAGTGACATTTTACCTGAGATAGATTTGCAAAAAAACAGAGAAAAATTCAGTTTCTGTCTGTAAAAAATGAACTGACCTGTAATAAACAGAATATGTGGCTTGGAAGCTAACTTGATTTAACAGAGATGTATGAGGAATGTTCCTTTCAGAATCTGATTTTAATGTGTGTGGGATTCCCAAAGCTTATAATTGAGATATCAAACTTCCATGGGTGTAACTGTCTCCAGCCCCATGTCAACTCTTCTCTGTACAGTCATTCTGGGGATTGATATAAGTGGGAGGATCTTGATCCACAGAATAAAACCTACATGCAGTTCTTAAGAGGGTTGTAGATAATTAGCAGCCTAAGTTTCATTTTCATTATGTTAGTCAAGTGAAAATCTGTAAGACCGGCACTCTTAAAGCAATGACTCTCTGCTGGAAATCTGTGGGTGACCTCTGTAACTACCAGGTTCCATCTGCTGCTACCTTTTGCTGAATACTCTTTCTGCTGTGTTCTGTAGAGTGTTTGGCCATTTCAGCCACCGCTCAGAGTGGCAGCTGGTGAAAATAGACTACAAGTCTATCTTTGATCGGAGGTGTGCAGAAGAGGACTACAGGCCTTGGCAACTCCATAGCCAGGTGAGGAGCAAGGAGGCTGGGGATCTGACCTAGAGTAACTAATTATCCTACAGTTAAAGATCAACATGATCTTTCTCTGTTAGATTGGTGTATTAGATTGTTCTTTACTGGATGGGTCTGTTAATTACATAGTTGCGTTGACCTCAGATTACACTCTAAAAGTCTTGAAGGGTGAAGAGCTGCCTTTTGGGTTTCACTCTCACTGCAGGCAGCTATCTCAGGCCAGAGCTGAAAAATGCAACAACAGCAGCACTGCCACTGAGGCAGCCCTGACCTTCTTAACTCTTACATCTACCATCCAATTTACCTGTCCTTACTTCCCTTCTTCTCCTTCATCCTTCTGTGTGCTCAGAGTCAGTATCTTAAGACCCTTCTAGTTGCTTTCATACTTGTTTTTCCAAATTCCCACCCTCTTATCCTTATTTCTCACTTACTTGGTTTCACCTTTGTTCTGTGTCTCTCAGCAGTGGTACACCTGCTGTGGGAGTCAGGCACTGAGCCACCGGTCCCCTGCATCTTGTATGCAGCTGCTATATCATTCCAAGAACCATTGCTTAAGCGCCCAGCAAAACAACGTGTTTCACATGGTGCCTGTGCCTGCCTGGAGGCATCTTCCCAGCTCTGCCAAGTTTATGGCCCAAATTCTATGGTTATATAAATACCACAGGCTCCACTGAAGTCTAAAGCAAAATACCCCTTAGTATCATTAAAGGTTGCCTTTCTGTATATATCTTGCTGGACAAGAATTTAATAATGAAGATGAAGTGAAAGGAGCTTTACTAAGACTAGCTGCTCCCACAAGGCACAACTACACATTAAAAATACTGATTATGACTTAGATTTTTAGATTCTGAAAATCACTACAGCTTCTTTGAAATTCAGTGAGCCAGAACATTTTACACCTGTTGCTATTCAGTCCCTTCTGATTCATGGGCAAATCAAAACCATGGACAGTTTCTCTTTCTGCAGCAATTTTAACAGCAAGAAAGGTAACAAGTAAGACCCCACTCTATTTTGTTTGTTTTACTTTCTTGTGCTTGCATAAGCAAAAATGCCAAGCATTTTGCCATATGGCTTTGAAGATGTTGGCTTTTGGAGCTTGCAGAACTATTTTTTAGGAAGGCTGCTGTGGACTCTTGCCTTTTAAGTTGCTTTCCATTGAGGTTCCCTAAATAGAAATATTTAGCAGCATGCTGAAGATAGGAGTGAAAACATCAAGTAAGTTTTAGCATTCTCATAACAAGTCAAACTGTAAAACTTGAATTTGTAATCCTTGGAAAGTAGTTACATGTACACATACACATATTACTAATTTCTACTGAATAAAATTATTGCCAAAGAGATCAGACCAGAGAAATAGACTTCTTCTGTGTCTTAGATTGTATAAGGAGCAGACTGTGTTTTCAGTTGCTGGGAAACCTGATCCATAAATGAAAAGTGGAGCTGGATCAATTGATCATTGGCTTTGGAGCAAATTCAGAATTGAGTCAAATGCATAAGGAACCTTAGATCATTTCTTAGCGAGTATTGGAAAAGCTGGTTTAGTTTTAGTTAAAGCTTCAGTGGCTTTAATTAGCTCCAGTGTACTGACATGGCATTTGACTTCCTATCCTCATTGCTTGAGTCACAGCTCCTGTTGCACAGGCTTGAAAAGTCTGGGTGATACAAATAGCCTGCTGGTTGTCAGAGAAAGCTTTTGTTTTGTTTTGTTTTGCTTTGTTTTATTTCCAGGGAGAAGCTTGCATCATGGGAGCAAAAAGGATCTACAGGAAGCGCAAGTCAGACAAGAAATGCATGCAAGGAAAATATGCTGGGGGCATGACTTCGGAGCCGTGCGTGTGCACAGAGGCAGACTTTGACTGGTAAACAAGGAGCACAAGAGCCATGTGCTCTCTATCACATCAGTGCAGGGCTACTAGAGATGCTGGAGGCTTAAAGAGAGTAGAAATTAGTAAACATGCAGGTAGCCACAGAGACTGCTCCCTGATAGTGCAAGTATGTCAAAAGAAGGAAAGGTAGAATAAATATCTGTAATCTGCTAAGGCTCCCACAAGATTGATTCTAGGCAGACCATTTTCACAGAATCCCACAGAATCACAGAATTTCAGGAGCTGGAAGGGACCTTGAAAGATCATCCAGTCCAACCCCCCTGCCAGAGCAGGTTCACCGACACCAGATTACACAGGAATGCATCCAGGAGAGTTTTGAATATCTCCAGAGAGGGAGACTCCACAGCCTCCCTGGGCAGCCTGTTCCAGTGCTCTGTCACCTCACAGTGATTTTTTTTCCCCTCATATTTACATGAAACTTCCTATGCCTTAACTTCCACCCATTGCCCCTTGTCCTGTCATTGGGCACCACCGAGAAGAGCCTGGCTCCATCTTCTCTGGACTCACCCTTTACATATTTATAAACATTGATGATTTTCCAGGTCACATCCAAGCTCTGTGCAGCATTGAGATAAAAGGTCTAATTAGCACATCTCACCTCAGCAGTGACTTGGGGTCACAGCGAAAGTAGTGTGTAAGACAAATATAGTGTGTCTAAAAAAACAAAATAAATTCTTCAGACATACACACACATATATATGTATACATGTATAAAAGTAAATATATTCTTTTGCAAACTAGGCCTCCAGCTTCTGGAAATCAAGGGTATAGGGAATTCCTGGATCATGTGATATATACAGACCATCATGTTTGATAGTTTCCAACAGACATTGCCTTCTTCTGAAGGCTTCTCTTCTCTGCAATATGCTGTGGAAAACAAGAGTCCATTGGTGACTTATGAAGGGTGTTGTAAAATGTTCAACTTCTAGCTTCACTTTAAGATTTGGATGATAGGTTGGACCCGATGATTTCAAAGGTCTCTTCCAACCTGGTCTGGTCTATTCCATTCCATTCCATTCCATTCCATTCCATTCCATTCCATTCCATTCCATTCCATTCCATTCCATTCCATTCCATTCCATTCCATTCCATTCCATTCCTGCTGACTTGTAGCAGTTTGCCCAGAAAAGGCAGGGAAAGACATTATTGAAATCTCTCCACCACCTATGTTCTCCAAGTCTGAAACAGTCTCAAGTATCTTAGAAGAGAGAAATGGTGGATCTTTGGCAGCACTGATAAACCACCTTTGTGCCTCACCCCTCTATATCTATGCCATGTTATTAATTAACTGTACACAGAATCTGTAACATGCACCCTGTAGAGGTTAGTCTTTTACTGCATGAATTTATTCCAGGACCATGGAAATTTACAGCATTTCCCTTCTCACTCTCCCATAACTACAGTCAGGGAGAAGATACATCAGTTTTGTGTGTAGTTCATCATTTAGATGTCAAAAGCTCCTGGATTTCAGTCATTAAACATATCTGTAGTAATGTAAAAAAGATAGCAGACAACAACAAACAAAACAAAAAATACCCCCACAAAAAACAAACAAACAAACAAAAAAACAACCCAACCAACCAAACAAAATCCCAACCCAAACCAAAATAAAACAAACCCCCAAAGGAATAAAAAGGCAAAAAAACCCACCCACAATCCATGAATAAGAATGAAGATTTTGACCCTCTTGTAGTGTGCAGTACAAAACTGCGCCAGGTTTATACCAAAGCTCAGGAAAACTGATGGAATAAACAGTGGTTAAATCCCTTACACTCATAAGGGATGCACACTCATGAAGCACTTCTGACAAAAATACGCTTTCTTCTCTTCCAGAACTTCTGTGTCTGTGAGAATGTGTTTTCATTTCATTAAAATTGATTGTGTGGTTTACTGCTATAAAACTTTGTTGGTAGGAACAGAACAAAAGTACCATGGTGACATTTGCTGGGGGAAACGTGTTTTTATTTCTTTAGCGTTCACTGTGAGGAAACTTTCTCCAAAATGTCTCAAGAAGAAAGCTTGAATGGTTGGGGATGTATGACAGACTCTCACAGTTCACACACCACCACCAGATCCCTCAAATCTGTTGGATGAGGCAGAATTAGGAAAAGTCATATCATTAAATGTAGCCTAAGAAAAGTACCTTTAAAAATACTACAGGTCTCTGTGTTAAGCTGACTGATAGAAAATCTTCCTGACCTAGGAGAGCCTTTCTCCTTCTGATGGAATCAGATTTGGTTTCAAGCAGACTGTCATGATCCTCTCCAGTTCTTTCTGAGCTCTTGTTATTCCTACAGTCCTCAGAACTGGATTTTCACTTTATTCATTTTAGCTTCCTTCCCCTCTGCCTCTGAGGAAAAAAAAACAACACTGAAACATTGCTTTAAGCATCCAGTTCAGAAATGTTTACCAGCAATATTCATTGCTTCTTTATCTATTTAATACAGTCAGGAGCATAGTTTTACATAGATGGACATAAAAGCTACAGGGAACCAAAGACAAAGTTTTACTGAAGAAGGAGAAAAGAGATGGCAAGAGAAAAAGCAATTTTGCTGGCTCTACTGAATTTCTTAGCCCAGTTTTATTGTGTTAAGAAAGGCAAATCTGCTGCTGTGCCATGGCTTTCAGTGTCTGCTTTGTTGAATACTGCATTAGGCTTTCCTGCTGATGCAACCTGCAAAAGCTGGTCCAAAGAGGCTTTTGGAGGAAAACTGGTGAATGAATTCTTTCTGTGGAAAAATGTCCTCCTTGGGGTCCTTCCTGCACAAGAAAGAAGCACTTTCATCATTCTCACTCATGACATTTCAGCGGTGCTTTTGAATTCTCTATTTCTCTTTTTTTGACCAGGCAGGGATCATAATTGAAGGACATGGAAGGGGACATGTATGCTCCAGGCAGGGAGAAGCCCCATATCTATCTGCATTTGATTTTGCAATCTTTTGGTCAGCTTTTCAATGCTTGCAGAACCCAGACATATATAGAATTAAAGAAAACAACATCCCCTGTCCCATTCAGAGTAAGGCTTTCTTTGCTCTTTAAACACTGAGTGTGTATGGGGAAGGTTTTATTATCTAAGCTTGTCAGAGCTTGGAGTGAAAAATTGTATCTGTGCGGTCAGGTAAAGTGGGTGGAAAAGAAAGGTTATTGTTGTTAATACTGTGAATGCTTTTTTTTTATCAGTTCAGTGGAAATAAATGTGAGTTATAGAAGACATAAAGATTTTATAATGTTGGTTTTTTTTTTTCTCTTGGTAATATCAAAGGACTCCAGGTTCATTTCAAATCTGTATTCAGCCCACGGTAGTTCTTTCTCAGAGAAAGGGCACATTTGTTTATTGTTTTACAAAGCAACAAAACTGAGTGACATTAGAAATTACTGTAGTTTCTCTAGCCTTCGGAGTCTGTACTCTCCTGACAGGAGACATCTCTTATCATGGACTAGAACCAAACGTAGCTGGGGACCAGTCTGAAGCGGCAGGCGTTTGTTCTCCGTGCAGGGGCTGAGGCTCACAGCCAGAGGGCAATAGTGCTTCAGGAATAGGGCTGAGTGAAAACGTGCTCAAGCCCTCGGCAAGTCTGTCCTAGCAACGGCCTGGAAACGAGAGTGTCCTTATTCATTTAATTGATTTGGGTAAATGGATGACACCGTTACTTGTGTGTTATTAAAGCATTAATTTACCCGGTTTCCTTACGTTGTGTTCCTTCCTGCCATTGGAGCATTATTACGGCAATATCTCTGAGGCAGAAACACCTTCTAGACACAGATGGAAATCTTTGGTGGTGTTCATCCTTCAGCTACCTGTCTACCTGGTCCTTTAATAGAATCTTTGAGTAGAGTGTCTCACTGTCAGTCCTCACTTTGAACCTACTATCATTAATACTGAGGGCTTTTTCTGTCAGTGTCCCTGTATCACAGATCTTTGTGAGAGGCATGAGTCTGCTGATACTGATGCTCGTGGCTTTGGATTGCTAGACAGGAACAAAGGAGCCTTAGTGTAATTGAGAATCAGGTCTATTTATTTCACTGATGATAGCAGAAAGGATTTGGCTAGCTCTGTATTCTATTGTCTGGCACTTAAATCACAGCCCCGCCTGCTAGATTTAGTTCCTATGCTAAAATGTCAGAATTCTGTGTCATGAGAAACTGTGCTGACAAACCATGGGGAGCCAGGAGGCAGATACTCAATGTGATTAGAGTCTGTTGGCTTCTTGTGCTCCCACTCATCAGTTCAGACTGTCATGCAGGTGCCAGTTCTGAAACACACATACATTTTCCCTTTAGTTAACTCACCCTTAGGTTAACTAGCTTTGCTTTATCGTTGAGCTAGGCTTGGTTAACTAAAGAATAGCAGTTTTTAATTCATTTTTAGTACATGTTGAATGCTTGTGGAAAATGCTGATTCATTACCTGAAGTCTATGAGACATCTCTACATCTTTAGGGGCCTAGATAGTTACCAGGCATAGATTTACTGGATGCATTTTCAGGATTTTAGTTTCCCTGTTAACATAAGCTGGTATAGTTTGATTTTAAATACTGTGATGCAGTAATAATTACCAGCTGAATCCATCCTTCTATGAGATAAATCCCATGTCACATCCTAGGAAGCAAGAACAGGTCCTCTTTAACACAAATCTACATTTACATCATAGTTCAATATTGGACAATGATATTCCATCAATAAAAAGGTGGTAAAACTTCTCCACAGGAGGTTTGGGTTGTTTTTTTTCCCCACAAGGGCTTTTTGAAAATTAAGGACAAAGGTGACCATAATTACAGATAACCTCAATTCCACCCCCTTAAGTGTCCGAACAGTTTGCAAAGTAGCATTTCCACTTTCTGGCATAGTTGAATATAATGTGAAGCTACCAGTGTTAAGGAAGTCCTGTGTTTACATGTTGATTTGTAGAAGATCTGAGCATGGCAAAGATTCATCTGACTTTACTGCTTATTTCTATACCTTAAAACAGTAGGAATTTAATAATTTCATGTAGATTTACAGTTCTTCCATACCAGTATGTTTGTAAGGTCTGTATTCAAACTGCAAACTTCCTTAAGGGATTTCTTTTTGTTTGATTATTACCCATACTGCAGATAATCTTAGACAAGGGAACTTGCCAGAATCTTTGAGCAGGGATACAGAACTTCTGGGATGAATTTGGATGTATCTGTAATTACAGAGAAGGGCTTGCAACCCTACCTGATCAAGACAAATAGGATTCCAGTTTAAACCAATAAAAGTGGCCAGCACAGAAGCATCGTGAGTGAGAGCCACAAGATAGGCTGCTTCACACTGATGAAACAATCACTGCTCCTAAATGCTTCACTCTTTTATTTTTTCCTTTTTTTTAAGTACATGATCTATTTTACCTGGGTTCCTTTCAGGCAGGAGCAAAATATCATCAATATATGCAAATTCCAGTTCTCAGTAACCAGGCAATGACTCGACGAGCTGATTGCAGTCTAAAGCTGATGCCTTCCCTGTCTCCAGATTTTGCTACTGGCTCGTGCTATGGCAATCCAATTGATGCTAATGCTTGTTGATTGCTACAAAGCCTGTTGTGCCAAATTGTAGGCAGCAATTTATTGTCAGCATCAGTGTTCTGCGTGCACCAGCCTGTAGCCAAGGAATTCATTAGATTCCAGAGCTGTGGAGGTGAACGAGTGGCTGGTGCATCTGTAGAGAGATGTGGAACAGCAATTCATGTCATTTACTGGGATGGTATTTCTGTAGGGCCTTAATGAGCCAGGCCATTTTCAAGGCTGAAAACAACACTGAAACTTCTGTGCTTTGAACTATTTCTGCTGTGGAAAATCCTATGACTTCATTCTCTTGGCTTTGGGAAATATGCTCCAAGTATAGGCAAACCTAGCTAAGTCAGGCTTGGCTAGTCCAGATGTATGGGTAGTAACAGGATTCAAAATTATGGCACATGTCTAGACTCATGTATAGTAAGAAATCCCAGACTGATAACACTGCATCAAATTGGACTGTGGGCAGCAGTCCCCTCTGAGGGAGATTTCACTGTATTGTTTTGTTTTCACCTAACTGATTACAGAACACTGTGTGTGTACAGTGTTACAGCTTTTTAATTAGAGTGACACATGATAACTGAGGAATACAGCACTGCAGAGTGTTGACAAATGAATTACTAAAATACAGGAGTCCCACTTGCATGTAAATATTTGTTTTCTCCAAGCAAATCAGAATGGTGTTATTCTTCATTATAAAGTGTATTCTGCAGCTATAGCATTCCTAGTCCAACAAGGATGATTAGAGAAGCACATGGCAGTGGGAGAATAGGCTGGCTTATGCTTCCAAAGCAATTAAGCACTATCCAGTCACTAGCATCTGAGTAAATAGACTGATGAAAATTCAATCAAAAAAAATGAGGAAAAGACCATTTAGGTCATCTGCTTCATTGCTGTTTCCTAGAGTATGTTCTCAATTACTTATTGTAGATGTCCCAAGTACCACAGCTGCCAAAATGTTCCTTTGGAACAGTTGTACAGTCTAATGGACATTTAGGAGTTTTCCCAAGTGATATGCAGCTTTAACTTTCTTTTGCTTATTGTCACCTTTTTAATTTCTCCTTTTTTAGATTACCTTAAAACATTACTTTATTGGTTCAGAAGGAAAAGTTGCAGGCAGTACTAAAAAGGGGTGACAAAATTCTTCTCAGTGTTTTACTTTGGATAACAAGTATAAGAAATGTAACAAAAAAACTGTCAAATATTCTGTCATTTTCCCCTTCATCTCATATCTTAGATCAGTACCAGACTTCTTAAAATTTAATAGTGATACATCAAGATTTTGGTTTAGGCCATCATACTGTGGTCCAGAAAGAAAAGGACTGGTCTTAGACACCTAGGTCTGTCCAGTATGTGGCATTTGAATGCCTTGTCTTCCCAGTTGCCTCATGCATCGGCATACACACACGTGGCAGGTCTTACAAGCAGGTCCAGACCTATATGGCTTTACACCAGTATTCATTCCTTCAGACTTCTTGGTCTCTCCAGTAACCAATTCATGGACCTAGTATCCACCCCAGACTTATGACCACATCAGCACCTAAATTTCAGTTCTTTTGTTCTACTCACTGACTTGTCTGGCTTGGTGCTTACCTGTGCAGTATGCACACACTTCAGTTAGTCTTCTTGCTGACAGTGTGGGTAAGTGGACCACTGTGATTCATTGTCTGAGTCCAGTTACAGACTTAGACCACCACACACATGCACACAGAATAGATAGCCACTCACCCATGAAAAAAGAAGTGGAGGTGCCAGATACCATGCCTGGCATGGCATGACAACCCCCATACCCCTGTGTGCAGTAATCCTTCTCAGTGATCTGCAAAGTGATCTAGGGAGTGCACTCCCATTTATGATCTCACCCTCACCATGGGCTGATGGCTGTAACGCAACAGCCCTGGGAGGAGCTGGAGCAGAGGACCCACTGACTCCAATCCTCTTCCTCCTGTTTTAATCACTGTTTCTTTAATGTATACAGGAATGAGTCTTTAATCACCCAATCTAATGCTGCCTTAATACCCTTTTCTTAGAGTATCTGGCTGTTTGAGACCAAGACATTAAAGATAATGAGGGGGAAAAAAAAAAAACTGGAATGTTGCTGGTGGACTCTGTATAGCAGTTCTCAGAAGTGACATCCCATTAACTTCTCCATTATGGGCTATGGAGAAAGTTTAATAAAAGGAATAAGAATGATTTTCCAACACAACATTACTCATTACTCAATGGCTGGAGAGTAATTCAACGTGTGAGTGGAATCCTGATTAGAGAGGATTTTTGTTTGTTTGTTTGTTCCACAATAACAATTTTTATAGAATCTTTGCATACCTGGAATCAAGAACAATTTGAACTGTTGTTTGGTGGAACCAAAGCAAATTTGGTCATAGCTAAACCCAAACTGGACTAAAAGATTACAGTTTGACTCATTTTTTTCTAGCACACAGTTTTTATTAGCATTTCTTCTTCCAAGCAAAAGCAGAATTGAAGATCACAACCTTGTTTTCCAATGCCTAATACACTGTTAGTGCCTTTGGCAGCAAACTCTCTCAGGGCTGTAAATTTTCCTCTGCAGCTCATGTGGTACGGTTTCCAAACACAATTAACTGTTTAGCACTTCAGTTTTCTAAGGTATGACTGAGACAGCTGTGATTGAACTTATCTTGGATCTTTAGCTCGCTTTGTATTTGCGTGTAGAGCTGAACCCAGAAAGCACTGTTAGGCTGTGGAGAGAGAACACTTAATGCAATAACTCATATATTATCTGGTCTGGTTATGCATGTTTATACTGGGATGTAAGCAAGATAATTCTACCCCCAAATAAAAGATTAAATGGGACGAAGAATCTGTTCTATCAATAAAAAGACAATTCCTAGTAAACAGATTGAGGAAAGTAAAAACTTGTATCAACAGTAGAGAGCATGAGCTAATGCCTGCATTTGTTCTTTTGTTGTTTGTTTTTTATGTGGTGATTTCTTTTAACTCTGAAACAGTGACTATGGATATGAACGACACAGCAATGGGCAGTGTTTGCCAGCATTTTGGTATAACCCATCTTCCTTGTCAAAAGATTGTAGCCTTGGCCAGAGTTATCTCAACAGCACTGGGTAAGTGGCACACCGGACTTCATTTAACTAGAGCACGCATATGGATTTTAACCCAATGACAACTACAGATTGCATTTACTAAAGGGGTCTCAAAGATGGCTGAAGCCCTTGGGACGTTATCTTCACTGATTTTGGCAGAGTCCATGCCCTGGCACTCCAGACCTTCTTTGTGCATGGTACCTTTCTCTGAAAAATGATGCCTTACAGAAACTGGGGGCCAAAACCATATTGGAAAGACCAAACCCTTAAAGTCTCTGAAAAGACTTCTCTTAAAATCACATGGTTTGGGTGAAGAAGAAACAGTGGCAAATAAATTAGAGGGTAAATTTACATATATGTGAATTGAAGTAATAAATGAGCAGCTAGCCTGAATGTTGATTATTCTTTGTTCCTCTTGCAAGTCACTGGAAGATGTAGTTTTAAGTTAAGATGCTGATCTCAAACTTTATTTTGTGGTGATTAAAGCAAATGAAAGAACCCAAGCTGTCTTTTGTTGTTTTGTACACTCAAAGATGGGGAAAATTTGGGTTTTTTTCTTCAACTCTCTTATTTTTGTGGCTCTTAAGGGTTGCACCTTTAGAGAGAGTTGCCTCACAACTGATAAGAAGGGGAGAGCATGTGAAAAAAAGCTTTGAACTGTGCCTAACAGTATAGTAATTGAATACAATCCATACTGTATGTGGATGTAATTTGTTTATAACTTTGCAGTTATTTCACATGTACCATAGATCATCATATAATTTTGTGGTTTAGACATATTTGTTTTTAGTGTGTGGCTTATAGATGTGCCCTGCAGGAAAATATTATGCTCAGTTAGCAACAGCATTAACTATTTGTACATTTGGCACACGAGGAACGCCAGGCTGAGATAAAGACTGAAATGTCTTTGTGAATCTGTTTTCTTCCAACCTCCTTAGCCTGAAGAACCTCAAAAATGCCTCCCTGTTCCCAGTTATGCTCCCTGTCAGTATCCTCCACCCTTTCTGTTTTCAGATACCGTAAAGTTGTTTCTAATAACTGCACGGACGGTGTGAGGGAACGGTACACAGCAAAACCACAGCAGTGTCCTGGCAAAGCCCCCCAGGGCCTTCGCATAATCACAGCTGATGGCAAACTGACAGCTGAGCAAGGACACAATGTCACTTTCCTGGTGCAGCTGGAAGAGGTAAGCTCTATTTTTATGTTGCATCCCAGACCTCATGGGTGTATTTGAATCTGATTCATGCCAGACAAAAAGTTTGCAAAGCGGTGAAGAGGTGAACCAAGGGAGTGTGAGATAAAGTCAGTCAGTTCCACAGTGTAGTTTGGTGGAGGTTGCTCTAAAATGTAATGAGTGATGTATGGAGTTCATGAGACTTAATGGTATTGCAGTACACAGAGTAATAGCTGGGAGAAGGTGATAAAAACTGGGAACTTGTTTGGTTTGGGAATTTCACAGTAGACCTGGAGAGGGCAGGTTTGAATCCTGAGCCCCACCCTTAACTACTCTTTGACTTCCCTGCTGTGTTTGAAACTGAATTTCCATTTTTACCTACCACTGACTTTCGACTAGGCATGGCTTAAAGTGCATTTGCAGACTTGTCCCCATTGCATAAGTTGGTAAGTTTAGACATTGGTGGATGTCAGCAGCAGCATTATTCATGTCTGAATTCCTAGACAAAAATGTTTAAAATCTTTTTTCCTATTTTTTTCTTCTCAGTAATTCTTTATCAACGTTTAATTTCAGGTTTCTAAATCATAGCATTCATGAAGTAACTATTTTCTCTTTTTCCATAATCCAATTTGATTTTTTTTTAAACTTCTACACTTTTTTCCCATAGAGCTGGCCAATAAATCCTAAACTAATTATGTTTTTACACTAAAGAACCATGTACATCCCTTTACAGCTTAGAGTATTCATGGAAATTACTTCTAACACTCTCCTTAGTAAATGTCATTGGCAGTAAGGAAGAGAAATGAGTATGACCTCTAGAGCTGAGTTGCATAGGAACGTGGTGGGATTTTTACATCTTTATTATTGATGCTTTCCCCAGCAAACAGGTGTCCTGATTTGTAAAGGCAATAACATACAATAAATCATATCTCACCTGAAGCAGTTTTTTGACTTGAATGCTCATTTTCTCTAAAATGTGGTCACTTCATTTCAGCTGTGACAATCATACAACGTTGCTACTGTGGATGCTGTTGTAAGAGTATAGACATATAATTTCTTCTTGATAAATTCTTGATTTCTGTGTTTAATAATGACAAATGAAGGTCCAAACCAAGATAAAAGTCTCCAAGCACTTCAAAATAAAGTAAAATTTAAAATGAGTGAAAGTGTTCATTGTATCACCTTTAGAGAAGGAGATGAGTGTTCTGAGAGGTCAGTCACAAAACCATCAAAGAATTCTGCCAGTAGTCATAAGGACAGACAATCACCCTCAGCGTGGAAAATTCAGGACAAATATCCTGCTTTTCCTTCTGTGAGTGTTTCAGTTCACATGTTCTGTAAGAATGCCCTGGCCACTGTTATTCTGTGAAGTATTGTCTTTTCTGATGATCCTGATCGGTTTTTTTTAGGTAGCCCAGCTTCAGTGTTCACCAGATTCTGGAAGCAATACCTTCTCCATTAGGCAATCCTGTCTTTCTCATGCTGTATATCAGGGAGTGCATAAAGTATGTTTTGATGAATGTGAATGAGTTTCTGAGGAGATCTAAATGGGGCCCTTGTTTCAGTATATTTAATAAGGAAGAGGTTAGGAATGCTCTGAGGGCTGAAACAAATATTGATCAACCTCCAGCCTTTCTGATTACTTTCCTGGCTAGATGAATCTTGATGTCCTGCTCCTAGATTTCTCAATATAGAGTTTACAGAGCTGATGAGACAAGTTACAAGAGCTCATTTGAGATTTATACTCCTATGATCTTTCTAGGGCTTCTTGCTCCATCTAAGAACCCACCTGGGTCAGAAAAGAACAAACCTCAATGGCAGGCTCACTGGAGGCCCTGAAGAGTCTCTGAATCTCTGTAGTAGAGGAAATTACTAAGTGGGTAGGGTAAGGCAACTAGTAGCAGTGAAAAACTGTTTTCACTCAGGTGCAAGAAGCACAGCATAGGGATTTCTTTTAGGGCCTGCTTATGCCTATGGTGAGGCTGAGGGCTGGGATTGTGTCATTCTGACAATAACACAATATCACTAAAAGATGTCTGAAGAGAAACAGAGACAAAGTATTCAGAAGTGTTCTGATATTGAGGGAGATGCAAAAGGGAAACAATCAGGGAAGCTCATGTGAGTGGAAAAGGGGCAGGCACCAAAACCTGCAGTGAGTAGAGTATTGATGATTTCTGAAAGCTGGGATTCTGATCCATTTTCTCTAACCCTGGCTCACATTAAGTTCTACTGTAAAGCATTTATATCTGGCAGCATATAAATATCATTAGAAGCAAAAGTAGCTAACAGCTTGTATTCAAATTAACCAAATGCAAGAATGCTTTTCTCTCATCTTTCAGGATTTCCCTGTGGCTTCTTAAAACCCACTTGTTAAGTCACCTTGCACTAAATATCTTTGATCTTGTTATTGCAAAGGTTTGTCCAGGTTAGTTCTCCTATTAGTCTGGTATAATCATCATGATATTTTTACTAGGTGACAACAGCCGGGAGTCATTAATATTTCCTTTTTCTAATTAGCATCTCTCCCATTGTATGAAGCATTATGGAAATGTTTAATAAGCAAAGCACCATAATTAAGCTGGTAATTTTGCTCTTAAATTTCCATTGAGCAAAGCAGAATAGCAACAGCAACTAAATGGCAGCACAGGAAAAAAATAATTGTTCCTAAAAGCAAATTTTTCCCCATTGCCTTAAAATACTGATGGTTTAAATCTTAGTCCTTTGCCCTGGCCTGGATATTTGCATAGAACCAAAGCTGGTACCTTTCGCACTGCAGCGTTCAACCGCAGTTGTTTCTGAGTCTAAACAACATGAAACTTTATTCCTGCACAGCAGCAGCAGAAAACCAAACCCAAAATTTACAAAGCCAGTTTTCCTGCTGAACTCCTTCAGCCAAATGTCATTGATGTATTTTGCTGCTCTGCTGTAGAAAATCGAGGAATTTTATTAAGTGGGTGTTGTTTCTGCCTGCCTTCCTCGTTACATGGTCATGTAGGTCTCTTGCTTGTCACAAACTCAATTGTTATTTGTGTGTTTGAGTTATTTGTATAAGCATCAGACACTTGTGCTTGCTGTACTGCTTCAGCAGAGATACTGAAAGCTGCAGCCTCCAGAACAATGCTATTCAACACAATAGCTTTCAAACTTGTTTCATCTGATTGCTCATACATCTTTGCTGAGGAAATGGACAGTAAAGACATTCAGGGCAAACAAGTTCAGGGCTTTGGCTGTTTCATTACAGACAATTCACAGAGAACCTGCCTCTTTTAATTTATTTTTTTGTCTTGATAAAATGACAGCCAACCATCTTTGACATTCCAGGTCTGCCTCAGTTCTCACTTGACAAAGTCACTCCACTGGGAGCTGATTTTGGTGTGCTTTCAACTACTTACTGCTGCTGTATCACATCTGGATTAGACTAATGTGTGAGGAAAGCTCAGTTGTTCCTACAGCTCAGTCCATGGGCTAGAATTCAGGCAATTTGAACTCATTCCTGAGCAGCACTCAGCTCCTTCTGCATGACCTTGAGTAAGAAACTTAATCTTCCTGCTTTTTTTATTCCTTCATTTGAAAATACAGCTGTGCTTTCTCCCCCATGCCCTCCATGCCTTTCACTTACGTGCTGAATGCTCATAAGGCCGGAGAACTCTCTTGCCATGTGAATATACAAACTGAGCCTTAGATTTCCTAAAGACCAGTTTAGTTTTCTGTAATGACAATGTTAATAAATGCCTGTACAAGGTAGGTTGTGTCTCAAGTGCATTTAATGAGCTTGGGGACACAGCTAGGGGGACATTTCCCAGCTCAGCACTGTCATTAGTGCAATTCAGAATTCAGCTCAGGTGAAGTCTCTGGAGATGATCTTAGCATTAGGATTATTTTGATTGTTGATCTACTCAAATTAAAGATGCAAAACTAGTTGTACTCAAAAGCACAGTATGTATTTTTTTCATGGTATCCTGCTGTGCTCCCTGTTTTGATATCACAAGTTAATAATGATGACAGAAATGTGGAAACTTCATCCTAACTTTCAGTGCACATGCTGAGTCGTGGCTGTTTATCTTGCTAAGATCACCACATTCCTGTTAATAACACACAGATGAAACATCAGGACATTCCCTCCCCCATACCATTGTCGTCTGAATTATAATTGCCTTTTCTCTGTTACTGCTGGTTGGGAGAAATCAGTCCTTTACGCATTTTAAGATTCACTGCTGAAATACCAGGAAAATGTGTGAGCATTGACCTTGCCTTCATGATGACACACAGTACCACAGTCATCTAATGCACTTCCAATCACACAAGTTCAATTATTCTGCATAATTGAGGGTGGCTGTACTTAAAGATTCCTGTGGAGCACAGAAGATCTAGTCCTGCAGAAAAAGCTCATAGCTGAGTTGAGCTGGCAGAACTGGCAGTCAGAATTAATTATTTGATTAGTGCAATTAAATATTTTTGTGTGAAGAAGAAATACGTGTGGAAAGCATTGAGCTATTTGCTCTGATGAGAGACATTTCTATTCAGGTTTTGATTTTAGAGAGCTAAGAGCATCTCTCTGAAATCAAGAATTTACACAGGAAAGCATGCTTTTCAGTGTGTGATCAGGCTGAACTTGATTATCTGTTTAAAACTAAGCATATGCTTTAAGTAGACCTCTACTATTCAGTTGCAATGGAAATATATTTGCTGGATATTTTCTGACTGTGACAGTAAAATGCCAAATAGGGAAAAGAGTTAATCTGAAGAAAGCACAAAACATTAGTCCCTGAAGACAATCTAACAATAGCAGTGTCTCTCTCTTGCAAAGGATAATTAAATAAATTAGAGGACACAGTCTCAAGCTGCACCAGGGGAAGTTTAAGCTTGAGGTAAGGAGAAATTTCTTCACTGAGAGAGTCATTAGCCATTGGAGTGTGCTGCCCAGGGTGGTGGTGGAGTCACCATCCCTGGAGGTGTTCAAGAGGGCACTTAGTGCCATGGTTTAGTCACGAGGTCTTGGGTGACAGGTTGGACTTGATGATCTTTGAGGTCTCTTCCAGCCTTGATGATTCTGTGGTTCTGTCTTTTCCAACCTTATTGATTCTATGATTCTATTTTATGAAATTATCAACATCTGTAAGGGAGGCACACAAGTTAGTGCATAATCAGTGACTTAAGTATCATATGTGAAACATAGGAACTAAGATTTAAAACCTGGGACTGTATTTCATTGTTCAATACTGGAATACAAATACCGCAAGTCATTAAGGAAAATTAATGATTAGAGCTTTCTGGGCAAGATTCAGGATGAATATTTGAGAGAGAATCCTGTTAGGTGATAACAACAAAACACTGAGAGCTGCATGAAAGTAATCAAAATGTAAAAATATTGTTGCAAACTGTATGGGCTGTTTCTTGGTATGCCCTGAAGCAGGAAGCTTCACAGGATTTTTTGGAAGCATCCAGGTCTTGTGTACGCTGCAGACTGTGATTCTTTTGGAAAATGTGCATTTGGCTTGAGGGGACAGGGAGTGGAAACTTTTTCTTTGTGTGTGCTTAGAAACCTCTTGGATATTTAATGAGAAAATGCCTTCAAAAATATTACATTTCTAAATTACATTTTAGTTTAAATGTAGAAGTAAAGAACATGGGGCCTTGGGAAACTTGCTTTTAATGCCCATGGCTTTTTTTCAGGCTAAAAGGAATCATAGCTGAAAAAGATGGCTGAAAAGGATCTTTAAGATCATTGAGTCCAACCATAATCTGACTAACATGACCACTAAACCATGTCTTGAAGTGCCACATCTACACACTTCTTGAACACCTCCTGGGATGGCAACTCCACCAGCTCCCTGGACAGCCTGTTCCAATGCCTCACCATTCTCAGTAAAGAAGCTTTGCCAATCTAAACCTCCCCTGGCACAACTTAAACCCATTTCTTGTTGTCCTATCACTAGTTATGTGGGTGACAAGACCAACATCAACCTCACTCCAACCTCCTTCCAGGTAGTTGTAGAGAGCAATATCATCTCCCATTAGCCTTCTCTTCTCCAGACTAAACAGCCCCAGCTCCCTCAGCCTCTCCTTGTATGACATGCCCTTCAAACCCCTCACCAGCCTCACTGCTCTTCTCTGGACACACTCCAGGACTTTTCTATATGTCTTTTCTATACTGGTGCACCCAGAACTGAACACAGTACTCATGTGTCTAAAGTTCAGCATATTCTGAAGTCTTTGGCCAGGAAAAAAGCCTGTATTAAGATTGCAATGTATTTTCAGGTTATATCCAAATATGTGCATATTCCACATATCTAGTACATAGTAAAAAAAATCCATCAGAAGGGCTTTCGTTTTTTCAGTTATTGTAATTGGTTGCTGACTAGCTTAGTGTGATTAAAATGCAGGAACTGAATGCAGAGGTATCGCCACAAGCAGCCAACTTGGCAAATTTCTCCTTGGATGCCTTCAGAGCACTGGCATTTAAAGGTCTTTTACAATGAAGACCAGAGAGGCTGCCCAAAGATAGCTCAGTGCTGATTGCATCCAAGTGCTTTGCTGTGGCTGTGGAAGTAATGCAGGGAGTTTTGTGTCTGGCTTAATTGAGATAAAAGCTTGAGAAAAGCCCTATCGTGTAGTATTGGGCTTGTCAAAATGACAAGATGCTGGAAGAAGCAACAGGGAAAGTTCTTGCAAGGTGTACGTATATGCATCAAATTGTTGCAAAACAAAACTTGTCTTGGTAAGGCAGCCACTTGCAAGTGTCTCTGAGACAGACAGCTGGGGCTGATGTAGATCAGGTGTGGGCTGTATAGGAAGTGTTTGAATTTTGGTTCACCTGCTTTCTCTTCCCATCTTATTCTGCCTGTGCTCTTACCTGGCACAGATTAAAAAATAGAACAAGTCAAAACACAGTCTCTGTTTTCCTGACTTTTTTTCCCCCTCTCACTTCCTAAGCTAAAATTTTAAATGTCAGCTTTTCAGAATGTGGCATTTTCAGAGAAATGGTATAGCCTGAATCTTACTGAATGGAAAATGTATTTCCAGTTCAAAGGGTTTTAAAACAAAACAGGAAAGGCCAAGACAAATGAAAGAGACTGGGAGAACAGCAGCTGAAGCTCTTCTCTAATTAGATTTTCAGATGTCTCTGTCAGCACCTTTTCTCCCTAAGGAATTTGGAAGAAAAATTGAAATCTAAATCTTGCATGCCATAGAAATGGCTCCCTTCCCTGGCAGCACCTGTAGACACCACAGGTTTCATGGCTATGGACAAAATGAAGGCAAGAGCAAAACCATTCATTAGAGCACACTGTCAGAAATAGGACTGTTCTAAAGTGCTGTCCCCCTTTTCATCTTCCTCTGTCATCTCAAATATATAGAGGAATATACCTTGACCTGAAACAGACTTTAACTGCATGACCTCAAATATATTCAGAGGTGATAAAACCAGCAGGGTCACTGTGGTGGTGCAATTTTAACCATATGAGCAGCTTTTTGACAGAATTTCTTTTTTAGTAAGAAAAGATGGATAAAACCCTCATGATGATGGACCTAGAGTAATTGGGAAAGCATCTCTGCTGAGTGGGATCTAGCCAGATGCTCTGTGATGTGTGTGTAGACTTTACAGCTTTTGGAGCTGATCTGAGCTGTTCCAGATTTTCCCCAGTATAACTCAAATCAGAAACTGGGCTAAAACTTCAGTGGCAATTCTTCTTTTGCTTTGTGCTTATGGGTGGCTTGAATGATAGATTTGGATATCTAGATCTTTAGATAGACCAGATCTACAGAAGGAATTTTTTACACTAAGGATGGTGAGACACTGGCCCAAGTTGCCCAGAGAGGTGGTAGATGCCCCACCCCTGGGCATGTCCAATCTAAAGGGACCCAGCTTCCTGAGCCTTTCCTCATAAGGCAGATGTTCCACTCCCTTAATCATCTTTGTGCCTCTATGCTGGATTCTTTCAAGCAGTTTCCTGTCCTTGAACTGAGGGGCCAAGAACTGGACACAATATTCTTGATGCAGCCTCACCAGGGCAGAGTAGAGGGAGAGAGGAACATCTCTTGACCTACTGGCCACATCCCCTTCTAATACATCCAGTATTCCATTGATCCTCTTGGCCACAAGGTCACATTCCTCGCTCATGGTGACCCTATCGTCCACTCCCAGGTCTGTTTCCCCAGAGCTGGTCTCCATCAGATCTGTCCCTAACCTATACTGGTACAGGAAGTTGTTGTTTCCCAGATGAAAAATCTGGACAGGCTGGAGAGGCGGGCTGAGAAGAATCTCAAGGGGTTCAATAAGGCAAAGTGTAAGTCCTGCACCTAGGTCAGGGTAATTATAGACATTAATGCAGCCTGAGGGATAATGAAATTGAGAACAGCCCTTCAGAAAAAGGCTTGGGAGTGCTGGTGGATGAGAAGTTGGACATGAGCCAACACTGTGCACTTGCAGCCCAGGAGGCCAATCACATCCTGGGCTGCATCAAAAGAAGAGAGAGAGGGGATTCTGCCACTTTGCTCTGGTGAGACCTCACCTGGAATACTGCATCCAGCTCTGGAGCCTTCAACATAAGAGAGACATGGACCTGATGGAGCAGGTCCAGAGGAGGGCCACAAAAATGGTCAAGGGGCTAGAACACCTCTCTTATGAGGACAGGCCGAGGGACCTGGGGTTTTTCAGCCTGGAAAAGAGAAGACTCCAATGAGTCCTAATTGCAGATTTCCATCACCTGAAGGAGGCCTTCAAGAAGGCCAAAGAGGGACTCTTTACAAAGCTTGCAGTGATAGGATGAGGGGCAATGGTTTGAAATTAGGGAAGAGTAGATTTAGATTGGATGTCAGGAAGAGGTTCTAGACCATGAGGATGGGGGAACACTGGAACAGCGTTCCCATAGAGGTATCTGAGGCCCCATCCCTGGAGATAGTCAAGGTGAGGCTCAATATGGCTCTGAGCAATCTGATCTAGTGTAGGATACCCCTGCTCACTGCAGGTGGGTTGGACTAGATGACCTTAGGAGGCTACTTGCAACCCAAACCATTCTATGATTCTATAAGCAGGTGCTTAAACTTTTAGTAAAGCATCCATAGGAGAATTTGCTAAGACACTTGCAGAATGGAAGCCTTAGTAGTTTGTGTTGCTCAAGCACCTTGGGTTTAACAATATGTCATTGAAAATTCCAGATGTTACCAAGTTAATTACTAAGAGAAACTTAGTTAAGAACTACACAGGGGCAACCTGGAGCTGAGTTGACATGCAAGATCCCTGTGTTTGTTTCTAAAAAGATATTCAGGTTGGCTTTCTCAGTAAGGTCTCAGCCCCTCAGGGGTCATTTGCCCTCACCAGTGATCTCAAGGAGAGAGCAGGGAATTCCTGTCTTTACCTTCAAGAGACCAGGAGGTAAGTGGCATGAGATATCTGTAAGAATCCCTAGGCCTGTGCCTTTGTCAAGAGATGTCTTTCCCCTGGTACACATTCAGTCTGGATCCTCCAGAAGAGAGTAAGAGAGTTTATTTTGTCTCATCCATTTGGAGGTAAGGGAGTTTCCAGCAGGGTGCCAAGGCAGTGTAGTGACTACAACTTTAGTTTATAAATAGAGAGCATCTGGGAAAAGTCTCTCTGGCTATCCCTAGGTATGGCTCTGCTCCTCCTGCTTTCCTTTCAGGTAAGTCTCCACTGTTTCTGCTTTCACAGGTTACAAATAGACTGAGAGAAGGAGAGGAATATAAAACATAAGCTTTATGTTATGATTCCTTTAAGTTCTGATTAGCTTTAAGTTATGATAAGCTTTGAGTTGTGATTTCTTCCCACAGTCACACACACACATTTCCCTTTCTGATGTGGCAATCTGCCTGATGCCAACCATTTGCCAGTTGGGCATCCAGAAGATTGTTCTTATTTCAAAGGAAAAGGAAAACGCTAAAAAAACACCACCTCCATAACCCCCAAACTGAAGTAAATTAAATGTTCTTTCAGCCAACTTTATGAACTGCCTTCAGCTATTAATTTACCAGCATTCTTCCAGAGAGTGGCAGCTGCTTCAGCGCACCAGGCTGCAGAACGAGCTGCTCCATGGCAACAGCCAGCAAGCATGAATATAACCAGCATAAGTATCATGCAGAACCTCTGAGGGGGGACTTCAAAAGGAGCAAGAATGCCTAAAGTTAGGACAAGGTATTGTATCTTACCTGAAAGAGAGAGGATCTATAGCAGCCACACTTGTTGTACAGGTCAGTGTGGGCTGTGTAATTATTCACCTGCCAGAAGCTGCCCTTACCATAGACATATCACTGCCTTATGAGATAAGAACATCTTACAGGTGTTTCTAGTATGTGTGGCATAAGTTATATGGAATTTTTTGGTGTGCTGCCTTTTACACACTTGCAAACAAGCAAACAAATTAAAAAACTGCTTTTTCATTGTTAATCAGAGGTGTAAGGAAATTGCATCATTCTCCTCTTGTGGGGTTTAAAACCCTTTTTGGGCTGGGCAACCTACATAGAGTTTGATGAATGTGCATGTACCAGACTGGAATTCAGTTTCAGGAGTGAAAGCTTAAAAACCTCATTCAGGATTGTTTCACTTTAGTGGATCTCTATTCTGACGTGGAGAATATAGATTCGTGATATATCCTTGGCTTTTGGTTTGTGGTGGCATTTGTATGTTCATTTATTTGTTTCTCAGCTGTGACTATTTACTTATTTACTTACTTATTTATTGTAATTTATTTTAACAGTTTTGCAACATGCTAGATTAGCAGCCCAGGAGACTAATAGCACAAAGTGGCAGTCTGAATTATATCACAGACCTGCTTTTCTGGAATTATCTCTGGGCAGTATGAGAAGAGTTTAATCAGCTCTGTCAATTCATTAGCCCTTCCCTTCTGAGGCAGGCACAGAGGGTCCCACTTAGCGCCAGCAGTGTTGGTAGCTGCTCTGAAATAAATACAAATCCAGCTCATTTAAATCAGGCCACTGAGCAAGTCATAAGCTGCTGTAAGCTGTTGTTATGTAAGGCTGAAGTGGTTCTTTTGACATGCCATTGCTTTGATACAGTTGGACTTCTCAGTTTTATCCTTCTGCTTTTTATGGTTTTAAATACAAAAGATCACCATGTGGATTCTTTCAAAGACTCTTGAGGTAATCTCAATAGCTACCCATGTCCTGAGTGCTTGCTGAGATGAGCACAATTCCTCACTTTAACCCTGCACTTCACTGTAAGGAAATCCAAGGGAAGAAAGCAAAATATTTTCCAGAAGATCCCCTGTTCCTCCTGATGTAGGAGGAGAAGGAAGGGCTATGGTACACACCTTGGAAGATACCTCCTTGACAGTGCAGCTGAGTCAGCCTCACAAGGGGGCCACTTTTCTGTTCACTGGCTACTGAGCAAGTTGATGAAGTGACCACCTTTCCTCTGGTAATGTCAGACCCTGGGGCTATCTTCTGGTTGGTCTAGGTCACCCCACTGATCCCATCTCTCAAAAGTAAAATGGAGTCTATTCAAACCCTTTCTCTTTTGTGTCATCATAGGGAGACCTTCAGAGATCAGTCATTCAGGTGGATTTTGGAGATGGCATTGCTGTGTCATATGCCAATCTCAGCTCGACAGAAGATGGGATCAAGCACATCTTCCAAAATGTGGGCATATTTCGAGTGACTGTGCTGGTGGAAAACAGCCTGGGTTCCGACAACGCTGTCCTCTACCTGCATGTAACGTGTATGTATGTTCATACTCATTGTTAACTTCTATCATTCTTAAGAAAAGTATTACTTTTTCCATAAAGGTGGCATTTGAGGCTTTGCAACTTGGAACAGCATGATGGGATATGGTGTTTGCCTGTCCTCCAGCGGAGGACTCCAAAATGAGAGGAGACAGAGACAGTAACATCTGTGTGCTTTTTAAACCATATTCGATCTCTAATTTTGGATAGTTTAATTTGGGATGCCTCAAAAGTGTGTCCAGCCCTTTCTGACATGGATCTTCATCTCATTAGCATGTTTGCACTTCCAGAAAAACAAGGACATCCAGCATCTTTAATCACTTTCAAAGGCCTTGGCTTTTACTTTGTACGTGTTTTGCCCTCTAATGAAATGCAGCCACCTCTGTGATGGAAACCAGTACATTTCAGTCTTTCTGTTGTCATAGGAACCAAAATCTTGGTGTTAAAGAGTATTACTGTAAAAATATTATCTTCATATTGCTCTTCTGCTGTTCTTTTTAACCTTCTTATTTTTCATCTCTCTCTCTCTCTGGCATACAATTGAAATGTATCTCAAGTCCTTGCATAAAACCAGCAAAGTGTTCTTTCATATTTATTGTAACACATGATTATGAACCTGAAGGGTCAACCTATTATTGAAATATTGTAACATCCCTAATGGAGTGGTTGTTTTCTTTATACAGTGGGAATGTTTTTGGTCAATTATTTGTGTTTTCAACTGTGTTCCTCCATGCCAGATTTACTGAAAGAAAAGGGAATGCCAAAATTTAAAGTCATGCTTACAGAAATGTCATTTACTCTCTACCAAATGAACTCTACATATTGTCTAGGTAATTTAGCACATTCTACATACTTTAACTCTAGTTTTAAAGTTACTTCATACAGCATGAAAGCATCTGCCTCTTCAGGGGAAGAGGACAGCTCTTTAATGGTGCACTTTCAGATCAACAGATGGGAGCAGTGGGAAGTACAGTTGTGGGAGCATTAGAATGGAATAGAATAGAATAGAATAGAATACAATACAATACACCAGGTTGGAAAAGATCTTTGAGATCATCGAGTCCAACCTATCACCCAACACCATCTAATCAACTAAACCATGGCACCAAGCACCCCATCCAGGCTCTACTTAAACACCTCCAGTGATGGTGACTCCACCACCTCCCTGGGCAGCCCATTCCAGGGGCCAATCACTCTGTGAAGAATTTCTTCTTAGCATCCAGCCTAGAGAAGCAAGAGCAAATATCTAGCTTCAAAAAGACCCTTGGTTCATGGTGATAGTGTGCCATTCATGATTCCCTAACCTGATAGATCATGGTCTGTGGCAAACTTTTGTCACATAATCCATCAGCACACTACCTTTGAAAAACTCAAAATACCTTGCAGAAATAGCTGTATTCATAAGTAAGCTTACTGTGAAGCTTAGGATTTTGATTCAGTGCTTAGCCTGTATGACTTCTGTGCTAAGGCACTGGTGAATCAAGGGAAATTCAGTTAGAATAGAATAGAATAGAATTAACCAGATTGGAAAAGACCTTTGTGATCATCGAGTCCAACCTATTCTCAGCTTTTAGGCAGCTACAGACCTTTTTTGTTTGGTTGGGGTTCTTTGGGTTAGTTTTTTGGGTTTTTTTTTAGCTGTTTAAATGTTATCCTAAGCTGGGTAGAGAAAAGAGCTTCTGCTCAGAATAGATATATATATATATATATATATTCTTCTATTTAATTTCTTCAGTTCTGGAGTCATATTCTAGTTTCCCTCCCTGCATGTTCTTGTGTAATTATCACAAGAGCAGCTGTGGGCTGGGAATGTAGAAATCCCCCTCCCACTGCTGCTGATTATGAAAGTCAGCTCAACAGGAGCTGTGCTTTGTTTGGCATTTTTTGTTTTGTTTTGTTGGTTTTTCTTTTCTTTGTAAAGGTCATTGGAAACAAATAGAAAAGTGTTTTGGTGGTTGATATTTCAAAGGAAGTTCTGACAGCCTCTGCAAGCAGGGTTTGTAATTGTTCACTGTTTGACAAGAGATGATTCCATGGGGACCACTGCACATGCTCAGTCGATCTGCAAAGTAATGAGACCACACGAAGCAGCAACTGCTTTCTTATGCAGCAACCACAAAATGGAAGAAGGCAGGTGTCCTTCGCTCTCACTTGTTGTGGCTTTCTGTTTTAAAGCTGTTTTAAGCCATTTTCTTGAGACATTGAAGGCATAAGAACCATTTTTTATTATTTAAGCAGTACAAGAGATAACTAACATTCACATAGGTTTGTGTGACTTTGCAGCTGATGGTGTGTTTCTGTGCTTTGCATAAGCAATTCTAGCATGGAACCCCCTGGAGAGCTGACAGCTCTAAGGGGTATGTCTCACCTTTCTCCACATGGTGAGAATTAAGAGACTTCAAAACAGGTTGCAGAGCAAGCATAGTACCATTCAGACTAACAATTGATTTGCTGAGGACGCAGACATACCATAAATCCAGTCAACCCACAGCCTAACACCAAGATCAAAAAGAAAAGCTTTTGCACGTTATTTAAAGGCTTGCAATAGCTCTGATGAATATTCTGCTTGTAAAAATATCTGTACTTTCCATAGATACACACTCACTGTATTGCTAAGGTTTGCAGAAATGCAGTGTGCAGCCTGAGGATCCAGAGAGTTTTAGAGAAGAGGAGGCTCAGGGGAGACCTTATTGCTCTCTATAACTACCTGAAAGGAGGTTGTATACAGGTGGGGCAGGCAACCAGTGGCAGAACAAGAGGACACAGTCTCAAGCTGCACCAGGGGAAGTTTAGGCCCAATGTGAGGAGAAAGTTCTTCACAGAAAGAGTTGTTTGCCATTGGAATGTGCTGCCCAGGGAGGTGGTGGAGTCACTGTCCCTGGAGGTGTTCAAAAAAAGGATTGGATGTGGCACTTGGAGCCATGGTTTAGTTGTCATGAGGTGTTAGGTATTAGGTTGGACTTGATGATCTCTGAGGTCTTTTCCAACCTGTTTGATTCTATGATTAGGAAGGAATATTAGCTGGCTGACCCCTTGTTACAGGGTTATTACTCCATTGTGCTCAGCCTGGTCTGGTCCTTTAAACACCTTTCCCTACTCATAGCCAGCATCCTTGTTGAGGGAAGGGAGAACTTGCTGAGGGAAGGTGTTGAGCCATAGTTCTTGTGCTCAAAAGGTTGAGAGCAAAGCCTTCATCCTGTGTCCTTCTCATCCTGCTGCAGACATTGGGCCAGTGCACAGTAGCTGTGCCTTTGCTGCAGTTAATCCAAGGATCCAGATACACAGGCTATTGTAAGGCAGGAACATTTTGGAGTGGATGGACAGTAAATTGTATATAAACTGCTTCTCCATTCAACAGGCTGTCACTGAACTCTCCTGACAGGTCAAAAAAATTTCCCCTGGAAAGTTGGTTATGCATTTGCCTCAATGCTTCAGAATGACATCACCTGCCCAATTGAGTCTTTAGAGGAGCTTCTCCCTTTCTGATGTCTGTGACTTGTTTTTCCTGGGGCAGGTGAAGGTCTGTAGTCTTCAAGACCCTGCATGAAACTTACCTTCAAATTTATCTGGGAGAAAGCAAGTCTTCTACCAAGCTAAGGACCTATCTGGAGTGAGCTATCCCCATCTGCTGGCCAGATCATAGTTCAGCATTTCAGCCACTTTGACCCATCAGCTATGTGCACAGAAATACTCAGGCAGAAATGGCTTGCTTGAGCTGTTCTTCCATGTTCATTCCTAACTGACATATGGTGTAGGTTCAGGGAGGTGCTGGGCACTCTCTGCAGTGCAGGATCATTTGAGCTGTATTCAGTGCAGCTATGCTATTATGTTGGAGTGTGTTAGATTCCACATGGACTCCATTATCACTGCTGTCACCACACCCAGTGTTAGGAAATGTGCTCCCTCAGAGGGCTATGCTGACATTGAGCATTTAGCAAACATCCCAAAGAATACTAGAACTGCAAAATATTTAGCCTGGGAAGCTGCTGGCTTTCAGATCTCAGGGTTTTTCTGAATGCATGTGCAATGCAGACACAGAAATGTATCTGAGTGGATGACCACCATTAAAATCATGAGGGTTAACTTCTGCCTTCTCAGGAATTTTCAAGAAGCTTATTGACTGCTGATTGTAAAGGGAAAAAATAGCCACAGTCTGCTCTAAAGCACGCTTTGGTTAGTCTGATCATGGATAACTCTTAATTGGGCTGCTTAAGTTAAACAACAGCTGTCTACAGCCCAGAAAAAAAAAACAGCTGAATTTCAGTAATAAGTCAGGAACATTGGTCCTTGTTTATTCTTCATATTTTTTATGTAGTCTGATTTGGGATCTTTTTTTTTCATCTCTGTACTATACAGGGTACTTGGTCCAAAATGTGTGGTGTTCCTTTAGATTGAAAAGCAAGGTCTAAGTGATGGTACATGCATGGAATATGTCCTGAAAAATCCCTTCCTGAAATATATTAAATCCTGTAGCAATGTAGCTCAACTTCATATGGACAATGCAATGTATCTCGAGTCCATATGGACAAGCAATCAGTGAGGAGCCTGCAGATGTGACCTTAATGTGTTTAAGAAACCCATGTCACCTGAGATTTCTTTCTCTCTCCCTGTCAGGACAGTTGCATTATTCTCTAAGTGAGCAGTCACAACCCATTTTGAAAAATAATCTATAGGACAAGATAAAACAACAAGGTCTATCCAGAAGATAGGAAATGTGAAACCCTGGGCATAATGTCACTTTGTCAAATGAATTATGTTCTGTTTATACTAAAGAAATCAGTGTTTATTGAGGAAACAGAGGGAGTGTAAAGCAACATTAAAAAGAAGGTGGTTGGTGAATAACTGCCTCCAGACAGAGTTTCAGCTGATATGAATAGATAGATCACTGCTGAAGTTCACCAGATCATAGCAGTTTGCATCAGCAGAGATGCTTCATGTCCACTGAAACTATTTGTTCTGCACATTCTTATGTCTTTGCATTGGAGGCTATATTCACATTAGAGGGCTCTGCCCCTATTTTATTAAGTTGTTGATAAAGTCCCTGAGTATATGATATTTGTGCAGTAGGGAGTCCATGTTTTTCAGGTACAGGGATAGCTTTTGTTTTATGAGGAAAGTGGCACCAAGCCAAAATATTAACTGTCATGCCCCATAGTGTTTTGGAGGACTGTTCTCCCCTAAACCAATGAATATCAATGAATATTGAGGGACCTCGACAGACTGGACAGATGGGCAGAGTCCAACGGGATGGCATTCAACAAGTCCAAGTGCCGAGTGCTGCACTTTGGCTACGGCAACCCCATGCAGAGCCACAGGCTGGAGAGCTCCCAAACAGAGAGGGACCTGGGGGTGCTGATCGACAGCCACCTGAATATGAGCCAGCAGTGTGCCCAGGTGGCCAAGAGGGCCAATGGCATCCTGGCCTGCATTAGGAATAGTGTGGCCAGCAGGAGCAGGGAGGTCATTGTGCCCCTGTACTTTGCATTGGTTAGGCCGCACCTTGAGTACTGTGTCCAGTTCTGGGCCCCTCAGTTTAAGAAAGACATTGAGACACTTGAACGTGTCCAGAGAAGGGCAACAAGGCTGGGGAGAGGCCTTGAGCACAAGCCCTATGAGGAGAGGCTGAGGGAGCTGGGACTGTTTAGCCTGGAGAAGAGGAGGCTCAGGGGTGACCTCATTGCCCTCTACAACTACCTGAAGGGTGGTTGTAGCCAGGAAGGGGTTGGTCTCTTCTCCCAGGCAACCAGCACCAGAACAAGAGGACACAGTTTCAAGCTGTGCCAGGGGAGGTTTAGACTCGAGGTGAGGAGGAAGTTCTTCACCGAGCGAGTCATTCGTCATTGGAATGGGTTGCCCAGGGAGGTGGTTGAGTCATCGACCCTGGAGGCGTTCAAGGGGAGATTGGACGTGGCACTTGGTGCCATGGTCTAGTCATGGGGTCTGTATTGATAGGTTGGACTCGATGATCCTCGAAGTCCTTTCCAACCTAAGTTACACTGTGATACTGTGATCCCTGCAGTTCTGTTCTCCTTCAGCTTGATGTTTCAGACAGAGGGAGGACTCATCTGCTGCTTCTGTCTCTGCAGGCCCTTTGGAACATGTTCATTTATCTCTACCATTTGTCACTACAAAGAACAAGGAGGTCAACGCCACAGCATTACTGTGGCCAAGCCAAGTGGGAACACTTACTTATGTCTGGTGGTTTGGAAACAACACAGAGGTTTGTATTCCCTATGGACTGATATCAAACTATGATGGAGAAGCTTTCTGACTGAGGAGGGAGGGAAAGAGTGATCTGGGAAAGCTTCTAAACAGTCACACATGCAAGAAATTTATAAATGAGACCAAGATACTGGTGGTTCCTTGACATACCAATGCTGAAATATAAGAACTGCTCTGTGTTTGTTGCTGTGGCTTAGCTGTAGGGTTTATTGCCATCTCCTGCAAATTGCCAATAGGTTTTTCCCTGCATTTACATCCAACATGGATGTCATGAACCAAAATCTGGAAGAGTTTCTAATGTGTTCTTCCCCACCTTCCTTTCTTTGATAACAACAAAGCAAAACAAACAAAAGGAAACTTACCTTTTAAACTGAAACTTTTTATATCTGGAACTGGCTTTACATAGCTGTGGAGTTTAAAGCTCATTTCTCTAGTGACTCACCAGTGAGGACACTGCCATCAGTCTCCCCTTAAATATGCTGAGCTCAGTCCCGAGCCCCCACACTCTGTGCTAAACCACATGTGCAAGAAAAAGTTACCATCATGTGGTAGTGGTGGATAAAATGGTTCTTAATACACCTCCCAGCCTCTAGGTTCTGCTTAGATATAAGAACAGCATGTACCACATCCTGCTTCCAATGTTGGTAAATCTGCACAGGTCTTATAACTGTTCATTTGCATATCTTTATGGATTAATTACCCAAGGACCCTAATTAGTTTTCTGAGGGGAGAGAATCTCGTGGATTTTGTAGAGCCAAGAGGGACCTTCAACTAAATGCTGTTACCTTCTGCATAATGCAGGTCACAGGGGTTCATCAGTGCCTTCTGTTTTAACTCCTTGTGACTAAGGCAGAACCTGACTTCTTGTTGTTATTTTGTATCATAATTTCCATCAAATGATGGAGAACTCACTGCTTCTGTTTCATACCCTCTCTCCCAGTCTTTTTCCCCACAGCTCATTATCATGAGCACTGAACACATGCACTGTATTTATAGTCTGAAATTATCTAGCTTGGGTTTCAAGCTGTTGGATCTTGTTATGCCTTTGTGTATAGATTAAAGAACTCTCTGTACTATCAGAAATCATCTCCCCCTAGAGGTACTTACAGGCTGTGATTGTCACCTTTTAACCTTCCCTCTGATCTGCTAAGCTCGTAATTGATCAGAGTTGGTCTAACTCTGTTCTCATTGAAGTGAGTGTTTTACTGCAGATTACAATGGCAACAGAGTGTGAGCTAATACCAGATGCTTTGAAGATCTCACTCAGAATTCATTATTAAGCAAAACCAGAAGTTGGGGCAGGGACTGCTGAAAAGGGACACAACTCACTACATTGTGAAGCAAGCTGAGGGTGACTATATCCTCTCTAAATGCTGTCACATTCCAACAACGATGTCTCCATGTCAAAGGATACCACAGGAGAAAAACTGAGAAATCTTAATTTTCATCCTACTTCTACCACAAACTTCTTGAGTCACCTAAAACAAATTACTTACAGCTAGATCTGGGAAAGGAGCATGACACCTGAACAGTGAGTCTTGCAGACCGTTGTATTGTGATCTGGGCCTCTCCAGGGTGTGCAGCAAACATGGACACTTTAACACAGGACCCGGAACAGCCAGCCTGATAAGTGGGGAGAAAACACTGGGATCTTAAAACTTAACTTCTTTGGAAATTATAGACCCCTCACTTTGAGCTTCAGGAGGACATCCCCATCTGGATTCCTAGATCCTCCCCAGAAAATTGGCTTACATGTCACAGGATCCCTTGTAAGTCTTAAGTTTCCAAGCCATCTCAACAAGCTAGAGAGCCAACTCACTTTTTTCCTTTCCTTTCCAGAAAAATTAACCCAATGTATCTTTTTCTGATGAATTTACAGCCATTGATCACATTGGAAGGAAGCATCACATTTACATTTTCTGTGGAAGGGATGAACACCATCACTCTTCAGGTCTTAGCAGGAAACAGCATACTTCAGGATACAAAGACTATTGCTGTGTATGGTGAGCTCTTCCCCCTTCATTTCACACAAGATTCTCCATAGTCAAGAGCCAGAGAACCAGGTTAGCTGGCAGCAACATAAAGTGTTTTATTCCAGAATGCTTTGAGAGAGGTCATAAGGTCAGTTTCAGCGTTACCAGCCACCCACTGACATTAGTCCAGACGGAGATGATTACAGACCATAGATGATCTTTTCAGAGCCCTCTGCATCTTGACTATCACTGTTTGGTCATCCCACATGACTGTCAAAATATTAGGTCATTTTGCAACTTGGTTTTCCCCCCTTTTGGCCAGCAGAGGCCTCTTAACTCATGCAAAAGCAGCTTAGCTTAAAAGATAATGCTGTGTGCTACAGTTCTGTACAGAAACCTATACTGATTTGATATTGCACAGAGGCCTTAGAAACAGTGAGGGCACACAGATACATGGTTGAGATAGAGCAGAGGAACCACTGGCAATCCCAGTTTTAGCTGTTTATACTAAGCACATGGATAGTGATCAGTGTGGGCACCTCTGTTAACAGCAACAAAGATTAAGAAGTATGTTTTCCAAAGCTAGTCCTCTCCCCTCTCTTATCCTCATGCTCTTCCAGTTAAAATTCCAAGTGTTTGGCAATGCTTATGAGAGTACAATCACAGCTTCTTTCAGAGGGCTTGCCCACTTCAAAAGTCAAGATGAAGGTAGCATTTTATTTACATTCCCAACATCTCTCCCTTTTCAGTGCACTGAAACAAGGACTGATTACTTTTTTGCTCAAGCAGTGAATCTCTCAGGCACACTGCTGGATTCTTTGACAGTCTGTGCACTACTTGCAGACTGAGTAAGCCAAACATGAGCTCTCACTAGGTTCTGCACACTCGTTTGGCACTGGGGCATTTCACAGTCCTTACTCACCACCATGTCCTTGTATCTGCAGAGCACTTTCAGTCCTTGCGGTTATCATTTTCTCCTAACCTGGATGACTACAACCCTGATATCCCAGAGTGGAGGAGGGACATCAGCAGAGTAGTTAAGAGAGCTCTGGTGGAGGTAAGCAATATGCATAACCTGTGTTACAGTGGTTCTGGTTTCTGCTTTGTGCTTACATTACTGACTGGATCAAGCTGTCCTCTCAAGGTGTCTCTGTTTCTACCAACTATAAAGAGACCAGACTAATATTTAAGGCCAGAATTCTGAATTTTTAGACTGATAAAATTTGATGCTCAGAGTCAGCCTGCAGTTTATTCCTCTTAATGACAGTGGATTATGTGGAATATTTCTGAGAAAAAGCGATATAGAAAATAAATGGCTTGGAGCTGCCTATAGCTGCACAAATGACTTTACTGCTGCATACCAATTCATACTTTTTCTTTACTACTGTTCTTATACAGCAGTGTAAAGTAGTGCTGTTCTAATGGAATTAAATATATGCTGTAGGAAATTTAGGAGACCTGAAAGAAACCAATTTTTACTACAGAGAAGAGCACTACAATAAGTGTTTTGTCTTTCACATAGCCTGAGGGTCACATGTCAGGGATTGGATGCTACTTTTCTTGTCAACGCTGCGGAGAAGCTCTGAAGATCCTTCTTTAACTGTGGAACAGGATGTCATTAAAATATTCTTGTGTGGCTGAAGAATTGGATTTCAAACTGAGAGACGAAGAAAAGTTAGAAGAATCAACTGGGGTTTCTCAGCTCAGCAGAAAAACAGTGACAGAAAAATAGTGACAGAAACTGTGTGAAACAGTTTCTGATTATTTTTTTTTTTCCTCAGTAAAGATACTCAGATTTTGAAAGGCCACAAGACTTGTAGATGTTATTTGTGAGGTTATGTGTTCATTTGTGGCATCATCTCTGCAAAAAGACTGGAAAGACAGGCACTTGGTGCTAATCAATTGCATGCAAACTTGCCAGGTTTGTTTCTGAGAAGTCTTTATTAGAATAAAACTCTTTATTAGAATAAACCAAACCAGGTTGGAAGAGACCTTCAAGATCATCGTGTCCAACCCATCAACCAATCCAACCCACCCAAACAGCTAACCCATGGCACCAAGCACCCCGTCAAGTCTCCTTCTGAACACCTTCAATGACGGCGACTCCACCACCTCCCCGGGCAACCCATTCCATAGCGCAATCACTCTTTCTGTATAGAACTTCTTCCTAACATCCAACCTGAACCTCCCCTGGCGCAGCCTGAGACTGTGTCCTCTTGTTCTGGTACTGGGTGCCTGGGAGAAGAGACCATCATCAGCCTGTCTACAACCTCCCTTCAGGTAGTTGTAGAGAGTGATAAGGTCACCCCTAAGTCTCCTCTTCTCCAGGCTAAGCAGCCCCAGCTCCCTCAGCCTCTCCTCATAGGGCTTGTGTTCCAAACCCCTCACCAACTTTGTTGCTCTTCTCTGGACTCGTTCCAGCAAGTCAACATCCTTCCTAAACTGAGGGGCCCAGAACTGGACACAGTACTCGAGGTGTGGCCTAACCAGTGCAGTGTACAGGGGCAGAATGACCTCCCTGCTCCTGCTGGCCACACTGTTCTTGATGCAGGCCAGGATGCCATTGGCCCTCTTGGCTGCCTGGGCACACTGCAGGCTCATGTTAAGCCTACCATCAACCAGCACCCCCAGATCCCTCTCTGCCTGGCTGCTCTCTAGCCACTCTGACCCCAGCCTGTAGCACTGCATGGGGTTGTTGTGGCCAATGTGCAGAACCCGGCATTTGGATGTGTTAAATCTCATGCCGTTGGATTCTGCCCATCTGTCCAGCCTGTCCAGGTCTCTCTGCAGAGCCTCTCTACCCTCCAGCAGATCAACTCTTGCCCCCAGCTTGGTGTCGTCAGCAAATTTACTGATGATGGACTCAATGCCCTCATCCAGATCATCAATAAAGATGTTAAAGAGCACAGGGCCCAGCACTGATCCTTGGGGCACACCACTAGTGACTGGTTGCCAGCTGGATGTGGCACCATTCACCACCACTCTCTGGGCTCGGCCCTCCAGCCAGTTCCTAACCCATCGCAGTGTGCTCCCGTCCAAGCCATGGGCTGACAGCTTGGCCAGCAGTTTGCTATGGGGGACGGTGTCAAAGGCCTTGCTGAGGTCCAGGTAGACTACATCAACAGGCCTCCCCACATCCACCAGGCGGGTCACCTGATCATAGAAGGAGATCAGGTTGGTCAGGCAGGACCTGCCCTTCCTAAATCCATGCTGGCTAGGCCTGATCCCTTGGCCATCCTGTAAGTGTTGTGTTATTGAACTCAGGATGACCTGTTCCATGATCTTGCCTGGCACTGAGGTCAGGCTGACAGGCCTGTAATTCCCTGGCTCATCCAACCGGCCCTTCTTATGGATGGGCACCACATTGACTACCTTGCTTCCATTTCCTCAAAAGATAGGTGGGAGAGAAGGAAAGGAAAAATAACAGCAATTTTCCAGAGCTTGCTCTTCTGACTTCTTTATCTCTGTATCAAGTATTCAAGGATCCATTTATCTTCAGGATGAATTTGCAGAATATAAAGAAGTCAATAAAATAAAATCAAGCTACAAACCCACCCACCCACCCACCACCACCACCCCCCCCCAACTATAAAACTACAGTACCCAGGCTAGATTCAAAAGCAGAGCAGGGAAAACACAATGAGGATTTTTTGCTGTTTTGAGTAAAAAACATATAATACATTGATAGCTAATTATCCCTCTTTATATAGCTAAATAATTCACCTTAAACCAGCTTTGTGAGAAGTTCCTGTAAAAATTAAAGACAAAACCAACAGATTTCTACAGCTATTAAGCAAACTATATAAAAATGAGTTGAAGAACTAAATAATTCAGTAGGAAATTGCATCTGTGCTAGAGAATTTTTATGAACTTTTATTAAAGTATTACATTCTTATTGCAAAGTATCTTAGACCTGGATAAAAATTCTGCATAGGAAATGATGATTACTAAAATGTGATCTTCTCTCTGGGGAGGGATAATCTCATGTTACCACAAAATACTCTATTTTGTGCTATCATCATAACTATTTGCTCACATCGTTGAGTTTTCTGAGTCTTGCCAACCACTTTTGATGAAGAAGAATGGACTGAATAGGTCAACTAGAAGCTTGCAGTCAAAAAAAAACACACCCAGAAAACTAACAAAACCCACCAAAACAAAACAAAAAACTCCCAGCATCTGAAAACAAAAACATCCCATTAAGTGGTAATTTTCTTGACACCTTAGGTCAGCCTACTGGGCAAGCACAAATAATGCAAGCTCTGGCTTCTCAGGATGCTTGGAAAGAATGTCCAGGACCTTTACATTGTTACAGGTTTTGTTTTTCCTAAAGTCACATAAAAAGAAAAGAGCAACAGCAACAAAACCATGTGCTAGTGGAAGATAAGAGTTCCCTTTTCGCAACTCCACAAGGTATTCCCTGGACTCTCAGCAGTCATACATGAGATAGCTGCAGAATAAGCTCAGGTAGTGGTTATCTGTAATCAGTTTCATTGACTCGCTGTCCTCCATCCATTATTTCCATCAATGAGCAGCTGCTCTAAGTCTTTGCTCCTGACTACTAGGGAAAAGAATTCATGAGGTTTAGGTCAAACTAATGTTTGAGAGAGTTGCAAGTCCAGACTGCAGGGAAATCTCTATGCTGTATCCAGATGCTGTGGTCTGAGAGAGCACTTTTATTTCTTCTTTAAAAGTGACTTCTAAGTTCAGCACTTGAAAATTTGGTGTTTAAGTCAAAACCTTGAGATTTAAATGTGTTTGCTGGATGATCCACAACATATGGAGGCAATGGAGGAAGATTCAGCAAACTGTGATTCCCCTTTTGATGCTTCCTGAAGGCCAAACTAGCTCCTTTTCTGAAGAACAACTCTTCAGTCATTTTGTGATGTCATGGTAGCAACAACTGAAACCCATGACCAGAGATGTTGGTAGTGATGCCTATGGGGTACTTTTTTTTTTCTGAGTTTTGGCTAATTTTTTATGGAGATTTGAATTTTAACTGATTGCTGAAGACTTTCAGCCAACAAGAAAAAAATTGCAGGTGAATATAATCTTTAACAACTAGAGGGCAACAACAACAAAAAAAACTCCTCCTTAATTTGTGGAATGCACTCAGAATGTGAACTATAAGAATTTGTTTAGCTTTTGATATTCAAACTTGATGCATCATCTTCTCTCTTCCTGAGTCTCTATAAGGCTTTTAAGATATTTTGGCTAATCACTCCTCTAGATCAGGAAATTACTAATCCCTGACCTTTTACATGCAGTGGATTATGACAAGATTCTCCCTATGCTACCAAATATACCCTGCACCGTTTGTATGAGTACTCTCATGCCTTAGCAAAGAAGCACTCAGCATTCAGTGCCATCCCCACTATTTATCTGTCCATTATTTGTCTGTGTATCAGGCAATAGGTGTTTCAAGCAAGCACATTCTGGTCGCAGTGCTGCCTGGTCTGCCCACATCTGCTGAACTCTTCATTTTACCATATCAAGATGCCACAGGAGAAAATAAAAGAACAGCAGCAGACCTAGAGCAGGTATTGTGTCCATTACTTGAAGACATGCATGTCCATGTATTACTCTGTATGTGTGTATAGATATAGCTGTATGGGGTTTCCAAGCCTGGTTAGAACAAATAATTATGATACAAACTCATCTGATTCACTGGAGTCTAAACAACTATGGTAAATGCTTCATCATCTTTGGGTTTGTTTTTATTGTTGATGGTTGGGGGTTTCTTATTGCTAGGTTGCGGGGAGTTTTTTCTCCCAAACACTGCAGTTGGGTTTTGGATTTGTATTAGGAGCTGAGACTCCCATTTGGGTTCCCTCAGTAATGATAAATTGGCATTAATTTGTATGATGTCATGTCTCTCCCTTAGAAGTTCTTTTCTGTTTCATGGAAGTAGAAAGAAAGCAGAAAGGATCCAGGGGATGATTCCTGCCCACTTAAATTGGTATACCCTCATAAGGCAAAGTTTATGAGGCTGTCAAAAGTCTTAAAAGCACTAGTGGGCCAAGCTGGATGGTAGACCTGGGCAGATCAGAACTTCATTACTTTAAGGCAAAGGGATGGGGTGGGATTATCTGCCTGCCCTCTTCATGATACTGGCAGTCCAGTTTAGCCACTCTGTTCTGTTTTCTCTGTGCAAGGCTGAAGCAAGTTATGACAACTGGAGGACTGTACCAACATGCAGACCCAAAAGGTCCTGTCCACCAGCATGATTCTGACTGAAAGATAAAAACACTCTGCTGGTCTAAAAGTCTTGAAATACCTCTCAGCCTAATACCTCAGATTCCAGAGGCAAAGATAAATTAGACCTGAGCAAAGCACCACTCTACTTCTCCCTCTTCATGCAGCCTGTCCATGGCTCAAGGAGGCACACCCCATGTTGGTATCGACAATATGAGTATTGGGATAGAGAGTGTAATCGCTCATAAATATCCACCTTAGCGCTATGGTGAACTCTTCAGCATCCTGGATGCCTGCTACTCCACTGGGTTTTAGCATTTCTCTTTGGATTTCTCCCTCAGTTTGTGAATTACTGGAGTCTTCCCATCAGTGCATGTATCAATAATATCTTCCTCTTCTATTCTTGTGTTCTAATCTGCCTGACCTGTTGCTGACTGTTGAAATTGCCTCTTGCAGTGATCTAAAGCCTTGTTAACTTAGCCTCAAACCACTAGACCACCCATATTCTTATGCTTTCCCTTGCTCAGCATGCTTAGCCATTATCATTTTTTGACAAACTACTTTCCTCTACAATTTTCATCACCCATGTAATAAACAAAAAAGATGGAAATTTACAGCTCTGCAAAACTTTTCCTCCTTTTTCTCCGTCATCCTCCATCTCCTTCTCTCCATCATGAATTGGCAAGGAAGCAGTCCATAAACTTCCAAAATGACATCTGACCCAACTCCCCTCTGGCACTCAGCAGCTTATTGTATTTTGCTAAGTACTCCCTCTCTTTGTCCCTTTCTTTTCCCCCTGTTAAAATGGAGTCTCTGTGGCAGAGGAGAACAGAAGCCCTCATGAGAGCATGACCCTTTTTATGGACAAGAAGAAATGTCATTTTCAGTGGGACTCCAGCAACTTCTCTGGCATCCTGCAGGGTGCAATTGGTAACCTTTGAAGAGAGAAAATCTATTTGCCATTTGCAGCCATCTGGGTTTTTGTGGAGAAGTATCTCCTCTGCTCCTGTCAGGATGATCAGAATGTTTTTCTTATGTGTCAGCAAGTAATGCATTCTGCTTCTTAGTTACGCCAGTAGAAAAATGGCACTGGTTTCAATGGGGACTTCCTAAGCAGGGCCCCAAAGTGTGTCTGCTCTCAGCACTGAAGAATATTCTCTTACTGTTCCTGTTTTATTATCCATTTGGCCTGTAATCCTTGACTATCCCTTTACCAAATTACTTCAGAGCCCATTCAACACCTTCTCCCTGTGTATGAGGCCATTGGGATGAATACTGGAAGCAGATTTTTTTTCCAAATGACAGCTTAAGTTGCTTCTTAGGTACTTTATGATGTACAGTGTTACTTTCTGCTAGGAACAGGAATCTGTTTTCATGAGCAAGTAATGAGCTGTTCAAAGCACATATATGAGTTTGTGTGTTTGCAGGTGCACACTCAAAGGGGTTACAGCTCTGGTTATTTCTTTCAATGTACTGTTTTACTCTATAGGAAAATTCTGAGGGTTGTCTTTTATTTATGCACTTCACAAGTTATATTTTCTTTTCTCCACATTGTTTACTAGTGGAGGCTTTTTGCCAAAGTCAGCAAATATATCTCCTGTTATCAACTCAGATATAATCAGATGATACATGAAAATCCTGAAGTCATGTTTCCATATCAAGTGAAGGTTTTAGTGGTTTTGTGCATTTTGCCGTAGTTCTCCACTTGCATGCTTTTACCTGGCCTATTCAAAACAGGCATGAAAGCAGAATGCAAAATAAGTATAGGAGCAACCAGTTAATAGCATTTGAGGCCATTAATCTTTCCTCTGAAAAGCGCTGTCAGTAATGTAGCAAACATGATGGAGGCTTTGGCAAATGGCGGCACCAGCTGGTTGGTTGCCAGCTGTGTTCAACGTGTTGCAGCTGTGGCCAGTATCTGTATCCAGCCAAAGTGATGGGGAATGATATGAATGACTAAGTATCAAATGGGCAATGATGAACTGAGGAAAAGAAATACTTCTGATGAATCTGACACTATGAAGAGTGGCATTCAGAAAGCCTGTATGTGTATACATCTCAGGATTCTTTCCTTAAAGCAAATTTAGTTTTATTTCTGTTTCATTGTAGACAATGTAGCGTCTGTTGGGTTTTGGTTTGGTTTGTTTTATCACCTATCCTCCTAAGCTTTAGTGGTTACAAATATTTCACTGCTTTTCTTTCCTCTGATGTAACTCAGGTGATTTTATCTACCACCAAAATATTTTAGCAAGAAGATTGTAACAGCGAACACCTTCAAATCTTGATACCAATCAGTCCTGGAAATCAAATTCCAGGGAGAGGAGTAGATTGTCTAGTGCTCACTATTGAGACTTCTTTTTTTTAACATCTGTACTTTGGTATGCAGACCAAGACTTACACTGGGTACTTAGGAAAGGCTGAGCCAGTATTTAAGAAGTAAAGGCAGATGGGGAGAGAAAGCAATAATATGAACCAAGAGACCTTATGCCAAAGGCTTTTTTCCTTAGCCAGCTTTTCCTGATGAGCTGCTGCTGTGCTGTAGAAGAGGCTGTCTATATCTCTTGTCTTACTATCTTTAAGTTAACTCCTGCTGTGTGATTATCAGTCCTCTCACCTTCTCATCTTTTGCTTAGTGTACAGGATAGCCCTTGATTCTCAAGACTCCTTATGGTCACCTTTGTTCATCTAAAGTGGATCGTGGCTTTTATGTCTGCGCTCTCTCCGAGTTTGTATCTGCTGGTCGGTTCTTCTCCCAGAGTAACTGCAGGAATGTTCTCCACCTTGTGCTTTCATGGTATCTGGATAGTAATGGCAGCTTAAACTTAGCATCTTTCATTAAAACATCTCAAGAAATCCCTGCTGCACCCTGTAAGTCAGTGATTATACTCTTTTCACTGCTAAGGCAAACAAGCTTTAGAGGCCTCATGTGAAGTAACCAAGGTTATGCAGGGCAAGTGACACAGTTTAAAGTAATCTATATCTGCCCTGACACTTGATTCACATTTTAATGCTGGTTCAAGTTGCTTCCTACCAATCAATGTGCATAATTCTTTCCTTAGTTGTTTATTGATTTACTCACTGCATTGAACAGAAGTGTGCACTTCTTAGTTGAGATCCTTATACGGTACCTATAAAATGATCAAGATTTTTAGGTACTACATACTGACACAGTTGAATTACATTCAATTAGTCTAAACCAGTTTACATCAGAGGCCTCAAAACACAGTAAAAGTATAGGAAAATGCCCTTCTGAGTGATAATTCTGTATCTTTGTGCACACGGTTCCTTCACAGCTCTGATAGAATGCTAAGAGGAGCCAAATTAATTTTTGTTTTGTTCCATTTTTAAATTGGAATCTCTTTTTTTTTTTTTCTCCCTTCAAAAACTGTCTGTTATTATTATTCATTATGTGTCCTTTGATGAAAAACGATACATGAAGAATGGTTTCTATTACTGAATTATTTTTGCACATCATGCTTAATTCTGCAAATGAAGCAGATAAAGTCAATGAGGCTCAGTTAAGGACCAAAACTAATTCTGAAAGCTAATTATTTTCACAAGGGAGACTCTTGAAGACTATAAATTAGGAGGCTGCTATTCTAAGAAGTTTTTTTTCCTCAGCTGAGTTAGTTACATCTCCAAGGGTGAGAGAACAACAGAGACAGGCCTGAGGCTAACCTGTTCCCCAGCTGAGGGTCTAGCTGTTCAATTGGAGTTGCTTAGCTATTTTTGAAAAAGAACAAAGCATTTGGACATTTCCTTATCTGCTCTTTAAATAAGAAAATGCATCTATGGTGCCAGAAATAAAGGAGGCATAGGACCCCAAATATTTCCCTTTTCATTAACTTGGTGGCTGAGATCAGCCTTTGTGTGGAGATTTATTTCAGAGGCACTTTATTAATGTTGTAACAAATCATGAGTCATAACCACTCCTAGGTTAAAGTCTGGTAACCTGTGATCCACTGAGCTAGAAATAGACTTGATAGAATATGAAAGGCAGAAGTGCCACTACTCCAGTCTCAAAGTGAGTGTCCTGAGTGATCTGTAGTTCACAGATTCCTTTGCAACTGTGTGAGGATCAGAAACATCATGGGGTGCAACTCTGGAGAGCAGTGTCCAATCCCAGTGTGAATTTGGCTCTTCAGCTACCTGTCCCCTGCTCATGGACCTCAGATACTGACATTTGTAAAGCATGGTTTCTATTTCAGATAATTTTTTAGAAGTGCAGAAATGCATTTACCCCTCTTTCTATACTGTCTACATGTCTGTCTGAAAGAGAATCTGACTTTCCACATAAAGAAAGAGAATCTGACTTTCCCCATGAAGAGAAGTTAAAATATTTTACCAAGTATGCAAACATTTTAAAAGCATGTTTTAATGCATCTGTTCTTCCCTCAGAAGTGAGTGTCAGGAATCTCCAGAGCTGCCTAAGGAGGGCAAATGTCTGATTCTCACAAGAACTTTTGGTGCTTTTGAAAGTCTCTGGCTGTTCATAATTTTTTGCCATGACCAGATTCCATAAAGACCAGGCAAAAATTCTGCACCCAGAAAGCCACTGTTTCAAGCAGAGATAATTGTATTTTCAGCTGCATTTGTAAAGGGTGTAGTACAGTGAGATCCTCAGTCATGGTCAGGTAACAATGCATTACAATAATCATAAACCTCAGTTCTGACTATTTCTCTATGCCTTTCTTCCTTGTTCTTACTGCCTCATTCTTACTGCCTCTCCTCTTCCTGTTACTCCTTTTCATTGTGTCACCAGACAAGAATATATTGGTTGAGCTTTTGCACACTCAGTATGCCTGCTGGGAGGCTGCCACAGCAACTCTCACCCATAAGGTTCCTGCTGGTGCTGTTGTTTCTTCCTCTTCACTCTGCACTGCAGGAGAACTCAGGCAGCCCAGATGAGATCTCAGTGCTCTTCTATGTCAATGGTACCTAACAAAGACTCTGGTCCTTTCTCATGATGACTTTCTCAAGGTTCTCCTTTAATTCTATTTCATGGCCAAATCCTCAATTAAACCATTTTCTAGTATTAGATAGCAACATTCGTTAGCTGCATTATCAGTTATACATCATATTAAGCTTCATATCATATGTGTTTTTTACCACACTGGACACCTATCACATGTATTGAAGAGGAATGGCACAGTGTGGTTGGCACTTTTCACAGTATCACAGTACATTAGAGGTTGGAAGAGACCTCAAGATCATTGAGTCCAACTCCCCTGCCAAAACAGGAGCACTTAGGGTAGTCTGTACAGGAATGAGTCCAGGTGGGTTTTAAAAGTCTCCAAAGAAGGACACTCGACAATCTCTCAGCTTGTGCCCACAGAAGAGCTCCAGCCCTCTGATCATCCCCATGGCCCTTCCCTGGACTCGTTCCAGCACAGCTCAGCAAGGGCAGCTACAAAGGGGGTCCCGTGGGTGATGCCCAGCCCATCCTGGCTGTGCCCAAAGCTCCTTTGCAGGGCACAAATCCCCGTTGCCTGGTTCCCAGCCTGGCTGCCATGGCCCAGCCCATACCCTCAGCCTTTACAAAGGATTGGGCCCCAGCCATTAGGGTGACAGTCTCCACAGCCAGCCAGAGGCAGCATCCCCTGAAGTGCAGGGTGGGCACTGCAGCACAGCAGCCTGGGAGAGGGATGGAGCTGTTGGCTCTTCAACTACTTGCAGGAGAAAGTTGTCATCAGTGCACTGCAGGAACCTTTTGGACTGTTTATGCTTGCCTGTGTGATCTTTCCAACTAATGTCAGAGTGGTTGAAGTCACCCATGAGCACCAGGGCACTTGATCTTGAGGCTACTTTGAGCTGCCCCATAGAAGGCCTCAGCAGCAGCTTCTTCCTGGTTGGGTGGTTTTTAGTAAATGCCCACAAACGTATCACTCATGTTTGCACGTCTCTTCACTCTTACCCATAAGCTTTCAATGCTTTGATCATCTCCCCGAGTTAAACTCAACACATTATAGGTGCTTATTCACACAGAGAGCAATTCCACCACCTTGCCTTGTCAGTCTGTCCTTCCTAAAAAGTACATCTCTGTAATTGCAACAAGATCATAGCCCTGTGACTGCACCCAGATTTCTAGTTCATCCTGCTAATAGTAAATAAGTATAAGAAGTGACTGTAGCTAATAAAATCAGCTACTAAGAAAGGAACAGAACAAGAGGACACAGTCTCAAGCTGTGCCAGGAGAAGTTTAGGCTCGAGGTGAGGAGAAAGTTCTTCACAGAGAGAGTTGTTAGCCATTGGAATGGGCTGCCAAGGGAGGTGGTGGAGTCACCATCCCTGGAGGTGTTCAAGAGGGGATTGGATGTGGCACTTGGTGCCATGGTCTAGTAGTCATGAGGTCTTGGGTGACAGGTTGGATTTGATCTTCGAGGTCTCTTCCAACTCTATTGTTTCTATGAACTCTCTTTCTATGATAATAGCAATAGCAATAGGAGCAATATCAATAACAATAAAGGTGATAGCACCTGATATTAGTAAAATAGTGTCAATGGTGGTAATAAGCAAATAAGAAGTTTTATGGTTGGAGAAATTGCAATTAAATAAGCTTGGATGTATTTTACTTAGAATAAGTTCTTTGTAAATTCATATGTTAATAGTTCTTTTTTTTGCTGTATAGCATGGTATTTCAGAGTGTGCTGTGTACTATAGAATCTCTTTTGGTTCAATTTGGCTTTTTTCAGAGATTAATTCAATGGCTTCATCTTAACACTGTCGTCTTTTAGTTTAGCATAGATTGTAAAGAAAAATAGGAGAGGTATGTGCATGTGTTGCCTACTGTTTCTTCTCTTTCCTGTCTTGCAGTTGCATTTTTATTCTTGAGCTCAGCTGTCTTAGCAACATCAGGAGCTCAGACCACAAAGGAAGATAATTCCTGCAGGGGTATGGAGTAGAGTTGTCAGGCCATGTCTGGGACTGGAAATGGCCAGGATATTTTTCACATTATTTCCATGAGCCACTGATGTACTTGGTTTGCAGCATATTGATCTGCATCTGTTGTTCCAGTTTTAGAGATGAAGCACTTTTTATAGTCATCAATCTTGGTTATTAATATGCTCAAATTCTTAAAGAGGGATTAATTTGCTTCCCAGGCTATCTTGTTGTACTGCACATCTTTGTGTCACCATCCCTGCTGCTCTGAGCTCAGCAGATGGCTCTTTCTAAGCAGGTGGTATTTTTTACTTCCCATTGGAAGAAATATATTTACTGCTCATTCTGGCACCCATTAAAAAAAACACTGTAAGCTTTAAAGAGATATATGAAAAAAATTATAAATAAAAGGCCTGGAAGAGTTATGCCAAATTGATATTGGACCAAAGGCACCTATTCAAGTGATCAGCAGCCAGAAATGAAGCCTATAAGCCAAGAGTACTGAAAGAGCCATTAAGAATGTTAAAAAAAAAAAATAAAATAGAAGAGGCAGATAAATCTCACACTGTGATGAATGATAGCCAAGGAACATCTAATCATATCTTGGTAGCATTTGCTGAAATAACTCAACCAGGCAAAATGAAGAACATGAAAAAGATGGTGTAAAAATTATTGGAATGTTCTTTTTTTTTTTTTTCCCCTGATAATATTTCATTAATCTCCAAGAAGGGATCAGGATTTATTTAAAACAAATTAGATTAAGTGGTGAGCACTAGAATATGGTTCCTCTTGATCTTGGTATGCCTATAAAAACAGGACATTCAAACCAACTGCATTTAAAGGTTTATGGGTTTATTAGCACCTCTCCTAATAAAGGAACATGCATAACAGTGGCTGTGTTCCGTTGCAAAAGTGCTCTCTACTGCAAGAAAGTGTGAAATACATGAAACATCTGGCAAATGAACATACATTAGAGGACACAGTCTCATGCTGTGCCAGGGGAAGTTTAGGCTCGAGTTGAGGAGAAAGTTCTTCACAGAGAGAGTCATTTGCCATTGGAATGTGCTGCCCAGGGAGGTGGTGGAGTCACCATCCCTGGAGGTGTTCAAAAGGGGATTGGATGTGGCACTTGAAGCCATGGTTTAGTTAGTCACAAGGTGTTGGGTGATAGGTTGGACTTGATGATCTCTGAGGTCTTTTCCAACCTTATTGATTCTATGATACAAAAGACATACAAGAAACTACAAATGTTGTGTCTATTGGCTCCCAGTCCTTGATTAATCTATCAGATTTTTTTTTTTTTTGCTTTTAATGGCAACATGCCTGGAACTTCTGGATATACTTAACAGCAATATGGAGAAAGTGACTCTGTGCAGATCATAAGGAACCGACTTAAAATAAGGAAATGTTTGTCAACAAATTGGACCAAATCTTGGCTTCTTCAGGTTACAAATAGGAATTTCATGTGGCCTTAGCAAATGCTCATCTCTTCTGTTGTGTCCTTTAAGGAGGAAGAGAATAGAATCATAGAATTGTTACGGTTGGGAGGGACCTCAAGGATCATCTAGTTAGAACCATAGATCCAACCAGGTTGGAAGAGACCTCCAAGATCATCCAGTCCAACCTATCACCCAGACCTATCCAATCAACTAGAACATGGCACTAACTGCCTCATTCAGTCTTTTTCTGAAGATCTCCAGGGATGGCAACTCCACCACCTTCCTGGCAGCCCATTCCGAAGGCAAATCACTCTCTCTGTGAAGAACTTCTTCCTAATATCCAGCCTGAACCTCCCCTGCCACAACTTGAGACTGTGTCCCCTCGTTCTGTTGCTGGTAGCCTGGGAGAACAGACCAAAAATGGTTCCAACCCCACTGCCATGGGCAGGGACACCTCACACTAGATCAGGTTGCTAATTGCCTGCTTCATTTCTGCTAGAACTCTCTTGTACAATCAGGATTCTTTACCTGGAGTGCATAAGCTAATCAACACACCGAACTGAGGTATTGCTTTTATCCCAGTTCTGTGCAGCAAAGGATACTAGGCAGCCCTTCACAAAGCTAGAACCCTGCTTGAAATTGGTAGCAGGTATTGAAGCAGTAAAATGTATTAGCTACACTTAGTGTCAATGCCTGCTAATTAACTATTGTTTGGTTTCTTGCTTCATCTTAAAGATAGAGCTGCTTTTAAAGACAGAAGGTAAGGGGTTTATTTGGGTAGGGGACTTCTCTAGATAGATATTATAATGAGATAAGTTCAACATTAAGGCACCAGTTTGGGGAACTTTGCTAAATTTACCAAAAAATGTTAATCCTCAGGGATGCAGGTCCAGAGTTTGGATACTTGCCCTTTGACCTTTCTTCCTTGATAAGTTTCCTGTGCAACAAGTTATCTCAGTACACTCTTACCTTAAGGCAGACAGTATTAGCATAACTTCATCAATCCTAAGTTAAGCAATGCCAGTCTAACTTTAAACAATCAGGGGGAACATGAGCCAGCAGTGTGCCCAGGTGGCCAAGAAGGTCAATGGCATCCTGGCCTGTATCTGGAATAGTGTGGTAGTGTGGCCAGCAAGAGCAGGGAAGTCATTGTGCCCCTGTACTCAGCACTGATTTGGCCATACCTTGAGTCCTGTGTCCAGTTCTGGGCGCTTCAGTTTAGGAAAGATGTTGACTTGCTGGAAGGTGTCCAGAGAAGGGCAACAAAGTTGGGGAGGGGTTTAGAGCATAGCCCTGTGAAGAGAGGCTGAGGGAGCTGGGGTTGTTTAACCTGGAGAAGAGAAGGCTCAGGGGAGACCTTATTGCTCTCTACAACTACCTGAAGGGAGGTTGTAGCCAGGTGGGGGTTGATCTCTTCTACCAGGCAACCATTGACAGAACAAGAGGACAGAGTCTCAAGCTGCACCAGGGGAGGTTTAGGCTGGATGTTAGGGAGAAGTTCTACAGAGAGAGTGATTGGCCATTGGAATGGGCTGCCCAGGGAGGTGTTGGAGTCCCCATCACTGGAGGTGTTTAGAAAGAGACTGGATGGGGTGCTTGGTGCCATGGTTTAGTTGATTAGATGGTGTTGGATGATAGGTTGGACTTGGTAATCTCGAAGGTCATTTCCAACCTGGTTAATTCTATTCTATTCTATCAGCTCTGTTGCTGTTATCAAAGTTATAGCAAGATTATCTAGTGATCTAAAAGCTCTGTGGAACATCTCTTGCATGAAAAGAGAATATGAGAGCATGTTCTCTGTGTGTAACTCATAAGAATAGATGGAGATGCATTTTCTTTAAGCCATACTCTATAGTCAGTAAATGCTTTCAGATTTGAGTTGGTTCAGGATTGGGAAGCATCTGGCTTGAAACTTGGAGCTGGATGATGTGAAGTTTAGTTTTAGGACTTGAAATTTAAGTGCAAGCCAGTATAAAGACTACAGTTATACCATTTTGATTCAGGTGTATCACATTATGAACATACTCTAAAGATCATAGCTACTCAAGGAGCAGAATATTATTTGTTTTAAACAAATTAGTGTTAACAATTTGAAATGATCTTCTTTGCTTGAATTGTAAATGGTGTTCACTAATATGTCATTGCTGGCTGGTCCTGCAGACACATGTGTGGGTGTAATATTCCTTGGGGGCTCGATTCAGTTTAGCTGTTGGGCCACTCCTAAGAACACAGGAGTGTGACAGGCAGCTTGTCATTGCTAACCATACACAAACCTCTCTGGACATAGTACTGGCAGATGTGTTCAGTTTCCACAAGCTCCCTCTTTGCAAGGTGATAGCAAATTGTGCTCAGTAAGTCTGGTGCCCCTGCAAAATCTTTGCTTTGTGCGCAGCTCCAATTCCTGCCCACCTATTGTCAGTCTAAACTAATGCTAAGAAACAAATGCATTTCTTACTTTATCTTTTTTTCCAGATCTCAGGAACACTGATCCAGAAACTGAACCAAAACCTGGTCCATTTTGAGTTGAAGCCAGGTGTTCGAATCCTTGTCTACGCTTCCCATTTAACAGCAGGTTAGTATCCTCTTTCTGTATACACCTTCTCTGCATATCCCTAGCAAAACAAGCAGCAATACAGCCAGTAGCATGCTAACAGTTGTATTTTAAACATTTCTTGGTTTTGTCACAATAACAACCCAGTGTATGGGCAGACATTAAAACACCAGCCCCCCCTCCCCTTACTTTATCATGCTACAAAGATACAGTGTCTTTTGCTTTTACAGCTAATCCTTTTGTTTACTTATGTGCAAGAATTTGCTGTTGTTGGAAGTGCAGTATAAGGAGTAGTAGAAATGTGTACTTCAGTACACAGAGAAGCAGTCCTTAGGAAACAGAATCACGAGGGCTGCACATTGTCCCAGTGTGTGTGTGAGGAATTCATAATGACAGATCATTTCATGCGGGCACCTCATCTTCTTGAAGACAGACTTCTCGATTTGGAAAGCAGAACCTTTTCTCACTTCTCTTTGTAAATGTTGGTGCCTGTGTGCATATGGTGAGTAAGCAAGTATTTGCTTGTGTGTGTATGGTTCCTTGTGCCTTCCGGCTCTGGTTTAGGATGGGTCTGTTCAATGTGTGAAGAAGGGCAAGGGAAAGATGATGTTTATGACAGAGGTTCGACATAACTTTCACTGCCTTGAAGTGTAAGGCATTAGCTATGCATTATTCCATGTGTAATGCCAAATACACAGTCAGTGAGGATGTACCTGCTATGTGCATTAGTTGTGTAATGGCACAGCTCCAGCTCCATGTCTGTCTGCAGTGTGTTTCACTAGTGTCTGCACGAACAACTGAGGCTACCAGTATGTCCATTTATTGGATATTAGTCTGTGTGAGTGATGGAAACTCTGTTTAATAGAACTTGCTTTGTATTTCTGGGAAAGCCACCCTTCTGGCTGGTTTGTGTGTCATTGTTTTACAAGGTAAGCAAAATTCTGAGAAGCACAGAGAGACTTCAATTAGGGCTGGTTTTGATGTTTTGGTGTTTTGGTTTGATTAGGATTGGTTTCAGTGTAAGGGAAAGGTAGAACATGATCAGTAGAGTAGGAAAGAGACAAAGGAAGAAACTGAAAATGTCAGAGGTGTGAGATCTTGCCATGATAAGGCATGGATACTGAGGCAGTGGCTGTGAAGGGCACTACACTTGTAGTCGGGAAGGAACAGGATTGAGCAGAGAACAGTATAAGTGATGAGCATCGTTTCTTCAGTAGAATGAGGCGCTAGTTGTTCATTATGCACTGTGCGCTGGCAGCTACCCAAAATAGCTCTAAGCAAGACAGAAAGTCAACGTGACAAGTTAACCTGTGGGTAGCACCAGGATTATCCAGAAGATGCCAGGTTTGGTACCTGAATGACCTAATTAGCAGCTACCTTAGGTAATTGTCTGCAATATCAGAGAGTGTGTTTCAGGCAATTCTCTAATGGGTCAGAGAAGACAGGCCACAAAAGAGAGCTATGGGACTTCATATCGAGGGGTAGGTTGAGCACCACAAGTGATCTGCACCCAACTGGATTTTTTCCCAGCTGGATTAGAAAGGGAGAGAAGTCCTGCAGATGTGTGGAAGCAGATGAGGCTTACCACAAATGCCATAAGGGGAGAATGAACTGTATTTCTGGAGGGATCAACTTTCACCCCAGGCTGGATCTAATCTTCTCCCCCTTTCTTGTAGCTCCCCTAGTGGACCTCACTCCCAGTCACAGTGGTTCTGCTATGCTGATGCTCCTGTCTGTCGTTTTCGTGGGACTAGCTGTGTTTGTAATTTATAAGTTCAAAAGGTATGACCACCTCTGAGCCATTTTCTTCTTCCCATTGCTGCCTGTCACTGAAGTGCTTGGGTTTTGTTTTGCTGGGTTTTCTTTCTCACAGCCAGTTGTTTCTTGGTTTATAAAACTGATACTACTTCGTCTGCCAGAGTACCCCACAATGATAATTTCTGTTAATATTTTAGGAAGATTCCTGGCCTTAATATATATGCACAGATGCAGAATGAAAAAGATCAAGAGATGGTCAGTCCAGTCAGTCAGAGGGAAAGCATACCTAATGTCCCTCAAAGTGATCTGATGAGCCCTGAGCAACTAGTAGATGAGAAGTTGGAAGTCCAGCCCATAGGTAAATAACTTGCAGCATCCCGCAGCTGGTCAGCCTGACTGATAATTGGCTAACCCTTTTCTCAGCCTCCCCCCCTTCCCATACTCCTGCACACTCCTCCTCCCATCCTCTTCTTGCTGCAGCATAAGTACTGCTACAGGAAACTTTGCTAACTCTTCCCTCTCCCTCGCTACCATGTGGTGAAAGGGAGAGGAGCAACCTCAGGCTTTTTCTCTCTCCTAGTTGCTCTTTGTAGATCCTCTGCCCTTCTCAAAAGTCTTGCCAGCACTTAACTTGAGCTATGAGGCAATTTACTTTGTTTTGCTGGGGCTGATGTAGTTGCGGGGCTAAACCCCACATCCAGGAGAACTTCAGCCACCCTCCCCTGAAACATGGAGGTGAGCAGGTGATTAGGTAAGTCAGATCTAAAAGCTAAATATTTGTTGATGTTTTGACTGTTGTGGCCTTCTGTGCTGTGCCAGACCTTGTTGCCAGCAGCAAGGCTATCCTGGCTGATTCCCAGAGAAATCATGCAAGACCTGGGATCTCAGTGCTGGACAGCTGGGTTTGCCCTCAGGCTGATGCCTCTCCCAGGTTTCTGTGGTTGCAAATCTGCAAAGCAGGATTTCATAGGACCTAAAGCAAATAGACTTGAAGTGGCCATACTGGGTCAATGATTATATGTTTGCTCATGATTATATGTTTTCTGTTACCCTGACTACAGTAAAAATGTTGAGATGGAGGTTTCAGCCTGAGGACATGTTCTGCTGAAGCCAGCATTGCTTAGCCTCACTTGTGAGGTGACAGTTCTGCAGGTTCAGACAGTATAGTACAGGACTCCTGTAAATAGGGACATAGACCTATTTTAGAAGAATTGAAGTTTACAGCTGTTTTGACTTGGTCAAGAGTGAGGTGTAGTCATAACAGAGACCTCAGGTTTTGCACTGTTTCATCAGTTTAACCAAACCTTAGAAGCCATCTGAGGATATCCCCTAAAATGTATGGAAGTTTCTAACACAGGCTTGGAGTCATAGCTATTGTAGAGTGGGAACAAGGGGAAATGCAATTAAAGGAAGGCATGAAGGCATGTGGTGTGCCATAAGATTGTGGCCTGAGAAAAAAAAAAAAGAAGAAAGCCTCTTGATGAAGCTGATGTCTCAGCTGGAAGCCCCTCTGCAATCAATATTTATCTCTCCTCACCTGTTCACTAAGGAGAGCTCTGGCAGCTATTAAAAGCTTTTAAGCAGTTATTCATTGGCAGACCTGGACAGTCCTGTTTAGCAGAACACAGGATGGAGTGAGGGGACCAACCTTCCCATGTGGTGTTCTCCATACAGAGCAACTCCAGGCCACAGTCCAGAACCGAAGGAAAGGAAATGCAACCAAGGTAGTCTGGACAGAGGACTTCCCAAAAGCTTGTGGATCACCAAGAGGTTTCAAGCCAAGACCCGGAGCGGTGGGTCCTTAATCCTAACAATTATTTCCATTATTTATTTGTTTTATTCCACCCCTCCCACCCCCCCACCCCCACCCCCCCGAACCCTCCAAGATAAAATTGATGTAAGATGATAAGAGAGAAACACCCAATTTCAGGTCAGGAACTCTCTTCCAAGAGTTTGATGGGGTTTGAGCTTCCATTTTCTGAAAGAATGTCATGACTGTGGTTGAGGGTGTTCCAGGGTTGGGGGAACATGCTTTCACAGGTCACTCAAACTGGATTGGCAAGTGTTAGTCGCTCACCAGTTCTATTCAAGATGCCTTCAAAACTGCTCTTGCTGGTGTTGGAAACTAAACCCTTGAAAATCCAGGATAGGACTAGCCAAACCAATTTTGGAGGTATGTCTTCACTCGGTACTGCTATAGCATTCCTGGCTTTCTACAACAGCCAGAATTTTGTTGAGTTTCTTATCTGTGCTGCTGAATCAGAAGTTGGCCTTTTATAACTCCTTGGTTTGCACCTGTAACTGGGCAAGCAAGTACAAAAGGTAAATGTGTGAGATATGTAGACTCAATTCTCTATCAAAAAGAATCAGTCCAACAAACTTTCTAAGAGTGTTTTTCTATCCTGTCAGTAAGATGAATGAGGAAACTGAATCAAAGCTCATTGAGAAAATGAAAAGGTCTGGACCTAGGTGTGAACAGAATAGAAAGTGCAAAGGCTCTATGCTTGCCTGTGCAGCCACCTCATCTGTTTCTGGAAATCAGCAATTTCTTTTTTAATGAGTTTTCTTTCTTTGGGGAAAACAAAATAAGACTGTAAATTGGGTGTTTCTCTTTTGTATGCTTGTTCAGAAGCCAGGTGTTTTCAATCCCCTTGACTTGCATTCCAGAATCCTTCCTTTGAGGAATCTGAATGAATGTCCATGAATCATTTAATTTTCTCTCCAAGCTCTGGCAGCAAAAGAACTCTCAGTTTCTATTTTCTGGATGTGAGTGGTTTAACCTCTTCTTTTACAAGTGCAAAGCTTAAGGTTGTTTATGAAATCTCCCAACGCCTTATCACTGCAAATGAGTTACATATTTCCTCTGAGGGCCTCACCCCTCCTTCCCTCCAGCCCTGTGCTCTGGCCTCTCCCTCTTGTGTTCGACATGGGTGAATCATCTTCATTAGCAAAAGAACAGGACATCACCTTCAGTGTTTTGAATGACAGGAAAACATTTCTGGGAAGAACATGTCAGTCTGGAACACAAAGGCCAGCAAAGTGATACCTTCATGCATCTTCTTTGGCAAAATGCACTTGTTATTTATTAACTCCTGTATTTTGTTCTCTCTTTGCCACAGGAAGTATTTCCACAGCTGCTGAGCCCCAGAGCACAAAAGAAATCCCTACCTATGTAAATGGTTGAATGGAGGACACCGATATATATCTATATCTAAAAAGAAAAAAAAGAGGAGAGCTTACTACATTTGGACTTTTTAATTCTTCAGATGACAAAGGGTTTTTAGCTTTAAGCCTGTGCATGTGGACATTATACTGAGACCATAGTGGAACTACATTGTACAGGTGTTCAATTTTAGTGGGGGGTGGGGGGAGAGGAACTGGTACCACTATTCACCCCTGCGGCCCTTCCCCTCACCCCTCCACTCTCTTTTTTTCTGACCTGTCTCTAATTTGTAGAAAATTCATAAAGATATAGGCCAAGAATATGCATGGGGGTCTCTTCTTTAGGGAGAGGGGTGGGCTGGGATGTGGGGGGAGAAGGTCTGGGGGAGGTGGGAGGGGGTATTTAGGGTTCTTGGCTTTAGATTTAACTGCTCTTTTAGCACTTTGAGCTGTGGGAGGGCTAGCCACCCCAGCAGACTTTCATAGGACACACAAGAAATCACACTGGAGTTTAAAGGCACTGAAAATACAGTCTGATTTATGTCTTTGTTAGGATTCTGCCCTTTATTCCTCTAGCTGCAGCTGCTGTGCGTGCCCCACAGTTGTGTGAAGGCTGAGTGCAAATGTGGGTGATCCCAACCACAAGGCCAGGCTCTTTCTTAAACAGTTTTTTTTAGCATACTCACACCATGACATCCCACTGTTGAAAGATATCTTTCTGCTTCCTGACCTTGGATGCAACAAAACTAGCATGCATTACAGGCAGGGAAGTCTTCCCATACCGCAACTGCAGGAGGTTATTGCCAGCGTGAACTTACACTCTACGTTGTACCAGCCTTACATCTTTAATCTGAGCTAAGAGAAAGCCCTAGTAGCACCCTCAGCTGCATTTACTGCTGATGTTTGGACTTATCTGGGGAAGTCCCAGGAGATCTCTGCCCTTTGGGAGTCACCCCAAGGTCTGTAATTGTTTTGAAGGACACCTTGTCCATAGAATAGGCAGCAGGGAAAAGTCCATGTGTGTTCTTGGCAAACCCTTTTGGTGGCAGATCTGCAAACTACTACCATTCTGGGCAGATGAGAGACAGTGAAGGAGGATTTGGCCTGAGACAGTTGCCAGGCTGTTTGAGCCCCAGCGCCATAAGACCACTCTCGTACAAGATTTAATTTCTTACCAACGTAACTTTGTATCTTACACTGCAACTAGAAATGAGGCTGCAGGATGTGTTCAAGTAGACTATGCAAGAGAACAGCAGGAAAGCCAGCTTAGCATACCTCGAACAAGTTCTCCCAGGATACTGGATATCTGGCTGAAGTCTAAACTGTGGTTATCACAGCTGTTGATTTCCAACCCAACTCAGGTAAACCTAGCACCAGGATTTCGGTTTGAAGTGCAAAGAGAGAAAGACAACAACCAACATACACTTAACTACATTAGATGAAGGCAAGTAGAGGCCACTTCATGATCAGTCTAGCACATTTAGGAGGCACCATGACTCCTTAGTGGAGTGGGTTTTGTTCAGTAGACCCTGCACGTGGCAACTTGAGACAAAAGCAGAAGGAAGCAGCATTGTTGCTGGAGGCAGGAGAAAAAAGCAGGAGGAAGCTGCCCACAGTCCTGGGGTGGGAGGGCGGTGGTGGTTTTGAGTTTGCCACACGATAAGCCTGAACCCCAGCCAACCTATTTACTGGCAACGGAAAAAAATGTGACCAAAAGTGTGAAAATGTGCAAGAACACTAGACCTGTAGTAGCCAAAGGATAATCACAGCACAGAGTCCTCTGAAGTTTCTTTGAAGACAGGCAGAAGCACAGCAGCTTGTATGGCTTTGCTATTGTCCTTGCAGCTACGGCTTTAAGAAAGATGGAAACATTTTGGCAACAACTGAATAATGCTCCCCACTGAAGTCCAACATTAGCCAACTTATTTTTGTAGTAATCCAATCGAAAAAGTTTTCTTAAGAGTGTTGAGACTATTTTAAAATTACTTTTTTTGATGTACTTTTTCATCTTCTTTTGCCCTTTCGTTAAAACAATGTAGCGTAATGTATAATTGCTATGGTTTATTGCTTTTACAGTCATATTTATTAAACAGATTATGTCTCTAAGTGAAGGCCTGTGATTTTGTTGCCCATTTTTAGCTCTCTGATCCTGGTTGGGATCACTAACAACATTAAAACAGTAGTAAGATGGTAACTTCAAGAAGAGAGGGGTGTTCAGTAGAAGCAGGAGAGCGTGGCGATGTTGTGCTTCTAGGAGCAAGGTGCCAATATGAAGGTAACTTTCTCAACCCTCGGAGCAAAGTACTTTATAAAGTGAAGCTTGGTATTGTTATCTCCATTTTTGTGGATGCAGAAGGTAAGGTATTCCAATGTGCAATGCTGGTTTTCTGGTTTCAAAACAGTGGCAGAATTTTAAGTAGCTCCCTGAAACCTCAGCTTTATTTCCTGCCCTTGGTTATCCTTTCACACACACTTTGTTAAAGGTTTATTTTGCTGACACTGATGAAGGAAGTTCTAAATTACTCACATCACTGTTTAATTAGGTTTTACATGGGAAGAAAGTGAAGCATAGGAAGTTTCTGTCAGCTTGCCAGGTGGGAGTGGATGTGTGTGAATCAGAAAAAGAAAGAAAAAATAGCTCCTCTGCTTTTCAAGTCAGGAAGCAACTACTGAATTTTTCTGTCTCTTGTAGGATGGGATAGGATAGGACAGGACAGGACAGGACAGGATAGGATTGGATAGGATAGGATAGGATAGGATAGGATAGGATAGACCAGGTTGGAAAATACCTTTGAGATCACCATGTCCAACCTATCATCCAACACTATCTAATCAACTAAACCATGGCACCAAGCGCCCCATCCAGTCTCTTCCTAAACACCACCAGTAATAATGACTCCACAACGTCCCTGGGCAGCCCATTCCAATGGGCAATCACTCTTTCTGTGAAGAACTTCTCCCTAACATCCAGCCTAAACCTCCCCTGGTGCAGCTTGAGACTGTGTCCTGGTGCTGGTTGCCTGGGAGAAGCGACCAGCCCCCCACCTGGCTACAACCTCCCTTCAGGTAGTTGTAGAGAGCAATAAGGTCTGCCCTGAGTCTCCTTTTCTCCAAGCTAAGCAACCCCAACTCCCTCAGGCTCTCCTCATAGGGCTTGTGCTCCAAACCCCTCAGCAGCTTTGTTGCCCTTTTCTGTCTTCTGGTTCAGTTCTCTAGGGCTGTTTTTGTAAACCTGGCTTTGTTGAGGGATATAGTATTTCTTTTATTTGTAAACTATATGGCAATATTAATCAAATATTAATAACCTTTTATTAATAAGAAAATTGCCAAACATTTCAAAAGGTTCAGTGTGTGGTTTGAATATATTTACAATGGGAATGTACAGGATTTGGGCACCTATAGCAATTTAACTGTTTTATGCAAACCGGGGGGAATTGACAGAAAGAAAATACCCAGGGAGCAAAACAGTGCTTGACCACACTGTGGCTGGGGGGAGACTTGACGATAATCATTAAGCCACAGAGGCAATAAATTAGTTACTCACAGATGCTTGTACCCAAGGAGGGGCTGCTGCTGTGCATCAGAGGCTTTGGGGCACTCTCGCATGGCAGGTTGCCAGCAGGAATGCCACATGGTCTTCAATGGCTGGTCTGGCTTCAGCGGACAGCAGGCTGTTAACGACGCTATCATGACGAGCACTTGTTTTGTCCTGGGGAAACTGAGGCACAGCAAAATCCTGGTCAAAAGTGGAAGCAGGCTTGGCTCCAATTCCTAAGCTTCTCTCATAGCTTGCAGTGTGTATGCTCATGGCTTTTTCCTGGGGTCTGGACTGGGCAACCCGAGGCTATGCAACTCGAGGCAACTTCAAGCTAGACAAGGTCCAAGCGGGTTCAAACACTCAAGGCTTGAGCAAGGGTTTAAGTAAGGCATGAGTAAGGCTTAAGCAAGGCAAAGGTGACTAGAAATCAGCCTGTATATTAATCTTGCCCAAGATTCAATTGGGCCAATAGGGCAACTGAAGCCAGCACATAGTTACCCAATGGGAAGGGGTTCTGCCAGGCTGTGGCCAGAACACATGCCCTTACCATAGATACAGGGCTGTTTATCAGACATTCATGGTCCTGTGTCCTTTGTTCCTCTTCCTGAGTTACCCTGACTTTCTGCAGGAAGGAGGGGGGAGACTGGGACCATGTCTAGACACTTCAGGGTCTGTCTGGGTTTGTGCTGGGGCCATTTGGCCCTACCATGACAGGCTTAAGAATTTTTATACACATATAATCAAAGATCTGGAATTCAGATATTTTCAACACACAAGGCCATAGTATACATGTCAAGTCTGGAAATGATGAGTTTGCTTATTAGAGGTGTGTGTTGTTTTCACACCCTGGGCAATCCCAGTATAATTATAGTTACCAGCCTAAAATGTGAAAGCAGACACTGCAGCCTCCCTTCACCTTTCATTCAGGCTGCACCAAGGGCTGGCACAGTCTTAGCTGTAGAGCAGGTCGAGATGACTGTGTGGATCTAATCTGCTTTTATGATTTAAGTGCCCACCTGAATTAGCAGGCATCTGTTCTGGCCATAAACAGTGAGTCTGGGTTTGGCAAGCATCTCTAAAGCATTTTCAGATGATTCACTTCAGCTTGTTGTGTGTCCTGAGGCAGAGACTGATTGTTATTTGTAGTTGTTGTTTCCTGGTTTGTATAACTACACAGCAATTCACTGCCAATGGCTGAACACTGAGAAAATAAACAAAGAAGAGACCAAATACTTGAAAAGTAGAATATTAATTTTCTCTGAGGATATTAATATGAATAATAATAATAAAAAGTTCATTATCCTTCATTAGAAACAGCAGGGAGTTAAATATGGTTAGAAGCTCAAAGTAATTTCTTAATTTTATTTTGATTCCCTACCATCATCTTAACTGCCATAAAACACTCATACAGGTGGGATGGGCATATTGGCTTCAGAGAGATTTATACTTCTCCATTTAGCAGGACATTTAGGCTAAGATGCTGGACTGTCCTTCCTGCAATCAGTAGGTCTTAAGGTTTAAATACTTTTGAGGATCTGGGCTTCAAACAGTTGCTTGCTGTGAGTACGTGGCTTGTTTAATTGCTTAGACTTTTACTGGGCAGCAAGACTTATTTAAAACACTTGCAGAAATGTTTATGCAAATGAAGCAGGGATTTCCAGTGAGCCTAAATGAACCCTGTCTTGATCCTGTCAGCTTCTGAGAGTTTCTGACAATTGCGTTTAGTCTGGTACCTAGAGCTGATAACAAGGGATTAGTATTTTATCTGTGTGTTGTCATCTCTCACTGAATGCATGGAAAGTTTCCTTGCCACATTATATCTCTAGGCACACTGTGTTTTAAACATTACCTCTGATTGCAGAGCTACCATGTTCATGACATAAAAAATAGGAAACTTTTATTTTCCTTCCTTGTCCTTGCGTTTCACCATGAAACAGAATAATAAAACATGTGAATAAATAACACTTGAAATAGAACCAATCCTTTTAATTTAGAGTGCTGGTGTGATCCTGGCCGTAATGCCTAGAAGAAAAGACTGAAGTCAAATTGTTTTCCAGTTGATAAGATCAAAGTACTATCATGTACCAAGTAATCTTTTTTAGCTTAAGCTTTTTCTTTTCCCTTCTTTCTTACTAATGAATATGGCTCTCTATTACTCTTCACTGTGCCAAAAGTGGGACATGGAGGAAATCTGTGTAATTTATGTCAATGTGAGAATTTCAAGATGTTTGCATTATGGTACAGCCACCCCAGTGCAAGGTGGGCGCTGGCAGCAGAGGTGACATTGTCACTGAATAAAATGAATAAGGGAACTCATTTTATCACCATCTCTGTATGACAGATTGAGTCTCGCATTGTAATCTTGGGTCGTTTTGACAAGTGGACCCTAACCAGACCTTCTCTGTACTACAAAAAAACAACTTCAACTCTGCATATGAGAGAGCTCTGTATGAGATGGGCAGCCCAACATCTGATCAGCCTAGCTCAGGATTAATGACTTGCATCCTAGAAGGTACAGAGTTGAGTGGGAGACCAGCCAGCCTTCCAAGGCAGTAGCTCCATGCTGACCTCTGTGCAAAGGCTGCTTTCTGCTGGGATAAGTTAGAGACATCTGAAGTTTGTGCCAATTTATCTTGGTTTCTCTAGGAATTTTGTCAGCTTTTCTTAGAAGAGAGGGTAGCATGACTAAAATACAGCCAGATAAAATATCTAACCTTGACTAGGTGCTTAGAGTGTAGGTCCATGATTGGTTTGCATAACGACCTCCCACCAAGCTGTAATAGCCCCGCCATTTGGAAGCAGAATAGGGGCTACACAGCTGCTGGATTTCCTCAACTTCTCTGAGGCTGTAGCACAGCCATCCATTGTGGGCACTGCCAGTACCCAGGATATTGCTTATGCTATGTTTCATATTCAAATTAATTGTGCAGGAGGATCCCAGCCAGAATCATTAGCCTGACCTGTATATACCAAACTGCATAGAAAATAAGCTACAGTCCCAAAGTTTTGCAGTTTTTATAATCTTTTATGGAGAAGCCTTGAGATACAAAGGTTCAAGAGAAGGAATGTAGCAAAGCTGTTGGGAACTATGATTGCCTGCCTTTGATACAACGGAGGTACAAGAAAACACCCTCCTGTTTTTTAACAAACCTCTCCTAGACACAGTTGGTTGTGGTAGTGTTTCTGGAGCTGCAGCTACCCTGGCAAATAATTGCTCCCCAACAAAAGGTGTGAGCCACTCTTCCCATGGACCATGGCGTTCCTTATCATGCCCCCCAGAGGCAGCTGGAGGCTAAAACTTTGAAACATTAATTGGACTGACAGCTGCCTCTGATCTTGCTGCTTGCTGCAAAAAGATGAATAATGCATGCAGCGCATTTAAATGTAGTGTTACAAAGAGCTTTAAGGGAGAAACCCTTCGATTATTAGCCCTGCCTGCATGGGAGGAATATCTTTATTCTCTCTCACTGCAGAGAAAGCCTGAACTGAGGTGCTGAACCCTTATCTCTACACCAGAAGGGTCTGGGGATGCAGAGTGTCTCCAGCTCTCTGCAGGTGTGGTGCCTTCCAGACTGGTGGTCCCTCCTGGGGCTAAGGCAGTCTCAGCGTCCTGCTCTTGACATTTTGGGTAAAGCTGGACATCTTCCTTAACCTCTGGAGTGCATATGGATATTACATGGTCTGCCTCTTTGTAAGGGATTCCTGCCTGATGTCACCTCAGATGAGTTTGTAAGTCACAGCACCGTGGAGAAGTTGGATGCTGTACATCACGTGAAATATTTAAACCAGATGTTTCACAGCAAATAACTTTTTCCCACTTCCCACATTTGCCTACTGCCACCTAGGGAGTGTGAGATTCAAACCACTGTAATTCTCTTTCATGCTCCCCTGAAGCTACAACATGTCCTTAGCAGACACATGAGGTTTCTTCCCTTCCTTCTGTGGCCTTTGTGTGAGGTGAGGCTGTTTGGTCTGAGCTGCACTGTGTCTGTTTCTGGAAAGTGCTTGCTTGAGAGATCCAGAAGAAACACTGCTACATGTACAACTAAAATCTTTCTTCAGACCCTGCTGCAGAGCCACAGGACTGGAGAGACTGCCCTCTGAGAAACTAATTTCATGAACAAAATCATGGAGCAAGCCATTCATGGAGTCCATTTTCCATTGCTGCCACCCTGCCTAGTGTAGATAAAATTGTTTTCCATTACAGTTGAACTTGCAGGAGTATCATTTGGTTAATTAGTTATGTTCCATTAATGACTAGAGTCCCTGGCACTGTCACAGGATGAAAGACAACGTGCATCCAAAGCAATTTGCAGCTCAGGGAGGAAGTTTTCAAGGCCACAGAAAGCAGTTAGTTTTCAAACTGATGTTTACAGTTCGAAAATCATTTCCTTAATGGACAGGAGAGGCTCTTCCTGAGTCCAGAGGCTTTTCTTGCTCTGTACAAGTCCTAAAATACAGCAGTCACATTATTAATCTCAGTTGCCATCACATTTAGCAAAGTCTGAACCAGGGTCAGAGCCAGGGTGGCTGTGTGAGCTTGGATGTGGTTGCAGAAGAATGCTCCATAGTTAGGCTGCCAACAATGCCCTGTCAGAAAGGCTGACCTGCCAGGCAACAGTGACTCAGTTTTCATTACTGGATTATTTTTTTCCTTCATGCCACACTGACTCAAAAAACTCACCCCACTGACTGCTGCTCTGGGCCTTTGTCGCATTTTATGAGGGTATCCAAAGACAGCCTACAGCCTTCTGCTGGCCTCACTGTTTATCTCTAAAACAGAACCAGTTATGGTTTTTAAGATTCCTCAACTCTTTGATTCCTGGAAGAGCTCCTTCCTTCTAAGGCATTATCAGAGTTATCAGAGTTAACTTCAGGGGAAAACAAACACCAGCTTTTCCAGCAGCACTTTTTGTTGCAGAAACTCCTCAAGCATTCTGTGCATGTTACAATACCGGAGGGTTATATTTAGCAGCTCTTAACGAAAATGAAATGATGATCCATCCCTAGCAATCTATTTTGCTTTTCCCTGTTAATCTGAACAGTTTCATTAATTAAAAGCAATGATTCTTTTCCCTGTAATTATTACACTTTTTTTTTCCCCTCATTTCAAATAATGTTCTGATCTCAGGGTGAGGAAATTTACCTTCAGTCTTTAGTTTTGCTTGAACTTTTCCTTCATCTGTATAACACTTCTCCTAATTATCCTTTTTAATTGAGATGATAATGCAGAAGGCAGCCAACATTATTTTCTTGACTTAGTTGAACTAGATTCTAAAAATAGATTATTGTGTTGGCTGCCTTCTGAAATTCTGGTTTCCACATTGTGCACAGCAAGATGCTAACATGCATTTTGTTTTCCCAAGACATGCAAAGAAAACAAAGCCTCAACTCTTGAGAAACAAATAGATAACAAGGAGAAATTATGGGGACCCAGACCCAGCTCTGGAACTAGATCCTATTTTCAGATCTTACTGTCTTTCCCCTAGTACTAATAAAAACTCATGCACTAATTAAATTATATAGAAGCTAGGACATGAACACCTGGGGAAATAGTACAATTACTAATGAAAAACTCTTTTTTTTTTCTCCTTTTCCCTATTTTACTAGGTGATACCTGAAAGAGCATTAGTAGCATGTCTACAGAGAGTCTCCACCAGCTGTCTACAGATGCCAGCTGGTTGGATTAGCTGGACACTAACTAGCATTTGTTTTTGACACCTTTGAATAATCCCAATGGACTGTAATGTGTACAGATAGAAGGGAAATGGGTAGAATAGTATAGCATAGCATAGCATAGCATAGCATAGCATAGCATAGCATAGCATAGCATAGAATAGACCAGACCAGGTTGGAAGAGACCTTCGAGATCATCGAGTCCAACCTATCATCCAACACCATCTAATCAAATAAACCATGGCACCAAGCACCCCATCCAATCTCTTCCTAAACACCTCCAATGATGGTGACTCCACCACCTCCCTGGGCAGTCTATTCCAATGGGCAATCTCTCTCTATATGAAGAATTTCTTCCTAACATCCAGTCTAAACCTCCCTTGGCACAGCTTGAGACTGTGTCCTCTTGTTCTGGTGCTGTTTGCCTGGGAGAAGACACCAGCCCCCACCTGGCTGCAACCTCCTTTCAGGTAGTTGTAGATAGCAATAAGGTCTCCCCTGAGCCTCCTCTTCTCCAGGCTAAGCAAGCCCAGCTCCCTCAGCCTCTCCTCATAGGGCTTGTGCTCCAAACCCCTCACCAACTTTGTTGCCCTTCTCTGGACACATTCCAGCAAGTCTACATCTTTCCTAAACTGAGGGGCCCAGAACTGGACACAGTACTCAAGGTGTGGCCTAACCAGCACAGTGTACAGGGGCAGAATGACCTCCCTGCCACACTGTTCCTGATACAGGAGCAGTGTATTATGTATAAATGCAGCCAGGAGGGTCCTTCAAGAAAATACCCCTGTGAATAGGGAGGATGATTATTAGCATTTTTTTCCCCCTTTGTTTGATTAGAGTTCTCAGTTGTTGCAAATGTAGGAATGATTATCATATTAATCAGCAGGCACAGCAATTACTAAAAGACAAACCTGCAGGTTACCACTGAGTTGAATTTTAGTAAAGAACCTCATTCTTAATTAAATTCTCTAGAATATTTCCTTAGCTTGAAGGCTCATAAGTAGATCTTGTTTTTAAAATCCCTTTCAGCCAAATAACCACTTAACTAATTTCAAATTAAATATCTTGGGGTAGTTCTCAGGGAATTGCATTTGAATATTATTGTAATACCATTTAGGGTAATGTTGTCTTCCCAGCTATAAACATGGGGGGGTGGGTGTGGGTGTGTGAAATATAAATAATAATAATTTAAAAAACTAAATAAAACTTTCTATTCAATGGGATTTTCATTTAGCTTTCTAAAAGTGAAATTCAGTACTTGGCAGTCCTAGAAACCAGCATCCTTCATGTACCTTCATGTGTCCAGTTCTGGGCCCCTCAGTTTAGGAAAGATGTTGAATTGCTGTAACGCATCCAGAGAAGGGCAACAAAGCTGGGGAGGGGTTTGGAGCAGAAGCACTGTGAGGAGAGACTGAGGGAGCTGGGGTTGCTTAGCCTAGAGAGGAGGAGACTCAGGAGTGACCTTATTGCTCTCTACAACTACCTGAAGGGAGGTTGTAGACAGGTGGAGGTTGGTCTCTTCTCCCAGGCAAGCAGCACCAGAACAAGAGGACACAGTCTCAAGCAGCACTAAGGAAGGTTTAGGCTGGATGTTAGGAAGAAGTTCTTCCCAGAAAGAGTGATTGGCCATTGGAATGGGCTGCCCAGGGAGGTGGTGGAGTCATCATCATTGGAGGTGTTTGTCAGGAGACTTTATAGGGTGCTTGGTTGCATGGTTTAGTTGATTAGGTAGGTTGGATGATAGGTTGGACACAATGATCTTGAAGGTCTCTTGCAACCTGGTCTATTCTATTCTATTCTATTCTATTCTATTCTATTCTATTCTATTCTATTCTACCCACACACTGTAGGCACAAAACCCTGATCATATCATTACAGCAACATACCAAGGTCATAATTAGCAACATCTGTAGCTCTGGTTGTCACAAATGCTCCGTCACTGCTAGGAGATCAAAGTGGGGTTAATCTCTTTCAATGAATAGTATTTTGTTTTTCAACAAACTAGGTTTGGGGGGGAAGAGAAACCACACTGTACATGTTGTCTTCAACTTTTTTTTTTGGTGCTTTTGTTAGACTAGAATTTAACCTGGTCTATCCTACCCTACCCTACCCTACCCTACCCTATCCTATCCTATCCTATCCTATCCTATCCTATCCTATCCTATCCTATCCTATCCTATCCTATCCTATCCTATCCTATCCTATCCTACTCTGCTGTGGGATGCACTGGGGTCAGGTCTGCATCAATGTAATGACACAGCATGGAGAGCCAAAGGGAGAGGCAAACAGGACCCCCACAGTCTTGTTTTTCTCTTGTATGAATGCTCTGTTTTCCCCAGCTCTTCCATCTCCTTGTGGTTATGCCACAAGATATCCCAAAAGGTTGTTTCAAGAAAGGCCTTTTTGGTGAAGATGCTCCTATGGTGAGTGGACTTTGTAGGCAGCCCAGACTCATTCTGATTCAAACTTATTTGGCAGGGCAACCAGGGCATGAGGTCCTGGCTCTTGAAGCTATGCCTGCTCTTGCTCCTGCTTCCAGCCAGCACAGTAAAGGCAGAGTGCTTGCCTTTATCATTTAAAAAACATAAACCAGAAAATTTCTGTCCAGTTCTTGCTTTGGGCTTAGTGATGTCTAGCTGACCAGGGAATTTCCTTTAGAAAGACATTTATTCTTAATTAAAGCACTCTTGTCTTTTTGCTATAATAATTCACTTTGAGAAGAAAGAGAATTATGCCAGAAAATAGAAAGTATTCTGTAGGGGTCTTTGGAGCTTTCGTATGACAGAAACCTCATTCAGCAACCTGATAATCAACAGGAGCACAATGCTCCCTTTTCTCTACCACTGCAGCTATGCAGGAAAGATGAGTCCCTGGAGGAGGGCTGGAAGCCACCAGGACTTGTCTCAGTTTGAACACAAATGGTAGTGGCATAACATTTTTTTCCATTCAATCTAATGACAAGGTAGAAAGAAGACAATCAGTAGAAGAGCAATTTGGAAGCTAAACGTGAGGTATTCACATCCAGAAGGAATCTGTCAGTGTGAATTCACCTGCTTCCAGACATGGTCTTTTAAAAGATGTCCTGGATTTGTAAAAAAGGAAAAGATAAAATGTAGGCTGGAAAAAAACGTGGGGTTCTGCTTATGAAGGCTATTTGCTTGCTTTCTGAGCAAAGATGTGTAATCTCTTATGAGCAGGGCTTTGGAAGGAAAAGGCTACAATAAGCAGTATAAATTCTGCATCCTCAGGCAGACTGCCTCCAATAAGTTGTTCCACAAATTAGCCACAGAAATCCTTCCTTCAGGAGGATGACAGTGCACTGAGCAGTATAAGAAAAGCATTACTTAAATACCAGGATCTAAGCACTGATTGCCCTACCTGTGCTTCTACAGTGGCTTTTCAACCCATTTTCATGCCTATATATCGTAGTCATTCTGGCAAGTATCTGCTCCACAGAACATCATAGTTCAGCTCCTGGCCCAAAGCAATTTATTTACCTGTCTCTGAAGGAGTCTGAGAATGAGGCATGGCCTTACAGGGCTTTTCATAGTATATATTGTGCTCCTCTAGATCAGAATTACCGTGCAGCTTTTTTTTCCTTTTTTAATTATTATTATTATTTTAATCCTTTAATCAAGTCATCAGGATGAGATTCCAGCAACCTGAAGAGAGAGAAAATAGAATAGCACCATTATGAAATGAGAACAAACCTCACTCTGCCAAATTTGCAGCACACCAGGGCTCTGCCCTTGCTTTGAAGGAAGCTGAGAGGGTTGTGGTGATACTGCAGGCAAACAAGAAGTCTCCGGGGTGATACTGCCTTAATCACTTCAGTGAATAAGAAAATCAGGCTGCAGCAAGTTGTCATGTAGCAAGCTCATGAATAAAAAACAGTGAAGCAAAACCTGCTACATGGGAAGACACTGTTCCTCTCCAGAAGGCATTTTGAACTTAATGCCAGGGGGTTTAGCTGAGTTTGTCTATAATTATACGATTTAATCAGGACACCAAAAAGAAAGATGGAAGAATCATTTGGCCTGTAACTGCAGACCGGTACATCCCACAGGAGAGATCTTCAGCCATGACTAGGTGTATCTTGCCAGCTGGGGAAAGTCCAAACAATTTGTGGTCCTCCAGATAAACTTATTCTGTAAAGCATCAGTTCAGTCTTTCCAGTAGGACAGGGAACTGCTTATCACATTCATGGTGGTTCCTGATTGCTCCAGCTCCCTCAGACAGGCTATGGATCAACTTCCTCTCTGCAAAGTGAGGGGATCTGTTAATTATCTGTTAATGTAATCTTTCTCCTAACTCAGGAGTGCTTTGACTCAGACCTTCTGCATTTGTGTGTTTGCTACAAATTGCTGATCCTTCTCTGCTGTTGTCTGAAATGATAGGCTGTGGTGCAGCTATAGGGCCTGGTGAGTCATGGCTACCAGCAAAAATGTTAATAAGCAAGTGTGACATCCACAGAGATTGAAATGAAGGCTAGGGAAAACCAAAGAACAGGTGAAAATCTTGCCTCTGTGGCTGTCATTGGGAGATTGCCAGGATTTTGTTCCCATTCATCATCCATATCATCATTTAGAGGGCATCTAGTGACTGTTCAGACAGGATATTTTAGCTATCCACACATTGCAACTGACTTAGAAAAGGTCAATTGATGTCCTACTGAAATCAGCAGGAACTGATTATACATGCAGCAGTTGTGGCAAATGGTATTGGGTGGGAGAAACCAATGTCATTCCACCAACAACTTCAATAGGAATCTGATGATTTTTACCAGAACTCATCCAAATACTCTTGAAGTGCACTGGAGATATACCATTACCTTCTAATCAGAGCACATCTGGATAAGGCATAAAATTAGTGTGTCGTTATTTAAACATTGGGGCAGTGGGGAAATTACATGAGAAATTAATTTTGTTTCCCTTGGGCTGATATGCATCCAGTTCTGGAGCCCCTATTACAAGAGGGATATGGACATGCTGGAACATGTCCAGAGGAGGGCCACGAGGATGATCAGAGGGCTGGAGCACCTCTCCTATGAGGACAGACTGAAGGAGTTGGGGCTGTTCAGTGTGGAGAAGAGAAGGCTCTGAGGTGACCAAATTGTGGCCTTCCAGTATCTGAAGGGGGCCTACAAGAAGGCTGGGGAGGGACTTCTCGGGATATCAGATAGTGATAGGACTAGGGGGAATGGAATGAAGCTGGAGGTGGGGGGATTGACTGGATGTGAGGAAGAAGTTCTTCACCATGAGAGTGGTGAAGCCCTGGAATGGGTTGCCCAGGGAGGTGGTTGAAGCCCCATCCCTGGAGGTGTTTAAGCCCAGGCTGGATGAGGCTCTGGGCAGCCTGATCTAGTGTGAGGTGTCCCTGCCCATGGCAGGGAGGTTGGAACTAGATGATCCTTGTGGTCCCTTCCAACCCTGACTGATTCTATAATTCCTTGCCAACAACTCCCTTCCCTTCATTTGTCCTCATGCCTTTTGTTATCAGAATGCCAATGTAATAAAGTTAATGCTCTTTGTTGTCCTGCAAAGATGCTTGGAAGCTTAACAAATGTGAGATTAGATTAAAACAAAAAACAAAACCCAGAAAAGTAGGACAAAGTACTTAGCTTAAGCACACACAAAAAATACTGCAACCTGCAACCATTGCCTTAATAGTGGAAGTTGACAATTTCAGCAACAGCATCAGCAAGAAAAATTAAGTGATGCCTTGCCTTGTGTTTGCAAGGCTGAATGCGAGATGAAGGGAAAATAACACTAAGTAATGCCTTGATAGCATTGATTTAGATTAACAGACCCAGAATACTTGGAGTGATGAATATAACCAAGAGATGGCAGCAGTTCATGCACTATTCATTTACTTTATTTAGCTTGCAACATTATCTTCTTCCTATAAGGGACAAAGAAATTAAGTTGTGCTCAGCTTATGATCGAAATTACTGCCACTATTATAAGAGGGAAGCAAGGAGCAGAGGCAAGGAAGAGATGGAGTGATGTGTCTGATGAAGAGATGTGGAAATTTGTTTTAGGTATGCATCCAAGGACTTTTTAGCAAGAAATGGTAGCTGTTTGCTAAAGACAGCTAGAGCTGGAAATTGCTTGTGGATGTACATGCTGTAGAGCTACACTACTAACTGGTAAAACACGTTTCCTGTCATCTGCTATGGTTCTAAGACCTTAAATCAACATCCTATTTTCATAGGCAGGGATAAGTGCTACCATGTGGAGAACTTTACATTTGATTCGAAGGTGAGATGCTCTGAACACTTCAGTGAGTAGTTCCAACCTTACTTCTTTGAGGATACCAACTCCTTCAAAAGGGATTGGATGTGGGACTTGAAGACATGGTTTAGTAGTCATGAGGGGTAAGGTGACAGGTTGGACTTGATGATCTTTGAGGTCTTTTCCAACCTTATTGATTCTATGAAATACAGACATGGTCTGCTATAAAGAGAACTACAAGGCTTTTGTTCAGTGCCATTGCTGGAGGTGTTCAGGAGGAGACATGACAGGGTGCTTGCTTGCATGGTTTAGTTGGTTGGGTGGTGTTGAATGATAGATTGGACATGATGATCTTGAAGGTCTTTTCCAACCTGGTCTGGTCTGGTCTATTCTATTCTATTCTATTCTATTCTATTCTATTCTATTCTATTCTATTCTATTCTATTCTATTCTATTCTAACTGTGCATCTAAAAAGAAAGCCTCCTGGACTGTACTGATTTTGACTCAAACGTGCATACTCAAAGGCATGTCTTTCCAGTACCTTCCATCTTTTTTGTTGATGAAAATATGACACCTGTAAAAATCCAGAAACTTTTAAACTTTTATATATATATATATATATATATATATATATATATATATATATATATATATATACACACACACACACACACACACACGAATTGAAAAAGAAAAGCTGAAATGACCTCACTTGTGAGGGTGGATTATTTCAAAGAGAATGTTGAGTTGATGAGGCATTGCTGCAATAGTCAAAGGAAAATTATTAGTCACATCTTATAAAGGGCTGAACAGAGGGACAAAGCCACACTCCCACTCCCTTTCTTTTCAAGGAGAAGAATTTTGCATAAGAAAGTGAGTTAAAACATTTGGTGATTTGGGAAAAAAATATGATTGCATGAGTAGAAAACTTAGATCATAGCTCTATGGTTGAAACAAATACAGATAATCATAGACTTGCTTATCTGGCAGGTAGATTACTAGATAAATAGGCAAACACCCCTATATTATCTCTGCTGGACTAAATGCCTTTGCATTGTGATAAGCCTAGTCTACCATCACTGTCTTTCACAGTGTCAACAAATCATGTTTTGCTCTCTTCACTGCACAATAGTCAAAGGAAAAGTCATGCCAAAATCCAGAAGGCAGGTATTCCATCTAAACTGACTTTAGGTGTAGTTCGCTCAGGCACCTCAGAGCTTACAAGCTGCTCCCCTGGACAACCTGGAAAAAGATAATATACAATGCTTAAACATATGCACACACAACACCACTACAAAAAGAGCACATTCATTTAGACCATAATGTTGCCAGCATCATCTGGACTGAAGCTTAGTGCTTCCTAAATGCTGCCAAGGTCCTGGAGAAAGGTGCCAATCCAGGAAGAGCTGTCTGAGAAAGTCTTGCAAATGCTGGTACAAACATAAAAATAGCTTCACTGAGCACAGCTTACTCTTTGCGTTGATGATTAGTGCATGGATGAAGAATGTGGAAGATCTGCTTTCTAGTTCCTCTCCTTTATGATGTTGATAGATATGGATGAAAATACAGAAAATCCCCATGCCCAAGCTGTGTGCATTATGCACTTTATAGGCAGGTTTCCTCTTATTTTCCTCCTGCATTTCATGTTGGAGGAGTGGTCCTGTGTATAAAAGAGGAGGGTAGGGTATATCCCAGCTCCCAAGCACTCTGGGTCATGATTTAGAATCATGATTTTGACACTTCTTAGGCTAGAGCCCATACTTCCCATCTTCTTCTACACAGAGAGAGTGATTGCCCATTGGAACGGGCTGCTCGAGGAGGTGGTGGAGTCACCATCACTGGAGGTATTCAGAAGGAGACTTGATAGGGTGCTTGGTTGCATGGTTTAGTTGATTAGGTGGTGTTGGATGATGGGTTGGATGTGGTGATCTTGAAGGTCTCTTTCAACCTGGTTTGTTCTATTCTATTTTAAAATCAGAAGTAATTCAAAAGAAGGAACGCAACAATAGCAAACTGCTTTCTACATGTCTCAAGCAATGCTTCGGGTTTATTACAAGCTTACTCTAAGTGGCTGCTCTTTCAGCACAAAGAACCCTCCTGCCTGTATTTCAGAAATGACTATCTCTTCCAGCCATGCCCTTCAGTGTCAAGATACACTGATGCAAATAGTACAGAGTCTTGCCCTAAGGCTAGGTGTGAAAATGATACAGTCAAATAGTTTCAAAGGACGTCATTGGCCTGCTCTTATAAAATGTTCACAGCAATGCCATGAAACACTCATCTCCTCACTTGCAACTAAAGCAAGCAGTAAAGTATGGTGTTTATAATTATAACATGTTTATTTAGAGTATATTTCTCAAATTCCAGTGCCTTTTAAACTTAAAAAAAACACCAACCCCCCCAATGACAGACCTGAACACATCAAATTATATAGAATGAATTAATGCCCATTAAAAAATGGTGCAAAATTAGAACTTCAAAATTAATTTAATGAGCAAGGCCCTGCCAAATCTCTTGAGAAACTTTTGTGTCATTAATTTGCCTCATAAGTAATGTGGCACCCATGAATGCTCATTTGCAGGCAATAGCTATTGTCAAGCTACAATTATTTTCAACATTATCATGGGGCATAAATTCTTAGCTTATTATAGAGATGCTAGTCCCTTATTTTTTCAGCCTTCCACTGCTTTGACTTTTTTTTTCCTAATGTAGTGCCTTTGATAGGGTCAAAAGGGTGTAAAAGTGTAATAATTTTCTGTTGGAGAGAGAGTGAAGAGAAATTGATAGAACGAGTCAGCTCACTACTGAAATAAGACTCCTAACTGTAGAATAATCAGATTTTCTTCCTGTTGTCCAAAGTCTCTCTGGGGATCCAAACCTGGAGAGGCTGAACATGAGTCTGCAGTGTGCCCAAGCGGCCAAAAGGGCCAATGGCATCCTGGCCTGTGTCAGGAACAGTGTGGCTAGCAGGAGCAGGGAGGTCATTCTGCCCTGTACACTGCACTGGTTAGGCCACACCTTGAATCCTGTGTCCAGTTCTGGGCCCCTCAGTTTAGGAAAGATGTTGACTTGCTGGAATGTGTCCAGAGAAGGGCAACAAAGTTGGTGAGGGGTTTGGAGCACAAGCCCTATGAGGAGAGGCTGAGGGAGCTGGGCTTGCTTAGGCTGGAGAAGAGTAGGCTCAGGGGAGACCTTATTGCTGTCTACAACTACCTGAAGGGAGGTTGCAGTCAGATGGAGGTTGGTCTCTTCTCCCAGGCAAGCAGCTCCAGAACAAGAGGACACAGTCTCAAGCTGTGCCAGGGGAGGTTTAGGCTGGATGTTAGGAAGAAGTTCTTCCCAGAAAGAGTGATTGGCCATTGGAATGGACTGCCCAGGGAGGTGGTGGAGTTACCATCACTGGAGGTGTTTAGGAAGAGACTGGATGGGGTGCTTGGTGCCATGGTTTAGTTGATTAGATGGTGTTGGATGATAGGTTGGACTTGATGATCTCAAAGATTTTTTCTGACCTGATCTATTCTATTCTATTCTATTCTATTCTATTCTATTCTATTCTATTCTATTCTATTCTATTCTATTCTATTCTATTCTATTCTATTCTATTCTGTATCAGCTCACTGTGCCAGTAGCACTAGGAGCATTAATGACCACTGATCCTGTCTGTAGCTTTTACTGATATCTCTGTAGCCATGAAAGATCTAGAAAAGACCTGAGACCCTTAGACTGACATACTTTCTGTCTGCATTGCTGGCTTCAGCTCAGAAGAGCATGGCAATAACATTTTCATCCTTGTACAAAGTCCTTACGACGCTCTTAGTACACATGCAGAAAGCGTCTCATGGACACTTTATTGCAGCAATGAGCCTTCTAGAGGTGGCTTCTGGGCTTTTTGAACTATGCTGGAGTACTGAGCATTATCTTCCCAGTTTCTTCAGGCAGTGAAAAATGCTGAGAAATCCTGGAAGTGAACAAAGCATTACTGTGAAGGCCTTGAATAAAATTTACATGAAAAGTGCAAAGCATGACTGTAACAGTAGGTTAAAAATGCAGATAAGAGGAAAAACAAGGAAAACAAACAAACAAACAAACAAACACCAAAATGTAAGAAGAGGAGAGACACAAATTTTTAGTAGGTCTTTTCATACAGTCAAATCTGTGGTAGTGCCAGAAATGTAGCAAGCCAGTGGGTGTCTGATTAGCCTAGTGGCTTTCTAGGATAGAGTGCAGGGTTCTGCACCTGAGCAGGACCAATCCTCACTATTGATACAGACTTGGAGATCAGGTATTAGAGAGCAGCCCTGTGGAAAAGGACTTGGGGGTGCTGATGGATGCGAAGCTGGACATAAGCAGTGTGAGCTTGCAGCCCAGAAGGCAAATTACATCCTGGGCTGCATCAAAAGACGCATTGACAGCAGATCCAGAGAGGTGATTCTGTCACTTTGCTCTGGTGTGACCTCGTCTGGAATACTTCATCCAGGTCTGGAGCCCTCAATGTAGGAAGGAGATGGACCTGATGGAGAAGGTCCAGAGGAGGGCCACAAAAATGGTCAGGGGGTTGGTGCACCTTTGCTACAAGGACAGGCTGAGGGAGCTGGGGGTGTTCAGCCTGGAGAAGAGGAGGCTCCAGGGAGACCGAATAGCAGCCTTCCAGTACCTGAAGGGGGCCTACAGAAGGATGGAGAAAAACTGTTTACAAGGGCCTGTGGTGACAGGATGAGGGGCAATGGCTTTAAGCTGGAGAGGAGCAGATTTAGATTGGATTTCACAAAGAAGTTCTTCACTATGAGGGTGGTGGAACACTGGAACAGGTTGCCCAGGGAGGTGGTTGAGCCCCCATCCCTGGAGATATTCAAAGTAAAACTCAATGAGATCCTGGGCAGCCTGATCTAGTTGAGGATGCCCCTGCTGACTATGGGGAGGTTTGACTGGGTGACCTTTGGAGGTCCTTTATGGCCTGGACCATTTTATAGTTCTATGATCTATGATCATCTCCTGAAGATAAAAATATTGCCATTGTCAATATTTTAAGTTAAGATCATTAGTTTTTGAATAATAATTGAGTCTATAGATGGTAGCTTTGTTTGTTTGTTTTTCATTTTCTTCCACCTGAATTTCTCATATAAAAGTTGCCCCTTCTCATACCACTGGCAGATTGATATATGAACAATGTATTTTGTCTTCAGCTGAAGTTCAGTGTGTGTTTCTGAACTGCCTGGCAGAGGGCAAAGGGAATACCTTTGTAATGGCTTCTAAATAAATTCACTATCAGATTAAGCTATTAGAGGAAGTTAAATCAAAATAATTAGGATATTAAAATACTTTGTGCATTTCCAATCACTGGTTTATTGCAAATCTGGATCTTTTCCAAGGAACAATAATAGAATGGATATATAAGAATGTTTTCTTCCCCTTAGTATGAAACCATTTGCTCATGAAAAGATGATTGATAATTTCCATTAAACACCAAACCAGACTGATTTGCAGACATGCTTGAGGAGGGGCTGGAAGGAAAGGAGAATTCGTGCCACACTAACAAAACATTGCACAGAGGCTCATTTGCACACACTAAGCTTACTAACCAAATAAAAAACAACAAGAAATACCCCAACACCCCAAAAGAAACAAACAAAAAAAACATAAAAGCACCTCTTCTCATTAGAAAAATATAGAATAGAATAGAATAGACCAGACCAGACCAGGTTGGATGAGACCTTCAAGATCATTGAGTCCAACCTATCATCCAATACCATCTAATCAAATAAACCATGCAACCAAGCACCCCATCCAGTCTCTTCCTAAACACCTCCAGTGATGGTGACTCCACCACCTCCCTGGGAGTACATTCCAATGGGCAATCTCTCTCTCTATGAAGAATTTCTTCCTAACATCCAGCCTAAACCTCCCCTGGCACAGCTCGAGACTCTGTCCTCTTGTTCTGGTGCTGCTTGCCTGGGAGAAGAAAGCAACCTCCACCTGGCTGCAACCTCCCTTCAGGTAGTTGTAGAGAGCAATAACGTCTCCCCTGAGCCTCCTCTTCTCCAGCCTAAGCAAGCCCAGCTCCCTCAGCCTCTCCTCATAGGGCTTGTGCTCCAAACCCCTCACCAACTTTGTTGCCCTTCTCTGGACACATTCCAGCAAGTCAACATCTTTCCTAAACTGAGGGGCCCAGAACTGGACACAGTACTCAAGTTGTGGCCTAACCAGTGCTGAGTACAGGGGCAGAATGACTTCCCTGTTCCTGCTGCAGGTCCCTTTCTGCCTGGCTGCTCTCCAGCCACTCTGACCCCAGCCTGTAGCACTGCATGGGGTTGTTGTGGCCAATGTGTAGAACCCAGCACTCGGATGTGTTCAATCTCATGCCCTTGGCCTCTGCCCGTCTGTCCAGCCTGTCAAGGTCCCTCTGCAGAGCTCTCCAACCCTCTAACAGATCATCTCCTGCCCCCAGCTTGGTGTCATCTGCAAATTAACTGATGATGGACTCAATACCCTCATCCAGATATACTAGCCCTGTGCAGCATCATTGCTAAATACACCTTGGTATGGAGTAAGATACTGGAAGATTCTGGTTGCAAGTGCTCTGCATCTGTTCAGAAGAAAAGCTAGAGCAGGGTACAGAGGGCGATAAATGTAAGATGATTGCAGTGGAAGCCAAATTATTGGCTCTGCCTTGTTACTGATCCCTCTACCATCCTTCTTCACAAAGTGAAGAATTCTGTCTCCCAAACTGTGTAGCCTACTGGGACTAGGGAACCATAAATAAGCTTGGACTGTGCAAGTCCTTGGTCTGTGGGAGCTGGCATGCTCTTCTGTCTGCCACTGCCACAGAAAGCCTCTGTCTCTCTCTGCTGCTACATTTCGTCAAGGCAGACTGAAGCTTCCAGCTTTACAGGCTTTGTTTCCAGCTCTTGAGTAGCAAGTGTTAGACACAGATACATAGGCACCCACGGGCAGGCTTCTGCCAGCTGGAGGGAGGAGCAGGGCTGCAATCAAAGCCCAGCCTTGGGCAAAATACAGAAGGGTGAGCATTATCACTTGAGATCTCTGTGTATTTCTGTGGCTCCACAATACATTCCTTGGTTATTGGTTTGTTTTGTTTTCTTTTCTTTTTGTTCTGCTTGTCTGGGACAGAATTGTGGTTTACTGTATCTCCTATTGCATTTCCTCTTATTTTCCTCCCTGCTGAAGGCAAGAATTGCTCTATTGGTTCTGGTTAAATGTGTCTACCTCAGATGGCATCCATTTACAGATTCTTAGGGAAGAATATAAGAAACAGCATAAATATTTAGTCATCTGTGGGGCATTCTTCTACCTTTCTGAAGAGAAAGCAAATAAATAATACGTTGGGTTTTTTTTTTTCTCTTCACTTAAATGTATTTTGAGTCACTTCTTGAGCCATCAGGCATTCACAAAGTTGCAGAGTCACCCAATATGTCCAAGGTATACACTATATAAGAGTCTAAATGCTGCTGAAAAGGTCCTTGAACCCTAACCACTGAAGGAGATCAGTCTGTATGTAACTAATGCAGCCCAGGAGAGACATGAGGGGAAGAAAGCATGCTAGGCATAGCTACACTCTACATCAAACAGCAAGAGAAGAATTCTCCTGTAGTGAATTTGAAACAAGGATAAGCATTCTTGAATCAAGTGAAACATGATGCTACCAACAAAAGACCCCGGTGCAAAAAAAGATATTACAATATAAATGAGAGAATTCTGAGTAGAGACCAAGAGGCTGTATTCCCTTTTCATTTGTAAAAGCTGCAATCGCTGCATGAATATTGTGGCCAGGTCCAGTGTCTGCAGTTCAAGAAGGATATTGCCAATTGTTCTGAACAAAGGAATAAGCAGTGAAAAAAAAAATGCTTGAAAGACAAATATACATATATATTTAAAAAAAAATAAATCTATTGCTCTATAAAAGAGATGTAGTAGCTTCATCCCATTTCATACAGATTTCAGAGTGGGAGGATAAGCTTAGTGTTGAAACGCAAGGTGAAAAAGCTACAGTAAACCCAGGGATTATAATCAAAAGTTGAACAAACAATCTGTGCTAAAACATGTGGGGTTTAGCAGAGAAGACATTAATCTTTAGAACAATGCAACAAGAGCTTTCAATGGTATCACTGGGCAACTTTAGATTACCATCAAGTGCTGATGGATTTTGCTTGATTTGGTTTTCTTTCCTAAAAATACTCTTTAAAAAAAGCTTAAGTAGAATGTAGTTCAAGCATATTGGAATACTCACATTATACAAGTAATGCTTTAGAAGTTCACTTTGGGTCCCTTCTGGATTTTATATTGTAGAAGCTGGTGACTCTTGAAATACCTGAGGATGTTCAGTCGCACCTAGCAGAGCACAACTCTATCTCTGCAAACCCATTTCAGTGCCAAGGCAAAGGAAAACCATACCTGGTGCAGTGGACCATTGCTAGTTGAAAGTAAATCCCTTGAGTTTTAATTTATATGCCCTAAGATCCCTGTCTAAAAACATGTTTCTTTTCTCCTAAGCCACTGCTTAACTCCCCAGTAATCCCTCTCATTTACATTGAATACTAGCTTTATGGAGAATGGTTAATTAATCCTGCATAATGATAATTTAGTGGCTGGACTGCACAACCGTATGAGAATTAGCATGGCACTGGGTGCCAGGCTATCAGATCCATTTTCTGGGTAAGCCCTATTATTTTCAGCACAATGGGCACAGCACACAGTGACTTTAATTACACAGCCTTTCAATCAGCTCCCTTGTAAGCCAGAGAACTGGACCTTTCACTTTACAGAATGTAGTGATTTCTCTGAAGCCACACTTGCACTGTTCTTGACCAGCTAATCACTCTACCTGGGCACTAATCATTAATAGCAGCTAATAACTGATGAACTTTCCCAGAAGGTCATATCCCAAGATGACACCAGAGTCCATAAACGTTGCCACAAATCAGTAATGACAAGTAGCAAAGATTCTGATTAACAGTAAACACTTCACTTTCTGAATAAAAAGTAAATTAATGTGTCAAAATAAAAACATTACACTGATTAATACATAAATAAATAAGTAAATAACTAAACATGGTCTCAACTTCATGATGAAGTGTGATGTTGTCATACCTCATTGTCTTGTAAGGGCAGTTGCCCCTTGGATGTTGTCCATTAAAAGGCTTGAGTTATATTCTCTGTTTGGGAGTGACTTGTCTCAGTGAATCACTCCAACTCTTTCTGCCTGATCCCTCTACTGCTCTTTCTTGCAGTGCTGATAGTAAAGTAGGTTTGCTCAATAGCCTGACACCAACTGCCTTAACAAAGACCCATCCCATGAAGGTCATTTTTGGATTGTGTCTGTGCCATCAGTGGATTTAGAGAGTATTTTGAGAGAGTGCATCAGATCTGCAGTAGAATGAAACAGATCTTCTCCAGGAACAGGGTAAGCAGGCTCCTAGTTTGGATGGTTTGGTTAAGTACTTCCAATTCATTAAACGATCCTGGCTTACACATGCTTATTTTTCTTCTCAATAGACTAAGAAAAAAGGCATGGCAGAGTAAAGAGGACTTTTAGACTTTCTTACTACTGAAATGTTTGGATTATAGAGATGCATGATTGTATTTCACCAAGAAATGGAAAAAAACAACAAGCCAAACCAAGGGAAAACATTCCTAAGTGAGAAAAGCAGCATGACAATCTCCTGCAAAGTGACTGCTGGAGATTCTCCTTATTTCAATTATTTATACTTCCCCACGGTGGCAAAAAAACACATTGCTATATTGCATATAAAATATAATGCACTTAATTGATCTAAGCAATTTCAAGGCTGCTGAATAGCAGAAGCCTCCAGAGTGGAATAGTCTCACTTAATGATCACATAAAATTGCTCAAAGTGTTTTTAATGTCATTGTAATTTCTGAGTTTATTTAATAGTTGAGAGGGAGAGAGGGTGACATTAACAGTCATCTGCGTGGCTTGCTTGACTGTATATAACAAATGAGACATGTGTATGCCACAAAAGCCATCATTTTTTAATGGCTGCAGTCAAAACTCAGCAATGTTGAGTATTTGCTTTAGGCCATCACACAGTCTAATGAGGATGATGTTGCATTAAGATTCAGGACACCTCTGCCTTGTTTCCAAATGTTTGACCTTTTACGGACTCAGACCACTTCTTGATTCCACTGATTCCTGCCTCATTCCTTCAGCCAAGAGACGTGTCCAACTCAGGTGTCCACCACAGTACAGCTGTAGTGTACATTACACCTGTGGAGCATACGGTAAAGAGGTTTCTATATTTCTCTTTTATTTAATATGCTTTAAACAGCTGCCTTTCATCTCAAATCATCAGAATTTTTCATCACTAGCCTACGACCAGACTCGCTCACAGGCAAGGGTCAGCACATTCACAGGGCAAAAGTGCAAAGCCACTATCAGCCTGTTTTGAAGCAGGAGGTCTCATAGACTTCAACAACTGACTGGCAGCAGCACGTGCTGCTCTGTTGGACAACTTTATTATCCACATCCCAGTGCTTACTTCCACTTGAAGTCTTTTTCCCAACTCCTACCACCGCTGTTCAGAATTCTTTTGCAAAAAAAAAAGAATTAAGTTTTTAAAGCTAATTCCATATTAATCTCTACTTTTTCTACCCATCTGCTCTGTTTGAAGTTATTTTAATCTCCTCTCAACCTTCCTGGGTTTTTTCCTATTGGACTTGTCTAATTTGCCTCATTTCTAAGTCATGATGATATCCTCAAGACACCAATTCATATATTCCTCATGTTGAAATTGTTCATTAAAATCTAATTTTTACCATCTAATTCTGGCTTTTTAGCTAATGAAATCAGAGTAATTATAAATATCCATCTTGCAACATTGCATGTCGATGGTTGAATATAAAGACTCAGAATGGAAGAAAAGCACCACTGGAGAACTTATTTTCTTTCATCTAACTGCCACAGAAATCAGCTCAGTCACAAAAACACAGATTAAAATAGTCTCATCTAAGTTCATTTCAATATTAACTTTATATTGCCATTAAGATTTGCCTGAGCAGGAACCATAAGGGACTATATCTAATTTCAACATCCCCACATGAGAGATGTTTGGTTTGCTCAGATCCATTATTTAACAAAGAGACCTGAAGTGCTCAAAAAGAAAGGTACAGCTCATGATGTATTTGATCCAGAGTTCAACAAGAGCTTTAACATCTTCCAAAAACACTAGAATATATTAAAGAAAGAATCACTTGGGACACCTTTCAGGAGTTTTCCCCCAGTCTTATCTTAATTGAGGACTCTAGACCAGATTCATGGCTGAATTTTATGGGACCGCATAGTATTAAGACTCCCTGTGATACCACATCTCTACCCTATAATCTTATAAGGTTATAAGAAGAATTTCTTAACATCTTTAACTTTTCAGCAACCCTTACTAGAAGTTATAGACACTGATGGATATTAATATACTGATGCAACAATCTGAAAAAATGTGTGGATAGGGGAAATAAAATCAGAGGTCAAAGGTTCATACAGTAGAATAGAATCAAATCTAATCGAACAGAACAGAACCAGCCAGGTTGGAAGAGACCTTCAAGATCATTGCATCCAGCCCATCATCAAAAACCATCTAATCAACTAAACCATGGCACCATGTGCCCCATCCAGTCTCTTCCTAAACACCTCCAGTGATGGTGACATCCAGCCTAAACCTCCCCTGGCACAGCTTGAGACTCTGTCCTCTTGTTCTAGTGCTGGTTGCCTGGGAGAAGAGACCAACACCCACCTGGCCACAATCTCCCTTCAGGTAGTTGTAGACAGCAGTAAGGTCTCCCCTGAGCCTCCTCTTCTCCAGGCTAAGCAACCCCAGCTCCCTCAGCCTCTCCTCACAGGGCTTGTACTCCAAACCCCTCACCAACTTTGTTGCCCTTGTCTGGACACATTCCAGCAACCCAACATCTTTCCTCAACTGAGGGGCCCAGAACTGGACACAGGACTCAGCCTAACCAGTGCTGAGTACAGGGGCAGAATGACCTCTCTTCTCCTGCTGGCCAAGCTAATCCTGATGCCACTGGCCTTCTTGGTCACCTGGGCACACTGCTGGCTCGTGTTCAGCCTACTATCAACCAGTATCATCACAGGATGAGGATCTGATCCCGTGTATAATTCTGAGGTTACCAAACTAGAGAAATATTGTGGTGTCAGTCCTACAGATGCACTGCTTTAAAAAAGGCTTCAGAAAATCACAGGCAAGTTATTGCAAAGATTTTCAAGTAGGTACATTGGTGTCAGGAAAACAATGATAAGCTGAAATGAAAACAGTTTATCTATCAGGGTCCATTTTTATAAACTTCCTGTAGATCCCTACCCAGTTTATTGCTAAATTGCTTTGTGAGATGTCAAGATGCTCACTTCTGTCTGCACTCCAGTGAGGTAGCCAAACTTCAGACTACCTTGCAAATGGGCCATGCTCAGCTTCCAGCTACTGTACCACAGAGCCAACAGTCTGATTGAACTGAAAGCCCCAGCTCAAGGAAAATTAATGTCCTAACTGTAACCCACAATTCATAGAATCATGGAATCAATAAGGTTGGAAAAGAGCTCAAAGATCCTCAAGTCCAACCTGCCACCCAAGACCTCATGACTACTAAACCATGGCTGCAAGTGCCACATCCAATCCCCTCTTGAACACCTCCAGGGACAGCACCTCCACCACCTCCCTGGGCAGCACGTTCCAATGGCCAATTACTCCTTCTGGGAAGAATTTTCTCCTCACCTCAAACCTAAAATTCCCCTTACACAGTTTGATACTGTGTCCTCTTGTTCAGAAAAGAAAGAGGCTCCAACTCCACTGTAACAGGGAATGAAGCTATTTTTGAGGGGGTCTAAGAGCTTAGACTCCTATATGTGGTTTTTTGCCTATTCTTTTTTTTTTTCAACATTATACAAAGAAATACTTTGATATTCTGTGTCCTTTCCCCCCCCCCCCCTTTTTTTTTTCCCTGTAGTAAAGTAGTAGAGTAACTGAGGAAAGAACAACTGGGAAGAATGAAGACACTACACAAGTACTTCACTCAGATTGATCAGTCACAACAGAGATGGTCTCTCACTCCACATTTTACACAATAGCTTAGAAGAGGCTTGCCTAGTGAAGGCAGATAAAACTGTCATTGCCCATCCCTGCAACATACAATTACTTTGATTCATGCAATCTGCCGATGTGATGAGAGGTCTCATAGTAAAGACATAATAACCACTAAAATAACTATTTAGTTATTATGGCTAGATGAGTCTAAGTTCATTTTAATCAAAAGCTTCACTATCAGCTGGTTTGATATCTGTTGGCAAAAATACTCTTCCTGGCAACAGACCAATGGTTTCACAAAGGAGACTTGTTTCAGGCCCAGCATCAATTAAAGGAAAGTATTCTTTGTGGGCATTATGTCACTGCAGAGAGAGTGGAGAATGGTGTCATTCAGTAGCAGGGATGAGAGATTCCTGCACGTAAGAGAATGTTCAGGCAAGAATTTGCTGAGGATGAGTATGGGCTGATCCTCCAGAAATTTGCAGCTGCAGCTTATCATGTTGGGGGTTGTGAGCATGGGTCTGCAGCTCTTGAGTCTTGCTAACTAGTGGTAACTAGATTACTAAGGTGACTAGTGGGCAGCAGACTTTTTTGGCATCCAGGAAAGCAATTATTCTGGAACAGAGTCCTAGAATATATGGTTTGAAAGCATTAATCTTGGACAACAACAGTTACAGTATCATGGACATAAAACTGGTAAAGACAGGATATAGAAAATAACCTGGACCTTGGAAGATCTTTGTTGTCAGCCCAATGTTCTTTTGTAAGGAGGAGGCCTAAGTATAAGGATTACCAGGGCAGTTGAGTCAAACCAGGTCCACAATGGAGCCTAGAGCTGAACAACTATAATTGTCTGTTCTCTTCCTCTGGTCATGGAGATCCACAACCAAAACAAGCAGATGCCAGTATTTTGGCTTGCCTATCCCACTAAAAAAGCTAAAGAAGGGTTAATATTCTTGATAGTATCAAGTAAGCAGCAAAGCTAATGGCAATTGATTTATCAGAGTGCTTAGCCCTATTTTCTTGTTTTCCTTTGTATGTCTTAGCCACTGGCTTCTGGTATCATTGGTGCCTGAGTGCCAAGAAGTTGCATAATTCATAAAGGAACCATAAGGAGTTTTGTGTAATTTATCCTTTTCTTCCATGACCTACAATTCAACTGTCTCTGTAATACTGTGAACAAACCATCCCAGCTCACCAACCTTTTCCTCAAGCTTAGGTAGCAAATGTATGTGAGGAAAAGTCTATGAAACAAACAATATAAATGCACTTTTTAAAAAAGACCTTGGTTTGGTTTCATCTCATCTAGACGTAGACACCTAAGCAGAAAGACTTATTAGGGAGTCCTGCCACATTCAGCACCTTTTGTCTTCAAGGAAGAGGAAGAGGAAGAGGGAGAGGGAGAGGGAGAGGGAGAGGGAGAGGGAGAGGGAGAGGGAGAGGGAGAGGGAGAGGGAGAGGGAGAGGGAGAGGGAGAGGAGAGGAGAGGAGACCAGGTTGGAAGAGATCTTCAAGATCATCGCTTCCAACCCATCATCCAACACCATCTATTCAACTAAACCATGGCACCAAGCACCCCATCCAGGCTCTTCCTAAACACCTCCAGTGATGGGGACTCCACCACCTCCCTGGGCAGCCCATTCTAATGGGCAATCACTCTCTCTATGAAGAATTTCTTCCTAACTTCCAGCCTAAACCTCCCCTGGTGCAGCTTGAGACTGTGTCCTCTTGTTCTGGTGCTGCTTGCCTGGGAGAAGAGACCAGAAGATAGCTGAAGACGCATTTTGATCTCTGCTGCAGTTCCCTCTTATCAAGGCTTTTTTCCACATTTCTTGAAGTGAATGTGCATGACATCTTGGCATCTGACTTAGAAACCTCAACTCTTATCTAAAAGTGAGTGGGAACTGATAATCTAGTATTTTTGCATTATTCCTGTTCTCTAGCATGTTATCCCTATTTGTCTCCCTGTGAATCTTCAAGTTCTTAACTTTTTTTCTATCTCACATTTTCCCTGCCTACAGTATTGGTTCCCTTTGATTTTGTCTTTCTTCTCAGTGTTTTAGCTCCTCTTATCTCTGATCATGCATCATGTGTTAAAGTGTGCATAAAATCAGCAGTCAATTTTTCCCAAACTGGTCCTGAAGAAACAAGAAAATGTTCTGGAACATGGCTACTAAGATCAGATTTGGTTAAGATTGCCAGCTGCCAAGAAGAAATGTTGGAAATGCCTATTAAAGAAATTATTAACCATTTTGGTTTTGAAGTGCCAATTTTGTTGAAGAATGGAAAAAAAAAAAAAAAAAAGAAAAAGAAAAAAGAAAAGAGTTGTTAAAGCTAAAGAATATTTTCCTCTGAAAAAGAGAGATTTAAATTATTAATTACATGAGAGCCAAAGAACAAAAGTAACAAAAACAATTCTCAAGACCTTTAAGTTCACATTAAACAAGATGCAGTGACAATAAAAATGAGTGGTTTACTGGGCTTTTAGATTTTGGGTTTATGTTTTTAAAAGTTTATTACACTGAGCCATGAGCAATTTTTTTCAGTCTATTTTAGTCTACCATGGAGATGAAAAATCTATTATTCACCAAGTTCTTCTCTTTCTCCTTTCCTTTCTATTTCTGAACCATCAGATTTTCTTTTTGTCTGGCTGCCATCGATATGATATTGTCTCTACATTGTTTAGTCCAGCCACTCACACAATAGCACTCACTAGTCTATAAACACTAACAAATTAATGCTATATTCAGTGGAATTGAAGCAGCCCTGTTGAAAGAGACCGAGGGTTAGCAAAAGAGAAACCATAGAAGAATTTGTAATGTGATACAGCCACAAAGGGAAAGGCAATGTATTGGTGGGCTAAGGTCAGACAGACCTTACATTATGGAATAACAGGGGGGAAAAACCCCACCACAATAATTTTCCTCAGCACAGCTTGGTCGTGACTGCATCTGAAATATTGTATTCAGTTCAGGGCACCAGATACTGACAAATGAGCATTCAGAAAGAGGTACTGTTGCGCTTGATTTACTGGGGAAAGTTTAAATGAGCTAAATAAGACATCTGTGCTTCTCTGGGCAGCACAGGACAGAAAGCAGCATAGCTGGGAGCAAAGCATGTGCTGCCATGGGGACCTAGATCTGAAGCTATCTCTAAGGAATGTCAGAGTGCTAGTCTGCATCTATATCCTACCTTTTCCTTCACCTATTCCCTTAGGACAAACCCTTCTGAAACTAAATTTTCTGCTGAACAAGCCACAAAAACAAATTTCTCCTTATCTGCAGGCAGAACACTTACCCTCAGTATAACAAAGTTCCCGACCATTTGCCAGAGGTTAGTAATCTCTGTCCAGCTGGGTCTTTGGGGAAAATTCAGTCAATTCCTTTGCCTGTCACAGCTGGGAGATGTAAATACCGCAAATGGTCTAGGTAAAAAGGCTATTTTATGTCCATTTCCCACTTTCACATGAGAATTTGGCATAATACAATCAAAGAATGCCCTATAACAAACAAGATTAACAAAAGAATTTAATCAGTTGTGCAAGCAGCCAAAATGTCCAAATCGTGCAAATATGTCCTGTGGGCAGCCTTGAAATACCAAGAATTTAAGCAAACATCCCATGACAGCATGGGATATCTTTGGATCAGGTTATGTGCAACGTTTGCTTTTCATGATGCTTAGAGAACATCTGCACTACTCCTGCTCAAGCTATACACTGTACTTCTGCAAGCAACCTGTCCCCAAAATACCTATCATGCTTTACCAGGAAAACAGCAGCAAGCTACTACCCTAAACCCAGGGAGTTTCTCTGCTGGCATCTGTGACACATCTTAAGAAGAGCAACATTTTCTTGCAGATGGTTGCAAGGAGATGGGTATTGAGAGTAGCTATAAGAACTGAAATTTCCAAGTTGATTATATGATATAGAAAGAGTATGTCTTTTAAGAGTGTCATGGAGGTACCCACAAAACAGACAGCAACAGCTACCCAAGATGCAGATTTATTGTAACCAAAATTGCCTGGCACACCTTCCTACAACTAAATTACAAGTTCAGATGTCATTTAGGAATGTGCTACTATAGAACCACTTAACTCATAAAGGTGAAATCTCCCACTCAGAGATACTCAAAATATAGAAGCACCAAAGCAGAGGGGAGGACTCACAGAATTAGCGCTTGGAAGGGACCTCCAAAGATTGAATTCAACCCCTCTGCCCAAGCAGGATCACCTAGGGTAGTCAACTCACTCAGTCCAGGAAAGTATCCTTTGATGACATCCCATTCTAGTTGGACCAGATCCTACTGCAAGGCCACTTATTTGAGGGGAACCAACTCTAAAAGTCTCTGTAGTGATGCTCCATTTATATCCTGAACTGAGGGTACACTGTGGTCAGTTCCAATTAGTTGGAGGCCAAGCCCAAACAGCCATGCCAAAGCAAGGTAAAAGTCTGGGTCCAGTGGGGTCAGCTAATATCTGGGAAGAAACAGGAAAATTCAAAGTCTAATGTATACATCCTAAAGTTATTTGAAGATAAGAATTAGTTGTGCAATAAGTAGAACTTGCTAACTGGCTCAGCTATCATTTAGGAATCTACAGTGAAATGTCTAATTTATTATACAAATTAGACCAAGGCAGAATAAAGCATTCTGTTTAATCATAAAGATTTGTGGGGGTAGAAGTCTTGTATTTTTGACCAAGACTGAATATTCTATAAAGTCAAATCTCACTTCAATGAAGGTATTAAAATAGAGTGAAGAAAGTGAAAGAGGTCACGCTGCTTTGTCAGGATTACTTTCATGTAGTCACTAACTCATTGGGATTTTCATGAGAAAAATTGCTCAAGTTTCTCTTGTAGCTAACTCAGCTGCTATATGGTACAAGAAGTGGTTAATGACTTACATAAACCACGAAAGGTCAGGATTTCATAGTAGTAGTAGTATCGTAGTAGTGTCAGTCAGGGTTGGAAGGGACCACAAGGATCATCTAGTTCCATACCCCTGCCCTGGGCAAGGACACCCCACACTAGATCAGGCTGGCCAGAGCCTCATCTAGCCTGGGCTTAAACACCTCCAGGGACAGGGCCTCAACCACCTCCCTGGACAACCCATTCCAGGGCTTCACCACTCTCATGGTGAAGAATTTCCTCCTCACATGCAGCCTGAATCTCCCCACCTCCAGCTTCATTCATGGCAAAATTTATGTCTGGGGGATAAGTTTCTTTCCTTTTGCTCTGCTTCCAGAATGTATTACCTATATACACTCCTAGTGACATTAGCAATAAGTTGAAGTGCTTGATTCGCCAATTGGTTCACAAGTGGAGATAATTCTTATCTTCATGGGCAGGAAAAGTGCCTGTTAGGAGGAAAAGCTGCAGTTCATGTCAAGTATTAATCATAAGATCACAGAATCATAGAATCACCAAGGTTGGAAGAGACCTCAAAGATCATCAAGTCCAACCTGTCACCACAGACTTCATGACTAGACCATGGCTCCAAGTGCCATGTCCAATCCCCTCTTGAACACCTCCAGGGACAGTGACTCCACCACCTCCCTGGGCAGTACATTCCAATGGCCAACAACTCTCTCTGTGAAGAACTTTCTCCTCACCTTGAGCCTAAACTTCCCGTGGTGCAGCTTGAGACTGTGTCCTCTTGTTCTGTCACAGGTTGCCTGGGAGAAGAGACCAACCCCCACCTGGCTACAACCACCCTTCAGGTAGTTGTAGACAGCAATAAGTTCTCCCCTGAGCCTCCTCTTCTGCAGGCTAAACAATCCCAGATCCCTCAGCCTCTCCTCGCAGGGCTTGTGCTCGAGGCCTCTCACCAGCCTCATTGCCCTTCTCTGGTCAGCATGTGCAATGTTATTCCTGTCAAGGAACTTTATGCGTCAATTATCATCAGAGGCAAAATTTGTGAGGATTATGTTAAAACTGATGCAAAGATAATGTCATTCCTTGAACCTTTCAGGGCATCCTGATCTTCATTGCTTCACTAGAAATAGATGGAACAAGACAGTTAACAACCAGCTGAGTCTTGCCTTCTTGCTATTCTAACCAAGAAAAAAATTATATAGCAGACGAAAGTGGAAAGATGAACACTTCTTTGCCACTGGTAAGGTGAAGCTGAGCTTCAGAATTTGTGTTTGGTTTTTTTTTTTGGCCAGTGAAGTTTGGGGATGTGAGGTGCTGCACCAGGTGCGGCTATGCTGCTTTGTCTCTTAAAGGCCTGGTGCAACCCCTATGAAGTTAGCATAGAATAGAATAGAATAGACCAGACCAGACCAGACCAGGTTGGAAGAGGCCTTCAAGATCATCAAGTCCAACCGATCATCCAACACCATCAACTAAACCATGCAACCAAGCACCCTATCAAGTCTCCTACTAAACACCTCCAATGATGGTGACTCCACCACCTCCCCAGGCAGCACATTCCAATGGGCAATCACTCTCTCTGTAATGAATTTCTTCCTAACTTTCAGTCTGAACCTCCCCTGGCACACCTTGAGACTGTGTCCTCTTGTTCTGGTGCTGGCTGCCTGGGAGAAGAGACCAGCCCTCACCTAACTACAACTTCCCTTCAGGTAGTTGTAGAGAGCAATAAGTTCTCCCCTGAGCCTCCTCTTCTCCAGGCTAATCAACCCCAGCTCCCTCAGCCTCTCCTCATAGGACTTGTGTTCCAAACCCCTCCCCAGGTTTGTTGCCCTTCTCTGGACACAACTTTCCATTGAGTTCATAGGCTTGGGATTAGACTTTAAATGTTATGGCTTAATGCCGTTATTTCAAGATCCAGACTCTCATCCAAAAGTTCCTGAATTTTAGAGGTACTTCTTTGAAAAGTTCCTTGGGGAAGTGTCATCATTTTTAATCAGTTTTTGAGATTCACAAAGTACACTGTTGTTGATTACATGATTTATACATGCTCTCTATAGACTTAGAGGGGCTTCATGCATTATTTTACAGTGTTTATTGCTTATTATGGAAACTACATGATAATAGTGGTTTCAATTATAAGCCTATTAGGCAGGTAATTGACAACACAAGTATACTATAAAGTTACACTCTGCTGGCTTCAATACAAGTGCTGCTAATCAGTGCATAAATGATTTCCTAATTAACTGCTTCTGTCAGAATCCCAGTTTCACTCAACAAACAAGTTGGCCAAGAGTTCATTTGACTCTTCCCTTTCCTCCTAGCAGTATTATCTCCTGTGATGAGAAAAACTGTTCATCTCAACAGGAGTCTTGCCCAGACCACAGCAGCAAATGCATGCTGCTATTCTATGGTCAGTGATTACATCTGTTTCAAGCTCACAGCTGCAGAAGATCACTGAAAACAATGGTGTGACAATGCTTAGAAGTGGATTCCTTCCCCTGAGAGAGGCTTGTAAGGAAGCCTGATGACCCTCATTAACTTCTCAGGACACTTGAAAATGATATGCTAGATCATAAATACCTTACAAGTTTTAACTCATTTTCCTATTCATATCCATATTCAGAATAGTCAATAGTACTTTATGAGATTATAGAATCACTAAGGTTGGGAAAGATCTTTAAGATTCCAACTACAACCCAACTACCACAACCACTAAAACATGTCCTGAAGAACCTGAAAAACACATCTATACTCTTCTTGAACATCTCCAGGGATGGTGACTCCACCACCTCCCTGGGCAGCCTGTTCCAACGATTCATCACTCTCTCAGTAAAAAGTTCTTTTCCTGATGTCCAATCTAAACCTCCCATGGCACAATTTAAACACATTTCCTCTTTTCCTATCACTACAACCTCATTTCAGGTAGTCATAGAGAACAGTAAGATCTCTCCTTAGCCTTCTCTTCTCCCAATTAAACCACCCCAGCTCCTTCAGCCTCTCCTTGTATGACATGCCCTCCAAACCCCTCCCCAGCCTCATTGCTCTTCTCTGTACATACTCCAGGACCTCAATGTCTTTGCTGCATCATGGTATCCAGAACTGAACAGAGTATTCAAGCTGTGCCCTCATCAGGGCTGTGTACCAGGGCACAATCACTTCCTTCCTCCTACTGGACACACTGTTCTTGATATAGGCCAGGATACTGTTGGTCTTCTCAGCCACCTGAGCACACTGCTGGCTCGTGTTCAGCCAACTGTCCACCAGCATCCCCAGATCCTTTTCCACTGGGTTGCTTTCCAGCCATTCTTCCCCATGCCTGTAGCATTGTTTGGGGTTGTTGTGATCAAAGTGTAGGACCTGGCACTTCACAGAGTGCTCATTCCAATCACAGGGCCTCGGAAGAGTCCTGCATTGTTATTTTTCATCACTACCTCCCCAGGTCAGGAGTGGGTAACTAGCACACCTGCTGTTTTCCTTGGATGTCATTTCCCAGGCTCTCTGGAATCAAACCCTGATTCACTTGTCTTGTTAAACTTCATTCTGCTGACTTCAGCCCACAGATTTAACCTGTCTGGATTTCTCTGCAGTACCTTCCTACCCCTGAGCAGATCAACACTCCTGCTCAATTTAGTGTTGTCTGTAAACTTGCTGATGGTGCCCTTGATCCCCTCATTCAAGTAATTGATAAAGATATTAAACAGAACTGGCTCCAATACCGAGCTCTGGGGAACACCACTTGTGACTGGCTGTCAGCTGAATTTACCTCCTTTTATCACAACACTTTGGGCCTGGCTGTCCAGCCAGTTTTTAACCCATAGGCCATGAATTTCTCAAGGAGAATACTGTGGGAGATGGTGTCAAAGGTTTTATTATATACACAGTCTTTCCCTCATCCACTGGGTGGGTCACCTGGTCATAGGAGATGATGGTCAGTCAGTACCTGCCTTTCATGAACCAGTGCTGGCTGGGCCTAATCAGAAGCAGCAATGATAGAGACAATAAAGAAGATTCTCAACTTTCTTAAATATTCTTAAACCTTTAGACTTTCCTATACAACTACATGACACAGAAGCTGAATATGTGTTTCTCAAAGAAATTTTTGCAGGTGTTTTCCATCAGATCTCATGTTAGTTCATCATCTGGCCAGCTCAAGGTGACCTTATGAGCTCTTGTTCAGAGTCAAATTTCTCATCTCCCCTGGTGAGATAACATGGATAACTTTTGCATTCAAATGCCTGAACTGTCTCCTGTGGAGTTGGAAATACTGTCATAACAGTTCAGAGAATTAGCAAATCATCATCTTTGTCTGTCTGCCACTGATCTTGTTGCTTTCATCATCACAGATCACTGCAAATCCCCATGTAGCACGTTCTATGCCACTTCACCCCATTCTACTCATTTAGGTGTACCCTCCAGCATTTCTAAAGAGATGCCTGAAAAGTATCCTCTCACAGTAACAATTTCTTTTTAATCCCTGAATGTAAGCTGATTTATAATTAGCAGTCTGACTCATTCTCTTCAGAGGGGTTCTAGTAAGACAAAGAAATGAAATTTCTTTCATCTTTGCCTTCAAAATGTTGTTTCCAAAGAGCAGCTTAAATGGAGAAGGAAAAGGAAGGAAATACTACTTTGTTATTGCCAGGGTCCAAAGATTACAAGAATTAGTGTTGGACAGCAAGCACAGTAAAGAAGACAAAAGCCTCTATGATCTCACGTGAACAAACTTATGAAAACCAGAAATAGCATCATTGATGGCTAACACATTTCCTGACAATAGGTAAATGAATTGCACTGCCTTTTTCCTATGCCATCCTACCACTCTCTTTGGCCTGGAGAAGAGACAGGACCTTTTCACCCACTATCTGCTGCTCTGCGAGGGTCTTCTAAACGGTAGAAGGAGGGACCTGCATTTAATGTCCAAGACAACAGGTCTAACTCACAGGAGACCTTTCTTATGGGCAGATGTTTTTCTACATTAGCCATGTTTAAATGTTGTCTGTTTTCCTTATCCAAGGCTTCTAGTTGCAGTCATCATAATTTTAAAGCAAAATAATGTGGCACCATAAAATGCAAGTTTACCTGCAGTCCCAGCTATCCTGCTGATTCTAACTTCTGATCCTGTTCTGGCATTTGATTGACAACCAGAAATAAGCTGAATATTGGACTCTCTACAGTTCACTAGGCTGCCAAGTACCTGGTTTCAACATTTTAATAAACAAACAAAAACCCCAAAACCAAGTAAACAAACTTCCAATTTTAAAGCCCTTCTCACTTTTCAGTCTTTCAGGGGGGTAAGTCTGCCTGACTGAAAAAGTCCTTGAATGAGGAATTAACTTTCTTAGGTACTTTGAACATTACTAGGACACTGGAGATCTTACTGTAAAAAAAATATGTTACTTATTATTTGTTCTTACTATTTGCAGGTGATGGAGTGACACCCTATGATTGCTTTCCCCAAACTGTTTGTTTAAGCTTACATTTCAAGCTCCAAGCTTCAGGTTTATAATTCAGCTTGATATTTAATTGTTAGATGTTGAGATAATGGCTTTTGACTTTAGTTTACAAGATTAGGTCCCAGCCCATGGCACCCGTGAATGAGGGAAGATGATACTGAATACTAGACTGATAACTCTATCTCTCAATATAAGAAGTTCAGGCAGAAATGCTTAGGAAATTAAACCTGGTCATTTCATGCCATCTACTTAGAATGACAATGTTTCTGTTTATATGAGAACTGAAATTAACATTTCAATTGCTTCTAAATTAGGAAGCACGCATACACACACACACACTCAAAGAATTTAATAAAGCCCAGCAACAGAGAGGATCCTGACAATGGGATGCAGAGGGATTTTGATTATTTCAGCATGTGGGCTAAAGCATAGCAGATTCAGCAAAGATACAGATTTGCATAATGTAATGAGGCTGGAATCAAAGTATCACGAAGACAGACCAAGTGCTAATTAACTAGACACTGCAGCAAGAACACCAGGGTGGCAGGAGAATACAATGCATAAAAAACATTCCAGGGACAAATGGATAGTGGTGTTAATTGCATTAGGAAAAAAAATAAAATCTTGGCTACAATACTCTGGAGCCATTGCTGCAAACTTTAGCACAACATCCACAAAGATTAATACTGGATTGAGGTCTCTTGGAGCTACAGGTTCCTGAGAACTGCTAGACAGGCAAAGAATCTGATCACTCCTATGAATGGAGCCAGCCCAAACCAATAGCTTACTACCACAGCACCATGAATCATAGAATCAATAAGGTTGGAAGAGACCTAAAAGATCATCAAGTCCAACCTGTCACCCAAGACCTCATGACTACTAAACCATGGCACCAAGTGCCACGTCCAATCCCCTCTTGAACACCTCCAGGGACAGGGACAGCACCACCTCCCTGGGCAGCCCATTTCAATGGCTATCAACTCTCTCTGGGAAGAACTTTCTTCTCACCTTAAGTCTAAAGATGGACAGAAAGAAATAAGCCCTACATGATGTCTAGAAATGTTTGTTGGTTTTAGCTTTTTTTTTAATCTGTGTATTCAGGGTACAGAAAACACTAACTAAAGGACTCCATGCCCTCTTTGTTTGGTGTTCTGGAAGCATGCCACTGCTGGAAAGGAAGAGTTTGGGCCTCTTCCCTTATTTTGAGGACTGGGAATTGAGACCAGGATTATTGTCTCTTGTGTACAATATAATTTGTCACACAGAAAGTCTTAAGAGCTTTATGCTTCTTTTTTTTTCCTGCCTCCAAGATTCTATAACCAGAACTAAATTGATAAAAAAAGCTTTTATTTTTAATTTTAAAACATCATTAATATTTAACAGGTGGAATAAGTACTTTTAAATCTGCATGTGCCTATTTCATACAAAATCTGTAATCCCCCATCAATAATTTAGGCAATGAGTTTCTTTAGACATCTCCAGAAATTACATCAAGATGGCCTTTTTTTTTAATAAGGACTGAGTAATTAATTGTGGGTGTGTGGATAGCTGCACAAGGAGAGAGTAAATTCTGGAGGTCCACTGGGTGCCCCATGTACCATGTCATGGAATGGAAAAGCAGTAGAAGAACTTTCCAAGTCTGAGGCCAGCTGCAGGAGTTTCTCTTGAACTCAAGCAGCAGTAGTTTATGCTTTTAACTCTGACATACTCTACATCCTGCCAGCTAAAACTATCAGAAGTGGAGACTTCTTTTCTCAAGGGGCTATCTAGTTGCTCTTTCAATGGCCAGTTCAGAAGGAGCAGACTCACTCAGAAGCACCAAGCTTATACCATTTTCTGGGAAGACCTCCAGGAAAACTTTAAGACACATACTTTTTGCTTTCATTAGATAAGTGGTTCTTCAAAGAGTGTATTAGGTGAGTAGACTTCTGAATTGTGCTTAGCAGCTAGAAACATGATGAGTTCATGGATGTGTTAGACTGTTGTTCCAGCTACTGACACCTGACTGCAGAACTCAAGCAGTGAAAAAAGGTTATTTGCAAATGAAATTCTGAAATTGGAAAATCACAGGTAATAGGTGTGTTGAAAACATTTTGACCATCTTATAGGATAAAAGGGATAAATTAATCCTAAATAATTTATTCAGGAGGTCATATTAGTTAGTCAAACTATCCAGAATCTTTTGCTAGCTTTTGTGAATGGCCACACTCCACATGCCAAACTCCATGTGAGGATATAGCCCTCTGTATTTTCCTGTGGAATCCTCTGCTCTGTTGTGACTGGCACTTGGAGTTTACACATCCTCTGAAGATCATATAGAGGGCCAATGGCATCCTGGCCTACATCAAGAACAGTGTGGCCAGCAGGAGCAGGGAGGTCATTCTGCCCCTGTACACTGCACTGGTTAGGTCACACCTCGAGTACTGTGTCCAGTTCTGGGCCCCTCAGTTTAGGAAGGAGGTTGACTTGCTGGAACGAGTCCAGAGAAGAGCAACAAAGTTGGTGAGGGGTTTGGAGCACAAGCCCTATGAGGAGAGGCTGAGGGAGCTGGGGCTGCTCAGCCTGGAGAAGAGGAGACTCAGGGGTGACCTTATCGCTCTCTACAACTACCTGAAGGGAGGTTGTAGACAGGCAGATGATGGTTTCTTCTCCCAGGCAGCCAGTACCAGAACAAGAGGACACAGTCTCAAGCTGCGCCAGGGGAGGTCCAGGTTGGATATTAGGAAGAAGTTCTATACAGAAAGAGTGATTGCCCATTGGAATGGGCTGCCCAGGGAGGTGGTGAAGTCGCCGTCATTGAAGGTGTTCAGGAGGAGACTTGATGGGGTGCTTGGTGCCATGGGTTAGCTCTCTGGGTAGGTTGGATTGGTTGATGGGTTGGACACAATGATCTTGAAGGTCTCTTCCAACCTGGTTTGGTTTATTCTAAAATAAAGGTTTATTTTTATTCTAAAAATAATTAGAACAGGTGTTTCTCAGTCAGAGAAGAGACTAAATTTATCCTAGTCTGAAAGTTTCAACTAGATGGGGGGAAAAAATAAAAAGGAGTGTTTTGTTTGATTATTAAGCAACCTCCAAAACTGAACAGTGAAGACATCCAGATGCTTATGTTTCAGAAGTTTCTGAGATGTAAAAACTCACAGAGCCTTTTCAGTCCATTAGCTGTGGACTGGTGAGGTAACTAGAATCGTGGGAAACAGAAAAAAAACTACATGAAACTAATGAGTTCCTTCTAGAATAATGTTTGTTAGAGACCCAGGTTCACCTATAGGCAGACAAATAGGCACACTGAAATGAAAAAAAAAACCCATAGAAGAATATTGTGTTGAATGGCAAAAGAAGGGTAAGGGGATGTCTTTTTCTCTCCAATTCTTTCCTTTCAAGCTCATTACCATTAATTTATTTTGATACATTGAGCTATCCCACTAGAATTAAAGATGCTTACTTTATACAATGGGACTGACCACATCCCCAGTCACCGTCCTCAGGACAATATGGAAGGTCAGAGCTTCCTGTACAGCTGTATTTGCATTAGATATGGGTGATAGGTTGAATCTGGTGCTTATTCTTGCAGTCAGGAGATATACATCCTTCCCTGTTCCCATTCCTATGGGAACTCCTGCCACATTCCAGGTACATCTCTTTCAGGGGTGAAAGAAAGTGTGTAGGGAGTTCCTGGTCATAAACAGCATCCACCTCTCTTGAGATGGGTACTCCTAGTTAGCTGGAATGAACTGTGTTCCCAAACTGTAGCATCAGGCATGAGGGAAGAATAAATATTATCTGAGTACATGGATGAATGCTTGTAATGCTCTTAAATCATTTTGAAAGTTTCCTTTGGGTTTGGCTTTCTATTTCAACTTATCATGCCTTTCACTAGCTGGTAGGTATTCTTCAGGTAGTAAAGTACTGCCCACAGCCATATATTATCAGTGGTACTTGTCATATACACTTGAATTCATCCTTGCAAATCTTGGGACTAATGCAATACTCAATGATGCAGGCAGTGCATGCATAAAATAGGAAACAGCATGGGGCTGCCTCCTTAGGAAAAATCTTGGCATATCAGGGTATAGTTATTAACTCCATTTGTTAAGGAATATGTCATGGTCAGAGCCACACTGCAGGGTTTGCAGCACTCATCTCCCAAGGAAACTCAGCATATAATTGATTTCAACCATCAGATGCCCAAAAATAAAAATAAAACCCAACCCAAGTATATATTTGGATTTGATCCCCAACTATTAATGTTTTAATGGTATGCAGTGAGAGGAAAAAGTACATGAAAAAATGGCAGCCAAATGACAACCTAAATCACCTCCAGACAAACAGGGGTTTGTCCCCTGTTTTGTGGGGGTGCATCTTTAAACCATTTCTTACCCCTCCTTCGAATGATGTTCCTGGCAATTTTCAAATGCATTTGTTTGAACAGATCTGATTACAATGGTTTGCTGTTTGGTTTTGTTGCTGTTGTTATTGGGGTTTTCCTGTTACTTTATTGGAAAGATTGTCCTTATTATCACTCAGTGTCACCAATTCAAACAGACTAAAACTGCAATCTAAAAAGAAATATTTTCTGGAATATAACAACAAAAGTTTTTGCCTCAATGCAAGATATTTTCTCTTCAGTCAAGGCAGTTACACAGTGTAAGCTAGTATGATCCCATATCTGTTCAGAATGTGTCAGCAACCTTCCTCTCCCACTCTCCAAGCAAATTCTGCATTCACATGGAAACAAATTGTTAGATTATACAGTATATTAGATTAACACCCTGAAAAAAGTACAAATCTCAGCAGGGAGCTAGCCTTTTCCACTGGGCTTTTGCTCCCAGGCTTTTCTTACCCAGCAAGCAACTCAAACAAAATGTCAGTAAATTTGGTATTTTGAGCTGCAGCTGACAGGAGAATTCTGGTTCATTGGATTGTGGTGGGGTTTAAAAATATTTTCTGCATTATGATTCACTTAAATAATAATAATAATAATAATAATAATAATAATAATAATAATAATAATAATAATAATAATAATAATAATAATAACAAAAAAAAGGTAAAAAATAAAAATGGCCAAGTGTGTCAGGCATTTTTTTTTAATATGATAAGAATAATTATGTTCCAGATCCATTAAACTTGTGATGCATACTCAATAAATGCTTCAGGGAATAAGATGCAATATTGTGATGGCAAAAGGCATATCTGCTGAAGGGAAGAGTGCCACTGAAGTAAAGGGAAACACTGCAAAGAAATGGAATTTTTATGAGGTAAGGTATGGCAGGTAAGCATGATGAAATGCTAATTTATATCCTTCATAGTGCAGTCTTTACTGTTACAGCAGGAACTAATCTTCTGTCAGTGAAGAAGAGTAAATGTTGGAGACAGACAGGACTAAGTACAGCATGAGTGATGAACATACCTCTTTTGGAAGTGGTCTGATCAGCTCACTACCTCTGCATCAGGGAATTCTTGGATCCTCTCTCCCAAAGGACTTATCCTGACATAGTGCTATACTTTCCACAGAGATTAAATTTCTTCCTAGTTCTCCACAAGATCACAGAATCACCAAGGTTGGAAGAGACCTCCAAGATCAACAAGTCCAACCTGTCACCACAGACCTCATGACTAAACCATGGCACCAAGTGCCACATCCAATCCCCTCTTGAACACCTCCAGGGATGGTGACTCCACTCAGTCCCACAGTGAAAGAGAAAAAGTGAGAAAAGAAAGCAGAAGGCTTCTGTTTTAGAGCTGTTGGAAAATGGACACAATAGGTTTTGAGAACTGCTAGGGCAATATGAGGAAGGCCAAGCAAGACGGAAAGGGCAGGGGCAGGTTCCCTGCAAGGTGAACAGGACTGGAGTTTCTTCCTCCAACTCTCTTCATTAGTATTGTGATTGCTCTCAGCCTACTGGAGCTGGGTGATGATCTCATCTTTAATTTTTAAGCAGATGGTCTATTCACTAGCCCTCTTGTAATTTTGTGTTGAGAACCAGCCCATACACTTTGTGTACTTTCACACCCAGACATTCAGATTGGGTAAAGCTAGACCATCTCATACCAGTGCTTTCTAAATGAAGCATTCAGGCTCTTTCAAAATGGCACATTTAATTTCAGAAAATGTCTCTTTTGGGAAAGGAAACTTTTTCTTATAGAGGTACTTTTTTAGTCTGGCAATGAACCAAACAACTCCCCTCATTACTCAGCTGACTCCAGCATTTTGCAAGTGCACTGGAATCATACAGAATAGGATCTAGCATGTATTCTTCCTACCCACACAGATATGGTTTCTGGGTATTTTCAATCTTTTTGATTGTTTCTTTGGTCTAATGAGAACTTGTCTACTTTTGCAGCCTTCATGCTTAAGCAAAGTGAGAGGGCAGCTGCTTCTAATGTGTGGTTAACAAGAGGAAAGCAACAGGAGCTTGGCTGCATTATGGAACAACAGGATTCTGTCTTTCCTCACTTCCTTCCTTTTATTAATTCTATTGGCAATTTAAAATCCATGAGGTACAAAACTTGAGCAGTTTGGAACAAGATAAGAATGACAAGATTAAAAATAGAGCCTTAAATGCTGTTCAGTAGTTTGGGAGCATGCTTCATTATAACCTGCAGAGGAATTCAAATAGAAAAGCACAGCTGCTTTGGATTCCTGTCCAGAGAAACCACACAAGCACAGCTTGCATGAAAATAAATGCTTTGCATATTAAGGAAATGGCCTTTTATTTGCCATAGAAAAATTCTAATCTTCTTCTTTCTTTTTTAAAATCATCCATTATAAAGCCTCAGAGTTGTTCATTCACATTCTTGTTGGAGGAATTTTCATGCTTTTGAATGAGTGTAATTACTAACCAGGACACAGATATGAGAATATCAGCCACACTGATTACTGATTCTGGTCATCTACTGACTAATCCCAGAGGGTTAACAACATATCAGTTTCTCCTTCCTCGATCCCAGGGTAACCTCTGAGTCCTCCTTTTCCAAATACTATAATGTTATAGAATGCTATTATCACTATATGCAATTATTATTTAGCCTGGAGAAGAGGAGGCTCAGGGCAGACCTTATTGCTGTCTACAACTACCTGAAGGGAGGTTGCAGCCAGGTGGGGGTTGGTCTCTTCTCCCAGGCAAACACCAACAGAACAAGAAGACACAGTCTCAAGCTGCACCAGAGGAGGTTTAGGCTGGATGTTAGGAAGCAGTTCTTCACAGAAAGAGTGATTGGCCATTGGAATGTACTGCCCAGGGAGGTGGTGGAGTCACCATCACTGGAGGTGTTTAAGAAGCGACTTGATGGGGCACTTGGTGCCATGGTTTAGTTGATCAGTGTTGGACGATAGGTTGGACTCGATGTTCGCAAGGGTCTCTTCCAACCTGGTTAATTCTATTCTATTCTATTCTATTCTAAAACTAAACAAACCAATAAATAAATAAAAAAGCAAATACCTCTGCCAGTACTGTGCATCACAGATCTCAAAGTCATGACCAATGCTTTCAGCCTGCAGGCTAAAGCCATTTGTTAGCAGCAAATACTCAGATGCTGATGCAAAATGCAGTATTTTCTATGTTAAACATGTAAGTTAAAGCCTGCAATGGCCACTCTTCATCTAAACAATTAATTTCTTCCTGACTCTCGCTCTGGAGCTTGTTTTCATCATGCCAATGTAAGCAAGTCACGTGCTTCTGGTCAGGAAAAAGCTGCTTCCTTTCCTGAGTTGTTGTGAGAGCATAGCCCCTCCTGTGTGCATGTCAGAGAAATGTCAGACCAGCCAATGCAGAAAAGTAAGATTGAGTAAGTGGTCTGTCATGAGCAGGTGCACAGTCCTGTATTATCTATGAAAGTGTGTAAGAGGTGTCAATAATGTATTAGAGAACATACAGATGACCTCAAGTGGATCCTAGACTGAGGAAAGAGAAATCATCAACATGAGCAGCATATTGCACCCTACTATGGTTCCTGGATGCTGATGAGTTTCCTGAATATCCCACCAGCATCAATGCCAGAATGAAATCACTGACCTTAGCATGCTGAGGAGCAGGAGAAAGGGAAGCATGACAACAGGAAGGTGGTAGGAATTGGGAAGTGTGTTGATGACAATTCTATTTATATGATCATTCTTTCTTTTTTTTTTTTTTTTATGATGTAATTAGATATGGACTATTAATGATGACTGTTACAGTCCTGTTAAAATAACAATAAACTCTTAGTTTAATATGTATTTAAGGTGTGCTTTCTCTTTGCCCAGAAAACAAGATTTTTGAATATAATCCTTCTCATAATGTGGAGCCTTTGTACTTTGAAATCCTCTCTGGAAATAGAAGTTCTCAAAATTCCCAGGCATGGATGTTCTCATGATATTTTCAGTCAAAGTGCAAAGCAACATCTAAAAATCCCTTGAAAAATTCTGTTCCCATAGTAACAATTAATCTAAGTCTTACTCTCCCAATTTCACTATCTACTATATCACACTAAACATTTATTGTATGTGTACCAAGAATATATAGTAACTAAAATCTATCATGCTTACCAGTAGAGGTTGTATTTTAAGGGGGTTGTATAAAATCCAACATTTTGGAAGTGAAATGGGAGACTCGAGGAGAGGAGACTCGAGGAGAGGAGACTCGAGGAGAGGAGACTCGAGGAGAGGAGACTCGAGGAGAGGAGACTCGAGGAGACTCGAGGAGACTCGAGGAGAGGAGACTCGAGGAGACTCGAGGAGACTCGAGGAGAGGAGAGGAGAGGAGAGGAGAGGAGAGGAGAGGAGAGGAGAGGAGAGGAGAGGAGAGGAGAGGAGAGGAGACTCGAGGAGAGGAGAGGAAAGGAGACTCGAGGAGAGGAGAGGAGACTCGAGGAGAGGAGAGGAGACTCGAGGAGAGGAGAGGAGACTCGAGGAGAGGAGACTCGAGGAGACTCGAGGAGACTCGAGGAGACTCGAGGAGAGGAGAGGAGAGGAGAGGAGAGGAGAGGAGAGGAGAGGAGAGGAGAGGAGAGGAGAGGAGAGGAGAGGAGAGGAGAGGAGAGGAGAGGAGAGGAGAGGAGAGGAGAGGAATGGAATAGAATAGAATAGAATAGAATAGAATAGAATAGAATAGAATAGAATAGAATAGAATAGAATAGAATAGAATAGAATAGAATAGAATAGAATAGAATAGAATAATAAGCCTGGTTGGAAGAGACCTTCAAGATCATCGTGTCCAACGCATCAACCAATCCAACCCACCTAATCAATTAAACCATGGCACCAAGTACCCCATCAAGTCTCCTCCTGAACACCTCAAATGATGGTGACTCCACCACCTCCCTGGGCAGTACATTCCAATGGGCAATCACTCTCTCTGTATAGAACTTCTTCCTAACATCCAACCTAAACCTCCCCTGGTGCAGCCTGAGACTGTGTCCTCTTGTTCTGGTGCTGGATGCCTGGGAGAAGAAACCAACATCCGCCTGTCTACAACTTCCCTTCAGGTAGTTGTAGAGAGCAATAAGGTCACCCCTGAGTCTCCTCCTTTCCAGGCTAAGCAACCCCAGGTCCCTCACAGGGCTTGTGTTCCAAACTCCTCACCAAGATACTGTTCGATATTTCCAGTTTCAGTCAAAACCTGAATGTTGGGCAAAAATATGATGATTCCTCAGCAGTTCAGATCTTTACATCACAATGACCCCATTATTGACATGCATTGTTCTAGACCAAGCACAAGGTTTGATGTAAGAATTATCAGGTGATGTTCTTTGGGTTGTACAATTTAGAAGATCAGCAAGAACAGACTTAAAGTCTGTGCTTCTGCAGATCACATACCATACTAGCAATGTTTACAGAGCATGAACTCTTGTGTTTTGATGAAAGAAAATCACTTGGAACTCAAGAAATATTTGGCAGGGTAAAACCAAAAAAAAAAAGGGCAGTATAACACCAATGCAATCAAACACATCAAACACTAACAAATACGAAAGCCAGTAGTGACAAATTCTGCCTCCGTGACATTGGACCCCAGAGGACTTTAGTTGCTCCTTGCTACAAATGCCACATTCCTAAGCACAAACCTTAGCATCTCTATTTCAGTTTCCCCTCAGCCAGAGAGTCAAATGCCACAATTGCAGAGTGCAAGTAGTTAGGTCTATAGACTGCTAAGTTTTAATTTCACTGCAAAGAAAAGGAAAACAATGGCATCACATGGACACAGAATACTAAATGTATTCCTCAAATTTTGGAATCCAGATGTATGCAGCATTAATTTATGTAGATGAAAGCATCAAAATGAGCAAGGTGCCTTTGTGGACTGTGGGATATGACACAAGCTCTCTTCATAGAAACTTTCCAAGATTTTACTCCCTGCACCTTTTTCCTCCTTCTTAGGAAAGAGCTGTTGAAAACTTTTAGAAGTGTAGACTGAATCACTGCCCACACTTAATATTTCCAGGGCTGCTCTATTCTCTAATCAGTGACTTACAGCCACTGGATGACATCCCCTGCTCCACTCTCACTGGCTCTTAAGCTAATGCTGTTGGACATGACATACCCTCCAGATGAATAACTACTTCTGATATCTCCATTTTGGTGAGGATGTAGTCAAAAGGACAGAGTAGAGAACAAGTCAGTTACTTGAAGAACACTTCATCTTGAGAAGCCAGAAAGGACAACTCCTTTCTTTCAGAAATTCATGTCATGTCTCCTTCTTTGTCAGAAGCAGAGAGTTACAAAGAGTAGCAGGAGAAAGAAGTTAGACAGCACTTTGAATCTAAACTTGAATGGTCTCTAGACATAAATTAAGTTGTAAACTCACCCAGCCAAAGAAATTAATTGAGGGAAATGTTGGCATTTCCAGACTGGAAAGGAAAACTGACATCCCATTGCACGTGTGTCGTGTTTCAGCTAAGTAGCTCACTGTTAATAGTCAAAGCTGTGAAGTACATATCCAGCTTGCCAGTAGCAAATGACAAATGTGCTTGCTTCACACTGGGATGTCATTTCAGTTGGGCTTTGCATTTCAAATTTCAAATACTATTTCATTCCTCACTGAATCCCAGAGCCACCAGAAATCTGTATCTTTTCAGTTGCCTCTGTAAAACCTAAGCAGTGTTAGAATGAAAAGCAAGCCCTTAAGCACTGCATACCAGTGGCCTGCAAATGGTTCCCTGAGCATTTTCAGAAACCAGCACTTGCCTCAGAGACAAATCATTTATCATCTGCATGAACAGTGATCATCTTGCAGGAAGGAAGAAGTCTTCAGAAATTACCCTTACCTTGGTCAGAGTTACAGACTCAAAAATTCTGTTGGCTTTAAGGTACCATCAGAGAAATGGGTAAATCACCTACATATCTTGATTGGTTGTATTTTATCCACCTAAATCTTTGATTTTCAGGCTGAGTAATTATTCTCATACAAATCTCAGGAGTTTTTAAGTGCTGAAGTATTCTATTCTGGAGGACACTAACACAATCAACTAGAACAAATAAAAAAAACAAAAACCAAACCCCAGAGTTATCCAAACAGGGAGAAAGACAAGGACAGAGACACAAGACACCTTGAAGAAAACTGATTATTAATAACTTCAAAATAGAGGAAATTAGGTTATATTTAAAAGTTCCATGAACACAACCTATAGGTCAGAGGAAGAGGAAGTCCTACCTTACAAGATCTCTGATTACCATGCTTCTCTTCATCACTCTAATGAGAGTGGTACTGATCCCTCAAAAAGGTGCATCTCTAGCAGTAAGGCACAAAGGAACTCAACTGATGTATCTGGGCTGAACCTGTTCCAAGGGAGGTTTAGTTTTGGGGTCTCCTGTGTGCACAGTACTCTTTCTAAACTGTCTTTAAATGATAAGGTTAACTCAGACAATCAAAACTTCTGACCATTCTCCCAGATTAACTTTTGCCATTTCCTAACATGTTCCAAACAATCACACTTAAGAAACAGGAACAAGCACACTCAGTATTTTCTGTACTTTGCTCAAGGCAGTGAAATAGATCATTATGGTAGGAGGGTTCTCTGAAGACCTTATGGACATTTAAAGTGTCACATGATGTGCAAATGCTAGAGCTAACCCATGCCAATCAACTACTGTTACATTGCTCAGAGATACAGACTTCACCCCTCAGTAGTACAGGGGCACCTGTATGAAGCTGTCTCTGAAATACTCTATTCTGTTTCTGCAAAAGACTAATTAGCCCCATTTTCCTAACCTGACTGTATGATCTCCTGTGCCACTTGTTACCCCTAGATCATCTCTTATTGCCTGGAGCATATGTGGCCTAATTTAGGTAGGATAATGTTATCTCAAAGGAGAAAGGGATAATGTAAAGCCCTTTTAATGTCTCTTCATTTCTGTGTACCTTGTGTCCTAATAACTGTAACAGCAATCCAGCTGGGGGAGATGTGAAAAAGAAATAGAGAGATTCAAACAGGAAAGGATGCACCTTTTATGAGTAATTTGGAATATATAAGTTAACATTACTCTAAGCCTTTAAGAGAAAGATTTGTGAAATGTATGTGGAAACAGAGTATCTCTGAAAAGATCTCCAGGAGACTGGAAGAGGAGACGATTCATTCTTTGGGATTTTATTGCAGGAACATGATGAAAAACCTGAGAACAGTTCAACAGCAGCGAGTCTAGCAGCAGACCCATAACTTCTTACTACTAAGCCATAAGCTGGCCATGGAGCATCTTTGTTTACTGGAGAATTTTTCCAAAGTAGGAATTACTACGACTTGATTTGGGGCAGCAAGACTGAACAGTGCAACACAAGTTTATTGTTGAGTAAGGCTGACAGTGCAGACTTGTCTCAGCTCAAATGCAGCCTTGAAGGGATATTTAAGAATACTGTGGCATTTTAAAATGTACTGTATCTACCCAGTAAAATGTGTGGAAAAAAACCCAGAATTGTTAATTTAAACACTTTTGTATTATTAAAGCCTGTGAACTATCACACTACCCTGCACTACAGACAAAGTCTGCGGGAAGCAATTGATCAAGAGCATTTAAATATGTTGATGCCTGTAGTTAGCAATTTATCATATCCACCCCCTTGCTCTTTTTTTCTGTGGTGAAATGAATGATGAACCTATTCCAAACCATCAATTCCTATGAAATGTATACCTCCTAGTAGGAGCATACTAAAGGATTTATAAAGAGTACAGTGGGCCTGGATCCATTGTCTTTTTTTGACATTGCTTATACAAGAAATACTCAGATTGACTGATTTGTATATTCCCAGCATGGATTCAGTAAGGGCAGGTCCTGCCTCACCAACCTGATCTCCTTCTATGATCAGGTGACTTGCCTGGTGGACATGGGGAAGGCTGTGGATGTAGTCTACCTGGACTTCAGCAAGGCCTTTGACACCATCCCCCATAGCAAACTCCTGGCCAAACTGTCAGCTCCTGGCTTGGACAGGAGCACTCTGTGCTGGGTTAGGAACTTGCTGAAGGGCTGAGCCCAGAGAGTGGTGGTGAATGGTGCCACATCCAGCTGGCAGCCAGTCACTAGTGGTGTCCCAGAGGGATCAGTGCGGGGCTCCATCCTGGTCAATATCTTTATTGATGATCTGGATGAGGGGATTGAGTCCATCATCAATAATTTGCAGAGGACACCAAGCTGGGGGCAGGTGTTGATCTGTTAGAGGATTGGAGAGCTCTGCAGAGGAACCTTGACTGGATGGACAGATGGGCAGAGTCCAAGGGCATGAAATTTAACACATCCAAGTGCAGTGTTCTACACATTGGCCACAACAACCCCATGCATTGCTACAGGCTGGGGTCAGAGTGGCTGGAGAGCAGCCAGGCAGAGAGGGACTTGGGGGTACTGGTTGATGGTAGGCTGAACATGAGCCAGCAGTGTGCCCAGGTGGCCAAGAAGGCCAGTGGCATCCTGGTCTGTGTCAGGAACGGTGTGGCCAGCAGGAGCAGGGAGGTCATTCTGTCCTGTACTCAGCACTGGTTAGGCCACACCTTGAGTACTGTGCCCAGTTCTGGGCCCCTCAGTTTAGGAAAGATGTTGAGTTGCTGGAATGTGTCCAGAGAAGGGCAACAAAGCTGGTGAGGGGTTTGGAGCACAACCCTGTGAGGAGAGGCTGAGAGGGCTGGGGTTGCTTAGCCTGGAGAAGAGGAGTCTCAGGGGAGACCTCATTGCTTTCTACAACTACCTGAAGGGAAGTTGTAGCCAGGTGGAGGTTGGTATCTTCTCCCAGACATCCAGCACCAGAACAAGAGGACACAGTCTCAAGCTGCACCGAGGGAGGTTTAGGCTGGATGTTAGGAAGAAATTCATCACAGAAAGAGTGATTACCCCTTGGAATGTGCTGCCCAGGGAGGTGGTGGAGTTACCATCACTGGAAGTGTTTAAGAAGAGACTGAATGAGGCACTTGGTGCCATGGTTTAGTTGATTAGATGGTGTTGGGTGACAGGTTTGACTTGATGATCTCAAAGGCCTTTTCCAGTCTGGATAATTCTATTTGATTCTATCAATGCTTGATTTAATTTATCAAGGTGAGAATATCAATTTGCACTTATCAACAGAAAAAGTCAGGTTAGAGTCAAGCTACTGGGTCAACCTTTATTTTCATATTGTCTTTATTGTATTCCTTATTCTCTTTGGTTACTTTTAGTATATAATCCTTTCCTTTTTTGAAATGTTATCTGAACAAGTCACTTACTCTGCGTTTGCACAGGACTTGCAAGTTGGTTAGTTTTATACCCCACTACAATAAAAGTGATTTTATTCACAGCCCTGGAGAAGTCTGCCTAATATCTCTGCAAGCTGAATTATGGTGGAATTTGAGGATTTTTAGAGGAGATGTGAGGCCTAAAGCTTATACCACCTCCCAGTTGTGCACACAGCCTGACATACGTAGCCCATGATAGAAAAAGGACTTGTGCATCTAAGTTCCACAGTAAGCTTTAAAAGTTTGTGTCATTTTTATTGCTGCCCATTATTTTGACTGCTATTTTTTTCCTTCATTTGGCCTCCAAATCCCTCTATTCTTTAAGGCAGCAATTCTTTCTACCAGCAGCTGTGAAATCTTTCCTAATTCTGTCCCTACTCCTCTGAACTGAGCCTGAGACTGTGAGCTCTGGATTAGTTCAGGAATTTCTTGCTAGGGGAAGGACTGAGCATTTATTCATCTCCCTGACTACCAAATATGGGCAGTATTTCTACAGACATCTTTCAGATGAAAGCCTCGTGCATCTCTTTGGGCTTATTTTCTGATTTGGCTTCCACTCACTGCACAGAACAAGTCAGCAGTCATCTTGCTTAGTCATTTGCAAAATAACACGCCCAAACTCAAAGATAGGCCTCCATCAACCTAGTTTCCTGCACCTGTGTTTTCCACTGATTTTAATGACATTTCATAAGAGCCTTGCACTTCTGAATTTCATTCCACTTGCCATGAAGTATCTCCGAGAGAAGCTGTATAATTCTGAGCCTAATTTCAGGCTGATTAAAAAGCTCAGTTCTGCTCTTTATGCAGCTTTATTGTCACAATACCTTTCTGAGATGTGTTTTCTTGCTTTTTCATATATAATTAATTATGAGGGAGGCTTGTTATTTGGAGGGTAAGATAATCTGATGCAAAGATGTCACATCTGTTAGATAAGGGGACAGTAAAATCTGAAGCATTCCCTGCAAGTGAGCTGAATGCCAATATTCAGTGACTCTGATGTAATTAAACAGTACGTTGCTCAATCTAGTCAGGAACATAGGAGAAAAACATTGTTTAGGAGAGGCTGGATTGTTTTTACAGAGGCTGATTCAAGAGAGCACTTGACTATGAGCTTCAGATTAATCACACATTTAACTCTTCCTACTACTGCAAAATATGTTGAAGTGAGGGTGTGCATACTTCCCTTGCAGAATGTGTTAACTTTATTCAGAGAAGAAACTTGCAGGACCCACATCACTGAGGTTGTCTCATAGTCTTTAATGTATCTATATTCACAATCTTTCTGTGACAGAAAAACTTGTGATTATCTTCATTTTTTTTAAAAGCCAAACAGGGCACTGAGGAACAAGAGAAAAATCATGATCATGAAAACATTTAGCCTGTTTCTAATAACATATAGGCACCTAATGCTCTTTGACAATTGTGTGAATGCCATTAAGAGTACACTGAATTATCTTAGCATATATGGGTCAAACCCCCTAATCCTGAAGTGTGTTTTGTGATGTATTGGACTCTCAGTGGCTCCTACAGTAGAAACATAGAATAATAGAATGGTCTGGCTCAGAAGGGACCTCCAAAGGTGATCTAATATACAGAATACAGGATTATCCAGGTTGGAAGAGACCTTTGAGATTGAGTCCAACCTACCACCCAACACCATCTAATCAGCTAAACCATGGCACCAAGTGCCTCATCCAGTCTCTTTTTTAAACACCTCCAGTGATGGTGACTCCACCACCTCCTGGGCAGCCCATTCCAATGGCCAATCACTCCCTCTGTGAAGAAAGCTTTGGGGAGACAAAAGTGTGCCATTTGTTTAAAAATGCAATATTGCAAATGATGGAATTTTTTTTTTTCCTCTGGAGTTGAAGAAATTTAACAAGATAAAAAACAAGTCAGGATGATTTTCAACAGTACTCAGATATCAGAGTGAAAATGGGAAGAAAGGAAAAAAGGCACAGAGGCAAAATGTTGAGTTGATACACATGATAGGAAATCATAGTTGATGAATTAGCTCAACTCATCTAAATGAGTTCTCTTAATTAATTAATTCCAAAATTCCCCTTGCTTAAATCTTGATAAAATTCCCTTATATGAATCACTCTTCCAAGGCAGTTGAAATCAGAGTTCCATGGATAAGATCACTGTGCTTTGGCTGAAAATTCTTAGGAATTCACTTTAAATGTCCAGCATCACAACACTGTGCACTTTCCAATTTTGTTCTTAGTTCCAAGAAACTTGCCAGAGGGCAGGAAAATGTATCTGACTTCCATTAGCCTTTTCAATAGGACTGTCATAAATTTCTTTTCTATCCTCAGGATACATCAACAGGAAGACATACCTCTGTATGCACAAAGTAAAACTAATCTATTACACAGAAGAAGGGTAATTTTGTTCCAGTTCATTTGTCTGTGTGTATAATTAATTATATTGCAGACCAATGAGCTTGGCATGGAAGAAAAAGAAAGAAGAGTTGACTACAAAAATAATATAACTGTGTTTTAAAAGCAGCTAAAAGTTTTAATTTCCTAATGAGCTCATTTAATCCAGGTAGATGGCTGTGCTCTTTGATAAACCAATTGAAAAATAAATTGCATTTGCAAAAGCCTGCTTGCACAATCACACACAGAAGAAGATTATGTTCCAAGGAAAATATATGAAGCATAATGGAAGAAGAACTATGGTGCTGAGAACACAATAAAGCAAAATGATATTGGGAGTAAATACAAAATGCTTTGTGATGAAACATGGAATACAGAGTCCTGAAAAATGACCAGAGTGATTATCTCCAGGGCTGCTGCTTCTTCCCAAGAAGTTTATTTTAGGGCTAGGAAATATATGCTTGCAGTTGCTGCCTTCCAGCACTGTTAAGAATTGAGACAGGAGCAAAATAATTAAAACACGTTGCAAGAATTATTTGGCTAAACAGACAGAGATGCTTGAGGTGCTCCTCCTAGTTGCTATTGTTATTGTTATGACATAACTTATAGATCCTGTCAGTCTAAGTGCTGTGATTATATTAGTTCTGATCAAGAAAAAACATAGTTGAAATAAAGTATGAAGTGTAAAATGTGGTTTTGTGGGAACATGCTTTTTATTTGCAGAGAAATACCCCATGCCCTATTCAGCTGAAATTTCACTGGGGAAAGGGGTCTGGAGAAGGCTTGGTAATAGAAGAATTTTGCAACAAAGCTTCTTTGAAATGAAAAGTCAAACTGAATTCTGGGCATATATTCTGCAGGTTTAAAATGTAACATCAAAGGCTGAAATAGTTTGAGTTTTCCTTTGCATTTTTTTAGATCTGTTCAAGTATAACATATTTCCTCCCTTTCTCCCCAGGGTTTCCTGGTTTTATTCTTGATCAGAAGAAAAGTAAATGTCACTACCTCAAAACTCTTCATCCTGACATATTTGTAAGAGGGCTGCTCAGTCCTTCCCTTGGAAGATTAGGAAGATTAGACAGAGGAAGGGTAAGGGTGAGGACAGGTTACAAGTACACACTGTGCATCAATGGTAGAAACAGGACCAGAATTGAAAAAAACATGAACCCAGGTCCAGTGCTATAATACTGCACTAGAGCTGATGTGAACCAGGAAATAACTTGCTCTCATCAGGGGAGAGTTCAAAGGTTTAGTGTGTGTCATATTTGGGAATAGTGCTATTGTGATCCTTAGTGCTATAGTTCACATCCATCTTTCTGCTACTCCCTCTTCTGTGCTTCAACAGCAACCTGTTCTGAAAATGGATGCTCTCTTTCAAACCTTCTCTTGGAGCAGTTCTCACACTGAGATCCATCAAATGTTTCCAAGTAAGTCATCTGTATTGAATCCAGACTAATTTTATTTTAAAACATACAAGGACACACTCTTAAACTAAGTGAATGGTGAAAGCAGTGCCTTACACCGTGTCAAAACAAACAAAAGCATCTATCTTTCATGGAAATATATTGATATACGTGACAAAGTAAAGCAATACCTATTTTTTAATGTCAAGTCAAGTGTCAGCCTTGATTACTTAAAACACCTAAGCACCCATAAAAAGGATTAGGTGTATTCCCAGTTTAAAAGAAACAGGAAAAAAAAAGGAGAAAGCATAACAAAATTCAGTATTCAACAATACCCTCACTTTATTTACTGCAGTTGTTTAATGGATTTTCTGTAAAACCCAAAACCCAAACAAAAAGAGCAACAACAAACCCTAAACAAACTATTAGAATAGCTTAAAAAAGCAAATCCCTGCCAGCTAAGTGACGGTCAGTGGGGTGGCACAGAACATTGTTTGAAGTACAAACTTTAAATCGCTTTCTTAACCTATTAAAATTGCTTCCAGTTCTCCTGGACACCTTAGCATTAAGAAACACTGGCATAACTATGCTTCTAGCTGAATCCATGCCAAACAGACCATCAGCTTCAGTAAGACAGAGTACAACTGGGAATAGATAATGAAGTGATGGGCTCTTTTGCAGGCAGACATGAGCTCTCCCTGTGTGCACTCTGAACCTGGACTCTAAACAGTGACTGTACGCCCAAGCTAATAAGCCTTCCTGAACAGCAGTGTCTTTCTCACCTGTATGCCATTTCCTTAAAGATGTTTTGCACTGCTTTTTCAGGTGTTTAGAATATAAAGAGCCTAGCATCTGTGTGGGAAAAAACCCCACCAAAACACAAACAGGTAGAGGATCCTAAGAAGCAACCATAACCTCAGTTGTTTGACTAGAAGCCACTAGAGTGGCAAAACAAACCTGTTCTTTGCTCTTCCACAGATCAGTAAATGATCAGATTTTTGCATTCACTACAGATTTAAACAAAGAGGAAGAATCTCAATGGAAATGAAATTTAGTCAGACTAAAACCTGATTTCAGCAGGGGAAGATAAACAGAAGCAAAGCAACAGTTCTGTTTGGTTAAAGACTGTAGGGATGCAAAAGAAAATCCATTTGCCCAAAAAGGAAGGTCAAGAACTTGCAAAGAATATTTGCACTTCTCCTTTGTGTGTAGGGTTTGGCATGACTTTGTGTAATTACTACAGCATGTGGAATAAAGAAACTTTCAAAGAACCCTTAGTCTCCAATCTTTCTGATCTGCTTCAAAGCACTAAAGCTGATATTTATTATACAGATACACATTAGCTACATTTCCCAAAGATTAGTGGGCTGGGCAGCAGGGACATTGCTTTCTATTTCTGTGCCTAGCTTAGGCAGTAGCAATGGTTTTGTTATTCAGTTTTCCAGTCTTGTTGCTGGAACAGTGAGTTCCACATGCAGCACAACAACTCAGCCATCACACTATGAATCTCAGGGTGAGGCAGAAGGTCCAGCTTCTCACACATTTCTGGGATCTGTGTAACTGCAAATAGTTTGTTAGTGCTTCATGACCTAAATAATTTCAAATAAAGGTGACCATACTGATGTCACCTGACCATGGTGCTGACACTAAGCCAAGTGTTGTTGGCTCTAATAAATTGTAAAGGTGTGATGGGTGTTTGCTTTCATCTTTTTTTCCCTCAGCACCCTTTGTGGAAAAAAAGGGGGAGTGAGGCTCTTAGCCCAAGGGAGTTTTGAGAGAAATATATATCTTGGGAAGTGCCATGACATGTGAAGATTTAACAGTGACACCAAGGACTGAAATATATTATACTGAATACAAACATATGCTCTCAACAGGAAGATGAACATATCCATGGCCAGATGAAGCATCCACTGCCATCTAAAACATAGCATTGTCTCCTTCAAACCGTGTATATGCAGCTTAAGTCAGAACTGATTACTGCCTTCTCTGGCTTAGAGTTTACTTTCTTCCCTGAGGTTTCTTGATGCCTGTGACAGCCAATATGAACTGCCTGCCTGATGCCAAAGGACATGACTCTGTAAAGGGAGCACCATGGCAGAGCACTGGTGTCACTTTGATTTACCCACAGGAGCTTCCTGCTGCCAACTGGCAGAGGGTGTTGTGCTCCTCTCCTCATTACTGCCCAAGGTCAGGATTTTGTGGGAGGGGGACAGGGACACAGCACAATGTATTTGCCGGTTGTGTCTATGTCTGCCAGCTACTGGAATTGCCCTGTTGATAATAGCAAGGGAAGGGTGAAGTCACTGCCTGAGAAGGGGAAACTTTACCCTTGTGCAGTGACCGGTGATGTATTGTGCCCACATAAGGGAAGAAAAATTCATAGATTGTCTGCTTTCATCCCTTGGGCAGCAACGTGTAGACATGGAAATCAGCAGGAATTACTGTGAGAAGATAAAAACCAGAAGGGAATTTAGGGAAGGCAAAGGCAGTAAGGGGCCATCTCAGTCAATACACAGGTGAAGAGAAGCTAAACTTGACCTCACACTGCATTTGCAGCCCAGAAAGCAAATCATATCCTGGGCTGTATTGAAAGCAGCATGACCAGCAGGTCAAGCAAAGCAATTCTCATCCTCTATTGCACTCTTGTAAGACCCCACCTGGAGTACTGTGTTCAACTCTGGGGCCCCCAGCATAAAAAGGATGTGGACCTGCTGTAGTGAGTCCAGAGGGCTGCAAAGATGATCAGAGGGCTGCTCCAGCACCTCTCCTGTGAGGACAGCCTGAGTTGTAGTTTTCCCGCCTGGAGAAGGGAAGGCTTCAGGGACATTTTAGAGTGGCCTTCTAAGTGTCCTGAAGAACTTTTATGTGACATGGCAATATACAATTAATAGTGGGTTAATAACACAAGTTTCATCAGGGTGTTCACAGAGGCAGTTTGATCAGGGAAACAGCACCTACATATTACAGGTGGAGGGTAGTGGGGCCCTTCCTCTCTAGGTGGGCTGCAAGTAGCTCCCTTTTCCCAATTCAAAGAACAGGAACCGTTCAATTGCTACATGATCCAACGTGGTGCTCTTTCCTGCCAGAAAATAATACCCTTAACAGCTACCCAAAATCAATGGGTTTACTCGTTCACCATAGTTAGAGATACAAATAACTACTGAATGTCTCAAGGTTTGCACGTCTAACACAAGACAGGTAAGTTCTTCACCGTGAGAGTGGTGAAGCCCTGGAATGGGTTGTCCAGGTGGGTGGCTGGGGCCCCATCCCAGGAGGTTTTTAAGACCAGGCTGGATGAGGCTCTGGCCAGCCTGATCTAGTGTGAAGTGTCCCTGCCCATGGCAAGGGGGTTGGAACAAGATGATCCTTATGGTCCCTTCCAACCCTGACTGATTCTATGATTCTGTGACTCTATTCTAATTGAGATATCGTGAGGAACTCCTTCTCCTGAAAAGGTACCTCTAACTTATATTTCCAGAGTTGGGAACAGAACAAAACCTTTGACCCAGAAGTTTGGTAGAGGTATGAACTGCTTATTTACCCTTCCTAATTGCGTACTTTCCTAGTCATACGGCATAAGACTCTGCTAAAGCAGTCAGTATCTTCCACTCTAGAGATGGCTGCATTTCACAGGTGAGCGAAGCAACCTCTGCATGCAATATCTGTACAGAACTTGCTGAACTTCTGTAAGCTTTATTATTAGTGATTGAATCCATGTCAGAGAAAAAAGGGCATTCAAATGGCACTTAAGATGGAATAAGGAGCCCTTCATAAAGCTATTAAGAAATTAATAATTACAGGAAGACAGATGTAATTACATCCAGAAGATCGATGCAGGTTTTAATGAAGAAGCATTTCAAGACCCTAAATATAAATTGAGACATGAAACTTAGGAGGCTTTCCCAGATACCCCTGCCCTGCTGGGTAAATATGATCAGGGAACAAAGGAATTCTGATGTGGCAATAAAAGAGTTATTCTGGGATCCTACAGAAAACTTTGAAGAAGTTGGTTTGAGCATAACAATGTCTTCTTTCATGTATGACTATGCTTGACATTTGCAAATAGTCCCAGTAAGAAAACCATTAGTGTAGAATCACAGAACAGAATCATAGAATCAATAAGGTTGGAAAAGACCTCAGAGATAATCAAGTCCAACCTGTCACCCAAAACCTCATGACTACTAAACCATGGCACCAAGTGCCACATCCAATCCCCTTTTGAACACCTCCAGGGATGGTGACTCCACCACCTCCCTGGGCAGACCATTTCAATGGCCAACAACTATTTCTGTGAAGAACTTTCTCCTCACCTCTAGCCTAAACTTCTCCTGGCACAGCTTGAGCCGGTGTCCTCTTGTTCTGGCGGACACAGTTTCATACTCACTGGAGATGGGGCAAATGGTATGAAAAGTTGCCTCCTATTCAAAACATTTTCTGTTTTCCAGTGGAGATGAAAATTCTGAAAGGCTCCTTGAGACTATAAGAGTTGTGAACAAAACCCTTCCCTCTTACACTGCAGAAATCTGTATGTAATGGCACAATGAAGAAGGCAAGCCATCATAATCCCTTGTCTGTGGTTAAAGGTAGGAGACAATGAGCAACTTGAATGTTGGGTGTCTGTGTCAGTTTCAGCTTTGTCACAGAAGAGCAAGGAGAATATCAATTCTTTGTGTTCCTCTACTTGAATCCCCAGGGTTTAGCAGAGACTGGCAATACCTGATGTAAAGAGCAATTCCATTGGGCAGGAGTTGTTATTTACCTCTTTGTCTGCTGTGTATACAACTATAGAAATGGGAATGATAGTAGGTAACTGCTGTATATAGTGAGGAATTGTATGGCAACAGAAGTATAGAGGAAACCAAATGGAAGTAGAAAGTCTGTGCCTCATTTAAAATAAATATGAAACCCAGCCCCTCCACTCAGGTCCAGCAATCAATCAGATGACCTTCACACAGGTAAATATATATTACAGTGTTATCAAAGTACTGAAGAAAGAAAATGTCCCAAACCAAACAAACCCAGAGCATCATGAAATCAGAGCAAGGGGGAAATAAGCTGTTGCTAAGATTCTAGGGCCTTAAGAAACAGCTGAAAGTGATGATATATAGAAGGACTTGCAAGCACCAGTACAGAAGAAAGGCAAACACAGAATGAAATAGTGTTTGTGTTCTCGACCTTCTCTCTTTCCACCCCTTCAGCACTCCAGTACCCCTCTGTGCTATCCATTATTTGCAGCTGTCTCCACATCCCATACATTTTCATCTCATCAGGAGAAATAGCAAACAATGCTATACTTGCAACATATCTCTAGTAGGTACAAAACTTAATTAAAATCAACACTTTGATCAATGGGAGAATCGGAGGGAAAAAATTAATCAAACTGGTCTTAGCAGAAAGCAGACATTGAAGAATAGCTGCAGCTAAAACATTGCAGAGCACACTGTGGAGAACAATCCTTTATTCACTAAGAAGGGTGTGAGCTGGCTCTACATCAAATTTTCAGCTGTTACAGCTCTACTAAGCTTTGCAGGAAGCATGCCAGTTTCTACCAGCCAAAGACCTAGCTTATAGTGGAGCATGTTTAAAGGAATTTCCTGGTCAAGATCTGTCTGAAGTTTGTTTCCAGCGTTTATCAGAGAAGTTCATGTTTGTTGTGACGGTAAAAATAAAACTCTTCTGCAAAGAGAAAGAAAATCCTCAATGGCTTCAGCAGTACTTTTTGAGAGAGAAGGGAAAACGACAACTTCTCAAGGCATTTTGAGGATTAGTGGAGATTTATTAGGGAAGACACTGAAGACAGCAAGTTGTATCAGTGATCTGAAGAACCTGGATGATCTGATTCAACAGGACAGAGGAAATGAGAAACAGACACAGAGAAAAAAGATTTACTGACAACAGAACTGAACCATAGAATTGTTAAGGTTGCAAAAGACCCTTGAATTCAACCACAAACTTGACACTGCCAAGTCCACCGGTAAAATGTGTTCCTAACTGTCACATCTATAGAATAGACTAGACTAGAATAAAGTAGGTTGGAAGAGACCTTTGAGATGACCATGTCCAACCTATCATCCAACACTATCTAATCAACTAAACCATGCAACCAAGTACCCCATCCAGTCTCTTCCTAAACACCTCCAGTGATGGTGACCCCACCACCTCCCTAGGTAGCCCATTCCAATGGCCAATTACTCTTTCTGTGAAGAACTTCTTCCTAACATCCAGCCTAAACCTCCCCTGGTGCAGCTTGAGACTGTGTCCTCTTGTTCTGGTGCTGGATGCCTGGGAGAAGAGACCAACCCCCACCTGGCTACAACCTCCCTTCAGGTAGTTGTAGAGAGCAAGAAGGTCTCCCCTGAGCCTCCTCTTCTCCAGGCTAAGCAACCCCAGCTCCCTCAGCCTCTCCTCATAGGGCTTGTGCTCCAAACCCTTCCCCAGCTTTGCTGCCCTTCTCTGGACACGTTCCAGCAACTCAACATCTTTCCTAAATTGAGGGGCCCAGAACTGGACATAGTACTCGAGGTGTGGCCTAACCTACATATCTTTTAAATTATGAATCAGCAAGTCCTGCACAGCACTGTTACAACATTATTTTTGGTCTTAAACTAGTCAATTGGTAAACATGACAAGACAATATTTTGTATCAGTTGTAAGACGTCGTGTATCTGGCTTTGAGGCTTAGATCAGAAAAGCTCCCTGGTCTTCAAGTGTGAATACTCTTGAAAATAGAAAATTTTCACTTGAAAAGGAAAGGAGAATTGCTTAGGACTGTATCACATGTGGCTACAGGATACGTAGAAAGAAATGCAGAATGCCTATCTGGGAAAGGTCTGGGACTTTGTTTGGTTCCACAAAAGGTATAACAACAGATAGGCCTGCCCCTCTGTAGATAAGATGTAGAAGGTAAGAATTTGAAATGTAAAATTGCAAAGACTTAAGAGATGTAGAAGACACAGCAATTTAAGGACAAGGTTTTCAAGCCACCTGCATTAGTTTCCTTGTAGTGATGAGTCTTTCCCATTTTATTCTGGGAGAAGTCTTTTCCAGGCCATGGGTTTTCAAATAGAACTCAGAAGCAGTTTATCCACCATAAGTAAAAACTTCTCAGATTTGATAGCCTCTTGTCTATAGTATTTACAGAAGGGGATGGGGAGATATTAAACTGAGGAAAAGAGATTATGTTGTGGCTGTACTATCCACCAGGTTAGCAGGTCAGAGAACTCCCAATGGATTCTTAATGTACCCTATAATTTTCTTTGCTTTCCTTATAAGCATAGAAAAAGGTATTCAGATTGAGCAGAATATTTTGTATTGTACAGAAGAAACACTTTTCCATTTGTTTCAGTAACAACCCCTCCCCCTCAATTAAATTTTATCAGAGCTGATTTTATCCTTCCAGTTGTTGGTGTGGGTATTGGACAAAAAAATCAATTATTCATTTCAGCACACAAATAAGTACCCTCAGTGCTTTTGTTTGGTAATGAATATAGTTAGCAGGATATGAACTTCATGACAAGATCTCTATGAGGTATTTTGTTGGGGGCTGTTTTCTTGTTTTAAATGTGCATGATGTATGAGACTTAAGAGCTATTGTAAGCATCTCATAGTGCTGCTGCACTTTGCTAATAGAAAACTGCCAGACATGTTTCTGTGAAATGGATGGAAAGACTCCCTCAGAATTGCTTTGATTTCCATTGTTCTGTTGCTCTTTTAGGCCCTCTTCAAAATAAGGATTGGTACTCTTTGGGCATCATATATATCAAACTCAGAAAGTTTTCCACCAGCAGCAAAAAAAAAGCTGCATTTGGACAGCTTTACCTATATGAACTTCAGAGACAGGTAAGAACTGACCATGCATCTCCACTTCTCTGTCCTTTTTGTTTCTCATCAAAAGAAAAAAAGAGCAAAGGAAATAGGTAAATCCAACTCAACTTTGTAACTCCTACACATTAAATCTGCAGGGACAGTTTGTGTTATCATGGAATCCAAAGAAGCTTATCTGTCTTATGCATGTCCAGGACCATTAAACATAAAGAACTACTGAAGACAAAAAAAGATTCAAATTATTTTACCACAAAGGGACAGAGGCAACTTCATTTAAATACAAAGCACTACCTGGGCATAGGGAATTACAATGAACATTGGGTCCCCAAAACTTAGTCAACGTCCATCAAGAGCCATTACAATTGCTAACGATTGGGTCCTGCAGAGCACTCAGATTTTCTATGCATGTGATCTGGCAGCCTTCCTGCTGTGCCAGACTTCACAAAAGACCCATAGATTAAGAGTCCCTAGATTCTCAATCAGGACAGCCTTTGGGAGTCCACTATCTTCCCTGTTAGGGACTGTCTTTGTTAATGCAACTTAAACTGCAAGTCCATCTGTGTGGGGTTACTCACAACCTGGGCAAAGATAGAAAATATTTCAGGTAACAACACTTTATTCTTTTCTGCTGCTTTAATAAAGCATTGGACTGTACTGGCTGTAACCATCTTGAGAGGAATTTGAGCCTGTTAGAGTCAAAATTCTAAGAGCTCTGTCTGTCCTCTAATTCGTGATGCTTTAAGGGCATTTAAATGAATAAATCATGACTGGTGGTTGAAGGGGCAATTGTGCTCTTTCATTATTGCAAAGATGACTCTTTAGTGCTCATAACACCTTCATATACAGGAGAAGAGCTCTTATTGACAAATATTAATAGCCATGTACATGTCATGGAGGCACCCCCAAAACAGACAGCAACTGCTGCCTGAAAACTGTGGATTTATTGCAAGCAATCTGTTCTCCTTCTGACACCATAAAATTGAAGACTTTGATGTCAGTTGGAAATATACTGTCGCACAACTAGTTAAACTACTTGGAGGATGAACCAAAATGTGCACACGCTCACTCACAAAAGGAAGATCTCCCCACAGGTACACAGGATATGTACATGCACACTCCCCAAGGGGGAGTGAGGACACCTTAGATGAGGGCCCATTCTAAGAGGAGAAGATATGACTGCCAGGCTGCTTATCCATGGAGAGAACAACTCTCTCCATAGTAGGACTCAATTTCTACCCTAATTTTGGATGTGGTTCATTTCTTAATTAGGGCCAAGTCCTCCAAGCAGCAAAAGGACTTCTGAACCCAGAGGCATCAGTTAATGTCTGAGGGCTTCACACAGATCTTTCTCATCTCTTAGCAAGTCTCTGCCCTTGGTGCTTGTGGCAGAGGCAGTTGTACCTATCACAGCACATGCTTTAAGAAGTTACACAGATCAAGCACCTGGAATTCCATCACCTATGAAGATTTTTCTCTCATTCTTATCAGTAATGAGTACCTTTGCCTTTTTCCTCCACCAATCTTCTCAGAACCTCTTAATATTTCTCTTGCCTCATTTCCAAATCCTTCATGCCCATCATATGGATAATAAATCAATTTTGATTCTTAGCACCAAAAATATCATTACCCACACACACACTCACACTTCCTTTCTTCCCCTTCATCTAACACCTTATCCCACTCTGAACTGAACACCTGAAGGAACACATTGACAACAGAATTCGTGAGTCAATCCAGCTCCTGTGGTTCCATAAATCCTTCCTTTCGTTACTTGCTACTAAGTCGTGCAGCAGAAGGTTGGTGTTTTGATCTTGAAGGAAGGACAATGATATAATATTTCCATCAGGTGCTAGAAGAAAGGTTACAATCTGCTCCACACAGAATTCAATTAGGGGAAGCAAGTTTGTTAACTCCTATACATGCCAGAATGCTTTCAATCCATTTGTTTCATCTCATTCCTCTGAAAGATTTTTAACTAATTGCGACATTAGATTAGTTCTGTTAAAACAGTAGGTGATCAATTTCGCTTTAATGCCTGAGGAAAGAAATGTAGAGATTCCCAGATGTTTCATGGAAATCACTGAGAATTCAATGGAGAAGGAATTCTGATGAAAACTAATGAAAGAGGGAAACTTAAAATACTTTATAAGGCTTTTTTCCCCCTTTCTCTCTGGTGTTTGTTTTTTTTTTTTTCCTTCCCAGAAAGCTGTTGAGTTTTGTAAGTGTGTGTTTGCAAAGGGATTTATGGAGATAACTGAATATTGCAAGGCTCAGCCCCTGCAAAACAGGCGGACCTCATAGAGCTGGTCGCTATGTGATACTGCTTTGCTTCACAAAAGAACTTAAGGAGAGCAACAGGAACTGTGAACTGATAAAGCAAGTGGCTTGGGGCACATATGCGAGGGATAGGTGTCAGAGAAGATACAATCATCAGCCATTTGGAGGTGTTAAAGGACCACTGACAACAGATAACTGTGAAGTGACAATGAAATTACAGTAGCTGTGAATAATGCATGAGTACCAAGTATAGACGGGATAGGATAATGATTTCTGGGAACACTGGTGAATATCTATGTTTATATGCTCTAAAAGCTCACATGTCCATGGATTTGGCATTGCACACTTTGGGAAGGAGGCCAGTGTACCCCAGTGCTGCAATAAAAGAATACTGACTGGATAAACCTAATTCAGTGAAACAAAGAAATTACACTGGAAAGCAAACCAGATATTTCCATCACACTGCTATCTGGGCATTTTCATATCAGTAGGAAATGTGGATAGACAAGGTTAATGTTTGGTTTACTCCATTTGGCTTTTAGTTCTAAATATCTGGGGGAAAGACTCTACCACAAAACTAATGTAACATCTCTGGGTTTAATGAGAGTGAACACCAGGAGGGCTTATAAGCTCTTCTGTTGAAGATTATCAGTTGCCTGCGTAGAGGAGAAGATGTTGATCTAATGCTGTGGTAAACTAGAATGTTACATTTGGCAGAGTCCAAGGGCATGAGATTTAACAAATCCAAGTGCTGGGTTCTACACATTGACCACAACCAACCCATGCAGTGCTACAGGCTGGGGTCAGAGTGGCTGAAGAGCGGCCAGACAGAAAAGGACCTGGGGGTATCGGTTGATAGCAGGCTGAATATGAGCCAGCAGTGTGCCCAGGTGGCCAAGGCCAATGGCAAATGGCATCCTGGTCTGTGTCAGGAATAGTGTGGCCAGCAGGAGCAGGGAGGTCATTCTGCACCTGTAGTCAGCACTGGTTAGGCCACACCTTAAGTACTGTGTTTAGTTCTGGGCCCCTCAGTTTAGGAAGGATGTTGACTTGCTGGAACATGTCCAGAGAAGGGCAACAAAGCTGGGGAGGGGGTTGGAGCACAAGCCTTATGAGGAGAGGCTGAGGGACCTGGGTTTCTGTGACTGTTTTAGCCTGGAGAAGAGGAGGCTCAGGGGAGACCTTATTGCTCTCTACAACTACCTGAAGGGAGGTTGTAGCCAGGTGGGGGTTGGTCTCTTCTCCCAGGCAACCTGTGACAGAACAAGAGGACACAGTCTCAAGCTGCATCAAGGGAGGTTCACGCTGGATGATAGGAAGAAGTTCTTCCAAGAATGAGAGATTAGCCTTTGGAATGTGCTGCCCAGCGAGATGGTGGAATCACCATCACTGGAGGTGTTTAGGAAGAGACTGGATGGGGTACTTGGTTGCATGGTTTAGTTGATTAGATAGTGTTGGATGATAGGTTGGACTCGATCTCAAAGGTCTCTTCCAACCTGGTTAACTCTAGTCTATTCTTGCTTCTTGAAACATTAAAACCATCACCATTTTACAGGCTCTGCTCTTTGTAACAAATGGAAATAAATTCTTCTTTCTTTTCTTGTTTGTCTATATGCATATATATGTGGGTATAAAAATTACAGAGTATCTGTACAAAGGTCATAAATGTTAATGATGCATTTAGAATGACAGAACAGTTTTCTCCAAAAGTTAAATATTTCCAAATCTAAATATGTCACTTGAATTTGCTGTTTCAACATATTGACCTTTTGAGGCAGTTTGACATTTAACTGTCTTCCTTTTTTAACAAAACTTTTTCAACTTGGAGTGGTAGTCTGATAAATATTTTTCCTGATGAGTTAGGTACCACCTAGAATAAAATCACAGAATCAACCAGGTTGGAAGAGACTTCCAAGATCATCCAGTCCAACCAATCACCCAGCCCTATGCAATCAACTAGACCATGTCACTAAGTGCCTCATCCAGTCTTTTCTTGAAGATCTCCAGGGATGGCAACTCCATAACCTCCCCGGGCAGCCCATTCTGATGGCAAATCACTCTCTCTGTGAAGAACTTCTTCCTAATACCCAGCCTAAACCTCCCCTGTGCAGCTTGAGACTGTGTCCCCTCATTCTGTTGGTAGTTGCCTGGGAGAACAGACCAATCCCCACCTGGCTACAACCTCCCTTCAGGTAGTTGTAGACAGCAATGAGGTTTCCCCTGAGCTTTCTCTTCTCCAGGCTAAACAACCCCAGCTCCCTCAGCCTCATAGGGCATGTGCCCGAGGAGGTGGTGGAGTCACCATCAGTGGAGGTGTTCAGAAGGAGACTTGATAGGGTGTTTGGTTGCATGGTTTAGTTGATTAGGTGGTGTTGGATGATAGGTTGGACACAATGATCTTGAAGGTCTCTTCCAACCTGGTCCATTCCATTCCATTCCATTCCCATTCCATTCCCATTCCCCTCACCAGTTTTGTCCATGCTTTGATGCTTGGTTGAGACCATTTCTTGTGTGTGGATTTATGTAATATATCTATGTTAACATTACCAGATCTATCAGTTATTTTCCATAAAGTTCAAGTTCCAGAAGTTCACAAGGGGCAGTGCTGAATAATTGAACCCTTAACCTCTTTGTGTCAGTCAACAATGTTTTCGCTCTGCCTTCATATTCATTGTGGTTATAAAGAGAATTAATGAGAAAAAGTTGAAGCTGCATCCTTCATGCAGATGACACATATTTCATGGGCAAGATCCTCTTGCATGAGGTGCTCATTGTTTTACTCATGTCATTTACCGTCTGTGTCATGTCATTAACATAAGATGCAAGATCTTCACTTCAGTAGGTATTTCAACTGCTTGGAGCAAGATGGTTATGTGATAGAAGTGCTGAACAAAGGAGATGTTTATTTCCCACCTTTCATTTCACAGCTTCTTGATGGAACAATGAATTCAAAACACCTTTGTTTGTGGATGTTTCTGAGAGCTGTGTTGTAGATTGCAGACAGAAAAGAGGCTTTTCAAATCGGCAGATTTGGTGAAAGGAACGGCCAGGTTGTCTCCTGAGGACAAGACCTGGAAAGCACATTAGATGAATGCCTTAAGTAACCAGTGAGAGAAATTCCATGCAAAAAAAAAAATGGTCCAAAGTCGTTTGCAAAGTAGCTGATGCCGCACTGAATGTAGAATTGCAGCTTCTAGCAATTCACTCTGAAACAATGTGAGAGGGAAGTACTGTCTGTTTTCCACTCTGTTTTTCTACCTAATCATCTTCTTATCTGAGGCAGCAAAATGACAGTGTATTCAGTTCTGAGCCACTGCAGTTCAGAGCCTGATGTATTCACTTCTGGGTCCACCTGGAGAGGTGCTCAAATCCATGGAGGTTACATCCACCTCTCCAATGAACAGTGTACGGTTCATAGGGTCAGCTCAAGTTTTCTCAGCAGTTGAAGCAAAAACAAGTGTTATCCCTGTGGACTAAAAATTAATACCAGCCTCCTTCTGTCCCAGAAAGCAGAGAGGAAGGAGTAGGAAGAAGGGCTGAGATGCAGGCTTGGACTTAGAAACACCAAGAGCTGAGTGCAGATCCTCTGAGAGTGAGATTAGCAAGATGGTGAGAGGCCACATTCAGCATGACCATTGGTCTTCACATTCCGGTCCCACTCAGCAGCAAATGGATTTCTGAAGATGCGTTGCAGCAGTGGAGTCACCAGCTTCTCAATATCCCATTCTGATGCCTAAGGAACCTCTTGTACAGCAACCTGGTGCTGCATGCAGTAAGCAAAGTCTCTACCTGTCTCATCAGTTCCTCTAAGCTGTGTAGGGCTGCAGTTGGCCCAGGCACAGTAGCACTCCTCTGCTGAGGTTGTAGAGCAGGCAGAGGAAGAGAAGAAATTCAGCCTCTTCTTGTTACAAGATGTAAGTGAATATAATCCTTTTGTTTGTTCAAGGTGGAGACCTACATTTTTATAAGCAACCATGGCTTTTGGGGAAATTTTGCAACTCTTTTGATTCTCTCCCCTAAGGCATTGACTGAAACTTGGCTATGTCCATTTTCTACTGAATATTTATTAATATTTTCTATATAATGCTGTCTAGCTCTTGGTACAACTGATCCTAAGCTCAGCGAGGAGTTCTATGCACCACCATTAGTACATACTATGTCCTAGCAATACTAGTCATAAATTCACTGTGCTGGAAAGCAGGGATTTACAGCTAAATCACAACAAATTCAATACACTTAAACCTGGATAATCTGCCATGCATTCAGTTCCAATGCTTGCCTACCACGGAAAGGAAAGATGGAAACCCGCTTACAAAAAACACCCACCCACCCCTCAAGCAAAGAAACCAAGGCGTTCTTCCAAGGAGATTGTTCCTCCTTTCCCTTACTCTGTTGTTAGCTTAACAGTAGAGAGAACAGATAAGAATTCAAACTAAATCTTCCTCGGAGGTATGCAAAGTACAATCCAATGAATAATGCTGTGGGAGTGATTTGTAGTTTCCCCCAAAGCGTGAGCTGATTTGTTATGAATAGGACTCCAGCCTGCTGCTCTGTTGAAAGGCAAAGCTATGACTGATTTTTCTTCTAATGCATTTAGGGTAAAGAATGATCCTCCACTTGATTGTGTGACCAATCACCCTGACACATACAGCTGTTATCCTACCTGTGCAATCAGAATTCTACATGCACCAACAAAAGAACAACAAAACTGCCCTTACTTACTCATTTCAGCACTGCAAAGGCCATCTGATTCAAATTCTTTAAAGATACACCTATTGCAAAGAAGCATTTTCAGGAAGCATTTTAAGATTGTAGTTTCACATCCTAGGCTGCATCAAGAGAAGCATAGTCAACAGATCAAGAGAGGTGATTCCCCCTCTCTTCTCCCCTCTGGTGAGACCCCACCTGGAGTACTGCATCCAATTCTGGAGATCCTATTACAGGAAGGATCTGGACATGCTGGAGCTGGGGTTATTCAGTCTGGAGAAGAGAAGGCTCCAAGGAGACTTAATTGTGGCCTTCCAGTATCTCAACAGGGCCTACAAGAAATCTGGTAAGGGACTTTTTAGGCTGTCAGGTAATGATAGGACTAGGGGGAATTGAACATGAATAGAAATGGGTAGATTCAGATTGGATGTTAGGAAGAAGTTCTTCACCATGACGGTGGTGATATACTGGCACAGGTTGCCCAGGGATGTTGGAGAAGCCTCATCTCTGGAGGCTGGATGTGGCTCTGAGCAACCTGATCTATAGTGAGGTGTCCCTGCCCATGGGGGGGTTGGAACTAGGTGATCCTTGAGGTCCCTTCCAACCCTAACAATTGTATGATTCTATGATTTCAAAAGATAGCATATGTGGACTTTGACAAGAGACACTACTTATTGGAAAGATAAAATTTGATTAAAATATCTAGGACTATGTAATGGATTTTTTGGATATTCATTTTAATTAATGGAGTTTCAAAAGCTTTGTAATTTTACTTTAGTAGCCAGATAGAAACAAGATCAAGTTTAGTGTGTCAGAGCAGAAACTTATTTTCCTTGTAGGACTTAGGGGATTAAATCATGATCTAAGGAGTCTTTTCTATTCAGAATGTTTAAATAGTGTCTTATATTTCAGGATCTGAGGGGAAATTATTTGGCATAACATACTGAAAATAAACCTTGTATTATCCCTACTTGTGCTGGTCTGCTTTTGTAGACAACTATTTTATAATTCAAACAGCTCATCCATACAGTCACTTCTGTGGCCAGGGACAAGACCAGAAGGTGTCCAAGGCACAGGTAAAGTTTTCCTGTCGTGGGTCTGGTCCATGAAGGAGGAATTTTACTGAGTTCCTAACCTGCAGGGGACAGCAAAGGTATTTAGTGTTCTGCAGAATGGAAGAAAACCCACTGGAAATACCTTGTGCTTTTAGACATTTGGAAGAAAGGTAACACATATAGGGGTTTAACTCATGTCTGCAAGAGGAAAGAAGTCATTAAACAGATGAAGATGGCAATCAATAGAGAATATAGAACAATATCTTTTCCCCCAATTTTCTGTGTATTAAACAGAGATGATATCTTTTTTTTTTTTTTCTGAGGAACATAATTTGTCTGGTTCCAAGCCACCACTCTCCCATACCAGTGATAAAACTAGGAAAAACGCAACGACTAAAACTGTCCAGACAGTGACCAACACTTAGCAATAGTCAGTCCACTTTGCGTTCATATAGTCGTGCTTAAAGAAAAGTCAAAACCAGCCACCATTTTATCTCAGGAAGCACTGTCTCAGAAATATGATGTGGTCCTATTTGCAGGATCACTATTACCCAACTAAACTATCCAGCACATTCCAAAGCTACTTCTCCACACTCATGATCATTTGTATAGACTACTCTGATAGCAGCCATTTGAGACAGAACCAGTCTCACTGGACAGTGCTATTGTAACTATGTTGTTTCTGATTAAGGAGGGATGATAACACTGTTGTCACAAGCATTACATACTCATCACATGCAAACAGCCAGTGATGGCTTAACTGCCTATATACAACAAATCCAGAAGCTGTAGTAAATTTATTGACCTATGAACAAAGACCCTAGTTGTAGTTTTCCAGGGATGTGTTTATAAAAAGTGTAAGCAAAACATTTGAATTATATCTAATGTAGCTAATAGCAAATCACTCTGGCACAACTACTGCTCTCAATATCGGTGGGGAGCTGATTTTACAAAGCACATCACATTTCTTCTGGCTGTGAGTGCACATCCATATGGTAGCCAAATATCTCCTATTAATTTCAAAGGCATTTAGTCACCCAAATAGCTTTTGAGGTTCTGACACAAGTAATTTTGTTGGAGATGAGGCCAGAACTGCATATGACTGTTTCTCACATACCATCAGCCAGCCATTTCTCTGCTGAGCAGTGAAATGGTTAATTGGTGATAAGTAGGAAAGGTGTCACAAGGAAGCTGTAATCAATAGCTGCCTTTATTTTATATTTTTTTTCCAAAGGGGAAAAAAATCCTTTGGCACTAATCTCCATGATTCATAAGATATAGAGGCAAGTGGGCAAAGTTTAAATGATTGAAAATGATGCCTGTGGCCTTCTGCAAAAATCTGATTACAGCTTTAATGATCGATGGGTTGCCATTAGCAGAAGGCAAAAAAAAAAGTTCAGAACCTGAGCCAAGTAAATCAAAGAAGACCTTTTGAGTTTACAATGAACATTTCAACATGATTCAAAAAGTCTTTTAACCAAGATTTCATTTTCTGTAAATATATGTTGCCTTCAAACATGCACTACTCATTTCCACAACTCTTTTTGAGCTGGGCTTTCATTTGGCATGAAGGGATGCCCAACGTTCCCTGCCAACAATTCAAGGATTCTTTTGATCTACTTCAATGACTCTGGGGGACTTCAACTTCTGCCTCTCAAGCCCAGCAGGAACTCCTCTTTCTAGCAATAGGTGGGTCAGGTGTTTAAGAGGAGACTGGATGAGGCACTTGGTGCCATGGTTTAGTCGATTAGATGGTGTTGGGCGATAGGTTGGATATGATGGTCTCGAAGGTCTTTTCCAACCTGTTTAATGCTATTCTATTTTACATGAAACTCTGAAGCTCCCACCATGGATTTGCCTTTGTTTTTTTTTTTTTAATTTTTTTTTAATCCCTGAAAAAATTCCTCTTTTAAAAACAAAATTAGTTTCAAGTTCCTGAGAATACGCTATGAATTCCTGTTGTAAGTAGCTAACTCACTCCACTGCAAAATAAAAAGCCAAGTGAAAGAAAAAAAACTGGAAAAGTGTGGCCAGCAGGAGCAGGGAAGTCATTCTGCCCCTGTACTCAGCACTGGTCAGGCCACACCTTGAGTGCTGTGTCCAGTTTTGGGCTGCTCAATTTAAGGATATTGAGACACTTGAATGAGTACAGAGACGGGCAATGAGGCTGGTGAGGGGTTTGGAGCACAGCCCTATGAGGAGAGGCTCAGGGAGCTAGGGTTCTTAGCCTGGAGAAGAGGAGGCTCAGGGGAGACCTTATTGTTGTCTACAACTACCTGAAAGGGAGGTTGTAGCCAGGTGGGGGTTGGTCTCTTCTCCCAGGCAACCAGCACCAGAACAAGAGGACACAGTCTCAAGCTGTGCCAGGGGAAGTTTAAGCTCAAGGTGAGGAGAAAGTTTTTCACAGAAAGAGTGATTGGCCATTGGAATGTGCCAGGAAGGTGGTAGAGTCATGGACCCTGGAGGTGTTCAAAAAGAGATTGGATGTGGCACTTGAAGCCATGCTTTAGTTAGTCATGAGATGTTGGGTGATAGGTTGGACTGGATGATCTCAAGGCCTTTTCCAACCTGGTTGATTCTACAATTCTATGAAAACAGCTGTTTCAACATTCTAAACAGTAGAGCAACAGCTATGACTAACCAGTTCAGTGACTCATTTGACAGAGAAAGCTGCTTTCATATTAATCCAATACTTAATTCTTAAAATAAGAAAATCAAAAAGTGCAGTTTATTTTATCCTAAGTGATTTTATTTATTATTTTTTTAATGGAGCATGTCTCAAACCCAACCAAACCAAACCATCAGTCTTTTGATTCAAAAGGTACTCATCTTCTTTGATGAGAAAAACGTTTGGGTTTTTTTGGTTTGCTGGGAGAAGGGGAACATCCTGCCAATCACATCACCCAAGAGAGAAATGATCTCAGGCAAAATTGGAGCTCATCTGTGAGTGTTTGTCCTAGCCTCAAATCAAGACCCAGCTGGACCATGTTGTGATTTTCCTGTGACATCAGTATCTCCTGCCTTTCCTTTCAGGAGCTCTGAAGTGAAATATCAGCTCTAACATAGAACACATATGCAAACCAGGCTCTATCCAGGTCTTTTTAAATTTAATTCAGGAAAAAAAAAAACCAAAACACAAGAAACAAAAAAAAGCCAAATAAACCCAAAACACCTCTGCAGTTTGCAAACACTGTATTTGGAGTTATGCTGAATGCCAGTCACTTGGTGTTTTTCACATGTGGCAAGTTCCTACAGCATCTTTTATTGGGGGTGGGGGTGGTGTTTGTTTGTTTGGGGTTTTTTTGTGTGTGTGTGTGTGTTTTTTTGGTTGGTTAGTTGGGTTGTGTGGGGTTTTTCCCCCCTTATTTTTTTCCTTTATTTTTTATTTTGCTGATGACCAGAACAGCTCTCAACTGATTTTTTAGCATACTTAGAATCACAGAATCAATAAGGTTGGAAAAGACCTCAAATATCATCAAGTCCAACATCAAGTCCAAGCCCAACACCTCATGACTACTAAGCCATGGCTTCAAGTGCCACATCCAATCCCTTTTTGAACACCTCCAGGGATGGTGACTCCACCACTACCTGAGGCTACTTCCAAAGCCTAGACCACGCTGCTGCCATTTTCACCCTGGAATATGCTACTTTTATGCAGGAAATCTTGAAACCACATGCATCACTAAGGTAGTATTTATGAATTTTTCAATTAAACTAAATCATGTAAAGTAACAGAGGAGCACCAGACAACCTCTTCATTTACTAGGCCTCCTAGAGAGCTCTGTGACAAATGAGTTATGGGTAAGTTGATAGGTTGGTTTTACTCATGCAGTGTAATGTAGGGGTTTTTTTTTTGGTTAATTAAGAAATAGAACATAACCTGCTGCTATTTAGGGGAATAGGATTATAAAAATGTGATTTTATGTTAGACTGCTGTGTAAATAGACTCATTGCCAGATTGTTAAAGCACTGACCATTTTGATAAGATACCTGGAAAGCCTAACTATAACAGTATAACCTTCATGATTACTGCTGAAAAGATGAGACCACAAATGAATGCACAATAGATCAAAAGGAGTGGCAGTGTACAGAAAGGCATGTAACCATAAAGGTTTAAGATGGATGTAGAAAGTAGATGAATAGAACATTTAAGCAGTGTTCTTTGAAACTCTGTATGCAAATCTTGTGTGCTTATTCAGAAATAAATAATAAGGGTTTATGAGGAAGAAAAAGAACAGCCAGTTTCAGAGATTCAAAAGGTTGCAGTGAGCCCCCTTCTCTTTGCACGTTCAGAGCATGTTGTAAATCCCCTCTCTTCCCCAAAGTGTATAGAATCATAGAATTAATAAGGTTGGAAAAGATCTCAAAGATCATCAAGTCCAACCTGTCACCCAACACCTCATGACTACTAAACCATGGCACCAAGTGCCATGTCCAATCCCCTCTTGAACACCTCTAGGGACGATGACTCCACCACCTCCCTGGGCAGCACATTCCAATGGCTAACAACTCTCTCTGTGAAGAACTTTCTCCTTACCTCGAGCCTAAACCTCCTCTGGTGCAGCTTGAGACTGTGTCCTCTTGTTCTATTGCTGATTGACTGGGAGAAGAGACCAAACCCCTTCTGGCTACAATCTCCCTTCAGGTAGTTGTAGACAGCAATAAGGTCTCCTCTGAGCCTCCTCTTCTCCAGGCTAAACAACCCCAGCTCCCTCAGCCTCTTCTCATAGGGCTTGTGCTCCAAATCCCTCCCCATCCTTGTTGCCCTTCTCTGGACACGTTCCAGCAAGTCAACATCTTTCCCAAATTGAGGGGCCCAGAACTGGACACCGTACTCAAGGTGTGACCTAACCAGTGCTGAGTACAGGGTAGAATGACTTCCCTGCTCCTGCTGGCCACTCTATTCCTGATCCAGGCCAGGATGCCATTGGCCTTCTTGGCCACCTGGGCATACTGCTGGTTCATGTTCAGCCTACTATCAACCAGTACCCCCAGGTCCCTTTCTGTTTGGCTGCTCTCCAGCCACTCTGACCTCAGCCTGTAGTGCTGCATGGGGTGGTTGTGGCCAAAGTGCTGTATCCAGCACTTGGACTTGTTGAATGCCATCATGTGTATCATCAGTGCAGATGATTTTAAACAGCACCTCCTATGATGATGGAGACCCATGCCTGACAAAGCACCAAAACCAAATTACATTTGAGACTCCTTCCCTCTTTCTCCTTGTACTTTATGGCTGGAATATTCTTTGTTATATCTCTGGTGGGGATCCACAGTACTGTATTGCAGGCTCAAGGTATTTATTTCCCCCTCTTACAGAAAGGCCTCTGAAAATGAGAACTATTCTCACTGTAAGTAAACCACCAGAGGGAGTGATGCTATCAAAGCTACCCTTTAAATAAACCTATTTAGGATTGCTGGAGCAGCTTGGTGTCAGCTCACTGGAAGATAAGTATTGCTTGTTGAGTGCTATTTTTAATTAGGCAAAGATAGCACTCCAGTAATCATGGGACTGATGATGCAGCAACTTGCCAGCTTCATTATAACTGAAAACATTCCTAGGTCTGTCCTGAATTGCTCTTCAAGCACCTGTGTAACAGAATCATTCCCCCTCATTTTCAGTGAGGCTGAGATTCAATTTGGTTTGGAACCATAGCCTTTATAGAGTGCCCTAAAGCAACTGATTGAGGCTTGCAGGTTCCAGTTATGACATTCTAGAAAAGCACACAGAGCTTGGACATAGAAATCTAACTGATACATGTCTATAAGATTCCTTAGTCAAGATGAAGCTATTGCCATGTCATCATTTCCTTGCCTCTGATTCATCTGACTGGAAAAATCCACAGTCTTGAAATGCTGGATTGGCACAGCTCCTGTCAGGTTTGTCAATGCTGGCTCACAGGGACAGCCCCAGAAAGGCACTCATGGATGGTTTGCATATGTCTTTGTCAAGCCCCTTGTCCTGGTTTGAGTTAGAACAGAACGAATTCTGTTCAGTGACTTTATTTTTCAGTTTAGCCCCTTCTAAATAACTCCACTTTCTGAAATCAACAGCATGTATTCATGTGTGTTGCCTTCTGGCACTGATAACTCTCACTGTTTCTAATCAATATCAAGGACTGGTATGCAGTCCAAGGTCACTGCTTAATTATATGTATTAGGTGGGGGTGAAGAGTAAAAGGCTGCACCTGCAGGGAGGCACGGACAGTTCAGGTGACCCTAAACTAACCAATGAGGTATTTCATTCCATGTGCATCATCGTCAGTGCAAAACTGAGCCTCCTTCATGAGGGTCAAGCTGCCACCTTCTCTTCCTGTTCTTCAATGGCTGGCATCCAGAGAGGCCTCTGTCCATTCTGCCTTTCATCTTAATCCACGAGTTCCTGAACTCACTTCCACTCACTCACTACTGCTGAGTTCTCTCTGTGACTTCTGGCACATTGCTGGTGGTGACAGTGACTAATTGTCATCAAGGGGGGTGAATTCAATACTAGTTTGGTAAGTCTTTCATTTTATCATTACAATTTTCATTAAAGTTGTTTCAGTTGTCCAGTTCAATCTCTGCCCCTTATTCCCTTTCTCTTCCATTTAGGAAGGGAGAGGTGTTAATACAGAGCATCTGTCACTTGTTTAGTGGCTGGACCATCCCTAAACCTTGACATACATATATAAGTTGGCTGCAATTGCTCAGTCGAGTTCAAAGATCACCTTGTAGCATACCTAGCTTTGTTCCTGTAGGTACAATTAACATCTATGAATCAACTCCATCCTTAAATTAAAGCCATATTCCCACCCCCACCCCCCAATTACAGGATATATCCTCCAGAGCAGCCCTCATTCAAAATCTATATTGTTAGTGTAGAATTTCTTGTTCCTGGACCAATATTCTCTTTCCAAAATATTTCTCTTCCCTGTAAAATTGTAGGACATCACCATTCTTTGAAGTAGTAATTTTTCTTTTATTAAAAAGGGGGGGAGGGGAAAGGGGGTGTGGGGGTGTGTGTGTGGGTGTGAATAGAAGCAGCTCTTTTTTTCAGTCTCTTTATAAGGTTGAATAAAAAATAAGTGTCCTTTACTGCTTTCATGACTGTTTGATTTTAGCCCTTTGGAACAGGTATGGGATTCTACCTGTGCTTATTCTCTGGTGGTACCCCACACCACATCCCTGGCACAATGTCAAAGCAAAGCATGGTGCAACAAGCCCTGGAACTGGCATTCCACCACAGTAAGAACTCAGTTCTGTTCCTGATGCTGCTACATGAGCTTTGCAGATCCCTTAGTTAAGCAAATGTAGCAGCTACTCTTGCCTCCATCAACTGTTTTGAAAGATGCTGAAAAAATTGTACTGCAGCCAAGTATATTTTCCCACAATATCCTTGCTTAAATTTGCCTCCTGTATACTACATGTAAGTACAACTACAATCTGTATTTAATGCAAATGTTTTCTCCTCTCCTGGCAAAAGGGATTCCATCAGCTGGAAAAAAAAAAAAAAAAGCAGTTCAGAGCTTTTGAGATTGGAGCTATAAAGAACCTCCACACTTGAAATAACCTATCCCTTCCATCTGTTTTAAAACCTGCTTAAAACCTACTTCCAAGTTTCCAGAGCAGTTACAAGGTGCTTTAACACACACACATGAAGCAAATGAAATTATTTAGTAATGAAAGTCTTGTCATACATCATTAGGATCTTCCTCCTACCTATAGGACCATTTAGGAAGCTGAATAAATCTATCCAGCTTTATAGCTGCAAGAGATGGTACATTAAGTTTGCTGGTCCCAAAGTGCCTGAAGAAATCCAAACACCAGTACTCTCCAAGTCCAGAATACTATTTTCTAACTTCCAATTGCTGATGGGCAGAGACGTTCAAAAGCAAATCCTTGGCTGGCGACCATGATCAGAGGTCTACAAGCTTTAAAGAGACATATTTATCACAAAGCACACAGAAAGATGTGAGTACCAAATTTAGAGTGAACTCAAATCTATCACTTCCTCACAGCTATATTGTAGGCCTTTTCAAGGCACAGAAAACTGTTATTCTGCACCCTTATTTAGTCATGGGGTGCTATGATATTAGAGCTTGCTATGAATTGCAGGCAGCTGTAGTCAGCTCTCACAGCTTGGGATATTGGACTCCCATCACCAAGAAGGTGACTCTCCCCACATTTACTGCCCCCTGAGTTGTGAGAGCTCAGATACATCTGAAGCTGCAGCATATGGTATCCATGGAAGCATATGCAAAATGAAACACCAGAGCTTTTGAGCACTTAGATTTTTAAATGGGAAACAGACACTTTTAATAAAAATATGCATGATCAGAATCTCTCTTTTCTTTCTGAAGATATACCTATTAGATTTACTTTCTAGCATCCCCAGATGTATCTGTCTTTCAATCAGACCTAAATTGTTTTTATTCCTATTACACTAGCATCATTTTCTATTATCCCAGTGGAAAAGATGCAATCAGACTAATGCATTTATCAGGCTTGATGCTGCTTCTGTGACATTTTGCTTCATGCTCTGCTGGAAAACTGACAGTTGCTTAGTTTCATTTCTGTTTCTACTGTTGCTACTTGAATAATACACAGGGAGTCAGAGAGGTTTCAAAAATGTAAGAGGGGGGGAGAAAAAATTAGGGAGATTTCAAATGGAGTAAATTTTGTTTCATGTTTGTAATTGGTTTGTGGTAGTTAAGCAAAAAGCCCCAAACAAGTGACCCATTCTTTACTGCCAGTTAAATTCAATGGATTGCCTCCTCTGCTATGTGGGATGTATGGGATCCAAACACACAAACTGGCCCAGCTGAAATGTACAGTAGGACATGAATGAACACACACACACACCACCCCCTTTCAAGGGGATCAGTAACAAAGCCATTATTAACTACTTTCTTATTTATTAAATCTACCTAGAATTTGTTGCAGTTTTGCTAATGCTTACACTTAATATCTGCTGACTCACTTGAAGGCAGGCTGAGAAAAACATGATGACAGAATCCAAAGCACTGGATTCTCTTTTTCCAGCAACTAATTTTCTTACATCTAAGCTAGATATTATAATTACCTTCCCACCCGATTGGCATTTTGCTACAAACAAAAATGTTCTCCCAAATCAGGGCATGAGGGACATCCACACTATGCACCTCACAAAGTCGGGGAAGGAAGACCACAGAAAACAAATATAGGCTGGGTGAGGAGAGGCTAGAGAGCAGTCTTGAGAAGGTGGTCTTGTGTGTGTTAGTTGATGAAAAACTGAATGTGAGCCAGCAATATGTGCTTGCAGGCCAGAAAGTCAACTATGTCCTGGACTGCATCAAAAGAAGTGTGATCGTCAGAATGAAGGTGATTCTCCTCCTGTATTCTGCTTCTCTTCCCGTACTCTGTTCTGCTCTCTTGAGACCTCCCTTGGAGTACTGTGTCTAGTTCCAGTGTCCCCAGCATAGGAGGGACATCAAACTGTTGGAGCAGATCCAGAGGAGGGCAATGAATATGATCAGAGGGCTGAGAGAGTTGGGGCTCCAGGAAGACCTTATAGTAGCCTTCCAGTACCTGAAAGAGGCTTTCAGGAAAGCCCAGAAGGGACTTTTTACAAGGGCTTGTTTGTAATAGGATGAGAGGGAATGGCTTTTACCTTGAGGAGGGTAGATTGAAACCAGACATTAGAAAGAAATTCTTTATAATAAGGGTGGTGAGACACTAGAAGAGTTTGCCCAGAGTAGTTGTGAATGCCCCCTCTCTGCTGGTGTTAAAGGCCAGTCTAGATGAAGTCTTGAGCAACCTGGTCTAGCAGAAGTTATCTCTGCCCATGGCAGGGGTGCTACATGATCTTTAACATCCCTTCCAACCCTAACCTTTCTACAAATAGCTGTTTCTTTTCCAACCTAACCCATTGGTTTGCTTTTTTTTTGTGTCCTACACCCACTTCATACCTCTTTTTGTGTGTTTTCTGTAGGGCTTTCTCCAATATCTCTGTCAAGCTACTGACATTAAAAAAAAATATTAAAATATATTAACTGAGGTTTTTATCTTTCCTTTTCTCCTCACAGTTCAGGGGAATTGGAGAACCCACTCATCAGCCCCATATAGACTGCATCACTATGGGTTGTGCATGATAACCTCCACAAGTGACCCTGTGACCACAGTAATTCATCATCTCAGTGGTAAAACAAGAATGTAGTACATACCCAATTTAAAGTCTTTTGCTCTTTGTTCCTTGTATGATTTCTTAGATTGAACATTAAAATCAGATTTAACTGTCCACTGTGGAGGAGAAACTGGATGTTAGGAAGAAGTTCTTCCCAGAAAGAGTGATTGGCCATTGGAATGGGCTGCCCAGGGGGTGATGGAGTCACCATCACTGAAAGCGTTTACGAAGAGACTGGATGAGGCACTTGGTGCCACGGTTTAGTTGATTAAATAGTGTTGGGTGATGGATTGGACTTGATGATCTCAAAGGTCTTTTCCAACCTAGTTAATTCTATTCTATGATTGATAAACAGATAAAAATATGGTCATTAAACTCTAAGGGTCCTCTGTTTCAGATGAATGAATGAACCTCTGTACACTGCCACCCGAAGAGATTTCCTTTTCCAAAGTCAGCATCAAATGGCAAGATAAGGAGGTTGATCAAGGAATAACCTGATAAAAAAGGATGTAGAAACTTTGCAAAGGAAATAGCCTTCATTTGTCACAATGTCACCTCCCTTCACTGCATTTTGTTTGCTTTCCATTAGCAAATACTATGTAACTAAGCCTCCCCAAAGATCACACGGTACAGAAATAATTGCAGTACTGTCACACCAATAATAACAACACAAAAAGAGTCACATTTGCTTTTAAAATATGGAACTAGTATCATTCTTCTATTTTCCTACTTGTTCACAACGTATTAAATTGGCCAGCAGCTACTTCAGAAGTGGCTACTGGATATTTACTGCACATTACAAGCTGTTGCTCAATTTTATGTGCTCTGGCAGGGGGAAAGCACACCCCCCAAGCTGCACCTGATGTGCAAAGCAGGCAAAGTGAAAGCTCCAGGGCTGTAGTTACCTGAAGAAGTTTTGGATGTTCAGATTGAATAGAGAAATGCAAATGTTCTCTCTCACCAACCTTGAAAATTTGCCTGGACCATCCTGGCAGCCTCAGGCCTAGTTTAAAATTCTCTTTCAATTTGAGTGTCAGATACACCCTCCACCCTCAAAACAAACCTCCAGAAATCCCTGCAAGTTGAAGCAGCCTAGATAACTTGTAGATGAGTGGGTGTAAATCCAAGCAAATGATGAGTTTTGAAAGTACACAAGGTACAAGCTTTTGTTACGTCCATCTCCTTGCTGCCTTGAGCACCGCTAACAGCTGTGCTAACCTGTTTGTAGGATGCAGTGGCTAGAGAGAGCATCTGCCCCAAAGGCAAACCAACATAAATGAACAAAGAAAGGAATACAGAACAAGTATTAAGAAACATTTTATCAAAATCAGCACCTGAATTTCTAGAAGGCCTAAACAAATGTTTATGTATCCAAATATTTGGGTGTTTTTTTTCAGATATGCCAGCCAGTTCAACAGCAAATTTCTTCTACTGGCAGACTTTGTTTGCTTGTATCATCACATGCTCTTGGCTACAACAACTCAACCACTTCAGCTCCTAGAATATGTATATTTACCTAAATTTTATGCTACATTAAGCAAATCTTGAGTAGGAAAATATCATCTCATTACAAGACCAGTAGCATCTGTGCCACATGTTAGTAGAGTATGCTTGCTAGTTTGGAAAGCTGGTCAAAGCAAGGACAAGGAACAAGTCAAAATCCATATAAAAATAACACTGAAAATTTACACAAGTATTTCTGAGTCTTTGTATCTTAGTAGCTAAATGCAGGGCAACTGTCACCACCCTGCTCTCCAGAGAGATAATGCGATTAAGTGTTCCCTTTGAAAATCTGTCATTTTACTGTATCAACAGAACTCCAACATTTCAAATGTTAAACTTCAGAAGAAAGCAGCTCACGGAGCTGTAACAATTACACAAGGCAAGAGGCATCTTTTCAGGGCAGCCTTGAAGATACACAAAAGAGGATGAGGTCATACCTCTCTTGCCACACCCAAAAGTCATGTCTGGATAAAACAATTGAAGTTCTTACCTGAAAACACAGCACAAACCCAAACACCTTCTGACCTCCAGAACATTGCGTGGCATCCAGGAGAATAATAACATAGGGAGGAAAGTCTCAGCCCTGTAAGGACCAGGATATAACAGAGCCTCAGCCATAAAACAAAAGAGCAAGTCAGGAAAAACCATTTTCCTTTTCCCAGGCTTTGTAGATCACTCTCAAAACAGGTGTTTGTAGCTAAGCTAATAAAAGAAGAGAGAGAAAGAGGAGAATGGCAGAAGGAGCAGGTGGAGAGAGATAAATGTTACCATCATTGCCCAAATGTTTTATTATAGCTCTGGCAATAAACATGAGCTGTAAACCAAGATTCACTGTGATGTACTGAAACAGGCTGCTTATGAAAATCTAGGAACTAAATCTTTTATATTCTTGTTGTTTAAAGCTCAAGAAGAAAGGATTAAAAAAGAGCCTGAGGAAGGTTAACAAGACAGTTTTGCAAATGTTTATAAGGAACTCCTGAGTAAGATGAAAGGATGACTATATCTGTTTGATTATCAAACAAATTACAGCTTCCAGCTGCAACACATTATGCTTTTAGCCGCAGTAATAGATGAGAAACTTCCTTCCAAGATGAGCTGAGCAGAATAGCTTTTTGCTTGCCTAGTGGCCTAAAATGTCCCTTTTCTAAAGCGCTTGATACATTTTACTTTGCCTTTAAGTGCCCATCCTTACCAAGGCCCTTGCTAGTGATGGAGGATCCCTTGTACCCAAGTCTAGAATAAAAGCTGGCTGCCTTAATAAAAGGATGCTTCTCCTCAGACTTTCACTTCTCAAGTAACACACACCTATGAAACTGGGTAATATAGCTGAAAAAAGTCTATATCTGGTCAGTCTGTGGTTCACCTTTTACAATTTTGTTGTACAGTCAGCATTTAAAGGGAAGACTGGCTGTGACAAATTTACTAAAACAGATAATAATTAAGGTTTATTTCCCATAGCACCAGAGAAATCACTCGGAAGAGCAGGTTACAGTGTTATGAGGAATGCTGAGCATTAAAAATATGCTGCTGGCTACCAGTTGTATCAGCAACAAAAAGCTGGATATTGATCAACATTTGCTGAACTACCCCCACTCCATTTGAACCTGTGTGAAGCCTGCTTCTACTGAGCTATCTCAAGGCTTCGAGATGACATAAAAAGGTTCTGTTACTGGACAACACTCTCTGGAGCTGTGAGGAAGAAAGAGTACAAAGACAAACTGGCTTGTCCCTCATCTTCTTTTTAAAGAAGCTAACAATGTTATTTTATGATAGCAATCAACAAAGAGAAGATTCTCAGACATCACCTTGATCACTGGTACCCTCCAATTGTCCTTTCTGCAGGGCTATAGAGAATGACAAGCTGCTGAAGCCCAGATGTAACCTTGCCAAGGAATTGCAGGAATCCTAGAGCAACTGGCAGGTGCATGGAAGACAAATGAGCCTAATAACCTACTAAGAGAATTAGTGCTAGACTATTAAGCCCCGGTCCTTGGTGGTGTGTAGGTATTTAAAAATCAGAGGGAATTTGGAGGCTAAATACATCTGCAGTTTTGGTCCTACAGATTAGACTGTTGTACTAGAAGTTTCAAGGCTACCAGATGGGCTCTGGATTACCCTTGGAAATTCAAATGAGAAAATAAGACAGGAAGCTTCTTAGAGCTTTTCTTGACACAGAAAACTCCCTTTGATTTGGCAGTGTAGCTTTGACAACACTTGTTTTTCATCTCTGAGACTGCAGTCATCCCATATATGCTCTCCCCAGAAATTCCAGAATGAATCTTTTTCCAGCTGAACTAGGCCAGTTTTTCTGGCTTTCTACTTTCTAGCAAGACTTTGGCTATTCAGAGGAACAGAAAGCAAAAAATGCTGCTGTCTCATGAAGAATTTAAAATTTGGACTATGCAATCAACATATATTCCAGAAAATGCATGTGGATGTTTGTGTGAGCTTATCAGAGGAATGTTTTGCGAAAAGATTATGCAAATAAGAAAAAAAGTAATACTAAAAACTATATTAGGTGACCCAAGTCAAGTCTATTTCCTTATTTATTTCCCTCTATTGTTCTAGTGTTTATTCCAGGAGAGAGAAAAATAAAGGGAGAGAAGGAGCAAAAGAATAAACAGAGGTAGTTTATAAAAATGTTGTAAGAATAATACTGTTCCCATTATCACAGAGCACATGTATCAACTCTATCCATTTCTTCTAGATGAGGTGGAGAGACCTCTGACATTTCAAATGCATCACCCTAATCAAATCCCTATCCTCCTGAAATGCTTTATGAGACTGCATTCTAGGTCTATAGAAAGCGATGAATGAATAATACTTTGGTGAACAATAAGTAAAGTAGCAGGAACAGAGCTGAAATAACTGGGTTCACCAGCATTAAAAAGTGAGGGAACCATTAAATCCCCAGGAAAATGTATTTTCAGCTCTACAGCACCAAGATCTGTGGGGCTGTAGGGAGAAACTACTCAATATGTTCCCATTTACCACTGCAGAGCAGTGAAGTTATCAACACTTTGCACTCTGCTGCCCTGCCTGGATGGAGAGTCAAACACCAAGTTTTGTGAAAGGCTGAGTGGCCTTTAAAGGCAATTGTCAATATCAATTTTTTTAGCCAGAGGATTTATCTGACTTTCTTCTCACATAACTCTCAGTAACACAGTCTCAACTGCAAGGTTTTCCTCTTCCTCAGAGTCAGCATTGCAGAAACGAAAGGTATGAGGCTATGTAAGTCATGGTCCAGTACCTAAAACCATTTAAGAGTTACATTTATTGGTTCAATTACAAGCACTATAATTGGCTTGTTCTGTGATTCTGTATTTCTCTTCAGACACAATTCATCTCATTTGAGCTCAGCCATGAAAACAGTGAGTATCTAGTCTGAAACAGAGAACTGATCTTCTACTCTCAGTGAGGAGAGGTAAGCACATACAGAAAGCATTTCTTCCTGTCTTGTGACTCACTTAAGACTAAGTTTTCAACATGTATTACCTTCCCTCCATTAAATACAGAGAAAGTGCAGAGGATACACAGGTAATTACTGAGAGAACAAGAGGGAATGGCCTCAAGCTACAACTGGGTAGGTTTAGTCTGGACACTAAGAAAAATAGTTTCACAGCAAGAGTGGTCAGGCATTGGAATGTGCTGCCCAGGGAGGTGGTTGAATCACCAACCCTGAAGGTATTTAAAGGTTGCTTGGATGTAGTGCTTGGGGATATGGTTTAGGGGTGAGCCTTGTGGAGTAAGCTTATCAGTTGGACTTGGTGATCCTGAGGGTCTTTTCAAACCTGAATGTTTCTGTGATTCTGTGATAAGTTCAGGTGAGGATTTGTTTCATCTAACCAGGACTAGAACTTAAATACCTATAAACTCTAAACAGTCAGTGAGAGTAGTCATTCATTACTTTTGTCTTGAGCAAGAACATTAGGGTGGAGTGAGGCATCCTATGGAAATACTTGTGTCTGTCTGCTGGTTGCTGAGGGTGTCTAAGGATGGGTTTCAAGTCACACTTCCTTTTGAATCTTTATCACAGAGGGGCAACATACAAGCATTTATATTTCCATTGCAGTCAATATCATGTGTTTGGATTAGGGTCTAGAAACATCATAGCATGGGAGAGAAAAAGTGGACTATAAAGTCAAAAGGAAGCAGTAAGTAGTCTAGAGCTACAGAAGGCCACTAAAGTGATTCTGGCAGGTCATTTAGTCTATCCCAATATTCAAGTCTTGATCAACAAAAAGCACACATATGGTGATGAAGAGTTTGCTCTGAGTATGAACATTAGCTCAGCTACTTACATTCTCAGCACACCTTTTTCTTCTGCATCTGGGAGAAGAGTATTCCAAATGTCAAATACATGCAAAAATTGATAAGAAAGAGGATCCCAGAAAATGCACTGAAATTTTCTGCTCAAGGCATTTAGTCAAAGTTATTGTTTCTGCAAAACAGAAGCAAGTGAAAAAAGCTTTCTATGAAGAATTTAAAGCAAGAAGTATAGTGTATGACAGCAGGACCAAATTGTTATGCTTCTGTTGATTTCATCAGCAGCATCCAACTAGCAGTTACGCTGATTTACGCCACTTAGGTTTCTAGTTGAAAAAAATCTTCCTAACAAAGTAGTGGCAAAGACAAACTAGTAGTGGGACCTTCTCCAAGAGAAACTCACAGTTAATTTACTACCTTACAACTGCTGAGCAAGGCATAAGTAAAAGTCTAAAGCATGAGCCTGAGCAATGAAACTTCCTGGGAAATTTGGGACAAAATATATTTTGATGGAAAAAGTTCTATAGATCAGTATTTGCCTACAGAAACCTGTGGGGTTTTCTTTCTTTTCTTCTTTCCCTCCTTCCTTCCTCCTTTCTTTCTTCCTTTTTTACTTTCTTCCTTAATCTACTGGGGGGAAAAAAAACAAAAAAGAAGTAGTTAATATATTTTCAGACTTCGCAGAGGGTATATGTTGATTAGCTGAACTGTACTAACACATTTAGTACAGTTTCCAGTTAGGGAAAGACAGTCTAAAATGTTTCAAAGCCCCACAAAAGACATAGTGGACCTGTCTCAAATGAATTCTTTCCAAGACAGGAGTTTTACCTCCTGGACTACATCTGCTGTGGCAACTTCTCTTCTCACGGTGCTGCAGTACGGGAGTTAAATGATTCCAACTCCATGTTGAGAGCAGTTTAAATTGGTTTATATAGGGCTGCAATTATTACTCTTTTCAAGAAGAATTTCATGATAGCAGATAGAGTTAGATGGACACAACCTCAATATTAGAGCCCCTGTATTCCTGAAAAAAAATAAACGTGGCACTTGCTGCACTCACTTTTAAACAGATACTCCAACATAGTTTATATAGGAAAAGGTGATGATGATGATTGCCTTCTTAGGAGATCCAATGCCAAATCTCACTGTTATAATTAAGTTGCAACCCAACACAAGGCTGGAAGCTCAGGATGAGATGGTGTCTGATCTATCCACTGTCAGCCACTGAGCCTCTGGATCCATCTTTTTTCTGAAACTGCTTGCTGGAAGAAAAGACAGAAGCTTGAATAGTTTCATAATTTGAAATATCCTAATAGGGTGACTAACTAGATTGTATTTATGAAGTTCTCCCATGAATTGGCTCTTTTTGAGTAAATAAAGCTGCTAAGAAGATGGGAATATAGATCAGCCTTGCCTAGTCTTCTCCATTTCGTTCTGCTAGTTGTGTCCAAGAACCATTTTTGTTTTCATTAAATGTTTTAAATAAAAAAAAAAAAAAAGAAAAAAAAAAAGACATCTGGGGAAGTATTTTTTAAGGGAAGAGAGATTTTCCTTTACAGAAAAATGAAATATTTTGCATGACTTGAAGTCATTTTCTGAAAGTCATGAGGAAAAAAAAAAATCAATTTCACATTAAAGCCAGCACTGAGGGAAATATTTGAAAACTTCACATTGGAGATATTTTTCTTATATTCATTCAGTGTTGTGACTCCCCTCCTATTTTTCTATATGCCCCATACTCAGTCTTAGAGAGTTTTTAATGTACATTTCTTGCACACTGAATTCCTCTTCACAGCTAATGGGCAGGAAGTGCCTAACCCTCTTTGTTTTAGGAAGATGCTCAAATACTAATCAAAAGCAACCTTATAGATCTACAACTGTCTCCACAGGAAAAGGAAATCTGGTGTTCTTATCTCTTGTCATCTCATCTGTTCTTAGCTCTTCTATATTCATTATGACAAATGCACTTCTTCAAGGTTAGAGTGACAGAAGGAACCTCATTGAATTCTCAATGTGACTCCCCAGCTGTGACATTTCTTTTGCTAATTCTCTGGAAAAACAATCCTGAAGCTCTTTACAATAATTAAACAAAACCTTGTACAAATTCCTGCTGTGAAAACAGGATCAGACTCTACTCTTCACACTGCTAAGAAGGGTATTACAAGCTCTTGTCTTTATTTTTCGGATGCATTTGTTTAAAGCTTGTCAGTAATCTGTGATGAAAATGTTGTCTGTCATGAATTTTGACTATTGAGCAAAATGGTGTCTCTGCCCTAACTATAACATCTGACTTCACCCATGGAGAAGTAATGGTTTAAGGAGAGGCTTGATACCTCACCTTCCTCATTTTGCTGCAAACAGTGCTTTTGGCTTTTATCCTTTGAATCTTGAGTGAAGCAGAGGAAAGTTCATGAGGACTGATCTGTGAGTGCTGCGCTCTGCAAAAGCACTTGCTCTTTGGCTTCCAGGGATCCTGCTTCAGTGGTCCAGGCCAGGGAAAGTTTACGTTAGAGAGAGATGAAGATTAAGGGAATTTCTGAGCTGTGAACACCCACTTCTTAGCTCCACTTTCAGAATCAGCCTCTTCCACTCTCAGCCCTGTGAAGAAGCACAAGGTGAAATCCATTCTCTGGAAGGCCCATATTCTTCCAGATCTGGCTGTTGAATATTACCTCAGACACAACCTGCTGGTACTCTTGCCGTGTAATATACTGTTTTGAAAGCTCATCACAGGGATGAATAGCCTTGCTTTCATCCCTTCTTATAGTAAGTGCCACTAAAAGGGGAAGAAAAATGCTGTCAGAATGTACTTTTTATTTTTCTTTTCCTCTCATATGTCAAATATTTTTTGACATAGAAAAAAGCTAACCAAAAGTCCAATAGCAAAGTAGAAATCATTAAACTTCAAAAATCAGAAACAGAACAAGGACCATCAAGGAGAGAAATGTCCCAGCAGCACAGTTGAGTTGGAAGACTCTAGTGCTCTTGGGTTACCTACCCCTGTGACCGTGTGTCACATTTCTTCACAATCAAAATTCTGGTTTCTGAGGTGGAGCTGGTTCGCTGCTATCAGAAAGAGCCTGTAAGCCAAGTACTGTGTGACCTGATGAGAGGTAATGAGAGAGGAATATTGTCTCTGCCATCCTTTTCTGACATATCTGAAAGGAGAGTTCAGCTTTGCCATCGTCTCTTACAATGCTATTTTTACTACAGGAGCCTGGAGTTCATTTGACATTTTATGCTGCTCTACCGCTGTCTTCTGTTGGGCAAGAAGAAAACAAAAGGCTTTCAACAGCAATTTAAAGATTTGCCAGTGAAGCAGTGAAGTGATCATTTGTAACAGAATAAGACAGAGCACTGTCAGTAATAACTAACTGAAGGCCTCTAGTTCAGGTGCAGAACAAAGCTGAACCTCTTTGAAAGAGTAAGTTTATTTCATTATGGAAAGCCAGATTATTCAGCTTGCTTAATGTTTGCTGATTTTCTGTACTGGACAACTGAACTGGGACCATGATCCTTCCCCATGATACTCCTGGCCTCACTGAAATCCAGAGTACAACCAGAAAATCAGATTTCTCAAGACCTAGGGCCCAATTTGAAAATTAAAGTAATGACTGGCTTCCAGGAACTTTTACAAAAGTACTTGACTGAGTTTTGTAATGTAGAGAAGAAAATGGAACAAATATCTCCTTCCAATCCCAACTTAAAGACCCTTACTTTCATACAGTTGCCAGCCAGCCTCATAGTCCTCTAATACATGCCATGAGTTGGCTACCTACTTACTATTGCTGAGATGTTCAACAGGTGGCAATATGTACTCACTTGGGATGCTTCCCATGCTCTGCAATTCCTGTCAGCCCTCAAGATATCTTGCACCTGTGGCCTATTTTTGGCTTTCTCCTACACACACAGGTAAACCTGCATTTCCTACTACTCCGGTAGGATGTTTCCATCGATAGTAAATAGTTCATGGTTTATAGGACAGATTCAGGAATAGTATCTAAGGTCAGCTCTCAGATTACCCTTTGTACATTAGAAGACACATTTCACTCAGTTACTCTGTCTATTTGACTAATTTTAGCTTTGCTTTCATGAGCAGTTTTGCTCGTGTCAACTTCTGACAATTGTTTTATAAGACCTGAGAAGACCTGACTATGTTCACACATACATTTTTAATGTGATGTTGTTTGAAGTCATCCAGAATAGCATAAATAACCTTCATACATGGCTAAACTAAATTGCTTCACTATAAGAGCTGAGGAAGATTGGCAGAGGTAGCCCAAATGGGCAGTCCTCCACTGAAAAGCACTACCTCCTCTCTGAAAAGGAATTCTGATTAGTGTTTGCTAACAAGTTAAGAAATTGAATGCAAATGTTAAATTTTCATTGCACTTGGCTTAGCCCTTTTGAGCTTTTGTTTGAATATGTTTTTATTACCCTGCAGTTACCCTGAAGTTATTTTCCATTCTAGTACAATACACAAGAATTATTCTGATACTGAGATGCAGGAACAAAGTGTGAGACAGAAGAGATACCACAAGTTACAACATCTTTGCAGAAGTTACTCAATTAGACCTGTCCATCTAATACAGTAGTGGATATCTGAAAGACTAAGGGTGGTGGTGGTGATGGAAGGCCAGATATGTGCAAGGGTTTTGAAGAAGAATCAAAGTGAAGAAAGAAACAGGGAAAATATAGAAGTGCTTTTTTTAAGGCAGTGAAACAACTTTTATGCTTAAAAGTTAAGTGCATGAAGCCATCACATCTGCAAGTCCTGCTTGTACACAGAGGTTGAAAGGCTTTGAAGCTTGTTACTGAGGATAAATTTTAGTGGGTGTGATGCGTTAACACCCATCCTGAAAACAGAGGAGGGAGGGCTTGTGAGTGCTGCCCTCCCTGCAGGGCATTTTCCCCCTGGGAAACTGAGTCTGTTCTACTCCCCACCTCCCTGCACAGCTAGGGTATAAAAGGGAGGACATTGCAGCCATTAGCTCTCTTCTTGGTTCCTGCCTTTCCTGGACGAGAACTACTGCAGCTGCCTTCCTGCTTTCTTTGCCACATGGTCAGGCCTGATCTTTCTCCCTGCTGCCTCTGCACCTCTTCACAGAGACTGGTTTTGTATTCTTGGGGTATTTTTTTTCCCTCCCATCCATCCTTGTTCCTGGCCCTTGTGAACCTTACCTGTTATTGTTATATATATTAAAGAAAACTCTTTACCTCTCTACTTCCAAGCTGACTCCAAATTATTTCTTGGTGAGTTTACTCCTTCCCTTTCTTTTTCCTCTCTGTTGGGAGGGGGAGGGGGGAGCGGGGGAGGGATTCTCAGCCTTGCCCCCATCTGAACCCTTAAATCCCAGTTAAGGCTCAAACCACCACGGTGGGAAACAACTCTGAACCCCATATATGCCTATGAGACTGTGGAAATCATTCCCAAGAGCTAGGCTCGTAAACATGATTGCAGACACTGGGCAAAATGACCCTACATTGGGGTGACAGCTTTCTAATAGAATTGCATGCAACCACCTGCTGATGGTAATGTTTATTTCAGAGTTATATATATGGATATAAATATTTTATTGCATGGAAAAGAAAAAAAAAAGAACAAGAACTTTTGCCTCCTGCATCTGGCTCTTAATCAAGCAGTGCCAGACAGCTGCACCGATTATGCGGAATTAATAATATACATGGTATTTCTTATTAATTGCCCAGACACCAACAATAGAAGCATGAGCACAGAGAAATAGGAGCCAAATGGCAGGAGAATATAGTGACTCGATCCATAATCTTCAGTTAAAGTCCCTGTCAGAAAATAGTAAAAACAATAATGACATCATTCAGTCTCATGCATTAACAATTCCCAATTGCAGCTCTTGGGAGAAGGAAGGAAACGGTGGAGCCAAGAGGAGATAGGTAGAATGCAACACATTCAAAATGCCACCTCTTTGTGATGTTTCAGTAAGACTTCCAATATTGCCACTGAGCCTCCTTCTGATTGCAGTAGAGAAGGTGGCTCCAGCTGCTTTGTGGTTATTAGCAGTTTGTCCTGAGTGTGAGAACAGCATTATAGAATAGAATAGAATAGAATAGAATAGAATAGAATAGAATAGAATAGAATAGAATAGAATAGAATAGAATAGAATAGAATAGAATAGAATAGAATAGACCAGACCAGACCAGGTTGGAAATGACATTTGAGATCATCGAGTCCAACCTATCATCCAACACTATCTAATCAACTAAACCATGGCACCAGGCACCCCATCCAGTTTCTTCCTAAACACCTCCAGTGATGGTGACTCCACCACCTCCCTGGGAAGCCCATTCCAATGGCCAATCTCTCTTTCTATGAAGAACTTCTTCCTAACATCCAGCCTAAACCTCCCCTGGGGCAGCTTGAGACTGTGTCCTCTTGTTCTGGTGCTACATATCATAGCCTCCTGCTGCCTCACACAGACTTGACTATGCTACTGCAAAACCTGTTTCTGATTTGCATTCCCTGCTTTGGCATTATACAGTAAATACTATGATGCTTTGGTTTGCTTTGTATAGCCTGTGCTAAGCATACCAGTTGTTTGTACTCCAGTGCAGAAGGACTCAGTGTCACACAGCCCAAAGCATTGCAGGAATGGTATGTGTCATTTTTTAACCCCAGCCTGCAGACAAGACCCACAGTGCAGATTACTCACTTCCCCCTGTTAGGATGAAGAGGAGAATTGAAAGAGTAAAGAGAGAAAACTCTTGGGTTGAGATAAAGACAATTTAACCCATAAAGCAAAGTTGCATACTCAAACAAAGCAAAACAAAGAATTCTCTCACCACTTCCCATCAACGGACAGGCATTCATCCATCTTCAGAAGAGCAGGGCTCCATTACTTGTTAGAAACAAATGCCATCACTCTGAATGTCCTCCCATTCCTTCTTTCTAGCTTTATAAGATAAGCATAGCATTATATGGTACAGGAGATCCAGTTGTTCAGCTCTATTGGCTATGTCTTCTCCCAGACTCTTGTGCACCCTCAGTCTACAAGCTGGAGAGGTGGTGTGAGAGGCAGAAAAGACCTTGACTCTGTCTAAGCCCTGCTCAGCAATAGTTGAAGGGTCCCTGAATTATCAGCATTTCTGACACATATCTAAACCATAGCCACATACTAGCTACTCTGAACAACACTATCTCTATCCCATCCAAAACCAGCACAGGATGTCACCAGGATACAAGTGCCCTAGCATTGGTAAAATGGAAAGAAAGCATCTCTGAAAGGATCAAATGAGACTAAATCAATTTGCCCCACGGTCTTATGAAAGATTTTGGCACATCACAAAGCCACATTAAAAACAGGAGGACAGAGAGGAACTACTCCAAGGATCCACAGTGCCTAAACTATTTCTCTAAATACTGTTTTCTATTTTCTCCCCTTAAAATGAGCATAAACTAATGTAAGACTTAATTCAGAACCTGACCAGTGAAGAGAATCAGGAACAAAAATGAGATTGCAGGAATGAATAAAGGCACATCCACTTTTAGGCTGAAGCTGTGATTTCATTTTCTGCTTTGCTCCCAGAACTTCTTGCAATAAATTAAAGGAAATATTATACCACAATAAAGAGGTTATTCAGTGGAATTAACGGCTGGGAAATTTAGAAGAGATTAACAGGAGAGACTTGCTGTGCCATGTGTCATTGGCTCATGTAATAATTTGCTGTTTTCTCACAGGAGGTCAGCTAGTCAAATGCAGTAGCTCATATCTGGGAGGCAACTAATAATATATGGCTCCCACCATAGCTTATGGTTATGCAGGCTTTAAGCATGAGCAATTCTCCTATTTTACAGGGGAAAGAAAAAAGCTAACATTGTAAAGTGAAGGCATTTGAAGCAGCCTTCTCCATGGTACTGATGCTAAGGAATGAACAGTCACCCTTCAATCTGGTGAACGGTATCACTGTCATGACCCAGTCCTTCACGAAGTCACAGAATCACCGAATGTTAGGGGCTGGAAGGGACCTCAAGAGATCATCTAGTCCAACCCCCCCACCAGAGCAGGATCACCTATACCAGATCAGACAGGAATTCATCCAGGCAAGTCTTAAATATCTCCAGAGAGGGAGATTCCACAACCCCCCCGGACAGCCTGTTTTGGTGTTCCACCACCCTCACGGTGGAATAATTCTTTCTGCTATTTCCATGGAACTTCCTATGCCTCAGCTTCCACCCATTGCCCCTTGTGCTGTCATTGGGCATTGCTAGGAAGATCCTCCATTCTCTTGGCACTCACCTTTCATATATTTATAAACATTAATGATGTCACCCCTTAGTCTTCTCTTCTCCATGCTGAAGAGCCCCAGCTCCCTCAGTCTCTCCTCATAAGGAAGACATTCCTCTCCCTTAATCATTTTCATGGCTCTGTGCTGGACTTTCAAGCAGTTCCCTGAGACCCTTCTTGAACTGAGGGGCCCAGAACTGGGTACAAAATTCCAGATGTGGCCTCACCAGGGAAGAGTAGAGAGGGAGGAGAACCTCTCTCGACCTACTGACCACACCCCTTATTATACAACCCAGGATACCATTGGCCTTCTTGGCCACAAGGGCACATTGCTGGCTCATGGTTAAATGCATGGTCAAAGTCACACATGCACATATTTCTTTTAGCCTCTGGAAGGGTAAAGGTGATACCAAACAGGAGGACAGAGAGAGAGAAGAAAAAGGCAGTCTTTATTGTTTTGCCACCTTAGGTGAAAGCATCTGTAAATGGCATGAAATCAGACTTGACAAGCAGCTATGGTTGATCCAATTTCCGTAATTTCCATGGAAACCTGACTGATTGCAGTCCTGTATATGCCAGCGTACGTGAAAGTGTTGTGTTTGGGAAAGAGATGTTAGAGCAATCTGTTTTTCTAAGTGCCTCAGGGACTTGCTAGCCCCCTTGCTAGCCACTAACACAATTACACTCCCATGCAGTCAACTAACATTAATGAAAAGGAAAGGTGGACAGTGGTGAAGACTATACAAAAATTATTGGGTATAGAAGATCACATGAGTCCAGGTAGCTTTTTGTAAGGAGTTCTACACATTAAATATATATGGGGCTCAGCCAGCACTGGATGCCATGTAAACTGAGGTACCTCCTCCTGCCCAAGTAACACAGCACTAGAGAAAAGGTCAGGTTAGTGGATTTCTTAGCCAGAAGGCTGCTTGCTGATGGTTTAACAGTAATTTTTAGAATCTCAAACTTTTGTGTACAAGTTTTAGACACTGAAACACATAGAGAAAGGGCAAATCTAACCTACATAGGGAATTATATTCCTTTAATAGAAAGGAATTTGCAAAGAGGTTCTATATTTTTGGCTCATTGGTGGGACAAAAATACCCCAAATACCCAAAATGTAATGAGATAAGGAACAGTTATTGGAACAGAACAGCTCACACATGGCAAGGGAAATCAACCAGTTTGCAAGGCTGGCAGCTAGTCAGCCAATGGATGGGCTCTCATGGCAACAAATCCCAAAGAGTGATTGAATTCAGCACAGGATTTCTTCCTCACTTTTGAGTCCTAGTTTATAGACCTCAGGACAAGGTTTGTTAAATTAGGCTATAATTCCTCCATTATAAAATGACATCTTAATGTTTCTGATCTTTTGGAAGACTTTTAGCAGATTAGGAGGTGATGGGATAGGGGAAAAGATTTATTGCATGCTCAAAGCCATGTGGTAATCCAAAGGGATTTATAGACAGTACTCTTCACTACTTGTGCTGAACAAGGATGTGAATTATTTGATTCTGATAACATGAGAATCCTCTTACAATACAGTATGAGCTTGGCAAAAATGTGAATATTGCTAAAAAAACCCAACCCTATTCACTAGTAGATTTTTCTCCTTTTCCCATGAGCTACTTTTAAAGGAGTCAAAATTTGGGGGGTGGTGATTTATTTTAAGTCCCCTTAGTTTTTGCTCAGAGCTTCCCTGTGAGCTGAATATCTATGGAAACAGCCAGTTGGGGATTTCAGTTAGAAACTATTCTCTAGCTGTTGGAGTCTGCAAAGCCACTGAAGTTAAAACATTGTGCAAAGATTTCAGTTTGGGCAGGAAGGTTTCTAGGATTTGGGAGACAATTTTAGATCAGAGTACAGAAAACCCAAATTCATGGCCACTTTCAGCCAAGGCACAGGGCTTAATGGTGTCCTTAGACATGCTGTTCTGCTCCCTCTGAGATACATTAATTTGTAGCTCTCCAGCTGTTTTCCAGTGTTAAGCCATTTCAAGGAGAAAAACCCTAAGACTTGCCAGTGAAACTGAATGTGTAGCCAATAGTTGCTCCGTTATCTAAGCTATGAACAAACCAGTTTGAAGAGGTTGTACATTATACAGTGTAAACAACAGTAACTACTTGTTTGAATCTGAAAAATTCCTTAATGCATCTCTGATTAGATCATTTTATGAACCTCCTCATAAAGCTAGATAATTATAGAAATGTTTCCATAACAACTTCAGGAGGCAGTGAAAAATTATTGTCTTCATACACAAGAGGAAACAAAGGGAATCAGTAGAGAAATCCTGGAGTAGAAATACAAATCACAGAATGGTAGGGGTTGGAATGGACCTCTGGAGATCGAGTCCAACTTTCCAGCCAAGGCAGGTTCACCTAAAGAAGGTCACAGAAACACATCCAGACAGGTTTTGAATGCCTCCAGAGATGGAGACTCCACTGCCTCCCTGGGCAGCCTGTTCCAGTGTTCTGTCAGCCTTAAATTAAAGAAGTTCCTCCTCATCACAGCATCACAGTATAGCCAAGGTTGGAAGAGACCTCCAGGATCATCGAGTCCAACCTGTCACCACAGACCCATGACTAGACCATGGCACCAAGTGCCATGTCCAATCTCCTCTTGAACACCTCATGAACTCAGGTTTACATAGAATTTCTTATGTTCAAGTTGGTGCCTGTTACCACTTGTCCTGTCATTGAGAAGACAGAAAAAAGACTGGTCCTATCCTCCTGACACCCACCCTTTAAGTATTTATAGGCATTTATTTATGAGATCCCTCTTCAATCTTCTCTTTTCTTGACTAAGAAGTCTCAATTCTCTGTCTTTCTTCACAAGAGAGATACTCTAGTCCCCTAATCTGAGGGAGCTGGGGTTGCTTAGCCTGCAGAAGAGAAGGCTCAGGAGAGACCTTATTGCTGTCTACAACTACCTGAATGGAGGTTGTAGCCAGGAGGGGGTTGGTCTCTCCTCCCAGGCAACCAGCACCAGAACAAGAGGGCACAGTCTCAAACTTCACCAGGGGAGGTTTAGGCTTGAGGTGAGGAGACAGTTTTTCACAGAGAGAGTTGTTAGCCATTGGAATGCGCTGCCCAGGGAGGTGGTGAAGTCACCGTCCCTGGAGGTATTCAAAAAGGGATTTGACGTGGCACTTGGTGCCATGGTTTAGTTAGTCATGAGGTCTTGGGTGACAGGTTGGACTTGATGAACTTTGAGGTCTTTTCCAACCTTATTGATTCTATGATTCTTTATTTCTACTATAGCACAGAGCAAGCATGAGTCTAGCAGAACTTCTCCATTTCAGCAAAACAAAACTTATCTGAACATTAATTGGCTGAGCAATTCAAAACTTCTAACACTGAGGAGAACTGAAGAAAACACTAGATTTCTGTTATCTGTCTGCCTTCTACCCCAGCCCTTCCCAAGGACCCTTCATTATTAGGTTATCTATTTATAAGCCAACTGTGTTACAGGCTCAAAGGCAAAAGTGATTAACTCTTTTCCTTCTCCAATCCCCACATCTCCCCCTACTTTTTTCTTTTTTAATAATAATAATACCACCACCTGTTTAAAAGTACAATTAACACTTTTGCACACATGTGTATGATTTACATATTTGCACTGTGTAAGAAAATCACCTATCAGACCCAACATCTTTCTTCACTGATATGCAGTGACAGGATTTCACTGTTGCTCAGATCTGTTTTAACCCATGATGTGTTTCTGTGGGACCCCAAAGGAAAATGTCTAATGGAAAGTCCAGTACTATTGCTTAGGTTAACATTTTGCTGCACACACAGAGAAGGATATCTGTACATGCTTTTTTCCCCTCCTGCTTTTCCTCATAATGAAACCACAACAAGGATTTATATAGTTCACAGAATCAACCAGGTTGATAGAGACCTCCAAGGCCATCAAGTCCAAATGATCACCCAACCCTATCTAATCAACTATACCATGGCACTAAGTGCCTCATCCAGTCTTTTCTTAAACACCTCCAGGGACGTCAACCCTGCCACCTCACTGGGCAGCCCATTCCAATGGGCAATTTCTCTTTCTGTGAAGAACTTCTTTCTAGGATCAAGCCTGAACTTCCCCCTGTGCAGCTTGAGACTGTGTCCTCTTGTTCGTTTGCAGCACAAATGACAGCTGCTGCATCTTTTCTGATTTTACACACTTCAAAATGTGTAAAGATTTCTACACTACAGGACTCCATTCGATTTCTTTATTGCCTTTTACCCTTCTGTGTTCTTCCTATTGGAATCCAATTTGTAATGTTACTTAAAAGCCAGCACCATTTCAACTGGGCAAGATTCCTGCCTTTCTAAAGTATATGTATTTATTTCCTTTAGATGTGGAAGTACTGTTCTGACCCAATAGTGGCCACAGTGCGTAAAATTACTTCACTGCTGAATTAGCAACAGGAATTATACCCTTGTAGTAATGCTTTTAATTGATCATTGCTCATAGGAATGGAATCTTTTTTAATAGTACTTTTACTTGATGAGACTGGTTTTCCCTGGAAGAAAAAGCAGCTGTCCCTAGCCATGGTAAATTTGAGACTATGACAAGCCATAGGGTTGTAGCCTGGATGCACGGTATGCTTTATCTCACTCTGCTTGGCAATAGCTCAGTGCTACTGTCAGGACTGTATGAATTGCTCTGCAACATGTCTACAGAGTACCTAATAATCTGCAGTGAGTCATAACAGGCAGCTCCTTATCATGATAGTTTTAAGATCAAATTTCAGAAAATCAACAGGGTCATTAAATCAGAGGGACTCATTCACCACCATGCAGTAATTGTGTCAAGTCTGCTTAGACCTCCAGCTTATGGACTGAATTTAATTGTTATGGTGGGGTAAAGTGTAGCACATGTTCACTCAAGTGAGGATTTCAGCTCTGGATAGCAATTAAGGAAGTTACTAGTTGCTACTGAACTGTCTCCGGCCAAATACATGGCGGGCAGAAAACCTGGGAACAGTAGGTGCTCCCTGCTGCTTTCAGTCCTTGTCATTGAGTTTTACAGACCCCACATAGGAATGATGGCATCAGGGCAATTCCATTAGTCTTTGGACTCAAGGGATCACTGTTTTGCAGTTGCAATGCTAAACAATTCCTTGCAGTCACAGCTCTGCCTAGCATTTCTACCAGATTGCAAGAGATATTGCAATGTCCACAGATTCCCTATTTAGTGTCAGACAAGATCTTTAGCTGCTTGTTCCAGGCTTAATTTCTAGGCTCTGCTTTCCTTACTTTCCAGATCTCCCTTCCTGCTAAGGCAAAACTACCTCCACTAACTGCTCCACTACCAGGGCATGTTTCCAATGTGGGTCAGTCCAGGAGGTTTAGTTGGATGTGTTGGGAGTGTTGGCATTGAATTACCACCAGCTGTCTCCTATGTTGGCAGCACTTCACCTCTGTGAGAGGAATTTACTATTTTGGTTTTTGTAGGGATATTTGTTTGGGTTTTTTGTTTTATTTTTCTTCCTTCTGCAAAAATTCAGAAGTAACCACTTTGATTCAAGTCCAGCCCTACTTCATAAAGAGGAATAATACACTGGAAGCAGGAGTAAAGTTGGAAAGTTTGTTCATTTTACATTGGCTGTCCACAGTCAAATGTACAAGGCTGGACTATAAAGGAAAATGTGTTTCTCTCACTTTCTCCTTTCACATAAATGTTCACACAACACTTTGGCTACTTGTTGGCTCCCTGAAATATGATGTTTATATGTTCAGGTGGATAATGTACATTCCCAACCCCATAAAATAAGAGTGGTCCTTGTCTCACGCCTACTCCAAGCACTTTATAAAAGCAATGCATTAGGCAATGGTAGTTCAACAACCGTCTAGTTAAACAAAATGACCATCAGTCCCTCTGCAATTGGAGCTCATGCAGTTTCCAGTCCATTCTGCTGAAGAAGGAATACTGCCTGAGACAACGATCTTTGCTTCAGCATTATTTTGAGTTACAATGCTGTTCTTCAATTTAGAATTTCCTGAAGAGCAGTGTGCACATTCTGCCAGACAGAGCATGACAGTGGATTATCCTGTTTGGTTGGATTAGACATTTTTCAGCAAAAATCTATTTTTTTTACTTCAGTTCCCCAAACCCGACAAGGGTTATAGGATTGGGAAGACCATACAATAGAGCATCTGCTTCTTCTGTTCCTTGAACTTAATTTGATGGGGCATAGGACTATTATACTCAGCACTCCTGCAGGGTGTGGGTTGAGAATATTCTTAAGGGGCAATTATGTGAGCCCTGAACATCTGTACAAATGTTTTGTACAAGTAGTTTTTATAGAATAGAATAGAATAGAATAGAATAGAATAGAATAGAATAGAATAGAATAGAATAGAATAGAATAGAATAGAATAGAATAGAATAGAATTAACCAGGTTGGAAAAGACCTTCAGGATCATCGAGTCCAACCTATCATCCAACACCATCTAACCAACTAAACCATGACACCAAGCACCCCATCCAGTCTCTCTCTAAAAACCTCCAGTGATGGTGACTCCACCACCTCCCTGGGCAGCCCACTCCAACGGCCAATAACTCCTGTGAAGAACTTCTTCCTAACATCCAGCCTAAACCTCCCCTGGGGCAGCTTGAGACTGTGTCCTCTTGTTCTAGTGCTGGCTGCCAGGAGAAGAGACCAGCCCCCACCTGGCTACAACCTCACTTCAGGTAGTTGTAGATTTCAATAAGGTCTCCTGTGAGCCTCCTCTTCTCCAGACCAAGCAACACCAGCTCCCTCAGCCTCTCCTCATAGGGCTTGTGCTCCAAATTATCAAGTATGAAAACCCAGGGAATTCAAATAGTCTAGAGACAGAAAAAGCTATTGACTTGTGGAGGATGTGGGGGTGTACAGGATGTACTAGGATGTCCAATGTAATGCACTCAAATACAAAGGTCACAGGAAAACAGATCTTGTTAGGTCTATTGCTTATAGGAGCAACTAGTTCCCTACAAATTCTGACTTCTGCAAAACTGCTGTTTCAATTTGGACAATGTTATTAGTTACAACTATTTTCAGTTTTCCCCTTGGGCAGGGCAGCCAAATGGAAACAAAACATTTTTTTAATTTGGGTTAAATTTCCTAAGCTAATGGGAAGTGCATTACACATAAATGCTCCTCACACTCTCCTTCATGAAACTGATTTTATGGCCATACTACCCGTCTCATGAAGAGTCTCTGTTGCTGAGATTTCACAGAATCACAGAATTACCAAGGTTGGAAGAGACCTCAAAGATCATCAAGTCCAACCTGTCACCACAGACCTCATCACTAAACCATGGCACCAAGTGCCACGTCCAATCCCCTCTTGAATACCTCCAGGGATGTTCACTCCACCACCTCCCTGGGCAGCCCATTCCAATGGCTAATGACTCTCTCAATGAAGAACTTTCTCCTCACCTCGAGCCTAAACCTCCCCTGGTGCAGCTTGAGACTGTGTCCCCTTGTTCTGGTGCTGGTTGCCTGAGAGAAGAGACCAACCCCCTCCTGGCTACAACCTCTCTTCAGGTAGTTGTAGACAGCACACATCGCACTGTTATAGCTAAGACAATTTAATTTTGGACCTGCTCGAAACAAAATGTGAATATTTCTAAACAGAATTATGTTCATATGATTTTGTTCATTTCTTTCCAATTAGATGAAAACATGAATCAAAACACTAGAATTTTATATGGGGAAAGAAATCCAATTTCTGAATTAGTCTAGCTGTGATTATAGTCACTTAGAAATCACATCTATCTGCCTGTTTATAATTTCATAACCTACATCATCCTCTTCAAATAAATCTCTAGATAACAATTAATGAATGAATCCATCTTGCCAGTGAGGAAAATAGCACAAAATGTGTTTGGGATGCAAACTCATTGAAAACTTTGGAAACTCTCTTTATCTCCAGTGCCCTTTGGCTCAGGTCCCTGGAGTGTTTATCCTAGCTTGAAAATGCTCCCAAGGTTGTACTGCCCTGAATGAGAAATAAAGTAATTCAATTTCAGATATTATGTAGCTTAGTAGATGGAGAAGAGGAAAAAAAAATTAGGTCACACTGTGGTTGCACAATTTTTGTTCTTTTTTTGATGCCTTTTTTTGTTTTTCTCGCAGTGTGGAAGTAGGTAAAGCTTTCATCTCTTCTGGGCTAGCAGTTATGCGGATTAGATAATAGGAAGAATTTCATTTAATCAGTTCAATGAATTTTGCCTCATTAGAAATTCATGCAAAATGTCAAGTTCTAAATCCTCCCAAGATTGCCTTGGTTTTTGTTCTTTTTTTCCCCCCTTATTTTTGAGAAGTGAACAGAAAGGTTTTGTCCATAGACTGTTGGGTTCAGCTAATTACATTAACAGCTAATAAGATTTGCTTGTTTGTGCTGTTTGTACAGGAAGATGATTGTCTAATCCTTTAAGCAGCACATTTAATTTTGGTTTCTATTTCAAGTCTTTAAATTGTGTTAACTACTTCTAGTTCTCAAGGTAAACATAGTTTAAATCTTAAATGTTTGCTTCGGAGTAACTTCAAGGATGAAGCTGCTTTGGTTTCATTTCAGACAAGGAGCATAATTTCATTTCATGCCTATTGGTTCTAAGCTGGAGGGCAAGGGTGGAAGCAGGAGAGAGGAAAGAAGAAAACTACTTTTCTGAAGCAAGTTTGGGACTTCATCTGCAACGCTGTCACACAGTGGCTGGCTAAATTGTTCATTGTCACACTGCAGTCATTACCACTAATTATCTGTCTGTCTGTCACATATGTCTAATGTGGCTATCCATCTCTAAGTATTTTAAATTTGCATTTGGAAGTGCATAACCAAATTATACTTGGCCTAGCAAATCTGTGTATATTAATCACATTTCCTGTCTTTGGAAGTTATGTTTCTGTTGTATCTGAAATGATATCGGAGGAAAAGAAAACTCATCCAAAAAGCCCTGTGAAGCAGATGTCACTGCTTAAAATTGCATGCAGATAGCACTGTGAGGCTGGATTTACCTCTGATTTTTAGGTTTTTTTAAGGATGGTGAAGATTTTCAGTACTGAATCTCTGAGCTTTGATGGGAGTTAAGCATGCCTTTTTGCTCTCAACTCCTTGTATTTCACCATTGACCCTTATTCAGATTCTAAGCATGCAATGCATTGAAGTGTGGTGTCTCAACATATCTTAGGTGTCTTAGGCATTACCAAAGAGGCTGTAATACTCCATTCTCTATGATGTTTCCCACAATCTTTAGAAGAACTTTCAGAATGTTTGCTGTCTACAACTATCTGAAGGGAGGTTGTAGCCTGGAGGGGGATTGGTCTCTTCTCCCAGGCAATCAGCACCAGAACAAGAGGGGACAGTCTCAAGCGTTGCCAGGGGAGCTTTAGGCTGGATATTAGGAAGAAGTTCTTCATAGAAAGTGTGATTTGCCATTGTAATGGGCTGCCCAGGGAGATGGTGGAGTCACCATCATTGGAGGTGTTTAGGAAGAGCCTGGATGAGGCATTTGATGCCATGGTGTAGTTGATTAGATAGTGCTGGATGATAGGTTGGATTCAGTGATCTCAAAGGTCTTTTCCAACCTGGTTAATTCTATTCTATTCTATTCTATTCTATTCTATTCTATTCTATTCTATTCTATTCTATTCTATTCTATTCTACCCAGCCTATGATCCATTATTCCTAGGCAATGCATAAAAGGTGATGCTAAAAATAATTTTTTGAAAATCTCTTACAGTTTCTCCAGAAATCTACCTAATCCAGAAACCTGAATCTCCCCTGAAAGTTTGTAAGAAGAGTCTGTTAAAAAACCCCACCCTAAAATCTATTACTTTCTGCTATTGTTTAAGGACGAGTTTCAGGTGCATATATACTTACCACACACTAGATGACAACTAAGTAGCAGCAGATATTGATAATGGAGACATCTACACCTGAAGTAGCTGAGGATGTACTTTTAGGACATGCTGTAAGGAGAGAGACATGTAAACAGAGATATTAGACTGCAGCTGTCAATCCTTCCCTAGAGGACTTGGGGTAAATCACTTTATTTCCATTTCTACCAGAAGAGAACTGGTGATGCCTTTTCTTTTTTTCTTGACCTTATACACCTGTTTAGGTGATTCTCTCCCCTTCATATCAAAGACATATTCTAGGGTGGGCATTAATTCTTTAACTTAGTTACATCTATACTCCTAGGACATCTTGAATTAGAAAGGATCCATGAGAGTCTTTGAATCAAGAGGAGATTGGATGTGGCACTTGATGCCATGGTTTAATCCTGAGGTCTGTGGTGACAGGGTGGACTTGATGATCTTTGAGGTCTCTTCCAACTTTTGTGATTCTGTGAATCCATGACTCATCAAGTCCATCGAGTCCACCTCTATACTCTTTATGGCTACAGATAGCAACCTGAAGTTTTACCTGTTGGTTTAAAACAGGCTTTTCAAGGCTCTACAAATTGTTGCATTGTCATGGGATAAGAGCGGGACTTCTTTTCTATTAATGAAGAGAATATTCAAGTAAATGAATATGATGCTAATTTTTGAAGAGTGCAGAAGGTATCATGGAGATCCCATTGGAATCTCTGCTGGGACTTCCACTATTTGATTTTGTAAATGATTTAGAAAAGTGAGTCAATAATGAGGCAAAGTTTGATGTCAAGTAAAAATCTGGACAGCTAAAACTGGAGCAGAACCAGAGGAACTACACAGCATCCCATGATTTTGGATGAGATAATGGTAAGAATAGAATAGAATAGAATAGAATAGAATAGAATAGAATAGAATAGAATAGAATAGAATAGAATAGAATAGAATAGAATAGAATATACCAGGTTGGAAAAGACCTTCAAGATCATCGCGTCCAACCTATCATCCAACACCACCTAATCAACTAACCCATGTAACCAAGCACCCAACAGAAAATAATGCACCTGGCAAGAAAAATTCTAACTGTGGCAAATCTGAGTGCCTTAAACTTGCTCATGGCTAATCATATTGACCACTTAATTTCTGCCAGCCCCTGTATTTTGTTGCTTAATGGTAGAGGTTTTGTAATTTTTAAACTTCCAAGTATTTCATAGACCTGGGTCAGAGTAGAGAAAGAACAATAATTAAGGCAACAAAACCAACAACAGGTAACTTCTAGTAGGGGGTGAATCAAAGAGCAAGAAAAGGGGTCATGAAAGGAGTAACAAGAACAGATTTGCTGAAATGGAAACTGTTCATAACTCAGCAAAAAGATTATGGAGTATATATGGACATTTCCCTGGAAACATCAGATTGGTGCTGAAAATATGGAGTCATTATTAATAAGAACTAAAGGAAAACAATTTATTAAACCACAGCATACATTGATGGAGCACCAGCATCCTGACTCCTGAAAGGAGCTCTTAGAATCATATAATTGTTAGGGTTGGAAGGGGCCTCAATGATCATCTTGTTCCAAACCCCCTGCCACAGGCAGGGACACCTTATGCTAAATCAGGTTGCTCAGAGTCACATCCAGCATGGCCTTAAAAACCTCCAGGGATGAGGCTTCTACCACCTCCCTGGGCAACCTGTTCCAGTGTCTCACCATGCTCATGCTAAAGAACTTCTTCCAAACATGCAGTCTGAATCTGCCCATTTCTATTTTTGTTCCATTCCCCCTAGTCCTATCATTACGTCACAGCCTAAAAAGTCCCTGACCAGCTTTCTAGTAGATACTCTTAAGATACTGGAAGGCCACACTATGGTCTCCTTGGAGCCTTCTCTTCTCCAGACTGAACAGCCCCAGCTCTCTCAGTCTGTCCTCATAGGATAAGAGCTCCAGCCCTCTGATCACCCTTGTGACCCTTCTCTGGACGTGATGGAGCAAGTCCAGATCCTTCCTGTAATAGGGCCTCCAGAACTGGATACAGTACTCCAGGTGGGGTTTCACCAGGGCAGAGTAGAGGGGGAGAATCACCTCCCTTGACCTGCTGGCTATGCTTCTCATAGTACACCGGAAGGGGCACACTGAGAAGAACATAAAGCAGAATGACAATCTTGTTGGGGAAGTTAGAGGGACCACCATGCAAGGAGACAACAGAGAGCCTGGAAATTTTCAGCTTCTGGGAGAGAAAACAGAGATCATGAGCATACAGTCAGTTCTCAAAAAATAAAAAAAATCACATATTAAAGTGATGAGGATTGATGGTTTCACAGTCTAACAGCAGAGGACACACAGTACTATTATTGGGTGTCAGAGCTTATAAAACTCAAACAAGAACATTTCACAATGCATAACTAAATAATAGATCTTTTTACAGTATTTTTTTAGATGGTCAAAATATTGATGGGTTAAAGTGGAAGTTAAATAAGATAGAGCCTCACTGGTACCCATCACATTTTTTAATGAGGCTATAACCTTTAGTTCAGTGTTATCAGAAACTAGAGGGTTCTATCACAAATATTTTCAAAAGCATCCAGCATCATCTGCTGTTAATAACCAAGAGAGTGGCTTGGACTTTGCCTGACTCAGTGGAGATATTCTTATGTTGTCTTCTTTTCCTTATACTGGTACTGGAATTATCTTAGTCATTACTGAATTATATTCACAGAACATCAAACCCTATGGTGGTAATACAGTTAATTATTTATCCATATCATGCCATGTATACTAAAGACACTGCATTAGGAAGTTTAGGCTCGAGGTGAGGAGAAAGTTCTTCACTGAGAGAGTCATTAGTCATTGGAATGGGCTGCCCAGGGAGGTGGTGGAGTCACTTACCACACACACTAGACAACAAAGTAGCAGCAGATATTGATAATGGAGACATCTACACCTGAAGTAGCTGAGGATGTACTTTTAGGACGTGCTGTAAGGAGAGAGACATGTAAACAGAGATATTAGACTTCAGCTGTCAATCCTTCCCTAGAGGACTTGGGGTAAATCACTTTATTTCCATTTCTACCAGAAGAGAACTGGTGATGCCTTTTCTTTTTTTCTTGACCTTATACACCTGTTTAGGTGATTCTCTCCCCTTCATATCAAAGACATGTTCTAGGGTGGGCATTAATTCTTTAACTTAGTTACATCTATACTCCTAGGACATCTTGAATTAGAAAGGATCCATGAGAGTCTTCGAATCAAGAGGAGATTGGACGTGGCACTTGATGCCATGGTCTAGTCATAAGGTCTGTGGTGACAGGGTGGACTTGATGATCCTTGAGGTCTCTTCCAACCTTAGTGCTACTGTGATACTGTGATACTGTGATAATTATCAATATGTGTTTATAGAGTTGGTACTATCACTGTGGTCAAGCATGCCATGGATGGGTTTTGTCTGTTGAAAGAAAGATATCTATAGTGTATATTTTAGCCAAGTAAGGAGATTCCAGATTATCACTCTTTCACAGGGAAAAATAAAAATAGGAGCCCCAAATTTCTCATTAGCGTCATTTCCCATCAGTAAAGAGAGATCAAACAACTGCAAGGAGGAAATTGCAATTAAAACAATTGCAATTAAGAAACGTTATTCAGAGCTGCTTTAGATTCTTGCACTTTTGTTAATGATTTCCTGGCTGAGATAATGAATCACACCTTGATAGTCTCACTTCTTTATTTTTTGTCTGTTTGTTTGTTGTTGTTTTTTTACATAAACACAAAGCTGCAAAAACCAGGATGATGCCAATCCACTCATCACTCATCCTACTGAAAAAATCCATAACTGTAGCAGAATTTTTTCATTGCCAGTCCTTGGACTATGCAGCTTTATAGAAACAAAAACTACTGGATGCAATCCTCTTCCCCAACCAGTCCATGAGTGAATGAAAACCACATTAGTTTGATCTTTCTTAGCCTAATAATTTCCATTACAGTGATGGACATAAAAACCCAGAGTAAACAGAACTGTGCTCATCTTCACAGCAGATTGATCTGCCAGAGCTCAGGTGCTGAGCTGTTTTGCTAGGCTACAGAGGAGATAAAGCAGACCTTTAGCTCATTTTTGTTAGTGATAGCTCACCAGCAAGGGAGAGCTGACTTTCAAGCTCCCACCTCTGCCTCTGATAATCATATTGTAAAATTAGAATTTTGATGAGACAGAGTTTGTTGCAAAAGATAACATAGACAATTTGTGTCTTCATAATCTCTTCAGGACACAGCATATCACAGCTGAAATGCACTAGCCAGTATTAAAAAGGCAGAATAACTGTTGCTGTAATGCAGGAGGTTTCCTGAGAGTGTTACAGTGTTACAGGTGTAATGTGTCTTATCAAGGACACTGCACACTTACTGTTATTTCCAAACTCTTTTGGACATGCAGTTAAAAATATATATATATATATATATATATATATATTTAGACATATCTTGAAAGTGAGACTAAACAATTCTGTTGGACTTTATCAACACTTTATTTTTTCCCTGTATTCTTTTACATGGGCAAAAGCTTTCCCTCATTTACACTTGAGTATTACTTTGTGACTTCTAGCTAGAGAATTTTCCCTTCAGACTGTACTTTGACTGCTTTATCGGTACTACCTGTATCATTAGCATGGATATTGATAAAGAAAGGAAATTCCTCAGAATTATTTGAGCAAATGTTAGGCTATTAAAACTATATCCAAAGGTAGTTTTTATTATCAACAATTTCTGAAGATATTTGCTTCCACAGAAAGATTTGCTTTAGGACAAAAAGATAAAGAGGATTTTTTTGTGAGGGTTTTGACTGAAACTAGAAAATTCTAGGTAATAAGTTGGTTTATTAGAGAAGCAATAATCTGTTTTGTTAAAAAGACATTTTTCTTCAAAATCACTATGTTTGTATTGACCTGCTTCAGTGGTTATATACCGTATTTTAATCCAGGGAAATGGATTCTATAACACATCATTGCTTCAGGTGTATGATAGCTCTTCTGAACACAGAAAACAGATTGGTTATCACATGCCAGTGATTAACAAAGTTTTTGGCAACCCTTATTCAATATCTGAGGGAAGAAGAAGAGGGAAAGAAGAAGAAGAGGGAAAGAAGAAGAAGAGGGAAAGAAGAAGAAGAGGGAAAGAAGGAGAAGAGGGAAAGAAGGAGAAGAGGGAAAGAAGGAGAAGAGGGAAAGAAGGAGAAGAGGGAAAGAAGAAGAGGGAAAGAAGAAGAAGAGGGAAAGAAGGAGAAGAGGGAAAGAAGGAGAAGAGGGAAAGAAGGAGAAGAAGGAAAGAAGGAGAAGAGGGAAAGAAGGAGAAGAGGGAAAGAAGGAGAAGAGGGAAAGAAGGAGAAGAGGGAAAGAAGAAGAAGAGGGAAAGAAGAGAAAAATTAAGAAGCTGGCAAAATTCATGTCTGGATTAAAGACTGCTGATGAGAAAGGGCTTGTGCTTCATTTGAACACATTTTTTCTTGTAGACTTATACCTCAGTGACAGTTCTGTCTTAAAGACAGCAGGTTATAATTTTCAAGTGAAATTAGACTGAATTTATACTCTAAATGTTAGTATTTTGCACTTGGCTTAGACAAAGTATATTTTATCTGTGCTAACTTGGAAAAACCCTGTAGAACTGTAGCAATCAAGAAGCTATCTCTGCACATCAATTTGTCATAAAAAATTGAAATTAATCTACTCATAGAAAATTGTTGGTATCTCAACAGGTTACACCAAAAATAGAAGCTGTATTACCTTTATTTGTGGAAACATTCCTATGATTTCAAAAGGACCCATTGCCACAGCTAAGTACTGCATACACATTTTGATTATGGCTTCACGCTCAGGGTAAAGTGTTGCCCAAAATCAGATGCAGCAATGTTCTTACGGCTAAAAGAAGTCCTACAATCTGTGTAAGAGCAGCCCCCCTTGTCAGAATCAAGCCTGGGGGACTGACTGTGATTCATCCACCTACAGACAGCAGCTTTTTGCAACACCAGGAAGAATTTTTGCACCAGGAAGAATTACTCTGCTGCAGAAGTTAGCTGAAAAGGGTAATTTACCCTTGTCAGACATAATGTCTATCTGAAAGCCCAGTTATTAGCAAATGCTTTTATTTACCGGTGAATGATGCTCAGGCAGAGAGGGCCATGGGGATGCGCATCTCACAGCTGTGTTAAGTGTCTCATCTCTGGCTTTGATCCTCAGGAGCCAGAGAAGCATGGTCTCACTCAGTAAGGACACAGGAATGCACTTTTGTTCTGGGAAGTGGCAGGGTCTGGCGCTTTCTCTCAAAGAAATGAATGACCTGCTAAAAGCAGTGTTAACCTTAAAAGAAATTTTATTTGCCCTGTCAGGGCTCTAGTCTCCATAACCTGTTCACATCCAGGAAGACCCATGACTGAACTCAGCACATTAGTACTTCTCTAACTACAGAGATCATGACGGTACCATGACCCTACTTAAGAGAAAAGCAACCATATAAAAGGGGAATCAGACAGCAAAAAATGTGGCTTAGACCTGGACTGGACATACAGGGTAGAAGTACCTTTTCCATAAAACCATTAAGCTGCCTCTGGACAAAATTCCAGGACTGGGTGGTTGATTGGTTCGTCCTCATAAAGCTGTGGATGAACACAGTCCCAGATGAAGCAAAGGTTCAGATAATCAGAAGATCCAAATTCTCCACATGCTGGAGACTTGAGTCTTCTTCCTTCCCACTGAGAATACTATGTGCAGACACCATTGCTACTAACCTTTACTTGACACAGCATATTCAAGAACCAATTTTAATGAAGGCATCTCAAAGTAGTAATTTGTGTTTCATAACAGCATTAAAAGCCACACACTTTCAGAGGACCTTGCAGAAAACACTGTATTAAAAACACTGTTGGTAGATTCATAGTAGGCAAGAGTCTCTGTCCTACAAGGCTAAATACAAGTGGGAATACATATGCATATACACCCATTTGTAGGTGGAGATATACATCCTGTGGTAGTTTTAGGCTGATGCCTAGAAAATTTTCCACAGATTGAGTAGGAAAGTGATAGAATGTAAATAAATTACCGTTGGATGTAAAAGGGAAAATGATGTCAAGGTCTAAATAAGACATTGGTCTGAAAACTAACTCTCTCTCTTCAACTTATTTGCTGTAGCTGATGCTTCCACTGGCTTGCTGACCTTGGCTGTGTTTCCTTGCTGTGGTTAAGTACTAACAAACTACTCTCTGCTCTTTCTCTTTCTCTTGTCCTGTGTACAGGCAGAAGGGAGGGAGAAGCTGTTGGTAACGCCCTGGTTCTGTCCAGGGGGGTTCTTGTGTTGTTTATAAACTATAAATATATGCCCTTGTTGTATATTTTGTACATATTCATTGCATTTCATATTTCTAGATCGTAGTTCTGCTTGTAAATGTAGCTTCATTTGCTTCCATCTGAGCTAGTCTAGCAATTTTATTTTGGGGGGTAATTTCAACCCACCACACACACACACACAAAATTTATACATAGGAGCATACACAGGTGTACACATATTACTTCTGCTTGGTACTTAAGAAACCAGTGAGCTTAGGGACCACAAGGTTTAAAATCATCCAAAGCATCTTAAACTAGTAAAGAATCATGCTTTTCTCCTGGGTCCCCAGTCAGTGAACCGTAAAATGAATTGGAGAGTTTGCTCCCTCAGGCACACTCTTTCCCCAGAGACCTGATACTTGATGGGCTGCAATTCCAAGCAAGACCACACCATATGCTTATCCAACCTCCCTCCTCATCCCACACAAGAGCTGAACAGCCTTTCCTGGCTGTCAGTGTTGTGCTGAATGACACAGTTGCAGGCATTTATTTTCTTTTTCTAATCACCGCAGCAGATATTGTGTTAAATCAACATCAGCTGTAGAGTTTAATATTCTGGCACATCTTGGTATGCCAACAGTTACAACCTGAGACCTGTGCCTCAGCATGTCTTTCAGTAAGACTAAATCATTCCTGACAAATAGGTGCCTGCAGTTGCTGATGAAAAATGGATGGGCTTTCCTGACATAAATGGAGTTTTGGAGGAGGAACTTACTGACTGGCTTTCAGATTTCTCTCCTGGTTGAGAATTCTGGGGTTCACTGCCTTAATGCTGAGTGCTTATCACCTCACTAATTTTATTTTTTATTTTTTTTTTAAACTTTATTAATTTTCTTCAATCTCTGCTTCCTTCTCCTCTTTCCTCCTACCCCAAATTTCTGGTATCCAAATGTCTGAGAGTCAGAATTCAGCTTTTACTTCCATCTTTCAAGTCTTGAGGAGGCTGAGACCCACTCGGCCAAAATATTTGCAAAATGCACTGGTGCCAGCAAATCTTATCCAAATTTATTCCTCTCTGGCTGTGCTGCAAGTAAAACTTCTCCCTCCCCACCATCTTTTGTGATTTTTCATGAAAGTCATCAGCAGGAGCTATTTGAGAGATCATTTTCCACATGGAATGTGGAAAATATTAGGTGACAGGAGAGAAACGAAGTAATGTTTCATGAATACAGACTTCCCTTTCTGTCTGAAAATTACCCCCTCAAAATATACATACTAGAATGGCCACCATTTCCCTCCCCTTGTGAAGGCATCATGATGTTTGTTGATTTGCTGTGGATGCCAGGGAAATAAAGCATCACACATTCTGCAGAGCTCAGACAGAAAGAAAAAAAAAGGAAAGGGAAAAAAAAGAAGCCTCATACTCTAAAAAGAAATGCCAGCAAAGGCTGGCATGAAGTGAGATTAAATTCTTTGTTCTGTAATTGCTCTGACTTTATAGTTTCCACAGGACAAGTCATTACCACATACTGCCCACTGATAAGCATGGTGGGAGCTGAATCCATGGGGGAAAAGTGCCTTTTTAGGAAGGGTAGTGGACAGTTTGGTTATTTCCACACCTGCAGAGAATGGTTGCAGTTCTCTCTAATGCCTTTTCTTTTATGATGTAGATGACAAGAAAGAGCATTGATTTTGACCAGTGCTTGCAGGCAGCCAATACTAGTGATGAAGCCTTTGAAAATCAGGCTCACTGCTTGTTCCACTGAGCTACAGTCCACGGGGAAATTAGTGGTCTTTCTACACTCTTATATGTGACTAAAACAGGGGTCCATTTCTGCTCATTGCAAAAGAAACAAAAAACCCAAACCAAACCCAAACACTAAAAATATAAAAACCTCTTTCCACAAAAACAGGATTTGTATAGAAAGGGAGGCTCTTAAGAGGAAGAACAGTCCTGTGGTTTGAGCAATACCCTGGGTTTCTGAGGCAACCACTGGCTTTCTAAACTGATCCTATGATCTTAGGTAACTGGGACTATCAGACAAATTTAGAATCATAGAATTGTTAGGGTTGGAAGGGACCTCAAGGACCATCTAGTTGCAACCTGCCTGCCATGGGCAGGGACACCTCACACTAGATCAGGTTGCGCAGAGCCACATCCAGGGTGGCCTTAAAAACCCCCAGGAATGGGGCTTGAATGGGCTGCCCAGGGAGGTGGTAGAGTCACCATCCCTGGAGGCATTCAAGAGGGGATTGTATGTGGCACTTGGTGCCATGATTTAGTCATGAGGTCTGTGGTGACAGGTTGGACTTGATCTTTGAGGTCTCTTCCAACCTTGGTGATTCTTCGATTCTTTTACTGCTGTTACTGCTTGATAAGGAAGTTTCTGAATGATAATTTAAAGATAATCTTTTAAGATGTGAAGCAACCTCTTTATGCATACTTTTAAGTAACTTAACTACAAGTTTTAACTATTCCTATCTCTATTTTGTTGTTTCCTACAAGAAGCCTTTCAAAAAACCATAGCACTCATAGCAATTCATAAACTGTACCTCAGCTTTGGTTGACTGGAAATAGTTCTAATCCAATTGCTTGCCAACCTTCACTGGAGTAATAATACTGAGCAAATAACCCCACAGGCAGGATCACATTGTTTTTCCTGTCAATCTTGGTTTTAACTTAATAATTTCTTAATGCCATAGGTGATGTCAGTGAGACTTAGGACAGTATATTGCCAAGAGGCATGAATTGAAGAATAGTCTGAACTATTATTGTTAGTACTACTTTATATGTCCCTGAAAATATTAGGTGTAAACCATATCCAGATACCTGTGGGGAGATTTAATAAGATTCTTATTTCCCTACCCAAAGCAATTAATATGCAAGACAGACAGGAAGATATCACAAATTTCATATGAATATATATATATATATATATATAAATACATTTCTAATTCCATTAGACTCTTTTCCTTGAATTCTTTCTGTAGGATAGCCTGACTCTCTGTGTTAACAATACTTTCTATCTTCATTTCATCAGCATATTGACCTAAGAAGTAGGAGGGTATAAATACAATACTCTAGGTGTGGCGTTACCAGGGCAGAGCAGAGGGGGAGAAGAACCTTCCTCAACCTGCTCATCACACTCTTCTTAATGTACTCTAGAATACCATTGGCCTTCTTGGCTGTAAGGGCAAACTGCTGGCTCATGGTGAACTTGGTACTTCTCCACAGAGCTGCTTTCCAGCAGGTCAATCCCTAACCTGTGGTGGGTTATTCCCCACCACATGTAGGGCTCTACACCTGCCCTTGTGGAATTTTATGAGGTTCATGACAGGTACTATTTGTTCTTCTCCAGTTTTACCCTACCACCTCCTAACAAAGCAGACTGATGACAATAACTTTCTATAAATTAAGGTTCATTGGGAAAAAAAATAGTCTCATCCATGACCACTTCCATGTGAAGTTTCCTGATTTTGAACCAATCAAATGGGACTTATTTTGAGAAAGAAAGATCCAACATATCAAACACAAGAAACTTTGCATCCAAATTGCTGCATTTTCGTATTTTTGGGTTGTTTTTTTTTTTTTTTAACTGATGAATTAGGCCGTTGAAATGAATATTCTTTAAAGTATTAGAGAGCTTGAGGCTTTATTAGATTAATCTGAGGAAAAGAACAAGTATGATGTGCACTATGCAATGTGTTTCAACCTCATTGCCTGCCTATTAGGCTGCAAGAAAAGAATATTTAAGTGTCTGTTTATTAACTGATTGTCAGAGAGGCTTGATTATTTCAAGGAGATAGCTTTCCACACGAAACAGTCAGATGAACTGAAGAGTAACAAAATGATTGATTCATTTCCTTTGGGGGAGGGAATAAAATAAAATAATGAAACATAAATGTGTCAGATTCATTTATACAGGATTGATATTTAATGTAGCTCCTTTTGAAGCTGGAATTAAATTTTCTTAAGAGGTATTATTAAAAGGGAGATGGGATGTAACCTTCCATCAAGAAACCATTATTTTAATACATCTTAAAAATATTAACTTTCTTTCCTGAAGTGTGCTGGTAAATTGATTTATGTAGATCTAGGCAGTAATTATGAAATGTGCTTATCTAGACACCTTCTGCTTCTATTGATCCTACATGTTATTCTGATGAAAAGCTCATAATTCATGGCATTCTTGATATTTAGTGGAATTATTTATAACTTTCAGTACAAGGGTGTTACCTGCTAACGAAATGGAGTTTAAAACTGATTTGCAATGCACCAAATTGTCTGTTTTCAGGCCCTGAGTTCAGATAGTTACAGCACACTTGCTTCGCAGCTCACAAACAGAGAATGCAGCATCACTATGAAAAAGGATGGTGTGGGCTAGGAAGGTGCCAGTTTTTCCAGGGGTTTCACACCAGGAAAATGGATGAAGCCAGGAGATCGAGAAACTTTTAGAAGCATTGTAATAGACAAAACAAATGTTTTGACAGATGCTAGGAAAAGAAACTTGATTAAGTCTGTCCTAATGCTCATCTGGTAGTGATGGTTCTCTCTTTCAACAACCTGCAATATTTTAATTTCTTCAGAGATTTTCTATGATCCAAACCATCTGTTGAAGTTGTAACTGCTACTACAGATAGAAATTGCTGGGGGGAGAGGAAAAAAAATAACAAACTATTCCTTCTCTGAGCAGCAAGGACTGAACTGAATGCTTCTGGTCCTTATAACAATTCTTGCTTAAAAAGTACCTTCTAATGAGGGGGAAGATGTCGTGTGGCAGTCCTGAGAGCTCTTACCTACTGCTCTGCCATGATCTGAAGTCCATACAGGAGGCTGTGCAGACGAGGCTACCCCAGGTAGGTTTGCCAGGAGAGAGGACTGTGGGGACAAGGTAAAGAAAATAGATAAAAAGTGAGAGGGTAAGTGAACAGCTGATATCACTCTGACCAAAGCCTGATCTGGAGGTAACTTAAGCATGGGTGAAGTGTCTCATCATTTGGCTGTTCCTGCTAGTGCTACTGCTCCTACACACATATTTCAAGGGGATAAACACATTTTTGTGGCCCTGCTCTCCCAGTATTGACTTCAGGAACTAATTGGCATTTCTTTATCCTTTCATGGCACTGAAGACAAATCCTGATGTAGGCTCTTTGGGCACCTTTTATATCTGCAGGAAGTTCACATGCCATGAAAATGTAGAGAGTGGCATTTATGCTAAACTCGTTGCTCCTTTACCAGGTAGCAGTGACAGCAGCTCTAGTCCACAAGAGGAACATTCCCAGAGATATAGCTACAGCAATACAACCTAATGGCCATCACAGTCATTATCGTTTATCATTACAGTACCAGCTAATAGCTTCAAGGACATCTCAAAAGTCTCCTTAATGGCAGATTTCTAGTCCCATAGAAAAAAGAAAAGCTGTTTTAAATTACCATGGAGATTACACTTGGAAATTCCCTGTCCACATCTAAACACAGCAGTGCACAAAACAAAATTTTTATTTTCCTGCCATTATGACTCCGTTGAATACTACATTTGATTAGGATGATGATGGATTTCCTCATCCAAACAGGCATTTCAAATGTCTTTGGTAGACCTTCCACTAATATGAATCTTAGCACTATCCAGAATAAAATTATCATCTTTCACAGGCTCTATGAAATAAAATTGCAAGCCACAGATGACCCAGAGGCTATAAATTACCCACCTCTCAACTAGAACAAACAGGGCATATCCTGGGAGCTGTCAGAAACACATGATGCCACAATGAGCTACAGCACTCTGTCCATAACCAAACACAGCACAAGGATATTTTAAGGCAATGCCATAAAGAAGTGCAGGAACAGGAGCACAACTAACTAGAAATACTAAACAGACTCATAGCATTTCTTCATAAACTGAAGCCAAATGACATCTCTGTTGGCACTGATCTTCAAATTTGAAGATTACACTAGAGCTTAATAGAATTAGGAAATTGCAACTGCTGCACAAAATAAAAGGAGTGAAGGCCACTAACAGGCATGAATCCCAAGAGTCAATCACGTTTCTGTTCAGTGTGTTAGGATAGGAAAGGATAGGATAGGATAGGATAGGATAGGATAGGATAGGATAGGATAGGATAGGATAGGATAGGATAGGATAAACCAGGTTGGAAGAGACCTTTAAGATCATTGCATCCAACCTATTATCCAACCCACCTCATCAACTAAACCATGCAACCAAGCACCCTATCAAGTCTCCTCCTAAACACCTCCAATGATGGTGACTCCACCACCTCCCTGGGCAGCCCATTTCAATGGGCAATCACTTCCTCTGTGTAGAATCTCTTCCTAACCTCCAGCCTAAACCACCCCTGCCACACCTTGAGACTGTGTCCTCTTGTTCTGGTGCTGGTTGCCTGGGAGAAGAGACCAATCCCCACCTGGCTGCAACTTCCCTTCAGGTAGTTGTAGAGAACAAGAAGGTCTCCCCTGAGCCTCCTCTTCCCCAGGCTAAGCAACCCCATCTCCCTCAGTCTCTCTTTATAGGGCTTGTGCTCCAAACCCCTCCCCAGCTTTATTGCCCTTCTCTGGACATGTTCCAGCAAGTCAACATCCTTCCTAAACTGAGGAGCCCAGAACTGGACACAGTACTCAAGTTGTGGACTAACCAGTGCAGTACAGGGGCAGAATGACCTCCCTGCTCCTGCTGGCCACACATTCCATCCAAACAGGTTATGTGCATAACATGCATTTACAGCAGGAATTTAAATTGCAATGTAGTGAAAATATCTTTTATTTAAATTCAGTTATTCTTTGTTGGAAAGAACTGGCCACAAGCATCAGAATTTCATTCAGGACATAATGCAGAGAAAAAAAAGATTGTATTGTTCTTTGTCTTATAATGACTTCACAATTCTAACTCTATTTAAAAAAACCAAACCCAAACAAACAAAAAACAACCAGACATTCAAATTAAGAAGAATAAAAAGAAACAAAATATGTTTAAATTATTCAAAAAACTTAAAGGTGAGACTGCCTTTCACTATGAATCCCCTGAGGCTATTACAGAATATGCTATGCTGACATCATTGCTGAATTTGTTTAGTGAAGTTCCTGCTTCTTACAGTGGTCACTTACTTCTAATCCTCTGTTTGACTTGCCTGTTTTTAAAGTCTCAGTGTACAAACCTACTTTTACCCAATGCTAATCCCAAAATAATAGACTCAGCCACCCAAATTGATGGATTCAGGGCTTGAGAGGGTACTCAGTTGTTGTCCTGGAATGCAGCTTCCATCCAGAGAGGCTGGCACAAGATAGTCTTGTACTGTGCAAAGCCAATATTTTACCATTAATATATTTTGTGCCTCTGTTCCTGTCCCATGTTCCTATGCAGATATCAAAGCAGAATGCTTTACTCCTGAATTTAGATGCAGTCCAACACTTCTTTAGCCAAACAGGACTTCATTCAGTAAGACAAAAGGAAAGTGAGAATACAAACAGCAAGTGTCAGGCCACATTGTCAGTAACAAAGAAACTCAGAATGTTGGGAGGGAAAGAAATATTGGTTGTGTTTTTGAGGTCAGTGATGTTAGTAAGTTAGGATGTTTAGATTAATTTACTTTTCCAAAATCACTCTCCATTCCAAAGAGGCCATAATAGGAATCTTTGGAACCTGGTGATCAGTTGGAATGAACTCGGGTTCCCTCAACAACCTAACTAGAAATAGGCTCTCACTTTCAAATAACACCTTTCCCATCTTGTTCCAGATCTTCTCAGTTATTTCTTCTGTGGGTACAACCTCTCTCTACTGCTTCTGATCCTGATCACAATGTTTTCAAATTCCTGGAAAACAAAACGAGCAGTGCACTCTTCTCCAACATTGACCCAATCAGCTGTGCTACCAGCTGGCATTGCTCATCTGGGCTTTCTAGCGGGGAGTTTTGAAGGAGGGGATGTTTTTTAGCTGTGTGATTCTAGAAACACTCACCAAGGAAAATGGCAATGAAAAGACTCACTCTGATACCAAGGAAGCAAATTAAAGGGTGAGCACTGCAGACATGGAAATTTCATGAGCACTTCTCTTCTGTTATCTACTGCTCTCTACATTTTGTATTAGGTCATTAATGATCTTCATCTCACATTAACTGAATGGTAAAAGAAAATATCCACTGAGCTTTAGAGCTGCAAGGATCTGATTAACGGATTCTGTACTTATGTTTGATGTGGAATCAGCAAAGAAAGGAAGGGTATGCCTCAGTGAAGTGCAGGAAATGTCTCTTTCAAGGATATATATATATATATAAACAGGCTTGAGGTTGTGGATTTCCAGTCAGTGTGGCTCTACATGCTTTGGCATAACACTCCAAAGAAGTGTTTTGTGAGATGTCATCTAAGGAGAGGAAAACTTCTCATGGAGCTTGGAAAGTTTTCCTTAGACATCATTCCTTAGGACAATTAAATTTCAGAGCACCTCAGGGGGCTGCTGCAAATAGAAGCTTGATTTTCTGTCTATCATCAGCTTGATGTATTTGCTTGGAAATTATGCCTTTCAGACTAACTCATTATTTTACAATATACCCTGAGGTGACACGTACCCATTGCAAGAGTATCTAGAAAAGGATATTCACAGAATCACAGAATGTTAGCAGTTGGAGGGGACCTCCAGAGATCATTGAGTCCAACTCCTGTGCCAAAGGAGGATCACCTAGGGCAGCCCACACAGGAATGCATCCAGGTGAGTTTTAAAGTCTCCAGAGAAAGAGTCTCCACAATCTCTCTGGGTAGCCTGTTCCAGTGCTCCATCATCCTCAACATAAAGAAGTTTCTGCCCTTGTGTTGTGACACAGCCTCCTGTGTTCTAGCTTGTACCTTGTAGCTTGTTCTTTGTCCTATCACTGTGTACCACCAAAAAGAGACCACCACCTTCATCCTGACACCCACCCTCTAGATATTTATAGAGGTTGACCACATCTCAAATATTGGGACCAAAGAGATTTGTTAGAGTTTTAGTAAAATATCTTTCCAAGTTTTGGGATAAATCACATGTATTTCAGGGACAGAATGTGATTTGGTTTAGACTGTCCTATATATTTAATGTCTTTGGCCAGAAGGAAATAGCCAGCTTTGAAGGTTCTCTTTCAATTTGGCCACCACAGTCTGGCATTCTGCCCCTGTACACAGCACTGGTTAGGCCACACCTTGAGTACTGTGTCCAGTTCTGGGCCCCTCAGTTTAGGAAGGAGGTTGACTTGCTGGAACGAGTCCAGAGAAGGGCAACGAAGTTAGTGAGGGGCTTGGAACACAAGCCCTATGAGGAGAGGCTGAGGGAGCTGGGGTTGCTTAGCCTGGAGAGGAGGAGACTCAGGGGTGACCTTATTGCTCTCTACAACTACCTGAAGGGGGGTTGTAAACAGGCAGAGGTTGGTCTCTTCTCCCAGGCAGCCAGCACCAGAACAAGAGGACACAGTCTCAGGCTGTGCCAGGGGAAGTTCAGGCTGGAGGTCAGGAGGAGGTTTTACACAGAGAGAGTGATTGCCCATTGGAAGGGACTGCCCGGGGAGGTGGTGGAGTCGCCGTCACTGGAGGTGTTCAGGAGAAGACTTGACAGGGTGCTTGGTTACATGGGTTAGTTGATTAGGTGGTGTTGGGTGATAGGTTGGACGTGATGATCTTGAAGGTCTCTTCCAACCTGGTTTATTCTATTCTATTCTATGAACACAGTTCTTTGTAACGACGTGTCCACCTTCTCTTTACCTTCCAAGGACAGTTCATCTGGTAAAAAGAAATGGACCTGAACAGGAATACCAATACCTTGTCAGTTTTGAAGGCTGGGATCTCATACCAACTTTTGCTACTCGTTCCACATCCTGTCTGTCTCCATGTTGTGTGAACATTATAAGGTCATTGTCTTTTAAGCAAGATTACAGTGAACTTAAATACATAATGATAAACTCTTACGGCTGCTGGGAGCTTAAAATACATAAAATCTCCTTTCTCATTCAGTGTTAATAAGAGCCAAAGCACAGTGAATGTACTTGTACATAATGCTATTCTCACACACACCTATCATAGATGCAGATGTAATTTAGAGTTTGGGAAAAATCAATTAAAACAAATGACAACTTTATTTTTTTGTTTGTTTTGTTTTTAAATGCACTGCTTCCAGGCAGAAACTTAACATTATATTTCAAAGGTAGTCTAGAGAAGTGGCAAAAAAATCTTCCAGAGTACTCTGAGTGGGCATTCCTATATTTATAAGAACTATATTCCTGTATATTTCAAACACTAGTAATGCACAAAGTGATGAAACTGAGGTTTGTTTTCTGCTTGGGTTCCAGTATTCAGAAGCAAATGAATCCTGGTAGTTACTTGTTCTGCACATTGTGGGTTTTTATCTTCTTTCTCTCTCCTCTCCCTGTTTTGTGTCTCCTGTCTTTGTCTCTATTGTTCTTGCTTTTGCTCTCTTCCTCCTAGTGATACCTGTGCTGTAAATAGTACCTGGAAAATCACATCAAAACAGCTTCTGAACACCATAGGAGATATGGAAAGCAGTGTTTTCAGTGCAGGCATACTGGTTTTGTCATCTCTGTAATAGGCAGAAATACAGACAATCCCTGTATAATACGCAGCATGACTTGCTAAATACACCTCACTAAAATATACATGTAACAATGAGAGAATTCTATGTTCTACAGTCTATAAATATTCCTATGGACTGTCTGAAAAATCCTGTTAACCTGGTCAAAAACAGGACCATTTTGCCAGGAGAGGTGTTAGATTCATAGCAGGGGTTTTACAATGTCAGTGGCTGAAGAGAATTACTAAGTTAATAATAACTGTTTGAGGCATTTGTCAGGCTTAACTACAAGGTTTTAGTCAGCTCAGTAGTAGCCTGGCACTTAGTTTTACCTTTACACACAATGCCAAATGTTGCAAGGTAATTTAGTACTAAATCCAGACCCACAGTGAGTTTGCCCAGCACCCAAAAATTAATTTTACATTACTTTATTAAAGGCAGGGTCCTTATGTTTCTTGGCATGCTGAGAGCACCACAAACACCTCTACTGCTCCTGCATGCTAATGTTAAACAATAACATTTATTCAGGATGAGATCAATGCATAAAGACTGTTCCAGAAACATTCAAAGACTCTTCCCTGACCTGAAACCACTGCTTTTCCCTGCAAGTACCATGCCACCAAATGTCAGACCATGCCAGCTAAGGCAGCAAACTCCTATTTCCCTATTAGTCACCTGCTGAAGCACTTCATTAAGGAGTCACTTTAGAAACTGCCTTTTACCAGACTTCTGATGATGTGAATTCCCTGGAAATGAATAGAATTGATTAATTTAGGCCCAGAGACATTTCCTAATGCCTTCTAGCTGCATTTTAGCAGTTTTTCCTGTGTGCAGCCTGATGTAGAGCCTCTCCTCTACCTACTTTCTTTTTATCTTTTTCTAATTTAAATTAAAGGCTTGGGATTGATAGTGTGAACTAGGTAGATGATGTAAACTAGATTCACTGTGGAACATGGATCCAGTCCAGAGGGAAGTAAGCAACCTGAGCAACCTGATCTAGTGTGAGGTGTCCCTGCCCATGGCAGGGGGGTTGGAACTAGATGATCCTTGAAGTCTCTTCCAACCCTAACAATTCTATGATTCTAAGTAAGGAAAACACTGAAAATAGAAAAAAACACATATGTAAATGAACTCAGGAGAAATGTCTAGGAAACTAGTCTGGGTTTTGACTAGCACTAAACTGGCTCTTAAAACATGAGGAAGAAACTGTTTATTTAGACAAAGCTAAAAGAACACCTTGATTTCTGTAGCCATAAGGTATGTAAGAAGGGGACAACGTAAGAGACAAAAAGTGCATGGTGCTTGTGGCACCTGTGGCAGGGGGAAAGTGTGTCTCTCTCCACAGGAACCATTTTTTTCTATAGATCAAGGCCAATCTGCATCATGCAAGCATCATCACTGTCTGTTTTGTTCAGGATTTTCCTTCCTCAAACAGTCTGTGCTAGCATATGCTCTATTGTAAACAAATCACTAGTTCCAGCTTACCCCTATCTTGCAGAAATTGAAATTACATCAGTTTTCTTTACAAGTTCAGCTGTGCCTCCGGCTCTGGATATTTCACTGCTCTATATGATTTCCCTTGATTCCCAGTATGTTTTGCATGCCTTTCCCTGCAACTCAAGTAAGGTTATTTTGCCTGACTCTTTTCTCAGAAATGTTTATTTTCCAGGCAAAGCAACAGTTCCCTCCCCACCTCCATCTCTGCTTCTCTTGGCAGAACAGGGCTCCCCAGACTGTACTCTCCCTTCCGTTCTGGCTGTCTCATGTAAGAAGACTGCTAGCTCGATTAATTCACCTAATATGCTGTGAGAAACTAAATCTTATCTCTCCTGATGTGACTCAACAAAGATAAAATCACCTTGGCTGCTGGCCCAGACAATGGACCTGGGGCCACTGCCATTGATACCTTCGGGAATATGCATAAGACAAGATCAGGTACCCTGGAAAGGGTGGATGGTGAGACAATGAATTCACCACCTGGCCCCTGATGTGTATTGGGTGTATGGGCAGGTAAATGGAGAAGGAGGAGACAGAACCCGCCCCTTCTTCCAGATCCCTGTCCAAACACAAAGGAATACACAGGAAGATTTCCTGGGGCACAATACCTGGACACTTATCTAAGGACGACTTCCTGGGGGACAATAGTTGGACACATACCTAAGGACTAAAACCTGTATAAAAAGACCTGAGCAACTAATGGCTCAGAAGAACCAAAACCACAGGAGAAGGGCAATGACACTGAGAAGGAAAACACAACAGAAGGAAAAGCCTGGGGCAATGCTGCTCTGAAGAAAAATGGAGAGAATACCAGGAGAGAAAACCAGGAGAGAAAAAATGATAGAGATATCACCATGGAGCCTGGAAGAACCAGACCAAGAGGAACCCTCTCTCCATGTCCTAAGTTCCGCCTGCTGAAACTCATGGAGCTGAAGAGGCTGCACAGAGGACAACATCTCTTCTACAGCCAAAACTGCAGCACCCTTCCTCTACAGACCCAACATCTCCTGCAGCACCTTTCCTCCACAGACTCAAACTGTCTTGGGGGGTGAGGGGTGTGGTAAAATAATTCCTTTCCTCTTCTCTCTCTCTCTCTCCTTATTTTCTCTCTCTCCCCTTCTGATCCATCCACTTCATTTGTGTAATAAATAGCCTTCCTGTTGATATTTTGGCCTCATTTGTGCCTCTAATTTCATATCAGGGGAATATTCAAAAGAACTGAATCTCTTTCCCTCTCTGGACTGAGACATAAGCTCCTTCAATGAAATTTGTGGGATATATTCTATGTCTAACATTAAGCTTTATATGAGCAAAGGAGGGAGACATCATCAGATTCCCAGTGCCAGTGTTCACCAGGCAATACAGATTTATCTTGTTATTGATCATGATGAAAAAAAAAGTCCATTGTGTTTTGTAATGTTAAATAAGACTGCTTGAATGCACTCTAATAAAAGAAGAAGGGAAATAAAGCAAAGAGTAATAAGAGAAGCAATGAAAAGCTTTCCAGGGAAGATGAAAAAAAAAAATAATATAAAAAAAATGCAAAAAGAATTGTTGATGCAGCAGTGATGGAAGAAAGGCTGCTCAAGGTGCTGAAAACGCTACAATAGAAGAGGGCTGCTTGAAAGGGTAAAAAGTTATTAAGTTAAAACACTCTTCACCTATAGGAAAAGAGAAGAATTAAGTAAGGGTAACTTAGAAGGTAATTTGTTCATCATATGTTCACAGAAATCAGATAAGAAAAGAGGCCAGAAGACAGTAAAAATTCAAGAGATTTTAGTTAATTTGAAGCGATATAGAATAGCATAGAACAGAACAGAACAGAACAGAATAGAATAGAATAGAATAGAATAGAATAGAATAGAATAGAATAGAATAGATGTATGTATGTTATCAAAGTCTTAAAAAAATAGCCTTCACATATTTTGTGAACTCACTGAATGACTCTCCAGCAATTAGCTTGAGAAACCAGGGAGGGAAAAGAGCTCAAAAAATTCATAAAGAGTAGCTGAATAACATTTTCAAGAAAAAGACTTGCATACTAGTAATGCTATCTTTGATAGAGTCTGGAAAATTGGGAAGGATTGTGGGACAAAATACTACCCAATTGTTTGCAAGTACCTGAAAAGTAATCAAATAAATCCTTTTCCCCCAGTGGTTCTATTGAAACAGGACCATAACAAACCAGTGTACTTTATTTGTCAGGAATATCTTTGCTAGTGAAAAACTATCAGGTGGTATACTTAATACACATGGACTTGAATGAAGTTTCTTTTTCTCAGTCTCATGACACTCTCATCAGGGACCTAAGGACATATGGTGAGGTTACAGTTATAAAGAGACAGATGCACAAAGAGTTAAAAAAATACTCCTCAGAGAGGAGTTGTGAGAAGTTTGCAAACAAATCAGAAACTGATCTCTCCCACCAGTTTCAGGTGACACTCTTCTAAATGCCTTGAACAGAGGACAGACTGAACTTCCATGAATGCCCCTAGGCTTAGGAAGACTGAAATTCAAAATGCCTACAATCACTGGGCAAACTAATCTAAAATTTGTATAATGAAATGCAGCAAAGTCTCTCTTGCTGCATAAAGGGTTGGTAGCTGAGCTACTGGATGCTAAAATCAGCTGCTGTATTTTCAGTTCCAAGACATGTGCACACATGCATAGTCCTAGGCTCCAAGTGAAGGTTGCACTCATTAACTTGATCCTGGCCTCTGCTAAAAATTCTATCTTGGAGACTGATGCAGGTTATTACATCTTGATGATAGGTCTCATGGCTAAGAGATAGAACCCTATTGCAATACCATGTTTCTCCTTAACGTCCAAACTTCCTGCATACCTCTGTAGCGTCCCTGACCCATCTTAGCCTCTGTGATTTTGGAAGTTAGGACCAGGTGTCGTTCTCTTATCTCTACACCTTGAGCATCTTTACTCATTATAGAGACACTGGAGCAAAGGACCTCTTTTAGCAAACTCATTACCCAGAAGTGCTTTTGCTTGAAGTCAGCACTTATAAGAGAAAGATGCAGAACAGATAAATGACTCCAGCCATAGCCTGTACCTGCACAGAGGCAGATCGCTATATCTCACTTTTCCATTCAGAATTTATAAATGGCTTCTGGTGAGCTACACAAACAAGCTAGATGCTGCAGTATTTCAATCACACTGCAGTGATCAGACTGAAGCAGAACAATTTCTGAGTTTAAAATCCAAAGAGCTGTTTTGATTTGGTATGATCTTTCTTTATTTTCCAGTGAAAAGGCCAAATCCTAAAGTCTTTCCTTATTGTTTAATATGTTTGTATTCAGCTCCAGCTGAAGCCAGCAAGAATTTAGCTCTTCAAATAAGTAAGTGTAGATTATATCCCTGCTAAGAAAGATTATATAAAATGCACCATGGCTGTGTGATGTGCTAAATAGGACAGAACAGTAGCACAGCACACAAAGAGAAGAATATTTGATTTTTAGTCATATTAATATTAATAATAATAATAATAATAATAATAATAATAATAATATAAAATTAGCATCCAATTGCTTTGCCGGCTTCCTTAGATTCCAATTTGATCTACTGGACTAACAAGAAACTTGTGCTGAGAACATCTTTCCTCTTTAGTATGCACAATGTGACTTCACATAAAAAATATCAACCCCGCAAGACGTGGCAGTCAGCAGCACATTCCTACAGGGAAATACCACACATTGTTGTTTTGTATGGTGAAACATAGGCTGGAGAGACTCAGTTATCATAGCCGTTGTTACCACCTATAATTACTTTTAAAGATTCATGTCCTGTAACGATCCAAGACACTTCTGTTATCACTTCCCAGTGATTGATCTGAAACATCTGTCATCAACACCCGCATGGTTAAGAGAGCTATTTAGCTCAGGAATGGTACGGAGAGCAGACATTGTCATTGAGTTACAGTATGCTATGCATGCAAAATCAAAACCATCATGCAGCTGTCACCAGCTGCAAGATTTAATAGCATCTAAATTGAAGCCTGTAGCATTTTGTTTTGCAAGCCGGCAATGTAAACATATTTGTTTACAAGCCTGTGGCTCCGCAGGTCTGATGTGGCAAACCATCAGCAGAGCAAGCAAAAGTGGAACCAGGTTCTGCCTCCAGCCCCTGCCAAATCACTCCTGATCTGATAGAGGAGGACAGATTCAGAACTTGCCCGTGTTTTGCTAGTTTAGATAATCTATAATTATTCTTTCTCCTTGTTACATAAGACTCTAAGCACAAGAAACTTGATTGCATGAAGAAGCCTCCCATTGACCTCAAAGCATTTGCAGGACAAGCTTTTGAACAGATCCAAAAGTCATTAACCTAGATGTACAGAACTCTTTACTTTGCTTTAATGAACAAAGCATGTCAAGGTATTTGTAACATATAATTATTCAAGACAAGCTGGCCTCTCCATATTAAATAACTAAAGGCCAGATTGTACACAAAACTTATTAAAACTCTTTGAATTTGTATTACATTAGAAGCTCTCTCCTGTACAAACTTTGGCTTCATAGAATCATAGAATTGTTAGGGTTGGAAGAGACCTCAAGGATCATCTAGTTCCAAAGCCCTGCCATGGGCAGGGACACCTCACACTAGATCAGGTTGCTCAGAGCCACGTCCAGCCTGGCCTTAAGCACCTCCAGGGGATGGGGCTTCTACCACCTCCCTGGGCAACCTCTTCCAGTGTCTCACCACCATCATGGTGAAGACCTTCTTCCTAGCATCCAACCATCTATCCATGTCTATTTTTGTTTCATTCCCCCTAGTCCTATCATTACCTGACAGCCTAAAAAGTCCCTCCCCAGCTTTCTTGTAAGCCCCCTTAAGATACTGGAAGGCCACAATAAGGTCTCCTCGGAGCCTTCTCCAGACTGAACAGCCCCACCTCTCTCAGTCTGTCCTCATAAGAGAGGTTCATATTCAAACTGGTTGACATATCTTAGGGGAAGTTGCCATTTGTTTCATTACTTTCTCATTCACCTTTTCATGTCACAGAGACAAGAAGACAGAGAAAATTGGAGTCGTTCCTGTCCTGGCTGTAAGGCTGCAGTAGTTGAATTACATGTGAAGCAAAGTTTAATGTCCAGTTTCCAAAGGACTCTGAACAGCAGACAACAGCCACACTGAAATCCACGCTAGCTTTTCCCATCACCCAGCCTAGACTGCTGGAAGTAAAGAAATCCAGGTCATATAAAAGTTATCTAAATGGACATTAAAAGACTTTTTCCCTCAAAGTTCAGATATTGAGAAAAATGTTACATTTTTTATGTAAGGAGCTCCTATTTAATGACTATGCTAAGAAAAGTCTACATTTCATATACAAATCATGATATTGTGTACTAAAAAGAGATACAGAATCAACCAGGTTGGAAAAGACATCAGAAATCATCAAGCCCAACCTATTACCTAATACCTAGCACCTCATGACAACTAAACAGTGGCTTCAAGTGCCATGGGTAATCCTTTCTTGAACACCTCCAGGGACAGTGACTCCACCACCTCTCTGGGCAGCACATTCCAATTGCCAATCACTCTTTCTATGAAGAACTCCTCCCTAACATCCAGCCTAAACCTCCCTTGGTGCAGCATGAGACTGTATCCTCTTGTTCTGGTGCTGATTGCCTGGGAGAAGAGACCAACCCCCACCTGGCTACAACCTCCCTGCAGGTAGATGTAGAGAGCAATAAGATCTTCCCTGAGCCTCCTTTTCTCCAGGCTAATCAACCCCAGCTCCCTCAGCCTCTCCTCACAGGGCTTATGCTCCAGACCTCTCCCCAGCCTCATTGCCCTTCTCTGGACATGTTACAGTGTCTCAATGTCCTTCTCAAATTGAGGGGCCCAAAACTGGACACAGTACTCAAGGTGTCACATTACCAGAACTGACTACAAGGGCAAAATGACTTCCCTGCTCCTGCTGGCCGCACTATTTCTGATGCAGGCCAGGATGCCATTGGCCTTCTTGGCCACCTGGGCACACTGCTGGCTCATGTTCAGCCTACTATCAACCAGTACCCCCAGGTCCCTTTATGCCTGGCTGCTCTCTAGCAACTCTGACCCCAGCCTGTAGCACTGCATGGGGTTGTTGTGACCAAAGTGCTGCGCCTCGGTCTTGGACTTGTTAAATGTCATCACGTTGGACTCCACCCATCTGTCCAGCCTGTCAAAGTCCCTCTGGAGAGCCCTCCTACCCTCTAACAGATATGTGTCAATAAAACAAACTTCCGAAACTTACACATTTCAATCAAAATTCAAGGAATATTGCTGCAGTGGTGTTACCATTTTAAGCAAGCCTTCCCCTCAACCTTGCCAAAAATGCAAACTGTCCCTCCAGGTACCCAGCTCACCCTGCCATTCTAGATCATTAGCATGATCCCCACTGACACCGTATGGCGTTCAATGGCTCAACTTTGAGCCACAAGCAAATACCAAGCTGTTAATGATGCCCTCAGCCCAGAACATGCATTTTAATGAATGCAGTGGGAACTTCCAGTTCTCAGCACGCAGACATCACTGGCAAATAAACACTCAAGGTTGTGTTTTGCTGCTACACCTCAGAGAGACAAATATACATTTGCACATACATATTCAAAGACTGACCCTCGTTGAAGTGGGATTGTGTTTTGCTTTATTCTGCAAACTCAAAATGGCTGTGGAAAGCCACCTGAAGAGGACACAGTATCTGAGGAAAGAAGACACAAATAAATCTGACAGCAGCTTGTGGGGGAGAGGGAGAACTCTTTTTTTGCTATATTCAGGCTATGGTAGTTTAATATTCAATATTATTGCAAGCAAGTCTGAAACATTAGGGCAACCTTTTGTAAATATTCTGAGGTCATAGAATCATCTCAGTTTCCTACCACTAGATCAGATGGTAGGGAAATCCTTTAGCAGCACAAACTTCTAGCTCATTGAGCAAGAGTAATATAAGGACATCTTCTCTTCTTCCCAGCTGACTCATCGTTCATGCTATTTTTTTAGATTTCTCTTTCAACAATGAATAGACTACAGATCAATAGCCAGCAGTTAAACACCTCATGAAGGAAAACAGGCAGATTAAATGAACTATTAATTGATATAAGCACAGAGAGTTAGCCTCTCTGAAAACCTAAGGGTCAGCCTTCCATGTTATGAAAGGCTGTAGCTGAGGCCAGATACTCAAAATGGGTATGGCTTTTATTGAAACATTTTCAAGAGTAATGGTCACCCAAAAGGGACAGGAAAAGAACAACTGCATGTTTACTTTCTTTGCATTTCACCCCACAGGTGTGAAAAAAAACATAAACTAGGGTGGCAGCAAAATGCACTACAATTGTATTCCTCTTAACTGACCTGGAGGGTTTATAGGATGGGTACATGGAGGAGACTGTAGTCTTGTCTATGTATCTGAGACTTCCTTTCCTCACTTTCACCACTTTTTTTTTTCACTTCTAGCAAGAGAAAGTCCAGAAGTATCATCACCCATCCCCTGGAGTACCATTTGGGACATTTCTGGCAGGACAAAAAGATGTCAGAAGGGCTGAAGGCAGCAGCCCTCTGGTGTCAAGAGTGAGCTGCAGAACAAGTATGCATGGGACCTGACCAGAGTAACACTCTGGATAATCAACAAAATTGGGGAAACAATCAGAAAGGATAAATTACTTTTCTCCACCCTCTTCCATAGCAGTGATCATGAACAATTTAATGTAGCAAGGGGAACCTAACTTTGTATTCCCAACTGCCACATTCTCCTGCAGCCTGAAGGAACAAATAATTCTGAGGATTAAAATGATCACAAAGCTGCTCTTCCTTCAAAGCAAACAAGCCCAGTAAAATGGATGCATCTTGTGGTATCTGAGCTGTTATGCCCTGTAGCCAGAAGTTTCAGTTAAAGTCATCTGTATGAAAATAATGCAGATAACTCTTTTCCTTTCACCAATGCCAAAATATGAGATGCACATGTGAATACAGAGATCAGAGGAATCAGATTGCTTATGGGCAGTGTTGAGTGCTTTTAAAACAGAAGATTATAGTCCTTCCTAACTGCTGAAAACAACTGAGGAAACAAAGGTAGTTAAAGCAGTTTATCCTCCAAACAGGCAAAAGCAAGTGAAAAGCGGTTTCTAGACAAGATGGGGATACAGATGGGTCATATCCTCCCTGAGATGATCAGGAGAAAGGAAAAAACCAAAACAAAACACGAAAAAAAAAAACAACAAACCCCCCCCCCAAACAAACCAAATCCATTTTATTTGTATCAGGCATATTTATTTTCTTGGATGTTGCTGAAATAACAACAGTATCAGTAACCACTGGGGTTTCATAGTTTTTCCTGTTTCTCATGGCATAATCCTCAGGGATCATAATTTTTTTCAGGATGCAGATCCACAGAAAAACATACTTTTAGAGGTATGCCCTGAACAGACACACAGACTTTGCTTTTTCCTGGTTCCCTCAAACCACACTATCACTTGGACTGCTCATCAGGCACAGTAGAAAACCCATGCTTTATGGCTGCCTCCATGCTAACCAAAACTGACATAGAAGAGAAGCTGATCTCCAGCTGTGAAACTATCATATGTTATTTGACAAGAAAGCTTTGTTTCCAAAGCCATGTGATACTAATAGGGGATAGTGATTATGTTTGCCAATAAATGTTTGTTTGATAAGCAAAATACATCAGGAAGCTTCTGGTAAGACAGTGTGCCACTTGTCATCATAGGACTTTCCAATGACTTTTAGTTTTAATATAGAATAGAATAGAATTAACCAGGTTGGAAAAGACCTTTGAGATCAAGTCCAACCTATCATCCAGCACTATCTAGTGAACTAAACCATGGCACCAAGCACCCCATCCAGTCTCTTCCTAAACACCTCCTGTGATGGTGACTCCACCACCTCCCTGGGCAGCCCATTCCAATGGCCAATCACTCTTTCTGTGAAGAACTTCTTCCTAACATCCAGCCTAAACCTCTGCTGGCACAGCTTGAGACTGTGTCCTAAACTGAAGATGCAGACAGAGGCTACTCTCCACAGAAACATTCAGGTCTCTTTAAAAATCAATTATTAATGAGATTTTTTGGTTGAAGGTAGAAGACTGGAAAGTAAAGGTTCAAGAAGAAGAACTAATTCCTGATAGGACAAAGACAGATTGTCATGTCTGTCTGCCATTTGGAGTTAAACTGTGTTGTCAATGTTCTTAAAGGTCAATGCCTATCATTTATTTGCATTAGAGGCTTCTTTAGAGATTCTCTCAGCTCAGTTGTTGAACAACCAGCAGCCTGTCAGATATTAAGAACTTGTTCACAGAATTATTGTACGATTAATGGATCAGATTGTCCCAGAAACCATGTGTCTACACACTGTGGGCCTACAGACACAAAGAGAAGAAACAGAAGGAAGAATCAACTGTTGAAATATTAAGTTAGCATTTATTTAACTATAAGTGACATTTTCTAGGGATGTGTTTCACAGGATCCCCAACTGTTGGGGATTAAGCCATCAAACAACAGAGATGATGTGAAGACATTTGTCTGTTTCCAAAATCCATTTATAGTTAGTAGTAAAGTTAATTTCCTAGGGCACAGGTCTTTAAAAGGAAAAAAAAAAAAAAAAAAAAAAAAAAAAAAAAAAGAACCAAAACCCAAACCAAACAAACCCCAAAACAACCAGCAGCCCACCAAAAAGAAAAACCCAAAAGCAAACTACAGATGTTTCTAAGAGGCCAGATGAAGCTATGCAAGAGTCTGGAGAAGTCATTATTTGATTTCATTGACTACTAGTGAATCTGGAAAGGTTAGCTCAAATGGAGATCTCTCTTAGAATACAGAATACAGAATTAACCAGGTTGGAAAAGACTTTTGAGAGCATCAAGTCCAACCTATCACCCAACACCATCTAATCAACTAAATCATGGCACTAAGTGCCTCATCCAGGCTCTTCCTAAACACCTCCAGTGATGGTGACTCCATCACCTCCCTGGGCAGCACATTCCAATGGCCAATCTCTCTGTCTGGGAAGAACTTTCTCTCGTCCTCTCCTCTCTCCTCTCTCCTCTTTTGTGAACGCATACAAGTAAGAGGGAGAATTCCTCCAAGACTTCCTCTCCTTCATGCCATTTCTCTTAAACACAGGTCCTGAGATCACATCTTGGGCTCTTGAGTTTTAGAATTTTCAGATACTTGAGATGAACAACCAAGCAAACGACAGAATCAAACTCTTTCCCCAAACCAGCTCTGAGTAGTTCAGAAACATGGTGCTTTGGCTTCTTGCAGTGGTCCAGCCACAGAAAGTGAGCAGACTTCTGCATTTTTTTGTATTGTGACCCTCCAACAATTGCGTGTGGACGTGGAAATAAACAGCTAAGGATTTTATTTTTAGAGCTTTCCTTTTCATATTCTACTAGCATTTAGTCATATTTCTCACACACAATTATATACTGTTTGTATCTTTCACACACACACAAACATAACTTTACCATGAAGCAAAGATCTTGAACTTCTAGTCTGCTTAGAAACAGATTCGGCTTCAGATTCTATGAAGCAGTAGCAGTTTGTAACCATTGTCCCATTTACTAAGGTAATATCTATACAGAGTTTTGAACATCTCAGACATTGTATAAATTGTGTGTATTAGCTTGAATTTATGATTTCATGACAAGCTGCACATTTCACAGTTTTCAGTTTTGATGCATCTCTAAGGTCTTATCTGAATTTAAAATGTTTCCCCACAAAAAATCAATATTTCAGAAAGAAACCTGTCTCTGCCCAGAGAAATTGATAAACCAAACCAAAACAACAACAAAAAACCCAAACTCAAAACAAACAAACACCAACACAAAACCACCAAGAGAAAGTCAACAGCAATTCTGCTCTGTTACATAAACACCTTAATAGCACCTCTCTGACCTGGAGTAGGAAAAGACTGTCTGTCCATTACATGTGCAATGTGTATGTAATTTTCTTGTACACATAATTAGAAGAAATATATTGTATTTATCAGTGCAGATATAACAAATGTTTCAAGTATATTCCTTTCCAATTTTTCAGGCAGTGCCTCAAAGTATCCTGCAGCAAACTTGCAGCTGTAACATCAGGTCAGGGGATGATGGCTGGCTTGCACTTTGTAGGTTATCTTTTGATCAGATTGGCACCTCAGGGGTCTCACCATCACTCTTATCCACACTTTCCCTCGTTAAAGATGGTCACCAGGGCACAGGTCAACTGATGAGTTGTGTTTCTTTCTCTTCAACAAACAACCCAGACTACAAACACACACACTAGTATGAGGACGGAGTTCATAATGCAAGTCCCAGTCTGAAGTGAATAAGATGTGACTGGTCAACATGCTGTCAAAACCAGCATTCATATTCCTAACAAAAAAAGGGAATTGAGCCAGCAAATATTGAAGCATTGAGGCCTACAGATTTTATCTACTGTGCTCATTGCAGCACTCTCTTGCATACAGTGGAGAATTTTTGATACAGAGATAAAATATGTGTGTGCTGGATATTCTCCTTTTTTTGTTCTTCCTACATTAGTATTCATAATGAGGTACTCAAACTCCAAACACCAACCAAAAAAAATATTCTCAAAATGCATCACAGCCATTTTTTGAAGCAACCTTTTATTTTCTGCTGATTTCTGTGAGTAAATAAATGAATAAACTGTTGATGGTCCTTGCTAATCTGGGAGTATTTTGTAGCCTTTGATCTCCCTGGAGGAAAGATGATCAGAAAACCATATAACGTATGTCAAAGTTTGACACTGATCATCTTTTCCTTGGCCCCTTCATTTACAAGATTATATTCTTGTGGCAACTTTGACGGATCAGCATTAAATAAGATAAGCCACTAGAGTCTCTTAGAATGCCATGGCAGTACTTTTTCACAAAGATGTGACTCAAAATATAAAGAAGCCTAGAAAAAAACATACTGAAACTCATTCTGAGGATATTTTCTGGAGTTGCTTGCTTCCTAGTTAAGGCTAAGGATGGAAGGAAAGATATGTAAAGAGGTGTGGTTTTTTTTTTTAACCTTACAGTGTTGACATGTAGTTTGTTAAATATTCATCAGTGGCTGCACATTTGTATTGCATCTCCTCACTGAGCTAGGGGAATGTATTTCTTAGCCCCAGGTTAGCTCTCTCTGATTTTGGGGAGATAGGAATATAAACTAGTGTAATGCTTCAAGAATCCTACCTCAATCCATGCTGTCCTGAGACTAGGACAGCACCATCAAAGAACAAAAATCTCTCTTTTTCTTTTTTTTGTTCTCCTTTACCTTATTGAAGAAATAATAAATCTGAACAGAAGGGTCAAGACCTCCATTGGCTCTGAGTGCTCAACAACTTTAAAATCTTGAAACTGCACAAGAAGCATTTTCTCAGGAATGAAATGAGTCTGTGTCTCTGATTTCGCAGAAAGGAAGCTGCCACAGATCCTCTTAAACAGTCTGTGACAGGGACCTCCAGCTCCAGTCCCTTCCAGCACAGAGATCAGTAGCCAGTTCAGACCCCCTCCCCAGTTCAGACCTCCTCCCCAGTTCAGTCATCTTTACTTCTCATTTCTCAGACCAAATCACGTGAATATATGTTTCATTAAGAACTTCTGTTTCCAGGGAGGAAGTTTGCAAGCACAAACTTTACCAGATTTCCCACTCATTACTTTAGTCTCTGTTATTAAAGTTACTGAAGTTTTGCTGCCATGTCCTAGTTTATTCCAAGTAGCTATACTAGGGACATAGTAAAACTGCAACTCCAAACACATATGCCTCCCTTGGCTTTCTCTCAGCCTCTGGCAAATAAGGTGGCTGTTCTCATGTTCTGATCCTTTGAAATCACAATCCTGTCCATCACTTTAGCTCCAAGACACAGCTAGCAGATGTCATACATACATAAATACATTGGCATTTCCTCTAGTGCAATGACTCTTTCAAAAGGGCAAATGCTGTTATTGCACAGAACTTAATTATTTTATGTCCTGTCTTGAGACTGCATATGAACTATACTAGAAATTGAAGATTGTTATTAGCAATCCCCTCTTTCCCATCTTCACTCTCTGTTTCCCATTTGCAAATCCCTAATAAAAATTGAGAGCCACATGGATTTTTTTAACAGAACAAAACAAGCAAACAAAAGTTTTCCTTTTCCTTCAAATAACTATTAGACAGTAAGACATAAACCAAGAGGAGGTTGAAAAAAAACAACACAGAAACAATGAGCCACATTATTCACTGGGCTACTGAGAGAAACACAGCTATTACTGGAAAAAGCATGATAATTGAAATAGAAATGCAGCTATTGTTGGAGTGGAACTAAGTAGCAAATTATATGTAAAGATAATCATGGATGAACTTGTATCACTGAAACTGAAGGGAAAGTTAAAATTAGGTTCTGCCATTACCCCAGATGGAAAATTCTATTTGGGAAGAAGGTAGTAGAGGGAGATTATCATAGTTGGAGGTAGGCAGGGATGCAGTATTACATCCATCTGTCAGATAAACACCATTTCCTGCAGAGGCCTCCAGTTCTACAGGCTAATCTCTTAGTTCAGCAATCAGCTTGAGAGAAGAGAAATGACTTCTGAATCACCTAGATTTTCCTTTCAGTTCCTCCATTACAAGGAACAAACTCTTCCTGACTCAACTTAAATGCATGAGATGGGGTGAGAACACAGCATGAGCAATTAGAGATGAGAAGCTTAAACTTTTACAGTCTGCATCTTTGCTCTAGCAAAGATAAGATTTGAAGGCTCGAAAGGTAACTTAGGCTCTTATTTGAGGAAGAAAATTATTTTCTTGCCTGACATGATTCTTCATACAAAGCCAATCTAAATATCCAGTTTTATTACCACACCACTTACAGTTCTGAATGAAGCAGAAAGCTAGCTTACCTGGAAATTATCATTATCTCCCAGTTTCAGAGTTAGCACTGATAAAACTTAAAGAGCAAAAAACCAACCAACCAACAAAACAAACAAACAAACAAACAAAACCCAACCAAACAAGAAACTTTGAGAAGAGTCTCATGAATTTGCCACCAGCTGCTGTATTTATTTACCCCCCACTGTCCTCTTTGCAATGCACAAGCCTTTAACACAGGCACAGTAGACCCAAATTGCAGATTACTCTTTGACCCCTGTAGACTGCAATCAATAGAATCACATGTGATCTGAAAATTAAGTCTCTAAGGACTTCATGCATGTGAATGACAGTGCAAATTCCAGTTCTATTAACAAGGCTATAATCCTGTTGCACAACTGTATCACTTCAACTGGAACAGTATTAACATTGACACTTGACAACAGACGCATCAGTGGGAAGGGAAATAGGACCCAAGTTAAAATGGAGCAAATCTAATAATCAAACCAATAACAGCACAGGACACGGTTTCATTCTGTTATAAGCTTTGTGTATTGTGCTTTGTTTTTCATGCTACTGAAATATTTTAGATCATTTTTCTTGCAACACTGAAATGTAAAGAAATTTTAAAGAGCATTAAAGGATACAAACCTAATCAAACATAGTTCATGCTGTAAATCCACCCAATCATTCTCTTAGGGTAACACAGAGCATGAATCAAAGGTATATTATTAATTTACAACTTGCTGCATCCAGTTCTTGACTGCATGTTTTTTTCTCTGTTCCTGAGAGCTACTTTCATACAGAAAGAACTGCTTGTAGCATCAGCTAGGGTAGGTTCACCTAAGGACAGATTTTGCCCATGGCTCTCAGTGGTCTATATGGGAGTCTCAGCTTCACTGAAGTATGAACACAACAAAAGTTGCCTGGCTGTTCTATAGGGATCATTTCTAAAGCCCAGTAGCAGAGGCAAAATAAATCAACCTGAAGTAGCCCACCTTGATAGCACAGCTAGGTGATTTAAAAAAAACCCTGCAAACCATCCTCTCCTGTTACTTAAATGATTATCATGCATTCTTGATAACAATTTAGAATCATCTCTCAAAAAAAATAAATAAATATATTGTCAGAGTGGAAAGATCCACACAGGACTGTGTAGTCATAAGAAAAAATTGATCAAGGAATAATGTTTGACTGGATCTCCATCTTCCTCTGGCTGCTACTGACACCTCTGACAGGCCTGGATTGACCTTTTAACTTCTTCATCTTCACATACAACTAATGGCACCTGAGTAAAAGCAAATCCTAAGTGTAGCTGGTGTAACCTGGCCTGCAATACACAGGGCTGATCAAGAATGAAAACCAAAGACTTTGCATTATGAAGGCAATGCACCTGTAACTTCTGCCATTCAGCCCTGTGAAAAGCTTCCAGCAGCATAAAAGGTGAAATAAGTTGATGACCAAGCAGATCCAAACAAGCCATTAGGCAATGGTCCACAAACCCTTTTAAAAACAAAACAAAACAAAACTCTTTAATTTTCCACATTAAAAATGAATTAACACATCACAGGAGAACATCCTCTAATGCCCTGACATTAGTGTACATTTAAATAGATAATTAAACCACTCTGACCTTTTACAATTGCCAGTAAGTTCGAGACAGGACTTTCTTACCAAGTTCTAAGCTAACAAAGAAGGGAATGAAAATGTGCTGCTATTGCAATCATGGATGAGAGGCAGAAGTAGAGGTTCTCATTTTACTTTTTTTCTAAGGACTCACTATGGAAATCTGGCATGAATTTCAGTCCATCAGTCTTACAGAAGCCACATTTATCTTTCTGTTCTGTATTTAGTCAGCTATATTAATTATTTGTTATTGTTATTATCTTCAGATACACAGATTCAGCTTCACTAGGCTCAGGGGAGACCTTATTGCTGTCTACAACTACCTGAAAGGTGGTTGTAGCCAGGAGGGGGTTGGTCTCTTCTCCCAGACAAACACCACCAGAACACAGTCTCAAGCTGCACCAGGGGAGGTTTAAGCTGGATGTTAGGAAGAAGTTCTTCACAGAAAGAGTAATTGGCCATTGGAGTGGGCTGCTCAGGGAGGTGGTGGAGGCACCATCCCTGGAGGTGTTCAAGAGGGGAATGGATGTGGCACTTGGTGCCATGGTTTAATCATGAGGTCTGTGGTGACAGGTTGGACTTGATGATCTTTGAGGTCTCTCCCAACCTTGGTGATTCTGTGATTCTATGATTCACAGCCTGGACTGTTTCAAACTGCACTGCAACCAGACAGAGCACTCAGTGTAAAATTAGATTTGGGGGGAAAAAAACCAAAAATAAATAAAAAGAGTAGTTTGTCAATGCAGGAGTCTAAGCTGCTATTTTGATGAGACAGTCTAATTTGATGCTCATCTTGAAGGCTGCTTTACTTTTTCTTCCATTCTAAATTGCAAACAATTAACATTGCAGGCGTTGTGCTCACATTCTTCTTGTTTATCTGCCTGTGCATGTGCATACACCAAAGCACTCACACTTAATTGTCAGAAAATGAGTCATTTTCTATAACATAATTATGAAAAGTATAGAAAATAGAGTCAAAAGAGATGTAAGGATGACTACCTCACCCACCCAGCTTCAGAATGCAAAAATGAACTCTGTGTAATGCCACTCTGTAATCCTTGCTGTGATGGGGATTTCCAGCCTTTCTAGGGAACTGATTTCTATCTTTCCCATTGCAAGATCTCTTGCTTTCTCAAATGAGGCTAATCTTATACCTTTTAAACCTACATTTCTTTGTACAATTGGCCATGACCATTGAAAGAACCTCAATCCCTTCTTTTACCACACGGCTAAGGACACGTTTGCTCTTCCCTGCTGACCACTCAGATGCTCTCACATGCAAAGGACTCCAGTTAAATAAAAGCCCAGTTCATCCTGTGTCTGCTGACTCACTGTGATGGACAACTTCTCAATTTAAAATATGAGATATTTGTGTCTCTCTCTCTCTACATATAATATGTATATTTTTTAATGTAGTCACTTTTTTTACAGACTTATGGCTTCAGAGTGAGATAGTCGCATTTAGGCAGTCCAGACAACTAGACCTCTCTTGCCTGACTGAATTTTCCAATTAAATTCAGTTTAATTCATACCTTGAAAAGCCATGCTGAAACATGCAAACAGAGAAACTTTTCCCATTATTTTGGTTTAAACACTGCTGTATTATGAGAAAACTTAGAGTCCTTTTCTTCATCTGAATCAGAAAACTAGATCTCTGCACACTGAGGGGAGCCAAAAGACTGTCTTGGATTCAAGTATTCCCAAATGATGCCTAATTCCAGGCCTCAAACACAGTTGCTGCTCCCTGTGATGCAGAATGCCTCTTTAAGGCATGTAAGCTTTCCTGAGCACAAATGGAAAGGCTGAGTTTAATGCTCTTCATCTTCACATTTTGATACAGACAGCCGATCAGATAAAGGTGAAAGGTTATTTGATGCTTTCTTAATCCAATCAATATTACAGGTCTCAATGTATCTTCAGTGAGTCACTGGTCTGGAAAAATTTCTTAAGGTGCAAGACTCATCCTATCTACTCAGCTAAAGTAAAAGGCAATCTCTAACCCTGGTAGCACTGAACCTGAATGTTCAAGATCTGAAACAGGTTCTGGTTCAGCAACCTCCAGTTTCCTTAGTTTCCGGCAAGAGAGAGCCTACAAAGCCTCACAGGAAAAAGAAAAAGAAAGATTACCAAACAAACAAAACAAAACAAAACCCAACAAACAAACAACAGACCCCAAAACAAAACAAACATAAAAAAAAACCCCACTCAAAACTCTAAAAAATAAGCGAACAATCAAACAAGCATTTTCCTGCTTCACTGAATTAATATCCCATGAAGCATTAACCATTTATAACGTATACAGACTTCCCCCTTGGGATTACTGGAGCCTTTTGTAAGCATTCTCTGCAAGACAGCAGCAGTGTTGGCTTCCACATCTACAAAGCCTGACAACAATTTTATCCAGATTTTGCAATAAACTCTGTGTGTGTACAGGTACGAGGAGTTTGAGGTACATCATTTCCCGTGTTGCCTTCCAGTGGCTTTTTCTTACAGGGCAGCAGAGACAATGTTGACTCATAGTGACTGAAAATGTCTTATCTCAGGTAGTGTGGGCTTTCACACCTGGCAAGGCATCTTTCTTTGAGTATGGCATCTTAGGTGTTATTTCTTGGCTTTTCTAACTAAATAGGATAAAAAACAATTAGTTGAACCAGGACATGGACCTCAAGCTCTAAAAATATCCCAGAAACAACCAAACAAACAAACAAAAACAGCAACCCTGACATGTTCCTATCATACATTTCCATCAAATCTTGTGCGTTTTCTTGTGGACACCATAACAATGTACATTCAGTTCTGACTTTGCTTTGGTTGATGTGGTTGCATACCAACAATGCTGCAGTACACTATGATTGAGTAGGAGTCATCTTTCTCAGAAGACTTAAGACACCTGCATCAAACTGTAATCAGACTGTAGAATCATAGAATCAGCCAGGTTGGAAAAGACCTCAGAGATCATCAATTCCAACCTATTACCTAATACCTGACAACTCATAACTAACTAAACCATGGCTTCAAGTGCCACATCCAATCCTTTTATGAACACCTAAAAATCTCCTAAAGGAAGCAGTGGAAGCAGGAAAACTGTCACCATAGGAAATCTGGGGTGTGAGGGGTATCTCATAGCACCACTGATGATCTGGCATGTGTGGCCAAGTTGATCTAGCATAACAAAAAACTATCCATGATAATTTGTATTGTTTGTGGTATTTGCAAGGGCAAAAGTATTAACAACTCTGTTTAAAATCACAGTCTCTCCTATTTTTCTTTTTTATTTGAAACTTACAGCCACTTCTGAGTACTGGATCTGACCTCTTTGGGACCTTATGGAAAGAGTTGCTTTCTGGTTCATTTTCATCCTTTAAAGAAGGTTGCAGGAAGATGTATAGAAAATAACATCAGAAAGTACATACCTAATCCCAGTCGAAACACACAGACCCATCAAATCAGTGAGACAGGCCCTGAAATAGATTCCTAGTTGCAAGTATGTCTCATTTTGAGTTTTTGTCTCTTTTCCAGTTTGCAGATGAGCAATTGCCACTGAACTAGTCCACATGGATTTTAGTTCTATATATATAATCCAAGGGGATAAGAATTAAAAGTGGCAGGGGCTAATTACAGTATTTGAACAGAAGAATCTTAATTGAACTACATCAGGAAGGATGGTATGAAGAAAGACCTGATTGAAGAGACTTCAAATGGAAAAGAAGAGACTGAATTACCCTTTTAAAGTTTCCAGAGAGTCCATGAGCAGAAAGGTTTCTCAGAGGGGAAAAAAAAAAAAACAGAACAAAACAAGGCACACCCTAAAAATCACCACCATGTAGAGTTAGTGCCACAACCACTTTGCAGACATGAAGCTCAGATGGATTGCAGCTGTTATGACTGTCTGGCTCCAAACATCCACACAATATCTAAACCCTGGGAGAACTTAAATACAACACTAATACTAATTAAGATTATTTCAGCTATGTTCTCCCTGATTGGTGTGACCTCTAGAGAGGTGGTCATCTGATCTTTCCTGGGTCTCTAATGTTGCAGGGCTTAGAAATGCATCTGTAAACAATTCTGTTCTATTTTTTTTTTCCCTTTTCATACATAATGTGCCTAGTAGAACTAGTCAAAGTATTTCCAACTCTGTTATCTCCCATTAAAACTGAAATTTGGTCATAAGAACTACTTGATCTTGATTTCTTCCCCATCTCATAAAGTTTGGGTAGAAAAGTCCTGGAACAGGTTACTAGTTGATAGCAGAACATCTTCATAAGTTTCATCCTTGTTTCTGCTACACCAGATGAGATAGCAAATGATGCTATACCAAATGAGTCTAATTTCCAGTAGTTTTATTTGCCAGCTTTGCCACTCTCTTCTGCAAAGGTACAGTCTCTTGGATAAGTGAATGTATAAGGATTTACAATGGATCCATGTGGACAGCAGTGGTAGAAGAAGACACCATAGTCTGCTGTTCCCATAGAAGGGTCAGAGCTGGAGACTAGATCAGCTCAGGTAACAGATGCTTATCATAGAATCAATAAGGTTGGAAAAGACCTCAGAGATCATCAAGCCCAACCTATTACCTAATACCTAACACCTCATGACTATAAACCATGGCTTCAAGTGCCACATCCAATCCTTTTTTGAACACCTCCAGGGACAGTGACTCCACCAACTCCCTGGGCAGGACATGATCGTCTACCCATCCTCCCACCCTTGAAACTCATTTATCCTTCAGAACTGGAAATGATCAAATCAGATTAGGAAGACAAATAATTTTTCTCTCCTGTTTAGACTCCATTTAATCTTGATCTGTGATTTGCCGTGTTTTCTTTCTTGTTTTACTCATTTTCCTCCTTTCTCTTCTCTTGCTGAAACAACACTACATGTTACTCTGACAGATGCTTTCAGTGCCATGTATCCTTCTTGTCTACTGACACATGGTTAGACAGCTACTAGAAATGAATTTGAGGATTAATTGCACCAAAGTCTGCTCCTGCACACAGAATTAGCCTGTTGCTAGAGCTAAGGTCAGCAAAACATTCAAGAGGGTTTCATCCTTCTCTGCAACATTAGGATTAGCCATGAGAAGCAGCATGTTCTGCTGTTCAAAGGTGATAGCAAGGATTGATCACTGCTGAGGGTCATACTTGAAGGTTCTCTTCAAAGCAGCCATCAATGAACTTCACCACCAGACTCCCCAGGCTAGGTCTCAACCTTCCACTTGTTAAAGGGATTGCTGTGCAAATTGTGACAAGGTCAGCTGCTCATGGAGGACAGAGATCTTTCTCAGCTTTGCTTCCATGTTTCCTTTTTTGTTTGCATATTTCAAGACTGCTTTTACCTTAACAGATTTTCCAAGCCCAGAAGTAATAATTAGAATCACCAGGAAATCAAGAAGTTTGTTGAGAAAAATTCTAACTGCATTAATACTGGCTTGAAACAAACAAAAAACACAAAACAAAACAAAACAAAACAAAACAAAACCACCTGATCTGGGAAACTGGAAATCTGAGCTTTATTCTATCTTATCTTCTAATACAACACTGAATGTTCCTTTAGTGCAAGAAGAACATTTCTTCTATTTAACTCTCATCAGTCAGCATAAAGTTACTTAGAAAAACAGAAGTTTCAATGTGTTAGGAGCCAGAATAAGTTTTTATGTTGCATGACCCAAATTTGACCAGAGAATTATTTTTTTCCCATGCAGATATGCAAAATATATCCCCACAAAAGTATCTCAGTTATCTTTCACCTTTAAAGCCACTTCTTGGAAACACAGAGGTTGACAATTAATAAGCTCATTAAAAGTTACAAGCTGCTTTGATTAATATTCCTTGTCTAGTTCCTTGAAAAATGTACTCTATCTCCCAGGCTAATGAAGACAAGGCAGACTTATTTAGGTGTTTGTTAACAAAGCTGATTTGCATATAATTAACTGCAAGGATCCCTGTATTTACAGCGCAGACTCTGCCAATCTCTTTTGCAAGAGTGTTTTATGTAAACAGACTAACTCCATGCTGAATTAACAAAACAAGTTATGTTATTTCAAAATGAAATTAACTCAAAGGGATACAATTTTGAGGGCCATAACTGACATAAACTAAAATGCACACTGGAAAACTGCCTTTTGTTTGTTTGTTTGTTTCAAATGCTGTTTATTCATCATGAGGGATTTTTTTTCTTGTATGCTCTCATTCTTTTAATCAGTTAGCTTGGGTTTAGACATTTAAACAAAGACTGTCACACCAGATTGCTCTTTCCTCTGACCCATTTATGGGAAAAATTAGTGTCATTTCAGTAAAGCCATGCTTTTGCAAAGGTATCTTCTAAAAAATTGCCTATCACATACCTTGAAGCTCTGATTAGCAAAGCTTATGTGAAATAACTAGTACAGGCAGCAGGTAGGGTGATCAGACCTTCATTTAAAATATATTCCCATTCAGACAAAAATAAAGCCACGGGCCTTTTGACATTCACTTCCCATTTTGCAGGCTTTTCAGCACATTTGTCATCATGATTCAGAAGGACACTTCACTTCAGAGAGCTTTTAAGATTCAAAAGGATCCAAGCAAAATATTCTTAAATTAAAACCTCTCTATCCAATGAGATCTTGAATATTAGGATCATATGGGATGCATAATAGCATAACAGTAGAAGGTATGTAACTTTGTAGATCAAGTGCTTCAGAGAGACACAAGTGCACTACAAGATCTTTTATAAGCTTGGTCATGTAATTTTTCTGAGATGAAGAAGTAATAGAATAGGTTTGAAAAGCAAACCAAATCAAAACAAAACAACAAAAAACAAGCCAATCAAAAGCAAACCACCAAAAGCTGTAACTCTATTGAAACCTTACCCACACCACCTTACATTAAAAATGTTTGGTCTTGACAATTACATTCAACTTCCAATCTGCCTCTCCTACAATTATTACTTCACCTTCCCACCCTATAGAAATTTCTTCCATTTGTTTGTAAAACAGTTAATAAAAGAAAACAAACTCCATTCCAGGAGCCTATTCCTGCAGAAGACTGTAAGTTTTAGGACACTTTCCTGAAGAACTCTATCTTATCACCAGGGAACACTCAAGGAACTGAGCAAGGCATTTATGTCCTTAAATATATAAAATTCCATCTTAAAGCAGAAACAGACAACAATGAGCAACAGAGCTTCCAGATTTTCAATTTTTCCTCTACTTTAGTAGTCACTGTAGCAGTAGCATGCAGCATGAAGAAGAAAAAGAACTTATTAAAGTAAAGCTCATGGGCACAGTAGCACTTGCAGTTATGGACTTGTTACAGGAGATGTTAAGTCGTTAACAAAGTCTGCTCTCTGTGGGGGAAAAAAAACAAAACAAAACAAAGGATGAACAAACAAACAAACAAAACCTGACAAAATCACCAGTGACAACAAAAATAGTGCATCAAATATTGTTTGCTCAGAACTGAAGAGACAGAAATAAACCAAAACACAGCCCGCAATGAAGCCAGAGGGAACTGAAGAGGGGAACGGGAGTGAGGTGGAAACAGTATGCTGAGTTTGAGGATCTTCCACTCTGCAGTGCTTGTTTTATATCCTCATTTCAGACACTTTTTTATTTTTTTCTCAACAGTCTCCATAGTTTACATATAAGAAGCTCAACACAGCCTTTTGCTACTGCTGACAGCCCACTGGTGCATGCGTCGAGGTGAGGAGAAAGTTCTTCACAGAGAGAGTTGTTAGCCATTGGAATGAGCTGCCCAGGGAGGTGGTGGAGTCACCATCGCTGGAGGTGTTCAAGAGATTGGACGTGGCACTTGGTGCCATGGTTTAGTAGTCATGAGGTCTGTGGTGCCAGGTTGGACTTGATGATATTTGAGGTCTTTTCCAGCCTTATTGATTCTATGATTCTATGACTGAAAAGGGATCTATTTGCAAAGCGAGACCAGTAACCTGCAAACAAGCAATAGCTGGGGACACTGCCATAGTCTCTCTACTACTGATTTAAATCATACACAATCACCCAATGCAATTAACAGAGAAAGGCAGACAAAAAGCCTGATTCTGTCCAAGTGCAAAAAGCTCTACACCAAATTAAATTAGTTCAAGTAAATAATAATAATAATAATAAAAAAGAATCGCATTACATTTGACTTTGGAATGCCATGAAGAATTAAAAAGCTTCCTAGGCTGAGGTCTGCTTCCAAATAGCTTATCTTATGCAATAATTTATTATTGTTTTGTTTTTCAGTTTACTACAATTGAAACACTATCAATCACAGAATTGCCGAGGTTGGAAGAGACCTCAAAGATCATCAAGTCCAACCTGTCACATGGACCTCTGCTAATGTGTGAGAAAGTACTTTCCTGAGTAGTCCTAATGAGCTGAGTAAAAAAGCTGGTGGCATAAGAGGGGCTAACCAGTATAAGAACCAGGAGTCAATTATAGGTATAATTAGCAGCCAAAACATTGATTATTTGGTGGTGCTAAGCATAATCCCACAGGAAAGAAACCTGAGGGAGAGACTTACTATTTTATCCTGATCTAGACTGTTCTTATTTTCCCTCCTACAATATTTACACAACTTTATCAACTCATAGATAATAATTAAATTCACACACAGATGAGGGGACATATACGTGCTCTATGCCAACTCTCTAATAACAATAACAGCTCCCTAGGGAGAGTCTGTAAAATACAATAAATAAGAATCAAGCCACTTGCAAAAATTTACTCTTGGAGATGGATGAATATTCCTAAAGAAAAACCTGTCTGTCACAGTAATGCATAGGGAGACTGTGTGAATTAGACTGACCTCAGCCTCAGCATCTCAAGTCTGAAGGAGCAAGACTGCTGATACTGGGCTTGCTCCAGGCAAAACTATGATAAAGACCCATTCTCTAGGATTCTTCCACACAAAGAGTTTGTTTCTAAAACTGACTTTAATACAGGAGAGTGTGCACCACCTTAGAAAACCGCAGTAGTTCATTCAATACTGTAAGGACAGAGCTGTGCAAAGAGGATAAAACATAAAAAGATCAGGCTTCGAGAACCTATCTCAACCTCCTTTGAATCAGCCTGAAACATTGATGCTGTGTTTACTGGTGTGGGTAGGGAGCCCACACTAAATCTAATTAAATTGATGAACAAAAGGGCCCTGAATTATGCAGAACCATGAATCGAGACTGCCTTTTTGGCCATTCACTCTGCATGATTGTGTTTTCCTAAGCCTTTCAAAGACTTTCCTTTCGGAAACAGAGAAAGAGTGAAAAAAGGACTTTGCTTCCTACTACAGGGTGAAGGAGTTAGATAAAACACCTCATTAATGACAGGGAAATCATCATCACAGCACAGGAAGCAAAAAAGAGTCCAGACTAACTCTTCTTTTTTTTGGTCGTATTGTGCAGCCACAGTGACAAGAAAATAAGTAATGAATCAGAATGGGAGTATACTTGATGGTTTTATTTCATAACTCATCTTACTATTGTGACAGGCTGACACTAATTAGCAGTTGACGCACAGGGAATAGTTGCTGTGGTCAATGGATCTCATTAACCATCATAAAATTTTCATGCCACAACCAAGTATGACAAAGAACTGAGACCCCAGCAAATCACCTGTCATCCTCTATAAGCATCACCAGAGAGCCATGGGTGCATGCATCAAAGGGCACAAAAAGTGTCCATAGAGCTAGCTGCCTAGATTTTTATGGATGGATGAATTTAGTTTCCTATGAAGGAAGAGAACTTGATGAAGAGAACAGCTCAGTGGCCACCGTTTCTCAGTGCTATTTGAGCCAGCTCATGAAGAGGGAAACTGAAGGCACATCAAAGCTTATGGTTCTGGTCTTTCATGAAGCCCATATCAGCAGATGTGCCATTTCAAGGATGACCCAGTTTGTGAACACCTTGTGGGGAGGGAATGATAAAAACAAACCGTGGACTTTCTCCTTTGTGTAGCTGTCGATTTGCATTAAGCTTACAAGAAAATAATTCCTTGAGACTTATCAAGCATGGTTGGAACTGGCCAGCAGCTTCACTAATAAAAAAGAAAAGAGCAGGAGGGAAGAAGGTTCAAGGAGACAGCAAAACAACCCAAACCCTGAAAGTCAAGCGGATCACTGCAATAGATGAGTCCTTTCATCTATACCTTTTATGTCAGCCGAGATCCAGCAGTAACAAAGTTTCCCCCAACAGCCTTTACCTAAAATGTCAAATAGCAAAAAAGCCAGCAATGCAGGCTCTCAGATGATCTTCTATGAATGGTGGAGTGTTGTTGAGCCCCATGTCTGAATTAAGAGGGAAACCATGCTGATAGGCTTTACTCCCTTCAAGTTGATCTGCCTCTTGGTTGCAGTCATAGTGACCAGCTGTATCACAGCCATTTAGGTGACAATTTGTTTCCCAGCTAACTACAATAGCTGAGTGTGTGCCCCCATTATGTAGTGTCAGCAGAAGCGAAAAGGCTGTTCTGACTTTATAAGATCTCCCCCCAGGCTCTTTGCTATGGCAGAGGTTTCCCAGCTCAGGGACTATGTGCCTGACAAAACAGCATCTCCATTCTCCTACAGTTCTTCTAAGAAGCATGGAACCAACTGTATTTAAAATATGTTTTATGGAGAAGAAAAAACAGTCAGCACGCTTTGTTACACCTTATCATGAGATAGTGTAGAGGCTGGCAGGTCCCTTGGCTTATGGCAGCTTGCAGGAGGTAAAAATTCAAAGACTAATACACCAGGGCTGTGAATGGATCTATTTTCTTAAAACCCCATTTAAGCCTGGGTGTAGTCCTTCTTTTATTTTACTTTTAAGGGTGACTTCTGAGCTGAAAGCAGGAATCAGCTTCCTTAAAAGATCATTTTGTGTAAAAACACCGTACAAAAGATTGGCTTTTAACTAAGGTTTTTTTTTTTTTTCCTTTCAATTTGCAATTTCAAAACGTTAGAACAGATTGAAACTGAGCATTCAGGTAGCCTCAGTGACCTAATTGCTTTTGGACTTCTCTTTCCCCAAAGATCTGAGTCAAGAAGCAGTATTTAGAATGCAGGTAGTAAAAAAAAAGGTCATTAATACTTTCTCAATTTCTGTTTTACAGGTGAAAACCAGGTATGTTGGTTTTTTTTTTATTCCCTGTCTCTTTGGGTTATTTTAGGCAAGAAGCAAGTGAAATGTGTTCTTATGTTTACTGTACAGCAGTCAAGAAGGTAGATTTCTGCTACCTACCCACTACATTCCAAGCTCAGCTGAATACTTCATCAAACAGAAGACATTCTGGTGTACAGAACTGGGGTATCTTGGACCATGCTGCTTCTGGCCAGGACTGTGTACATAGTTATTTATTTATGGCATTTTTAATAGATGGAATATCAATATTTGATGATGTCCTATGAATCATTAAAAATACAGAAAATCAAGAACATAAAATACAAACTTCTACTTTTAAGTGATGATATGGTAGTGATATTCATAAATAAATCATTTGGTGGCCAGTTCCAGCTTTCTGAGGTTGAGTTAAATGAACAGGCACTTCAGTTGGTTTACAGCATGTTTACAGCCATGTTTGTGGGAATCTGACCAAGGGATTTCAAAGTGGAATGTAATAAAGTTATCCCAGAACAGTATGTGAATTTCTAGCTCTTTAGAAAATGTATTATTTATATATATACATATATATATAAAATATCTTTGATTAGAAAGGGACAAGAAAATTAACCAGGTTATAAAAGGCCTTCAAGATCATCGAGTCCAACCTATCATCCAACACTATCTAATCAACTAAACCATGGCACCAAGTGCCCCATGCAGTCTCTTCCTAAACACCTCCAGGGATGGTGACTCCACCACCTCCTTGGGCAGCACATTCCAATGGCCAATCACTCTATCTGTGAAGATTTTCTTCCTAACATCCAGCCTAAACCTCCCCTGGTGTATCTTGAGACTGTGTCCTCTTGTTCTGGTGCTGGTTGCCTGGAAGAGACCAATGTCCACCTGGCTGCAGCCTCCCTTCAGGGAGTTGTAGACAGCAAGAAGGTCTGCCCTGAGCCTTCTCTTCTCCAGGCTGAACAACCCCAGCTCTCTCAGCCTCCCCTCATAGAGCTTGTGCTCCAAACCCCTCCCTAGCTTTGTTGCCCTTCACTGGGCATGTTCCAGAAACTCAACATCTTTCCTAAGCTGAGAGGCCCAAAACTGGACATAGTACTCAAGGTGTGGCTTAACCAAGGCTGAGTACAGGGGCACAATGACTTCCCTGCTCCTGCTGGCCACACTGTTTCTGATCCGGGCCAGGTTACCCTTGGCCTTCTTGGCCACTTGGGCACACTGCTGGCTCATGTTCAACCTACTATTGACCAGTCTAGGTAGGTGTAGCTCTGTTTTGCTTTTTAGATTCTGTATGATGAACAACAAAGACCTAGGCTTACCATAAAAAAAACTGCTGTAAAAATGGGGGGGGGGGTGGAAGCTTTGAAAACATGAAATACTACACCTGAAAATAATTTTCTGCAGCTGAAGTCTTCTTTGTGCTATATGCTCTCATAATTTGACAAGTAACATTCATTAGATTTGCTGCTGTTGTTGTTCAGATGTTTATTAAACAGAAAGTGTTTGTTAGTCAGCAGGATATAGTAATTTTCTTTGCAACAGTGAACTGAGATAAAGGCCACAACAGCTAAGTATCTCCTCTGCACATAATAATAGCTTGGAAGAGTTTATTGCCTAAAATGATGAAAGATAAAATGGGGGAGTAACCCTAATACTAGAATTTCACAGATGTAGACTGATTCCCACAAAAATAAAGCAATTAAATGAGCCTGGTAGTACAATGACTAAGCATGGCTCATGTATCCTGTTTTTTAGCAATAAGTAAAATACCTTTGTTCCAGCAGAATTTGAAGACCAAGAAACTTTGGTCACAACAACCCCGTGCAGTGCTACAGGCTGGGGTCAGAGTGGCTGGAGGGTAGCCAGGCATAAAGGGACCTGGGGGTACTGGTTGATAGTAGGCTGAACATGAGCCATCAGTGTGCCCAGGTGGCCAAGAAGACCAATGGCATCCTGGCCTGCATCAGAAATAGTGTGGCCAGCAGGAGCAGGGAATTCGTTCTGCCCCTGTACTCAGCACTGGTTAACCCACACCTTGAGTACTGTGCCCAGTTCTGGGCCCCTCAATTTGAGAAGGACATTGAGACTCTGTAATGTGTCCAGAGAAGGGCAATGAGGCTGGGGAGAGGTCTGGAGCACAAGCCCTGTGAGGAGAGGCTGAGGGAGCTGGGGTTGATTAGCCTGGAGAAAAGGAGGCTCAGGGAAGACCTTCTTGCTGTCTACAACTACCTGAAGGGAGACTGCAGCCAGGTGGGGGTTGGTCTCTTCTCCCAGGCAACCAGCACCAGAACAAGAGGACACAGTCTCTAGTTGCACCAAGGGAGGTTTAGGCTGGATATTAGGAAGAAGTTCTTCACAGAAAGAGTGATTGGCCATTAGAATGTGCTGCCCAGGGAGGTGGTAGGGTTGATGTCCCTTGGAGTGTTTAAGAAAAGACTGGATGAGGCACTTACTGCCATGGTTTAGTTGATTAGATAGGAGTTGGGTGATGGGTTGGACCTGATGATCGTGAAAGTCTCTTCCAACCTGGCTGATTCTGTGAAACTCTGTAATAACTTGCCTTCTTTTCTTTGTGGAGAGCTGAACACCAGAGAGGTGAAAGTGTGAGATCACAGAGACAGCAGAGAGGGAACTAAATTTTAGGGCAGCTAAAGTTAAAACTTCCAGGGAATTTAATGTTAAAATCCTCCAAACTACTAAGGACAACTCAAGAGAGACTGCAGTCTCCTGTGAAGAAAGATACCATGAGCCAGAATTCAGCTTTTGCCTGATGTGGTTTGAATCACCACAATGATATTAACAAATGGAGTATTTCTTTTATAAATCCCAAATTATTTTTTTCCAAATACCTTTGTATGTTTCTATAAGTTTGTGGTTTAAGGACAAGAGCCAACTCTATTAGTACAAGTAGTTATATACATATGTGCACAGAAGTTAATTTGACAGATAAATTCTGTCATTTATATGTTTCTTGGCACTCGGTAGATGTCAGATCTCTTGATTGTGTTTTGGTACTGCTTTGTATCCTCCTGAAAGTACCTTACTCATCCCTGACTTTTCTAGACCTTGTGAGTTGTTCACAAGCTCTTTGTTTCTGCAGTGAATTTACCTGATTCTATCACATTTTCTGTGTGTGTATGTGCCCGTAGGACTTTGCAGATGTGACATTTTTACCAATATTATAGTTACATGTGTAGATCTCAAACACCACTATAAGGCTGCAGGGGTCATTATTTCACAGCAGATAATACAGGGATACAGATAAGAGAGATGGCCAGGAGCTGACAGCTAATTAATAGATCAGCCACAAGAGAGCTGAGGTCTCTTTGACTCCTGGATCACTGCCAAAAGCTTTCCTATAGCTCTAAGTGCATCAGTATGACAACAAAGTGCAAACTAAAGTACCAGTCTTTAAATGGAGGGACATGGAGCTTGCTTAACTAGCAGTGACTCTTTTGTCCCATCTGTGGGTTGTACCTTCCTGACAGATACAGTCAGCAACAGAATCATTATTCCTACATGCAGTATTACCCTCAAGGAGGAATAGGGACCTCGTGACAGATCCAACATGCACCCTGCCATAAAAGTGTCCCTGGGCACGCAGATTTCTATTAAGGGCATGAAGCCACTGAAGGATCCTGCTGGCAATGCTGCAGAAGTGAGAGCAATTAACCAGAATCCACCTGCCATGGGGCTATCTTGAAGAACTGCAGCCTTAATTAAAAGCTGGAGGACTTCCCAAGTTTGCATAACACCCTCCTATCTGGTCTTTCTCTGTGGTGGTTGCAAACTACAGCTACCCCTTCTCTCCATTTTAATTAAATGTTGTTAACCTGAGATTAATCATCTCCCCTTATTTTATGTTATTTTTTTTTAACCAGTCATTAAAGAACCAGAATTCACGTGCTGTTTAGTATTTGCCAGATGCACTGGTGGGTAAATACAACAATGCTCATTAGGCGTCTCAGGGTTAGCTTGATTAATGAATTTACCTTCTTTACAAAATTTCCTTCCATGCTGACAAAAGATCAAATCCCAGCAGAAAGGGGCTCTCTGCTCAACAGGGACAAACAAATTCTAAACGTGTCAAATGCACTTAGTGGTGATTTCATGTAAAACATGGCTGGATGAATAGCCTGCTCTAGAGACGTGGAGTCCATGGCATTGCTTCCTCTTGCTGAGTTTCTGTGAACCACATGGCTTCACACACAGCAGTGTTGGAGAGCTCCAAGTCTGCAGCAGCAGATGTCTCCTTTCTGTGCAACTGATCACCTCCTTTCTTTTCCAGGGCATGTCCAGAAAGGGGAATTTTCTCCACAGGTGTGACTATAGCAGGATTTACCTCACACTTTGCTGAACCTGATAGTTACTGAAAGACCTTTCATTTCCCAGAATAATATTTCTCACTAACATTCAGAACAGGCACTGTCCATTCTCTAGAAAACAAATCAGATTTTATATGACAAATTCAACGCAGTATTTTGGGATGGACGCTAAGACTAGAACAGAAGAAGAAAGGGAAGCCCTCATTAATCACAGCAAGGGTCCATCTCCTGTCTCTGACACTTGCCAGTGACCTAGAGATGAGCAAAACAGCAAGGCAAGTATACAGAGTGCTTTCCAAAAATAATCTCCAGTCTCTAACCATTGGAGGGCTGGAGCCTTCTTGACTCAGAAATAACTTCTGTGTATTTTGAAAGCATATCAGTGGATTTATTTTTCATGAACAGTATGAACCTTTGTCTCACACAGTGTCCTTCAACCAGGAGTGGGGCCACACATCAGAAAGCCTCATTGCCCTCAAAGGTGCTGGCCAGACGGGTGGGCTGTCAGCAATGGTCTGACTGTCTATTTTGCTACACTGTGAAACTAAGACTTTAATGCCTCAAATTCAAATACCCCTTCATTTTGGTATTGCTGAGCTTGAAGCATATTGTTTGGGAACACATGTTAGGAAATCAGAATCAAGCATAGCAGGGTCCTGCATCTGGGTCAAGGCAATCCCAGGCACAAATACAGGCTGGGCAGTGACTGGCTGGAAAGTAGCCCTGAAGAGAGAGACTTGAGGGTGCTGGTGGACAAAAAGCTCAACAGGAGCTCTCAGTGTGCACTTGCAGCCCACAAAGCTAATCAGATCCTGGGCTGCATCAGAAGTGTGGCTAGCAGGTCGAGGGAGGTGATCCTCCCCCTCTACTCAGCCCTGGTGAGACCCCACCTGGAGTACTGTGTCCAGTTCTGGAGCCCCTATTACAAGAGGGATGTGGAGGTGCTGGAACGTGTCCAGAGAAGGGCCACGAGGATGATCAGAGGGCTGGAGCACCTCTCCTATGAGGACAGACTGAAGGAGTTGGGGCTGTTCAGTCTGCAGAAGAGAAGGCTCTGAGGTGACCTAATTGTGGCCTTCCAGTATCTGAAAGGGGCCTACAGGAAGGCTGGGGAAGGACTTCTCAGGATGTCAGGTAGTGATAGGACTAGGGGGAATGGAATGAAGCTGGAGGTGGGGAGATTCAGGCTGGATGTGAGGAGGAGGTTCTTCACCATGAGAGTGGTGAAACCCTGGAATGGGTTGTGCAGGGAGGTGGTCGAGGCCCCGTCCCTGGGGGTGTTTAAGAGCAGGCTGGATGAGGCTCTGGCCAGGCTGATCTAGTGTGGGGTGTCCCTGCCCATGGCAGGGGGGTTGGAACTAGGTGATCCTTGTGGTCCCTTCCAACCCTGAATGAAACTATGAAACTATGAGAGAGGTGGAAGCTGCTCCAGAAAGCCACACTATGAATTTAAACTACAATTTCAACTTAAACATCCTGTTTTTCCAAATGAAGTTTAACCATCAAGGTGTGTGGAATATCTGATAGCGGCTCAAGGAGGAGCTCAGACTCTCCTTCCAATCAGAACCACATACGCTGATCCTTGTGTTTCCAGCTCTTGCTTTCACATGAACTTGACTGGTCCATCCACTCCATCTCCTACCTCCTGCCCTGGCCAGCAGTAGATATGGTGAGTTGCTTCATTTAATTTCCATGAGGAGAGTCAGTCACAGCATCTGTCTAGACTGAGAAGCAATTTAAGAACCTCCCAGGGTCTGGCTCAGTGAAACTGCTCCTAGGCTCCTGTTTACAATGCCCATGAAACAGGACCCATGAATGAGATATTTTCTCAGAGAAAACTTCTCCCTTTAATTTCCAGCCTCATCTCCCTAAACCTTCTCTGACGTTGCCTGGCATCCTGCCAAACATTCATTCCTGTGCCTCTTCATCACACACCAGTGAGCCTAATGGCTTTTTTTTAAAAGAGGTTAATTGAATACTGATTCTAAGGTTTGAAGCATACAGTCATTTGGCCAGAGGAGAGCTAATTTATGTGTCAATATCCTTTAAAATCTCTGTTGGTTTTGTTTGTTACTTTTTATTATTATTCTCTCTCTTTTTCTTCCATCTTTTTTTTTTTTTTCTTTTTCTTTTTTTCTTTCTCTGAGGATTTGTGTAAATCACTCTCCAAGGCCAGGAATGCTATCTTTGGCTGACTTGATTTGATTGATCTATTTTAGAGCTCAGAACACTATCGTGGCAAAGCAAGATTTTCTAAAGTAAATTAATAGGAAAATGGAAATAAACTAGCAATAAGAGATAGGAGGCTTTCATTTTCAAAACAACTCTTTGCCAACAGTACCAGACCCTGGGCTCTTCCAGCCTAGCTAGTAAATCCAGCTTGATTGCATTTACTGAGTTTAGAAGTTTTGTAATGAAGGTAGGATTTAGCCAGTCAAAAAAGGAAGATTAAATATACAACCCTACATTTTTGTATCTGCTTCTGCCTCTGATGCTCTGTACTTACAGCTTCTACATCCCTTTGAAAGTGCAGAAGGCTATGTAAATGTTCATTACTGTTATTACCCACTCCACATTCCTAATACACATGCCTTTTACAGCATACTGTGCTCCATTCAGCAAGTTACATAAGCATACACTTAACATTAGCCTTCTTAAGTGCTTTTCTAAATAGAGATAACTGTTAAAGCTGGCTGAGGCTTTTATCTGAAATATTCACCAGAGTGTAGACAGAGGTAAGACAACCTCTGTTCAGTGCTTTAGGCTAAAAGTTAAGGCTGGGCGTCTACCTCAAACTAATCTTCCTGGGGAAAGAGGCAACTTGTTTAATCTGATTTTAAAAGGAATATAGAATCATTGAACCATAGAATGATCCAGGTTGGAAGGGACCTCCAAAGGTCATCTAGTCCAACCTCCCCACAGTCAGCAGGGACATCCTCAACTAGACCAGGCTGCCCAGGACCTCATTGAGCCCTACCTTGAATATCTCAAGGGAAGGGACCTCAACCAATATGAAAAAGAGCCTCCCCCTTCACATTCACACACATACAGATGCAATTGCTCACTCTTTTAATTTAAACAACCATTTGATGGGAAACACAATGATCTTGAAGATCTCTTCCAACCTGGTCCATTCCATTCCATCCCATTCCATCCCATCCCATCCCAACTTCTGGAAAAAAAAGCAATTGAGTTTTTGCACAATTACCCTAATTCCTGCTCAAAGGAGCTGGAGATTCCCCTGGGACTGATGGAGGATGGTTTAGCTCATGACAAAAGCAGTCACCCCCATGGAGTGCTTTCATGTTGATTAGCTTCAGCTCTCAGCCCAGGGCCTCAGATGTGACTTATAGGTAGGCAGCCTGAATCCACCTCTGAGTTCATGAGCACACAAAATTGGTAGCTTCATTTATTTTAAAAATTAAATTGTGAGCAATTTCCCCATGCCTCAATTTCTTTCCAGTAAAATGGAAGTTACAGTGTCTCTTACCCCAGAAATGTGACATGGAAATAAAGACTTTACAATTTCAACTGGCTCCAATACTAAATAACAGGAAGAAAAAGAAAAAGTCTACCTTCATGTTGGTCTGAAAGGAGCAAAGTTATGCTTGTTTGTGCAACCTTCAGCAAGTGCTTGACTTACAGTCAAGCACTCCAGCTTTTCATATAGGATATTTTTGGCTTGATATGTTTGCACGAGTAAGCTGGTACAGCTACACATCCACTCATACGTACACACAGAGGAAATAAACAGCCTGCCCCAGGAAATAAGCAACCTCCTTCATCAGGAAGTTAGGAACAAACATAATGTCCTCTTAAGGGTAGAGCCATTTTTTCTCTTTATCTAAATCCTTAATGTGCTTACATTTGAATTATCTCAGATGATAGCTGTAACAAAGGTCTGGTTTTACTGAAGGTATATGATTTTTATTTTGACAGATGTCAGTGTCCTAGGGAGACAGACAAGTTTTTGGCAGTGAGTTCATTACATGGAGACTGTGGATTATTAGATTTGCTCCAGCTCCTCTCCATTCTGTTTTGCTGGGCTCTAGGTATCAAAGTGCCTCCTTTTCTCAATGCTTTTTTTTTTTTCAGAACCTCTCAAATTCAAATCCATTTGGCAATCACATGCAGTTTGCATGTGACTGAGTGGATCAGGCTTTCAGCAGACTGGAAAAAAACTACTGGTCACATTGGCTGGGAACTTAAATAAGAATAACAAGGAAAGTCAGTGGCAAACAATATTAATAATTCACCTGCCTGTCACTCCAACTAGCAATTGGAGGAAGATCCTCTCTCCTCTTGATAGATAGGTAGGAGGAAAAGCCCTGTCTGAAATGATTAAAGGAGGCAGTATATAACAAGCTTTCCCCATGCTGAGAGTGCCAAGAAAGAGGTTGGTCACTGATATTTAAACTCATATTATCCTTCCATCTTCCTGTCATTTTGTTCTGCAAGCTGTTCAGATTTGTCTGTGCCAGTAAGGTGGCTGTGAAAAGCAGCTGAGCAAACAAAGAGAAAAATCAGTCTGGGAACAGGATTTGGATTTCAAAATCTTTCTCTGGATTTTTTTCCTCCCCTGTTTCCTTTCTTCTTTTTCCTCACTCTTCTTCAGGCCCAACATCCCATTAACTTTAAAATATACCAGCACCCAAGTAGAAGAGAAGCAACACAGAGAAATGGAGGAAATGCTGTTATGTGAAAGAGCGCAGAGATTTTTTAAATGAGGAGGAAAGCAGAGCCTGCAATTTTTCTAATCCCCTCTAAAGGCAGCATTCTAAGCACTGGTGGGATTAATTATGTCTCTCTGTATGCTTTCCTTGCTTCATCCTTTCCTCAGCAGGACCAGCTTTTTGAGTCCTTCAAGGCTAAAGTGCGGAAAGCGCTTGTCCATTGCTATTGCCCGATGCTCAAGGACCATGGACTTCAGGTATCTGGTGGTACAGCACATCTCATATATAACATTAAAACTCCCTTGCGGTCTTGAGAGATGTTACTTTTTTCTCAGCAGGACACTCAGACCAGTGGCCACTGAAGCAGTGCAGAACACATGCTCCTGAGGGGACCTGCCCCAGCCCTGTCTATCATGCTCTAACCCAGCCTGTAGAAGTCTTGTCAGAGGAGCAGTTTTCCCTCTGAAGAGATGGGGAGTGGGAGAATCAGGAGACAGAGGCCTTGAGTACACAGGAGGCATTTCAGAATTTATACCAGCCTGGAATAATGCCTAGATTTCATTTGTGATAAAGCACTTGAAAACAACCTGCACTGTATTAGAAATGGCTTGGACAAAAACTGAGATCCAAAGAAGGCAAAGGAGGTATTTCTTCAGCCTTCCTCTATAATAAATTTACTTTAAAGCTTTAGCATCAGGCTGGCTTTTGGCAGAAAGGGTGGAATTTACCCACTAGGCACAACTGCATGACTCATTATAACTGTCATAGAGTATAGCTAATCTTGTCATTTCTAATCTTTATTATTCTTGACCAGATATTTCTGGTTTTAAAAGGCCAACCCCCTGCTTGTCCCCAGGATCAGATGATGCAGGTAGAAAAAAACAAAGGTGGTAAAGTACCCAGTATTCAGAGTAGACTTCCTTTTTTTTAAATTATTTTTTTTTAGTTTATTTTATTCTAACCCTTTGCACACAGTAACTTTTATTTAACATGCTCCAAAGCTCAGGCCTATGTGGTGGGCACAAGCCAACCTCATGGGGTTCAACAAGATAAAGTGCAGGGTCCTGCATCTGGGTCGAGGCAATCCCAGGCACAAATGCAGGCTGGGCAGTGACTGGCTGGAAAGCAGCCCTGAGGAGAGAGACTTGGGGGTGCTGGTGGACAAGAAGCTCAACATGAGCTCTCAATGTGCACTTGCAGCCCAGAAGGCCAATAAGGTCCTGGGCTGCATCAAGAGAAGTGTGGCCAGCAGGTCGAGGGAGGTGATCCTCCCCCTCTACTCAGCCCTGGTGAGACCCCACCTGGAGTACTGTGTCCAGTTCTGGAGCCCCTATTACAAGAGGGATATGGACATGCTGGAACATGTCCAGAGAAGGGCCACAAGGATGATCAGAGGGCTGGAGCACCTCTCCCATGAGGACAGACTGAAAGAGTTGGGACTGTTCAGTCTGGAGAAAAGAAGGCTCCAATGTGACCTAATTGTGGCCTTCCAGTATCTGAAGGGGGCCACAGGTAGTGATAGGACTAGGGGGAATGGAATGAAGCTGGAGGTGGGGAGATTCAGGCTGGATGTGAGGAGGAAGTTCTTCACCGTAAGAGTGGTGAAGCCCTGGAAAGGGTTGTCCAGGGGGGTGGTTGAGGCCTCATCCCTGGAGGTGTTTAAGCCCAGGCTGGATGAGGCTCTGGCCAGCCTGATCTAGTGTGGGGTATGTGCCCATGGCAGGGGGGTTGGAACTAGACGATCCTTGTGGTGCCTTCCAACCCTGTCCGATTCTATGATTCTATGAATTAAGCCATGTTCATTTATTGACTTGGTGTACAGGAAATATGTATTGAAAAACTTTTCTAAAGTAAAGTGAAAGTGAATGAGGCAAGGTCAGAGCTTCCTTCTAAGACATCTTTCAGGACCTATTGCTCTCTATGTACATATGGAGGCACTTGACATCATATGCTGCTGATCATATCAGCCATAGTTTAGAAAGATTAGTGATAAATACCTTAGCAATAGCGACCAGTAGCCTACCTAGATTAGATCTGCAACAATAAAATGATCTTTTGATTTCACAGTCAGACTGAATGCACTGCTTTGGAAAAAAAAAAATCTTTTGGAAGCAGTTTCAGAATTCTGGAGTTCAGGAATTTGCTTTGTTTAATGTGAATGTTCTGAGCAGTGGGAAAGAAAATTCATTAGCTGCCTTCAAAATAAATCCAAGAAGAGAAGCAAAATTTACTCACATATTGGATTGCCATCAAAATATGATTTCTACCACAGGAAGCTAGGTTAAAATATATTTTACTTTCTTAACAGCCAAGTGCAATTCTCTTTAAAATCAGAGGTTAGGGAGTGTCATCTTAGGGAGTGTTTAGCTTTATGTTAAAATTACACTGTAACCATTAAATTGTTTCTTTACTTTGCATGTCCAAGATTTAAGTAAGATACACAAACACTATCTATATTACTTAAAAGGAGTAGCTTAATGGCTCCCCAAGATTTTTCATATGTGTTATATGTTATCACAAGATAGAAAAAGAGAGCAACAGGAGTCATCCTATACTTGCAGCTCAGAAAGCAAATCACATCCTGGGATGCATCAAGAGAAGCATAACCAGCAGGTTGAGGGAGGTGATTCTCCCCCTCTACTTGTGAGATCCCACCTGGAGTATTGCATCCAGTTCTGGAGTCCCTTTACAGGAAGGATCTGGATGTGCTGGAACATGTCCTGAGAAGGGCCATGAGGATGATCAGAGGGCTGGAGCACATCTCCTATGAGGATGGACTGAAGGAGTTGGGGCTATTCAGTCTGGAGAAGGCTGCAAGGAGACCTAATTGTGGCCTTTTGTTGGTGTTATTCCGAACCCATGGAGCTGGCAAGAAAGATACAGCACATAGCAATTCTTGGGTGCATCAGAAAAGATATTACTGACCACAGCTAGCTCTACATGTATGGTGGTGGGAAATGCATCTTAGTACTCCCTGCCACGATGAAATATGTTTCCCCTACTGAATCTGAGGAGACTGTGCATATTGGAGACTTCCTGGGGAAAATCTGCATGATATGAATGTTTGCTGCACTAGTAAATAGAAGGTGGAAAGATTCACATGCTGCTGCTCACTATAAGCCCCTTGTGCCACAGAAGATTAGCAGAGATGTCTCTCAGTCTCGAGGCAAGGAGTTGCACCTCGGAGATTACTCACCTGTATGCATAAAAGGCCTGAACTGCTAATGCTTTTTGCCCATACTTCTCATGAGTTCCTTTAAATCACCCTTTGCTTTGTTCCTCCAAGAAAATGACACACAGATCCATGTTGAGGTCTAATACTGATGATAAATGTTAGGTCTTCATAAATGTTGGGAATGTGAAGTTGAGTTATTCCTGCACCTTCTGAGTAGCAACAGTTAGAAAAGGAGAAAAATATCCACCAGCAAGACCACATTCCTTAGAGGAATCATCTCCCATTGCAGAACACAATAACCCCTTGCAAAATCAGCTAGATTTTTCCCAAACTGCATTTTGGATAAGTTTGTGTGTTGAGGAGCAAAGTCAAACGATTTCCAGCTGTCCTGCTTCAGCAGCTTGAACATTAAATAATTTGATGGCCCTATCAAAAGAGCATTCTGCTGAATTTAATTTTCATTATTATATTTTACATGATATGATTAAAAAAAAAAAAAAAGTGAAGGGAGGGTAAAAGCAGGTCAGTAAAGATTTTTGGATATATAGCCTAGAGTTTAGAGATTCATAGCAGTCATTTTTTTGGGTTTGGTTTGCTGGTTTTGTGGTTGCTTTTTGGGGGTTTTTGTCTGGCCTTTTACAATTTTATAAAGTGTTGGGGTTCTTCTTATTATTATTATTATTTTTTTTAATCCATTAATGATAGGAAACTAACAAATACAGAAGCCTCAGCATTGTCATACAATGAGCTCACCTAACAGCTCCAGAGCTTCGCTGTTCTAGCAGTCTTTCTCACACTTGAATCTGACAGCCTGACTGACATTGAGCTTTGGTGGGGGCTCTGTGGATCTAATTCCCTAGCTCTGCTCTCTTTACAGAAATTAGGAACTTGCAGTCATAGAATCAAAGAAAGCTAGAATATTTTGGGTTGGAGGGGACTTCAAAGATCATTTAGTTCCAATTCCCCAGCCATAGGCAGAGACACTTTCCATTAAACCAAGCTGCTTGTAGTTGCATCCAGCCTGTCCTTGAACGCTTGCAGGGATGGAGTAGCCACAGCTTTTCTAGGCAACCAGTTCCAGTGCTGAGCACCCTCACAAGGAAGAAGCTCTTCTTACATCTTGTCAAAATCTATCCTCTCTCAGTTTAAAACAATTTAGCCTCAGTTTAGGAAGGATGTTGACTTGCTGGAACATGTCCAGAGAAGGGCAACAAAGGTGGTGGGAGGTCTGGAGCACAAGGTTGGGGAGGGGTCTGGAGCACAGCCTCAGGAGAGGCTGAGGGAGCTGGGGTTGTTTAGCCTGGAGAAGAGGAGGCTCAGGGGAGACCTTATTGCCGTCTACAACTACCTGAAGGGAGGTTGTAGCCAGGTGGGGGTTGGTCTCTTCTCCCAGGCAACCAGCACCAGAACCAGAGGTCACAGTCTTACAGTGCTGGATGAGGTTTAGGCTGGATGTTAGGAAGACATTCTTCACAGAAAGAGTGATTTGCCATTGGAATGGGCTGCCTGTGGAGGTGGTGGAATCACCATCAGTGGAAGTGTTTGAAGAGAGCCTGGAAGAGGCACTTAGTGCCATGGTTTAATTGGTTAGATGGCGTTGGGTGATAGGTTGGACTTGATGATCTGAAAGATCTTTTCCAACCTGGTTAATTCTGTGTTCTGTAATTACCCCTTGTCCTATTACTACGTGTCTTTGTAAAAGGTCCCTCCCCATCTTTCCTATGAGCCCCTTTAAATACTGGATGGCTGCTATAAGGTCTCCCTGGAGCCTTCTTCTCTCCAGGCTGAACAGGGCCAACTCTTTCAGCCTGTCCTCACAGGAGAGGTGTTCCAGCCCTGTGGGAGGCAATAATGCAATCTCTGAGCCAAAGTAATATTTCTTTTAATAGCAGGGAGCTTTTAAGTCAGATCTGATCATCAAATATCACTGTGAGTCAGAAAGTGAAGACAGACAGATGAAAAGATAGATCACCAGAGCTACTTCAATAGCTTTTTGAAATACCTAAAGCAAAAGGAGTCATGTTTGCACCTGCTATGGGAGATATTGTGCTCAGTCATGTACCTGCTCTCTACCCATGGTATTTGGATATATTGTCAGGGCCATCCTCAATATCAATACAGGCTGGGGGATGATGTGATACAGAACAGCCCTGCAGAAAAGGAACTGGGGGCACTAGTGGACAAAAAGCTGGATATGAGTCAACAATGTGCACTTGCAGGCCAGAAGGCGAATTGCATCCTGGGCTGCATCAAAAGAAGAATGATCAGCAAATCCAGAGAGGTGATTCTGCTCTGGTAAGACCTCACCTGGAGTACTGTGTCCAGCTCGGGGGCCCTCTACACAAGGAGGACATGGGCCTGATGGAGTGTGTCCAGAGGAGTTTTTTTTCTTCTTAAGAACTATTTTTTCCCTTGACTGAGTCCTTTTAATAGTAACATCAAAAAATGTATTGATTTTTCCCATGGAAGTGACTGACTCATTTTTAGCTCTACAAATTGTCATGCCAATGAATACATATACCAAATAGCCCTCTCTTATGTATGTTAGATAACTGGGATCAGTGTTGTTTAGCAACAGTCATCCAACAGAACTACTGCACCAGGAAGAAAAAGCATTCCAGCACTGGTAGCTAAAGGGTAGCTTAGCTCAAGTAATAAATATGCAGTAAGACATGGAAGACATGTAAGGCTGAAAAGAATGATTTGTGCTACCACAAGCGTATTTCAGTCAGCTGTCCTCAGTGTTGACATTTGAAGACCTCTCACATCCTAACTGCATCTCAGGATTAGCTCTTTCATGTATGGACTAGGTCAATATTTTCTTGGTGAGTATCTGGAGAAGCTTGTGAAATCACCCATTACTTAAGGTAAGTAGCTAGATCATGTGGCCTGCATGCCAAGATAGCAATTTTCATAGAATCATAGAATCAATAAGGTTGGAAAAGACCTCAGAGATCATCAAGTCCAACCTGTCACCACATAACTCATGACTACTAAACCATGGCTCCAAGTGCCACGTCCAATCCCCTCTTGAACACCTCCAGGGATGGTGACTCCACCACCTCCCTGGGCAGGACATTCCAATGCCTAACAACTCTCTCTGTGAAGAACTTTCTCCTTACCTCGAATCTAAACTTCCCCTGGCACTGTTGAACTAAGAATCATATACAGCCAAGTGCAACACTGAATTAATGCTATGCATTGAGCATTTCCAAAGGTGCCATAGATAAACATCTTCATGAAACACATGTAGAATATTTGCAAAACATTGTGCCAACAAGCACTGAAGAATTAATTTTTCAGGTTGCAAAGGCACTGTGTAATCAATCTCAAACCATGAGGGAATGATATCCATTTTTCTGAGGGTGAAGGTATTTCTTTTTCACAGATGGAATAAGATGGGACAGAGTATAGATGGTGCTAAAAGATACTGTAAAGAGATATTCTCTTTCCATTGCTGGTATTTTGACTTTTTTCCTATGATGAGGTTATTTAGAGGCAGTCTTTTTGAACGAATCTCCTTGCTTTTGTGAATGCTGTACACAGGCCAGGAGGAAACTTGGAAGCCTACTAGAGCTTCACATCTTGAGGTAAGTATCACATAAACTGCTTATAGGCTGCTTGCTCTGAGAAGCGAGTCTGGCATAGTGTCTTCGACTAGCCCATTTCAGCACTTGTTTTATAGCTCCCAAATTGGAAGTCTGACATAAAGAGCCTCAAATTAATAAAATAAAATAAAAAGCAATGAAAACACCTGCTCACATGAGTCATTTGAGATTCTTAAACCCTATTCTGTTTAGAGAGAAAAGGTGACTGAAAAACCCAACACTCCTTGCCCTGCCATGTCCAAGTCTCCCGGAGGCAGCAGTTGCAAGCCTTTCACCTGATGTTGGCATGGGGTGATTCATACATAGATTTGAAAACAGGTTGATGTGGTAGGTGCTGCATTCTTCCTTTATAAGTAGAGGTGGAATAGCTTGCCAGTGATATCTGAGCAAGACCGTCATACTGTCACTAGTACCTGTGCAAAGACTCCAGATCAGCATTCCCATGATAGATTTATATATCTCCTGATGCCTTGATTTCTATTGAAATCTTGATCTCCTAATCATCCACTGCCACTGCACTGAATGTCATGTATTTCAAGCCTCTCAGTTATTCTTCTCTCTCTCTTTTCCCCCTACATTTTAAAAAGCATGCCATTTCTGGAGGACATTAAGATTGACAGCCTGACACCATTCTCCAGTACATAACCTGACATATTGAAAATGCACAATGTCATCACGTCACGCAGAGAAGAACCTGCTAAAACAGGACTCAGCCATTTCCTTCCTTCTCTCACTGCTTGCACTTTTCCCCTTGAGTCATGATAAGTTCCACATTATGAACCTACAAGGTCAGTAATAGGAAAGTTCTTGAGCATTTCACAGAATCACCAAGGTTGGAAGAGACCTCAAAGATCATCAAGTCCAACCTGTTGCCACAGACCTCATGACTAAACCATGGCACCAAGTGCCATGTCCAATCCCCTCTTGAACACCTCCATGAATGGTGACTCCACCACCTCCCTGGGCAGCCCATTTTAATGGCAAACAACTCTCTTTGTGAAGAACTTTCTCCTCACCTCCAGCCTAAACCTCCCCTGGTGCAGCTTGAGACTGTGTCCTCTTGTTCTGGTGCTGGTTGCTTGGGAGAAGAGACCAACCCCTCCTGGCCACAACCACCCTTCAGGTAGTTGTAGACAGCAATAAGGTCTCCCCTGAGCCTCCTCTTCTCCAGGATACACAATCCCAGCTCCCTCAGCCTCTCCTTGTAGAGCTTGTGCTCGAGGCCTCTCCCCAGCTTTGTTGCCCTTCTCTGGACACGTTCAAATGTCTCATTAAGTTACAGTAACGGGGTAATATATTTTCCTTTTCCTCTTTTTTATTTTTTATTTTTAAACCATGCTGTTATAATCACTTGATTAAGGTAACAGTGGGACACTTAAAAAGAACAGAGCTTGCTTGGTATACACCATCTTGGAAAATTCCCTTTTCCCTCAAACTAACAGGTCATATTGGATGTCATTAATTCAGCTAAGTAGCTCTAGGGCATTCTTGAACTTCAACCCAGAGCACAAGGGAGCATAGGCAGGCTGCCAGGTAGTAACTCCAGAGAAAGAAGGGGGGGGGGGGGGGGGAGGAGAAGAAGAAAGTGGCAAGGAAAGAAAAAATTGGCCTCAGTTACAGGCAATGATTGTGATCTAACTGAAGAGGGGCTGCCCATGTGTGTTAAGGACAGTAAGGAGAGAGAGAAGGGCTTTTTAAAAATAAATTATGCTAGAGAAATGCCTCTCGATTCCTCACTGACCAAATCCATTATGCCAGGCTGCAAGCTTGCAAACATGTCTCAGAGGCTGAAATGTACAATTTCTGGAGTCTAACTCCACCCTCTTGCAGAGACAGGATTTAACCTCAGCAAGCAAAATGCTAACATTCATCCTCAAGCACGGTATTTACAAACAAAAATCATGCAGAGACCACATCTATCCTCCATTGCCTGACCAATAATCACAGAAACTCTTGAAATGTTGGTTTCAGTTAGTTCTGGCAGCTGATGATTGCCAAACCATTCTCAAAGAGCCTACTCAGGGGAACAGTTCGGCTTTCAAAAGTCCTAACAATTGCATACTTCTGTGATGACTTCAGGGAAGTGCTAGTACTCCTTTCCCCAGACAGCCATTGCCCAGTCATGATTGTGCTGAAATGGTGCAAATGTGCAAAATGGTGAATACAAATGGACATGCAAAATGACAGAGATTAAATATATGCCAGTCACTATACTTTGCTTAATGACAGCTAAGTGTGTTAAGGACATCATGAATGAATCTCTCCTTCTGAAAAAAACAAAACAACAAAACCAACCAAACAAAAAACCCACAAACAACCCACCAAAAAAACCCAAACCAAAAACCCAAACCACACACGTGTCTACCACTTGATGGTGGTAAATGGTAACAAAACCCAACACAGGAGGTAACAAAGAGTATTTTCCCATTTCTGCAACTGCTCTGCTGGGAGAGTTTTAAATGGGGCCAGAGATTCATTTCTGACCTGGTTTTAAGATTGGCTATAATTCTTCAACCTCATTAGTCTGTGAACAGATTTAATCTTTTCTGAAATCAGCTTTACAGATGGAAAGATTTAATCTACTAGAACAACAAATCACCTCAAAGAAGACTTATCCAGGTTCCTAAAGCCAAAGCAGTCTCAGAACTAATATATGCCAGTTATGCTAACAGGTTTCTCAGTGTTTAATTTAATCAGCATGGATTGTTCAAACAGGCCTGGATTTCTAATGAAGCCACTAAAATACAAATTCCTTGCAAAACAAACAAACAGGGAAATTAAACTCCCCAGAGAAGAAGCAAAAATGTTTATTGCCATCACTGTTAGCACCTGGACACTTAACAGAAGGTGATCTCTAGCTGCAGAAAGTCTGTCTCATAATTGTTTCCTGGATTCACAGGATGGTATTGATTGGGAAAAACAAACCAAAACCAACTGCAGACTGTGCAAATCTAATAACCCCTGAATTCTGTTGTTACATGATTTATTCCCCCTTCACCTCTATGCAAAAGAATTTTGCCCTGTATTTATTTTAAATGCATCTGGATGTGTCCCATCTGTGTGCTCTCTTTTGGGAATGCATCTTGTGAATTGTTATATTTGAACCACGATAAGGGAAATTCTACATGCATGATCATTCTCTTAGATCTTTATAGAACCAGACCCCGAGACAAATGGTGTATTAAACCTTACAGAAGAAGGGAAGCAAAACACAAAGGGAATGTGAGTCTTTTGGAAATTAAATGGGAATGAGACTGACAATAGCAGTAGCAGCAGTCTACCTACATTATTTATTTTTACCACCACTAAATTCACTTTTTATTTTTCTTTTCTTATTTTGAAATCACACATTATTTACCACAACAAAGAATACCACATCAAGCATTCCTTTCTATTCCCTCCCTGTAACAAAGAAGACCAAAACATCATGCCAGATTTCAGCTAGGATCTTTAAAGCCTCTTGCAGCAAAGTGAAGTGTCTTTGAATTATCCTTATCCCTTGAATCCATCACACCAACAAGACACATTGACTGCCTTCTCCAGAGAATATAACAATGCCACAGTCCCCTACAGCCCTGCTGACCACTAATCACAAATATCTCTGAATATATTTCTTCCACCTGTCAAGTCCATTCATTTTAGAGAAATATAGCCCTTCTGTTTGCTGCAGTGGTCACTGCAGTCCAAAGATGGGATTTGACTTGATATGAACATATCAAAGTTGTATACATATTTCCAGCCATTATAATATCAGCAGGTCTGTAAGCTCTACTTTCTTTTCCCCATAAGTCAACCTCACAGGTGAACATATTCCTCTATGAAAGGAGGACACTATGGCAAGAGGAAAAACTGGGAAGTATGTTCACCTCCAGACATTGATAGTGCTTTCCTATTGCGTAAATTCAGCCTTGGTCTCATATACAACAAGAAACACAGGATCCCTTTTTTATTACCACTTTAAATTTTAGCAAAATGAAGACAGAACATTTACTTCTTACATCTTTAGCCATATATTAATGTGTAATGTCACCATCTTGGACAAGGTATAGATAAAGCTCCAGTATTAAAAGCTGCAAGTTATCATCTGGATTTCCAGCAAAGAACACAGACTAGAAAGTAGCCTGTACCATACACACAAAATCATAGAATCAGCCAGGTTGGAAAAGACCTAAAAGATCATCAAGTCCAACCTATTACCTAATACTTAACACCTCATGACAACTAAACCATGGCTTCAAGTGCCACATCCAATCCTTTTTTGAACACCTCCAGCGATGGTGACTCCACCACCTCCCTGGGCAGCACATTCCAATGGCCAATCATTCTATCTGTGAAGAACTTTCTGTTCATATCAAGACTAAACTTCCCCTGGTGCAGCTTGAGACTGGGACCTCTTGTTTTGTCACTGGTTGCCTGGGAGAAGAGACCAACCCCCACCTGTCTTTCTTGAGCAGTATTTTAATACAGCTCAGGCTGTAATTTAATTAAAAGAATATAGCTACAAGTCTCCCAGAGCAAAAAAAAATGTATTCACTGTTGCCACAAGGCACAATGTAATCTACATGTGAGATGCCACTCTGCAAGTACTTTATTTACAAGTGAATTGCCAATAAACTCCATTCCAGTCTGTATATTACAGTTATAGGATTTTGTAGGACCAATATGAAAAGATACAAATGTGATGAGGTTTCCTCATGCAGGTTTTTACCTAAAATCTCTCAAGATGATCCACACTGCTACAAACATGAACATCTGTGCTGTCTTTGAAGCAAAGCTAATCATCACCCCATACTGGCAGAGCTTTTGAGCCACGAAGGGATCACTACTGTCACCACACCTCTCCATACTCTTTGTCAAAATAACAAGGAATAGAGACATCACCCAGCACCAGGTGTCCTAAACTCAGATCTTAGAAGTAGAACTAATGAATGACAGGCTGACAAACAGCAACAAGAATAATAAACTCATAGACAAAACTGGATTACACTAATTCAAATAAATTTTAGTACAGGAGACTTCAGTGATATCCTGAGAATTTTCAGGTTAAATACAGAAATATCACTGCAATCTCTGCTGCCTAGTATTTCTTTTTCCTTACTCTGTGTTATTGAAGCTTTTGCAATGTATTTTCCTACATTGTTATTTATAAAAATGCTTGAATTATATGACTAAATTTGCCACAATCTAGTAAACTTTTTTATTACCTTTTTGAATTGGAGGCTTTTTGGCTTTTGTTGTAGTTTTTTTTCCCCCTCAAAAAATAATTCCTTGAAATATGTGATTAAAGACATTAACATTGTCCTCTTTAAAAATAAAAACATTTACTGAAGTGTTTTGAGCTTGCTTGACCTGTAGAAAATTAAACTGAAAAGAAGCACTATCCTCTCATCCACTTCATACTAGGTAGAGACAAATTAAAAGAGACTTTGAATACATTATCAGATTTTAAAACTCATATCTTTAAGCCACTTTGTGATAGAAGCTCTTCCATCATCCAGAAGATTTGTGATTTGCAATATTAAAGTGCTACAGCTGCAATCCCAGAATTAATTCATATCTTTGCCCCTTTTAGATGATTTGTGACCTGAAGGTTGCCAGTAACAAATGCAATATGCATTGGGGAGCAGGTAGTGGATGAAACTGTGCATGTGGAATGGAATTCCCCTTTTGTTCTGCTGTTCAGTCACTGCCTATCAACCTGTCTTTTGGCAACCTAATCATGTGTATTAAGGTTAAATACATGCTATGAAAGGTGAAGAACTTCCAGGGATCAGTTCTAGTGCTAACCTATACCAAATGCAGAGCCAGCTGAATCAGTTAGGTGTGACTGCTGTTCAGGATTTTCTGAGCTGACTGTTTCCACACCATCTTCTCTTTGTATTTTGTCAAAGCTGTTGTATACAAATCATTCAGACAGATCTAGTGGTTAAATTTTCAAATTACTTATTGATTCCTGTACAAGGAAGGGGATACAAATGACAGATAATATAAAACTAAAAATATCTCTTCCACTTATAAAATGATCCGGATTCATTTTACTGGATAAACAGAGAATAATAAGTGGTATCCTTTGATTGAGGCTTGAGAAAAGTGTTGCAGTGTACTTCTACTTGAGAATGTCAAAACTCAAGGCATTTGTCTTGGGTTGAGTTGAATCTGCTGCTGACACTCAATACCATGCTATCGTCATGCCACCTTCAAAGTGAAAATGCTGGCTGGAGCAGTGTCATGTGTCAGATTTTAACATGAGAGGCCTCCTGTTCCCATTGATGCTTTTGGTTTCTGAGGTTTGGGCTGTTGGTCTTTTCCACCAGGCTGGCTTGTGCAAGCTTGGATGGGGGAATGGTTTTGTTGTTGGCCTGTGCTGCTACTGCTGCATTTTGCTGCGCTTTTCTTCAAATAGGCTAAGATAATTGTGCAGTAAACTTTTCATCTCAGCCCAAAGGTTTTTTTCATGTTACTTTTTCTCCCACCTGTGTGTGAGGGGGCACTTGTGAGAATGGACTGTGCTAACCAAGGCCAGCATTTCAGCTAACCATGGTGTTTAGTTTTCAGAAAGGCCACTTGCTTCCAAGGCTCTCAAACTACACTAAGAATATGCAGGTCAAAGCAAGTTCTTCTTGAATTTGAAATTTGACATAAGAGCTGCTGTGCCTTTTTTTGCAGGAGAATAGAATAAACCAGGTTGGGAAAGACCTTTGAGATTTTGTTTGTTCTTCCCTCCCATTCCCCAGGAAAAGCATTGCTTTCTGTAAGAATTGTAAATCTTCAGCTTCCCTCCAAAATTATGTGTCAGCTCATCACATTTAGAGATGCAGCAACCAAAATATATAAGCACAAACCCTCAGCAGTACTGTCAACAAAAAGACTTTTCATAGGAAAACAGTACAGACATTTCATTGCCACATGAAATCCACCCTATATCCATCACAATCATGCCTCATCATGTCTAATATTACTCTCTGATCAAATAGGTTCAAAGCTTAGATAACCATTATCAAAAAATCTTGTTGCTTCATTGATTCATTCGGTTCCATTCATTAGCACAAATAACTGAACTTCCAAAAACTATGCCACAGACATTTGTGGCACCCTGGTGCCACCCTTCAAGCCAACTTTTTCATATTCAGTGATGGGAATAAAATTTTCAAATCTATAACCATGCTTTTCAGAGGTAGTAGAGCCAATAACATAAAAAACATTTCATGATGGAAAGCACTAAATGCAATGAATACTTTTTAGCCCATAATGAGAGCCATTTACATCTACACAAGTAGCAGCTGGAGAATCAAAGATACTACTAATTAATCATGGAATTGAGTAAGCTTTTGCTTTCAGTCCAGAGAAGAGCAATGAGGCTGGTGAGGGGCTTGGTGGGCACGTCATATGAACTAGGATTGTTTAAACTGGAGAATCACAGACTCACAGAATGTTATGGATTGGAAGGGACCTCCAGACATCATCAAGTATAAGCTCCCTGACAAGCAGGATCACCTACGACAAGCCACACAGAAATGCATCCAGACAGGTTTTGAAAGTCCCCAGAGAAGGAGACTCCACAGCCTCCTCATGCAGCCTGGCCCAGTGCTCTGTCACCATCACCATAAAGAAGTGTCTCCTTGTGTTGAGGTGAAACCTCCTGTGTTCTAGCTTGCACCCATTGTTCTTTGTCCTATCACTGGATACCACCAACATGAGACCATCACTTTCATCCTGACACCCACCCCTCAGATATTTATAGATATTGATAAGATCCCCTCTCAGCCTTGTCTTCTCAAGACTAAACAGCTCCCCTTCTCTGTCTTTCTTCACAAGAAAGATGTTCATGTTCTGCAATCACCCTTGTAGCTCTTTGTTGGACTCTCCATCAGATCTTTTCCAGAGAAGGCTATGGGGAGATCTTATTGCTCTCTAAAACTACCTGAAAGGAGTTTGTAGTAAGGCTGGTGCTGGTCTCTTCTCCCATGTAACTAGAGATATGGCAAGAGGAAATGGGCTTAAGCTGTGCCAGAGGGAGATAAGATTGGATATCAGAAAAGATTTCTTTACTGAGAGTGGTGAGGGATTGGAACAGGCTGCCCACAGAGCAGTGGAGTCACTACCCCTGGAGGTGTTCAAGAAGATACGGCATTTTAGAGTGACTGGCCATTGGAATGGGCTGCCCAGGGAGGTGGTGGAGTCACCATCACTGGAGGTGTTTAAGAAGACACTGGATGAGGCACTTGGTGCCATGTTTTAGTTGATTAGATAGTGCTGGGTGATGAGTTGGACTTGATGATCTCAAAGGTCTTTTCCGACCTGGTTATTTACATTCTATTCTATTCATGATACAGTTTAGTGGTCATGGTACTTGGATTAGGGTTGGATTTGATAATCTTAAATTACTTTTCCAGTTGGTTGTGTGGGTGGGCTGAAATGCATAGTTCAGGTAATGTCTCTGAAAAGGGTTGGATAATAAGGAGCTGTGAGGAAGAGCGTTACAGGGAGGATGCTTCATGTGGCACAGAGCTCACTAGAGTCACACAAAGGGAGATTTCTGCAACAAGGAAATTGTCTACCAATATTTTTCGACACTTACTGAACTCAGGTTAATAACAAAAGAAATATCTAATAGCTATTTGACTGATATCACCAGTATTTCCACTTAAGAGAAATAGGCCTGTAAGCTCTAAATATTAGTCAACTCATAGCAAAGGGAAATCATCTCTTCTTTTAAAAAGAAATTAGAAATAAAATGTAACAGCATTCAGCATTCCTGCTATCATCTTGTAAAGCCTGTGAGTCAGTCCACACAGTAAAAGAGAACATAGCTTTTTAATACTTCTAAATTTTTTCACTCTTTGCTATTCCCTACTGTTCCCCACTGTTTTAAAAGCTATCTTGAGACCATGACGCTCAAAGAGAGCATTATGCCTTTCCATTTCTGCCTGCTCCCCACCCCAAGTAAAGGAACTTAAAATTAATTTCAAGCCAAGTTTTGCTATTAAAAAAAAAAAAAAAGTTATTAAATAATTATCTACAAGATACACTTTTGGACTGCTAGTAAATTTCAACATGTTCTGTATAATAAAGTCATAGTTAATTAATTAGCAATAAATGTAGCTTGTGTTTTTACAAGCAAGTGAAAGTGCAACGTGAGTAAGGTGACTCATGAATGTTCAATATAAAACCCTTCATACCATGGGAGATGATTTGGAAGATTAAAGCTGGGACAGACAAACTTTTAATTTCCTGCCACCCACTTTGATTAAATGTACATTGAAAACCAGAAAAGAGGTGTCTATTTTCATGCAGATAGTTCCTTAAGCTTAGCTGCATGAAGCAGGTGTTTCAGGTCTGATGTTGCCCCTCTGCAATGGGACAAAATGTATGATAAAACAACAAAACCAAAACAAAACCAATGAAACAAGCAAGCAAGCAAACCCCCAGACACACAAAATCGCAAGGAACCAGACCTGGAAGTTCTTATATGTTAAAGAGGGTCACAACTACTTTTCCTTGAGATCACCTGAATTTTGGCTTGTTTCTATTTCCCTTTTTGGGGCTCTGGGGTTCCATGTTCCAGTAGATCAACAGATCCACTAAGCAGCCACACAGAGACAGGAACAGTTCTGTCAGAGCATGTGTTCATGAAGCTGCAATTGACCAGAGCAGAGCCCTGGTTGCATCTCTTCCTCCTCACTAGCTTCCAAATGTACCAGCATCACACGACGTGTCCAAGTAGCACACTGCAGACACTTCAGAGGAGGAGTCTCTTGTCCTGACCTTTCATTATGTATTTAGACTTCAGTTCTTTCAGGCTTGTTTGATCATTCCCTTGCAGGTCTCTGGAAAATGTGGTTCCAAAAAGCACAAGTCTCAGCTGGCGTTACCCTAATGGCTAGATAGTCATGCAAAACTAAAAGCACTTCTACAGTTCTCGCAGTAGTGTGAGCAGAGCAGTTAGCAAATGCTCACCCTGTTTTTCACTGCTCTCATATTTTGCCTCACGTGAAAGGTAGGACAAAATATGAATTTTATCTTCATGTACTAGGTAACTGTCCAGAGAACAAACATTCAAATTCTGCTAAATTACATTGTCTCTGAAGAAAAATGTGCTTCACAGTCTAACACCACATGAAAGAGGACTCTCCAATTCAATTATCAGGTATTCCAACCTCTTTAAAACACTGCTCAGCACAGCAAGAAAGCTCAAAGTACAAAACCTCCGAAGCCCTTCACACATTCCAAACACAAATCCTGGAAGACTGCTTAAAGAAGCTAATTTGAAGGTGATGATGACAAAGATGAAATTAACTGTTATCATTCAAATAGACTAAAAATTTACATTTCAGACTGAGTAAACTGTCAGAAAAGCTTACTGTTGAGGGGAACAAGCAGCAACACTGCATTCAGTGTATGTTTCCTCTTATACAGAAAGTATCGCTTTAACAATGACATAAAATGGCACCCAGGCTGTTATCTGCTGAGGAATCAGTAATCTCTGTGTTTCATTTGGAGGATTTCCATTGTAATGCCCGCCTAAGCTTGGATTATCGTTGCTGTTAAACTATCAGACAGCAAATGAAGTTCTGATCAGCATATACTATGCTTTTATCTCAGAGGAATACCAATGAACAAGTAACTGCAGAGCTACTGTCATACAAAATCCTGTGGCAACATGATTCTGAAGACTAAATGGGCCCAGAGAACAACACAAGAGCTCCTCTCTCTTGGGCTGTCCTGACACTGTTATGCAAGTGCCGAAGGAGCTATATACAACAAGGTGGATAGGCCTCATGATTTGCCTTACTTAGAACCTTAGTGCTTTTCTATCACACAGTACAGAGTTTGTCAATGAACTGATTGCTTTTCCCTTGGAATAATCTCTTTGTCCTCAGGAAGAGAGAAAGACAGTAACCCTCAGAGAAGTTTCTTAGACATTTTTGGTTGCTTTGGGAGGGTATCATTTTATCCTCTAGAACATATAAAAAAATAAATTAGATTAGTCAACCAGTGCAAAATTTGGGTTATATAATTCGTGATCAACATCTGACAAGTATCACATGGGGTTAAATTTATTTTGCTGTTTGTCCACCATTAACTTCCTCCAGTGTCCTGACTACTAGCAGTGAATGGATAGAGGTGTAGAGGGAAAGGTCTGGATTATCTCATAAAACAACTCTCAGTCTAAATATGCTCAGAAAATAAGAATCTGTTGTACTGAATAGTATATCCTGACCTCTTTGAAAGATGCAGACACATAGCTATTGCAAACTGTCTCAATTCTGAACCACAGAATCACCGATTGGAAGAGATCTCAAAGATCATCAAGTCCAACCTGTCACCACAGACCTCATGACTAAACCATGGCACCAAGTGCCACGTCAAATCCCCTCTTGAACACCTCCAGAGATGGTGACTCCACCACCTCCCTGGGCAGCCCATTCCAATGTGTGAATGTGTAATGTGTTGTGAATGTGTAATCCCATTTCTCCTAAACACAATTTTGATTGCATTTTCATCTAATTATTTTTATAATAATATTTTTTATACACCCTGTAAGAATATCAAGGGCCTCTTTTTTTTTTTTTTTCCCCTTTCTTTTTTTCCCCTTTTTTCTTTTCCTCCCACCTCTCCCTGTTTTTAAATCACTTTCCCTTAGAGGAGAAGATTTACTGGAGAAATAAGTGCACTGCCTGCCTTTAAACCATGTAAAAGGCAGACTGGTTGTGTTTTTAGACACTTACGTCAAAGTAATTACAGCACTATATAAAATACTGGATTCATTAAGGGGCTCTAAAACAATTTTTATCTACTATTAAGCAAAAGGAAAGCAAGAAAAGAATGGGAAACTACAAATTAAACCTTAAGACTTGCCTTCTTTGTTAAGTAAATTCCTCCCAGCTTTTGTCTAAGTAACAAAGAGCCTTGATAAAGGACAATATGAAATGCACGATGGACGATTAGATAAAATGTTGGAATTGAACTCAGGTTTACACGCAGTGGCAGCCTTGCCATAGGTTTCCTATGTGCAGTGAGGTATTTATGCAATTAACCCAGTAACCAGCATCACAAAGGTAGGATTTCCTTTCTGCCTGGTCCCTTCATGTTGCAACTGGTTTGGTGAGGTCAGGGTCTCATTTCAAGAGCTTGTCCAGTGCTTACTGAAGTAGTACATTGCCTTTGCTTAGCTACCAAGCTGACAGCATTCTGCTGTTTGAAGTTACAAACAACAGCATGAGAAAAGATGCTTCAGAGAGTTCAAAATAGCCCTAGCAGAAACAGGACAAAGTTAGTAAAAGAAGATGGTTATCTAAGACAGTATTCAGGTAATGCAATCTCTAACCAAACCCAATCTGTTTCTGAGCAGTTTCTCAGGTACTCAGCTGGAACAGCAAATTTTTATCTAGGTTGGGTACTGTAGTTGTAAAGATTGTGGAGCAGCTACATCTGTGGAGTTGCTAATGCCTAAATCAATGAGTCTAAAATTAAAAACTATGTTCTGTGAGCAAAGCTGATGAAAAAGAAATAGGCTCTCTTTTCCCTTACTTATAACTTTGATCATGTAAGTTGATGACTGGGAAAGAAAAAGAAACTTCTAGGAAGCAGCATGCCTTGAATGCTTTATTTTGTCTACTTTACACATTAATTTCCCAAGTGTTTCCTGATTCTTATTTGGTTAACACATTAGGGTATCTAATTCTTATTTGTTACGCAAATCTCGCATTCTCAATCAAATTTCCATCAGTATTTGCCATCTTATTATCATGGTTAACACCACTTTGCACTTCGGTATTAACTGGAGAGACATTCTAAAAAACAGCTCAGTCTTGTAAGTTTAGAATCCTATGGATATGTTTTTCTAACAACAACAACAAAAAAAAGCTGTAATGTCACTGGGCCATTCCAGTTATCGAATCCCAGCATCCCAAAGGTTTATCTAGCAACCATCTCAGGCTCACATTTTCACCGCTTGCATTTCTACACAGCTAATTAAATCTCAGTAGGACTAAGTTAGAATTGCATCAACTGGACTAAAAGTCATCCTCATCTCAAGATCAAGGCCACATCCATCCCACAAAGAATGGTGGGGCTTTATCTGGAGTCCACTGATGTCTCATAGTTTAACCCCAGCTGGCAGCTCAGCACCACCGAGCCACTCAGTCAGGGCAGCTGAATGCAGAATCAGAAAAAAAAAAAACCAGTAAAATTCACAGTTTGAGGTAAGAACAGTTTAACAGCTGAAATAAAATGTAATAATAATGATTATAGTTTTAAAAATAGGGGGGGAAATAGAGAAAGAAATAAAAGCCAAGAAAAGTGATGCAAAATGCAATTGCTCATCACTGGCAATCTGGTACACTCAGTTTATATAGAGCATGATGTTCTATGATACAGAATATCCCCTTGGCTAGTTCAGGTTAGCTGTCATGGCCATGCTCCATCCCAGCTTCTTGTGCATCTTCTTGCACTAAAAATTCCTTAATTTAGAATAAGCACTACTTAGCAACAACCAAAACATGTTAACTTTGTTCTCACACTAAATGCAAAACACGGCTATGTACAAGCTACTAGGAAGAAAATTCACTCTATCCGAGCCAAAACCAGCAACCCTTCCATGCTTCTGCAGGATAACAGCCCCTGCATGTGTTTGTACTATGAATGCATGAATTGTTTTGTCAGACAAACAGTCAAGAAAAGTGAAAAAAATCCTAAATTACCCAGAAATATTAGAAAGGCTAAGATCTGGCCACAACAGGGACAGATCTTCTGGTACTTCTGAGTGTGACCAAAAGTGAGATGCAAGGTCCATGGCATGTCTGTCAATTCATCAGAATTCCCATATGCCTCAGCAGACTTTGATACTTTTAAGACCCCAGACAGTGATGGAGGTCTCAATACCATCCCTCTCTGTGCACTACCTTGCACTGTTCACAGGCACAACTGAATAGAACTCGAACAGCCCAGGACTACCATTGAGATAATGTGAAACGATTTCTGACCTTTCTTTTCCTTTTCATCCTTCCTGACAGACTACAGCTGCTCCACAAGTCAGGTGTGCATATGTGCCATAGCACCATAAGAATGTATGTGCAGATCTTTTCAGAGATCAGTATTTATGTGAATAGGATACAGTGTACTTCACATCAGGGCAGTCCTCCAAGACCAGAGGATTCAAGTTTATATGGATGAATCTGAGTCAACACCATTAAGCCTTTTTAGACTCACCTCTGAGAAACAATCCTGTAAGAAGCAGAACTTCTACTCCTGACTTATGAAAGAGGTCTATGAGAGCAGAACTGTCTCTGTGATTGATGATAAAACCTGAAATAATTCCTGAAGCAATATTATGGCTGTACTCATTACTTTTTTTGCTGAATATAAAACAGTGTCACTTTTCTTCAAACCTACAAAACCTCATTTTATGATTTTCCATAAAGTCATAGAATAGTTTTGGTTGGAAAAGACCTTTAAGATCATTGAGTCCAACAACTGCCTAACTATACCAAGTCTGGTACTAAACTGTGTCCCTTAGCACAGCATCTATGCACATTTTAAATACCTCCAGGAACGGTGATTCAATCATTGTCCTGAGGAGCCTTATTGCAGTGTTCAATAACCCTTTCAGTGGACATGTTTCTTCTAATGCACAATATGAACCTCTCTTGGTTCGACTTGAGGCCATTTCCTCGCAACTTATCACTTGCTGCTAGGGAGAATAGACCAACATCCAACTTGCTTCAACCTCCCTTCAGGCAGTTGTAGAGAGTGATATAGTCTCCCACAAGCTTCTTTTTCTCCAGGCTAAGCAATCCTCAATCATCCTTCATAAACCCTGCCCTCCAGACCATTTACCAGCTCTGTTGAACTTCTCTGGACCTGCTCTAGCACCTCAATGCCTTTCTCATAGTGAGGGTCCCAAAACTGAACACAGTATTCAAGATGTGGTCTCACCACTGCTGAGTATAGGGTCACAATCACCGCCCTACTCCTACTTGTCACACTTTTGCTGATACAGGCCAGGATGCTGTTGACATCCTTGGCCACTTAAGCACACTGCTAGCTCATTTTCTGTCAGTAGTTGTTCAGTAACCCCCAGGTCCTTCTCCACTGGGCAGCTTTCCAGACACTCTCCCCAAAAACCTGTAGGATTGCATGCGGTTACTTTAACCCAGTGCAGAACCTGGTGCTTGGCCTTGTTTCCACACTTATTCACTGAATATTTCTAGGTAATCATAACATCCTTTCAGTTAGACTTACTATTGCCTTGATATCTGAGTAATTTATTCCTTCTTATGCTACATCTGTGATGCATGAAGCTCTCACCTTCCTTGGCGTTCATTGCAAATGCCTGACTGCAAACTGAGGTTAGGATATTGCACTAGGAGGAACAAATTGGAGAATTAGTTGGGTAAGAATGAAAAGCTCATTTATAGGGGACAGCAAAGCTATTGAACTACAGATGAATTCCATTCCATTTCCAAAAGTCTCAGAGAAAAATTCATTTGAGATCTGTGAACATGAGAGTTACCAATTGTAGATTTACAAGGAATACAGGCTGTCAGACTAAACTCCACCTAAAGAATCCATGTCCATGATAGTCAAATGACAAGGAAGTTAAGACCCAAACTCATCAAATCTGGCTTTTAATCTTATTCTCCAGGCTTATCTTGGATAACTCCAAATTACACAAATGGGATTTCTATGCAAAGAAATGTGGTTCTGAGTCCTGAAAGAATGGCTGCTGGAAAGAACAAAGTGCCTGAAAAAGTTGTGGTTCTATGTGCATTGAACTGAATTTTCCCTGCAGCTGCTAAATTTGCAGTTGAGAGTTACTGAAAATATGGCAGTCAGTGGAAAGATTTACAGTAAGTTATCTGTATTTTGAATTAGGGACTTCTAGATACTTAATAGTAATGGCAAAAACGTTATCTCTTGGTAAAATGCACATTAATCTTGCTCCTTCCCACTTTAATAAGTATCATTCTCCGGTTATTATTCAATTCAAGTGTTACAGCAATTTCCAATGCTATCTTCTTTTCTACTCTCAGTTTCTGCTGACACCAGAAGAGAGGTTGCTCATTAGCTGTCTGTTGCTTTCTGCTAGTTTTGCTGGCATTAAGGTAGTTATTTGGAGCATGGCACATCACTGGGCTTTCACAGTGTCTGCAGTGGCTGGGACAAAGCAGAGCCGGAGTCTGACCTCCTATGGGGGTGAGCTGGCTCTCCTCCATGCCAGCCAACCCTGAAAGGCTCCCATGATGCTCACAGCTGTGTCTGCAGGAGCTCTCTCCAGCACTCACTCTGGAAGCCTGTGGGTAGATAGGGACAAGAGAGTCACAGCAGAGCTGGAAGGCAGCTGGAGAAGGGCCCTCCTCTTGACTACTAATTCGTTTTCCTCCTGTGCTCAAAAAAAGTGGGTGTTGCATGTGCTGATAACCCTATATACTTACTAATTAGCATCCCATTCACCTTGAACCACGGAGCTCACAGCTGCCAGCTGCAGCCTGTGATATCTTGAGTATGTGTTTGATGAACTCTGGAGACATTTTCATCTGTTAAATATAGAAAAACTGAACAGCTTCCCAGGACAGGCAGTACAGCACAGAATCATATGCTTATCAAAACCATGTCTGAACTCCTGACTTCAAACTAATAGAGCTGCAAAGTTAGTGAAACTGTGCAATGCTGGCTGGCTCAGTCCTAGGCTTATTTTCTCAGACAAATACCATGTGGCAGAAATTATCTCCTACATTGAGTATCAACTACAATTTTCAGTGGTTTGATGACCAAGAGTGTGTCTTAAACATTGTGACAAAATTCTGCCAGTTAGACTTTGGTATAATTAACGTCTTTATTGCTTTTATTTCAAACACTACACACAGATTTCTTCAGTACTAAGAGGAGCTAAAGAACAAGCTTGATACTGCTAAAGGAGCTAAATGCAAAAGCATTACCACTACCCATTTACAACACATTTCAGAAGATCAAAATGAATATAAATTTTCCAAGTGCTTAGCTCAGTATTAACTTGTAGTTAAACCATTGTATGTTTATCAACATACAATGACACAGTTCCCACTGAGGGACTGACGGAGCCACCCTGTACTATGCGTTTCTAGAAGAAAACAAATTTGAGGCCATAAGCAAATTTTGTGCTAAAGTACTACTGAAAACATTACAAGATTAAACACATGCTTTGCAATTACAAATAATGGTAAATAGTCAGCATATTTGGTCAAAGCACTGCTTTGAATTAACTGCTTTAAAGAAAAAGATACCTATTTATTACTGGAAAGATCTGTGTGAGAACAGTTAGATAGCTTGATTGTTAGCCTTGCTTTATAATATTATTTACAAGGTAAAAGGAAAGGAACAAGATTTTTTTGTTATCTAACCTGCTCTATATCCTCATTTTTTATTTAGCTGTTGCTTTGCCTTTTCTTTCAAGTCTCTAGATACACCAAAATAGGGCAAACTGTCCCTGAAATATGACTGCTTTTTTTTTTTTCCCCATGAAAAGAGATTCAGATTCTTTTGCTTACCATACTATGTACTAATTAGCTCATGTAATGAACAGTCATTTTTGGAGGCTTAGAAGTGTGGAAGAAGGTTTTCCTTTCTTGAAGATTAGCAGTATATTTTATGTTACTATATAAAAAACAGAACAAAATCAGAGGTTATTAAGTCATGTATAATTAACTGAAATTGAATAGGTGGCACCCAAGGAAGAAATAGAAATCTTTCCACTGTGATTTTGTTTTTCCACCCCAATCCTGGGGTAGTTAGAAGGGGAAGAGGCCACTAAAAGGTTTTGCTAAATTATTAAAAACAAAAAAAAAATTACAGAATCAAAGTAATATGGATTAATGAAGACTTTGGAATCAATAATTTATTACAGTTGCTAATTAAACATTTACCAGAATAATTTTCTTACACACGCTAGAGTAATTAAAAAGATGCTACTCTTACACCAGCGCCTAGGTTAAAGTGTCATTTCTCACATTTGTATTTATATGAAGGTCAACCAAATCAGCCTGTGACAAGAAGTTGCTTGTCTATTGCTTATGTTTGATCCTTTTGTTTCCAAGGTACCTTGTTACCACTTGTGGCTAATAATGAATACATAGCACAGACACTGGGAAGTATGCAAATCTAAGGAAATACTTTAACTTCACAGTATTGTGGCCTGAACTCATCTCTCTTTAATGACAACTATGAAAAATTGCAGTTAGTATGAAAACTAGTATGTTGGACAATAGGAGTTTAGAAGCAAAATGTTGACAGTGAGACATCACCTAGCTACACTAAGAGTGACCAAGGAGTTGAAAGGAGAAGGTAAGAATGTTTGATGAAATAGAAAGTGTCTTCTGTCCTGCTTGGTTAGTTGAAGGTGCAAAAATGACAGAGAAACTTTTTTAATCACACTGTATTCACATACACATTTTGTGTGGGTCACAATGTTTTAAACAGTTGTAAAAATATGTTAGAGATATTAGCTAAAGAAAAATAAATCAAGAGCATGTGTGTCCTGCTTGTATAAATGATTCCCACAAGCAAAATAAAACCAGGCTCAGAGGGACTAAAATTACCCACAACTTATCAGCTGGAGACATCTCCAGACATGATTTCAGATGTTTTCTTTCTGTAGAAAAAATAACAAATACTTTAAGGATCTTCTAGAGTTTGAGGAGCTGTTTGTCACTAAGTTAAAACTACAACTAAAAGGATCTAATGCATCTGTTTGAAACTGCAGCAGAGTGAATCAACCTCTTTGGGGAAGGCAGAAGTGAAATAGAAAAAACAAACCAACAACACTTTACCTATTAGCACTGTGTCCAGGGGCTGTGCTTTTGACATGGAAATTATTATGGTGCCCTCCTGCATTTATTTGCATGCAGTTATGGAAGCAGAGTCCAACCCGTGACTCTTAGAAGATTGTGATCCCTATTGCTTAAATGAATTCCTGCAGTTGTATCTCACAGACACAGGTCTGCACCATTATTGACTGCCATTCCTATCCCTTTCTTTTCTTCCAGGTTACAGTTATACGCACCTCAAACGCACTCTACACAGTATTGAGAAATACAGAGAGCAATATGCTAGAATGCCTCTCTACAGAACAATACCACTAAAGGAAAATGTCTCCTATACTACACCTTAAAGCAGAATATTAATATATTCTTTTCAGAAGAATTTAAGAGCTCTTAGGTATAGAGATACTTATCTGTAAAGCTGATAATATGCTCTAGTGAAGATAACACTCAGTCTACTTTTTTGACCCCATTAGAAAACACAGACTTCTGTAGCACTGAAGTACCCTAATACCTCCTTTCTGTTCCTTCCTTTTTCACTCCTGCTTCTCTTTCCCTACAGCCAGCAAGAACTTAGAAGCACATTTAGAAAGAGAATTCTCCATGCTGGCAAACATGTATTGGCAAATATTGAGGCTGCAAGGGTGATCTCTGCATCATCTTGCAGTTCCTTTTACTCAAGAAAGGCAAAAGCAGAGCATGGATTATATAGGACAGAAAGCAGTACTTCGCACCATGCCATCTTTACTCCTTTTCCCTGCTAATAGCTTACCAGTGCTGTTGTAAGGGGCTTCTCCTTCACAGTATATGCACAATTCTGAAGAATTAAAAAAATTGTATATCTGTGTCAGTTTCACACTGCTTTTCTAATCATGTCTCAGGGCCATGGGTTCGAGCCCCACATTGGGCACCAATTATTTTTTTTGTGATGTGGTAGGTTGAAGTTTCCTCCCAACATTAACTTTGCCAGACCAACTCAGTTAGAAGCAAGTGAAGCTGTATTTACAAACAAAATCTACATTCCATGAAAGAATGCAATGAATATGTACAAAATATACAGTATTTACAATATTATAAGGATAGAATAGAATTAACCAGGTTGGAAAAGACCTTTGAGATAATTGAGTCCCATCTATCATCCAACACATCTAATCAACTAAACCATGACACCAATCACCCCCTCCAGTCTCTTCCTAAACACCTCCAGTGATGGTGACTCCACCACCTTCCTGGGCAGCCCATTCCAAAGGCCAATCACTCTTTCTATGAAGAACTTCTTCCTAACATCCAGCCTAAACCTCCCCTAGTGCAGCTTGAAACTGTGTCTTCTTGTTCTGGTGCTGGTTGCCTGGGAGAAGACACCAGCCTCCACCTGGCTACAACCTCCCTTCAGGGAGTTGTAAACAACATGAAAACTGACCCTGGTCAAGAGACCAAGGAAAGCCATTCCACTGCCCCTCCACCCCCTGTCCCAAAAGAGAGAGAAGGAGAGAGAGAAGCAGTGGGTTAGACTTAGCCAAGGCCAGCCGACAAGCAGCTTATCTTTCCCGAGCGAAATAAAACAGACAGGATTGGAAGAGAAGAGAAAAGGGAAGAATTGTTATGGTACAGCTCCTCTTATTCCAGATATTTACTCAATGAATTTGTTTAGAATAATCTTTTGTTTTCCTTTTTACACCCAATAGTGATTTATTTTTATTTTTCTACTTTTCTGCTTGAAATCTTTGACTAAATTTTAAAGGCATAGCCTAAAACCACCACATCATGATTTTCTCATCATTCCCCTTTTGTTTTTCATCTTGAGATTGGTAATCTTACTGTGTTGTATATGACACAGACATCATAATTTAGCCTCCAAAATTTAGATATTACCATCCCTGTAGATAATAATCTATCTGTCAAAGACACGCAACTGACCCAGATGACATGTCTAAAACCTAAAGCTAGTCACTGTGAATGCAATTATGGCTTCTGACATTACAGTTATTCCCTGTAATATGCCACAATTAGAAGAGAAATTTGAGGAACCTTAATGAAGAAGAAGGTAGAAATGAAAGTTAACTAGACTTGATTTCCCTGCTTTTGACTGGAAAAACAAAAAACTCCTACCAAAGAAGTATCTGGTACAAAATGCACATCTCAGAATTGATATTGCTGTAAATCTCTACCAGACTAATGAAGGTAGGGGACACTCCCTGCACAAGCAGCAACATCCTTTGATGGAAATTCCTCATAATGTGTAGGAGAAGAGGTTAAAATCACCTGAGTCCTCTCCCAGGAGAGAGCAATCAAAGAAGGTAGACATCGCAACTGTCCAGATACGCACCCTCCTCCAAAAGGCATCTTCAGCATTGCCCAGTGATAACCTTGCTTCATGCCCTCAGCACTAAGAGCAGTAGATGTTACAACCCCTGGTTTATTCTGGCTGCCAGATTTGTGAGGCTTGCTTGTAAAAGTCTGGGATCTCACACAACAGAGGTCTGCCTGGGTTATGAAATGTTATGCTACATTTGCTCACAGTGGACAGGCAGACAGATGCAAGAATATTTGTATGCCCAGCCTAGTCTGCCTGTTTCCCCTCCCCTCTAGCCATGCCAGCCTGCCTCAGCCAAGCTTTACTTACCTCCCAGGCACCTTCAAGCAAGCAGAATTTGATGAATTCCTGATATTTCCCCCATCAAACCTGGAGCTATGCTTGCAAAACCAACATCTGCAGAGGCAACAGCACTGGGGTTCTTTGGAGTCCCTCAAGATTACCTATGTAATAACATCTTAAATAGTAGCAGAAACCTGCTCAAAGGACAACATTGAGTTTACTGTGATAGCAGATCACAAGTGGTGTGGCTTTGCTATGGGGCACCAAGCACCACCTGTGCTAAAACCACATCTTAAAGCAGCAAGGCATTGACCAGATTTTTTTTTAAGGTCTTTTGTTTTAAAGCCTTTTTCATAACAATAATCTTCAATCTCTCTATATAACCATTTAAAATGTAAAGGTCTATAATTTAATTAAAAAAAAAAAGTGAAAATAAAATGAAGACTTAATGACAAAGCTTTTGAGGTATGAGAACACAAAATGATTAAAGCAAATCTTAGCTTCGGGCTCAGGCCAGACATTGGCTATTTGCGTGCAAAAACTAAAAGCAAAGAAGGCAGGCAGGCATTAATTTTATTTATTTCCACCATACATATATGTTTTTATACCAATTAAAAAATAAAATAAAATAAAGTCAAATAAATAAATAAAATAAAATAAATAAAATTTGTAGGTGCCTGTGTTGAGCTATAGAGGAAAATGAGGAGACAGTGCTGTGTATTAAGACGTGCTCTCCAAAGATGCATTTGAATTCAATTTTCTTGTGGCTTGATGCATGAACATTTTTTTTCCCCACTAGGTGTCACTCTGGAAATAGTTCTAAATTCTAGACTCATTTCCCTTGCCTTTTAAAAAACCACCCCAACAAATTAGCAATTTCCCTCAAACCTTCTATTGTTTACAGCCTGCTGAAAAAGGCGAGTGCATTACACAGAGCAGCACAGAAAATTAGCATTGTTAAATGTGTCACATATATCACTAATAAAGTTCCATTATTTATACTGTCAGCTTGAAAAGCACTTATTTCATAATCAATCAGCTCACAACTAAATAAACAGTCATATAGGCATACAACATGGAAACACAGTACTTCTAAATCAGATCTTCCTGAGATTAAGTGTACGCTGGTTGATATTAGAAGGGGAATAATAACGAAGAAGAATGATTGCCCAATTCACTTGCTTCCCTCCCACCTCTCTAGATACTCACTTTTATTAAAGAAAAAAAAAAACCCAAACAACCATGCATGTATTTTAGGACAGATGTATTTTTCTGATATTTTTCTTAAACCCATAAATGCTCTACTTAACCCCAAAAGTGATCCTAAACCCCAAGTTTGGATAGTGGCATTAAATTAATTTGAAAAAGTGGGAAAGGCATTTAAAATTCACCCACCTCTACTTGGTGATTGGGAATGCAAAAAATAATAATAATCATAAAAAAAGATTAAAACAGTCACTCAAAGGGTTTTGTATCATCTAAATCCAGCTGCGGTCTCACAAACATCCCTTTTGATGTTCACTAAAGCTGGAGATGAGTTCTAGTAAACAGATGTCCTTGTCAGGGAAAAATAAACAAATGAAAACCCATCACATTTGATGCTATCTGGAAGCTGGAAGTGAACTACCAGCAGTTCTCTTTTGTTTGCTGGGTTGCTGCAGGAGTGGGCTGATGTGGATCTAAGATTGGAGACATGCTGATAAATAGAGGGAAAGTAACACATCTCCTTGGGAAGCACTTGGTCATGTATGGTATGTGCCCAAACACCAGCTGCTGCTCCTACTGTCAATAGTCAACCTGTACTATGCAGCTTGCTTTGAGTGCTGTCCTGCAATGGGTATGAAAGAGGTCATACTGAGAAGGAAAAGCTAAGTGCCATGATCTTTTATTGATTGGACGTGGCACTTGAAGCCATGGTTTAGTAGTCATGAGGTGTTGGGTGACAGACTGGACTTGATGATCTTTGAGATCTTTTCAAACCTTATTGATCCTATGATTCCATGATTCCCTGCTTTCCCTCCTGAACCCAGGATATTTTGCAATTATTTCTTAAGCATTCAGGTTGTATGTTTGCTTCCAGCAGCAAACTGCAGCCACAGCTGCCAGCTGGGAACTGATCTGATGTTACTTCTTGCTGCTCATTTGTGATAATTTTGGGTGACTCTTAGACAGCTTGTAAGTCAAAGGCTTAGTACAGCAGTTCATAAGCAGCAAGAGAGGCTGGCTGGACAGCCTGGTTTGTATACCCACAAAAAGAAGATGCCCTGCAGAAGCAGCCACAGTCTCTGTTACTGAGATTTGGGTGTCCTCATTGAATCTTGCTGCCAAGAAAAGATTGACCAGATGATAATTGAGGTCCTGCCCAACCTGGTATTCCATGATTCTGACACACAGCCACAGAAACCCTCCCTCCAAGTGAGGAAGCTCAGATCACTGACCTGCCTTCTTATCTGGAGGCAGGGTCTAAATTTCCCAAATGATGAGGTCAAATTTAGCTTAAAATTCAAGTGCATCTTGCAGACAGAAAGTGCAGAGTGAGCCTTTTTGATCCAAGTACATTCAAAAGCACATGAAAATACAGATATCACAATCTCCTGCAGATGAAGACTTAAGGAGGACGAAACTTATGAGGCTTTATCCAAGGAGATGAACTGGCTGACTTGCAGTCCTGGACAGTCATTATCAGCATGAGAGGCTCACACACATCACTCCACAGTGGTATGACAGGAAATTTTCATCTTCATGATGTTGACTCTCTAAAGCACCGATAAATGAGATGTGATTTCTATGTTCCTAACAGAAATACAGTATCCATGTAAGCATTCCACTCTCGGGGGTGTTTTTCATTACTCAGATTGCTGAGAATTACCCAACACACTGTTCAAGTTCATTACCTCAGCACTTAGAAAAAGGCAAGTTTGGATACATCTGCTGGTGGAGAGCTCTTCCCTGCCTCTGTTGTTCTTAGAGATAAAGTCCTTGAGGCGATAGTCTGTTTTTTCCCCCTGCAGAAAGCCCCTGCAGCTCAGACTGAGCTAGCATCAGATCATTACTTTAATTGTGAGCCACTAGGATGGTGGCAAGTGACTCAACACACTCTCCATGCTTGGCCACATGTAAACATTGTCCCCAATGTCCTCATTATCAGAAGTAGGTTTCATCAAACCAGAGAAGCTTTGGTCACTTGAGTCAAAGAAAAGCAGACAATCTGGCCATATGTCTTGACAGCACCATGGCTAAATCAATAACCTGTGGAATGAGAGATTTAGGGTGGATGAAGGCTGCATTATCTTATATATTTGTATTGGAAAGTGCTGGCAACACACTGCAGTTTTGAACAAATAAATGAATTTACTAGGTAGAAGAGAGAGACTGCTGATAAAACAGAAAAGAAATACTATACTCAGGAGGTGATTTTATTCCGAGTGCTAATATTTTATACAAGAGAATATTGAATTTAGGGGGAGGCTTATTCATTCATTTGGCTTTTTAACTTTCCAAAGTGCTTTTATTGACTGATTTTGTTTGTGGCAGCTAATATTACTGTCACTGTAACAATATTTTTTCCTTATTTAGCTCTCCTGATGCAGTTTGCCATCTGAAGTCATTTACCTTTCATTTTTTTTAAATAAAGCTGCTTTTTAAAAGCTCAGCGATGATTCATATGGTTTGAGCCTGCATTTGTTCAGATAAAGCTGAACTGCTAAAACCTCAAGAACTGTTGCATTAGCTGAGACCCAAGGTCCATTTGCTGTGGATTTAATTGCATCAATGTTAACTGACAAGACATACACAGAATGCAAATAGGAGATGCAGCGTCTTCATTGCATGTCAGCCTTCTCTCCAAACTTTATACTTAGAGTATCATAGTATCAGTCAGGGATTGAAGGGACCACAAGGATCATCTAGTTCCAACCCCACCCTGTCATGGGCAGGGACACTGCACACTAGATCAGGCTGGCCAGAGCCTCATCCAGCCTGGTCTTAAACACCTCCAGGGACGGCACCCCAACCACCTCCCTGGATAACCCATTCCAGAGCTTCATCGCTCTCACAGTGAAGAAGTTCCTCCTCACATACAGGCTGAATCTCCCCACCTCCAGCTTCATTCTATTCCCCCTAGTCCTATCACTACCTGAGAGCCTGAGAAGTGAGAAGTCCCTCCCCAGCCTTCTTGTAGGCCCCCTTCAGATACTGAAAGGCCACAATTAGGTCACCTTGGAGCCTTCTCTTCTCTTCGCTTCTCCAGACTGAACAGCCCCAACTCCTTCAGTCTGTCCTTCTTTTTGTCTTGGTGACAACGTTCCTTTGCTAGGAGAAAGCATCCATGTGAACAGAATTTCTTCAGTCTGAGATGTGATATAATTTCAGTATAGCATCTCTAGGTATCTTTAAGCATCTTGTCACAGAGAAGGCAACCCTATACTGGATGTGGAACAGAAGATATTCCAGCAACACCACCTTTCTCCCATTTAAATCCCATTTAAATCCCGTTTCATTCAACATTCCACTTTCTATAAAGCTGCAGGCAGCTTTCTTAGTCAGAGTCCTGTCATTCCAGCCATCTGCGGAGGAGAAAATGCAAATTGAACTTGAACTATATTTCCTGAGGGCAAGGCTGCAAGCCTCAGTCATCAGCTCTGAGATCCAGCCTTGGGGTAAGAGGCGAGGAGGAATTGCTTCTTCTGCAGACCCCAGCTGAATTTGGTGTGAAAATAAACCAAAAACTGCTGCCAGATCTATCAATAAAACAGATTTTCTGTCTCTGGAGGAGCAGAACTCATGCTTTTCATCCTTCCTTGCAAAAGACAAGCAGACCACCACCAGAACTGTGAGACTACAAGCAAGATTCAAGTCATGGATGTGAATATTTATTTTATTAAATCCATGGTGACTTACCACCTTCCAGTGGGGTGAAATATTGTACTTTGACTCTCTGTGAGAACAGAGAAGAAATCCACTTAATGGCCTCCTTTGCCAGCTTGATCACAAAATCTCAAGCAGGTTGCAGAGGTCCTTGGGACAGCTACACCCCAACTATTCAGTGTGATTCAGTTCTTGGGGGGAATAAAAGAAAAAAGAATCCCAGATGGCCAAACAGGAGCTAAAGAGGAGCAAAAATCAACAAAGCCAAAGGATGTCTGCAATGCTTTGCCAACTTAACAGCACATCGCTTTGATGGTGCAGAGAGTAAGCATTTTTTGCATGTCAAAACAGAGGGTCCTAAGCCACCGTGTCATGATATAAGCTTTCTGAGGACTGGAGTAATATTATTCACTCACTGCTGACACATAGAGAGTCCAAGTCCTAGCTGATATAAATGTACTTTAATACCATGAAAACATGCATTAATACTTTGATGATGTACAGGGTAAATACTTCTAATTATTCACTTCCCTCACATCAGCATCAGTCCACACTCTGGTGAGCCTCTCTTCCTGCTAATCAAGAAAATGGATGTGCCACCTATGAATTCCTTCCTTCCATGTCTGTTTATCTAGATGGCAGTGCAAGGATACTGAGCCTTTTCTATCATCTTTAAATTCCTTCAAGAAATTGTTCAACTATCTCTATTTGTGAGACTTAAAACATGATTTTTTTAAGGTGAAAATATCTTGTTCCTCCCATATTGCTTCTCTAAGGATCCCAGGAACAGTCTTCCCTTTGCTTCAAGCTACACTAGCATTAATAAGATGTAAGGATATTCATGGAGAGTTCTTTGTGATATTCACCAGTACTTCTTCCTTCAATGTCATTTGCCATCTGCAAGGGAAATGGTTTGGCTTACTGCATATTTCCCTAAGTGGCCAGATGTGACATAGCCATACTCTCACATAAATGTTTGAAGAATGGGAATGGACAGGATAGTCACAGATCCATGACCAATCAGCCCATGATGCCTTTAGCAGTAGTGATTGCCTGGGATGTAAGACTATCTCTTTTTCCAAGCCAAATCACATGCAGTAAAACAAAACAGTGTTGACTGTCTGGACAATTGCAAAGCAGACCTGATGCTGGTGGTGTCCCTCTCTGTTCTGGGCAGATTGTTCCAGAGATCTGGGGTTGCTGAAAATTTTGGGATTAGTACAAAGATAAGGAAAGAGCCAATGATGTTTTGTGCAGGGTATAACAGACAGAAACTGGTTGCTGTAGAATGATATCAAGGGAACCTGCTAACAGTTTGATTGATCTGGCTGAGGGAGCTGGGGCTGGCTGGCTGCTAAATCAGTGATAGATTCTGATACAGTCTCATTTTTAAAAGTATTATTTTCCCTGGTGATTTATGGTTGCACCATCTATTTAAAATTAGCAGCTGCCTTAGCAGGAAGGATTAACCAAACCAGAGATTCTACACTGAGTTTCTCAGTTCTGGGCACTGAAAGGATTTTGATCCTTTTGAGAAGAGGCAGAATTCCAAGTGAAGCTGACTTCAAAGAAAAATAGGGGTAAGCTTTCATTGAAACCACAATATTTCCAACATTCTCAGTGTTTAGTTCAAGGTCTATTGTTTCTAAGCACTGCAAACACAGCTGCAAAGTTTGAGCCTGGGTTTTGGGCTGCCTCACATCTGTATGTGTGTTACCTATATAATTTTTGGCTGAACCAGTCTAAAACAGGAGGAGAATATATTAGAAAAGCTTACCAGGTGATGAGAGGAAAGAAAAAGCTTTTTTATTATGATTGTGAAGTAAAATTCACAGTATTTTAACATAGTTTTTGCACTACCCAAAATTTTCTAGTCTTATTATTAGGCTGGAGGAGCTGGGATTGTTTAGCCTGGAGAAGAGGAGGCTCAGGAGAGACCTTATTGCTATCTACAACTACCTGAAGGGAGGTTTTAGCCAGGAGCGTGTTGGTCTCTTCTCCCAGGCAACCAGCACCAGATCAAGAGGACAGAGTCTCAGGCTGCACCAGGGGAAGTTTAGGCTGGAGGTAAGGAGAATGTTCTTCACAGAGAGAGTTGTTAGCCATTGGAATGGGCTGCCCAGGGAGGTGGTGGAGTCACCACCCCTGGAGGTGTTCAAGAGGGGATTAGACATGGCACTTGGTGCCATGGTTTAGTAGTCATGAGGTGTTGGGTGACAGGTTGGGCTTTATGATCTTTGAGTTCTTTTCCAACCTTGTTGATTCTATTCTATGATTCTATTCATACTGTTTAGAAAAGTTGCCAAAAACTTCCATTACTGCTTATATAAGAAAAAAAACATTCAGCATTCCTCCTGACAAGATGTTTTAGAAGCAGTCCTGATTATTTGTAAGGTACAATTAAAAATATAAAAGTCACAATACGTTATTTTTATCATTTCCAAATTGTTTTTCCCCCTGTTATACAAAGCCATCTCTCTGTGTAAAATGGTTAGTCAATTTGCATTCATAATTACATCACAGTGTTTATGTTTATATTTTTTTGTTGACAAAAAACCCCAATGTACTCATTTTACCAAACCAAAGCAATTACCCAAGACACTGTCTACTAAAATCTCTATCCACTCTACATTAAATAATGTTTCAAAAGCACATCTCTTCCTTCCCTTGTGTTAGGAAATCCACTCCTTACTTTCCACCAGCAACAGCTGTGTTTGGGAGGGAAACACATTATCTTGGGAACAGACCTCCTATTGTCTCATTAAGTACTCAGGAGTCAGAGTTGCCACATTTCCCTTTCTTGTAAGTAGTAAGAGTAGCCCAATTCTGTCCTTAAGAATCCAGCATTTCTGGAAAGGTGGCAGCAATTTACTTACCTAACCTCATAGCTGACATCACCATCCCTGAAAAACAGAAACAACAAATATTTGAATGAATTATTGCACAAAACAAGGATTTTTAGGACAGCTTCAGGGCCTTCAATGCAACATCTACATTGAAATTCTTACAGCAGGAGAAGCAATGACTGAGGTAATAATCCCTGGTGTGGATGTACTGGCGGCATATAGCCACGCACAAGACCCTACAAGGCAGGAGGGGTCCTGATGGCTTGTGGATTCCCAATGAGGCAGACATGAGGAGGTCCAGAGAAACACAGGCTGATACAATGCTAAGAAAGAGGGTTAGCAAGCTGTAACACCACCTACAATGTATCAGTAGACGTCTAGTGATTTAGCACTTCAGTGAGAAAAAGAAATAATGAGAAACATATATTTCCACAATGAATTTACATTCCCATGATAAAGGCAGTTCATAGATTAACAAAAATCTGAGGAGACAGAAGATTATCATTTGCTCTGATATTAGCACTACCCAGAAAATGTGAAGATCCAGAGATATCTAAGTGCCCTGCTCCTACTGATATCAATAGGCGTTTCTCTTTAAACAAGAAAGTTAGATATCAAATTCTCTCTGTAGATCTGAGCCTCCTGCTCTCCCACAGTAGGTGCTCTGTAAAAAGAAGATTGAATCCATCTGACTTTAGGAACTTAAGTGAGCAGGTTAATCAAAGATGCCTTTAGTCTCTGGAGATAAAGGCACCTCTAGCAGCCAGGGAGTTCAGCAAACAGCTCAGTCTTGTACTCTCAATGTGTTCTTGGGGTGCTTCCCAATCTGTGCAAGAATGCATTTTTACCAGATGACTGAAGCTGGGATGTCTGAATTCCTCCTCCTTCAAAGAGATTATGTTGTTGTTGTTGTCTTTCATATAAAGACAGAGAGAGCATGTCCAGTTGCTGTCTTAAGGTTGCAGAAATCCTGGAGCTTTTGTCTCTCCACCATTGAACATATATTTATTCAAAGAGTGAGAAAATATCGAGCAGAATTGGTCTGGAATAACTAAAAGTATAAGATACAAGCCACAGCCACTGTAGTAGGAAATATAACCTCATGCTGCTACAGGTCTGGTGAGAAAAAACACTGTACTGTGTTTCTACTGATCTATATTCCATTTCAAAATACTCTTCCCTTCTTGGAGCTGAGAGGAACTTTTCCAGGCAAAAGTTCCCAAAAATATATCTGTATTCCTTAACAACTGTAATCAATCAACAGTTTCTTGCTTCATTTTCTTCTGAAAACCTCCTGCCCAGCTACAGGAGATCTAAGCCCTACTAATGTAGTGTACAGCACTGCATTTATTGTGAGTCAGTTACCCATTTATAGTCCATTAAATTACAGCATCAGTCCTTGAGTTTTGCATTTGCATTAAGTAAAGGTTTTTTGGTTATTATCTGTCAACATACAAGGGAGAAATTTTATTAGAACAGAATCCCAGATAAATGGAAAATAGGGTTGTCACCATTGCAAAAGCCTCATCTTTGGAGACTGTATGGAGGGAAAGCGAGACAACAATATCCTGTTAAGGTTTCAAATGGATGAACTGGACATCAAACCTCCTGGAGATAAGCTACTGCTTAGGTATTCATAAAAAAAAAAAAAAGTATCTTCTTTTTTTGTACTCCTCAGTATAGTAACTGTTTAAAGAGTCATTGCATTCAGGCTAGATGTGAGGAGGAGGTTCTTCACCATGAGAGTGGTGAGACCCTGGAATGGGTTGTCCAGGGAGGTGGTTGAGGCCCCGTCCCTGGGGGTGTTTAAGAGCAGGCTGGATGAGGCTCTGGCCAGGCTGATCTAGTGTGGGGTGTCCCTGCCCATGGCAGGGGGGTTGGAACTAGATGATCCTTGCAGTCCCTTCCAACCCTGAATGAAACTATGAAACATTAAGATGAAAATAATGCCTTGTTTAGTTTTACCTTAAATTGCCTGGTACTAAAAATAACTTGGAGATGGTGCATTGCACGTATCTTGCTTCTTTCAAAGGGGGAATCAGTAGACATGCAACTCCTTAAACATGAATTTAATACACCCAACAGTAGACACTCAGATCCTCAGGACACCAACTGTCCTGGCTGGGGACAAATGCCTTGTTTGCCAACTGAGGGGAAGAGCATCTCCCAGAAGGAAAATATTAAGCAGATCATCTTAGCATGCAATGGTCTAGGAGGAGAGTGTCTGGAACACAGGCTTAAATTCATAGTTATAACAGTTTAAAAACCAAGTAGGCTTAAATGTTAGAAACAATCCTGAAGAGCTCACTCAGACTATGGCTACCTCAGAGCCTCATGATTCTGAAAAACAAAGTCCTCTGCAAGCATTTCCTCTGTTCTGACTGTAAAACCTTCTGGCCAAATAAACTTCCACTCAGTGTCATTTTATTGTCACTGAAAATTGGGAATCTCCATTTCCATTTCCACTTAGTCCCTGATTCAACTATTCTCAGTTAAGTGGCCAATGGTCCATAATGGTTTCCAATGGTCCATAGTAATTTTTGAGGATCTTCCTTCTGGGGCCATCTTCCTTCAGTTGTCTGAAGTGTGCTTTCATATGCTGATATATTTTAAGGTGTGCATTAAAAAATCATCTAAAAATCAAGATACTGAGACATTCAAACAAATTCATTGCTGAAAAGTGTTTTCTGCTCTTCATCCACCCCCAGTACTTAATTTTGCCAAGAATGGTAGGAGTAAGAATTGTATTTCTGCCTCAAAAGAATGATGTGAATTCCCTTCATCTATGGAGAAAGTTACCCTGGCACATTATTTGCTGTTGACCTTCATCCCAGCTGGATCATACTCATAAATTCAACTCCTTGCAGACCTTACTGCACAATAACCCACACTTGGAGGTATTTGTCAGTACAGTACACCCAACACTGAAGGTATATCCTCAAATTACTAAGCTAATACAGAGTTCCATATAATTACATGTCTCTCGAGGGCCAACTTCATGACTTTGGGTGGAGGTGAGACAAAACTGATTTTATAAATCTCAACCAATTATTTTAAAAATAAGCCAAACCACCTCCAAAGTGTTAACAGCTCAAACCCAACACATTCCTCTCATTGGTGCCATTGGGTGCAATAATAATAATAATTAACAACAACAACAAAAAAGAGTAAATTTCTCATTAAAAACATTGATGAAGGCTCAACACAACCTTTTTTTTTTAACTTCTGGATTTACTTCCACTGCAAGGAAGAAGTTCATTCAGCACTGCCTCAGGTTTTCATCTGTTCAAGGTCAGTGACTGCCCATAATGGCCAAGGTAGAGAAATGAGTTAGCCTGCTGGAAAGCACTATTAATATCCATAGTGCCTGGAAACAGTGGTTATGGACACACACAGGTATTACACTAAAGGCAGGAAGAAGAGTAGATGCAAAAACCTGAAATGTACCTGCTTGCTTATTTTTAAAATTGCCCCTCCTTCAGATCCAGGAGCTCCCAGCATGGATGTTCTAGACAAAGTGAACCCGAGAACATGCTGGGAGATATATGCATGCTGAATGAATTTAAGATGGGATCAGGCTCCCTTTTCTGAACAGCACCAGGGTGTTCAGGTGGTTGCCATTGTCTTCTGTGCATCTATTACAAGGGAGGTTTAGGCTGGATATTAGGAAGAAGTTCTTCATAGAAAGAGTGATTGGCCATTGGAATGTGCTGCCCAGGGAGGTGGTGGAGTCACCATCATTGGAGGTGTTTCGAAACAGACTGGAGGGGGCGCTTGGTGCCATGGTTTAGTTGATTAGATAGTGTTGGATGATAGGTTGGACTCGATCTCAAAGGTCTTTTTCTATTATAAATGTTCTTATTGTGGCCATTTCATTTTGCCTTTTAGAATAAACCAAATAGAATAAACCAAACCAGGTTGGAAGAGACCTTCAAGATCATCGTGTCCAACCCATCAACCAATCCAACCCACCTAAACAACTAACCCATGGCACCAAGCACCCCATCAAGTCTCCTCCTGAAAACCTCCAATGAAGGCAACTCCACCACCTCCTTGAGCAGCCCATTCCAATGGGCAATCACTCTTTCTGTATAGAACTTCTTCCTCACATCCAACCTAAACCTCCCCTGGCACAGCCTGAGACTGTGTCCTTTTGTTCTGGTACTGGCTGCCTGGGAGAAGAGACCATCACCCGCCTGCCTACAACCTCCCTTCAGGTAGTTGTAGAGGGTAATGAGGTCACCCCTGAGCCTCCTCTTCTCCAGGCTAAACAACCCCAGCTCCCTCAGTCTTTCCTCATATTTCACTCTACTTATACACTGAGAATATTAATTTTACACAAGGTAATTATGAATTGGTACAAATTACTCTTCATAAATATGAATGATGTTCTGTTTTCTGAACTGGAGACACTGAGAGATAAAAAATGCATTCAATAGACGTTATTTTATTTATATATTTTTAATTAAAAATCTTGCATTTTTGCCCTGTTTCTTGTTCTTGGTGAAGTCTGTGTGATACATGAGATTATTTATTACAGCTTTGGTTCTGGGAGTGGTTTTCCCAGTGGAAGAGACTTGTAATGTGCCTACATTTTGAAACCATGTTTCAGATAAATTAAAAGGGCTCTTCCCTAGATGGTGAAATTGCCCAATCATAGCTACACAACCCCTGAAAAGAAACACATACTAGAATGCAGGCAAACCTTTAATTCCCTCACAGGTAAATTGTCCATGAATAAGGGGGTACTATATCTTGTTTCCAGCTGAGAAGTGGATGAGTCTCAGGTCCAACCCTACATAGGAGAGCAGTAGAATAGAATAGAGTAGAGTAGAGTAGAGTAGAGTAGAGTAGAATAGAATAGAATAGAATAGAATAGAATAGAATAGAATAGAATAGAACAGAATAGAATTAACCAGGTTGGAAAAGACCTTTGAGATCCAGCCTATCATCCAACACCATCTAATCAACTAAACCACGGCACCAAGCAGCCCATCCAGCGTCTTCCTAAACACCTCCAGTGATGGTGACTCCACCACCTCCCTGGGCAGCCCATTCCAATGGCCAGTAATTATCTACTCTTCTGAGACATTAGCAGTGATCTGATACAGCCCTCAAGAATTGATTCACATAGTTCCTGGGTTTCTTTTCTTTTTTTTTTTTTTTTTTTAAAGAGGGGAAGATCATCTCCAGGTCAAATGTCCTGAAAAACTGTCCTCTGAATATTTCAAAGATGGTTTTCAAAGACCTTCTCAGCTTCTATGAAATACCATGGAAATTGCAAAGGACCAAACAAGCATAAAATTGATAGAGTTGACCAATGTGACTTGAAATCAGCTGGAAGACCTTCTGAGAGCAAGAAAACAGAGCAGAAAAGCAAAGAGAAAGAAGCAGGATGGGTCCTCTTAAGATAGGAAAACCCAGATCAGTTTCAAACACACCTTAAACTTGAAGGAGTATGCTCCTGGGGATTTGGGCTTTTGCATTTTTGCTTCTTGCTACATCAGATGAAAAGTCTGCCTTTAGTACTAATTGATTGCTTTATTTTCACCAGCACACTCTTTAAATAGATCGTTACCCAATCTTTTGTTCCTAAGAACCAGCCTGAAGCTTTGAAATAATCAGTGATAGAAATTAGTTGAATTAATGAATGCAACCCAGTTTTGTCTGTCTCCTGTCTCCTCTACCTAAGCTAACTTCTAACAGGGGTCTGAAAGCACATGCCTGCTCTGGCCTTCAGTCCACAACTTTTTCTACAGAATCCTCTCCCCAGAATCTGAGTAGGTGGCCTGAGTAGGTGGTTTTTTGAGCAAAGAATGTTTCAGCAGGAGTTTCCCTTTTTAATGGGGAATGTCACTGTTTAGAAAGCAAGCACACACTATCACCTCCATATACTTGAAAAATTAGATTTCAACTGAAAATGAACAACATACTTCTCTTTGGGTATAGTGCTGCCATTATAGTTCCGTTTTATACATCTCTGTCCTGGTTTATCAGCTAGCTCCTAAAAGCAGACCACCGTCTAGAAATCCTTCTTTTCACCTAAATAAAGACATTAAAAAAATAGACATCTACAAAGGAAATTAAAGCTTTAAAGGGGCTTAATATAAATAAATAAGCAAACATTAAAAATAACAGACAAGAAAAAAGCCTTCTAGCATGAGGATTTATCTTAAATAAACAGAAGCGTAAAATGTATGGATCAGTAGCTAATCCTTCTCAACAGCTTCTATCCAGCATCTTAATTATGGCATAAGGTTGCATTATACATGGGCATACCAAATGACCCCAATTCTCCTCCATGCAGAATCTGCCACATTACATTATCCCTCTTCCTGTCGTATCGCCTGCAAAAGGCCTTGGCCTCCATTTCTGAAATCACCTCTGAGTTGAACATTAGCTGATCAAGCATCTGAGAGGATTTGTTATTCCTCACTCTAATGGTGCAGTTCACTGAGCCACGCCACTCACCATTGCCTGGATCAGACCCCAGTGGTAAACAAAGCTGGTTAAGTCAGGGGAAGCTTTTCTATGGCCTCATAAGACACAATCCACTATCTGTCAGCAGGAACACTGCAGCTTGTCTCAATGGACAAGGAATTGGCAGGCTGGCTGCACTCAAAGTGCTGCGGTCAAGAGCTAACAGTCCAAATAGAGACCATTGACAAGTGACATCTGTGAGGGGTTGGTACTAGGACCACTGCTATGTAACATCTCTGCCAGTAATATGGACAATACTGTGTCCATATCTGGGTCCCTCAGTTCAAGAAGGACTGGAAACTGCTTGAAAGAGTCCACCTCAGAACCACAAAGGAGTGGAACATCTCTTATGAGGAAAGGCTGAGGCAACTAGGTTTCTTTAGCTTGGAGAAGAGGAAACTGAGAGGTGACCTCATTAATGTTCATAAAAATATAAAGGATCAATGTTGGGAGGGCAGACCCAGGTTCTTCTCAATGATGTCCAATGATAGGACAAGGGGCAACAGGTGCAAACTGGAGCATAGGAAATTCCACCTAAACATAAAGAAAAACTTTTTCACTGTGAGGGTGACAGAACATTGGAACAGGCTGCCCAGAAACATTAGGGAGTCTGCTTCACTGGAGACATTCAAAACCTTCCTGGTGCATTCCGGTGTGACCTACTTTAGCTGAGGCTGGAAGGATTGGACTGGATGATCTTTCAAGGTCCCTTCCAACCCCTAACACTCTGTGATTGAATGAACACTCAGCGTGTCTGCAGATGACATCAAGCTTTGTGGTCTGATTGACACATCGGAGGGAGGGAGATGCCATCCAGAGGTACTTGGACAGGCTTTAGAGGTGGGCCCAAGCCAATATCAGGAACTTCAACAAGACCAAATGCTTGGGTTGGTGCAATTCCAAACATGAATATAGGCAGGGTGAGAAGTGTATTGAGAGTGGTCTCAAGGAGAAGCCTTGGGGGTGTCAGCTGATGGAAAATCTCAGCATGAGTTGGCAGCGTGCACTTGCAGCCCAGAAGGAGAACCATATCCTGGGCTGGGTCAAAGTAAATGTTACCAGCAGAATGAGGGAGAGGATTCTTCCCCTCTACTCTCCTCTTGCGAGACCCTGTCTGGAGTACTGTATCCAGTTCTGGTACCCCCAAACTAAGAGGGACATCAGATTGCTGGAGCAGCTCCAGAGGAGGGCCATGAAGATGATCCAAAGGCTGAAGCAGCTCTCCTATGGGGATGGGCTGTGAGTTGTTCAGCCAGGAGAAAAGAAGGCACCGAGGAGGCCTTATAGTGGCCTTCCAGTACCTGAAGGGGGCCTAAAAGAAAGGCAAGAAGGGACTTTTTACAAGGGCTTGTTGTGATAGGATGAGAGGGAATGGCTTTAAGCTTGAGGAGGGTAGATTTAGGCTAGATATTAGAAAGATATTCTTTCCAGTTAAGGTGGGGAGACACTGGAAGAGGTTGCCCAGGGAGGTGGTGAGTGCACTCTCCCTGGAGGTGCTCAAGGCCAGGTTGAGCAACGTGGTCCAGTGGAAGGTGTCCCTGTCCATGGCAAGGGGTGGCTGGAACTAGATGATCCTTAAGGTCCCTTCCAACCTAAACCATTCTGTGAATCTATGAATGAATATAGAATTTAATCCATGAAAATGGAGGAGTGCTTCTTGTAGCAATAAGGTCTGCGGACTTCTGAACGTAGTGCTTACCTTTAAAATCTCCAGCTTGGAAATTAGGCACTTGGCACAGATGGCCAATAGTTAAATCCTTGTCATTTATTTATTCTGGAAATAGCTAATCATATGGTTCAAAATATTCCTAGGTCTGTTACTTGGCTTATCAAAATGAAGCTCCTCTAATTATACCTGTGTGTTTTCAGGGAGGTTGCAAGATTCACTGTTGAGCAGAACACAGATAAATGCTAAATTCTGCAATGGCTATGTCACTGCTGTAGCATGATAAAACAAGCCTAGAAGAGACAAAAATAATAACGCCAGAAAAGCAATTAATGTCACTGAAAGAGATAGTTCTTCAAGCTATAAATAATGTTCCATATATAAATTGGCTTCTCATTACTATTATCTTTAAATTTGTCCAAATAAAATCAGCAATTGTATTTATGCAACAGATGTGCCTGATTCCAGGCACACAGATAATGTAGGCATGTCTCTGAAAAGGCTCTCTAAAAATCACAAAGGAGATTAGCAAGCTTCACAAAAACACTGAGAAAAAAAGTCTAAAATGAAAAACTAGTATTGAAAAATTATAAACCTGATGGAATTAACACATTTGTATAGCAACCTGGAGTTCCAAGGCACAAAGATCTTCAAAAAGTTTCACATAAAATCACACTTTCTTTTTAAATTGTTTGATTCTATATACACAAACACACAGACATTTAGGTCGTGCATACAGAAATCCTTTGAGTTAACAGCTAGATTTCAGCTGATGACTCAATGGGATTTCTAAATCAGAACTCTTAATTTACAGATGTGAAAGCCTTGGTTAAGTACAGTATTTCAGGATTTTGCCAGCATTTCAGGGGAATAAAAGTTTACCAAAAGTCTGCATGCCTGTGCATTTTGAGGAATGATAAACTTTTTGGAGAATCCAAGGTGTAAAGTTGTTCCTGTGTCCTGTATGAAAACAGAGGTAGTTAAACAACACCAAGGTGGGAGCAGGTGTTGATCTGTTAGAGGGTTCAAGGGCTCTTCAGAGGGACCTTGACAGGCTGGACAGATGGGCAGAGTCCAACATGATGGCATTCAACAAGTCCAAGTGCCAGGTGCTGCACTTTGTTCACAACAACCCCATGCAGAGCTATAGGCTGGGGTCAGAGTGGCTGGAGAGCAGCCAGGAAGAAAGGGACCTGGGGGTACTGATTGACAGCCAGCTGAACATGAGCCAGTAGTGTGCCCATGTGGCCAAGAAGGCCAATGGCATCCTGGCCTGCATCAGGAATACTGTGGCCAGCAGGAGCAGGGAAGTCATTCTGCCCCTGTACTCAGCACTGGTTAAGCCACACCTTGAGTACTGTGTCCAGTTCTGGGCCCCTCAATTTGAGAAGGACATTGAGACTCTTGAATGTTTCTAGAGAAGGGCAACGAGGCTGGTGAGAGGCCTCAAGCACAAGCCCTATGAGGAGAGGCTAAGGGAGCTAGGGCTGTTTAGCCTGCAGAAGAGAAGACTCAGGAGAGACCTTATTGCTGTCTACAACTACCTGAAGGGAGGTTGTAGCCAGGTGGGGGTTGGTCTCTTCTCCCAGGCAACCAGCACCAGAACAAGAGGACACAGTCTCAAGCTGTGCCAGGGGAGGTTTAGGCTGGAGGTGAAGAGAAAGTTCTTCACAGAGAGAGTCGTTTGCCATTGGAATGTGCTCTCCAGGGAGGTGGTGGCATCACCATCCCTGAAAGGTGTTCAAAAAGGGATTGGACGTGGCACTTGGAGCCTTGGTTTAGTAGTCATGAGGTCTGTGGTGACATGTTGGACTTGATAATCTTTGAGGTCTTTTCCAACTTTATTGATTCTATGATTCTATGATCTGACAATCGGTAACCCTGATCTAAATCCACTAAGCCCCTGAATAGACCATTACCCTTTTTCCAAATTGGACCACAACATTTTCTTTTCACTGCTGTTAATCAGCCTAACACTCATATTCTTCCAGTAATTATGTGTTTACTTTTACAAATTGCATTTTCCCTCCTTGCACAATCAAAATCTCATTAGAGTTGATCCCACTTGCAGTGCTGCAGCAAGGAGGGCTTTGGAGAGGAAAAGAATCACAGAATAAAGTTGGAAACTACCATAATTCCTTGCCAGCCTTTGGCATTCAAATTTCATCATGTCTCCAAAAGCTGATTATAATAGAAATTGGACTTGATTAGTCCAGTGGGCAGTGGAGAGAGTCAACATGCATAAGGGAAAGTAAAGAAGTTTTAAAACCTCATCAAGCAGCCCCAGCAATAAGATTTATAAACCAGGGACTTACTGCATAAGACACAGAAGAGATTGATGCTGTTGAAGGAGTGCTGCAATTTTCTAAATTAATGAAATCAGGAAGCCACACCTGCTCCACATGACTGACTCACTCCTCTGGATCCAGCCCCAGCTTGAAAAGGTGGATTTAACAATTGATGCTTTTAACATGGAATGAGGAAGATAAGTTATTTACATCTAACCAGCTCCTTCCCAGTGTTTTGAGAAGCACAGCATGGGTGAGACATCATGGCAGTTAATTACTTCTCTGCCTTGGAAGAAGAGAACCACAAATCCCTGAAGGGAATCCACTTTAACAAAAGCCTTTTCTACAGTGAGGGAAGTTTTACAAGCATAAGTTGCTTAAGATACAGGGACGATCAGAGCCATGTCTACCTTTGAAGGTACAGTCAGTCCTTGAAAGGCATCGTGGTACAAATCCTCATTCCACCAACTAGTAAACTTTTGTTGTTGCTTTTGTTGTGTTTTTTTGCTTTTGTTGGTTTTGTTGTTGTTGTGGTTAGCTTTCTTCTTGGTGGGTTTGGTTTTGTTTTTCAGAATATCCAAACCTAAAGCTGTAATGACTGTAACATGCACTCTTCAACAGAAAATGGGTCATATGCAGGACCACCTCTAGCTGTAAGAAGGCACTAAGATGAGTAGAAAAAGCCTTCACCTTGCTGCATCCTAATCAACCCTGGAAAGACAAGTTATCCAAGAGGAAGATTTAGGAATGTACGAGATATAGAGTAGCAAACATGTGAACCAATGTAAAATCCTTAAAAAAAGGGTTATTACAGATTCCCTGTTGTTATAGGTACTGCCCGTCACTATGCCACTTGTGCTTTATCAGGTTAGTTCATACTCAGATCCCCCATCTCATTCGCATTCAATATCCACAGGGTGGTGGGGAGAGGTGGTGTGGAAATTATTGCTCTAATGGTTAGTAATTATTTTATTACCAGACCAAGTTTGCTAATGTACAGTGCCTAACCATTTTTCCCCTACAATCATTGTCCTTCAATTTATGTAGTTCTCCTTCCTCCCTCAAGCTTAATCCTCTTGGATGCATTTGTTTAGTATAATCCTATCTCTTCTCAGCCTTCAATTTGCAAGCTAAACCAGCTAAACTCCTTTCATCTTCTCCTGAGAACATGCAGTCCATTCTTTGTCAGTCTCTGCCCTTCTCCCCACATTTCAGCTTCTTGAACTTAAGTGACAGATTATAGAGTACATTCATGTAGCCTTGGACAACAACTAATTACCTTGTACATGCTGGTAATCTCTCTCCAGTATGGCTCTGGAGTTACACTTGTCTTGTTTCATGTCAGTTGCACAACATCAGTTTTAGGTTCATCCAGAGAATTCCTCCCTTCAAAAAGCAGGTCTTTCCCCTCTGCTTCTACAAAATGTGTTCTCTGATCACAGCAACAACTTCTACATTAGTCTATGATGAGTGACTTCACATTATTGAGATTAAGTTGCCAGTGGGCCATCTTCTCCTCTGAAATGCAGATCGAATTTTGACTTGTTTCATTAGGTAAAATGAAGTGACCTCAGATTTCAGCCATGTAACAAATCCATCTTTAAAAAGCCTATCCACAGCTACTCTGGAGGCCATTAAAAAGTAGTGCTTGTAACATATTGTGTTGCACATAATGTTCTACGAAGAGAGGGTGCTTTTGCCATGACATACGGTGTACAATGTAAATGAACTCTGGTGTAACAAATTAAAAAGCTTTTACAGCAACCTCTAAATACTATTTATGGCTCCCAAGAGCCACCTAGGCTGGCCACCAGTCAAATAGCTACAGCTTCTACACCAAGTGCCAAAGTGCATTTTGTTGACTAACTGCTTCTACAGTGAGCTATGCAATCTATTTCCATGAGGTATACTATCCATAAACCACCATCCATTTTGACAGCAAAATTGCAAAAGCACAATGTGTTACCAGGTGACATTCAAAGACTGGAGGCTGTAATGAAGTGGGTATTAAAAAAATATCTCTGATGATCTTTCCTTAACAATTCCAGCTTTTGTTACAGCAAAGGAAACTCATCCTAAGGTAAAGGCTCTCCAAAGCTTGCTGAAGTCTCTCCACTGTCACTCTCCCATGTCTGCACAATGGGAAAAATGGTGAGCAGAGCTGGCTACAATACAGCAGCAGAAAATGTTTCCAGTGAATGAAAGGGACCAGATCTATGGGGAAGGAAAAGCTGCCAGAAAACATCCTATTTCCCGGAACTTGGCTTGGTGTGCAAGAGAAAATTCTATTCACTTTCATATAAAAAGAAACTTCCAGAAACAAAACCCAATTGACAAATCCAACAAATCATCTTCACCTTCCACTTCTGTTTCTGGGAGCTTACCCCCCCAAAAAATAAAAAATCTTACGTTGATCACCTCTTTTCATCAAATAGATTTATCTGTTAAATCATCTAAGGGTAGGGTTTGTGTGTGTATGTATGAGTTTGCTTTGCAAATCAATGCAATAGCAAAATCTCCTTGTTTGTCCACCTGAGTACAACAAAAGGTAAGGTGAGTGATGGGCATTCCATAGCTCTAGAAGTGCTTCAATGGTCACAGGAAAATTGCCTATGTATGTTTAAAACAATTACACTAGTATTGCCATGTATCTCCGTGATGATTCCAAAGTGGAATTGGAATTGTGTCTTATTTTGAGGCACACATCCCAGATTTTTGGTTGCACGGCTTTAATACTGGACAGTCTCCCTTAAGTTGTGTGCAGACTGGGCTAAAACCTATGCTATAGCTTCCCACAGTCAAAGGTTTACTGTCAAATGAGCTGTACTAGTTTGTGACAAAATTGCTATGAAATCATTACTTTATTTTAATAGGCACTGGCAATATATTCATCAATCATGGATACTATATTTAAGCTGGAAAGCACTTGCCCTTCTGTCTGGCTTAGAACAGAGTACCAGCAGTAAATACTGACATAACAAATAGACATACATGTTTGCAGAATTTCAGTGTCCAGAAGTTTTGAAAGCAGTCATTTTCTGGTAAAGACTAGTGAGAGGATGCATGCAGAATTTAAAGCAGGGAAGAAGAAGAATGACAAAGAACAAGGGTGTTTGGACTTTTTCTGCATTTATTAACCATTTTATGACCTTGTGAAAAAAAAAAAAAGCAAGTTTAGAAACTTCTATGCCCAGGATATCAAATGTTCTGCAATAATTTAGGAAAAGCTTTTCCCTAGGGTGTCCACATTCCCTTTCTTCCAGGTTTTGCAATCCCAGGCACCCTTAATTAAAAAAAAAAAAAAAAAAAAAAGGAAAAAAGAGATTTGCAATGATTCTCTCAGAAAAGCAATGTTTCATAAGGAACAAAGGAGGCAGCAGCTTTCTGAGACCCCATTCCATACACTATCTCAAAGGGAATTTTAAAAAGGCAAGAGTTTTACCCTGTTATTTGTGACTGGAAGCTTTCTGTCAAAGCCAATTGATGCTCCAGGCCAATATTGCAGTGTACTTGGGGCCATGTCTATCACTTAGAACAAAATACTCTTCACAAAGAGGAAAGGTTCCTGCAAATCACAGCCCAGACACAATGGATTTTCTAAGTGTCTAGACAAATACGACCATCCCTGTGCCAGTGTTAATAAACCTTCACACGTTCCAGTAAACACTTGGTAGCTCCATCTCTCAGTCAGCCATTTTTAGCTCCTAATGAGAAGGTTTTTAACTGTTGGTATTTGACTGTTAAGACCAGTTCCCTTAATTCCACGTCCTTTTGCCAAGCAAACAGCTAGAGTCAGGTTACTATGCATGGTAGAAATCTAAATTTTCCATTATCAGTGACTTCATACATATATTTGAAATACTAAAAGATTTAAACATCTTTAAGAGAAAAATACTCTTGTTAGCTGCCTTGAACAGACAAAGAAAAGTATGAACCTTGGCAAGCAGAGATTGGGTTGAAAATAAGGTAATTAGAAATAAACTAAAATTTCTTCTGACACAAGTTTAACAGAATGAACATTAGCAGCATGCTTGCATCTGCAAAGCAATAATTTAAAAAACAACCCAAAAGCAGGGACCTGAATACCAGGCTTCAATTCTTCTAATGTGTTGCTAATGACAGTGAATGTGTCTCTAAATATCAGAGGTCCTGTACCTGAGAAATTATAATTGCGCATGCAGGTACTGTCATGAAGTAATATTTGTACAATGAAGCTCTTCTCGATCTCCTCTCTCTATAAATGAGGAGGTAGTGCTTTTTAGACATAATAGGCAATTATAGTTAAATAACTTTCCAATTATTTGCTTATTTTGATTTAAGTATACTGAGTTTTAATCTGATTAAGCAGCTATGAACAATTCTCTGTTATTTTGACCAGTCTATTAGCCATCTAATTTGGATCCTGAGGATAGCAGATAAGAAAAAAAAAAACAACTAAAGCTATTTCAACTCAATAGCTGGGATACACAGCAGATTACCAATTATACTCAGAAGACAAATTACCAGTAGATTTCATCTTCCTTAAATAAATACCAATTTGGGACAAATAAGTCTAAAATTCACTGCATGCTAAGAAGTAGCTGTATTGCTACCTTTAATGGAAAATTAGCAGTGGGATAGAAGATCTGTGAGGCATCTGAGCACATACTCTGTTTTCACTGGATCAGGGCACAGCTGCTTCAGTTATGCTGAAAGGAGCAGGGTCTGAAAGCTGCTGCACTGTTGCTGAGAACAGGATTTTATTTAACACTCACATCCATTTCTGCCAGACCTGCATAACAAACTTTTCCATGTCTCTAAAAATTAAGAGTATAACAAAATAATGCAGTAAAATTACACTTTCTCTCTCTCTCTATATATATATATATAAAATATCTGGTTATTCAGAAAGTCACTGTTGCCTGTTTGATTGCAGGAGTATTTGCATTGTAAGACATATCTTGCTATAGATTAAATGCACAGCTGCTCTGGTTTTAACTTTATGATTTAAATAGTCTCAGTTATTAAAAAATGCATCATTACTGTATGGGCTGGGATGCTGGATTGAGGTTGTAATGTAAATGAAAGAGCCTTTACATCTCCTCATATTAACACTGAGCAAATGCTTAAACTGCTGACAAATTTTCACCTGTTCCTTTGGTCACTATCTGAAGGGTTTGTAGACTTAATCTTCAGTATGATAAATGAAGATTTGATGTCACAAAACCTGCAAATGGCCAGGTAGTGGGAGGGCATTAGCATCAGGCTCATCACATAGATTTAGCCTGTGAAATAAATCCAGCCTTCACTGATATAATACCTGCTCTCTACCTTGCAGATCACTGATCATACTTTTTTTCTTCACAAAACCCAAATTTCCTTGGTTACCTCCCGTTCTCTCCTAGTGATGCAGGTTTAGTAAGACTTGGTGGTTACTGGCTTCTAGGTGGACTACAAACTGCTTTTGGGCCCTGCAGACGTAGTGGTTGAAGGTTGCCTCCAAGGTGGAGTAATCACCAAAACACCTTTCTGCTCCAACCCAAAATATTAATGAAGACACAGCTGAAAGTCACTGACCTGAGCATTCAAATCCCCATTCCTCCTCTGGAATACTGGTTGCTATCTCAGTGAGCCTTGTAATCCAGGGTAACAAACCATTAAACCTCAATCACTATTTACATGGATGCTACTGAGCTAAAATGACACATCCAGAGTAACAAACCATTAAACCTCAATCACTGTTTATTTACATGGATACTACTGAGCTAAAATAACAGACAAAATCAATCCCCAGTAAAGGCTTAATTAAATTAATATCTCTCACATGTTTCCTGACTGCCCATTGACGTTGACAAAATTGGATGCATCAAGCTCACTTCAGTTCCCATGTCTGGTTGCCACTATTAAATTAACTTATTAATTTATCACAAAAATAAAGATGAGATCCCTTGAATATAACATGACTGAAATTGCTGAGTTCAGACAGAAGTCAACATCAGCCATACCTATCCTATTGGCAAGAAAAATCTAGCAGCAGAACCGCAGCTTGTCAGGTTTTATTTGTAGTTAAATGGAACAGGTGTAATAAATGTGAATTGTGACAAAGAGGGATTACGTGAGAACAAATAAAGTCCCATTAGATCTGAAAAAATGTTTTGCAGTTACCTTTTCTCACTGGCTACTGTGAGATAATTTATAATTGTTTGAGTTTCAGCAACCACACCCCTTGGGGTTTTTCTTTTCTCAGTAGCTTACAACAGCTGAACACACAGGTTTTGTGGAAAAAAAACCACAAACCCAACAGGGTTTGCATTGTTTAGACTTGGTGCAGGGAGGGGTAGGCTGATGTGTCATACCTGGAAATAAATAGGAGCAGTCAAGATTTGAAGGCACCTTAACACATAGTTTTGGGAAAACAATAGTTGCAGCAAATATTTGCAATTCAAATCTCAGCAATTTTCTTCTCACCTTATGAAACATCCTTCAAGCACTTTTCGAAAGATTAGTTATATATTAAGAGAGAGACTTTCTCTACTGGGATAAGCTGTCTGTCAAATATTTTTGACTCAAGCATAAATCCATTTACCTTTCACAGGCTGTTTTGTAGGTGTTTTATGGTGCTCATTAATTAGTAAACAAAATATACTTCTTCTAAACCATCCTGGTTTTCACTCAGCCTTATCTCTTTCTTTTACTGCACTGAGAATCTACCAACTTACCATGAGCAGATCTATGCAAAATAGCACAAAAAAACTTTCTGGAAATGTAAGGAAAGCAAAAATCTTTAGGAGATGTTCGTTAAAAGCTTCAGATAGTCCAAATCATGGCTGTACCATGCCAGAAAAGTTTTCTTTCAAGCTCATTCATATATTAACATGACAGTTAATTATAATTGTCAGAAACAACTGTTTTCATGTTAAAAACACTAAAAATGTTTACAACTGGAAAAATCTCTTGATAGGCAGAAGTAGGCATCAAGGAGGCTCAGGGGAGACCTTCTTGCTCTCTACATCTACCTGCAGGGAGGTTGTAGCCAGGTGGGGGTTGGTCTCTTCTCCCAGGCAATCAGCACCAGAACAAGAGGACATAGTCTCAAGCTGCACCAGGGGAGGTTTAGGCTGGATGTTAGGAAGAAGTTCTTCACAGAGAGAGAGTGATTGGCCATTGGAATGGGCTGCCCAGGGAGGTGGTGGAGTCACCATCAATCAGTGGAGGTGTTCAGGTATAGACTGGATGAGGCACTTGGTGCCATGGTTTAGTTGATTAGAGGGTGTTGGGCGATAGGTTGGACTCGATCTCAAAGGTCTTTTCCAACCTGGTCTGTTCCATTCCATTCCATTCCATTCCATTCCATTCCATTCCATTCCATTCCATTCCATTCCAAGCCCTTGGCCTCTCAAATCTCGTTGGCTACAAACCCTCTCGAAATCATTAATTCACACTCACAGAGTTTCAAGACTCAAGCAGCACATCCTTGAAATGTAATGATTGGCAGAAGGGGATCCATATCTAGCTTTCATATTTCTGGTTGTTGTTTTCAGCAATAAACATTCAACCTCTGAGAAAGAAAAAGTAAAAAAAAAAGGACAAGAAATTTTAACACTGTAAGCATACATGTGCCTTTTGCTTTGATCTGTCATTGCATGTGGAAGTGCCAGAGATTATTTCTAGCATTTTAAGTGGGGAAAAAAAAAAAAAAAAAAGAAAAAAAGGAAAGTAAAAGATTCAGACAGACAAAACAGCAAAACAGGAGAATAAATATAACAGAACCACAGAATCACCAAGGTTGGAAGAGACCTCAAAGATCATCAAGTCCAACCTGTCACCACAGACCCATGACAAAACCATGGCACCAAGTGCCATGTCCAATCCCCTCTTGAACACCTCCAGTGATGGTGACTCCACCACCTCCCTGGGCAGCCCATTCCAATGGCTAATGACTCTCTCAGTGAAGAACTCCCTGCTTCTCCCTTTTTTTAATGGCAAAGCTATTTTAACTCTTATAAAAGAGACCATTTATTCCTCATTTCCACTTGGGGAAGGTATCACTTGGGATCTTGAAGGTTTGTCCTGTTGCAAAAAGACAGCAGCTGCACCTAGTTGGAGAAATTTACCTTTTCCTTAAAAAAACCCCAACAAACTAAACCAAATAAGGATTCCTTTTCAAATTATTCTACAAAATACATGTGTATAGGAAGAGGTGATAAAAGAAATCTGATAGAAATGAGAAAATATATATGTATCCCAAAGGTAGGAAGACAGATTGTCTGGGGTGTACTGCAGAGGCTTGCAGCACTACATGGAGCAGTCTCTACTGTGCCAGCATTAAATCAGCAGGAAAAATGTTCTCTCTTCCTACAGCCAAAAAGGCTTGAAAGTTAAGAATGGAAACTGAGTATGAATGCAAGACATAAGGGGGAGAAACAACATTTATACAAATGGCTCCTGGCTTACACATGTAGGTAGCAGACCTACCACTGACAGCTCACCAACTTATATTGATTTTTCAACTGTCCAGTCTTCTTCTATCTAGTTTTCCCCAAAGGGAAAAAACCAACCAAACAAAAAACCCCAAACCAACCAAACAATAAAAAAACAAACTGGAAAGAATGTTAGAAAACTCTCATTTTTTTTGTGAGGGAGACCATAGCTGTCATTCTGGATACAAAGCCAAATGAGGGCATCAGCAGAGAAAGATGGTGCAGCCCAGCAGCCACTCCAGGAAAATGTATTTTCACAAACATTCTTTTATGTTTTTGCACTCCTGCTTGCAGGCACTTGCAAATTGCCCCTGAGAAGGGAGAAGTGGCATGCAAGGATGGAAGGACAGAGAAATATCTCTATATAAAAAGCACTGCATGTAGGTTTGATAGATTTGGAACTGGAAGGTAAAAACCTACAACACTACAAGAGAGAGGTCACATATGCAGTTCTCCTTTTACCCAGCAGGAAATTGCTGGAGATGTAAAGTGAAAAGCAGAAAAGCAAAGTACCCTATCATCTGAACATGATATTTGGCAGCTTTCTTGCTCTCTCAGGCAGGGACATGGGACTGCCAATGGATAATACATATTCCCAATATGCTGAAGTTATTTTGAACAGCAGAGTGGTTAAGCAAGGCCTAAGCCTTACCACTCTTTGAGCAAAGCTGCTATAGCATTTTACTTTTAAAGACAACATGCCAGGCAGAAGTGGAAACTGATATCTTAAGGAAGCAACATTTTGACACAAGTGAGTCCTTTTGTTATAATTGATAAACTGTTTTGTGCTAAGCTTGAAGATTAACCTCCTGAAAATATCTCCATTTCAAAAGATTAGAATATGTTAAAAAAAAATAATAGAATTAACCAGGTTGGAAAAGACCTTTGAGATTGAGTCCAACCTATCACCCAACACCAACAAATCACCTAAACCATGGCACCAAGTGCCCCATCCAGTCTCTTCCTAAACACCTCCAGTGATGGTGACTCACCCACCTCCCTGGGCAGCCCATTCCAATGGCCAATAGAAGCAACTTGAAAGAGAAACAGGTATTTGAGAAGAGAACCAAGTGTGTAAGTAGAGAAAATCATTGGCATATTTTCTGAGCAAAGCTAGACACAGGTATTTCCAGTGTAGGTAGGTAGCATTCAGTGGTGTTGCACTCTGCTCGTCACCTTCTCAGCTCTTTCAGCTGGCAGGAGGGCTGCTTTCACTTCTGAGAAAAACGGGACTTGAACAGGGCTGCTGAGAGCCATGGTACTCTGCCTCCCTGTATTTGCCCTGAGCAGGAGGGAAGCAATGCCAGGGCAAATAAAGAAAATGGGAACTCAGGGAAAGTGGGAACATGCTCCTTCACTATTCACTGAATATGAAAAGGTTGTATTTAATACCTGCTGCCCTTTTCTGAGCAAAGCTGTGGACCTCATCCGAGCTGATAATGACTTTGGTACTCTCATAGCTTCTTCCTTCTCAGTCATTCAAGACAGAAAGTCTCATTTTCAGCAATTTTGGAAACAGTTATCTGAGAAGTACAGTGGTGAGAAATGATTCATTTATGGAGACTTGTTGGTGACACATGCAAATGTATCTGCCTTATTAAAAACCCCCAAGCCTTAAAGTTCAATGAAAACCAAAGAAATCATATTGCTATTGCTTTCCTTGGGAGTCTCCTCTTTATTGAATATGAATAAGTATCAATTAATGACGATGAGAATTATGTGTACACAAAGTGGAAGAACAGAACAATAAATATTTTACCAATTAATTGCATTATTTTTTTCAGAACAAATGTCATACAATATAAATATGGCTAGCTATGGATACACTTTGCAATTAATACTGTGTAGCTTATTAAGATGAGCTACCTATTGCTTTTTCCTTGCCTAAAATTGCAGTCTTAAAAAGACAGTAATTGGTCTGCCAAATATAATATTATTAAGGGACATCTTCCTGTCCCGTCCCCCCCCCCCCCCTTCTAATTACCTCAATAACATCTTCCCAGTACATTCCGTGGTGAAAACAGAGTTTTGATCACTGCAGTACATTTGTAAAGAATACGCCAACTCCTGTAGCAGCATGACTCCGGGAAACACCAAAAGGACAAAGCAGAACCCTTCTCCCTCATAATCAGTGATATCAAAGTCATACAATTTCAAAAGCCTTTTCTGTGAAATGGCAGCAACAGTTCTGAGAAAAGAAAAAAAACTGTCCTTGGCACAATGCAGGAGTATTTTAGCAGCCACAATCTGACTCAGGATCATAAAGGTCTGTGGAGAATTGGTTGAAAGATCAAACAGTGTTTCTCAAAAATTTCCTGGCACATTTATTCTCTTCCTTCCTTTTTTATTTTCCTTTTTTTTTTTTTTTTTCTCTCTTTTTTTTCCTTCTTTTTTGGAAGAGATATCAGCAGGGTTTATTCTCAAAAAAAAAAAAAAAAAAAAAAAAAGAAGTGATTTGGATGCTAAAGAGGTCTGCAAACTGTCATTTCTTTACTATTTGACTTGGTGATGAACTGAGCTGAAATCCACCATGACTAAGGAGAATGCAAGTCTCTGCATCACGCCAGGAAAAGAGCAAGGAATGAATTGCCAAGACGATTCCATAAGTGCCTCCAAAACTTGTAATACTGAAATCATTACCTGGTCCTGAAACAGACTTTCTGCCTCTTGAACACCCAGCTGCCTCCTGGGGCTGTGGGAAGGTGTTGCAGCTCTTGCCCTTTTTCCACCTTGCCTCAAAGGGAAGACAATTACAGATTCACAGATTGCACCAGGTTGGAAAGGACCTTCAAAGGTCATCTTGTCCAATGACCCTGCAGTGGAGGGACCCCTCCAACTAGATCAGGCTGCACAGGGCCACATCAAGATCTTGACTGTCTCCAGGGACAGAGCCTCAACAGCATCCCTGGGCGACCTGTTCCAATATTTTACTACTCAGTGTAAAGAACTTATGTCCAACCAAATTCTACAGTGCTCCATTTTAAAACTATTGCCCCTCATCCTGTTGCTACAAGCCCTTCAAAACTCTCCTTCCCCAGCCTTCCTGTAGGTGCCCAGCCCAGTCTTGTCACATTGGGTAATAGGAGCTGAAACACAGCTGCAGTCACGATATACAGAATACAGAATTAACCAGGTGGGAAAAGACCTTCAAGATCATCAAGTCCAACCTATCACCCAACATCATCTACTCAACTAAACCATGGCACTAAGGGCCTCATCCATTCTCCTTTTAAATGCTTCCAGTGATGGTGACTCCACCACCTCCCTGGGCAGCCCATTCCAATGGCAAATCACTCCTTCTGTGAAGAATTTCTTCCTAACATCCAGCCTAAACCTCCCCTGTGCAGCTTGAGACTGTGTCCTCTTGTTCTGTCACTAGTTGCCTGGGAGAAGAGACCAACCCCCACCTGGCTGCAACCTCCCTTCAGACAGTTGTAGATGCCAATAAACTCTTCCCTGAGTCTCCTCTTCTCCAGGCTGAACAACCCCAGCTTCCTCAGCTACTCCATAGGGCTTGTGCTCTGTCATGCACAGGAAGACACACCACCAAAGGCAACTAAACTGGTATTTCAGGCATTATCAGAAACATGTACTTGTCAGTAGTACAAAAGTACTGCTGTAAAATAATGGACCCCTGCTGTTACTTAAAGCACTGAAGCCTTCATATTCAAAGCAAAAAGCATTGATCCCTTGAAAGAGCTTTTGTTCTCAGAACTTAGTGGGATTTTATGCTTAACAAACAATATGGAATTGACTATGCAACAAATTGTGCATCTATGCAGACTTGCCTAAACCAGGCTGAGGGAGTCCTCCAATTTTAGGTACATACAACCCAGTGTTTTAAAGCAACAGCCTAGACTTTGCAAGTCATCCTAACTGATGAGTTTTAGTGATCCAATTAATTTCCTTTTTTCTTTTGGTCTTTGAAGGAGTCTATATAAATGTGAAATTCCCACGTAGTGCAGTAATTGCAGGCAAATCTATCACAGACCCATAGAATGGTAGGGGTTGGAAGGGACCTCTGGAGATCATTGAGTCCAACCTCACTACCAAAGCAGGATCACCTAGGGCAGGTCACACAGGAATGTGTCCAGACACAGCTTGAAAGTGTCTCGAGAAGGAGACTCCACTTCAGAAATTTATTCCCTTCAGAAGTTGATCTCCTAGAAGATTTGGGCTCACAACAGAATATTTTGAAGAGTCTGTATTCTCCTTCTCTTTCACTAAAATTGACTTAGAGCACAGAATTTAAAACATCAGAAGCTGACTATTGACCATGACAACAATTTTTATCTGAGCAAAAATAAGAACAAAAAAACCCCTGAGGTAAGATCTGAAGTGCTCTGTCTCTCTCATTCCTGTTTTCCCAGAGACACTGCACAATCCAATGGCAGAGCTGCTATCACAGGGTGCAGCCCATCATACTCTGGTTGTGCAGCACACACCCCTCTGATCCCAGGCTTAGCCTGGCTGAAAAACTAAACTAACATCGTCCAAATGTTACCAACCCTCTAGAATATGGATGGCCCAACTTGCCACCATTATGAGTAGCCATTGTGGGGAATGTACTTTGTATTTCTCACTACCTCTCCCAGCCTCAAAAGCTATGAAAAGCGCATGAACTCAAATGTCAAGAAAGCTTAGCTGATTGTTCTACTGGCAACATACTACAAATATCTCTCTCCTTAGGCTTTCAAAGTGCATTGCTGAACCCTTGGAAAAAAAAAGGAGGCACAATGGACAGCTTTTGTCCTGATGCAGGCAATGGAGAGGGAAATCACATATGACAAATGCTGATCTGGCTAAGCGTGATTGCTGTATTACATAAATCAACTTCATGTTGCTTATGAAGTCAGTATAAAAATTCACTTACTGACTTTATTTATTTAACTGCACATTTTATTCTGCTTAGTGAAGAGTAATCTGCCTGACCTTACATGTACTCTGCAAATGTGAAACAGGGAGTGGTCTTCTTTACAGTACAAAGAAATATATTTACTAAGGCATTCCCAAAACTTGCTGGGGAGGATATATTCAAGGCTGTCACATTTCTTTATCCCACCTAAGGAACCATTTTCCAGATCTCATAACTCCAGAATTCAAAAAATGTAAAGAATCAAAATACAGATTTCCAAAACTTACAAATTTAGTCATAGAATTCCCATTCCCATTAATTTAAATGGCTAACCTGATCCAAATACTAAAATCTAATCTAACCCCAGTCTTGAAGCTGAATGGTGCATCAAACAATTTATTTCAATTGCTTTCTCAGTAATGTTTAGTTTCCCTCTTAAATGAGTATTTTAAAAGTTGGGGGTTTTTTGTCTTTTGAGAAAAAGATGCTTAGAAAATTTGTTTACTTTGCTACACAGAAAAGCAGCATTCATGTGACAACTTTATTTCACAGGATCAAAGGATGTCAGGGGTTGGAAGGGACCCAAAGAGATCATCAAGTCCAACCCCTCTGCCAGAGCAGGACCGTACAATCTAGGTCAAGTCACAGAGGACAGCATCCAGAGGGGCTGTGAAAGTCTGCAGAGAAGGAGACGCCACAATCTTTTTGGGGGAGCCTGTTCCAGTGCTCTGTGACCCTTACAGTAAAGAAATTCCTCCTTGTGTTGAGTTGGAGCCTCCTGTGCTGCATCTTACATCCATTGCTCCTTGTCCTATCACAGGGAGCAAGTGAGCAGAGTCTGTCCCCTCCTTCCTGACACCCAGCCCTCTGATATTTATAGCCATTTATTAAATCCCCTCTAAGTCTTCTCTTTTCCAGAGTAAAAAGCCCCAGGTCTCTCAACCTCTCCTCATAAGGCAGTGCTCCAGTCCCCAAATCATCCTTGCAGCCCTCCACTAGACCATCTCCGGCAGATCCCTGTCCCTCTTAAACTGCAGAGCCCAAAACTGAACTCAGTACTCAAGATGGGGTCTCACCAGGGCAGAGTAGAGCAGAAGGAGAACCTCCCTTGATCTGCTCGACACACTCTTCTTGGTACACCCCAGAATCTCATTGGCTTTCTTGGCCACAAGGGCACATTGCTGTTCCGTGGATAACTTGTTATCCACCAGGTCCCTCTCCCTGGGGCTGCTCTCCAGCAGGTCACCTCCCAGCCTGTACTGGTGCAGTTTATTTCAGAGTTTTCTGCACTACTTTAAGTCCCAGCTGTCATGGAGGTAATGATAAACAAAGTCTATAAAGAAAAAACAAGCAAACCAACCCAACCCACAACCAAAAACCAAACCAAACACCCAAACCGAAACCCCACAACCACTGGCAGGTGGAAGTGAGTGAAGAAGCAGTTCTCAAATTACAGCAGTGCATATTTTCAACATTTTCAGCAGCCAGCAGCTTTCAGTATTTGCAAATGAAACATCTGGTCACCTATTTCCAGGCCTAATTGGGAGTCACTTGGGGCACTAAGATCTAGATATAAAAATCTTTTTGATGTTTGGTCTGTATTTCTGCTTAGAAACAGCTATGTTAGCTTTGCATATCATTGAGTATGTGGAATGCCACTCTCTTTCCAGTTCATATTGCAGAGTCCTAGAGACAAATTCTATGTCAATTTTAAGATTGTGCTTCCTGCTAGTGTTTACGAGGCAGGAGGTTCTCACTGTAGTTTATACCACAGCTAATCAATGCTCAGGGAAGAATTAAAGTGGTTATATCTTGCTATTAAAAAGACATGGGTGGCTAGATAACTTTGACCTTGGAGTCTACTTAGGCTTGGCATGGAATGTCATTAAAAGGACTCTCTTTGAGAAATTCAATCTATATTTTTGTAAAAAGTGTCTGCAATCTCCCTCTTCTCCCTGTCCTATCAGAAAAGCAAGACCCAGCACTGTCAAGCACTGGAGATAAAAAAGTGGGGGTTCCTAGCAAAGCTTGCAGCTTTATAAGGAAAGATTTGCGGGACAGCTTCATTTAAACAAGTTCCAAACCAGTCGTGTGATGCAAGTGCACAGCACCACAGCAGGCAATACTAAGCACAGATTTGAGCCTGCTTTGCTAAAAATACCAAGAATGAACTGCTTCATCTTTTCCTACAGGCAAGTAAGAAGAACTGCTGGAGTAAATACAGCCCATTACAGTCTCACTGACTTCATTTGTGCAATAGCTTTTGGTGGAAAGCAGCAGGGTCTGGCCTTGGGACAGTACTCATCAGTCAAGTTAGGGAATTATGCATGCAGTAAAGACAGGATGGGGCACAGACAGTCCAAAACAAGTCAAGCCTATTCAGCAAGAACTCTTCTGATCTCCCCATACCTGAGCAAAATCTGCTTTTGATCACATACGACTGACCCAGTTTTCCAGGTAGGCTCAGTGAAGCATAGGAGATACTGAGGAGAGAGAGGGAGAGAAGGACCAGGGAGGGGAAAAGCAGCCAAAGCCAGAAGGTTATTCTTTGTGACATGTTTTAGATTTGGCTCTTTCATCCTCCCTACTACCTTCAGCTTTTATAACCAGAATTCAGTTAAACCTTACAGAGCAGTTCTTCTGAATGTTGTAAATTAAGATTTTCAAACGCCGAGCACTGGATGTGAAGGTACTTGGTGCTTGCAAAGGGTGCTGAGAGTCAGAACTTGTACTCATAGTTCAGATAAACTGCACTTTAAAAATACACAGGTTCTTTTTGTGGAGGATATGCTACATGTAGTAAATGTACAAGACAAGCCATTATTTTCAATCCCCAAGCCCTAAACTTGAAATTGCATTTTCATATTATATATAGACTCAAAAGACATCCTGTTTTATATGTAATCCATAGAGTAAGTTATGGGCAATTTCCTTTGGTCTGCTTTTTCTTCAGTTAGCACAATAAAGAGCAAGTTCAGAGCTACAGCTCTTAAAAACACTATGACAAAATAACAGACCATTGAATGTCTTGCTTGAGGGTGGGTTAACAAGTCCAGTCAGGAATCACACCAAGCATGCAATTGTGAAAAATTTGTCTGGACTGTTAAAAGCAAGAGTAGGTTTCAGGCAGCAGCACAACGTGTGGATTCATCAGCACAGCAGCAGCCATCTGGCCACCCAGCAAGTGGCCAGGCGCTGCCAAAGCCCAACAGTTTCTGACACGCAACTCTGTGTGTCTCTTACATCGCTATGCCCCCACTCTGGCAAGAAAAGCTAACCCAGCCCTGCAAAAATTGCAGCTTACAAATCTACAAAGTAATAAGCAGTCATGAATATTTCTTATGACTAATCCTGTAGCATGATAAGAGCATTTGTTGATCTGAGTGTAATGTGGCAGTACAGCTCTGCACCCATAAGCACAATAGGAGGCTGATATGTCAAAGTCACCCAGCAAACAGCTGAATAACTAAAGAGGCACAGCTCATGACTGCATAGATCATTGTTCATGCAATTTTCTATGCTAAGTAACAATGACAAGTGAACTAAACATGAAAGTAATGAAGTAGCCACTAATAATGCTAAATAAAGTTCAAGTTCAGCAAGGTGCTGTAAACAACAAGTGTAAACAATCACTTCTAGGTGTGTGGCTCCTGCAAAAAGTATTAAGAAATATTGTAGGCTTTTCCCAAAGCAGCTTATTTTATCGTGGTGCTATGACAATGTTCCTACAGAGTTTTATCATCTCAGTCTTTAGCAGGTTGCTATCATTTCTGTTCATTCTGAAGGATTTAATCACAATTTTACCTTAGCCTTCAGTGTGGAATTGTACCTACAAACTGTATGGGTTGTCTGCCTTATAGTTCTGAGGTTTCAAAAATGTCTAGTGCATGCAGGCCATTCATGGTGGGTGATAAAAAAAGACCTGGGATTGGGGTGCTTCAAGGCCCTGTCTATGCAGAGAAAACCCAGGGGGAGCTGTGGAGAAGAGCTCAATCCCAAACTGTCTGTAAGCCATAGACCAAACAGGGCAGTGCTGTGTCATGCCGAGAACCAAAACCTGAGCTGAGTCTTGAGATCTCTCAGCAAATAATATGTCCTGAGTCTCACTACTCAGTTGCTTGAGAAAGTAAGATAAAGAGAAGCTGCAGGGTTCAAGTGTTGGATTCCGCCAACAACCCTGCTCATCTAGACAATCATAAGGTCAGTACAAGAGAAGGAAAAAGAAAAACACATAAGTGAAATCTGCCCATGTATGAAAGAGAGATAAGGGGAAACTTCATTACACTGCCGGAGATAAAGTTTCCAGATGCTATAATCCACTCAGGCATAGTCTTGCCCACAGCCACATAAATCAGGAGATACAAGCTTTGTGTTAGAAATTGGGATTCGCCTCTCAAAGGCTACACCTTACCTGTACAGAAACCCTTCCCTCCTGGTCAGAACACCATCCAAAGACTCTTTCCTGGGATAAAGAAGCCTTACCCAAAGAGGTAAGCAAATTTTTAGCATGTGTTGAATTTTTCATGTTGGGCAATTAACACACATACAGACAGCATTTTGAGTGCTTTTTAGGTTGCTACAGTATATTCTAGCTTTTAAGCTGTAGCAGTACATTCCTCTATTGTTTCCATGAAAACCTATGGTAGTAGCATATTAAATCTGTCAGTGAAGTCCAAATTAATTGTTTGCTTGGGCATTGCAGTTAAGCCTGCAAGAAAAACTCAAATAAATCATTGGCTTGAACCTTGCAGTCTCTTTTTTTGTCAGTACAGGCTGTTTTATTTTTTCTGATAGGAGCTATGGTGGTGTCAAGACTTGGTTAGGGTTTTACCCTTTCACACATATGGAATCAAGGGGCAAGTTTTTCCTGGGACTGAGAAGGCTTGAGTGGAACAACCAAAAGAGGCATAAAAGAAGCTGACACAGTTCTAGCAGATCAATCAAAGCAGCAAGCGTACTGCATGCAGCAAGAAACGTTTAAAAGGCTTTTGAGAAAATAACTGCAGTTTCAGCTACCATATCAACTGAATGACACCCCACACAGCCCTAAGACACATGAAATTAAATATTTTTCTTGGAACATACCAGGAAAATAACTGAAACAAGTATTAGAATGAGGGTTCATTTTCCTCAACAATTTATTGTGTAGTGTCAGCGTAATTTCGATGGTGGGTTTTTTTTTGACATGGAGCTTGTTAGTGTCTACTTTTGAAGTGCTTTAGAGTGTGCTTTAAAGCTCCCTCAGCTGGACCTTCCCCAGAGAAACCCCTGTAGAAGCTATATACCAGCAAACCTACCAGTCAGGTAAAGAACATGAATGCAATATCCTAAACCCCAGTTTGTAAAATCAGACTTCAAAATAAGATTACCAGTCTAGCCTGCGTGACACAAATAATCAGTAGGGATGACAGGTCCTTGAACTGTATTGCTTTGCTGTGCAACACTTGTGCTAAACTGTTTGCTATTGCTATCAGTGCAGGAAAATATTCCACAGCAATTATTTGATGCTGCAGAAGTTAGCCTTGATGGCTAATCTCAGAGCTGTGCATCCCTCCAGAACTGGCCCTGCTGTTCTTACCCACTGCATTAACATTTCTGCTAAGCCTTCTACTGTTTCAGCTAAGTTTCTGGGAAAGAGCTTCTAACTTTTTCTGTCAAGATAAACAGTAAAGATTTGCATTCTAGGATATTAAAAATGCATTGTAACTGTAGACTTGGAAATCTACAATGATATACCAGAATCTTGTTCTTCCAAGTGACCCAAGCAATCTCTGCCTTCTGGCACCACTGCTCAGAAAAAACAGATCACAGGGACAAGGGTCTGAATTGGAGAGTTTCTCAGGGAAGTTGTGATTTTGCCTCAGGGCAGATGGAGTGATAAAATGCATCTCTCCTCTTCAGTCAGTCTCTTTGATAACCTTGAGGTTTTATCTTCAGAATAAAATCAGAAATGTTTGTGGGGGCTTGCTTTTGCTTCCCCCTCCACCCTCCCTCGGTCCAAAAACAAACCAGATTTCTGTTGATGAAATGGTTCTTTTCTACAGCCTAAAAAGACTGAAATTTCATTTTCCCACCCACAACAGACTCTGCACACCATGTATTAATACCTGCAGCTAGATTTTTCAGATTTTCAAAGAAAGTGAAATATATAGCATGTTAAACTTTTAAAGAAACAGCTCTTAAGTTGAGAGCTTATATAATGAGTTTATACTTGATATACTAGAAACAGATACTGAAGACAACAGCCAAATCTCCTGCCATTATTTTAGCAGAAGAAAATGGATTGGGGGGGGGAGGAAAGAAAGGTAGATTCTTCACAAAGTAAATGGAGAAAAAGCTAATTTGAGAAAGCTCTGGGGGTCTGGCTTTGTTGCTTAGTGGAAAGGGGATTTTGGGACACATCAATCTTTCCCTTTCATTGTGCATTTCTACAAAGAGTATCTCAGCCCCTCCATTCACACAACAAATCATTCACTTTTGTTCATGTCCAAAAATGAATATATTTACACATAATTATCATTCCAAAGTCATCAGGTACTAGGTCAATTCAGGGACATATCCAAAAAGGAAAGAGTCCATTTTACATACCTATGTTTCTGCATTACCTGTGACTCTTAATTAAAGACTAGATGCCCTTGCACTTGCTGGTGCAAACACCCAGAAACAAAGTGGGTTCTTTTCCTCAAGGGTTTGGAATCCAAATGTCAGGGAACAACAGCAGGTGGGAAATACAATGGAAAATACATGAGCACCACAGAAGGTCTTCCTTAAGCCACAGAAAGCATGAACTTACTTTGAGCGGGATGTAGTTTCAAGTAACAATGTAAGATTGCTCCTTCCAAAGACACTAGGAGGTGGCTCTTTCATGCAGAAGACCATGGTTCACCTTTACTGAGGGGATCCACCTAGAATTGTGATAATAGAAAGGTTGTATAGGTACAGGTAGCAATAAACTACTACAGAAATGCATTGATTCTGTGCTAGAAATGACCAGCATCACTTACAAATTGGTAGGTTCTTGCTATTACAGGAGTCTTTCCTTAGGTTGCACCCCATCATCATGCTGTTCCCTCCAAGCTCTGTCACTGTCACAAGGCTAAGCAGATAGTTAGGAAAGAAGGTTTAGTTTCAGGATAGCTTACAAAGTCAAGGTGAACATTGCAGTAGCCTTCATGACGGCATAAAGGAGCATTTTAGGGTTTCTTGATTCTTGCATTTTAAAACGTATAACAGGTTGTGGAACAGGAAATCATGTTTCAAGTGCAATGGGTGTAATATCAACTGGAATTATCTTGGAGAACATATAAGGGATTGCATATTAAAGTTATTTTCTTACAACTTTTCTAGTTGCCTTTTAACTCTTCTACAGAGTCAGTTGCTACAGTAGGAACATAGTGAACTCTGTTTCCTTAAGCCCATAATAATTTTGTTTGGTTTTAACTCTTCTTCCCAATTTTTTTGTGTATGCTTCCCTTCTGAAAAGTTTGCAAGAGGTGAATTAAGAGAGTGTTCAACTAAATCAGCATTCAAAAGGATGCATCTCACCTAGCAAAAATTTTCTTATTGCAATATCATTAAGTAACCATTTCTACACAGGAAAGAAAGGCTTCCATTTCAAGCTGAGTTATTGCAAGCATACCCACATCTTAGGCAATTAGCCTGCCTGTATAATGTCTGTGCCCAACTAACTATTCAAAAGAAAGAAAATAGTCCAGTCAACACACTGCTGGGCATGAACTTTTCCTAGTGCTTAAAATGCAGCAGCCTGAGATATGGGCTTTGGATGAAGCAAGCAGCAGGCACCTTCGAGAGCTGGTTCTGAGTGAAACACATTGTTTCCTATGTTGTCTAGACAGGAAATGGGTAAAAAGTGTGCAAATTGGAAAGTGGAGAATGAACCTCAAGTTCCAGATGTATCTTAGAGCAAGACAAACAGAAATAGCATTTAAAACGTCTTTGTCAAGATTCATTATAACAAAACCTCTTTTAATAGGAAATTAGTGGAGCTTCTTTGAACTATGGCTGAGGATGTATGTGACCTCACTGTGCATTTCTTTATGGCCTTGATTCTGAAAATAATCCATCTATTTTCAAAGATTTAGCAGTGCTGAACACTGATAGTAAGACTGCTCATAAATCTCTGAAGTAAATTGAACCACAAGCTTGCAAAGCAGAGTAAGTGATCAAACAGTCCCCTGACATTGCATGAAAACACATATAACCCTTTTTGTAAACATTTCTCACTTATCAAATTCACTAATTTATCTTTATCTATCTCCATTACTTTAGAACCTCAGTACCCTAACATGTATAAATCTTTCAAGCAGCTTTTTACCTACCAGGCTTTCTAGCCCCTTCCTTTCATTACTCCCTCAGCTGCAGCCAAGTACAAACAGCTTTAACTAGAAACACCTGAAATATATAGCCTCCCAGTTCCCATAATACTTTGAGGTGTTATGCTGGAGCACTGAACCAGGCTGCCCAGAGAGACTGTGGAGACTTTAGAAAAAATCTCCTGGACATGTTCCTGTGCAGCCTGCTCTAGGTATACCTGTGTTAGCAGGAGGGTTGAACTAGATGATCATCAGAGGTCCCTTCCAACCCCCGCCATTCTATGAATCCAGACATTTCCAGGGCTTATCTTGTGTCTTCAGGTTTCACATATATGCATGTAATCTGAGTCTCTGTTTTCATGATTTCTTCACAGTCCAAATTTCATTTGTGAGGGAAACATAATGAGGCAAGAAATCTCTATCTCCATCACACTTAGGCTACTTGGTAGTGCTGGATTGCTTATGACCAGATTATGTGAAGGAATGGGAGGGAAGACAGATAAACACAAATCCACAGCCTTGTGTAATTGAGGTAAGTGATTTTGTACAGGCAGCAAGATAAACTACACCTCTGTCTTGCTTAGCAATAGTAGTCTAAGCATCCTCAGCAAGCAATCACCAGGGAATAGGAATTCTCTGTAGTGGATTAGCCTGAAGGAATATAAACCACTGTACCTTCCTCCCACATGTGTTGTAAGGCTTAATAAATATTTGCAGATTATTATTTGAAGATTCTGGCAGAAAAGAGGCTATTACAAATGTGAAGTGCTATTATCAATCTAATGTGCTAAAAATATTAATTTCTTTGCCTCTGATAAAGTGTCTTGTTAATGAGCTAGTTCACAAATGTCTAAATGAGTCCAGTGCAAAATGATTTATGTTAGTGCTTGCAATAAAGAAAATATACACATGTTCCCAAAGAAACATTCTCACCCAAGGAGCAGTCATAGAATAGAATCATAGAATTGTTCCAGTTGGAAGAGACCTCTAAGATCATCAAGTCCAACCATAAACCCAGCCTTAAACCATGTCCCAAAGTGCCATGACTACACATTTCTTGAACACCTCCAGAGATGGTGACTCCACCACCTCCCTGGGTAGCCTGGTACCAATTCCTGACCACTCTTGCAACGAAGTAATTTTTCCTAATCTCCAACCTAAACCTCCCCTGACACAATTTCAGGCCATTTCCTCTCCTTCTATCACCTGATACTAGGGAGAAGAGACCAGCCTCCACCTCACTCCAACATTCTTTCAGGGAATCGTAGAGAGCAATGTGGTCTTTGGCAAGGTTTGCAATTTATACTGTTATTTTATCAATCCTTTTCTAATTCTGCCAGAGCACCTTGCCAAAATAAAGACATGGCCTGTTTTTTTTGGTTGGTTGATTGGTTTGGATTGGGTTTTTTCAGTACTTTATTTTTCTATGTATTGACTGTTGGAAAGGCTGACTTAGTAAGTCGAGTACAGGTAATGAAATCTAGTTTCTTAAATTATTTCACTTTAATCTATTTGGAATAAGTCTTGGCTCTGAAAGAATCAGCTATGTCATTGGATATTGCCTTCACATTCTTTGATTGGACACTTTTGTGGTAGAAACATTGCCACATAATTGAGGGTTGTGTGTTTTAAAAAATCACCTATATTTTTCTTATTGTTTGAGATACAGCAAGGAATTTTGTACATTCAACTAGCAATCTCCCAGATCTGCAGAAGAACTCTGGTGTACATGCAAATACTTTCTCAGCTCTGGCTGCCATGTAGGTGTAAGGTTGATAATGAAGTGTGGAATCTCTGCAAACCTTATGAGGAGGAAAAAGTTGAAGATAAAGCAATTATAAAGCACAGCCAATTCACATCTATTTTAAGGAAATATCTTCTCTGGTAGTCTCATCTAATATGAATGAGATGCTCCAAAATTTATGACATTAACTGGTAGTTATTTTTGACTAGTGCTGTATGAGAGTAAATGTCAGTTGTCACAGCTGGTATTTCTCCCAACACTTTTCTCAAATATTAGTGTCAATTTCATTGACTATTTACTCTGAAAAACACATTGGAAATATCTGCCTGGGTATGAGTCTCAGCTGGTAAAAGTGGCAGCAGTTCCAGTGATGTTAATAGAGCTATGATGAGCAAAACTAGCTAGGGACCAAGTTTCTTAATGCTATATCCCACTGCACTACTGTAGTTTGCTAAACCATGTTTAATGTCCTGCCACTACCTATTGCAATAGCTGTGAACATTGGCCAGTTTCAGAATACTGCAAATGTATTATTTATGTCATCAAATGTCTTTTATAAAACACCAAGCAAATTGTACAGACAACCTCCATTATTTCCTTGTGGCTGGAAGGCAAATCTCTCACTTTCTTTTAACAGAATACAACTTCTGTTGATTTATAGCTTTGCAGATCATTCTGTGTGTGATTGTTGTATTCACTGTCCAACAGGGACTTGAGAAGCTGTGTGTTTTGGCAAGAGCTATTCATCTTCTGTGCTTCAATCCCCCGTCCCCCGCCCCATTATGTTATTCTGATATCAATGTACTACAATAGCAATGATCACTGTAGCTGAACAGAAGGATGAGATTAGCTGTCCTTCCTTGCATGTGGCAAAACATTGCTTTTAAAGGCCTCTGGGAATCTATAAACTCCGTGAGCAAAATGCTCAGCACTCCTGTCTGAGGTATGAGATAATGTCATTGCTACACAACTTTGGAGGTGGACTTTCAGTTTATCTTCCCTGTAAGGTCCACAACTAGATAGAAGCTTTTTGCCCTGGTAAGCAGTTCTTCTCTCTTGGGACAATGATAAGGATATAAAATCTGACAGCAGCAGTGGTGGACACCAAACAGCATATGAGGGCTATTTTGAACAGCCTAAAGTATGGAGAGTTTCACTCAGCCTTTCACATTTTGCACATGGAAAATATTAAGAACCAGCCCTTGTGGGGTGGTAACAGAAAGGGAACATTAGGGAATGATATTCTCCTTGAATGTACACTGAAGTAAGGTTTGAGAAGTTTGGTGTACATATTCAGCAGAATGCTCAACAAGTCTGTAGACCTTGATGTATTCTGCTAAAAATTCTTCTTTCTGTAACCTCACATACAAAAAAAACCCGAAACAACAAAACAAAGCAAAACCAAACCCCACAAAACAAACAAACACAAAAAAACCAACTAGCGGAAGCAATCGTTGTGGAGGGCAATCACTGCTTATAACACAAAACACAAAGAAATCAAAAGGCCAATCAGGGTGTTGGGGAGTTGAAGGGAGAAGCACGTAGCAAAAATACCCCAACATGTTTTCAAATAGGTTTTTGTGTCCCAGCAAGTTGTTTACTAAGTGCTTCAGGTGCATGTGATAGAATGATTCTTCAGAAAACTTGCTCCAAAAGGTTAACTTCCTAACATAACCAAGGATGACATTGGAGTATGTAGGATCCCAGAGCATTTGAACTGAAACCTGACTTGTAAAATGTAGAGAGCACATTCTGAGATCTGGTATAAGAATGCAAGGAATAAATCAGGATATTTTCATGATGGCATGCCTGTGCCACAAAGAAGTGGTGGTTACTAATCTTTTCATTGGTTGTTAGTGCAGTGTTCACTGAAATTAAAGAACTGGCCTTCCAGTACCTGAAGGGGGCCTACAAGAAAGCTGGGGAGGGACTTTTTAGGGTGCTAGGTAATGATAGGACTAGGAGGAATGGAACAAAAAGTAGAAATGGGTAGATACAGATTGGATGATAGGAAGAAGTTTTTTCTCCATGAGGGTGGTGAGACACTGGAACAAGTTGCCCAGGGAAGTGGTAGAAGCCCCATCCCTGGAGGTTTTTAAGGTCAGGCTGGATGTGGCTCTCAGCAACCTGATCTAGTGTGAGGTGTTGCTGCCCATGGCAGGGGGGTTGGAACTAGATGATCCTTGATGTCCCTTCCAACCCTAACAATTCTATGATTCTATAACAGCTTGTAGATATACATCACACTACAAATTTTGTTCAATAGATAAACTACTAGCAATTCAGGGAAAAAATAAATTCTTTTTTTCCTTAGTTGTGTGGCAGATAAATATTGGTATTTCAAACTGGGGAGATGTTAGATGTTAATGTCTTCTTAGGATTAGAATTATTTTAGAGAAAATAGTGAGACTATTGCTCAAATAGTAATACTTAAAAATTCAAATCCCTCAGCTTTGCATTGTGGTATGATCATGAAATACAACAGTATCACAGCATCACAGTATCGCCAAGGTTGGAAGAGACCTCAAGGATCATCAAGTCCAAACTGTCACCACAGACCCCATGACTAGACCATGGCACCAAGTGCCACATCCAATCCCCTCTTGAACACCTCCAGGAATGGTGACTCCACCACCTCCCCAGGCAGCCCATTCCAATGGTGAATGACTCTCTCAGTGAAGAACTTTCTCCTCACCTTGAGCCTAAACTTCCCCTGGCACAGCTTGAGACTGTGTCCCCTTGTTCTGGTGCTGGTTGCCTGGGAGAAGAGAACAACCCCCACCTGGTTACAATCACCCTTCAGCTAGTTGTAGAGGGCAGTGACGTTACCCCTGAGCCTCCTCTTCTCCAGGCTAAACAATCCCAGCTCCCTCAGCCTCTCCTCACAGGGCTTGTGCTCAAGGCCTTTCACCAGCCTTGTTGCCCTTCTCTGGACATGTTCAAGTGTCTCGATGTCCTTCTTAAACTGAGGGGCCCAGAACTGGACACAGTACTCAAGATGCGTCCTAACCAATGCAGAGTACAGGGGCACAATGTCCTCCCTACTCCTGCTGGCCACACTATTCCTGATGCAGGCCAGGATGCCATTGGCCTTCTTGGCCACCTGGGCACACTGCGGGCTCATATTTACAAACAGTTCAACACATTTATGTTGGTTAATGCATTTATTTTGACTTTTCATCTGTGAAAACCTCATCCAAAGGCTTTGAACTTCATAGGTGGAAAAGAGTGGCACTAAAACTCATTGTTAACCCACCCACATACAGAACAGAATTGCTCCTTTAATGCAGCAATTTTTATTTTATTTTTTAAAGTGTTCCTATTTTTCCTTTTTTTAAAGTGGGAGGGAGTCACTGCTTTCTTGCTCACTGTGAGGCTTCATTTTAGATGTTTTGCAACAAAAGGGGCTTGTGAGCCTGAGCTGTCTTGCCTGGGCATTGTCATAGTACCTCTGTTGGACAAGAGTAAAAGCCAATAAATCTGTTCAGCACATTTCTTTTGTGTTGCTTCCATTTTGCACAGGGCTGCAAAAAGAATGTGTATAAAACACTCACTGAAGGAAGTTTCCATCTTGAAGGAGAAAGATTGTATCCATCACTCGACAGAAGAATGTGTCAGGGCTATTTTTTTTCACATGTGTGATTACTAGGGACCTTGCAAACACATGGTGGGTAATCCAGAGGGGAAAAGTAGACAAATTATTGAAGACTTGGGAAATTGAAATTGTAAGGGTGATAAAGACGATTGACAACCTAGCACTTAAAGAAGAGGAGACATAACTGTCTATACATACACAAAGGGATAGTACCAAGAGAATAGGAAACAATTACTCTTTTGAGTCATCAAGGGCAGAACAAGACAAATGAGTTTAGTATGTTACAGGGAAAAATGTCAGTTTAGCATTAGGAAAGACTTTGGTTAGAAGAATAATAAGGACTGTGTATGATGCGCTCAAGGGTAGCTGGGTAGGATTTCCATCACTGAACTTGCTTAAGTGAAAGGCAAGGCATCAGTCTGACATAACAGATCATATTGTGCCCTAAAGTCTACCAGAATTAAAAGGCCTTCATTCTGCAAATCTTCAGGTAAGAAGGTAATCCACATAAAGCCAAAATTCTTTGCTTGATTAAATGTTGCACGAATGGTCTCATATTTTTTAATACATTTTCAAGGGGCAGTGAGATGTGCTAGACCTTTTCCTAAAGGAGCAAATTCACAGGTAGTAGTTATTTACACAGCCTGCAAGACATGCCAAATCTAGCAGGGTTTTGCCTATCAAAATTCAGAAATGTTTGTCTCTTGCTCAGGAGGAAAAAAAAAAATTCAATAAAGTATATTCTTTTTTCCTACGAGCAATTTTTGAATTGATTTATACATTTAACACCCCCAGCAATCCAACTTTCTGAAAACTGTATTCAGTCTATTTACTGTTTATCTGAATTGGGCTCTCTATTGCTTTTGGTTTGGATAGGGTAATTTTGTCGGTGATAGTGGTGGGTTTTTTTTCCTTCTTTCTTCACTCAAATGAAGAGGTATTTTAACTTGGCCATGCTTCTTAAGCCAGCCTCAAAAAATGTGTCTCACACACGACTTTCCACAAGTAGTTATAGGAATAATGTCAGTAAGTGGACCAAATATGCTATTTGTGCATAGTGCCGCAACAGAATCCATGAGATTGGTTTGTTCTCCATCTCAGTGTTTCAGGAGAATTTTGGTCAAGAACAGCCATCCTGCTTTGATTAGTAATTGCTCAGGCTCGACAGAAACTCAAAAAAATGCTAATGACTTTAATGAATCAAAACTTTCATTGCCTGCCTGCTGCTACTTGTGTTAAACTCCAGGGAAATTAAGGTGCTGACAGTGTTTGATGAACAGGATAAAATCACAATCCTCTCAAGAAACCAGACTTAGAGCTGCAAATATATTGAATGGCATATCTTTCTTTGCTTAAGGAAAAGGGCAGTGGCTGTCCACTATGAGGAAAAAGAACCATGCAAATTGCCAAAAAGGACCATCTACAATGTATTATGTAGTTACACAAAATACATAGGGTTGTTGGTCCTAGGCCTAACACAATTGCAACAGACCTGGAAATTTTCCAGTCTCCTAGTTGGCATTGTGTAATCTACCCTCTGAACAGGTTTTCATTTTTCCATAGGAGATAGAAAAGCTAAAGGTGTCTTTGAGCATCCTTAAATTTGAGGATGATAATCTCCTTATTTTGAAATCAGATATTTCTTTCTGGATAGAATGCAATTTACTGAAGTGACACAGTCAGTTGGTCTTTTGGCTTCATCCATTTACATTTTCATATCTCGTTCTTCTTGGTACTTCGATCCAGGTTGTATTGCTAACCTTAAATTAGCTATTTGTAGTAATGTCTTCTGAATCAAAGAGAGCAGGAGAGTGTATGCTTCTGTGGTAACAATGAAAGGACTAATGGGATACCAGGGAAATCTGATGATGAGATACGTTCTGGAGCCTCTATTACAGGAATGATGTGGACATGCTGGAGCATGTCCAGAGGAGGGCCAAGGATGATCAGAGGGCTGGAGCACCTCTCCTATGAGGACAGAGAGAGGGCTGGGGCTGTTCAGTCTGGAGAAGAGAAGGCTCCAAAGAGACCTAATTGTGGCCTTCTAGCATCTGAAGGGGGCTTACAAGAAAGCTCGTGAGGGACTTTTTAGGGTGTCAGGTAATGAGAGGACTAGGGGGAATGAAAATAAAACAACAACCAAAAATAGAAATGGGTAGATTCAGATTGGATGTTAGGAAGTTCTTCACTATGAGGGTATTGAGACACTGGAACAGGGTGCCCAGGGGGGTGGTAGAAGCCTCAGCCCTGCAGGTTTTTAAGGCCAGGCTGGATGTGGCTCTGAGCAACCTGATCTAGTGTGGGGTATTGCTGCCCATGGCAGGGGGATTGGAACTGCATGATCCTTGATGTCCCTTCCAACCCTAACAATTCTATGATAAATATATGTAAATATATAAGTATTAATATCTGAAGTTAATTTCATACATATACAGGTTGTCACTTTTAGGAATCTTGCACATTTCAAGCTGTGTCACAAGAATTGGTTTCTTTAATGAAGTGTTCTGCTATGTTGAATGTGAGATTATAAAGTCAGTCTCTAGAGTTTCACATATCGATGTCTACTTTTCAACAATGTATGTAAACACAAGTTTATCTTTTCTTTTTAAGTGCCCTCTCTGTCCTAGAGTAAAAGAATTTGTCTCTGTTTCATCTGCCAGTCTCTGACCTTTGTAAGCCACCTAGAATACAGATTACCTCTTTCAACATGAATGCAACATGTAGAATTTGAGTGCAAAAGGTAACTGTGCCTACCTTCCTGTCATATGACAGTACATTCAAGTATGGGGTGTTCTAGTTTATTTAGCATTCAGATGCAGCACTTTCTTGCATTCAACAATGACTTCTCAGTTTTATGCATAGTACAGGAATAAAATCTACCTACAAAGCCTAACACCCATGTATTGCACAGCACTGGGACTATATTGCATTTAGGCTGCAAATCAGAAACATTTGTATAGAAGGGCTATAAAGCTGTCAACAATCACCTCATTGTTGCTCCTTAGGAAGTCCTCTAGACAAACTTTCCTTACACATGTAGGAAGACAGTACCACCCAGGGCCTTTTCAATGTGCCTCTCAAATTTCTTTCTTATGCTGTTCCTGGATAACCACACTGGGCTTGCTTCTTCTCATGCCAGTATTTTATAAGGAAATGAATGGAAGTGTATGAAGGCTTTCCTTTTTGTTGCTCAGATGTGTAAATGTTCATCTAGACTCTCTACATTCATACTTCACATTTTATCTCTGGCCAGACAGTTCATCTGAGTTTGTATAACATTAGAAAAGGAGACATGAGGAACCTTTGCAATATTAGCTGTAGCCTGTCACTACTTCATATTGGCTAGATGTCCTTCTAAAACAAGGCAATAAGAGTCAAGATTAGTAATTTCAAGCATAGGTGCAAGCAGCCCATGGAGATATCCCAGATTCCTTGTTGCAGGTATATGAGCTAGTTATGTATCTTTGGAGTTTGTCAAAATTCCACTAACCACCTTCATTATTTTTTTATTCTGCATGATCATTTTTTCTTCCTAGGTCTAAGCAGGAATGAAACCTGTTCATAGGTAGCTTTTCAGTGTCCTGCTTCTGGTCTGCATAGTATAACTGGAAAACTGAAAAATTAGGAGCCCCTATAAACATTTTTGTCCTCTGTTCTTAAGATAAGAAATTGTTCAATGAAGGCTTAGACTGTTCTAAGCCCTTTTCTTCAGAGGTGACCTGGTTTTATAATAATAATATGGGTAGGCAATGGAAGAAGGAATTAGTAGCACATCCAAGGTGTACAGAGAAAGAAATAGCATGCCAGGGATAATTTTCCTTCTGATATAATATTACCTGCCCTTATTAACAGTTTGGAAACAAATATTATATAAACTGAAATGTCAGAAATAGTATTAAGGTAATGTTAAATCTGTCCCAAGGAAATAACAATAAATAATCATATCTAACCCTAGCTGAAGGCAAAGCAACACAATGAAGACTTGTGAGCATAAGACACCAGCAATAAAAGGATATTTTCAAAGGCAGTCCTGAGGGAAAACACAGAAACAGCTTTTCCTAAAAGCTTCGTATCCAGTCACCTTAGCTGAAGACTTGAGCTTTTGGGCATGGATGATAAACAAATAATACTCCAAAGACTTCTCACTAGTAAGTAAACTTCCAAAGGGAAAAAAAAACCCAAAAAATCAACAGTTATTTGCTGATTCCATAAAATGTTTCTCTTTATCTTTCATGGGGGACTACACCTTTTCCTGTGGCTTGAGCATTTCTTTCAGATTTGTTTGACCATTGCCTGCAGGATTTGGAGACGAACTTGCTGACTTTTGCTACCACTCATTTCAGGTCTTGGATAGGACAACAAATGAGAGCAGCTTCTGAGCATCTGCTGGAAATAAACCCAAATAATACATATGTGAGTAGTGGCACATCAAAACTTCCCTGCTGTGACTGAAGTAGACCTTGAAAACTCAGCTCACTAAAATATGAATGTTTTGGAATCCCATTCTTCTTGGCACGATCTTTAAAGAGAGCTGTGGATTATCTAACCAGGAAAAAACGCATTTTGAGAAGAAGTTTGATTTTAAAAATAGCACCTATGACATGAAGGGGATGTGTTTAAAGCAAAAAACAAGAACAGCTGCTCCCTTTGCATCCTTAAACAGAAAAAGCCATCAGCAACATCGCTGGATATCCTTTTAAATGCTGAGTTTGGTCTACACAAAGAGGAGTAGGAAATACTTTACACAGTCCTGACAAACACTTGATAGAATCCTAACAAATTCCAGGAATATTTTCTCTGTACAAAAAGACAGCATAAAGCAATTCATTTTCTGGCAGTTATTAATGAGCATGTACATATACATGGATAAAGTATTGATGAGATATGCTAATCTCCATAGAGATAAGAAAGAATTTGCAGGCTGGATTCATTTGTAAGTCTACTGGCAGTGCACATTTGTCATTGATACATATCTAATAAACTATGTACAGAAGACATCTTGATAACTCACTCCAAATAAAGTTTTTGCAGTGCTGGCATAATGCTTTAACTCATTCCCAATGTACCTTTCATAATTTATAGCTGAGTGGGTTTAACCTGGGAAGGTCTCAGTATTTGGTTCAAGTAATAAATAGAAGCTGGCTTTTAATTTGGTGTAAATACAACAGTGTAGACTTTGTAGTTATATTCTGCATAGACAGCACATTCACAAATCAATGGGTGCCAAGTATATTCAATTCTTGTTGCTGTACAGTGTAAATAAAGTACTCCTTAGAAAACATGCTTCTCATAGGAAGCAAAACCAAAACATGGCTAAAGAGCTGGTCAGAGCCTAAAGTAGTCATGTCAGGTATTTAGGCAGCTCTTCAGACCCCAAGGTCATAGTATCAGTCAGGGTTGGAAGGGACTACAAGGATCATCTATTTCCAACCCCCCTGCCATGGGCAGGGACACCTCACACTAGATCAGGCTGGCCAGAGCCTCATCCAGCCTGGTCTTAAACACCTCCAGGGACAGGGCCTCAACCACCTCCCTGGACAACCCATTCCAGGGCTTCATCACTCTCATGGTGAAGAACTTCCTCCTCACATCCAGCCTGAATCTCTCCACCTCCAGCTTCATTCCATTCCCCCTAGTCCTATCACTACCTGATATCCTAAGAAGTCCCTCCCTAGCCTTCTTGTAGGTCCAGAGGAGACATTTCCTACCTCTTCAGAAATACTTCTACGACTTCTGCAGTGAACTCCAGCATGTTTTACACCATGTGTTATATTATCTACATACAGTGTAGGTGCATTTTTGTTTAAAATCCCATAATGGGATCCAATTGGTGGTAGCTAGTTCTGTCTGGTAGTGTGTACTTCTCCTGCATAGCTAATCTGAAGGCAAATGGTTCATGACTCACTTATGGATTTAATTTACTTCTGTCACAAGCTATATTTTATAATTGAATTCTTGATCATAAAAGTCATGTCACATTTAACAGACAAAAGGAAATCTGATTCCCTTCACCTAAAAGAGCTCTCCTATTTCATTTGTGATTTGCTGATGGCCTGTCTTCTTCAGGACTGGCCAAAAGCGATACATCAGCTTTCTTGATTAGTTGGGAATAAAGATGGTTCCAAGTGTAAAAGAATCAATTGCTCTTCATTTAGGCCAAAAAAATCCCTTGATTAACTCTGAATGAATCTAGACAGTGCCCCACAAACTGTATAGGTAGGCTGTTGTGCCTAAGAATGAAGTGCTGAGGATAAACTTCCAAACTTCAGTGGAAGTTTCATCCTCATACCATGGAACTTTGACCATGTTGCTGGTATTCAGATCCGACAAATATCAATTTATTCTTGCAGTGTCCTCAAAATAATCCTTGGAAGAGTACCAATTACTTTAAAATAGCACATATAGTCTTTATTAGGAAATGTCTTTGGAAAAAAACACACAACATTTTCACAGCACAGAGGAGCCTTTTTTGGCTTACCGACTAATAAAAGGACAAGTATTTCACTTTCTTTTTACACTACTTAAAATGTAGGAGGAGAGAGAGAGAGGGAAAGGTGTGTATTTGGATGATCTTAATACTTGTTCTACTTCTCAAAGGGTTTTAGTGTATCACTTCCATCTCTGATCAAGGGGGATTATCAGGATTTCTTTTCAGTGGATGCACAGTTCTGAAACAATACTCATAAGCATGTGAACACAGAAGAATATTCACCTTCAAAGCCCTAAAGAAGGTACAAGAGAAAGTGCATTTACATTTCAAATTTTTTATTTTAAATCCAGCACAGGAACCCTGAAGTAGTGAGGACTTTTACAACATTTAGACAAAGTTTTGGATCTGGAATAACAACATATTTCCTGCTGAGGGAGTGCATACTTCAAAAATTGCCATCATCACTTGCCACATTTATTATGCAGCTCATTCTCTGGAAATATGGCAAGAGATGATTTCTGCCTCTTGGGGATGTTCAAGGCTTTGAGCACATTGAACTATAATGGTTTGTACAGAACCTTGCACTGCTACTCTTCTCGCAGCATCAATTTGTGGATAAAGATGGGGCTTCTTAAAAAAAACCTGCTAATCAACAATTCCCAAGCAGTTAAATTAATACAGGAAAAGAAAAAAAAAGAAAAGTTCAAATGAGTTTGCAGCAGTCATACATCAAAGTTCTGGCAATGCATTATGCATCTCCCTTATCTTTGGAATATTTCTTACTTACCTTTCCCCATACCCCTAAAAAAAGAAATAGCTCCTTTCATCATGATATTGGCATAAAAAGCAGCAGAATCAATTTGGTGAAACTGTTATAGCAGTTACTGTATAAAGGCCATTTTACATTGTGGAAAATTAAAAGATCACCACAAGAAGGCTGCTCTGAATCCTGGATTCTCTACTGGAAACCATTAATTTGTAGATTATATTCAAAATAAGCAATTACCACTAGAACTGTATGGATATCATGTTATTTACCACTCTCAGCAGCCAACTAATTTTTGTAAACAAGTGATTTGATATTAAATTTGCTGAGATCTCAAAGTCTTTCCAACAATTAAATTACACCCAGAGCTGATTATTAGATGCTAGTCTGGTTGCAATGATTTGGATCTTTAAAAATAAAAGGAAATATTAGCTTAATCATATGACAGCTCTGCAAAGGGAGCTTGTAAAGGAGTCTTTAAACCCTAAATAGGTATCTAGAGCATGCAGTGGCACAGTGAGCACTTTGAACTCTGCTATCAGAATGCTGTTATTAGGCTCATAGGATATTAGGAGTTGGAAGGAACCTCCAAAGATCATTGAGTCCAACCCCCCTGCCAGAGCAGGGCCATAGAATCTAGCACAGGTCACACAGGAACACATCTAGATGGGTCCCAAAAGTCTCCAGAAAAGGAGACTCCACAACCTCTCTGGGCAGGCTGTTCCAGTGCTCTGTGAACTTCACAGTGAAGAAGATCCTCCTCATGTTGAGGTGGAACCTCCTGTGCTGGAGTTTCTATCCATTGCCCCTTGTCTTATCCCAGGGTGTAACGAAATTGAAAGAGTTGTTGTGTGACCATTAGCGGAGTTCTTTGATACATCGCTGGAACTGGGGAAATCATTCCTTACAGATACATTAGAATAGAATAAGTCAGGTTGGAAGAGAGCTTCAAGATCATCGTGTCCTATTTCTTGAAAGAGCCATCCATTACTGTACCATGCCTGTATCTCTGTTCCCAGAGCAGGAATAGTTGCACATATATGCAGTAATATTTGCCTACCTGAGTGCTGCTTATCCTATATCTAGGGATAAATGATAGCAGTCGTTCTAATCCCAATGATCCCACCACAGCATGGAAGGCAAATCAGGAAAAGGAAAGAAGATCCATGGGTTGAAATGAAAACAGATTTAATGAAACATACTAATACTAATGCAAATATAATGTACACAAAGTTGTACACAGGCCCAGCAAATGTATAGCAGTCACTATAAACAAGAAGTCAGTCTTCAAAAGCAAAAAGAGAAACAGGAGAAAGTCCAAGCAGAAAAATACCTATCCTGTAATTTGTCATTTTGTGATACATAAGCAGCAAAACCTGAAGCGTGTTACTGTGTTTTAGGACAGCTAAGTTTAGAGGGATCACTGATTATGGCATAGGAATAACATTGAGAGGGAATTTCCAACACAAAATTCTCAAATTTGGGTTCCTCAGATGTGCTGTGGATTTCCTGAGTAGTCTTGAGCAAGACCATTCACTTTTGAAGTGACTGATTTCCTATCACAAAAAGCACAATGACTTTACTGTAGCAGCCTCTATGTTGAGTGAGGAAAGATCAGACAGATAGTTGTAGGTCCTTTAAATCTCAGCAAGTTGGTTTCACCATTGCCAAGGACTCAGAGGCTGCCCTTGAATCTGTATTCCTCTTTCCCTTCCTATCTTTTTTATTTCTCCTCCTCTCAATATATGTATTTACATTGTAAAGAAACAAAGGTATTGAAAGTAACAGCCAGTTCAAGATGAAATCCCTGGCTGCTAGATCAGCAATTACCTGGGGTTTGAAAGTTCTGCATTAGTTTGAAATGTTATTTGAGGTTCAATATCTTTCAGATTAAATTGACATTTAAAAAAAAAAAAAAAGAGAAATATTCATTGTCTCCTAACCTTTGGAAATAACATCAGGTTCAGACAGTGCTATCTACCTCCCTGCTACTTGTTTCTTATCATTTTTCTACAGTGCCCAGGCTATTATTTTCTTTAACCTTTGATAGGTGTTGAGCTGCTCTAGGTGCCAAATGCCAGAATCATTTTTTTTGGGGAAAAAAAAAAGATAGTAGTGACCCACAGTGCCTTGGATCTTCTTTCTTGGCATTTCTGTCATCATTACTTAACTGCATAAAAATGGTTAAAAATAAACAAACAGATAAATAAATAAATTGAACTCTCGGCCCCTGTGAACATGACACCCTTCAAAGAGAAATAGCTTGTGCAGTACTGGCAGAGAGCCTGCAAAGGACATTCACCCCAGGATCCTGCATAAATGCCAGCCAGCTAATTGCAGGTCCCCTGCCTGGCTTTCCTGCTGTTTGGTTACCCCCCCCCCCCCCCCCAAATCGTGAGAAGTGAAGTTTTATCTCTCTTTCAACTGTTTGTCTAGTCTGATTTTGGTTCATTCAATTTCTTATCAGAAAGACCTTTTAGCAGTTCATACAGACTATTCAGTATTCAGATCTTCAGCTGGTTCAGAAGTCCTGCTCTTTAGTGAAGAGTACCTTGACCCCTCAATTCAGGGGAGATGAATCCTTGAGGGGAAATGTTTCTCTTCACCCTGAGGATGTGCAACCCACTCTGTGCTAAAGAGGGGAAAATACCTTTAAAACATGTCAGATCCCCTACTTACATGTGCCCTAAATATCTTTCACACTACGTGGAAAATGTCTTTCCATCTTTATCACTGAAGTTTTGAACTACATTTCCTCAACTGTGAACATCTTCCTCTGATAAGAATGATAAAGTGATCCACAGCATATGCAAAGACCTATGAAGACAATGACCAACTGGTCATTTGTTAAATAGAATATTAAGTGTCTGAGGTCATTGCCACATTTTCCTATAGCACTGGAACCACGGCAAGTTATGGAGTGCCATCTGTGGCCTCTTCTTCCCATTTTTGATGTTTAAGGTTGAGTTATCAACCTTCAATTTTATTCTTAATATTTTTATGAACCATTATACCTACTACTGTCCTAGGGGATAAGACAGTTCAAAAGTCTAAAGATAGAGCTCACTATGAACCTGTGTAAACAGTCAGAATGTGGTTGGAAGAGATCTCTGAGATCATCAGGTCCCACTAACAACCTCACACTGCCAATGTAGAATGTTTGTTTAGTGATTAGAACATGCTTTTCAGCTAACCACTTTTGCCTCAGACTTAGTTTTGAGGCTGTGAAAGACAGTTCCACAGCATATGCTGTGGCTTTTAGTGTAACTTATCATACAGTCTACACACAATTTAATTAAGAAATAGGCAATTCTCATAGAAATTGATCATTACTGAAATGGCCAGTGGCGTTTATTTACTTACAAAAGCAGAGCAATTTTCTTATCTTTCAGTTTTCTATTATAAAACTGCATATCTCAAAGGTCTTTTCCAGCCTGGTTTATTCTGGAGGAACCATCAAGCCTTATCCTACCTAACCGGGGGGCCACCAGGCCCCCCGGCCTTTGTTGACACCACCACCATCACCCGGTGTGCACCATATGGACTCACCAGCAATGAGAGGAGGATCTCTCAGCCCAGATGGGCTCAGCTTGGGGCTTCTGCCTTTCCTGGGTGGGGTTAAAAAAGGTAGTGGGTTGGGAGGACCAAGTGGCTACACCTGGGGTGGGAGGAGACTCCAACAGAGCCCAGGTGCTCTGGAGTTTGAGGGGAAAAAAGAAGGAAAATAGGGCAGGTGAGGGACTTCTAGGGTGTCAGGTAATGATAGGACTAGGAGGGAATGGAAAACTAATAGAAATGGGTAGATTCAGATTGGATGTTAGGAAGAAATTCCTCACCATAAGGGTGGTGAGACACTGGAACAGTTTGCCCAGGGAGGTGGTAGAAGCCTCATCCCTGGGAGTTTTTAAGGCCAGGCTGGATGTTGCTCTATGCAACCTGATCTAGTGTAAGATGTCCCGGCCCATGGCAGGGGGGTTGGAACTAGATGATCCTCAAGGTCCCCTCCAACCCTAACAATTCTATGATTCCAAGACAATTTTGCAATTTAGGCTGGATGTTAGGAAGAAATTCTTCACAGAAAGAGAAATTGCCCATTAGAATGGGCTGCCCAGGGAGGTGTTGGAGTCATCATCCCTGGATGTGTTTAAAATAAGACTGGATGAAACAGTGCCATGGTTTAGTTGATCAGATGGTGTTGGGTGATAGGTTGGACTTGATGATCTTGAAGGTATTTTCAAACCTGGTTAATTCTGTGATTCTGTGATTCACTTCATGGAGTTCAAAAGCCTGTTATTGCCAACTCTCTACTTATTAAATTCTTTTTGTCACAAGCATCCTAGCTAAGTATTGACTCTGTAAATGGAAAAGAGTTAAACTATCATTAAAATCCACTAGGACACTACAATTGTCTTCTGATCTAGTTGTATGCAAAATAATTGCTAGCAGACTTAATTTTAAAACCATAGATATCTACTGTAGGCAGATTGGAACAAGGAGTCCAAAAGCAGTAATCGGTCAGATGTCCTCTTTTCTGATAGGTACAATGGTGGCAATGATATTGGCTAAATAACTGCACACAGGATGCTTTTTCTATCAAGCTGCAAGTGTAAATAATAAACTTGCTGTGTTCTAGCAACTTCTTTATGAAGGATCTAATTTCTCTAATAACTGCATTTTGACCAGGAATTAATGTGCCATTCAGTGTTGAATATTGTACTCCATAAAACCACAGAAATGTTAAACCCGAATGTGATAAGCAAGAGATAAAAAGAGAAAGAGCAAAAATCTACCACATTCCTCTGGAATGAGGCAGTAGGTGACACATTGTCAGCGCAGGGATGGTAGTAGCCTAACAAACTGTCACAAAATCATAGAATCATAGCATCACAGAATTATTGTGCTTGGAAGAGATCGTTGAGATCATCAGGTCCCACTAACAACCTAGCACTGCAAAGCATCACTCATTACTTCTCTCTCTACAATCTTGGCACCTGGAAAACATTGTGTAAATGCAAATACTCCTCCCTTAGTACATTCCTTTTGATTCAGCTCCTTGAAATAACATAAGTCCAAATCCCCATGTGACTGAAGATGGCAGTCTTAGGTTCTTTTTTCTCCTTGGCATACAATTCATTACTTTGTGGCTTTGCAGTAAGTGACAGCTCAATACAGAAACTTTAGTTTATTTTTTTTCCCATTTTTTTTAACCCTAATTAATTTGCTTAATTTTTCATTTACCCTGGAATAAAGCATGCATATATGAAGGAGAATTCCCCAGACAGATAGTTATATGTATTAGAGTGCTTGCCATGTAGTCATAGCTAACTGCCTGAAGTGCTGAACCTGAGCTAGCTGCTCCTGAGGGCAGTGACAAACATAGAAGGGTCAGTATGAAAAAAAGGAGTGGTTTTCACCATTTTGTTGTGACTGACTGAGAATATTTGACACCTGGGAGCCAAACCAGTTTTGTTCTTAGTGGTCTACAAGTTCACAATGATTAAATGAACAACACTTTTTAGCTGTAGCTTTTCCAGTGTGTATTCATTGGAATAAGCCAGCTTTACAATAGTAAAAACAACAGCAACAAAACCAGCATTGCCATTAGAGTGAAGTATATTTTATTACCTTTTCCATCTTTAAGATCTTCAGTTTCCCCAGGAAACTTTACCAGGTTAAATATTTGCTTTCACAGACTTATTTCTAATGAGCTAATTTCATTCTTTATGCCGTTTTCTGTATAAATGATTAAATTCATTAATCAGTGTTTGAGTACTTTTTACAACACACTTGCATTACTAATAGAGACACAGATATATTTAGCTAATGCCCTATTATTTTTAAAAGTGATTGATCTTTAATCAAAGTATAGTTTAATACACAGAGTTCTTCCTAAGAAAGCTTGGAGAGTTCCAGAGAAGGACTGATTCAAATTAAGACACCCCAGTATGAAATATAATGGGACCAAAAAAGACTAACAGGGCATGAACAAGAAAAAAATCAGTTAAAGGAAGAAGAGAATGTTGCATCTCCTAATGCCAATTACTGCACTTCATACTGACTTTTACCCAATTATTTTTGTCTTCAGCATAGCTTGCATGGATACTCATGGCCTGGATCAGAGGGAATTTTAAGGGTCTCTGTCCATCACAGTATGGTCATTTCTGTCTGTGAAATGTCCCACAAGGTAAAGTGCATGAAGGCATCACTAATGCTGTAGAGTAACCTATAGGAGGACCTGCTAGTTAACTCTGGACATTAGCACTGCAGCTTGAAGAACCCACTGCAATTTCTGCTGGGTCACATGAAGGCAAACCACATGGCCTCACAGAAGTTGCATACATTCCTGGTGTTGTCTACACCAGGATCCCAGGCCTTGTCAGTATGTTTTACACATGTTTAAAAAAAATAAATAAATTACAGTCCAGTCTCTGGAGAAGAAGCGTTTCCATATACTCGACACTAACACACAAGGATGATTAGGAGACTTGAGCATCTTCCCTATGAAGAAAGACTGAGCCCTGGGGCTGCTTAGTCTTGAGAAGAGAAGACTGAGAGGGGATCTCATCAATGTCTATAAATATCTGAGGGGTGGGTGGCAAATGGAGGAGGCCAAGCTCTTTTCGATGCTGCACAGTAATAAGACAAGAAACAACATGTTCAAGCTTGAGCATAGAAGATTTCATTTCAATGTGAGGAGAAACTTTTTCACAGTGATGGTGATAGAGCACTGGAACAGGCTGCCCAGAGAGGTTGTGGAGTCTCCTCCTCTGGAGGCTTCCAAACCCACCTGGATTCATTCTTGTGCAGACTACCCTAGGTGATCCTGCTTTGGCAGGGGGGTTTGACTAAATTATCTCTGGAGATGCCTTCCAACCTCTAATGTACCTGTGATACTGTGGTACATCTCAGTTCAGGTCCTTGTTCATGTCCTGTGGCATATCTGAGACAGACAGCTGAGGATTCTTGCTGCAGCCTCCACATCAATATAACCCTCTGCAAGGTCCTCACTCTTGTGCCCTAATAATGTGCAACCACACCAAAGCAGGCAGACATGCACCTTCTCCTTCCTATGCTGAGCTTATGGAAAAACACGTTTTATTTCTGCCAGGGGGCCAGTGCTCCCAGGGATGTGTCATTTGACTTCCAGGAGAACCCAGACACTGCTATGGTACTGTGCAGGAAATTCTCACTTGCACCATGGAAGCTGGATGTCCCAGAAAATTGGGGTCAAAGGTGTTTGACTGGGGCATCCCATGAAATGTTCCCATTTAGTGTACTGCACAAATTTTGTTTTATTTCTCCCTGAAATAGGTGTGCCATTAAAAACTAAAAGCATTTGCTGAATATCTCATTTGTTCTGACAATTCTGAATTACTTTTGCGAGCTTCAAGAACAACCATTAGTTTTTGGGGGTGCTTTGTCCCATTGTAATGAGTGAAGTTTGCCATAAACATTACTTTATTATATGTCTCTTTTAATTCAGTTTCTCAGAATCAAAAAATAAGGTTTACTTTTACTTTTTTCTTCTATACACACACACACACACGCATATCTATCTATATAGATAGATATATACACACACATATCTTTGTTTAACATACAAGCAATATCAGAGAGGGAATTTTTCTCAGATGGTGCAGGCTCAGCCCAGAGCACAAAAGACCTTTGCCCTTGGGCATGCACCCTGGAAGAGGCTTTGTTGTGGAGGAGATACTGCAAAGAGAAGCCAAGGAGAAAATAGAGAACAAGACAGTCAATGTTGAACAGGATAGCTGGTAACAAATTACATCATTCTATTTCCCTAAGGTACCTTGTTTGACTTAAATGTAACATCTTTTTCTTTAAAACTGAAGTACATTTCAGCAGAAGTTTGAAAATCAAACTTTCTAAACATTGTCAATAACTTTGCTGATCTCTTAATTGAGCCCTGAATATAATCCCAAGGGGGAAAGTAGTTTGTGATTATTTTAATAGACTGCTATTCTGCTCCAGCACCAAACAGAACAGAATTTTACTCAGAAATGAATAGCATAAGATATTCTCAGTCTCGTATTGTTCACATAGTCATAACAACCTCCCTGTTTTGAGTGCATTTGGATGTGTCTAGCATTGCTTATAAGCTAGTAATTTCCCAGCAATAATTCAAACCATGTCCTTCATTATCCAGAGGTGTTCTGACAACAGCAAACTACTCATTTTTTAAAGCAAGCCAAGTCAGGAGTGCTATCAACATTTTAAGGAACATATCCATCTGCTGTCAATGAGTGAAGTAGTCGTGTGCACAGAAACTAGCCAAGTGAATAAAGATGTCCCTGACTTTGGAATTTAGGAGGAGGGTTGTGAGATACAGTAATTACTGTGGCAATATTATATTGTGCAAGAGATAGGAAAACAAGGGAAGTGTCAGAGGTGGTGTTTATTTTTTGATCCTGTCATAAAACTAATTGACTTTAATTATCATAATAAATGTTCTATCTGCTTCAGATAATTACATGGAGCACCTTTCACACAGTCTAAATTTATGAGGGTGTTTGGGTCAGCACATTAGCACAGCTTACATCTATATGTGAAAAGTGGAGTCTGCAGAGAGTATTCTCTTAGAGGGGTTGCTTTCTGAAAATATTCTCCTTTTTTAAGTAGAACATGCTTTGAACTTATTGCCATTGTACCACAGGAAACAAAGATGTTTCTTCTTTATGCATATTCTATGTAGGACTACAGGCTTTGTAGACCTAACTTAACTAGGCTCAGCGCATTCAATGGACAAGTACTCAAAAACTTAAGTGTTTTTTTTTCTGTTGCTCAAAAGGCTGCTGGGAACTGCACCAAAGTTTTTCTTTATCTTGCTTTGTATGCAGGTATGAAGATGAAAAGGATCCAAACAGGACAGGCGTGATTAGAACATGCAATTCTGCTTTAACATTCATTTTGCTTGCTAGCATATATGAAAGCTGAAGAGTTATCACAGTTTTTTAGACCTACATGCAGTCTCTTCACAAAGGTAATATAATTAATACTATGCCAGACGAGCTCTGCATTCTCAGCCCCACTGACATCAGTTTCCCCTATTACATTCTTTCTTCCACAGTATGTACAGAGACAAATCTATGGACTCCACCTGGCAAACTGTCATCTACTTTCAGCCCCTGAAATGTGAGCTGCAGAACTGCTGTGCTCTGCACTCTTCCTCTGCCCTTCCAGCACCTCCAGGACCCTTGCACAGCTCAGTAACCACGGCTGTACCAGCCCTTCTTCACCCTGATCCCCTTCAGAGCCGGTCTGATAATAGCACAGCTCAATATAATCACAGCTGATTCTTAAGCTGTTTTATGGGTTGAGCCCACCAGCACACCCTGTGCAGAACTCATGCCTTGATTTCAGGGAATTAACTCAGCTCTGACCCGCTTGCCAAATGTCTCCTCTGCCCTCCTACTCAGCTCTACTGGCTTGTCAGTCACCAGGCTCTCCCCTTATCAGATGACACTGCAAATCAAATGCACACCTGAATCCCCAAGCAATACGTGTGTTTGCAATATGCATATTCACCAGCCTACTATTTTCAGACAGGAAGATGCTGAAGGATTTCAAGTTTTTATTTTTCTTTTCTTTTCTTTGTGTGTGTGTGTGTTTATGTGTCTGTGTGTGTTTATGTGTGTGTGTGTGTTTCTGGTTGTTGTGGGATTTTTTGGTTTTGGTTGTTTGTTTGGGTTGGGTTTTGTGTGTTTTGGGTTTTTTGGGGGGTTTGTTTGTTTGTTTGTTTGTTTGTTTGTTTTTTACTAATCTTTCCTCTGCTATTGTAGTTTTCTTAGCATGGTGTTATTCTGTTGTCTGCAAAGTGGATGAAAACTTGCGGAGAAATGTTTTATTTCTTCCATTGTGGGAACACAGAGCTCAGAATTTTTGTTTGGGAAGATTTGACCTGGAAGAACTTTGGAAGCAGACTGGCACTAACCTCTGTAACTGTTTGGTTTTGCATATAACTCCATACAGTCCAATACTTTTTCTTCCATTGTACAATCAGCCTAGCAGTTAAATACTAGCTTCTCTGGTATTCCCCATGTCTCTCCACTAGAGATTGCCCTAGACAGTTTGATTTCCTGTTGAATTCTTTCTCTGTCTCATACTCATGTACAGCTGTCTGCTGTCCCCTGTCTCCAAGGGATCAACTTTAATCCAGCCAGATAACTCATTCCTTAAGTAGGAATCCTCCTTCTCCTTCTCCTTCTCCTTCTCCTTCTCCTTCTCCTTCTCCTTCTCCTTCTCCTTCTCCTTCTCCTTCTCCTTCTCCTTCTCCTTCTCCTTCTCCTTCTCCTTCTCCTTCTCCTTCTCCTTCTCCTTCTCCTTCTCCTTCTCCTTCTCCTTCTCCTTCTCCTTCTCCTTCTCCTTTCTCTTTTCCTTTCTCTTTTTCTTTTTCGCTTTTGCTTTTCTTTTTCTTTTGCTTTTTATCTTTTTCTTTTTTCCTAGAGGTGTAAATTTTAATATCTTAATTTTGTTCAATTATGACAAAAATTCTGTTACACACAAACTGGTAGTATGACAAAAATATATATATATATAAAAAGGTAGCTGAAGACGGAGCAGAAGGCCTGCCATACCCTTTCACAACCATGCGTGTCACATCTTTTCTTCATTTCAGTGATACTTCCTATCATGGTTTTCATAGAATCATGAAAGACAGAATAATATTATGGTGAGGTGCAAAAGCCTTGCTTTTTAACAAAAATGTTCTTCATTCATGTACAATAAACTCCAGTAACCATACTCTTTTCTCCATCCAGTCCTCAACACGTCAGTCAGAGGGCTATTGCAAGCGGAGATTTGATTGAGCTAGATAAGAAGAAGCTGAAGATTTATATATTACTTAAAAGAGGAGAGAGGCATCTGTAGCTATCAGGTTATTAGATTACCATCTAATGAGAAATGTATGGCTAGATTTATTGAAGTACTGAACAATTTCATTAAATCATTAGGATTTTTCAGTGCCTTAGATCAAATAACCTGCTACCATCCTTCAGGATATTATATCAGCATCATCAGTCAGAAAACAGTCTTTCCTATGGCTGGAGATAAAAACCACTTTTTGATGTTTCCTGCCCTGGCACATCCTACATGACAGGGTAGGATGATTGTATTTGGCTGTGTCAAATGGCTCAAATTCAGCAATTTAATATCACATTACTTGAAAAAAAATAAAATATACAGAATAAACCATTGAAAGTAAAATCAAGTAAGCATTTATGATTTACATCTTTCCCACAGACCCATGCAATAGTGCATGATTTAAAATAATGTATTTAGTTAATCTCTGAGTCTAGATTGTGGAAAATGTGCTTTTCTGAAATACAATCCATCATCACCTGTTTCTTTTCAGAATTATGTATGCAATAACGAGCCATTTCAAGACAATCAAAAGTATGCATTAACTTATGCAGAACTTAGGACAGTTTCAGCCCTTGTCAATATATTTCTCATTCATAGAATCATAGAATCATAGAACAGCCTATGCAAGAAGAGACCTCAGAGATATCCAGTCCAACCTCCCTGCCATGGACAGGGACACCTCTCAAGTAGTCCAGGTTGTTCAAGGCCCCATCCAACCTATATTCCAATGTATTTTCATTGTTTCTTTTTTAACAAAAATGTAATTTACTTCAAAATTTATCTTTTTTTAGACATCACCTTACATTTTTTAAAGCAGCTGCCCTCACCATTAAAATGAGAATGTGGTCACTAGAGTTTATTATACATAAATAGATAGCATATTTGTTTGTTTTTTAAAAAAAAAGAAAGCCCAACACTTTAACTTTTAATTCACACAAAATTGATTCAGCTAGATGGAGCAAGAGAAGAAAGAGAACAGTAATTGTTCAGAAAATTTTGCATAAATTTTAATTCACGTGACATTGTCGTCATTGTGATGATAGAATAGAATAGAATAGAATAGAATAGAATAGAATAGAATAGAATTAACCAGGTTGGAAAAGACCTTTGAGATCATTGAGTCCAACCTATCATCAAACACCATCTAATCAACTAAACCATGGCACCAAGCACCCCATCCAGTCTCTTCCTAAACACCTCCACTGACGGTGACTCCACCACCCCCCTGGGCAGCACATTCCAATGGGCAATCACTCTTTATGTATAGAACTTCTTCCTCACATCCAACCTAAACCTCCCCTGGTGCAGTTTGAGACTGTGTCTTCTTGTTCTGCACAGGTTGTCTGGGAGAAGAGACTAGCCCCCATCTGGCTACAACCTCCCTTCAGGTAGTTGTAGAGAGCAATAAGGTCTCCCCGAGCCTCCTCTTCTCCAGGCTAAACAACTCCAGCATATAAAAGAGCACATCAATAAAGATATTAAATAGAGTATTTGTTAAAAACAAAGCAAAACAAAACAACACTTCCACTTTAGCTTTTAATTCACACAAAATGGATTCAGCTAGATGGAGCAAGAGAACAAACAGAACAGTAATTGTTCAGAAAATTCTGCATTAAATGGCATTGTCATAATTGTGATGATGGAGATATGTTTTATAAACCTGAACATGGAGTCTTCCTATAGATACTCCAGTGCTGTAGTTTAAATGCCAAGTTTTCCTACCCAGGTAGGACTTGAATTTAAAAAATATCCAAGTTTCAAAATAAAACCTTTGGTTGACTTTGTTTTGGGAAAGACAGCCATCACTGAAAACAGATCTAGGAAAGTCGGCCTTGTGAAAAAGGAGCCATGGAGCTTCTGCTCCGAGTCCAATCTGAAACATATTGAGATAATAATAGCATATTGAAATACCGATCCCTTCATCCCCGCACTCTCTGGTGAACTTCCATTATAACTGACTTGTACTGCTTCCCAAAACAGACTATAAAGCTACAGACATAAATCTTTTTTTTTTTTCCTAAAATTGTGCTTTAGTCTGTAACACAACCAAATTAGAGCTGATGGGAAGCAGTAAGTTCGGTTGGGTTTGGTTTTTGCTGAGAGGTGACAGAAAAAGGAACAAATCAGCTGGAAGCTAAACCTTCATGTAGCATCTGCTCACAGGTATTTCCTTTGTTTCTTACATTACAAGATACATGAGATATGTGCCCTTTCAGAAAAACATGCCTCCAATGTTAATAATAATTCTCAGTTTGTGATTTGAGCATAAGCACCATTCCTCAAGAGGGACTGCACAGCTTTTTTGAAGTTTAGCAAAAGTTTGTCTCTGGCTCTCCTCTCCTCTATGAGATTTTTGCATAACAAGCTTCGGGAGCAGTCTCATTATCTCATGTGACCATCAGCACAAGCCATCTCTGCTGACACCTACCTGACCATTTGAATGGATCTGAATTAGTTAAGCTTTTTCTCTAAGCAAGGTGATCCCTTCATAATGATACCACATGATGAATGGATATAGCAAATGTCACAGAACCAGGAATTTCCCTGGTACCTCACTGACTGTATTTTTAGGATTACAGTTTCTCTTCTGTTAAAATAGATGTGGTGATTAGAATAATTAAGTCAGCTGTCCCTGGAGCTTTTCTTTACAAAGCAGCAATTACTGATGGGTTTTTTTTTATCATCCTTTCCTATGACTTTTCAGAGATATCTATTGTGTGTTTTTTTGGATTTTTTTTTACCTCAGAGCAATTTGGCTTTAGATCAAGCATTCACAGCTTTGTTTCAGGACTGTAAAGCATCATAGTGTTCAGAGAAAAAAAAAACAAAACAAACAAACAACCAAACAAAACAAATAAAAACCCCACAACATGATCTGATCCCAAGGCAGAGCTAGAGAAAAGAGAATTGTTATAGACTTGCTTATAGTTCTTCCCCAGGTTGGTTTTAATTGACCTTTTATTTAAAGAATCATCCCACAGTCCTCTGACATGCTGAAAATCGAACTTGCATCTTCTTCTACATTTTCACCCCTGCATTTTAGTTGTAAGTGAACAAAGATAAAAGAAGAAATATGATATTGTTTTCAATATGGCATACTGATTCTTACTGTAATAAGAAGAGCAGTACAGTTTCTCCCTGAAATATTTTGGGTTTGTTTTTTTTTCTGAGGTGCTGCATCCAAGGAAGATCCTTGCTTTGACCCCCACTTCAAGACCTTGGTGTCAATTCACCTTGGAGAAATGGTATCTTAGATATTACAGAAAGACCGCAAGTGGTCTGTAGGAAAGCAGGAAATGTGACCTGTGTTTCCAGTGACTCAGAAAGACATGTCTGACTGTTAGACCACACTTCGCTCATGAGATGATGACTATTGGAAAACCAAACTGTTCCAAGGCCCCTCAGTTTAGAAAGGATGTTGACTTGCTGGAACATGTCCAGAGAAGGGCAACAAAGTTGATGAGGGGTTTGGAACACAAGCCTTATAAGGACAGACTGAGGGAGCTGGGGTTGCTTAGCCTGGAGAGGAGGAGACTCAGGGTGATCTTATTGCTCTCTACAACTACCTGAAAGGGAGGTTGTAGACAGGTGGAGGTTGGTCTCCTCTCCCAGGCAACCAGCACCAGAACAAGAGAACACAGACTCAAGCTGCACCAGGGGAGGTTTAGGCTGGAAGTTAGGAAGAAGTTCTACGCAGAGAGAGTGATTGTCCATTGGAATGTGCTGCCCAGGGAGGTGGTGGAGTCACCATCAGTGGAGGTGCTCAGGAGAAGACTTGATAGGGTGCTTGGATGGTTTAGTTGATTAGGTGGTGTTGGATGATAGGTTGGATGCCATGATCTTGAAGGTCTCTTCCAACCTGGTCTATTCTATTCTATTCTATTCTATTCTATTCTATTCTATTCTATTCTATTCTATTCTATTCTATTCCATTCCATCCCATTCCATTCCATTCCATTCCATTCCATTCCATTCCATTCCATTCCATGATGCAGATAAGCCAGAAAAAACTTTTATCCCTTACAGTACAGGACAGACAAAGAAATTTCTTCAACTTTTACCTTTCTCTGTATTCCTGACAGGATAAACCAGTAATATCTACTGGAGAAATGAGGAGCAACATGTAATTTACCAGGTGTTGTTAAATACCAAATGCCTTTAAGTCTATCCCATTTATAATACATATTGTTATGAGCATGCTAGAGATTCCATTAGTATTTGGTACTAATGTTACTGTGTCATGACTGCTTGATCTTATTACTAAAGTACGATCATTTATTAAAACTTTCCTCAGTTATTTGTCAGCTCTTTATGAACAATTTATAAATGGAACCTGACTGCAAAATGACCTGCTCTCACAGCTGATAGTGCTGCTCCTCTAATTTCCAGATGGATACCACTGCCAGCATGCTGACACCCTGTAGTCTGCTCACTAAATACAGCTTCACTGTCATATTTTCTTTCTGCAGGGCTAGCACTATATGACCGTGTTTCAGCATTGGGGAGCTCTCAGGAGCAGTGCTGAGTGGAGAAGATCAGAGCTGTTCTGCAGGGTAAACATGAGGCACAGCTGGGTTCTTTGGGTTTTGCTTAACAAAGGATGTTCTGGGATTAATGGGGACCAAGTTCACTGCTTATATGGGCACAACATTAAACTAATTCTGCCTATTTTTCTTTCTCAAATTTCATGCAACATAAAAAAGATTACATTTTGGTGAGGATTGTTGTATTCTTTCCATCCTCTCAAAATTGTCCTCTTGCCACTGTAGGCAAAAAGCTCTGAGCACAAATTGAGTACTTTTTCTATCCAAGATCTGAGTCTGCAGGTGTCCAACTTTCCCATGTGCATTCATTTTCAGCAGTTCTGAACAGATCCAAACTTTGAGTCTCTTCCTTACCGGAGCAGAACCCATAAGTTAATCAACTTATTTTTCCCTCATCCTGGGTAAGACCAGGGCACAATCAATGGTCATGATGGTAGCCGCTGACAAAGGTGGATGAATGGACAAATACACAAATGCTGCCCTTCCTTTAGGATGTGGAAATAGTACCTGGCCACGATGAAGACACAGATCCTCTGCATCCCAGTGTAACCACCACATAAGATTATTACCTAAGGGTCTGAGCTTGTAACACCGTTATATTTATGCGAAGTATAGGGTGCAATTGTTGACATTGCATAGAAGGATAAAAGAATTATAGAAACAGAAATGGTGTTAAAACAAGAAAAAATTAGTCTATCAAGAGTTCTGTCACAATAATGCAGGATGAATAAAAAATATAAATAGATTGAGAAAAGAAAGAAAAGAAGCCTGAGGACAAAAGTCTGGGTGGTCACAGAAGCTGAGTGAAAAAGTCTGTAGGGATCTGGCAGCTTAGGGACATACACTCTCACATACTCAGCCTTTTATAAAGCATGTGTCCTAAAAGTGTAGGAAATCTCAATCAACATTTTTGGAGGTGCAGTTTGGGGTAGACTTTTGTAGGCTTGGGACACATTTGGGTCAGGTTTCCTAATCAGTTTTGGTGGGTGGTGTTTTTGTTTGTTTGTTTGTTTTGTGGGTTTTTTAGTTGGGCTTTTCTTTGGTTGGGTTTTGCTGGGCTGTGTGTGCATGAGTTTTGTTTGTTTCTTTCTTTCTTTGTGGTTTGTTTGTTTCTTCTTGTTGGTGGTGGTGGTGGTTTGGTTTAGTTGGGTTTTTTTATAAAGGGATATTAGTTTGCATTTATAAAGCCAGTATAGAGATGTGAACCAACACAAAGTGGAGACCTGCAGATTTATATTTGTCCTGATTTGAGGCCAGGCAGATCCTCTCTTGCCCCTGAAAAGGGCAAAAGAATGACACAGAAATGGATTGCAAAAGTGGTGGAAAGTTGAAATGGAAAAGCAGCAAGTGTCTTACGGAAGCTACAAGCATAGTGACAAAAGAATCCTAAAGCATACTGAGTTCCATATAGTGGGCCCAAAAGCCTCCCGACATTTCCCTTTTCCCCACCTGTGGGTGTATCCAAAACCCCCAGGGCTGTTCCTTCCCCCTCCCCCCCCCCCCCCCCCCTGCTGCTAGGCTAGTCTCAGGCTGGCCAGGTCTGAGACTGCCCTCCCCCTTCTCATCCTAAGAGACCTTCAGATATTCTCCCACCATTATCTGATAGGGAGCATCTCCCACAGGAGCAGAGAGGGAAGAAAGAGGAAGAGAATGACTGCAGATGGATTTATAGGGCACATAATATTATGAGTATGAAATAGGCTGTTTCATGTGTCCACCAAATAGGTTGGACCCTCTGGACATCAGAGGTGTAACTTATGTGGCAGTAACAGGAGGCACCCAGCCTAAACTGCCACAGTACTACATGCATATATATGTCTACAAGCACAGTGTAGCTATAAATGCAAATATGACTGAAAATATGAATGCAAATATAAACAGAAATGTACATTAAGGAGGTATACATTTCTTTCTAGCTAAATTGCTAATAAAAGTATAACTTCTGTGTTAAAGGTCTAGAATTATCTACTTAATTATTTTGGATGTCAAGTACATTTTAATTAAACCCATTCTTAGAGCCAGCAATGCACATGGACCAGAATGGAGAGGGAGGGAATGGGAGAAGCTGCAAAATTACTTGGCTTCTCCAAGAAGCCATTACTTGGCTTAGGAGACCTGAGTGATTATAGGATTTAATCAAGTCCTAATTGTCTGGAATTTGAGAGCTATGAAGGATGGTGAAGGCCTCCATATATATTGGGAAAGTAAAGTCAAATGGTTTATTCAGCTGTCATTAGGAGAGAAGAGGTTGGAGCTGATTTCTAGGAATTATAGAACTGCTGGCAGTCAATATTGCTTTCATTCCAAATATTTTGATGGTTTACTTCTGGGATGTTGGGGTCATTGCAATTGGTTTTTTTGGCTAAGCAACAGCAAAATCATATAATGATCAGCACATGTATGAAAATTGGAGCAAAATATGACGATGCTAAGGAGAAAAAAAGGGAGAGAGAGTGCAGCAGATGGAATCCAGCAAGGAGATGGTGAGATGAAATAATAGATAGATGAAATGAACCCCCAGTAAGCTAAATTTCCTCTGAAATGCCAGCATCTTTATGAGGTTTCAGCGTACAGAAGTGTACAAAAAAATACAAAACCCAAACCAACCAAACAACCAAACATATCCACACACCTTCAGCCAATGGTATCCTGGCCTGTATCAGGAATAGTGTGGCCATCAGGAGCAGGGCGGTCATTCTGTGCCTGTACTCAGCACTGGTTAGGCCACACCTTGAATACTGTGTCCAGTTCTGGGCTCCTCAGCTTAGGAAAGATGTTGAGTTGCTGGAATGTGTCCAGAGAAGGGCAGTGAGGCTGGGGAGGGGTTTGGAGCACAAGCCCTATGAGAGGCTGAGGGAGCTGGGGTTGCTTAGCCTGGAGAAGAGGAGGCTCAGGGGAGACCTTCTTGCTCTCTACAACTACCTGAAGGGAGGTTGTAGTCAGATGGGGGTTGGTCTCTTCTCCCAGACAACCTGTGCAGAACGAGAAGACACAGTTTCAAGCTGCAGCAGGGGAGGTTTAGGCTGGATGTTAGGAAGAAGTTCTTCACAGAAAGAGTGATTGGCCATTGGAATGTGCTGCCCAGGGAGGTTGTGGAGTCACCATCACTGGAGGTGTTTAAAAAGAGATTGGATGAGGCACTTAGTGCCATGGTTTAGTTGATTAGATAGTGTTATGTGGCAGGTTGGATTCAATGATCTCGAAGGTCTTTTCCCACCTGGTTCATTCTGTATTATGTAAGAATCAAATTAACATTTTGCTTGTTGCTGTATAAGAAACATTAACAGTCTTCACGGCAGAATATGGAACACAGTGTTGCACCAAGGCTTTATTTTTGCCTTATTGAATTAATTTCTGGCCAAGAAAAGCAGGTGTTTTGGGCTGTCTTAACCCTTCTTGATTTTGATAATGCCTTATTCTGATTACAAAACTTCTAAAGCTAACACATAACATAAAATCTGTATTTCTCTCTTTCCCTCTCTCCTCCTCAAATAGAAATGAGCACTAAAATGCAGCATGATGTTTCTTACCTTAACTTCACACTGAAGCTCCACACACCTCCCAGAAAGCAGAGAACATGCAAATCACACCTCTGCCACCACCTTGGAGATGTCCGTTGAGCCACTCCATAAGTGGCCAAGACTCTCAGTGTGTGCCTGCTTCTCCACCTTAATCATAGTATCACAGTATCACTAAGGTTGGAAGAGACCTCAAAGATCATCAAGTCCAACCTGTCACCACAGACCTCATGACTAGACCATGGCACCAAGTGCCGCGTCCAATCCCCTCTTGAACACCTCCAGGGATGGGGACACCACCACCATACTTTTCCCCTGCCTAGAACAAGCGTGTACCTCTCTATTATATGCTAGTAATTGGTCCTAAAATTGAGCTCTTCTTTCTTGTTTTCAAAAACCACATCTACCCATTCTGTTAATACAAGTAGTTAAGAAGCACTTTTCAAACTCAGTGTTGTCCAAAATCCATGGGTCCTGCCAGTTTACTGACAGGAATGCTGAAGGTTGAGTTTGTTTCCCCCCAGTGTCCGGGTTATGAAAGAGCTGAAACTGTCTCCAGCTGTCATTTGTGGCATACTTCACTTGTAGATTCTCAGTGATGACAGTTTGCATGTATATAGCCCCAGAACCAAGGATTCCTCTTGGCTGTTTAATGCAAATGTTCTAGAAGATAAATGGATAAGAAATAAAAGGAGGAACAATGTTTTCCGAATACCAGAAATTGGGCCATAGTTGTTGAAAATGCCCAGAAAATGAGACCTTGTTAGGTAATAGAATTGCAAAGTGGGATTTCAGGGTTTGTTTTCTCTTCTTTGGATGAATGTTGGTGGATTTTTAGAATTTTGGGGAATAAATTTAAACATGAAGAGGTGGAGCCAGGATGAGTATTTCAGCCAGACTTATCAGCCTGGGAGTCCTAGAGCATCTGGTAATGCAGAAGTTGAAACATCTGGAAAGGCAAATTTGAAGCCTTTTAAACACCAGCCATGCATCCCTTTAAGAAATACAGTGAAAATTCTCCAGTTAACCCGGATCTTTACTTCAGGTAACTGTATCATGCACAGGGCAAAGAGTCTGTATTCCCATACTGTTCCTGCATAGCATAAATCAGATATTTGTGTAATAAGTGTCCTGAGTGCTTGAACCTAAACATTTGAGATGATGAGACCTCAGAAAGACAAGAGATTTAGCTGGAGACTTAGACCTGGTACCTTTCAGAGAGTTTCAGATCATAGACTGTACAGAGCATGTAGATCAGTGAAGTCTCTAGAGAGACCAAAAGACTTTCTTAGAATTTTTGTTGCAAGTTAAGCAAATAGAATATGGAGGGAGGTGCAAGGAATGATGGGGAAGGATTTTTCTTTATGAGTGTTAAATGAATGTCTTCTCCTTCTTACTCTCTAGAACACAGCCATTTACCTTAATGCTTATTTAACTGATGCTGTTATGGAATAGCAATAGCAGTCTCACTGAAGACAAACAAATCTCTAACCCATCTGTTTGTACAGAATTAATCCTGTGCCCAACCTGTAGGACTGCAGTGTAGTGCTGCCTGTATCAGTATTGGAAATGTGAAGTATTAAATGAAGGGTCCAGTGTTGATCTATAGCAGAGAGATCTGGAGCAGAAGAAGGTTAGTTAGCAACTTCAGACATTATATCTTTATGCTTCCCCCTTTCCCAGTAAGTATTTCCTTACACAATTGGTCTTAGTTCCTCTCTTTGTTAGGCTATGCATCTGTGATTTAGCCAAAGTGACATGACATGGCTCCTCTGTGTTCCAATTATCCAAACCAAAGGCAGCTCCAGCTCAGTACCCTGGTTCTGTCAATGGTCAAAAGTAGATTCTGAAGTGTTTTTTTGCGATGAAGTTTAATTGTTGTGACATAATCTTACCTTCATGTTATCCTCAGCTGAGCATGAGCAAGCAAACACTCGCATTATAGTACAGCTAAATTCTTAACAATATAAACAACCTTCATGCCACTACTGCATTTTATGTCACCCTAGGGGTAAGTTAAGCTACCTGCAGTCAGCTGATGGGTGGTAGCTTGCTGTGCTGTCATAAAGTGAATGTCAGGGCTGCAGATAGACACCACTTCAAATAATAATGCTCAAGACTGGAGCCGGAATACAATATTAAGGAATAAAAATCTTCCCCCAATCTATATGCTTTTCATTACAGCAGATGCAATAGCACAGCTGGGACCAAAATAGAAGCCAGGTGAAGATGAAAAATGTTTTACTGGAAAGGTCCCATTACCTGCAGCTGTGAGGAAGGGACGACTGCATTCGTGGTTCTTCTCCTACCACATAAAGGCTTTCTTAATATATCACCCTAAGGAGTGTCAAAACATCTGATATTCACATCCTATTTTAGGGGAGACCCTAAGTTCAGGATGGTTCAGAGCCAAAACTTTGCTTTGGTGCAAGGCATTATTCACAGATTATTCAGCTTCAGCTTCAGGACCTGACCAATACAAAGTTTTGAAATGATGCAACATCCTGACCGTATTCTAGTCTGTTTTATTTATATTGCAGGTTATTGCATGGGTAGCTGGTTTTGGGTTTTTCTGTGCAGAATAAAATCCTCATAGGTGAGCAGAAGCCCTCTTGCTCACATCAAATATTCTTCTGCATGGTAGACTTTGGACAGAAATTTTGGTCTGAGTAAAAGTTACAGGGGGCTGACTGTAAGTTTGTAAGCCAAGAGATTTCTAAACCAGGGAGTCCCACTGCTTTTATTTCTTCTTTCAGGATATTCTGCAGTTTACCCATACACATTTATCTGGAAAACTTGCTTTGCTGAAGCAACTTGTAACAAATCATAACAATTAAAAACAGCCATGGGGAGAGTGAGAAAGATCAAGCTGCCTTTAAACTGTATTGACAGAGATGAGAAATTATATTGTCAGGGAGGGGTGTGTCCTTTCCAGTTTTCAGGAATTGTCCGCTACAGGATTTGTTGCTACAGACCTATTGGGCCAGATTCTGACTTTTCCTCAAATGGCAAAGGGAAAAAAGTCATTGTGAGAGAGTAGCTAGCAGCTAAAGAGAGTCAGATATTAGTGTGAAGAGGTTTTCTGGAAGTATTTATTCCTTTATTTCCTCTACTGTAGGTAGCAGGTTCATTTAGCCTGCAAGGACTTAATAGGCTTTCGGAAACTGGACACTGAAACCCAGCTGAACATCAGGCATTTCTAAATGCCTTGTACTCTACCTGGGACAGAGTAAGCAGAATTGGTGCCTTGAATCAGGCAGCAGTAACACACTAGCTGGGGTGAAAGAGGGCTCCACATGGGCCATTCTGATGTTGAAGTATGCAGTTCAAATATCCCCTCTGCTGAACTAGGGCCTGAGGTAAGATTCCTCTTGAACATTTGTGTGTTTTAAAACTCTAAAGGACTATTATAGCTATCATAGGTCTGAAGGGGGTGGGTGAGGCAATTGGTCCCTCTGCAGAGGTAAGAGTAGGGCGCAAGGTAGGGTCAGTTGAGAAGTCAGGAACCCAGCTGCGATGCGTGTACACCAATGCACGCAGCCTGGGCAACAAGCAAGAGGAGTTGGAGGTCCTAATCCATCAGGGCGACTATGATGTAGTCGCCATCTCAGAAACTTGGTGGGACAGCACCCACGATTGGAGTGCTACAATGGGGGGTTACAGGCTCTTTAGGAGAGACAGGCGAGGGAGAAGAGGAGGAGGGGTGGCTCTGTATATTAGAGAGTCAATCTCTGCCACACAACTTGAGGTGGAAGATGAGGTAGTCGAGAGCCTGTGGGTCAAAATCAGAGGACAACCTAACAAGTCTGACATCCTGATTGGAATCTGTTACAGACCACCCAACCAGGATGAGGCGGCTGATGAGTTGTTCTACAAGCAACTGGAGGCTGTCTCAAGATCATCTGATCTTGTCCTTGTTGGTGACTTCAACCTCCCAGATATCTGCTGGGAACTTAATTCAGCAGGGAGGAGGCAGTCCAGAAGATTCCTGGAGCGAATGGAGGACTGCTTCCTGACACAGCTGTTAAGCGAGCCTACCAGGGGACAGGCTCTGCTTGACCTGCTGTTCTGCAATAGGGAAGGGCTGGTGGGAGATGTGATCGTGGGAGGCTGCCTAGGGTGCAGTGACCACAAGATGGTGAAGTTTTCAATATGCAGGGAGATTGGGAGGAGCACCAACAGAACCTCCACCTTGGACTTCCGAAGGGCGAACTTCAGCCTATTTAAAAAACTTGTCTGCAAAGTCCCCTGGGTACCAGCCCTCATGAACCAAGGGGTTCAGGAGGGTTGGACCTACTTCAAACAGGAGCTCTTGAAGGCACAGGAATTGGCGGTTCCCATGTGCCGGAAGGCAAGCCGGCGGGGAAGGCGACCGGCCTGGATGAGCAAGCAGCTCCTGGAGGATTTAAGGGGGAAGAGGAGGCTGTATCACCTTTGGAAGGAGGGGAAGGCTTCTCGAGGTATGTTCAAGGAAGCTGTTAGATTATGTAGGAATAAAATTAGGGAGGCAAAGGCCCAGCTGGAACTGAAGCTGGCCACCTCAGTCAAAGATAATAAAAAGCATTTTTATAAATATATTAACAATAAGAAGAGGGGCAGGAAGAACCTGAACTCCCTAGTGGACCTGGAGGGGAACACGGTGACTGAGGATGAGGAGAAAGCTGAGGTCCTGAACACCTTCTTTGCCTCAGTGTTTAACAGCAAGGCAGGAGGAGTTCAGGACGAGTGGCCTCCGGACCTGGGTGATGGGGTCGGGGAGCAGTGTAATACCCTGGAAATCCATGAGGAGTTAGTTCGGGACCTGCTGAGCCACTTGGATATTCACAAGTCCATGGGACCGGATGGGATCCATCCTAGGGTGCTGAGAGAGCTGGCGGATGTGCTAGCTAGGCCACTCTCCATCATTTTCCTCCAGTCCTGGCTCACTGGTGAGGTCCCAGATGACTGGAAACTGGCCAACGTGGTCCCCATCCACAAGAAGGGTCGGATGGAGGAACCTGGAAACTACAGGCCGGTCAGCCTGACCTCAGTGCCAGGGAAAGTGACGGAGCAGATTATCCTGGCAGCAATAACTGCGCACCTGAAGGATGGCCAAGGGCTCAGGTCCAGCCAACATGGATTCAGGAAGGGCAGATCCTGCCTCTCCAACCTGATCTCTTTCTATGATCAGGTGACCCGTCTGGTGGATGTGGGGAGGCCTGTGGGTGTGGTCTACCTAGACTTCAGCAAGGCCTTTGACACCGTCCCCCACAGCAAACTGCTGGCTAAGCTGTCAGCCCGTGGCTTGGACCATTACACTCTGTGCTGGGTTAGGAACTGGCTGGAGGGCCGGGCCCAGAGAGTGGTAGTGAACGGTGCTGCATCCAGCTGGAGGCCAGTCACCAGTGGTGTCCCCCAGGGATCAGTGCTGGGCCCTGTCCTCTTCAACATATTCATCGATGATCTGGATGAAGGGGTAGAGTCAGTCATCAGCAAGTTTGCAGATGACACAAAGTTAGGGGCAGATGTTAGTCAGTTAGAGGGTAGAAAGGCTCTGCAGAGGGACCTCGACCGACTGGACAGATGGGCAGAGTCCAATGGGATGGCATTCAACAAGTCCAAGTGCCGAGTGCTGCACTTTGGCTACGGCAATCCCATGCAGAGCTACAGGCTGGGGTCGGAGTGGCTGGAGAGCTCCCAAACAGAGAGAGACCTGGGTGTGCTGATCGACAGCCCCCTGAACATGAGCCAGCAGTGTGCCCAGGTGGCCAGGAGGGCCAATAGCATCCTGGCCTGCATTAGGAATAGTGTGGCCAGCAGGAGCAGGGAGGTCATAGTGCCCCTGTACTCTGCTTTGGTTAGGCCACACCTTGAGTACTGTGTCCAGTTCTGGGCCCCTCAGTTTAAGAAGGACATCGAAACACTTGAACGTGTCCAGAGAAGGGCAACAAGGCTGGTGAGAGCCCTTGAACACAAGCCCTATGAGGAGAGGCTGAGGGAGCTGGGATTGTTTAGCCTGGAGAAGAGGAGGCTCAGGGGTGACCTCATTGCCCTCTACAACTACCTGAAGGGTGGTTGTAGCCAGGAAGGGGTTGGCCTCTTCTCCCAGGCAACCAGTACCAGAACGAGGGGACACAGTCTCAAGCTGCACCAGGGGAGGTTCAAACTCGAGGTGAGGAGGAAGTTCTTCACCGAGCGAGTCATTCGGCATTGGAACGGGTTGCCCAGGGAGGTGGTTGAGTCATCGACCCTGGAGGCGTTCAAGGGGAGATTGAACGTGGCACTTGGTGCCATGGTCTAGTCATGGGGTCTGTGTTGATAGGTTGGACTCGATGATCCCCGAGGTCCTTTCCAACCTAAGTGATACTGTGATACTGTGATACTGTGATATATGTAAAATGGGCATTTCAATTTTATTTGGGAAACCTTTTGTTGATTCCAGTTCTTATGGTTGTAACATTTCCTAGGCACGTAGTTCTGATTTAAAGTCTCCCAATACTGGGAAAACTGCTGTATTTTCTGTCAGTTCTGACAGTTCATCTACTGGTTAACCACTCTCACTGTAAAGATCCGTAATTTAGTCCTAGTCAAACTTCTGTTAGTTCAATCTACCACCTGGTTCTCACTGCACTTTTCTGCTGCAACACATGATTCTGATCTTGTTCTTTCAGATACTAGAAACACTCCTATGCATGTGTGAAAGAGTATATGTCACATCACAGTTATGGTGCACATAAAGTCAAGAGCTTAGATGTATGAGGCTGATGTTGTATGAGGTGAGTGACAACTTAGATTTAATATTATAGGTGCTGACCCTACTAAAATCTGATTCCATTTTGTTTAGCCAGGGGAAAATTCCCTCAGTACAGCCTACTGTCCACTGCAGCTCTACAGCATTCAGACTAGAACCCACTTCTTCAAAGATATTTTTGCTGCACTTTGTAGTTTCATAGAAAAAATCAAAGCAAATGTATAAAGCATTGTTGCCACTATGATTCTGGTCCTCAAGAGACCATACTCTCTAGCATTTATCCTCACAGTTCACATTGTACACTGTGCATGCAAAGCTCTCCTTCCTAACTGATGTGCTTAAAGGTCTACAGTACTAAAGGAGAGCAGCTGGCTTCAGTTTTAACCCAAGAATTTAGAGTGAGGCAGGCACTTAGTTCAAAGTTTTATCCAGATAAAATTAAAACAAAAGGTCACATAGACAGTATTTTCAGTTGCTTGGCAGTGCAATAATAGTTGTCTTAATACCTGCTGGTCCCAGAAACAGGGACACCATAGAATTGTGGAATCATAGAATCAATAAGATTGGAAGAGACCTCTAAGATCATCAAGTCCAACCTGTCACCCAAGACCTCATGACTACTAAACCATCACTGAGCTGATGTTGTACCAGGTTTCCCAGATGGCATTTTGCAAGTGCTAATCCAGCAGCAGATTAGGATTTTTGTTCATAACACACAGTTATAAGATCAATAAGCTTTATGAATAAGCTTTTTCCTGAAGTGCTACTCTGAATAATAATAATAATAATAAAGCCTGCCAGTAAAGCCATTACTGTAATGTACTAAATGCACTTTTCTGAGTCAGTTGCTGAAGTTGTAGAGATTCCCATGCTTCTACCAGCAAAAGGGCTGGAAGATATCTAAAACTGGCAAATCAAAGCACTGAGAGAGCTCAGCTGTTTTAAGGAATCAAAGTTTCTGACCAAAAAAGAATAAGATGTAGTGTTCAGTTCTGGCAGATATCTGGGGCATTCCCCTCGTTATTCAGTCTTGACAGGTATACGAGGCACTCTGCTCCAACTCTGCAAAACCCATTATTTAAAAAACCAATATGGGATCTTCCTGGTTTACGAAATTGTCTTTTATTTAAGATAATGTTTTCCATGCCTGGCTCAGACACTTCCTAGTTTTCACAGGAGCTTCACAGCTCACAGGAGACTGCTGCGCTGACCTTTCCATGAATTTTCTGGCTTAATATATGGAGATGTGAAAATCTCATTGGATGATAGACAAGACTTCAGTCTTGGGAGTTTTTAAGGGATATTCTTAACTACAAACCCAAGTTGAATTCAGTAAAAAGATTCAGCCTTTCTGCCTGGTGTTGAGTGGACTGAAAATGTATTTTACCGCTCCCCGAAGGAGTAAAATAAAAATGCTCCACACACAGAATTGGAAAGTTAAATGGAAATACTATTCATAGAATCATGGAATCAACCAGGTTGGAAAAGACCTCAGAGATCATCAAGTCCAACCTATTACCTAACACCTAACACCTCATGACAACTAAACCCTGGCTTCAAGTGCCACATCCAATCCCCTTTTGAACACCTCCAGGGATGGGGGCTCCACCACCTCCCTGGGCAGCACATTCCAATGGCCAATTACTCTCTCTGTGAAGAACTTTCTCCTCACCTTGAGCCTGAAGTTCCCCTGGTGCAGTTTTAGACTGTGTCTTCTTGTTCTTGTGCTGGTTGCCTGGGAGGAGAGACCAACCCCCACCTGGCTACAGCCTCCTGTCAGGTAGTTGTAGACAGCAATAAGGTCTCTCCTGAGCCTCCTCTTCTCCAGGCTAAACAATCCCAGCTCCCTCAGACTCTCCTTGTAGGGCTTGTACTCCAAACCTCCCACCAGCCTTGTTGTCCTTCTCGGGACACATTCAAGTGTCTCAATGTCCTTCTTAAATTGAAGAGCCCAGAACTGGACACAGTACTCAAGGTGTGACCTAACCAGTGCTGAGTACAGGGGAGCAATGACTTCCCTGCTGATGCAGGCCAGGATGCCATTGGCTTTCTTGGCCACCTGGGCACACTGCTGGCTCATATTAAATGTGAACATATATGTTCAGGAGATAAATTTTCAGAACTGTTACATTTTTAATATTATTTATCATTATTATTTTAATGTTAACTTTAAAATGAAATGTTAATATTTAATATTTAAAATATTTGTATATATTTACATTTATTCTGCTCTTGAAATAAAGCCAGCCCTCCTCTGGCAGATGGATCCATGCACATACAGCGCTCTGTTCAGCTACTAACTTGAAGTTCACAGCTCTTTTTTTTTATATTTAAAAGAAGATGCCAAAATACAGATTTATCCTTCAAGCCAAATTCCTGCCTGAGCAGGTGAAGTGAGTGTGTAGGTCTAGATCTGCACTTTGTGACCTCACATCTACATCTATTTCCTAATTTAAAATGAGAACTTTGCCGTGTCATAATCTACATCGATAGAAAACGACGAGTGGTTTTGTAGTTAATTACCTGTCAACTCTTTTAAAAGGGAAACAGAGGATCCATGTTTAAAATATGTTAAATGATTCAGTCACCTCTCTTAATTGGGTGTCTCAACAGGAAAATCTTTCACCCTGTGGTGCAGATTTCCTTTTAAACCCAGCCTCCTGCACCATTCATTTTGTTGACAAGAGGAAAGGGCTCATCTCTCATGATGACTTGCTGCTATGGTAGCCATTTTCAGCAGGACACTCCCATTTTTCTTGAGACATTTCTCTTCTATCTTTAGCAGAACAGCCAAGGCCCAGGACCATTTACCTTGTTGAGCTGCTTGCCTCCTTGGTAGGAGAACATCAATAATCCACCAACCCAGTAATTATTTATCTCCAAAGTTGCTGAGCCCTCCATTACTAAATGGAGAGTTATGAAAAACGTCTCCCTACTGACACCAAGTAATTCACCATGCTGTTCATGTCAGACACTTTCTATAAGAGGGAAGGAGAGACTGATTCTATAGTATATACCAAAACAATGATAGAAGAGTAAACACAGGGATGCTGTGCAACACATGGCTATCAGGACTGCTGTAGCTATTATTACTAGAATACATTCACTGCTGCAGAGTGGCACAAGCCAATGTAGGCAAAACCCTACTGTGTTTTCCCTTATTGTAATAATGTAATATTAGCAGGGGACTGAACTTGTGAATTTAAGATAAAACACATGCTTATATGAGTTGAGGTAGTATACATATGTTCATAAGTTATTCCTATTTATGGCTGTTCATAGCCACCCATCTACAAGAAGAGCTGCAAAGAAGATCCAGGAAACTGCAGACTTGTCATTCTGACCTTGGTGTCAGAAAAGGTAACGGAGCAGATCATCCTGAGTGCCGCTATGCACCACATGCAGAACAATCAGGTTATAAGGGTTTACTTCTTCCCTAAATTCCTCTCACATGGACATGTTTAGTGCATACATGCATGTTTCTGTCTCACCTGGTTAGGACAGCTCTGCAAACTAGCAAAATGGCTTCAAAGAAGAAGTGTCATTCCAGCCTTGCTGTTGTAGTTATGGGCAATCAGCCACGTTCACTTCTTGTAGACCCTGCCCTGCTTAATTTACACAGCTGTGGAAATCTAATGAGACATTTCAGAAAGTCACTAATACTATGGGGTATTGATGTTGTCACAAGGCATTTTGATTTGCTAAGTGATATGAGTGCAATTAGTGTCCTGTGCATTCCATTAACATCTGAATGGGACAAGAGGGCCAGATTCAGGTGGCCACTGGAGGCTTCCTGTTCTGGCCCTAACTCTGATGTCCTAGTTAATCACTACAGACAGGCTTAAAACCCAAGAGCATGTCTGAATTTTCTAATAAACTACTTTTGGTTTGAACCAATGGCTAAAAGAAATCCAAACTAGGGAAAAAGCCAAGCACCAACAAGAGTACTGTATAAATGTTGAGTTTCAGTGCTTAGACTGCGATAGAATCTCCATCAAGGATTTTTTGTCTCTTTTTCTCCTGCTTTTTGCATTCACAGCTAATGTCCAGCACATCCCATCCCGTCCTATCTCCCCTAATCCCAGTTCCTACGGATAACACAAGCATACTCACTTAATTTTTTTCTCTGACCCTAACTAAAATTGTTGTCCTTTTGCAAGAAAACAACTTTGGGAGAAATGTAGGAAAAGAGAGGGAGAAATTGGGTTCAGTAACACCAGGCATATGTTGGAGAGTGGGCAGTGCTCAGAATTAGATTGAGCTAAGATGCTCACTCTGATCTTAGCTGATCCAATTGCTGACTTCTTGGTCTCACTTTATTTCCCTGAAACTTCTGGGGAGCAAGGCAACCTTCAGATCTGATGCCAAGACAGACAGATATCTATATTAGGACTTCTTTATTACAACTGCTAAACATACCAAGGTGGAACTCACACTCTCATGCTAGTTACAGCTGCCATTGTCACACAATAAATTTTGCAACTCATGTCTGAGTATTATGAACACACGTAAGTGTGTGATGTGTGGTATAAATAACAGAAAACTCTTGAATTTTGGTTTGGTTTGGGTTTTGCTTGTTTGATAGTTTTGGTGGTGGTGGTGTTTTTTGTTTGTTTGTTTGTGGGGTCTTTTGTATTATAGAGATGTGCTAAGAGGGAGGGACTTATATCCACAACATGAAAATTCTGAATATATATTCTGTTATTTCTGTGAAAATGTTGAACAATTTTACCTTCCTTCCCCACCTTTCACCAAATCTGAACAGCCAAGGAAGCACAGCACATAGTAGATCTATTGTAGGGAGTAAATCTTTACATAAGTGTGCAAATTTGTGTCTGAACCAAACAAAAATATGTTCCTCATATTTTGGAACGATCAGTTCCAGGACATGCACTGACACAGGTCAGTCACTTTCTTGTATGTGGACAGAAAGCAATAAACCAAAAATAATTATTTCTATTCTGAGAAAAATAATGACAAATCTTAATTGCATGTATGCTGTTTGGTGTTTTTAACTTTCAACTTTGTTCTGAAGCCAAGACCTCACATTCTTTCTTTGAAATGGCCACTACCTCCTAGGAAGCAGGACCTCTACTTCACCATTTTTCTGAGCAAGATAGTAAAACCTGCGGGGGACCACAGACTAGCTAAAGCCTGTTTTTTCTACTCCACCCACATATGAGGTGTACACACTGGTATTTCTTTTATCCTTCCCAGCGTCTGCTATGTCAAGGTGTTTCCCTGACCAATGTCTGATGAGATAATTTAGATGGGAAAGTGAGAAGTTATCATGTCATCTTAGTTATGCTCTGGACTTACTGTCCCACTGCTGGCTCATTCAAAAAGAAAGAAATCGGGAAGTTAGTATTTGAGACATGTGCTGTACATCTTCTGGCTTAATTAATCCATTAGATGTTTTTAGGGGTTTAAGTATAAGCAATTTGAATGCATAATTCAGAATGCACATTGGCTAGCCTTGCACTTCTCATGTTCTGAGGTGAAACAGATTGTGAAGGGGGAGACAGCTGTGAGAACATCCTGTAGAGTCAAAATGAGCCAGTCCCTAATCTAAACTGTGGCCTCAGAGATGAAGTAATTAGACTTTCCTGGCTTAAACTTGGCAATAAGCTTGTAGACCTATGCTGGTCATAAACATCCTGTTTGGTGTGGAGCTGGCACTGTGGAGCAGGAGGTATTGATTTGACGGCTCAGAGAGATCATCTGTAGTCTAATGAAAATGAAGAGAGCTGGAGGAGAATTGGCTATTACTAACTGCTCTGTTGGGAAGTGACCTTTGTGCCTTTGCAACTATAGTATACCAGCTGTCATAGCATTGGTAAAACAAGTGATGAAGTTGTCCTCCATCCTTAAAGTACAGGTCACAGTAGATAATATGCAATACTGTGTGAGAGGCAGAAGCTATGTCCCTTTACCTGATTGAGGACAAAATTAAAATGAAAAGTCTCTACAGTCATGCATACATATCATGTGTGGAAAGAATGAGTGATGTGTGAGTGTGAAAATCTGCTGCTTTCTTTCCTACCAAAATATAACAGCATACAATTATATTTCATTTGGTATAAACATTTTCCCTTTTCATGATAACCACAAGTAAAGGGGAGCAAAGCAAGTGAAAGTCTACCTTTTCTCTTTACCTTTGGTTAGAAGCAAAATGGAGTTTACTTAATAGAACTTTTTGGTTGCTGCTGTCTCTGTCCCATAAAGCATTTGTTCTGTAAAGGTAACATAAAACATAAAGCAAAATGCACTCACTCCATTATTAGTAAGGAAAGCAAAACTTCTGTCTTCTTTTTAGAAGTTAACACTTATTCATGATGAACCATAATAATTCCATCCAGATTTTTTTAACCTGCTTTCTGTGCTAGTCCAAAATCAAAAAGACATCTCACAGGATCACAGAAGCTGAGAGAGACCTTGAAAGATCATTTAGTCCAACCCCCCTGCCAGAGCAGGATCACCTATACCAGATACACAGGAATGTATCCAGGTGGGTCTTGTACTAATGAACAATCTCTGATTTTATTCTACCTATTGATTCCAAAGTGAATCACCATTCCTCCTAATACCCTTGGAAATAGGTGTTTCTCCATGTTCCTCTCCTGCAAATACAGAAATACAGTGTGGCAAAACTGCTGCTATGGCACACACATGGTGCAGCCCTGTGCAATATTGTGGGGCTTCATGCTACATATGCATCGTTCGGTCCAAGTTTCCTCTTATTTTTCAATGGCATAAAATGGCATAAAACTACTAAACTTTTCCCCAAATGTTTGCTCCTTGGCAACTGCTGAATTTTCATCAGCAGTTTTAACATAGAAAATTAACTAAAACCAATAAGTTCAGCGATGGGTAACAGAAGCAACTGGTTATTCTGGCACGTCCATCCAAGCAGTTTTATTAGCAACTGTTGAGGTTGCCAACTCCAATTTTTCCACAATGAAAGATCTTTCAAACAGAGCTCAGTGGGTGGGTGGTGTTGTGACAGGGGAAATACTAAAGGAGATGGGACTCTGGTATCAGGAGTACTGAGTGCTGGCTGATGGACTTCCAAGACCTTTATGAAAGCCGGTTACCAGAGTGGGCGGATCATATGGCTGGTTGCAACTAGCTCATGAGATTATCAAGGTTGTTTGAGGGATCACTTTTCAAAGATGATGTTACTTCTTGTCAGAGAGCAGACAGAAAACCAACATGAGATTAAAAGATTGCTTTCTCTTGATAGTCTTTTTCAGAATTTGTGAATCTTTATATAGAGTCAATAGGCACAAGAGGAGAACTCTCATCTTGGGATGACGGTTTCAGGAATATGAGACTTGGAAACAAATAGATGAGTCATTGTTTTGGTTAAGCTGTTTACCATTGTAGATCTAAGCAGAGTTCTGCAAAACTTTTGAGTCTTAAGTCTGCATCTGACATAATCATTTCATTTCAATCAAAATACATCACCTAAGCAGCATAGTCAGTATGAAGAGAGTGTTCTGCTCATATATGACAAGATCAACAGATCTGGCTTCAAATTTTCACATACTTCAAGCACCTGCAGAATACACCAAATACTTTTTTTGTTCCTCATCCTTTTTCCTGCATGTTCAGAGAGTAAACTGTCTGGGAAAGAGTGACTCATAAGTTTGTCAATAAACCTTTCTAAATTTTAGTTTGGACTTAGAGATGGTGCTACAGTGTCACTAATTTAAAAAGTTGCTCCATGTTCTAATTTCAGCCAGTTAAAAAGCAATGTTCCTGGATGAAGCCTGGGCCATCTGCATCACTAGATTAGACTGTTGATTAGACTGAACACCTACTTGGGAACATAAGAGGCTGCCCACTCAGATGCTTTCCTTGATGCAGCTCATGACAGCCTCCCTCATACACTATACTGAGTAAATGTGTATTGCATTGATAGTGCCAGGATTTCACCCCTGCTTCTGAGCCTGCTAAGCCAGTTATGCATGGAAGTAGCAGTTATTTGTCAAGATAATATCTTTTTTTCTTTAACAAGAGAATTATCACATTGAAGAAGTCTGAGTGTGAAATACCACCTGTTCAATAGAGCAGATTAGGCGTGGAAGGCCATTCATTATTGTCGAGGCTGACAGTGTTTGTTTATGCATAAAGAAAATTCTTGCCTTTGTGGGGTTTATGTTTCTATACCCATTAAATTTTATTTTTTAATAATTGAGTTACAGATGTTCCAAACCACTCTCCCTTGTGGGTACTCTGAGGTTGTTTGCTTGTGTTCTCAGTCACTGTAACTAGCTCTGAATGATCTGTCATGAAAATGCAAATCTTAGAACGATCTTCATGAATTGATTAGTTCCCTCACATGCAAGTGTGCCAGGTTAATGTGGCAGGGTTTTAAGGGGGATGAATGCTGGAATCTTGGTTAGGATAAAGTGGCCAATGGACTGATTGAGGCATGACCTCTGGGATATTATACACTTGGGGAAATGCAAGGTGATTGTTTTACAAAATTAAAATAATATTAAATGGAATGTCATAAATAATGCAAAAGAGGTTTTTTTTGGTTAACACTTGCATTCATGTTGAAAAGAAGCTTAAGCTCATACTTTACTATGGAGAAAAATGGCTCAAATCAGTTGGGAGGTTTTTTGTCTGGTTTTCCTTTTAGGTAATTCTCACCATCCTGTTCTGAATACATAATAATTAGAGGTTTGGGGTTTTTTAATCAAAGGCCACATAACAGTGTTTAGATTCTCATTCAACCAACTAACATTTCTTTATTTTGAGAAACAGACCCTTCCTCAGAAAAAACATTCTCTGATAAGTAATCAAAGACACATCCTAACTGGCTTCTTATGGCCATATTGTGGCTACACTCTACCTCTACCCACCTGCATTTTTTTATTAAGTGTACAAAGAGAATTTTGTCACAAATTTGATCCAAAGCCAACAGAAGATGCTGCTACTACACCTTGGTCATTATTATGGATCATCGATCACCACCTGGATTCTAATTATCAGCTGTACCAAATAGTATATGAAGGAATGGCTATATTAAAGCAATTCGCATTATGATGTTTTTCTCTGAAAAGTGAACATTTTACAGTGATCAAGCCAGTTGGATGTCAGGAAGAAGTTCTTCATAGAAAGAGTGATTGGCCTTTCGAATGGACTGCCCAGGGCCATGGTGGAGTCACCATCACTGGAGGTGTTCAGGAAGAGACTGGATTGGGCGTTTGGTGCCATGGTTTAGTTGATTAGATGGTGTTGGTGATAGGTTGGACTCGATGATCTCAAAGGTCTCTTCCAACCTGGTCTATTCTATTCTATTCTATTCTATTCTATTCTATTCTATTCCATTCCATTCCATTCCATTCCATTCCATTCCATTCCATTCTATTTCCTGCCCAAATCTTCAATTAAGTTTCCCAAAGAACAAAGCTGACCAGTGGATTTCAGGCTAAAAGAGTAGGAGTGATCAACTAGGTGAGGCAATTTTAAGATTATGTAGAAGTCTAAAATTTCCAGAAGAAAATAAAAGAAGTACTCTTTTTCTTTGACTTGGACAGGCTTCTGCAATACATTGAGGCCCATTTGCAGTAATAGGAATGGACAGAGCTTGCCAAAATCTTGCCAGTCTAACTAGGATGAAATTCAAATGAGAGAAATCCAGCTGCTAAAAGGAAAACTGTAAAGCTGAAGAGCGAGAAACATGCACAGGTAAGTTAGAGATCCCTGTACATACTGCTGAAAGCAAATTTGACTGGCTGGCAAGCCTTAAAGACAATTGCTCGGTAATTGTTCATCCTTCTGGATGATCTTACCCCAGGCTGTAATGCTTCTAAAATCTGCAGCAGCACAAGTGTCTGTCTCACAAATAGAGAGGCCAGGGGCAAGTGTATTTTATATGCTTGATAGGACAGAAAGTTTGAAGCTTACCACAGCCTTTAATTCCCTTTTGGTCAGCTTAATTTCATTTTTTTCATGTCTGCAACTTTTCTTTCCATCCTTCATTCACCATTCTCACCCTGAAAATATATTGGCTCTAACAAGCTTAAACTGATTCAGAGCTACAGGGAAAGATCAGAGCTGCAGGGAAAGACCAGACATAAAATCTGTCTGTTTTCTATTTAGGGTGGTTTACCCAATTTCTATACATTTAATGTCTTTTCATCTTTATATGTGTCTGTGTACATATACATGTAGGTTTTCTGTTTTTCACTACTTAAAATTCATGGTACTTTATTAACATGCTTGAACAATTTCTGCTTTCATACTCTGAAAATTAGTGTCGAAAATTTAAGTTTTCTTTGTGGGCACATCTTCATTCTGCTTATTTTTCTAATCCTGTCATGCTCTCATATGGAGGTTATTTATGGCCACATTTATTTTAATCATCCACCTTTGGAGGAGTTAATATTGCCAATCTCGGCTTTCAGCAATCATGTTGCATGTCCCTGAAGTACAAATATCTTAAAATTCAGTCATTTTAGATAAGTGCTGCCTTTCTTCTTCATCAGACTCTTAATGCTCAAAAGTCATCATAATAGGAGAGGAATAATGGCAGAAAACTAACCTGACTCCCAGTGTTGCTCCTCTGGTTAGGAGAAAGATTCTTGGAGATTTTGAGCAGACTGTATAGTACCTCCATAAAGAAGGGATTTACAAGGCACAAGCCTCTTAGAATATGAGTGACCTCTGTCATGAACATTTAGGAGGAAAACACTGAGCTTGGAAAAACTGTGGTAAAACTTACTAAGAGTGTAAAGTAAGTAAAACTTTGCCTCACATGTACATTGATTTAGCAATTTTATTGTGTAGCTGATGGAAACCTTTCACTGTGTTAACAAGCAATAAATAAGGAATGGATTATCTGGTTTTTGGCATGCCATCAACAAATCTTGTAGTCAACTCTTGCAGAAATGAAGCATAGATTTACTGTTTCTGCATTGTAATGCTTGGTACAGGAGTATTTGTTGGGTTTTTTTTTGTTTGGCTGGTGGGGTTTTTATTGTGTTTAGTTAGCGTTTTTTGGGGTTTTATTATTGTGGTTACAACTCCAAAATACTGCTAAAACCTGGTAAGTGATTATGAACTCTTTAGGTTTATTAGCAACTTAGGAATTAGGCATTCAGGCACTGTGTCCTCGGGAAGGTGTGTCCCATCTTACATCTGTGCACTGCAGATGAAGAGAAATGATTGATAGCTGATAATTTCTGTGGACAGATGCATGTGATTGCTATAACTGGACTGAGACAAAAGAGTTGTCCCCGGCTTTTGCTATGTCCTTCGCTTTGGACATCAAAAACAAATCATAGAATATTTAGAATCATAGAATAGACTCATAGAATCAATAAGGTTGGAAAAGACCTCAGAAATCATCAAGTCCAACCTATTACCCAACACCTCATGACTAACTGAACCATGGCTTCAAGTGCCATGTCCAATCCCCTTTTGAATACCTCCAGGGACAGTGACTCCACCACCTCCCTGGGCAGCCCATTCCAATGGCCAATCACTCTTTCTCTGAAGAATTTCTTCCTAACATCCAGCACAAACCTCCACTGGTGCAGCTTGAGACTCTCTTCTCTTTCTGCACAGGTTGTCTGGGAGAAGAGACCAAACCCCACCTGACTACAACCTCCCTTCAGGTTGTATAGGTTGTACAATAAGGTTGCATAATAAGGTCTCCCCTGAGCCTCCTCTTCTCCTGGCTTAGCAACCCCAGCTCCCTCAGCTTCTCCTCATAGGGCTTGTGCTCCAAACCCCTCCCCAGCTTTGTTGCCTTTCCCTGGACACGTTCCAGCAACTCAACATCTTTCCTAATCTGAGGAGCCCAGAACTGGACACAGTACTCAAGGTGTGGCCTAACCAGTGCTGAGTACAGGGGCAGAATGACCTCCCTGCTCCTGCTGGCCACACTATTCCTGATACAGGCCAGGATGTCATTGGACTTCTTGGCCATCTGGGCACACTGCTGGCTCATGTTCAGACAGCTGTCCCACGTAACTGGAGACATCCTGCACAATTCCTATTATCACATCTTTGCTTTGAATTCTCAGTTCAAGGCACAACTCAATAGTAGTCATATTGACTTTCAAGGAGAATCTTTGCATCCCTCCAGTTACATTACTGGTCAGCACCTTGCTTAAAACTCTTTTCTTTATATTTTTATTGGCTGTTTATTAGTAGCTTCCCTTTCTACATTGTCTCTGGTCTCAAAATACTGATAAGGAAGTTACTTTTTTTTCAAGTGCATGTAACATGCATATTGCTTTTAATTTTTTTTCTTTTAATTGCAACTTCTACCTTTTAAAACTTACTCCAATGTGAGGCAGACACCTCCTTTTGGCCTTATGGAGGTAGAAGTTTGACTTTTCTTGCAACCTGCAGTGTTAGAGTAATCTACTGTAACTCTCAGCTCTCAAGACAGCGTTCCTCTTGAGCTGGTGACTTCTCACCATGCTTGGTTTATCCATGTCTGCCTGGGTAGAGAATTTGTCTCGATTTGACTAAACTTACAAGACAGCAAGGACTGCTGTCATTAACTCAGAATTACTTCAAAATTTGATTTGCACCTCTTGAAATGATTGGCAGGACAAATTCAGGTCCCATACTGACTTGTAGGTAAAGCTTGAATTGAGACCCAAACTCTTTCTTGCTATGCAAAAGAGATTTTCTTAGTTTCCAATTTAATTAAGAAATGTGTTTTAGTAATGGATACCCTTAGGTGAGGAAAAGCTAAACAAATTGTCCAGAGAGTGCAAATTTTCCCATTGAAAATATCAAAACACCAAATGAAATTATTAGAACTAATGATCCCAAAGACCTGTTTGGATTATCTTTCAGCTTTTTAGCAGGACAGAATTCATCTAGCAGCACTTTCAATTCCAACCCTGGGAGTTTCTCAGGAATAAGAAACACTGTATTTTCTGTCTCTTTGTTATACTCCAAAATCATAGAATGTCTTAGGTTGGAAAGGACCTTCCAGATCATCTACTACAACCTCTGGGCAGGGATGCCTCTCAACTAGTAACATGAATCAACCGTTTCACCAAGCAGCTTAACATTGCCACTAATGTATTCCCCATACAGATAAAACAGCGCTACAAAGACAAAAATTTCCTAGAAATAAAATGCCAAGTCTTGGTTTTTTTAAACTTTCTCTGGTAAGCATGTGTTAGTTTCAGTGATGTGGCAGAGCATGGATTTTTGTAAAAGCTGATAGAAGTAAAGCATGGACATGGGTCACCATCCTATCACACCTTCTGGTGTGAAGCCGATTGTGAAGGTAGAAAATCAATATACAATAAAAGTGGTGCATGTTGAAACTAAATTGAAATGATTGATTTTTTTTCCCCTCAAGATCATTAGATCCCCTCCCAAAATCTTTGTTTCTGATTGTGGAGAAATATTTGCTCATCACTTAAAGTTCATAGTGAAGTTCATCTATTTGCGTGGGGATTTTTAGAAGGAGAGTAAGACATTACTTGTGTAGGAAACAAATGTTGGAAATCACTATATTTCAGAATTGTTTCCAAAAGACCCTGTTAACACAAGGTACTTAAAAGGATGGATATCCTCTTAATCCATGAACATCTGTAGCTGTTATGAATCCCCCTCCAACCCCCTGGAAGGTATATAATACTGTACATTAGTGGGGTGCTGTTTGCCATTAGAAAACTTTGGGTATCATTCTGAATTGATGCAGAGTTGGCCTGGGACTTATTATGAGCTTAACTGCAGAATGAGAAAAGCTTTGTATTCATATTATAGTGTGTCACCTTTCTCAGATACTTTCCATATGCTTCAAGAACAAGTTTCTTAATAAATCATGTTCTGTGGTCACACTCCAGGAAAATCACTGACACTGCTAAAGGGTAATGCAAAGAATGGTCTTGCTGATCTTTAGGAAAATAATATCTAACTTCTCCCCACGTTCCAGGAATCTAATGATTGACAACTGGCATACTGCTATACATACAAAGTAATCAAGGCCTTTCTGCTGTCTTGCATTTAATGCATGCTTACATATCAAACTGTGATGTATATATGATTGGAGCTGCCTCCATCTTGCTATTTAAAGAAAATGGGACCTTCAGCAAACATGAGTAGTGCTGGTAGATGTAGAGAGGATACAATCTCAAACTGCACCAGGGGAGGTCTAGGCTGGATCTTAGGAAGAAATTCTTCACAGAAAGAGTGATTGGCCATTGGAATGGGCTGCCCAGGGAGGTGGTGGAGTCACCATCTCTGGAAGTGCTTAAAATAAGGCTGGATGAGGCACTGAGTGCCATGGTTTAGTTGATTAGATAGTGTTGGACTTGATAATCTCAAAGGTCTCTTCCAACCTGGTTAATTCTGTGATTTTGTAAACTCTGAAGAGAGTTTCACATCTAAAAGAAAAACTGGTTCTTGAGAAGTAACAGCAAACCACAGCTGACCACAAAATATCCCTTAGCAGAAATCTGCCATGCTTGGTTCTGTCCTATGATCTTTGCTATGAGCCTCCCATAAATTCCTCACATTCATGTATCACTTTCTAATTAATTTCACCATCTGTGTTTCCTTTATTACACATACTCCTGCCTTAATGCTTTCCCATTATTGATAATTACATTTATGAGGCTAACCAGCTCCAACTTTTTAAGAACCTCCAGAGTGTGATGACAAAGCAAAGAAACAACTGCACCTAGGAACAGAAGTGTTCACGTCCCTGAGTCTGTCCTCATGCTGCTTTCTCTTATTTCTTTCCTACTGTATTTAATAATGTTTTGTTTTCTACTTCAATACTCATTCTGCCTCTTTTCTACACAGTCCCAAGCTGAAAAGATCTCTTATGTTGACCTCACAGTGATTGTTTTCTTAATTTAATAACCTACAAACTGCCTTAACTCTGACCTCCATCTTCATAAAGCAAGTTATAACATTTTTGTAGTCAAAGACTGATAATAAATCTCTGTTCTTAATTTTTCATGTGTAGGTCACAGTGCTATTATAACCTAAAAATCAAATCATCACCATTTCAATGGTCTCCAACACTTCTATTTAAATCTACACATGACCTTTTTATCTTACTAATTTAATATCTATGCTTGACAAAAGTTTCCAAAGCATTATTGAGTGTTTACCCTATAGCAACAGACATAAAAATCTGAAATGTCAAACTGTGAAGCACTCATTTAACATTTTTAGGGCTTTCCCCCCCACCTCACCCCACAAATAGCCTTTTTCCCTAGGTGGAAAACTTCCAAGGAACAAATTCTTCTCTCAGAACTGTCTCTGCATATCCTTTATCTCTTTTTCTCTGCTTTCAGATGCAAGATGCAAGATGACAGAGGAAGTAGAAGAATCACGAGTGACAAAAATATGCATGTAATATTGCTCTTCCTTCTCCTTACCATCATAAAAATCATAGTATCATAGTATCAGTCAGAGTTGGAAGGGACCACAAGGATCATCTAGTTCCAACCCCCCTGCCATGGGCAGGGACACCCCACACTAGATCAGGCTGGCCAGAGCCTCATCCAGCCTGGTCTTAAATCCTGAAAAATCCTGAAACCAGCCAACCAAAACATTATATATATATATATATATATATATATATATATATAATGGAAATAATCAAGAGACTATTTGCATGAATGAATGACTATTACATTTCCCAGTTTCCATACTGGAGCATCTTTTAAAATCACAAGAATGCTTTATGAAAAAAGTTCACATTTTTACTCTTTCTTTATTAATAGTGCATTGAGGAAACATAAATGCCTGAGGATGAAATTATGGGGGGTTTGAAAAGATGGAGGTTTTGTAATTCCTCTCTATTTTTACTGAAGTTACTAACTGGTAGCTCATCACAGTTTTCTAACCATGACAAAGATTAATTTTAAAATTGTAAGATATTTTCTGCTTTATTTTTTTTCCCCTTTAAATGGGTTTCTTAACATCAAACAAGATGTCTTCATCTGTTCCATCACAGAACGAATAGAAATCACAAATCTTTAGGAGGAATATCTCATTCGAAACAGACATGATAGTCCTGAGAGTTGGTTGAAGACAAATTAGTAACAGGAAAATTGTGTTAGCTTGTTACCCAATTGACCTAATGACAACTTTATACAGCAGAATTATTGATGTAAATCCTTGCTTACCTCTGTTGCATACTTACAATTAGTACATGTCTCTCATTACAGCACCAGTATAGGAATCAAAAGCTGTGCTACCAGCTGGCTATGTTACTGCAGCTAAAGGTGATAAAGGTATGCTTGTACCTATGATAAAAATATGTTTCTCTGCATTCCCAATATATGCTTGCACTGCTATAGCTTTCTGAATTATTAGATACCCACTGGGGACTGCTAGTAGACAGAAGATCCTTTTTCTTCTTGTCACAGATGCAAACTGAAACATACTACCTCTGAGGTTTTGTACTGATATGTGTGTGAGATACCTCATTGAGTTGTGCTTCTCCAGTAATGCATCTGAGTCACATTGTGCAAACAAGGAAATATTTTCTTTCTTGCAGCATATGCATTTCACTTTGAGAAGAACAAACATCCTCGGAGCCACTAACTCAGGGCTGAGAAATCAAGTTCTCAACTTGAAATATCCTGCAACACGGGACACTCCTGCTTCTGTTCTTAATACAGCCGGTATCAAGTCTATGGCGGCATTTTGTTCCCATTCTTCAGAGCTCAGAACAGAGACATTAATATCTGGCTTTGTCCTAGGGATCGTTGTGATATGCAGCAAATTATCCTTTGTAAAGCCCTTTCCAGTCCCCCGGAGAAAAGACCTTGATGCTTCCCAGCAGAGAGCTATCGGCCCATGCTGGGAAGGAGATGGTGGGGGGCCCTGCTCCACGGAGATTTCCTCACGGTTATTTTAAGATAACTAGTAGATCCAGTACCTAGTGTGCTTCATAATTCTTATCTAACATGAGCAATTTGCAAACTCACAGATGTCTGCTCTAATGCACAGCTCTAATTGAAGCATGTCCAGAGGGCAGGCTTCTGAAGCCACCGAGAGAGAAGCTGAGCTGATACTGCCACAAAATAAGCAGTAGCTGGTGAGTTACAAAACTCTCTTTAAAACCAAAATGTCATCATTCCACGTGGGTGTGGATCCACACAAGAAAAAGGGAAGCTGTTACTCAATATTTTTTTCTGAAGTATGATCTCAGATATGCAAGTGTACGTGGAGGCACTAGACAAACTGCGCAGCTCTCAGCAGAGAAAGCAGTCACCCCTTCACGCCTGGCAACACAGTGCTGTGGAGTGTGAGACTCAATTCAGCTGAAATTTAGAAGCAGCTGTTACATCAGAGATTGTTTAAAGCTGTTTTACTCCAGGAAGTCATCATTTGAAATAAATCTTGTCCATTAAAGAGGCATGCTTGAGCAGTTATGTAATACAACATAGGGTTTGTTAGACTAGAAAAGCATAGGATATTCAAAAGCCTAATCTGAACAGAAAAATAGATATCTGACTAAAGATGGAGCATCTCTGTATCTATGTATCTTATATGTATATAAGACTCTTTTGTCACAAAAAGTTTGTCACTTTCATACACAAAAAAAGCCAACACAAACATACCAACCAGAAAATCTTGCTTGTCAGAGTATCTGAAACTGAGTCTGCCAAAATAGATACATCTCTGATTAATAAGAATGTATTTTTTGTTTAAAATACATGATCTGCTTTTTATATGTTTTCAACTTCCATTTTCAGAATCATCTGCCCTGTGCATCAGGACATGAATTTGAAGGTGATGTAATCTAAGCTCAGAGAAAATGAGTGAACCAAAATCCAAAAATCTATGGGATTTATTTGGCAAATGTTTAAATGTTAATGAATCTCTATGCATAAACTAAATTAAACATTTGAAAACCCCTAAGTGATGTACCGCTGCAAGTCTTCACTATGAACAAACCCTCAGCAGTGAGGCAGCTGACAATCAATTGTTGCTTATGGACAAGCTTCAGGGTTGTTTTTTTTACCTAGGGACTGATACAGTCAAACATATCCATCAAAAATTGATGCAGAGGCAAAAAGGAAATGAAAGTAAAACCCAGTATTTATTAATATTGCTTTGGTTTTTAAGTTGCTATGGTTCACACATTCTTGACACAAGGATTCAAACATTTATTTTTAATTAAAAGTGGAGTCTCATATTTATGGACTTTCAGTAACACAGACTTTGTCATGCAAATACTCAGAGTGATGGCATTTGATCCAGCTAGACAACATGAATTTGAGTTGCATAGGCTATTTCCCCTCTCTTGCACTGCAGATATTCAGAGTGTCTCACACTAATTTTTTTCTCACCACACTGAACAGTCAGGGATATGTTTTCGGGTGGAACACAGAAACGTTAAGTGACATGATCAAGATCACAGCAGAAGTCTATTGCAGTGGAGGAATTGAACGCAGAATGGCCAAACTGCCTTTCAAGTTTCATTTTGGTTGAATTTCCCATCCCCCTGAAACTACCTTCCATTAGTTGCCACGATATATTAGTCTCACGCAATACACTGGTGATTGTGTACTCCAGCAAAGTGTGAATATTATCTGGCAGATAGCTTATGATCAGTGAACATAAGCAGAGCCCAGAAGGCTTGCTTCTATTTCCAGCTGTACTACCACTGCCTCTGTTCCATGACAAGGTCACTTGAGTCGATGAAATCCCTGGCTTGTTGTCTTCAGTAATTAAGCAGTAAAACTTTTAAATGCATGCCCCAAATCAGGAGCTCACCATGTGCATTGTCTGTGTAAATATCTTCCTAGGGAGAAAATACCAGGTCCTAAAGGGCTCTTTAATCTATCCCAAAAAGTCTAATGAGAACCAAGAGCTGGCAGTTGGACAAAGATTCTGAGTACTGAAACTGAGTAGCCATTTATAGAAAACATGAAGGCAAGTGATAGATTCTTCAGCTCTGGAAGCTCTTTGAGAACCTTGGTATCTTTCCAGACAAGATTATCTCAACAGAGGTGGTTAGTGGGTTCAGCCCAGGAGCACCTCCATTTAGTCTTCATGCCTGTGATATATTTGCACTGATATAAAAGCACTTTCTAGTTTAGCCTTTTGAACTGACAATGAATTATCCATGGAAACTAGGAAAGATATAATTCAATCAGTATGTAAAATTCACCAGTTAGAAGAACGTATTCTAATAATATATTGGGTTTTAAAGAAATAAATCTGTGTACATTAAAAATGTTAGGACAATTTTCAGTGGTTTCAATACAACTGGAGATGACAGCTAGTGCAAGAAAAGGAATAATGTTTATTTAAACCAAAACTATTCAATAGTGGCAGTCTGTAAGTAAGATCCTTCTGGAAGGGCACATCTGTATGATTTTCCAGGAATAAATCTGTTGTTTTTAGACACATGGAGTAAAAAGTAACCTCTTCCAAAAGAACTCCAGAGGGATGGAATTGGAGAAGTGCTCAGCTGATACTAGCCAGGAACTAGAGGACAGGCCTCAGAGAATTATGAAATCTCCTTGTAAAAAAGCCTAGACTGACCTAACAGGGCCCAGTGTGTCTAGACATACAGTCACTCAACATTACTCCAGTAGTTGCTAAGTTTTGGATAAATTCATTTTAGATGAAGAAATAAAAGATCTTTTAACTAGGAGTGCTCTCCTCTGTGGCAGTGGCTCTGCAAGATTTCTGCTGTTTACTAGCAAACTAGACATTGGGGCATACTCTTTGGGAACATGAGTGCCTGCTTTAGATTTGATGATGGCACACACACCCCCCCCAGCTGAGAAATCTGTCCCTATAGACCAACATACCAATGGGATGTCATTACTGCAGAGGAGTAAAATTTAGCTATTATGAAAATTCCTTCCAAAGAAGATGAGTCAAGCTATCATTCATCCGTGTCTGAGAGACAAAAGAATTGTGAAATAGATTTTCTAAATGTGATTTTGATTCCCCCAACACGTCTTCCCCAATAACAACTGAACCAAGTGGTTTGTTTCATTAATAGCACATTTAGAAGTCTAGTTTATATAGCTGATTTGGGGTAATTTCCCAGCTTCTGAAGAAGTCCTGAAATTTAATGTGATGAGTCCCCTTGAAATCATCTTTGATATTGCTAATGAAACACAAGAGGAAGAGCTACACATAGCTACACCATCAAAAAGACTATCAGTCAGGGACCATAGCATAATCTATCTAATCATTGTTGAGAAAGGGATATTTCTGACATTTCTAAACATTTCTAAACATTTCCATGTTCTGTCCTTATTCTTTCCTTTTTAATGTTGGGACCATGTGCAAATGGCTGATATTTTTGCACCCTGCTGACTTTGGCAAAAAGGTTCTATTTATACTGGAGATGTTTGTATAATGCATGGGCTTTGAAGAAAAGCACGATTGCCTGTGATGAAGGACTTCCTCGAATAACAGTTGTGACTGGTAGAATACGCGTTGCTACTATTGATCCCAACAAGATGTAATACTTCTATGAAATACAAAATGAGTAGGATCAATGGAGTCAAATTTCTTCTGAATTGTAAAGTGACAGTGTTTTCCTCACATCAAATCAGCAGTTCTCACGGGTTTGTTTGTTTCCTGGTAGATGTTTCTTTACTTGAATGATCCTTGTATAATGTCTTTCCAAGACACTCACTGATCTTACATCTTCTCTAATCACTTAATGTAAACAGTCTGTGTATGGGGAAAGATGTGATTTTCACTCATAGGCCTCCTCCAAAAGGAGAGATGATTTAAAGGAATTTACATCAAGAAAATGAATGATAAGTAAAGGTTTGGTCAGAGGTTTGCCTTATTTTTATACAGAAGTAGCATAAAATGACTCATAATAACTGGGTCTCATTTGCAAACTGATGAACTGATGAGAATCAACTAGAGCAAAAACTGAACATGGAGAAATATTGACTGAAAAAAAGGCAGATATGGTTGTGTTCACTGGGAACTTTGGTAAACAATTATTTCTGTGATTACTTGATCTTTTTTTTGAGACCATCATCTTTTGGGGTAATGGCTTTTGCTGTTTTTAGCTATTTGCCACTCAGCAGTATGACACCTTATATAAATGTTCTGACATCCCATGAAATATTAGCTAACAGGAAGAGATATACTTTTTGAGGGCAACGTGGGAATTCAACAGCATAACTAACATAATTTAGCACCTTTTAAGACAGCTGAAGATCTCAGTCAGACACATGTTATTTTGGAAATGATCATTAAGCATTAACAGGGCCAATTTGCAGCTTTTAAAGTTCATTTTGAAGCTTTTACTCATGGTTAATATTAATTCACTGTCAGTAACTCATGTATATCAAGAAACTTTGAGAGGATCAAATGTTTGGTCTCTGAAGTTCCTTCTTTCAAAGCTCAGAGAAACCCCCTCCATGAGAATGGCTTAATTAAATTAAGGATGGGTAAGATTACATTATCTGGAATTTCAGCATGTCTGTAGAAATATCTGAGAAGTCTGACTTCTGCTTCTTTTGAACTTTTCAGACAAACCCATTGCTTCAGGTAGACTAGGAGAAGCAACACAGCTGTAGTGCAGAATAAAAACAGAGAGAGATTTCCTAGCATCCTTCAAATATTGGTCCTTATTTATGAATTACTTTGGTTTCATGAAACCTTAAAAAAAAAAAAAACAAAAAGGCATTTTCTGTGTTTATTAGGACTATTCTGGTTCAAGTTTTCTCCCAGTCCTAAGCTGGGCACGTGTTTAGAAAGACCAGGACAAATATAGGAACCCAAGTCACTAAATTATTAGGAGTATAGCAAGAGGAATCAGTTCTGGGCATTAGGAAAAGATTCTAGCTTTGAGACTGTTTCATGTAACTGACAATGCAGGTTTCTATTTTTTTAAGGAGAAAAGTGTTGCGTGCTTCTATTGGAAGAGAGAGAGAAAGAGGTGGGACATTCTGCCCCTGTACTCAGCAGTGGTTAGGCCACATCTTGAGTACTGTGTCCAGTTCTGGGGCCCTTATTTGGTGAAGGATATTGAGACACTTGAATGTGTCCAGAGAAGGGCAACAAAGCTGGTGAGGGGTTTGGAACACAAGCCCTATGAGGAGAAGCTGAGGGAGCTGGGCTTGCTTAGCCAGGAGAAGAGGAGGCTCAGGGGAGGCCTTATCACTCTCTACAACTACCTTAAGGGAGGTTGTAGCCAGGTGGGGGCTGGTCTCTTCTCCCAGGCAAGAAGCACCAGAACAAGAGGACACAGTCTCAAGCTGCACCAAGGGAGGTTTAGGCTGGATGTTAGGAAGAAGTTTTTCACAGAAAGAGAGATTGGCCATTGGAATGGGCTGTCCAGGGAGGTGGTGAATTCACCATCACTGGAGGTGTTTAGGAAGAGGCTGGCTGGGGCACTTGGTGCCATGGTTTAGTTGATTAGATGGTGTTGGATGATAGGTTGGACTTCCAGATCTCTGAGATCTTTTCCATCCTGGTTAATTCTATTCTATTCTATTCTATTCTATTCTATTCTATTCTATTCTATTCTATTCTATTCTATTCTATTCTATTCTATTCTATTCATAAGTATTGATATTTAATATAATCCTCAAATTATTTACAAAATCTTTGTCAATTACCAGGTTTCTTTGCAGCTATTTAGACCTGCAAATAATAGTTTTGCCATCATTCCATTCTGATGGGTCTTTTTGTGGGAAGAGAGTGTGGCAAAAAAGCACAAGTGCATGCAACTACTGAAACTAAAAAGAAGCAGCAGCTTCTTATGAAAAAGAGTAAAAAATCTGGCAAACAAAATCTAGTTAAACATTACATCCATGCTCCAAAACATTTCTTTAAAAATCTATAATGGGAAATGAAATTAAAATATATAAATCAAGCCATTTTTACAATAAAAATGTTCCAATCCAGAAATAGCTGAATGGAACAGTGTGAAATTATTGTGATTTTGATTGGAGTTTATATAGATAGGATTCTGTGAGGATTGCCAAGTCTTTTTACAACCATTTTGCTGCTCAGTGGTAGCTTCTTTTTAAGAGCAATTAGGGAACTGAAAAATGGATATTTTTAAAGGGCAATAGTCATTGCAGGAAATTCCTGACCTGATATAAATAATCATCAGTCAGCACAGAAATCAAATGAGACAACATCACTGGAGGGGCAAGAAGAAATATTGTAATGTAAAACAGAGGGACTGAAGATCATATACATTCTGTGATGAGCTATTTGAGAGAAGTCAACAGAGTTACACAGCTAAGTGTAAAAGAACCTGGTGAGAAAACTGCAGGAGAAATTTTGTAGACACAAGCATGCAGATTTTATCTGTCTGTATATTCTAGAAAATATTATGTCATGAATGGATATTACTTTTATAAAAGAGATATGACAGTTTTCCCTTAATATTTATGTGGGCATATTACTATTTCCTTTTTTATTACCTTTTATATCTGGAAGGCTCATAAGGTGGTTTATGTACTTACTCAAAGGCTGTATGAAGAATATTTCACTCACCACTAAGATGAAACTACTACTGATGTGAGAGATGTGGCTGTAGTTTCATAGATCACAGTGATAAAACTCAAGATATGAAGTGAAAGAGAATCATCCCAAAACTATGCCAATACATATTACTGTAAGGCTGTTGGTGGTTGTGTTTAGTCCCTGTATGTGGTTGAATTTATACAACAAAGCAATGTAAGCAGGTTGAAGTCAGAGGATAAACCATCTGCTATATTGGTTAGAAGGAGGAGTGAAATGAAGCCACATCCTTGATTACACCCTTATGCATTTTAGGAAGTATTTAGTTTGGAATTTTTAACAGTAGTGTCCTGAACAATCCAGTCTCCATTACATCCCTACACGTTCAAGAGAATACTCATTAAATTTTCCTTTAGAAGAAGTGCCATACCCTGCTAGCATCAAGAAAGATGACATTTAGTAGTAGTAGACAAATGGTCATTGTCGCTATTCCCCTAGAGCAGCACTATCTCTCTCCCAACCAACTCCTCAGTATGTGTGTGGCAGAATTTCAGATGATTGCAAAGCTGGAGGGCTTTCCAAGGATCACCTTGCTGAAAGGAGGGTCAGCTCCTAAATCAGTCCTGAATGGTGTTAAATTAATCTTTTGCTAACATTTTCCAAGCAGCGTGAGTTTTGCCCCTGCTTTCTTTGGCAACTGGTTCAATTGCTAGGTAATATAAATATCTGCAGGCAAATTAAACCATCAGACTCAGCAAGCACAAGGGTGTTTGGCACCAGCCTCTCAATGCAGGAAAAATGAATTTATAAACAGCAAAGTTCATACACCCTGCTTTAACAACCTTGCCTTCCTCTAGCACTGACTTTACTAGGGCACAACTTCTTTAAATCTTCCCCATCAAAATTCTGGGCATTCTCAGGAGTATGTGGTAACTTTTTATAACTCATAATATGGATTTATCTCCACTTTCTTGTCTAATTTAACCTTTTGAAATAAACATAAATGACAACAATGGTGTGCCAGAAAGAGGACGTTATTAAGAGATACTATGTGTAATTGACTGAGCGGGATCTTATCATAGTATCACAGTATCAGTCAGGGTTGGAAGGGACCACAAGGATCGTCTAGTCCCAACCTCCCTGCCATGGGCAGGGACACCTCACACTAGATCAGGCTGGCCAGAGCCTCATCCAGCCTGCTCTTAAACACCTCCAGGGACAGGGCCTCAACCACCTCCCTGGACAACCCATTCCAGGGCTTCACCACTCTCACGGTGAAGAACTTCTTCTTCACATCTACCCTGAATCTCTCCACCTCCAGCTTCATTCCTTTCCCCCTAGTCCTATCACTACCTGACATCCTGAGAAGTCCCTCCCCAGCCTTCTTGTAGGCCCCCTTCAGATACTGGAAGGCCACAATTAGGTCACCTTGGAGCCTTCTCTTCTCCAAACTGAACAGCCCCAACTCTTTCAGTCTGTCCTCATAGGAGAGGTGCTCCAGCCCTCTGCTCATCCTCATGGCCCTTCTCTGGACAAAGTTCCGGCACATTCATATCCCTCTTGTAAGAGGGGCTCCAGAGCTTTGGAAAGAAAAAAAGGGAGACATAGTGGGCATGAAAAGCTCTCAGGGTTTTAATCTTCATGAGATAATTATCCAGCCAAGCCCCCAAGATTAGTGCTGGTAAGAGGTATTTTTAAAAATGTCTGTGTATATTTTTTTTATACATTGAGTTATTTGGAAATTTTTAGCTGTTGCGTGGGCACTATTCTTCTTCAGTTCTGAAGATGCAAGAATCTCACCTGTGTCAATGTAAACTTCAAATAACTCTCAAGGGACAGTCTGCATACTGGCAGAATGAAAGTAAAACTAAGCCCTGGGTGTTTTTTAAATTCAGGGGCCAAATACCCAGGTGGCATCTTCCTGTAATTTGAAGGCTATGATGCTCTGCCTTACATTACAACCAAGTCAACTAAGGTAACTCCTGATTCCCATGGATTCAGAAGAACTGTGTCAATTATATACCTCCAAAAGACCAATTGATCAAATAAATTTTTCCCCCAGTTTACATTGAAGAAATTCTGCAAATAAATGGTGCCTGCCAATGTAAATGAAGAATTATTTTGGCAAGGGGTCAGAAGTTGTCTTCTGGTGTAAATCAGAGTAAGGCTTAACCCCTTTAGACAGCTTTAAAAATAAATGAAGTAACCTTTACTCTAAAGCTGCACAGCAAATCCTTTTCTTTCATTTTTCAGTCTCCTGTTTTAAAGAAAAAAACACAGAAGCATAAATGAGCTATTCAAATATTCAAACCTTGCCAAGGGAGAACGGATCCTTCAGTCATCATGAGCTCAACCCGATAAATCCCTTTTAATTAGTGTTTATGCAAACATTTTGTAAAGCAGCCATGATTCAGAAACCCTACAATGCAAATGTAAAGAGGAAATATAATATGAGCAAGAGGAACTAGAGCCTAAATTATGCCTGGTCTGGCTTTCAGAGAGTACAAAAAGCATGCTTATTAATTAGTTAAATTCATCATTAATAAGCTTTCAGCTATGTTCAGTCTGTTCCCCAGCACTTTACATAATGTTTGAGCTGTAATAGGCTGATATAAGGGGCATTTTCTGGCAGCAGATAATGGGGCAGCAAAGTGAGAAGATGAAAGCAGAAAGCTTAATAAATCCACTTTCCTTCTTATTCCAGGTGATGACTCTCAGCTACTTGTTTAAGGGTTGGCTCCAATTGGGATCTCTGTATGTAGATCTTGTTTTCTCCCCTGTAACTACACAAATACATGTTACTGCCTTTGGGACTGTCAGGTACTAAGGCAGTGGGCAGCCATTGGAGTGGCTGGTTGCTGTCTCTGGATAATCTCAGGTTTCTCGTGACAGCACTGTCTGTACTGACACCCTTGGATCCTTTTGGCTAATTGCTCTGTCTTTGATTTATTTTCCCTTTCAGCCCAAGAGACCTCATTGCAAGCAGCAATGCCAAAGAGTGACTGAAAATCAAAAGGATTCACAAACAAGGCTTAAATTACTATTTCTTAGAGAGTAAGAACTGTATGCTTTTAGGTGAAATTGACTGCTCATTTGGAGGCTTTTGCTGTCAAATTTCCCCCCTGTTTTAATACTGTTCTGGAGAATCATTTGATGCAAAGGAGTTCCTTATAAAATAAAAACAACAATTAAGTTCTATGCTGAAGAGAGTCATGAAAAAAAGTTCATAATAGAACTGTGACCTGACAATGATGCAAAGCCTGTTATACATCATTGTGAGGGACAACCTGGCAAAAGGGACAGATTTTTGGCTGTTGCAAATTGATTTAGCTCTGCTATTTTGCAGGAAATACACAACTTAAATTATGTCCTCAGCTGGTGTGTGAAACTCTGTGGGAATCATAAGAAGTGATGAAGACAGCCCATGATGACTAGAAAGTTTGTTTTCTCTTAAATAAAATCCCCTCTCAAGGAGTGAAGCATCAGCTGAGTTGATCTAGTCTGTCTCTCACTGAAGTTGAAGCCATCCTTACATCTGTTCCCTAATAATTAATATATACATCATATTTATTTTTTCTTAAGAAATCCATCTCTGTTTTAAAGCTGTTTTTATTTTGCACAGAGGTGGTATTGCTGTCTACAAGTATCTGAAGAGAGGTTGTAGCCAGGTGGGGGTTGGTCACTTCTCCCAGGCAACCAGCACCAGAACAAGAGGACACAGTCTCAAGCTGCAACAGGGGAGGTTTAGGCTGGATGTTAGTAAGAAGTTCTTCACAGAAAGAGATTGGCCATTGGAATGTGATGCTCAGGGAGGTGGTGGAGTCACCATCATCAGAGGTGTTTAAGAAGAGACTGGATCGGGTGCTTGGTGCCATGGTTTAGTTGATTAGATGGCATTGGATGATAGGTTAGACTCGATGATCTCAAAGGTCTTTTCCAACCTGGTTAATTCTATACTATTCTACTCTATTCTATTCTATTCTACTCTATTCTACTCTATTCTATTCTATTCCATTCCATTCCATTCCATTCCATTCCATTCCATTCCATTCCAAACCATTCTACTAGAGGTAGGCAAAGCAGTTTGCAACATTTAATTTTATGATCTTCAATAATGGTCTTGTTGAACTGTTACAGAGCATTTTGATGTTAGGCCTGGGTGGATATGTGAAATGAGATTTGGATGAGTTTGCCATATTTTAAAATAGCTTCTTTAGGATATAATCAAATTCGTTTCTTGTCTTGCCCCCTGCCATCTGTTGTGTCATCATAGTACTGTAACAGGTTTAGTAACCCTGGGTATGATAAACTTGACTGGCAAGGTCTGTGATCTTAGAGGCTGAGACTGAGGAGACTGGTCTTTATAATTCCTCACTGCTGATGTGTTAGGAGAGCCACATAAGACTGATTATGCTTTCATAGCTTTCTCTCACATATTCCTCACTTTTTCCCTCAAGGACTGCAATGAAACCAATGCATAACAGACACCAAACATATTGTATAATATGTGGCATTGTTTGAATACAGAAAAAAGCTGATATTTCCCAAACCTGAGAAGAAACCACATAGAAAATCAGTGATACGAACTCTTCTGGAGAAAACCATGCATGTGTATTTGTACCCAGATTCAAATCATTCAAGAGAAAGCATGACCCTAACCCCTACAGGAAGATATCTCATAGAACACAATTTTGAACAAGGATGGAACATAAACCATGTTCTGTCTGTGAGAAATAGTTAACTTGCTCACTAAATCAGCACTTCAAATCATACTTTAAGTAGAAGTTTCTCTTTAAGAAACAAATCAGCTGTGCATGGGACTTGCTTTATAGGACAGGAGGCATAGGTCTATGCTGACCATCAGAGGCAGCTGTAATGATGTGGTTGTGACTGACAAGATCATGCCATACCTGGGTTTCTATTTACTTCCACAGTCAGCTATGCACACAGAATAAGAAACAAAAAAGCAAACAGAAACTTGGAGACAGGCAGGAAAAATGAAGGCACATAAGTGGAGAAAGGCATGAGCTTGTTAGATAGACTGTAGAAGAAATGACTCAAGGATTTAAGACATGAAGAGGCAGTTTGTGCAGGGAGTCCTGAACCAGTGCCAGAAAGACTTTTCTGATGCTATGAAAGTGAGGAGCAAACAAGGGGTGCAGCTGAGAGGTGTACAGCAATAGTATGGGGTTATGCAAAGTGGTACTATGTCTTTGGAGCTTTCAGCATTGTACCAGGAGGAGGATCCAGAGAATTAGAACAGTGGGTCTGAAGGAGTAACAAGTGGACTTTCTGAAGTGCAGAGATGAAATAGGAGGAAATTTTAGATTATGTCAATGAAAATGTATGGAAACCTATGATAACACTAAAGTCTGAGAGAGAGGAGTACTAGCAGATAGCACACATTTTAACTCACGTTCACAGTGCTCCTTCTAATCCATCTTTATCCCTTTCAACCAGGCTTAAAAAATATAAAATAAAGGGGGGGAAAGAGTGATTTTTTTTCTGGAATCTAAATTCTCTGGGATAATCTGTGTTAGCAGAGCATAGAATTGCTCATAAAAAGGAAGTATAACAGATTTGGCACAGTTAGTGAATTATATAGTGCTCCCAGGTCATTGCTTGCAACACAGAAAATTCATAAAGAGGGTGATTAGGGGCACTGGACAGAAATCAGAGGAGATATTAGGTGTCCTGCTTTCATGCTACAGAAACTTGACATACTGTTGCTCTCAGATGGATTTGTCATGATCTACTTGGAGACAGGGGTAAGCGTTATACTTCTTAAAAAAAAAAAAAAAAAGAAAGAAAAAATAAAAAGAAAAGTCAGGTTGGTTCATATTTTCAAAACTGGATAAGAAATGTGGGTCTGCTCTCATTTATTCTGAGGCTCTTTTCCATGATGGCACTAAAGTGGACTATAAAACGAGCATAAATGCAATTTATGTCCATTATATGTAAAGAGGGATGAGTTCAAATGGTAATCCAGCCATGTATCATCACGTAGCAGACTGTTAAATGGAATCCATTCCTGGGCTGTGACTCTGTCCGAGGTACTGAAACGTCGCCATGCTTGAGAAATGGGTGAGAGGTTATTTTAGGTTTCTTTTGTTTCATAACTTCCCATGGACTAAGAGATTTGAAATTATTTCCCCCTCTCACTTTGTTAAGTCCTACTACATTCCTGCAGTAACACATTAGATTAACAGCCCGGTTAATTAATACAGAATCCAAGTGGAAATGCTATAGACGCACTTGTGACATTTACATTAATAACAGAGAGGTTCATCAAAATTAATGTTATTACAGTAAATACCAAGAAAATTAACTGTGATTAGCTCATTATTTTAAATTTTCCTCCCATCTGCATTTGTCTCTTCTAGACAGTTGTATGGAATAGGTGTGGTGATGATTCAGGACTTGGAAGCAGAAAGCAAACAGAAAGCACAAAGAACTGTGATCAGTATTAGAGATGAATTTTCATCATGGCTTAGGCTTAATTCAGTATAAGGCAGTTAAATAAGACTTGGAAGTCTTCTTTCCTCCTGAACCCATTCAACATACCTAGGATGTTTCAGCAGTGTCATAATAGAAATTTTTCATCTATTAGTAAATGACAACACACTCCAGTGTAGGAAGGTCTCTCTGTGTGTAGTGCCATAGATGTTATTAGGAGACAGTTCCTACATCAACCAGCTTTGAAGCTAAGTTCATATGGTGATAGTAGAAAAAAAAGGAATTTAATGTACAGAGTGATGATCACCTAGAGACTTTACAAGAGCCAACTGGAAAAACAGAACTTATATTTGAGTCTTTATCCAGTATACTGTTAATCTGAAAATATATTCCATCACAAGTATACAGAGAATATCTTTCTGGATAGAAGAACTATTCCATGTTGTCCTTGTTGAAAGTTGAACAGAGAAAACAAATAGGTTATGCTGTGGCTGCTTGTTTCACAGAAACTTAAGGAAAGGACCCAAGTTTTCTCCACTACTGAAAAATCACCCTGTTGAGGCAAATAGGCCAAATCAAAATCTTCAGGTGTCCCTCAATATTTGGGAAAATGAAAGGATAAAAAGGAGTTCCAGCTCAGAAAGCATATGAAAGAGGAGTGTATGTAGAAATATATCTGCCCATGCTTTGCTCTGCAGCAGCAACATGAGTGTGTGGAAACAAGAATGCAGTTTTGCCTTTTGCAAAATTGCCTGTGTGCTGTTTTCCACCTCTCATTTGAATAAAAGATTATGACAGATAAACAATCACCTGGTGTAAATATGTGTAACTTGGCTTAACTGGAGCTATTTTGGTGAAATGTCAAAGACAGAAATACCCCTCAGTTTATTCATGCCATCATTAACATCGAAGGAGGAGTTCTGATTTATGCTATTCTGGGATCTCATTGAGAAGCTCAGGTGTTAAAACCAGAGTTTGCATGAATTGAAACCCCATAGCAGCTTGGTTTGGTGATATCTGTGAACTTTCTCAGGTGTGATTTTTTTCCCTATAACTCCTGTGATGTCCTTTGTGCTCTTTCCATTGCCACTTGCTGAGAAGTACCTCCAATCTGCGTATCACCAACGCAGTAAAAATAAATTATAGAAAGGAATCATAGTCATTCCTGAATTAACTTTGGGTTTCATTTTAGCATTCAGGTTTAACAAAATGCCTCTTTTTTTTTTTTTTCTTTTTTTTTTTTTTTTTTTTTTTTTTTTTTGCAAGGGGAATTGCTTTTTTCTTGTTTTAAATTAAATTTCTTCAAACAGAGAAATGAGTTTTCTGCTCCTGTTGAAGTTGAAGCAGAGATGACAAAATGAACTGCCTAGCTTTTTAACAGGAAGCCTTAGATTTGAAAATACCACTCTGAATGGAATCTGGGCATTTGTACACACTCATTTATCACAGAGGCTGTGAAAGCCATACCCACCATTCCTGTCTGGAGAGAAGGAATAAGCTATACCAGCAGTGATATAACTGCAAACTGTGCAACTGAACATCGGAGGTTTCTGAAGTCTACTACCACGGTCCATTTCAAATACAAATGATTTTTTTTCCCCCATTCTAACATCTGCCCTGGAACAGGAGGATATATGTCATCTAGGCAGCAGAGGGTTCTTTCACTTCGTCTGTTGTCACTAAATTTGTTGTGCATCTTCAATGGAACCAAAAAAAGCTAACCAAGAAAATCATTAAGATTACATCTGCTCTGCTGGAATCACTGTTTTGTTAGAAAATATTTAGGAGTCTGGAAATAGGAAGTTGGAAGTGTGGTAGATTGGTCTATTGACCGATGCAGCAGGTAACATGCAGGTGTGTGACGGTGATAACCCAGTTTGCCCAGGCTTCTGTTCATCCAGCTGTGATAATGATTGTCTTTCTATCAGAGGCTGCTGAAGGGCTCTGGTTAGCTCATTAATGCAAGTAAATACTGTTTAACATCTCCTGGAAAGCATTAGCTTCATGAAAAGCCACACTACTCTTGCAATAAGGGATGAGGCTGTACACCTCTGACACTGCATTTGCAAAAGTATGTACAGAAACTGCACATTTTGTGAAAACAAACAAGCAAACAAACAAATACCACCCCCTGGAAAACAAACAAATGAACAAAAAACCAAACCAAATAAACAAACAACAGAAACTAACAAACAAACAAATGAACAAAATCAACAAAACCAAACCAAACCAAAAAGCCAACCAAAAAAATCACCAAAAAACCCCAACAAACTCCCTCATGCATTATTTCTCTTTTAAATTTTCACAGACAATGTAACAGGGAAAGCAGCCAATTTGTAGATCTCCATTCTGATTAAATTTGCCTCTGATAATCCAGGGGAAGGAAGGAAGGAAGGAAGGAAGGAAGGAAGGAAGGAAGGAAGGAAGGAAGGAAGGAAGGAAGGAAGGAAGGAAGGAAGGAAGGAAGGAAGGAAGGAGGGAAGGAGGGAAGGAAGGAGGGAAGGAAGGAAGGAGGGAAGGAAGGAGGGAAGGAAGGAAGGAGGGAAAGAAGGAGGGAAGGAAGGAAGGAAGGAAGGAAGGAAGGAAGGAAGGAAGGAAGGAAGGAAGGAAGGAAGGAAGGAAGGAAGGAAGGAAGGAAGGAAGGAAGGAAGGAAGGAAGGAAGGAGGGAAGGAAGGAGGGAAGGAAGGAGGGAAGGAAGGAGGGAAGGAAGGTAGGAAGGAAGGAAGGAAGGAAGGAAGGAAGGAAGGAAGGAAGGAGGGAAGGAAGGAGGGAAGGAAGGAGGGAAGGAAGGAAGGAAGGAAGGAAGGAAGGAAGGAAGGAAGGAAGGAAGGAAGGAAGGAAGGAAGGAAGGAAGGAAGGAAGGAAGGAAGGAAGGAAGGAAGGAAGGAAGGAAGGAAGGAAGGAAGGAGGGAAGGAAGGAAGGAGGGAAGGAAGGAGGGAGGGAAGGAAGGAAGGAAGGAAGGAAGGAAGGAAGGAAGGAAGGAAGGAAGGAAGGAAGGAAGGAAGGAAGGAAGGAAGGAAGGAAGGAAGGAAGGAAGGAAGGAAGGAAGGAAGGAAGGAAGGAAGGAAGGAAGGAAGGAAGGAAGGAAGGAAGGAAGGAAGGAAGGAAGGAAGGAAGGAAGGAAGGAAGGAAGGAAGGAAAGAGGAGGGAATAATGGTGAGCATAAGAAGTATTATTTAATATACAAAATAGGTTTTCCAGAATAAAAAAGAAACTTCCTAACATACAGATGACTGTCTTCCACAGCTGTGTGTATGCACATGTGCACACACGGCTTTGTGAAAATGCAGATGTGAAAAAAGATCAGTAGGAGACATTTCAGGTAGCCAGGAGGATTGCTGATATGAAAGCTCTCTTTATACATTAGTATCATGCCGGTTGTGGTGATCACAGCACTGGAAATCATCTTGCTGCATCAAGCCAAATGAAAGACTTGCAAAAACCCCCATAATAATAGTAATAATACTAATAATAATACTGACACTACTACTACTACTGCTACTACTACTACTAATAATAATAATAATAATAAAGAAACTTTCAAAGAAACTTAGGGACAATCTGCTAAACTGCTAAATTTATTCTGAATTAGCTGAGCTGTTCTGATTTCCAGCAGGTGAATCTAGTCCTTAAAATTGGGAAAGTGGGATTATGACAGCCTTTTCCTTTTACAAAGCCCAAATTGTCAGTGAAACTAAAGTGTGCTCCTGTGAGCCCACCCTCAGCACCTTCAGCTTTGAGGCTAGTATCCTGCTGGATTAAGCTCATAAGAAGTAGGCCAGATTTGGCAGAGTTCTCTACAAAGGTGCAAGGCCAATATATCTGAAAACCACTTCAGCACTTTTTGCTGCTGCCAAATGGTTCTTTCAAACTGGGGGACAGGGAAGTTGCCTTCTGTCTTACTGATGGAGGCCACACTTGTGAAAGGAGAATAACCCAGAAATACTGAGATACAATCCATGTGCCATGGATAAATATGCCTCTATAAAACTACTTGAGGAGGTCAGAATGTGTCTCCTTTTCCTCTAAACATGCTATCATGCTTCATTTGAAGGAGAATTGACCCTTTCAGCAAAGTAATGACCTAGTTTTTCTCAGTTACAAAGCAAAACATTAAGGAGAAATTCTCATCTTTCTTTCTTCCATTCTCCTCAGGTGAAAAAATGGTAGGAGTGAAGTATTAATTTATCAAAACCCCTGAACTGTTGCACAATTAACTTGAACCAAATGAGAGATTTCATGTTGAAGTCAACCTAAATATGAAGGAAAACAGTGTAAGGACAATATGCAGTGTGATAAGAGCTAATATCTTGGAAGATAATAAGATGTAAATTGCTAGGCAGTGAGATACCTACAAGCCAAACTCTTCAATTATTTTTTTTTTCAAAGATAGAGTTATTTTCAGGTATTAATAATAATTGTCAGATCTTGTGCTCTTTGGAACACAAGCCCTTTGAGGAGAGCCTGAGGGAGCTGGGGTTGCTCAGCCTGGAGAAGAGGAGACTCAGGGGTGACCTTATCACTCTCTACAACTACCTGAAGGGAGGTTGTAGACAGGCTGATGATGGTCTCTTCTCCCAGGCAGCCAGTACCAGAACAAGAGGACACAGTCTCAGGCTGTGCCAGGGGAGGTTCAGGTTGGATGTTAGGAAGAAGTTCTATACAGAAAGAGTGATTGCACTATGGAATGGGTTGCCCGGGGAGGTGGTGGAGTCGCTGTCATTGAAGGTGTTCAGAAGGAGACTTGATGGGGTACTTGGTGCCATGGGTTAGCTGTTTGAGTGGGTTGGATTGGTTGATGGGTTGGACACGATGATCTTGAAGGTCTCTTCCAACCTGGTTTGGTTTATTCTAATAAAGGTTTATTCTAATAAAGGAGATCAGAAACAAAATGACTTTTCTTTTCCAACCCCCCTGCCATGAGCAGCAACACCTCACACTAGATCAGGTTGCTGAGAGCCACATCCAGCCTGCCTGCAAAACCTCCAGGGATAGGGCTTTTACCACATCCCTGGGCAACCTGCTCCAGTGTCTCACCATCCTCATGGTAAAGAACTTCTTCCTAACATCCAATCTGAATTGGATTTCTGGTTTTGTTCCATTCCCCCTAGTCCTATCATTACCTGACACCCTAAAAATTCCCTCACCAGCTTTCTTGTGGGCCCCTTTCAGATCCTGGAAGGCCATAATAAGGTCTCCTTGGAGCCTTCTCTTCTCCAGACTGCACAGCACCAACTCCCTCAGTCTGTCCTCATAGGAGAGGAGCTTCAGCCCTCTGGTCATCCCCGTGGCTCTTCTCTGAACATGCTCCAGCACGTCCATCTCTGTCTTCACTAATTGTCTGCACGACGACATTTCTGTCAGTCTTATGATGCAGTCATTTTGATCTCAGTTTTGAAGACTAACCAGTTATGCTGCACCAACAGTTGTGCCTTCCTGAACACTCTTGATCCTGTACAGGGATAATTACAGTAGTCTAGCTGGGCAGCCTGCCACAGCTATAGACAAATGTTTCACTACTTCCTGGCCTCAGAGCAATTCAATGCCAATCATCAGCTCTCTGTTGTTAATGGCTAAAAATGATCTTCCATAGTTCTTCTGTTGGGATCCTGTCATTCAGAAGCAACAAGTCTATTTCACTGTGAATTGCTTTAATGAGCTGTAGTACATAGTTACAGATACATTAGACATGGAATCTATGGCTCCCTAATTTGTGCTCTGAGGAAGCTGAGGTGAAACTGTCTCCACTTGCATGTTTTGTTGATTTAGTGTTTGCAAAGTGCTTTATGATCTGTGGTGCTCCACTGCTGTTCTTGAAAAATGCTGCTACAAACAGAAAATGGCACTTTTCTGTTCCAGTCACTTGGGGACAAAACATTAGCTGCAACTGTTTTTGTGTCTGCAGAGCACCACACAACAACCCTCCAATTTGCGATGCTCCCAGTGTTAATAAGAGCAAGCTGTTGCTTGAAAAGAGCCTTGACTTCCTGTTCTTTAGCTTGGCTTCTCTTAAGTGGCTGAAAATCTCTCCCAAACTGCCAATCTAAAACCTAGATCTCCACAAAGGGCTGCTTCTTTAAGCAAATAAAATAATCATCAATGACATGATGACCCAAGCAGGACTTGCAACTCAATATTGTGCTGAAATGCCATGTGCTGGTATGAATGTCGTGGGCAAAAGGGTTCATTTCTGAAAAATAAAGAGAATTTTTGGTTTTCTCCTTGAAAGGGAAGAGATTAACTACTTCTTTTAAAATAAACATTTTGCAGCATTGCCCTCTGGACAATTGCCATCCTCTCTCCTATATACAGAAGGTTATGTTAACTACATGAAAGAATATGTTAATTTTCCTTACCACTCCAGACACTGCACTGACAGGAAAACCAGCACAGATATGTGGAAAATCAATTTTTTAAAAAAACACCAAAATCCCACAAAGAAACCAACAAAACCAAAAAAGCCCCAGAACAAATAGCAACCAAACAACAGCAATAGCAAAAACCACCAAAAAAACAGAAGTAAAAAAACAAACAAAACAAACCAAACTTAAAGCTTGCTATGACCTGAAATCTGATTAAAAGTGGGATCAAAATATCCCCCCTGGTAGCTGTCACTTCATGTCCAATTTAAGGTGAATGCTGTTGTGAAATATGTAATTAAAAAAAATTAATTCAGTGTGAAGCTTAAAAGTTTGCATTTACAGAGCCAAAATATAGAATAAGTCTTGTCACTTAAATAATGGAGAAAAAAATAACCCTAGAGGCAGGAGATATTCCTTTTGTCATGAGTTAGACTTTTCATGCAGGCTTGTTTCACCCTTTCCTATTAATAAATAAATAAATAGAAACCAAAAGGAATGGAAGATCAAATCTTTCTGTTTAAGTGCCCCAAATAGGATGTTTTTGACCCCATTTTCACATTTTATTTCAGGTTTGAAGCTTTTGAAAGTTCTGAAATTAGAAGCAGTGCGTTTCAGTGAAGTGGTTTGCATGTAACAAATCCACATTCTCCAATGGGAGAAAAAAATATACTTTATCATCTTGCCTCGGACTTCCCTTTTTTTCCTTTTCAATAACAGTCACAAATTGCACAGATGAAGGATCCACTGTACATTGGTCACTTCTTTATTTTGCACTGCTAAATTTTGTAGCCTTCAGCCACCAAGGCAATTCCTCTGAGCTGCTGTTAATCATGGGTGACAGGAACAAGAGCCTTGTTAAAAGAAGCTGTTGAATCATTGCTAGCATGGGTCAGTGCTAGGTTTAGACTCTATAAGCACTGGCTTCCCCTCTTGGGTCTTCTGACACCTTGCATGTTTATTGCCTTGACTTTCTGGCTGGAACATATTAATGATGACATTTACTCCTGTCAGTTTTGACAGAGAGATGCAGCAGCATGGCTGGTACAGGGAATTCCTGTGAATTTAAGGCCATGAGGTCAAGCTGAGCTGTGACCTTAATATGTAGCTGGTTACTTTCTCCTCTCTTCCCTTGTCCAGCTAGCACTTGGGCTCCAGAGAGGAGGGTAGAACACAGGAATGTTGGTGAGAGGAACGGCAGGTCATCTCTAGGCAAAGCTTCTAGTCTTTCAGCATTTTTTTCTGAAGGCATCTTTCAGATGTGTCTTTTGATAGTACTTTGACCTAAGATGAGACATAGTAGCATAAGTCAGAAGCCTAGCCAGAATTTCCCCACAGTCCTCTGCTGCTCTTGCAGTGCCTGTCCTTTTGCATTGCTTCATGATCTGCCCATCTCAGAACAGACAGAGTTGTGGAAAAACCTCTGTCTCTGCCGGTGGCTGTATTTCTGCAGGCTGTGATCATCTTAGATCACACACACGCAAGGGTCAGGTGGTGGAGCCCCAAACACTCGCAAAGCCCAAGGGTGCTGCAAATGTCAGCACTGACAGGTCATTGTGCTGCAGGATGGCCCCAGTGCCACAGCAGGACACAAAGAAGATCTGTATTCTTGGATGTCTCTCTGATGAGAGCTAAAAGCCAGCTTCTTGCTGCTACTGAAAATTGCAGATCCCACATGACTTCATTCACTAAAGAAGAGATGTAGAAATTCACATGAGCCAGCTATAGCAGTAGCTCGGGTTTTCTAGATGAGTTTACAAATTAAGAAAGACCTTATGTGATGTGACTATGGTTCAGATAAGGAGGCTGGAGCCCTCTGTTCTATCACGTCTCAGCTCATGCAACTAAACACCCTGTCCTAAAACATCAAAGCATATAAAACCACCTTTTTCTGGATTGGTTCCAAAGTTACAACTTCAAACCTGTGCGTCTACATGTTTCGGCAGCTGATTCAGAGGCTAACAACGTAAGTCACTGAAAGGTTTTCCCGTAGTGGGAAAGGAGCAGGGATGTTACCCCAAGCTCTACGCTCTGACACTAAGGAGCCATTAGAGGGAGACAAAGAGCTGTGTTTTTTGCTCAGCAGAGGCCATTTCTCTCTATTAACCAGCTGATCAGTCCAGATGTTTTGTTTAGCAATGGATAAAGCAACTCCTGAGCACCTCCTGCCACCACATGGATGGTACAGTTGCAGGGCTGCTAAACCATTCAGGGCATGCAGTAGAAGCACCAACTAAATGCTAGGCATTGTTTCCAGAAATGTGAATAAAGGCCATCTCTAGATCTACAGAGGTGGCTTTTGCTCTCTCTAGTGTTTCAGAAAACCATGGAAGGTTACATAAACAAACAGAATATTGCAGTCTGACTTTACTACTTGTCATACCAATTCAGCTAAAAGTTTCCAGGTCATGTCTTTCATCCAAACAAAAACTCACTGCCCACCATGCCCCAGTATATTTCATCTACCTGTTGTAGAAAGAGAAAGAGTTTTCTAATCAGCTCCCCATTCTTGTCACCTGTGTATCTTTGCAAAGGGAGATCTACAGTCTGATGCTCAGCATGTCAGCAGATCTTCTAGCCCAGAAACTCCCTTTGTGTCTCTATTATATTGAGTATTATTCCAAGGACAAAGAATTCCCAAAATGGGAATAACCCACAAAGAAAAACTCAAAACCTTGGCTCACATCATTGGAAAATGACACAATTTTTATTTTCTTAGACTACTCTCAAATTTGGACATTAGCTTATGCTGCTGAGCTGAGGCTGCTCTCACTTCAAGGTTGCCAAGGCAGACAATATGCTAAAAGGTAGGTGTATCAGTCATCACTTGGACCAGAGAGCAGATCTGTGAAACTGCCCTGTGAGGCAGGGTGAAGGGAATAAAACTTGCCCAAATTTGAGACCAGGCATGCAAACATTAAGCATCAGATCTTTCTGACATTGTATGTCAGTGGTTTAATGCACTACATGAAAAAAATAAAAGAAGTAAAAAATTAAGAGGGAGCTGTCAGAAACTGATCATATTGGAAGGCAATATAGACAGGAGAGAGGTAATATAACTTTTGATATTCTGGACAAGGTTACTTGCAAAGTTGTCCCTCTCTTCAGTCTGTGTTCTCTCTTTAATGTTGCTATTTGCAACAATATGAAATGGGGCAGAACACTCAAACAGGTTACAGCTAGGGATTCATCAAGGTAGCCTCATTGCTGGAAGAGTAGCAAGCATTGCATTTCAAATTGCCCTCAGCGGCAAATCCCTGCATTAAAGAAATCACACAGGACTAGAGCTAAACAAGCAAAATGAACAGGAAAAGGAGTAAATCTTCTTTATATGAGGGTTTTACATGATGATCAAGCAATATTGTACACAAGATTTTAATGAATAAAATTATGCTTGTCTTATAATACAGCAATTCAAGAAAAGGACTTGTCCACATTTAGGATTGTTTTCTGCTGAACAAACATGTCTGAAAATGTTCCAAATCCCATTTTCCACCTGTGGGATGCATGCATGGTGACTGTGGGATGCATTCTGAAGTGCCTGGTAATGCCATCTCCCTTTGGTGAAGGGAAATTGAGACCTGGTGAATGTGGTGCTGGGAGATAAGGAAAGTTGTAGTGCATATGTGAGGTAACTAAGTAGAGTAAAAGCTCTAATTTCACCGGTTCTTAAATAAATACCTCTATCCAGATTAACTATGGGCTGTGGTTCACTCTGTCACCCCTGTGCCAAAGACCAAATCCCAGTCAGTTACTGTAATTTTATTGTGTGGTATATAGTTTAACAAAAGTTACTTTGCCGCCCAAGTTGTCCTAGTCCCTGTGAAAGGGATGAGCTTAATTGGTAATGCAGCTCACAGCACAATATTGAACTACACAGTCAATCAGAAACACACCAGTTAAGCCTCTTTCTTTCCTTATGTGTCCTCTTTGGGTGGTTTCACACTGATGCAATTCATTGAAAATCAAAAGAAGTACAACCCTACACAGGGAAAATTGCATTTGAAGGTTTCCCAGAGACTCAGTGGTGACCGCCACTGAGAGATTACTTTATCAGCCTTGAAAGAAATATTCATCACTGTTTTGGCAGCTTTGTCATTCAAGTGGCAGGAAGAATTCAGTTTTCTATTCAGCAGGTGTTAATACAGTTATATAAAATCCTAAGCATAGAAGAAAATAACCTTCAGATACATATACAAGCACAATACCACTGCTCTTCCACCACTTCTTCAAAGCTCAGCAGTAGAAGGTGTCTGACCTGAAATGTTACAGCCAAGTTTTTATTTCATGCCCTGTAAACAGGTGTCACATGATTGTTTCTTCCCCTCAGGCAGAAGGATGGAAAATACCGTGTCCTCACTTGCTTACAAAGCTTGAGACTCAGTGTGCTTCGCCCTTTAAACACCAAAGCTGTGTATTTGGGAGGCTTTTTACATCTTCCCTTCAGTCCTGATAAAGATGTGACTTCAGAGTCTGAATGTTGGTACTACTGACAATTATTTTACAAGGGACAAGAATTGAATTGAGTAGGGCCCACCAGAGGAAATGTCACTCCTATGATGGACATTTACTCATTTCAGAGGCCTAACTCTTGATTTGTCAGGAAATAGAATCTTGTTGAAGAAGAAAAAGGTTTCCTGGCAGAAAAAGCCCTGCCCAGAGAGGCTGTGGAGTCTCCTTCTCTGAACACATTAAAAACCTGCCTGGACATGTTCCTGTGTGACCTACTCTATGTTGTCCTGATCTGGTAGGGGAGCTGGACTCCATGATCATTTGAGGTCCCTTCCAACCCATTCTGTGATCTTTGTGAATGAGGTACTAACACACCTGATACTATGAGCTCAAGCCATTTGGGAGTTTGATTCATGAATGGGAAAGTGTATAGACATCTGGCCCTTTCAAATTTCCTCTTGTGTTGGCTCTGATGCTGTAGAAACATCCTTTCTGTATGTACAGAAACATACAGATTGTTTCTGTGTTCTCTGTGCATGCAATTATTTTTAAGTGAATTAAGAGACATATTAGCTTCTTTTACCTTGCAGTGAGCAGCAGAGGATCCATCAGAGTGGCTGGAATTAGCAGATAAAAGCAGGAAACATTACTGTCTTCCCAAGATAAGTTGTTCCTCTTTGTGAATCAGGGAACAATGTCTTTTATCTGCAGAGGGTTAAAAAAAAGAAAGACATTTCTCACGTACTGAAAAGTAATAAATTGAAAGGTCCTGACTTGTTACAGCAAACAAGTAATCTCTATTTAACTGTATTAACTCTGGGCCTGGGTCCTGGCATGAGGGTTAACTGACAGACTCAAAGTTTCTAATAGCAATTCAGTGTTGATTACAGAAATAAGAGAGGGCAAAGGAACTCTTCAGCTGAGAGACACAAAGCAGCACTCAACCTTAAACCTTGCTCTCTCTCACATAACATTTTGGTGGGCTATACACAACCTCCTCATTAATTTTCTCATTGTTGAATTACATCTAAAGTAACCACTCCAAACTGTGTGTATCCATGCTGTCTTTTAACCACCTTGAGTGTGAAGTTGAGTTCATGAAATTTTGAAAGACTCTTTCCCCTTGTGTGAGAGAGACTCAAGAAAGGACAAAGATCTATATGATGGAGTCGAAGAAACACAAAAAGGAAGATTTATATACCTGATAGGATATTTTTTCTACTCCAGATGGCCCCAGACCACTTACCTTCACACCTTCTTGAAAACATTACGCAGTGGCAGGGAAAGCAAGAAGTCAGTTTTCCTACCTCGTTTGTATTACTCTCATAACTGATATTTTTGAGCCTGCTTACAACATTGTCCAGGGGCCTAATTTGACTTTATTTCATTCAAATTTGAACTCTAAACCTATTCTGTCAAAAGTACCTATACTAGAAAAGACTACTTATGCATGTGACTGCAATATTCCAAAGTAATCAATGAGCTGGTTATCTATACAGTCATTTATTATTATTGTACACAGTTAGAAATCTAAGCTGTAGGTTAAGGAATAAAAATGGAAGTACCCATGCTTCCTATGTTAGTGGAATTCTACCAGGACTGTTTTTTAGTAAGAGTTTAAAATAAAATGGCTTTAATCATTCCCCCCCATCTAAATGCTGGGAGAGAGGGAAATAACAAGAAAATGTCGCATATCACTAAAATACACTAAGATGTACCACTCTTTTAAAAAGCACACTCCAGTAAAACACATTGTAGGAAAAATTATGTCTTCTAGATGTTTAAATATGTCTCCACTCTTCTGTATTGCTCTTTCACCTTTCTGAAAGAGAGATGCTTTCTTCATTTCTGATTGTATTTTACCACAACAGAAGGGAATAATATGATCTGACAAGTTGTCCCTGAGCTGACTTCCATACAAACTAAATGATCTTTGCAATAGATGACATTTGACAGCATAGATAACCTTAGCACAATAAAGAGATGCGGTCAGATTCTCAAATAACATAAATTAGTATAGTTCAATTGAATAAAAAAAAGAACTAAGTCCATTTATATGAGCAAAGAAGCTGTGTGACACAGAGTCGAGTTGGTTAAATTACACTTCCCTTTATTTATTTGCTGTAGCTTAAGAAAATGAATTTATTTGTGCTCATTGTGAATACCTTTTTTCAGTAATGACTGTGTGCCTTAAATAAAATATTTATGAAAACTCTGGAGAGACTCTTGTCATATTCTGGTTGGATAGAGAGAAAGTGACACAGGCAGTAATATTCCTAATACAATACGTGTTTGCTTTCTGAGGTAACTAATATAATTAGCAAAGCTTAAGTGCAGCGACGGGAGAAGCTTTTGTTTTAGCAGCTGAACTCTGACAAGGGCAGTAGGCATGTGTTTTATTCTGTCATTTTTCCACATTGAAGAGCGTGGCAGAATATACTGGGTGTGATGTGCTAAAATATTCCCCTAAAATTCAATGAGAGATGCCTTAGTCATGTTTCTTTTCTAAAGTCTTACACTCTGAATGATAGAAAGTACAGTTTGCTTTATATGTAGGTAGTAAAGCATAGGCAGCAAGGAGTTACCTGCAATTAAGGTTGTGGAACAGGCTGCCCAGAGAGGCTGTGGCTCCTCCTCTAGAGATCTTCAAAACCCATCTGGACACATTCCTGTGTGACCTTCCTACTTTCAAGGGGGTTGAGCTCGACAGTCTATGAAGGTCCCTTCTATGATTCCATGATACATCTCCAAGATCTGTTTACTGTCAGGGGCTGTGTATGGCTAGCAACAAATTATTATGTACTGATATATGTAGTCTATTTGATTATTTTATATTGGGTGAAACTGTGCATTACTTACCCAGCATGGTGAAACTCTTGAGAGTCTCAGCACAGAGTAAATGGCACATGTTTATACAAATTACTTTCTTCCATGATTGTTTGCTTTCAAAAGATTAAAAAGTATATCCACTGTGTAAGACTGATAGATGTTCAACCATTTTGATGACCAAGAGGCGGTTTCATTTCATGTCCAGAAAAGATAACCACAAGCTGAAGGAATTCACAGGGAACCTAAGTTACTTTTGGTACCTATACCCAAAATCCCATAAGAGGATTCTGTAAGCATGTATAATATTACCGATGTCCTTAGTGGAAAAGGGACAGACTTTGTATGAAATCTGGGGTGTAACTTGACATTAAAACCACAGTGGAGTAACTCAGCTGCTCTACCTCTACATTGAAGACTCCTTTCTTTCTTCTACCATCTTTGGTTTTAGCCTTGCACCCCAGACTAGCTCTACAGCTACAAATGAACTCTGAGATACTAACATTGTTGTAGAGCTTACACAAAAACCAGTCTTCTTTAAAAGAAAGAGAAGACTGTTGGAAAAAAATGTCTAAAGTATCTGATAAATCCAACTGCTATAGAACTTTAAGGCAGAATCTAAGCTCTGGGTAGGTGAATGTTTAGACAGATAAGAAGTATGTGAAAAGGCAAGTTCAGCCAGGGAATTCCCTTTAAGTTGATATTGATAGTATTGTTGTCAAGGAAATAAGAAACAACAAACAGTCAAAAGCACAGAGCTAAGAAGCACATTCTCCCCTAGCTGGAAGGCTACTTCCTTTAAAACTTCTCAAAATAGTCTCTAAAATCAGAAAATTATTTAAATTCTACAAACTGGTAATTAGATGGAGAAATTCAAACTTCCTCTTGCAGCAAATGAGCAGAATACAGTCAGATGTGGAACAATGGCTAGAGTGAGGAGGCAGTTAGATAAAATCATAAGTTTTAACCCACAGAAGTCAAATCTCATGATCAGTTTAGTCCACTGGCTTTGCTTCTACAAAGCATTTTCAACTGATTAGATCACAAGAAGAAATGCCTTTCAGTATTATCTTGGTCTTCAAGCTATAGAAACCTGAAGAGTCAAAGGATGAATTTTTAAGTATGCTTACTGAAACAGGAACAGTGAAAAATGGTAAACAGTATTACCAAGAATAAAGAGTTCAAAAGCTGAATGACTATATGAGGGGAAAAAACCCCAACCAACCAAACAAACAAAAAAAAAAACAGAAAAACAGGAGCTGCAAAGGCTGGCATCATTCCAGACAGGAAGAACATCTGAACATTTTGAAGTTTTCCAGGCAGAAAATCTCTACCTGATTACAAAGGATCAGAGAATAATTTAGGTTGGAAAAGACATTTAAGATCATCAAATCCAACCTTAAATCTAACACAGCCAAGTCCACCACTAAACCACGTCACTAAGTGCCATATCTACACATCTTTTAAATACCTCCAGGGATGGTGACACCACCACTTCCCTGGGCACCCTGTTCCAGTGTTTTACAACCTTTTCAGTGAAGAAATGTTTCCTAACATTCAATCTAAACCTCCCCTGGTGCAATTTGAAGGCATTTCCTCTTGTCCTATCACTTGTAATGTGGGAGAAAAGCCTGACACTGACACTCAGTTGCTGCAACTGTTTTCCAGGTAGTTGTAGAGAGCAATAAAGTCTCCCCTCATAAGAAGGGTGGGTTGTTTGGGGTCTTCAGAAATGTTTCAATCTAACACAACACAAATCTTTTAATTCTATTTCTATTAAATATTTCCTATAGGACAAAAAAAATAATAAAGAATAAGCAGAGTTTTAAAAAAGACATCATCCATTCTTAGAATCTTATCATTTCTTCTTTACAAAGCAACATAAACTGGGTCAAAGTACCCCAGTTTCAGTAGAATCAAAAAATGTTCAAATACACTGACTGGTTCAATCACATTTCCTATGACTAACTTTACTAGTAATACATAATAGCTCCAGAAGTTGTTATATACATTATAGCTTTCAGAAGAGTTATCTTTTAAAGTGATAAAGAATATTTAGCTATTTTGGGAAGGCACTGAATACAGCTGTATTTCTGCAACAAGCTTATGTCCTTTGCATCTCATATCACTGATACATATGCTAAACAGAAGTCTAGTTGTATGCATAAAGAGACATATGCAAAAATACTGCAAAATATTAATAAAGCCTTTGAATTTTGCATTGTGAGTGAAGTATTCCAGCATCCTTAATATAAGCATAGCATACTGCAGAGACTGATTACCAGGCAGAACCACTCTGAATCACTAAGATATAGTCAACACAGAATGAGAATGCAGTGTGAAGTCTCAATGAAAGATGAAATAAAGAGGATAAAATTGCCTAATGGCACCAAAGGTTCAGTGGCATGGCCTATTTTGTCAGTGTCACATCAATATGAGGGGAAGTCTCATTCATTGAAAGAGCCACTAGTTTGTAATCAAAAGGATTTTCCACCTTTTAAAATGCTGCTTGAAACCCTTCAGACTCAGGCCAATACAGAATACAGAATTAACCAGGTTGGAAAAGACCTTCAAGAACATCAAGTCCAACCTATCACCCAACACCACCTAATCAACTAAACCGTGGCACTAAGAGCCTCATCCAGTCTCATTTTAAACACTTCCAGTGATGGTGACTCCACCACCACCCTGGGCAGCCCATTCCAATGGCCAATCACTCTACCATGGGTTCTTACAAGTCATTAAAGACAGATTTATGGAACAATTTGCTTCTCACCCATTTCAGTGAGAAACAGAGAAAAATAGTATTTACTTTAATGCTGTCCCTTCATTTTCTGGAGAGCTATTTAATTCTGTGTTGATGTTATGAGGCCACATGTGTTTCATTCCATGCTCACATGTTGTGAGCATGGCAGGCAACCAGGCAACCAGCTCCAGAACAAGAGGACACAGTCTCAAGCTGCACCAGGGGAGGTTTAAGCTGGATGTTAGGAAGAAGTTCTTTATAGAAAGAGTGATTGGCCACTGGAATGGGCTGCCCAGGGATGTGGTAAAGTCACCATCACTGGAAGTGTTCAGGAAGAGACTGGATGGGGTGCTTGGTGCCATGTTTTATTTGATAGATGGTATTGGGTGATATGTTGGACTTGATCTCAAAGTTCTTTTCCAACCTGGTTAATTCTATTCTGGTTTGAATTAAATAGAGACTATGAGCTAAAAAATATAATAAAAAATTATACTTAGAGGGGATCAGCAGAAAGAAATTCCTGGGGAAATGCACAGTGTATTGTGCTACATTATGACAGAACTGCCTAAAGCGAGGGCAGAAAAAAGATGAATTCACATTCCCTTCAGGCTCACTCCATTTCAACATACATTGAGCAGCAAAAAGGCCCTGAGGTATAAATTAGAGCAACAGCTGTTTCTAGCTGGCAACACCTCATGTTAAGCTGCCTACAGCCTTCTGTGAAACTGAAGGTACCCAAACAACTTACTTCAGAAATGTTTAAGTTCATGTATTACCAGGGAATGTACACCCAAATCCCAGTCTCTAGCAGGTGCCAAATCTGCCCCTCCAAACCATCACTAAGTTTGTTCTTTTCTTCCTTCTTTCCAGCAAGTTAAGGGAAATCAAGAGTTAATGGATAGAGCCAACTTTCTCTTCTCTCCATCTCAGGAGGCACAAGCTGTTCTCTTCTTGGGGAGAGGCTTTCTCCTGGCCTTGGCTGGCAATGAATGTCCAGCTACACCACTGAGCCTGCTGCAGCCTGTGGTAGGCCTGGGGCTAGTGGGGAGGCAGTTTGGTTGCTCATGGCCCTGCTGAGGCTGAGTGGGGTTGAAGTTTTTTGGAAGGCTCTGGAAGGTTTTGACCTCGTAGGCCCAGGTGAAAAACTGAAGCTAATTTGTGATTGTATTCATAGCATCATAGAATCACAGAATCAGCCGGCTAGGAAAAGACCTCAGATCCAACCTATTACGGAATACCCAATACCTCATGACAACTATATCATGGCTCCAAGTGCCACATCCAATCCTTTTTTGAACACCTCCAGGGACGGTGACTCCACCACCTCCCCGGGCAGCCCATTCCAATGGTAAATTACTCTTTCTGTGAAGAACTTTCTCCTCACCTCCAGCCTAAACTTCCCCTGGTACAGCTTGGGACTGTGTCCTCTTATTCTGGTGCTGGTTGCCTGGGAGAAGAAACCAACCCCCACCTGGCTACAACCTCCCTTAAGGTAGTTGTAGACAGCAAGAAGGTCTCCCCTGAGCCTCCTCTTCTCCAGGCTAAACAACCCCAGCTCCCTCAGCCTCTCCTCATAGGGCTTGTGCTTGAATTCCTTTCACACAAATACCTTTTGTATATATTTGTAAATAGAATTTCCTTTTAAACTTTCAGTCCAGTGTGGAACATTTTTATTTTACTCCTTGTGAAGGGGAAAAAAAATACCTTTTCTGTCCTTTTGCCCTGGGCAGCTCAGGGCTCAAAACAAGGACACCAGCCTTCGCTGATGTATTTTTTTGTAAAGGTCTTTCCTTTTATCAGTAGCAACTTCTCCTTTGGGACTCTACTTCATAGTCTTTCACTGATTACATGGTGCATGCCTGCAGCCTACTTTTAGCCCCAAGAGGGGAATGCTGTCCCTCTTCCCTCCGTTATACCAATCCCCTTAGAAAGGCTGGCTAAGTGAAGACACTTTCACTGCTCAACAGGGATAGGATCACTTTTGTTAATTGGTCTGCTAATAACTGTATAGGCCAGGACAGAATTAAAGGTCTCTCTCCTGGCAGTAGTATTCAAAGGGAGATTGGAACTGAATGTAATCCTGCTTTAGTATCACTGATAGCAAAGAATTTACTAGTTTTCTATCAATAGCCCGTGTTGTGGAAGACCTGGATCACAAACATCAGACAACACAGAAATCAAGCAGCACAATTGCCATGCCTTATCTCTGGTTTGCTTCTGATCAGTCACACAAGCGTCATTAAAGAAAGTCTCACACTCGCTTAAGCAGAAATCAAGAAACAAAGTTAAATTCTCTGCATTTCCAACATCAAAGTACTTCTATGCCTTCTTCATCTGAACACAATCTGCCGGATATGGAGTGGTGCTATGACCACATAAAACCATCCCATTTGGCTTGCATCTCCTACTTTACTGAAACTCTTTTACATATCCACATCCTAAGCATCCTTTAACCACATTGTCTACTGCACTAGGGTATAATTCTTACTGGCTACCCAAAAGACTTTTGTTGTGCTTACCTCAGCATTTGTGCTGCTTGGTGGTGTGGTTTCCTGACTTCACAGTTCCCCTTGCATAATGATAAAAAACAACCTACGCTTTCTAAGTGAGCAAAAATACTATGTCTTTGTTTTGCTTTTCTAAACCAACATACTCAATATATGTTGTCAAGCTAATAGGACAGCTTCTATTTATCATCTGATCCACGATGTAATTTGTTTGTGTCAGGCAAACAATACAGATCTAAATTTTGCCTGCTTGTGTTTTGCTAGGCAAAAACAACTTAAGAAGATCAACATGACCTCAGCTCTTGCCCCACAGTGTAGTCCACACTTGGATGAATGATTTGAAAGATATGTGCAAGAAGAAATGTCTGTGCATATTCCCTGGTAAGATATGGACAGTTTGGGGCAATCCATCATATTGCCAAGGTCAATATCAGCTCTGTCAAGGCAAAACCCCATTAAGAAATTTTTTTCACATCAGGGTAGACCATATTTTTCTTTTTTACCCTGCTGCAATATCTTAGAAATGCTCAGTCTCTGTGTTAAAACAGAGAAAAGAAATGAAACTTTCCCTCTTTGAAACTTGCCTTTCAAGACTGACACTGTGGTTTGAGACCAGGCAGCCTGGCCAGTATAAAAACACATGACTAAACACAATTTAGGTCACATTTCAACTCAAGATTTCCTGTTTGGATTGCAGTGGGGTTTTGATGAGATAGTACATAGACTGTAGGTCTTGAGATTCTTAACAATACCACAAGCAGAGGACAGAGAACGAGCAGATCTGGAATGACAGATGATACATTTCAGGATCAGCAGTAATTCAGTGGAAGCCACATAGAGCTGACCACAGAACTGAGATTACAGTACTGACTCCCCTGAAGTTTAAAACTGGAGCAGAAAAAGTACATTGTAGCTTTATTGTGCTATTAATGTTTCTTTTCAGGGGAATTAACATTCATACTCAGGCACTCACAGAAATGTTAAAATCAAGGAATATTTAGAGAGTGGAAGAGTTTTAATACTGGGAGGTAGAGCTCTCATAGGCTTTAATTTTATTCTGAATATTAGAAATTGCACCCAGGAGACGCTTGCCTAGCACCTGGGAAGCATAATATTAATTGCTTCTCCCCAGTTCTAGTTTTCAGAGTACACCTGAGCACAGTATTTTATAGTGGCAAAAAAATTAAACTTATCTGATCTAGTTTCTGGTTGCTCTCCAAATCACCATCATTAGCAGAGGCTATTAATATCTATGCTGATTCTCCCAGCTTTATTCTTCCTAAAGCCTGAGGCTTTATCAATGTATTGCATAAAACAACATGTACAGAATCCAGACACTTCAACCTCGTGCATGTGCGTATTCACATGCACAGACAAAATAGGCCAGAGCAGCCCCAAAAGTCACTGTCAAAAGAAAAGAAAAGCAAAGATAATGGAAGCAATTTTTGACATCCTGAAGTAATCAACAAAAAAATCAAGGGGAAAACTAAGCAAGACACTTAATGAGTGGGCTCCACAATGTCTTGTGGAGACATATTTAAGTCTGAGAGTATTTTTAGATGTGAAATTTATGTCTACTTTAGTCTTTTCTTTCTCCCATCCATCTTGATATCTCTGGGTGGATGAAAATGTCATTAGTTTAAGAAGGGGGGACAAGCCAGGAAGGACTCATGGCTGGCTTACTGGGCTCTGCTCCTTAAAGCCCCACTTCACCAAACATTTTATTTGTGCCTTCTGAAAGTAGAACAGAGATGAAGAACATTCTTTCCTGCTTTGGTCCTTCTCGTTTCCCTAAGGTCATTCAGCTAAGCACTTCTCCCTGGCTAAGAGACTCTCCCTACTGTCATTTAGAATATGTTAACAGCTCCTTTCAGCACAGCTTTGGTGTGTTGACCCTCCTGCACCTTTCTAAGGTAAATCTGTTTTAAGCCATAAACAATGAACCAAGGGGCAGTGGAAATAGCTGGACTAGACTTGTGGATTTAAACTACCCCTCCTGCACTCACTTCCCTACTTCTCATCTATTTCTAGTCCTGACACTGTCCTCTAGCTGATTAACTGCCTGATCCCAATGCTCAGCTGCTCTTTCACAGCTGTGAACCTCAGAACTTCCTGGGGGACACAAGAAAGCTGCCAGGGAGCTGAGTGCACTAATGCTTTAACACATTTTCTTCCCTTCACTGAGCAGCAGACCTTGACCTCGTCTCTATTTGCAGCATCTCTGAGACAGGACCTATTCCCAAGACCATGAAAATCAACAAATGGGCCTTAGATCAGGTGCTCAGGCTCAGATTCTGAAGTAGGTGAATATAACTCTTTCCCATTGATTTTCTCTTGTAAGGAGGTGACTGTGCACCCATAAGGATCTGAGTTTCTGTATCATAATGAGCCCATACAGAAAACAAATCTCACATCTTTATCACAAATAAGTCAGCTCTAATCTTCCCATCAGTTTTCTGTATCAATTCACAGACTGAGAAATGAAATATTCTGGTCTTTTTTCTGTCTAAATAAAATTTACAGTTTTCATCCACCTATTTCTTTTTCCATAAGAATTCTGCTTTTGTTAGTATGCAAATGAATATATATGCATAAATAACCCATGTGCACATCTACATGTATATGCAAATACCCAAGTCCTTAATATTGGTGCACAGATCTTTTTCTAAATTGCAGTCATGCTAAACAAAATCCCTCCAGGGCTTTTCTTGCCACTCCTTTTTGCATGTTTGACAGTTTCCCAGGGAATTAGTTTTAAGTGCATTATTGGATATGTAGTCTAAATAATTAAATCTGGCAATAATATGGAAGAAATCTCAGACAAAAAGGAACTGAAATATTTGAATGCAAAATAAATAAATAGATAAATAAATAAATAAATAAATGAAAATAGGGGGAAGGTTCTTTATTCTTTCTCTCTGAGCTCCTCTATCCCTCCCTTTGTCTGTACCTGCTAATCCATTAAAAGCCATTGCTCATCATGCTGGTCTGCAGAATCTCATCTCAGCAGGTACATTTCATTTATTGAAACATTATTTAAGAACAACTTTATTAAAGATTTGAGATGCCAATACAAGATGACATAGTGCATGGCAGCTTGTAGCTTGGAAAGCTTTACAGAATTGAACGTCATTGAACAGCAGGAAGGATACAGTGTGAATTACAGAAGGGAATGGTGTTGAGCTGATCCATGGCGAATAAATTAAAAGTCTACAGTCACATGGTCAGTAATGCAGACAGGCAGAAAGAAGAAATGGCCTTTGGAAAAAACCTGGGAGGGACAGAGAAAGAGGAAAGAAAAAATACTCTAGGTTGCAGGGTGCACAGAGAAGGTTGTGGGATCCAGGACAAAGTGATACCTGGAAAGATAAGGGAGTTCACTTGCCATATGATTTTTCTGGTCGACTTTTAATCATAAAAGGTGAAACATGCCTCATTTAGACCTCATTTAGATTTGGGTATTGACATCTACTAGCAACAATTCCCAGCTCTTCCTTTGGGGGCCAGAGTTCACAGCATTCTGACATGTTTCTCTGATGGAGGACCTGGCCCCCACAAACTGCAAGAAACCTTTGCTCAGCTAAAGCTCTTAAGTAAGCTTATTGTCTAATGCAACAAAATGTAGACACTGTCAGACACCAGCAACTGAGTATCAGCAAAGGAAACGTGAAGCACAGCTGTGAAGAAACACAATGAATAACATTATTTGTAAAGAAAATCATTTAGCTGGAGCCGGAACTGAGTATTGGATAAACGGATTGTCAAAAAATACATTTGAAATACACTGAGAACAAATTTATCTGTAGCATCAGTAAGCCAAACCTAAACTTTATGCCTATATCATGGTTGGTTGTTTTTAGAAATGCCCTTTAAAAGAGGGAAGAAAAAAAAAGTAAGGAAAAAAAAAAGTATGTCCACAAGAACTATTTAATTGCCAATTAGGGATTTCTCAAGTTTTTGTTTACTGTCTTCAAATGATGCTCAGCAAAACAAACCTGACTAATACCACTTTCTGACCTTTTGAAAACAATCATTGTGAAGTATTTGGTTTAAGCTTGTTAATGGAAGATAGAAAACTTTGAAAATACTGAAAAAAAAAATCAAACTCTGTCCACATTTTTTCCAGAAGTTGGGAAATGCTGGATCTGCTTATGCTATTGGCATTTATGCTCTCCTTTCATCCTAGTGAAGACCCTTCTGCGTTCCTTGAAGTTTCTAGGAATGATCTTCACACTTCCCTAGAATAAAAGAAAGTGTCAGAATACTTTGTGCAGTAAATAAAGTTCTAGCATGCTCAATCACCACCTCCCTTCACCTCAGCAAGACACCCTATAAATCCAAAGATTCCCCAGTGCCATATGATCTTCTAGTGTATGACTTTCTGGTGTTTCTGTCACATTTTCCACCATAAATTACAGCTTTTACCTATTGATTTTATTTATTTTCCAAGCAATTTCTCTTACAGGGCCACCATCTTTTGCAGATAGGGAAAGAACACTCAACAGGACAGAAAAAAACATAGGTTAAAGGACAGAGAAGGAGGTGACTGTGGCTCAATGCATGAAATGTGACTCTGTAAGCTAAAATATTTGGATCCTTTTCCTGGTTCTGTTTATAAATTCAGTCTTCTTGTTTTCACTTGCTCTTGTGCTCAACCTGAAGATCCTCAGGCCACACGCTTTCCCTCAAGTCTTGCTTGTAGAATGCAAAGTACAGTAGAGTATCACATACTTTACATATATCCAATAGGAAAACAAAATAATTATAAGGTTAATGCTTAACAGACTTTTGTGTGTCAATGTGACATCTACTGTATTCTCCACAAAATATTTCTGCAAAAAGTATGTAAGATTTTTTTCTTAGGTTTAGATGTGCTAAAGTAGGAGTACTTCTTCCATGACAGGTCCATATCCCATTTGCTAGTTACCATTCAGCTTTGTGATGCAAATACCCAGTCTTAAGGAATTGAACTGAGAACAGGAAAAATCTACATAGCAGAGGCTGCTAACCAGTGACCTATGGCCAGAATCATGATGAGAAAAGGTTTCCATGAGAAAGGTAAAGGATTTTGGATGAACTTTAACTGCACCCTCAGCTCCCTAAAGCAGAAGTGAGCCACCATAGACTGGTATCTGAGCTAAAAATATAAGCAGGCAAGATGCTTCACCAATCTGATTTCAAGGAACTTCTTTTTGAGGGCACCTAGATGAACTCAGGTAATCTATACATTTTGGCTCAAGTTCATAACAAAACATCTGACTTGACTAAATGCAAAAACTTTGGAACTTTCCTGTACTCATTTTACTTCATTGTTAGATACAAAGGCAGCAAAATGGCATGGGAGAACATGTTCTCCATGCATAAATGCTCATTAACAGAGATGAGAAAGTAAGGAAGGCTCAGGAGAGAACTTTGTAATGATTTCTAATCTTTTTTGGACACCTCAAGCAGACTCTTCCAGAGCTAAGCGGCACTCAGACAAATACATCTTTGTGTCTGGAAGGTTCCCAGTCATGAAACTTTAGAACTTGATAATATTTAGGAACCCAATTTTCATGTCAAAGTTCAACTGCTATTTGAATCAATGCAATGCATGAAAATCTCCTTAAAAGCTGGATCTTTATTAAGAGAAAAAAAAAAAAAAAAACCAACAGTGAATGCAGCTCTGATCTCTTTACGCAGTCCAATAGATATGACTGATACATTCTCAGCTGCAAATTCTTTGCTCCTGTCCTCTTCAATATGCAGTAGATGGTTTGAGGTGTATTTACAGAAGGAGATCCTAGGAGAGGTGACCTGGGCACAAATAAAAGAGATTTCTACATTGCACTCCTGCAGCAATGGGACCATGAAGATCCTGAAATAGCAATTCCGAGTCACTGACTGATAGTTTTCTGTTTGCCTGCAGCTAGGTGAGTAGGGAAAGTGTTCTGGAATATGAAATCACCTGGAGAAATGTCTACTTTGATAACTGGACTTGGTGCAAGGGAAATATGGAGAACTTACCTTTAGTAGGAAAGTAGACAGTGGTCAGCATGTGGCTATATTTCTGCCCCAGACCACAGCAAACTCTCAAACTGAACAAACAAACACCGAAAAAGCTCAATGTCACTCTTCAGTTCCTTTCTAGACTCAAACCCATCCCTGCCTTCCCAGAACAAAGGGGTTCTTTTCTGTGGGAAAGGGAAAAGTTAACTACACAATTCTTGTAATTTAGAAAGCTGTTTATAGGCAGCTGCTTGGCAAAGAGACATCTTTCGTTTAATCCAATACATTTAAATATTTAAAGGCCAGCTGCACAGAGCAATGTCCCAGAGTATTGTCACTGGGACATGGTGACTCATGCACAGCCGAAGGAACACGAATTGGACTTTCTGCCACAAGATGGGGCTCTGCCTGCCCTGTTTCTCTATACAAGGTATTTTATGCTCTGCTGCTTTTCCTGCATGAAAAATCATTGTTTCCTTGGTTATGATGTGCCTTTTTTTTTTTTCTTTTTCTTTTTTTTCCTGTACTGAAGCACATTTATTTTCCATGGCAAGAAAACAACTTTTCTGTCCTGTCCCCAAACAGACACAAGAAACTGACAAAGCCTCTAGGATCCCCATGGCTGAGACAGATGAGCTGTACTTACAGAATTAAAGCAAAACCTTTATTATGAAGGGAAGCAATGCTATAACCAAGCCATCTGTTTCATAGCTTCCTGGAATGGAGAGCATTTGCCCAGGTTTCCTGCTTCTTATTATGTGAGTGCTTTGCTCTTAACAAGCAGAGGATCAATGACCAGATTCTGATGTTTGCTGCTTGCTGGAGAAACAGGAATAGGCTGAAGTTTGCAGAACAGTGCTGGATTTTTATCCAGGAATGGATAACAACCTCATTTTATACCAAAGAAATTATTGTTACTGTGGTCGTGCCCAGAGGCTTTCATCGGATCTTCACAATGACTAGCAGTTAACACACATATAAAGGCAATTTGTTTATGCGGTATCAGTTGGCTGAAAATAGGGCACCATTTCCTTCAGGTAGGAGGGAATAGCTCTGAACAGGATTTCTGGTTTCTGCCTATCAAGTACCAAATGCCTTAACTGAAATCTATTGTACTTGCTGGTGTGGGAAGATGATCATACCGGAGCTACTTGTCAGCCTCTATCCATATACTGTTGTAAACTGAGTGACTGTAATCACTATAGGAGGTCATGACCTGGTCTTAGCACATAGATAAGGACCTTTCCTCTCCCTGCAGTGTGGATTGTTCCTATTGTGGTGGGATCTCTGGATGAATACATCTGAGAATGATCACATTTGGCTGTGGCACTGCAGAGTGATCTCTCTGGGAAGGGACTCACCATGCACAAACCTTCCAGCAAGAAATTTAGTTCCTGCTAAGAGAATCTCTTTGTTTTGGTGGTGGTGGTGGTTGGTTGGTTGGCTGGCTGAGGTTTTGTTGGTTTCATTTTGTTTGGTTTGTTTGGGGTTTTGTTTTCATCGTTGTTCTTGTTTTGCTTTTCTGTCACCCTTTTTTGTTGCTGCTTGTAATCTCAGAACCCCCCTTGATTCATTTAATCTTCTTGCATCTTCTGCACTTCTCTGTCCACCTCACTTATAAATGTCCTTGTAACTGCTTCCAAGCAGTAACAACAAAAAAAACAAGTCAATCAGAAACATGGTCTTTGGAGGATACGTAGCAAAGCCAGTACTCTGACAGACTGGCAGTCATGCCTGCCAGTCTTCCTATGCATTATCAAACACTGCAATGGGGACAAATTGGTTCCTTTCTTAGTTTTCATGCTTCATTAGTGTGTGTCCTTTACATTTCTCTTTGTTCATCCTAATTGTAAAATAGAGATGGTCATGTTACAAGGCTTTGGAAGCACAGAGCTGTGACAACTCTCTGCATTTCTCATTTGTTATGCACAGTTACTGCTAAATTTTAGCTACAGGAAGACGATACTTTCTTTGAGCAGCTGTGAGACATTTAGAATGGCTTTGCAGACCACCAGCAGTCTGTGAATCATTGGTCAACACGTGTTACTATTAACATAAAATATAGGGACCTTTAAATGCGCCCAAATCTCATTTCTTTGCTTCCTCATAATTTTTATTTCTGCACCTTCTGTTGTCGCATACTTTTGCTCGGTAACTACGGGATACTGCTCATCTTTTTAATAAAAACACCAAAACAAAAGGTATTCACATGAATAAACCAGCCTTCAGCACATTTAAAACTTGGAACCAAGCCAGTTTTTTTGGATCAAATCCAGCCCTCTGTGACCTGAGGTTTCCTTCTCATATGAGCTCATTATAAACTTGTCAAGGCTATTTTAAATGAGTTAGATCTTTCTCCCCACTAGTCCATTTGGAAGATTGTCCAGAACCTTTCTGTGCTTTGCTGATACAGGAATCTTCTCATTTTAAAGGTAAAACTTATTCACAGCCTTGAGAAGAGGGATTTCATGTGCCATTCTTTGCAGAACAGGAGAGTGTCAGAGACTTTGTTTTACAAAAGGGCTACAAAGTAGTATAAAGTGATTAGTTAAGCAATGGGCCTGGGGCATGAATGTGCATTTTTAGTGCTGGGACTCAATACTGGTTAGAAATGATGAAAAACTCTCTGCACAGACTGGAAAAAAACAAACTATCAGAAATTCCCATTAATATTTCCTAAAATTAGTGCTTAAGTCTCAAGTCTTTGGGTCAATTAGCATAATACAAGAACACTTTCAGTCTTGCCTAAAAACACAGCTTTTACAAAGCATCTTTCATCATCATCTTTTACAAATCATCATTAATGGGTAGATTCGGATTGGATGTTAGGAAAAAGTTCAGTTCTTCCCCATGATGGTGGTGAGACACTGGAACAGGTTGCCCAGGGAGCTGGTAGAAGTCCCATCCCTGCAGGTTTTTAAGGCCCAGCTGGATGTGGCTCTGAGCAACCTGATCTAGTATGACGTGTCCCTGCCCATGGCAGGGGCATTGGAACTGGATGATCCTTGGGTTCCCCTCCAACTCTAACAATCCTGTGATTCTAGCATTGTTGAGGTTTTTAGGGCAGACTGTAAAAGAGGCCTGTGGCACTGAGAGTTGGGTACCAGGCTTCCTTCTGCCTTGCTCCTTGAGTGCACTGAATTTTCTAAGTGTGTTTTAAAGATTGCTGTCACATTCTTTTCCTTCTTAGATGGAAGCTGTTAATTTTTTCTCCCAGAAGCTTTCTGAGAAACCTGTTGCAATCATCTCATGGCTGTGCCTGGTATGCTTTCTTCAAAAAGACTACATACCAAGGTATCTGAAAATCAGTACCCTGGTTACAAGAAAAGGGAAAATTAATTCCAGGTAGTTTGGGGAAGTGGGCATCAGAAGAGCTACCTGACATTCCTCCTGTAGAGTATAAATCCCAGCTTCGGCTCTGCTATTTATTGACAAAAGCAAGGGACAGGCAACAAGAGATCACTGCAGCCCATGCTTGGGGTGCCAGGAAAGCTGCTGTTTGCCTTCTGCCAGCTGTGTCTGCTTGCACACTCCCAGATAGCTTCACACATCCAGTGGTCTTGCTGACTTTGGTCAGGAAATATCAGCAATTCACTCTGTGCTGAAATGTTCGCATAGGACCACAGATGCTTTTAAAGAAGAAAAGATTTTCATGTCACTTTTACTCCAGCCTCCACTTTTCCTCTTCTCAGAATTTATTTTTTCCCTTTGTACTGCTTTTTCTGTGCAGCCATTTCCAGACTAGTTGTCATTAATTATTGGGTTTAGAAACTGTGCCTTAATGAAGATAAACGATTCTGCTATCTCTGAAATATAAAGCCATTTGCACAGCAGCAAATGGTGGGTCAGTCTTGTGAGTCTGCATCCAGTTCAGAGCATTCAGCCAGATGTTTCTAGCATAAGTACTGTCACTTCAATTGTCACTAATCATCAGCCTTATTAGTAGCTTCTCTATACCCAGGCCAGCGACCCACGGGCCACAGAAGGAAAATTTCCCTTAGAGATTATTTTTGCCAGCATGGTTTAAAAATGCATTTAGCAGACAAAAAACATAAGAAACAGCTGTCTGTACTGTTCAATGGTCAAAAAGATGGCATTTCTTCATAGTAGTTAGTATGGCACTTCTTACTATCAGCAGTCAGTTCATGAGGACATATCAGTGGTTGTGCTTTCAGAAAGAAGTTAATTATGCATCTCAGTATGGCTGAAAGGAGGCTGACCAAAAGGGCTTCCTTTATTCCAGGTGACAGTAATGGCTCAACCACCAAGAGGGAAAGCTCTTTCTTTGTACACGCTGCCCTCATGATACATTAAGATTGAAAGGAAAACCAAAACCAAAACCAAACCAAAGAAACCAAAACACCTCAGGAAATTCAGTGGAACAATGGGAGGATTTTTGTCAAATGTGAACATTTTCAGGGAGTTGTAAATGTTACGACAAAATGAAGTACATTTTATTTCCCTCCATTACTCTCTTACCTGTCTCACAAACAGTGTAACCAATTTCACTGAAATTTTAGACTAAGCGAAACTTCAGCTACAGGAAGAGTCCAACACTACAATTTCATCACAAAAAGTTGGCAAAACCAGCTGCAAACAAGCTCCCAAAGCTGAAGTTTCAAGGAATCTTATCTCCATATAGTCCTACCAACTAGGTTTGTACATCCTTCCCGTCTCACATATTCTCAATATTCTGCTTTGTTCTACCCTTATCTTTTTTTCCTCTGTGATTCTCTTTTTGAATAGTACTGAAATCAGACCTTTTCTTTTTTCTCTCCCTATCTCTTCTAAATAGAAGTAACCCTTACAATCAATGAAGGGCATATTCAGTTTTCCATCTAATAATGTCTGAGTGGATTTGAAATGCAAAATATAGCCATTTGTTGGAGTCTGGCTAAATGATCTGATAAGAAAGGAACTTTGGGCCTTCCCTCAGATACAGATGTAAATCTGTAAACCTGCATGTGGTAAATGGATGGCTGTAGGATTCTCTATAACTTACTGCTTTGTCTCATAGGCCACAACGTTAATAAAATAGAGGGTTAGAGACGTTCATTGTTGCTCAAGGAGATTAAGAAGGGTAAGTGATCATCATTAGCAGTTCATAATACAACAATGAAAGCATGATTGCAGCTTAGCCTCAACTCTTAGCTGATAGAGCAGGGCCACTACAGTAGGACTGTAGAGAAATGCTGTATGACAAGAGGTTTGTAATGATTTACAGGGTTTTCCTTAATTGCACAATCAGTTGTTTGTTCCAGTTAATTGAGTTTCCCTTCCAGTAATTACTCGTTGCAGTTCCTTCTGCCACTGTATCACAAGCTTAACTTTTCCTACAGCCACTTTAGCTCAGTTACCAGCCAGGACTTTTCTGCCTCATTCAACTGAATTAGCATCACCTCTGGAGCAGTTCACCAGGAATAATAGATTTACTTCCTATATGAAACTGTGCAGGCCTCTTTGAAGATTCTGGAAAGGTTGCAAAGGGAAACAAAGCAGTTTTCTTCCAGGTGCACTGCATGGGGAGTCTTAATCTTTATTCCAGAAATCACTGCTACACGCATGGCCCAAATACAGTTCAAACCATCACCCATCACATCCTTGACTTCTAAATGTCTACTTCTGTCACAAAGAAAAAAAAAAATGGCCCATACTTAATGGAATCAGAAACTACTAAGAGAAGTCTTTATTTATATATGTGACTACAAAACTAAGCAAGAAATTTTTCATGAGAATATAAAAATGAATATGTAAAACTGAAAAGGATGAATGGAAGGGATGACAGCTTTGGAGGCTGTCTCATGAGCTACTGAAATTTGCAGATGATCTTGTATTTCTTCCATCACTCATGAAATGTTAACTGCTCCTGGTTGTTTATTTTCAAACCATCCTAATGCTATTTTATGTTAACCAATACCGTATTTACATAAGTAACTGGTTTGACTTGTGTGTTTATGAAAGTCTTTTCTGTGCTATGGGAAGCTGTGAACCTTTCCTCTATCTTTGTTTTCACACATACCAAGAGGCATCAATTTAAGCTTTCCAGTATGGAAAAAAACCCACATATATTTGTCCTTAGAACTTGTTTATTGAGTATTTTTCCTTCACACTCATTTGTATTAGCTGTAAATTATTTTATTGAGTGGTTGGGTTTTTTTTATGTTTCCATTTTTAGGATTGCCAGATGCATGCTATTAATGATGATTTGTATTTCATACACATCAAGACTTCTGGTACTTCTGCTTTTAGGTTAAGCAGATGGAGGCTGGCTGAACTTCACCAAGCTATATAGTACAAACAGGTAGGATATAGGTATGGTAGTGTGAAACAATGTGCTGAGCTGACCCTCATTTTCAGCTCCTCTGCTACTAACACAGACTAAATATCAAAAATATACATTTTGTGTCATTTATTTCTTGGCTTTTTTTTTTTTTTTTTTCTTTAATGTCTTCAACAATAAATCAGCAGGCAGTGGAATCTCATCACTGTACTGGAGTTTTACGCCATGTAGACACAGGTAATTCTCAGCATCAATTTTCCTCTGCACTATTATGTTTTCTGCTAAAATGCAGTAAGGATTAAAAATTCTTCTCTCTCCACAAATTCACCCATTCAACACAGGGATTATCTGGATTAAATTGATGCACAGAACAGCTGCCATTTTGATTTGGCATCCAACTGGAAAATTGAACATTAATAATTGCTTATAGTTGACCTAAAATAAATAGTGTGTGTATGAGAGAGAAAAACACCTTTTATGCTAACCTGAGAGTTTAATTTCAAATAGCACAACTATGTCATGTTTCATTTCAACTATGTCACGGTTTTCAACTCTGATTTAACTTTCTATTTCTATGTGGTTCAGCTTAAACATCTCAAAGAAATAATTATGTCATTCTGAAGCAAAACACTGACAACCTAGAAAGTAAAACTTATTCTTTTTAGCAAATGTCAGCATTTCCATTTTTTTCCCCTAGCAAACTTATCTGTCAAGTGTAATTTTACTTTGTAAATGGCTGCAAATCTCTTAAACTATCATACCCCTTTTAAACAAAATTCACAATAAAATGAAGGGGAAAAAACCCCAAGAGAACAAAACCAGGAAAACCCCACAAGAGGAGAGGCTTATTTTTTACAAGATCTTAAAAATAAGCTCTTCTTCATAGTTTGTTCAATTTGGTGGTCTAAGTGAATTTGGAAAAGACGGTGGATGTCCTGTCGCAAACAAGTGAGTCCTAGCCCTCACACTTCTAGAAAGGCAAATAGCAAACAGAAAATAAGACAAAGGTCATCATCTGGAGTGCTGTGCAGTTCCTGGAGTGTCTAACTGTGAGGGTTTAGGGTTCTTTTGGTGAGGAGTTTAATTGTTCCTGAAAAAGAAACCTGAATTTGAAAGAAAAATAAAAATTGACTATGCACCAAATTCTCTTCCAGTAAGTTTAATTTCCTAATTATTTGTCAGGTCATCCCTGAAAGCTGCCAAGGTGTGACTCATTTTTATTAACCACTGTGCTGTCCAACACTTGTTCATCAATACCTTTCAGCCATTCATTCCTCTCAGCCAGTGTCCATTTTAAGCAGAACCCAGAGCACAGGATTCAATTGCTTTAGCTCTAGTGAAAAGCAAGCTCTCATAAAATATGCTGAAAAGTGTATAACCTTTTTCACAGAGCTAGCTAGATGGAGCCCCTTGCTATAGAGGTAAGTGGTCCTGTTGAGTCTTGAATAGTTTAACCTACAGATCCATAGTGAGTCGACATACAAAGACTACTATTAGGGATATCTCTTTTATCTCTATTATCATTTAGAGAAGCCTTTGAAAAAAATATTTTTATTTATATAGTTTAAAAGTTTATGCCTTTTATATTTTTTTTTCACCCAACAAAAAAGATTCATACTAAATGTCTCACCAGATTGTGTTCTCCAGTTCTGGTTGTGCCCCAGAACATGTTACAGCCTGGTCTACTCTGAAATAAATAAATAAATAAAGGTAAGTCCTGCTGTAGAAGTTGCTCAAATTTCTGTCATGGCTGATATCTTGTTGTAGCCAGGAGGGGGTTGGTCTCTTCTCTCTAGCAACCAGCACCAGAACAAGAGGACACAGTCTCAAGCTGTACCAGGAGAAGTTTAGGCTTGAGGTGAGGAGAAAGTTCTTCACTGAGAGAGTCATTCGCCATTGGAATTTGCTGCCCAGGGAGGTGGTGGAGTCACCATCCCTGGAGGTATTCAATAGGGGATTGGATGCGGCACTTGGTGCCATCGTTTAATCATGAGGTCTGTGGTGACAGGTTGGACTTGATGATCTTTGAGGTCTCTTCCAACCTTGGTGATTCTGTGATTCTGTTAAGAAACGTTTCCCTCACGCACAGCACTTCTTTTTTCAAGATGAGGGCTTGAGGACTAGATAGAAGGTTGCTAATCTTTTGGGTAAATTCTGGATAAAAATGTGTTCTCTAAATATAGAAGTATTTATTATTATTGCTATTATTTCCACTGTAAAGAGAGAGAGGAACTGAAAAGTCGGCGGTTCAAAAATACTAAGACCAATTTGGCTCTGTTCACTAAGGCTGTTGCATTATAAATGGTCATGAAATGCACTGTTTAGAATTCTAACAACCCCTTGTAAAGGCAGCACATTTATTTTTAGAGAATTGTGAGGCACAATTGCTTGGTTCTCCTTATAAACAGCCGCAACTGCAAGTAGAAATTAGCTGCTGTGTAAACACAGTTGGGAGGTGTACATGTCAGTGTTAGAGGGAATGAGCTTTGTTGCATGGCAGATAAATATCAGCCAACAAATGACTTTTTTCTCTGCTTCGACAAATCCTACAGGAAATGCTCTGCCAGCTGGTGTGCTCTGAGGATAGTCCTCGCAAACACAGTGCTGTACTGCTGAATGGTAAATCTGGGCTGTGGCTATCTTATGGTTGCACATTCACAGGCCATCAAAACTGCAGGAACAACTAGAACCGCTAGAACCGCTCTGTCTAGCAGGAGCATGTGTTGAGACAGTCTTCAGATGAAACAGCCTAAGTCTAAAGGCCTCATTTCAAATAGAAAACATCACCCAGGAGGTCTTCAGTAATATGTACTGCTGTCAATGTGATCAGGAAATTCAAGGGTTTACATAGGAGAACTGCACACTGAGTACCAAAAAGTAGTGGGTAAATTACATGCCTAAATTACGCAGAGTAGAATTAATTTTGAATTATCATCATTTAATCATTTACAAAGTTAGCTTGAGCTCATTTCCAGTGTCTTCCCTAAAATTCTCCCCATTGTTTAAAGTTGGAAACAAAACATACTTTTCTTCAGCATAGATGCGTTCTGGATCACCACGTTTTTGTATCAGCCTCTTTTCAGCTTCAAGAGGAGTTTTTCTAGGAGCTATTGCTTGTACACAGTATTTATAGGGACTTTTTACCCTTAAGAAGAAGGACATCTTTCCAATGCACTTGATTGAATCCATACCAAATTGAATCTTCTCAAGATTATCTGCAAATTTGGACTCCATCGTACACAGAACCCTTTGCCATTGAGACCATGGCTTTTTCCTCAAGGTTTTCTGAAGAATGTTCTACTCTGAAAAAGAAACCACTTTAACTAGAATTTAAATGCATATCTGAATATGTTAATTATTCTCAGTTTTGCAAAGCTGTGAGGCTGTGATGTGTGGAGGGTATGTAAAAAATCTTGTATTGATCACGAGAACAAATTTTGTAATAGTAAATCTTTTTCATTTATTTAATCATCTCCCAGTTGAACAGGGCAGAGAAAATTGTGTCAGGAAAAGAAAACCTAATCTTTGGGAAAAAAAAAATAAAAACAAAGCAAAAACAATACAAAGCAACCAAATAAACAAGCAAACAAACCCAACCAACTAAAAATGCTGTTTTAAAAATTCCACTTCAAACCTGAAGAATGCAAATCCGAAATCTTGCCCCCAAATGGTTGTATTGAAATGTGTTCTGTCAGGGCCCACTTAAAAGGTGCATACTGAAAATAATAAAATATTCATTTGGATGTTGACTTCAAGAAAGAAGACTTGACTAAAATTAGTTTAATGTTTAAATACAAAGGCACTTCAAATTGGAACACTTTTTTTCTTCCTTTTATGAGCGTCAAAGCAATTTTTTGGACAACATCGGCCCATTTTTAGCTTAAAAATTAATTGAAACCCTCTTCTGCCAAAACTACAGTTTTAATAAAGTTGCATTTTAAAATTGAAAAATCTTTGGAGGAAAAAAAATAAATATACTTAACCGTGTCAAGTTGTCCCTTAGCAGCGAAGCAATTTGGACAAACACAGTATCACAGTATCCCAGTATCACCAAGGTTGGAAGAGACCTCAAAGGTCATCAAGTCCACCCTGTCACCACAGACCTCATGACTAGACCATGGCACCAAGTGCCACATCCAATCCCCTCTTGAACACCTCCAGGGATGGTGACTCCACCACCTCCCTGGGCAGCCCGTTCCAATGATGAACAACTCTCTCAGTGAAGAACTTTCTCCTCACCTCAAGCCTAAACTTCCCCTTGTGCAGCTTGAGACTATGTCCCCTTGTACTGGTGCTGGTTGCTTTCAGGTAGTTGTAGAGGGCAATGAGGTCTCCCCTAAGCCTCCTCTTCTCCAGGCTAAACAATCCCAGCTCCCTCAGCCTCTCCTCACAGGGCTTGTGCTCAAGGCCTCTCACCAGCCTTGTTGCCCTTCTCTGGACACATTCAAGTGTCTTGATGTCCTTGTTAAACTGAGGGGCCCAGAACACATTTTAGTGAGCAAAGCCATGAAAAGTACACTCAAGTTAGGAAAATAATTCATGACTGTCAGAAATATCTGGTCTTAAATACATGCCGAAGTGTCATTTTGCCTTGTAGGACTGTTTTAAGGATAAACATACTGCAAACAGGTTCAGATGACCTCTTGATGTGGAAACACATAAACAGATCAATCAAATGCAAGAGTTATTTTCTGTGGTCTATGAACAGCTGCGTCTCAGATACCCCTGCTAGGAACCTGAAGAAATACCAGGTCATACATGTACATGCAGGCTGTGGAAGTGATATGGCCGCATTGGATCCTTAGTTAGGACCTGTGCATTCAAAAGCAGTTGAAAAACCACTATATTAAACTGCTGATGACAACTTCTAAATGGAGAGTCTCAGAGTATGGTTTTTCCCTCACTAATGTTTTTTTTAACCTGCTTTCATTGTGGGCATGTGAACTGCTCTTTCCTTGTGTAAATACAAACTTTTTTTCCATATTGCTGCCAATTAAGGCATTCACTCTGTGCTTTATTTTTTCACTAGCTGAAGATAAATATTAATTACCTTTGGAAACTTGACTGCCATTTTCCTGCCAGAAGAGTGTGAAGTGAACATCCCTGCACCCTCAATCCCCAGCTCTTTAGAGGGTGGAGACTCACCAGGCATTACCAGTTAGGAAGAATAAAACTGTTTCACTCCCACACCATGCTTTTGCTTGGCAGAATCCTCCTCTCCTACACCCCACTCTTTCAAGGAGATACTGTAACTGGAAAAGGCTAGCTTGCAACCTCATGGATATCAGAAAGACAAATGCTTCCTAAATCTCTCAAAGCGATCACAAACCCCTAGTTCAGTTTTAGAGCCATGCGGCTAGGGAGGGCTGCTCTTGAACGAATTCCCTCTGCTCATCCTGCAGTGCAACACAATTCCTGTGATTAATAAAAAGCAGCTTAAAGCCATAGCTTGTTGCCTGCCCAGATCCATTAACCCTGTGTGAAGGTCTACTACAGAGTCAAGGGCTTTTCATGAAAATTTCTGTTCTCCCAGAAGCCGTATCTTTCCCCTCATTACTGTCACACACATCTGCGTTTAATCAGGCCCTCTAGAGCTTCATTGGGAAGTTTGATTGCTGATTAGAGAGTGAAGCTTGCCCAGATTTCTCTGGTTAGTTTTCCTTAAAGGCTCACTTGGAGGGTGAATGTCTTTTTGTACAATATGGTGTCACAAAGGGAATTAGAAATTATGAGTTTGGGAGTGTCCTTTGTTCTGAAGTTTCCAGTCAGTTTGGCAGAGATCAACAGACACACTACTTTAAAGTCATATGCTTTGGAGGTAGTTGTCAACCAGCTCATGTCTCAGGGGGCAACACTTTGCCATCTCCCAGGCCAGTAATTCTTCCTACATTCCAGGGGATAGAGAGCCCACAGCAGGGCACACTGTTTCTGCCAGAGGAAGGGAGTAGCCAGCTTTTAGAAGGACAGTTTATGGGAGGTTTTGCCATGAGGCACAAATCTCACATGTTTAACAGAGCTGGAAGCTCTGAGTTGGGTTGCTCATAGTTTGCATCTTGGTCTTCCCTCTGTGGAACCAAGTATAGCTTTTACAACTTTCCTCTAAAGGAGAAGTGGTGGTTTGTGCTTGGGGAAATTTTGTATTTCTGGTCCAACAAAGAAATCTGAGATGCTCTATAACTATCATGAAAACTGTTGGTGAAGTATTGTCTGACATCATTCATCTAAGAGAGGTCAGCTGTAGCTATATTGAGAAAAGCATTTAGTAATAGTGAAGAAAGTAAAAGAATTGGAGAGTGAGTTTGTACAGAAGAAAGAAGAAAAATGTCTTTCTGGTTCAAGTTTCTTGCAGGCTGAGTTTTAAAAGATGAATTTATAAACCACAGACTTTTCTCTCCTTTGGAGAATTAATTCCTACCTACCAGAAAATTGCCAGCAGGTTCAAGCAGTAGCTAGCAAAGCCAGCCCTGTATGAAACAACTTATCAGCAGCCTGTGCAATAATGCACAAATCTTAATGGAAAAGCTGAGCAGCTGCCAAAGAAAACAGCCTGAGGGAAGTGGGAACACGCTGATGTTCAGAACACCTGAATCATGAGCTTGCAGAGCAATACTGCTTTGAAGCTCTTTATTTTCTGGTTTCAGGCAGAGAGTTATGAAGCAGGGTAAGCAGTCCATAGCCCTAGAGGTACTGGCATGTAAAGCATATTTATTCCTGTGTCATGGCTATGTAGCAACACAGTCTCGTTAAATTCAGATCAGGACTTCCTTTTTTCACCATGGCCCTTTCTTTCTTCCTTCTTCAGTCTTAGTCACCCAGTTGTGTCTGTCTTCTGTGATTTTTTTTTTTCCCTGGTGGTGGGATTTTTGCTGTCTGGTTTTTGTTGTTTTATTGGCTTTCATGTCTAGACCATACCACTCCATTAGAGTAATTCCCTTAACATCTCTTGAACTATTTTTCAAGAGCTAGTCACATATATGGATGAGTAGAATATATGACTATCAGTACAACATCCTGAATTGAAAATGGGTCATGAGTCAAACAGTGTGAAGAGTTCTTGCTTTTGTAGGTGAAAGTTTTCTGTCAAGAAAAGGCCCTCAGATCTATTTGGTGTGATGCACTGATGCAGGTTTGGTTAGTTCCTTGTCTGTGGGATGAGATTTCCCATAGTCCAAGAAGGACTAAATGCAGCATAGTCAGTGTTGTGTCTCTATTTTCTCATTGGGAAAATCACAGCCTCACAGCACATTAGAGGTTGGAAGGGACCTCAAGAGATCATTGGGTCCAACCCCCCTGCCAAAGCAGGATCACTTAGGGTCATCTGCACAGGAATGCATCCAGGTGGGTTTTGAAAGTCTCCAAAGAAGGAGACTCCACAACCTCCCTGGGCAGCCTGTTCCAGAGCTCTGTCACTCTCACTGTAAAGAAGTTTCTCCTCATGTTCAGGTGAAATCTGTGTTCAAGCTTGAACCTCTTGTTTCTTGTCTTATTAGTGTGCACCACCAAAAAGAGATTTGCCCCCTTCACTTGACACCCAGTGACACCTTCAAAGGAGTCACTGGAATGTTGTGTTTGCATTTGTCATAATTCCTCAAAAATTGATTTTAATAATTATTATAACTTTAGAAAGACATCTTTTGTCTCTTACTTCACCACTCTATGCTGAACTCCTGTTAAAGTCTTGGGAATTTCTATCAGGAGACATTCACTGAAGTGTACTACTGGGCAGAGCTACACAGAGAAGGTGCTAAAAGCAGCATAGATTCTCTTCTTTTCTGTTGTGCCCCTTGGTCATGTTGTATAATATGGTTGTCAGTGAGGCTGGGTTTTGGTGCTGCTTGAAGACACATCTCTGGAGTTTTTTTTCCTCAGATCCTCTATTTTGTCTAAGAACTTGTTAGTCTTACCTTTCTATGAGGGAGCTGGAGCTGCTTAGCCTGGAGAGGAGGAGACTCAGGGGTGACCTTATTGCTCTCTACAACTACCTGAAGGGGGGTTGTAAACAAGCAGAGGTTGGTCTCTTCTCCCAGGCAGCCAGCACCAGAACAAGAGGACACAGTCTCAGGCTGCGCCAGGGGAAGTTCAGGCTGGAGGTCAGGAGGAGGTTTTACACAGAGAGAGTGATTGCCCATTGGAATGGACTGCCCAGGGAGGTGGTGGAGTCGCCGTCACTGGAGGTGTTCAGGAGGAGACTTGACAGGGTGCTTGGTTACATGGGTTAGTTGATTAGGTGGTGTTGGGTGATAGGTTGGACGTGATGATCTTGAAGGTCTCTTCCAACCTGGTTTATTCTATTCTATTCTATTCTATTCTATTCTATTCTATTCTATTCTATTCTATTCTATTCTATTCTATGTACTCTAATATGACATATTTAAATTTCAAAATACAGCCCCCTCTTGCAGTTTTAGGGTTTATTCATAAGGTTTCTTATTGTCATCAGCTGGACCAAGCAGCTCTTTATTTTTGACCTCTTCCCACTTAAATTCAGTCAGACTTCTATATTTCTGTAACAAGCAAATAAATAAAAAATTCAGGGCTTGCCTTTACAGAGTACAGCTCACAGTTCCAGGGGACTGGTGGTGCTGCTGCTGTAAACATCTATAATACACCAAGGAATATTCCTTACCTTTGCATTAGTACTGAAACAATTGCCTCCTACGTTAGAAGAGTTAACAAGCATACTGGAAAGTGTTCATTTTGATTACAGTGTGACGTGACTGATTTATTTTGACAGCAGCTAATACTAAGTGTCCAGTTAACCTTGAAACTCAGTCTGTGGCTCAGCAGTATTTACCTTTTTTTTTACCTATGCAGAGCCTTTCCACCTCTCTCACCAAGTGCAATCATAGAATCATAGAATTGTTAGGGTTGGAAGGGACCTCAAGGATCATCTAGTTCTAACTCCCATGCCATGGGCAGGGACACCTCACACTAGATCAGGTTGCCCACAGCCACATCCAGCCTGGCCTTAAAAACTCCCAGGGATGTGGCTTCTACCACCTTCCTGGGCAACCTGTTCCCAGTGTCTTATCACCCTCATGATGAAAAACTTCTTCCTAACATCCAATCTGAATTTACCCATTTCTATTTTTTTCCCATTCCAAGTCCTATCATTGCCTGACACCCTAAAAATCCCTTCACAGCTTTCTTGTAAGCCCCCTTCAGATACTGGAAGGCCACATGAAGGTCTCCTCAGAGCCTTCTTTTCTCCAGACTGAATAGCCCCAACTCCCTCAGTCTGTCCTCATAGGAGAGGTGCTCCAGCCCTCTGATCATCCTCGTGGCCCTTCTCTGGGCACACTCCAGCACATCCAGATTCTTCTTGTAATAGGGGGCCCAGAACTGGACACAGTACTCCAGGTGGGGTCTCACCAGAAGGTAGTAGAGGGGGAGAATCACCTCCCTCAATCTGCTGGCTATGCTTCTCTTGATGCAGCTGGGCTGCAAGTGCACACTGGTGGGTCAGGTTGAGCTGTTCATCCACCAGCACCCCAAGGTCCTTTTCTTCAGGACTGCTCTCAAGTCAGTCCCTGCCCAGCCTATATTGGTGCCTGTAATTACCCCAACCCAGATTCAGGACCTTGCATTTGGCCATGAGGCTGTCATGGGCCTATGTCTTCAGCCTGTCAAGGTCCCTCTGGATGGCCTCCCTTCCCTCCAGTGTGTCTGCTGAACCACACAGCTTAGTGTCATCATCAAACTTGATGAGGGTGTACTCAATGCCACTGTCCATGGCACCAACAAAGATGTTAAACAGGAGGTTTTTTAGAGGAAAGATGACATTTTGAAAGAGAATTTTTTTCCACCACAGGTTTTATTTGATAAATTGCTACAGAACATTGAGAAATTGGTCATATAACAGCCCTGGATAAATTTTCTTTTCCATCTGGAGTCATCAGTACATCAATATATCATACACCTATTCTTTCCACTCTCACATAAAGTCAGAAGAAGATTTTGCCAAGAGACAACCATATTTAACACTTTCTGTCAGTCGCCATATGCTGGACTTCAAACTTTCAGAAATGGCTGGAAGCAATGAATCAATCAAGGCTATCCAGCTTCAAACTGACAGGAAGTTTTGGCATAAGATACATCCTGAAGTACGTTCAAGGGTCCCAGTGGTTTCTGTACATCAAAAGAGCATCTTGGCTTGGCAACACTGTTGGAATTTTCTTATTTTATAGAGGGTCATAAGTATCAGGGGGGAAAAGCATAATGTTATGGTCTCTAGTGGTGATTTACTTACACTGCTGGAAAATATGGGCATGGCCATTTCTGAACTTTGAGGCAGAAATCTGTGGAATCAAATATCTCTTGCCAGGAGAATATTCTCATTTCTAGCTGGTTTTACACTTTTATTTTGGGTTTTGGTCTATTTTGTCAAGAACAAGCTCAGAAAAGCAAAGCCTATCAACTGCTTGCTAAATCATCTCTATCATTCAGTCTATTTTAATTCATACACAGGCACTGCACACCCAGACTTAGACTTTGAAAAATCTGTTCTCATATTCTGTATGACAGAAAGATACTCCAGAGGTTACAAAAAGGAAAGAGCCCAGGGAGCTCATTTTTCCTGTGGCTAAAGTACATGACCAAATCATCAGCTTTAGGTTTAGGTGTTGGTTTTTTTTATTAATATCAAAAAAGATAACTTTTTTTCATTAACATTCTAAATTGTGTAACCTTGTGTATTATGGTTAATTTTCATCTAAACCTCCTAAGTAAAATAGTACTTTTTGTCATGATTCCACATGAATATGCCTAGAGTACTGTCAACACCACCTTTTTAAGCAATTCCAGAGATATTTGTTAATAATCTTGATGCCTCATTACTGCCTCTCTCAAAGTACTATGGTCCTCAGGTTTCCTCTCAGTTTCATTGGTAGTTCTGGCATTCCAAGCAATTTCTTGTGCTCTCTGCCTTTAACAGCTTGCCTCAAAGCTTGCTCGTGGCTTCACTAAAGACACTTGTAACAGACAATGAGATCAGGTAGCCACAAGTGGAAAGGTCAAATGTACTCTATCATAAAAAGAACCTAGATGGTGCCACATTCTTCTGAAACGTTAATCTGTTGAGTTTTGACATTCTGAAGAGTTCAGGTCTTTATAGGAATGTTCAGCAACAGAACTGTTCCTTTTGCATAAACACTTATTGATACATAAGATTAACGCTTTTGCATTAGTGATGGAAGAAGATGCAACAGTTCAGAACCAGGCATTCTTGGCAAATTCTTCTTCTTTAAGAGTCATGGTGGCATCATGCAAACTTTGCTGAAATCTGTTTAAATTGTTCCATTTTGTATCATAATCATCATTTCTGTTTCCTACTCTCACACTATGGACTTTTGATACTGTGAAGGTTAAATCTTATCAGAATCTTAGACTGTGATAAGTCTTAAGTTTTCCAGTCTAAACACAAGATTGATTTTATTTATGAAGTTTCAAACCCAGCCAGCCATTGAATCTGTAAGCCTATGTCTTGGACTTCAAAAGACCTGCATATGGAGCAGAAGAATCATTATTTTCTGTAACTATTAGTGCAGCTAAAATTCTTTCAGTCATCCAGATGTTACCCTACAATTGTTTATCAACTCCCATAATTTAATCCTCCCAAGGCACACTTGCTCTATCATTACCTGAACTTCTTACATGTTTAGCTTGAAAATTGTATAAGCCCCCACACAGATAAGGAGTGGAGAAGATAAGAAGGGTTATTTTTGAGGGAGAATTTTTTTTTAATGACTCTTTCTGGCCGTAAGAAATACATATTCTGCACTCAGAAAAGGTAACACCACCTCATTATGATGCATAGCCAGTAAATCTGATTAAAATGGGTAAAACAAACTCAAAACAACCAAGCTCTTTTTCCCCTAGGTTTGTGAATCATTCAAAAACTCCTTCCCACTCTCTCATTTACCTATGGATGAGTACGGATCTCACCTGATATTTATTTGTTTCCCATAATTATCACTGGTGTGTTTTCAGCCCCCAAAAACCTTTGTTTCTTTTCCATGGCTTACTTTTTTATTTTTTTTTCCCCCAAAGAAAGAAGCCAATAAAGAACACGTAATGAATAGCGAATGCAAACTTGGTGCAAATTCATGAAGCCTGGGAATCACAAGCACACATTTCCATTACTACCTATCAGCTATTTTAATATAACAAGTAAGCAATGACTGTACTCCCACAAGATAGCAGCAAATTACACTTGAGGTGTCAGTTCAAAAACATGCTAGTGAATCTATTTGTTCATTAGTCAGACAGTTTTATTAAATCCTGCTTGAGATGAGGGGAGTTTTAGTTGAATATATTTTCATGTCTTCTTTCCTAAGGGGTGCAGGCCACATAAGGATTAAGACTTCAGCTTATCGTGCACATTGAAGCTCTTTTCCAACCCGGTCTGGTCTATTCTATTCTATTCTATGCTATGCTATGCTATGCTATGCTATGCTATGCTATGCTATGCTATGCTATGCTATCCTATCCTATCCTATCCTATCCTATCCTATCCTATCCTATCCTATCCTATCCTATCCTCTTCCACACTTGCATCTTAAGAAGAATAGGCAATGGCTGTGCTTCATTTTCTGAAAGTCTGTGGCTGTAGGTTCAGCCTGGTAAGAACAGGGTTGTGCCTCATGCTTTGGTCCACATGGCTGCCTTATGAATCACGAGGCCAGGTGACTTACTGAAATATTAAATGTGGTCAAGAAAGTCCTGAAGAGACTATACTCTGAAGCTGAAAAGACTACCATAAGAGTTTATCTCAAACAGAAGGAGCAAAAGTCATCGCTTCTGTAATCAGCAGTGTTTAAATACTAGAAATCTCAGAGCCCAGTTAGACCAACCGAGAGATCTGAGGCCAGGAAAGATATTTTCCTTGAATTAGGTTGACAACAACAACCATATGTCTTAGATTCTTCCACCTGTCTCTGAAGTGTGGGATGTAGCCTGCTTCCTAAGGTGATGAGAGCATTGCAAATTAATATATTTTCTGTTAAGGTGGGAATCATACACCCTTGCAATGCTCTTCGTTTCTCTACCTGGGATATGTGACACATGAGGTGTACCTAAGTTACATATTACATACTATAAATCTTACACATGTTGTCTCTTTGTATAAGATCTATAAAACCTCCATAGCCTTCCAGGGCCAGGTAAAGTTCAGAAGTCCACCACAAGCTAGAGACTTGGTCACTAGTTTTGATGAAGGGGTGTATAGGTGGTTGTTTTCTCCCACATGAAGCTCACTATTTGAGAAGACACACTTAGATCTGAATGTACAACTCAGTATCATCTTGAATTTGAATTCCTTGTGTCTATGTGTATGAATATAGTGTATGTGAAGGACGGACTGCTTCCTGTGTAGTGATTTCAGGTGTCAGTGTCGTCTAACCTTTGCTGGAGTTACTTCTGCCGTGCCATGAAGTCAGTTCAGAAAAACCATAGTTGTCACAAGCTAGTTGTACCAATCATTACAAGAAACATATTGTAGATGTATGGTAATCTAAGTCTTGTTTTACTTTTAAATGTATAGATTTCCCTACCTTTGGCAAATACAACCTACTGTGTATAACCGACTTAAATTTCCTACAGTCTGTCAGATGTTAGCTTCAACAGTGTAGGGGATCTTGCTGGTGCCTTCATCTCCAAACCAGATGCAAACATGAAAAGTAGAGCTGCCTTCAAACTGTACTTCCTTTTACTTATTTGAGTGAGACCCTTTCCTGGGTCCTCTGAAATTCTGCAAGGCTCCAAATGATGGAATGGGGAGAGGAAGGGAGATTAGACTTAGCTGTGATGTTCAACTAACAATACTTAATTATAACATTTTTTGTTTCATAGGAGATGTTGCTACTTTAAGACAAAAAATAGTCGATTTGTTAGCTCTTGCTTACTCTGCTGCAAGCAGGAGGTTGCTTAGCAACCCCAGGATATGGAAGAGGGGAGGCTGCAGGACTCAGGCACAGGAAGAGGAGTGACTCCAGCACTTCTCTGGATGCCAAGCAAAGTGAGCCACTGCTGATGACAGAAATCCAACTGCTGCCTGGAGGGGATCCACAATACTATATATGGTCAGTGTAAAACCTGCCTGTGATAGAGCATGTAGCTTCCTTACAGATCCAGTGAAGTAACTTGTTCTTCTAGCTAATGTAATTCTGTATCTTTAATGGGAAAGTGCCTTGAATGGTAGGAACAATGAGATTTAATCCTCAGCTTAAAGGTTTAAAAGACTTCATGCTTATGAGTAATTAGAGTTCAGTGAAGACAGCGGCTTCCCAGAGAGTGAAGGAAGAGCTTTGATAGAGAGAAATTCTATATTTTGCTTAATGTTAATAGGGTGAAGTGAACCTATTTGGAAACTTGAAATCTGAGATGCTGTGTAAGGTAGTGTAAAATCCTCTATTACCTACTACAGAGGAAATTTTACCTCTGAAGGAAGGGTGGAATGCTGGGGACACCTTGTGTGATTCTGGTTGGTTGAACCTTAAATGGGATCAGAGCTGGACCAGCTGGCTGGAAATCTTCTTCCTTTGAATACATTGATCCTTCTCTAGAAACCCCTTCAGTCCATCACCTGTCCCTTCCTGATTAGTGATGCTTTAGGATGAATTGTCTTTATTTGCTGCTGCCAAACTCAATACTTTCTCCCAGAGAAAGGAGAAGGTCTTGCTCCTTGCAAGCTGAAGTGGGTCTGAGGCCTACCTAAAAGAATTGTAAGCGGTTTTGCTGTAGACTTTGCTGCCTGATTTCATGATCTTCCAGACTTGACACTTTGGTTGACCTACTGCTAAAGCTTTCTAAGATTTTTCTCAAAAGTCAGGCCTGGTACTCAGAGAGTACCTGCATTCACTTCATATTTCTGCCTCGGGTTTCTCTGAGGTAACACAGTTACCATCCCTGTGTCTCATTATCAAACCAGGGTGCAAGTGCTTTTCATTCAAGTGTAGCTTAGCCCTTTCTCTGACAAGAACCTCCCCTATAAACCAAATGCAGAACTGTCATTGTCTCAGGTCAGAAGGAAACCCTGGCACAACATCACATCACCTCTGTCTGAAAACCCTAGATGGAACTGTCATGAAACTGGTAAGAGTTATTCTGAAAGGTCACTGCAATGAGGAAGAAAAAATGGAGGAAACCCCTCAGATAATCCTTTAATGAGGTATGAGAGCAAGAATGAGAAAGCTTGCAGAGCCATCCTGCGAAAGGTTTTACTGATGTTTCCACTGACAACAGGTAGAGTTTTTCACAAGGTAGCAGATTACAGAGTAGTCTTTACATTTTTACCCTGTATGTCATCAGATGGCACTGGCATTTTCTGTACTGATGATGTTCCTGGTCACTGCAGATCCTATTAACCCTGTAACAACCTTCAAGAGACACTTCATGGTCTGGGGCACAGATTTAGACTTAGCTGGGATACTGGCATTTCTCTTACCTTCAGAAATCTCATTCTCTCTCTCCTGCTTCCTGTGGCTCCTTCTTCACTGTAGTGATGGTGATTATGGTCTTAGAATTTTTATTTAAATCAAAGATGAGCTCCATTCGAATGCAGACTAGCATCTGTTTCTCTTTATTCTTGGGCAATGAGCTAGCAGCATAAAAGGAGATGCTGATGACACATTTATGTATGGTCTTATGGCTGCATAGGAAGAAAATGGAGGAGAGTTAGCCCCTATTTTCTAACAATAAAAGTTCAGTTACTCCTCAATCAGTCTGTTCACAGACAACAGAGTGTCTCTGAACTATAAGATCCTTTCTTCTTCAGGTCCCTCTAACCTGATGTAGCAATGCTACATGCCATTAGATAGGTCAGCTTATCTATTTCAGAGAAAGCTACTTTCCAGAGTACTCCAAAATCTTCTTTTCAACACTGTGACATTGCTGATGGTCTTGGCATTTAAAGAGGAATAAAAGAGTACATCTAACATAACTACAATGTGGTCACAAGTCCATGCTTATATCTTCTGTTCTGAGATTTCATCAGGTCAGTGATAAAATTTTTAGTGTGTTTAGGGTCATTCTGAGGAGGACTCAGTATGTGTCCAGAGAGCAAACTGAAGGGACCATGTGCTAAGATAACCTAGCAGTTACAACATTAGTGTTTTTGCAGTAAGAAATGAGAAGCTGACAGTGCATATGCAGCTGTTAGCCTACAGCAGCATATTATTCTGCAGTATGAGTAGTTGGGCCCACACATATGATCAGTTATCATCATTCAGGTGAAGGGGGAAATTCAGCTTCTAGCTGGTGACCAGCGGCTTTTTAAAACATGCTGACAAGACCATGTCCTAAATTGGAGATGTACAGAACATCTGTCATATTTATCATTTCTCTCTCCCCTCTTACAAAGCCAAATGTTTTCCAGGATGATTCCTGCTTCCCCCCACCAAATCTTGACTTTCTACTAGGTGCCATAAAGCATTGAAATGATTCTCAAGTATTGCAGGGCATGAAGGATGAATCCCACTGTGCTGTTGCTCAAAGAACAATGAATCATCTGTCTTAGATGAGATAAACTAGATTATAACTTTGATATCCCTCTCTTCAGCACGTATCTCCAGTAATGTTGACAGCAATGCTTCACACAAAGAAGATAATGTCTACCCACCTACAGCAACATGCTCTTGTCCTTGACCTTTTGGAATCATATATCACACTTTCTGCATACCAAAACACTAGGCAAATAGGGTGAGTGTTGTGCTCCCAAGGCCTTTTACCCACAGGAGTGGTGGGTACAGTAAGAGAAGCTGTGCATCTCAGCCAGGACAAAATTACTAAACCACACACAGTGTCAAAGTGCCAATTAGCTGATGCATAAAATAGATGCTTACCTGATTTTAGCAAGGCAGATGATGTTTGGTGAATGCTTCAACAGCACTAAGGGGTTGACAATCAACCTTACAGTAAAGAGAGAGCAGGATGGTGGCCAAAAGGGTATGTAGCTGTTGTCCCCTGCAGGAGAATATCAGAACTGTCTAGATTCTTGGTATAAACATTGCTACATTTCTCTTTAATCACTACATGGTTTTAGTCCTTCACATTGTGGATGGACTACCCAAAACTAATACATACAAATAATGATTGCCACAATATTGATGAACTTATGATTAAAGTCAATGGACAGCCTGAAAAGAACCACATCAAATTAATCTGTTAGTGTGTTTGGTGTAATAACCCTTGTGTTGGAAAAGGAGGTAGCTGCCTGTCTAGGCTGTCTGGGAACAGATAAATTGCTACTACCTTCCTGCTAAAGCCTTGGAAAGCCACATTAGCTGCTGCTAGTGTCAAGGGAATTACTGAGATCTGTGCAGTGGAAGCTTCTGCTGAAAACCACAGAGGAGACCCATTCCAGCAACAGAAGTTGCATCCTCTCATTACATCTACCATGCTGTCAGGAGCAGCATATATTAATTAATCAATTAAGCATGCTTTTCCATGACTCTCTTGTTACCTCTCCACTTTAATTCTATCTGTTGCATTTTATTTCCCTTTCCTGTAGCAATCTGGACCCAGCCTCTCAAGTGTGTTGGCAGCATAATGCAATGCTGTCCTCACTACTGAGAAGCTTTTAACTGGCTCCACCCCTTGTGCAGAACTGCGTGTTCCACAGTTTAACCAATTTGTCCTAGAAATTTATCCTCAGTAGAGCAAAATATGAAGTCAGAGGAAGATTGTGTGACTTGCCCTAGCTGGTATGATCACTGAGATTATAAGCAGCCCAGATTCCCCTTCTTATGGCCTGCTTTAAAGAGTTTTCCTTTGTTTCTGAATCTGTGAAGACTGAAGAGAAATCTGCAAAGTCTCATTTTATCTCTAGCTCAGCTTCACAAAACTACATTAGTCCAAATCAGTTTGTTTTTCTGTTTTGGGTTTTTTATTTGTTTGTTTGGTTGGTTTGTTTTGTTTTTAATAAATAAATAAATGTGTCAACCATCACTTAACATTGTAGAGCTTATCTATGATGTAGGCATCTAACCAGTCTATCCTAATAACAACCAGATTTGCCTCCTAGAAAACACTGCTGATCGTGGGACTTGCAATGCTCCTCCTGGCTCTTAATGGATTTCTCATACTTAAAGATTTACAAAACCACTTCAAATGTTACTCCTGCTTTTCATGTGCCTCTTAAAGCGCATTCCCAACGTCCTGCTGCAGAAACTCCTTTTTCTAAAGCTGCCTAAGGCCATTCTCAATGTTCCTGGTTACCCCAGAGTGCTCAACACAATCAGCTACAAAAGGTGTTTCTTCCCACCTTCTCCAAACCCACCTTCTTCCTACTTGTTTTCATCATTCAGTATTCCCCGGGGGTTTATGTACACAGCAAAACCATTTGTAGCAATTAGATAAAATTACTTACATCTGCTCAGCAACACACTGCAGGTTTTGGTTTGTTGTTTGTTTTTTTTTTTTTTTTTCTGCAGTAAATGACATTTTCCCCAAAGACTGCATTTTAAATGAAAAAGAAATCTGAGATATTTTCCTCTCTTTGCCCTCTTCCTGTTCTCTTCCAATTCCACTTATTGCTTGTGGACTTTAATCAGTCACTCAGCACCTATTTTTCATGCATTAAATCCAGGAGGGTGTTGGCCTGCCAGGTCACCAGCTTTTGTGTGAGCACAAACATGTTAGACTGAGTCTAATGGTGACCCTGGGTGACCCTGAGTAGCATCCACTATGGTTGTAGGCATGGCACAATTTCAACATTGCAACTGCAGTCTATGCAAGAAAAACATTGAGGTACAGGAGAAGATGTAAAGAAAACTAGGCTGGTGAAGATCCTAGAGAGTAAGTTTTATGAAGAGCAGCTGAGGGAACTGGAACTGTGGGGTGGTTTTACACTATTGGGTGTAAAAAGGAAAACAAAAGATTATTCTAAACAAATTAATTGGATAAATGTCTGGGATAAGAGAAGCTGTATCAAAACAATTCTTAGCATTCCCAGTCCTTTTCTGATCTTGGTTGTTTTGCTTTGCTTGGGAGAAGATAACAGGCTTCTGGCTAACCTTGGGACAAGTCTAACCCACTGCTTTCTCTCAACTCCTTTCTCTCTCTTGGGGCAGAGGAGCTTGGAGGGGCAGTGGAACAAGCTTCTCTGGTCTTCTTACCAGGGGGCTTTCCTGTTGTTTGCTAATTGTTAATATTTGTATAATATTGTAAATACTGTATATTTTGTACATATTCATTGCATTCCACTGTAGAGTGTAGTTTTTGCTTATAAATACAGCTTCATTTGCTTCTAACTGAGTTGGTCTGGCTAAAAAGTTTATGCTGGGGAAAAACTTCAACCCACCACAGACTGTTTAGTTTGGGGAAGAGGAGGCTGAAGGGAAGACCTTATCACAAAGGACAACATAAAGAAGTAGGTACTGGTCTCTTGTCACAGGTAATTAGTGACAGAACATGAGAGAAAAGACTTAACCTGTGTCAGGGTAAGTTTAGCCTGGACATTAGAAAAAAACTTTTCACGGAAAGAGTAATCAAGCATTAGAACAGGATGTCCAGGGCAGTGGTTGAGTCACCATCCCTGGATGTCTTTAAATGCTGTTTAGATGTGGTGCTCAGTGATATGGCATGGTGGTGAACTTGGTAGAGCAGGGTTAATGGTTGGACCTGATGATCTCAAGGGTTATTTCCAACCTGAGTGATTCTATGATTCTATGATTCATAGTCATGTCATTTAGCACTAATAGCAAATGGAACAATTCATGCCCAAATGGGTGAACAGGATGATCCTACAGCATGGATAGGGTATACTTCCTCAGTACCAGATATTTTTTCTTGAGTGTCAGAACACTGAAAGTTGCAGAGTACTTTAGAAACATAATACCTGAAGCTACTGGTAGCAAAAAATTGCAAAGCAAGTAACAACCAACTAAATTTCCCAGATAAACCAGTCAGAATGAAAGCACAGACAGGCAATTAAGTGTCTACATAAATTTAATAATCACTAAATCTTTCACTGTAAGTCATCATTTTCCATTAAATCCAGTAGCAGCTTCCAGAAGAATGATGCTTGTGCAGACTCTTGAAATAGTAGAACACCTCATAAACTTTAATACATTTTTCACCATAACAACCACTACTTAATCAGGAAGCACTTTTAGTCCCATTTACTAAATGAGGAACTGTATAGACCAATTCCTCCATTTGCCTATGGTCATATAAATACCTGGATGCTGAGACAGGAACTAAACTTGGCTCTCATATCCCTGTCTCCTAATACAACCACTGAATTAGTCAGTGGTTGATTTGACCCTCTTTTCAGCCACTCAGTATCTCTGCAGTGTGTCTCCATTGGATTGTACACAGTAAAACCCACAGGATGTTATGAAATAAATGTCCACACAAACCACTTCTATCTCCTTCTCTTTTCCTTCCCCTGTGATCTGTTACATCTCTTCCTATCCTGTGCCTAAACTGCACATGTTCAGTCCTGAGCAGAAAATAGTAACATTCTGAGCTGCATTTGAATCATAACTGACTGCTTCTGGCATCAGATGTGGCAGGACTTTGTGCCCAGGTTGTCAAAGACAACATGAAAAAGACTAATCCTTTAAGGATTTTTTTCTGTTAGCCTCTCTTCAGTCTGAGAGCTTTGCTGTGAGCTTCATCCATGCATAGTCATTCACATTACAGTTTTCTTACCCATTAAAAGAAATAAATCAAAATTGACAAACTTCCTTTCTAGAGTAACAAGGAGTTTCTTTGTGCAGGGAGGGCATCAGATCCTCTACTGAGGTAGAGATATACTATAGCCACAATATATCTCGTAGCTATTAAAAAGCTCAAACAAGCAAACCCCTCAAAACATGTCACTCATATTAAAAATAAGAGAGTTTCAGTTTAGTGGTTTCAGTTTACTACTGCAAAATACATACTTAATTTTTTCCCCATTTTTCTACTAATGTATATATCTCTACTTCTTTTGGGCTTTGTTCCATCTATTTTGTATACCATTATATGCAACTTAGTACACAACCTACTGACTAATCCACTCCAGGAAATGGTAACATGGAGACCTCAGCCGCAGAGCAATTGCCAGGAACAGACACAAGCAGTTTTTCAAGCAGACGTAAGGCTATTTCAGGTTATTCCTGCAGTTGAAGGCCATCTTTCTGATAAATCTAGTAATGATTTTCTTTCAAAGTCAGGCCAGAAAGACCTACAGAAAGACCAGATATTTTTTCAGATCATGTAAAAAATCTGATTTTCTGATATTAATCAGAATAATTTTGGGACCTTCTACACGACCTGTTCCATGTGCTTAGTAGAGTGTAGGAAGCTGTTAGGAAGACGTAGGTGGGAAATAATGATCTGTTGTTAAACCATCTGAGAAATCTATTCATAAATAACTTTTTCTACCTTGGTATTTGTTGTTGTTGTTTTGTTTGCTTGTTTTTTGGTGTTACCTAAATAGATTTGGTGTTTGCCCACAGAGGTGGTAAGTACTACAGAGACAAAATACTTGCCATAAGCACTTACTACAAAAAAGACCCCCATGACATCTCTGTAATATAATGATCAATAAGATCCTTAATTATTCTTATTGAGCCTCACAGCCATAATAGTTTTTTCTTTTATTTTCTTCATTTGCTTCAACAGTTTTAATATTTTCCTCTGATATTTCTTTTCTGTGTAGTGTCTAACACCAAATAATTACAAAAACTCTTCTTCTGCCTGTCAAAAACAAAATAAATAAAGCTGGAGATTCTATACCCACAAACAGAGAAATATAAGTGGCCTACAAATTTGTTTTCAAATATTAAGTTCCCTAGGCACAACCTTGACTTAGAAATAGAAGTTAAGATACTGGGGGGTGGGTTTGAGTGTTGAATTTGGTTTTATTCGTGCTTGAATTTGTTTATGTTGCTTTTGGGATCTTCCACTCAATGCCTCTGGGAGCTGAACTGGCATTTTCTATATTTAAAAGAAATGCAATAAAAACAATTTAGCACCTTTCCCTTGTGTCTGCATTTGTTATTTCCTATTCATGGCAGAGAATAAATTCTTAATATATATACATATATATATATACATATATATATACATATATATATACATATATATATATATACACATATCTATTTGTTTATATGCTTATATACATACACAGATTCAGAGTTGGGGTTTTATGTTTGTTGTTTTGGTTGTGTGTTTTTTACTGACAAACAGGATTTCCTAATCTAAACTTTGTCTCTAACAGGAGGAATCATTTTCTCAGAAATTGGATTTGATGAAATAAGTTCTGGATGCTATCCTATTCAAAAGACAGCAACTATTGCCTATGCAATTTTGCTGTTTCCAGTACCATCACACACTCCAGCCTGTAGCATTTTGGATTTTATGGAAATCAAAGCTGAGAGCTGCTGTGGGGTGAAGAGTCACCAACCCTGGAGGTGTTCAAGAGGGGATTGGACATGGCACTTGGTGCCATGGTCTAGTCATGAGGTCTGTGGTGACAGGTTGGACTCAATCTTTGAGGTCTCTTTCAACCTTAGTGATACTGTGATACTGTGAGTCACCAATTACCAAGGGCAGGAATGCACAGATTCTGTGTTAAAAATCAAATCTTAACCTATCCACACTTGTTACTGATTTGTACTTTTAGTAGATCAAATGTCAACTGAAGGTTCTCTCCTTCTTTCTCATAAGGGCTAGATAATGTATGACACAATGTAATGTTTCACTTGTTGGCCACATCTTGCTCTGCTTCTTTAATCATGACACATGAACATGTTCCAAACTAGCTGTGCAGTATACAGCAGTAGATCCTTGGAACTAACTTTTAAAATGAGCTGTGAAGTGTCTAAAAGAATTAGGAAAGGTAGATCTTCAAGTGGGTTTGTCTTCTGGTTGCATTCTCTGTTACCTGGCAGTGAGCTCCAGCTGAAGCTTTGTCTATGGTTGTGACTCTCACAGCTCTCTCCTACATATTTTTTTCTGGTTTCTAGTTAAACATAAAAATCATATGGCAGAACTTCTTCAGCTGAGGATGCTTTCTGAGCTATTAAGTTTCTGAGCTATTATGTTTCATAATACTTGTATTAATTTCATCTGTAAGACCTCTACCATTTGACCTTTTGTCTCTTCTCATTGTAGCTGATGAACTAATTTAGAAAAAAATTATCTGAGAGGACAGTAAAGTAGAATGGCAATTCACCTCCAAAGAGTGAATATGAATGCAACCATATAAAAATCCATTTGGGTTCACTGAAACAAATTTCATAGATTTATTCTTTTTACTACAAGACCTCAATTCACAACCCTGCTGTTACTATCTTTTGAGCACCACAGCTAGAGGCAGTTTATCATAGGTAGGCATTGCATAGAACTGATTTGGGAAAGCAAGCAGACATTTAGTCCAGCAGTGTGATGCGCTGAACAACTTTCAGACGATATATCATATGACAAATTACATATGAGTATTTTCACTGTGTGTATAAGCAAAGACAGTTATGGTGTTCCTTTATTTGAGGCCTAAAAGGGCAGAACAGTTAGTGTGCACAGAGAATGAAAGGAAAATTACTATGGCATAAACCAGAAAATAATTTAGGTTGGAAAATATCTGTGAAGGTCTGAAACCCAGACCCCTGTTCAAAGCAGAGATAACTGCTAAGTTAGATGCAGATGCCTATAGCTTTGTCCAGAACAGTTTCGCAACTGTCCAAAGACAAAGAATCCAATGTCTCTGGGCAGTTTAATAAACTGGGCAAAGCTGACAGATCCTGTGTACTCATTTCCTGATGAAGCCCAAGTCTGCTTTCCTAGTGTCAAGGGACTTTAACTTGTTATTTGCTCTCTGCTGTCATTGCATCAAAGGCATCCCTGAACATCACATCCATGACCCATACTGTCTTATTCTCAAGTCAAAGGAATAATATGTGTAAAAATACTGTGCATGTCTCCTTTCTTTTGAAAGGATCTCGTTTGCAATCCAATTACCTTCCTCCTGGCAGGTTATTCCATCTCTTAAAAACACCTTTCATAGCTGAATTGTTGTTTTAACTGACATGGGAACTATCAGATTGTTGTGCTCCTGTAATGGATGTTTTCTTTATCACAGTAAGATAAAGGATGGTGAAAGTTTATCTAAAAGATTGGGGAGAGAACGGCTTTCTTATATAGCTCAAAAATGGAACATTAATAAATAATAGACCAGATTGTTCCTAACTGACTCATGTCAGCTCCTTTGATTGCATAGGGTCCTGGATCACACAGCTGAGGTATGAGGGACAATGCATATCATTGACTCTTTTCTTTAAATTATGTATCATGCATCCTTAGGTCTCCAAGAACCAGAAAGAAGTACTTTTCAATATATAAAGTAACCTAGCTGTGTACAAAAGCCTTAAATAGAATTTCTGGCTTTTCTACTAGCCCCTGGCATGCAGCCAGTGAATCACTGCACCACTGTGTTTCAGGAAAAAGGGATAAGGGGACTTGCTGTCTCAAACTAGGACAAAAGATGTATCTTATGGTTTAGTAAAATACCCAGTGGACTGGGAAATGCTCTTGCCTGTTCATACCAGTAATGATTGCACTCAATTAATGTTTTATGCTTTGTTGTTCCTAGTAATGTCTGCAGCACCATATTGATTGTTTCTGTTTCAAACAACAGAAACAAATAGATAAGGCCAACCCATGCAAGCTCAAAGGAAACTATCTCCTTAGCTCCACCAATCTGAACCTGTAGGACTAACAGTCAATCTCATAGAAACTCTGTCAGCTAAGATTACCATACCATGGCAGTTACTGTACAACCCTTTATGCAGCAAGTGTCTATTTTCAGGCTTTTGTTCTCCCAAAATTAATTACCTAACTCACTTACAGGTATACAGAATTAACCAGGTGGAAAAAGACCTTTGAGATCATGAAGTCCAACCTATCACACAACACTATCTAATCAACTAAACCCTGGCACTAAGTGCCTCATCCAGCCGCTTTATAAACACCTCTAGTGATGGTAACTCCACCACCTCCCTGGGCAGCACATTCCAATGATCAATCACTCTTTCTGTGAAGAATTTCTTACTAACATCCAGTCTAAACCTCCCCTGGTGCAGCTTGAGACTGTGTTCTCTTGTTCTGATGCTGGTTGCCTGGGAGAAGTGACCAATCCCCGCATGACTACAACCTCCCTTCAGGTAGTTGTAGAGAGCAATGAGGTCTCCCCTGAGCCTCCTCTACTCCAGGCTAAGCACCCCCAGCTCCCTCACAGGGCTTGTGCTCCAAACCCCTCACCAGCTTTGTTGCCCTTAACAGTTATCTTTTAGATTACATGAACTGCATCTCACAAGATTGCTCTGGAAGTGAGAAGAACAATGAGTATATTTATATGGTAGAGCCAGAGGCTGAAGAAACCAAACCAATCTATATAAAAGCATATAAATTACCTAACCTTGTGCATCTGGGCATTCTAGAGTGTGTATTTCTTCAAGGAAGGATATTATGGATTTACTGAATTAATGGTAGCTACTTCTTTGTATTTTCTGAAGAAGGAGTCTTTTCCTCCACAGCTAAGGGAAATCTAAATGGGGAAATAAGCTGTGAAGGAGCTGTAACAGAACATTCAGGCAATTTAACATTGCTTACTAATTTGTTCTGTGACAAAAACTTCCTTAATATACAAAGTTGACAGTCTTCATGGAGTTTTACAACATACAATGTCCAGCTCACCAAGTTTTAAGACTATGTAGTCATCCTGCCTATTGTGTGCTACTGAATGTACTGGTTTTAGAATAGAATAGAATAAACCAGGTTGGAAGAGATCTTCAAGATCGTCACTTCCAACCCATCAACCAATCCAACCCACCTAAACAACTAAACCATGGCACCAAGCACCCCATCAAATCTCCTCCTGAACACCTCCAATGATGGTGACTCCACCACCTCCCCAGGCAGCCTATTCCAATGGGCAGTCACTCTCTCTACATAGAACTTCTTCCTAACATCCAGCCTAAGCCTCCCCTGGTGCAGCCTGAGACTATGTCCTCTTGTTCTGGTGCTGGCTGCCTGGGAGAAGAGACCAGCATCCACCTGTCTGCAACCTCCCTTCAGGTAGTAGTAGAGAGCAATAAGGTCACCCCTGAGTCTCCTCCTCTCCAGGCTAAGCAACCCCAGCTCCCTCAGCCTCTCCTCATAGGGCTTGTGTTCCAAACCCCTCACCAACTTTGTTGCCCTTCTCTGGACTCGTTCCAGCAAGTCAACATCCTTTCTAAACTGAGGGCCCCAGAACTGGACACAGTACTCAAGGTGTGGCCTAACCAGTGCAGTGTACAGGGGCAGAATGTCCCTCCCTGCTTTTGTAACTAGTTATGTCTTTCTGTCACTGTATTCCCAACACTGTTTTAGCTCACCCAGAGAGTGGCATTGTGGTATTTCTCTCATAAGAATAGTGTACACAAAACAGAAAAGGACCTTTGGTTTAACATCCCTCCATGCGATGTAAGGACGCTGAGAAAGTTAACAGTAGTAAGGAAGAAGCTATTAAGCAGTTTACTTTTCTGCCTCACCTTACAATCTCTCAAGTCTACAGGCAATGAAGTATGTAATCAAAGAACAGTAGAATTGTTTAGTCTGGAAAAGCGCTTTAAGACCATCAAGTCTACAGCTTGCTGTCTACAACTACCTGAAGGGAGCTTGTAGCCAGGTGGGGGTTGGTCTCTTCTCCCACACAACCAGCACCAGCAGAAGAGGACACAGTCTCAAACTCTGCCAGGGGAGGTTTAGGCTGGATGTTAGGAAGAATTTCTTCATAGAAAGAGTGATTGTCCATTGGAATGGGCTGCCCAGGGAGGTGGTGGAGTCACCATCACTGGAGGTATTTAGGAAGAGACTGGATGGGATGCTTGCTGCCATGGTTTAGTTGATTAGATAGTGTTGGATGATAGATTGGACTCGATGATCTCAAAGGTCTCTTCCAACCTGGTTCATTCTATTGTATCCTATCCTATCCTATCCTATCCTATCCTATCCTATCCTATCCTATCCTATCCTATCCTATCCTATCCTATCCTATCCTATCCTATATATTTCAGTAAGTCTCAACATCAACCTAACATCATTGATTCAGCTGCTAACTCATGTCCCTAATAGTGTGCAAATTGCCATATGTGAACCTAAAAAACTTCCAGAAATTATGTATACATAAATAAAATAATCCAGTGTGTGGAGAGTCTAGTATGAGAAGTGAGGAGACTGTGAAGTGTAAAAGGGAAACAACTTAGGGTCTCATCAAGGCTACTTTTGTAGAAAATGAAAATGTGACCTTTGCTAGAAGATACAGCAAAAGGCATAAGAAAAGAAAATGCCATGTCAAGCACCTTTGAGCAAGAGCTGGGGGAGCCAGAGTTGCTATACTGAACCTATGCTATGCCAATCTGTTTCCAGGGGAATTGTAAATCCTCTTGTATCATTTCTGAGTCACATAGTAAAATGGAAGACACTCTCCCTTTGTTTGGGACAGTACAGAGGAATTATTATCTGAATGCTCTTGTGAAAAAAAAAAGGAAAAAAACCAAGCAAAAAACCACAACACAAAAAACCCAAAGCATTTGAAATGCAGAGCACATCATCTCTCTTTGTGTTTCAAAAAACTTTCCAATTGAAAATATCACTGAATAGATTGACTGATGGGTACAAGGGTGGGAAAACAGCTAGCAGTGTGGTAATCTGTCATATTACCTCTAACAAGTTCAAGACAATATCTAGATGGCATTTCTGTCTGATTGGTTTCAAATCTGTGCCCACTAAAACCTTTGAGATGTTCTAGCATTGCTGCTTAAAAAAAAACCATAAAAAAAATTGCAAAGAGAGTGTAGGAAGTAATTTCAGAGATTAATGAGGAATCTTGTGGACAGACAGTCAATGGGAACAGACTATTTAGTTTGTAAAACGTACTTTGTTTATACAAAGTGAACAATTTCATCAGAAGAAAATACCAGAGAATAAAAAGCTGTTTGTTCTGGTGGAGAGTAGCTGATAGCTGAAACCACCTTCAGTAGGAATCCAGGGCTAAATGTCTGATGCTGGCAGAATGCTGGTATAAAAGGACCAGGAGGTTTTCCATTTCCAGATGACTTCATTAGTGTGGTTGCTGCTGTCAAAGACTGGCTCTAACAGCCTATCAGAAGTTCTAGTAGCATGTTTGATATGTGTTAAGACTGCTGTGGTCATAGTAGATGAGCTAATGGTCCCTTCTGGCTTCAGAGTCTATCAACCTATTAATTACCAACTAATTAGCAGCTGGTAGCAATAATAGGCTATTATCCTGTAGCAAATCAGCCAGTAGAAGAACAAGTAATACACACACTGGAACATTATATGACTGAGTAACGCTCATTTTTAACAGCCTGACTTCTGCTACTTGTAATTAAATGACATAGTTCTCTGAGAAGTACAGATGAATGAACAGATTTAGCCATGGAGTAGAGTTAGCCTAACCTTAGGTGTTCTCCTAGGGGATCTCTTTTGTGCTCAGGTTTTAACACAGACATGAAGGGGAAAAAAGTAACACACAGCGTTTCCATTAAAAGTGGTTTCAATTCTTTCCTAGAAGAGAAATGCAAAGTCTACATTAAAATTAATAATAATCACAAGAGGACATGGACCACGAAAAATCTAAATTTAAGTAAACATTTTAATGTTTCCATTTTATGTTTTTGTGATCTAAAAAAAACTTTCTAGGTTTATTGTAACCTAAAAAAAAAAGTAATTAAAAAAAAGGTTAAAGTATTGAGTTTCAAGTTTTCCTTAGAAACATTAGCAAAACCACTTTCTTCAGTTGTCTCAGAATTCTTTGGGGGAGAACACCATATTGTTCACCCACGTCTAATAACACTTTCCTTCTGTTTGCTTTCCTTAATTAAGGCTAGCTTCTGGTTATACCCTGTCAGTTGTCATCCTGTAAATCTAGTAAGAGAGACAAAAGAAGAAATTTTAGGTTACTCCTAAAATTTACCTCCTAGAAGAAATACAGAAACTCCCCAAAAGAGTCACCCTGAAAACCCATGCTGGGTTATGCTTCAGACGGTAAAACAACCTAATATTATCCTTGTGAGAGTAACTTTTGTGAATGCCTACATTAACAGTCACTTTTTTTGATCTCTACAAATCAGCACTAATACTTTCCTCACTGGCCGGAGTAACTACTCACTCATTACTAAACTTTAAGGCAGAGGTCCTCCAGAAGCATCAAACTAGCTCCACATTTCTACTGCACTTTCATTAACTTCCAAATTTTTTTCAGACTCTGCATCTGTGATCTAAACATTCCTACCACAAAAGCTAGGATTTGTATACATAATAGCTCTGAATTTTGGGTGTGGAACAACATAGACAGACTGATTCAGCTTCTTCATCTATTCTATACTCTAACCTTTTTCTGCATGGGAAGGGAAAGAAACAATAAAGAGATAATAAACAGAAGTCATTTGTGCTGGTTCCTGGCCCTGTTACTTTCTTATAGATATTGCAGATAATATACCATTGTAATCCTCCTAGCAGTATGGAAGAAAAAAGTAAAGAAACAAACAAAAACCAAAACCAAACCAAAACAAACAAACAAAAAAAACCAACCCAAACTTAAATAAAGTGGAAAAAAACACAACACAACAACAAAACCAACAACAGAGCTATGGAGAGACCTATAAAGAAATTAAAATGCAAAGGAAAAGTCCTGAACAGGTCATACAAGGTCTCTGACCTAGAACAATAGTAAAATAATGACACGTTAGTAAGAAAATCTCTTTGTTGGGAAGTGCTCCTGATCTCTAATATTAATTTCTGGTGGCAGGTCTATTGTTTTGTCCCATGTAATTTCCAATACTTTGGATAATGCAAAAGAAACAGCAGAAAGCCATTCTTCATCGAGTGAATATTCTGCATCATGAACGTGCTTTTCCTCAGACTACTTTGTCTCTCTTCTGATTTCAAGCTTGCAGGGGCAAGTTCATCTCTGCAGTTAGGTAAAAAGGGTTAAACACTCTGGTAATTTATTGGCTTCTTGCACAGCTGTGTCAATTCCTTCCAGGTTCATTAGAAAGCAAAGAGAGCAGGTAGTTGCTTAAGTTGTGTCAGGTGTTTTAGTGGATTTGTCCAACAGACATTATCTATAATGAAAACTTTGGCTTCTTTGTTGTCTGTAAAGGAAAAGAAAAACCTGCAGAGCAATGTATAGTCTTTCATTAATCCACATTCTGCAGATGTGGAAGTGAGATTCTAATTAAAGGCTCTGGGCAGTCCTGCCTGCCTCTGTATTAAGGCTCTTACCAAGCCTGATGTTTCACAATTTATTGCTAGAGACTGAACATGAGGTGTGGGAGGAAGAAAAGGGAGAGTAGAAAGTGGTGTTTTATTTATCTTAGGTAAGGACAGAATAAAGGAAAATAATATTTCAAAAACAAAAGAGATGTAAGAAACAAAGAGAGAAATGAGAAAGTAAACATGAAGTGACAGGAAAGAAGCAAGTGTATTATCATTGCATGTCCATTTTTAGTATATGTAGATACCATTATTGGTGTTATTTAAGGAAGATGAGAGCCAGATTTTAACATTGGCTGAGAAAGATTGCTTTGCACTATTTTTAATACCGAAAGACTTCAGTTTCAATTGTGCTGAAAAATGGTGTGAGTGGAATATAAAGAATGAAATTCTGGGGGAAAAAAAAAAACCACCAACAAAACAGTACATATTACAGTCTCAGAAAATTAATTACTCTACAGCATGAAAATATTAGGCTAAAATGTCCAGCAGATAGACCAGAATGATATCAAATTTGTGAACAAAATCACTTCAGGGTGAAAATGTCAAAGCCGATTGTACTAAAATAAAAACTCCATTGATTATGGCAAATAATCACCAACTGAATCAGAAATATTCTGCCTATTGTTGTACTGTATAAACATCACATTCATTCCATCCTTCGAATGTATAATCACTGCCCTTGTTTACATGGCTTGTGTTGGGAAAATGTGATTTTCTTTCTTTTTTTTTTTTTTTCCCTGGCCAAAATATAAAGCACTACAGGCTTATTAAATCCTAGCTATAAACTCCTTCTTGAAGAATAAAAACAAGCTGGGCTGAAAGCCTGAAATGGCTGTTGGCTCACCTGAAATGATTTGTAGGGAACGCGGGAACATGCACAGAATGTGGTATTGCACAGAAAGCAGCACCTGCTTCTGCAGCTGAGCCAGGGTAGGGTGGATGGGAGGTGTAGATCACACAATAGAGAGGACTGGGCAGCACCAGACAGACTCTCCTGCTTCCTCAGAAAATTTCAGGGTGGTTTCAGTGGTGAGCTTTATCTGAGCAATGGCCTTGTTACCTGTTCATGAGTCACTATTTCCTTGAAACTCTGAACAGCTATTTGTGCAAGACTTCATTCATCCTAGTAAATGCATCATTTTGATTATTTATTGTTATAGCAGTGGCTGATGGCTGGGAACTGAGAAGGCTGCTATTTTGAACTGGGCAACATAAACAATGAGAGAGAAGGTCTGTGCTATTTCTGCCTCTTTCCCACTAGCTGAGATAGCATATGCTTTGGGTGGCATGAAAGGGAATAGGCCATTTTCTTACTTTCAGTCATATTATGCTTGCATCTAGCTCCAAATCACTTCCCTTCTTGTAACACAAAATGTAGGAAAGGAAACAGAGAAGTGCCATTTCTGAGGTCAAACTATTAATCTGTGGCAGACTTCACAATAGAGAGTAGCCTACAGTCTGCTGCTTTGTGCTCACAAAGCAAGACTGTGCAGGACATATTTATTTTCCTTTCATCAGGAGCTTCCTAGAATATTCACTTTCCTACCCATGTAGTGTTGTATATCATAAAGAAGAGATCTTCTGTGGTTACTGTCAATTTTGTCAAGCATCAACACTTGTCTAAGCACACATGGATTACCATGATTGAGTATTCCCTGTCAGCAGTGTGGTGGATGCTTCATCTCTGGCACTAAGCTACAAGCATGCACTTTTCCCCCTATTTCATGTTCTTTCTCTAGATTTTGCAATTAAAAACTTGAAATATGGAGCATGGACAAGGAAATAATGTATCCAATTAGCTCATGTTCTAAAATCTCATCATTATATACAACAAATAGAAATTGCTGAAATAATTTAATATTCAGTTGGCTTAGTCTTTGATTATAGAAAGCTCTGTACCTTCCACATGAACATTTGCATTAAAATAACTCATGCAGTGCTATGTGACAGTTATGTAAAATATAGATCAGCACATCCAGAGGCTTTGGTAAAGCCATGTTTCCCTGTGGTTACTACTGGAGAATGGGAAGTGAGGCATCCCCATTTTCAGTTCTGGTCTGTCATTTATCTGCACTGCTCACTCTAAAACTCCATGCTCTTATCTCTAAGAGGGGATAATAATGCTAGTGGATTAGGAGGCTTAATGAATCTAAAAGTCCTTTGGAGATTCTTCGATGAGAGAGACCACAGAAATTCAAGGTATTATTACAAAATCCCCTAGTGCCTTCTCCACCAGGGAGGTCACCTGAAAAGCCTTTTTTTTTTTCCTCCCAATCTACTCTAGAGTAAGTGACTGAGCAAGAGCCTTCAAAGGGGGGAGTCAGCAGGTGAAATAACTAGACAAGGCCTTTGCAGTCAGCATGAAAAAAGGAAAGTACCCTACTAGCTTGGCAGCCTTTGCAGCTTCTTCAAAGGAGGGCAGAAGTCATCTCAGGCACTCAGATAGGCCTCCCATTTGCCTAACTGGTGCAGTTTCAGGTAGCACCAAATGATGAGCTGGGGCCTATGGAAGAGGCAAATAAGAGCGAGTTGGGACTAGAGACTGTTGGGAAAGGCAGAGGTGTTATGAAATATTTGCAACAGTTTGCTACAGATTCTTTTACTCTGTTAATGTGGTGATTTCAGACAAAATAGAGTCAAGCCCTTTACCCAAAATTCATAGACACTGGGTCTTGAGCCTTTCAGTCAGACTGAGGTTACCTGGCTCCCTGTATTCCTCCGGTGGGCTGATCACATTCAATTGACTGTGGGCATTTTCCTAGCAAAGCCTAGGCATTTCCCTTTCCCCTCCAGAAACAGTGGGCAAAATGAGTATTCTGCCCTGCATTCGAGGTGCAACTCATTTCCCACTGATTGGTGAAAGTAGTCAGCTAACTGCTGTAGGGAATCTCTCCATTTTAAACTTTCAAAGTGTGTTTTAGGCTTAAGAGTTAATTTATTCTGTATTATGCCCTGATCATTTGCTTCACTGTGGTATTCCCTTTTTAGTTATTCAACATCTTTATTAATAGATTCTTTGGGTCAGATATCACTTAAGTATGTGCAAAGCTTGACTAGCTCACATAAAAGCCACAACAATAAAGCATTCATTTTATAGCAAATTAGCTGCAATTAGAATCAGGGCTTTTTTGTCTGTTTGTTCTCTGAAGGATAGTTAAAACTTTGTGAGCAGAGATAAACATTTATAATGCAACAATAATTCTTTCCTTCCCCCTCACACCCCGAAAGCAAATACTTTGAACCCCATATGAATCTAATAATCTCCAACAGACTGCAGTATTGCAGAGTGTAAGAGCAATCTTCAGCTGAAATTGCAGGAGGCATTCTAGACTGACAAAGGACTTCTACTCAAATGTACCTATGGTCCTGGGAGTAGCACAGGATATATACTTGTCATGAAGGCAAAAGGACTTTGACTTTGCTCCCCTTACCTCCAGCAGCAGAGTTGTTTCTAATGACAGGCTACAGACTTAAGCTAAGGCTTTCAGAAGTTTCTTTGGCTCAGGTTCACAAAGGAGTTTAGATTTCACAGTCCTAAACTATCTTTTGTCATTACTGTGAATTACTCTGGGCTGTCCATCCTATAAATAATGGTTTAAACCCTTCACATGTTGAGGTTGTCACATATTCACCAAAAGACTGTGGGTTTCTTTCGACAATCCAGAAAAGTGCTCTCTGTGCATAAACACACCCTCTTCTCTTCCACACCCAGATGATGGAAATTTGTCTGTGACAAGGTAACTGACTCTAGACAAGGAGGACAAGTGAGTATAGTTACTCTCAACTTGCTTCCTTATATCCAGACTAGGGAGATATGGACAATATAGGTGGACTATAAAGTGGTTGCAAAGCTGGCTGGGCTGTTCAAACTATCCAAGAATTTGAAGTCTAAACAGAGTCCAGCTGAGAATGGTGTTGTTCCTCAGGTGTCATGGGTCAGTCCTGTTCAATGCCTTCTTTGATGAGCTTGACAAAGTCACAGGTGATATAATGAAGGGAAGTGGGAGCAGTTGGTACCCTGGAGGGTAGGGCTGCTGGTCAGAGAGACTTTGCCAAGCTGGAAAGGGAGGTTCATGGGAATTTCAGGAAGTTAAAAACTTTCAAATATGAAGTGCTGCACCTGGGAAAGAATAATTCCATGCTACATTGTAAGCAGGTCACTAATTGCACGAGGAGCAGTTCTGCAGAAAAGAGCACACAGATGCTAGTGCACAACAAATTGAACACGTGTCAGCAAGGCATCCATATGGCAATGAGGTCTGAGTATTGGTCTGTATTAAAGAAAGCATAAATAGCAGTTCCAGTGACTTAATTATTCCTACTACTTGGCATTTGCTGAAGTTGCCACTTAAAGTAGTATCTGGTAGCATGCAAGTGACACATTGACATACTCGTATTAGTCCAGGAAAGAGAGATGGATATGGCAAACCTGCACAAGGAAAAGCTGAGAGCTATTTCCTTCAGCAAGAGCTGGACAGTCATTCCTTTCTGCAGAAGCAGCCATACTTCAGACTGAATAGAAAGAAAAAGAAATAGTAGACAAAAGCTACAGCAATAGGGTTTTCACTTACTGAATATGGGAAAGTAGTCCTTGGCAGTAGTCCTTGACTAGACTGCCCAAGAGGCTCTGGATTATCCTTCCATTCAAAGCTTAGCTTAAAAAAAATCCCAATAAAGCATTTCTAAATTTGAGCCTTGTTTTTCTACCTTTAAGCCTTGCTTTGAGCAATTTAGAATAGTGACCTCCAAAGGTGTTTTATGAGCTGAATAATTCAGCACTTCTGAAAAAGCCATTGATATATTTTCCTCCTTTTCATCCCGTTTTTTACTTCAGCAAGTTCAAAGCTTGAAAGGCAAAATGCTACCATTAACAGAGGTAACCATAAGGACTAATTGGATAGTCAGAACTCAAGTTCCATTCTTAAATCAAAAGACAATTAAAGCAGGTAACTACTCACTTGCATGATCACTGGTGAAAGGATATGGAATAAGTTACTTACATGCTAGCATTTTCTCAGTTCAGCATGGAGATATCTTTTTCTTATGTACAGAACATTCAAAGTTATATGTAAATATACATGGGTTCCTGATGAGTTTTACACAGTACTTTGCCTAAGTTGATACAAAATCCACATGGGGACAAAGCAAGGCTTCTGAAATGCGAGAAAAATGTTGCTGCCTTCTGACTTAAGCAACATTGATTTTGAACACAATGACTGATATAGTTCTTAAAGCAGCTCCATTATTTCAGTATTATTGTGCTAGTATGAACATCTTTTCTTCCCAGAAGAAGAAACGGTTCGACAATATAGGGCTTACCACAAGATACAAAGTCTTATGTCATTAAAGGCAGCATCTATTGTGAAGTAATTGTAAGGTGAAGAACCTCTGTGGGCTGATCCATCCTATGCTAAAATAAATGTCTAAGTTGAGAGGAACTTACTCTTATTCAGTGAAAAAAGAACCCCCTCTTTTACACTTAAGATTTAGGTATCTATGTGGAAATATAATAAGGGTAAATTTCACTGTAATTGCAGTGAAGTGGGTGATGAAAAAGTGAGTAAACCTACCAACTTGCTGCTTCCAAAGAGCTCTTTCTCCTCTATACATTGCTAAAATTAAACATGGGTGATCTATATTCTTTGCATTTACCCTTGATTACACCATTGATTTGATGTTGGTTGCCAGTGAAGCTTAATAATGAACTCAAGTATTTATCACCAGAATTGAGTGAAATGAGTTCACTAGCTTTGTTTCAAACCTGGTTTATAACACACAGGTTCTCTTTATTGTAATTTACATTATTTGCATTATTGGCAGTTCTCCCAACGATATTGTATTAGACTGAGAACTGCAAGTGCAGCATATATTTGTTTTAGTATCACTTAGGCAATTATTCATTGCAAGGAAGGATTTGCTTTCTCAGTTTAGATATGAATGTGGTTTAAAGAGCCTTAAAAAAAAAAAAATCTATTTCAAATTGAATTGCTAAATTTACTATTAGGCAGACATTCTGAGCCAGAAGCTTAGGGGTTGATTCATGAATGTAAGCCAAAAATGGATGCCCTTGTATTGAGCCTGTCAAATGTATTGATGCTTGTTAACGCCATATAAATCTTAGTTAATAGGTTTTCTAATTCTTGTTTCTTTTTTTTTTTTTTTTCTTTTTTTAATCCTTCATCATAATCTGAAGCCACCACCTGCATGGAGACAGCAAAGAAAAGTAAATCTAGCAGTTGAGAAATTACCACAAAGGAAACTGTTCTTTCACCTGCTTAGCATGGCCTTAGCATTCAAGATGAGTTCAGACTGTTTTATTTGGAGTTAAAATGTGACTTCTCAGGTCAAGGCAAGCATCTTCTAGTAAATTCTAAAATGTCCATTCATCTTTGCTACAGCAAAGAAGGTAAGTTCATTTGTTTCCCCCTGCTATAAGTTTTGAGGGCATTATTTCCTGTGATTCAAGGTTTGAAGAACATGTTCTGAAGTGTGTGGGAAGACTAAGGGATCCCATACAAGATGCCAGCTTCTCCTGTATTGTGTCTAACTGTGGCTTCCATCTGTCTCAGAACCTCTAGAATAACTGGTATATGTCATGTCCCACATCCAAGGCTTGTTTTGGAAAGCTGCCTGAAACTTTGCACTGTTAATCAATCATATATTTCAGTTAACTAAATCAGGAATCCTAACATCCCTTAATTTGTTTTTTGGGGTTTTTTTTCCCCTCTTCCTTTTGTTCCCACCCTGCACCCCCCTTTCTGTGTGCATACAATATTACTTAACCAGGAACTGGTTTAACTTGCTTTTCTTTTTATAATAATCAGCATTACTGAACAAAGCAGAGGTAACAGATGAGTATAGTAATTGAAGATGTCAGGGCATTGGGGATTTCATTAATGACTGAGAAATGGACTGAAAAACATCAAACACTTCCTGTTGGCTCATCATCACACTCCTTATCTGTGGAAAATGAAAAGCTGGTTAAGTCCTTTGGTATTTTAGTAGAGCTTAAAAGTTGGCTACTAAAGAGGCATCTTGTCAGATCATGTAACATGGAGACTGAGTTTATTTTGTTAAACAAAATATTAGAATAGAATGAAAACCAGTCTATGAGAGTGTTTTATTCTAAGACTGACTTTCCCTTAGCCAAAAATAACAAAAATCTCTCAAGAGAAAAAATCAGCAGATATCTATCTGCACAAGATATATATTTTAATGTTTTACAAACCTTTCAATAGTCTCTTGTCCACTCATATAATGGAGAAATTGAGAGAAGAATAGAGGATTTCATGTAACTCTGTTGAAGCAATGAACTGATAGGCAAGAGTCCTGTGCTGGTCTGTCAGATCCACTGCTGTTTGGCTGTCAGCGAAACATCTTTCTGTTCCTAAATCACCACTGTTCCCTTTCTAATAGCATTGATTGTTTATTACCCACTTGCTGAATTTTGCAAACCTGCATTGTAAAAATCAGATGCTCTACCATGTTTGTATTTGGTTTTGGTTTTATGGGGAAAAAAAAAAAAAGTCTGATTCAACGAAACTGATTTTGTTGAAAAATGTCAAGTGGACAAAAGTTCCCGCAAGTCAGATGGAGTTTCAGACAAGTGGCACAAAAAAACATTTAATTTACTATTTTTCACAACCAGAGCTACTCCTCTGACAGACTGCAGGAAGCTGGCTGAGACAATGAGGTGGGTGCCCAGATTAAAGTTCTTTAAATAAGAACAGAAAGAGATTAGGTCTTGGATGTTCCCAGTGCCAGCTGTGCACATTAACAGGAGTGTCTTGGCATAGTTTGCTCTTATAGTGTACCCAGTCTTAGACAAAAGATGAGCTCCCACCAACCTTTACTTCAGCTGCAAGATATGATTGCTATTTCTGGGTTGAGTGCTCTCTGAAGGATCAGCTGCTCATCATGCCAGTTATCGTCGCTATTGTTATTAACAGGATATGTATTTCTACTCTGCTATGTCTAGGAGGTTCCAAGAAGAAGCAATATCCTTATTTAGCCAGCAAAAGATCTGAATGAATGCCTGTAAAGACAGAGAGTGTGAACTTTTGCGGTTGAATGAAGCGGCTATGAAGTTATTGGAGAGTTTAGTTTAAACAAGCCTTGGATAGCGTTTCATTATCACTAACATTTCAGTGGCATCAATATGAGCCAAGACTATTAATTCACTATAAAATTTATTGGAAAGTTAGATTTTTGTTTTCATAAGGGTCTACCTTAAATTCAGAGGCAGTTTAGTAATCAAAATCCAATCTTCTGAGGTTCTCTTTTGGTGATCTCTAGTGGAAATTACTTGTTGGATGATCTTAAAACGGGATGATGCTACAAACAATTCAGCTGCAGTGACTCAACCAACAGATAAATTTGCTTCCAACTATAAGATAAAATTAGATCTGTTCTCAGAAAATAAGCAGTCAAAAAATTCTAGTCCCTGCTAGGAGTAGTATTATTCACCCTTTAAGCATCAGTCTTCTCTCTGGAGCACTCTTAAATCTTCACCTCAGTTACAAACTCTTTCCTTTCTGTGGCAAACATTTTCATAGACTCATAGAATGGTTTGGGATGGAAGGGTCATTTAAAGGTCAGCTAGTCCAACTCCCCTGCAGTCATCAGGGACATCTTCAAGTAGATCAAATTGCTCAAAGCCCCATCCAGTCTGACCTTGAATGAATGACTTCTCTGGACAACCTGTGCCAGTGTTTCACCACCCTCATTGTAAAAACTTAAACTAAAAGATAGCAGATTTAGATTAGATATAAAACCATTACTCCTTGTCCTATCACAGCAGGCCCTCCTAAAAAGATTGTACTCATTTTTCATATGTCTCCTTTATGTATTTTGTCCCAGAATTTTGTTGAGATTATGCTCACAGCATTTCATTTTCCAAAGGAAAAGTTCAGAGATTAACTAATCAATTAATTTCTGCCACAAAATAATAAACATTTTTAAAAGAAAATGTTTTTGACTCAAAGTAAATTTCTCTAGGGAAAAGCATTACTTTCTAATGAGATTTTAAGTGAAAAGAAAGATTTTTTTTCCTTAATAACTAAATATTCAGAAAGTCACCCTGGGAAGTCTCTGAGGAGACCTAATTGTGGCCTTCCAGTATCTGAAGGAGGTGCTGGAGTGTGTCCAGAGAAGGGCCACAAGGATGATTAAAAGACTGCTCCTCTCCTATGAGGACAAAGGGAGTTGGGGCTGTTCAGTATGGAGACGAGAAGGCTCTGAGGAGACCTTAGTATGGCTTTCCAGTATCTGAAGGGGGCTTACAAGAAAGCTGGGGAGGGACATTTAGGGTCTCAAGTAATTATAGGACTAGGGGGAATGGATCATACATAGAAATGGGTAGATTCAGATTGGATGTTAGAAAGAAGTTCTTCAGCATGAGGGTCCTGAGACACTGGAACAGGTTGCCCAGGAAGGTGATAGAAGCCTCATTCCTGGAGGTTTTTAAGGCCAGGCTGGATGTGGCTCTGAGCAACCTGCTGTAGTGTGAGGTGTCCCTGCCCATGGCAGGGGTGTTGGAACTAGATGATCCTTGAGGTCCCTTCCAATCCTAACAATTCTATGATTCTACAATTTTTCATGTAATTCTCTCAAAACTACACCTGTTTGCTGGCTGGTTTAACAAGAAAACCAGTATTTTTCCACTCAGATTTTGTTATAGAACCAATAAAACCATGTTGTTAAAATTAGTTAAATTCCCGCAGATTGCAACTGGCACTGCGGAATCCTATCACCAGGGAATAATGTTGCAGCTTATAGCGATAGGGTTTGGCTAGCTTTTTTTCCTTACTTAGAGTTCCAACCTTTACAGTTAGGTTCTAATGTCTTTAAGATTTATTGAAAAGATTAATAGTTATTTTGATGAGTCTTCCTCTATGAACACTTTTTTGTTAATCCAAATAATAACCGATATGTGTAAAATATCCAACGGAGATAAAGAGGGAAGAAAGAAAGGCCACACATCATCGAACAGCTTATCACCACAGAAAATAGCACAAAATAGCCCATAATTATGGAAAATCAAATATAAGTGAGCCCATAAAATGCTAACTTCTTTCTTTCAACACGCAGTGAGGGAATGAAGAGAACAAAACAACCCCAAACGACAGGAGCTGAAAAATATATCACTGTGGTAATTCAATAAAGTTAAACTTTGTAAGGCACATGATTAAAACTTTTGGGGAGTCTAAACAAAGCTATAGTTTTTTCTACACTGAATAAAAGTATGTAATAAAAACTACATAAACTAAGAAATTCCCAGTTTTGATACACTTGTGGGCTAGCCAGTGCATCTATACGTCTTCCTTTATTAACAGTTCAGGCTTCTCTTAGTAATTGAGTAACACATTATGTTTTCACATGAAAATCATGACACTGTAAGCTACAAAATCAACAATTTGTAGCATGCATGAGCAAGTCATTTTGATTTACAGCCCCCTACACCTGCTTTTTTTTTTGAGACTAATGGGTATAGGGGATCTTTTCACTACACAAATTCAATCATGCCAAATATGGGATTTTAACACAAAAATGCAGCCCTCCCCAATACAGTCTTTATCTTCACAGTATTAAGTGTTAAAGCACTGAGTTCTTTCATCTTTGTCTTTCATAATACATATATAATCCACAGAAAAGGAGAGAAAGCTCCCTACTCTTCACTTCAGAAATAACTTCATCTTAACTGTGAACTTTTATTGTCCTCCTGTCTTCTTCAAAGGTACTCCCAGCCATCTGTTCACAAGAGACACTCAGCTGGCAAATTTGGTTGGGTTTTGTTGGTTTAATTCAGTTTCAAAAACTTCAGACTTTCCAAATCTGGCAGCAGAGACAGAGTAACAAATTTGTGTCTGTCAGCCCACTGCTCCCTGATGAGATGACTGTGAGCATGCTGATTATGCATATGCAACTAATTAGGACCATGGTTAGGATAAGTTATGGGATTAATTTATCTCCAGATCTGTTAAAGTGGCAACCTCATGCGCACAAAGAGTAGCAGACACTGCCCCACGATTTCCTGCTGTATGAGCCTTGCCAGTCAACCTGATGAGGCCAGACTTCCTGTCTCAGTCACAGATTGCCTCCTAGAAGCTGTGAAAGAGGAATAACACTGTTTTTTGACAGGAAGAGATGGCTGCTTCTGAGTGTTAAACCCATTTTACTTTGTTGTCTTTTCATGAAGAGCTAAAGGCCTCTGGCACTGTTTTAATGGCCCGTCTGGTTGAACATAATCAGCAAATTTTTGTCAGAGTGTAGAAGCCAACTCTTCTTTCACAAAGCCTCTTGGCTCTATGGTGTCAATTTATTCTTCACACATAATCCTCCTCACTTCATCCTAACGATAAGTGAGGCCCCTTCCCTGTGCTATAGCCCAAAAGTCTTGGTCAGGACCATGTGTGGCAGCCACCTTTTTGTGAGGTAGCAAGGTTAGGATGGAGGAATTAAGATTAGCAAGGACAACATGTCTAATACTCCTACCATTTATTGTTCAAGTCCAAAGTGGTACTTGCCAGACTGGGACAACAGAAGTGTTCCCTCTGTAGGACAGTAGCGTACATAAAAATCACCTTTGAGTTGCTTCTGCTTACTCCTCCCACGATCAAAACGCAACTTCCTTGGCTGAGATTGAGCAGTCTGCAAGTGCTGTCCTCACACATGGACACTTGTGCAGATTCCTCTTGGTGGGACCCACACTGATTCTTCAGGGTAAAAATTCCTCTCAGAATAAAGGAAGTGATAATGGATGTCAGATCAGCCATGTTCAAGATGGGGCTGTTTGTTTCCTCTGACTGGGTTCTAGAAGGATCTTTGTTCACAACTGCCTCTGCAGATCTCTGAAGTTCCAGACCTCTTAGTTCTGTTGCACACAACTGAAGTCTCAGAGAGGAAGGAACACCAAAGGAGCTAATTCAAGGAAATAATCTTACTAGACTCTAGATGCCTGGCAGTGAGAGCCCCAAGCACTCCAAATAACTTCATCATGAAGTACAGAATGAATATTCCTTTTATACGACCTACAGTGGAAAATTTATCTATAGTATTTTCTGCATACATTCAGCCTTTCTCTCAACATAGAGTTCTAGTAGGGAATTGAGGAATCAAAGGTAATTTTGTGTGCATTGTACAATGTGTGCACACACAGAGCTGTATGTACATGCATATATGCAGCTCCTCCTCCTACCTTGGTTTTCCTTTCTCTCCAATGACTTTCTAATAATATGCTGGCCAACTCCATTGAAATTTGACAGAAGGAAGGTGATTTCACTGCTAACTCACATGTGACAAAGGAACAGTAGAAAATCATCTCTTAGATTTCTGTTTGTTTAACAAAATAAGTTAGTAAGTTGAGTGGTACAAATTCATGGTGACCTAGTCTTCTGCTCTTCATGAAAATATTTGTTTCTGATGATCTGGTACTAATCACCATTAGAGAGCAGATTCTGTGACCAGGAAGTCAATGGCTTTGTCTAATTTGCTATCCAGTGCATGTTTTTCCAGCATTCTCATGTAATCTCAGTTCTCATTTCCTTGTGATTTGAGTGGGGAAGAACAGTGTTATTGAATGATCAATAGTGCTGTGATTTCATCATTCATCTTTGGTCTTTAACATCCAAACTCTTTCTGGAAATGGATGGAAACATTGTTATGTCATTCAGGCCATACAACCATACCTGCCTTTTGCCCCAGACATTGACCCAATCAATGTTTCATTTGAGCAGCATCATGGGCATAGACTGGAAAGAAGCAATATTCTGCATCCTTCAAAGCTACATGGGAATAAAACCACAGTCTCAGAAGATGTGGTGTACAGTGAAGGCTTCACAAAACGTCTACTGAAAGAACAAACTTGCTCTTTCCATCTTTACTATAGAACAATGCTAACGTATATATTTAGTGTACACATTGTCCTGCCCTGTCTAACGTGACTCTCAGGTGGCTCAGTTGGTAGCACATCGGACCCTTAATGGAATGTCGTGAGTTCAAGCCTTCAGTGGGCAGTAGTGTCCTCCCTACTCTAGTCATGAGGTCTGTGGTGACAGGTTGGACTTGATGACCTTTGAGGTCTCTTCCATCCTTAGGAATACTGAATACTATTCATTTGGGATGGAGTTGTACATGTGCTAAAAGTATGTCAATTTTTAAGCTTTGCACTGAAATGTCATATATTAGCAACTTGCTCTAAAGGATTTAAGGCACTAGAAGGATTTCAGCGAGATTAAAGGCTGGTTTGCAGAAAATAGGAAAATACCTTCATCAAAGGATTTGTTAACTGCAGGCCTGAAACACATCCTTAACTGCTTCACTCAACCAGGTCTTCTACAGAAGTATTTGCCTTCTTCAAAGTTCATTAGATGCAACACAGTGTTAATTGAATTATTTGTAGACTTCACATTAAATTTGTACTAAAGGACATTGCTGAATCAGGGCTTTAATGGGCAAACAGTTAAACAAAGGACTCGTGTGTACGGCTTGAGCTAGAAGCACCAGGCAAGAATCCAGAGCTTTTTTCACAGCTCTGCCTTTGGGAAAGTGAGATTAATCTTTACATTTGTAACAGATTTTGAACTTTCCTTATATACTGCTGTACCTCAGGCATCCCAGATATAATTAGAAATAGTAATCAAGTGTCAGCCTCATGCTCATTTTACTTAGCAATTATGAGATTTAGTTAATTAGTACGTTTCGTGTGCTTTGGGGTACTTGAACAATGAAGGTCATGTATCTACTTAGAAAGATCTTTAGAAAAATGTAGGCCATTATTATTCAAATGTACTTGAAGTCTTAAGTATAATCAGTCAGTTACAGAGATGTGAGGAGGAATGAGGCTGTGATAACCACACCAGTTTTTAGAGAAGACAGATTCAACCTTTCCAACATCAAAATTAAAATAAATAAAAGAGATGAAAAGCAGTTACACATTTAGACAGTCCATTTAAAATTTAAGATAAACTGTGTTGAAGACAGTGGAGTAAACACAGCCTGGTATCTTGTGACAGGTCCTGAACATAGATTTTTGAAGCCTTGAGACCACAGCCCTTCATACCTTTTGGGATACATGTCAGGCTTATCTTTTCCATTATCTCTTGAGCTTCTAAAAGGCATAGGCCAACATTTCCACCTTTAACACAGTGGGGTACTGTGGAAGAATATCTGTCTCACATTTACATGGCCACTTATTTTGAGATTTCTCCCCGAGACTTTTCAGGCAAGTGTAGTTAATATTAACCAGTACCCAGTAATGTCAGTGAGAGGAGGGAACAGGCAGACAGACACATTAGACACCCTCCCTCAAAGAAAGCAGTGAGAGAAATCTATTAACCTTTATTTTTTTATCCATCTGTGTTTTGAATCTCTTTGTCCTTTGAGTGACTCTTTAGTTTCCTAAAAAAAATGTTCCATCAACTTGCTTTAGTTCCAAATTTCACATTTTATGTTAAAACCAACATCAAAAATGATTAAAAAAGCTAGGAAGGGACTCGCAGGGGGACATAAACATGTTTAACATTTGCTGCCCTTGCTAGTAAGCAACAGTGGTTGCAAAGTCAAATAGTGGAACAGCTCAGCACATGAAAATGTTACCAGTCAGCAACATTTTCACCTCCAGGACTAATATCTGTAATGATAATCAAAGGTGTACAGGAGTTCATATAGGTCCATTCTTAATTTTGGCGAAAAAGGCAAGGATTGCAAGATGCAAAACAGATGAACAAATCAAATATTGATGGGCAGGCAGCAGCAAATTCAATTATTTGATTTTTTTCCCTAGTGTTTGCTACTTTGAGCTTTTGTCCAAAAAAGGCTTATGCATATTAGTAGTCTATGTAGGTTCATCAGTTTCTATATTCTAGGATAGGAATGTCCCATTACTACCATCCAGTGTGACCTGCAGGACACAAGCCAGAGAATTCCAGCCAGTTTCTGGAGTTCTATAAGCTGTTTATTGACTTGATGCTCCAAAATGCTGAACTTTTTTGCCTTTGCTGATCCAAGCATTTGAAAGCGATCCACTTTGAGAGGGACATGTCTACCCATAGCTTAAAATTGCCCATGAACATGTCCTACTTGAATAGAATCCAGTGTAGTTTCCTAATAAAGATCTTAATCCTTCATGTCAGTAAAAAGGTACTTTAGTATGCTGGACCCATAACCAAGGCAGTTGAAAGTGCACACATTCAGTTTACACAGAGAGGATCACTTACAGTGCTTTTCAGAACATAAACTCAAAACGTTGTTGTTGTTTTTTTCCTGGAATCAAGCCAGGTTTTTCAAAATGTGTTGATCAGTGCCACTGTTGACACAAATAGTCCTAAGACTTGGAGAAGACACCTTGGATGGTTCCAAGGACCTTGAAGTTCACCCAAACCCTAACCTTCTTACTTTGAAAAAGGACATTTATTATCATTCCTTTTCATGAAATCTTTGGATGTAATTTGAATGCAGAAATAAAACAGTGGTAAAATCTCTCAAGTAATTTTAGAGGGGAGAAAGCAGAGAAATCTGCTCCTGAGGAATCAGATTCCTTGTGTTCTTTCTTCTCCATCCTTTAAATGGGTTGTTGTACTCAATTACTGCTCTCTGGGACTGTGCCTCCCCCTGTCTTTGAGAACTTTTACAAAAGCAAGAAGGGAAAAAACACTTGTAGCTCTTTAATCCTTGAGTTCAGCAGACAATCTGGGATTCCAGACTGAAATGCCAAACTGCTTATGTCCACCTGCAGAACAAAGTTGAATTTTAAACTCTTTTATTTATTTATCTATTTGTCTGGGTTAAAAGCTATCCTAGAACCTGTCATAGCCCTGGGTAAAGCCTTCTGGTGAAAGGACTTTGAAGCAGTATTCATAAATCTTGTTCTTAAATCAAATCCCTTTGAGGTTAAAAAAAGAAAAAAAAAAAAGTAAAATAATAAAATAAAACCAGGCAAACAAAGCTCTTTATTTTTCACTGCTCATTGGATTTTCATATCTGGACTAAGCATGGGGCTTTAAAAGGAACAAAAGGAAAGATGTTTCCCTTATGTATGCATTCAGTCGTGTTCAGGGGGAAAAATTGTCAGTAATCTCCTTGTTGTTGTGAGTTTTGTCCATCAGAACTCTCACAGTGTACATATGTAATGGCCCAAATTCAGCTTCTTCACATGTTATTGCTGAAAATAGAAGCCTCTCCAAGAAACTCCCAGTGTAACTTATACAGAATCACTGTATTAGTGTCTCCAGTTTTCTTGGCTTATAAAATGGGCTGTATCTGATCTCTTTTTGGACTCCAGAGGAAAGTCCAAGACACACTCAGGATATAAATGTTCCAGAGAATTGAAGCTAGTAAGTTTATTCCTGCTTTCTTTGAAAAAAAAAAAAACAACTCACAGTTGTCTTTAGTTTCAGTTGAAGAAAAACAAACCCCCAACATCGAGAATTAATTGGGTTTTATTCTCCACCATTTTTAAAGATGAATGCTCGCTTGCTGTGAAACTTAGATTACATTTATTGACATTTCTCAACATGAAACATTTTGTATGGTAAAACTTGCATAAATAAATTTTATTTCAATGCTCCTATTTTAAATAATTTGAAGAAGTTTCATTTTCAAAAAGCAAAAGCATTTTGTGTTCTCTTCATACTGTAGCCACAAATTTGTTCTACTAGAGTATGCAAATAATATTTAATTACTTAAAAATTATACATGAACATGTCATTTCAGAATTTAGAAGTTAAAGATTTTTAACAGTGTTTAGAAAAAATAGTTCATGAGAAATATTTACATTTTGGGTTTTAGAAGAGAATAGAATAGACCAGGTTGGAAGAGACCCTCAAGATCATCGTGTCCAACCTATCATCCAACACCACCTAATCAACTCAACCATGCAAACCAAACACACTACCAAGTCTCCTCCTGAACACCTCCAGTGATGGCGACTCCACCACCTCCCCGGGCAGCCCATTCCAATGGGCAATCACTCTCTCTGTGTAGAACTTCCTCTTAACCTCCAGCCTAAGCCTCCCCTGGTGCAGCCTGAGACTGTGTCCTCTTGTTCTGGTGCTGGTTGCCTGGGAGAAGAGACTCATACAGCAATTGCTGAAGAAAATAAACATGTTTTTTTCAGACCAGACTTCATATGTTGTGGTTAGCATTGCTCAGATTTCAGAGACCAGCTCAAAAACTTATTCTTGTTGTGTTAGCATCTGTGCATTTACCAATCACCTCTTTATTTAGTTTCATAACAAGTCAGGGACAGGCTTGCTTCCGCAGCTGGTCTGAGACTACAGCTACCTCAACAGAAGCAGTGAGTTAGTGTCATAGCATAACAAGTTATGGCTCATCAGTGAGTGTCAATAACTGTGTAGCTCTTTGCAATCAGGATGAAAGGCTTGCTAAGCAGATGGAAACCTGTCAGTTCCTTTATACTAATCTGCTTTCTCTTGTCATTGATCCTTCCAGGCATTTCTTTTTTAAAATTCCAACCACTTCAATAACATCACAGAGTGAGTCAGATAGGAACCATTTTTCAAAGTATTTGTTGACTCCTACTGTGAAAGTCAATTGTTCCTAAGAGGATGGCCTCCTGGTCAGGAGCCTGCTGTGTCCTAATATCCTGCTTAACTCAAATACCAAAAACAGAAAAGAAAAAGGTAAAAAATCCATCCTTTGAGATGCCAGTCCACTGAGAATTTAGCACTGTGAGGTTTATGGCATAATTATTTTTCTTACCACCATAATGGTCAGTGGGCTTGTATAACTGTGCAAGGAAAAAAAGGCCAGAAATGGTCCCTCAGTTTTCAGGGCTCCTCCAGCTCTCCTCAGTTGGAGAAGGCTATGTATTTGTTGATGTTCAGTTGAGCAAAGGAAGACAATAATAGAGATGGCAAGAAGCTGGAAGGAACCAGACAGTAATGGCTCAGATGTAGGGGGGTTTATTAGCTAGTGACCTTTTCTACCTGTCCACATTGCAAAGGGAAGACTCTTTCAAGATGGTTTTAAAGCAAAACTGACAACAAAACCAAGGACCACTTGAATGCTTCCTAATCATCTATGTGAATTCTAAGGCAGTTGCTGAGCTCCATTCTTTTACAGCTGTGCTAACACTACCCTCAGTTACAAAGGTTAAAATTAGCTGAACTACTTCTGACTTAAACAGCAATTTCAAGTGCAACTGGATATTTGCATATATGGCAACAGCTGTACCATAGCTGGACCCAGCTTTTTTTCTGTCACTCCACCTTCCCTCCTCACTGAAGCTGACAACCATTCTTTTTCATTGTAACTGCTTCCTTCCACTTCACAGCCTTTCATTACTCTTGATCTTGAGTTAAGCTACACACTGGCAAAGGGAAAGCAAGAGTCTTTCAGTGTCCACAAGACAAGTCTTGGTTCAGAATTAATTTCAGATGGAGACCTTGTCTCTTTTCTATATCCCAGCTCTGGTAAGGATAATCCTCAGAAAGGTGAATGATCCAAAGAAGTGGAGGAGAGAGTGCAAAGTGAGACTCTTCTCTATTCATTTCTTGGGGTGGGTAAGAATGAAGTCATTGGTCTGGCATCTCAGCATAGGAATAAAAAAATGTCAAGGTCCCCTTCAAGAAAGTTACATAGCAGCAGAGTATGCTATGAGGCACCGAGTTGTCATCTTCCACTGACACCTTGGGGATGATAGTGGCAGACTCACAGCATTCCCAGTCAGACATTATGTGGATGAGTTCATTCTGCTCTATCTTGTTACAGCAGGAATAACAGTAGTGCTGCTCTGATGGATTCCAGGGCTAATTTGTTGATGAGACAGAGAAGGCAGCTTTTGTGTCACATTTTCTGTGGACCCTGGCATACCCCTGTGTTCCTCATATCTATTATATTTCAAGCTTTTATTTGTTTTCATAAAGACATATTATATATTCTTTTTATCAGCAAGTCTTATAGTATTTTGCTGGGGGCAGGGGGGAAAGTAAACTCAGCATTATGAATGTAGAAAGTGAACTACAGGACATGTCCCACAGCACTGCACAGACAATCAGAAGGGGAAAAAGTGGATTTCCTGCTCTGCCAAATGCTTGTTCTGCATAGATGCCTGACCAAACCTGGGACTTTGTCACGCAATTAATCCTCTGGCTCCAGGAAGAAAATCATAAATGTATTAAGCCTGCATCTCTGTGAAGCTTTGCTACCAAAGTCAGCTTTCATATCAGGGTAGCTTGCTAGGACCTCTTCTAACCCAGCATGGTGCAGATTATCATCAGTATAGGTGGCTTCCCCCAACATCTGTTCCCTCTTTGTGTTGGTTACCCATGGCACATACTACACCAGCTTGAGCCACTGCCACAGCACAGGTGAGAAGTTGAAAAGCTGTATTTTGGGCAGCAGCTCTGACAGTAAATGTTTATAGTCTCAGGATGAACTTCATCCAAATCTACACATATGGGCTGTACCACATGTTTAAGGCCCTTGGTCCCAAAACAGTAAATAAACCAAACAGCACTGAGATCTGATTCAAAGCATTGTTAGTAACACTGCCTTCATAGACATCCACTGTACCATGACTGTCAGTGAATCAGTCACAGAAGTCATATATTTACATGCTCAGGGAGACCTGATGAAACTGACTGTTCCCTTCTGGGAGAGTGAGTATGCTCAGCTTATGAAAAAAAACCCAAATTCTCATACCACTGACTTGCATGGGTTATTACCTGGGTTCAACAGGCTTGTCATCTGGTGGTGAGTCACCACCCACCTTATAACGAATGGCATTAATTTGGTTTCAAAGGTGCAGCACTTGCATGTTATGCCTCATGGGGTTATAAACAAAGAACAAATTTTGTGCATGCTGTGCTGACAGCTCACGTGGGCAAATAAAGCAGATTTTATTCATGGAGGAAATCCCAGAGGGAGCTGGGAATTTGTGTTAATGCCAGTTAATCTCTGGGTTTAGGAGCTGGAAAAGAACAAGGGGAAATAGTTTAAGAACCTGTCCCAGCTGGTGGTAACATCTGTGCTTTGGGAGGAATATATACACACGCACTCATCTCCCCCTTGCCCACACACATACACACACACAAGAGCTTCAGAAACATTGTACAACAGTGTTTCCTGGGAAGCTAGGGGAAACATCTATTCACCTGACTTCTGATCAGTCACATCTATGGTTAAGGACAGCATGTATACATGTGACACTTTCTTCTCTTCTCCATCTGGGAACCATCTCTCCTTCCCACTTAGCCCACATTACAGGTGTCATTGCAGGGAAGTGCTCTGTCCCGGTCCCCTTCTTTCATGGCAGCAGGAAAAGGGCAAGGAGAACAACTAAAGCAAGTTGTGCTCCCAGTTGTCTTTCCTGTTCCACCTTTGAGGGTTCAGTGCACATGTGTGTATCCATTTAGGTTATACGACATGGTCAAGAAACAAGTTACAGCACGAATCTCTCATGAGAGCGCTAATCTCTCATGAGAGCCCTACCATCTAGGTTTACTCCTCTTGAAAACACAAAATTGGTGAAAAAATGAATCCATGGAACTGAGTGTGGAAAAGCTGAGGTCTCTCAAAAAAGCCATGCTGTTTGTCTCTCAAAAAACCCAAGCTGCTTGTAAAGTAGGTATTGGCACACAGATATATACAGAAGTTATGCACACACATAGAGGGAGCTTTTCCTTTTTATCTTCCATTTTTTATAAAAAGATCTCCTACTACGTCTTTCACTTAAAACCAAACAGGGAAATGAACACAAAGAGAGTAATTTAAAATTGAAATTTCTTTTACTGCCTCTCCATCACTTCTGCTCCAAGTAGCTGTTGAACATTACCCTGTCAACTCTTCAAGTATTTAGCTACAAAACACTCTTCATAAATAATGTAGGCAGATTAACTAAATGGTACATAATTACTGCAAATTTAGAGTCTCGTTACAGAATATATTTTATCCATGATTACAGTGCTTACAGACTTTCCAAACACTCTCTTGTATATTTGACAGTAAACCATAGGAAAATTTCAGCTGTCTATAACTGCTTTTCAGAATCTATAATAACTTAGACAAACATTTTATCAAAGACTTTGATTCAAGAAACACCTAATATATTTTTCTATTTTTTCCCACTTAAAGTTACCAAGGAAGGGGGAAGGGGGAAAAAAAAAAAAAAGGCATGAGATTGGATTTGTAAAGTGGAAGTTTTCAAAGTTGATTGCAGGTTCACAACTCTGTAACAAGGTACTTTCACTCTGGCAGAGACTCAAATGAGACAATTAACAGGAGCAATGAAGCAATTCAAAGTGAGAGTTGTGTGGCTTTTTAATTGGTACTTCAGAAAGCCAAAGTTCCCTCTATACAGAAAAGACAGGAGCCAGGGAGTAATTGCCTAGCCATTTCTGTGAAAAGAGCTTCAAATCTCAGTTAAATAAGATCTTGATCTTAGCATAGGAAGGTCATGATTGTCTGGAATTGTAAAGATGTTTCTCCCCTGCAGTGGTCCGTTAATGACTTGAAAGATTTTACACCGACATTATCAGGTACTGAATGAATGCCAAAATAAAAGCTGAAATGTAGACTCAGTACAGTTCCTGTTGTGTAATAAGAGAAAATTTCCACTGACTGCAACAGCAGCTGGGCCTCACTCTGTCGGTAATGACACAGCTATCTTATAACCGAGCACTTCCAATCTTCACTGTGTTGATGCTCACAGTACAGCTGCGATTGTAAGGAAGCACAATGTATCCCCTTCTGGCAGATTGAATAGAGGTTGAGTTACTGGTCCCAGAGCAGCAAATGCTCTTCAGACTAACTTTGCAGAGTTCTGGGCAGGCAACAAAAGCGCCATTATTTGACCAAGGTTCAATGTCGTATTTTGCTCTTGAAAGTGCACTAATGTAAAATTTCAGCAATGTAGAGCAAAATTCACTTTTTTCTCATTCTCAGGCCAGCTCACTTCAGCATTCATTCTGTATCTCTCCATTTTACCTATATACTTTGAGAAAGCAAAGGAAGCAACAGAGAGATTGCCTTTAAAACAAGCAAAGCTTTGAATGCTCTTTGCTATTTGGTGCCTTCAGTGTCCAAGTTAGGATGGTACCAAGGATACCACTTCTCTATAAATATGTCCATGACATGTCCTCTTTCTGAATATCTCTGAGTAAGTATTTCTCATCATCCCATACAACTGAAAAAACAGGACATTATAGCCTTTTATCAAAGCTGGAGAATACAGGCACAGAAACTCTGACTTCCTCAAGAACATACAAGTATTCTGGGAAAAAAAAAGAATGCTATTTAGGAAAACACTAACTACTGTTCCCTATTTCTAACATTTTCCTGTATATCTGCCACAGAAACAGCACAAATCAGTATTTCTCATTGGAAAGAGAAGCCACAAAACAAAGAGACAGAGTTTGAGCTTATCCTTGTATGGAACTGAATTGTCTCCTTTGCATCAGACAGAAAACAGCTGGGTTTGAAACTTGTAATGCTGATGCCACTGTATTGGAAGTTCATCATACACAAGTATCATAACGAAGGCAAGTTTGGAGTTAAGCCTTCTGGTAAGCAGCCTGGTGGGTACTTACTTCTGTCTCCACAAAAGAAACATTTTGAAAGGTGAGCTATAAACAGGCTGCATGTTCTGCACCTCCTGCTGCTTAATTAATACCCTGGATTCACAAAGAGGAGTTGATACACCATCCACCTCTAACAATTCAAGTACCACTACAAACTTTAGTAAAAGAAAGTCGTTCCACTCATGCTTACAGTACTTCTTACAGCTTCTCAGGAACTAGAATTTCTGTTTTGCAAGATCTGCCAATATTTCCATGTTTGTTGTCTGTTCATGCTAAGCCAAAAATATCCTATTTTTGTCCCCTTTTTTATCTTTTTTTTTTTTTTTTCTGTTGTCTTCATGACTTTTGGCTTCTACAAAACATCACAGCTCGCTTTGACACTGATCATCACCTTCTTGTACGCTGCAGTGCCTGTAAGGATTATCTTCCAGGTGCCTCACGTCATTCAGCACTTGGGCTGGACTAGCCTACATTTCTCAGACTCTCTGCAGCATTTAACTCTGAACAGAAAACTATACCCTCTGTGAGGGAAGTGATTCAACAGTGGTGGTCAACACAAAAGAGTCAGAGAGTTGAAGACATTCACTTTCCACAGGGCAAGCAGTTGCTAATTTAAGCAAAGCTGAACTGAAAAAAAAAAAAAGAGGAAACCAAAATATTTTATTTTGGGTTTGGTCCAGCCAATCAAATCATGTCATGTCACAAATCCTGAATCCTCCACAAATTATTTTTTTCTTTTCATTTGGAAAATGTCATTTTTTAACTCCTTTACCCACTGAGCATTTTCACTAATTTTCAAAGGAGGAACTACAGCTGTCTGCACCTTCACTGAGACACCTTCAATTTACCTCCTGATCCCATGCCCAGTCCATGTAGCTCAGCTCTAGTCAGGATTCAGAGTCCCTCCAGCACAAGTGAGACTCAAAGAGGTATCTTATTCCATTTCCTATCATATTCCTGTGCTTTTCTAAAGCTTATACAGCAAAAGCCCGTTGCTATCCTGGATGGGAAAAAATCTTACTCTTTTTAGCAATATTGGCAGTAATGCAGCCTGGCACTAGGACATCCTTTTCTTTGACAGCATCATGGGATGCCAGTCAAATAGACTGTGCAGCAGCTCAGTGGTCATTCATTCTCTCGCCCACAGCATTGGCAGCAAGTGGCTCCTATTTCCCCATCTGATACAAGCACACCAAGGGAAGAGGCTGCCTGTGGGGAAAATGAAAAGAACAGCAGCAGTTTATAGTGATTAAGTCACTTAGTTCTGTGGCTGTTAAGCTGCAATGAAGGGGAAAGAAAAAAAAAAAAAAAAAAAAAGAGGAAGAAGATAAATGCTCTTTTTCCTTTCCTGTCTTTCCCCCTGCACAGTTTCTTTCAAAGCAGCAAGCAGCATAATAGTTCTAGTTAGGATTACTGCAAGAAAAGTCTAGCTTTTGTTTCTCACGTGGCCCATTGCTGTTATAGTTAAACCCTTTTGAAACTGTTTTATCAAGGCTACTGCCTTTAAAAAAAAAACAAACTTAAAAAATCATAGAATCAATACATTTGGAAAAGACCAAAAGACCTCAAAGATCATCAAGTCCAACCTGTCACCCAAGACCTCATGACTGCTAAATCATGGCACCATGGCACCAAGTGCCATGTCCAATCCCCAAGAAGAAGAAGAAGAAAAAAGAAGAATAAAGAAGAAGAAGGAAGAAGAAAGTAGAAGGAGAAAGGTGCTATTAAGAAAACTAAAACTGAATTGTTCACAAGACAGAAATAGCTTTTGTCAGGAGAGATGATGTTCAACTGTCATGGTCTACTACGTCCAGTGAACTTCAAGCCAGGTTAAGAGTTTGCTTGAAGGTGGACGTGTTAATGAATTCTAATCACTGAAAACTCGCGGTGAACCTCAGTTAGAGTGTGCTCTGCCATGACTAATTATGGATAATTAATATAAAAACATTTAAAAAAATATTTATCTTCATAATGCACTTGTGAGGTACTTCTACTTGTTTTGAGAAAGGAGAGGGAGAAAGGATCAGAGCTTCTGATAAAAGTTGTGGATATTTCAGATGCTATCTTTTCCAGCATTCCTCCCTGATTTCTGTCACTAGCAGGCTACTATAATTTACTCTGCTCTTTTGCTGCAGCTTGCAGGCTGATGCATACTCTAAAATACTGAACAGTTAACAGGACCAGGCATTCATTTCTTTCTGCTGATACTATGACAGAGACCATAAGTCCTGAAGAGACTGGTTAATCCCCTGCTTCATTGAAATGGAGGAAGAATCCATGGAGACTTAAACAGTGACTGGCCTTAGTAACTCAACTGAAAGTATATGAAAGAGCTGGAGCAAAATGACATATTTCAGTAGAGTCTTTTAAATTCTAGGGAAATCCACAGGGCATATCTGTAGTTAGTGGATGATGGAAACAGCAAAATTGCATGTCACAGAAGTGGTGGTGTAGGCAACCCTGACCCTTTCAGTTCCCCTCTTAACTCCTTGCTGGTTGCCTGTAAGATGACCTTTCTTTACCTTCAGGAGTGCAGCTGATTTAAATATCAGTATATATATCTGAATGCTGTAACTGTATCTGTACTGCCAAACCTCTTCTCCCATCCATGGTTACAGAAACACCAGTGTGTGTGTGTGTACATGTGCATATATATATATATATCTTTTAGCTTCACGTTAAATCTTTACTTTTCTGTTGGATTTTTTTGTTTGTTTGTTGTTTTATTTATTTGTTTGTTTGTTTGTTTGTTTCCCAGTAAGTAGGCAAGAAGCAAAATCTGCTACAAGCAAAAGTGGGGTTTCTTTACTGCTGTTTTTTTTTTTAAACAAGACTTTACTCTGTGTGAGAGAGAGAATGCCTGTGTCCAGAGGGGTTTAAACAGCTTAGGATTCATGTACTTCAAGAAATGGAGAGAAAAAGGAGAAGGATTTGATTTAGCTGGAATAACTGTTGATTTGCATCCTAAAAAAAAAATCTGACAAGTGTAGCAGTGATTTGAACACAGCCATATCTCACTAAAAGATCTCCTTTCTTTAGCTCAGTTGAAATGAGAAAGCCATCACAAAAAAGAGGTCTTCAGAGACATCACAGCCAAAGCTGTTACCAAAGGCACAAAAACCTTTAGAAGGACAAGTATTCTTTCTTCTGTCGCCTTTAGCACTCAGTATGCCAGCCCAGCATCACAAGCCACATATAAGGTCAGTGCACAGGAGCTTCTTCGAGACAAGAGACTTGAAAAGATAACTGCCATGAATGTCACTATTCTTTTTATTTATTTATTTTAGTCTGTTGTACTTAATCTCTGTGCAGATTCCTCATCTGCAGAACAAGTCCTGTTCTCTTCAGCATGAATCCCCTGTTTGCAGGTTTTCACTCTCCTCTCAAGATCTGCAATATTTCATCCTCAAATAGGTAGTATAAGGACAGAGGGAGCAAGAGAGTCCACTCTCAATCAGTTTTGAACACTTTGAAGAAATTGTCTATGATGTTTGACCAGAAAGAGTCAGGTTTCAAAGAAAAGTGAAAATAAATGAAATATGTCTCTATAAACCAGGCAAAGTTGCCTGTGCAGAGCAGCTAGGAATTCCAGGGACAAAAAACAAGAGTGCAGTGCTGGTCACAGGCTGGATTATGCAACACATCTGTATGTATGCATGTGTATGTAGAAGCACAGGTGTATATAGAAGACAATAACATAGCATAGACCATTTTAGTTGGATGTGAGATACAATGATCATCTAGTCCAGCTGCCTGACCAGTTCAGGGCTGACCAAAAGTTAAAGCATGTTATTAAACATATTGTCCAGATACCTCTTTAAACACAGGCAGACTTGTAGCATCAGCCACCTGGCTAGGAAGTGTGTTCCAGTGTTTTGTTATCCTCTTGGAAAAGGAAGGTTTCCTAATGTTGAGTCAGAATCTCCCCTGGCACAGCTTTGAGCTATTGCTATGTGTCTTATCACTGGATACCACTTCTCTTACTCAGGAAGCTGTAAAGAAGCTGAGGTTACCCTTCAGCTTCCTTTTCTCCACACTAGACAAACCCAGTGTCCTCAAGATGCATATATATATATGTGTGTGTGTATATGTGTGTATATATATATATATATATGTGTGTACGTGTATGTGTATATATATACGTACAAGCAATATAATGGGGGGGAAAAGGAGGAAAATGCAACAACATGGTTCACTTATAAAATTTCTACTTAACACCCAGGAGACTGTTGAGCATATTCACCTTTATACTCCTTGTAGAGGTAATGAAGAGAGATAGGTACCTCCAGAGGCTAATTTAGTCCATTGCTCGCTTATAAAGTAATTAGGCTTCATCAGGCAAGGAGAAATCTGGGCCCTTAAGTTGCCAATAATCTTTAAATGAGCACCTGAACTCCCTCTGCATCTTGAAATGTGCAAAACATTTCTTCAGCTCCTATCCAAAATATTTGCATTTTGTGTTACACAGCTTCCTGGGAGAGAGTATTCCTCTGCTTCTGGCAAAAGGAACTAGGTAAAAATAACCTTCAGACTGTTAACTTGCTTCAGGTTTTGGGGTGGTTTTTTTTTAATGTTTTCTGAGGAAAAAGAAATCACATTGGTTCCTACATTCAGAATTCAGGTGAGCTTTGAAATATACTTAGATTTTATTTTCAAATGTCTTTAATCCACCAGGACTCAAAGAGAAACATAGTGGTCTGCTCTGGTTAGAAAGATACTGTTTTTCATCCCTGACTTAAAAATAAAACAAATATCACATTGGATTAACCTCAGATTCAATAGATTCAATTCTGACCCATGAATAAAACAATATTTAGAGGAAAAACATCCAAACAATGCATCTCCCTCCTTTTTAGTACAGTTTAAATAAAACGGCTTCCTTTACCTCCTAAGTTGGTTTTGGTTAGGTTTTTTTCTGATTTCCTTTTTGTTGTTATTGGGGGTTGAAATCCTCTTTGACCTCAAAGATGCTGCTTGGCTAAACTATGGTGCTCATCACCTGCTTGTAGCAGAAAGACATGCCTGTGATCCCCAGCCACCACAGTACCTGTACAAAACTGGAAACAGATTGGCAACGATGTTTAAAGTACAGCACTCCTCTGTTGAAAAATCCCTTGTTCTCACATCTGGCATAGTTTCACCTGGAAGATGTTGAGTGAAATCCTGGCCGCACTGTGCAACTAGATGTTAAGGACTTAATCTGCTTAGGTGCTTTAGAAAATCTGTAGGCATATACCTGCATCATTACATAGATAAATAGCTCTAAAAATCTGGGCTGTGAAGGCTACTGATCCCACTCTGCAGGGCCAGTGGTATTAGCTGGTGTTTGATCAGTCAGGACTGTAGGATTTGGCCTGTGCATAGCAGGCAATTGCCCATGGTGTGCATCATTGCAGAAGAGGATGTCAAAAGCAGAGAAATGCTCCTTCACTTCTGGCCACCGTGACCTTTTGCCAATTTGACTGTGTTGAAAATATTGCTTCCCAGAAAACATAAGTCTTTGCTAGCTAAAAAGAGTAAACAATCTCTTTCAACTGAAAAGTTTTAAGGTCTAGCACTAGGAGAAGAGACCATGGGACTGTGACATTACAGCCATGGACCATTGAAAGAGAGTGAAAAGCATTACATTATATAGGCTTGCAAGTATTTGGACATTCATTGATTACTAAATGAACTGAAGCTGCACTTAGATGGCCATGGAAATAAATGGGAATGAAAAGAGAGCTCTGCACTTTCTAGTCAGGTTTTTGTCTTGCTTCTTACTGAAGATGCAGGCATATATATGCATGTCTGCAGGTAGGACTGGATACTAGTGAAGATAAATGCATGTTAAAGGAACAAACCCATTTTCCTAGGTGAGTCTTGGACAAAAGTAGCGAATGAGTCACTGGCTTTTGCAGCTATTTCTCAAAAAAACAAGGGAGGATCTTATATAATGAAAGTACATGTGCAAAATGTTCCTAAACAGGAAGGATTAGTAAGGCTGAGACAGTGCAAGTGAATACCATTTCCAGAAAAAAAAAAACCAACTTTTTTGCCTGAGAATTTAAATTGAAGTAAAAAAGTAGAGCTTAGCAAATTCCCTCACATTTCAGTCAGCTGCTTCATTAAAATAGTAAATACTTCAAAAGGGACATTTGAAAGAAGTCAAAATATTTCAGCGATCATTTAACAACATTTTTATTTTTCCTGTCTGGACTGCCTTTTTTTCAGCATTGTACTTTCATTTTGTTTCCTTTGATTTCAGTATTAAAAACAAAAGGTGATAAAACATTCATTTACAGTCAAAGAAAGCGCTCAGCCCAACTCTATAGGACTGCATGTGTGTATATAAAGAAACTTTCCATTCAAGGTAAATAAAACAGAAATCAGGAACAAAACAAAGAAATAGCGTTTCTAGTTAACCACAAAAGTAAATCTTTCTTTTCTTCAATTTTATTCTCTATTATTCTCAGTTTGAAAGTCAGTTATCTGTACAGGTACCATTTTCACTTTGAAGATGGGAAGCTGTTCTCTAAAAGCTGAGTCCATTGTTAGAAATTAAGGCGAAGAGATATGTGAATTTATTTAGCTGGAAACTAAATTAAACACCTTTTCTGCAATAATAATGGCTATGAAATTGATCCATTCCGTTCCTGCATCTGCTTTCCTTCTTTAAACTAATGATAATGACCACTGAAATCAAATCTCTGTGTGATTTAGGAGGACTGAATTGAATCAAATGGCAATTTTCCTCTACTGAGCACGCTGATCATACCCAAGGAAATATTCTGAGCATCAGCTTGTCCCTTTTGTCAGGATGAGATCCCCTGTAATTCAGTGCTATAGCAGTATTTCAGGTACATGGTGAACTTATTCCAGCCCTTCATCTGTTAAAGTTGATAGCTTACTTAATACTGAGGTCAGATTTGGGACCTCACTCCCTATGTTAGCTATCTTTCTTGCCAGTGAAAAGATTGGATACTACTTTCTATGTCCTGAGTATCCCAGTTTTAGCCCTGTGAGTAGGGACACACTTGACTGTATCCCCTCTGGTATAAAACACATGCCATCATTACCCTGCAGCAGGCACAATGAGGCATAATTTGAAAATAATGGTCAAAAATAACAAACTGTCCTCAAAACACATAACCTCCTGCTGCTTCCTAAGCAGCACAAGCCTCTAAAATAAAAAAAGGCAAGCTTCTTAATGCTCTGGTTTCTCCTATTCAAGATATGTTAAAGATAAAATGGCCATAATATTTTAAAATTCAACTTAAATGCACACCTCGACAAGAATTGGAGTGACTGGGCTGTGAACCAGAGCAAGGCACTGATCAGGTGACAAACATTTTTAGTAAAGGTTAATTTCCCTGTTCCCAGCTGAGTTTTCTGCCAATTTCTTAAGAAGAATTTATTCACAAGGGATTAGAGTTTGTGTAATCGTGCAGTAGAAATTTCAGTGAAAGAGAGAAAAAATGTGAGAGGCATCAAATCCTGAGACAGTTAAGCTCCCTTTCAATAGTCCTAACTTTCAGATTTGTAATTTGACCATCCTAGTTTGGTGTGATGAATCTGAACTTCAATATCCGTATAAAAATGCTTTCTTCTCCTTGAACTTGCAAAGTTACTACAGGCTACGAAATTCATCATCCACACCTAAGGATGGACACTTTAAAAAGATATAACGTAGTTTATATGTACACCAACTTGAACGTTATGCAAGGAACAACACTGAACGTATTCTCTTCAGCTCCCAGTTTGCCCCAAACAGTTGCCTTTTTTTCCCCAGCAGATGCACCTTGTGAAATGAAACAATTGGCAGTTTATCCTTAGGAAATGCTACCAGAAGCTAAGACAGACATGATGTGAATGACACAAATGCACCAGGTAACTTCTGCATGGATGCTAGTTGCACAAAGCTGATACGAAGGGGCTACCATCTCCACAATTCCCTAATTAATTTAATGAAATTCATTGGCCTACTTGGAGCCTAAAATAGGTCAGACTTATAAATTTTATTCTGTGTGAAGATTTATTCAGGAGGATATAAATACTAACAGGCAACACTTCCTCCTGAACATTCTTTGTATTGTATGCAGGAGTTGCAGAAGCAAGGGGGAAAAAAACCTAACTGCTTCACAGAGAATATTTGTGTTCTTTAACTTTGCTTTACTTCATGGGTTGCTTCAGTTTTCTTCTTCTTCTTGAACATCTAAACATATTTTGCAGATCTGTTTTGCATATTTACATGCTAGAAGGGCACGGAATTCAGTGTAAAGTGAGATCTTACCTTTGGTTTTGTGAGAGACGATCAGTGGGTGAAACACTTAAGCATGTAAATGCACCTATCATGATTTTAACACATGCATGCTATTAATGTAATATAAGTTTAGTATTCCTTTGGAAATACAGTATATGTTATGCATACTACTTCAGAGCTTTCCCAGTCAAATGAAAGTAACTTATACTTTCATGCAATCTACCTAATTAGTGAATGAACAGTGAGAATTTTTTTTCCTTCCTGAATTATGCATTAATTATCTAATCCTCTGAAGCATGAGATTTGAGTGCAAAGACATGTCTGCATTATACACACCTACTTAAGTAAAATCTCCTCCCTCCAAGCTCATAAATTCATTGCTGAAGTTTTTTTCCAATAAGAATGTCTTATTGGCAGTCTGTATGAGCAAGTATTTCTAATACTCAACATACATGTTACACACTTTGAGAAGTACACATGCTTTTCACTGATAGATTGGAAAGTGTGCTGAAAGTGTGACACCATGGAACAGGGATATAGAATAATCCTGGTCATGAAAGAGGTTCTTTGAAGGAATGACATGCTATGCTGAAGGAAGCTTTTCTTTTTCCAGCCTTCCTAGGAAAAAATGTTGATTAATACTGAAATCCAGTTATACAGTTTACACATGCAACAAAAATTCTTACCTCCGTGCTGTAATGCCAATGTGTGTTCACATCATAACTGCATCCAGACCTATACCCACCTTGAAGGTTTTATAGCTAAAAGAAGTGATAATGCAAGGGTGGAAAAAGGAAGTGCCTTTGTCCCCATTTTACAGACTGAAAGAGAGTAACCCCACCTCCTCAGCAGTACCTGAAGTTAGCCTTGCAGTCACTACGTGCTTAGGTTTCAGTCCTGAAACATATTAAGAGACTTTACTAAGGCCTTACAGAAAGTCTCTGGAAGACTTCGGTCTTCCAGTCTACAGAGCAGTCTTCTACATCTCATAGCAATGTGGTGAAAGAATACCCTTCTTTTGTCTTGATAATATTGTTCACTGGGCTAAACTGTCTTCAGACAAGTCATTAAGTCCTCTATGTGTCAACAAGACTTGTAAGTGTATGCTGACCCATACCTATCTCACAGAAACACAAAAAGAACACTTAGGAGGTTTATCCACTTCCTCACATGTTGAGCCAGTGATACAAATTCATTGCTGCTTGTCAGCTGTCTGGCATCTGCTGACAATGTCTGCCAAAAAGTGAGCAGTTATATTTAAATATCTGTCAGCAAATATGACAAAAGACATGAATACTTCTCTGGGGTTTGCAATGACCTTTTCATTTGTTGAAGAGTTGTCTTCCCCTGATCAAGAAACTAATTAGTCTGCTGAAACTTACTGTACATCTCTATCACCACACTTGGGAAATTCATTTCTCTATTTGGCTGTGACTCTGTAGAATATCTCTATCCTTCCTACAAGCCATGGCTACAAATACATACACTTTCTCCATAGGTAAGGCCCAGGCTTCATATTTTTTAAGGTGATAGCAGACTGGCAAACTTTAGCTTTAAGAAATTTCAGTGTTTGTCAAAGATTAATTACCCTGGAAGCTCATCATCTTGTGTTTCCACGGGCCATCGGTACAGTCCTGTAACTGGCTCCAAGCTGACAGCTCTTGAAAATAGGCTGAAGAAGTTAAAAGCAGTCATGGCTTCCCATATACTGAGGAGTTGTTTTCTGATGCTGCCACAGGTCATATTTATACCTGGATTTTCAAAAGATGGGAAGGGCATGTGTAGAAATAAACTGGTAAAGTGGATCTTTCAGTGACCCCAGGAACCAGCAGTGGTAGTGAGGATGAGCCCTGCATCACATAGATTGAGTGAGTTCACAGCTGAATGGGCTCAAAGCACAGCAACAAATATGAAGCTTCTCTATTGACTGTTAACATTCTTGACTTTCTTTGAGACCCTTTTCTCCCTTTTTGCAGGCTTTCCACTTCCAAGTGACGTATATGTAACTGAGTCTGTTATACCATTCCAAAGCCAGCTGCTATTTCAGACACAGTAATTCAGTAATACCTAAATGCAGCTTATATTGTCTAGCTTTAAATTCTTGAACAAATCCTGTGCCTGAACACCACTTTGTTAGCAATATCACTCTGTTCCCAGTGATGCTACAGGTAAACCTCTGTTTGCCCCATCAGTCCCTATTTCCTCTTCCTACAACCACAGTTTTGGATTCCACACAATAAGGTGAGGGAATAAAATGCCTTTCTCCCTGCCCTCCCCTTGCTTCGCACTCCAGCGTGAGTGTAATGGAGACTTATATAGACAGATGTATAGAGAGAGAGACAGACAGACTGATGTACGAAAATTCTATCCCTTGCTTCAAAAAAAGCCTTCATCATCTCAGATGAGAAAGTGTTCATTGCTATCTAAAAGGAGGGGGGAAACTACTTAGTGAAAGTCTTTAAAAGGAGATCCATGTTTCAAAACTGCCTTCATCTAATCCTTCACTATTTTATCACTTTTCCCTGGATTTAAAGGGATAAAAAGTATGACTCCATGGGATATTAGACCTAAATGGCATATCAGTTGAAATCAGTATGCAACCAGCCTCAACTGTAATGCTTCTCTCATGCTCCAATATTGTTTATACTGCATTTAGATACTTAATTTAGTCCTCATCCTCTTTTAATAGAGACATTACTTTACCTTTCTCCTTTTACTTCTGCACTTTCCTGTACATGGCAGATGAAAGGGAAGAGGAAGGAGAGGCCAAAATATTAAAAAATATCCCTAGGAAACCAACATGTTTGTTCTCAGATATTTAAAATCCCTCAAAAACATTTTTGGTAATGATTTCTAATGCAAAACCTATCAAACCCTCTCATTAATTTCAAAAGTAATTGACTGTTTTCTGGGACAGCTCTGATTCAGAAGTCCCCATCCATGAATTCTAAGGACTGTGGTATGTTCTCATGTCGTTATATAGCACAGAGCTCTCTACACTTTCTGAGGTCATTACATCGGTTTCATAAATACAAAAACATTGACACACTGTCAGTCCCTTTTCTGAATCTGCCCAATGGTCCAGTCCTTTCTCACAAATCATGAACAGAACCAGCTGCTCTCAATAGGAGAAGCAAAAACTCAGCTTCTGAAATAGCCTACCCTGGACGAATGCTCCTGCCTAGCAATCATCAGTTAGTTAATCTACTATAACAATTTTATAAAGCACATAATGAAGAACTGGCCAAATGACTTTAAGAATGCTGCATCACTAAAAAGCAGTCTCATTGAGTCATCTGCAGATGAGCAGTAGAGGTTATCAGGGAAAGCACCACAAATGAATGAATTCACATTACAATACAACACTCTGGTTAATTTCATTTCCCATAAATTCTTGCTGGATCCCTTTGACAACTAAGATGTGTCAGACCAGAAAATGACCGTAGCTTCATTGCCTAAAGGAACAGGCATGTCTATTTGGCTGTGATCATAGTCTTATAATTTCCCAATAGTCATAATGCTGAGCATAGGGATCTCTGATAGATGGGTTTAATGGACTGACACTGATCAAAGAGAGAATGGGAGTTAGGCATTATGAGCATGGGTCTAACTGAGATTCATCAGAGGATGCAATAGTCTCAGAACGTAGGCGCTCCATTAAACAAGTCATTTAAAACCCGCCTGGAAACAAGCTCTGAACTGTTCAAATACTCTGCTGGTGGGTGAATGGATATGTAGGAATGGAAGGAAATATCCAGGTTATGCAGCTCAACCAGCATTTTGATTGCAGGAAAGAGGCTTTTAGGATGAGAATCAACTCAAGTTGAACATGCTTAAATAGAGACATCTACATCTGGGCACCTACACTGGGCCTAGAGGTTTAAATAGTTACTGAAATCAGTGGAGACTGGTCTTCCTAAAGCAGACAGTGGCTGGAGAACTGTTCATATCACATTCTTTATTGACTACCCTGGTAGGTCAGATGTCAGCTGTCAGCTAGAATAAAGCTCTTAATATTGAAAGGAGTTCCAGCTTTTTCCTAAGAGGAACTGTCATTCTGTGAACGTCACTAAACAAGCAGTAAAACTAACACCATGTGATCCATGAATCTGCACTGTAAATTTAACAGATGTGCTTTACAAGGAAAGTAATGCTGCAATGTAGTGTTCTGAATGAAGTCATGTAGAGCCATTCATTTAGGCTGGATGTTAGGTAGAAATTCTTCACAGAAAGAGTGATTTGCCATTGGAATGGGCTGCCCAGGGAGGTGGTGGAGTCACCATCACTGGAAGTGTTTAAGAAGAGACTGGATGGGGTACTTGGTGCCATGATTTAGTTGATTAGATAGTGTTGGATAATAGGGTGGACTCAATGATCTCGAAGGTCTTTTCCAACCTGATCTATTCTATTCTATTCTATTCTATTCTATTCTATTCTATTCTATTCTATTCTATTCTATTCTATTCTATTCTATTCTATTCTATTCTATATATCCTGGGCTGCCCACCCACTCACACATTTGCCAGATGTGAGACGGGGTTCACAGAAGATCAGTAACATTCTAGAATAACAGCTGGGGAGCAGACAGGGTAATTTAAGTAGCACCAAACTTCTATGCTTAGACAATAATATTGAGCTCTTAGGGACCTCATAAGCAAGAATTGAGCATCGGATTTCTTCATATGGTGTCTAGTACAGCAGTGTTTTCTGAGCATTGTAACCTGCAAAGTAGTTATTCGCCCAAAGCATTCTTTTTGATATTCCATACTGTGGGTCCATAGTCCTTCCCATGGTATGTCACATCTGAGCTGGGAAGGGTAAGGGATCCTCAATTTTCTCAAACAATCTCATCTTAACATCGACAAAGTGTGGATATGAAATATTTTCAGTTCTGATTTTTGGTCTTTAAAATACAGTTTAGATCAATTTGTGCCAATCCTTGTTCAGATGATAACCAAAAAATGCAAAGAGGTAACTCAAAAGGGAAACAAAAGTAAACATGGCTGAATTACCTTACTCTGCTTTCAAGCTTCTTGATCAAAAGCATATTATCTAGTTTGATTTTGGATCCTGGCAGACACTTGTTTAGTTAAAATCATTACTGATAGATGTAAAAAAACTTATCCTTTCAAATGCAGAAAAAAAAATTAGATGTCCATTTGAAAATTCCAGGGAAGCCAGAAGAGACTATGGTGCAGAATCACAGAATGTTAGGGATTTGAAGGGACCTCTAGAGATCATCTAGTCAAACTCCATGCCAAAGCAGGAACACCTAAGGCAGGCCACACAGGAACACAGCCAGGTGAGTTTTGAAAGGCTCCAGAGAAGAGGAATTAGAAAGGCAGATCACCACTTGATGTTTTACTTTCCTTTCCCAACATGGGATATTGCTGGTTTTATTAGTGCTTAATTCAACCATTGATAAGGAATTATTCTTTATATTTCAGGTTAGGGAAATACAATAAGTTTAATCTATTCAGACTGCAGAACTGTGTTTGATACGGTGCAGCATGGGAATATAGTAGTTACATAGCAGAAAATCATTATTAGAGGAATAACTACAAGGCAAGTCATGATTAGAGAAAAGATTACAGCAGCATGTGCTAAAATGAGAAATATCTGGCTGAAGGGAAGTTGCTTGTGGAATTCCCTAGAACTGGCATCAGGATGACACTTTTTTTCAGAAATTTAAAGTAAAAAGTCTGTGCTGATGAAATCCGCTGTGACACAGTAGATAAAACTGAAGAAAATCTGAATACTACATAGTACAAATGAGATCACGTTAAGGTCTGAATGAAGTGAAATCAGGTGACTAAAGTTCAAGGACATAGAATCATATAATCAATAAGGTTGGAAAAGACCTCAAAGATCACCAAGTCCAACCTGTCACCCAAAACCTCATGACTACTAAACCATGGCACCAAGTGCCATGTCCAATCCTCTCTTGAACATCTCCAGGGATTATGACTCCACCACCTCCCTGGGCACCCCATTCCAATGGCTAACAACTCTTTCTGTGAAGAACTTTCTCCTCACCTCGAGCCTAAACTTCCCCTGGTGCAGCTTGAGACTGTGTCCTTTTGTTTTGGTGCTGATTGCCTGGGAGAAGAGACCAACTCCCTCCTGGCTATGACCTCCCTTCAGGTAGTTCTAGAGAGCAATAAGGTCTCCTCTGAGCCTCCTCTTCTCCAGGCTAAGCAAGCCCAGCTCCCTCAGCCTCTCCTCACAGGGCTTGTGCTTGAGGCCTCTCCCCAGCCTCGTTGCCCTTCTCTGGACACATTCAAGAGTCTCAATGTCCTTCCCAAATTGAGGGCCGCACAAGTGGACACAGAAAAAACAGAGCAGAGAACACATGTTCCTGGAAGCTACAGTCAATGTTCTTATTAGGAAATGACTGAGGAAAATTAATATTTAGGGAAATGAGTTAACAATAGAATGACCAGCAGCCACTGGGGTGATGTGACTAAGGAAAACACAAATATCAATTTGGGTATATAAAGCTAGATTTCTTCAGGAGAAACACAGGGAGCTATTTCATGTCTCTGGAAAAGGTATTAGACAAATCACATAGACCCACATTGGCAGGATCCAAGAAACATCATTCACACAGGACTAAAGACGCAGAACAGATCTGGAAATGACCAGAGGATTGCAGGAGCAATTTGTTAGAGGATATAAAGACAGAAGAGAGACTATATTTACTTTGCTTCATGAACAAAGTCCAAGAGGAGGCAGAATAATTCCTTTGAGGAAAACACCTGCAAACAATCATCAACTTATTTGTTGGAAAGCATCACCAGGAGTCCTCTTGTCCAGCACCAGCTTAAGTCAGTAATATCACCATCAGCAGCTCAGGTCAGCCATGGCTGTGCACAAAGCAGTGTTAAAAAATCCTTTTAGGAGGGGATTGCCATACCTCCTATGGTGGTCATTGCCAATACACTCAAGAAAATAGTTTCCTAATCTCCAGCCCAAATCTCTCAGACTGCAGTTCATGGACATTCTCCATTGTTATGTTCTCTGGCAGTACCAAGAGCACTTACCGATTACCTCTGTCTCAGAACAGAAGTATTTATGCTAAGGATGATGTGGTCCTAAACAAATATATATAAATCTGTCTTCAGTAACTCAAAATTTGAGGAATCTTTTCTCCAGTCAGAGAGACTGGGTAAAGCTTTACATTTCTGAATGGAATCAATTATCCCTTGGTCAAGAAGTGGAAGATTCTTGGCTTCTGTGATGTCTTTCTAGCCATCTCTTTTGCAGTTCCTCCTCTAATTTTCCCCATCTAACAGAACAAGGACTTTGCAACTGTTTGCATATTTCCTATTAGGTGCAACAGGAAATGGTTACCTTGCCAGTTATTGCTAGTGATGATAACACAGTCCAAGTACTGTTTGCTAGAATTTCCACCAACCAACTAGATCACGAGTCTGCCAACTTTACACAGAAGTATAAAGGTAAATTAGCATCAGAGGGCTGAACTGCATCACTGCTCTTTACTAGCAGTAAATAGGACCTTGGAATTCTTAACAAACCTTTTGTAGAGATAAACACCTGTAGTGAGAATAGATTATTTTGAAATGATATTTTCTACAAAGCCAGGGAGTTTCTTAATAATGTTCATAAAAAAGCACACAGAATCCCTTTTAAAGGAAGGAATATAATTGTTTCTTGAGGCTTTTTTTTTTTTTTCCCATGGGTGACTTTGTACAATATTATTCAAAACAAGCTTTTTCAGTACCGAGAGTTATAAACATATCTGAGTTTTATGGACATGCAGGTATTACAAAAAGTGATAATTCTGGGGATGGCTTTGAATGGAAAGAAAATCAACTTTGATTATTTCCCAAACGTCACTGGATCCATTATAAGCCATGGATGTTATTTTTTTCAGAGCAAGTTTCCTGGCTTCATTGGCTCTCAGAAATTGATGTTTTTAGGCACTGTCCTTTTCTTGCCTCTCTTTCTTTTCTATCTCCTCTTTATCTCTGGCACTAAAATGTTCCCTTTCAGAGCCATTATTTTATTAATGTATGATTATCCATTTGAAACACTACTTTCCTCAGCTTCTGTCTGAATACCTGTATTCAAGGCTGTTTGTCACATTTTGAAATTACAATATAAAGCTGGGGGGGGAGGGGAAGAACATTCTTGCATTTTTCCCCTTCAAGAAATTAAATAAATAAATAAATGGGTGAGACAACGCTGCATGCAGGTGTTCCTGTGTGAAACAATTGCTATTATTGTATAAAAGGAAACGGAATGAGATTAGTTTTACTGAATCCCTCAGGGAAATCATTCAATATGCACTCTTATCAAAGCCTAATAATGGCCCGGCTGCTGCTTGTTTGCTTTGATGAAGCTGATAATAACAGAAATCTACATTCATTTGCATTTGTTTTTTTTCCTGCTAGAATTCACTGAGGCATCTCCAAATGTAATTTTAAAGTATTCATCTAACACATGTAGATTTTTAAGCTGCATTAAGTGAAAAGATGTCAGACAAACTCATGAGGTAAAGTTCTTCTAGGGGCTGTGCTTGGCCGCTGTGGCGTACGTTCTTTCTGACATATACCAAACATGAGTATTGTCTCACTTCTTAGTGGATCTAGTCAGAGGTAGTCGATGCACCAAGGCTACACCAAGTGTAGAGACAAAGCATGAAGCTACTGAGACTAATGCTTTTGCACCTTTAGTAAAGCAAGCTATGAAAATGCAGTAAGGGGATTTAGCTAGGAATCTATCATAACTCTCTTCTCCAGGATCTTATCTTACACATACATAATTACTTCACTTAGTGCCTAAAACAGAATCCAGCTATGGCCCCACAACTTGTTTCCAAAGAATCACAGAATGGCAGAATCACAGAAATGTTCAGGTTGGAAAAGACCCTCAGGATCTCCAAGTCCAACTGATAACCCTACATTACAAGGTTCACCCCTAAGCCATATCCCCAAGCAACACATCCAAATGACCTTTAAACACATCCGGGGTGGTGATTCAACCACCTCCCTGGGCAGCCCAATCTTATGGCTGACCACTCTTTCCAAGAATTTTTTTTCCCCCTAATGTCCATTCACAGCTTGAGGCCACTCCCTCTTGTTCCATCACTAATTACCTGTGAGAGGAGACCAGCACCAGCCTGTCCACAAGGTCCTTTCAGGTAGTTGTAGAGAGCAATGAGGTCTCCCCTCAGCCTCCTCTTTTTCAAACTAAACAGCCCCAGCTCCTTCAGTCACTAAAGGTCTGATCTAGATTCAATCAACTAATAACTAGCATGACTCTTGCCAAGATCCACATGTGAAAAAACTTATAGATATTTTCAGGTTTGGAAAACCCTTGTTCTCACCAGAATGCTAAAGCATTTCAACATTTCTGTTCAAACTTTGAGGTGGTTTCAAACACAAATCATAAAAGAAAATAGGCCTTGCCACTCTGCAACCGACACATTCACGCTCTACTTCCCAGAGTGTAGCAGAATCTGCATCATCATTTTTTTATTCCAATACTTTATTTACTGTACATCTTTCCTGGTCACACAGTTACTGCCTGCAACAAGGCAATAGCTATTCATTCTAATTCAATGCCCTTTATTCTGTTACTCCAGTGAGGACTCTATATTGACTCACTTCTTTTCCCCTCAAGAGCCTCAGACAAACTTAGTGGCTTCCAAAAACTTGTCCAATCAATACCTCCTAAGGTCCCTGAAGTGCTATAATCTGAATCAAGGTCTGTGAAGCAAAACTGAAAATGAGCTTAGTGGGGTTTAGCAGCAGCCTGTTATCTGTCACAGGAGGGTTTGGTTTTTTTTCTGCATGGTTTTGGTTGTTGTTGTTCTTAGCTTGTTAGTTTTTCGTCTACTTTTTCTTCTCAAATGTCAGCCCCTGTTTCTGAATCTGTAGCCATGCACCAGGTAGGCACCACTCAAACTGAAACAATTGCTGAGAAACATTACTGCTGATAGAATGATGCCCATTTCCAAAGCGAAGGCAAATTTCAACTTATTTTTCCCCCATATCCCTCAAGGAACATTTAATTCCTTTTAAGGTCTGATCACAGAGCTTCCCTGCAGAATTATATTATTTGTACCCACGCCACTAGCCACAGCTGAGAAAATTAATTAGGTATTAGCAAAGGCAAAAAATTTTCCAACCAGAAAAGCCACTTTGGTGGCTTTGGTATTTGGTTTTACTAACACAACTTGAGAATATAGTCACAATGGAGTATTTGTACCTTTTTATTTTATACATACACAGTAAAGGGAGGACAGCTGGGCTCATGGGCGTTCCTGTTCAATATTGTTATTTGGTAATACAAACATACTTACTTTTAGACATGGCTTTGATTGCTTTGCAGTATTCTGTTTCCTCTCTGCCTGATGCAGATTGTTTTGAGTAAGTTAAATTATGTAGTCCTTACATGTTCGCAAACATAAAGTAAACCAAGGAATGATGCTTTCTGCCTTGTGTATAATATAGACAACCAGAACAGAATACAAAGAAGCCCTCACATCCTTTACTTCAAAATGTGAGTTCTGTGGCTTTAATAGGAAAGGAATAATGGACATTCATCCAGGGTGAAAGATAAGTTCCCACCTCCTTTGAAAGCTAGGAAAGAATAATAGAGTGAATATTTTCAATTCATTGAAAACCATTTTTTTTTTTAAGTGAAAAGCTATTTGACCATGGTCTTTTAAGGAAAGGTTATGAGGTTAGAATGTGCTGGTTTTAAGTTTCAGAAATTAGAATTCTAGGGATTCTTCCGACAAAGTTATTTTGATTTCAGTTAAGTACTTGCATTTTTTAATGCTGTAAGTTGGAACAGAATTTCAGATGTGGAAATAATGAACATTTAAGTTGATTTGTGTTTAATAGATTTATTTTAAAAACACAAAGATGTTGCTTTTGAGATCCAGTGCAGTACCAGGTGAGGATATACCGATGGTCATGAGCAAAACTACAAATTTCCACCTAGCTCACATGAATTAGAAAGCCTTTTCTCTCTTCTATCCCTTTCTTTCAGAACAAAAGTAAACATGATAGGGGAAAAAAAAGAAAAAGGAAAGAATCTTGCAAAACTGTTGCTTAGCATTGGATATCAATAAATCTAAAACTTGACTCTCATATCTGTCTTTTTGTTTGTTTGTTTGTTTGTTTGTTTGTTTGGAGTTGTTTTTTGTTGTTGCTGCTGTTTGTTTTGTTTTCAAATTGAAGAGCTGCTAAAGTCAGACTGTTTCTGAAAGCTTGCTTTTTTGAATCAAGGTTAAAAATAATAGTTATTATTTAAAAAAACCCATGAACAACCCCAAACAAACAAAGCAAATTCATCAAATGTAACAAGGAGTGCTTGTAACAAGAGATACCGCTGCAGTCAGTAGCACTGAGTCAAGGTAGCACTGTTTCAGTACTGGAGTCTACCTATCTTCCTCTCCTATGAATAGTTTTAATGGAGAAGAATCACATTTAGATTTGCATGTGCTCCCTTGTGTGTAGTGTCTGTATTTTGTACATCTGTGGGGGTCACTGGAAATACCTAATTCATGTGCTGTCTGCCTGAAACCTACTGTAACAATTGTAAGTGTACTGTCACAAGTGTTGAGGCTGTAATATAAATCCTGGGGGTCTAGTAATAGAAACACAGAACAAAGAGAATGCTACCAGCTGCAAGCCCAGCTTCTGACAAAAGCTTCAATGGCTGACTTCGTTCATGTTCAAAGTGAAAAGATTTAACATCAACCAGAATTATTCTCATGGAAGTCGCTTTTAGTTTCAATCTTTGTCAAATAGTAAGAAAAGTGCACACCAGCTATAGTTTTAGTGATATGGGACAGCAAGAGCTGGCATGTTATCTAAGATGTTATCCCAGACAGAAGTTCAGAGAATGCAAAGAGTGGATCACACTAGCAACTCATCTTCCAGTTGTCATCTCAGATGCCCCTTCTCCTTTTTTCCCTTCTTCTTCCTCTTCCCTGTGCAGATGTCTCATGAAAGCTTTAATAGAGACTTATAAACATGACTTGTTAAAGGCACAACTGTGAATCTAGTCAAACTATCCCTTTACAGCATCAGCTAACAGATCTGCGCGTATTTATCGGGGAAGGTCTGTGAAAGGGAACATTGTTCTTTTTTGTAAGTGCACAGCAAGAACTACACTTCAGCACAGAAAGCTAGGGAGATGAATGTGTGAGAAGCCACTGCAATCAAATGGGCTCTGACTTTTATTAAAGTCTGTAACTCACAATCCAGAAGGATGTGATAATAGCTAAAAAATACTGTTATATTATAGGCTGGAGCCATCCTTAGTACTAAAGCAGATAATATGTTGTTGCCTTTGTAATGGATTAGAAAAACCAAGCTGAGGATTCCTACTCCCACCCCAGATACTTAAAGCTGCCCACTTCTTACTAATATCAGCCTGTACCAAGAGGACTGCTGGGGAATGTTTCTCCCTGCACACCTGAGTACCAAGGTACCAAGCATGAGTCTCAAGTTAAGGTTTCGTATTCCAAGTCCTAGGTTGCCTTCATGGGCCATAAAAAGTGAGAGCATGTGTAAAGAAAGTAGAGATGGTAAGGTAGATTGCAACACATTTTCCCCTAGCAGAGCACTGTCTGCCCCAGTACTTAGTGAAAGAAAAGGTAAGACACTGGTCAGCTGGCTGCCACTGCTTTTGTCTCTCTTGTTTTGGGGCAGTCCTGTAGTTCCCTCATCTTAGAGGCTCTCATTTCCCATTGTTATTTGATAGCTATCCCTTGGTGGCAATGAATAATAAAACCATGGATTGTGGGCATAGACAGGGAAAATTTTATGCTGATTTCTACACAGTATGGGTGAGATTCATTTTACTTAGCTAGAAGGTAGATGCTTAGGCTGCACTGCTATCCATGGCAAAAGACAGATATCAGATGGCCATTTCTCCCATTTCAGAATAGAATAGAATAGAATAGAATAGAATAGAATAGAATAGAATAGAATAGAATAGAATAGAATAGAATAGAATAGAATAGAATAGAATAGAATAGAATAGAATAGAATTAACTAGGCTGGAAAAGACCTTTGAGATCATGGAGTCCAACCTATCACCCAGAACTACTCAACTAAACCATAGCACCAAGAGCCCCATCCAATCTCTTCCTAAACACCTCCAGTGATGGTAATTCCATCCAGCCTAAACCTCCCCTGGTGCAGCTTGAGACTGTGTCCTCTTGTTCTGGTGCTGGATGCCTGGGAGAAGAGACCAACCCCCACCTGGCTACAACCTCCCTTCAGGTAGTTGTAGAGAGCAATAAGGTCTCCCCTGGGCCTCCTCTTCTCCAGGCTAAGCAAGCCCAGCTCCCTCAGCCTCTCCTCACAGGGCTTGTGCTCCAAACCCCTCCCCAGCTTTGTTACCCTTCTCTGGACATGTTCCAGCAACTCAACATCTTTCCTAAACTGAGGGGCCCAGAACTGGACACAGTACTCATGGTGTGGGATCAATTTCTTGCCAGTGGTGCACGTATGACGGTACATATAAGATATCCCTACATTTGGTGTTTAACTTTTAGGCAGGTAACTCCAGCTCAATGTCATTATTGGTTTTCTAAATATCCCAAATAAACTCTGTAAAGCAGCCTCACATATTTATCATATCCCATCACACTTACACAGAAGGGCAGTCTGCATTTTCAAGAGAATGATTTGTCATTTCCTAAGAATGGCCAAAGGTGCCTTTAAGTTACCCAATAAAAAAAGTACAGATAAAGGAGAAAGGAATTGTGTGACTTGATTCACTGGGAAATAGAAACATATTTTATTCATTTCTTCTAGTGTTTCCAATCTCCCATAGGATTTTCTGTTCATACTTTCTTTGGTGAGGGCTTAGAAATCTATTTAACCACTGTCAGATGCCATGGACTAAAAAAGATACATACTTGTGTTTATGATTAATTCCTCCCATATAATCAACCATCTCCCCTTGTTTGCTGAGAGGAATGGACCATTAAATGTTGACTGAAAAAGCACATTGTGATTTTTTTTGTAGTTGCAGCTTTGATTTGTGTTGATTTCTCTTCTCTAAGCATGACATATATATTGTATATGAATACATATAACTCAACAGTCTTTGTCTGACTTGGAAACAAATGTTTGATTGTTGCTCCAGCAATTTGTGGGACACAAATTCAAGTGGCGTAAATCAGTTTAGATTCACAGACTGCAAAATAAAACAAAACAAAACAAAACAGAAACCAGTTCTGGAATATAGAATCAAAAATGCATAAAGTTATACATCTTGGACCTTGATCCTTTCTCAGTTTGGGGTTGGGGTATTTTTTTGGCCTTTTTAAAGAAAAGCAGCACAATTTAGCACAGGCACAGTTACTTTTCTGAATACCTGTTTACAAGGACACACTCAACAGCAGCAGCTGATTTGTTCCAACTGAATCACTGGCTGGAGCAGATAAGATTTATTGAATTTTTAATTGTATTTCATCATGAATACAGCTGTTTTGCATCAGTCACTATAGAAGCCCCATTTAACTATTCTCTGCTGGTTCGCAGACAAGAAGAACCTCAAATTTAATTATAAGTGGGAGATGCAGCCAAGAATTTGATAACTAACAGCAATTCTGATGGAACTAAAACCCCAAAAAGGGTGAAGAGCAAGAGATAAGATTGCTTTTAAACAGACACAGTAAATGCATTTTTGCTTTTGGGGCTGAGGGATGTAAATATAACTGCCATCTCCACATACAATTCCCAAGTTAGTCTGCATGGTGGCAATATAATTTTAGACACATTAAGACACTTTCTCTTGAAATCCCTTCCACATTGTAAAGAGAAATGTACATTTATTTGGATGTCTGATAAAATATTAGGGATTTGATCTCACGTGATATTATGACTCAGTGATCATGGAATTCAAATCTTAAAATTCTGACATGCTGAGGAAATACACACAAGGAAGATTTTAGCTATTTAGCAGCTGCTAAACATAGGGAAAGGATGGCAAAGTGGAAGATTAAGATCTTATGGGATGTCCCAGGTTAAGGCAGATCCTCCCTTGCCTCCCACTGGGGCAGAAAAAAAGGAGACTCAAACAGATTGCAGAAGTGATGGAAAGTTTAAATGGAAAAGCAGCGAATGTTTTACAGAAAGGTACAAGCACAGTGACAAAAGAGATCCCAAAGCATACCCAGAAGCCTCCCAGCGCTCCCCTCTCCCAACCTGAGGGTACACCCAAAACCCCCAGGGTTCTGTCTTCCCCCTCTCCACTGTTAGGCTAATCTCAGCTGGCCAGATCTGAGATGTGCTTTTCCCTCTTCTCCTCTTGGCATTAGACCTAGACAGGTCTAAGAGGCCTTGAGATAACTCCACCTCCATTACCAGAGAGGGAGCATCTCCCACAGGGGCAGCAAGAGAAGAAAGAGGAAGTGTGAGACCTTGCAGGTGGATTTATAGGGAGCAAGACATTATGGTATGAAATATGCTATTTCCTGTGTCCACGCACGGGGTTGGACACCTGGGGCACCAGAGGTGCACCCCGTATGGCAGCAGTAGAAGGCACCCAGCCCAAAGTGCCACATGGGAAAGCAGGGCTCGAAACTTAAGGAAGACCTGACTTTTCCAGGACAAAGAAACTTTGAAAATAAATGAAAAGTTAAAAAAAAAAATAAATCTGGCAAGCATCAAGAAGATCAATGATAATAGCTAGCTGAAATAATGATCTTCATCATATCAGATCATTTTGCCTTGCACACAGGTGTACCTGAACTGATTGTACGCTATATAGGCTGGGAGTTGACAGACACCAAATCACACCACCAGCACGACACAGCTGACACTGCACAAACCTTTTGGGGTTCATTGATGTGGAGTCAGAAATCTGGTCCACCCTGAAGCCCACGTTGTCATGGCTACTGCTACCTTGCTAGTCAGATTACAATTAACTTGGCTATCTCAAGGTCTAAATTGTTGTAAAAGGAAGGTTTCCATAGTAGACACAGTCTTCAAACTCCCCAAAATAAAACCTCCCTCTTTCCTGTAAATTAGCAGGGTTTGGTAGCATCTAAATCCATGGGAGTGCCTAGAATCCATTCATCCTTCCTTTGTAAAAGGTTTCATGCTGTTGATGAAATTAGCAGTGCTATCCCTGCTGCTGGAGGAGGGCAACAAGAAGAAAAGATTTCCTGTGTTTCAGTATGTGGTTTCTAAATAAACACTTACACCATTGGCATTAGGGAACCCATCTGTTTCTTTATTTCTTTCCCACTACAAAATCTCTGATATGTGATTGTAACAGATGCTTCATGCCTACAAATGATGATATGCTACATTATTAAACCAGGAGGGTCATTAAACTGAGCTGTATGCATTTTCTTTTTCAGTCTATAACTGCAAAATCAACAACATATAACTCTAGGCTGATAGAAACCCCTCTCCTGACTCAAGTATGTAACTTACTCAGCAAATATCATGAACATCTCCATTGACGCTTGGTTATGCAGAAATGCCTGTAGGCATCTGTATAACTGTTTGAGCTAACACATCTTAATGGCTTTTTTTGCCAGAAGTACTTCTTATTTTAAGCTGCAACTTAAACTAGTCAAATGTCAGTTTCCTGCCTAGATAAGAATTCTCTACTGATTTAGGTAATAATATTGGATTGGTTTATTCTGTGGCAACTGAGAAATGAACAGGAGCCTCTAACTGAGCAAGGTGTCTGCTTAAAAAAGCTATTATCTCTAAATTCTTTTCCCCTTTACCTTTCATTGACACCTACGGACAAAGGGCTTTTTACATGTAGCTTCTTTCCTTGTAATTTATTCATACAATATTCCTTTATAATGGAACTACATGCAAACAAATTATAGTAGCAGTTGTAGGCAGTTATAGTAACATTATAGATGGTTTGACTCCATGATCTTAGAGGTCTTTTCCAACTGAAATGATTTTATTATTCTATGTTATGATTCTAACATTTATTTCCACAAATACATATGGATTTGTCTCCCTTTGAGTTAAAAAATGTCTGTTTTCCATTTCCAAATATCATGTAAGATGAATGTTTTGCTTTTTTCTCTGAAGAATCACTGATGGAGTAATATAAGCCCCGGGGTGAAGCAGTTTTTATTAAAGGATAATGTTTCTTTACTGAAAATGTTAAGGAGAAAAAAACCAAAGTATTTCAGGGTTCAGTTTAAAGTCTTTAATTAAAATGTATCTTCTTATTTAGCAGAATCCTTGGGATTCCTACTATAAACTTTCACTGTAAATTTTCATAAGTGTAGCTATATTATGAGCAGAGTTTTTGGGAAGTCTAAAGAGAATAGAAAAATAATATTTAAGGATACTACATTCAATCTAAGCAAGTAGTGTTATTTTCATGTGGAGAGCATGAACACTCTATGAGCTAAAAATGGGTACTGGTCAAAGAATTGAATAAAACATCAATTTTTAAGTACATGAGTATATTTGTGTACTGCTAAAGAAGAACAGCAAAGGAATCATTGTCCTTTTGTTCTCAGATGCTGAAAATTGTTCCTTCTACACCTGAATCCTTTTCTGGAAAAACAATAACATTTTTGCATCCACCCTGCAGTAGTGCCTCACTTTACTAACATCTCAATAAAGCCACTGATTTTTGCAAAACACTCAAGATATTAATCACAGGGGTGAATAACAGTGTAGAAATGCCTAATCATTTGAACCCTGAATATGATCAACACATTGGACCAAAGTCTGGCACTTTCTTGGCAGGAGAGAATAGCTATAAACACTGGGAGCGTCTAGGAAATGATGAGACAGTAAAGTTGTGCATGCATATTTCAAATGTATAGTGGTAACACGTACAAGCAACTGCAAGACTTACGCACATTTCTGATATATATAGTAGCCCTGTAATTCCTGAAAGTGTTTACTAAATTAAGAATTTTAAATGTTCAAAATACCAGTAAGAGAAAGGAAGGGGAAAAAAAAATATATACATATATATTGTGGTAGAAAGGGTTTTAGAACGGTCTTAGAAAGAGTTGTCAAAATTATTCTTTGTCTACTTATTTAACACGGGTCAAGGTTAACATCTGCCCAAGCCATGTGGGCTTCTTGGGCAAACAGCAAGCTAGCAGATTAGCAAACATTCTATCTGCTTGTCTTTAATTCCCCACTGCAAAAAAAAGCCACATTCCTTCAGCTGCCCAGTCAGCTGGGTGAAGCTTTAGGCATAGGTGTATGCACTCACCATACAGAGGCAGTTAGACACTTTCACCATTTACTCTTCTGTAACTGTAGTCATTCAGTTATTATTTTAATGATCTGCCTTTTTTTATTGCAAAACACTCATCTCTTACTTCAAAAACACAGGGCTGCAAAACTCTGCAGTGTTTCCTTTGAAGGAGAAAGATGATTTCATGTGTTTTATTTACTTACTGACCATTTGGAGTATAACTGCAAATCCAGACTTTCCTCTGGAAATCTGAAAGACATTAAAATAAAACCCTAAAACCAAATCAATTATAATCCTGAAACAGGGTTCTTTCTATTCCACCAGCATTGCCCAAACAGTTGAAACCTCTTTGCTTGAGTGGCCTTGCAATGGTTTCATCTGAGTGGGGTTCAGCAAATAGATGTTTCGTGCAAGGTCAACTTTCTGCCTTCAGCAATTCAACTACTCCTAATGTAACCACATGAAGTTCCTCTAAGCTTCTTTAAAAGGAACATCTGTGCTACTGCTAATATCAAAGCATCATATTCAACATTGATACCATTGGTATCTTGCTGCACTGAAGTAGAACATTACCACAGCCTTGAACACCAAGGAAATGAACTGAAATTTGTCTCCAGCTCATACTCATTTTAAAAATGCATATTTTCAATTCAATAGTGCATTCAGCCCTGTACTTAAGTATTTTCTTGACTCAGAGCAAACAATCCAATACCTCTTCCAGGCTTTGCTATGTACTAAAGTAGTTGCTATTTTTCTGAGTCACAGTGTCATCCTCTTCTCCATTGGTACATCTTTTGCATATCCTTCCTTACTAAATATCAATATCACTCACTATAAGTGGCAGACTGGTTTTTTTTTTTCAGAATGGCAAGAGCAAGCAGGTGTCTCAGTCTGGAGAGGGAAAGAGACTCAGTTCTTTTGAATGTTCCTGTGTTAAGAAGTTAGAGGCACAAATGAGGCCAAAATATCAACAGCTAGACATACATAAATAAAGTGGATAGATCAGAATTGGAGAGAAAGAAGATAGAGAGGCAGAGAGAGGAGAGAGAGAGAGAAGAGGAAAGGAATTATTTTACCACATCCCCCAACCCCCAAGACAGTTTGAGTCTGTGGAGGAAAGGTGCTACAGGAGATGTTGGGTCTGTAGAGAAAGGGTGCTGAGGCTTTGGATGTAGAAGAGATGTGGTCCTCTGTGTAGCCTCTTCAGCTCCATGAGTTGCAGCAGACGGAACTTAGGACACGGAGAGAGGGCTCTGCTTCTTCCAGGCTCCATCGTGATGTCTCTGTCATTTTTTCTCTCCTGATATTTTCTCTGTTTTATTTCAGAGCAGCATTGCCCCAGGCTTTTCCTTCTCTCGTGTTTTCCTTCTCAGCAACATTGTCCTTCTCCTGTGTTTTTCTTCATCTGTGTTTTCCTTCTCCTGAGCCAGTAATTGCTCAAGTATTTTATACAGTTTTTAGTCCTTAGGTGTGTGTCCAAGTATTGTCCCCCAGGGCCCAGGTGGTGAATCCATTGTCTCACCATCCTCCCTTTCTGAGGTACCTGATGGGTGGAGATGATGTTGTTTTAGGCATATTCCCAAAGGTACCAATAACAGTGGCCTCAGCCCATTGTTGTCAGGCCAGCTGTGGTCCAGTGAGCAATGTTACCTTTACACCTTCCCTAGCGTCATTCCAGTGGCTCTGCCCAATATACATCAGCTATTGTCTGAGCAAGCAACAAGGATGATTTTATCTTTGGTGAGTCACATCAGAAGAGACAAGATTTTAGTCTCTCACAGCAGGGATTGAATCTAACTCTTTGGTCTGGAGTAGCTCATCCTGCAGAAGACAGATTATTGAGAAAGTGTTACTTATCAGCTGTATTGTTCTGAAATGGCTCCTACCTGGTTATGAAGAAAGGATTCTAACCAGCAGATTTCAAAATCATTTGTCAAAAATGACAACTACACTGGGGGGAAATTAAGACATTGCAGAATTAAAAAAAAAAAAAATAAAATTAAAAAATATTCCCATCAAGTGTATTTTCTTCTATATTACACTGCTCCCTCCCCCCCCAAGGACACCAACCAAATTCATAGATTCATAGAATGCCAGATGAACCTGTCATCATGGCTCATGAGATCAGATCAGATAAGCCATGCTATTGTTTCATTGAGAATTCCTGCAGTCCTTATTACAGGAAGGATCTGGAGGTGCTGGAGCATGTCCAGAGAAAGGCCACAAGGATGATTAGAAGACTGCTGCTCTCCTATGAGGACAAAGGGAGTTGGGGCTGTTCAGTATGGAGAAGAGAAGGCTCTGAGGAGACCTTAGTATGGCTTTCCAGTATCTGAAAGGGGCTTACAAGAAAGCCGGGGAGGGACTTTTAGGGTGTCAGGTGATGATAGGACTAGGGGGAATGGAAAAAAAAAAACAGAAATGGGTAGATTCAGATTGGATGTGAGGAAGAAGTTCTTTCCCATGAGGGTGGTGAGACACCGGAACAGGTTGCCCAGGGAGGTGGTAAAAGCCCTATCCCTGGAGGTTTTAAGGGCAGGCTGGATGAGGCTCTGAGCAACCTGCTGTAGTGTGAGGTGTCCCTGCCCATGGCAGAGGGGTTGGAATTAGATGATCCTTGAGGTCTCTTCCAACCCTAACAATTCTATGATTCTGTGGTTGTAATTTTGAATAGTTATTTCTATTTTCCCAACTGCACGTCTTTGTTTTTTACAGAAACAGATGTCTCTTTAGTGGCCTTGTACCTAAATGACTCTCTGGTCTCCACAACCTTCCTTGACATCATCTCCTACTTCTATTGGGTCTCTTTGGAAAGGTCTCATCCCTGTTGTAGGCATAGCATTTTCAAGTGACCTAAACACATGCATGATTTCCTCATTCTGATGTATAAGTTTCTCCATATTTGTATGTGCTGTAGTCATTTTCATGGGAAAATAAATAATGCAGTAACAATGGCCACTGCCTAATCAATATATGATGGAGCTTTACTGGAAACATTTAACCTACCAGTACCAAGTATGTTTTTCTTGGGCTAGTAGAACTGGAGCTTATGCCTTTTTCACTTTTTTTCCATAAGGAAGAGTACTAATATCTCTGACCATGAAAATACAGCCAAGGCATTGTCTATGAGTATATTCAAAAAGCATGCAAGTTCAAAGTTACACAGGCCTAAGAAAATGTTCAAAAGACTACTCTGTGGAGGATGAATTTGTAAAGGAAAGTTTCTCATAGCTTTGGAAATTCAGCCAGCGTGTGGGAGGTAAGACTCTAACTTCAAAGATTCATTTTCATCTTTACTTGATTTCTATACAAGGACAGTCAAATCCATCTTTCTGAGAATTTTATGGAGCTGTAGAGACCAGGTAGATGCATTTTTCCCCCCAATATTCCATCTAGTAAATATCCCTATTATGTGAACCACTGTCTGTTGCTATAGCTGACCAGACTGGACTTTTAAAAGGATGCTGTTTGTCTGGCTGATGAAAATGTTTGATTCAAAGTGTATTTAGATGCAAAATCATGTGCAGCATTTCTGCCATGTCTCTTGGAAGAACTGAAATAAGATGTTTCCATTTTCTTTACAATTGTCATGTTGTGATTTGCTTTTGAGTGAGGTTTTTCCCCCTTCTTTTTTTATTGTTATTTTTCTTTTTGAAGTTGCTGTCTGCCTAAGCAGAGATTGTATTTAAGATCAATAGCATTGGACTAAATGAGGTCTTCTGCTTTGATATTGAAGCTAATCGGCTCCTGTTTGGCTTTTGAAACCTTCCAGGAGTCTCCTCTGCAGCATTATAATGACAGACTCTTTAATATGAGACTTGTAATCTGTTAGAAAGTGTATTTGCTAGACTTTGTGTGACGAACTGGAAAGTTTGTTTGTATATTGCACTAAACTTAGCTACTATCCTTTTTTCTCTCTACATATTCTGGCAGCTAAAACCAATTCAATATCACTTTTCAGAGACCTGCACAAAAACTGTAAGTTCACCACAACAGGTGATGTGTCTTCCTTGTTATTCCAAGAATTTTTTCTTGCTGTTCAGATGCTGCAGCTTCCCAAGCAGTGCCACAACTCCATAACCAAGCCTTGCCTGCCTTTTAATCCAGAGAGCAGAATACTAAAGCAGTGCATGTAACTGCAGCTTTAAAACAGAAAGTTGATGATATTCTGGGCGCTTCACACACCATTTTTTTCTGTAAGAACTCTGTCAGGCAATGTCTAGTACCATGCTGTGAAGCTGCAGCAAGACATAGACCCCAAAAGATCTAAAATGTTCTGCCCCATTTTAGCATGACTTGTATCTTTCTGGACAGGCTTCTCTTGAAAACTCAGAAGGTATTGATATATTCTCAAGGGTTGACTACTTTCCCCTTTTTCCATTAATTTCCTTTCTCTAGACTGCTCCTTTTAAAAGGCCCTAGGATTCCACAGTCCTTTCCAAAGTGTTTGCTGTTAGCAAGACCTTTTCCTGGGTTACTAGGGTGAAGCTCTTCATTACTCGAGAGCTAAACATAGGTTTCCTCTGCAGAGATGTCTCTGGAGCTGCAGATCATAAGTAGCAACCTCTAGTGGGCATTCATGCCCAGCACCCCAGGGAATTTGGGGTCAGTTTTCAAGTGATGGAGATGTACCAAATCTGATTTGTACCCTATAAACATGATTTACAATTGAATTCTTCTTCTCCATAGAAAAAGGGCTATTTTTTGTTAGGAAAGAACAACGCAGTGATAACATGGCCTTTCAGAGATTGTGAAGGTTTCTTTTTCATCAGCTTTACCTTTATTCTCCACCCTCTGTCCTGACAAAAGCTTTGCCCTTTGTCAGCCAAGGCAAAGAAAGAATAGCACAGAGAGGTGGTTGAAGAGAAGCTAATTCCGCAGGCAAGAGTAAAATTATGGTGCCTGGGATATATTCAAGCATCAAGGTCATATATTCCTCAGAGTCTCATGTCTAAATTTGGAGAGGAAATCACTGAGCTGATGAAAGGTCAGACCTCTGCTTTCCATGTCTGCTTTTGGAAAAGGAAGTCCTACTTTTTGTGGATGATAATACAGTGTTGTGTCTCATTAGAGATCCCTGAAATGCCAGCCTGTCTCTTTGTCACTACCAGTCAGGTGTGAACAGAGGTGCTGCAGGTGAATCTTAGTCCCCTTTTCCAAAAGGGTGTGGTCTTCCAATCTAACTTCCAAGATAGTCTGCAAATGACCAGAGAAATGTAATTATCCAGTGAAAACTAAATTGTGAATGTTCAAGGCTAACAGCTGGGCAGCAGTGGGTGTCCATTCTCTCTTTAGCTCAAATATAACTGGGTCTGTTTGCAGCTGTTGCAGGGTTGTACTTTGAGACTTTTAAGGCTGTGAGATTGAAATATAGCGATATTGCTGGGTGTAAAGGCCTACAAGTTCCACTTGATGCCTAATCTTCATTTATGGAGGTGGAGGCTCTCCTAGCATGGCTTTTGCAAAGATTTCTCAGATAACATCACTACTTTAAAAAATATTTTATTATGTATGTATATTTGTGTCATCCCCTGTCATGAGAGAATTACCACATTTAGGACAGAAATGCTTAGCTCTGAAATGATGCAGTCATGCATCCTAAAAACAGTGTCACACCAGAAGGCAGATTCTTATCCAACTGAAACACAAAACAGATTGCTTTGTGTCTAGTTACCTGATGTAATTTGTCCAGTGCACCTTAGGGCTAAAAAATCAGGGGATTTAGAGGAGCAAAAAGAAAAATTCAATTTTCATAGTTTTTAAGTTGTCACAGTTCCTGGCACACCATCTAAGTCAGCTGCTAGGAGTTAATCCCTGAGAAAATCTGATCTGTCTTTGACAAACACCATTTAATTCTTTTAAGGGTCATTACTGTAGCTCTCTACTGCAGGATTTGTCTTTTCTTCTAAAATGTGGATGACAGAATTCTTCTCCAACTGAGATGTCACTCCAAAGCAATGCTGTGCTATTGATCTGGCCACTGAGAGCAGTGACCATGTGTCAGGCAATTCTGCCTGATGTGAGGAGCAGTTGATATGTCCAGAATGAGGGGCAGATAAACTGCCACAAGCTCCTTTCGCTGCCAGGGTTAACAGATGCTGCTTCACTGCAACTTGAATCCAAGGGGAAGCAAAAGACTGAAGAGGTTTGGATCTATCTCCTGCTTCATCTTCGAGCTATGTTTAAAAAGCCACACAACTTCCCTGTGCTTTCACTGTCACAATTTGTGGACAATTTCTCTCTGTACAATCAACCAAGATTTTGTCCCAAAGGACACTGAATATCTTGCCACGTGATTTTTATTCATTGATGACAGCAGAGATTATTGTAGTATCTAACATCTCTTCTCACCCCCTTCTTTATATTGCCTTTAACTACAGACATGATGCTACTTCAAGGAATATTTTGGAGATTTAAAAACATTTTTTTAGGTAGATGAACTCTTCTTAGTTCTTGATGTCAGTACTGAAGAATTAAATCGCTTCAGGAATCTATCTTGCCAGGGGAGGTTTAGGCTGGATGTTAGGAAGAAGTTCTATACAGAGAGAGTGATTGGCCATTGGAATGGGCTGCCTGGGGAGGTGGTGGAGTCACCATCATTAGAGGTGTCCAGGAGGAGACTTGATGGGGTGCTTGGTTTCATGGCTTAGTTGATTAGGTGGGTTCGATGATAGGTTGGACGTGATGATCTTGAAGGTCTCTTTCAACCTGATCTATTCTATTCTATTCTATTCTATTCTATTCTATTCTATTCTATTCTATTCTATTTATTCTATCCTGTCATTTTAGGAAGGGCTTCTTAATGCTGGATTTATCTATTCAGATTTTTTTGATGAATCTTACCTTCCTCTTGAAATAACTATGGAGCTCCTTTCCCAAGGATTTCCTTGGGAAGTGGTTTTTATGCCTCCCATTGTCCATTGCTTACATATGTTTTCTGCAAAGAATACATTATTGCTGTTTTCCTTTTATCTTGAGGGGGTTTTTTTAGGAAAAAAAATGTAACTTAGTATTTCTAGTAGCATGCACTTCCTATTTTTCATTGTATTTCCTGGGTTTCCCATTTAATAACATGGGAATAACTCTAGATAATTCAGTTCCTGAACTAACAACTGCAAAAACTAATCAGACAGAATAAAGCTGCAACACATGCTGGTAACGTCTTAGTACATGAGATAAATCTCTTCCTTGTCCTGTGTTTGACATAAATCATACAATCGCTAATGAAAAGGATGCTAATAGACACAAGCACTTCTGCACAGGATGGTAGAGTAACCTGGACAGTAAATGGAATGATTTTGGTTAGTGTCAATGATAATTAGCCTAACCAACATCAGGAGTGACTATTAAAATTGAAGACATGTCATTTAGAGATACATTCAATCAATGCTTCTGGGAAAGGTGTTTATTGCATTTGAAAAGACCTTGCTTAATCTTTATGCAAGTGATGATTTCTTAAGCCAGAGGCTAATGGGCATCTGAGGCCTGAAAGGACTGTCAGATTATTTACTGTAACTCCCTGTTGGCTAGGCAGACTTCCTGAATGTACTTTTTTGCTATAGGCTTTGGGAAAAAAAGGCTTATTGCAGAGTGTTACATAAAACCACACTAAATGTTGGAACAGGGTGATATGACTCTGTTGCTCTGTATTGTCAGCCGACATATCCCAACCTTCAGAAACCTTCCCAGACTCTCTCTTTACATAGGCAGGGCTGGAAATGCTGAATTTATTATGCAGCCAGAGCTGTTATGCTCACTGAGGCAGCAGCAATATAAAATATCACTGAACAGAAGGAGCAGCAGGCATCTTTTCTTAAGCACCTCTTTACCACACTCCCAGTCAGAATCTTTAATGTGTAAAAAAATCTCACAAAAAATGCAGAGGTATTAGGTGATATTATGTCTACAGTCCAATTAACATCGATGCTTTCTCTCTTTGCTAGCTAACTGTCCAAGAAATTGATTTCATCTCTTTCAAAATTTTCAACAAACTCAGATGATCTGTCAAAGAGATGTATGAGCCATTAAAATCCACAATTACATTACTTCGAGATGGAATTAAAAAGCTGGGGCCCCACTTCAGTCCTCAGCCATTGATTTCTAAGAGAAGAATGTTTCAGTAGTGATGTAAGCCCCAATGAATCACCAGACTTCAAGCAGAAAATAAAAATGTGGCTCCTCCCAAACAATCTCATAAGGAGCTTTACTGACAAAGAAAAAAGGGGGAGAGAGGAGGAAAAGCTATAATGACTTTAAATTTGGATTACATTTTTATAACCATTTAGGATTGAAGTAAATTATACTTTGGCATTTTATTGATACTCCCAGTAATTAAAGTTGACAAGTACTGCATTAAATTTTACTGTGTAAATCTGTCTTGACAATAAAAACACTTGTGCACTTTGCTTAGGAACTCTTTCAACACAGTGCAAGTACAAATGCCATGTAAAGAAAATTATTTGTCTACTTCTATCTAATAAGTCTTTCCAAGCTTTCTAAAGCTTTAAGTTACTTGAAAAGGCTTTGCTGCTTCCTCTTTTCAATTTCCTCTCCATGCTAGGAGTTTTATTAAAGAAACAGCAACAAAGTCAGCCTTGCTTGATGCTTTCTTCACTTTTCTTTTTGGTAGCTGTTGGATAGAATAGAATAGAATAGAATAGAATAGAATAGAATAGAATAGAATAGAATAGAATAGAATAGAATAGAATAGAATAGAATAGAATAGAGTAGAGTAGAGTAGAGTAGAGTAGAGTAGAGTAGAATAGAAAGAATAGACTAGACTAGACTAGACTAGACTAGACTAGACTAGAATAGAGTAGAATAGAATAGACCAGACCAGAGCAGACCAGAGCAGACCAGACCAGGTTGGAAGAGACCTTCAAGATCATTGTTTCCAACCCATTATCCAACACCATCTAATCAACTAAACCATGGCACCAAGCACCCCATCAAGTCTCCTCCTAAACACCTCCAGTGATGGCGACTCCACCACCTCCCTGGGCAGCCCATTCCAAAGGGTAATCACTCTCTCTATAAAGAGTTTCTTCTTAACATCTAGGCTAAACCTCCCCTGGCACAGCTTGAGACTGTGTCCTCTTGTTCTGTTGTAGTTGTCTTGATGAAACAAACTGCAAGGTTTCCCCTCTGCTTCATATGCTTTGTGGCTCTTCCTCGAGGTAACTGAAAAGATGTCACCCTTGTTTAAGTATTAGTTGTATCTTCCCATATCTTTATCACATGTTTACTCTCCTGAACAGGAGTATAGCAATGACAGTTTGCTTGCTATTCTTTGTATTATGCTTACAAGCCATCTGTACAGTAATTCATGGTGAAGAATGTTTTTGCTGCTCCTTACTACAAGTTTCCCACAGGTTCAAAGAAGAGATCTTTGTTAACAGAACAGATTTGCTTTCCAGTGGATGAAAACCAACCAACCAACCAAAGAAAAATAACAATGAATCATACTTTTGACAATCCAGATGTCTCCTTAAGAAACAATTATCAGCTGAAGGTGTAAACTTGGTAGGAGTCTCAACATACATGAGAGCAAAAGGTCAAGAGCAATACAGAACTGAACAGGTTAAAAGACTGTTGAATGAATAGATTTTGTAGCAGATATCACACCAAGGTATTTCATTAAATGCTTTTGAAAAGAAAGACCTCTTAAAAGATGTAGAGAATTCAATCTGTCAAGAGGGCTGATGTGCCCTGGGAAAGACCAATTTTTATTATTCTTTATCTAAAGTGATGCATTGCCTGAATATCTGAAATAAACCTCTGGAGAGCGGGGTTCATAAACAGAGATCAAACTAACCTATGAGGTTCAGCAAAGGCCACCTTTGTCCTTAAGCCTCTATTTATCCATGTTATAGGGCTGTTAAGAAAATGACATTTCTCTACATCAGTGCAATCTGTTTAACAGGCTTCTACTGCATTGGAATTTTTTTTCTCCTGTTTATTATATTTGCCATAGAGCTTCTGTCTAATAGACCTATGGATCACTTCGTCTGTCATTTCCCAGTCTAAGGCACTCACAGCTGACATGGATGGAAACATGGTAAACTTTTCTTAGGGTGGGATTATAAAGGTTTTAAAGATCCTTGGACATCTGAAATTCAGATTTTCTAGGGCTCCTTCCACTTCCTGTTTCCAGCTCACCCTACTGCCATCACTGTATAGGCATCTTGCCTGGGGGCAACATAGAAATTCCTGAGGAATATTTGTCCCAGTACCTGCCACCTTCTCTCAGATGCACTGTGGTGTTCACTGCTGTGCTGTGGATTCCCTGCCTGTGCTTGGTTCATGAGGGAAAAGGAAAGGTCTCTGTTTCTTAGTGACACGAGACTGGAGATTGCTAGTTTTCCTCAAATGGGATTGCCAAAACCCTGAAGCCTAGATAGGGAAACACACTCTACAGATAATAGGAAAAATTGAGCAGCAGGATGAATGAGATGTGGACTCATCCTGTTCAAGATATTTGGGTAATAAACCCAGAAGAAGACACGATACTTCTTCTTAATGCTCTAAGGTTCAGTAATGAAATCCTGAAATTTCAGTTTTGATTGAAGAATGGAAACTCAGAGATTTGAGAACTTCCACCAGTGCAATCTTCACACCCCAAGAAGATGCATTGAATGGAAAGTAAGGATACTGCAGAAGTTACAAGAAGTGTCATTTTGAAAGTGGTTGCAAGAATTTGATTTTCAGTCAGCCCTACCTTGAAGTATCACAGTATCGAAGTATCACAGTATCACAGTATCACCAAGGTTGGAAGAGACCTCAAAGAGCATCGAGTCCAACCTGTCACCACAGACCTCATGACTAGACCATGGCACCAAGTGCCATGTCCGATCCCCTCTTGAACACCTCCAGGGACAGTGACTCCACCACCTCCCTGGGCAGCACATTCCAATGACAAATGACTCTCTCAGTGAAGAACTTTCTCCTCACCTCCAGCCTAAACTTCTCCTGGTGCAGCTTGAGACTGTGTCCTCTTGTTCTGGTGCTGGTTGATAGAGAGAAGAGGCCAACCCCTTCCTGGCTACAACCACCTTTCAGGTAGTTGTAGAGAGCAATGAGGTCACCCCTGAGCCTGCTTTTCTCCAGGCTAAACAACCCCAGCTCCCTCAGCCTCTCCTCACAGGGCTTGTGCTCAAGGCCTCTCACCAGCCTTGTTGTCCTTCTCTGGACACGTTCAAGTGTCTCAATGTCCTTCCTAAACTGAGGGGCCCAGAACTGGACAGAATACTCAAGGTGTGGCCTAACCAATGCAGAGTACAGGGACACAATGACTTCCCTGAAATCATTAAGGGAAGTACTTAAGGATCTTTTGTGATTAAAGTTACGATAAAAAAAAAGAGATTTAAATTCCACAAAATTTAGCTATCCCTCTTCATCCAAGTGTGAAAACAGTAGTGACTGTTTTTTGGGAGTTGGAACTTTTTTTCATCATCATTAAATGCCTTGAGAGAAAATTCAGATGTAGCACAGACCAGCTGAAAGCATAGAGAAAGTGCAAATCAACATGCAACTATCAGTCATGTCTGTAAAAGAGTCCATTCAAGGGAGCACTATGATAAGTACAGTACAAATACAGCATAAATCTACTCCTTATTTTACTCCACTTTTAAAATCAGTGGAGTTTATCCAGAAATGGTGACATGTGTGAAGGTGTCTGAGTAGGAAAATCAAAATTTATCAATTTCTGAGATCTATCATCTCTGCTTATTCCTTCTTTCAGAGAATTATATAAAACCAGCATGTAACCATGTAACCATTCAATTTATCAACCAGGGCTGAAATACTCATATCAGCTTTGGTGGGATGGATTTGCTTGATCATGGAAGCTGACAGAACATAGCACACAGACTAAGAAATTGATTTGGAGATGATTTTCATTGTTAACAATGAAGTTATAGAGAAAGGGCAGATTCAGAGACGACATGAAGCAACTCTCTCCTAGACATTAAAGAGAAGGGAATCAGAAACTGTAGATGATGGTTGTCTCTCTGACTTATATTCCACAAATCAAGGTAAATTCTACTGAGGTATGCATAATGTTCTCAGGAGCAGATGCTGATAAGTGCATTAATCAATCATGATCACCCTTAAAATTCTTAAACCAATATTATGCTGCCAAAGATGTTGGTTATTACAATGTCTTAATTTTGTTTATTTATTTATTTATTTATTCAGATAATACTTGTCTTTACATAAGGTATTAATTACTCAAATGGATATAATAGATTAGTTTGCAAAGGTCACAATCTGCACAGGGTCTAGAACAGACAGATGAGACTTGACATGGAAAAGGAGTCAGGACTCTGAAGACAGTAATAATCAGTTTTATTGTTGAAATGTTGTATGTTAGAGTTGAGACTCAAGTCCAAATAGCCCTGGTTTGTGGGTTGTACTAATACTAGGTCTTGGGTGACAGAAGTGGAAAGGACAGACTTTGGAGTAAATTGCATTTGAAAACAAGACAGTTGTAATAGGTTGCACAAATATTCCTCTGTCTTAGAAATTTTTCCTCTGCTGTGTGCTGGATGATGGACAACAGACTTCAGTTGTAGCCTCTCTCAGCACAGCATCCTTCAAAGATTTTTATCTGAAGATGTTTGTGGTAATTTTTCACTTAGCAGTTATCTAGTCAATGCTCTTACTGATAGCTAGGCCACAGCATGCCTTCAATGTTCAGACACCATCATAACATCCTGAAATAAGGAAGATTTTTTTTCTCCTTACACCTTTACACAGATACTACTCAACCAAGAAACTGGACAAATTGTAATCACCATCTCATAGGGAGCTTATTCTCTAGAATTTAGGAACAGTGTTTAAACTCATAAAGGGCTGAAGGTGTGTGTGCTCCACAAAGGTTATCTAATATCTATGGAAATAGAGACAAAATTCCATGTCCACCATCCTGCTTGTTAACAGAAATCCTGGAAATCTTCTGAAATGATTCACCTCTGAGACCAGATGTCTTCTTGCCACAACAGTAATGAATTTCATTCCAGCATTCACCATGTAGCTTCCTCGAAGTTTCCTCAGAGAAGGTCTCCAGTCACTGTAACCTCCTATTCTGTATCAGTGACTTGAGTGATAAGACCAGGTTGCTCCTCCAGCTCCCAGGTCCTGGAAGAGAACACAGCCATTGCATTACAGAGCTGATGTATCTCAGAGCCCACAAGGCAAATGTGTAATAAGTTGTGATTCTTATTCAAATACATAATCTATCTATATTTTGTCTTTGTATTTTCTGGTCCTGCAGAAGCATTCTCAGATGGTCCTAATGCCCTTAACAGATGCAGACCCTAAAGCAAGTGACCAGCATCACAGTGTTTTCACTTTTTGTACATTAGAGAAGACATTCAGCTTCTCTGAAATGGTACTAAGGAGACAGGTTGGATCCTGTGAGAGCCCTCCATGGTCTGTAGAAGTCATGCTTAAAATGAGTGAAGCTCAGGTGCTGACTTCATCTTACTCAGTTGTGTTCAAGTACCTCTGTTGATTAGGGCTCCAGAAAAAAACGTCAACACAAGAGAAAAGAAAGTTAATTCCATGAAAGTGCTATGCATGGATAGCAGTGACCTTTTACTCCTAATAGTTACTTAAAAACTTACTAAATACTGATTTATGTGTCAAAGCTGTAAGCACTCCATTGATCCGGTAAATATGCAGGTAAGGATTGCTTAGCACAACAGACTTGGTGGCGGTTACGGTCTATCAGACAGATGTATATTTAGCCCATAGTTGAGGCATGTATTATTTACTTGTTTGACATTAGCAGCTTCGTGATGCTGCTCTGGGAGTTGTTATGAGACACCAATGCAACCCAGAGTGGTGGAAAAGCTGGCAAATGAAGCCCCAACATAAAACCTCACAGCAGCCATATAGCACCGGCTCATTGCTTGGTTCAGATATGTGTGGATGTGTGGGCAGAAAGCAGGTACAGGTTTTCCTGATAGACCATACACTCTGCCTTACAGCATTCTTCCTTCCCTCTTGAAGACTACCTGAAGCTGCCATATGACTGAAAAGCTAAATAACTTGTGATGGGGGACAACTGTGTTTGTTTTGTAGTTATCTAGGAGCCATCTCTTCATAAAGGTTCAACTCAAAAAAGTGTGGCAGTCAGGCAGTTAGATATGAGTAAGGACTGCTTCAAATAGTATCTCCCTAATGAGTTTTATCAAGGGACCAAAGAAAGCAAGAAACTAACTGCATGAGGGAAAGTGGTCCCAAGCCAAAAGTGCTCTGTAGTTAATGTGATGCATTATTTGTTTCACAAATGTTTATCCCTTCCAGATCCCCACTCCCCAGTTTTCCATTTTGGCCACACCTGAGTACAAGTTCCCCCTCCCTTTCTTTCCTCTCTTTGTCTTCTGTGCAACACAGGATGCTCAGGACAAAGATATTTAGTGTCACCAATTTAGATGCACCTGCAGGCACTGTACTTCTGCTAGTGAATCCCATGGTGGCCTGTTAGCACCAGTCATGTATGCTAGGAACAAACAGGACTTGTGCAAAGGAAAGATCCTGGTTCTGAGTCATTATTCTTAATCATACTCATAGCCCATGGCTTTTCATGGCATAACCTCCAAAGTAAGTCACTCTGGGGGCTTTCTGGCTTTCTTATTACTATCCATAAAGATGTCCTTTAAGGACATGAAGCCACTTCCATGTGGTTCTCACTGCACTGAAAGCCTGATGATATTCATCTTTTTCCTTCGTTCCCATAAGTAGTGCACTGCCAGCATCATCCAGCTCCGCACCACATAGACTTGGGCACTTTGTGAAGCATTAACCAGTTCAGAGGAAGTACAGGAGACAAAGTGCTCTGAAGATTGTACATCTGTCTGCTGTAATAAGTAGACCAGCACACTCGTTATGCTTGGACAAGGATAAATCTCAAGTCAAACCCTTGTCAGACAGTTGAGCTCAGCAGTCAGAAGGCTTTAAAAAGTCACACTGTGGTCTTTTAACTTTTTCTCTGTTGCTATTCATAGGATGACAAAAGAGTAGAAAGGAAGATTAGAATTTCTCAAAGTTTTTTCCTAAATATTGGAAAGTGGAGAAAAATGTGCCTGAATGAAAGCCTGAGAGTGTTGCAAAATCTGATATTTCCATGGCTCTGAGCTTTCTAGAGGGGGGGGGAAAAAAACCCACCACAAAACCTTGCAAATAGCATCTTACATTGCAAATGTGGCAGCACCTTTGCCTGTATAAAAGATGGAGCTATAATACACACTGTAAGTATCAACCCATGTGTTTATGTCTCTATGAAAGATCAAAGAGATTTAGCAATTAAAAAATAGTCTGGCCCTTTGAACTTTGTGTAGAAGGCATTTAAGACTGACCTTTGTTCATTACTTGAAAGGGGTCAATGCAAACCTGTGTTTTAGTTCAAATCTCTTGTGTTGCCTCAGATAAATCACCAGCCACATTCTGATCAGTATGATGGCACTTTAACCACTAAACCAGCCCCCATTCTATTTCAACTCCACATGCTGTAGAGAAAAAAGCTGTAGTCAGACGGATCTAGTAAGGGTATGCAAGCTTGGTATCATGCTTTTCCTCATCAACAGGGAGACATGTTCAGTTCAGCTAAGATTTTGGGTAAGAGGAAATGTATCTGCCCTATGTCCTCACAACAACACTCAAGTTTCTTATCTGCAAATATTTTAACTTGCTTTAAAGTATCACAGTATCACCAAGGTTGGAAGAGACCTCAAAGATCATCGAGTCCAACCTGTCACCACAGACCTCATGACTAGACCATGGCACCAAGTGCCACGTCCAATCCCCTCTTGAACACCTCCAGGGACGGTGCCTCCACCACCTCCCTGGGCAGCCCATTCCAATGGCTAAAGACTCTCTCTGTGAAGAACTTTCTCCTCACCTCAAGCCTAAGCTTCCCCTGGCACAGCTTGAGACTGTGTCTTCTTGTTCTGGTGCTGGTTGCTAGAGAGAAGAGACCAACCCCTTCCTGGCTACAACCACCCTTCAGGTAGTTGTAGAGATCAATGAGGTCTTCCCTGAGCCTCTTCTTCTCCAGGCTAAACAATCCCAGCTCCCTCAGCCTCTCCTTAGAGGGCTTGTGCTCAAGTTGCCTTCAGAGTAAGATGTTTGCTCAGCACTGTGCATGGTCAGTTGTGGTAAAGGAAGGGTATTTACTTAGGGGACAAAGCAGCAGAGGGACACTGCAGTCTCCCCAGGAGAGAGGACAGTTTTGGCATGGGTATAGCTCTGAGGCATAAACTGGATCCATGGAGGGTCTTTACCATGGATCTTTACTGCCTAACATGCAAAGCAGCACTGACAGAATATTAATGGAAAGATTTATGACTGAAAAATTAAGAGGACTTTCTTCTTTTGTTTTTTTCTCTCTAAACCCTTTTTTACCTCTTAAATTTTCATTATAGTTTAGGTAACTAAGGTAGTAAACAAATTTGATCACAACCTGACTGGCTTACCTTGGACAGCCTTATAATAAAGCTGAGAGCAGAGGAGAGGCTTGAGGGTCTGCTTTATGTTTTATGAATTTCCACTCATACTGATGAATATCTGATTCAAGCTAAGTTCTCTTGTAAATTGCCTTCTTCTAAATATTATAATTTAGTTATGATATTTGCAGCTTTTTAAAAAGACTTCTGAAAAGATGGGAGCTATACTGATTCACTTGAATCACTCTTGAGTGTCCAAACATTTTTTCCTTTTTTTTTTAACCTCAGATGAATTATGAGTTGATGAATGATGAAAATCAGATGGATGAAGGGGATTGCTCTAAGGCTTGCACTCTTTTAGACTCATGCCCCATTTTAGATAGATAAGCTCAGTGGAGGGGATTATTACTCACAGGCTGAATTCCTGCAGACCATGCCACAGATCAAGGCCACCTAGACGTGTGTCCTGCAGATATACTCATCACACAGAAAAAATGAGCCCTGTAGAATATCTGAACAGAACAAATAATAAGGAGACAGTGTCATAACATTAGTGAGATGGGCATACATATACTGTAAGTGTTCTGTGAATGTCCATCACTAAATGCACCCCAAAGACAGAAGATTTTTGTGTATCAACTGAGTTCCTCCATGGGAATTACTTGAATTTCAGTACCAAAGTAGCATGCATGAAATGGAAGAAAACTGAGTCTCCCTCCACTTCCAGTGCTTAGACTTTTTAATACAAATGAGAGCCTAAAACTGAAAATAATTATTCACCTGTGTTGTTTCTTCCCTTTTCTGCCCACATTCTATGAAACACTAAGGTATTTCCAGTATCCACAGAAACCTCAAGCGCAATAAGAAATGAGATTTCTATAAGGCAATATTTTCCCTCTGATTATGTAGTATATTAGCTCCTGTACCCAGCTGAGAAAAAGTATTAAGCCCAGTATAAAAAGAAAACAAATAGGAGGGCAATACTTAGCCTTAGGGCTGGAGGAGTTCTTAATTTCCTCCATTTCCTCAGCTCTTATTTATACCAGAGTCAGTTATGTTGCACAGTCACGGTTGGCTTAGGAGACCTGAAAGTGGGGTGAAGGGCAGGAGGAAGAAATGAACTTTTCAGTTGATGGATGAAGAAGTGTTTCCATGTACATAGCATATTAAAAAAGACTACACTGAGAGAAACAGTGTTTCCTTCTCACCTTGTGGTGACATCTGTCAAGTTTAGAGGGAATGGGTATTTTTCTAGTGTCTGTTATAAAATGAAGTGGGCTTGGAGGAAGAATTGATTTCCCTGTAAAACAGAAGCTTTCATCAAATCGACTATGAGACTTTATTCCCCAAAATAAGGGAAAGGAAAAAAAAAAAACCCAGAACTAACTACAAAAAATAAAACCATCAAACTTTTTCTTTTTTTGTTCCAGTGTTGTACTGGTTTCATATTCAGCTGCTGAAAAAAATGGAGAGAAGTGGGCAGAGGAGCGCAGAGACTTCTTTGATGGAGGTAATCATACAGGAAAACTACAGTTTTCAAAGAATATGCATGGGGGCAAGCAATTCCATTTTCCTCCTTCCATTCAGGTGGTGTAAGCAAAAGGTTGAGAGTTTCTCATGGTGTGCTTGTTATACTGTGAGGCTTGGCATGACCCCTGTGGAGTTCCTCAAATAGAGGATAGTGGACTGTAGCTAGAAGCCTAGTTATTTTCAATGAGAAGGAAAATGCTTCCTGTTTCTTTCAGGTTTAAATGCTCTGTCCTCCATTGATACTATCATTCTCACTAAGCATATGTCAGTCTTGCATTCCTGCTGCCTTCCCTATGTCATCTCTCTCCAAAAGGGCCTCCTAAATGTCAACAATGGAGACTTCTGCTCTGGTACTGTTTTAGAAGTGGACGCATTCTCTCTCCAGTCTGTTCATCTGAGCCTAGTCCATGTGAAAGTACAGCTCAAGCAGTACATAGCTACCCAAAGTGCCATACTTTCCCTAGAGCTGGCCATGATGCTGCTGCAAGCCTGCCATGACCTGAGGTGGGTTTGCTGCAGGGGTGCACATAATACTGATGAAAGGTGAGCAACCCATTTTAATGGAGAAACACCAACTCAGGCAGCAAGCTTGTCTCTTGTCTCTTCTGCTGCAGTTGACATTGACCAGCTGTTTGGAGAGGGGTGTATTGGTTTATTTCCAGCATTCAGCTGGGCCAGGGGTCTTTTAGAGTCTGATATCCTCTTGGGAGACAAAGCAAAACTTTAGAAACAGTTTCATAACAATTTTATTCTGAATGGAGCTTTATTCTAAATGGGCTGCTCCCCCAAATCAGAGACCAGATTTTTCTTTATACTTCCACTGTAATTTCTCACTTAATCCACCTGGTACCAAAGCTTTAAGGCCAGAGATGCCTCTCACTCCATGAGATGACTGTAGTATGTACAGCAGAGCCCAGATGCCCTTGGCAAATCTGGATGCTATTGTAATACAGACAGCAGCAATAAGTCTCTTAGAAAGCAATACTGTGTCTATGCAAACAGAATCCCTCCTACTGAAATGACTTTTTGTTCCAAACCCTCTTGTTGTTTTGGAGAGCTATATAAGCATTATCTCTTGGGTGACTCCCTCCTTCAGAGGTATAACCAGCAGCTGTAAACATCCCTTTCTAAGGTGATGTGCTATGTAGTGGCAGAATTTCTGCATCCTACCTCTCAGTGCTCCTAGGAGGCTGGCTGGTTTACAAATCTTTGAGAGAAAGCAACATGCGGTCTCCAGCAAGTGAAGTGTTTTCAAAAATAAACCCATGCACCATCTTGCACCAGAACAGATTTCACTTTTGACCAAATGAAACTTAATTGCAGACCTTGCTTCTTCATTTATTTTCTTCTGTTTTGAATTTGTGTTGCTAAGGGTAGGCATATTTTTGGGTGGTTACAAGGGACTTTTAATCATTCTGTGGAACACCTGAGGCTGCACTATGGATCACTATTGATCTACCAACCACTGGAAAAGAAAAGTGGTTTGAAAACCTTTTGCCAACATCAATCAGGTAATGCATCCAGAGAGACCCAGTCTCTGGTTCCCTGAAGTCAGCAGTGTTGAGGCTTCTGGCATAACAAGGACAGGAAGCAGTACTGGACACAAGCTCAGCTTCAGAAATAAGAATTTGCTACTGAACTAGACACCACTGTTGGTTTGGACTATAATTTTCTCACAAAGTAAGGCAGTGCTTTCTGGATTAGGTCACTGCACTACACAGACATCTTAAACTGTATTTCATCCATCCTTCTCTTTCCCAGGACAAGATGCTGTGTTTGTCTGTGTCTCAGTTTCCCTGACTGTGAAATGACAATTTAATCCAAAATGTGCTGAAGGGAAGTTCCCCAGAAGAGTTGAATATGTTATTAACAGCAACAAAAAGACACTCCTAATTTTAATGAGTATTGCATTCTCAGACTGTACTACATTTACATCTGCACACTGGAAATACAGAAAGCTCAGTCACAGATTCATATGACATGGGGAAAAAAAAAGAGGAAATGGACCTCAAACAATTCTGACTACCAGAGGCACCCAGCACAACATTTTTCAACCAAGCCACTCCAATTCAGACTAAGCCAACATGGACACCCTCAGATTTATCACATGTAGATTAAAGAGACATATAAGAAGACACAAGTCCAGAGTGGCTTGCACACAGGGCAGGCTAGCTTGCTCATATGGTTGGTGTGACAATTAGTGTTTATGTACTCAGCTAATGCCTAAAAGAAGGTAGACAGAATACAATCTGCCTCTGGAAGACTTTGACTCATGTGCTGCTGAGTTATTCATAGCATGTGAGCTCTTTGGAAGAGATCTTTTTATTTTGTTTTGGTTTACTGTTGATGGGAGAATCTTTTCTTCTGAAAACAGTCTCCTAATGCATCAGGACAGCTGCCTGGGATACACCTCATTTAGCGGCAATTGTCTCTGTAATGTTTATAACCCTCCCACCACCAGCCGATATACACTCATCATTTATCCTCTCATTTGCCTAACACAGTGTTAAAATGCCCTTCCAGTGCTTTGTTTTTCTTACTTTTCCATTCCCTTGCTATCCTCATGTCAGAGATGTCACAACCTCTTTTGAACAACTGACATCTCTGTGTCAAGGATTTGTGACTGAAGGATGTTTTCTCCACTCTTTACCCTGTAGCTTCTCCCTCCTGTTTAATTACAAGCTTGAGAGTGTGAGACATCATCTATCATTCCTCATTCATTATGTTTAATAGATGCACATTTTGGGCTCTCCAACAAACTGACTGGACATATGGAGCATGTTAATTTGCTTGTGAAGTCTGCCCTTTCAAAATCAACAATGCCACTCTCTCAGCTGAGATCTCAGGGGAAAAAGAAAACAAGTAAACAACAACAAAACACCAAACAAAATAACACCCAAACAACAAATATTCTGGTGTCATTCTTAAGGATCATATGTGCAGTACACTTCCTTTCTCCAGATTTCACTTCCAGGAACTGTGATTCCTGATGGTCTTAACAGTAAAGACTGAGATGTTGAGTTGCTGGAACATGTCCAGAGAGGGGCAACAAAGCTGGGGAGGGGTTTGGAACACAATCCCCATGAAGAGAGGCTGAGGGAGCTGGGGTTGCTTAGCCTGGAGAAGAGGAGGCTCAGGGGAGACCTTATTGCTTTCTACAGCTACCTTAAGGGAGGTTATAGTCAGGGGAGGTTATAGTCAGGTGGGGGCTGGTCTCTTCTACCAGGCAACCATCACCAGAACAAGAGGACACAGTCTCAGGCTGCACCAGGGGAGGTTCAGACTGGATGTTAGGAAGAAATTCTTCCCAGAGAGAGTGATTGCCCACTGGAGATGTTTAGGAGGAGACTTGATAGGGTGCTAGGTTGCACAGTTTAGTTAATTAGGTGGTGTTGGATGATGGATTGGACACAATGATCTTGAAGGTCTCTTCCAACCTGGTCTGGTCTATTCTATTCTATTCTATTCTATTCTATTCTATTCTATTGAAAGCGTTCAGTAACTCCACTTCCTCTTATCCTTGGTTTCAAATGTTTAGTTTACATTTTTCCTATCCCTTAACTTTCCCTAGGGGGGTTAAAAAAAGAAAAAGGCAGATGCCCAGTCAGCTCAGTGATTTTGAGCAGTTCTTTGAGATTTATAGTTTAGATGAGCAATAAAGTTATTTTTAGGCATTAAGAGCACAAAAGACTGAACACGAGAAATCTGTAAAGAGTCTGGCAAGCATGAAAACTAGAATAAGGACTTTGTTGGTAGTGGATTTATACTGTTTACCTCTGTGGTAGCTTGAACAGCTCTCTCTCCTGTTGGTATTGTTTTCAGTATGTCAAGCTACTGTGCATCTGACAAATGAGAGCTTCACCTGTAAGTATATTGTTCACATTTGAAGTAGGTCCACATGAAGCATGTGACAGCATTGAAAACTATGTACATGAAGCTTTACTCCTAGAAGAGATCCCAGAGTGGTCCTAAAAACATCTTACAGCTTTGATAGAAGAGTGATCCTCCAAGAAATCAGGTTTACAACCCAGCCAAGGTTTATAAGGCATGGAAAACTGGTCCTTTATAATGGGCAGTATGCAGATCCATCTATTACAAGGGTGTTCCCACCTACACTGGAGGAAAAAAAAAAAAAAGTCAAGAAAACAAAGTAAAAGGCAAGGACAAAATCAAAGACTTTGGACACTTGATTATAGCTACATGTGGTTGATAATTACTTTGAAATCAATTGCTGCTAAACAAGCCTTTAGCTTCATGCTGAGTAACATTCATTCTTTGGTCAATACGGAGGGCTTCAGCTGCAGTGTTTGTACCACAGTTCAGCTGTAGGGGTTGCTTAGTTCATAAGGAATAAACCAATGTTTTCTGCTACTTTCTTTTAGCTAGTCTGACACTGTATGTTGGCTGCTGGCCAAGCATTAATAGTACATAAGAACAGCTGTAGTGAATCAGATCAAAGGACCACCTGACCCAGGAACTGAAGAGTAACAGGGACAATAAGAGCTAGGCAAACATATATGGTGTTCCCCTAGTATAACCACCTTGCAATGTGCAGCCCAAGGACCTTGTAAATCAGATATTTTATCCACATCTCTGTGTTAAATAGCCCTCAAGAGACCTATCATCCTCTTCAAATGCATCTATTTCCTGAATTCAGTTGTATTTTATTCCTTGGCATATTCAGAAGCTTCATTTACTAAAGGCTCATGAGTTTAATAAACTGAAGCTGTGTTTTTATTAAAGGGTTAGTGACCAAAAACATTTAAGTAGTTCCGTAGCTGGAACTGGAGTTACATAGGAAGAGAACAACAGCTACAACTCTTCTGGGAAGTCTGCTGAGGATTTTTCAAGGTATTGTGTGACTTGTATCCTTCTTGATTGCTGAGTCTTAAATTGCCACTGATATGTTCCAACTTATACTTGTTGTGCTAGGTTTAGGTCACATTAAGTCCCAGACTGGGACCATTGTGTTTTTTCACAGATTGTTTGCCTCTCAAGCTACAGTTTTGCATTTTTTTAAACATCTGTTGCTCAATATTATGTGACTAATTTATCTGCATGCATCATCAGTTGAATTTATACTGTCTGTAATGTTGGTCAATCAATCCACTGAAAATTTAACAGCTTTGTTTACTTCTTGGTGTGTTGTTTTGTCCACTTATGGTGTAGTGTTTTCATTGCCGCAAGTCAAATGTAACTAACTGTAAAATACAGCTTTGCATCATGACACTGCAGAAAAACTACAAGAAGCTAGAATGAGAATAGAATAGAATTAACCAGGTTGGAAGAGACCTTTGAGATCGTTGAGTCCAACAAATCATCCAACACTATCTAACCAACTAAACCATGGCACCAAGCACCCCATCAAGTCTCCTCCTAAACACACCCAGTGATGCTGATGAGGGACCCTTATGTAGTGGATGGCAATCAAAAAACCCCTACATTTTGGAAATAGTTACATATCACTTTGGAAAATTAGAGGGTTTCCCTCTCCCAGATGATTTGAAAAAAAGAAATTAAAAAAGGAAATTAACATGAAAAGAGCATTTTGTGGAGTTTTCTACCCAGGAACATTGGTTTCATGCAGTGTCCAAGTGAGCACAGGGGTCAAATGAAGACAAATGGCAGTAAAATTATTCCAGAAGTGTCTTTATAATGCCTTCATTATGAAGTGGTCTGCTGCTTCTGAGTTGCATGCATTTTCTGTTGCCTGTCAGATCCCCCTTGTTATTGTAATGTTGGGTATTCTGCCTCCCTTTCTTTCCTTCCTGAACCAGTTAACAAAAGCAGGTAAATGAAGGATTCTGTAGTTTGTAAGTTGCAGTTGTTAGGCATATTGTTTCATCAATGTAGACCTTTTATATCCAGCTGAATACAGGGATAGCCTATAAAGGCCCACTTGGCAAGATCACTCTGAGCTCAGCACTCAGAGCTTCCTTTGACTTAAACGGGCTCTAGACCAGGCTTGAAATGAAAGTTGTCTCAAATTGCCAGTTGACAAAGATCCAGGATGGCGGTTTTATTTGAAAGACGCTGTGAAACAGGAGTAAAATGGACAGGAGCAAAACGATGACAAAATAAATGCAATAATTCAATCTAGTAATTGGGAGAAGGCTGCTAAGTAGCAGAGAAGAGCTCTGGAAAAGCTCTCAGAAGGACTAGCAAAGGGAAGAAACCTAATTGATTTCAGGCTGAATATTGATAATATAATGGGACAGTTGCCATAGTTCTCCCACTTGCAAAATCAGGGAGCAGACTTCAGAAAGTCTTTGCATTGACTTCCTCTTTCGTGTAGTTACAAAGGTCTGGAATTTTTCTTCATGTAAACTAGGCCACAGAAAAGAGAGGATAGTTTGCTTTATAAAATCTCCCTTTTTCTTGATCTTCTTAATAGGCGAAAGGGAATGATGTTGGAGTCCTTTGACTTCTGTTATGTTTAGCGCTTGGCCTGGGGAATAAATCTGATGAGGAGAGACTGAAGGAGCTGAGGATGGTTAGTTTGGAGAAGAGGAGGCTGATGGGTGAGCTCCCTGCAGCTCCCTGAAAGGAGGTTGTGGAGAGGTTGCTGCTGGTCTCTTGACACAGGTAATGAACAAGAGGGAATGGCCTCAAGCTGCAGCAGGGCAGGTTCAGACTGGACATTAGGCAAAGGTTTTTCCCAGTAAGAGCGGTCAGACATTGGCACAGGCTGCCCGAGGAGGTGGTGGAATTATCACCCCTGGAGGTGTTTAAAGGTGTTTTGGATGTGATACTTGAGAATATGGTTTATGAGTGACCCTTGTAGAGTAGGGTCAGTGGTTGGACTTGGTGATGCTGAGGGTCTTTTCCACCCTAAATGCTTCTGTGGTTCTGTAACATCATTTTCCAATTGGCTTTTCTTGGTTTCAGGATGTGGAAGCATGGGACACTAAACAGCACACATTCCTGGGGTCTGATAAACACAAATTTGGTTCCCTACTCTGATAGTGTTTTTCATTATGACTGTGAACAAGTCAGAGAAATCTTGCTATATCTTAGCACTTACCTGATGACAAAACCAGTAGACAATCCCTTGCTCCAAGAAGTCATGGGCAGCTCCAGGGATACTCAAGTGCCCATAATCTATAGAAATTGATATATTATGATTTAAGTCATGAGCATGCAGCTTTTTTCCATTTATTTCTTGTGTTGGGAGAACAGAAATACAGCTTCCATAGCCATAATTTGTTTATGATACAGTGCTCCACTTCAGAAGGCCTCTGTGTTGTTTCCCACTGCTAACCAGACTGCAAGGTTGAGAGGCACATCCCATTTCACTTTTCTAAATGGAAACTGTGGAACCTAAAAAAATAAGTACCCCATTGGAAGGGGAACCTCCTCCTTGGGAAACTTATTTTGGCAAGAGAGAGGAGCTAGCTACTAAAGAACAAGCCCTTTCAAATAAGGCATCAGGGTGAGTAGTACCCCAAGACTGAACTCTTATTTTAAAATCTAGATGAATGGTGTCAAAACCTAATTATATTCTGAAAACAGAGCACTGAAGGCCACTGAAAATCGGAGGATTGGAAGGAAGGAAGAAGGGGGATATTAGTCCTTAAAAGGATGGAAAGGCTAAAAGGGTAGCTCCTTTTCCTCTAGCTAAGGAGCAGAGGAGGATGTCTAATCTTGCAAAGAAGAAAAGCTTGATATATCCTGAGAGACAATGCTGGTTTTCAAATGTACACAGCTAGCTGATAGCCCAAGGCAACAGAAGTAACAGTGAAAGAGAACAGCAGAAAGCTGAGATTCAGTGTGAACAGATAGCTAAAAGTTAGGAAGCCTGCGGATATGTGCTTTAACCAGACCACTAAGGATTTTTCGATGGTAGAGCCTCAGATGCCAAATTAAATCAACACAAATAACATCAAGCTGTGGCCATTGTCTTTAGGCACTTATTTTGCCCACCGCAAATGCAAATTAAGATGACTGGTCTTAACCCTTTTGTATTGTTGGCTAAACTACATTAAAATGCAAATTCTTTTGGATTTTCTTCAGGCACCACCACCCATCACTGGAGCATGGCTATATGAGCCATGAATCTCAGGCATGAGATAGAGACATCAGTCACAGAATCCCATAATCTCTCCACTACACTCCCTAGTTCTGTAGATGTGCCTGTTACCACATGGGGCTTAGCAAACAGTCAGTGCTCCATATGCTTGGAAGAGATTCATGTTACTGCAGGTCCAATTGACCATGCCTAACTACAGAAAAACATCACAGAGTTTCTCCCACTTTCTCTGGGAAACTCAGCCCTTAACGGAACAGTTCCCAGCATTACTGGTAGCAGCACATTTGACATGTATGTGGCTTGGCAAATTTTCCTCTTGTATAAATGGAGTCAGATTTTCTTTAGCACCTGCTGCTCCTTTTACAGTGCCAGTTTACAGCTCGGCAGGAATGTTTCCATACAATCTGGTTGTTTAAGAAGGCATTTTAAATTTGCAACAGTTTTCTATCTACCATTCAGATCACAAAATTATTTTGGATGTTAATCTACCCAGATATATACCATCCATTAACACTCAAGTATTTCATAACCTCATTTTTGTTACTTTTAATGACATCCCTATCCACAATATTATCTGGAGCTAAAAATCAAAACAAACCATACCCAAAAACATGGAATAAGTTGTTTCTTTTACTTCCATACATATATACACCTGAGAGCTCATTTAGCTGTGATTATTTTGAAAGATTATTTAAAGAAGTACAGATTAAAAATATTCTGCCTGAAAAGGTCTAACATGGTTAGAAAGCAATTGTGTGAATGCAGATGTTGAGCTTCCCACCAGCCCCATGTTGTAGACTGAAAACTACTCAAGAACCTCAGCTTAAGCACTTTTGGCTGTCCTGGAACTGGAAAGTCGTGGTTGAATTGTAATTGTTTGTTTAATGGAGAACATCTACAAAATTCATGTTTCCAGTGACAGGGCTTTAAAAGTGAATCAAATGTTCCTAAGAACCTAGGTTTCTATAGATGCTGGAGACACAGGGGAAGTTAGTGAATGCATCAGGCACTCATTTCATGGCCAATAGATAGGATGGAGAAGATAAGGAAATGGTAATGTGTTGCTTCTTTTTCCAGTGGCTGGGATATAGTATACAACATTTTAAGGACCCATCCACCACTTTCTGTTTGTATTTTACCCCTAGGATGTCTTTCCTGTGCTTTATTAGAATCTTGTCAATATTCAAGGCAGTACAGGCCTAAATACAGGGTTTTGACTCTGGAACTATCCTGTGTGCAAGGAACTTGTTTCTCATTCTATTTTTTAACATGACTGCCTGCCAGTTGTTGGTGGCTTTGGGTTGTCTTCAAATTATTATTTTATTTTTCCCTCTTAGCTGGAATTGCGTCATGCACCATGCTTCCACAAGCAATTTGCATTGTCCTCCAGCACAGACTAGCAGGTGGAACTGAACAGCAGGCCTGAAGTGGTTCATAGTGTAACAGAGTTGGAGCCAAAGACCTACATTCATTCTGCTTGTCTTCAGTGTTTAGCTTAGAAGTTTAATTTCTTCTAGTGCCAGGAAGCACTTCAAAAGGTTCTGAGAGGCTGGCCAAACCTTGCAAGATCTTCTAGAAGTTCCTCTCTTTCTCTTTTTCTTTCTTCTCTCTATTCCTCTTATTTAATAGAAAAGGGCATGTGGGGTGAAACTGGCTTCCAGTTCAAGAGATGGATTAAAGTATCTAAAATTACGTGGAAATATGTTGAGTCATATAGAATGAACCTGGGCTGCAGCCAGCAGCTGGGACACTCTGGGAGCTCACACTTCTGAGGCAGTGTGTGTCAGACAGTGCATTAGAGAAGAGCTGGGCACTCAGATGAGATCATAGCACAGGTTATTACAATCATCACCGAATCAAGGCTGTCCACATGCCTGAAACACAACCCTGTACCCCAATAATCCCATTTCTGGGGGATTGACTTGACTGGAGGCAGAAAATTTGGAAAAAAATAAGGGCTATTTGAACTCTTCATTGTCCTTCTGCAGTTAATGTTCATAGTAGCAAGACTTCCCATGAAAGGATGGAATACACATGAATGAAGAGTCATTGTAAATCAGGCATTATTTTCCATCAGAACTACCAGAAAAAGGTAGTCTTACTTTGCTCAAGCTAGATTTCTTATCAGTAGCTCTTAGCTTCACCCCTATCAAGTCATCACCAAGCAAACCTTAAAAGCTATAGGAAAAGTAGGTCAAAATGAAAATGTAATTTAAAGCTCTTCCAGGAGTACTACATCTTTCCTTATTCCCTGACATGACAGACCTCTTATCAGTGTAGACAGTCAAGGTCTTTTCCATCTATCTGTTGCCTCTACCAAGAAATTAACTTCATCCAATCATCTTTTTCACACAGACCATACAGCACCTCTCTGGTGAAAAGTGCCGCACATAACAGCTCTCTGAAATCAGAGACAGGAGTAAAATCAAAGTAAATGCTGTCACATCCATAAATACCCTTTCCAAGAAGAAATATACATGCAGGCATCAAACAAGCAGATCATAGGGATATTTTTCATGTTGCTGCTTTGTTTGGTTGTTATGTTTTATTTTTTTTTGTTCCTGGGATTAAGAAATGTGGCACTGAAAATCTATAGGGACACTTGCTTCTGCAACAATAAATTAAAAAAACAACAAGGACCCTACTGCTTTGAAGGAGTATGGGGAGTATATTCAAGTCAGTGTCATTTTTAGACAGTGAGAGTAAGACTGCTGCTGCTCATCAGAAACACTCAGGTATAAAGTGTTTTCCCAGTGATTTTTCTTTTTGAGTCACTCATACTTTCCTGAGCACAGGAAAGGCCTGCCTTGTGTCTGGAACATACTGTTTGAAATGTGTTGATTTTCCCATCCTATTTAGTCCTGTGCCTTATACAACTGATGTACTTCTCAGGGAGATTGAGAATTACAGAGCCCCAGATGACTCCACATAGCTTTCTGACTTGCTCTGCTTTTAATGGACTGCCCAGGAAGGTGGTGGAGTCACCATCACTGGAGGTGTTTAGGAAGAGACTGGATGGGGCACTTGGTGCCATGGTTTAGTTGATTAGATGGTGTTGGGTCATAGGTTGGACTTAATCTTGAAGGTATTTTCCAGCCTGGTCTGGTTTATTCTATTCTATGAAGCTCCTAAATGCCCAGGTGAACTTACCCACTCCACCAAGACTCAGCTTCCACATTTATCTTCTCTTGTTTTACTGAGAGAAGGACCAACCACTGCATTTAATATACTGTTGCAGTTGACCCAGAAGTGGTTTAGTCCCAGAATAAGCTTGGAGAGTTCTGTTCAGCTGTACTTTTATCTCCTCCCTGCCCCCCCTCCCCCATTTCCTTAAGAAAGCACTGGGGCATATAGACCACAAGGACACCAGACATTCCAGATGGTGGTTCTAAAAACCAAATACATACAAATATCTTCTATGCAAAAGCCTATGTAGAGATATATGTTCATTTTTAATAAGGGTTAATTTGCTCACAATGGAAGAAGCTTCTGAAGCTTGAGGAAGAGTGTGGCAGGAGAAAAGTTATATTTTGAAGTGTAAGTAGGTTTGTGGGGGGAAAAAAAAATTGAAACCTTTGGGTGTTTGGGGTTTTTATTATACACAAGTAATGACCTAAATTCTTGACTCTGTTTTTCTGATGTCCCCTCTTCAGGGTTTCATATGCATTGCTTTCCTTTTAACTTCATCTGCACAGAGTTCTCCATGCCATACACTTGGTTCTCATATTTTTTTCTGTAATAACTCCATCTCCCCACTTAATAAAGAATCAGCTATCTCATCTTCCAAGTCGTTTCTACCTAAGCCAAAGTCAGCCTCAAATGATTCAAGAACATAAGCAAAAAATGGTATGTTCTGTTGGTCTACAAATATCAGACTGTGGGGAAAGCATGAGAGGTAGCTGAATGCCACTGACTGCAGCAGACTAGCCTAAGTGGATTATCTGCAGGTAAATGGATGTGCAATCTGTAGTCCCTAGATGATTGAAAGAAGCTGGCATGTCAACATGCATCTTGGTTGACTTGCCAGGACAGGCCCTTGCCTTTTATTAGAAATCCAATGCAAAAGATAAGCAGAGAAGCTGAACAAATTGTTCACATTTATAGAAAACAGAGAGCTAGAAACTGGATTATAACAAACAGAATTCTGTGTGTCCACAGAGAACCCATGTTACTAACAAAAGGGGTTTGTTTCTTCTGTTTGTGTGGCTCCTTGCAATTTAGCAAAAATGCTCCTCAAAACTATCCTCTTATCACGAAGACAGAATTTCAAAGGTATTCTTATCTAGCCTCCAACATACAATTTCCACCTCCCGCATTTTCCACCTCCCCCCCCTGCCCCGAACCAGAATATGCAGCACATGTTGAATTAGGCATACATGCAGTTCTTTCCTTGTCATCTGCTCCAAATCCCACTTGGCTCTCGAAATGAATGTGTGAAACCCAGCCACACAAATCACAGAACTCCCTATGCAGTGCATTCAAGCACTCATTTATTCTAAAATCATGCTGTCCAACGAAGGGTTTGAAACATGTGATGCTGTCCTTCACCAGATGTTGGGCTGGTTTCAACACAGATAAACACCCAGAGGGAAAACAAGACAATGCCATGTAGTCCACTGCTGAGATGTGGGCTAGATATGTGCAGAACCAAACTTGCTTGTGGTTTCCTAGTTTTTCAAACTTCTTTTCAGTACAATTTCATTCTTATTCCCTTGTGGTGGTATGTCCTGCTGAGTGCAATCTTCTTGCAAAGTTCCTGTTTTCCCATTCACTTGTTAATATCTATCCTCAGAGGAAAAAGGTTATATATTGTTTACAAATTCTTGCTTTCCTTGCTGGAAATATTTATGCTGCCTGAGTAGCAGCAGCTCCTCACTGCCACTGAGTCTGCAGAGGATTGGACAGTGAGATGAAGGCAGCGAGATTTCTGCTGTCTATCATAAATATTACTCAGGACGAACATCCAAATCTTTCACCCAATATCTCTTCTCAAATGTCTGCCAAAAGCCCTGCCTAAGACTGATCATTCTTTGATGACTGAAAATTGGACTGAAAATTGGTTTAATACCTGGTGAACTCTTTACATGGGCACATGGCCTTAGGGGACATGGGAGCAAATCCAAAAGACTAGATTTTCTTCTATGCCACAGAAGGAGAAAGACAGGATGACAAGAGGATGCTTCCCTTCATATCTCTTTGTTCCTCCCTCAAAAATGTTCCCCATCACTGCCATAATCTTTAAGTTTTATAAATGCCCTTTTGCCACTTCTGACTTTTGTACACTTTGTAGCTCTTTATGCTCTCTCCTCCCACTCTCAAGGAAGCTTTCCCTTCCTCCTCATTCAGTCTGTCTGAAATATCCATCTATGCTTTTTTAGGTTCCCTTCTTTTAGTCTTAGAACCTTCATCTACACAATCAATCTCCCTTCAATTGATTAAATACCTATCAGGAGGTTTACAATTGAGATTGAAGGTGTTTGGGGAAGATGTCTGGCTGTCAAGACAATCCAGACCAAAGAAAGACATTGATCACCAGGAAACTTTCTCTAAACAGACAAAGAAAAACCTGAAACTAAGCTGAGAGCATTCCACTCATTTTTGAGGTGAAAGAAGTTTTAGGAAGTACAAAGTAAAGGATGATTTCCAAGGGAAGGAAATACTTAACACTAATTCTAATGCTGGGTTTCTGCAGGCAGCTGCAGATAAACTGAAGATCTAAAATAACAGCTCAAGGGAGAACAAACCTTGCAAGGCACCCATGGAACATTATTCTAATGAGAAAGGGAACTAATGTAGAAGTACACCATTCCATCCTCTGGTGTAAATGAAAATCCTAAACTCCTGCTGTGACACTGAGCTGACTTATTTCCACTACAGAAAAGAACAACACTGTGATGAAAGGAAGCACTCCTTATTAATGCCTCTTTATTGAGGAAATCATGAGAGAAATAGAAATCAGGAGAAAAATAACATGATTTATTTTATTTTAATTACTAGCATGAAGTCATAGGATCATAGAATGGTAGAGGTTGGAAGGGACCTCTGGAGACCATCTAGTCCAGCCCTCCTGCTAGCACCGGTATGCCTAGATTGGGTTGTACAGGAAGACATCCAAGTGGGTTTTGGAAGCCTTCAGAGAAGGAGACCCTTTGGGCAGCCTGTTGCAGTGCTCCTGCACCCTCAAACTTTCTCCTTAGGTTCAAGTGAAGCCTCCTGTGTTTCAGTTTGCACCCATTGTACCCTGTCCTATCACTAGCCACCACTGAGAAGAGTCCAACCACATCCCCATGACCTCCATCTGTTCTATATTTATACATATTTATAAGATTCCCCTCTCAGTCTTCACTTTTACAGGGTAAACTGTCCCAGTTCTATCAGTCTTTCCCTGTAAGAGAGATGCTCCAGTCATATAATCATCTTTGTAGCCCTCCATTGGACTCTATCCCATAGTACCCTGTCCTTCTTGAACTTGGGTGCCCAGAACTGGACACAATACTCCAAGTGAGGCCTGACCAGGGTAGTATAGAAGGGAAGGAGAATCTTGCTTGGCCTGCTAGCCACACTCTTCCTAATGCATCCCAGAATATCACTGTCCTTCTCAGCCTCAAGGGCAATACAACACAGTTCACTATTTCATAAAGGTCTCTTGCTAATAATGACATTTCAAACACTTTACAAACGCTTAAACAAAGGAACTTGATTATTAAATAGATGTGCCTAGATTTTTAAAAATCATGAACTGTATTTTAGAGAGCCACAAGTAAATGAGAATGTGACATCTTGATCTAATTCCTCAAAAACGAACAAAGAACAAAAAAAGTGTAATAAAATTCCTCTTTAGGCCAAATTTGCCTTTTAGGACATATGACCCTCAAAACCAGTGTGGTTTGTCCTCTTAAAGAGGATGATTAGGCTACACAAAATACTGGTTTGTGGAAATCATCCTGTTTGGGAGTATAAAATGCAGAGGAGAAAAGGAAAACACAGAAAGTGAATCATAAGTGAAATGGAGAATGCAAAATCACAAACGCAAATCCCAGCTCTGCTTTGTGCCACTGAACAGTCTGCCCTGGGGGGTTGCCAGGAATGGAGTAAATTCAAGCTCCTGATTAATTGGGATTTTAGAGATGAGATGGAGCAGAGAACCTTAACAGATGAATACATGGGGATACAATAGGAAAAGAAAAGGCAACCACATGAATAACTATCCCTATGGGAAGTTAAAGTATCTCTTCTTGTGTTTCAAAGTGTTTCCCAGGTGGATATGTCTGATCTTGAGCTACCAACTGTGATCTAACACCCCTTGAAGGTGGAGCTATAACAGAGGTTTCCTAAATGAATATACTTTCTGAAAGGGAAGGAAATTATATTAATAAGGCTGTTTCTGAAATGTTTTTGAGTTTCTATGAATTTTACACAAAAGTGAAAAATATTTAATTTTTTAAAGGAAAAAAACCCAAAACAAAACAAAAGCAAAAAAATCAAAACAAAAAGACATTTCGACTAAATGAAGGATTAGAAAATCTTCAATATCTTTTTTTATGATCTGGATAAGGGGATGGAGTCCATCATCAGTAAGTTTGCAGATGATACCAAGTTAGGAGTAGGAGTCAATCTTTTGGAGGGCCCTGCAGAACAACCTTGACAGGCTGGATGGGTGGGCAGATGCCAATGGGATGAGATTTAACAAGGCTAAGTGCAAGTTTCTACAATTTGGCCACAACAACCCCAAGCAGCACTATGGGCTGGGGTCAGAGTGGCTGGAGAGCAGCCAGGCAGAAAGGGACCTGGGGGTGCTGGTAGATAGTAGGCTGAACATGAGCCTGCAGTGTGCCCAGGTGACCAGGAGAGCCAATGACATCCTATCCTGTATCAGGAATAGTGTGGCCAGCAGGACAAGCAAGGTTATTCTTCCCCTGTACTCAGCACTGGTCTGGCCACAGCTTGAGTACTGTGTCCAGTTCTGGACCCCTCAACTCAAAAGAGATGTTGAGGTACTGCAATGTGCCCAGAGAAGGGTGATGAAATGGGTGAGGGGCCTGGAACAGAAGCCCTGTGAGGAGAAGCTGAGGGAGCTGCGGTTGTTTAGTCTGGTGAAGAGGAGGCTCAGGGGAGAGCTCATTGCTGTCTACAACTACCTGAAGGGAGTTTGTGGACAGGTGGGGGGCAGTCTGTTCTCCCAGGCAACCAGCAACAGAACAAGGAGGTAGTCTCAAGTTGTGCTAAGGGAGGTTCAGGCTGGATATTAGGAAGAAGTTCTTCACAGAGAGAGTGATTTGCCATTGGAATGGGCTGCCTAGGGAGGCAGTGGAGTCACCATCACTGGAGATCTTCAAGAAAAGACTGGATGAGGCACTTAGTGCCATGGTCTAGTTTATTGGATAGGGCTCTGTGATGGGTTGGACTGAATGATCTTGGAGGTCTGTTCCAACTTGGTTGATTCTATGATTCAAAGAACACCAATTAATACTAAGAGATTTCAACACTCAGCTCCATCTGGTTACCACCAAAATAATTCATCTTGCTGCATACATTGAAAAAAAACCAACAACAAACCAGCACACAAAAAAACCCACAGCCAAGTTTCATTGTTGTTTCATTCATTATTACAGCTGCCAAGATCCATTTTCATGCTAGGAAGTTGTTCAGAGCATGACTGTGCTGTGGCCTCTACTGGATGATGCACAGAGCTAGGCACAGCCTCCAAAGGGTATGCTTTTTGTTTGCTTTGAGAAAACATTGGCACAAAAGGATTGAATGAGATACACTCAACGTGGGTTTCCTAAGCAATCTCTGGGCTCCTTGCTCTTCTGACCATGGTTTAAACTCCCTCTAGTAAATTTTGAAGTCAGACACAGGAACTAGGTATCCACTGGAAGGGTTTTCTCTTTGGGTTTTGTTAGAGGTGGAATTGAGCTGCAAATCCTTCCTTTCTCTTCCATTGTGTGAAAGTGGGAACTTCCTACTGAGGTAAAGCAATTTTATTTATGCTTACAGAAGGGATGGGAGGGTGGCAGTAGGGACAACATAGAATATAGAATTAACTAGGTTGGAAAAGACCTTTGAGATCATGGAGTCCAACCTATCACCCAACACCATCTAATCAATTAAACCATGGCAACAAGCACCCCATCCAGTCTCTTCCTAAACGCCTCCAGTGATGGTGACTCCACCACCTCCCTGGGCAATCCATTCCAATGGCCAATCACTCTTTCTATGAAGAACGTCTTCCTAACATCCAGCCTAAACCACCCATGGTGCAGCTTGAGACTGTGTCCTCTTCTTCTGGTGCTGGTTGCCTGGGAGAAGAGACCAACCCCCACCTGGCTACAACCTCCCTTCAGGTAGTTGTGGACAGCAATAAGGTCTCCCCTGAGCCTTCTCTTCTCCAAGCTAAACAGCCCCAGCTCCCTCAGCTTCATTTTGACTGGCACTTGAAGAGTTAACACTTTGCACCTAATCACTTCCACACCTCAGGGCTTCTCCCTGTTCCACAGGACTCCCTCCAACTGCCACTGGATCCCTGCTGGCTCCTTTTCCCCATTTCCAGCGACTGAGACTGCACAGCCAGATTCTGTCCACAAATCAGATATAAAGGGGTAGAGCTTTACACAGTTTTCACCCAAGTTTTCTCACAGTCTTTCATGGCAACCTGATGAAGGATATGGTTCAAACATATTCAGTGTATAAAGAGGAATCTCAGTGCATGTTACACTTTGAAAATAATCTTAACACCATCTGGAAGTTGAGTGAATCAACAGAAATTTCAGTGAAATTTTAATGGCCACAAGAATGATCAGAGGGATGGAGCACCTCTCCTATGAGGACAAAGGGAGATGGGGTTCTTCAGTCAGGAGACGAGAAGGCTCCAAGGAGACCTTATTGTACAAGAAAGATGGTGAGAGACTTTTTAGGGCATCAGGCAATGACAGAACTAGAGGGAATGGAGCAAAAATAGAAAAGGGTAGATTTAGATTGGATGTCAGGAAGAAGTCCTTCACCATGAGGGTGGTGAGACACTGGCACAGGTTTGCCAGGGAGGTGGTAGAAGCCCCATCCCTGGAGGTTTTTAAGGCCAGGCTGGATGTGGCTCTGAGCAACCTGATCTAGTGTGAGGTGTCCCTGCCCATGGCAGGGGACTTGGAACTGGATGATCCTTGAGGTCCCTTCTAACCCTACACAATTCTATGATTATTTTCCTCTTTTATTTTTCTTTTCCTTAAGTGGGGAAATGCCACAATTACTCAACCTTGATCTCCAAAGTCCTTACTGTAGAGCAAACTTTCCTATTTCTTCCTCCATGCCATTGGTGGTTGTAAGTGCACAGCACCTTAGCAGGTGGCAAATTCATATGCCCAGAATAAAAAAAAGAATAAAGTAGGAGAAAGATGGAGAATAATTCATGGTCTCGTTATAGGAAACAGCTTGCTAGGTGATGACTGCCATGGACTCCCAGCCTATGTCATGCATATTTCAGATCCATCAATATTTTCCTTTACAGAGGCACCAGCGTGGGAGTAGTGAAAAAAAGAGGAAATAAACAGGCTGTGTTAGTTTGTCTGGCTTCCTGGAAAGTGCTAAATTGCTCAAATGCTGCTGGAGCCTTTGCTGAACACACAGCTCTGGGAAACCCACTCAGTCTGTCTCACTGATGGACTGCCTCACTGTTGGGTACAAAGAACCCATTTTACAAGTATAGCATAGCAACAGTGGCACCCACAAATCAGGTGCCCCAGAACCCGTAGGTGGCTTTTTTACATTACTTGATTTTTTCCCCCTGTCTTTAAGCTATTTATTTATTTATTTTACAGCCTTTTCCCAAAATCTATGAAAATTAAGTCTGTGCTTTGTCAGTGAGTGAATCACATGAAATTCCCATGGAGTCATAGAATCATGGAATCAATAAGGTTGGAAGAGACCTCAAAGATCATCAAGTCCAACCTGTCACCCACGACCTCATGACTACTAAACCATGGCACCAAGTGCCATGCCCAATCCCCTCTTGAACGTCTCCAGGGATGGTGACTCCACCACCTCCCTAGGCAGCTCATTTCAATGGCTAACAACTCTCTCTGTGAAGAACTTTCTCCTCACCTCGAGCCTAGACTTCCTCTGGTGCAGCTTGAGACTCTGTTCTCTTGTTCTGGTGCTGGTTGCCTGGGAGAAGAGACCAAACCTCTCCTGGCTACAACCACCCTTCAGGTAGTTGTAGATAGCAATAAGGTCTCCCCTGAGCCTCCTCTTCTCCAGTCTAAACAATCCCAGCTCCCTCAGCCTCTCCTCGGAGGGTTTGTACTCGAGGCCTCTCCCAGCCTCGTTGCCCTTCTCTGGACACGTGGAGGTGGGGTTTTACGAAAATCATTGAGTTACTCTGAGGTTCATTAGTGTTATGAGCATTGTCTCCACAATCTTGTCAGAAAATTTAAGGCCTGGTCTAAGGTCAAGCAAACTAAACAGGTGCCTCAGGTGGGAGCCTGCAGAGGGTTATACAATGGTTGTTGCCTTCTCATCCTGATGTCAGCACTATGGAAAGATAAGCTGACAGCTGGGCATGTGGAAAACATGGGAAAAGCCAGTCGGGGGTGTATCAGCTCCCAGTTGTGTTAAATGAGAATAGCTCTTAAACCACAGGTCCCCACCTGAAACCCCCTGAGAAGTTTGAGTAAGAGCATCTTCTGAGAAAGGTCTTCTCTTAGCTCTGCTTCTGATGCTCACTGAAAACAAATATGTCCATTACTTTTCCCTCCCATATTTAAAGTTTGATTTGGCTCATGTAGAGAAAAGTCTTGTTCCAGAACAAGAGGCAGATTGAAGGCATTTGGAGCAAGTAGATTATTCATCCCAAAAGGAAAACAGAGTCAATATATCTGTAAAGGAAAGAAGTGGTACTAGTAGCTGTATTTCTGCTTAGTAATAGGTTGCATGGAGACTAAAACTTTTTCAGAGAGAAATGTCTCAGTGCCAGCATATTGGTGTCCAGGTCAGGTCAGGCTCCCTGAAGGCTTCCTATCCCCTGCTTCTACCTCCCCGGACCATTTGGGCAAATAGCCAGTGGTCATTTACCAAGTCATGCAATACAGGGATGGAGGTGTCCCAGCTGCTTTGAGAGTACTTTCCAAATATGTCTCTGCTCTTCCACTGCTCTTCCAGTGATACCTAGAGAAACAGATTGTAGGACACATTCCCATGCTTCTTCAAAAATGCAGATGGAGGCATTCTCTCTGCATCTAATCCCCTGTACCACCAGTTAAATCCTCCACAATGTAACCTGGTGAGAGAGTTCTGCTATAAACATTATTTCAAAGAGAAACATATGTTTTACAATCTTATTTTTTTATTCATTAGGTTTTGACCAGAAAATTCTGCTATTTTGACATGCACACCTATCATCTGCCCTTTAAACTTACCCCTTTCCCTCCCAAAAATACTGCCCTGATAATTAATCACCAAAAGCAAGAAAATATTCACACGCGCTTTCTGATGGCTTCATTTCCAATAACATTTTCTGCTCTGATTTTATTAGTCTCTTTTTACATTCAGTTTGGCATCTGACTGGTTGAAATGATGCTTTATTTGTGGTTTTTAGCAAATTATTTTGGCTTTGAATTTTTAGCATGTAATTCATGGTTGTTAGTTCGTGTATTTAGTACATATCTAGCTTGCCAACTTTGTAACTTCCAAATGAGAATATTATAAATGCCTGAAGGCTTATTAGATGTTGAGAGTTTGTTTTGTTGGGGTTTGGAGTGCTTTTTTAATCAGATATAAGACATATCTTTAATGTTCAATTTTTCACACATCTGAACCAAGGACTTGACAGGTTGCATTGTGGTTAACTTACTGAGGAGAATATTTCCTTTGTGTGATGATTTGAGGGAGACAGAGTGTGTACATCTGTGTCTCTATTTGTCTGTGTAACTGTTGGTTACTCCTCAAGATCTGCCACTTCACATGTGAACGTGCTATCAGCACAGGCACATCCACCCAATCTCTTTCTTTAAGTAAAGAATTTTATATCCAGAAAAGAAGTTACAGCTGTCCAAGGATGAGTATATTGAAGAAATTCACAAAAAAAAATCCTACAAGCAAAAATTATTCTGTGAAGTGGACTGTTCTGGACTAGATAAACATGAAGATCTCTCTTGACTTCAGATGATACACATGCAGGAAATCCAGCACCCTGCTCATTGTGAACTATAGTTTTTCAGTAGAAGTCATTTAATTAACTCCTGGAGCAAGCAAGAAAGTAACAAGCAGAAAAGCTCAGGCCTAAAATGCATGAACTAATGCTGCCTCTTTCACTCATCTTCAAAAGCATCTTATTTTGTAAATGTATTTCCAATGACACAGAAGACCTGCTGCTACAACTGTACCTTTGTGTCCAGAGAAGGGCAACAAGGCTGGTGAGAGGCCTTGAACACAAGCCCTATGAGGAGAGGCTGAGGGAGCTGGGATTGTTTAGCCTGGAGAAGAGGAGGCTCAGGGGTGACCTCACTGCCCTCTACAACTACCTGAGGGGTGGTTGTGGCCGGGAAGGGGTTGGTCTCTTCTCCCAGGCAACCAGCACCAGAACAAGGGGACACAGTCTCAAGCTGCGCCAGGGGAGGTTTAGACTCGAGGTGAGGAGAAAGTTCTTCACCGATCGAGTCATTCATCATTGGAACGGGTTGCCCAGGGAGGTGGTTGAGTCATCGTCCCTGGAGGCGTCCAAGAGGAGATTGGACGTGGCACTTGGTGCCATGGTCTAGTCATGGGGTCTGTGTTGATAGGTTGGACTCGATGATCCTCGAGGTCCTTTCCAACCTAAGTTATACTGTGATACTGTACTTGAGTAAATTTTAGAACTTAAAAAAATGTTTGGTAAAAACTTACTGGAGAAAAATTGAAGATATCAGAAACCAGGTCTTCGGAAATCTCTTTTGTAAGATTGTCCTGATTTGTTGTACAGATTGTGTTGCAGTTTGAAGGTGGAACTTTAGCCTAGTCCCTGACTGCAAAGACTGGAAGTAAAATAAATTACCATTGGATGCAAAAGAAAAATAATGATAAGGTCTATATGATTAATTGGATTGCTAGAGCAATCCAATTGCTAGAGAAGAGTCATAAACAGTTCTTTCTTCTGCTGCTGCTCCTGCTTTCAACTTTTCTCTTTCTCCCACAGCCTTGACAGTGTATCACTGTTTTGATTACTGTGTGAGGTAATGGAAGGAGGGAAGGAGTGGAGGAGAAGGTGAACAGGTCCTGGATCTGTCTGGGGGGGGTTGAGGTGTCCTCATTTTCAGTCCTAAATTGTTGTGTCCTGCTGAAAAATGAAGTTGATTACATCAAGTCCTGTCACATTCAAAAAGCAGCTGAGCTCTGCCTAGGCTGTTGAGAGCATTTGACAGTGTGGAGAGCTATCATTATAGATGCCTCTTACTTTTTGAGATTAAAAAGACTTTACTTCTATTGCCTTTTTCTATAGGTCATGTTTCCTCAACCTCTTATTACCCATGTTGCTTTCCTTTGGACCTCCCCCATTTTGTCTAAATGTCTGTTAATGTAGGATTTCTAAAATTATACCCTACCACATGACCTCATGGGGGCATTGAAATAATTGCATCACAGGTCTTACAGATTCAGCAACAGGGGAAAAAAAAACCCAAATGTCCAGTGAAGGTTATTAAGTACAGAGAGACCACCTTCTCTGAAATTCAAATTGATGGCTGCCAAAAGCCTATTTCAGAAAGCAGTCTACCTTTTCAGCAGCAGCCTGCGACTGAATCCCATTTATCTTGTGGCCTACAAAAATCCACAGAGCCTGATCTGCAGCCACTCCTCTCTGCACTTTACTGAGCCTTCTTTTTTTTCTTTCTCACTGGCATACCTTGCATGTATTTGTTCTGAATTTAATATGACTGTGATGGGTTGAAATTTTGCCCCCCAACATTTACTTTGCCATACCAGCTCAGCTGGAAAGCAAATGAAAGCCGTATTTACAAGCAGAACTGCAATCTACAATGGAAAGCAATGAATATGTACAAAATACCCAGTATTTACAATATTTACAGGTATTTACAATTAACAAACAGCACACAAACCCCTCTGGTCAGAGACCAGAGGAAGCTACTAGCTTCTCCTTCCCCGCCTTCCTTCCCCTGACCTCCCTGTACAAAAGAGGGTATGAGAGGAAGGCACAGAGAAGTTAATACCAAAACAATGGAGCCAAGGTCAAGCAGAAGCAAGAGGAGAGGGAGAGGAGAGGGAGAGGAGAGGGAGAGGAGAGGGAGAGGAGAGGGAGAGGAGAGGAGAGGGAGAGGAGAGGAGAGGGAGAGGAGAGGGAGAGGAGAGGAGAGGGAGAGGAGAGGAGAGGGAGAGGAGAGGAGAGGGAGAGGAGAGGAGAGGAGAGGAGAGGAGAGGAGAGGAGAGGAGATTGGTTTGGTACAACCAAACTTATGGTAGATATCTCTCCAATGGGATTATTTAGAAATATCTTTATTTTCCTTTTTACACCCAATAGTGATTTATTTACATTTTACTACTTTTCTGCTCAAGATCTGTGAACAATTTTAAAGGCATAGCCTAAAACTACCACAATGACTCATTAGAGTCCAGCTCCCCCTACATAAGCATCATCTACCCAAGACGGAGAAATTAACTTCTTTCCACAGAGCAATTGTTCCCCTGTCACAGACTTGACATATCTTCTAAACTTTTGTTGTGCACACAATGAATATCCTGAAGAAGGAAAAAAAAAATAAATAGGAAAAGAGCCTTTCCAACAGGGTCAGTAAATATGCTGTGTAATTAAGATGTGTAAAACCAAGATCTACAGGTCTGGCCATCTGTTTTGACTTGTCTGGCAAGGACAAATGCCCCACAGCAAACATATGTTTAATGCTTAGATGTGGTCTCGGGTTTGTCAACACTCATATCCGTCTGTTTGGAGGGCATGGTGCCCATTACACATTGCTGAGGCACTTGGCACCTCTTTGGGCATGGAGAGGCTTTTGCAGGCAGTCCACACAGGCTTGCTGAGTTGCATCTGTTCTTCTGGATCTCCCACTGATGTGTTTTCTGGCTATGCCAGCACAGCTGCCACATGTCTAGTGTTTGCCTTACGTCTGCTGAAAGGCTGGTGCCAAGGAAAACCAACAAGGAGCAGGGAGAGACTTGGAAAAAAAGACAGCAACAGAGTTTCTTGGGATGAGATACAGCAGCTCAGCTTAGTGAGTTCAACTCACAAGCACCCTCCCCAGATGGAATAGCACTGGCATGATAGAGGGGCTAGATATTGGGAGAGAAGACAGTAGGGCCTTCAGAGCTGTCAATCCAGAGGGAACTTTATCCCTGTAGCAGAGATCCACATAATCCTGTTGCCTTTATACCTGGACAACATGGCCCAAGGGGTTTTCCTCAGATCCAACATCTGCTCCAATAGAGTACATTATGAAATTAATTTTGTGCTCCTAAATACCACCTGAGTTAGTGTTGGTGTACTTGAAAATCTAAGAATGACTATAAGGGATTGGAAAACAAGTCCCTCAAACTTGGTATCTTTTCTCTATCCCCAATGCCCTGGTGTGAATAAGGACAGCAAGCAAGGGATACTGCTGGGCAGAAAGGCTTACCTTCCAGTGACTGGCAGCACAAGCACTTCCTGAGCCAGAAGTATTCTCTTCATATATCATAGCTCTCAAAGGATTCCTACATATGAGTTTGTTCAGTTGCTTTTGAACGCAGGTGAGACTGAATAACCAGTTTGCCATGACAAGGAGCCCTACCCCCAAAGTAGAGTGTGCCTGAAGAATGACTGCAGTCCACCTGTATCCAAGACAGCAGAAAGAGTAGCTGTTTATTCACCTTGTACCTCAGCATCTTTAATGCCTAAATTATGTTTATTTTCCAGGGTTCTGGGAGCCTGGCAGTGCCTGCAGCATACAAACACCATGAATTCTGATTGCCTTCAGTCCACAGGGTTATTGCTCTTGCTTGACCCACACCTGGTATGTCCTTGTACAGTCATTCAGATTCAGAAGGAAGAAGATCAAAGCTGCTTCCTTCACTCTGCCTTCAATGTCCAATGATCCAGGTTAGGAAAAATGTGAATTCAAATCTAGGCAGGCTGAAGAGGGTGAATAATTCAAGCCCTGCAACTCCTGAACAGGTCCTGCAGCCATTTGTTGGAAGGTTGGGACTTCTTTCAGAAATTACAGGAAAAGCTTCTTTTCTTCTACATTCAACATGAGAGTCTGAAGCCCAACATTATTAGCATCTCAGCTAAATGAAGGAATCCTTCCCCGTGCCATAATTGAAATAATAACTAGAGTGATTGATTATTTGTAAGTTGAAGCTGTTTTGCAGCCCCAGCTGTGCACCCAGTGGGATAAGAACTTACAAACACAGACTAAGGCAGCAAAGAATCTTAAAAAGGTGTTATCATTACCCCTGGTTTTGTTTCAGAAGCACTTCAGTTTTCTATCCACAGCTACAGAACTTTATTCCAGAGGTTTCTTTTGCCTGTGTTAGGAGCCCTTCCTTCTTCTTGAACCCCACCTATATAGGAATTGAAATATTGCAGGTCATAAAGATTTGTGCCACTCAGAAATTCACCCTCAGTTTTAAAAACTGATATTGCTGTATCTGCTTGTAGAAAACTTCACTTAGGTATGGAGCTTGTCATTGCTGATAAAGGGGGGAGGAAAAAAAAAAAAGAGAGAGATCACAGAATCACCAAGGTTGGAAGAGACCTCAAAGATCATCAAGTCCAACCTGTCACCACAGACCTCACGACTAAACCATGGCACCAAGTGCCACGTCCAATCCCCTCCTGAACACCTCCAGGGACAGTGACTCCACCACCTCCCTGGGCAGCACATTCCAATGACAAATGACTCTCTCAGTGAAGAACTTTCTCCTCACCTTCAGCCTAAACTTCCCCTGGTGCAGCTTGAGACTGTGTTCTCTTGTTCTGGTGCTGGTTGCCTGGGAGAAGAGACCAAACCTCCACCTGGCTACAACCACCCTTCAGGTAGTTGTAGAAAGCAATAAGGTCTCCCCTGAGCCTCCTCTTCTCCAGGCTAAACAATCCCAGCTCCCTCAGACTCTCCTCATAGGGCTTGTGCTTGAGGCCTCTCCCCAGCCTCATTGCCCTTCTCTGGACACATTCAAGTGTCTCAATGTCCTCCCTAAACTGAGTGGCCCAGAACTGGACACAGCACTCAAGGTCTGGCCTAACCAGTGCAGAGTACAGGGGCAGAAAGACTTTCCTGCTCCTGCTGGCCACACTATTCTTGATGCAGACCAGGATGCCACTGGCCTTCGTGGCCACGTGGGCACACTGCTGGCTCATGTTCAGCCGGTTGACAATCAGCATCCCCAGGTCCCTTTTTGTTTGGCAGCTCTCCAGCCACTTCGACCCCAGCCGGGAGCTCCTCATGGGGTTGTTGTGGCCAAAGTGCACCACCTGGCACTTGGATTTGTTAAATGTCATCTTGTAGACTCTGTTTAGATATGAGATGCTATTAGATATCCCATGTACTGTCCATAGCTTATCTAAGCCAGAAGGAATATAATACAGGCATAAAAGTGAGAGTATTTTGACAGTCCAATTATGACATTTCTCCAAATAACATACATTCACATAGCTAAATGTCTCTCTGGCTCAAACATGTGGTGTAGATTTAGTAGAAAAAATAGATTTGACCTCAAAGCTGGAGCAACACCTGAAGACTTAACTCTGATAAAGATGGCAGGATTTGAAGAAAAGATACCATGGCCTCAAAAATGAGAAAGGAAACTCAATTTGTTGAAAAGCTGTCACGTTTGACTGGTTTTTAATGGCCTCCTTTGAATGGCTCCTGAGACAGGAAATTCAGTCTGTTTGCACAAAAGATTTTACATCCATCAAAGGTGTCCATTTCTTATTTCAGTGTTTATTTAAGGTAGAAATTACCAACCTTGGGGGATGCTGCTAAAAATTCTAAGCAATCTTCAATGATTGAGTATTAGGATAAAGGAGAAGATAAAACTGATATGCAAGGGGAGTCAAACTTTACAAAAAAGCTCCACTGCAAAGATCTCTAATGTCAGCATCATCTGAATGGCACAAAGTTCCCTTTTCTGTAAGACTGCACAGTTCAGTGCTGCTATCCCAGTCTTTAGCAAACTCCTACCCCTCAACCCTGACTAGTCAGATCACAGCTACTTGAAAGGAGGTTGGAGGGAGGAGGATGGCAACCTCTTCTCTCTGGTGGCAGGTGACAGGACTAGAGAAAATGGAGACAAGCTGCACCAGGGAAGGTTTAGGCTGGACATTAGGAAATATTTCTTCACAGAGAGAGAGTGTTATCAAATATTGGAATGGTCTTCCCAGAGCAATGGTGGAGTCACCATTCCTGCAGGTGTTTAAATGACATGTAGACCTGGCCCTTAGAAACATGGCTTAGTGTTGACCCTTCAGTGCTGGGCTGAAAGTTGGACTGGATGATCTTGAAGGTCTCTTCCAAGCAATGCATTCTGTGAATTCAGGTACACAGTCTGTGAATTCATTACTAGGACATTTATTTTGTGCTTCATTCCCATTCCCCCTCTTTACTTCCTCTTGTCAAACCTTGGCACAACAAATGCAGTCCATTGATCCAAGATTGACAATGAAATTTTTTAAAGACTCAACCACTGCAAGCAATCAACATGGGTAGCTCTAAAGCCAGTCTGAGAAATATTTGGAGTTTGTGCATTTGTTTTTTAAATTAGGGTAAATGTTTTCCATTAAGGTCTCCAAATAAGAATCCAGAAAAACAAGAAGATACAGTAATTGTAAATAACAAACAAACAAAGCAATATACATGCTGTATTTCATGGAATCAAAGTGCTTTCAATTATTGTACAGATTAAAATCCCTCCTGAGGTATACATAGAAATGCCAGATATTTGCTGAGAAAGCCTGTCTCACCACAGTGTATATCTTCACATTTTTCATCCTACTCTTCCCAGGTCGCTGTCAACAGTTTAAGGGAAGATAATTATTGGGGAAAAGTGAGGGCAAAATCACAGGTGGATACTGAGTTCTTTATTGCTCTAAAATTTGGTTCTTCTCTTCCTTGAAAGCTGTTGATTTCAAAGAAGGAGCTGTCTTTCTTGCATGTAGCTGTCATTTACAAGTGTCTCCTATTTGATTTCTGTGAATTATTCATCATCTGCAGACAGGATCCAAGCCACCCATCGCAAATATCAACCTATTGAAAGCTAGACCTTTATCCAACAGTTACAGGTCTGCATGTTCCAACTGGAGAGCCACCAAATGGTTAGAATAGGATGAATATCAAATCCTTGTTTGGAACTATTCAGTAAAAGGGATTTCAAACCTATTCCTTCCTCTCATAAATCTACTTGATGAAGACATTCATGGAAAGCTGGAGATAAAATGAAGTGGGTCAAGAACCTTATGCTCAAACCTCTGGGTGCCATAGATTTAGGTACAGCTCCCACAAACTTACTGTGTTACCATAGGTAAACCTGTTAAACTATTTTGTGCCTCAATTCCCACTTCAAATGGGAATACATGACAAAGAAAAGAGGTTGCTCTTAACATTTCTTTGTAGTTTCTCTAAGCAAACTGAATAAAAACTTTCCAAGAGGAAACATTTTTAAGGGAAAGAAAAGAAAAAACAACACCAGAACACAAACTAAATTAAACATGCTGATGTTCCTCTTGCAATTGGACAGGAAGTATATTTTTGCAAAAAAGAATCAGAATGAAACTGTGGTGGGATTAAAAAAAACAACACAATAGTTGTTATTCATCTGAAAGTGTACCAAGAAGGGAAGGTATTACAGATGTTCATTAACACAAGAAGCAAAACATCATTGTAGTGCTAATCACCTGATCAATTAGCCTATAGTGCTCCAAAGCATAGCTGACAGCACAAAGAATCAGAATTTCAGGGGCTGGAAGGGACCTCAAAAGATGATCCAAGTCCAACCCCCCTGCCAGAGCAGCATCACCTACACCAGATCACACAGGAATGCATCCAGGTGAGCCTTGAATATCTCCAGAGAGGGAGAATCCAAACCTCCCTGGGCAGACTGTTCCAGTGCTGTGTCACCTTCACAGTGAAAATTTTTTTTTTCCTTGTATTTTTGTGAGACTTCTTATGCCTCAACTTCCCCCCATTGCCCCTTGTCCTGTCACTGGGCACCACTGAGCAGAGCCTGGCTCCATCCTCTTGGCATTCACTCTTCACATATTTATAAACATTGATGAGGTCACCTCTCAGTCTCCTCCAAGCTACAGAGCCCCAGCTCCCTCAGTTTCTCCTTGTTCAGAAGATGTTCTACTCCCTTAATCATCCTCATGGCTCTGTGCTGGACTCTTTCAAGTAGCTCACTGTCTTTCTTGAACTGAAGGGCCCAGAACTGGACACAATATTCCAGATGCAGCCTCACCAATGCAGAGCAAAGGGGAAAGAAAACCTCTCTCGACCTACTGGTCACACCCCTTCTAATCCACCCCAGAATGTCATTGGCCTTCTTGACCACAAGGTACATTGCTGGCTCATGGTCATCCTTCCATTCACCAGGACCCCCAGGTCCTTTTTGCCTTCACTGCTCTCCAGCAGGTCCATCCCCAACATATACTGGTGCATGGAGTTGTTCCTGGCACTGTCTGATCACAGTGCTGTGACAAGTTTCCTAGCCTAGCCATGTGCCCTTCCTCTAGAATGCTTTGCTAATTGCTTGAGGAATCTCTGCCCTGCTTGCCTCCCAGCACTATCCATTAAGGGCAATCAGCTTGCAGGGCTCAAGTCCCACCTGCAAAATCAGGGTCCTAGGACTGGAGTCATGTTACAGCACAGCCCCTCCCTCCCCCTATTTAACCTGACAGCAGCACCTGGCTCTGATCTCAGCCTTGATGCATATGATGTGGGTTTTTCTGGAAGCTCTGAGGACCTACTGAAGGCAGCAACAAGGTAGGTGAAAGACAGTGGAGATAATGAAAGAGGAGTGAGTGTCCTATAGAGCCATGGGAAAGCTCAGGAACAGGACTATGTGGAGAAGTACTTAGGATGGGCAGGAATGAGTGACCAAAGGAAGAAAAAAAAACAAAATCCAAACCCAACAAACCAGAGCTGGAAGGCAGAGATTTGAATTCCAGACCTTACTTCTTCTGTAGCCTATACAATCATAGAATGGTAGGGATTGAAAAGAACCTCTGGAAGTCATCTAGTCTATACCATATGATGTTGCCCAGAGAGGTTGTGGAGTCTCCTTCTCTGGAGACTTTCAAAACCCACCTGAATGCATTCCTGGGTGGACTACCCTAAGTGATCCTGCTCTGGGCAGGGAGGTTGGACCTGATGATCTCTGGAGGTCCTTTCCAACCTCTAATGTAGTGTGATACTGTGATAGATGGAGCTGAAGTTATCAGATATATCAGCTATTCTGCACAGGGCTGGTTGGGATGGCCTCACTCAAATTAGTCACTAGTGGTGCGCTGCAGACCCCCAGCTTAGTTTTATGCAAGTGGTGTTGAAGTGAGCATGGGGGAGCTCTGGCTGGAAACAGTGTGAATGCAGAGATGTAGGAATGGTACAGAAAATTGAGGAGGAGGGAGTTCAGAAGTGGTGCTGCAGAACTCCTGTGAAACCTCTAATCTCTGTGTTTTCATTTTTATTATCAATATTATTCCTGCTGAATGGGCTAATAGCAGGATAAATTAAAAAGAATGAGGTGCTTTGAGAGTAGAGTCATTATCAAAATAAAACTTTGTTTGTTTAAAATGCTGTGGAACAACTGTGAAAGTTTCCCCCTCCCTTGTTTACATCCAGCAGAGATTTATTGGCAGTTCTCTTTCCATTGTTGAAGCTATATTCAATTTTAACAGTAACAATGTATTTTGATTGGACTGAATTGAATTTTCTTTTCCATTCAAAAATGATTAGATGGGCAATGTAGAACTGAATAATAAGCACTCGTCTATAAATGTTTTGCCTGTGGTTATAAAGCATCATGTGCCTTCATCACTGCTGCACACAGAAGATATCATTACTGGGACTCAATAGGGTTGAGCCAAACGGTCACTTCTGCTTAGTTATGTCAGATACTGTACAAACCCTGAAATGGAATTCTTACCCACAACCCAAATACAGGCTCCTCAAGAGAAAAATCTCTGCCAGTTAGCAAAATCACTGAAAATCAGGTAATAAAAATAGGGTTGATTCAATTTTCATCTACACAGATTATGGTCCCGTTGTTCAGTGACAGTTTGCAAGTTAGGTGGTAAAAGTAGGGAGTAAGGCTGATCTGAACCCCATCAGACTCAATGGGACTCTTTGCATCTTCCTTCACAATACTTTTTAAATTTATTCTTGGAGGAGGGTCCAATATTCAGAAAGGAAATGTATTTCTCAGGGTCAAGGCAACATGTTCATAGGTCTAATGCCTTCAGCATGAGGTTTCTTCCCATCTCCGTCTGTCAAAATGCACAGCTAAGCAGATAAACTGTATCAGAGCTGGGAAAAGGAAGGGAGAGGGGAAAAAAAGATCAAGACCCAGAGCCCTGATACCCCAGGATTTCTTCAAACACACAAGCCTTCTCAGCATTACTTCACCTTTAGTTTTTTCCCGCTGCAAAACTTCAGAGAGATAAAGCAGCATTAAAGTCAGTGAAGACTGGAAAGGAAATGAGGCTGCTCACTTTATTACTTTTGATTAGCAGCAAACATTTGCTTTCCCGTCATTTATTTAAGAGCGATTACACGCAAATAGTAGTTTAAAACATCAGGTTTTTAATAATAGCTTTATTTACCATTATAATTGTTTCTGTAGCACCTCTAAGTCTGAGATGCACTCCTCTTGATAAAATCAAATGAGCACTTTTGCATCTTTCTGTCTTTCAAGTATATTCTCCAAAACAGTATAAAGATGTACAAGCTTTTTTTTTTATCATGTTGCTATAGTACAAGTACAAGCTACCAAGATACAGCCCCAAACAGAAACACTATAGGGCATGTTTATCACTTGCAGTTCATTCCTAAATGGTCTGTGAATTTATTTTCTCCTTTTTTCCTTCTTAATTTATTTTTATTACCCTGTTGCCTCTAATGGCAAATATCATTGAAAAATCCTACAGCAAATCCACAGGCCCTGACTTTCAGCTCTAGGTTATGATTCCTATCCTCCTATAAAACCCCTAAGTGGGAAAAAAGATTGAGAATCCATTTCAAAAGGGGAATGCACAGGCTGGAGTGGAGGGGAGGGGAGGGGAACCTGATGAAGTTCAACAAGGGCAAAGGGTATGGAGGAATAACTCCATGCACCAACACAGGTTAGAGCTTCAGCTTCCAGAAAGCAGATCTGTAGAAAAGGATCTGGGAGTCCTGGTGGACAACAGGTTAACCATGAATCAGCTGTGTGCCCTAGTGGCCAAGAAGGCCAATGGTATCCTGGGATGCATTCAGGTTCTTCTGTCCCTCTGCTGTGCCCTAGTGGGGTCACATGTAGAGTACTACCTATTTCAAGAGACTCCTGGTTGTAGTACCACAGAGGTCCACAAACATGATTAGGGGACTGGTGTATCTCTCTTATGAGGAAACACTGAGAGATTTGAAGCTGTTTAGCCTGAAGAAAAGACAGAAAGGGGATCTTACCAGTGCATACAAATATCTAAAGAGCAGGTGCCAAGAGAATGGGACCATTGTCTTTTCAGTGGTGCCCAATAATAGGACAAGGGACGATGGGCACAAACTGAAGCACAGGAAGTTTCATCTGGACCTAAGGAACAACATCTTTACTTTGAAGGTGACAGAGCACTGGAACAGGCTGGCCAGAGAGGCTGTGGAGTATACTCCTTTGGAGTCTCTCAAAACCTGCCTGGATGTGATCCTCATGCAATCTGGTCTAGGCAGACCTGCTTTAGAAGAGAGTTTGAACTAGAAGACCCACAGAGGTCCCTTCCAAACCCTACCATTCTGTGATGGAGTGTCTGTGCTCAGAACACATTCTTTCACACAGCAGTGTCATGTCCTTGTCTTTTTATTTCTCTTTCTTAATTGCCATTTACACTGATCCCTTCTGCATCTGAGAGCTAATCCAGACTAAATGGTTCAGTAGCAGAACAGCCATACTTCTCCAGAAGTATATCCAGCAAGAGTTCCCAGGATATCTATCAGTACAGATTCACTCTATTTATTTCCAATAAAATCTAGCACTGGTGGGAGCTCCTACAGCATCATCTCAAAGTGAACATGACCTTGTGGTGAAGGAAATTGAGCAACTTTCATCCTGTGGGATTAGAGCATGGTTTATGCCTCATTACTCTGAATAAATTTTCTACATGGGCTTCTGCATGCATGCATATTTGGGCAACCTCACAATATATATAGATATAAATAAACAATTGCTTCCTTTAAGTAGAGTCTCATGGTTGGGGTACAGGGGAAAGCACCTGACTTGCTGTGCTCTTAGTAAGAGGTGTTTAAAAAGGCAAAAGGCAGCTTTTCTCTGCAAACCTGTAGGTCTCCAAGGAGTTACAAGCAGTAGATTTGTTAAAATAGGCATTGCCAATTTTTGCACAGTTGCTTTTGGAATCCTACCACACTTTTAAACAAACTTTATTACAATTCATACCCAGATATGGAGCTGAACTAGGCTCCTTTAACAAGCATAGTCTGGCTGGAGGCAACAAATCTGTCTTTGTCACTAATGATGTTTGTATTATTTTAACGCTGTTGATACTGTGTATTTGCATGGGGAGGCTGCAAGCAATCATCCTGCAGCCACAACATACCTGCCCTGCATCCTGAACAGAAACACACTTTTCCCTGTGGATGTCAGGAACATAGTGGGATATACCAGGGAACATGTGCAAGAACTTCAGCTCTATAGTCTGATAGCCAGAAAACCCTGAAACAGACTATTGGCATGAAAAGCTGCCTGTCAAATTCTCTTCTCCCAAGATGCTCATTATGCTTCAGTTCTTCTGAGTCCCGCAATATTGAGGTAGTAGTTGGAAGCAGGAAAGACTCTGTACCTTAAGGCAGGAAGTTATTTTATCCTCTTGGTGACATTTTGACTTTGGGAATATCTGAAAAACTTCACACTGTAAATTGATGTATTAAAGTTTTGGAGAAAGTAGTATTAATGAATCCTAGGAATGAGGGAAAACAATGGTTTATAAGGGATAGGGGGAAAGGAATATTTGGCTCATACTTTACTAGCTGAACAATCTTCGTATATGATCATGGGATGCCTTTTTTTGAGTGAATAAAGTGATTATCTATGATTGTTTTAAAGAATTACAGGACAGACACCTGAATGACCTAGTTATTGTGGCCTTCCAGTGTCTGAAGGGGGCTTAAAAGAAAGCTGGGGAGGGACTTTTTAGGGTGTCAGGTAATGATAGGACTAGGGGGAATGGACAAAAAGTAAAAATGGGTAGACTCAGATTGGATGTTAGGAACAACCATGAGGGTGGTGAGACGCTGGGACAGGTTGCCCAGGCAGCTGGTAGAAGCCCCATCCCTGGAGGTTTTTAAGGCCAGGCTGGATGTGGCTCTGAGCAACCTGATCTAGTGTGAGGTGTCCCTGCTCATGGCAGGGGGATTGGAACTAGATAATCCTTGAGGTCCCTTCTTACAATTCTATGATTCTATCAAATTAACAAATGATGAAGACAAGTATAAAATATGATATTTTACACATAATTTTGGCAAGATTTCACTAAGGATCCTGGTTATCAGGAATTTAGATCAAACTCCACAAAGGAATGAAATTAGTGAAGCTGGGCATCCAATAGTGTGAAAAAATAAAATCATCTTTGAAACCTTAGGCCATGGTAGATGATTCTTCTAAAATTCATAACGTAGCAACTACCTACATGTCTGTGCAGTTCCATTTGTGTGGAGAGTTTTGTAAGGATAAGGGTTACTCACTGGAATAAACTTATGAACTGTATACATAACCATGTTTCCTGATGAATAGAGATTTCTTTTGTAGCTTCAAAGATAAATTGAAGAATTCAGATGCATCCATCCCTCTCACACTTGAAAAGATGATCTTTGCCATTATTTCATACTGCTGAAGTACTAGGATGCCTTGAACTGCAGGATTTCTGAAGTGGAAAGAATTTGATTAGTGGAAGGACATTTCCCTGGACTCTTGTACTATCTTTATGACAGAGCTTAGATGAAGTCACTAGTGTCTGCTGTGTGTCGTCTTGGACCAGTGATGACTGGCCCAACAGACCTGTGGGGTTCAACCACCAAGATGAATCATGACAAAAGAGCACTGTCCCTCTTAGTAATTACCTTATTGCTGTCTTCCTCCAATCCAGTAGGTGGGAAATTAGAGCTAATAGACACAACAAGAAAGAAGTACAATCTGATATTGTAGTTAGGTCTTAAAAGCAAATGAACAATAGTTTTGTGTTCAGTGCTTGACTCCCCAGTCAAGTCGTCTGCTTAGTTCTCTTGCATTCTCAAAACAGGAATCTTTAGTGGTGCCAGCCTCTAATGATGAAGCCTGGGGGCAGCTCTCTCACTAGTTTCTTCCTGCTGAATTAACCTTGCTTCATTACTGTTTTCCTTAAACAAAGATCACTGTGAAGGAAAGAAACATTAGTACTTTATTGTTGTCATGTGAGCTTCAAGAGCACATCCTAACATTGTTTTCATACTTTTCTCCTATAGGGCAAAAAAACCTTCCTCTGTATTTTAAGCTAGAAACTGAGATGGGTTTATTTTTAAAGTAAAAGCTAGGCCTTGTATTGAAACATCAGAGAGGATGGACTGGCTGCAGTCATAAACTTGGGCTGTATAGCTGCTCTTCCTGTCACTGCAGCTTTAAATGATTAGATTTAGTGATTCTCTTTTTGGTGAATCATTCAAAATTGTTGCTTGTTTTCCTCCCCAAGCTTTTTCCTTAACAAAATTGAATTGGAAAGCATAGGCAGACATAGAGCTTCTGCAGACGATGCTCTCCTCAACTGAACCTAAGTCTCCTATTTCTATGACAGGTGTCCCTACTGACCCACAATAAGAGGAGCACCCACAAGGCCCTCTAATTGCTTCTATCACTATATGCAGTGCTTCAACTGACTACTAGGTTTAGACTTTGAGATTTGCTTAAAGTTACAGGCAGGTGATACCAATGAACAGTGTGGCAAAAGTAAGGATTTACTGATGAACAGCTAACTATCTCCCAGCTGGGAACCTTCACATTTTTCACTGTTGGTTAAGAAGCAATACCCTGTTGTGGGTACCAGAGCTGTATAAATTCACATCATACCTATATTACATAAAGACTAAGAAAATAATTACTTTCAAATCCTTTGGTTTCTCTGGGAAACAAGCTCAAGACCTTTCTCTTACTGACCTAGGCTGTGAGACCCACCACAAAATTTAAGGTCTTTTCTTATAGTCCAGGCCTAAAGAGATAAACACTGTGGCCTGAGTGAGTAGAGCTCTGTTCATGACCCTTCATAGAAAGTAAGAGAAGGTTGGCATAATTTGTTTTTTATTCCAGCTATAAAAGCTGCTTGGTTTGAGCAGATAGTACATTTTGTCAGGAGATGATTCTCAGCAGACACAAGTCTGCCAGGTTCAGAGAGTGGTTAGATGCTCACTTGCACTTGATGCTCTAAAGAAATGAGAGGGCTGTATCCCACCTGCTGTTGTCAGAGTTTGGAGCCTAAAAACCACAACAAATGGTACACAAAGGAAAAATGCTGTAATGAAAGAGAAGGGACAAGAAAATGACCCACGGTAAATGAGAAAAGAAAAAGGTTAATTTTGCTTGGCAGTTACTACTTAACTTTCTTAACTTTCTCTCTCAGTGTGCAAGTTAACAATATTGTCCAGGAATAGGTTTAGCACTTGAGAGAAACCTCCACAGCTGTGTGTGGTGGGTTGAAGTTTCCACCCCCAGCATTAACTTTTAGCCAGACCAACTCGGTTAGAAGCAAATGAAGCTGTATTTACAAGCAAAAACTGCACTCTACAATGGAATGCAGTGAATATGTACAAAATAGACAGTATTTACAATATTATGCAGATATGTACAATTAGCAAACCACACACACACACCCCTGGTCAAAAAGACCTGGGAAGCCATTCCACTGCCCCTCCAAAATTCCCTGTCCCGAGAGAGAAAGGAGTTGAGAGAGAAAGCAGTGGATTAGACTTATCCCAAGGCCAGCCAGAAGCATTTTGTCTCCCTCCTGAGTGAAGCAAAACAGCCAAGATCAGAAGAGAAGTGAAAAGGAATGGGAAATGTGAAGAATTGTCATGATACAGCTCCTCTTATCCCAGGCATTTCTCCAATGAGTTTGTTTAGAATAATCTTTTGTTTTCCTTTTTACACCCAATAGTGATTTATTTATATTTTTCTACTTTTCAGCTCAAAATCTGCAGTTAAATTTTAAAGGCATAGCCTAAAACCACCACACTTGGGGAAAAATGAGAATGGACAAATCAAAACTCTTGGCAATAATAAACTACCAATTTTGGTCTGTAGTAATTAATTGATCTTAATATTTTTTCATGCTGGAATCCTGACACATTCTGTAATATCCAGTCAGAGAGCATCAAAGACTCAGGGATGTGATCCCTCTGTGTTGTAATGACTAAACTGGTCCCAAACAGAGCTTCAAGGCCCTGTGTGACTCATCTGAGCCAATGTACCTTCTGATTAAATCATCTACAGCTCAGAGGGCAAATACAGCTCTCAAGGGACTCATGGTCTGAAATTTCACTTATGTCTAATTTTTTTGAATAATACTGAATGACTTCTCAGAGTGCTACTGTACTGGGTACTCTCCAGAGGTGCCATATGAGAAAGTGACCATTCACTATGGAACTTGAAAGAAAGAATCACTACTTCTATGCAAAGACAGAAGACTGGAACTATGGATGACCATTTTACAGTACTTATAGACATTGCAATCTTGGATGTGAAACTTATTTGTAGGGTTCCTCATGGGCCTTTAGTTATCAGCATTAACTGAAGCACTGGTGGTGGAAAAACTGTTTAAATTTCTTCATCTGGCTTGGTATGACAATGTAACAGAATTTTGTGTACACAAGACTGAATTTCTCTTCTGGTTTAAAAATGTTTGGGGTGGGGGTGGTGTTTGTTTGTTTGATTTTAATTCTGTGTTTTCAAAGTAGAGGCACAACCCCCTCATTTGTTAATAATTGTAGCTCATAACAGAAGCCTCCAGTCTTTAATTACTATACCTTTTTTTTTTGTTTTTAAATTATTTTTAATGAGGTAGCAAGATTTCAGCTGATAGCTTTCCAGTGTAAGCAGTAGGGAGACTGCAACAATTGCCTAATCCAAAAGCCAACCATCAAACAGCAGGAAAGGTAATCCTGAAAGTTAAGCTTGTTTTGCCAAACAAAGCTTGCTGAAAAGGCCCAGAGCTAAGTTTTCCAGCAGTGCCTGCCAAGAAATACCTCCCTGAACCAAGTCTGCAGTACCAGCCAGAGTTGTCTTCTGATGATGCATCTAGCCCTTAGCTTGGCCAGGCATCCCAGAACACCACAAAATGTTAAAGATATTTTGAAATCCCCCAGGACATGGTCGAGGCAAACCTGTGAATAATTAAAAACGTTGCTGACAACATAAAACTTCTGAAGGTTTCAGTGGAGATATGATTGATCCACTGAAAGATGGTTTTGCAAGCATGAAGCTCCTGTGGAAGGTTTGCTGCACTTGCCTCTGCCAGGAAGAGCTGAGTGCAGCCCACCCTACTTTTGGAGACAATCTGAAGTTCTGATCAGCCTCTCATAGGGGTTTCATGCCTGCCTGAAATCACTTTTCCTTGTTTTTTCCCAAAACATATATGCTCTGGCTTGTGAGATCTCCTGGCATTGGGAGTCAAGAGGCTACTCCAGGTTAGAAGGATAGCCTATAAAATAGGAACTGAAAGGTGTCTTGATTCCTAGCACACTGACTTTCTTTTTATCCAGCATTCTGGGCTGCATACAAAAATACTGAATTAATATCTTCGATACTGTCTGCTGCATTCTTAGTGGGAAACTTCCCAGTGTGCCAGCGAAGGAAATTCAACTGTTTTATGTTTACTCATCCTATCGAAGAGCGGAATGTGCTGCAGTAGTGGGCAATGTATCAAAATGTCAAATTTACACCCAAGCTCTTTGAAAGTCTGTTTGCAAAACAATAAGGCACTAGTTTTAAATTAAAAAATATATATATATATATATTTCAGAAGTCCTACAGTTCATCATTGCAGTGCAGCCAAAACTCCTAGGTAGGAATTGCTTCCTTTTCCAAGACATGAAAGCATGACGAACTATTAATTACATTATGATTAGCTGAGACATCTTAACTGTAAATCACTGTTGCTTAAATGCGTGCTACAAAGAAGTAATTGGCAACCTGCCTGTTCAGGGAATTGAAATTTAGCTCTAGAAACAATATCAAACCTAAGGCACCTGTGAAAGAATCTGAGAGCAGTCTAGAGGTACACAACATGTATTATTTACATTGAATACCTATAGGCTCAGGCCCTCAGGACTCAAGACAGCATTGTGGGAAACTTTGTGACAGGCAGCATTGAGGGAAAAGTCTTTTTTTACTTTTTTCTTCTTGGTGATTGACTTAGTAACATCACTACAAAGCATTGTGGACTTCATGTTGAAGAATAGCCACAGCCACTAAGCATAGAATCATAAAATTGTTAGGATTGGAAGGGACCTCAAGGATCATCTAGTTCCAACCCCACTGCCATGGGCAGGGACACCTCACACTACAGCATGTTGCTCAGAGCCACATCCAGCCAGGCCTTAAAAACCTCCAGGAATGGGGCTTCTACCACCTCCTGGGGCAACCTGTTCCAGTGTCTCACCACTCTCATGGTGAAGAACTTCTTCATAACATTCACTCTGAATCTATCCATTTCTTTTTTTTTTTTTCAATTCCCCCTAGACCTATCATTACCTGACACCCTAAAAAGTCCCTCCCTCCCCAGCTTTCTTGTAAGCCCCCTTCAGCTACTGAAAGGCCACAATAAGTCTCCTTGGAGCCTTCTCTTCCAGAATGCATGCTTTCTGTCCTATATGAAGGTTACATTTGGAATTATACTAAGGTGTAAGGAAGGCTCAGGGTCCTGCTGCAGCTTTTCTTCAGCCTAGCTCAAAGCCTGGGTCTGTATCCAAATGCTGGATTGGAGTCAGTTCAGAGAAATTAAGACTTAGAAGTAGATACATGGGCACGGCCTCTAGTTCTAGGCAGCAAAGTAAGAAAGGTTCCTCAAAACAAGTGCTTACATGCACACATGACTGATATTAGTAAATCAACGCCATGTGGCAAACTTTTTACAAACTGTGCTTAGAACTTATTGCCAGGATCTCAGCCTTGTGGCTGAGAGGTCTACAGATACAATCTTTCAAATAGGAGAAAAATAGAGACTGCTGTAAATCTGATATCTAAAATGAAATGCATTTAGCAGCCTTTGTAACTTATCAAACACGGAAATGTATCCACACTGTGGGAAATACATTGCTGTAGTGCAAGCACAGCCAGCATCTGACAATAATTCTATTAAAGTAAAAATCTCTGCTCATGCTGCTATCTTTCATATCTTACTGAAATTGCATTTAGAAAGATTAAAAATGAAATAACTGCCATTTACTTCTTTTCTCCCCCTTCTCTACTTCTCTTCCATTTGTTCAGCACAAACCATTTCTTTTTAAAGTCATCAGAGATGTCAGGGATCTGTTTTCTAGCAACTCCAACGGTTTTTTGTCCTTAGCATCTTTAATATACCCAAAATACGTACCCTAATATGACAAAATGTGTATCCATCTGGCATTTTAAGAAATTAAGATGGCCTGTGCAGCTGGGATCCAATCCAGATTTCCTTCCTACAGCAGGGCCCGCTTTCAAGCTAGTGAATTAAGACCATAGTGGCTGTGCTCCAGATTAAAACAGCTGCCCAGGAGCAAGGTGGATAAGTTCCAGTCATGTCTATAACAGATTCCTTCTGTGTATCTACCCCAAAGCACTTAATTGTTGCCTCCAGCTTGAAGTCATGGCCAAACTGAGTTCAGCAGATGATAGTGTGCTTTGTCTCATTTCCTAGATCTCACAGCACAACAGAATTGAACAGAAATTTTGCAGAAAATTACTTTCTCAAGTACCTTCCAAAAGCTGGGTCGTGATGACCTCGGGGGTCCCAGGAAGCATCAGTAAGCATGGAATTTCTTTAGTATTACCTCAGTGTCTCTACTACCAGTTCATGAAAGACACAAATTTTGAGATTCACAAAACAAATATCTCTAAGCCACCCTCAACATACTTGACAGTCAGTGGAGAGAAACAGATGGTTCTAAGATGTTATTCATCCAATCCGTAAGAGTTGAGTTCTGCTTTTCCTTCAGCAATTAGCATGGAAACCTAAGGTAATTACCTCCAATGCAGGCATCCAGAGCTGTTTGGAATGAATTCCAAACACAATGGAAAGCATTTGGAATGTGTGATTATTTCTCATCAAGAGTTTCCTGGGCTTGCACAGGAAGCTTTCATCTAATATAATGGGCTGGCCAGGGAGGTGGTGGGGTCAACATCCCTGGAGGTGTTTAAGAGCCTGGATGAGGTACTTAATGCCATGGTCTAGTTGATTAGATGGTTGGGTGATCGATTGGACTTGCTGATCTTGGACATCTTTTCCAACCTGGTTGATTCTTTGATTCTGTAACCACTGTGCCAAAACTGATAGTCTCATCCACAGTTCTGGACTCTTTCTGGCTCCTGTATACTTCCTGGATAGAAGTATTGTTGTGGCCATGTGGGAAATAGTACAAACTGAAAACAAATTAATTTCAAGGCTTCATATGCTGGTAAATCTACCGTGTCCTTAGTCACCTTGTTCAGTGATTTCTTTCGCAGCTGCAAGACAGGTCATTCTTTATTTGCCAAAATCCATGTCGCTGATTTCTAATCAGCCTTTACTTGCTTACGTTGTGGCAGTACCTATTGTCAGCAGTTTCTTTCTACATGTTTTCAAAAATCAAAGCCAACAGTGTCATGGTGAGGCACTGTCTTTAAACAGACTGAAAGAGAATATTCAAGGTCACTTTACCATCTGATGCTCTGTAGTGGGTCTACTCTGATTTTGGATGAAGCAAAAAATCTGAGCTCTGAAAGGATCGGTCCATAACATACCACACTTCACAGCATGTGACAAGTAGTTGTCAGTCTGTAAATTCTTTTCCAGCTGGTGCTGGAGAGTAATCACAGCTACATGCACACTGGAAAGCAGACAGGTTCTGCATGAGTGTTTTGTAAAGCAAAGCATCATTGTCAAACTAAGTGGACAGTAATTGCAATTATTCACCATTGTGAGTGAGGTTTGCAAAGTCCATTTAGAAACAGGTTGTCCATAAATACACAGAGTGAGCAGGCTAATGTAATGTGTTTTGCTTTAGAAAGATTTGCCCCTTTTGTCAGCAAGATTTTTGTAGTACTGAGAATCTTGATAAATGATCCTTCTCTCTGCCATATAGAGACAAAAGGAATGTTGTTCCAAAGACAGTGGCTGCAGAAGACTTGGACACATGTCAAGGAACGTGTCGTGCCAAAAACACAAAGTCAGTATCTCCTGCTCTTCTGGCACCTCAGACCCTTGAAGTCTGACTGACAGACAGGTTAGACTATAAATTATTGCAACTTAGTGGATGTGCCATGGGTTGGTGGAGGCTTGTTCTACACATGAGAGTTTCACTTGACTGAAAAAGACAGAGAGTTAAGTCAAGGTGGCCAAGGACTCCTGAGTTATGTGTCCTCCTTCCATAGTCTTGTGAATGAATCTCAAGTCCTTCAGTAAGTTTATGAGATACCCCTGGGCTTGATACAAGCCTCTTATCGGATTGGGTGACTTAGTCACCTGCACTTCTTACTGACATCAGGGTGCTTAAAGACAAACCACAGCCCATGATGAGAGTGTCCAAGGAGATGAGAGGTGTGGCTGTGTATATGTGTGTAGCAGAATGAGCAATTGTTGTGTAAGCCCAAGAAAGGATTTAGTTTTTGGAACCTCAACTTGGAGCCAGTTGCATTTGAGGAGTGTGCAATGTACAGTGTAGATTAGAGACTTGATTCAACCCTCTAATCAGGTTGGGTGACTTGGTCACCTACACTTCTTACTGACATCAGGGTGCTCAAAGACAAACCACAGCCCACAACAACAGTGACCAAGGAAATGAGAGGTGTGGCTGTGCATGTGTGTGTAGCAGATGGATCAATAATCATCCAACTCCCAGAAAGGATTTAGGTTTTGGAACCTTAACTTGGGGCCAGTTGTGTATGAGGAGCATGCACTGTATAGTGTAGAGACTTGGCATCCATGAGAGATGTTACCATATCAGCTGTTCTTTTCCAGCCACTTACCTTCTCTGATAAAAGTTGCATTTATATGCCTTAATACAGTCTGGAGGGTTATTCAGTGTCTGTTTTGTGAGGTGCTTGGAGACCCACAAACACAAGGAATTAGGATGTTAAAAATGTACAGTTCAAAACCAAAATGGTTAAAAATGATCTTCAAATGCCAGGCTGCCTCAGGGAAACAAGAACTCACCTCAGCTCCATTTAGAGTGATGCCAGGTAGAGAAGCTTTTATTCTTTCAAATATGTCTGCATCTTTAATGCATAAAAATGCAGTTAAATTCAGGCTGCTGTGTGAATGAAGAGTGAGTATTAAACATAAACGGGTTGCTTCACATCTGGAAGGAAGGCAAATCAGCATTGCTTCACCACAGGGTGAAACTGAAATGTGAGCCTTGAAATGCTGTTACTAGGCCAGGGAGAAATAAAACAGAGAGCTGAAAATCAGTATGAGGTAAAATATGCCACAAAACTATCAGATGATATGGGGACAGGAGAGGAGGAATCTGAGTGCAGGATGAGAAAGAACAATTGTCTTCTGGACAGGATTGAGGGTTGGGTTTTTTTTTTTTTGTGTGATGGCCTAATGCATACTTTTAGGAGCTGGTATGTCTCAGTGGGTAAAACATTAATCTGGGAGGAGGTCTATATGATCTTCAGCAATTTTCAGTCCTTTCCTCCTCTGTTTTTTTTGTCTGCACTGTCAATTTAGATGAGGAATTATCAAAGGTAAGAAAAGACTAATCTATCAGCTGGTATTTTAGCACCCTAATCCAACCCAGGATATCAGGTTAGTTGGGAAAATTCAGCTTCCTTACATGTAGAATACTAAGGTTTCACAACCTGGTAAGAATGCTCATGTGTATGTGCATTTATTATAACCACAGCTTTCATGATCCTTTTCCAGCTTTCTTCTTTTCCCTCCAAACCTTCCTGGGAACACTGTCTTGTCTATGAGAAAGCATGAATGCACTCATTGGATCACAGAAACATTCAGGTTGGAAAAGACCCTCAGGATCACCAAGTCCAACTGATAACCCTACTCTACAAGGTTTATCCCTAAACCATATCCCCAAGCACCACATCCAAACGAACTTTAAACACATCCAGGGTTGGTGGCTCAGCCACCTCCATGGGCAGTGCATTCCAATGCCTGACCACTCTTGATGGGGAAAAAAAACTTCCTAATGTCCAGTGTAAACGTACTCAGTCTTAGCTTGAGGCCATTCCTTCTTGTTCTATCACTAATTACCTGGGAGAAGAGACCAGCATCAGCCTCTCCACAATGTCCTTTCAGGTAGTCGTAGACAGCAATGAGGTCTCCCCTCAGCCTCTTCTTTTTCAAACTAACCATCCCCAGCTCCTTCAGCCTCTCTTCATAAGATTTATTCTCCAGGCCCTTCCCCAGCTTCCTTGCCCTCCAGCACCTCCACGTCTCTCCTGTGAGAAAGCTGGTCACAATGCAGTGTTAGAGACATCTCAGACAGCTCTCATTAGGTGGTGACTACTTCTGCATAACAGCGTAACTGAGTGAATCTATTTAATCCTTTTTATTTCACTCCTCAGCTTGTGAAGCTTTCACTTTTATGACACAGTTTCCAAGCACTGACTTCTCCATCCAACATACTCATTTATTTAGGTTGCTTTTTGTACTACATGCCTGACAATGTATATGCCACCTCCCTGCTTAGAAATTTAAAGATAAGCAGTCTATTTAGAATAGCAAAACTGACAGATGCCTTTTAAAATGAGAAAGCAGATGCACCAAAATAAATGCAAAAGGTGCATCTGAAGCTGTTCATATGTGTGCTTAACTCTACATTTGCTGATCCTTATTTGTCATCATGAAGTGCTAATCTGCAATTCCTTACCATTTCTGTCTAATTTCAGATAGTCACAACAAAGAATCAGAAAACACCTTCTGTTTTCTAGCCCACCAACCAAAGTGGGCAGTTAAAATTAGCATCCTCACCGCAGGTGGTTGTCAGTAGTCGTGAGAGCTCCACAATGCATCTCATAAACCTGGAATCACTGTGGTCTGCCCACAGGAGGTAGTTTACCCTTCTGAAAGTGGAGTGGCTGAGCGGGATTAGAAGGACCTCACTATGTGATGACAAGGAGCTTGAATATAAATCTTAACATCTAATGGCTGAAATTAATTTCCACACCCCTCTCAGAGGAAGCTTATAAATGAATGTTCTATTGGGTACGATTGGACTAATTAAAGTGCATGATTTGAAAGGAGAATGAAATGAGAAATGTTTATCAAGAAATTCACCCAGAGCATACAGTGCTGCCAGCCTTGTTTGATGGTACCCAACGTTACTGCAGTTTGCATGACGCTCCCTTTTGGGATTCTGGGGTGGCACAGGTCCATTAAAGTTTTCCTGGAGAAGGGTGGTTGTAGCCAGATGGGGGTTGGTCTCTTCTCCCAGGCAACCTGTGACAGAACAAGAGGACACAGTCTCAAGCTGTGCCAGGGAAGGTTTAGGCTGGATGTTAGGACAAATTCCTCATAGAAAGAGTGATTGGTCATTGAAATGGGCTGCCCAGGGACGTGGTGGAGTTACCATCACTGGAAGTGCCCCATCACTGTATGGGGCACTTGGTGCCATGGTTTAGTTGACTGGATGGTGTTGGGTGATAGGTTAGACTTGATGATCTTGAAGGTCTTTTCCAACCTGGTTAATTCTGTATTCTGAACAGAGGGAGTAGTTTTTGGAGGATATGCAGGATTAAGCTGCTGTAGAGGTGTGCTGTTTTCACTTTGAAACCTCTTAGCTCTTACTTGAAGCTTCAGCCCTGGAAAGATTTCAGTTCTTAAAAAAAAATTGTTTTGCTTGGGTTCTCTGTCATACCACAATCTTTCCCCTCAGTCAAGCAAACAACAGCACATCTGTGCTTTCTCTAACACAAAGCTTTTGTTAACAGAAATTAAATGAGCCAGAAGGAACTGTCAGAGTTCTGGTGTGGGCTCTGGGGAATCTCTCCTGTTGCTGCAGTACTTGGCTGTACCAGTAAATTAAACGAGGCTAAGGAACATTCCCAGGCCTGGTCTTGGCATAGGTGATCTAGAACACTCCAAAATTATTTCTAGATGCAATAAGCAGTTTTGGGATACATCCATCCTATTTCTGCAGGGTAAGAGAATTTAGTAATATTGTTAGAAATGTTCAATACTCTCTGGCTTCAGTTCCATGTAAGAGTTATGTTAATTGACGGCATCAGTGTCCACTCCTTTGCTTTTTTTATGCCATGAATGAGGCTGCAGTACATCTGCTTTATGCTTTTCATTTTGTTACCCAGCATGTTAGAACATCTATCCACCCAGCTCCTGTTTTTATTCATGCATTTAACTTCCAAGTTCAAACCCTAATTTATGATTGGCCTTTTATTTGAGGTGGGGTCAATAAAACAACTAAAGATGATGGTTCTCCATCTTCCGTGGTAAAAAAAGTTGAAATTCAGTCCCAGTGCACCTGAAATGCTCAGCCATGCTGTATCCAAGCTGCCAACTGGATCCACTGAATTCAGTGCAGAGACTGTGGGCTGTTCCTGAAATTCCTCACACTTTTGCATAAAGATTGGGGTGAGAAGCATCTTTTCAGATATAAAATAGTAGCTACAGTTATCAGTGCATTATGATTTTGGCCACTGACCACTTCCAGCAAAAAGTTCCCTCTCTCATAACCAGGCTTTTGAATGCATCTAGTCCTTCAATCACCTTTCTTTTTCATAGTTGAAGTATCTGAATTTGCTCCCCTTGTTATGAATGGGCACCAGTCATAATTTCTGGGTCAGCTAATAAACCCTACTTAAATGCTGTGTGTTAGAGAATTGTTGAGTTGGAAAATGTTAGCGTCATTTACTTATTGTTAAGTTCTCCTGAGAAAGGAGTTGGTTAGTTCATATATTGAGTCCATTTTCAGGTGCAAAATGTATTTAATTGGGCTATTTTTGCTTCAAGTTCACAAAATTTCTCCAGCATGGTCACCAATTAAGCAATTGAATCTGATATGAAGTAATCGAGACTGACCTAGCTGTCTTGTAGTACTGCAATAAGTTGCTGTGGATGGTGAGAGGGATCAAAGTTCCTCCTGAAGTGCATTCACACCACATAAAATATAAGAAGTATGTGCTGGGATCTCTCTAGAAGTCCCTCAAGAGGGTGGATTAGAGAATGTAGCTAACAAACTCAAGAAAAGCAAAGTGAATACCTTCCTCTACTGATAGGAATGTTTGTGAACTGATGAACACAATGTGTTTTTCAAGGCAAATAATTTCTAAAGGCAGTTACATATCCAGCCTGTGTTCATTTTTGGCTAGAACCCATTTGTTGCTCCCCAGATTTCTCAGAAGTACCTGGCCTCTCTAGATGATATCAATGGAATATGTAAACTCTGATGCCTCACAGAGGGAGACCCAGGATCAGGATTCACTTCCCCTAACTTCAGCTGTGTACAGTGTGCATATCTTTACCTGTGCTAGATATTGGTCTCTTCTCCCAGGCAACCAGCACCAGAAAAAGAGGACACAGTCTCAAGCTGCACCAGGGGAGGTTTAGGCTGGATGTTAGGAAGAAGTTCTTCACAGAAAGAGTGGTTGGCCATTGGAATGTGCTGCCCAGGGAGGTGGTGGAGTCACCATCACTAAAGGTGTTTGAGATTGTATGAGGCACTTGGTGCCATGGTTTAGTTGACTAGATGATGTTGGGTAATAGGTTGGACTTTATGATCTTGAAGGTCTTTTCCAACCTAGTTAATTCTAATAATTCTTATTTTAATAATTCTTATTCTATTCTACCTTCTTCAGAGTCATTGCAGAGAAATAAACACACATCTGTCACAAAATACATCCAATTTCTTCTGAACTTCTATTTTATGTTGAGCTAAATTGCACACAGTTCCTCTTCTCCCACCCTGAGAGGGCTCAGAGTGATTACTTCAGATTAGGAGCCTGCTTTGTGGGTATTAATTTTCAGACAGATACAGTCTATGGGTATCAAGCTCATCATCCAGAATTAGTGACTAATCTTAGCTCCCCTATTTCTCACTCCACTTCGAGGCTTTCACACTAAATAAGACTGATACAAAGCAATCCACATCTTACTGAGTAAAAAAAAAGAGTTTATAGAAAGGGTGTTTGCACACAAATTTATGAGGTGACCTGAAGGAAAGAAATTAACTACTCACTTCCTCTCCTAAAATCCCTCCAATGTAAAACAGGCTGTCCTGTAGATTACAGTTGATTGTGTTAGGAGCTTAGTTATACTGATGAATGTAGTGAACCCCCAAATAATTGCTAATGTACAGTTGTCGCTGGCTTCTTGTATATATACATCAACATTCCTGAGCTACTGTGGGATGTCTCTGTGGGTGTAAAGTATTGGCAAGGAAGACTTCTGCTGTTGTGAATAGGTGGGTTGTGAGGTCTGGATCTTCCATCATCATGGCATCAATTGACTTTGCATAGCACATACATTGCCAGTAAGCTTCTGGAGTCAGGAAGAGCTCTTTGATACATTAGTTATCCAATCAAATTCAGACAGGTGTCATCAGCACATTAGGTGAGATGCAGGCTAGAAAATGCAGTTTCCCTCCACCAGGAGAATGAAATTTCTTAACTTCAGGACACAAAAATTCTTCACATGTCTCTCTCTCTAGTTCAGACCTCTCATGGTCTGAACAATCTATTTGCCACATGACCACCATTATGTCAGAACAGAGAAATTTTTCTTTCTCTCTGACAAGAGCCTACTAAAGCTATACTTACTTGATCTCAGACTTACACTGTATGTCAGTAAGCTGTTCTGTGATGCTGTTTGGGTAAGCTCATATGCATTCTTCCAGCAGTCACTCACAGAGCAGAACAAGGAAACAAGAGCTACTTAACTCTTGTTTCCATGAGTCTTTATGCCATGAGATCCTTCCTAACATTTCAAGCATATATTCAATATATCTTTCGTCTGACTTTTCTCTTTGAAAGAAAGAGTACTCAGTTCTATATGCCCAGTATCAGTTGCTTGAACAATATTTGGAAGGTCAGTGATGGATTGTCCCAGACCTTTGGGAGGCAAACATGAAACAATGGTTACTAATGCATGTTGGAACTGGTTTACCATGGCTCCAGCTTTTGGCTATGGAGCATGTCTAGTAGTTAAAAAACTTTCCAAAAGTGCTTCCTTTCCCTGTCATTTAACTGCTTGCTTCAATTATTTGAGATTGCTAGCAGCTAAAACTGGCTGAAAGATATATTGCTGGGAGGTCTGAACACCTCACCTTCTGCTGAGAACCTTGCTGTATTTCTCTCATAGAATAGAATCATAGAATAAGGTTGGAAAAGTCCAACCTGTCACCTCTCCCCAGCCTCGTTGCCCTTCTCTGGACACATTCAAGAGTCTCAATGTCCTTCTTAAATTGAGGGGCCCAGAACTGGACACAGTACTCAAGGTGTGGCCTAACCAGCGCTAAGTACAGGGCACAATGACTTCCCTGCACTATTCTTGATGAAGGCCAGGATGCCATTGGCCTTCTTGGCCACGTGGGCACACTGCTGGCTCATGATCAGGCAGCTGTCAATCAGTACCCCTAGGTCTCTTTCTGTTTGGCAGTCTCTCCTGCCCTGCACCTCTCTTTTCCTCTGGACAGGGGGTGTTCCTACTCCATTTTCAATCTGCTTTCACTAGCAATTTCAAGACCTACAGGTTTGATTTGAAGTTCAAGTTCTTGAAGCTATCTTACAGCAATATAACAGCTTGTCCCATGCTTAGAGCTGCTAAAGAAACCTCTATAATTTTCTGGATGCAGCCTCTGTAGCGTCCTTAGAACTGCCATTTGTGATCACATCAGGAGTATATCTTACCCAGCACTTTTTTGGGTTCTCTTTTTTTTCCTTAGTAAAACCAGCAATACAGGAGCTGCAGAAAGGTATAAATCTCAGGTAATACATGGTTTTATTGCCCATTGCTGAGTTCCTGTTATATCTCCTGATCTCAGCTTTACTTAGCACATCCAGCTGTCTCTCAGAATATCATTCTTAGCACCACAGTATCTCCTTCAATACCTCTAAAAACCACTTGTGGTTTTTATGAAATGGGGTACTTCAGCAGGAGACACTCTCCCTTGTAAGGCATTGCCAATACCTAAACAAGATGGAAGGCATTGCTGGGTTGTTCCTTGAATATCCTGCAGCACCAGGATCTTGATGAGTGTTTATTGGAGATTTCTAGGAGAGCTGGTGGAGGACATCTCTTTTACTAGCATATTGCTGTAAGTTGTGAAAAGAGCTTTGAACTGCAGTCCTGTAAAGCAAATGCTTCTCCAAGGATTCCCTGCATCTCCCTCTGCATTATGTGTTAGAGCCCATAGCATAGGTACAGCTGTGGAGAGAGAATATGAGGGGGAGCTTGTATTTTGTAGGGGAACGTGCAAGTAGCCAAAGACATACACAGGGGCAAAGAAATATTTACTCTTCAAAAAAAGAAGTCTCCCTAATTTCTCAAAACACAAAGATCTCGCTGGGAAAGGAAGAAATATATAAATGCACTTGATAGATGCCAAGAGAAAGGTATAAAGGGGGAGTTCTGTCATTAACTTCTGTCCATCCTCGAGATGAAATTTCTGCCATGCCATATGTCCTCCAGTCACACTTTCAGTTTTTATTAGTTCTTTGAAGACAGACCACTTTTCTTTTTCATTTTTCCCTGTGGAAATATGATTTTGATCACAAAATAGAATTAAGTGGTTTTTTTTGGTAGATTTTTCAAGTGTCAAAAAAGAATATAATAATTGAAAAGCTAAAATAGCTCAGTTCATAGATCCCTGGGTAAAAGTCACTTTCTTGACAAATAGCTTAGTGTAAGGTGTCCAGTGGCATCCTGGCCTTCATCAGGAACAGTGTGGCCAGCAGGAGCAGAGAGGTCACTCTCCCCCTGTACACTGCACTTGTTAGGCCACACCTTGAGTACTGTGTCCAGTTCTGAGAGCCTCAGTTTAGGAAAGATGTTGACTTGCTGGAATATGTCCAGAGAAGGGCAACAAAGTTGGTGAGGGGTTTGGAACACAAGCCCTATGAGGAGAGGCTGAGGGAGCTGGGGTTGCTTAGCTGGAGAAGAGGAGGCTTGGGAGAGACCTTATTGCTCTCCACAACTATCTGAAGGGAGGTTGCAGACAGGCGTAGGTTGGTCTCTTCTCCCAGGCAACCAGCATCAGAGCAAGAGGACACAGTCTCAAGCTGTGCCAGGGGAGGTTTAGGCTGGATGTTAGGAAGAAGCTCTACAGAGGGAGAGTGATTGGTCATTGAAATGTGCTGCCCGGGGAGGTGGTGGAGTCATCATCACTGGAGGTGTTCAGGAGGAGACTTGATAGGGTGCTTGGTGCCATGGTTTAGTTGATTAGGTGGTGTTGGATGAGAGCTTGGACACCATGATCTTGAAGGTCTCTTCCAACCTGGTTTACTCTATTCTGTTCTCTCCTTTTTCTACTCCTTTCTCCAGTATAGTTATGTTAAATACTGCAGCAGAAACACTGAAATCTCTCTGATGAGGGATGAAGAGATCTAACAGCTATTAAATCATTACGGTAATGGGTGCAGTGAATGTGTCCTAGGGGAAACAAAGTACAGGAGGCAGAAAAAGAGAAAAATGATTTGGTGAAGTCAATTTAAAGAGAGAAATGTACCTTCATGCTAGGAGAAGTAGAAGACAGTAGAAATAAGAAACAGTGGAGAAATACGTGACTCTAGGAAATAAAGATAATTTTCTTTCTAGAGGCAAGACTGTGCTCTTACTTATAAAATTGCATGAGTAAGTGTGCTGGTGTCAACAAAGAGCCTAGATTAATTGTGAGCACAACTGAGAACTACTGTGTAAATAAGGATAGCTGCACTGGAGTCATGAACTCAAGCAAGAACCTGTCATTCCAGAACTGATTTAGTTTCAGAAGTCATTACTCTGCTATGGATAGACTCCTCTGTAGGAGGATTAGATTAAGTTATTCAAACTCCTAGTGGACATCTATCTACATCTGAAAGGCTGCCACCTTCCCTGCTTGTCATTACAGCATTGAATCCATTGAAGATATCAGGGGAATCATACTGCAGGAGTCAAACTTCTCTTTGATATGGCTCTAAGATGTTATAAGAGGTGTGGATGGCAATTTTCACCCTGTGCTAGCCAAGCTGAATAAAATAAGGTTTCAGTCTCCAGGGTTATTCTCCTAGCAATAATCACTGACAGAACATTTCTTCTTAATTTTAAACTATTTTCCTCACATCTAGCCAAGTTTCCTCTCTATGGCAATCCTATAATGATTATATTTTCAGAATCTATAATGCAGGCCTGTAGTACTTATGTTATGTGGCAATAGACAAGAATGATCACAGCCTTCTGCATGAACAAATCATGCAACATCTAGGCAAAAGCTTAACCTGTGACAGGTCTCACTGAAGCCTGCCACCTTCAGAGACAGCTCCAGCTATACCCACCCACAATTTATTCCCTCAGCCCTCCCACGTTTGCCAGTTCTGCCTTATTTCGTATTCTTTAAAGTGTAAGAAGGTGCGGCAAATAAATCTTGGTGACGCCAAGAAAAAGGAACACTGCTCTGTGGTCTCTCTGCCTATCCACACAGGCCTTGATTTTCATAGACTCATAAAATTGTTAGGTTGGAAGGGATCATCTAGTTCCAACCCCCCTGCCATGGACAGGGACACCTCACACTAGATCAGGTTGCTCAGAGCCAGATCCAGCATGGCCTTAAAATCCTCCAAGGATGGGGCTTCTGCCACCTCCCTGGGCAACCTGTTCCAGTGTCTCAGCACTCTCATGGTGAAGAACTTCTTCCTGACATCCAATCTGAATCTACCCATTTCTATTTTTGTTGTATTCCCCCTAGTCCTATCATCACCTGACATACTAAAAAATCCCTCCCCAGCTTTCTTATGTTCTGACCTTCAGTGAACTGATTCTGCTCAACAGGCAATCAAAAACAAGAGGACACAGTCTCAAGCTGTGCAAGGGGAAGTTTAGGCTCGAGGTGAGGAGAAAGTTATTCACTGAGAGAGTGTTTAGCCATTGGAATGGGCTGTCCAGGGAGGTGGTGGAGTCACCATCCCTGGAGGTGTTCAAGAGGAGATTGGACATGGCACTTAGTGCCATCGTTTAGTCATGAGGTCTGTGGTGAAGGGTTGGACTTGATCTTTGAGGTCTCTTCCAACCTTGCTGATTTGGTGATTCTGTTAGAAATCACTAAGTTATTTTAAAATGTAAGGTTTGGAAGCTCTTCATTTTTAAGAAGTTTAAATTCTAATGCTTTAGAGCCTGGCCCAAGCAAGAGTGAGCCTTGGTAGAGATTGTAAAATTTTTCTCCTTGTCCCTTTTACCATTTTCAGGATGAGTGAAAGGTTCTTAAGAGCTTTTGAACTATTGAGATAGGCAGTAAAAGCTTGAATTTGTCTTCATTTGTTAGAAAAAGTGTCACAAGTTTTGTATCTGGCAGTTAGCTATGGAACGCCCTTGTACACAGACCCAGTGGCAGTGTCTAGGATCTCTCTTTAAGGAAAAGAGAAAGGGGGACAAAACTGCACACAAACACAGGCATTTATACTTCTGTTACATTCTAGTCTGGCAGTTAGACCTGCACTGTGACAGCTCTAGCACGGTGATAATCCAGTTAGCAGGGATTTTACAAGACGTTTAAATATTGATAAGAGGAAATACCCCTGCTTCCTTTAGCTACTTAAGTCAGCAGATACTGAACACCTTGTTAGACATGATTACCAATAAGTAACATGTAATTCCACTGCTCTTGAAAATCCTTCCGAGGTACATTATGCAACAGGGATGGATTTTTAGTTCTGTTTTTTTTCCCCTTGGCTATTCCATTTTTCCATTTTGCCACTGCCCCTTTTGCTCCTACTTTCCAAATGCTGAGGCAATTTTATTGTACAGAGAAACTTCTTCTATTTTTTAAATTTTCCTTTATAGCAATTTCCTAAATTCTAATACATTTTCTCCCCCGCAAAAGAAGTCTTTTGTTGTCTTGCAGGAGGATGAAAACAGATGAATCTTGCTGTTCAGGGGGGACTTTTGGATGAGATCTAAAAATGTCTCCAGGCATTTGTGAGTCTTAGCTCATTTCTACTAGCCGATGATCTGAGTGTTTAGAATAGTGGTTAGAAAGATGTTGAGTTGCTGGAGCATGTCCAGAGAAGGGCAACAAAATTGATGAGGGGTTTGGAACACAAGCCCTATGAGGAGAGGATGAGGGAGCTGGGGTTGCTTAGCCTGAAGAAGAGGAGGCTCAGGGGAGACCTTATTGCTCTCTATAACTACCTTAAGGGAGGTTGTAGCCAGGTGGAGGTTGGTCTCTTCTCCCAGGCAAGCAGCAGCAGAACAAGAGGACACAGTCTCAAGCTGTGCCAGGGGAGGTTTAGGCTGGATGTTAGGAAGAAGTTCTACACAGAGAGAGTGATTGGCCATTGGAATGGGCTGCCCAGGGAGGTGGTGGAGTCATCATCACTGGAGATGCTCAGGAGGAGACTTGATAGGGTGCTTGGTTGCATGGTTTAATTGATTAGGTGGGTTGGATGATAGGTTGGATGCCATGATCTTGAAGGTCTCTTCCAACCTGGTCTGGTCTAGTCCTGTCCTGTCCTGTTCTATTCTATTCCAGATGGAGGCATCTCTGCCTGATTTAACTAATGCATTAAGAGCCTGTATTTCCTATACAGTCAGTAAATGTAAACCATATTCCAGTTATAGTCTTTTTAAAGAGTCATTAAAAGAAAAAGTCTTGAAACTCACAGAGTAGCACTCTTGGCACTCAACCACTTAAATTCAGCAAAAAGATGTATATTCGCCTCACATGGGTAACTTTTTTAAATGGTTGGACTTCAAGCTTTACATTCCCATTGCTTCTCAAGCCTAGCACTTGGTGATTTCAGGCAACTGCTCACCCACCTGAGCCAAGAGGCACATAAGTTTCTGCTTGAAAAACATGACAAAAAAGAATCAAATAGCTCTTGCTGCTGTTGCTAGGTGTATCGTGATGGAGAAGGAAGCAGTGCATAACTGATGGGGGAAAAAGGTGAGGTGTTTCCTTGTACCTTATGAAAAGTAACAGCTGAGCTGTGCACTATGAGCACAAATTAAAAACCAGCCTCTTGCTTAGTCAATTGCTTATCCAAATGAGGACAGCAAGCTGTAAAGAGAATTCATTACTTGTCAGCTTGGTTGATCAGTCTTGTAAGTAGCCAGACCTAACAGCTGTGTAATAACCAGCAACTTGTGTTGCTGGGTACATGAGTAAAAATCTACATGTATCAAATAAAGTTTAAGTATAATCAGGTTAGGCTATAACTTAAGGTAATCAGCAGATGCAGCTCTTCAGTTTCATTAACAGGGTATCCTGAGGCAAGACCAATAGTTTATTCACCTTGAGGGGGTACACTGAATGCTCTCCAGCACCTGTGGGCTCTGTGATAAAGGCATACTATCTGAATGACTTTTGATATATGGCAGTGACATGCTGCAGGCATCACTCATGATAAAGTAACAGAACATTTTAATAGAGTAAATGTACCAGCCCAGCCCAATGTGTAGAGTGCTTAGAGCAGACCTCATTGAAGCCCTTCACCAGGCCCCATCAGAGTGCTCCTCTAGGCATCTGGGCTGCGCAGCCTAGCTAGTAATAAACAGCAGAAAAAAAAAGTGTGGTATGCATAACACAACCCCTTCCCTGTTTTATTCTGCAGGAGAGGTTAGCATAGTCCTGGGAGACAAGCAAAGATGAGTGAGGTTAAACCACAAAAAGTGAGCCAGTTTGCAAATTAAAATGCAAGCTTCCTTCCCACTCATCTCCTTGTCTATCCACACCTCCCAGCTGAAAACAAATAGAACTGACAAAAACCATTTTTTTACTTATTTAAGGAATATTGTAATGCATGCTCTGAGGAAAAGAAAAATCTGTGCTCATGCATACATCTCTGCTTGCTCCTGTCATCTTGAATATGCATCACCTTCTGCTACTTATGGCACTGTTCCAGCTCCTCTCCTCTGCCTGTTTTGAAGGGTTCAGCTGGGATGAACAAGGAACTCTCTGAATTGACCCTCTCTTGATTACCTTTTTCTGCCCTCTTTCCAGCAAAAATATGTCCACCTCCCACCCTGGTATAAAGAGCTGCAGTCAGGGAAGGCACTGCTCTCTATGCATGAGTAGAAGAAACTCTCTTATGGAAGACTGCACTTTCCCAGTTGCAGAGATGGGGCTCCCAGTGAGTTGAGGGAAGGGTAAAAGCACAGCCACATCATGATGGAGTCCAGAAGCCAGACTTAGGTATAAAGCACTTGACTAACTGTGTCACAAGCCATTGATGAGCTTTGTCCCCAGCAGGTAACACAGCCCTTGATATTAAATATGCTCTTGAGCCTCTGCAAAGGCCAAGAAGCTATGCAGGCAGCATCAGGTAACCATGCAGCCAGGTGTAGCCAGCTGGCCTGTTAGCTGAAGCAAAAACTCTGGGAGACTTGCATGCTTAAGAGGCAAATAAAAGTATTGAAAAGCCAGAAGTATATCTGATCGCTTTGGAAACAGAATGACATTATTAAAGGAATATAACTGGTGGAGAGCATTCACCTTACAATCCACCTCTTGTATCTTTATGTAATACTTTTCAGACAATCATACAACAGGTGCAGTCTCATGTTGAGAGACCAAGGTGGTATCTTATGATGGAAATGCTTCAGTACTCCACTCCAGATCATTGTGTTTAGGTGCTACAGAAATGCATGGAAAAGCAGAAATCCAACAGCCTAAATAAAAACACAGATGGGAAGGGGTGGCTTGTAAAGTAACTTTCACAGTCCTTGACAGATGAGGAAAAAAAGAGATCAGATTTCTGAATTCCAGCCTGGAATCTTGACTAGTGGCATGGACTCCTACTGTCTGTCTCTCATTCTATTGACATTGTCAAGCCAAATGTGACCCACAAAATGTGACAAATTTCCTTTTTTTTCTTCTTTTTAATTTTTTCAGGTAAGGATGAGGGCCTTGTCCTTTGTGTTGTCCCACATCTTTATTGGCATCTATATTCACTGACAGGTTTTCCCTCCTGGGATTGATCCATAAGAAGTTTACAGCCGACATGAAATAACCATCAGCACCACATCTATCATGACCCTGGTGCTAACATGTCCTAGAATGCATCACAACAAAAGAGAAGAAAGAATCAAGTGACCATACAATTACCTGTAGAACCAAACCCCTGCTGTCTCTGTAAATTGGTGTGGAAGAATTCCAGCCTTCACACCAGACTGGAAAAAGAATTGCTTTAGATCAAAACTCTGTGCTATCCTTTTAGGGGCTGTATTTCAACACACATGTGCATGCACAGAAGCATGGACTTTCTAAATGAATCACCTTTTTAGAAGGTGCAAGCCAGAGCTGCTGCCCTGATAGGCCTGTGGTGGCACTGATTTCCTCACTTCTCCATCTGTGGGCTCTCTGGGATCTCTGTGTTGAGCCCTTCCTCAGTAGATCTAATGCCAGCTACAACAGGGGCCCAGACTCTCTTTGCTGTGCACAACTGACCCATGCAGCAGAGTTACCATGTTCCATGGTTGGACAATTCTGTGTGCAGGGCCATGCATAAACACTTTACTGCTGGCCATTAAATTTTATTGCACTCTAATATGCTTTGAGATAACTAAACTCATGCCTTAAAGAGGCATTTAAACTGTTCTAACAGTATCTACTTCACATAATCTGCTTTATGGTGGAGTCTTATGGTTTTACTTGTTTAAAATGTATTTGTTGTTGTTTTTTAATCAAGGGATTTGTACCATGACCTTTGAGCAACGGCAGCCCCTGTTAGAAGACAGCTGGCAATGCAGTGTGCAATATGATCTATGGAGATTAAATGCATTTCATTCCCTCCTAAGACAGATGACTCGGAGCCTGGTGGATCCACTGGGATTTTGTTGGATTGAATTCCTTTTCATTTCAAAAGGAGAGCTGAAACTAAGAAATAATAGACATATTTTTGCTCAGTGAATTAAACCCTGACCTGAACTGCTTGGTTGGCCTGGATTAGAGAGGATACCCCTGTATTCTTGCACCAGTCCATGGTAAAGAGGTTGGGAAAAGGTGTTGATGTGTGTGGTGAGGGACAATACTTTTGTTTCAATGAGTGAGTTGCCTTTCTGGTAGGTGACATGAGGTTGGGTATAATCTTTCCTCACAGAAAACTGAGTTGCTCTGAAAGGTTAATAGCTACCAAGATAACCTGAGCTTCTGCTGTACTATGTGCTACTGAGATTCACAACTCCTCAATGAGGAAAAAAAGGTAGAAATGTTCCCAGCAGAGCCACAGTTTGGCAGATCACAGGCAGCAAGTGCAGCTCTTTGCTGTGGGGTAACCACTGGAGAGAAAGGAGAAAGGGGTCTTTTTGCCTCATGCTATGAAATCTTTGGGACACAAATCCCCTAAGTGGAGTACAGTGAAACTGTGTTCTGGGACACTTCGTCTTAATAATTTAATTTTATTCTTTTTCTGTAGAGTATAGCAGCTGGTGCAAATGGCCCAGACCAGTCTAGTAAGGTGTACAGAGTGCTCACCAGGGAGCTACTGGAGAAGCGGCTTTATATTTCTCACAGGCAAAGACAAGAGCTGAATGTGTCCTTCACCTCAGGGAAGAACTCAGAGAAGAAAAAGACACTGGTATCACACTATCTTTTAAAAAAAGACAGCAGTAGCCAAGTCTGACTTTGGTAAGTAACCTGTGTTTGGGTCTATGAGACCTATAGACAAAGTAAAACATTGCTCAGGCTCAGCTGTAACACCACCAACAATTTTTCAGCCCTGGGAATACTGAGATTAATCTAGACACTTATGTGCAAGCAACTTGAAAGATAAACCCAAGAGTTTTGGCTCTCCCTGAATTAGCATGGGGCTAATCTCAATTTTTATTTTTATTTTATTTGTCAGAAAATAAGTGTTTGATCTTTTTTGTTTCCTTGTTCCTAATAGAAGGCAGAGACTTTCACCATTTGACTTCAAAGCTACCTCGGAGCCTGAGCTAGGTAGCTACCTCGGAGACTGAGCTAGGTAGATTTATTGTGGAGGGACAGCTTGGTGGGACCCTTCTGAAGTGGCCATTTTGAAATAATTTGCTCTTTTTTCTCTTCAAAAGGCTTTTCTGCCATGATCATAGAATCATAGAATCAGTCAGGGTTGGAAGGGACCACAAGGATCATCTAGTTCCAACCCCCCTGCCATGGGCAGGGACAACTCACACTAGATCAGGCTGGCCAGAGCCTCGTCTAGCCTGGTCTTAAACACCTCCAGGGATGAGGCCTCAATCACCTTCCTGGACAACCCATTCCAGGGCTTCACCACTCTCATGGTGAAGAACCTCCTCCTCACGTCCAGCCTGAATCTCCCCACCTCCAGCTTCATTCCATTCCCCCTAGTCCTATCACTACCTGTGATCCTGAGAAGTCCCTCCCCAGCCTTCTTGTAGGCCCCCTTCAGATACTGGAAGGCCACAATAAGGTCACCTCAGAGCCTTCTCTTCTCCAGACTGAACAGCTCCAACTGGCTAATGAGATCTTAGTAAAGCCCAGATTGGAGAGAACTGGGTCAAGGCTAAATAAGAATTGGTGTATTTTGCATGCTTTTGTGCTGTTGTATTTACTTGTGCAAATAGCATTTCCATTTACATTTCCAGTTCTTTCCAACCCTGTGTGGAGCATTCTCTTTTACTCCTTTGGGAAGGGGTAAAGAACATCTCTCTCCCTCTTTAAACCCAAGACAACCTCTTTCCTTCCTTTATTACTTTGCCAAAGCCACTTAAGTTAATGAACGTTAACAGAAAAACACGTATGTGAAAAAACTGTCAGCCCTCATGCACACACAGAGAGAAGAAGGTTTCCTGCTTGCCAAGACTGGAAACAAGTTGGGGATGATAAGGATGGCTGCAAGTCAGAGAGGGTGGTGGCTGCAGTATGGGGTTTGTAATTGTAAGTGGCCTTTCCATTTTGGGGGTCAGTGCACTAAATTAAAATCCTACAAGGAAGTGTTTAATTCAGGTTAATGGGATGTTTGAATGTTAAACAGAGTAATAACTTATCCTTTTTTTTTTAAATTCAATTTTTATTTTAAAGAGGAATTAGTCCAAATAATTTCCCAGGCTGGATTCCTAGAAAGTATAAATGAGTGTTGCACACCAAAGCTCAAGGAAGCCTCTTCAGCTTTTCACCTATACCACTATATTTTTTCATATACAAGACTGTGAATGATGTGCTTAGGTTAAGTGTCTTCTTCCCCCCCTCCCTCCTCATTTTAAGCTTTAAAAAAGGAAATTGTGTAATTTCTTTCTTTCTCTGTTCATTTCCAGGCCATTAACTTTATCCTCCTGCTATTCAGATTCTACAAGTGGCAGAGATAACCTCCTTTATGCATAAGGGAGTTAGGAATGATATCCTGATATCTGGGGGAGGGGAAGCTGGGAGATTACTATTTGGGACCGCAACATTCACGGCTAGGCTTTAATGCAGAATGAGGAGGCAAATGTCCTTCAGCAGTGCTGTTTGAGAATTCACATCTGAAATATTTGGTGGATGGTTGAATTCCACAGCATGAAAAATATGCAATGTGAAAATGCTCCTACTGCTTAAAATCAAAATCATCTTTTTTTCATAAAGGAAATACTTTGTTCCATCTCAGAGAGCAAAAAGCACTGCCCTCGTGCTCAGAGGAGGCATGTTTTAAATTGTAAATTTTGGGGAAGGGAAAATCTTCACTGCCACAAAACAGTAAATATTTAAAATAAAGGCTCTGCAGAGGGACCTTGACTGACTGGACAGATGGGCAGAGTCGAACAGGATGGCATTCAACAAATCCAAGTGCTGGGTGCTACACTTTGGCCGCAGCAACCCCATGCAGAGCTACAAGCTGGGGTCAGAGTGGCTGGAGAGCTCCCAAACAGAAAAGGACCTGGGGGTGCTGATTGACAGCTGCCTAAACATGAGCCAGCAGTGTGCCCACGTGGCCAAGAAGGCCAATGGCATCCTAGTCTGCATCAAGAATAGTGTGGCCAGCTGGAGCAGGGAAGTCATTGTGCCCCTGTACTCTGCTTTGGTTAGGCCACACCTTGAGTACTGTGTCCAGTTCTGGGCCCCTCAGTTTAGGAAAGATATTGAGTTGCTGGAACATGTCCAGAGAAGGGCAATGAGGCTGGGGAGAGGCCTTGAGCACAAGCCCTATGAGGAGAGTCTGAAGGAGCTGGGATTGTTTAGCCTGGAGAAGAGGAGGCTCAGGGGTGACCTCATTGCCCTCTACAACTACCTGAAAGGTGATTGTAGCCAGGAGGGGGTTGGTCTCTTCTCTCAAGCAACCAGCATCAGAACAAGAGAACACAGTCTCAAGCTGTGCAAGGGGAAGTTTAGGCTCGAGGTGAGGAGAAAATTCTTCACCAAGAGAGTGATTTGCCACTGGAATGGGCTTCCCAGGGAGGTGGTGGATTCACCATCCCTGGAGGTGTTCAGGAGGGGATTGGATGTGGCACTTGGTGCCATGGTCTAGTCATGAGGTCTGTGGTGACAGGTAGGACTTGATGATCTTTGAGGTCTCTTCCAACCTTGGTGATTCTGTGAAAATGATCTTTAAATCACTGCCCCTTCACAGCATATCACCAGGCAGGTGGTATTGGAGGCTGATATTTTGCATCCAGGACACAGCAACATGACAGCTCTTGTCCTGTTTCAGGTTGAATAATTTTTATTAAAATACTATGATATCTTTATTACCAATTACTATCCTGCAAAGAGGGAGAAAAAATGTGATTTACAGCCTGGATATCTTAGAATACACAAAGTCCCTGCTGCAAGAAATGTTACCTGGCTGAACCATTTTTATTCTTAAAGGAAACAGAATATCCACAACAAAAAAAAAATAATAAAATAAATGAAAGCCAGCTTTAAAACCTGGCATGCTGCTGAAAGTACACAACAGAAAGCACCTTTCTCCTGAAGGGGCATAAAATAAGAGCTATTGAGCAAATCTGGTGATGCTATCCAAAATGTCTTAGGTTTTGATTTAGGTTGGACTGTCCTCCTTAAGAGAGTAATAGAGCAATGCTAAGCAAGGGGTTTATAAAAAAGTGGAACACCTTTGAAGGTTTCATTAGAGCTTTTTGTCTGTTTTTAGTACCTATAGAATCTTGAAACAGCAAAGAAAGAGTTGGATTTTTGTTTTAAGAAAGTAAAATACACTCTTCCAACAAAACGTGGGAAAGAATGAGAATAATTTTGCGTGCACTACTATCAACTCATCAGCCTCATCTCCACTATGCTACTTGAATCCAGCTTAAGATCTAATCCAATTTTCTGGTTTTCCAGAAAGATTTTTCTTAATTTCCTTTTTTTAACTATGCATGGTAGGCAAATGAAACCAGGTTCAGGAAATTTCTTGAGTTGAACTAGTCTAGTAGGCAGAGCGTTTGGGGGAAACTGAAAAATCACTTGTCTCATTCTTATTCTTCCCTAGGCACCTGCTGCTGGCTACTGCTGGATTAAAAATTCTGACAGCCCTTGATCTGAACAGGTACAGACATTCCTATGTTTTCATCATATTATTCATATGAAAGATCTGGGAGGAAAAAAGCAAAAAAGGCTTTGGAAAGGATTAAAGCAGTGATGTGTGCCAAATATTTTGCTCCAATGTGTTTACTGATGTTGCATTCACTCCCATCCAGGATGGAAATAGGTTTTGGGGTAAGTTTTCTAACCCTTGCTGCTTATGGTGGGAAGAGAAACATGGCCCAGTTGCAGGGTGTTTTTCCCCTGAGACGTACCAGCATGACAGTTTCTGTTTCTGGTGAAAAAATTGCAGCCCTTCTTAACACTATTTCTCTGAACCTTAGGATTACTTGAGTACAAATTTCCCCTTATTGGTGGCAGGTCTGTTTCAGAGTTAGTCTAACTATTGCCCTATGCTCTACAGCAAAAACGAGAGTGGAGGATAAGAAGCTCATGGAATGCTTCCACACAAAAGGAACTTGTCTGGATGATGTATTCATAAAATAAGGTAAATCATATCCATATTCCACACTCAGACCATTCTATATCCTTTCTTCTGAAAGCATATCCTCATTACAAGTAATTACAAGCCACCTGAGAGGCTCACTGTTGTGTTGACAGAGTCCTGTGCAGTACCCGTCCTCTCAGACAAGCTGGCTAGTGCAAGCAAGGGGATATGATGTCCCATGAGGCTACTGAAGTGAAAGTGCCTCATTTCCTACCCACTCACTACACTTATTAGAAAAGGTTTGAGAGCATCTAAATTTTTGTGTCCAAGTGAAGCTGTTTAAGGAAAACTGGTCCCCTCATCAGTCAGTTGATGAGCCACCTGATTAAAAAAATAGACCTCTTACTCCTTCTGAGAGCTATCACTGCTCACAATTCTTCTTTCTGCTATCGATGGTCTGGATGAGGGTACTGCATCCATCATCAGTAAGTTTGCAGATGACACCAAGCTGGGGGCAGGTGTTGATCTGTTAGACGGTAGAAGAGCTCTGCAGAGGGATCTTGACAGGCTGGGCAGATGGGCAAAGTCCAAGGGCATGAGATTTAACACATCTAAGTGCCAGGTTCTTCACATTGGCCACAACAACCCCATGCAGTGCTACAGGCTGGGGTCAGAGAGGTTGGAGAGCAGCCAGGCAGAGAGGGACCTGGGGGTGCTGATTGACAGCTGCTTAAACATAAGCCAGCAGTGTGTCCAGGTGGCCAAGAAGGTCAATGCTTCCTGGCCTGCATCAGGAATAGTGTAACAAGCAGGAGGAGGGAGATCATTCTGCCCCTGTACTCAGTGCTGGTTAGGCCACACCTTGAGTACTGTGTCCAGTTCTGGGCCCCTCAGTTTAGGAAGGATGTTGACTTGCTGGAAGATGTCCAGAGAAGGACAACAAAGCTGGGGAGAGGCCTTGAGCACAGCCCTGTGAGGAGAGTCTGAGGGGGCTGGGATTGTTTAGCCTGGAGAAGAGGAGGCTTGGGAGAGACCTTATGGCTGTCTACAACTACCTGAAGGGAGGTTGTAGCCAGGTGGGGGTTGGTCTCTTCTCCCAGGCATCCAGCACCAGAACAAGAGGACAGTCTCAAGCTGTGTCAGGGGAGGTTTAGGCTGGATGTTAGGAAGAAGTTCTTCAATGAAAGAGTGATTGGCCACTGGAATGGGCTGCCCAGGAAGGTGGTGGAGTCACCATCACTGGAGGTGTTTAGAAAGAAACTGGATGAGGCACTTGGTGCCATGGTTTAGTTGATTAGATGGTGTTGGATGATAGGTTAGACTTGATGATCTCGAAGGTCTTTTCCAACCTGGTTAATTCTATTCTATTGTATTCTATTGCCCAGAGCAGAGTTCAGATTAACTGATATGCTCCAAGGAACCTGTGAGGAGTGAGGTTGCTTGTGTCCGTTCAACAGTGAATGGCCAGTCTAAAACTGTACTACTTTAATCCAGAGCAATGGATAATTCAGTTTTAATTCCAAGATCATCACTGGGAAACTAGCTTTGAAAATATTCTTAATGTAGTTTCTTGTTGTTGTTTGTTTATTTTGTTTGTTGGGGGGGTTGTTTGCTTGTTTGTTTTACATGTAGGTTAAAATCTAAAGCATAGCAGTAAGGAGACAGAAGTGTGGTATCCTTAAAATTGATGTTGGAAGTAACTTTTCCCCCTGCTCCCTCTTGACCTCTCTTTTTACCATCTATTATGTTCTTCCTGGCTTTTCTTGCCTTGAGCCTCCAGACCCACAGAAGTGAACAGGGAATGGCAAGACTGCAGCTATTTATAATAATAACCGCTCCCAGACTCCACTGCAGTAGTTTTAATCATCAGCTATTGTCAGGCATCAAGATCAAAAAGATTTGAGATTTGATTTGTTTGAGTTATAAAGAAGCCCCGAATGCCAAAGTGCTGTCGCTTAAACTGCAAAGCACAGCCCTGCATGAAGTAGAATGAACTGGTATTGCCCTCTCTGATCTGATTTGTAGCCATCAAAGCTCTTTAAAGTTATTTGATTTGACATCAATTAGCCAGTTGTCACTAGGGAAAAGTCTCTTTTTGCATTTAGTCCAATATCAATGTCATTTTCCTCTTAAAATGTGACAAGGAGCAGACTGCTTCAGCATACTTTGCACCAACATGAAGAATAGGGTGAAGAGGAGGATAAAGTAAGTCTGCACAGAAAGAAAACAAAACATTCCCATTTATGGAGACATCTATGCAGAGAAAGAGAGACATATAAAGAGAGTCTGAGACATATATATGTCTCATAGAGATGTATGTGACCTCCAGCTCAGCATGTGTTGTTTATCAGTACAATTGCAGTCGTTCTAAGGATACAGAGACCTTCAGACATGTGTGTTCTTGGAGGACAGCAGCTATGGTAACACAAGAAGAGCATTCATAGAGCTTTAATCTCAGCTTTGTTTCATTTTCCTATATTCTGCCTAGGACTCTGCACAGTGCCTAAGGATAGAGTTTTAACAGCAAACTGCAGGTAAATCTGTGATGTGTACAATATTCTAAACCAACCATGAAAGCAAAGTGTTACCAAGAGAAAAGGCGCTTGCCAGTTTGAAGGTAAAACTGGTCTGAGAAGCAGACACCAAACTAGGTGACCACTCTGCTGAGTGTCATGATGTATCACAAGTGTTCTATTTCCTGCTTGTAGCTGCACGCAGCAATAAGATGGACATTGAATATTAATAGAGCAAGAGAACACTCCTTTGTGCGTGGAGGAGCAGAGGAATTTTGATGGAAGGGCTTTCAAAATCAGGAACTCAGATGACTGCAAGTGAGTACGAGGAGACGCATAAAGGAGACCTGAAGGGAGAGGCAAAATTTGGGTAATAATGTAAATTAGCATTTTGTGAGTACTGACCTCTTCAGAGAAAGGTATATCAGCTATCAGGCTGGCCTTTTGTATGTTTGGTTGGTTAGTTTTTCTCCTCTCAAAAAGGAGATAGTGAGATAAGTTGCCACTGGAACATCCATTGTAATGATTTTTATCTGCAAGCCTATCCAGCTGCAGTATTTCTGGACTGCACACACAAGTCCCAGAGGTAACAGTACTCCATCATTTAGATCCCTCCTGAGGGTGCTGAATGATCTGGTTATTGATTGCTTCCTTGCCTCTATGCCAATAGCTTGTAATGCAAAATGTTGGAAAAGTCTGGAGGAACCAGGGAGCACTTTTTTTTGCAGCCTCATAAGAAAACAGATCAGATCTGCTACTGCATGACAGCTCTTGGTAGAAATGGAATGGGCTGCCCAGGGAGGTGGTGGAGTCACCATCCCTGGAGGTGTTCAAGAGGGGATTGGATGTGACATTTGGTGCCATGGTTTGGTCTAGTCATGAGGTCTGTGGTGACAGGTTGGACTTGATCTTTGAGGTCTCTTCCAACCTTGGTGATTCTGTGAAATATCACATATAGGCTTAAATTAGGCCACTGCAATGGTAAGTGTGCTCCACAGTCAGAAGTAAAGACAATTTCTCCAATCACTGTGACACTAACCCTCAAATGACCTGCTGCTTCTGAATCCTTTATTAAATCCACCTAGCTGGGGAAATGTTGGTGATAGCTCAAAAATTTCCATACTGCCTAAACATTTTTGTTTTTTGAAAAAGAAAGCTTTGATGATACCAAGCACCATTCAAGATTCAAATCTCATCTATAAATTCATATTAAAGCACTCTAACATTTCTCTTCTGGGAAAAGCCAGTCCCCCAGCCCTGAATGGTGCAAAAGTTTTGGATCAGGAACCCTTTCTAAATTGTTAATCACAGCTCTGTCCCTAAATGACACATGGAGTCACAAGAGCTTCATGGGCTTGCAGGATAGGTTGGACTTGATGATCCTCGAGGTCTCTTCCAACCTTAGTTATACTGTGATACTGTGATACATTGTGACCATCACACAAAAGGCCTCTTCCAATACTAAAAGTAAGAGATCAGACTCCAATTAATGCACAGACCAGTTGTCAGCAGTCAGTAAATATATCAGGCTGCAGTCTTCTGTGGCAGAGGTTAGGATAAGCTAGGCCCCATCCTCTTTAACATCTTTATTGATGATCTGGATGAGGGCATTGAGTCGATCATCAGTAAATTTGCTGATGACACCAAGCTGGGGGCAGGAGCTGATCTGCTGGAGGATAGAGAGGCTCTGCAGAGAGACCTTGACAGGCTGGACAGATGGGCAAAGTCCAAGGGCAGGAGATTTAACACATCCAAGTGCCGGGTTCTGTACATTGGCCACAACAACCCCATGCAGTGCTACAGGCTAGGGTCAGAGTGGCTGGAGAGCGGCCAGGCGGAGAGGGACCTGGGGGTGCTGGTTGATGGTAGGCTGAACATGAGCCTGCAGTGTGCCCAGACGGCCAGGACGGCCAATGGCATCCTGGCCTGCATTAAGAACAGTGTGGCCAGCAGGAGCAGGGAGGTCATTCTGCCCCTGTACACTGCACTGGTTAGGCCACACCTGGAGTACTGTGTCCAGTTCTGGGCCCCTCAGTTTAGGAAGGATGTTGACTTGCTGGAACGAGTCCAGAGAAGGGCAACGAAGTTAGTGAGGGGCTTGGAACACAAGCCCTATGAGGAGAGGCTGAGGGAGCTGGGGCTGCTTAGCCTGGACAAGAGGAGACTCAGAGGCTGTCTACAACTACCTGTCTACAACTACCTGAAGGGGGGTTGTAGACAGGCAGAGGTTGGTCTCTTCTCCCAGGCAGCCAGCACCAGAAGAAGAGGACACAGTCTCAAGCTGCACCAGGGGAGGTTCAGGCTGGAGGTCAGGAGGAAGTTTTACACAGAGAGAGTGACTGCCCATTGGAATGGGCTGCCCGGGGAGGTGGTGGAATCGCCATCACTGGAGGTGTTCAGGAGGAGACTTGACAGGGTGCTTGGTTGCATGGGTTAGTTGATTAGGTGGTGTTGGGTGATAGGTTGGACACGATGATCTTGAAGGTCTCTTCCAACCTGGTCTATTCTATTCTATTCTATTCTACAAAACTTGCTGATATCATACATTTGTATGTATTTCTAAAGATAAATAGTCTCCATTTTGTTATTCACAAATGAGCTGCAGCACAAAATGAATGCTTACAATGAGATTCCCATAACTGTGATTCAATGAAAGGACAAAAATATCCACTAACTTGGCCAGTCAGTACAGGCAGCTCTCCAGGCATGCTCATCGGGGCTATAGCAACAACACTGCTTGTTGGTTGTAAAACCACAGCCATGTAGCAAGTCCTTTGGAAAATGGGCCCAGATCTTTCCTGGGCATTGACTCACTCCACATATGAGCCAGCCTTGTCCTCAATCAATCAATTAGCATATGTTACATTGTACGGAAGGCAACTTGTCAGAAGGCCATGCTTTATAGGATAGGCAAATAAAGATGGCTAAGGTAAAGTGCCTTTCCAAGAACACTTCCTCAGCATGACACGCAGGGCCTTGAGATGGCAACAGAAGGTTGCAGTGAGGGAGGGCAAAGTTTGGACTGATCTTCCTATAACTGATCTTGCCTGTAATACTCTCTCACAAGAACTCTTCAGACCCATCCCACTTTCCTTGCTGTGCTGCAACAGGGGAAGAAAGGCATTGCAGAAATTTCCTCCTCTGATATATCTCTGATCTCTTGCTCATCTTTGAAAACACATCTGCCATTGATGATGGAACTTCAAGGCTTTGCCTTTTTGCCAGAGTTACCAATTTTTGTGCTGTGTACCTGGGAGAAGCACATTTTTCAGTGCAACAGCTTTGGTCAGTGCCAAGGACTCTTGCTAGAATGATCTCTCTATCTAGGTTGTGTTTAGAAACCTGCAACTCACACCTTCAGTGTCTGAAACTGTGATTGAAGGAAGGTTATGTTCTTTGTGGGTTTTGGTTTGTTTTGGAGAAGAGGTAATTGAGTTAATTTGGCCTAGTAATAATTTCATAATTAGCACATTTATCCTTTTTTTTTTTTTAAGACTCCTACTTATTTAGTTATCAGATCCAATTACAAACCCAAATTACCAGCCCTTATTTTTTACTAGCAGTTAAGTCAGACATGAATAACAATGAAACTGAAACAGCAGAAGGATCAGGGGAGGCTGGATAACCTAGGAGGAGCTAAATCAATACTCAATAAATACTTCATCTAATAGTCCATGCTAAGCTTTATCCTCCCTTGACAAACCTACACAGTTAGCAGGAGATTAAAGTCAGTGGAGACTGGAGGAAGCTGCAATCACATCTTTGACTGCAGGCCATCATTAGAGTACTCAATTCAGTGACAACTGAACTTCTCTCTTCCAGCACCACCTCTCCTCTTACTGCTAAAATCCCATTTTCATAAAATACCAGTTCATCTGTGTTGAGAGAACTATCTGGTGAATCATATTGTTCTCTGATGAGTCATGCAAGCAACAGATCCAGATTAAAAACAAACCTTAAGAAGGGGTTAAAAGAAGGAATGGTTCTTTTAAACCATCTCAGCTCTGTGATCTAGGCAGCCCCTTAAAGGATCATGATAAAGAGAGCCAAGAGGCCAATGGCATCCTGGCCTGCATCAAGAATAGTGTGGCCAGCAGGAGCAGGAAAGTCATTCTATCCCTGTACTCAGCACTGGTTAGGCCACACCTTGAGCACTGTGTCCAATTCTGGGCCCCTCAGTTTAGGAAAGATGTTGAGTTGCTGGAATGTGTCCAGAGAAGGGCAACAAAGCTGGTGAGGGGTTTGGAGTACAAGTCCTATGAGGAGAGGCTGAGGGAGCTGGGGTTGTTTAGCATAGAGGAGACCTTCTTGATGTCTACAACTACCTGAAGGGAGGTTGTAGCCAGGAGGGGGTTGGTCTCTTCTCCCAGGCAACCAGCACCAGAACAAGAGGACACAGTCTCAAGCTGCACCAGGGGAAGTTTAGGCTGGAGGTGAGGAGAAAGTTCTTCACAGAGAAAGTTGTTAGCCATTGGAATGTGCTGCCCAGGGAGGTGGTGGAGTCACCATCCCTAGAGGTGCTCAAGAGGAGACTGGATGTGGCACTTGTACCATAGTTTGGTAGTTGTGAGGTCTTGGGTGACAGGTTGGACTTGATGATCCTTGAGGTCTTTTCCAACCTTATTGATTCTATATGGGAGCAGAAGTGCATGACTAGGCGTTATTACTTAGCAAAAGATGTGTAATTGCCCTTTCCAAAAGAAGTAATGGAACCTCTGCAGTAGCTTTGACTCAGCCCAGCAGGGCTCTTGTCAAGTTATTTTCACTCTCTGCTTTTTTGATGGAAATGTTTCACCCAAACCACCCTGCATTTCTAAATTGATTCAATCTCTAGTTGCTCATCTGAAAACATTTCTCCCAGCTCAAGACATAACACGGTGATAGACTGTGAATAAGCATCACCTGTAGTAAGTAAGTGAAATATAGGGTATAAAACCCAACAGATCACCCCATCACAGCTGTGTACAAAGGAAGAAGAAGTGTATGAAAAGGCAGATGTCCTAGATGATGAAATGCTTATCTGTGATTAATCCAGGGGTAAAATCGCCATTCCTGGAACACATCTAGAGCTGTTCAAGCCAGTATCACAGTATCACTAAGGTTGGAAGAGACCTCAAAGATCATCGAGTCCAAACTGTCACCACAGACCTCATGACTAGACCATGGCACCAAGTGCCACGTCCAATCCCCTCTTGAACACCTCCAGGGACGGTGACTCCACCACCTACCAGGGCAGCACATTCCAATGACAAATGACTCTCTCGGTGAAGAACTTTCTCCTCACCTCGAGCCTAAACTTCCCCTGGCACAGCTTGAGACTGTGTCTTCTTGTTCTGGTGCTGGTTACCTGGGAGAAGAGACCAACCCCCTCCTGGCTACAACCTCCCTTCAGGTAGTTGTAGAGAGCAATGAGGTCACCCCTGAGCCTCCTCTTCTCCAGGCTAAACAGTCCCAGCTCCTTCAGACTCTCCTCACAGGGCTTGTGCTCAAGGCCTCTCCCCAGCCTCATTGCCCTTCTCTGAACATGTTCAAGTGTCTCAATGTCCTTCTTAAGCTGAGGGGCCCAGAACTGGACACAGTACTCAAGGTGTGGCCTAACCAAAGCAGAGTACAGGGGCAGAAAGACTTCCCTGCTCCTGCTGGCCACACTATTCTTGATGCAGGCCAGGATGCCATTGGCCTTCTTGGCCACGTGGGCACACTGCTGGCTCATGTTTAGGCAGCTGTCAATCAGGACCCCAGGTCCTTTTCTGTTTGGCAGCTCTCCAGCCACTCTGACCCCAGCCTGTAGCTCTGCATGGGGTTGCTGTGGCCAAAGTGCAGCACCCAGCATTTGGACTTGTTGAATGCCATCCCATTGGCATTGGCCTGTAGGCTTTAGATTTGGGGCTTTTAAAGAAGACAGTTTACCTTGCACTGAGTTAACCCACTTTGCATATCCACAATCTAAATCACTGTTCAAGCTTATGTAGAGGACTAGTGAGACTATCAGTAGTCCAATCCAGATCTCTTGAGTCGCTTTTCTATGTGTGAATACTGTGAGACTATCCTTTGCAAGTAATCTCGGGTGGCAGTTTTAGGCTATGCCTTTAAAAATTAGCTGCAGATTTTGAGCAGAAAAGTAGAAAAACATAAATAAGTGACTATTGGGTGTAACAAGGAAAACAAAAGATTATTCTAAACAAATTCCTTGGATAAAAATGTGTGAGATGGATGCAGGTGTACCCTAACATCTTTCACATTTCTCTTCACTCCCATTCCTCTTTTTTTCTCCGGTGGTCTTGGCTGTTCTGCTTCGCTGGGGAGACAATAATCACTTCTGGCTGGGCTTGAGAAGAGATAAGAACACTAACACTGCTTCTTTCAACTAACATTCCTTCCTCTCAGCTCCTCTTTTCTTCTGTTATAGGGAGGAGGAGGAGGCTGAGGGGGGGCAGGGGCAGTGGAGCAGCTTCCCTGCTTCTCTGGGGAACCCAGAGGGAATACAGGGGGGCTTCCATGCTATTTTCTAATTGTAAATACCTGTATAATGTTGCAAACACTGTATGTTTTGTTCATATCATTTGCATTCCATTGTAGAGCGTAGATTTTGCTTTGTAAATACAGCTCCCATTTGCTTCCAGCTGAGTTAGTTGTGCTTAGTTAATGTGAATGGGAAACTTCAACCCACCACATCTGCTTATCTGAGTAGGGTTTTTAAAAAGGAGAACAACAGCAAGAAGCTTGAGGAGGAAATTGCAAACCTTGTTCATATGACAGCAACAGCATTAGCATGATACAACTTTGCAAGATAAAAAATGCCATCCCTGAGCAACAGAGACTTGACCTTCATTTTTCCCACTCAAGAACTAACTTAGCAGTATACTACCATTAAATGAAGACAAAACCCCATTTCTTTTCTTTCTTCTTTTTCTTGTTTGGTTTCATTTATTTTGGATTACTATACTCACACCTCTCAAAAATTCTAGCTTATTGCATTCTTAGAGTGTTTCTTATTGCTTGATAAGGTACATAGTTTGCAGTATCCATCAAAGGCAGAGCTGTTTAATAAACAAGTCCAGGCCTGACTTCATTAAACTCTCCCTGTCTTGGGATTGGATGTGGCACTTGGTTCCATGGTTTAATAGTCATGAGGTCTTGAGTGACAGCTTGGACTTGATGATCTTTGAGGCCTCTTCCAACCTTATTGAGTCTATGATTCTTCATGTCATTCTTTGCCAAATGGTGTTACCAGAGAATAGGAATCTGCTCTGCAATCTTGTACCTGATGCAGGGTCTACAAGATTTTCCCCTGTGATCCAAAAAAATAGCATCCACTTCAGCTTTCTCCCTGCCCTACTCCCCCAACCTGAGATCTTCAATCCTTTCCCTTTCCAGTGAAGTGAGAATAGGCTTTTCCAGGATGCAGCTGGTAGAAGGGTTGTGAATCTGTCAGTCACTTAAGGGTGTAAGTAAGAAGTTTGTGGCTGTGTCAGGCCTGACTTCTGTTTAGTGGATTTTGGCTCATGAAAAAAATTCAGCCTTCTACCTGCCCTCCCCCATTTTATTTGTACAGCAGCCCAAGACTAATGAGAAAAAGGCTTATTAGACTCTTTTTTTATTACATGTGGCCCATGTCCAGGAAATAATTTTGCAGATTGTAAGATACTGAGGTGTTCTCTCAATATTTGCATTTTATAATTGTTTCTCCAAAGAACTGGGCAGGCAGGACTTATCTGATGGGGCTATGGTCACCTATCCTCTGACTTGGGAGACATGACAGAATATTAATCGAGTTTATCTCTGTCCCCTCAGTGGATCTTCTACTCTCTCCCTGTTCATTGCTCTTTTACAAGTAAAATCTCAGAATGAGGGATTGGAGGGAGCTGGCAGCCATGAAGGAAGGTGGGTGAAGTTTGTACAACAGAACTGCAGGCTAGAAACAAAAATTCTCTCTGAAAACAGGTGTCTGTTTGCAAATACAATAGATCTGTCCCTCAAAGCCAGAGGATTTCAACTTTATACCACTATGATCAAAAGTTGACTCCAGCCTGTATATCCTCTGACATTCAGACTGAACTGTGCAGTCTGCAGGAGCTGAGGGACTGGCAGAAGAGAGCTAAAAGATGCCCTTTTTTACCCCAGATCCACTCCTGAATTTAATGGGGATCAAGGAGATGTACTACCTGACCTCTTTCATGGGAGTAGTATAGCTCTGTCTTACTTCACAGGACAGTGATAGAAAAAGCATAGAGAAGCATTGGAGGGTCCAGAGAAATTTCTGGGAATTGTGCTCCAGTAGAAAGCAGTTCAGGCAGCATCTCAAAAACAAAAAACAAACTAGCACTCATCTGGTGACCAGATGATTGCTAAGAGAGCACAGACAAAAAATAAAGCAGATTCACATCAAAAAGATTCCAGACAACTTTCCTTAACAATGGACTAGAAGTACAGGTATGTCCCACTGCTCAGCTGAGCAGCTGTTACTTGCTGCAGTATAGAAGCTACAGACAGTTGATGCTTGAAGCTACATGTGTGACATTCTTTTTTTTTTTTCCTCTCTCAGGAGCTCTCCTGGTCCCTGTCGAGCAAGAACTTGCTTTAGGCCATGTAACAGAGACATGTTAGGCAGGTCAAAAATGGCCAGAGTGTGAAGCTTAACAGGAGCAGCTTCTCCATCTGCAGCAGTAAAAAGCATCTCAAGTAACAATAGCTTAGAAGGACCACCATCATTCAAGTAAAGCACACTCCCCTTTAGAAAGTGACTTTAGAGATGCAGTTCTCAGAGCTAGGGTAAAAAGGCTAAGATATTAGCATAGCTGAGAAAACAAGCACTGAGAAATGAGGTGGATTGCTTCAGGTACTCAAAAAGACCTGAAGTCTTTTAAAGGGCCAGCGCTGCAAGGGACTCACATTCACCTCATGAACCCCCAGAGCTATCAAAACTGGGGTCATGAGTAATCAACTCCACAAAAAAAATCCAGTGGTAAATGATGACAACAAAAATGGCCAAGGGTGACAATGAAAATACAGGTAAGATCTGCCACTCTTATAGAAAGAGTATTCCAACTCAGAGCTGTGTCCTTGAAGCCTCAGGCAATGAAAAAAAAAGCTGTAGCTGTTGTTCTGCTCAGCTGTCAACACCACCATATTAGCACTGAGCAAACAACTTGTGCCAGCTTGACAAATCTCATCTCTTTTTTCTAACTCTGGCCTGTGGAGATTTCTTCAGCCTTATGTATTATTCAGACAAGAGACTCCCCAGAGGGTTTTAAATCCCAGGTTTGATGGCCAAGAGCTATCTGTGTCTGAAAGGAGTTGAGGAGATGATATTGTCTGGTCACCATGGAGCACATGGCCATGGATTCAGTCTCCTTGACTGGCTAAATGGTTCAGGTGCATGGACATAGTGTTAGTGTTGAAACTATAAAAACAGAAAAGAGTGACTCTGTGTAGCACTTTAAATGAGAGACTTCTCAGGATCTCAGGTAGTGATAGGACTAGGGGGAATGGAACGAAGCTGGAGGTGGGGAGATTCAGGCTGGAGGTGAGGAGGAAGATCTTCACCATGAAAGTGGTGAAACCCTGGAATGGGTTGTCCAGGGAGGTGGTTGAGGCCCCATCCCTGGAGGTGTTTAATACCAGGCTGGATGAGGCTCTGTCCAGCCTGATCTAGTGTGGGGTATCCCTGCCCATGGCAGGGAGGTTGGAACTAGATGATCCTTGTGGTCCCTTCCAACCCTGACTGATACTATGATACTATGACATTTGCAGTTTATGGAGTCTTTCCTGGGATAGTTTCCTATCAGAAAAACTAAAGGGGACAAAAGGACTGTGGTCATTTCAGATGAAGATTTGTTGGGATTTGCTCATGTTATGCTCTTAAGTCTTCCCCTAAACACTCTCCTGAGACCCCATGTCAATCCTCCTGTCTATGTCTCTCTCTGTTTACCTGTCTGCATATCTACCCACTTTTAAATGTTCCTAAAATTACTTTAAAATGTACATTTTTAAACTTAATCTATTATGAAACAGGTCATCCTAAAACCACTGCAGCCAAGAGAAGCAGTTGTGAATGTCAGTCACAGCAGTGTTGATATGATCCCACAGGGACTTTTTTGGTAAGTGGAAATGTGGTCTCCACATTTTGGAGGGAAGAGGCACAAGGAGCCCTGAGTTCAAGGATTCATATTGCTCAGTGGGAATAATTCCCATAACTGAAACTGACCCAGATGGTGGATTATTAAATGATGAGAAGAGCAGGTTTGAGGATGATACAGGTTAAATACACCACCTGGATGCATGCATGAATGAAAGGACATTAGGGATTTGCTTTCAGAGACAGTGCTATACACATACTTTAAAAGGACCAGGAGTAATTCAGTAGCTTATGGTGTTATTTGCCTTTAGGATGAGGATTTAAATCCTTTCCTCCAAGCTACTTTCAGACATGGCTGAAAGTCATAAACACTTCAATCTATTTGCATGGATTTTTAATTCTGGGGAGCTGAGCACTGTAACCATTAGAGAAAACAGGGCTGGCCACCCCCTGAAGCCATTCAGTGGAAGCCATCCACAGCAGCTGTGTCCACCCTCTCCAATAACATGGGTTAGAGTGTTTCAGCTCTGACTGACTCATTAGGCTGTGAACTGTTTGTTTCCATGGAGTACTAAGCACACAAGCCTGGTGGCAAGAAGCAAGACCACCATTTTTTTCTGCAGAAGAATGTGATCCTGAAAGCAGTCCTGCACTTGTCAATGAGTGTCTGTTTCTGTGCACATACTCAGGGCTCAGAGTCATTCTGATACCACACCCCACTTTGCGGGCAAAACATAACCATTTTAATCCTGAAAGATCTCTTTCTAAAGTACTTTAAAGCTGTCTGCCTGTCCAGTTTATATAGGCACAGCAGTTTTGTGGTAAGTGAGATGAGTGTCAAAAGATGTCACATTTTGCAGTTTCTCAGCTGTTGAAACACCCCTCTTCCATTTTAAAGTACACTGGATGGGGGATGGAAGACAGCAGCTCTCTTGAATAGCTTAGACCAATGCTAAGGAAAAGTCAAGGTCTTAAAAAGACTGGAGTTTTGGTTTTCACACTGAGATCTTAGCTTCTGCCTACAGCTTATTCAGCCTTCTTGGATAAGTCATTTGTTTATTTGATTCTGAAAGAGAATTGTGGTTGTCACTGTAAGTATTTTAATAAAGGGCCACACCAAAGTTCCATCCCAAGGTCTCATCTTATCAGTTCACCACATAATCATAGAATTGTTTAGGCTGGAAAAAACCTTCAAGACCACCACGTCTGACTATTAACCTAACACTAACAAGTCTACTGCTAAACTATGTCCCTAAGCACCATGTCTACATGTCTTTTAAATACCTCCAAGGATGATAATTCCACCACTTTCCTATGTAGCCTGTTCCAATGCTTGGCAAACTTTTCAGTGAAGAAATTTTTCTTAAGGTCCTACATAAACCTTCCCTGGAACATCTTGAGGCCATTTCCATCTCCAACATTAGACTGTAAAGGAAGCATATAAGAACAGGTTAAGCAAGTAGCAATGCATTTTCCAAGGCCGCACTAAGATACTGCTTCTTAAGGCAAAATTATCTGCTTTGTAGTTCACATTTCTGATTAATTTTCTTCCATGATGCTGTTTGATACTATGGGAATCACTAACATTCACACTGCAGTCCCTTTTATACTATTAGTCCAACAGAAAATTTGTCTATTTGCACCTTTTCGGCTGCACCTTCTTCAGATCCAATGCAGCTTTTTTCTTTACATGTGTAGAAAGAAGCTAGCAATTTTCACTGGAACATGACAAATAAGTTTTCCTTCACCCAGGCCAGCCTTCTAACTCTACCCAGGCAGCCTCAGGGCACATGAAACACATTCCCATCATCACAGTAGGAAAACAACAATTTGGCAGTCAGTAGTGTGGCGCCCTCATTATATTGGGCATTTGGAGCTGAAACCTCAGAGAAGTCCTCAGCTGTGTATATGGCCACTTCAGCTAAGATGGGTGCCCTCACTAAACCCTGTAGCCAAGAGGCAATCTGCATCACTTGCTGGAAATGGCCATGATCCCTCCCCTCTGAAAGTATTTTGCCTTTGGGAGCTGAAAGTCTTTTGTAGCAATATTCCAGTCAGAGTAACCATGATATCTTGTGGATATAGACACTCAGATCAGGTCTTTAAGCAAACTCTGACTTGGAGAGTAAGATCTGATCTGCTTCCAGATGCATTATAACAGCATTTTCTGCAGCAGTACAGCTGAGCAACCAGATCAAATGGATTTTTAACAGAGCCCACACAGGCATTTGCTTCACAGGCTGTGGAAGCTGCCGGTGGGGAAAGAGGACTTGTCTGGGAGAGTTGAAGGGCTGGTAGTAGATAGGAATGGTGTGGAGATGTGTTTCATTGCTGGGATGAGCATCCCAGAGAGACATCTTCACAGGCAAGTACTCTTTACTGAGTGTCAGGCTGATTGTTGACCATGTTACGCTATACCCCAACAGAGGAGGTAAGAGGATTTCTTTTTATCAGACACAGAGATGCACCTCTCAAAGCCGTATTTTGTAGCTGCTATTGCAAGCATTCCAGTCTGTAGCTTTCTAATTTGAGAGCAAAATCAAATTACAACATTATTGTACTTCCTAAGAACACAGATTTTTATGTGTCATTCTTCTTTCTGGCGCCTTGACCCACAAGATTGACCAAGCTAAATGCAGGAGAGCACCCACTGCTGGAGTGTGTTCCTTCAAGTAATGTTTCCAAACTAGTTTCAGTATTGTCAGACATGAACCCAAGATTCTGTACATCTTTCTGTTCAGCAGCAACCCATTTTATGGTGATAAAATCCTTGTTTAATGTCCCCAAGCTTTCAATTTCCAGCTTTAAGATGGAGATGATGAGAGTTGCTTCCTGCATTTGTCTGGCTTCTCAATTTAAACAGCACACTGTTTGAGATAGGGACTTTCTTCTACTGTGTGTACACACAGGGACTGTACAGGGCCATGAGTTGTCCTAAAGCATAATTTTATAGCAAGGATTACCAGCTAATACCATTACTTACAATTACATATTCCTCCCTAAGAGAAAAAGCACTTCAGCGTGTTTCAAGAAATATGGTACAGCTGACTCTGATGCATTGCTTCCTTCTCAGGAAGTTACTGCAAAGCACAGGACTTTATTTCACCCTTTAATCTTTCAGTGAGATCATATTTTTTCTGGTATAGTCTGGTTTTTGGAAATGGTTTAGACAGAGAGTCCTGATAAAAGTGGATCTACCCATCATCTGCTTCTGATCACTGCTGGCCAAAGGTTTCAGTGCACACAAAAGGTGTCTGGCCAAGACATCGATGTAAATCCCATAACTTATTCTCCCTCAGAAGGAACAAACCCTGGAGAAAATATAAAAGAAAGTGACTGTGCAGTGAAGAAGTGGGGGGGGAAAGAACAGTAATGGAAAGGAATAAAGGGGAGGCCTGAAACGTGCCTGCTTTGTGGGGTTGTGTTATACTTGAAAAAAATAAATAAATTATGTATTAAAGTAGAGAAGTTGGTGTTTAGAGTAAGGAACAGAGAGGTAAGCTATTTACCTGTGTCTAGGCATCTCATTAATTTTAGGCATTTGCTTCTAGCACTGTGGCTCCAAGCCTAGAGACAAGACCAAAGAGAAGCAGGAGACTTGGTGGTTGTATGAACAGAAAAAGCTACTTCCTAATTTCTTCTGAACTGAGCTGTGAATAGAATAGAATAGAATAGAATAGAATAGAATAGAATAGAATAGAATAGAATAGAATAGAATAGAATAGAATAGAATAGAATAGAATAGAATAGAATAGAATAAACCAGGTTGGAAAAGACCTTCGAGATCATCAAGTCTAACCTATCATCCAACACCATCTAATCAACTAAACCATGGCACTAAGTGCCTCATCCAGTCTCTTCCTAAACACCTCTAGTGATGGTGACTCCACCACCTCCCTGGGCAGTCCATTCTAATGGCCAATCACTCTTTCTGTGAAGAACTTCTTCCTAACATTCAGTCTAAACCTCCCCTGGTGCATCTTGAGCCTGTGTCCTCTTGTTCTTTCACAGGTTGCCTGGGAGAAGAGACCAACCTCCAGCTGGCTACAAGCTCCCTTCAGGTAGTTGTAGAGAGCAATAAGGTCTCCGCTGAGTCTCCTCTTCTCCAGGCTAAGGAACCCCAGCTCCCTCAGCTTCTCCTCATAGGGCTTGTGCTCCAGACCTCTCACCAGCTTTGTTGCCCTTCTCTGGATATGTTCCACCAACTCAACATCTTTCTTAAATTGAGTGACTTGTGTGTTGTTCTCCATTCTCTTGTAGCAAAATCTGGCAGCAAAACAGGAAGCCAGCCACAGAGTACAATGAATCAAGAAGCATAGGTAAGACTAATAAAGGCTGGTGAATCAAGGAGCAGATGGCAAAAAATAAACCAGGCAACAGATCAGATAAGCTTAAATTAAGTCTTGTTATCCAGAAAAACTATAAAATCATAAGCTATGATGCAAGGTCTTCTAGGAAGGTAAAAGAAATGGCTTAGCAGCTGTCTACCCAAAGGAAAGGAGAGTTAATTGTTGGTATAGTTAAATTTAGGAGTTAGTCACTGCTGATCTATCTTCCTTTTTAGAATTATGTTTAATTTTCTTTCCTTTCTCTTTGAATTATGGTTTGTTTAGCTATTCATACTATATATTTATGAGTAAGTAAATCACCTGGCTGAATATCAAAAAGCTTAGCATGACTTTTCTCAGATTGTCAGTGTAGGCTACTTGCCCAGGACAGCCTCTCAGGGAAACTTGTTCCAGTGGCTGACCAACCTCACAGTGTCCTGGCAGAAGTTACATATGTAAATATCTGGCAGTAGAAGAATTTAAGACTACCCTTCACTTCTTTTCTCTGGTCAAAAATTACCTTCATGGTCTTAAAATGGCCTCTATTGTACACCCTGAAGTGATCTCAATTTACAGACTAATGATGGAGAAGATAATTTTCTTCTAACTTATTATTTCCCACCTGATATTTTGAATATTTTTACCTTCAGTATGACCTCCAGTTGCAGTGGCTTTGCAAGGAAAGAAGAAAGGTTGTTGCCAAGTCTTGATATCCTCTGCCCACCCATAAATGCTCCATCTACCCTGCAGCACAGTTCACATAAATGAAACTCTTTCTATTTCAAGTGTCTCATTATCCATCTTTTCATTTTCCTTTGAATTTAATTGATTTCATAAAAATTCCTTGGTTCCTTTCTTTCTTCTGGTTGGCCTAATTATCAACAATACATAATTGTAATAACAGCAAATTGCTTCATTTGGATAAATCTTGAAAGTGTTGCTCACAGTCACAGGATAAAAACAATTCCACCTATGTGTACAGGCTTCACTGAGCTGTATTAGTATATGTCTGAGAGGGAAAAAAAATTATTCAAGTGCAACCTATCATCTAACACCATCTAATCAACTAAACCATGGCACTAGGTGCCTCATCCAGTCTCTTTTTAAACACTTCCAGTGATGGTTACTCCACTACCTCCCTGGGCAGCACATTCCAATGACAAATCACTCTCTCTGTGACTAATTTCTTTCTAACATCCAGCCTAAACCTTCCCTGGTGCAGCTTGAAACTGTGTCCTCTTGTTCTGTCACAAGTTGTCTGGGAGAAGAGACCAACCCCCACCTGGCTACAACCTGCCTTCAGGTCGTTGTAGACAGCCGTAAGGTCTCCCCTGAGCCTCCTCTTCTTCAGGCTAAGCAACCCCAGCTCCCTCAGCTTCTCCTCATAAGGCTTGTGCTCTAAACCCCTCACCAGCTTTGTTGCCCTTCTCTGGACACGTTCCAGCAAGTCAACATCTTTCCTAAACTGAGAGGCCCAGAACTGGACACAGTACTTAAGGTGTGGCTTAACCAGTGCTGAGTACAGGGGCAGAATGACCTCCCTGCTCCTGCTGGCCACACTGTTCTCCAGGCTAAACAATCCCAACTCCCTCAGACTCTCCTCATAGGGCTTATGCTCGAGGCCTCTCCCCAGCCTCATTGCCCTTCTCTGGACACATTCAAGTGTCTCAATGTCCTTCTTAAATTGAGGGGCCCAGAACTGGACACAGACATCTCTTTCAACATCTTTCTTTCTTTCTGCTCCGCAAGCTAGTGAGCTGTAACCAGCAGCTTCTAGAGAGTTTTCACTGATGGGATAGGCTTTCTTATGAGATGTCTGCATCATTCAACGGAAAATGATACAGAGACATTCAACATAGCAGTACCATGCAGCTGCAGAGTGCACAGCACATCTGAGCTATTGTAGCTTAGTTTTGAAAGCAGCAAAAGTTTGCCAGTTCAGGTGAAGGCAGAAACTCTTTCAGAGATATTTTTTTCTACTCCTAGAGCTGTCTTGCTTCCTGTAGCCTGGATCTCTCTGCTGGGTTATTATACACACAAGTTTCATGTTTTTCATCTTGAACCTATACATCTAAGATGACCTACTCCAGGAATCTATGAAAGGCAGAAACACTGTCTCTACAAAGGAGATGAGAACCTCTTCACTAATAATACCATCAGTGATTGTTAATCTTCCCTGTTAACCCATCTTGACTCTGTTGAAGATGTGTTGGCTTTCCTGGCGTTGGTTTTCCTGGTATAAAGAGTTCCCTTAAATAGAAGATACTTAGATCTCTGTGAATCATTGTTAACCACTGACTTTAAAGGCTTAGGTGTCATTTCTCTCTGCTGCTGAAATGAGTTTTCTTACACTGGCTTTAACCATTTATCCCACCATCTCTCTGACCAAACCATTTATTCTACTACTTCTCTTCCTGGAGACTAAGCACTTGCAGTTCTTCAGAATGACTAAGAAGGAGAGCTTATCTTGTTGATGTTCCTGGGATTTTGTAAATGAAGATTTGCTGCTTGTCTATTATAATAGGCTGTTTCCTAAATAACTGTCACCAAGGACTAGAGCTCTTAACTCTGTGTGTAAGAAACAAATGTGTTCCACTGATCATTCATCATTGGTTTAGAGATCATTTTCATTCCCTGACTGGGTGACAAACTCATTTCCAAATAAGAGAATAAGGAGGCTCAGAAAGGCCATTCAGGCAGAAACTCTTCTCCCTTGCCTCTATCTTGCTCTCGGCTAAGTGGGCTGCTGCAAAAACCCTCTTATCTCAATGTTTGCAGGAAAATGATAAGGAGTAACCAGGGTGAAACAGTAGATAGACATCTTGATTTAGCTGAGGCAAACCTACAACAGACAGTATTTTACTCATGTTCCTAAAATAATATTGAAAAAAGATAGTTTGCCTCCAGCTTTCTCCAGAACAATTTTTTTTCCTTTGTCTCTCACTGACTTGCATTCCTAGAATCATATATTGACAACAAAAGACAAGGACTGTGCCCCAAATGACTTATTCCAAGGTCATCCCCTTATCAAATGGCTCAGGGACTACCCTCTCTCTTTTCATTTTCATTTGTAAAATTGATCACCCTGAAAGTGTGACCATGTTCTTCACTCAAGCACAGAGTGAGAGTTCCTCGGTGGTTTTATCTACGAATCCCATGGCAGAGGAAATGCTGACTTCACTCTGCAAGTGTGCATTTTCCAAGTGAAGAAAAGTACCTGACTAAGGAGACAAAGCTGAAGTTGTAGTTTCTCTGAGATGAAGTAACACAAGCTACTGTCTTTCTCCTGTTCAGAGAAGGGCAACAAAGCTGGTGAGAGGTCTGGAGCACAAGCCCTATGAGGAGAAGCTGAGGGAGTTGCGGTTGCTTAGCCTGGAGAAGAGGAGGCTCAGCGGAGACCTTATTGCTCTCTACAACTACCTGAAGGGAGCTTGTAGCCAGGTGGGGGTTGGTCTCTTCTCCCAGGCAACCAGCACCAGAACAAGAGGACACAGGCTCAAGCTGCACTAGGGGAGGTTTAGGCTGGATGTTAGGAAGAAGTTCTTCATAGAAAGAGTGATTGCCCATTGGAATAGGCTGCCCAGGGAGGTGGTGGAGTCACCATCACTGGAGGTGTTTAGGAAGAGACTTAATGGGGTGCTTGGTGCCATGGTTTAGTTGATTAGATAGTGTTGGATGATAGGTTGGACGCGATGATCTCAAAGGTCTTTTCCAACCTGGTTAATTCTATTCTATTCTATTCTATTCTATTAACTTCCCATTTTTCTGTCTTCTAGAAGTTTGATTTGCAAGTATATCCTCTGTTGATGAAGAGTCACATGGTACCAGTACCATCTGTACTGCTATGGGAGCAAAGCTACTGTACCTCCCATTAGTTAGAAACAAGATACCCAAGAACATCTTTATGGGCCAAGAGGAGAAAGAGGAGGCAGAAGATCCTGAATTAGCTTTTCCAAGCTGGGGTGCTTCCCAGTACCCCCAAGTTCAGACTGGGCAGGACAGATATTTGAGTCTGCTGCAGAATCTGCCCCAGCTGCAGGCATTTCTGCAGAATAAACAAATCCTTACTTCACTTCAGCAGCAGGACCAGTAACCTTTCTGTACTGTCTGTTTGCTCCTTCCTCAAAGCAGTCATTGCCTTCTTCCACATCCCTGACCTTTCCTCAGTGCCTCTTTATTTGTTGTTTCTGTCCTTTTTAAAAAGCCTCTTATTGATGTTTTTAAACTGATGGGTAACATAAACAAGTAATAAAGAAAGGTTAACAATACCAAATCAATACTACAGAGAGAGGCGTCGGGGAGATGGAATTGAGGAGGTGGACTGTGAAGGAAAGTGCAGGGCCAAATTTAATCTCAGTGCTGTTAGTTATTAAATTACATTTTGAGTCATTACTCTTTTTGTTTGTTTGTTTGTTTGTTTTTTAAAGGAGGGACTAATGAAAGCACAGACTGGTATTAGGGTTTCAGAAAAAGTCAAACACCTCTGACCAAGTGGGGTTTTTTATATCCTTGTTAAGAACAGAATGAGCTACTCCATATTATTGTGCTCTTTTTATGACTGAGAAGGAAAATGCACTTGATGCTAAACCAGGGGAGTCCTGAAGATATAAGCTCAGATTTACTGCCAAGCATAGAAATGTGTACAATGCATATGCTCCTAGGAAAGTTTATGGAAGTCCTTGTCTGTTTCAACATCTTCAAAACATCAGATGAAGAAAGGGTGGATCTCACTTCCAGACTATATAATACCCTTTTAAGTGTTCCAGCATATCATGGTGCACTGCCTAATGACACCATCCAGTGCCTAATTCTGTGTCCCAGTTCTCTGTGTTGCAGTGACACATCTCTTTAACTGGCTTCCTTTATGGCAAGCTTTTTCATTCTATTAATAGCTTAGGCATCTAAACATGTATCCACATTTTTCTTTCAGGGCTTTGAAGCTGTGACTGTGCACACTGTGGATTTTGCAGACACACCTACCTCTTCTATTCTTGCAGTGCTATAGTCATGTTCAGCAGCTCTGTGTGTGTGCAAACAGACACACCATGCTCTGATCAGGAATGAGCCAGCAGTGGGATATTCCCTCTAATGAAGCCTCAAGCCTTGTTTCTTCATGTATACTAACCTAGATTTCTTGTTCTTCTAGCCACAGGATGGTTATTATTTTATATTTTTCTTTCTTTCTTCCTCAGGCTTTTGCAGAATGATTTTTTTCCTTAGGTAAACTGGCTGAGATGCAAAAATCCAAGATACATATTTACAACAGTTATTCTTTGGTGGTGTCATGTCACAAGTTAAAATCAGAAGTCAAATTCCATGATGATAGGTTGGGTGGCCATGGACAGTTGTATGAACCAGAAGGAAAAGAAAAACAAGTCACCCAGCCTTCACAAATCAAGCCAAATTACCATCATCTGTTAGAACTGGCATCTCCACCAAACTCTTGCAAGTTCTGACTGTGGCTGTGGTCCTGACAAGATGTGAGATTCAGAAGTGTCACATTCTTTCAGACAGAGTGCTTCATGTCTTGCATTTCAGTGCTAGAAGGGTGACACAACATGTATGATTAGGTCAGCTTGTAGTGGTAAAACTGACACATCTGCTCAGTAATCACCAGAGCATCTCCCTGTACAATATACCAACTGGAATACACAGGCTCATGGTTTGTTTGGGATTGGAGCTGTTGCTTTGCAGGGCTTAGTATTTTTTACTTTCTCCTTGCTAATGATCTTATGCAGTGGGCTCAGAAAGGCATTCAAAGGCTCAGATGCTAATGAGCAGGTCTCTCTCATTATGACAGGGAAAGCCCCATAAAGGGAATGAGAGAAAGAATTAGCATAAAGAGAGGGGTACTGGGGATGGGAGCGTGAGGAATGACTGTGTTTGTCAAAACTGGCATCATAGCCATCCAGAAGCAGCTTTGAACGAGAGGTTGCCAAGTTTAGTTTGTGTGCTGCCTGTGGTCTCCAGATTTCAGCCAAATGTGAAAAGATGAGATTTCCATAAACCAGTCCCTGTTAGGCTCTATAATAGGAAAATGCTACTTGCTTACCCTTTACCAGCTGTCATTCACTTGCCTTCTTCCTGGTCTTCCTCAGCAGTTCCTCTTTCCATGGAAATTGATGAGATTTGTTTTTTTTTCTCTGCTCAGCAGCAGCAGCATTCTCCTCATGCAAGGCAAAACCATTTAATTGGTTTCCTTTACTTGACTTTGGGCAAGCACAGCAGCTGGTTGCAGCAACAAGTCTGACACACAGGCTTTTTTAATATTCCTGCTACCTTCCCAGCCTGGCCATGTAATTAACTGGAGGTGGGAGGGAGGGAGTGGGTTGAGGCTACAAACATAGGACTTAGAGCAACCTGAGGAGCTGTCTGGTTTGTATTTGTTTTTCTTTTTACTCAAGTTTTTTTTCCTCCACCAGAAATCATTTATAACAAAGCATCAACTGCACTGTGCACTGTATGGATGGGCAATAGAAGAGTGTGAAATGGCAAGGATGTGTTTACAGATGTTTTAATGAAGCCTAACAAGGACTCCTAGAGCTGTTTCTATTGCTAAACAAGGGGCGGTGGCCACAGAAATCTGTCTGGCTAGAATTTTTCTGATCATGGCTACAAAGAGAGTCAAATAAGATGTGCTGAGCCAAGAAGCTCCTAGAACAAATAGCGAATTTGTAGTGTCCACCACTTGGCACAGAAAGGCAAAGCCTTTCCTAGAGTAGATACTATGACCCTCTAAGTCAAGAGGGGTACAGAGACATTTGTGGGCTTTTCTCTTCCTTGTTCTGTGATTTGCACAAGCAACAAGACTAAGCCTTTTGAAAAGACCAATTACTTGTTCTGTTTAATAGTAGCCTGGTGCTATCAAAGAATACACTAGCCCAGAGACTGGTACAGATTCCCAATTCATGGCAAACCTCACAGCTCTCCTGATCCTTTTCAACTCAGTAGTAGAAAAACCTGACTTTAATTATTAAAAACTATAAATAAAGTTAAAACCTTGATTTCCTCAGTTAGAATTAAAACAAAACAAAAACAAACCAGGCTGTCAAGCTTCAGTTTAGAAATGTAAGAAAATTACCATATCCATTCAAAGCCATGTCTGTCCTCCAGTCCCTAGCAGAATGCTGTAAAGTGAACATCCAGGATAGGTAACTACGGCTTACCTATACCAGCTGACTTGAGGGTGAGAGAGAGAGAGCACACACAGACCAGGAGCATGTGTTTGCACCACCAGGACATCCAAGAATCAACATCCCCCTGCTGATCAAGGGATGTCCAAAATTAGCCTTTCCTAAGAGTGCCATGAGCTGCAAATAATGTCTGTCTTCCAAAAACAACCCCCAAGGCCAATTTCCAATCTAGGTGAATGACCCAAAGGTTGATAGGACACATGCTGGCAGGCTCAGACTGAGCATGTCCCCATACCTGTTTGTCTCAGCTAAGACCAAGAAGAGACAAAAGCTGCCATTTAACAATCATTCACTTTTACACAATGTCTTCCTGAGTTCTCCATTGAACAGACAGCTTGCTCTGCTTTCTACCATGGAAAAATCAATACACCAGGCATGCACAGATCACAAAGAAAATGACACTGCTCTGTTTGATGCTTCTATATTGCAAGGGTGCTCAGCTACTCTATTGACTGTGAACAGAAGTATCTCCTGCTGTGCAGAATTTGCACTGGGAAAAAGTAGAGGAGGGCAGACTGATGTTTGAGCTGCTTTAGAAGGAAAACATTACTTTCCAAATCTGGCAGCATCCATCCCAAATTCTTGCCTCTGATGCAGGGCAGATTTATGCAGTTCCTTTAAATATTTACCATCCTAACCATGCCACAAAGTTGCATTATTACTTTTTAACCAGCATTAAAGTTTAAAACCAGAATAAAAGCCTTGCCTCATACCAAAAGAATTTGTCCTTCAGACCAACAGGAAATGCACCACATCATGTGTCTACAAACACGAAGAGAGTCTCAAAGTTTTGTTCTTTAAAACAAACAACAAAAAAAAAGAATAAATAAAAAATTGACAATGCACTTTCTGTGGCCCTAGATTTAGTTTTGTCAGTGCCGGTTTTTATGGGGGGAAAGGTTTGTCCTTAATATTGGCTTTGGACAAAGATATGCAAACAAATGAGCTCAGAATGAATGCATGTGCAAAGATACTCCCTCTGATTTCCTCCTCATAGACACATGCACTGCTCACTGGGGTTGCTCTGCTCTTGCAGTGGCAAGGAATATTTAACATTATTAACTACCCGCCTTACAAAGGTGTATAGCTATCTTTTTGTCTCCACCTGAACTTACCAACCAGTGCCATTCATGCATCATGACAAGGTGGGAACTTAATACTATGAGTGCTTAATGGATTTTGATAATGTTTGGATCTAAATTTTTAGAGGTTAATTTTAGGACTGCAACAGAGACAAGCAGCTCAGTAAGCACTTGGCAAAGCAGCATTAGACATAACACTGAATCATTAGTTCTTTGTCTCAGGCAATTCTAAGACATGCTTTATACATCCTGAGCATGTCTTATACACCACAGGCAATGGACAGTTGTCATGTCAGAGAAATGTCATTGTCATCTGGGTCAGAAGATAGCTCTGCATATGAAAGCAGCGACTGAAAACAATTAGGGTTGGCCACCTTCTGTTCAAGACCAGTGGTTCTCAGGTTGAGAAAAGCATTACAGAGAGAAGTACCCTTTGCCAAAAGATGTCATCGGCTCAGACAAAGGTGAAGAGGAGGCCAATGAGGTACATGGAAAAGAGATCCTTTCAGGGTTACAAGATACACAAGCCTCAGTAGGTTCAGAAAGTCCCAAGCTAATAATAGTTGGAGGCAGGCAGAGACAGGAAGTATGTCACAGACTTGTTTCTTGTATTCTGTGAGCCTTCTTAGGACCACTGCTGGAAAAGAGGGCCTTGGGCTAGGTGGGCCCTTGTTTTGGCCCTAGATGACCATTCCTGCTTTCCAGTGACACACACACACCTCCCAGGATGAGAATCAGTGAGCCATACGATATGCCTTCTTCCCAAATAATCTGTATCACAGACACATTCCCCACCTTCCCTATATCTTCCAGGCTTAATAGTTTTGTCATTCATGTGAAATATGTTCCCTGCACCCTGTGGTAAATAGGAGGAGAAGACAAAAGAACTCAAAAATTGCAAAGGCAACACCTCTCATCAAAGATTTGTTCTCCTCTTTCCAAGAGTAACTTTCAAACAAACTCAAGCCATGATTTTCAAACTAAACTTCTTGGTGGAGAGGAGTATATATTTTTCTTGGGCTGATAATGTTTGCAGATCTCAGCATATATTGTTCTGCAGGGTTCCACTGCACTTGAAATTGTGCTTTTCCTGCCATTGCTGAACAAACTATTCCTTAGAGAAATGTCACCCAACTTCAGCAGAGATCATAACTCACAGGAAAGACCTATACAGTAATTTCCATTGGGATCAATACTGCCCTGAACAGTTGCCTGCCGTTGACGTAACAATTGCCAAATGCCTCCTTCGTGCTTTATATATGGCAAGACACAGAGCTACTTATCAGAGCAAGAAAAGTGATTCAGCTGTGGATTTTGTTCATGGAGAGCCAAAAGTAAAAGAAATCAGATTTGGCAATATGCCTCTATTTGGCAGTATTGATTAAGCATCTTGGCAATATTACTGAGTGGAGCAAAGGCAGCAGCTGACAATGAGGGTGTCTACTTTCTACATATCACTGGCCTAAGGCTAGCTTGATTGCCGCCTTCAGTTCACACCACCAAAGTGTTATGCTCTTTACATTAAAATTTGAAGCCTACATTTTTCCTAGCATTAAAAAAGTAAAATCCAAGGAGGTGCACTGAGGTCCCCAGAGACAACATAATTCTCCTCTAGCTTAAGATTTGCTAATGCATTGAGGTCATTAATGTTTCATGGCGGTTCCATTTCTGCATGCGCACAAAGCCTTTTACACCACCCTGGCTTTAATGAACTCCTTCTGTCTCCCAGGAGGCCTGTGGAAGCAGGGATGGTTTTCCCCTAATGAAACAGCCCAGGGTCTTTGTTTTGATGTTGTTTACATAGTTAATAGCCCCTTAAGGGGAAACAGCAAAATAGAAGCCTGCATGTAGAGAGTTGCTTGGCAGATAGAGTACACAAGTCACTTGGAGAAATAAATCATTGACTTGTGAAGGGTTTGGGTATGGTCTTTTTTGTCTGATTTTTTTTCAAAGCTCCATGTTAATCTCTATGAAGATCTAGCCAGAGAGAAAGGGAAAGTAACAGAAGAGACTTAAATGGATATGGGACATCCTACAGGCCATTTTTTCCTTTTTATTGAAGAAATTTCTGTTAAAACTGGAACATATTTTTGCTAATAGTTCTTGACTGAGCGTAATTTAGAACAATGATCCTGGTTTGGATGTTCTGAAAAAGCACTAATTCCAGTGTTTGGGTCAGAATATTCCTCCCCATCTCTTCTGTTTCTGGGAGAAAGCTTCAGCATCTCAGCTGCTCTATTATCCTTAAGTCCTGTGTGGTGTGTTAACGCCCATCCTGGAAGCAGGGGGGGGAAGGCTTGTGAGAGCTTTGCCCTCCCTGCAGGGGATTTTCCCCCTGGGAAACTAAACTAGTCTGTTCCACTCCCCCTGCCTGCCCAGTAAGGCTATAAAAAGGAGGATACTGCACCCATTAGGTCTCTTGGCTCCTGCTTTTGCTTGGATGAGGACTGCTGGTGGGTCCCTGCTTCTCTGCCACGTGGTCAGGCCTGATACTTCTCCATGCTACCTCCACACCTTTTTCAAAGAGACTGGTTTTGTATTCTTATTTTTTCTCCCATCCATCCTTGTTCCTTACCCTTGTGAACCCTACCTGTTATTGTTTTATATATATATATATTTTTTAAAGAAAATTCTTTAGTTCTCTACTTCCAAGCTGACTCCAAATTATTTCTTGGTGGATTTGCTCCTTCCCTTTCTTTTTCACAGAATCACAGAATCACCAAGGTTGGAAGAGACCTCAAAGTCACCAAGTCCAATCTGTCACCACAGACCTCATGACTAAACCATGGCACCAAGTGCCACATCTAATCCCCTCTTGAGCACCTCCAAGGATGGTGACTCCACCACCTCCCTGGGCAGCACATTCCAATGGCGAACAACTCTCTCAGTGAAGAACTTTCTCCTTACCTCAAGCCTAAACTTCCCCTGGCACAGCTTGAGACTGTGTCCTCTTGTTCTGGTGCTGGTTGCTAGAGAGAAGAGACCAATTCCCTCCTGGCTACAACCACCTTTCAGAAGGGGGCAGCAGGGGAGGGATTTGCAGCCTTGCCCCCATCTGAGCTCTTAAGTCCCAGTTAAGACTCAAACCACCACATCCTGTTACTTCAAATGCAAGTGTTAGTGAATCATACTGAAGGATAAGTTTCTGGCCATTTAGTCTGTATCTAACGTATCAAGCCTGCTTCCATGACAAATTCAGAAGCAGTTCAAACAGTGGAGGAAGGTATGGAACATCATGCAACTGCAGTTTCTGATAGTTACACGGTGGTTGTTAAAGCTAGAGAATAAATGAACAGCCTATTATTTCTGAGACTGGAGCTCGATTAAAGCAACCCAAAACAGCACCACACACAGACAAAACCCCCAAAGAGGCAGTCAAAGTGTCATTTGTATAACTCAACCTGACACAGTCCTGATATTATAATTGCACAATGAAATATGCTTAGAGCAAAATGATGCAAATTGCCAATGTCACAAGGCCGATCGCAGAGTGTCTAGAAAAACAGCAGGCTTCTGATGAACAGCTGAATGTTTGCATTTTTAAGAGAAGCAGTAGAGAGAAAACAATAATGAGACCAAGCTGCCTACACAGAAAACAAGATCTCTTCAGAGCAAAAGACAAAATGGACAGGCAGGAATGAAGACAGTGGGACGCATCACCTCAAATTAGGGAGGAGGTGAGCTGCTCTTCAAGACAGCTAAGTTCTACTTACCAGGTTGATACATTTTAATTAGTCCTATGTAGGACATCCCTGATGCTACAAGGGTTCATTTGAAATTCCCAGCTGATATGGTACAGATTTTCTGACTATCTCAGGCACCTGAAGGCCAAAAGACCAAGAGATCTTCCATAAGGGACCCAGAGGTCCTCCACAGGGAACTGCAAGCAGATTTAAAAAGTAACAGATTCTTATCTTTATTCAAAATGGACATTTTTGTAATGCAGGGGTGGGGGGAGGGAGAGGGGTGTGGAAATAGAGGCAGAATAGACAGACAAGACTCTTCTTACCTCTGCCCAGAGGGCCTGTGGAGGGTAGGGGTTCCTCACAAGCATGCATGTGCCCTAGCACATGGATCATTGGAAATGAGGCACTGGTTTCTGATTTGGAGGCTTCTTTGCTGCTTGTCATGCAGTCAGCTTCTGCAGGCAGTTTCAAATGGTGCGTACACCTTGCTTGGCTTAACTGGGAATTAACTGGAACGATTGCAGAGCTCTTGGCTGGGCAGGAAGATGAAGCATGGGCTGATGAGTCATAATGGTTTAAATCATTTTACTTTTTAGTTTTGACCCAAACTAGCAGAAAAAGGTAATTCTACCAGACACAGAGAGGTCATTTTTTGGCATCGCTTTCTTTGAATGATGCCAAAAGAATGGTGAATGGCATCTGTTTTGTGACTCTCAGCTGTAAGTCTACCTCACCATCTCTTTGCCAAACTATCAAATGCTTTGATCCTGGGGGCAGGGATATGATGCTATTTTGTCTTCTCTGGACGCTTCAGTGCATTCAGGTAAATCAATGCCCATCTCTTCAGTTTTACAACCCCTGCTGCTACCATACCAGGCTGATCCACATCCGAATCCTGCAACTCAAAGCACAGATGGGTATTACTGACTGTTGTATCTATTTTCCTTGCTGTGTGACTCGTGAAACTGCTCTCATCTGTAGATGATATGAGTCTGTCCTAAACAAATCAGGGATGCCAGCTCCTCATTTAAGACACTCCTGAGTACACTGAGAAAGAGGGCTTCCAATTTTCTCGTGCTAATGCTGTTGGTCTCTACCACCTGCCCTTGTCAGAGCCAGGGCTATCAAAGAGGAGGCTCCAGGGAGACCTAATAGCTGCATACCAGTACCTGAAGGGGGCCTACAAGAAGGATGGAGAGAGGCTGCTGGAGAGCAGCCAGGCAGAGAGGGACCTGGGGGTGCTGGTTGATGGTAGGCTGAACATGAGCCTGCAGTGTGCCCAGGCAGCCAAGAGGGCCAATGGCATCCTGGCCTGCATCAAGAACAGTGTGGCCAGCAGGAGCAGGGAGGTCATTCTGCCCCTGTACACTGCACTGGTTAGGCCACACCTTGAGTACTGTGTCCAGTTCTGGGCCCCTCAGTTTAGGAAGGATGTTGACTTGCTGGAACGAGTCCAGAGAAGAGCAACAAAGCTGGGGAGGGGTTTGGAGCACAATCTCTATGAGGAGAGGCTGAGGGAGCTGGGGTTGCTCAGCCTGGAGAAGAGGAGACTCAGGAGTGACCTTATCACTCTCTACAACTACCTGAAGGGAGGTTGTAGACAGACTGATGATGGTCTCTTCTCCCAGGCAGCCAGTACCAGAACAAGAGGACACAGTCTCAGGCTGCACCAGGGGAGGTTCAGGTTGGATGTTAGGAAGAAGTTCTATACAGACAGAGTGATTGCGCTATGGAATGGGTTGCCCGGGGAGGTAGTGGAGTTGCCGTCATTGAAGGTGTTCAGAAGGAGACTTGATGGGGTACTTGGTGCCATGGGTTAGCTGTTTGGGTGGGTTGGATTGGTTGATGGGTTGGACACGATGATCTTGAAGGTCTCTTCCAACCTGGTTTGGTTTATTCTAATAAAGGTTTATTCCAATAAAGGCTTTTTACAAAAGCCTGCAGTGACAGGGTGAGGGGCAATGGCTTCAAGCTACAGAACACAGAATTAACCAGGTTGGAAAAGACCTTCAAAATTATCAAGTCCAACCTATCACCCAACACCATCTAATCAACTAAACCACAGCACCAAGTGCCTCATCCAGTCTCTTTTTAAACACTTCCAGTGATGGTGACTCCACCAACTCCCTGGGCAGCACATTCCCATGGCCAATCACTCTTTCTGTGAAGAAATTCTTCCTAGCATCCAGCCTAAACCTCCCCTGGCACAGCTTGAGACTGTGTCCTCTTGTTCTTTCACAGGTTGCCTGGGAGAAGAGACCAACCCCCACTTGGCTGCAACCACCCTTCAGGTAGTTGCAGACAGCAATGTCTCCGCTGAGCCTCCTCTTCTCCAGGCTAAGGAACCCCAGCTCCCTCAGCCTCTCCTCACAGTGCTTGTCCTCCAGACCCATAACCAGCTTTGCTATCCTTCTCTGGACATGTTTGAGTTTTTTGAACTGCAGATGTAGATTGGACATTAGGAACAGATTCTTTACTCTGAGGGTGGTGGAACACTGGAACAGGTTGTCCAGGGAGGTGGTTGGGGTCCCAACCTTGGAGATATTCAAAGTGGAGCTTGACAGGGCTCTCTGCAACCTGATCTAGTTGAGGATGCCCCTGTCCTGGATTAGATGATCTTTGAAGATCCCTTCCAACACAGACCACTCAATGATTCTATAAATCAGCAAAGGTCTGCTGTCAGTCACTGTGACTGAATAAGTGCCAGAGAAGCAGTGTTTACATGCAACACCTTGCACTAAAACTTTGCATGTCCGCTCTTTCTATATGGACTCTGCATTTCCCATTGGATCGTCACAAATAATCTTCAGCCAGCAGGAAGCTCACCTTAGCTAGTTTAGCCAAAGAGCAGAAACACATGTTTGGGGAGCCTATGAATTCATCAACAGCACTAGATGCTTGCCAGGCTAGCTATTATAAGAGCCCACACAGGGATTGTCTTTCTGTAGCACCTTCATTGCAAATAAGAACAGGAAATGGAAGGGAGGAATATTTTTATTAATATCTACTTATCCCTACATGTAAAAATTGTTCATTCAGTTCTAAACAGCACAAAAGTAAACAAACTCTGGATTTTTTTTTCCTGACTTTAATTTTGGTAAGATTTATTTTTTCCCTCACGAAAAAAAAATCCCCCAGATTGTGGTTATTGAGTTGCAAGGAGTATTGTGCACAAGTGCTATATCATTAGCACCAACTGAACAATAGGAGGGACTGCTACATTTTAATCAGAAACCAAGACTTTAGAGCAGAAAATTTTTAATTATGGGGAAAGCTCTTAACTCATGGCTTGCAGGTTACACTCACACACATTAAGTAACTAAAGAGCACAGTCTGCTCTGTCAAGTAATGATCCATATATTTTTTTCCTCTGCTTGGGGAAGGGAAAAAAAAGAACACAACTTTTAAAGTATGCAATAAGCATTTACTGAAGGGAAAAGGAGGAATAAGTCTTCCATTCACACACCAGATGTTCCCATTAAATAATCGTTTCCAAGAAAGCTCAGCTCATGTGGAAAGAGAGAGCTCCAGGGTTCAGAAGGGGGAAATAGGCAAAAAAGTTAACTTGTAAAATAAGGACAGCTGCTGAAGAGATCATTCCTGGTTTTGGCCAAGTGCACATCAATCTACTACTGTAAGGGATCAGAGCCAGGGCTGGTATAAATCAGCACAATTCTCTGAAAGTCAGCGTGAGTGACTGGCATCAGAGCAATGTTGCTGATTTACACCAGCCTCCCAGTCCTGCAGCTTCAGTAGCTGATGGACTGTGACCTTCCTCTTTAACACCTCAGGGACCTGTTACCACCAGCTTATTTTCTAGCCTCAGAAATGGCACAAGTGAGATCTTTTTGGTATTTTCTTATATGTACTTTAAAAACCTTCTTATGCTTTTCCACAGGTCTTGGAAATTAAGACATTTAAGAGCTCAAAAGAGAGCAGACACCTCTCTCAATTCCTTGTAGTCTTTGTCCTGTTATAAATAACAATCCTTAGAACAGGCATAGTGAGGACACAGGTAGTTAGGACAGCTGGATTAACTACAGCCTCATTTAGTTTTGGGCAAAGGACTAAAACCCCTTCATTTCATCTGCAGCAGCAGCCTGGCTGAGAAGAGTTTGCTTCTGTGCTGTTTGCCTCCACTAACTGGTCATCTGTCTGATTCAGCCCTGCTGCTCAATCAGTTAGAGAGGAAACCACACTTCTTCAGTTACCATTTGCCCAGCATCACTTCCTAATTTAGGGAGAAAGATGGGTATTCACATCACAGAAAATGTGCTTTCCCATTGGGTCTCTCACAGCCTGCTCCTTGCAATAGGTAAGCTGAAAGCTACAAGGACTGAGTTTAAAACCCAGCCTTTTCCTGGACTTTCCAGCAGCAAGAGAGGTTAAAATTTGCAAGTATTATGGTTTGGAGGAGGCAAACAAAACCAGCATTTGCTAAATTGCCAAGGACAAGAAAGAGATATATAAAGGCCCTTTGTGTTCTCTAAAATTACATTTCTCACCACCACCACACTTAATTGGATCCATTTAATCTGAAATGACAAAACCCATGTCACTGCTTACTTTATTTTTGATTTTTTTTCCCCTGGGCTGGGTTATCATTATTTTATCCAGCTCTCCTGAACTTCACTGGGGATTTTAATTACAGTTCTCTCCCAAGTTCCCCTCAGCTCAAGTTATCACCACGTGCCCTTGGCAAGTCAGAGCTTTGCCCTGCTCAAATTGCAGCAGTCCATTTTCCCATCAAAGGCACATTGCAGAATGATGTATGGCTCACTGCAGATCATCTAACACTGTCCTTGTTATGGAGCAAAACAAGGATTGGTGGGTGCCCAGCCACCTGCACCAGCAGAGAAGATGCACTTAGGGGGCCACTACAGGAGAAGTTGGCTGAGGAGGGCTCTGTGTGTTTGTGTAAAATATACCAAGTCTGCAGTGAAATGCCTGATGATAGTCATAGGTCGGAAACACTATATTAAAAAAAGAGGTTGTACAGTAGCTTTTGATATCATCAGGTGATATTATTGCATTGCTGCTCTTCTTGCTGTTATTTGATACTGCATACTATTTGGTAGTCCTGAATGCAGAAATGCATGCCAAAATTGGTGACAAAGAATAGAATAGAATAGAATAGAATAGAATAGAATAGAATAGAATAGAATAGAATAGAATAGAATAGAATAGAATAGAATAGACCAGACCAGACCAGACCAGACCAGACCAGACCAGGTTGGAGAAAACCTTCGAGATTATCAAGTCCAACCTGTCACCCAACACCATCTAATCAACTAAACCATGGCACTAAGTGCCTCATCCAGTCTCTTTTTAAACACCTCCAGCAATGGTGATGGCGACTCCACTACCTCCCCGGGAAGCCCAGTTGTCTCTATTTAAGAGGCAGAGCCTATGTCATGAAACTGAATTCACTCTTCATAGGCAATGAGGAGTAAGGGGATTTTTCTTCACTAAGCTTCATCTTCCTGAAAGCCACAGCATCTTTTTTGGCAGCCCTGAAGAGTCTTCTTGGTCCTGGGGTGTTTGAGCGACACCAACATGTTCCTCATCCCTTGCAGCTGTGTGAGAACTTGCAACATATATATGAGAGAGAACCTCAGGACCTGTCTGCTCTCTGGAATATATTTGAGGCTTCTTGATGTGACCTGACTCTTTTGATGCATCATAAAAAATTTATGATGCATCTCAAAACAGTGCAGGAAAAAAATTAAGCACCTTGTGTGACAAATGTAAAATCCACCAAGACCCATGACATCAAAACCCAGCAGGAAATTCAGGACATCTGCACGTCATTCATATTCTTTCTTCTCAGTGGGTTTGGGGCTGATTCCATTAAGTTTACTTCCTGGTGAAGCAGTGCCAAGGGTTACTCCCTTGCAGTGAGTAGTAAGAAGCAGGGGTGACAGATGAGACTGCCCAGAGCAAAACTGTGTCATATTCTGTGCACCAGCCAGCTCGGCCTGTCTGCCTCAGGGCTGCCATGCTCATGCAACTGACCTGCATCCCTGTGCAGGACCTAGAAACAGCTCCATGTCTTTTTCATCAAGCAGATGGTTGGGAGTAGAGCCTAGAGACGTCTCTGCTTCAAGCCAGCACACAGAGCATCCTGCAAAGGACGGGTCTTACCTATGCCCATTAGACACACCAAAATCACTTTAAACCACTTTTCTTTGGGCTCCAATTGTTACTACTGGAGCAGCAAAGATCTCCGTAATTGCTTGAAAAATTAAATCAGGTATGATTTGGAGTCATCCTGCACCAAGCACTGCAGCATACTATTACTCCCTTGCTCACTGTAAAGCTGGACACCAGAACAGTCAAACACCTCAGAAAGCCACAAATCAGTGTCACACAGCAGTGGGAACCAAGAATGACTCCCTCTGAACAAGCACTAGGAACCAAAGAAAACACAGTACCACAGTATCACAGTACATTAGAGGTTGGAAGGGACCTCAAGCGATCATCAGGTCCAAAGCCCCCTGCCAAAGCAGGATCACTTAGGGTAGTCCACACAGGAATGCATTCAGGTGGGTTTTGAAAGTCTCCAGAGAAGACGACTCCACAACCTCTCTGAGCATCCTGTTCCAGTGCTCTGTTACCCTCACTGTTTCTCCTCACGTTGAGGTGAAATCTTCTCTGTTCAAGCTTGTACCTGTTGTTTCTTGTCTTATAAGTGCACACCATCTAAAAGAACTTGGCCCCCTCCACTTGCCACCTACCCCTCAGATATTTATAGACATCGGTAAGATCCCCTCTCAGTCTTCTCAAGACTAAAACATCACCTTTCCCACCAGTGTTCATGGAGCAACACAACACTCAGGGAAGATTTTATGGATCACATCTCAGCTCCTTCTTATCTCTTGTTCAAGTGGCCTGACAATGGCACTGGAGAACACATTGCTTTAAAAAAAAATAATAAAAAACCCCACTAGAGCTGTTGCTGTCAAGTAGGTCTCTTAAGCCCCATGGGTAATGCTCTCAAATGACAAAGCTGCTCTCCTTTTTGGCAAAGGCCTTTTATCAAACAATACAGAGACACATTTTCAATCATCTCCGTATCACAATGAAGAGACAAACCCTGTTAGTGTTAGCCTCCAAAAATCGTAAAATGCACTGGCTCACTACACCTAGGGACTATAGGCTGGGCTTTGAGCTTCCATGAATCTCAGCAGCAGCAGCAGAAGTGTAATTCAATCTTTTTAACTTGGTGATATATATTCATGTCAGTAGCTTTAAGATAAGAAAAAGACTTTAGTTGAAGAATGAAACTTTTGATGAATAACTGAGAGTACGATGAATAATGTACAAATATTTCTTGCCTCTCAGTCAAAATGATTCCAGATCCTTTTTCATTTTAATCCCTGTTGTACTCTTCATTTAAAAAAAAAAAAACCTCTAAGAAATGAAAGGGGAAGAAAAAAACCCTTATATATTTAAAGGGCACTGGAATTCCAAAAGAAGAGCTTCTAAAAGAAGCCTTCCTGATTACACTTAAAGATATTTTTATGGTTTCTTTCTAACTGCTAACAAACAGGAGATTGTTGGTCACTGGCAGTAATAACAGTAGAATCATAGAATGGTCCATGCCAGAAAGGACCTCCAAAGGTCATCCAGTCTGACCTCCTCGCAGTCAGCAGGGACATCCCCAACTAGATCAGGTTGCCTAGGGCCTTGTCGATCCTCACCTTGAATATCTCCAGGGAAGGGGCCTCAACCACCTCCCTGGGCAACCTGTTCCAATGTTCTACCACCCTCACAGTGAAGAACTTCTTCCTGATATCCAATCTAAATCTGCTCTTTAATTTTAAGACATTGCCCCCTTGTCCTGTCACCACAGGCCTTTGTAAACAGTCTCTCTCCATCCTTCCTGTAGGCTCCCTTCAGGTACTGGAAGGCTGCTATTAGGTCTCCCTAGAGCTTCCTCTTCTCTAATGATGTGTTACCATGCAAAACCACAGCCTGTCTGTGCTCTGCAGAAACCATGGCATTTATCCAAGAATATCTGGGTTTTTTCCCTAGGAGATATTTATCATCAAAAATGAAAAAAGAAAAATGTATCTGTTAGAAACATTTTCCTTCCTTGCAATGTCATTCTTAATTCTGTCCCTACTGAAAATTAGGACAACATGCATAACAGTAACATAGTTTCTAAAGAGAGGCAACAAAAGAGACAAGGGTAATGATTCTATGATCATTTGTTTGTCTTCATACAAGGGGTTAACAAGGTAAATGGGCCATTAGCTGGGAGTGCTGCTCATTTCTTCACAGGTTGCAGCAAAGCCTGGCTTGTGAAAGATACTTGCAGCAGAAGGGCATCACTGAGCTACAGGCGGATGCAACAGGTGATATTTTTTCCAGCCTCAGTAGGAGGGACACTTTAACAAGACCTTATTGAACTTAAATGCTGTGACACTCATACAATTATTCAAAAGATGGCCATTCTCTGCACCCAGATTTCTCCTCTTCTGTACCTTTAAATCAACAAAAATTAATTTCACCTTCTCACTAACCTGGCTGCATAGGTTGGAATTGCTGAGTAGAGGAATAGAATAGAATAGAATAGAATAGAATAGAATAGAATAGAATAGAATAGAATAGAATAGAATAGAATAGAATAGAATAGAATAGAATAGAATACCACCACCTCCTCAGCCAGCCCATTCCAATGGGCAATCACTCTCTCTGTGTAGAATTTCTTCCTAACATCCAGTCTGAACCCCTGGTGCAGCTTGAGACTGTGTCCTCTTGTTCAGGTAGTTGTAGAGAGCAGTAAATTCTCCTCTAAGCCTCCTCTTCTCCAGGCTAAGCAACCCCAGCTCCCTCAGCCTCTCCTCATAGGGCTTGTGCTCCAAACAGTATCACAGTATCACAGTATCACTTAGGTTGGAAAGGATCTCGAGGATCATCGAGTCCAACCTATCAACACAGACCCCACGACTAGACCATGGCACCAAGTGCCACGTCCAATCTCCCCTTGAACGCCTCCAGGGTCGATGACTCAACCACCTCCCTGGGCAACCCGTTCCAATGACGAATGACTCGCTCGGTGAAGAACTTCCTCCTCACCTCGAGTCTAAACCTCCCCTGGCGCAGCTTGAGACTGTGTCACCTTGTTCTGGTGCTGGTTGCCTGGGAGAAGAGGCCAACCCCTTCCTGGCTACAACCACCCTTCAGGTAGTTGAAGAGGGCAATGAGGTCACCCCTGAGCCTTCTCTTCTCCAGGCTAAACAATCCCAGCTCCCTCAGCCTCCCCAGCTTTGTTGCCCTTCTCTGGACATGTTCCAGCAACTCAACATCTTTCCTAAACTGAAGGGCCCAGGAACTGGTTTTTTTTTTTTTCTTCTTTCTATTCCACTGGGTCCTTGGGTTTTCAAATGCTTACCTAGAAAGCAACTGATCTTCTCAAAAAGCAGAGTATGCTCTTCCCACAAAAGCATTGCTACCTGTTTGACCTTTCTTTGGTTTATGGCTCTGTATCACAACTGTTTGTCTCTCCTCTGATGTCCTCCCTCTCGGTTATCCACTTCTGCTTGACACAATTCTGTGTTTTCCACCTCCATGGTTTTTTTTTCCTTCCTGAGCATGGCAAAACAGGAATTCTCCTCAACATCCTACACCAGCCCAGCTCGTTAATGGTTTCTAGGGTCTTAGGACCCTCTCTCACAGAGAAAGTTAGATGAGTGGTTTATATATAAATACACACACATATGAGGATTTCTCTCAAAATTCCTCCAGAGAAGAGGTTCATCATTTAAGACACTGTTTGGAAAAAAGACTTTTTTTTTTACTTCTCTCTCTGCTTCCCAGCCTTACATGGCTGGCTTTCTGATATCCTTACCTCCATTACTCCCTTAATTTGGGTAACAGCAGTGCCACTTTTATGTTGCATGAAATACCTTTTTTTTTTCCCTTTAATTATTTTTCTGATGTGGGTGGATGAGTAGATAGCCTAGGGACCTGCAAGCACATTAGCAGAGCAGCAAGACCCCCTTAGTCAGTGAAAATGAAAGCCAAGTGACAAATTGATTGTTTCACCGTAGTTCATATTGCAGACAATAACCTTAGTACTCAGTGGGTATCAACATGACTTTAAAAAATCATCCTCCCCTCTTAGCTTCCAAGTAATTCCAAGGTAGCTGATGAGGGACTTCTTAGGCTCTCAGGCAATGATAGAACTAGGGGGAATGGACAAAAAATAGAAATGGGTAGATTCAGATGGGATGTTAGGAAGAAGTTCTTCACCATGAAGGTGGTGAGACACTGGCACAGGTTGCCCAGGGAGCTGGTAGAAGCCTCATCCCTGGAGGTTTTTAAGGGCAGGCTGGATGTGGCTCTGAGCTGGCTGATCTAGTGTGAGGTGTCCCTGCTCATGGCAGGGGGACTGGAACTAGATGATCCTTGAGGTCCCTTCCAACCCTAACAATTCTATGATTCCAATTCAATGAGAGATTCTTCCTATTGTATAGCAAGAACTAGCCATTTGCCAGGTTCCTGGGCCAGCCATCACCAGCAACTGAGCTGGTGTCTCTGCTTTTACTGCACTCAGGTGATTACAGGAAACATGAGCCATTGAATCAAAGCATACTGTGTCCCACTTCATCCTCAGCAGGCCTGGAAGAGCAGTGTTTTAGTCCCAGGTGTGGTATTTTAAGATATGTTGCCCTCATCTTCATTTCAGAAAAATACTTTGTTGAAAGATTTTGCACCTCCAGAGACTGACTTCAAATGAGAGATCATTTATAGAGGGAAAACTCCAGTCGCTGAGGGCTTTTGTAATACTCTTTTTAGCTCCAGAAAGCTCTTTTTTGTTGTTGTTGGTCTTAACTTTTCCTTCCAGCAATTTCACACAAGGTGTCTCACAATATGCCTGCCTTCCATAAACCAGACAAATCAGAGGGGACAGAAACCTGGACATGGCAGGAATGGATTTGCCCCAGAAACTTCCTAAGGTCAGTTTTTTGACTTTGCTTTGAGCTCTGTGCAGCGGCATTTAGGTTAAGCATGGACAATATGGTTGTCCTCCTGAGACCTACAATCATAGTATCATAGTATCAGTCAAGGTTGGAAGAGACCACAAGGATCATCTAGTTCCAACCCCCCTGCCATGGGGGTTTTGTTTTGTTTTTAATCTCCAGCACCACTACCTATTTTTCTACAGTCTTCACTTCTCAAATGGCATCCCAGGCAGCCAAGAGGGCCAATGGCATCCTGGCCTGTATCAGGAACAATGTGGCCAGCAGGAGGAGGGAGGTCATTCTGCCCCTGTACACTGAACTGGTTAGGCCACAACCAGGGGAAGTTTAGGCTGAAGGTGAGGAGAAAGTTCTTCACACAGAGAGTTGCTAGCCATTGGAATGTGCTGCCCAGGGAGGTGTTCAAGAGGGGATTTGACATGGCACTTGGTGCCATGGTCTAGTAGTTATGAAGTCTTGGGTGACAGGTTGGACTTGATCTTTGAAGTCTTTTACAACTTTGTTGATTCTATGATTCTAATTGCATCACCAGCTCCCTACCCACAAAGTTTCTTCCCACTTTCCACAGGTATTGTGCTGAGAATCCTAAGCATTTGCCCCTAGAACTGTGCTCAAGTGAGACTTATATCCCAGACAAAGATACTCAGGTTTGCTCCCCCCATGACGCTTTTCCATGGTGCTTAGATCCAAACTTTTTAGATTGTATTAAGAATGTCCAGGGTATTGATTCATTATCATTAATCCATTTTCTTTCTCGTCACAGCTTTCACAGATTTATGAGGCGAAGAAGTATGAAGGTAATTAAATAATCTGACTGGTTGAACATCTGCTGAAATATAATAATAGCAACTTCTGAAGACAACATTCCTGATGTTTAATTCTGATGATTAATTCTGATTTAAAAATTAGAGGTAGGGGGTTACAAAAAAAAAAACACCCCAAAACAAACCAAACAACAAACCAACACAAAACCTGCCAAAAATCCACCAAAAAACCCCACAACAAATAAAACAAAACAACCCCCAACCCAAACCAACCAAACCCCAAAACCCAACAGAACTAAAAGCCTAGCACCTTTTAATTCTTTTCTACCTTTAACATTTTCTAGTGCACTGACCTAAATGTCCCTTTAGGGCTTCCTCACATTCAGAGGAATGCAAGCCAGCTGATCTCTGGGGGAGGTTCAGCCCAGTTTGTATATTCTGGCTGTGCAGGTGCCACAACCAGAAATTGAGACTCAAGCATGATGGAATTTCTTGATGGCCCATTAAAATAACTCCCTGTAAAAGCTTGTCCTTGCCTCCTATGCTAGGAAATGATTCTAACTCATTCCTCCACCTAGCATCCAGTGCAATTAGTATCAAGGAGAGTGGAAGGCGTCACATGAACCAACAAATACTGCACAGCATTTTGTAACCCCACATTTCTGCCCTTTCCCCACCGACCTCTTCAGGCCATTTTCTTAGCATTCCCACAATAGCAGCCACTTCTATTTCACAGCACCCACCCAATCCTTTGAATATGACTGCATGCAACCCTGATTTGAGCTCTGAAAACAGCCAACGAATCCTCTTTGAAACATCACTCTCCAACCACTGCTCTGCAGGGAATCTCAGTACTTACCACTCAGCCTTCAGCAGGGAATTAGATGCTTAAAACTTACATTTCAAGGTTGAGCCTCTAGCTGTGGGAGCAGAGATGACCCCGTTTCGTATGTACTAGATGTGCTACATCTCCTGTTGATCCAGCCTGAGACTTTAGAAATTTCCTGTGCCAAAACTATTAAATGATGAAATATTCATGCCCCTCTCACTGGGCATGATGGTCAGTCATGGGCTCTCACCAGCCTGGTCCAGTTCTGTTCTTCCTTGTTGTTTCATGTCTGGTTTCCAGTTTTTCTCTCCTTTTTGTCTTCCAGATTCATGTAATCAGCACAGGATTCACTTAATAAACATCTTCCTCCATCCTCCCCCACTATGTTCCTGCATGTGGTAGTAGTAGTACTACTACAGTCTCCTCTAAATCTTGGCCTAAAAACTGTTTGGTGTGCACAGTGAGGCATTAAAAAGGATTTATTCTGCCCTTGAAGTAGACAGGCAACTCCCCTTATTGTGAGAGTTCAAACTGTGTAAATCAAGACTAAATTCACTGACGCTGGTGGGCCTGCACAGGTAGAACTAGCACAAATGAATAGTAAAGCAAAGCACAAAGGAATAGTAAAGCAAATCCTATTGTATTGATTGTGGGTAAAATCCCAACAATAAACACCACAATTACCTTCGGCCCTGTTTCTGCCTGCATAAACTGCATTAAAAATATAGTCAAGAGTCCTACTAATAATAAATTACCTGAATATAAATTATCTGAAATTCAGGAACATATCTCTCTTTGTGTTTTGCTTTGCAAGGACAAATTTTTCTCTTCTGTTCACACATGAAACAGTTCACAGTAAGCATCTGTTCCCTCCTCCATGACCCAAAATAAACCCATCTCTATGGTCTCATATAGAAACATCAGCAGACTTGTTTAATTAATGTTTCAGGGTCAAGAGAAAAGAATGTAGAGATAAATACACTTAAAGGCTTTGAAAGCTTTGTGGCAGTGTTCCAACACTGCCTCCCTTGTCTTTGCTTCTAAGCACACAGTGCTTAGAAAAAGTGATCTGCCTCTGGGTCTGGGATTCCTGTCAGTCCTCTGATGTAGCACCATGACATATGACAGCAGACCAGCACTGAAGTGATGCATTACAATAATATGTCAGTAATGCAGTGGTGCTTTGATAGCACGTAACAAGATTAGTTCACTGGGGAGAGGGCCAAGGAAAGAGGAAGACCTGGGCAGAAGGAAAATCCAGCTGAGCTCTGCCTTACCCTGTTTCAGTGTGTAGGTCCATTCACTTCTTGATGGGAGATGTCTTATTTGTCCCCAGCACAAAGACAGGAAGCTGAGCAGCAGCATTCACAGGGAGGGACCTGAAGCACAAGGCCTCATCTCTTAGGCTAATTGCTTGGAGCATGAGAATTTGTATTTCTGGTTGCAACAAGGTCTGTACTGAATCAAGGGAAAGAGGCAGCTCTTCAACCTTGGCAAAGACGGGCACACTCCTGGTAAGCAGGAGCAGCAAGTATAAGCCTCTTCAGGCTGATGATTTTAGAAGGACAATCACATTCCAGGACAGTACAAAAGGTCCAACAAGTGCCTCTCAGATTCTGCCTTAGAGCAGAAGTATTGAGCCCCATGCTCCAAAGAATGTGAAGACAGTGCCCTGGATGATTCAGGCATCTATCTGTTTCCATCTATGTTGTAGACTGCAACATGTGGGTGATGATGCAACCAGCCCTAGCCAAGACTTATTGCACTTCTGCATCCCAACACTGACATTGCTATGACCTGATGTATTCAGTGTTGGGCTCAAGGGGGGATGCCATCAGCCAGGCCTTGTAAGTGTTCCCATTGTATAAGTAATGAAAGGCTCTCCCTGCACAAGGAACAGAAGAGAAGCCTTGGTCAGTGAGACCAAACCAAGACAACAATTTCAGTATCATTACACCAACATGGGGAAAATGGCTTTGACAGTACTTCTCTCTCCCATACTAGAGGTGTCCCATGGGCTGAGAGATCTTCTGTGATGCTGAAGGTCTCTCCCACATCACTCTCAGAGGGCCAGTCTAGTTCTTGGTTGCTTGACCTGATCAGCTTACTGACTTAAAGGGAAAACACAGACACCTGATCATGGCTTATAAAAGGAAGAAAATGTAGACATCAGCTGCATTCTTAAGTGATATGTAGATAAAAGATAAGCTACATCAGGTCAGAGAAAAAAAATTGTCCTGTTAGTCTCACCTCCACCAGTGACCAGTACTAGACACCTGGAAAGGAGCATAAGGAAGAGATATGTAGAGAGGTTTCCAGGTAACTGCCATACTCCACAAAATCACAATTTACAGGGAGCCAAAGGAAAGGAGGGGAAGGGGGATGAGTGGTGTGCATGCATGTCCATGGAGGGAGATTTCTGGCACATATTCAGAGGCACATTTCCATGCTCTTTTTTCCTTTTTAAACAGAGCATGGAATTCATGGGACCTTACCTGCATAAGCAGGTAGTTCTACCCTCCTATTCACCTCCCAGTCTCCAAAGAGAATCAGTCTGTGGAATGGAAAGACATGGAGATCATTAATTTTTGAGAAGAGCAGTAAGAAAGAGGAAGAGGTAGTTGTTTTATCTTTTATCTTATCTTGCCTTATAACATTTCCCTGCTCACTCTCCAGGTGCTTTGCGTGACCCTGGATGACAGATAGGGTTGGAGAGCTAGATATGGCAAGGGAAATTCAATAAAGACAGAGCAGACTTCACCAAAAGGAAATTTCACAACAAAGACTGAAGGAGCAACCAGGGGTAACTCTGATGTACAAAAATACATTTATTTTCAACAATTTCAAAACCACTGCCTTTTTTTTTTTTTTTTACAGTAGAAATATTCAAATGGAACAATAAAACCAAGAACAGTATATATATATGTATATATATGACTCATGCATTTGTATTACTGTGTTTAATACAGGTATTGCAATTGTCTGCCTCATTTAATCCGTTAAAAACGCGGTGGTGATTTGGGTTTAATGCATTGCCCAACAACATCAGAAGGAATTTGAGGATTCTGCTTTGGTTTGTCAGGCCTGGAATGTGTGTGGGAACTGACTGAAGAGAAAGAGAGGACAACAGCACATCTTTGCTCATCCCTAAACCCAAAACTTAGTCCAGAAGAAAATGCACGCTTTCCTGCACGTGCTCTTACTGGTGGCAACTCTAACTGAAAAACTCTGCAGGTCCCAGTCACTCATCTCTGACCCCTCTGGGCTTAGTGTTGGGGGTCTCAAGCACAGGCTAAACTAAATAGAGGATCTATTGGGTATTTATATCAGAATCACAGCCACTCAAAGCCAAGAGCTGCACCTGCCCTCCAGGTTTCATGTTATTCCTATATTACATCTAATACAGTAGACTCCCATCATGAGGGAAAGGCTGGCAGTGATAGAGGGCACTGACCAAGTCTCTTACACTCTCTCTTCTCTTTACACATAACTACAGCATGGGAGATAGTTACATTCTGCTCATGCCATTGGCTCTTTCTCTCCTTACTCATGTAAATAACAATCTACAGCTTCAATTGTTTCTGTTACCTTTTTCCTCAGAGGTAAAACTTGCAGGGGGAAAAACCCTAATGACATCTCCCAAGTGTTGTTTCCCAGTATGACATACATGCTTAAAAGCAGCCAAGACCACAGCTCAGTAACTTCCAAAAGAGACAGGCAGGGCTAGTTGCCCAATCCAAACCTTACAGGGGTCCCATGGATAGATAGAGCCCTGGGTATCCCACTGGATGCAGTATTTACACCTTTTTACGGGAGAAATTTTCAATCATGAACACAAGGGTTTCTTTCAGATGCCATCAACCATGATTGTACCCTAATGCAGCAGGCATGATCTGGCAAAGATGGTCCCATCTACATCCTAGGGAGCTCTTTCCAGATGTGCACAGAGCACACTCTGGCCCAGACAGCAGAGTAACAAACTACCCTGCGAAGTAGCAATACCCACTGAGTCTCATGGAACACGAAGTATGGGACAGTTTTTCCTGACACACAGTTGTGGCTCCATGGATCATTTTTGTTTGCTTTGTAGTGCCCTTTGAATAATTTTGGATTGAAAATGGCCTTCTTGACAGCTGCTTCTCCAAAAAATTAACTGCATCATTAACAAACTTCTCAGTCTTCACTGGGATTAAATTTCTTTTAGAGAAGTGAAAATGTTTCTTTTCCTTTCAGCAGCCTACTCCCAGTCTTTTCTCCCTGTTTCCTGCCACCTGCTAGGATGTACTTAGAGTTGTCTTTAAGAGTGCAAAGGAGAAAAACAAGGGGAAAAAAATGTAAAAAAATGTTAAAATAAACTGTGAAAACCATGAATTCTCTGTCTTTCCTTTCAAATCAACATGAGATCACTCCCATGAAAAACCTAAAAAATTTCAACTGACAGTGCACATTTTCACTTTGTTTCCTGTTAATATGGGAAGTAATAAGTATTTCACATTTAGTCCTCTGCAGCAGCACACAAAAGCAATTCCTCAAATCCTAATGATCAGAGAAGACTGAGATCAGCCTGCAGTTTAGCTCAGGGCCCAGTGGATCATTGTTTATGTACATTTCTCCCATCTATATCTAAATGAGACACCGTGGCCTTGTGAGAAGTGTCATCACCAGACTAGGCCATTACTTTGGCGTTTCAGTAGAAGAGAGAATAATGCAACACTTCATGCATGTGATGGATGGAAACTCAAGGTTAAATAAATACTAGAGTCATTCTCCAGCTTACATTAGGAGCTAGAGCAGAAAAGTGATGGAGGAAACAGAAAATAATTACTTTTAAATCATCAGAAAAGGCCCCCAAGCCTGACTGAAACGGAGGAGAAGGACTGAGACTATTTAGCTTTAGTGCTTCACACAAAAGAGTTTCTCCCTACATTTTAGTTTTACAGCTTTAATCCTGATAATTCATCCTGTGCTTTTTCTGCAAAACTCTGTTAAAGTACTTTTCTCTCCACCTGCAGACCCCTCAGGATTATAACCTCTAAAGACATCCCAGCCCATTTAACAGAGTGAACACATGTAACTGGGGGTGGTTTGAAGCCAACTGCCATGTTGCAGTGCAAAGAGGTTAACAAGTAAAACCTCAACTCTATCCACCTCCTGATTTCAGTACAGATATATTAAAGGTGACATGAAGTCTTGTATTCAGGTCCTACAAAATAGTAACAAACATTGTCACCTGGTCTCATTCCTGTCTCCTGTTACCACACCAGCATTAGAACATCTTCCCATATATACCTCAAATCTTCTTTCCACTGCTGCTGGCTCTTACAACCAGCTGGAACCAAATTAATTTCCAGTTGGGCTTTGGCCCTTCTATTTTCTCCTTGTGTAGCCTCATGACAGCCTTGTAGTCCAACTGAATGGCCTGCCCCTTCTTCCAATGACCACAGACTCTCCTTTTCTCCCTATGCTGCAACCAAGTATCTGTATTTAGCCAGGCCAGCTTTTTTCCCCACTGACTCTTCTTTTGGCACATGGGGACAGCCTGTTCCCATGCCTTTAATACTTTCCTCATAAACAGTGTCACAGAATCACAGAATTGTCAGGGATGGAAAGGACTTAAAGGATCATATCTTTCCAACCCCTGTGCCATGGGCAGGGATACTTTCCACTAGATCAGGTTGTCCAGAGCCACATCCAGCCTGGCCTTAAAAACCTCCAGGGATGGGGCTTCCACCACCTCCCTGGGCAACCTGTTCCAGTGTCTCACCACCCTCATGGTGTCTAGGCTTCCTGGATTCCTTGGCCTCTCAGGTCTGCCTCTCAAGGGACTCTGTTGACCAGTCTCTGAAACTGGCCAAAGTCTGTCTGCAGGAAGTCTCAGGTGGCAGTCCTGCTGACCCTTCTCTTTACCTCTCTAACAACTGAGAACTATCATTTTGCAATCACTGTTCTCAAGATGGCCCCAAAATGTAACATAACCCCCAAGTCCTTCTTGGTTCACAAACAGCAGGTCCAGCAGGGTGGCTTGCCTAGCTGGCTCCATCACCAACACTGTCAAGAAATTACACTCCACATAGTTTAGGAACCTCCAAGACTGCTCCCTCTCTGCTGTGTTACCTTTCCAGCAGTCCCCCAGGAAAACAATGACCAGTGATCATGAGACTTCTCACAGATTCCTAAAGAATATTTTACCTGTCTCTTCATCGTGGTTGGGTGGTCTATAACAGACTTCCACCAGGACATCTACCTTTGCCCTGATTCTCACCCATAAAACTCAATCCTATCATCACCGTTATTAACCTCAACACAATCAAAAGACCCCCTGACATACAGGGCCACCCCACCACCTCTCCTTCCTTTCCTGTCCCTTCTGAAAATGTAGCCACTGATTGCCAAACTCCAGTAATGTGACACATGCCAGCATATTTATGTGATGGCCACTATGTCATTGTTTTCCTGATGCACAATGGCTTCCAGCTCCTCCTGTCTCCTGTACTTCAAGCGTTAGTGTACACACACTTCAGTTGTTCTAAAGGTCTTGCCGTATTTTTGCAGGTAGAAGTTCTCAGGTACTCCTGTGGTTGATAATCATTAACCCTATTGTCTTTGCTGCCATGTGGGTCCCCATTTCCTATCTCAACTAATACAGCCAGACCAACAGACCTCACTAGCACACCATCCTTCAACTGTTGGTGTGCTGCCCTCAGGCTTATCTCTAGCAAGCCTGGTTTTGTGCCCTTCCCCCTTCAAATCTAGTTTAAGGCTCTTTCAGTGAGCCCTGCTAGCTCCTGTGCTAGGACCTTTTTCCCCCTTTGAGACAGGGGTATCCCATCTGTTGCCAGCAGGCCTAATGGATGTCACCAAGGTCCTTCTCAGAAGGGGACAACAGCACCAGAGGTGAATAGATGATTAACACCATAGCCTGCCCTGTTAATACCTTTTTCTGCTCCATCATAGAAAATGATACTATATATATTAAAAAACAAACAAAAAAAAAGCCCAACACAAATGCATGTGGCTATACACACAGAAATAAACTATGCTGTATTTATAGACAGCAATGTCAGATTGAAATACGACAGACAACTGGAACACACTTGGAACCAAAGTGTGACTCGAGTGCGCCCCGCAGTCCCCGATGGGCTGGCGTGTACGGGCACGCGCGTGCGTGTGGGTGTGTGGTTCAGGTTTTGTTTCAAACAGATCTTCTTTTACTAAACATTAAATTATTTCCCAAGAAATAAAAAGCTCTGTACATTGTCATTATCTACAGTAGGCCTTCGGCATCCTCGCTATTCACATGCACAGGTTTCGGGGCTGCATTCATAAACTCAGGCCTGCTCCTTCGTCGCTTCTGGTGCTGTCCCCTCCAGCCACTCTACGGTCCAAGGAACACTGATGCATGTGTTTACTCTGATTGTTGTTTGTTTTTTGTTGTGTTGGTGGTATTTTTTTTCCTTTCTCAGCAGTCAACAGTGCCAGAGGGTGACTGAAATGAAAAGCAATTAAAGGTGGCAAGATCCTGCAAAAAGCTGAGACATGCATGTCACTGGAAAGTGAAATCTGTTGGCATGTCCTAGAGCCTGGTCCAACAACCCAGCCTGAGCTGTCTGGCAGGATGAAGTAGCTGATTCATGAGCTATTTTGAAAAGGGCTAAAAAGGGACAATTTTCCTACAGCATGTTGCCTAAGGTACTGTACCTACCTGTTGGATTTGAATACTAATTCTCATTGTATATTTAACAGGATGCTGGCATACGAATTCTATCCCACACTTAACTCATTCTTTCCTTTTTCTTTCTAATCCAATGAGTATATTCCAATTATGAAGAAACCCTGCTATTTATGAATGCAGCCCTGGTGAAAAAGAAAAAGCCCACCCCAGCCCCTCCCAAATGATAATAATGACATATAACTCTTTCTTCTTTTTTTTTTTCTTTTTCATAATAATAATAATAACAATAATAATTACAAATAAAAAGTCATAAATGTTGTGGACCAAGTGGATTCTCAGTATTAAACACTAGTGCAGTTGGGGATTTCCTTTGTGCTTTCACTGTTGGCAATTGTTGAGATGCTTCCTGTGGAGGAGAAAATGAAAAAGAGAGTCACTGCAGGGGCTTCAACAGTTTGGTCCATATTGCTTTTTGCTCCTCCTTAGAAAGTGCTTGTGTAAGTGTAAAGACACAGAAGGTGCTTAAAAGTAACACATCCTTATTTCCTATTTGCATTAGGCATTGATCATGCAGAAAACCTGTTAGCATAGCTCAGTTGACCAGCAGTGTATTCATTAAGCTATTAGAGAACATACTCGCTTGTAATGACAGCACATCAACTGGCTAGGTTTGATTCAGCTGATTCTTCTGTGGGTTCAGGAAATCTGGCACCCCTCTGCAGGAAAGGCAGGGTGTAAGCCACAGTCATTACTAACTATTGCTGTTTCCAGTTTCGTACCCTGACCATGTAACACTGTGAGAAAAACTGTGAGAAAATCTATGAGAACAACCCCCTGTTTACCATATTGCAGAGAGATTTGCTTCCTGTCTCTGTACCTCAGTACCTGGGGTCACAGTTGTTGCCTCTCCTAATAGCCCAATGAGCAAAATTCTCACTCAAGACTGTGAAGCAAGCCCCAGATGAAGGCTGTCTCTCACCCATCACTCGTGTGTCCAGCTCTTTGTCCATCAGCTCCTCAGGATCTGTGAACTCACTCAAAGTGATTTTGGGGGCATTTTCACTTTGGCTGACAGAGCCAATCATTTCCTGCTCCTTGTCATGCTGAACTTGGGCATAGATGTTAATCCAAGGGATTTTCCTATGCAGGAAAGGAAAACAAGAGGTTATATTTTTTTAACACAGAGCTCCTTGGCATGCCATTGCTTCGTCAGACAACACTAAAGTGATATTCTGAAAGTGACATTAGCATTTACTTATTCCAACACCACCACTACCCTGAATCTCAGGCCACTGACTTCTTATCCTGTGCCTAAAGACTCTTCCATCTATAAAGCTAAATGTTCTGGTCCTGCTCTTTTAAATGAGAAGACATGCACAGTGAACACTGCACCAAACTCAGGGAGCAGCAATCAACTAAGTACAATCAGCTGCAATTGCCAACGCTCTCAGTATTTATTACATGATTAGTGGTTCATTGGAAACCAAAAGTAAAAATCAATTTGAGCACTACTATCAACTGAGTAAAAAAAATTGCCAGGCTTGTTTCTATTGACAGGCCCTCACTGACTGAGTAGGAACTGCCACATCAGAAAGGATTTTAAAGAACTGGTCATAGCTCATAGTACAGGAAGGATTCAAACCTCCTAACACCCATCCAAAGTCTATTTGTTACCATTTCATTGCAAAAACCAGCTTGCTATGCTACAGATCATGCAAGTTTGCAGGGACTTATTTTCTGCTGCTGCTCAGGAAGGCAAGGAAGTTGAAGGGATTATTATTTCTTCTTTTTCTCCCAGAGAAGTTAACTTGGACTGCTAGAACGATATCCTTCAAAGTCAGTTAGACAGATAATTAGACAGGCCTAGACAGAGAGTGAGATAGTAATCCATGGAGGAATACAAGTTTAAAATGAGAGAATAGAAAAGTAATGCATTGAGCACTGAGGGAGTTGCTAGGATTATCTGTGCCTTGTTGCCTGTTGGAAGGTGACTGTCTTTTCTAATGCCCTTAACAGGATTCTGTGTCATGCAGTCCACACTGCTAAAATAAGGCAAATTCAGAGAATATTTCAATTCCTTAAAGAACACAGGAGAAAGAAAGAAGATGTGCTCAAAATAGGCTGTATAAAATGACATCTTTTAATGTGAATTTGTCTGCTGATGGATATGTCAAAGATGGAAAGCAGTGGAAATTGCCTCAGCAATCAAGAATTCAATAGGCCTATGCCGATTTTACTCCAGTGAAGTTCTGGCCTCAAATGACTTTTGCTATTGGCTTGGTTTGGTATCCCATTCCTAACCATCAGGAAGTCAGGATATTGTTTGGGATGTTTAGCAGAAGTTGACAAACCTCCTTTTTTTCTCCCTTTCTCTTATCCTCTCCTTCTAACCTTCAAACATGCCTCACAGATCATTAGAAGACATAAGCACAGGGAATGCACATATCAGATGAGGGAGAACAAATGCACTCCCATAGGATTTAAATGACCAAAGTAAGTCTGGAGGTGTGCAGAGATGTGGACATGAGATCATGCTTGGAGATGCTGGAAGACTTAGCTTTGTTTCTAAATAATGCAACAGTAAAGAAATTCTAGTCGTCTGAGCTTTAAGAGGAAAGGTGAGAAAAGCCCTTTAGAAGTATGAGGCACTGGCACAGAGCCTTCAGGTACTTCAGAGCCACAGGGAAAAACAAACTGAGATGGCTGTAGCTATGTGCATCCATACATATGTACACAATCCTGCTATGCTTCCCAGTACAGACACAGGTGGCCACAAAGTCCCACCCCACACACGTGCACACTCCTGCACTCCTGTCCCAGGATGCATACACACTGACTGCCCCATTGCCCCACTACTTCTCACCACTCCCACACAGAGGATTGACCTGTGTTATGTTCAATCTCCCAGAAAAGAAACAACCTTTTTACAGATTATTTCCCTACTTTCCCCCCTTCTTTGCTCTTTCACCCAGATCTCCTCAACAAGTATCTCTCTGGCAGCAGTGTTTAACATGACCACTGAGTCTATAACTTGATGGACTTAAAATGAGTCTGTGCAAACCAGCAATGCACTGATTCTGTAAACTTGGAGAATTAAAAATTCATGCAGGCCCATGCTCGCCCCACAACCTTTTCCTGTAAGCAGCAGTTCTGTATTCAGGCTGGAATTAGTGTTAATCAGAAAAGTACATATGGCTAACGGACCTCTGCATTACTGAGAGCTAGAAGAAACCTTTTGGTTTTCCCCTCCTATCTTCATAAAGAATTGTTGCATGAGCTCATTCCTGATGCATTGAGACAAAGATTTTAGACAGAGCTGAAAATTTTCTTTCTGTTCTGGAAAATCAAGCTGAGAACACTGTGGGTATCTGACTCAGTGCTAAACTTTGTTAGTCTGACCTGGGTTTATCCTCCTTGGGACACAGCAAATAAAAGGGGACAAGTTGATTAGCTTTGAGCTAAGAATAGCTTATGCTTTAACCACCTTTCCCCTCACTCCTAATTTATAATAAATCCAACTTTTAGACAGATTTTAACAAGGCAGGGTCTTCCAGCCCTGGAGCACAGTGCAAGTCTGATGGTTGTTATGCTCAAGGCTCAGGATGCTTAAGCAGTACAAGTCAGTTTTATGAGCTATGGTAGCATAACATCACCTGAAGACTGACAATGCAAAGTGAATTGCCCCCTCGCTGCTCTCTGGCAGCCAGAATATACAGATTCTTCCTCCTGGTAACTGATCACTGACCACAGAGCCAAAGGCATTAGGCCAAACTTAAGAAAACCATCTCAACAAGACACAAAGGAAAGCACATCTTACAAAGGGTTGTACCCACATCTCGAGACAACTCTCAACAAGACTTTGCCCTCCTCACCCCACATTTCAGAGTGAAAGAAGCCATTAGCTGCCTCTCGAGCACATTATTAGACCAATGTCTTGAGCAAGTCCCATATCCCATTCCATATTCACCTGAGAAGCTATATTCCACCTCAGGGAAACAGAGGATTTCAGACTGCAACAAGCAAGTCACACTGAAGGACTGGAAATATGCACCTGAGCAGATTCACACACCTAGATTTTCTGCCATTAGTCCTGGGCTTGGTAACAGATCTTGATATGCACAAGGTCAAGCACTAGAAGCAGTGCCACCCCCTAATTTTGACAGTGGTTAATGCAAGAAGTTCAACGTGAGAGGAGCTTCAAAACCAGAAGCGATGATACATGCCTGTCTTATTATTCCAGTTTTGACATTGTTTGTATCATTAGAGAGCACGAACCTTATCTTGGGCTGCAGAAAAGCTGGAGAGAGAAACAGATTTCTGGGATCTGGACAGAAAAAGCTTCTGCTTCACAGTTTGGAGGAACTATTCATGTCCAGAGTTTGTGGGGCCTTTTTTGGTGTGTTTTGTTTTTTTTTTGTTTTTTTTTTTGGTTTGTGTGTTTGTTTAAAGTCAGATTCAGTTTATGCTTCTGATAAAATATTTTGCCACTGGGCAGGATCTGGGCACACAGACCATTTAACACAGTAAGTACTGCACCGAATGCAAAGTTCCCCCTAAGGAGCTCCATCTGCCTAAAATATATTCTCATAAGGCAGCCTGTCAGCAAACAGGCCATTCTTATCCTGTATTTTGCTTCACAGCTTGCAGCAGCAAAATGCCATGGGCCAGCACAGGTCCTGCTTGCTGCCTGGAAGCAGAAGTTTTATATTAACATCTGGGGGAAAAAAAAAAAAAATCTCAGCACTGATTCCCAAAGGCATCATGATGTTTCATACAAAATTTCCTGGCTTTGAGTTTTCCATCCTTAATGTAATCACACCTGTTCCTCTGCAAGACTAAACTATTCACTTCACAAGATGCAAACGTGACGCTGCTGCAGTAAAGCAGGTGGCCTGGTAGGAATAGAGACTGTATGAAGAAACTCATCATGTGATTGTTTTGACTAAGGCTGCATTGTGTAGCTCAGTATTCAGTGAACACACAGGGTTCCCATTTCTGGTCTGTGGTTCAAACACATCTGTTGAAGTAGGTCACAGCTTGATTTCTGAGCCCTTGGTGAGCTTTCAGAGTACTGAGTCTGTAGATGGACGGTAGGTGGTCTTCTCTATGAGAAACTGAGAATTTTACTGGTCCAAGCCCTAGGCCAGCTCTCTGTCTGCAGTCCAGGCACTGGATTCTTTCTAGAATTCAGGTAACCCCCCCCCAGGTGTCTCCTCTTCCTCCCATCCCTCAAAGTTTCTCAACTTACCTCTTGAATTTGTAGATTAAAAAAACGGCCAAGCCTACAAACACCACAGACAACAACATCAGCATCGCCGAACTGCTATGACCTGTGCTGGAATCAACAAGGGGTGCTGCAGGAGGAAAGGCAGAGCATTACATTTGCAACATGCTAGTAGGGAATACGTAACTACCAGAGAGCTGAGATCATATCTGTCTTTGACATATCTGCTTTATCACCACTGCATGGTGCATGCAGCAAGACCAATCAGTAGGAAACAAATTGACTCTCTTTTCCTTTGAAAGTCAAGCTCCTTTCTCAAGACAGTGTGGCCTAACACCTAGTGAAAAGGCACAGCAAGCCATGCTTAGCTGAATGGCTGAGCACTCCTGGGTTGACACTTTGTTCTATTTAATTTCAGGCTTTTCAAGGTACTGGAGTGGGAACTAAATTTATGATGTGTGGCTTAACGCACATCTACTGCTCTTTGGAGAAGCTACCTCAGAGCATCCATGAATGCTTCCACCTTTAAATGACAAATGTCTGTCTCATATGTGACAAGGATCCAGTCTTGTGAGAAGCTTCAGGGTTCATCCTTGTATTGGACCTCACAAACTTTTAAGTCATTTTTCATAACATGGAGGAGCCCAAAGCACTAATCCTGGGCCCAAGCATGCTATATGTTATAATTTTTCAGAGGTTTGATCCCTCTATCCTTAACATTTTGGGTGGGCTAAATAAAATGTGTTACCATACCTTGTTTATACAGCTATTCTCACAGCTCACGGGAGCAGACAATCTTAATGGCCAGAGTACTGCGCTGAGAATCAAGATTCTGAGAAGTCTCTAATGACAGCAGCTGAGTGTTTCTCACTCTGTGCAAATATTTGGGTTTGAATTTTTTACTGTTATCTAATATTTTTCTGTCACCCAGAAGATGGGGACAAAGTCTATGCAAATACAGTTGCTTTAGGCTCCATTGCCAAACTCTTGCATCTAAGAATCTGATCCTGCCAGTATTCTGCTTCTACTACTTCTTTCATGGAAAAGAAGTGACTGCCATCTCACCTGAATCAAAATACTATGAGAACAAATGCAGCACTCCCACAGGAATGTGTGTGCAAGAGTAGTTGAGCACTGTAAGCCAAATCCACACTTCACAGTGTCTTCCTAGAACAAATCCAAATTCTGCAGATAGTTGCATCTCATTCCCAGTTTTACAAATTAATTCATTCCAGCCTACTCCTGTTAATGTCTGATTCTCATTCCAAACAATAGTCAGAGAATGAAGGCAAAAAGGCACTAGCTGTAGGTTGCAAGCCTCAGTTTAGCCCAGCTCTTGGCTCTCTAAGAGTCTCATGAAAATAAAGCTAAAGTGTATTGTCATGGGACACGAACCCCAATCTTTCCAAGCGGCTATCAGTCAGGTCACAAGCACAAGATCCCACACTTCAGATAATTGTAAAGGTAGTCATAGAAACAAGGGCAAAAATAGAATCACAGAATCATAGAATGGTTTGGGTTGGAAGGGACCACCAAAGGTCATCTAGTTCAACCCCTCTGCAGTCAGCAGGGACATACTCTACCAGATGAGGTTGCTCAGAGCCTTGTCGAGCCTGAGCTTGAATATCCTCAGGGATGGGGCCTCAACCACCTCCCTGGGCAACCTGTTTCAGTGTTCCAACCCCTTCACGGTGCCGAACCTACTCCTGACATCCAGTCTAAATCTACTCTTCTCTAATTTCAAACCATTGCCCCTCATCCTATCACTACAGACCTTTGTAAACAGTCCCTCTCCAACCTTCTTTTAGGACACCCTACAGGTACTGAAAGGCTGCTATTTCGTCTCCCTAGAGTCTTCTCTAGGCTGAACAACCCCTGCTCCCTCAGCCTGTCCTCACAGGAGAGGTCTTCCAGCCCCCTGTGATCATTTTTGTGGCCCTCCTCTGGACCAGCTCCATCAAGTCCAAGTCCTTCCTGTGTTAAGGGCTCCAGGGCTGGATGCAGTACCCCAGGTAAGGTTTTACCAGAGCAACAAGCCAGAATCCCCCCCCCCTCCACCTGATGGCCATGCTTCTTTTGATGCAGCCTAGGATGCAATTTGCCATGTGGGTTGCAAGTGCACACTGTTGCCTCATGTCTAGCTTCTCATGCACCAGCACCCCCAAGGCCTTTTCTCTCAATTTCATCATCCCCAAGCCTGCATTGATATTTAGGATTGCCCCAACCTAGGTGCAGAAACTTGCACTTTGCCTTATTGAACCTCATGAGATTTGTTTCAGCCCACCTCTCCAGCCTGTCCAGGACCCTCTGGATGGCAACCTGTCCTTCAGACTTATCAATCACACCACTCAGCTTGGTGTTATCTGCAAATTTGCTGAGGGTGCCCTCAATCTCATTGTTGATATCGTTGAGGAAGATATTGAACAGCACTGGTCCCAGTACAGACCCTTGAGGGTCACCACTTGTCACTGATCTCCATCTGGACATCAAGCCTTTGACCATGACCCTTTGGATGTGATCATCCAACCAATTCCTTATCCACTTGACAGCCCATCCAGCAGACCCATATATTTTTCAGCTTAGTATAGGGGACTGTATTAAAAGCTTTACAGAATTCCATACAGATGACTTCTGTTGGTCTTCCCTTGTCCACTGATGTAGACACATCATTGTAGAAAGCTACTGGATTGGTCAAGCAGGACTTGCCATTGGTGAAGGCATGCTGGCTGTCTCAAATCACCTGCCTGTCCTCCATGTGTTCCAGTGTAGCTTCCAGGATGCTCTTTTCCATGATCTTCCCAGGCACAGAGATGAGGCTGACATTTCAGTAGTTTCCAGGATCCTCTTTTTCACCATCTTTATAGATGGGTGCAATGTTTCCCTTCTTCCAGTCTCCAGGGGACTTCACCTGACTGCCATGACTTTTCAAACATTATGAAGAGTGGACTTGCAACCATATCAGCCAATTCCTTCAGAACTCTGGGATGCATCTCATCTATTCCCACAGATTTATGTATATTGAGGTTCCTCAGGTGGTTCTGAACCTGATCTTCCCTTATGGTAGGAGGGACTTTACCCTGCTGGTCCACACCTAGTGGTCCATTGACTTGAGATAAGGACAAAGAATGACTGTCAGTGAAGACTGAGGCAAAAAACTTATTGTGTACTTCAGTCTTCTGCTTGTCTGTTGACACGAGCTCTCCATTCTCACTCCTCAGAAGTGGTAGACTTTCTTTAACCTTTCTTTGCCAGTTAATGTTCCTATAGAAGCCCTTTTTTGTTATTCCCTTGACAGGTTCAGTTCTAGCTGTGACTTCACCTTCCTGATCTCACCTCTACACAACCAGGCAGTGTTCCTATACTCCTTTCAGGTTACCAGTCCCTGCTTCCAATGTCTGTGAAGTTCCCTTTTGCTCTTTATTTGGACCAGCAGGTCTCTATTCAGCCACAATAAATCCATTGTCTCCTATGTAGTCATCACTTTCTCAGCAATAGCCGAGAGCTTCACACTAGGCTGGCCAATATTCTCAGCAGTAACTGAGAGCTTCACACTTGGGTGGTTTAAAGCAAAGGGGATGATGAAGCTCAAAGTGACTATTCATTACTCTGTGTGAAAATCAAGATAAGCATTAAAAATTGTATAAATTCTAATTTGTAGAAGTCAGTATTCAGTCACATATTCCTTGTAAGTGGCCTAGATCTTCTTTTCATTACTACTTTGCCTCTATAAAGTTTCTTGGCCAGTCATAACATTAACAAGCCCTTTGCAAGTAAGGATTTGATCCAATATCCATGAAACTTAGTAATACTCCCACTGAATTCCACAGGTGCCCAATAAGGCTTAATAGAAAACCATTCACCTGATTTTCTAAAACACCTGAAAACCATCAATGCTCTAGTTAATTAAGCCATAGGGAACTCTTAAAAGGTACTTTGAATACTTGTACAAACTGGTGCACAAAAATGCCACTGCTGGATTCTGGTTTTAACACCTCCTGCTTCTACCACAGACGGTGTCTCAGTATGACCAGTCCTACATATCCCAGCAGCACATCCCATCCTGGGAGTGCTCTGATGTAGGCTGGTTTCCCTGGAGCAATCTGAAGCTTCAAAAGAAGCCCAGCGATGCATTTGAGTCCACACTCACCTAATGTTAACTGAGTAACATACACAATGACTTCAACCCCAGGCTTCAGTTCGAACTGGACCAGGTTCTGGTTGAGAGCATTAAAAAGGATTTCTACCACCTGATGAAACAACAAGAGATACAGCAGTTACAATTCAGAAGACAGCAAGCTGTAGAGAACATTCAGGAATACATGTGGCCTATGTAGTGACTAACAGCTCTTACTGACTTCAGGAAGAGAAGCAAGAGACTAAGAAACACGTACAAGCGCTTTAGATGGAGCTGAGCGTTATTACATGCAATTCTCCATACAAGACTTGTGAGACTCAGAGAGTATGTTATTATACCTCTCTTTGTAAGCAAACCAAGCCTCCTTAGACCCTTAGATTTTTCACTCTCCACAATGCCCTGTGAGTTTGATCTAATGCACTTGAAAATCAATGATACATTGGCCTGTCGCTGGTGGATGATGGAACTGAGTGAGGTAGTCCGGTCCACTAATACTTCTTTACTCCTACTGATTAAGGAAAATTCTAGTCATGGTGCTCCTGTTTAAATGGGCTGTCAGGGATGAGACAGTTTTGAAGATTAATGGCAAACTTGCCATCTTTTTCCTTCATGTAGAAGAGGGGCCTTGGACTGGAGTTTACTCATGGCTCAGCAACCCAGCTATGATGTGCTATTTTGGTTGCCCCAGAGCACATACTTGACAGGTTGCACCAGGGCCTGAATTTCTTAATGTTTGGTCTCCCTAGAGTAGTTCTGATGGTCAGGGCACACCTACTGAGTAGTTCTTAGTTCTGATGGTCTGCTCTCCAGGGCAGCGCTCCTCAATCAGAAGTCAACAACAGATAAAACTGAGCAGATTGTGAAAGAAAAAAATTGGAGCACTGGAGCTTTGGGTTTTACTGTTGGGTAGTCATAAACTTAATCTGAGAGAGCTGTGTCATACTGGTATAGGAAATACTGACACAACACCTTCTTCAAGGGAATTCTAATATGGGTAAAGCCTACCAAACAGGATGCAAATTACTCCAAGAAAATCTCTCTAGAAATCATTCCAAACCTTCCCACCACAATGCATCTCTTCTGCACATCCGTCACCACAAATTTAATGAGTTCAGCTTTGCTAGCTTCCTAGGACACTGAGGGGACAGACTTTGCTCAGTGGGTGACAAGAGCTACCACAGAATTCAGCAGTTGGCTGAATTACTTAATGCTTGATCACAGAAGAGTTATTCCTCCAAGAGTTACTTGGAGACGGGCTCACACAACTTGCACACAGTAAAAATGTTGCATACAAGAACATTAGCTAGAGCTAAGCAGCCTTTCCAGCAGAACTTCACTCTTTTGCCTTTATAGAGTTGATATAATCACTTGGTAATTCTAGCATGAAAGCTTCAGGAGACTAGGGCTGTGCTCCTAGCTCTTCCCTTGCCTGCACATCATTGTTGCTATTCATCACTGTAATTACCTATTTATCTAAATGGACGGATATTGTAACTTCCAAATACAGTTTGCACATGCCATTCACTGCTGCAGGAAAAAAAAAAAAAAGAGAGAGGGCTTGTTTCACTGATATATGGGCTGGAAAGCCTGATTTATTTTTAGTAAACCTCAGTGTACTGTCTTGTTGCTTTGGCCTCTGCCTATTAGCATTCCTCCAGGGAGTAGAGGGAGTACATATTCAAGGTTCTTTTGGCCATAACTATTGCAATAAGGACAAACCACTGACCTAGGAAGAACCACTGCTGGTAGAGTGTGACATATCACAATGAACTATTAGAAAAGCCTGGTTTTCTTCTGAAAATCATTTTCTTTAGTGCCATAAACTATGGCACCACAGTCCCATGCAGTAATTCTGTCACACTTATTGTAAAATGTCTTTTCCAATGTTGAACAAGTTAGGAAGCCCATCTGCAAAAGGTATGATAGGAATAAATGTTCCATGAATCCTTCTCTCCTTACTTGTTCCAGATCAGCCTCACTGCTTTTCCTTCTCTCTGTTGTATTTTTGTGGGGCAGTATGAAGAGTTCAGCAGAAGTTGGCAGCCCAGGAAATACAGCCACCAAGATCTGTTCATCAGGAATACCAGTCACCTAAAAGAAAAGTAAAAAGGGGGTCTCTAGCTGCTACTCTGTTCCGGAAGTTTCCATTCACAATGGGAATATTGTGTTCCCATCAATTTGTTATTTGCCAGTTCCAGTGTACATGTTGTGGCCCTAATGAGCTGTTCTGCCCATTCAGTGGGTCAAAACTAGAGGTTCTGTTAATGATTCACACCATTTCTATAAGCAAATGTAGGCTTGACAACACCCCTTAACCCACAGATACTAATACATGAACAACTTATTATCTACAGTTGGAAACTGGGGTTGATTAGAACAACTGTCCTGGGAACTGCTCAACTTGCTGAATCAAGAGTGAGCTCCACACCTGAGTCTCACAACTGTCTTCAGCGTGACCTGTCCACTGAGGCTACTGCCCCCTCTCCCCAAATCCATGCTGTGCATCCTCACTAGGGTGGGAAGCCTCTCTCCCTCAGAAACCTTCTGCTGTATGAGGTTAATTCCACTATCTCCCTGATTCTTCCCCATCTCAAGCTCTTTGACCTTATTCTTAAATTGAAATGTCTCAATGGATGCAGACGAGAGGCTGCAACCAAATAGCAACAAGAGAATACAAGCAATTTCTTCTACCTGATTTCTGCTGTTTGTAACTGCTCATAGTTACAACCTGATTAATTTATCTTTTTTGCAAGCTTGACTCTGAATGCAGTAAAAGAGAACAAAGATTTAAGCAAATTCACTTAGTGTTTTCTAAGGATAGGAAAACAATCAAGGAAATGCTCATAAACTGTGAGTTTTGAGTGGGCTGCAGATGAGAAAACCCCAGCAGAAATGTACTTTCCTGGTAAAACAATCAGCCTCCATTTCTAAGAACAGCTGTAACTGAAGAAAAACAAAAACAAAAAAAAAGGCAAGAGACATTTTTTTGGCAGAAGGTAAAAACCACAAAAGCTTGCCTAAATCTATTCCCTAATTTCAAACAAAACCAAAGTCCCTGGCTATTTGATATAATAAATTAATCTGTCCTCTTTCCTGCAAGAATGAGTGCTAGTTTACATAGTCTAATTAACCCCAAAGGAAGATTCACTATATTACATCCACAGAAGTCTTTCTCCTGTATTTTAAAGGTAATTTTATTTTCCCTTTGAATTCCCTTTTTATTTGATTTTTTTGCTCCAGTTGGGCAGGGAGTAGAGCTTAGTTATGTTCACCAATTGCTACACATAGCTGCATGTGGAACTCCTGACTATCAGGAAGAGGTAAAAATAGCTTCCTCATGCCACCATCATACTACAATGTCTGCCTTCTGGGATGAAATGGATCAGCTGTTTAACAGCTCACAGTAACACTACCCAGATGTCTGAAGAAGGAACAGTAGCTTCTGTAATACCAATTTAGCAAAATAAGAATAACAATGGTACTATTACAATCTCGACTTTCTGAAGTCCTCAGGGATATTAAAAGCTAAAAAGCACCACAGAAACATTAATAAAAGTTAATTATCATATTTCTACAGAATTCCCAATATAGTTTGCCTCCATAAAAAGACTCAGCATATTAAGAACATTTTTATCCATTTAAAATTACAGCTTCATCACTGCTGCTCTTTCCCCATTCTTTTAAGCTAGCATGTTGAAAAAGTACCTGTTTTAACAGCCTAGTCAATATTGGTACAGATGAGGAAATATGCTCACCTGTGCTAGAGCTCTCTTGATGACTTTGCCAATGTCTTGTCTCCATTCAGGGATGTCAGGGTTATGGTAGTCCAAGTTGGGAGAAAATGACAGGAGCTGAGATTGGAAATACTCTGAAACAGAAAAAAAAACCCAGTATTTATAAGAAGATTAAATGGGTAGTGGTCAGGGTACAGACAACGGTGCAGAAGACAACAAGATAGCCATAATTTATCTCAAAACATGAGACAGAGAAAAGGCAGAAGGAATAAAAGGGGCTGGCTAACACTAAGCAGGACAACAAGCTTACAAGGAAAGAATTCTCATAATGGTTCTTATAAAGGATATTTTGACCAATCCAAACCCAGAAGAAATGGTAGCAAGAATGACAGAGGGGAGAGGATGCCTTCCCTTTCTGGTGCCTCTGGACTTTTGTGTTTTGTTATTCAGCTTAATCAGATTCTGCTTACAAGGAAGTTGACCAGTAACTAAGGTGGCATCTGCCTGAAATTTGTATGGTCTGCTGAACTGCAAGCATTGTGCTCTACAGAGCAAGCACTTCCTGCAAGCAGTCTTTTCAAAACCAGGTATTATCTGTTTGCTCTCCTGATTGGATGCCATGAGTGGTTAAGACTCCTAAAAAATCAGAACCCACTGGTGGTAAGATAAGGCTGGATGGGGTTCTGCACAACCTGATTTCGTGTGAGGTGTCCCTGCCCATGGCAGAGGGGTTGGAACTAGATGATCCTTGAGGTCCCTGCTAACCCTAACAATTCTATCATTCTATGATTCAATGAAACACATTGAAACTAATTCCTAACTGACTGATTGCAGGGAAGAGGACAAAATTCCTAAACTTCAAATATACTTTTTTTTCTCCAATTCCAACTCGTCCCTCTGGTATCACTAGAGACCAAGCCTGGAATTCTTATGACAGCTGTGCACAATGGAGTGGGCCAGCAAGATGTCTCAGGGTAGAAGACTCTCCTTTTGGTTTTTGGAGATGTGCTGTGTGTCATTTTGAAGCATCTGATCTCCAGACATTTAAAATAAGTACTGTTAGTCATTTGTAAGGATGTATCAGTTTTAGCTTAAGAAGAAACATCTTTTCAGATGGTGCAGTATATTTTGAAATTAAACAAGCATCAGACAGAGCAGGGAAACTCTTGAGGCTTAACCTAGAGACTGATATATAAAGCCTTTGACTTCTGAACCCTCAAGTTCCATGTCCAATTTATTTTTGAGTAAACTCTGGTCTGTTAATCTCAATTTGAGAAATAAATCTCCTCCACTGATGCACCAGAAAGCCATGCCTTCCTGCCATAATAACTTAACACAGGGCACAGATTAGGATACAAATTTAGCAGAGTACATATTTACCAGAGGTGTCACTCTTTTATGTACTCAGACTTGAACTGATCATCAGACTGGGGGTCTGGAAAGACTCCTTCCTAGACCAATTTGCAGCATGGTGCTGCATAGGATTATTTGGCCATTCCAACTGGATCAATTTCTCTTCCTGACAAAGTCCAAAGTTTTGGCTTTTTTAAATAGAATGTCAACAATTCTTACAAGGTATTCAAAAACAGGGAGTGAGGAGCACCATGGGACCTACTGCAACCGAAGTCTGACATCGCCTGCAGAGGCCCCACTCGGGTAGACTTTATTCCAGAAACAAATGGCAAGATGTGAGTTTCCCTGAAGTAAACAATGCATTTTGCACTGCTGAGAATGATCAGCTAGAGGGCTACTTATATTTGCTAACAGCAAGTTTGAGCATTACTAAATCATATTAACAAATTATTAAAACCCACTGCATTTCACAGCCAAGCAATCAATAAATATCTATTTAGCTGGTTGTTAAATCTGAGTAGACAGCTTTCCAGTCACCAGATGGACATTTATTTATATTTAATTACTGAGACATGACATACATAGTTCAACCACACAGTGCAGCTCAAATTATTTGAAGCCCAGGTCCCTCAAAAAAACACTTTGCTGGCCAATCAAAAGCTTGCCCTCAAATGCTGGATGCCAATAACTGGATAAGGAAAATGAAAAGTAGCCCAGAGTGGAAATTTTTCTCTGAACAAATCTCAAAGTCCTGGCCAAAACTGCTGAGAGAGTCCTTCCACTCAGCCTTTATTGAGCCCCAAACAGGGTAAGCTCTGTGGTCTGCCAAAGGGTGTTTCTTTGGAGCCCCTAATGCACAAATATGGCAAAAACATACCAAACATTATCCACAAGGAAGTCTAGCAGGCACATTCAGACCTCCAGCCGTGGCATGGAAGATGGGCAGAGATATCAACAACAGAGTAATTTCTGCCCCCTGTACTCTAGATCCCTCCAGAACCCTGCCACATAAACAGTCACTATATAAAGAGAAATACCAGTTGTATTCTGGCCACCTTGATGCACTGTGACTACTTCTTTCCAGTTGGGAGGCAGCAGGAAGATAGTCTGGCTATAGCTTTATGTGGTTTTCCTTTGGGGATTCCACAATCATGGACAGACCAACAGGCAAAGTGGACACCAACTGCCTTACTACAATTCTGAGCTTACAAATTTGGTTAAGAGCCCCAGATATTCACTTCTGTATTTTCTGATCATGATACATCTGAGCTACTTTCATTACAGTTTTTCTACAGAGGTTCTTCTGTGCACTAGGAAGCCCACAGAGCTAATTTTTAGCAGCGACTGCCTGTTCTCTACCTCTAGATACCCCCCAGAGATCTGATTATAAAAGGACAAGCATACCATGCACTGCGATCTCCTTGGTATCTTGGATGAGGGTGTTGCCTGCAGCAACTTGTACAGTGACAGTGTTCATCCCCTCCACAGTGAAGACGTATGAGATGCTGCTCTCCAATGTGATAAGGGGCTGCAAGAAGTAAAGACAGATGGTGATATCAAAATCATGGTGAGATTAACCTGGGATTACAACATGCATCTGACTAATGCACCCTAATGGCCATGATGTCCTTACTCCCTGATTATAGGAATAGTGCTCTGAGCTTACATGTCTTGCTAAGGCCTGTAGGTCACCCAAACACAATCCAGTGAGAACTGTCCCATAGGTATAGGTTTCTTTCACTTCAGTAAATGATTCCTGAAATATTCTTTCACTGAACTGAAGCCCATTATGCTTTGAATCTCTCAGCAGAGCAGAGTCAGCAATTGCAGAGTTAGTGCTGCAGAATGCAGTGTTACACACACACAGCACAGCTGTACAAAACACAGGGTCCAGCTCAAGCAAGCACTAAACATAAACCAAAAATGCAGAAACTTCTTCAAACAATCCATATTGTTCAGATTTATGACCAGTCCTAGCTCTTATAAGCACAAATCAGAGCAACTCTGCCCAAACCAGGGTGAAGGCACCCAGCATTGACCCGTCCATCCTTTGAGCCTGTAAGCTAGCTTCAGCCGCAGGCTGGCAAGTCACGCTAACAAGGCTGAACTTTAGCCATCTCAGATCCCCAGCAGAGAGGGCTCTTTCTCAACAACAACAAAAAAAAAAAAAGTCCTTGGTACCACTTCAGCTGTCCTCTTTGCACAGGAAAGTCTCACATTGATGTACCACATTCAGAAAAAAAGAGATTTGTATATTGAAAATCAAAGGTCTAGCCCCTGATCTGACAGCTGGTCTATAGACAAATCCTCTTGGTTTAGATCAAACCATTAAATTGGGAAATAATGATCCTAGCCTCCACAGGAGAAGCACACAGAGCTCTAAGAAGACAGATAAAGCCACTGTACCATTGCTATTCTCCCTTTGCTACACTACCAGTTTGTCTCCAGAGAATAACTCCTAGGCATTCATCTTCTAGCTCTCATGCTTCATTCCATCAGACTGGCGACACACTGTGTTTCACAACAGTGGCCATATATGCCCTTTTCACAGACAAATCAAAATTTCCACTAGCATAGGCCAGACTGGCAGAATGACATCTTCCTCTGACCCTCTTACCCACAAACCAAAAAGGCAACAGAACCAAAAACAAAATAAGAAAAAAAAATCTGTTTGACCCCATGGGACTCACAAACCAAGGCAGCTCGTGCTAGCCCTGGGGGGTTAGCTAACATATACTTAGATATACATCCTAGACAAGCAGAATGGGTCTATATCAAACTGCAGTGATATTAACAATCTTCCTGGCGGTTAGAAATTGTGATTCTGTGAAACAGGTAAGAGGAACTAGTGTGGCCTTTCAAATTACAGATTTTCCTTTTTTGGTGTGTGTGTATGCTGGACATTAAATTATCATGGATGATTTCACTTCCATCATGGAGTTTTAACGTTCAGCCAAATCCTTAATTTTAATTCATGCAGCAAGACCTGAGAAACTAACTCTAAATTAAATCAAGTAGTTTAAGGTTCATTTGCTCAAACCTATTAGACAGCTGGACACATTTATTAAACTGGACCTGTGTTAATCCAAGCAAAATGAGCACAGCAGAAATTCAGTACAAAGGTTCCAGCAGGGTGGGGAGGGCCGCAGAAGAGCCTCAGCCAAGTCATTGGAGTCTAAGACAACATTTGCCTGTGCAGCAGCACAGGGAGTATCTTAGTGAGACTGCACAGTGACACAGGACTCTGCCTGGAATGCCTACAGTCCCTCAGCACAGAACTAGAATGACTGACAATACCAGTAAACTATGCACAATATCACACACCTCATCCTCTAAATTCACACACAAATCAGCATCCCCATGAGCGCCACAGCTGGTAGAGGAGCAGGCAGAGAAAGATTTGAAATGCACATTAAACAACTCAGATGGAAATTTGATGTGATGCAGGCTGTTGTTCTGGGGAAAAAAAAAAGATGGCTGCTGCTGTTATGTCTGTATCCTTTGCCATATTTCTGTTAGTGGTGAAGTTGGAGTCAATTTCTTGAGATAGCTGGAGATAATTCTCTCCAAAGAATGAGAGGTGCTCTGAGGCTTTGATTTGGCCTTAACTAAGGTGGCACCATCTTTACTAATCCACACCTCAATATACTTCAGTAATATGTACAATCACTGCAAGTTATCATAAGGATCAGCTACTCCATATGCAGCTGTATCCAAAGGATCCATCCCAAACACTTCCATACCTGCTTGAACACTGTTGCCTATGGGCCAGAATTTTAATCCAGAAGATAAAACAGATCATGGATTATATTTACAACCCAGATGCAAGCACCATGACGGCAACATGGAAATCTTCATCACTGCTTTGCTTTACCCCAACAAAAAGCAACCACAAAACAAAAGAAAGCAAATAAACAAACAACAACCAAAGAAACCACCTTTTTTTTAAGGCTGTATTCACAATCAACTTCTGTATTGAGGACAAAAGCTATATCAGGAAAACTCTGACACCTGGGTACACAGAAGGGCTTCAGTAGATGATGAAGTTATCATTACTTCAGTTATTTCAGGTATGCTTTAATGGCTGTCCATATGTGAGCACTGAGCCAAAAGTATCTGAACTGTAATGTGACATTGCATATCTCTCTCTCAGTGTAGTATAAACTATGTGGAATTATCTGGTACTTGTCTTGGACTAGATGTGCGTACGTGGGTGGCCATAGTTCATCTAGGGAACAGCAACTTGTCAAGTAATAGTAAGGTTTTTTGCTCCTGAGCTCTTCCAGTGCCTCAATTACACTTCCACAAAAATAGGCAAGTTCTTACTGTAAGCTTTCTAACTTGATGTAAAAACCCAGTAGACAGAGCATTTATTGCTGTTTTTCTCCTGCTACTGTCAGAGCTAGGGTAAGAGGTTAAAATGCAAGCAGCTTTGTCAAAGTTAAAACAAAATATTGGTGTGCTTGCTGTTCTTTATCTCAAGTTCTATATTTCATGTAAAATCCACATTTTTTTCTACTATGATCTCACCTCACTGCACACCTTCAAATGCAGCTCAGTAGCACAGACAATGACGTGACTTACACTGCTTTTGTAAATAACAGCAGGTATGACATGGCAAAATCATCAACTGCACATTTCACCACTGTAACGATGGAGGACAGTGCCTTGTGTCAGCTGTCTCACTCCTAAAGTCTACAATAGAAACTGTAGGTAAAAAGCAATCCTGCTCTCTCCATTTTGAAAGCATGACCACAACTTCAAGTTTTGCTTTATGGATTTAAAAAAAAAATAAAAGGCAAAAAGCTTTTTATAGTAAATTTTTGCCAATCATTTGGAAATTCACTACAGACAAGACTCATCTCCCCCTCCAATATATACAGGACTGTGAAGAATCATCACGAATGGTGGCAAACAATTAATTTAGAGTCTAGCATTAAATTCTCCATGCAAGTGACTATTTGAACACCAACAGCTTTAAAGTGTTGTGTTGCTATCCAGCATTATACACTGCACACTGGTACGTGGTGGAACCCCCCATGGTTGTTTGAACACTGGCATGTTTTAAGCACTATGTTGAAAGGCAATATTATCCCATATACAGTAGTATATAATTTAGTTAAGTTGCAAGGGAACACTGGTAATAACAGTGGTCTTCAAAGCTCAGTATGGCTGATAACCACCAGACATAAATAAGTAATGACTTTTAAGACAACATGAGACTGGAGGAAATAAACTCACAAATGCTGAAGTTCAGGTAATGGCAATGCTTTTTAGAAAAGAAAAAACAAAACCTAAACCTGCAATACAAAACAAGCAAAGGCAATAAATTTTTATCAGGGTGGAGAGAGTTGCCCTTTATGGTGCAACACATCAGTAAAAATAAACCAAAGAGCAGCGGTACCTTAGTGTTGTTACCAAACCACCAGAAGTAGGTAAGTGTGCCTGCCTGGCTGGGCCAAACTACTGCAGTGATGTTGACATCCTTATTTCTGATAGCAACAAAGGGGACACTCAGATGGACATGCTCCACTGGGCCTGTGGGAAAAGAGAGTTCACTATAAGAGGCTTTAAGTTTAAACCCTCCCAGTGCAGTTGTGAACAGCAAGGACCTTTCCTTTAAATAAATCAAGTGTCTTATGTCAGCAGGAATAGACTTTTATAGCAATACAAGAGAATTTCATCCATCAATGAGCAATGGGAAAAGATCTCAGATTAATAAATGTAAAATCACACAGTTCCCTCCCTCATTCAGTCCTAGGAGAGCCAGAAATGCACATTTTCCACTGTCTTAATTTCAGACAGAGTCAGCATTGTGTTTAGAAGAAATTGTAATGTAGTTTGATGGAGAATAATGAACTGGCTTTGCACTGGATAGGGCAAGATGCTACTGAAAACCTGAGGGATAGGACAGAAGAGAGAAAGAGGGGGTTCTGTTGAATATGTATCCACTGAGCTGCTAAGATTTGTGGGAAAATCATTTTAGCCTAAATGGCTCAGATGTGATTACATATGAGGAATTCATGACTTGATTAAATATAACTTGACAGTTTTTTCAGAAGGAAATCCTTTGTGTCTTTTTTACTTTGGCCTGACCTTGAGAAATCACTGGGGAGTCAGCCACCACTAGAAAAAGACTGGAAATGCTTGGAAGATGTGTGCATTGGCATATCAAAGCATTTAGCTCTCTGAATAACCTGTTTCTGAAAGACTTAAAAAAAAAACAACAAAGTATCAATTCAAAGTTGGGTCCAATTAAGTGCAAACATCCAGACTGGGTCCGGTGCATGAAGTCTAGAATTAAGAGACCAGATCCTACCCCTAGAGAAAAACACATGTGCAGAAAATACTGTTTGCTAATTTGTTTAAAGCTTTTACCATCTCCATTGTTTTCCTTCGTGTCTAATTTGTTGTTTTTTACAGGTACTGAATTTCAGCTGATAAACACTGCACGCCAGGCAGAGTTACTGAGACTTTCTGGATGGTACCTTTTAAAATACAGCAAACTGATAGATTATCACTGTGAGAAAAAAGGGATGAAATAAGAATGATTTCTTCTTTTTCTTTGTAAGGCATTAACTCTGGGAAGCAGGAAATTTGCTGATTTTAACTGAGATGATCTCCTTGTGTTACCTTTCAACTCTGCAAGCATTAAATGGGGACATTAATCACATCTCCACCTACTTGGATTACAAAGATTTTGGAAAGCAAAGGCTGTTCTTTTGCCATCAGAACATACAGCTCTGAGCACAATGGAACGCTATTCTTACTTTTGGCTTCTTAAAAGATTTTCCTTTTTCTCCCTTCCATCCTAAAGCATTTCTACCAGCAAATCACTCCTGAACTCTTCCCATAGCAAGTACTCTGGGTTTCCAAAAATAGCAGTTCCCCAAACATTTTGTGACAGTGTACGTAAGAGGAAAACCACTAAGATCTTCACCTCCTTTAAATGAAGAGATGAGCAGCTTGACAGCAGATTCCAGAAAGGTGAAAAGTTGACTGATGAGTGGTAAAGCTGCAGGATGGAAAACTACTGTGGCTTGAAGCCAAGGAATTTCCTTCTCTGATTTTTTTTCAGCACAGGATTCCAGTACCAGACATACTGCATAATAAGGGTGATTTATATAACAGGCATTTCTGACTGCACAATGGAGCTTGAAGGTCAAACCTCCTATATTTACCAGTACATCTTACTTCAGTGTTAGCATGAATCTAAATGCCTGCAAAATATTTCCCTAGAGATAACATAGTTAAGTTGGCCACCTAAGAAAGCTATAAGTCAAAGGAAAGATCTTAAAGGCCGAGAGAGGAGAAAGCAGACTAGTACAACCAGCCCAAGCAGATCTCCCTCATTGCATTCTGCTCTAAAATTTTCACCATGAAAAAACAGTTCCTATGAGAAAAATGAGATAATCCATATAAAGCTGGCTGTTATTACCAAGTAACCATCACTGTCGTCAGCTAATGGACCAAGGTGAAGGAAAAAAAAGTTAATGCTCTAATAACAGGTTGTTAAATGCAGCCATGATTGACTTTGAGGGAATTATGAGCCTAATAAAAGTTTCAAGGAACATTTATTCCTTCACACAGTGAGCTTGAAATTGAAAAGAGGAAAAAAAAAACATTTCTTGACTTTTGGAAATGTCTGGCTTGCTTCTTTTCAGCAGGAAAGTTCAAGTAACAGGTAGGCTAGAAGACAATTTGACAGGCTAAGGGGGGCAACAGACATGGCCGTGAACACCATTAGGGGCATTCTAAGGCATTAGGGTGCTGCATAAGGGTATTTTGTGGTTCCACTGAAGTTACAGGGGTTTTCAGTGAAGTGAGGTTTTCACCCAAGGAGTCTAGTAGCTTGAAGTACTTACAGATCACATGCAGGAAGAGGACAGCAGTGTCAGAGCCCAGGCTGTTCTCTGCATAGGCGGTCACCTGGAAGATTCCAGCGCTCTTATACACATGCCGGATGCCATCCTCAACAGGGCTGAAATTAGCATAGGATACAGCAATGCCATCTCCAAAATCAAGCTGAATGTTTGTCCTCTGGAGATCACCCTGCAGTGGAGAATGCCACGTTAGGAAACTGGGCTGATAAGAGTGATCTGTGGTAGTTATCATCCCACTCCTCAGTTCCATTTCATTAGCATGGACACAAATTCATAATTTTACCAAAAAAGCCTAGCTTTGTAATGTCAGTTCTCAAAGTGGCCAGGCATAAGTCAACACCAGGTAACTGTATATAAGCAATACTTAGAAAAGCTGGACATTTATACCTGTAACGAGATGTTATTTCCCCATCTTGGCTTTAGAGATTTGGGGAGGGTTATGCCAAACATGCAACTATCAAAGGGACTATATTTTAATGATCTAAGGCAATGCACGGCTGGGGATTATGTGTCACTGAAGTGGCCAGGGGTTTACACAGTCTTTCATTAGTGGTGTCCAACAAGTGCCTCTATCAAACACAGTGAGGTGGGAGGCACCACACTGATGGGAGGATAGATATTAATGGGAGAGCAATTCCCGCATGTACATGGGAGCATTTAAAACACTGGAGGCAGGACAGTGGTTGAAGTGGCTCTCCAATGTGTTCCAAAGAAACACAACCTAGTCACTGAGATGCTGTAAGTCTAGCCTAAGATAGTTTTCCTGGGTTCCTGTATAGTGAGTGGAAGAGAGAAAAGACAGCAATAGACCAACACGTGTTATCCTAAGGTAACTGAGGCAGGTGACATGAATAATCTTCTGCAAGTATCCATCCCTGTATTCTGATGATAGTCTAGACCACTAGTTTCAGCCAGACATGTAAATTCAGGATGGCTGCATGCCACAGTGAGGACTGACGGGTTTTGTCTAATATCAGTCAACACAAAGACAGGGCTTGAAGACAGAGGAGAATGAAGCAGACATTGAGAAAACCCCATTCTAGGATGACTGTCAATGACAGCTTTAAACAAGGAGGGAACACCAGATAAGAGATTCCAGCATTTCAGGTACTGTCTTCAGGCAGTAGCTGCACTGGTTTAGTTTAAATCACACTTTAAACTACTGTAGTTGAACTGTTGAAGATTCTGTTATTTGAGTTCCTTGAAGCCTTACTTTTACTGTCCCCAGCTGACTAAAAGTAACAGAAAGCAGACCAACTGAAGCAGAACTAAAGCCCACTGCAGTGGTTTCACTGAACTGAAATAAAGCCACACCTCAGATTAAATATTTGTAGCTTTCTATTTAAGATGTTTTGGCTCAAATAATTTCTTTTCATAAAAGGTCTCCACTGTATTCACTGTGGGTGAAGAAGATACCACTACCTTTTGCAGATGCTCCTAGCCCAAAACTGAAATCAATACGAATATACTAAGGATAAGAGAGAGATTCCAAAGAGTGGATTTTTTCAAATAGGAAATTCAGAAATATTTCATGGCCATCTCATAAATCCCATCAGAGTTGTACATGCACAGGGTCAGGATAAAAGCTAATGTGCAGGTCCAGTACATACTGATCTAAGGAAAGGAAGCAATTATGTATCTTACAGGCAGTTCTGAGGTACCTACAATCCCTTCAGGGACCTGCAGGGTCCTACAACCACTGGGCTCACTGAAAGAGACCACTGAGCTCATAGATTTCACTAAAGCATCTGAGACAGGTATTGTTACAAACAGATCATGACTTCCTCTAAAAACAGGAAATAGACAAAGGGAAGAGATTGCTTGGGACAACCACACCTGTGATAGCTCCTAAAAGTTTTAGAGCTAACAAGTTTACCTTGTGCAGCAAAACACGTGGCTTCCAGCCTAGACTCTGGCAACCTCACATTTGTAAGTAATTGTTCATATGTTTCTAATACATTCATATATAGCACAGATTCATTTTGGATTATGGGTTCTTGTCAGCCAAGGCCACTCAGAATAAAGCAGAATATTGCCTGGATCATGGAAAAAGAGGTTCTTAAATAGCTCTCAGTCTGTTCTATCTCAAATGACTAGCAACTAAGACCAGCAGTACACAACAAAGGCTCCTGCAAGACAGAAATATTGATCCAAGGCAAGGGGTCCCAACTCTGGCCTCCCACTGACTCACAGGAGCTGCTCTCGCACTGGCAGCTGCCATGAACCTGTGTAAGAGGCAATCGCAATACTGACACAGGCAGGATGCTGTGTTCTGCTACTGGTCCAAGTCCTGAAAGCACTCCTTATGTTGTCCTTTGGAAGGAAACCTGAGAGCACAGACATGAAGCCAAACTACACTGAAGTAGGTCCTCTGTATTAAGATATTCAAGACTGCAGCACACTTCACAGACTTTGTCTTTCTCATAGGTTACACCTGCATTAATGAATCAGCATGTAGAAAGGGTATTTTTCTGATGTGAATTGGTTTTCACCCCACACACACACACACCCCCCCCCATATAATTAGGGTTATTACACATAGTTTCTGAAATGTAGATATTCGGTTACATATGCTAGGTCTCCTTCCTGCATTGCTCCATCATTCCCACTCCACTGGAGTCATGGGAGTCTTGTCTATTAAACCTATCAGGTCTTCATTTTCACCTCTGTCCTACTAGGACATTTAAAATACAAGCATAAATTAAGAAATTAAGCATAGAGGACTTGAGTGGTAGTGACACCAAAACCTGTCTATAATACTGAGTAGCCAATGGCATCCTTTCGACAGAAGGTTTAAGTCCCTCCAAAAATTTCTCAAGCAGGGTCAAAATTACATTCCTGGGATATCCAATTATTTGAAAGAAAGTCTCCTTCAGCTAATTAAACCTTTCAAAACCATTTCTCAAAGGAACATTCTAAGACCACAAGTTCACACCAACTGGCAGACACTGAACAGAGGATAAAAATTTGGTCTGGGATGGATTAATCACTGGTGGCCTCAGGCTGAAATCTCTTGTACCCATCATGGCAGATCCTCTCTCATGCCCTACATTTCTCTTTTCTATTTCCTCCTTGCTTCTCCAATATGATTCTGCCTGAAATTAGAAGGTTTAAAGTGGAGAAGGAGGAACAGATTTTTTTGTGACAGCAGACAGCAGCAGACAGTCTCTCAACTCAATTATGAGAGTTGGGTCTTCAATGCAAAGCCTGCCCATCACACTAATCATGTTTTCTTTCTCCTTTCCATACCTCTGTGTCCAGTATATAAAACACTAAAACAAGAGTGCTAGCCCCGTGCATGATGCCACATATTGTGGAGTTTATGAATATAAATTAAAATGGAAATTAAATGGAGATATTACAAATGGAGAAAGAAAAAGGAAGTCATTGCTATCTATATATATTCAAAAGGAACATTTTATTGCTTTTAAGCCCTGTAAACTGCCAAAAGGGAATGAGCTAGAGCCTCACACAAAGATTGGAGCCCTGTGTACTGAAATCAGTGAGCAGGCAAAGGGTGTTGGAATGGGTGAAGAGGAACATTACCACAGAACAGTCCTTTGAAGTCATCTGCCCATCGAGATTAAGCTGGGAAAGTTTTCCTGATTGGAATCCACACTAGCTAAGTGACCAAGAAGGCCAACAGCATCCAGGGCTGTATCAGGAATAGTGTGGCCAGCAGGAGTAGGAAGGTGATTGTGCCCCTGTACTTGGCACTGGTGAGGCCACACCTCAAGTATTGTGTTCAGTTTTGGGCCCCTCACTACAAGAAAGGTATTTTGTTGCTGGAGCACATCCAGCAACAAAATTGGTGAAGCGTCTAAAGAATATGCCTTATGAGGAGTAGCTGAGGGAAGTGGCACTGTTTAGTCTGGATGAGGGAACACCTGATTGCTCTCTACAACTATCTGAAAGGAAGTTGTAGTGAGGTAGGTACTGATCAGAACAACTCACCAGGAAACAAACTGAGCAAAGAAGGTGCAGGAAGGAGGGAATGAATCTGTATGACACCAAGATATGCAAAAATTAAGATCTAGAGAAATTATTTCTTTCAACTAGGAAGGAATGCTTTGATGACAAACTGTCTCAAGTTCACACTTTAAGACAGAATTACTTTTACCCAAAATCTCGGTGCCTTCCTCCCCACAAAAAGCCTATTCCTTTAGGAAACACACTCAGCACACAATTCTCTGAGGAATAAGCTGTTCCCCACAAAGCCATGTTCTCAAAGATCCCCCTCCCTTAGACAAAAAATTGTATCAATGAGCTATTTTTTCTAACTATCTTTATTTTTCAACAAAGGACACAGAGTGATCACCCTCACATACTTATTCAATTGCCTCTTCCATCTCTAAAGCCTTGTAAAGGCTCCACTCTTCAGCTACCTTGACTGCTGTCTTATTCCCATCTGTTTATCATTCTTTCTATGCAGCAGTTCTGCTTCAGTTCCTTAATAAATTACTACTAGATTCCTAATTTTTAGATTATGTCTGTTCTTTTCTGAACTCCCACTCACACTGTCTATACAAATTGTCTTACCATGTCAAGTCAAACAAATATAAAAGAATCAGCCAGGTAGGCAAGAAATCCACTTTGTATAAAAGCACAGCATGTATGAATCTCTGAGGAAGCAAGTAAAGAGGCCTGTCAGATTAGTGTGGTCCCAATGGAACATTCAGTTACTGTGTAAGAATTTGAATTAATAGAAGTGTGTGTGTTTAAGAAAAGAACAACAAAAAAGCCCAAAAAAACCCCACCAAACAAAAAACCAAACTCACAGCTAAAAGGTATCATGAGGAAAGAACTTCTCCATGGCAGTGTGCTTAGATTTACAACAGCTTCTTATATTCTCAAGGGTCTAAACTGCCAATGGAGGCTGCTTCTAGGAATGGAGAAGAAGCTTGCACTGTTTCTGATTTCCCCAGAGACCTAATGCTGCTTTCTGTCAGAACAGGATACTTTGGAGATAGGCATCTAAGCCAGTGTCATTACTCTAACATTTGTGACCCCGACACATCTCACTCGCAGCTGTCTCCAGGTACTGTCCCTGTGTACTGTCTGTACATAGGACAAAGCAGATGACAAAATGCCCTTGTGGTTCTTCAACCCCAACTTCTTCCCTGGCTGCCCATCCTCAGACACCCACAGATGTTACAAGCAAGGTTGTGATTTCACCTTTCTGTTTAACCAGAAAACAGATGCAACACAATCCATTGTGGGAAAATCACTATTAGACCCCCCAATGATACAGTCCACAGGCAGTCAGAAGTCAGAGGGGGAATGCAGCAGCTGCAAACGCAGCAGGACTTCTTGTGGCACAGTCACATATAGATCTAACCACCAAATCAAATCACAAAGGAAGGTGAAATCATAAGGGTGGTGAAATCCTGGAACAGGTTGCCCAGATGTGGTGGAGGCCCCATTCTTGGAGACATTCAAGGTCAAACTTGATGGGGCCTTAAGCAACCTGATCTAATTGGAGATGTCCCTACTCACTGTAGGGCAACTGGAGGAGCCTTTCCATTCTATGCTCATTTGAAAATCCCTTCTGTCAGCCTGAAGGCATACCAAGTTATGTATCTAGCTGTGTGTGCAGCTATCCAACCCTCCATGGCATCACAAGCCTTGGTGATACGGGCTGCACAATATGTGTTTGCCAAACAGAGGGGTGCCTGACTCAGAGAGATCAGCAGAAGTGCCTCAATATTTTGATGCTTCAGGCAGCAGTATGGCCTTGTATCATTTATGATACTGCTGGGAGTAGTACCAATAAATAAATAAAACAGATATGGGCTGGGGAGCTCAGAGGTGGTTTGAGGAGGCTCAGTTCCTACTGCAAAGCAATAAGGTCCCTCACTGCTCCTCATCAGTCTGAAAATGTTCCACACTGTTTTTAACCTTTGCCAGCAAAGCTTCAGATAAACTTTTCATCCAAAAAAACAGAATTATTAAGCACAGGGACACCATTTCTGCCTCACAAACTCAATAAACTGCAGTTCACTAGAGGCAACAAGCAGCTAGTGGGGAAATATATTTTGGACCAGATCTGTCTTTCTTCAGTGTTGGCTTCATCATGACTAACAGACAAGCTAACTGTTCAAATACTCCTTTGGCCTGACCCATCATGGCTTGTTTGTACATTTCACATATAGCTCTGTTTCATTAATTCTTCTAAATCTCTGGAGTGTTCACCATTTCATGATTCCACCTGATTGCTATTTCCCTCTCAGCAGCCTGACAGGAGAAAGAAAAGACTATCAATCACGTCACACAGAGGAAGGTTTGCTGAGACCACTAACACACCTCTTCCATAAGGATGACGAAAGTGGCATTGTGTCCCTGCTCTGTGACCAACTTTCCATCAGTAGTGAGGATGTGCAGTCCCCGAGGTGCTTTTCCAGGGCACTTCTCCATTTTGGCCATGTACTTCTCTCGCAAGCCATCTGTACAATTGTTAGACACAATCCTGCGGTACCTGGGGAACAAAACCAAACAGAGATTGGGCTCAGCTGGTGGGTGGAAAAGTTTCTTTGTTGTGTTTTTTGTTTTCTTTCTCCATATTAATGCATGTGTCTTTTTCAAAGGCTAACTGCCTGCATGAGTCCCTTACTGAAAGGAAGAATCAAAGGAACGTAAGAGTGGGTCCAGAGGACAGTAACAAGACTGGTGAAGGGATGGAAGGGAAAGTCATATGAGGAGAGACTGAGAGAGCTGGGGTTGCTTAGCCTGGAGAAGAGGAGACTCTGGAGGGACCGTATCACACTCTACAACTACCTGAAGGGAAGCTGTGGTAAGGTGAGGGTCAGAGTCTTCTCCCAGGCAGCTTGTGACAAGAGGGCATGGCCTGAAGCTGCACCAGGGGAGGCTTATGTTTGATGTTAGGAAGCACTTCCTCATGGAAAGGGTAATTAGACACTGGAATGGACTGCCCAGGGAGGTGGTGAAGTTGCAGTCCCTAGAGGTGATTAAGGAAAGATTGGATATGGCACTTAGTGATGTGGTCTAGTTGATGTGGTGGTGGTAGGGCATAGGCTGGACTTGATCATCTCAGAGGACTATTCCAGCCTCAGTGAATGCTTTATTAAATTGGAGAAAGCCAAACAAATCACAGCACAACTTTTTCAAGAGGTTCCCAGCAGCACCACTGAGAACAGACACTTACTGTGGAGGTGAATTATCCTGCACTGCTACAAGGCAGAGCACTCCAAGGCCCTGTGCCTGCAGGACTGCACCTTGCATCCTAGATTTTTAATTATGCTTTTTATTACATTTTGGCTGCCTCCACTCTGCTACAAGGCACTAGGAATAATCTGCCAAGAGGTTTGTCCAGTCCCATTTTAAAATGATTCAAGGAATGGTCCCTTCTCTTGGCTCGTCTTGGAAGAGGTTAGCTAACTAGCAAGACACTTGGCTACTCCCAGTGTTGTTGAGGGGGATTAGCCCTTTCTAGTAATATCACAGGAAAAATACAGCATTGGTTAAGACAGCAAAGACCTCAACTATTCCTCTCGCTATCAGTCAGGAAGGCTATAAGTAGTCATACCGGCCAGGGCTCTTCTAATTACATTCTGTATTTATAGAAACCTTTCAGCTGAAGTTAAGTGACTCCAGATTCCCAGCAACCTCGTTTTGTTTAGCCACCTGTATCGACCATCTATGAACAACTGCCATAACAATCAAGCACACAGTACTCATGACTCAGATGCAGCCCTGCAAACCCTTCAGGGTCTGAATTATCTGAGAGGGAACATTGCAATTTTGTGCAACTGGACTTTCAGAGCATCCACCACACCATAGAACAGCATTTGCAAAGTGGCACTACCATAATAAACAAGCACTTCCCATCTGTTCTGGGTAAAACCAAGAAGAAACAGGACATGTAGCTTGTCTGAAATCACAGGGCTTTGTATATATATATGTGAAAATAGTGGAGGTTGGGGGGAAAAAAAGGGGGAGGAGGAGTTAAAAATTGCTCATTTGAGCCTTCCCAGAAGCTTAATAGGGATTGTAAGATGGGAAAAGGTTCAATGAAAAACAATGTGAAACACCTCGAACCTGTCCTTTGAAATGTTCAGCTGTCTCTCAGGCAGACCTTCGTGAATCATGATTTAATATTGCGGGGAAGGGGAGCTCCAAGTCTAGGCTCCAGGGATCATACATCACTCAATAGCAATACAATATCTACATGTCACTTATGTTAATGTGCTTCTCCTTGTCTGTGAGGAATGAGGCAATGTTCCATACAGATGCTGCTGCAAACATTATCTCACAAATAGGACTGGAAGAGAGCCAGAGGAGATGTGGAGAAAAAAGACCATCCAGGTTCCCCTACCTACTGCAAAGTCAGCAAAACCAGAGAGATTGCAAGATTCACTTACCCAGTGCTGTTTAAGTAGCTCTGGCCAGTGCTGCAATCCTTAGACAGGGATGATGGGCTGAACCAGAAGGCTGGGACACAGTGGTTGTTGCTGTGCCTTTCATACCCATAGTCACTACAGAGACAAATCATGAATGCATCACTGAACTTATTCAGTAGATTTCGATCATAGTTTTGGGTGACATTTTTGTTTCCCAGAACACTTGTGTGTTGGTGGCTCTTCAGATGTAGGGCACAACATCATGTATTTGGCTTATCCACAAAGTGTTTGAGTAGTCTGAGAGGCAGGAACACAGTTCACAGAAGGTATGTAATACCTGACAACATCAGAAGTACCAATCTTGCAGAGAAGTGGGGGACTTGTGTTCCATTTGGTAACAAAACGTGGACAGAGATTCAAACAGAAAATTGCATTGTTAATTCCTTTTCATTGTAATCTCTAATAAATGTCACATGTTGGGTTCTTTTTGTTTGCTTGTTTTTTGAAGTCTTTGCTTTGAGAATAAACCAGAGCAGTTCCCAGATCTAATGCCACTTTTTCCCAGTGAAGCAGTCAGGAATATAAAACACTAGGATCACTTCCTAAGCAACTAGCTAAGAAATGTATATTTATATATGATTGGCCTGAGAGCAAAACATAGCTGATTTTTTCCAACACTAAGCTAAAACAACACAGTCAACTTGGTGGTCTAAAGATTGCATGGTATTGTGTCACATGGGAAAGGTAATCCAGGGTGCTGATTTTTCCTTGGACCACCAAAGAATGGAAGTATACACAGCCACATTCAAGGCTTCTTTTTACAGCTGCCTTTGCATGTCAATACAATGATGAAGCAACAGAATTAATTGAAAGCTTACCATAAGTTTTAATAGTTTCTGGATCAGGTTTTTATGCATAGTTTTTATTAGCAAGCTGGATTCTAGGGGTAAATAAAAAGATATTCTGGATTTTTGCCTGAAGCACATTAACAAATGCCAACAAACTAAACCTCTGTGGAAACACAGACACTACAGAAGCCACTGCCTTGAAAGCTCTCTGTGCCCTTTAGGACACTCTGTGTTTTATCTTTCTCCTAGTCATAGTCTGAACAGTCAACAGAAAGTCTCTAGGAAAGGCTTTGGTGAGACAAAATTGTGCTATGTCCCCGGTGACCCAGGCTGCTACTGCTCCTTTTTTTTTTTTTTTTTTTTGGAGGGCAAAAATTCTGCAAACTACTTTGAAAGGTTCAGAGATTCCCTGATGCTCTTTCTCTCAACATTCAATTTAATCATTCTCAGTGGATCCAACCTGCACAGTCAAAAATGCCTGGCAGTGACTTGGTAATTAAAAATATTCAGGAGGAGCTGTACTTTGCCCCAAAGAAGAAAAGAGCTGCATAAATATTTAATAAAATTAAAGACAACATTGCTGTATGCCCTGAAGGTTCTGTGCTTGTTCATTAACTTCTGGTAAATGTATATTAAAACCTCGCATGCTGCCCACCTTCCTTCTCATAAGCCCTAGGGTTTGCATAAGTTAAGGAAATAATCAAGTCCAGCTGCTGCGCTGTCTTTCTCAGGAAAGCTATCTTGACAGAGTAAATAAAGAAGCAGGAGGAGGGGAAAGAAAGATCAGTGAGTATTTTAATAACATTTCTGAGCTCCTTCTGCCATTCTCTTTGTCAGAAAAAGGCCAGGATTTCCTTTTGCAAATGATTGTGAGGGTTGGCAGGAGTCATCCCTGATCTTGACTTATGAGGATTTGTTCAACTGGGGCCCAGGATCATGATTTATGCTCCTGAAATTCAGATCAGCTTCATACCTAATAGCAGGAAACAGATAGCACTGCAACATGAAGCAGACGGGGGCAAGGGCGCTGTAATGAATTCAGAGGGAATGCAGCCCTCACAGCTTGTGCTGTAGGGCTCCTGCAGTCATTTGTCCTGACTGCACAACTCCCAAAGGCAGGCATCATCACACCTAGTAGCATGGAACATTCTGTGGTCAGAACCAGCCTCCAAATCTATTTACTGGGAAGAAGAGGGCCTGTCTGTTGGAATCCCCTGCTCAGTGTACACACACAACCCCAGCTGCTGACTCTCCTCTGTTCCCTAACACTCCATAGGAGTTCACAGACAAGAGACATGCTTCATCAGTGCTTCCAAGAACAACTGATAGTTGTGAACCCAGACAGAAGAGGCTGAGTGGACATCTTTCCTTTCCAAAAGCATCAAGTGAAAGAGTAGGAGCTATCCTTGCAAATGTAGATACCTACAGTGGGGACACATCTTCTAGTCAGTGGAGGCAAAGGCAGATGAACCATATTCTAGAATAGACTGTATGTTGTCACCAGCTACATAACTGTCTCATCCTTCAGAAGTCACAAGTCAGAGCAGATGAGTCCACCCCTTTCTCTATGCAAATCAATTCTAAGATAATCAAGCTTGGTACCCTATTTCCAGCACTACTAGCATTTTCTCCAAACTGATTGTCCCAGACCTTCTTCTAGTCAGCTCTGCAGACTAGCATCAAAACACAGCCTTAAACTGAAGCTAGTTCTTCTGATTCTCCATCACCAGTTATAACAATTTTGCCACAGGAAGTCATTTAACAGTTCTGTTGGCAGTGTAGGGTCTGAAACAAAAGCCACCTTGCTGTCCTCTAACTGCTTTTCCTCTGCAGGACTGACAAGGTTACCAGCAATATTCTCTCACGTGAGTGGAAAAGTTAAGCAAAAATGATACCGAACGCATGCAAGGAACACACCAGTTGATTGAAAAGTGCAGTCTGATGCAGACCCTTTTCAAGGCAGAACAGTACTTAAGGGCAATTTAGCTACCACAGTTTTCCACTTAGAGCTTAGAAAAGGCAAGCTTCACTGTGAAAATTGAAAGCTGGTAAGGCACAAAGCTGCAGAAAAGTAAAAGAAAACTGAAAAGAGAAAATTCGTTAAGTGTCTCTGGAGATTGGTGCTCAGTTCAGCTAAGAAGCATATGCCAATGTCAAGGGCAGATACTGCAGGGCAAGGTAGTTTGTTCATCCTGCAAGTCCCTGGGATGAGAACAAAGAGGGAAGATCTCCTGAGTCAAGCTGAGGACTGTCAGATGTAATTCTGGCATTAGGAACAAATTAAACATCCATCCAGATAAGATGAAAATCTGTGTTCTATATCCCTGAGCTTCTCTTAGAGCCAAACTACTCTGATATTCAAGAAATTACTTGGGTCTGTAATTTTTATTCTTTTGTCACCGTATTTGGTGTGTACATGTTCTAGAAAGAACTGAGTCTCAGCTGGCTTAAGTCCAAAAAAGTCTCTCATTCCTCATTCAGGAAGGATCAAAAACAAGTGAAGTTTTCAGGAATCACACCAGAATCAAATCAGACACTGATCTTGATAATCTACTACAAAAATGAGAATGTTTTCTCAGCTGATCTGCGTTCAGAGTGTTCTAAACTCCATCTGAATGATATTCTGATCATTTACACTCAAGCATCCCAGCTACTGCCAGTCTTAAATCTTTGAAATATTGCCCATCACAGGTTCCCTGTAGGAATTTCTTGTGCACAGACTGTTATGCATTCTCCCTGATAGTCAAGCAACATCAAGCAGTGGTTTATTTTTAACTTGTTTTATTTTTATGCTGCTTTCAAAGTGACCTTAAAGCAGTTTGGAAATTATGGTCCCATTACGTTAGAAACACCAACATTTATGCACAACGAGTAACTACATCTGACCAGGGTTGGCAGTATAGTCACGTCACAGAAATCCTTTCAGAGATTTCTCAACAAAACAATGCTAAAAAGCAACAGAAAATTCCCATGAATTCAAAGGAACAATGCCAAAAATGTGCAGGTTTTTCTGGCTTTCTCCCTTTGAAGTGAGGATAGAGAAATTCCCTCTTTCTCCTTTAAGGGACGTGATGTGGACCACAAAAGAGGCCTGGCTGTCACTCTTCTAGAATGATAGACAAAAACATGTCAATCCATACTTGCAATTTTCTGTTTTGAATTCCAGGTTTGGATTTCCTGTAAAGATTAACAAATCTCTGCTGCAGATGACAGGGACATCTCATTCATACAACAGATTTGGGTATCACATTTATGCTGTGTGATATGAATCTGCATGAGACCTAGTTTCTCTGCAAGGTTTTCTATCTGGGAAGTAGCTCAGCCACTGCCAATAACACAAAAACAGCTCCTGAAAAAGTCCCCAGAGCCATGTACTCACCATTCAAAGTCCCCTTGACCGCAGACACAGGGTTCAGAAACCACAGTTTGTGAATATTCCCGACTCAGGGAACACTGGGCTCCAGGCTTGCGCTTTTTATAGATCTTCCTCTCCCCCATGACACAGGGCTCCCCCTTCATCAGCCAAGGAACAACAGGAGAAAGAAAAACAGAGTTGTAGTGGCAAGCTGGACCCTAAACAGAGCATTTTGTCAAAACACACAAAAGGCAATGAAAGCAAGCAATTATACCTGGGAAAGTCAGGAGATAAGGGTCTAGCTCCCTTCTGTGGCTTTTTAAAGTCAAAAGCTACTTTTGGAAGGACCCCTGAGCACAACATTTTCAGCGCTTAGTTGGGATGCTAATGACAATGTGCCAAAAGTACCTGAGTGCCCAAGCTATCAATACTCACTTATGCCATATTTCAAAAGGCATCCACCAATTCATCTAGTCCTAAGAATTATGCTGAAAAGAACAATGTGGTGTACTTCAGGTTTCTTCCATATGTCAGATGAAATCTACTACAAAAAGAAGTGTCCAAGCCTGAAAACCAGGACAAGGACAATGTTTAGATGTGTAATCCAGGACTCCTGGTTACCTTCCTCTCTCCTTGATAGGTGTATCTACTATGGGGGTCAAATGAATTTGATGGTGCCTTACACTGGGCTTTTAAAACACAAAGCTTCACTACTGGGAACAGCTGATCTAAAAGAAACATTTGATATTTAGGTGAGTTGCTGTAAGCAGAATTTTCTCTGATGCAGAAATAATTTGTCTGCATAGAAGTACATAAACAGAAAACATCTGATTGAAATACTTCTCTTTCCCACTAACAGTGATTCCCAAGATGGCTGCCTGGTTAGACATGCCTTCCCTTTTGTTTCATTTAAATTACTTTAATGTATTCTATGACTTCGGTTATTTGATACATCCTTGCCAAGTTAATGCTCATTTCTAATTCATGTATTTCACTCAGGAATATCACAGTGCAAGTAGTTCTGGCTCTAGTTATGCCGCCCTGAAGGAAATGGGACATCATACTGGTGGCCAATAACCCATAAGTAATCTTCAGAGGGTGCTGAGATCTAATGGAGAACTAGAATTCCTATACAGAATGAAAAAAATTCAGTCTTCTCTGATGTCTTTTATTCAAGGGCTCCCCAGGGTTTTACAGACACCTGCAAAACCTGCAGGATGAATAAATGTTTTTATTTTCATTTTTGAGTAGGGGAAAAAAGAGGCAAAATGAAAGAAAATTATTTTCATCAGTCACTGGCAGACCTACAAAGAGTTCAGTGTCTCCTACAATCCAATCACAAGGTGAGGTTTTACTGTGCCCTGAGCACTGAGGGCAAAATGAGCCAGATGCTGCAACAGAACATTTCCATACAACGAGAAGTTAAACAAACTCCCCAACTTGCCCAGAGAAGGTTGGGCCTGGGTTTATTCATGCATACACCTCATGGAAGTACAGCATCCACAGATTAAAACTGTGACTCAATGGATACAAAAACCATATGCTCTGCTGAAAACAACAGGCATGCTCCTAGCTGCCAACACAGAGCATACAAAAAAAGAGAAAGCAAATAATGTCCTGTCTCCAGAGTGTGAATACCTGATTGTGCAGATGCCAGGTTTGGTAGTCATCTTTGTTGCACCTTCGGCTGAAGAGAGACTTGTAGTCCACCTTGACCAGCTGCCATTCAGAACGGAGACTGAAGTGACCAAAAACTCTGAGCATGGAAGAGGAAGGAAAAAAAGAACCAGAGCCAGTTGAAGATACACTTCCATTAAGCAAATAATTTCTCATGCATCTCAGTTGCCAAAAAAAAAAAAGCAAACCAAAAAGTAGTCTTCAAGCTGGATGCCAGAAAAATGTTATTCAGTCATGATATCAGTCCTGATTTCTTGTATAGGCTGTGCTGGAAGGTCTTCTGTGCCTGTAGTACTTTGGGCCTTGAGACCAATACAGACAGCTAGGTATCGCTCAGGAACATTAAACAGCCAGTCTAGAAAGCAATGTCCAACGTCAATGAGCTACTGAGGCTTGGTTGTCTCAAAATCAAAACTTTCTTAGCTGACTCAGTTTCTTTACTGCTGAACCCGTGTGTAGCAAAAAAAAAATACAAAAAATCACTATTTAATGAACTATAAAGCACGTGAAATAAGATATTCGGGATATGGACTGTAAGCAAGTGGCCTGCAAAGACAGCAGGATCCTGGTGAACTCTTTTTAGGAAGAAGTTCTTCATAGAAAGAGTGATTGCCCATTGGAATGGGCTGCCAGGGAGGTGGTGGAGTCACCATCACTGGGGGTGTTTAGGAAGAGACTGGATGGGCTGCTTGCTGCCATGGTTTAGTTGATTAGATAGTGTTGGATGATAGGTTGGACACGATGATCTCAAAGGTCTCTTCCAACCTGGTTAATTCTATTCTATTCTATGCTATTCTATTCCGTTCTATTCCCTTCTATTCCATTCCATTCTGCTCTATTCTATTCTAGTCTAGTCTATTCTAAATGCTTGCTGCAGCTAGTAGGAGAGGAATTACAAATCATTACCACTGTGAGGTTATCAGCAGAGTGTTTTCCCTAGTTTGACTAGTTCATTCATCAGCAGTTGCTGACCACACTCCAAGGATCACCTAGCTAAGTAGTAAGTTGATTTTCAGGATGAAAATCACACATTTTCCCATGCAACTCCACACCAACACAAGGCTTCTGTTGAATAAAGCAGTATACAGGAGCAGCTGGAGCCAAAGACTGAGCCCTCAAACAATAGTGGAGGGACTCAGACTGTAATTTAAAGCTTAGGCATTGATCTGTTGCAAATGGGATAATGAAAGTCAAATAGTGATGGAGGCTTCTGCACAAACTTGGACCAGAACACTGACAACAGAGGTGGTCAGGTCTCTCTAAAATCCATTCCAACTATATGGCCCTCCTTCATATGCAGGGAAAGCCATGTGCTTGCTTAAGTGTCTGGAAGGGAAGGACCAAAACAACAACAAGCATTGATGTTACACATCACCAAAGCATGATCACCACGGCTATCAAGGGAGCCTAACAGTTGGAAGCTAATACTTTAATCAAAGAAGGTAACATCTAAGCAAAACCAGAGTTTGATTAATAAATTACACCAGGTACCCAGTAAGAAGCAGCTTTTCAATCAACTGCAGCTGGATTTCCAAAGAGGGTGTGAAAGGAGGAGATTAGGACAGCTGACCAGGCTTTAAAAGCCATGACAAGAACTACAGCTTGTAATTGGTGGAGGAACATCTCAGTACGTGTAAGCAACCCAACCCAACAATGATCAAGCTGACTTGTCATTATAACAGACCAACTTCTTGACTGTCTCAAATATATAAAACACCCCAAAGCCTCATCTGAAATACAAGTTGCAGGTTTTAAGAATTCTGTAAGTACTGAAACCCATTTGTGACACTTGTGAAATGTCATTGTATCACTCCTATCCCAAGACATAGTGGGCAGAGAAAGAATGACTTTTTGCATCATGATAAAACTTCCACCAATCTACAATTTTACTCAAGCCACTTATGCAATTAATTTTTTTTGCTGTTTTATTTATTCCAGACTACAAAAGGAAAAGGGAGAGCGACAAATTATTTATGAATTTCCCTGAGAAAGCAAAAGAGAAACCAAATAGAAAAATTCACAGTATCACAGTATCACCAAGGTTGGAAGAGACCTCAAAGATCATCAAGTCCAACCTGACACTACAGACCTCATGACTAGACCATGGCACTTGGATTTGTTGAATGCCATCCTGTTGGACTCTGCCCATCTGTCCAGTCACTCGAAGTCCCTCTGCAGAGCCCTTCTGCCCTCTAACAGATCAACATCTGTTCCCAACTTGGTGTCATCTGCAAATTTGTTGATGACTGTCTCAATCCCCTCATCCAGATCATCAATGAAGATATTAAAGAGGATGGGGCCTAGCACTGATCCCTGGGGGACGCCACTGGTGCCTGGCCACCAGCTGGATGTGGCACCATTCACCACCACTCTCTGGGCTCAGCCCTCCAGCCAGTTCCTAACCCAGCACAGAGTGTTGCTGTCCAAGCCACGAGCTGACAGCTTAGCCAGCAGTTTGCTGTGGGGGACGGTGTCAAAGGCCTTGCTGAAGTCCAGGTAGACCACACCCACAGGCCTCCCCACGTCCACCAGGTGGGTCACCTGATCATAGAAGGAGACCAGGTTGGAGAGGCAGGACCTGCCCTTCCTAAATCCATGTTGGCTGGACCCGAGCCCTTGGCCATCCTTCAGGTGTGCAGTTATTGCCGCCAAGATGATCTGTTCCATAATTTTCCCTTGCACTGTGGTCAGGCTGACAGGCCTGTAGTTAATTCTAAGTTTCCAAAGCACTGACTGCAACGCAGATGCTGCTGTGTCACCAATGTGCCACCATTCTTTGCATTACTTCATCTTAGTTTACACTGTAATCACACAGTGTTGTTAGCTTTGCTCTCCTCTCACTGCTCAAATGATTCCTCCTTGTAAACTGTAGCCTGCATCAAAAATTCTTCTGCACTGTGCTGTTTCCATGAACCCAGAGTCAGTCATGCCCTCCCATTTAGACCTGTCTCAGCTCATGGGTATCTGGGAAAGGTGGGGGAGAGCCTGAAGTTGTGGGTTTGCTGTGGGCAACTTTCTATATACAAGCTCTGCCTCACAGAGGGGAGTTCCAAGAAGCTGACAAGAAGGGGCAAGGATATAATACAAAACCCACCTGTGCTAAATGATTATACAGGCCAGAAATGAGTAGGTGGGAAGGAACTTGTGTGGTGGAATGGATTTATTAGGTAGGTGGTTGCTGGCTTTTCAGAACATCTCCTAGTGTAATCCTAATTGTGGGGTATTAGCGATAGGAAACACCACTGCATTCAAGCAAAGCTACAGAATAAACTGCAAATCCTGTTTCTCAACAACACAGAAGGCACATCCTGGACCAAGATCAACCCATGGAAGCCACAGTAATACAAGGTGCCATAGCACTTATTGGGAGGAGGGAGAAGAAAAAAATGGGAAATAGCACAGAAGGGTGATGCAGAAGGCCTCTGAAATTGGATTCAAGTAGTTCTAATTCCAGTTCCTCCCCCTCACTTTCCCTTGGCACTGAGTAAATGCCATTGGCTCTTACGCCACAACTGCTTTCAGCACATACTCTATTGCTGTCAGGGTAGTATTGCACAGCTGGGCAGCTCTCCCGTGAATCTTGTTTATCCTGGATGTGACACATGCTTGAAATGTCATTCCTGCAACAGAACAACTCGGCAGGCAGAAAACAGCAGATTTATACCAGTTCAGGCTCTGACCTGGGTGTTTATTACATAGAAAACATAGCAAGAGGAGGGGAGAACATAATCAAATACAAACATTTGCCTGAACCCAGAAGATTTCATGGCTAGAGAAATCCAAAGCTCTGGCAGTCAATGTATCTCAAGGAAAATTGTCTTCCTCAGATTGACCCTTAGCTAACTGTTCCTTCAGCAAGAGCTCAAAAGGTTTCTTTTTGATTTAAAAAGAAAATGTCAGAACCACTTAGGGTTTCTTCATATATTAAAATAAACTTAAAAAAAAAAACAAAAACCCTCTGCCATTGAAATTCTTCTGTGAAAATGATAATTAATGGAAAGAAACCAAAGTTTCCTAAATGGAAGGCAATATATTAGCATTCCAAAAGCACAGAGAACTAGCTACTCTTTAATTAAATGATTTCAAAGAAGGTCTTTGTATATAATTGCTATAATTTAAATGGAAACAATACTACACTAAATGTAATTAGAGGAGTGTGAATTGCAAGGATAGAAGACAAAAGAAGAGATCTGAGTATTCAAGGTCCAACTCTGAGAAGCCAAAACAGAAAGTATGTTTTGATTTTTTTTTTCCTCTAAGCAGTCTGATCTGGAAGAACTTGAGAAGCAATAAATACAAGAATCTAGATGGCATATAGACAGACAGTTTTCTGACTACACTGAATTTAACACAGGTTCACCAGTCTAAGACATGGAGTGGAAATTGACAGTCTTTAGACAAGACAGATTTTGTTCTGCCCCTCAGAGTAAGGAGTTAAAACTCCACACAAACCCTCAGCTAACAGGATAGCATTTTCTCAACTGTCTCTATTTACAACTTACAGTGAAAACATTACTAGGAAACCAGAAAACGTTTCCCAATTCCTTCTTTGGAGAACTAAGGCAAAGTTTCTATTACAAGGGCTGGGTGTCATTAATTTGCATAAAAACTTTATTAGTAACCTGGAAAATAATAGTGAACTGCTTACAGATTCATGATGGAGTAATTTTGGGAAAGGTCATTGGTAACACTGTTGTAATTATACCTTCCATTAATTTTTTAAATACACAATAAGTTACAAGTGTGGCATCTACTGACTGGATAACCTTGTGCAGAATCTACTTAAAAGGAATTGTATTTTTATATGGTATCTTGTCAAATTGCATTGCTTTGGCCTTATCATTCCTTGATTTGTTGATAGCTGTGCTTTTTATGTAATTCACTACTGCTCATTCCTGACAAGTCAACAGAATGAATTAAGGGTCGTGAGATAACAACTCATCCACCACTGATCTATAGATTCAGTCCCTGTCCTGGCCTAGGGTATGAGAAACTAATCTCAAATAATAGCTTCAGTATTGGTCACAGGAAAGGCATCAGCTGTATCCATCTGTATCTATCCCTGCTGGCTGTTTCAGATGAGCTGCCCAAGCATGGAAATAGAAACTTCTTCTCACACTTAAATCAAGTCCCCTTCTATTGCTTCCAGAGTAAACTGCCACACATTATATGGAGCAATCATGCATTGAAACTGTCTGTACTTGGCTGGTCTGCACATAGGTGGGGGATTTCTCTCTTCACTAGTTGGCCTGGCTACTTTGCATGTAATGGTCAAAGTTTCCAGTAATGCCTCCTGTCTTCTTCTGTGCCCATCACTTGACACTACATAAACCATCAAATATACCCTTCTTTCTGAACTGTTTTTCCCTTCCTTGAAAAACAAAGTAAGAGAGATGAAAAGGTACCTCATTTTGCTTCTCACAAAGTACACACTTAGTGCCACGGTTTAGTTGATTAGATGGTGTTGGGTGATAGGTTGGACTTGATGATTTCAAAGGTCTTTTCCAACCTGGTTAATTCTGTATTCTGTACCCTGAGGGCCCCTGAAGTTAAATGCTAAAAAGATTAGGCCCTATAGATAAGGTTTAAAGCATTCTGAATATCTAAAAATAAATGCAAAAAATATAGTATACTTAACAGACAGCACCTTTTGAGATGAACTAGCCATGCAGATAGATGGATGGATCAACACAAAACCAGAGAGGAAGAGAGCCAAACACATATTTTAATTGATAACACTGACAAAAAAAGCTAATTGTGGTGTCATCATAAATAGACTGTTTCATTTAGCAAAGCCTGAAACCAACCTTGTTGTATTTTTTCCACCCTTTTCTTGTAAAAGAAAAATGCTTGCAGGGGAAGTGCCTTAGCAAGCAAAAATCCCCCAACAGTAAAATCACCCAAATGGGTAAATGTTTCAGCAGAATCTGCACTTTTGTTGTAGGAATGTGGAGAGGAAGAAAGTTGAGTCAGATTGTTGTCTGATTTCAGTTTAAATCTCTCTCAATTTACATCTGTGCCTCTAACAAGTAATGGCAAAAGTAGTTACTTAATAGGCAAATGAACCCAGGAAGTGCTATGAAGCACAGTCTGGAAGAAGCACCTCCTCTCAGTGGGGGGTGGTGGTGTTTTTTTTTTTTCCTAGTCAGCTGGAGGGGATGAAATTCTCTCACCTAAACCACAGGGAACCCCAGATGTGCACAATAGCTACAGGAGCACTGGGTAGTTAATACACCACAACTGAAGGTGCTCATTCTCCCTTCAATGGGAGGAAAAGAAGTACATGTTGCTACTGCTGCAACTTCAACAGCTAACTAGACACCCAAGGCAAATCTCCCTTCTCAACACATATCACCAAGGAAGTTTCATGAGCAGAGCTTGGTCAGTGCTGCCCTCAGTGTAGTGGAATAACACAGAATAGAGAGCTCCTTTCTATAAACAGCCTGGACAGGTATCAGATGGGCTGACTCACAAGATAGATCAATGTGGCATCATCTTGAACCCATCAGTGTGAAGGACATGGACAAAAGCTATTCAAATTTGGCTGGTCTGCTCTCAGGAACTCTAAAGTCATTTAACTTTTGGCCATGCTGTGTAGATGTGGACCTGAGTGGCTGCCAGGTAAAGCCTGCAAATATCTAAGATCTGTTTTTCCATTCCTGTGGCTCCCTGCAAGCTTGGGGAATAAAGCTCTTCTGCAAGACCTATTCTGGCACTTACACAGCCAGCACTAAGATGGAGATGAGAAGCCCAGCCAGATCTGAGTTGGGGTCTGCTATTGGTTATTGTACTTTATATCCCAGTGATAGATGGTCCAGTAGAACTGATTGGTTCAGGATCAGCACGGCATGAATACATGGAGGCAACAGAAAACAGTTTCTGCTGGAGTGCTGGGTAACTCTGATCCATAGTTCTGGGTAACTTCAAATGGGATCGTGGTGTTGGGGGGGAGGAGAGAATGGCCTAGCAGAAAAGTCAGGATCCAACTAAACATATTAGCTCTAGCTGAGAATTCACTGTGTCCCTGTACAAGGTTCTCTCCTTTCCATAACTGTCTTGATTTTATTTAGATTTTTCTCCCACTAGCCAGGCTACCCTGGTCCTACATTACCTAGGAAAATGGTGAGCCTTTGCTACAGATCCTGACTTAGTGCACACAATTATAGAAGGACTTGGTAGATAAATGTACCTTCATCACTTGTTGACATTCATAGCTTCAGAGACAATAAAAGAAAATGCTGACAATTTCACACAAGAGAGCTTGTTATGAAATCTGGATCTGAAGCCACCTCTGTGTAAAAACTACCAGAAAGCAAGACCAGCTCCTACATGCAGGCTGAGTTGTAAGGGCCAAAAACACAAACAGCAATGGAACCATTGCAAATTGTGCTGGCAGGATTAGATTTTATGAATGGGAAGTGAGAGATGAGCTATTTCCACATGAATGAAACATAAATCATGACTTCAGAGAAGACCAAATGGGCTGTGTAACCTCCCAATTGTTTTTTTATTAGGGTCTAGATGAAATTAATGTTAAAGCATGTCACTACTTACATGGAAATTGGATGGAAAGGGATTGAGACAAAGAGTAGCACCTAACTGAAAGGAGCACAGATCAGCAATTAGAGAGCAGAATAGGGAGAGTGAGAGTTATACTGTCTCATGGCTGGCAAGATGATGCATAGAGCAAGAGATGGGAAACAAAGGAAACATAAAAGATGAAAGATGACACTGGAAAAGTAGGCAATTGCCAACAAAAAGCACAATCTAATTTTTTTCCTAAACAATAAATATGGTCTTTAAGAGCCACTTTGGAGCTTTTAACTCAGTTGCTTTTGGCTGACCTGTTAACTAGGAACAAAAGCTTGAGGGCGCCTGGGTGATGACTCAGGACTGCTGTCTGTGGACAGCAAGAGGGTATGAAAAACGGTAATTTCTTTTCTAAAAAGAAGAGGTGCAGTTTTTTCCAAATGAGATATACCACTCATGTGGATCTAGATTTTTTTGAATAATGCAAATTACTGTAATTCCCACAGACATTCTCAGATATTAGGCCTTGTTCTACTGCTGCTATTCAGAGAGAGGAAAAATAACTATGAATACACCAACAGCAGACAGCAGCTTCTATGATGACAAATTTGTTCCACAAAATCTTGGCCTGTATTCTGTTTCCCCTGGGGAAGGGTCAAATGAGAATTTGTGAGGAAGTGATTTATTTCTACTTCCAAGCAAAACTGAATGTCATGACATGGAGATTTTCCACAGATAAGAAATTTGAAGTGTGGACCAGATTCACTGACTGGCCATCCATATTGAGCTGGTCATGGAAAGCTGCAGCACTGCCAGATGCCAGGTCAGGAGGGACAGAGGAGGTGGGGCAAGGGAACAGTTTCTGTGAAAAAATAAAAGAACCAAAAATCTTACAATAAATAATACAATTATGGCAGACCCTTTTCCCTCAGCTTTGGAAACAGCCCTAGGCATTTCCTTTAAAGTGCCAGAAGAAAAGGGAAACCACTGCAAATGGCACGGTACAACATGATCTTTCCGTTAGCAAGTAATGCCCGGTGCAAGGACTAAGCAATCTGCAGAATGTATGATCATGAAGCAGACCTACAGCTTGGGTTTGACTCCTCCATTAGTTGCACATGGCAATGAGGAAGACAGAGAAAATGTTCTCTTTTTTTTTTATCTTTTTAACATGAAGTGTTATCAAAATAAGAACTTACTGAATGACAAACCAAATCTTTTGAAATCTGGTCTTTAAAAAATTTATTTCCAATGTTCCCAAACCACTTTACAAGACAATTGCTTCAAAAGAAATATCAACAACGTGAAAGGGAGTGAGAGACACCTGGGAAGGGGGATGGGAATGCACATTAATTTTTAATGCTGTTTTTCAGAAGTATTCTCTCTCTTCTTCAAAGCACTCATGAAAGACAACCACTTTCTGACAGCTTTGAAACCTGAAGGTGCTGCCTCCCTCTTCTAGAAAAGACACTGGCAGGTATCAGCAATTGGAGTGTTTCCTCCATTAATGTACCTGTGGTCCCAACAGAAGCAGCTGGTGCCCCTATGTTATGTTATCCAACTTCTGGCAAATGCAGTCACTTCAATTTTACACCCTATGGATCAGCAGATTCCCAGCAAGAGATGCCCAATTTAAACGTGAACACCATTGCTGAGAACATGTAAGCTCCAAATAGATGTGATAAAGATAGTTTGTGGTGGAGCAGGATGAGAAGCTTTACCTGGCACAGGGTATCAAGAGTGAAGGCTCACAAGAGGGGATGAGATCTGTACCTGGCTGAGTAACAGTGTGACATGATAAGTGACCAGCTAGTGGAAGAATTTTCATAGGTTTGGGTCAAAGGGATCCATGAAACAAGGAAACCATGTACAATTATCATATGAGCACAAGCTCTCCCTAAGAATAAAGGCTTGTAGCACTACCTAAACTATGTGGAATGCCTCAAACACTTCTCTGGAGATCTGCTCTCCACAACTCGCTGCAGTCCAATGATGGAAAACCTGTTAGAGTGAATTCTGCTGCCAACCCAGTGTTGAGCCTTCCAAGCTCCCAGCTGGCGTGCTGTACCACCCTCTGCTCCATGCAGGATCAGGGCCAGGCTGAGCTGAAACAGTGCTAAGGCCATACAGTTCCTCAGTCCCTTAGGGGCTGGTGGGATCAGGGTACCAGAGTACTTCATGGCTTGCTCTAGCAGAAAGATGAAAGACTCCGAGGAACTAATGTGAGTACCCAGCCCCTGACTGTACAACCCACACCAGGCCTGAATGCTTTGCACAGTGAGAGTAATGTTTGCCCTAGAAAGCTAAAGAATATATGCTACATTATAGCTAGTGGCTGGAATCTTCTGAGTACAAAGTGCAGCTACTGGGAACTGATCTCAGGTCATAGACATCCACTTTCTAAGGCCCAGTAAATCTCATAACTGTACGAGAAAGATTACTCTAAGCAGATGTTCTCATGACCTGATTTGTCTATTCAGGTGCCACAGAAGGATCTCAGCTCAGACTGCAAGCATCAGCAGCATAATCAATATTGTGCCTCTGTGGGCTGCGTAGGTGAATTCATGCAGCAATCCAAAGGCTAACAGACAGAGAACTCTGGCAGGGAGGGAGAGGGATGACACTGATTAATCTGTGATCATTAATAATGTCTTTAAGTCTTGGAAACAAAGATAATGATATGGGTAATCAACTGTCTCACTCTAGGGTGTAAACTGATCATCTGCTGGGATAAAATGGGAATTCCTGTAACACATATTTTCTTGTCCATTGTAAAGTCACTTGATAGCATTAGCAGATTGATCATTTGCTCACAAAGTCCCAGCTACTCATTACTTCCAGAAGGTTTTGAAATTAGATCAGATGATACAGAAATGCAGCTCACCACAGCAACTGTCAATATCCTCTCAATCATTTTGTTTTCCTAATTTAAGGACTATAATTGTAATTTCTCTTCTCAGATAAAAGTCTAATTTTTTCTTTCTGTGTGCAGTCATTATTTTCACAAATTCACTTTAATTTCATGGATTCTATTCTGGAGAGTCCTTATACAGGTTTACTCACTGCAGTTTGCACAGCCCCATGAGTGAGGTCAGTGCAATGAATTTACAAGGGCATAGCAGAGCCTTGGAGTAAAATCTATGGCTATTAACACTTGATTTCCCTTAACCTACAATAGCAAAGAAAAATGCCAGTTGCATCACAAACAGATATTGCAATAAACACAAAAAGAAAGAAAAACTGAAATATGAGATAAAGCCACAATGAAGCCAACAATTAAAACCTACCAATCTTTCCTAGGCATCTAATGGTACCAATAGAATTCATAATAATCAGGTTTGAAATCTGTCCCCTGACCTTTCAAAAGCACTCCATTTTTTGGCAGGCCTGAGAGTGTGCACAAGCTGACTGGTCAGCCCTGGTTCTCAAAAGAACTGAAGATAAGAGTTCAGAATCCTTCACCACCACAGCCTTAGCAACCTCTGGTGCAATCTTCCCTCTAGGTTCTGTCTTCATCTCAGAAGCAACCAACAAAATTGCAGAAGAAATTTTTTCTTTTCTTTTTTTTTTTTTTTCTCAGAGTGAATTGAAAGAGACACCAGAATGATGGCAGGAGAGTATGAAGGCCTCTGCTGAGACATAAGAATTGAGGAATTGAGGAACTCTGTGCCTTTTCTTTATGCAGATTGGACAAGAATCTCAATTCCTTCTAGGAAAAACAATCTCTTGGTGTTTCTGACATGTTGAGTTCCTCAAACATGTCCAGAGAAGGGCAACAAAGCTGCTGAGGGGTTTAGAGCACAAGCCCTATGAGGAGAGGCTGAGGGAGCTGGAGTAGCTTAGGCTGGAGAAGAGGAGGTTCAGGGGAGACCTTACTGCTGTTTACAACTACCTGAAGAGAGGTTGCAGCCAAGTGGGGGTTGGTCTCTTCTCCCAGGCAACTAGCGCCAGAACAAGAGGACACAGTCTCAAGCTGCGCCAGGGGAGGTTTAGGCTGGATGTTAGGAAGAAGTTCTTCACAGAAGGAGTAACTGGCCATTGGAATGGGCTGTCCAGGGAGGTGGTGGAGTCACATCACTGGAAGTGTTTAAAAAGAGTCTGGATGAGGCACTTAGTGTCATGGTTTAGTTGATTAGATGGTGTTGGGTGATAGGGTGGACTCGATAATCAAAAAGGTCTTTTCCAACCTGGTTAATTCTGTATTCTGTATTGACTCCTATCCTATCCTATCCTATCCTATCCTATCCTATCCTATCCTATCCTATCCTATCCTATCCTATCCTATCCTATTCCTATTCTATTCCTATTCTAGACTCACCTCTTCTCCACTTGCTGAGATTTCTAGTTGGTGTGCCAGCTTTGGAGGGCAAAGGCTGGCCCAGCTCCTCTGACCACATCCCAGCAAAGGCACTATTTTCTTTCACTTGTTTTCAACATACTTTTCTCAGCAGAAGCCTTAGAGGCAGCAGGTGTGCAGCTCCCTGCTCCCAAGCAAAGGGACAGAATCTTTCAACAACACTGTGTCAGCCTGTAATTTTCTCTCCCATATCAGCTTTTAAATGTGACAGCAAGATACAAGCAGAAGGCAGAGAATGCTGCCTTCATTAAAGACCAAAGATGATAATCACCTTATCAGAAAGTGATAGGAAATTGAACTTGGACCTGGAAGCTGTTGCCCCTCTCTCATACTCAATCTGCTGAATCTCTGCTGAGTGCTAATCAGAATCTGTGCACATTGCCTTCATACCTGCACCTACCTTGCTGATATCTTCTACAAGTCACTCAGTTCTTCAGAATAAAAGTTAACTTATGGAACTCCCAGCCATATGATAACGAGACTGCAAACATTTTTAAGGGTTTTAAGGGGGGGGAGGAAATATAGAAATAGAAGGAAATAAAAAAAAAAGAGAATGTCTCAGGAATATGAAAAATAGTGAGACGAAAGTACCTTATTTGCAGATCTCTGTAAATGAGAGAAGTCTGCAAGGGAGTGTTTCCATATATAAATATATACGTTCTGTATAAAAATATTTAAATAAACAAATATAAATATGCATTAAATTAATAAACACACACATATTTAGTGTCTTCTCTGCCACTGTTGGAGAATTGAACTGAGCTAGAGGGCCTCTAGTCTGACTCAGTAGGGCCTGTGCTGTTAACACTCTCTTCCCCACCTCCAAAATCTCCTGGCAGCCATCTCATCTTTTTCAACATTTCTCAGTCACTTATTCATTCTGCCCCATTCTTCTGGCACTCAGTGATGGATTGCCAGTAATTTTATGGGTCTCCTGAAAGAAAAACACTCCTGCTTCACCTCTGGTAAAGATGCATGGCCATGTAAACGAGAAGGTGTTAGAACAAGCCAGGCTCATAACCTCTTCAATTACCACCAGGGACATTTTCTAGCATACACATAGCCAAGGACAGCAGTCACAGCAATGCTAGCAGACCAGCCTGTATTAAATCCTCTCACTAAAACATTAATGCTTAATGATGCTTACACAGATATATATGGATCATTAAGTATACTTACATAGAAACACACATAGATTTTTATCCACACATGTGGGTGTGTCTACATAAACATATATTTATTAGCACAAACTTAATGATCTCCATCTATAAATGAGTCTGCACACACACACACATATAATTAGCCTACTGTGGGCTATGAAGCAAAAAGGTTATTTCTCTTTATTAAGTTTGAAGGGATGCTTAGTACAGGAGATGAAGTGGCAGGAGCAATAATTATGAGTTAGATCTGGAACAACATAAAGCTCTTCTCTGGACCCACAAAAATATCTCAATCACACATGACACAGACTAGCAACTCTCTCAAGCAAACATTGATTTTGTTAGGATGTATGACTGTTGCCTAAAAGGGGAATATAATCTAACTCCATTCCCCTGCTGGACAGAAGAAAGGAATTACCTGAGCAAGTGACATGCTCTGCATATAGCTTGTCAGCACAGAAATGTTAGGTCTTTAGAATGTGGACGTTAGATCATTAGAATGTGAAACCATAAAAGAGATACTAGATGCCAGTGAGGGCTACAGGACAGAAGTTAGAAAACTAGATTTCAAAAAGGTTAGTGCTTTCTAGGTATTCATTGGATCACCTAAGAATGTGCCTAACCCATTGCCTTTATGGATTTGAGTTATTTTTCTGAAGGGTTCTTCACCAAACACTGCAATACACTTTGGTATGTATCTCTCAAAGGGCAATAACCCTAAGGGAGCTTAACTGATCACCTCGTCAAATGAGAGGAGTATCAAAACAATAGTAAAAGGAACTGCAGAAGTAATGTAGGAAGGAAGAGTGGATTCACTTTGGTTAGGCAGTAGCTTCAAGGCAGACCAGTTCACACAGACTCATGATACTTCCCTGTGCCCCAAAACTGCATTTTTAGCAGAGGCCACTCAGCTATGTTTGTAAGCAAATAATTCATTGTTGTACCCCTATAGCCATAATGAAATAACTAAATCATAGAATAATGTAGGTTGGAACAGACATCTGCAAGACATCTTGTCCCGTTTCACACTAAAAGCAGCACCCAATTCAAAGTACACTAAAATATTCAGAATCATTTAACACCCCTACATGCAAACCTACAGATTTTACCATACTAGTGTGTTGTTTAGGACTATTTTAGGGCATGAGCACAAAAATCAGAAGATTCCAAAAGCCTAGGATGCTTGTACAACACAGACTTGAGACTGCTCACATAACAGCAATAAAGTGGTATAAAATTCTGTGCTAAAACTGCTGCAGCTTCCTACAGCCCAGAGACCCTCCTCACAGGATGTGCCACAAAATGGAGGTTGAGAATAGTTGTCATCCTACTGATATACAGATTTTAATAAGATAGCATAATGGTAATATTGTTAATAATGCAATATGTTATTAATAGTTGGAGTGTAATAACTATTTAATACACATTTCCCTCAGGATATTATTTTTTGGAAATAGTTTAAGGCAGTCCACTTTGATACAAATCAGTGGAGGAAATTTTCCCTAACAGGAATCAGCTGAGACCACCAGCTGAAATACTTTGCTTTCTTTGCTTTTTCCAAGATGAAAGATGTGCATCAAGATGTGTATCCAGCAGGTCTAGGGAGGTTCTTCTACCCCTCTACTCTGCCCTGGTGAGATGACACCTGGAATGCTGTGTCCCGTTTTGGGCTCCCCAGTTTAAGACAGTCAAGGACCTGCTGGTGAGAATCTAACAGTCATGAGGATAATTAGGGGACTTGAGCACCTTCCCTATGACAAGAGACTGAGACACTTGGGGATATTTTAGTCTTGAGAAGACTGAGAGGGGATCTCATCAATGTCTATAAATATCTGAGGGGTGGGTGTCAAGTGAAGGGGGCCAAGCTCTTTTCAGTGCTGCACAATAATAAGACAAGAAACAATAGGTTCAAGCTTGAACAGAGAAGATTTCACTGCAACATGAGGAGAAACTTCTTTACAGTGAGGGTAATTGAGCACTGGAGCAGGCTGCCCAGAGAGGTTGTGGAGTCTCCTTCTCTGGACACATTCAAAACCTATCTGGATGCATTCCTGTGTGGACCACCCTAGGTGATCCTGCTCCGGCAAGAGGGTTGGACTGAATGATCTCTGGAGGTCTCTTCCAACCTCTTATGTACTGTGATGCTGTGAAAAGTCACTAACCTAATCAGTTTGGCAGTACACAAATATAAGCAGTCTTGGTCTCTCTGCCTCAGCCCTGCTTCAAGTCTTTACGAGTACCACAGATCTCTTAGTCAGCTGTGGGATGCTAGCCCCATATCCTTGTGCTCCTTTCAGCTTCATAAGCTCACTGAGATTTCTATGTGCAATCACAAATGCACTTCCAACCATCACATGTTATCTTGGTTTAGAGCCTGGCCAGTAGCAACATAAAGAAGCTTCCACAAGCTCACCTTGATCCTAACGCTACCCTTACAGATGAGTTCACTAAAACTCTCATGGGCAAGAAATACTTCAGTGATCTGCATAGAAATGGTTTGCATATGGCCTTTATAAATGGGCTTGATTTTTCCCTCCTCAGTCCCATTAATGCTGCAGATAGGAATTTCTCTAAACATTTACAACAAGTATTGTGTGAAATTGCTCTCTGTGGCTTTTACAGCCTATTAAGAATAGTTCTAAGAATTGCTAATGATGACAGTAATAATAAAAACAATACCAATAACAGTAGCAATAATAGTATGCCCACAAAGATTCCAAATGAAAGAGTCAGCTCTCAACAAAGCTGATACATAATATTCAGTGAGGTAACTCACTTCCTACAATCTTCATCAGAAGACTACAGAGATATAAGCATAGCACCTTAGATTTTAAAGGCAACTTTCATCTCAAAAGAAAGCATTGATTTATAAAGCAAATAGGCTAAATCCACAGCTACTTGAAACTGCTCAACTCCATTGATTTCAATGAAGGCAATGATCTGCAGATTTATTAGAGCTCAGAACTGTTTCTCTGCATGTATGTGTATGTGTCTGCACACATGTGGTTGTAAAGCAGCACACATTGGGCACAACACAAAATGTCACAGAAAACCACAATGTTAACCAACACAGAAAGTGTTTAGCCAGGGGGTGGCATTTCCCCAGAGGGATGGTCATGGCAGCCTTAGAATCATAAAATCATAGGATCATAGAAAATGTTAGGGTTGGAAGGCACCTCAAGGATCATCTAGTTCCAACACCCCTGCCATGGGCAGGGACACCTCACACTAGATCAGATTGCTCAGAGCCACATCCAGCCTGGCCTCAAAAGCTGCCAGGGATGGGGCTTCTACCACCTCCCTGGGCAACCTGTGCCAGTGTCTCACCACCCTCATGGTGAACTTCCAATCTGAATCTACCCATTTCTATTTTTGTTCCATTCCCCCTAGTCCTGTCATTACTTGAGACCCTAAAAAGTCCCTCCCCAGCTTTCTTGTAGGCCCCCTTAAGATACTGGAAGGCCACATTAAGGTTTCCCCAGAGCCTTCTCTTCTACAGACTTAATAGCCCCAACTCTTTCAGTCTGTCTCCATAGGAGGGGTGCTCCAGCCCTCTGATCATCCTTGTGGCCCTTCTCTGGCCATGTTCCAGCACATCCAGATCATTGTAATAGGAACTCCAGAAGTGGGCACAGTACTCCAGGTGGGGTCTCACCAGAGTGGAGTATAGTGAGTCTTGTGAAAAGGCTCACAGGTATATCACATGCTGTTATGATTTACTCTTTGCAAAAATAGGGACAATATTTACAGATAGCAAGACTTCAGATAGGTAAGGCAGGAGCAAAGAGCCCACATGGCTGCCACGGCCTCCCCTTTATAGTCTTGCTGGACAGGAAGGGGGAGCAGAACAGACCAATGTAGGCCCAGGGGACCCCTACTCCCAGGAGGAAGAAACCACGTCCACCTGGATTAGGTTTCTTTTGTCCCCTGGGGGAGGCAGGGCTCTCACCACCCAACCCCAGGATGGTCTAACCCAGCACACAGATGCACAGATATAGTCTTCTACACAAACATGTACTACACTTTTATAAAGAAAAAAGTCAAAGCAAAGGCATGGTTTTTAAGTGAAGTTAAAACTAGTAACCCTACCAGAACTTAGACCACCTCTACTCCCCCGAAAAACCTCAAAAACTATCTGTGCCATAAGCATGGATATTGCCAACCTGGTCTATTCTATCCTATCCTATCCTATCCTATCCTATCCTATCCTATCCTATCCTATCCTATCCTATCCTATCCTATCCTATCCTATCCTATCCTATCCTATCCTATCCTATCCTATCCTACCCTACCCTATCCTATCCTATACTATCCTTATTCTATTCTTATTCTGGTCCAGCACTGTCTGAGAAACAAAGAGTACTGCTCCTATGAAAGATAGCCATGATTACTTCTCCTGGCCTTCCTAGGACACTTTAGCACAGGCAATATAGATGAGCTATACAGGAGTTGGCTGCACCTTCCTCACCCTCCCAAGACTACAGCATTCTTCTGGATTTAGAAGGGGTATAATTATTTTTCACAAGAAGCTGGGAGGAGGCATGGGCTGGACAGCTGGCCCAAACTAGCCAAAGGAACATTGGATACCATATGACAGTCATGCTCAACATATAAGTGGGGAGTTGGCTGAAGGGAGGGAGGATTGCAGCTCTGGAACTAGCTGGGCTTTGAGTTCCAGGTGGTGAGCAACTTCATTGTGCATCACTTTATACATTCTTTCATTAAATTGTTATTAATAATGTTCTCTTTGTCCTATTAAACTATTCTTAAGTCACAAAGTTTTACCTTTTGTTCCAATTCTCACCCCCACCATACCAAGGGGAGGAGGGAAAGAGTGGCCACGGAATGCTTAGTGCTGGAGTTAAACCACAACAAGCACTAACACACTGCTTCTGTCATGGCACAGACAGCAAAGAAGCCAGCTCAGACAACTCTTTGCCAGAAGAGGATTTTCCCAAAGGACTTTTCTTGCAGCATAGGTGATCTCAACTGCAAGTACAGACCACTCCTCACCGCTGTTGCTTCTGCTGATGTAAGTCTGTTTTTTTGACTGGCATACCAACATCAATCACACAACCCAGTCAGAGTAAGTTCAGATCACTAGCAAAAAATGCCCAGAACACACTACTGTTATCTGATCCAAGCTTCTTCAGAAAATGATGGCAAACAAGCTCAGCAGTCTGCTCTCTGTCACTACCTGAGACACCAGCAATGAGATTCACCTACTCATTTCTGCCATGTAAATAGGTAGATTGACTGAAGCCCAGAAAAAAAATACACCAGGCCTGAATCTTTTTTTCTCTTGCAAGTAGTGAAAATCTGTAGGAATTTTAGGGGCAGAAAGCAGGAAAGGCAAACCAATCCTAAGGCAAAATACATAGTGCATCTCCTGTCCCTGAGCTGGGACAACTCAGTGTCAGATATGATTAACCGAAGGTGCTGCCCTTCAAAACAACTGCAGCTATCCCTCAGTTTAAGGCATTTTATCTACCTTGCTTTCTGATCATTTTCAAAAAACTGTTCCAGCCAGGTCAGAGAAAACACAGGTAAGAAGACATTTCTGCAAGCAATGAAGGCATCTACTCCTTGCCTTGCTCAGAATCCCAGAGCAGAGTGCTCTGATCTGCTTTATGCAAGAGGTTGGATGACTCTTTGAAGGTGCCTTTGAACTTCAAAGGTTCCCACTCTCCCCTGGTTTTTAAAATCAGATACAGTCCTGCTCTTGGGCCAACATTACTCCACCAGTTTCAATAGCCTTACATAGCACTTCAGCGCTTTTGGAAAGAGGAAGACATAAGCACCGATGTGGCTTCATCTAGCCAAGGCATGAAAACCTCCACAGACAGTGATACCACAGCTTCTCTGTGACCTAACCAGGGCTATACCACTCTGCAGAGAAGCAGATTTACCTACTGTTCAACTGAACTCCCAAGCTACAGACTGGAACCATCTCTCCTTGGGACCATCTTCCTCTGCCACTACTAAAGAGTATGGCTTCATGATTTTTTTTGGCCACATGACATGTGGACAGTCCACATGATGGTCTGTCACTAACAGCAAAAGCTATAGAACAGCACCATGCCTTCATGCAACACTGCCCAATGCTGCACTGCACATCATGAGGCTCACAATGCATTTGGGGATCTCCAAGCATACCTCCTGCCGTCACATTTTAAAAGAGTTAGGAAGTGCTATACTTACGTCATTATCTGAGTCTCTATGCCAGGGTCTACAAGGGATCCATCCACAAAAAGCGGTGTTGATGTGAAACTGTATTTACTCCAGGATCTTCCCTCATCAAAGCTCAGCCTGGAATAGAAACAGACAAGATTTATACACATAAAAAGGCTTATTTTAGAGCAACTGCAGCAATTAAATATTGGCTCAGGTCTGCAAGCTCCAGTAGCTAGATTTATAGACAAGCACCAATCTTTGCCATTTCCCAGCCCACTAATTCATGCTCGTGGTGTACTGTGAAGGATCAAAGCCTTAGAAAGTATAAACAATGACAATAAGAACATGGATAGACTTGATCCAGCTGTACATCAGACCTCAAAGGATCAAAGGGGCACTGCCAAGTCCTAGTTTTGGATGTGCAACAGTACTTGGCATGAGGCATCACTCAGAGCATGAACAGCCCTGGCCTGAACACATGAAAATTGCTGTCAACACCGTGAGACATTTCAACCCATGCATATATCAATGCCATATGGCATTAGCTACAATCTTTCCAGCCCTTTTAATAATTTTTTGTTTATATGTCATCTCAGAGGTGATGACATTTTTCTTTAATTTACAGAGAGGAGGAGGATGGAGGCCGAACAGAGACACAGTCAGTGGTTAGCCTGGGTGCTCTTTGCCTGCACAGTTGCAAAGCAAAGTTGTATGCTAGTTAAAATTAAAGCAATTCCCTTCTTGGAGGCTGAGCATGTTCACACTGTTAGTGACAAGCCAGTGGCTTTGATCAGCTGTCCGTACCCACAACCACTGTGTGCCTTACTTTGTTTTTATCAAGGAGCACGTGTATCCTAACGAAGCTGACAGGAACTTGGGTGAATTACGGTTAGTACAACAGACTTCTAGATTAGCAGAGGAGGGTTAGCAAACCCTGCTCTCAGCTGTGCCCCAGCAACCTCTCTGTCTCTAACAACTGTGAAGGAGTAGGTGAATGAACAGTCTAAGGGACCATATCATCATACAGTCTGGGTCAGGTCTCTGGTGGCTTTTGCCTAAGTGACCCCTCTCAGCTTCCCTCATGGCCTCCCCCCACGCCATCCATGGGCCAGGAGCTCCACTGACACCACAGGAGTGACAGGATCTAGCTCTACCATAGGCCTGCCTGGCCATGAGTGTATCATGCAGGCTGATATCTCAAGCCTGGCCTCAGTCCATCCCTTGTCCCCAGCGCTGAAGCTGCTCCTGGCTGCACTGCTCCTAGCTGGGGATGAGCCCTGGATGTAAGATCCTACCCTGCTGTCCCAAGGATCATGGTCAGCTCTCATCTTCCCGGCCCGCAGTGAGCTACTAGCTCTCACATCTCTGTGCCAGCCTGTTGCCACAACAGTGCAGCAAACAGCCAGAGGAGAGTGTGCACACCCAGTGAGCTACCAGCCCTCACATCTCTCTGCCAGCCTGTTGCCACAACAGTGCAGCAACCAGCCAGAGGAGGGTGTGCACACCCAGCTGCGACTGCAGTAGGAAAGGCAGGCAACCTGGAGGCTGTCAGCATCCAGCTCCCAGAGCTGCTGCCCAGGAGCAATTCTGAAAACAATCAGTGAAGACTCTTGCTGCTCCCAGACTGTCCACACAACTGCTCTCACAAAACTTCTGCCCAGAATTACAGGTCCAAATTATACCAGCAAAGGAAGAACAAACCTAGAAACACAGAGGTTTACTGGCTACAAAATTATTTGACCCTTTCCCAGCTGTGTTGTTAAAGAATCCTCTGTAATTCTGTGAGCTACTTGGGCTGTGAAGGCTGAGAAATTACTCTCCAAGGGCATTACCAAAGAGATAATCATGGCACAAGCTTCTTCTCTGAATAGCAGGAAATACTTGCCCTTTAAAAATGAGTGTAAAAAACTTTTCCTTATTTTCTAGGCAAAGAAAACTTGGGGAGGATACTCATGTGTGTACATACCTGCATCTGAGAATAGAATAGAATAGAATAGAATAGAATAGAATAGAATAGAATAGAATAGAATAGAATAGAATAGAATAGAATAGAATAGAATAGAATAGAATAGAATAGAATAGACCAGGTTGGATGAGATCAACCCATCATCCAACACCATCTAATCAACTAAACCATGGCATCAAGGACCCCATCAAGTCTCTTCCGAAGTGCCTCCAATGATGGCAACTCCACCACCTCCCCGGGCAGCACATTCCAATGGGCAATCACTCTTTCTATGAAGAACTTCTTCCTAACATCCAGCCTAAACCTACCCTGGCACAGCTTGAGACTGTGTCCTCTTGTTCTGGTGTTGGTTGCCTGGGAGAAGAGAGCAGCCCCTGCCACTCTACAACTTCCCTTCAGGTAGTTGTAGAGAGCAATAAGGTCTCCCCTGAGCCTCCTCCTCTCCAGGCAAAGAGCCTAGCACCTGGATTTGTCCAAAAGGTTCTTGCTGGAAATTGAATCCTCTCAGGGACACTACCTGAGATGCCACCAAAGGACCAGGAGGCCAATGCAATATATATTACAAACAATGGTGCACACCGTTCTCAGATCTCTAGCACAAAAAGCCAAGGCTTGCAACCACCATTCCCTTACTATCTGCCTCCCACAGCACTTAGCAAAACACCTTCATCTGACTCTCAATGCAAATCTGCCAGAATAGGAAGCTGATTACAGACCAAAGACAGAAAGCTAAAAGTACCACCGCATACAAAATGATTATCTGCCTTACATTTGTTTTTTTAATGTATGTATCTTCACATATACCTGTGCATTTGTATGCTATTCTGCTTGCATGCTTATCTAAACAGCATTTCAGTTTCTGGGGAGCAGCATGCTTCATTAGCTTAGCTAAAGTTTCCTCGGCTCTTCAATTATCCACACCTCTTTTCTCCAGGATGAAACTTACTGTACAATGTCTCAGCCTGAGCACTAATAGATATATATGCACCCTTTAATCTAGGCTACTCCTGCCCATAAAACAGGTGCCTGCAATATGAAGTAAATTCCAAAGGCCCTAAGGGTAAAATTTGTAATTAATAGAATGGGTGAGGCACTCATAGTACTGTGCATGCCATTCCACAAGACCTAGTGAAAAGGGAGAACATCTGAAAGGAAACTTTGCACAGTGAACAAAGGCAAATGGGACTCTCAGCTCCAATTGAAAGTCAACCTGTGACAAAATTAAGAGGGCACAGTCTCAAGCTGCACCAGGGGAAGTTTAGGCTTGAGGTGAGGAGAAAGTTCTTCACAGAGAGAGTTGTTAGCCATTGGAATGGGCTGCCCAGGGAGGTGGTGGAGTCACCTGGAGGTGTTTAAGAGGGGACTGGACATGGCACTTGGTGCCATGGTTTAGTAGTCATGAGGTGTTGGGTGACAGGTTGGACTTGATGATCTTTGAGGTATTTTCCAACCTTATTGATTCTATGAAAAGCTTTCCCAATATCTGCATAAAGGCACTTGCATGTAATGGGCTTTTTACATTCAAAAGGCCTTCACAAGGTAAGACACCACTAAAACAGTTACACCTGAGTTGCATAATAAAGTAAGAAATGTTTGCTACATGACTTGAAGCTCTTTCAATAAGTGGCTCACCCTTCACTCTTTCAGAGCCAGACTTGCCACAGTCTGATGTATCTACTGCTGGTGACACCTCCCCTGGGCTAACACATACTTCTGCCTTGGTTTGGACTAAAGACATTGACATGGTATTGATATCCTCTTTCCTGAGGGTACTTCAGACATAGTTGCAACTACTGAGTTACCTATCAGAGGCAAATGTTTGTGGTCACACAATAATGCATTCTAACCATATAGAGAAGGTTGGAGTCTGCTGGAAAAATCATTATGGATCTACCCTGCTATTACTCGCTTCTGTATGTTTGGTTGTGGAGGCTGTTGGCAAGAGAAAGCTAGCCTAGACTAACCCCTGGCCCTGACTCAGCAAACTAATGTATATTAAATTATGACTGAAACTTGCTTATGATAAATCAGTCTGTTTCCTGAACACTAGAAAGCAAGATAAATATTGCAACTCCCACTGTAGATACAATGGCTTGCTTGCAATTCCACACAAAGGCACAGACCTCTTAGAGAACACTTTACTCCCCTATCTTAGAAAAATTAAAATGCCTAAGGAATATGAGCCTGCAGTTAAAAATCCACTATTGCACCAAGACTCAAGTAGTTGTTTCCTTAGCTCTGGTGGTAAAAAATATGCTCAAAGGGAACATATTCAAACTTCAACAGAAATACATGGTGTAGTCATCCCAGAGTTGTTTGTCAGGTCAGGAATATGAAGTCCAAAAGCTTTCCATATTGAAAAAGTGGTCATTAATGTTCTTAAAGTACATCTATGGAACATTAGCTTATGATGTATAAAGACAGCCTGTCTTGAGGTCTCCAGCCACTAAATGATGGTAATTTAACTGAAGCATTTTGTACAATAATGACTCAGGTAGAGGAGACTTTAACACCTCATCACTGCTGCCAAACATCACTGCTTTATTTTCCTGTTTGACTGAAGGCCACATTTCCTGTTCTGACTGAAGAGCATGAGATTGAGATGTGCTTAGCACCATCAAGATGAGGGATGACTTATTCTCGCAGACAGGAACACAAACCTTGTCTCTGAAGGATATTTCTAAGTAATTCATTTCTGAACAATATTAGAAGCTGTGCAGGTCACTCTGTTAGCCATGCCCTTCTTTCACTCAAGACTAGAGGCTCAAGGTGATGCTAATACATCCATTTTCTGCAAACAAAATTAGTTCTCAATTTCAGAATGACTGTCTCCAATGTTGCTCTGGGGCAGGAGTGAGAGGGACAAAGGCAAAGGAAAGGATAATTTTGAGCAGTACTTAGACTGTTATAAGCCATTTATATCAAAACAGTATTTTTAACTGAGAAATCATTTTGCCCTATTCTACCTCAAATCCTATTCAGTTGCCATTGCTGCATTTCTGGAGACTGACAAAGGAATCTATGGGACACAGCAATCTTAGCAACATATCTGTTGTCCTTACCAACTCATATTGCCCTCTTCTCTTCCTCCCTTTAACTGTCTTACCAGCTTAATACTAAGTTCTCTGAAGAAAAAGCAGAAGTGAGGACACATCCTTTAAGAAATATCTCAAGGAAAGAGGAGGACTTCTTGCTCATTGTATATATGTGTCTGCTGGAAAGAACCCCACCTGAAGTCTCATAGTATGTTAGTGTAAAGAGTAATTTATACAATCCCTACCCTTCTATAGTTCTGAGAAATACGTAGGTGAGCTATTAGAGTTATAAAATGGTACAGTAATCATCACATTAATCAGCAAAATCAACATGACACTTAAACCCAGGTAAGAATCATCTCATTTGCTCTTTTTGTAGCAGATGTCAACCACATGATGCAAGAGGTATTAGTCTCTGTCAATTAGTCTCTGTCAATTTATTCCTGTCAGGATACCTTCTCAAAGTAACAAGTTTCCTTACCACATGTGTCGGATTGGCACAGATGTGTGCTTCATAGCCACCAGAGCCCCTCCCCAGTCTAGGAACCACACATGGTATTCCTCCTCAAAGATCTGCAAACAAATCAGTTACTGCATGAGTGCTCCACTCCACTGGGAAAGGAAGATGCAGAGAATGGTAAAAGGCTCCCTGGTTTCCTTTTCTCTGCAAAACATACCTGTCTCCAGGAATTTCCACCATCAGAAGAGATGAACACACCAATGTCAGTGTAGGAAAGCTCAGAACCAATATTGCCTGCAACACAATTAAGCATCAGACATTCTTATAAGGAGATAGAACTGAATTTTTCCAAGAAATGAAAATTACTTGGCCTGACCATTGCTTTTTTGCTGCTCTTGATTGTGTTCTCATCTAAAACAAACACCAGAGCCAGGTGGCAACATCCATTTACAAGAGCTGAGCCATTTGAAAATTGGCACAGGGGAGAAACAGTATTTTTTGCTTATTTTCCCATGGACAGCATTGTCTATAATCACAAGTCACTAAAGGCAGGCCTTTGCTGGGCAAGGACCTACGTACCCCCAAATCTGCGTGTCAAAGCCCATGCCCACTTGTCTGCATACAAATCATCAAAATGGCAGCAGAAGAGTGGCCACTGACCCCAGCTACCAGGTGTTTCATTCCATACTCATTCCACTCCAAACTTGGTAGTCCTTGTGCTCTGGCTGGTTAGTTCCATCTATGTGAACTGCCAGTCTATTTCAAGGGTAAGTTTATTACCTCTGTGAAAGCCAGACCCCACTGAAGCCCATGACTATGGGCTCAGAAAATCAGTTTGATTTAACTGATTGTGGAACCTGCAGTCAGATAAACAAAGTTGCTTCCTAGGTTTGCAATTAATGAGGATTATGATGTAATAAAATAAAAGTTCTACTAGAAGGAAATCTTATTTGTTTAGGTAGGCACCTGGGGGCAGGAATGGCTCAGAGAGCAATGGGTGTGTGCGTGTGTGTGTCAAATCACTCTGCAGCAGAGAGGTAGAGACCGGACCAAACAGTGTTCTAGACAATGTTGATTGTTCTCATTAACCTAGTTGTCCCAGATTGTGAGTTTAAAGTTACTAGTTACTTGGTATCATTCTTAATTTTAATCTTTTCATTCTCATTAGGATGGAAACTGTTCTGCTGATAGCCTTATAGGATGAACAAAGCTGCCTTCATTATGTATTATGGAATGGACATGTCACACATCAAACCCGGGCAAAGAAAAGCTCAGACATCAACCCCAACCACATATAGGGAAAACAGCAAAATATCATTTGAAGACACTAGCTCAGAGCTTGAAACAGAGGTGTTTTTCAAGGTCCCTCATCTGAGATGGCAGAAAGAACCTCAGATCTTACAGTGATCAACATAAATACAGAGTAAATAATGATTTGGACTAAATCCCCAGCCCTCTGGACCCTCTGAGCATCCACCACTAATTGCAATAGGGAGATGACCAATAGCTGCAAAGTTTGCACAAGCCTTGAATAGACCCTAACAGCTTATTCCCCACACTGCCCTGAGCTCAGCATCTTCCTTCTGCTTCCAGAGTTAAAATTCCCACAAGCACCACGCTCACTGAATAATGCAGGTCTGTTCTAAATTAATTTCTTCTCACCTCCCCACTTCCCAAAGAACCCAGTGATTCAGGGAAAAACTACCACAGTTAAGGAATTGCTTTTTCCGCTGGTCTGTCAGAGTGCCTTCAATCAGTGCTAGGTGGTATCAACATCTGTCCCATAGAAAGAAGGCAGATGTAGCACTGACAGATACTCCATCAGAAGGCCTCCCAGTGCTAATGGCCTACCACCACCATATTGTGGTCAAATCCATGACTTCTTTATTCAAAGCCTATGATTTTTTTTACCCAGCAAGCCACTCTTACACCTGCCAAATGAGACTTGTTTCTAAAGCAGGTATAATTTCCTTGTAAGGAAGAAAGAACTAATACTTTTTCATCAAAAGCAGCAAAGGGAGAGCTGCCCCTCTTACACATCTGTAGTATCAAAAAAAAACACAATACAAACATGCTAATTAAAATGTTCATTCCATTTCTAACATTCAGTGCTGGAAAATGAGAAATTCAAACCCAGATGCATAATGATGCCTTCCTGTCACCATTATCACAGTATCACAGTATATCAGAGGTTGTAAGGGACCTCAGGAGAACATTGGGTCCAACTCCCCTGCTAAAGCAGGATCACATTGTGGAATCATGGATTATTATTAATATGGATTATGGAATCCCATTAGCCATATTGTTTTGACAACTGTGTTTCAAAAGAAAAAACAATAAAAAAAGTCTGACTCAGGAAGGCAGGACAATTCAAGGAAGATTTTTCCATCAGTGCTTAGGATGTAGGAAACATCACACACTCCATCCACCTCATCTTCTTCCCTGACACCATCAAGAGTGACTAGCTGATTTAGGTGAATGTACGGGAAAAGCCTGCGATGGGCAATCATGTAGAAAGACAGTCAATAGAGACATCCAGCTGCACAAGCATAAGAATACTCTGCCAGTACAAAGGTCTGTTTAGCCCAATGTCTTATCATGAGAGGAAATTCTCAAGAATTAAAAACTGTCTTAAAAGCAAAAATGTTAAGTTTTGTGTCTTCATCTTTCAAATACCAGAAGTGGAAAGCTAGCCTTCCCAACAGAGATTTCCAGATTGTGGTAAGGAAAGAGATTTAAAAAGCAAGGTTTTGTTGCTATCACTTCTTTCTGTCCGTTTGTCTGTGCAAATTTGCTCTACTAATTTCTTCATTCTCTCCATTTAGTTTTTCAGCTACACAGATTCAAACCCCACCAAATGTAAGTGATTCCCAAACAAATCAAGAGGATTTGGCACCTGTTCATTTAGATACTAAAAAAATAATTCTTCCCTTTACAAGATTCTACCTCTGTCCTCATACCGAGAGTCCAAGTTTCCAATCATTGCTGGAAGTGTACCACTGTAAATCAAAGAGACACAGAGTGTTTGAGCAGCCAATGCCTGTCAGGATAAATTGCAATGATTCTCTTGGAATACATTCACCAACACAGTAAGAGGTTCCTGTTGTGAAACTGGTTAGTGGAAACAGATGTGTATATTCCCAATAGGTTAAGCTTTCCATTGTACAAAGCAAGGCAGAAATTATATTCTGCCTTTTAAAGGTTAATTGTTAGGATGGGAAAGCATTCATCCAATGTACTGGCAGCTTGATAAGGATCTAATTTACTAACAGTTTAGATCAACATCTAAAGTTTCACTGTCCTGATGCCTCTATTTGCTTCCTAAAAGGTTAAAGAAAAAAAAACACAACAAACCAACTTTGCAATCACAGCATCCTGCTTGATCCTAGGCATCCATCTAGCAAGTGTGATCTGCCAGGAATGATGACTCCACTTGGCTATGCATAGGAAGATCTGGAGGTTTAAATCAAGTTATTTCATCCCATTTGGCCTGGATCAGTGAACTTGAAACCACATGGTGTTTCCCTTGTTGATATAATAAATGTCATGAAGGGAACCTGCAGCTTCTGGCTTTGTCTGGCAGGCACATGGAAGCACAGAAGGACATGAGAATAGAAATGGCTGGGGAAAAAAACCCAGTGTAAATTCACGTAGGCAATATGCTAACATGACATACATTCAAGCCAATGCTAGGCTGAAAGGAGATAAACTGAGCCTTACAAAGAACCCTTAAGCCATCTGCACATATTTGCGCACATGTAGGAACCTCCCTGTAAAAAGCCTACGTACTCCAGGGGCCAGCTTTCAATGGCACCAGCTATTCAGGAAGCTCTTAGCCCAGCAGCTCCCATTGAAGCCGTAGCAGTTCTGAGTTTGGTTGGTAACCCCACCCATCCTAATTATGCTGCATGCTGTGTGCACATAGGTCCTGTGATGGCTGTCAGATTATTTGCAGTGGGTCAGCCACTGCCACCATGAAGCACTGTACCAGGTTGCCATTAAAACACTGTGACCTGCCACACTGTTTTGCAGAAACCCCCACAATAACAACGATCCACACACAGTGTTGATGAAGTGCTGCTAGTCTTGGAGCAATACAGTGTTGAATGCAGGTGCTGTGCACAAGACAGGCATTTGTGAAGTCCAGGCTTCACCTCACAGGCTTTGTGACAACTGCAATTTTTCCTCAAAAGCTGGAATGTATTGATACCACCTCCTAGGAGCATAGCCATGATTACAGGGCCTATTCACTGCAGCAAATGGCTGGACACCTACTTCAGTGGTGTCAAGTGAGAGGACTTAATGCTGATTGGTAATGTAATGTAGTAATGCCCAACCTTTCAAGAGTGGGCTTAGCCCTGCATATGGGTTCTTGTAGAGCAACAAACAGCTGATAGGCACTACCTTTTTTGAAGTTAGGGACTGAATGCCTTCTCCTAGCCCAAAGGAAATTTGAGTTAATGTGAATTAGCTCAGCACATACTGAAATAGAGATGAAAGCTTTTACATCAACAGGAAACACCTTGAATACTCTCAGGCTCCCAGTGAGTGAGGCATGGGTGAATGTCAAGAAGCACTTGTGTTCTTACCTGTTGCCACCAGCAGACCAGGAGCTGTCTCTTTGCTGGAAATGCTTCCTGAAGTATAAGGATTCTCTGAGAGTTGCAGATGTAAGTGCAGTGAGCAAAATGGCTGTTAACAAGAAACAAGCAAAAGGCAGAGGCTTTAACATGCAACAAGTTGACAACTGCACACATGCTTCTGAAAAAGACCCCTCTGTTCTTAACACTGTTAGAAATAGCAGCATATGATCATTTTCTGAATAAGTATCACAAAAGTAGCTGAGAGGGGGAGGAAAAAAAAAGTGCTGCATTACAAGCAAGCAAATCTGCACTTGTTTTTACCAATTACCTGATCTAGAGGACTTTTTTTCCCCAAAACATTCTTATTCTGACTTAAGTTCCACTAAAATGTCCAAGAAAGATGGTCAGAAATTTTCCTTAAAAATTATGAAGCTACAGAAAGAGAAATCTACTTAACTTCATTAACACCCAGCAGGTCAAGAGGAAAGAAAGCACAGGAAGACTTTTGTTAAACCAGTGACTAAAATAAGCCATTCAGAGGGTTCAGTTGTGCTGTGGAAAAGGTCTGCCACTCACCAGCTGGCAAACTACAGGATCCCCTCTTAAATTGGTGTCTGGTGCCTGCAGCAAACGCCAGTCTCTGCCCTTGTTGTAGGTAATGAAAGTCTTGATTTGATCATCTACCTTCCTGTTAGCCAGGAATATGCCTTTGATCCCTGCTACCTAGGAAAAATGGAGAGAGATGAAAAAAAATACATCGGAAGAACCAGCCAAAAGTAAAGCCCATGTGAGCACCCACGGAAGCGGAAGGTCTCTGGAAAAGCAATAGTAAACTCTATCCAGACTTAGGAGACTGTGAATGGCACAGTTGAAAGGCCTCATGAAGTTTTTCTCTCTGTAATAAAATGCCAAGAATGCCCACTGAGGAAATCCTGAGAAAATAGGCCATGTTTGGATTTCTTTGAGCACTTGGTGACAATGCACCATGCCACATGAGCTCTGAGCTTGAGGCTGTGGTCTGCCCCACTCTCTCCTCAGGTTGCCCCAACATGGGAAGCAGCAGGTCACATCAGAAGCAGTGTAAGGCTTCTTATGTTGGTCTTCTTTTTTGTTTTGCTTTGGTTTTAATCTTACATGAAAGATGGAAGTCCTGAATATGCTGGAACGCTGATGTTTTGAAAACTTAATTTCTTCACTTTCCCTTCCATTCTCAAATTCTGTCAAAATTGTTGTTCCAAATGTTTTGATTTTTGTCAGCAGAAATCATTCCAGCAGAATATGGTCCTGTCAAAATGTCCCCAGGAAGATTTCATGTTGAGTCTGGTCTCTGCTGCACAGCTGTGAAAGTGTGACAGGAAGAAGGAACTTTGCTGCAAATCTGCAGCTTTCTGACAACAGCCAGGATGCAAATCCTTCTACTCTAAAGCCCTATGAATGATGTTGCTCTTTGACTGAGCCTGTGAAGATCTCTAACAGCTGGGGAATACAGAGTGTGCCCAGGAATGGGAGTGAATGCATTTTTATTTCAGTTGGTTCATCACAACACAGAAAGGTATGAAAGGTATCTTTTTTTTTTTTTTTCTTTTCTTCCAGAACCAGGCAAATATATTTAACTAGGTAGGAATAAAATATATAGCCTCTCCTTCATATTGATCTATGTATTAGAAGCCCCAGCCCTGGGAGTTTTTAAGGCCAGGCTGGACGGCGCTCTGAGCAACCTGCTCTAGTGTGAAGTGTCCCTGCCCATGGCAGGGGGCTTGGAACTGGATGATCTTTGAGGTCCCCTTCCATCCCTGACAGTTCAGTGATTCTGTGTTATTTGTGAGTTTTCTCTCATTGCCTTTAATTACCTGGATTTTTCATTAAAAACAAACCAAAACAAAACAACCACAACAATGTCATCAAATGGGCATTATTCTGGCTTAAATAAATAATTTCTATGAGTAACTGCAAAAACCTTTCTGTATGTCACAGTAAAAGTCATCTTGCAGCCATTACTTTTAGTATGACAAGTTATTTGTTTGTTGGTGGTAAATCACTGAGCCCTGAAATTTGGCATATCAGAAGATTCAACAAACTATGACACACCAAAACCAGAATGCTCGTCAAGAAACCAGGAACTGAAACAATTGCTCTGAATGGACTGCTGTTGGCCAAGGCTGAAAGGCCTGGCAGAAGAATGAGAATGTAAGATGATTCAGGCTAGAAGTTATCAAGCTGTTACCTCTGGGAAACTGGCATCTATAAACTTTTGCTTATAAATCATAAACTGCTCAGTGCTCACACAGGTGAAATCCACACCCTGTGTGTGAGCAGGTGTCTCTAGCTGTCCAAGGGGAAAAACAGTATTTGAGTCCTTCTGTAGACATCCACATTGAGAAGGATAATGGTTTTCCCTTTTGGGAATGCCACATAGCTAACCAGTCATTAAGCTGAAAGTAGTTGTCACAGTGATAACAGAATGCACTGCATTTATTCCCATGTGAGCTGGGTCAGCAGCAAATCCAGTACATGCCTCTGGGCTGACCCCAAAGCAAACACAGATCCTGGAAGGTTGGCAGGAGATTTACACTTGCTTGAACTAGCAAGCAGTTGCTGTTCTTTGTAGGGTGACCTTTACTACATACCTCATAAAGGTCAATGATGATATTCCCCTCCAGACCTCGACTGCTTTTCACATTTTCCAAGGCCAGGGTGAAGTACACTCCCCGGGTGTCTGAGATATACAGGTTGTATGTGTCATTCTGGTTCCACTCTTGAACAGCTGCAAACACCTGATTCTCATCTGTGCTGATAATATGCATGTCCTGTTAAAAGAAGACAAAAGGCCTATTACTGAGGATCTCTCTATTTCTTTGCCCTTTGGGACATGTAGTAATTACAGTGACTTATGAAAGAATGGAGATGGAGCATGAATTATAGGTATGTTAAACAATTTTCTGTTAGAGCAAGCCAATAAATTACCACCATTGTGACTTTCCTGCATCTCATTTTTTTAATGATCATCAGCTGGGCAAAGGCTTTTTGCTGTCTTCATTTTTGGTGGCTTCAAGGAATTTCATCCACTTTCATTTTTTATTTAGAAATTTGAAAGCCAGTTTTATCACTCATGGAAGATTCACAGCTTTGGAGCCTGGAGTCCTCATAGTCTTTAAATATGGTGTAGCACCAGGCTGAAAACAGTGACAGACTATGTGCTGAACTAATGGTCTTGTGCTTCCAACTGGTAAAGAGCCAGTTTCAAAAAACAGGTGAGTTCACTTTTATTTGAAACTGAGGTACTGGGATCAGTTTGAACTAATGCTGGTAGTGATTTTTAATAACATACTTTTTCTATTGAGAGTTTGTCTGAGACTTCTTATTACATGACATACAGACTATCAAATAATCCACCCACTAACTCATGATGAATCCCTGCTGCTGACCAAGACAAGAAGGGTCCAGCAAGGGTTTCCATATTTAGTTTTAATATCAAAGAGCTTTGATAGTGCATTTCCTCAGTATTGTTTTCAAGCAGGTTCATGAAAATGATTGCCAGGGTGGTGATGAGTATTGCTGCACTTCATCCTTGCCACTGCTGTTGAACTAACGGGTTCAGCTAGAAGCAAAACCACTGTGGCTATGTGGGGCTTCATCTATCTATTTATATCTATTTAAAATTTCCCTAGGGTGCCAAGGGGCCTTGATTAATTTTTTTGTGCTGTTTCTGCATCCAGAAACCATAATTCCAGAAGTCTCTCAAAGGACAGAGTGACCTGATTTTTGTGAAGAATATCTGGATCAGCTCAATAACCCCATCCTGCCTAGGAGGCAACTTAATCTTCAGTGTGAGGCATCTAGATGCAAAGTTGGGGTTGATTAGATGGGGCTGTTTCAAATAGACATAACATAGCCTGTCAGCATGGGATGAGGAGAAAAAACCCTTTGTGGGCCTAATTCTGTTCCAGTGAGTGCAAGCAGTGGGAGATTTTCCCTTTCCCTGGGTGAAGGAAGCCTAAATGAGGAAGTTTGTTCTTGCACAACAGCTCTAATTCATTAAAGATTAGTACATACCCAGCCTATTTCAGCAGAGTGAAAACAAAGCAAAACACCCAATGACTTTGCCCTGCTTTGACCAGTTGCAGTGGAAATATTGTATTACCCTGTTGCTTGCCTCACATATGTACAACTCCAGCACAGTTCATTAATCTAGAGCTGACAGGATAGTTATTACTGTACAGCAAAATGTGCTAGTGACTAAGGGCAGCACAAACAAGCCTCTTTCACAGGGCTAGAAGACTTTGCCATGACACCTAACTTAAAATCACTTCTGATTTTTAAATGACAAAAGTATCCCTGATTTTATGCACCAATTCCAAAACAGGACCATGGACAAGTGTGTCTTATAATAAGCCAGAAATTTGTGTCAGCATATGTTTATAAAGCAAGATAATCATAGGGCAATCATCCTCTCTATCCACTTGGGGCTTTTTTCATGAGATGCAGCTTTCAAGGCTAATCCATAAGGTGGGAGTATAAATATGGTTTTGAATATTGGTGTGTGGTCAGACCTTCAGAATCCCACACCACTACCAAGGAATGACAAACACAAGAAACTACACTTGTAGGGTAGATCCATCCTGCAAGGCAAATCTACCTATCTTACAGCTATCACAACAAAGTTTTCACTTGTGAAAGAAAGGGGAAGGTCACCACTGTTGTTCATCAGTCCTCCATGACAGCAACTTCAATAGATATTTGAGGCTCCAAAGTGCACCAGTGGTCTCTGCTGCCCATTAGGGTTGCTCAGAAAATTGTATCCAGACAAAGCGCCTCAAGGGTTGGCCCCTCCATTCTAACATGATCCCAAGCAATGCCTACACTACAGAATTTGAGTGTCATTCCATATTCTCCCTGATGAGTTTTGAGCTATTTGATTTGGCAGAAAGATAAGGCCTAAGATGGTAAGTTCAGGCACAGTTGTATGAGAAATACTAAATTCCCTCTCTCCCAGCTTTGCCAGTCAGTGATAATCTTTGGCCATCTTAGTCCTCACAGAGTGAAGTGTGTTCAAATCATTGACAAGGCACAACTTTTAGAGGGCCACCTTCACTTCCACAACTTCCTGGCAATGTCCAGTGATAGGAAGGAGACAATGGAGCTGCTATACCCTGTGTTCCTCAGTATGGAGACTGCAGTAGTGCTTAGCATCCTAACTTTTCTTCAGGACCCTCAATGTCATGGCCAAGCTTACAGAGAAATCTGAGTAGAACTGGAGAAGGGTGATCACAAAACATCAGTCAAGGAGAAGTTGGTTTGGCCTCTATTTTCTGTTCATTTCCATTTGCTCTTTACAGAGGAAGAAAAGAAACTGCTCTTCCTGAAACACACTAATCAAAGGCAGAGACAGGTAAAGATCCCAAATTCATGTTTAAGGAAGATCACTCAAGTGGCATAATGAATGAAAGTCTCTAGAAAGAAGCACCACTGAGTTGCTTCATCACTGGCTATTGAAGATATTACATGTCTGTGTTCACAAATGGTGCACTCACCTTAGGAAGAGAGTATTTGGGCAATTTAATCTGTGCAAAAGGCTCCCGTCTGTATGACACATAGTAATTTGCTCTTCCACCAGCTGTCACCTGTGGAAACATCAAAGAAAGTGAGTGGTGACCCTTCCAAGACTGACACCTCTAAGAGAGTTTGATGTTTGACAACCTGTGTTTCAGATATCTTTTCTATAAACTGCACAGCTGTCCCTCAAAACATCTGTATAACTCCAAAGAAATCCCACACTTGAGGGGGCTGGAGTGTTATTTTTCAGCTGCGCAACTGAACTTTCCATTTGTTTTCTCTCACATTTCAAATCCAGAATGATTTTAACATCTTGGGGGAAAAAAGGGAAAATCTTTGCATTTCTGTTCCTCTCCTGTCAGGAGGTGGTAATGCCTCTTTCTCTGCTGCTTCTCAGCCGGGTCTGTCTGCAGTATAAGTTCATTAGGGACAGGGTTGTCTTCCAACAATGTTTTACAGTGACTAACAGCAATAGCACCACTTAATGCAAACAGTAAGTGCAATGAATGTGCTCTTGGAAAGCTGGAGCTAAGCTCTTAGATGCACTTTGTCACTATAAAACTGGTTTCTCTGAAATAACACTGTTTCTGAATGAGGATTGGGGGGGGGGGGGGGTAACTGATAGACACCCAAATCTGGTTTTATGGACTGAATGGACTGGTAAAGGCTACACATAAATGGCACAAACTGATGAGATCTAGCCTTGATAATTTGTACAATATGGGATTTTAAACCTGTCACTAGTCACTCTTCCTGTGGGTGTTCTTTCTGGCACCATTTCAGGCCTTGCTACAGCAAGACTTAAGTTGGTGAGTTTCCTATGCTCTGCTGTTTTGGCAATCTTGCAGGTTTTAAGATGAAACAATACACATAGCACTTCTCTATTATATGGAATGTCATCTGTTGGCTTCTTAAGCTTCCAATAAAGCTAACAAAGATCCTAGATTCCCTTCTAGATATATTTCCTTTTATCTGACAGTGATATTTCAGAATACACTGACATGGAATGATTGCTATAGCATCAGTTATACTCACAGCAATGATATCACCTCTAGATAGTGGCTTTCTTCCCTAGAGAAGCTGTTCTAAGGACAAAATATTTCTGGTCATGAAATTTGATATCTAATCAACTCAAGATAAGGCTTTTCTGTTGATAGTTTGAAGAACTGGAAACAAATGAAGGTTCAGAGATAGGACATGCTTCTACACTAAGTCTTCCCCTTCTGCCTGTTTCCCATTTAAATTTGCAATGTTATCATAGCTGCATCTGGCGCTCCCAAAAGGAAAAAATAACAAAACAAGTACCATAATAGCACACAGAACAGTGTGGCAGAACAGTGACACATATCACAGCCACCAAACTCTACAAGAACAACATATAGATAAAGTAAAGGGGACATGAAAAATCTAAAGTAATTTGCCTTTGGTATCAAAACAAGCCTGTGGCAGGAGACAGAGAGAGGAGTCTCTTGACTCCCACTTCATATAAAATGCGCTGTGGATTGGTACAGTAGCATTTCAGGGTCCTGCTCTCCAGCTGAGAGGATGGTGAAAGGGCTGTGTTATTTCTGAAGGGTATCTTTCCTATCTAATACTACCACATCAAAATCAAGTTTTCAGAGGAGAGAACAGACTATGTAGTTGACTCATGCTCAGTTCAGCTAAAGGCAAAATTTCATGTTTGCAGTAATTGTATCTATCATCTGTACAAGTATCGCCCAAAGGATCCCACACTTCTAGCTCATATTACCTAAATAGCACAGGAAATATTTAAATATCCCCTCGAGGTGATATGTCTGACCTCTAGCAGAAGATCAAAATTCCCAAATGATAACTCTTCCATTCGAGACTTCAGCACTATATTGTTATTTGTAACAGAATCCATACCAGACTGAATGTGTTCAGTGACTACTTGGGAAGGACTCCATTTCTGAAGGGCTGAGCCGTGCTCCTCAACTCATCTTTAAGATGCAGACCTGAATGTTTGCATACTTTGTAAATGCTGTGATGTCTAATTAAAACTGGGAACAGTCCAACAATCCTCAAGTTAATTACGTGAGCATAGAATGGCAGAAATATCAAGGGGTGATCAAATTTTCCCTCTGTGCCAAGACAGGATCTACTCCACATCTGCCGCACTGAAAAGATTTTACATACCTTTTTTTCTGGCCTTATGCCTCTGCAAACTGGTTCCTGGAAGGGTTTTATGTTTGGATTCTTTTTTTGTTGTTGTTGTTTGTTAAGGCAGAAAGGTAGGATTTAAACACTGTTCAGGTTCACTATGTATTAGCTGAACTCTATTTCAGTCAGGACGAGGTTACATTGAAAAAGGTTTAGAAATACAAGTCTTTGTGGTCTGTGGTCTTTCTGAGCCAGTTAATATGAAGCCACCCACAATCCTGTTGGCAGGAATTGCATGAAGGTTTTCCCTGCCAGGACCTCATCTTTGCATGATTTACATTTTTGGCTATAACAGTTCCAAAAAATGATCAAGCCTTCAATAAAGTTTTGGCAAGCACTGTGGTAGAGAATGAATTTTGGAAGGCCCAACTTAATTTATTTTGATGAACTTTTCCTTTTCCTATGAGCAAGCTTTTCAACACTGTAAATCCCAGAGATTATGATAGTGTGTTGCCCTCTAATGCCTCCTTTTAGTTCACATTTGATGAATGTCACCCAATTATTTGCTGTGAGCTCATCTGTCATGCTCAGTACAGAATTAGCTGGGCTTGTCTTTTTCCTCCTTTGCTAATGACTGGTTCGTTAATCTGTTTTGCTGGCTTCCTACTTTATGTGTTTAATTGGGCTTCTAGCCAGTGGAAATGATTCCTTTGGACAAATGTGTTTGTCATTAAACACATCTGTCTTTCCTAACCTTTGTTCTTTCTTCCTCCCTCCACTCATGATCTACTACTTTTATTCAATACTTCCACAGTTTGTTTACAGACCGAAGTCTGTGCTCATTTACAACAGCTGGCACTTAAGAACAGAATCACAGAATGGCAGGGGTTGGGAGGAACCCATGGGGTTCACCTAGTCCAACCCTTCTGCTAAAGCAAGCTTGCCTAGCTCAGGCTTCATAGGAAGGTGTCCAGGAGTTTTTAAAGTCTCCAGACAAGGAGACTCCACAACCCCTCTGGGCAGCCTGTTTCAGTGCTCTATCACCCCCAAAGGAATGAAGTTTTTCCTTATGTTTCAGTGGAACTTCCTGTGCTCTATTTTGTGCCCATTGCCCCTTGTCCTTTTGCTTATCCCATCACCCCATTCTCTTGACATCCACCCATTACATATTTATAAGCATTCATAAGATCCACTCTCAGTCTTCTGTCTTTCTCTCTGAGAATTTCCTCTTTAAAAGCCCTGAAATTTTCAGTGTGCTGGCTCACCTCCCCTCCTGACCTGCAACTGGACAGACAACATCAAATATAGAGGACATCAAATATGTTCACAAGGCTGCAGAGAATTATAGAAAATTTATCATGCAACCTAATCATCTCTATAATTTCTGTGGCATGTCTAAAAACACACTAAGTCATTTCTCATAGTAAGGATTGAATGCAGTTCTTTAAAAGCAACTTTTTTTTTCACTCATTTTTGTTGTTGTTTGAGAGATATTCATCTTACCAAAAAAATCCACAGGTCATCTAAAAGAGTTTGGAAAGCAAGCATAAGGAATTATTAAGTTCCAGGATGTAAAGATACTCAAAGGGTACCATGCTTCATTCTCATCCTCCTGACTTGCTGATGCTGAGACCTGTGATTTGTGAACAATCTGAACTTCAAGCCCCACGATTCTTAGCTATGGCCAGCACTTTCATTTTAAAGCTAGCATGATGTCAGCATGGTATCGAATACTTATCAACAGATCCAACTAAAACCATGACAAGCACAAAAGGTTCTAGAAATGCAATAAATGCAGACAAATAAGTGAAGGAAAATGTTCATTTTTTTTTATCAACATATATTATGGTTCAAGTTCCAGATCTGATATTTGGCACAACAAAGATTAAAAAGTGCTAGGAATGGATGAAAAGCACCCAGCAGTGAAAAGGAAAGTCACTACCTATTTACTGCCTCTCTTACTGTAAAAGCTTTTAACTAGCACTTTGGATGCACTTCCTTTCATCTCTATGGATTAATTTCTGCCACTGAAATATCATTCAGCATTTTAAAGAGGAACAAGAGAAGATCAGCTGTCGCCAGGCATTATTCACCAGTAAAACAGGTGTAATCATGTTCATCATTTAAACATCTTCATCCTATTAGTTTCATAATAAGCTTTTAATGATTTCTTCAATAAAAGACTCCAAGTCCAAACCCTACAAGTTGGAAAGTGCTCCATTGTCCCATCAAGTCTTTTTATCTAGCATCGATTGCAAAGATAAAAATCAATCGTAGCTAAGCAGGGTGAAGTTAAAAATAAATTGCATGAATTGATTTCTATTAAGACCTTTGGCTCCTAGTTAAAAAACAGAGGAAAGAAATTTATATTTGAACACAGTGTATTTAGCATCTTAAAAAAAAAAAATAAAGAAGGCTCTAGACTGGGAAATCAAAGTTTAATTTCTCCCTTCCTAGGTTGTTTCACTGCTGAGAAGTTTCACATTTTGTTTTGTTATTCCAAAAGAAATTGACTATTTATAAAGTATTAAGCTGACAGCTTGAGAACTGCAGTGAAGAATCTGCATGAAGTGGCATAATCTCAGCTGCGGCTGCTGGCTGAAGTCTACTCACCTGCTAACTGACTTCAGCAAATATTCTTCTTCATCCGAGCCTTAAATACCCAATAAACTTGAAACACACACTTATGCCCTACAAAACATAAGCACTTCCAGGTTTTCCTAAACAACCACAGTTGCAACCAGCAGTAGTAATAAAAGTAATAAACTTCTCTGAGCTAAGCTTAGACATATTTACCTTATAGAATTAGGAACCTTTTATTGTCCTCTATAAAACCATAAAGGGAAATGTTCCCCTACTCCAATTCTAAGCTAATAAATGATCCTTTTTTTTTTTTTCACTGAGTCTGAAAAATATGTTCTGATAAACATATTCCCTTTGATAAAACCAGAATTTGATTCAGACATTTAAAAATAAATAAATAAATAAACCAACAAAAACTCACAACAACAACAACAAAAAAATCCCCTAGAAACCCCCCCAAACAAACAAAACAAAACAAACACCCCAAAGGAATTTCCTGCAAAAAAACATTTTCCATCAAACAACTTCAGCTGAAATTTTTGGACACAGTCTGATAATACTCCAGGCACCCAAAAAGACAACATTATCCATAGGTTCTATGAGAAGCTACCAATGATGGTGGATGAATACTGACATCTGTGTGTGTTTTAAGGAGACTGTCTAGTGCAAAAGAAGACTGAATTGGTCCAACAGCTTTTGGCAGAAGAGTTTGCTCCTCTGGGCCAGAGGCATTATTCAGATGGGTGTTGCAAGAGTCCCACTTAGCTGCACCACACAACATCATCTGCAGATGAGTTTGCTCCTCATGCTAGTGAGCAGGCTGAGATTCTGCCCTACTGTGCAACTCTGAATTAAGCAGAAGTCTTCTAAGTGCAAAATTGATTGAGAGAGTGGAGAAGAGCCAGATATATGATGAACATCAAAGAACAGTGTTTTGACTTTCCACATGGAATTCCTGCCTGCAACTGCAGCTGCTCCCACCACGCTGCAAGTGCAAGCTGCAAATAACCACCACCCCCTGCTCCTAAACAGCAATGCCATCGACCCCATTGCATTCAGGAGGATTACAAGACCATGGCCAAGACTCACTCTCTCTTCCCAGCTCTCCTCACACTTCTTTCCTCCTTCATCACATCAACCTCAAAAAAAAAAAAAGGGCAACTACCAGAGCAGCTTAGCTTTTTGGATGTGGGACCATCATATGTGCCAGGACAACCTGAACTGAAAGAATCTGAAGTCAGGAGAGAGACGTTCCCAGGAGACTGAATCACAAGTGAAACAGCATAGAAAGCTGCCAAGAAGGCTTCCCAAAAGGAGAAATGGCAGGATGGTAGGAGAGGAATATCAGCCTGCAGTTAGACACCTTGATAAATTATGCCATGGGAATAGAAAAAGGAAGGGGCATCCACCTCCCACTCTTTAAAGGCATTGGAAGGTTATAATGTACTGCCTTTCACCATGCCTGTCTGGTTAATGGTGCAGAAAACTTCCCATTTAAAGTGGAAATGGAGCAGGGTCTGAAGCAAACAGCCAGCCCTTCTCAATCAGAGCTTGCAGATGTTGTTCCTTATCCTTATGACGTAAGACCACCAGCCAAAGGCAGATCTGAGAGCATTCATCTACAAAGACATTTCTCTGGCCTGCTAGAAACAAGAAGCATCACCCCCAAATTCAAACCAAGTATCAATTTCTAAATCTCAGAGGAGTCTTCCATGTTCAGCAGCTTTGTCACCGCTGTGGAAAGTGCTGAAACTCTGGGCTACATTTCAGATTGGCTTCAGCTGCACTCTGTTGTGATACAGCAGAATCTACACTATTCCAGAGGAAAATAAAAGACACAAAAACCAATTAGAATGGGTATTGATCTCTCATCCAGACACCCCTGCACTGACTTACAGCCAGTTCAAATCAAAAAGGCCAGTTACTCTGAGGGTCTGCAAGTGCTGACAGAGACAGAAGTTTAAGAGAGGAATGGGGACAGTGTTAACTGGGTGCTGAACTAGACTGTTATGACCTCTGGGAGGAAAGCCACAAACTGAAAGGTTTACACAAAAAAAAAAAAAAAAAAAAAGAAAAAAGAAAAGATGAGACAACTTTCAGGAACAAAATCCTTTCTCAAGTTCCTTAGGATCTCATGAGTACACCCAAAGCTTATTTGTCCCCTTTCTAACTCTATCAATTCTGATCTCATGTAAATAAAACCCACTACCTCTCCCTGTAAGCTCTGTCTCACATGCTGAGGCCACCAGCACTGTAACAGCAGTACTGCCACCTGTGCTTATGCCACAAATTATTATTGCCCCTGTCCTGATAGCTAGGGTTCTCTGAGAAAACAGAGTCCTTGCATGGGTCTGCAACAGTGCCACTGGAAATGTCATCAGTCCTCACTAGTGGCCAGGTTCATCTGTCACAGGGTTCCAGCCACCCAGCAGAACAACTGAGCTGTTGCACCTGGGACAGTTTAGACATAACCTATAGGTGACTGGGAGTAACTACTTCAGCTCAGCAATAATTAGCTCCCTATGGGCAGCTGTAGACTTGTCTTCAAAAAGATTGCCTTCTGCAGAAAACACCCTCAAAGCTGATTGCCATGTTCATACACTCTCAGGACCTCTTAGACCACTGTAAATAAGCAGCACTCTAGTGAGTTTTTTGGCCCAGATCCTTCTCACTCTCTGCAATAAGTGACAGCATTTGCTCATGCTTTCTTGTACTTTCAGAGGAAAGTCTTCATCAGTTGATCATTTCTGCTCTTTTCTTTAGGCTTTAAAGAGTTAAGTAACACTGATGTAATTTGTTTATTTATAGAAAATACCAATTTTTTTCTCCAAACAATGCTTTCCCACTCTAAACAGAATTTCCTGGGATATAATCCCCATTTTCATTAAAGCCTTGTGAACTCTGGAGCAATTGGAGCAATTCCATTAGAAAACCTGATACGAGGCATGCTTGAAAAACACTTTCCCCAGAACTCCACCATGATTCATAGGAATTCTCCAAAATATAAGTACACTACATTCATACATAAAACAAAAGACAGTCCCTGGCCACCAGGATTTATAATGTGGGCTTTGCACATGAGAGTATTGCAGCAGTTAGGTAATCTTATAGGCAGTTGCAGGTTGTTGCCTAAATTTGGAAAGTGATACCCTCTCAGTAGCCAATACTCAAAGGCACCAAAAAGGAAAGGTGTCAAGAACTGTAGGGAATGGCACATTACAGCTGTAGAGAAAGTATGGGCTCCACTACTGCACAGCTGTGTGATGACCTTAATGGTCATCAAAGTAGCTCCTTCTTGGCACAGCACACAAATTCAGACATATTCCAAGGTTCTCCCACAAATAAATGACCTGCTCTGCAAACCACATGAATTACAAGAATTGACCATAAAAGATGATGGCAATACTGGCTCCTGGCTGCATCAGAGCAATCCTGAGAACTGAATGAAAACCTAAACACAAACCAGAGGACAGGATTTTCTCTTGATGTATCAATTTATGCAATTTATCCAATCTCAGTGATGTGCTGGGCATCCTTAAATAACTATTGATCAATCAAATAGAAAGTCAATAAATTCAGAATGACCGCCTAGTGTTTTATTCATAGGACTTCTTCCTACTCTCTCTCAGTAGCTATTTCTTCCTTCCTTCTTCATTACCTCTTCCATTTTTCATCATGTGCTATGTTATTTATTTCCTTTGCCTGGTAACCAGTCCCAGTCTTTTCAGACTCTCTTCTCTTTTTTTTCAAGCACAGGATCATTCTCATTTTCTTTCTTTGCAATTCTGCAAGATCTTTTCAGAAGTGCTGCACAACACCGTTGCACATGATAAGGAATCATTGATTTATAATGGCACTATAACATGTTCTGCCGCCTTCTTTCCCTATCCATTATGCATCACAGTACCACATTTGCTTCGAGTGCGCAGTTACCCAGCTTAATGCTTCCCAAGAATCTTACAGCACAGGTCTGTTCATCAACTTGATTAGAATGGATGTTCACTAGTAAATAACTGCATGCAGATAATCTAAACCACTGACATCAATAGCTGGGATTCTTCTCCCCTAATTTTAGGTGTCAAAAACTTAGGGATCTTCTCTAAGCTATATTTAGCTTCCTTCTAGTATTAACAAGAAAGGCATATTCAGAGAGACCCTCCCATCCTGCAATAGGTACAACAGGTATTGCCCCTGAGGGTTTTGATCTCTCAATTCACTTTAGAAGAACACAGGTTACTGATTTAGACCAAGAACCTACTTTGTTCATGACAAAAGTTAAAAGAAATTAATTCCTTTCTCTATCCCAAGACACTATTTCTGATTTGTTCCAGCACAGACAGATCCAAACTCATGCAGCCAGCCTTTGTGCAGCTATTAAACCTCTCCAGGTTCTCAAAATTTAATTTGATATTTATTTATTCATCTCTGTCTAATATTTGAAATTCAAAAGAGCTGGCTCCTGTATTTCTGTCCAAGATAATCCAGACAGAATGATATGCATGAGACACTGCACACACAGCCAATCTGACATATCCCATAATAGGCAGCTACATCACATGGCCTGTGAAACTAATACATCCAGGACATATCAGCACTCCTACATATGTACTGAGCAAACTCTGCATAGCCCATCAACCATATGCTGGACATGGTGGATTTAACACACCTTCAGCTCACAGTGTGTGCTGTGAATCTGAAGTGTCTGTGTGTTACTCGAGTACTACATGGACTCAAGCCATGCCCAGCTTCTGCAGCCACTTATGGCAAGCTGCTGGATAGTCAGAAATCTTGCAAGTGTGATACCAAAAAAAAAAAAAAAAACCCAAGAAAAAAAGAAAAAGGAAGAGAGGGAAAGTAACAGACAACTTGTGACAGGCAGCGCCTCCTGCCTAAAACAGTAACAATGTTCAGTGTGTTTATTCAATGGTTGCTTTTTAAAGTGTGAGCAAACATCCATTAAACTGTAATAAAACACTGCTAAGCATAGTCAAGGCATTTGTAGTATTGTAGCATGCATGTCTTTGTATACCCACACACACTTGCACACACTTTTCTTTAACCTGAAGCAGTCAATTATTATCTATTAGCTTTAGCTGCTCACTGCTAATTTGAGACAGAGGAATGTGTACACATGACGAATGTCCTCACTGTGACCCCAAGGTTCTAAACACAGCAGCCTTGGTTTAACACAGGTGGGAGCTGTGGAATGAGAAATGTCTGCAAGGTCCTAAAAGAATTGCATGTTCCACACTACCCTCAGCCACAGACAAACTGCCAGATTAAGAGTCTCTCTACTGCTTGGAAGGCAGAGCATTTATCACATGGAAAGCCATTGCCTGCAGTCAAATTGTGACTTACAGAGTTGCAAAAGCTATGTTCCCTGTGTTTTGTAGCAGCAGGTCTCCCCATGATGCCAAAGGAAGTGCTAGTAGACTAGGTTTCATGGGGAACTGTGCTATGTGACCATAGCAATTGGTCATCTGCAGAGCAGCGCACTTCCCTCCTCACAGGAGGAGTCTGCCAATGATACTCAAGTGCATGTAGTTTCCATACTGCAGTCTTACCAGGTCATAGGCATCCAGTCCTCCACTTAATCTCAGCACTTAATTATCAGCCATTACCACTTATACTCCCATTTCTAAGAAAATGTCACAATAAACAGAACAGAACTTTCTTAGGATTTGGATATATTTAAGAAAAATGTTGCCCCCCTACCTAGGAAAGTGAAATAGAAGCTACACATAACCCAGTCTTACTCAAAAAGGGAAGCATATGGCTTTTCTGTACTTCCTGGATCCAAGATCCATCTCATCTCACTCCCCCTTTTCAGCATTGGTGACAAGCAGTTCACATCATCATGTCTGTAATCTGAGTCTCCTGAGCTTCCTACAACCTGGAATCACTGCAGCCTGGCTCTCAGTATCCACCCAAACAGCACAGCTTCAGGAGCTGTTCTTCCATACCGTACTATTCAATCTCACACTTCCACAAGTACGAAATGGAGAGAGAGAGAGCCTTGTTCCATCCAGCCCCTTTATTCCCAGAAAATCTCAAAACCAAGTAGTGTCTCATTCAACTTCTGTCACTTTCTCCTCATCTCCAAAATCATCCTTACCCAGCTGACAAATTTACAGACATCTTCCACTCTGAAGTTGCCCTATAATATTTTACCAATTCCTCTGCTATTTTACCTCCTAGCACAAATCTTTGTTTGCACCTCTACCATTACTTGTCACATTAGCACAAATACTTCCATTTGTTACAACAATCACACCTTTCTTTTTGTTCTTCTCTGTTCTCTCCGTTTCATTCCTAGCATCTTTGTACTTTCCAAGCAGCCATAACAATACCAAGTTAGAGCTTCTCTGAAATCCATGGATGATTATGATTATTGATGAATGAACTTCCAAAATATATCAGATTCACCATGAGGCAAGCAATGAGAAGAGAGATCAGCTGTTTTGTCCAGACTGTATAGCTAATCTATAATAGGCAGGTGTGGACTCCCAGCTCTTATGACTTGTAGTCCTATACACTTGTCCTAAGAGTATGCCTCCTCACTTGCCTAGAAAAAAATAGCATGCAAGCAGAATTCCTATCATATTTGTATCAAGCCAACATACCTGGATGAAGATGTATTCATCCTGAACAACAAGGGAGCTGATGTCAATGGATCGCGAAAATGGCCTACTCCTTTTGGTCTCCGAGCACTCCTGGATCCGACAGGTCAGATAGTGAGTGTCTGTAATGGGAGAATATGTACACATGAGAACCACACAGGAAGGAGCCTGTTGTCTGCAAATCACAGAAACACAGAGACATTCAGGTTGGAAAAGACCCTCAGGATCACCAAGTCCAACCGAGAACCCTACTCTACAAGGGTCACCCCTAAACCATATCCCCAAGCACCACACCCAAACCACCTTTAAACACATCCAGGGTTGGTGACTCCACCACCTCCCCTGGGCAGCACATTCCAAATGTCATCAGCAGCTCAAAAGAAAGGGAAATCCTAACCTCATCTCCAACTACATAGACAGCGCTGCATGATCTGCCTCCTGCTTTTAAATCCACCTACTCTCTGGAGTCAGGAACTCATTGCTCTTCCACACCCACCATTCCCTTCTCCATTGTGCAAGCATCCTTTAGGAGTTCAAACCATAAACTGGAGGTACAAATTGTAAATGCGTCAGAAAACTGATTATGAGATCATATGGAGTAAAAGATTAAGATTTCAAAAGCCACCCATGTAACATTATTGATTCCACTACTCTGCTGGGAATTATATCTTCATTCTACCCATATCTTCATTCTACCTATTCTTGGTGGGTGTTTTTAATTGTGGTAGTAATACAGAAGGAGGACAAGGGGGAAGCCCAGAGCTGCATTATTAAGCTTAACTTATTTTGCTGTGAAAATGACAAGTATCTCCCCAAATTAACTATTTATAATCAATACAGACTAAGTATGAAAATACCATGGACATGAAATAGCATGATGGGCTGAGGAGTCCCAAAAGTAGTCATATGCACTGCAAGAGGCATCAAATGCTTCTGTCTAGAGAGAAGATGAGAAGACTAATGGGACACCTTGTCAGTCATTGGCAATGCTTGAGAGAAGGAAAGGGACTGGGAGAAGTATATGAAGAAGACAGAAGGCAAAGGCAGACAAAAAGAAAGTTGCTCAAAGTGGCAGGAATAGATGTGCTCACCTCCAGCAAGTTGGCAGGGGTTATAGGGTTAGGACTAAGCGTTGTTTCACTTGGGCTAATAAAGGATCACATGAAACAAAACAATCAAGGCACTGTGTCTCTGGATATATGTAATCTAAATATGCCATCACTGCCTTTCAACTGCTCCTCTGAAAACTGCAAATTAGGGGAAAAAATGAAAATACAGTTAAAGTGACAGCTGCAGTGATAAAAGGTTGCATCTTTTACACTGTGGCACTTCCACTGGCTTCTTAGATTTGCTCTTCCCTTCACTTTTCTACAAAGGTTGAGAATAGACCATCAATAAAGAAAACTGAGTTTAAAAGGGCTGGGGTGAGCCTGTTGCAATGATTTTAGGTCACATCTGTGCCTCTTAACAAGGATCCTGTTAAATGTAGCACAAAAGGGAAGTTTTAAAAGAGTAACTAGCCTAGGGAGGCTGCTTACAGGATTCTCCATCCCGTGAAGCCTGTTATTGTCCTTAGCCTGTGTCTTTCCAGGGACAGCAAAATAAGGTTCATGGAAAGCACTGCATGGCACAACTGAAATTCTTTGATAATCAGCTAACTCCTTCCCAGATTCAAAGACCTGATCCACACACTGTCAGTTTCCCCTTCCATAGCCTCATCCTACCAATGGACTCTTAAGAATGCAAGTGAGAATCATTGCTGACACTAATAATTTTCTAATCAGACATTGTCTTTAAAACGTCACGATTACAACCCAGCTTTAATCTAATAAAAGTGTCCACTTGCATGGCTGAAGGTGCATGTTTAAAGGCTGCAGACCTGGTTCTGGTGTGATGCACTGGGCATTCCAGGTTAATAAGGGCTACATGGCTGATTCAGAGGAGTTGCACAGATCTGGTGCAGTAATGACAACAGTCCCATTGTTGATGCTAAAGCAGCAGAAATTGTTGCTGGTGCCAGCTCAGAGTATCTGGAGATAATTAAAGTGTATGATGAAAAATACCTGATCTAGAGACAGTGCCAAGTAACTGGACTATTGGAGTTCTGCTTTCTTCCAGTACAAAATATGAGCAACAGTAGAAAGGTCATACTCTCAGATGGGGCAAATTAAGGTTCTTGATCAGCTGGCACACATGGACTTGCTCCAAAGCTGATATCTACCTCCCCAGTGTGGAATCTAAGGCATCTTTTCAATGGATAAAAGCAACTTGCAAGAAAGTAAGAGGGTCTTACGTACTGCCATACTACCCAAAGAGCTCATCAGCCTTGACAACTTCTTTGAGGTAGCACTAAAATTAGGCAGAACAAGGAGGAGAGGTCAGGAGCCATATTTTTAGAAGCTTGTTCCCTCTGGTATGTTTTCCCACACAGTTGCCTGGATATTCTTATCCCTCCAGAAAGGGTATAATTTGCTGCTGCTGAGTGACAGAATGGGAAGAGGAATAAAAACCTGTCACAAATAAATGCAAATAAATCACAAGTAGTTGACATGACAACTAGCTTCCTGCCTAGTGGGAAATGTGTCATTTTGAGTGTGTTACACCAGCAATCAAATATACTCAAAGCATGGCACCTCATTAATATTCACAGGAAGCTGGTGGTGGGGAAGGTGGGTGGCTCACCACCCTTGTTCCATTTTATCTCCTCTTTATTTCTTTTTATATATTTTACAACAAACTGCCTATTAAAAACTAAAAAAAGACACAGAAAATCTATCTTCAAACTTGTTGGACTATGGACAACAGAATAAGCTCAGGTGTTGCTATTCTGTTGCTGCACTACAGAAAATGAAAAATAATTCCCTTTAAAGTATGCTAAAAAAAGTCAGGTTAAAATGTGACAACCCCCTGTTCACATTCATGTGCAACTGGAAGCAAGAAACAACCCCAAGTCCTTGATGAAGCTTTTTTGAAGGGTATCATTCCTTCATGAGCTATGGTCCCATTCACAGAATACATTCTCCTGTATACAAAAGTACAGAACTTATCAACAAAAAAAAGACAATTAGGAGGAAAAGGAACATCCTAACTTCCAAGCTGTTATCTCCCTCTTGTCTGAAAGGCATTAATTTTTCAGCCCTGTTTGGCACTGACACAAGGAAAAAGGACAGGTGACAGAGGGGCAGGCAGCATGTGCCCAAGCTATGCCTTTAAAGCCTTGATTACCAGTCACTCCTGCGCCATGGGTGGTTTAGGCTGGATGTTAGGAAGAAGTTCTTCACAGAAAGAGTGATTTGCCATTGGAATGTGCTGCCCAGGGAGGTGGTGGAGTCACCATCACTGGAGGTGTTTAGGAAGAGACTGGATGGGGCACTTGGTGACATGGTTTAGTTGAGTAGATGGTGTTGGGTGATAGATTGGACTCGATGACCTCAAAGGTCTTTTCTGACGTGGTCTATTCTATTCTATTCTATTCTATTCTATTCTATTCTATTCTATTCTATTCTATTCCATTCCATTCCATTCCATTCCATTCCAACAGCAGAACTAGAGGGTTCGGGTGTTTTGGTTTGGCTTGGGGGAAGGTGGTGGAGTCACCATCACTGGATGTGTTAGGAAGAGACTGGATGGGCAATTGGTGCTATGGTTTAGTTGATTAGATAGTGTGTGACGATAGGTTGGACTTGATTATCTCAAAGGTCTTTTCTGACCCGGTCTACTCTATTGTATTCTATTCTATTATAAGGTGGGAGGTGGTAGTGGGTTTTGGGGTTTTGTTTTTTTTTTGTTTGGTTTGGCTTATTGTTGGCTTTTTTTTTTTTTTTTCCCTTATGTTCCACTGCAAAATAACTCCCTATTTCTTAGCCTCAAAAAACTTCTCTTGCTAATAAGCCAATATCCAGTTACTTTCTCAGCCCATCTGTGAATGAGGCAATACGGACATCAAGCAGCCTGGAGGCACAAATCCTTCCCACCAATTCTCTCACTTAAGATTAGGGAATGGAGCTCTCAGATGTACAATCATTTACCAGTTGAGGAGCTCAAAACACCTCCCCATTGCTAATTTACATGGTGTATTTTAAACCTTTTTTAGAACTGATAAAACTGAAACAACTTCTTGAAATTTTTGGTGATAAGCTTGTGAAGTAAGACAAGATACTAAGTTTCTTCTTTGCCCATCAGTCATGAGAGCCACATCAGAAAGCAGAAGAACAAGAGGCTCTGTCTGGTGGACAACACCTAAATATGTGGGTTGCTGATGAGTGACACTGAAACAGTCAAAGCTGTCACTATGCTGAAGGCTGCAAAGGGCAGACAATGTGAATGTTACTGTGACTTAGGACAAGAGGAAATGGCCTCAAGTTACACCAGGGGAGGCTTAGACTGGACATTAGAAGAAACTTCTTCACTGAAAGGGTTTTCAAACACTAGAATAAGGCTCCCCAAGGGAGTGATATAATCCCCATTCCCAGAATTAAAATACACATAGGTTTGGTGCTAAGGGACATGGTTTAGGACCAGACTTGGTAGTTAGATAAAGGTTGGACTCAATGATCATAAAGGTTTTTTCCAACCAAAATGATTCTATGATTTATGGAGACACAAGACAGCAGAACCTGCTCCTTTCTGGCATCATTAACAAGGCAGCTAAAAACAGCCATGGGTGGTCCAGCATGATTAACAGAGAGAAGGGCAACTAATGGAAATAAGTTCCATTGGCAGCTTGGCTCCATTTAAGTTCAATTCTGGTGTCAGGCAAGACTTAAAATCATAAACTGACAGCGAAGGTTACCATGGGATATAGGAAAAAATATAGCTAGCCTTGACAAGCCTTCCCCCACAGGAAAAAGGGATATAGAAATATAGACAGGCCTGTAAATTATTCCCCAGGAATTAGTTACCCTGTTCTTTCTTGTTAGGTTTCCCCCCACCTCTTTTCCCTATAATTAAAATACAGTTTATTGCATCTGTGAGTGAGGAGAAGATTATCTCACTGAACATCAGAAAGTTTAATGTATCTTTCCCAGGAGTGCTGGTGAGTGCTTGTGTCAGTGTATTTGTAATAATTCCCTTGCATCCAACCCTGCGTTTGCTGCTGCCTATTACACCCGGGCAGAAGGTACAATGCCCAAGGCCCCTACACGTTTTTATAATTTAATAATGCAAGCCTAGATGATTATTCTGCTACAACAGCTCTGCCAAGATGTCAAAAAAAAAAAAATAAAGTGAAAACTTCATCTGCTACAAAAGACAGGAAAAGCTTGAGATCAGCTTGGCATAAGAATTAGCAGTATCTTGCAAATATTCAAGGAGACCAGAGAGAGAGACCAGACAAGGAGGCAGGTGGGTTTTTTTCAGAGACCTTACTATCCCTAATGGCTGGACAGGCAAAACCACAGGGCAACATGTCTTGGAAGACATACAGGGGCTGTGAATAGAACTTTCACCTCCCAGCTCCATGAGCTTATTGATAGCCCTGACTCATTTATGGATAAATGAGACTCAAGCAGGTCCTGCCATCTGTTCCTAGCCACAGAGAGTATTTTAGTCTCCAGTGTCTGAATTGGTATTAGATAGGTTCTTGAGAAGAAAAAGAGAAGAGAAAGAGAAGAGAAGAGAAGAGAAGAGAAGAGAAGAGAAGAGAAGAGAAGAGAAGAGAAGAGAAGAGAAGAGAAGAGAAGAGAAGAGAAGAGAAGAGAAGAGAAGAGAAGAGAAGAGAAGAGAAGAGAAGAGAAGAGAAGAGAAGAGAAGAGAAGAGAAGAGAAGAGAAGAGAAGAGAAGAGAAGAGAAGAGAAGAGAAGAGAAGAGAAGAGAAGAGAAGAGAAGAGAAGAGAAGAGAAGAGAAGAGAAGAGAAGAGAAGAGAGAAGAGAGAGAAAAGGAAAAGAAAAAAGAGAAGAAAAGAAAAGAGAAGAGAAAAAGAAAAGTTCAAGAGTCTAACCCTAAATACCAGTTTGCTTCCCTTCTCTTACCTTTTTAATTTTTGCTTAAAACAAAACACAGAGGAAAATAAAAGAGGAAAAATACCTCTGCTAGAAGCATCATGTACTTTTCAAGTGGCTAGGGACATTGAAGGTATGGATTCTTGTCCCTGAAATGAACTAAGCAATGGGAATACGCAAATCTATGTCTGTTAGCTCACAAAAGAAGTTTCTGAGCCAGCAGGCTGATCAAAGAGGCATTTAAAAAGCTTCCCCTGAAAAGGGGAAATCTCCTGATGAAGGGGAAACAAATTCCAGAGACCCATTTTTCCAGCAGGTATAAGTGCCTCAGCCATTTCACTGAGAGCATGGAAGCCCATTTTGGTTATAGAGTCAACTAAGAGAACAGTTCAGCCTGTCGTTCCTATGTACATAGAGCTGTACCATTTCACACCAGGTAGGGCTATAGCTTTGAGGCACTCGATGTTTTGCAACACAAATTAATATTGTTTTAAGCATTAAAAACTCTAATTGGAGAAACATGGTTCTTTTGTGCTCTGCTTGGCTGGGAGAGGAGTCATTTTGGTGCTGTCTCCCAGCAGGACACGTCAGCAGGGCCAGCAGAGCCCACCAGCTCTTGCTTCTGCCTGCTGCTTGCTGGGACAATGGCTTGCAATGGCCCTGGTTTCGCTGACACCACTGATTATGTCTGAGTTTCACTGAAATCCTCAACTGCCAATTTCAAAATGCTGAATTTGTTCATTAAAACAAAACAAAAAAAAGAACAAACCCTCAAGCAACAAGACCTGTAAGGATGAGAGCTGTCTGCAAACTGGAGATGAATCTTCTAAATGAAGCATCTACATCCTTGACACATCCAATATTCCAATAGCTCTGTGAGTAAGCTTAAACTTTGTTTGAAAATGGACTCCATCAGCAGTTTGGTTGCTAACTGGCTTGCTATTTTTCACTTGCTTTTTTTCACTTCTCCCAGCTTCTCTGCAACAGCACACACAGCAGCAAAGGCCCTGAAGAAGCCTGCCTACTTTGCCCACCTACCTGTCAGACAGTTTTGCTCTTTCTACCTACTCAACAAACAGCTGTCACCCTCAAGCTTTTATTGCCTGGTTATTCATTCAGCTGCCATCACTAAATAGCAGTGGGAGGCCAATGAGTGATTTTAGAAGATCCACAGCCTCAGAGAAGCCACCTTGATAGACAGGAGCTTGTTCACACAGCATCTGGCCTACACAGCGATGGACTAAAACAGAGAAAAGTTTGCAGCCAACAAAAATGAGGCCTTTCCTCTCAGAAATCCTTCACAACCCCAGCCCTTTGCTGCTTTTCTACTGCCCTTGTAGTGTAAAAAGGACATGTGTCCCATTGCTCTGTGGCATTGAGCTGACTCCTCCCCAGGAGCAGATGCATTACCATGCTGTACCTAAAACACCTTGGAGTGAGTGATGAGAAAACTCAACTTACTTCTAATACTTACTGTCCTTTTTCCTGGAGTTTAAATCCTTTCTACTGCAAATGTGCCTAGATAAATTTCAGTGAGGGGTGAAGAGTTTTGTTTCCTACTTCAGATCCATGCACCTTTTAAAGGCCTGTAACATTTTGGTATGGAGCACCTATTCACACATCAAAACTGAAAAATCCTTTCACCATGAGACAAAAGGTACCTGGGGCATAGAAATAGTGGCCAGAGAAGTTTGACTGCAGATAATTTCTCAAATTCCCAGGTACAATCCAGTTGTTGTGAACACCTCTGGAAATGCACAAGAATACTGTACACTGTACAGTGCTAGTAAGCCCAGATCTTTATGATTCATGTGAAATACATGATATTGACACAGCTAGAAAGGTTCCTCAGCCCAGTAGATTGTGCTTCTGCCCAGCTTTCACAGAAAGAAGCCCTGAGGCCTCAGGATTTCCCCACAGTGACTAGGGATGAGGGTATGCCTAACATCAAACCCCAAGACAGATATCTTTCCTGTCAATTAAAATGTAAATGGAGAGACAAATGAGTAAAGTGAGTTTCCCTTCCCACTCCATTCTCAAGTCAGACAGCTTTTTCAGCATTGTCTGCAGCACTCACATCCATCAGGTGTCTGGGCTTCCATGTGCACAAAGTCAGGTTCTTTATCCAAACCAGTCACTGACCTAGGAAGAAAGAGTGAGAGAGACAGAAGACACCAGTTAGATAAAAGGCTATAATCAGACACACAGAGAGAAATCAAAATCAGTTCAAGTCTACCTTGTGACACATGGTATGTATGTGTCTACCTCCTATGTCTCCCTTGTGTTTCTACACAGGCTGCTCTTGGCTGCCATATACTAACCTGTCTATCCCTTGCCTACAAGATCATGACTAAAACGGTCATCTTGTGGTGGCAAAGTAAGCTGGCTCCAGCATCTAATAAAACCAGAGATCTGTTTTAATGCTGAAGGAAAGATGAGAGCATAGCAGCCTTGTGGTTATAGACAGCAAATTAGAAAGGAGTTTTACTTGGCTAAATAGTGACATCAGAGTTTCCTGATCTGCCCCTGATTTGCTGGGGCAAATTATTTACCTCCGTTTCCCCATCTTCAAAAGAAAAAACAAAGATGCACATATGCATGGTGAAGTTCTAATCACAAAAACAGAAAATATTCATTATTCACCTCATTATCCCATGCCATAGTCCTTGAAATTAGTAGAACAAGGCATGATTAGTTTCTTTAACCTCACTAGGGAAACCCAAGCACCTCAGTTCAAATACAGAATACAGAATTAACCAGGTTGGAAAAGATCTTCAAGATCATCAAGTCCAAGTGATCACCCAACACCATCTAATCAACTAAACCATGGCACCAAGTGACTCAAAGTCTCTTTTTAAGCATTTCCAGTGATGGCAACTCCACCACTTCCCTGTGCAGCCCATTCCAATGGCCAGTCACTCTTTCTGTGAAGAATTTCTTCCTAACATCCAGCCTAAACCTCCCCTGGTGCAGCTTGAAACTGTGTCCTCTCATTCTTTCACAGGTTGTCTGGGAGAAGAGACTGATCCCCATCTGGCTACAACCTCCCTTCAGATAGTTCTAGATGCCAATAAGATCTTCCCTGAGCCTCCTCTTCTCCAGGCTAAGCAACCCCAGCTCCCTCAGCCTCTCCTCACAGGGCTTGTGCTTCAAACCCCTCACAAGCTTTGTTTCCCTTAATCTTCCTGTGTGTTGTTACTTTATTCCCTAAAAATGTTATGTAAGGCATACTACAAAGATAGTGTTTTTTCTGGCAGAGGGAAAGTCAAGCCCAGAACAGAAATGTTATTATTAGTGTCCTGGCTGATAAGAATCACTGGGAGATGAACATTTAGTTCTAGCAATGGCTGGCAGAGGGAAAAAAAATTAAATCTATAGATGTCCACGTGATTTATGGATCTGCATCTCCTGAGTTAACCAAAGAGTTAGATTAAAAAGGGACAGTGACAAAAATCAGTTTCTAATTTGGTGAAAGCTGAATTTGATACAGTAGATTGTAAATAATAGATTCCCTCCAAGCCAGCCAACATTCACAATTCCCTAATGTTCTGAAACACTTTTATCACCGTCTTCTGCTGCTTTCATCCTTGGAGCATAGACAGCTAAAACATTAAAAAGAAGGAAAAAAATAAAAGAAAAGAGAAAAAAATACTGGTGCTCTGATACATTTTTGTGGATACCACAAAACCATAGTGATTGAAGCAATGACAAAGATACAAATGTGCCAGAGTTCAGCTAAGATTAGCCAGTGCTGAAAATGCCAGAGCAACTACATTATGACCCACTGTGTAGGTAACTGAAACTTGCACTGCTTGTTAACTAGAGCACCTCATCAACAGCAAGTCCATTCACAACACACTGTGAATTGTGGCCAGAAAAACTCAACACAAGAAAACAAAGCCATATAGGCAGAGCTTTCATCATTCTACTCCCAATGAGAAATTGTCTGCTCTTTAATCACTACCATCAGTTTCAGGGTGATCCCACAAGGAAGAAAGCACTGTCTGTTATCAGTAAGGATGCCAGAACAGGCCTGAGTAGCTGTGACTGTGTTATTATCAGGGCCAGATCTTCCAAATTTCTGGACACAGTTAAAAGTGACACTAGGACAAATAGAAATTCCTTAAACTGTCAGTGAAAAACATTATGGGTTACAGCAACATTATTTCCCAGTATATATATAGAAAGGGCACCCATCATTCCAGTCTATAGCAGTGAAGGGAATCACAGAACTTTAGGGGTTGGAAGGGATCTTGAATGATCACCTAGTCAACCCCTCTGCCAGGGCAGGATCACCTAGCGCAGGTCACATGAGAACACAACCAGGCGGGTTTTGAATGTCTCCGGAGAAAGAGACTCTACAACCTCTCTGCACAGCCTGTTCCAGTGTTTTGTCACTCTCACAGTGAAAAAGTTTTTGACATGGAACTTGCACTCAATGTTCGTTGCACTCATTGTTCTTTGTTCTGTCATTGGGAATCTCTGAGAAGAGCCTGGCTCCATCCTCCTGACACTCATTCTTCACATATTTACAAACATTAATGAGGTCACCCCTCAGTCTACTTCTCTCCAAACTAAAGAGACTTAGCTTCCTCAGCCTTTCTTCATAAGGCAGACATTCCACTCCCTTAATTATCTTTGTGGCTCTGCACTGGACTCTTTCAAGCAGTTCCCTGTCCTTGAACTGAGAGGCCCAGAACTGGACACAATATTCAAGATGAAGCATTGGAGGGGTAGGAGAACCTACTAACCACTGTCCTTCTAATACACACCAGGATACCACTAGCTTTCTTTGCCTTTTCCTGTAAGTAGCCCTAAATGCTGCTAAATTCACCTGTTCAGCAATCCTGACCCTTGCCTATGACATGCTAACAGAGACAAAGATGCATGCTTCCTAACATTAGTTATCCAACACAACTTTGTCAAAGGAAGCAGTAATTTCAGCACATTTAGGTACAGACTGAAATCATATTAGGGACCTGCCCCACAGCCCCTCCCAACAATCTCCCTATTTCAATCCAGTCTTCACTCTGGGGTCTGCATTCTTCCAGGGCAGACATCAGACTTCTATCCACAGCAATTCCCTCTGTCTCAGCACCACAATGCCAGGCTCCCTCATCTGCTCCCCATGACACCTCCTGGGTCTCTCCCATCCAGACAGAGGTGGCACTGTACCCCTTCCTGCAGAAATGAGGCAGAGATCAGACTGCCATAGCACTATTAATTTCAAAAGGGACTATAATTAGAAGAAACTAAGTATTGCCAAACAAAATCTGAAATACTCATTACCATTGTGCATTCGCATACACAAGCTCCATGGATCTCCTCATAGTGCCTATTAAGTGAGCACTAGGGGATGACAGGAGTCTCCTGAAACATGGCATTCTAGCCTGAAATTCCTTCCCAATGCCACCTACTTGTTTTCCTAATTATTTTTGACAATGCTGATGGGTTGGGTTTTTTTTCAGAACAATGACAGTGAAAAAAGGACCAGCATACAGCACTGTCCTAGAACTCCTCTGCTCAACGAATGCTGTACTTGATTCAAGTACAAAAGCTTACAAAGCACTCTCCTGCAACCCAAAAGCAAGACAAGCTCCTGTTATCTGCCTGCAGGTAACAAGCCCGTAATGTAATGCATTGGTCATCCTTCCTTCCCCCAACCCAAGACACTGTCTTGTATCAAAGACTCTGATCACAAAACAAATCCCCAGTCAATGCTGTTCCTTCATGCCTTGCCTCACATTTGCTCCCACTAGCAAACAACACAGCTTTGCTGTGCAGCACCCTGACTCCTCAAGACAGGTATGTTCAGTAATGGTCTCTCATAATTTGTTTGGAAAAGCTTTACATGAAGAATACAGAAAAAGTCAGGCAGTGGAAAGAACAAGATGTGAATCCAGCTCCTGGAGCATAAGATACAAAACCAGAGACTGTAAAGCTATTCCTTTACCCTATCAAGTAATTTTTCTGGTCCTGAGAACTCACTACAACTTCTCAGGTCTGCAATACAACAGTAGCAACAAAACACGAAGAAACATCTTCACAGCTTCATATTTCCTCATAGATCACCTCTCCGAGGAACATAAGGAGGACCTCCCTTATGAAGGCAGACTGAAAGGATTTGGGGTGTTCAACCTAGAGAAGAAAAGGCTCTGTGGAGACCTTACAGCTACATTTCAATATCTGTAGGGAATCTACTGGGGAAGGATGGTTCAGAAGGGCTTTGAGTGACAGGCAGTGGTTTTAAACTGGGGCAGGGTAGATTTAAGGTGGACATAAGGAAGTTGTTCTTTGCAATAGGAGTGGTAAAATACTGGAACAAAACAGGCTGCCCAGGGATGTGGTTGAGACACTGTCCCTAAAGACCATCAAGATCAGATTCAATGTGGCCCTGGGCAGCCTGATCTAGTTGGAGGTGTGTGCTTACTGCAGGGGGCTTGAACAAGATGACCTTTGAGGGTCCCTTCCAACTCAATGCAATCTGTGAATCTGTACTGCTCAAAACTACTTGGGTAATTCAAGAACGATGAGGGAAGAGGTCAGCATCACTTGCATTCCCCTGCATGTCCTCTACAATCAAGTGGAGCCCAGAGAATGGGGTGGCTGGGAAGGGGTTTCATGGCTCTCTGGTTGGCTAACAGCTTTATTTCAGAGGCTTACAATGAAAAAAAAATATTTACAAATACTCAGAAGCCTAAGATCAGTTTGAAAACAATTCTCTTGCCACATGGTCACACCTCAGGCTCCATGCACAGCTGAGCTCTTGTGTTTTGTATGAGCACAAACTCCAGAGAGCCATGGGGGAGGAAGAAAGGGCACTCTTGCTGTGAGAAATCATGCTAAATCAACATCTTCCACCATCCCTGTTCATTTATCACCACTCAGATGGGAAAATGCTGAAAGGATGCAGGCAGAAGTGACAGAAAAGGTCATTCTTTTTTTCCTGCTGACATGTTCCTTGACTGCTGCAAAGGCAGTTTTTGAAATGTGGAGCCTGCAGCCAGTATTGCAGCTGGCACAGGATCACTGGCCACTGAAGAATTCAAACTACCTCTGAATCCTGTTAGGAAAGAAGTGATGGTTACTTCTCTGTCTTCTGATGATGGTTTTAGGGTTTTGTTCTTCTGGTTGCTCTTGGTTTTTTTACAAGATTCTTCCTCCTTTCTTTTCAGAAGAGGATAGTGTGTTCTTCAAAGTTGAGGATGGATCCTGGCATGATCCTTGTCTGTATCTCAAAGGAAATGCTGTGTGCATGGATGCATTAATTACTAGACCGCTCTGTTAAGTTCTTGTCTGACTGGGAGAGAGAGCAAGCAAAAAGGGCAAGGAAAACAGTATTCTGCATTCCTGGAGTGTGTCCATGAGACAGTATGTAGCCCAACATTAAAAATGGTAGCATATGCAAAAAAAAGGGAAAAATAAATACACAGACTTTCTGGGTAACCTGCCTACTGCACACCTCAGCTCAGAGTTTCTACCAACTTTACCACCTCTCCATGGAATAAGCCATTTTTGTGCCATTTTACAGTCATCAAAGACAGCATTGAGATTTAGCTACTCTAACATCTTAGATCAAAAATGCCAAGCAATTTAGACTGCCTACTCTTGATTCTTGCTTCCTAAACCATAAACAGAGAACAAATGGGAGGTGGAAGTGAGTACCTCTGGATATGAGCAACATTTGTGTTAAGGACTTACAACAAGGTAAAAATTCACGTCACAGGGATCAACCTTTCAACCTCGTCCTGGAAGCTCCTGGATTGAGCTTTTTTTTGCCCAGGGTATGCCTGTTTTCTGACCCATGAAGATGGCATTGATCAGCTCTGGCTTTGAAACTTATATCAAAACTTTTAAAACAGATTGAGATTTCCCCAAGACACTGACTTGGAAACCAACTTTTGCAGGTTGGATTGTCAGACTGAAAACAATTTTGACTGCTCATGTAAAGGAATGGAAAGAACAGATCAGGACTACTTATCAGGACGTTCTACAACAGATAAGGACCAGAAATGGGAAAGGACAAGGCACATCTATTGTGCATTAATTCATAAAGGGGAAAAAACACATCCTCTTTCTACAGGCCACTGCAGTCAAATTAGTGGATGTTGCCAATTAGTCTGCTGCAACAGTAGTTGTATCCTGCCCCAGAAGTGAACACTTCTGTGCAGTACCAGGCTAGCAGTGCTTGGGATAACTCATCCAAGCAACAAAAGGGCCGTGTCTGCATGGGCAGATGGGTGTAGAAACTGATCCATACAATTCCTGCTTGACTGATCTGGATCTTTTCACACAGCACCGTTGCTAAATTATACACAGCTTTCCAACATGGGCAAACAGCCAACAGGCTACCTCCTCCATTTGTTATGGCATCACATTTGCCTAGGTATCAGTAACTGCAGTTATCTTCAGATGGTCAAGGGGATTCTGTGTGTTCATCTGTTATTTACTGCAGTCAAGTCTATAACTAGCTCCATCAGGCATTAACTTTGCCAATGTGCACACAAGCTGCATACGCCCCACATTGACAACATGCCATAAAACTGCCCTAGTTAAGAAGAGATACAAATGTTGAACTGTTGGGGAGGAAGAATGAATAAACAATCATAAACACAGCATCATTCTCTGTGGCTGAAGAGCAGAAGATGCTTCTAGATGGGCTAAGATGTAATGAAGTCTCTGAAGAGTTATGGACAAAACCTCCTTGCATAGCATATTTCAAATGAAGCTTGGAACAAAAACTGGGCAGCAAGGTACTGCAAAATAGTGTCTTAGCCAGGTTCCTGCAGCATTCTACATCTTTTCCAGTGCTAATTTCTGTGATGCTACAATTCTGGACATTGGCAGAAGTAATTGTAAGACTTAGCTTTCAAGATAATGGGGGGAAAAAAATGCCAAGTGTTTATTCTCAGCTAATTTCTTTTCAGAAAAGCCAATCCTTTTTAAAAAGGTCCCAATACATTTGAAGGAGGTGTTCTGTCTAATATCTCACAGGAAATAAAACTCAAAGTGTTCACAGCATCTGTATGTGTTTCCATATGTGTATGCACGTACTTAGCCAGCTGCATTTCATCCCCACTACCAGCTGAATGTCTAAGCTCATAAAATTACCTGTGGATTCCAGGTCCCAGAACTACAATGCTGCTACAACACACAGGTGTGTCATGGATACAGCAGGCCAGGAAGAGGGAAGTGGTCTAAATCATTCCTCTCCTTGAGGGAAAAGCTGACATTTGGACTCAACCATGTCACCAATCACTAGACAATCCACACAAGACAGCAGGTTTTGCTGCACACAGAAACATTTTTTGGCTCTTTGCCATACATAAAAGGTGACTCTCCATATCACTGAAATTCACAGCAATGGGAAAGAAATGCCACCGAACCTGAGAATACCTTTAAAGTATATTTATCAACAGAACAAAGCTGCTGTTGATTCATGTGCTTTCCTTTCCCTGTATGCTAATACCAAAAATTAAGTATAAAGAATTCTGTGTCTAGTTCTCATCCAGATAATAGGTTTTAGTCCTTTAAAGTCCTCTGGCATTTACTCCCAACCTATAAACATAAATTTTTCCTTTTTTTGTAAAATTAACTCAAAAACATGCGTGGGTGCACAGATAAAGACCTTTACTCACAGCCCTGTCAAGGTTTGAAAGGCAGGGCATGTGCTGGAGGTGGCATATTAATTTCCCATTGGTGTCTGAAATAGCATCTCATGGAGACTGAGATTCATGCAGGGAGCAGATCTGGCAGCTGTATCAGGCCAGCACTTGTAGCAGGTGGGCTCCCAGATGCAGTCACAGTCCTTCTGCTTACTTAAGAACTAAATACACAGCTACTCTCATGCAGCCCTCTGCTCCTGATTTGGGCTGTATAAAAGCAGTGCTGGAGGCTTATCCTAACTGATAAGAGGTCCTTTTCCCCCATGTCCTAGCAGCACCAGCATCAGGATGTGGTGGAAGTAAATGATGCATCACCTGATCAAGATAAGATGTCATTGTCTTGAAGATGTCTCAAGGCTTCAGTGCACAGTACACCATTAGCTCTCTGTCCCACATGCATACAATACACAATGTTTTGTGGAAGCCATTTCTAGGAAGGAAAATGGGGATTTACCTGGGGTTAGAGGGCTGCAAACTTTATGGTTGACAAGTTTGCAACATAATCCAACAGAAGGGGTTGATTCTGTTTCACCTTCTGAAGAAAAGGATACTGTATGCCTGACAATCTTTTATTTGTAACATTCTAAATTTCAAGTCCTTTCCCTTAAGGAAACAAGAATAAATGTATATTTTTGGAAGCACTAAAAAATGGCACATTTTTTAAAACTGTCTTTTTTCTTCTCCCACCATAAGTGGTGGTATTTGGTTGTTGTTTTTCTCCCCAGCATGGGAGTGGAAATAAGAGAAAAACAGCAGCTCTGAAAACCTGAAATGCAGAAAATATTGCATGTAAAAGTCATTTTGCTGATCGAAATCTAAGACAAATTATTGAGATGGAAATCCAGCCCAGAGGAATTGCTGACTATATTTAATATCCTTTTTTTCCTAATGGAAAAATTGGGAGTAGAACAGTTTATAGGGGATGAGGGGGTGGCTTGTGGGGTTTTTTCAGCTTTTTGGATAAAAATAAATAAATGAGGAACATGACATTTTCTACCCAACTACGCTTTGTGCAGATCTGTGAAACAAAAGCACCAAAAATTTCTCTTCCAAGACAGATCACTGACATATGGGGTGACTTTCATCTCTTTCCCTACATTTGGTTTAAAATTAGTTTAGTGCCTACTATATTATGAAGCCCAGTTAATTAATGTTTGCCCAGTGGTTGGGTACTCTCCTTAGAAGGTCATATAGAAGGGAAATTGCTATAGATTATTGCTTTGGTTTTTCAGGAAGCATGAATCAGCCCTGTTTCTGATCACTTCAGAAAAGTAAAGTACATGTTCAAAGAAGCCATCAGCTCAGCCCATCAGTCACGTAGCCATGGACTTCACTGGAGCTTGAGAATTGTGTCCAGTTCCAGGCCCCTCAATTTAAGAAGGATATTGAGATTCTTGAACATGTCCAGAGACGGGCAACAAGGTTGGTGAGGGGCCTCAAGCACAAGCCCTGTGAGGAGAGGCTGAAGGATCTGGGATTGTTTAGCTTGGAGAAGAGGAGGCTCAGGGGAGACCTTACTGCTGTCTACAACTATCTGAAGGGAAGTTGTGGCTAGGAGGGTGTTGGCCTATTCTCCTAGGCAACCAGCATCAGAACAAGAGGACACAGTCTCAAGCTGTGCCAGGGGAAGTTTAGCTCGAGGTGAGGAGAAAGTTCTTCACAGAGAGAGTTGTTAGCCATTGGAATGTGCTGCCCAGGGAGGTGATGGAGTCACTGTCCCTGGAGGTGTTCAAGAGGGGATTGGATGTGGCACTTGGTGCCACGGTCTACTAGTCATGAGGTCTATGGTGACAGGTTGGACTTGATGATCTTTGAGGTCTTTTCCAACCTTGTTGATTCTATAATTCTACTGTTCCCCTTCCTGGAAGCAGATGTTTTGAAGACCTCCTAGCAGATGTAGCTTAAACGTCACTCATTCAAGGAATGTTTTACACCAAAATAAAGCTTCTCGGTTCACTGTGTGTTTAAACGCCCTCATTTGTATGAACACTTTCTGACTGCAAATATGACATACCTGAAACACTAAGGCTCAGTGATTCAGCTACTTGAACAGAGTCCCAGGCAGAATACAGTGCCTCTGAAAAGCTTCTAGTGGAGCATTGTCTAATAAATGAATGCAGCAGTAGAGGAATAAAAATAAAAATTAAATTGCCCAAACAGAGGATGCCTGTATGAAACTTGGCACAAGCAAAATGTATAGGATATGATGATGAGCCCCATATGCCTATGGGCACTGTACATTGTATGAATTAAGGAAGGATGAGTCTCCACATTCCCTGATGCAGGACACTGTGAAGAATCACCCTGGGAAATATCTATCATTCCAGAAATAAATTAGTGGTTCAGTTTATGCATTTTGGAGAAAGGCAACATGAAAAATTAAATTTCTGTCAGAAACCTTTTGTGATACATGTTTCTCTGCACTACAGACACTAGCCTAAAGAGAACAACTGGCTTATTTCCTTTGACTTTTAATCACTGGGCAAAATGGGAAAGAGAAAAATGAAAGAAGAAGGGGAAGGAGGAAAAACAGAGGAGAATAAACTACTCTGTTGTTCTGGACCAGCTATCATAAATGCATCAATGTGTCTCCTTTAAAAAGAAATCACACTCAATTAGTTGCTGAGAGTGAGAGGCTCATTTGTCCCAACATCCACAAGAGGAAAAGATAAAGAAGCAGGAAACAAAAAGGGCTCTGGCTGCAGATATGCAAAGACGGGCTCTGTCTGTAGAAACAGCAAGTCTGCGTGGCTATGACAGGTAAGAGCCACAGTGACAGGAGATCTGCAGATCATCACGCGTCTCACACTGGACGGGTTTGCATTCAAAACAGAAGCATCCTCACAAACAAAAAGGAGAAGAGATGAATAAAATGGCCACAGCCACTTGCAGGTCTTCCCGTCAGTTTAAGAGTGTCACTGCAGCAAAAGACACCAGAGAAACCATGAAGCTTTTGTGGGTGCCTTTGATTTGTGACGCACAAATAATGAGACAAGGCTGCCCAGGGGGCTGAACGCTTGATGCACTCCTAGCTCTTCATAAGAGCAGAGTCCCAAAGCATCCACATTTCCAAAGAATTACCCTTTACAAGCAGGAATGCACAAAGGGAGTTGGTGCTACCTACAAATCAAGAAGTAAAGTTGTGTGGTCAAGCTGTAGATAAATCAAGAGCTTCTCTTCAAGTTCTTAACCCACTGTTAGAGATGAGCAATAAAAGGAAAGAAAAGGCCAAACAAGAAGCAACAGGACCTGCTCAAATCTAAGGTAAGGAAGAAAAAAAAACAAAAAAGTTTAGAGAAACTACAGTAGATCCAGAAATGGCTTCAGTGAGTCACTGCTACAGATTTCCCCTAAAATCAATATAATGAGCAAAACCTAAGATTCTCTCTGTACCTTTTGGCCAAAATCCTGACAGGGATTTTGGGCGGTTTTTTCTTTACTTTTTCCAATAAAAGTAGGATTTTTCTCTTATGGGAGAAAGCACAGATCTACTGAAATCAGCTCTGAAGTCTACAGGTATTATTTATTATTTCCTCAGTCCTTACTGGCAGTCACGGGTCAGTAATGTTTCTATCCCTCAAACTCAGCGGCAACTTTTGATATTTCCCTGGAAATGGAAATGTGTCTACATCACATTTTTTATTGCCTTCTGCCCGGTGGAGGACAATTATCTGTGAGATAATTACAAAGCTATGATAACCACTGCTATCTCCTATTCCAATTAGCTCACTATAAATATGCAAGTGAAACACCCTCACTCACTAGCTTCTCATCCTTGTTCTGTATATGATCAGCAAGAGACAAGTTACTGAATCAACATTATTTAAAAGAAGCTGTAGTGTAGCTAATAAGATACTTCTTCCCACTCTTATGTTCTGATGTAGCTTCATGCCCACTATGCTTAACTACAGCAGAATTAAACTCATCTCATTCTACAGAGGGGGCTCAGGGGAATGCCAGGGAACGAAAGGATGGGAGTTTCAATTTCTTCTCTTGCTGAGAATGAATTCTGCCTCATAGAACTGCTGATGAATTGTCATTTTAAGAGAGTTTGTTAATTTCCAACAGGCAGAAGGCATAAAGAGGGGCCTCCTTATCTTTAATGGATGTTATTGAGTGACACAAATGGCTCACATTTAAATGAATGCAGAAACATCTTGTCTGTTTTGCCATGATAAGACTGCTCTTTCTGCACAGCATGGGTTCAACTCCTTCTGTTAAATAAAACAACTTCTTTTGTTCAACTTAACGGCAGGCAAACTTTCAAAGGTTCAGAGGCTGAAGTCAGTTCAGGGAAACAAACTGAAATTTACCAGCTTCCTTCCTGATTCTTCTTGAGAAAACCTACCTGAAGAGTTTTGAGGTGTGACTGAAAATCTACTTTCAAGAAAATATGGTTCCTTGTAATATTGATGTACTTAATGAGGATAAATTCTCCATTAGATTACAACATTCTCCAATGTTTCCAGCCCCAAATGTTGTAGAGGAACAAGAGATCTGAGAACCCCTCCAAAGATGCATCTCTTGAAATCCTAGTGGGCCATCTGGAATGAGGTCTGAGGCGGAAGGAAAGCTGGGCCCAGGAAAGATGTTTACTCTCTGATGCCAGCAGGTAGCTGCCACTGAATGAAATGGCTGGCAAATTATGTCTATAATTAGAGCATGTGAAAAGGTCATTCCCAAATTTCTCAGAACAGTGTTGGCTTTTAAAACAATTCCCAAATGTTTCTCTTCCAATCTCTCAAAAAAAATGGGGGAGTTGCATCTCACAATGAAAATTCACCCATTTGCCCAGAAACAGAGATATTAGTGTGGTATAGAACAAAAGCCAAAACTTAAGCCAAATCCTCTTAAAAAAAATAAAAATTAAATGTGGGACAATATTGCTTGTTAGCCAGACAGTGCAAATTATGATACTACTGTCAGCCAAGCCTAGCTTTTGATTAGCTTTGCCAAGCTATGACACTATGGGAGATCCCCATGCCTCAGAGAGATGCATTATTCAATATATTAATTAGAGGGCTGGCTTTCATCACTGCCTCCTACAAAGTAGCACAAAGAATTACTCTGGGACTGTTACTGACAGGCTAAAATTAATTTGTGTTTGACTTCATGTGCATCAGGGAGAGACAGAATGAAGTCAGACCAGGCAGGCTGTGTGAATCTGCAGTACAGCATTCAAACTTCCAGGCCTGTGAAACACAGCAAAAAAATCTGGACATCTTATCTGGTGTCATGCTGCATGAGAAGGAGTCAGATCTTTCTACCATACACTCTCCAGAGAGACATGGCATGGTCATATAGGCCAGGGATCAATCTGAACTGGGAGAAGTATTCAAATTCATCCTCAGCTATTTCTTACTTTCTTACTTCTTTGCCTGTTCTGCTCCAGTCTCAGACACCTAGTTACAAAAGAGTGGGGTGGATTAGAATGATCCAAGACTAGGCATGAGGGAAATAAGAGAGGAGACTGGCCCCTAGAACATAAATCTGATAAATGAGGGACCAAAGCAAAAGGCTTTTTGACAGCTGAAAGTCCTAACTGCAGTGCAATATGTGATATTTCATGGTAAGCATTACACTTAAAGCCAATGAACAGAAATATTTCAGTCCTTACCTTTCTTTAAAAAAATAAAATAAAACAAACAAACAGACAAAACCAACCTCACTGTCAACCACAGTATATTAAAGTCATAAATATGGCTAGCATCACAAATTATATTAAAATCACAACAGATCACAAATAAGCCAGACAGTATTCATGGAAGGACATCCACAGTTAACATTAGTGGAGAAGGGGTAATCCCTTCTTTTGCAAGATATGTTGTGTTTCCCAAGCAAAGGGAAGCCATAAAGAAACGTTCCTCAAAGCCAACTTATTCCAAGATTGCCCTTCCTGAGGGTATACATAATCTACTGGAAGAACTCATTCTGACTGTGATATCAGCATTGTGAAGTGGTACAGGCCTTGTGAGTTCCCTACCATGTGGCTCTTTTCTTGTGGCTCATCTATTATGTACTTCACAGGTTTTAAAAGAAAATTTGAAGGACTTCAAATTATTTTCTTCCACAATCACACATAAACCTATGTGTGACATAGCCAGGATAACACAACATCCACAGCACTTTTTTAATAAGTCAAACACTTACTGTCCTAGGAAGACAGTAAGGAAAGAAGCATCACGCAACAGTAAAGTCAGGCAATGAACATAGAATCATAGAATCAACACGGTTGGAAAATACCTCAAAGGTCAAGTCCAACCTGTCACCCAAGACCTCATGACTAGTAGACCACAGCACCAAGTGCCACATCCAATCCCCTCTTGAACACCTCCAGGGACAGTGACTCGATGCTTCCAATGCACCAGTTACTACTTAGATCTTGCATTCATAGTACAAGAGACTAGCTGTATCAAATTTCCTTTCTAAGATGAAGTCATTAGTCAGTATAAAGCATAAATGTATACAGAAACCCCAACACCTCTGATTTTAGTACCAGGTAAACTAGAAAATGTCCTGTAATACTCCTCCAGTAGTGTACTAGGGGTTCTTCTTCCACATTCTACAAACATGCTTTCTGAGATCTAAATATTTGTGCCAATCTCTCCTATGGTAATAATAATAAATAAATAAATAAGTAAATAATACTAATACCACAAAAATAACAACAAAAGTCCCACAAACCAAACAAAACTAAACACAGACTGCACTCGGAAATGGGAATGGTAGTCTGAAAATTACACTAACCATAGGCACAAACAAGTGGGGTCTCTGTGGCCCCTATAAAACAGTCCTGCAAGGTTTCCCACAGGCAGAAAGGAAAGGTTTTCTCCTGTTCTTAGGGTCAGTTAGCATTTTACACTCTTAGATACCCATGAAATATATCACAACATCCCTTGAAAAACACTTAGCAATCTGTAGTTGCAAACCAAGGGGACAAAGTCTCAAGCTGTGCCAGGTGAGGTTTAGACTCAAGGTGAGGAGGAAGTTCTTCACCGAGTCATTCATCATTGGAATGTGCTGCCCAGGGAGGTGGTGGAGTCACCATCCCTGGAGGCGTTCAAGAGGAGACTGGACGTGGCACTTGATGCCACGGTCTAGTCATGGGGTCTGTGTTGATGGGTTGGACTCAATGATCCTCGAGGTCCTTTCCAACCTGAGTTATACTGTGATACTGTGAAATGTAAAACTTACAAAGGTCTCCCAGACTTTGTTTATCACTTTTGTAAGCTACTGCTCACCACTCTAAAGGACATATTGAACGTCTGACTTGGATATTAGCAGCCAATATCTGCTCTGCATCACAAAAGATCAAGATGGGAATAGGAATCAGGATTTTTCTCTGGTGACTTTATACAGGCACTTATGGTTAAGACTGAACCTTTTCCCTACATTAATTTTAAAAGCTCATATACTGCAAAATGAGATTTTATTCAAGTTTAAAAATCACTTTAGAAAACATTCCCCCGAATATCAAACATTTCAGGGTCTTCCTTTGTTTATTTTTTTTGAGAGAAACATGTTGATAATGTTGACAATTCTAAAGTAACTTTTTCTGACCTGAAACTTTTTCCACAGAAATAAACACTGTTTCAGTGGATAAAAAGCATCCAACTCTTTATTCAGGTTCCATTTCCATCTCTGTCACTGAGTTACTGTGTAATCACAAGCTGTAGCCTAATGTTTGGAAACATCAAACATCAATAGTGCCAACTACATTAACTGTAGGCATACAAAATGAAAACAAAATCCCTAACCTCACAATTCCCCCACTTGCCCATCTTTTAAGTGAAAAGGAAAAGAAAACTGGTCTTGCTATCCCCATGATGTTGTGATCTTTAATTAACTAAGGTGATCTTGCAAGGAAATCTTTCAGTATATGCCAAGACCTTTTAAGAGGGTCTCATCTCTCCTGAACTCTTATTGTAGAGCCTGAGGCTGGAGTTTGAAAAATTTTATCTCAGCCTAGTACAGTTTATTGTGGTGGTGGTTTGGACAACAACTCAGATTTATCTTAGCACTACCCTCTGGGAGAAAATCCTTTTCCAGGTGTTCTCACTCAACACAGCACAGGAATCAAGTCCCTTAACACAAGCAAATGAATCATTAGCCCATGAAATCTCCAGTAATAGGTGTCTGTTCAGTTCTTCATTTGCAGGCTTGGTGAGGCACTGGAACAGGTTGCCCAGGGAGGAGGTACAAGCCTCATCCTTGGAGGTTTTTAAGGCCAGGCTGGATGTGGCTCTGAGCAACATGAGGGGTATGAGGGGTCCCTGCCCATGGCAGGGGGTTGGAACTAGAGGATCCTTGGGGTCCCTTCCAACCCTAACAATTCTATGATTTCATGATTCCATAATAGCCACTGGGTATATGCCTCCATGATGCTACACCTGGTGTTATCCATGGCTGCCAAACAACTTATTCCTTTTATCCAAAGCTCCATGTACAGTATGGTTTTAATTCTGAAAAGCTCTAATGCAGGATTACCTAATAGTCAAGTTGACATTTACAAGACTATGTTTTCTTAACACTGATCTTGGCTGTAAAAAAAACCAGGCAATGTTTCCCCAGCACTATGCAATGACACCATCTGGTAGTTAATGATTAGTGGGATTTACAGGAGAGACAGGCACATATTTGACTAACCATTTCATTGCTGACAAACTAGTAAAGTAAAGGTAACCTTAAATGTATCTAAAGGTCACTTCTGGAACTGCTGCTGAAACAGTCTGTGTGGATGCAGACTGGCTCCAGGATTAGGAAATATCAGTATTGTCAGAGAGATGAGGAAATAAAACCAGACACAAACCTTTGCCCAACCACAGATCCAAACCCAGATCACAACCTTTTTCAATGCTGAGGTAAATCTCTTATCCTCTGCCACAGTAATCCCAGACATTCAGACCAGCCTTCACTGTAGTCTTTGTGAAATTTAAGTCACAAATAAATAGAAACACTTTGAGTAAATTTTATCACTTTTCCTATTCAAAATCATGACAAAGTGGACTGAAAACCTTACCCTTGAGATACAATTTGTTGGCTTATGCCTCAAAGAACTGTGACAGAAAACCTGTAACTGCAAAGTGCAGCCTAAGTGGATGCACCGCCTCTTCTCTTCTCCTAGTGAAATCACAGGCTGCTCCCTTCTCCCCTTTGTTAAATTTTGGAGTTCAAAACATTTGTAGCTGAAAGTCATGGATACCAAACCGACCAGAAGTCTGGAAGGTTATCAAAACAAGAGTTTTTTGGGTTTTTTTAAAAGGACATTGTATTACCCAGTGGTGGTGAATGGCAGGAAATGTGAATGAGTCCTCAAGCAAAGAGCACCCTGGAGCGACTCTGAGGGGCTGGGTACCCCAAGGAACATAACTCTGTCCTCTGCACAGGATGGTGATCCCTGTGTATGTTTAACAAACACAGGAAAGGCCTCCAAAAGCAGATTCAGAGGAGATGACAGTTACAATTATTTAGCTGATTAGGCACAAATACAGGTCACCTTGTGGAACTCCACATTTTAGAGAATTAAGCTGTAAAATTATAAAAGAACTTTGTAAGCCACTAAAGAACCTTTCAGCTCTCTGTGTTCTTCATCCTTCTTCTGTATACCACTGCTATAGCAACTGGTAGCACAATGTTGGATACTTCACCCACGACAGTCATGAAAGAGAAATGTTTTTACCTAGGGGCTAGCAAGGCAAGGTCAGTTTGAGTCACCCTAGAAGACATGGAAGAGCTGTGGTCTGGCCAAGTGCTGAAAAAGGTTTGGTGAATGCTCTGTTAGCCAAACTGACCTGCCTACCTGCTCAGACATGTTGTCACACCACAAGGCAGAGGCAGTAAAGGAACTTAAGGACAAATCAAGTCCTTTGAGTTCTTTTCTGAAGTGGGACAGTATTTAGTCAGCACAGAACACACCATGTGTTCCACATACAAGGAAACTTCCCCAGCATTTCTACAGCATACAAATACGGACTGTATTTTTCATATCCCTCCACATGACAGCACAGGTGTCTAAGTTACAGGGAGTGAAAATGAAGAGGGGCCAGAGGGAGCTGCAGAAATGTGTTTTAAAAGAACGGAACATTGAGCACATCTTTAACATATTTTGTACCCATACTGGTTCCAGTTATCTCGAGTAATTTCAGTGTGATGAGTGATCTGGGAATTTTGGTGTCACATTAGCGTAAGCTCCTATTTCCAGCCTTACAGGATCCTAAGTTATTAAAATCTCTGAGACCAAGGCATGTGGGAGCCAAATTTGGATGCCTGTACTCACATCAAGTAACACATTCTGTTCAATCTCTGCCACTGCCATCAGTGGGTGTAGTTAACAAATGAATCACTACTACAGAAGTAGCGATCTCAAATCCTAGTTTCTGTTGAGTTGCCCAGAGGTGAACCTCAGCTCATGCAAAAATTTTGAGCCCGCTGAAGGAATGATTGGAGATGTCCCATAAACTGTGGGACATGTGACATCCATGTAAGATGAGAACACAAAGCAGCTCAGTGATTAGCACCAACATATGAGACCAAGGAATGAAGCTGAAGGTAAGAGCTAGGGTACAAAGCCACAGATCAGGACAGGGCTTTGATGAGTGGGGAGCCATCACAGATGCTGCCTGCCAGACTTACAGCAAAATGCACAGGGTGACTTGTGTCCATGACTAACAGAGAAGTCTCACTTACTCTGCTGACTGAAAAATTCACATTCCAACCTCATGAGTTCTGATGCAATTGTAATTTTCTCCTGGCCTTACAGTCTCTATATCTGAGCTCTCGGGGATGATACAATTATTTGGAAAGGTCTCAGAGAGAAAAATAAGACCTCTCCCTGTCAAGCTGACTGATCCCCTGACCCAGGTGAAGATTATAGTCTTCACAAGCCCATTCACAGCAGCCCAAGAGATGAAAGTCTTGTTTTGAAGGCAAAAACATTCAACAAAAGGCTGCCCCAGATAAAGCCAGCTGCATTCAAATCAGATGAAGGCTGCCTCATCTGGGAGGGATGCTTACTTGAGCCCCTACTAATAAGCAGTGCAGAGCAGCCCCTCTGATTTTGGCATCTCCTTTTAATTTTTACTTCATCTTTCCTGAAAGTTTCAATTAAGAGGTTTGATAACACAGTATTTGATAGGCTGAGGAACTTCACAAAGTAGAGGCTCATGTCCCTCTGAAACTTACAGCTATACCCACTTTCTCCCTTATCCAGAAATTAATAGGATCTGAAGCTGTCAAGGCTAAATTGTTCTTTTTGCATTTCTTTTTCTGTATACACCTTACAGGCCAGAGCTTCTAAGGCATCACAGTTTGTACCTTTAAAAAGAAAGAAAGGGGGAAAAAATAGAAAGAAAGAAATCAGACAGCTAAGGGAAGTTATTATGTTCCAAAACTTCAACACCTCTGACCCCCACTATGAATTGGTTCCAGTCTTTCTTACTCTAGAAAACCTAATTGACTGTCTTGGAAAGTTTATTGTCAATGGAATTCTGCTGAATGGAATAAAGATTTCTAAGTCTGTACCGTATGAGTTTTAACTATAGAAGACTTCTACATTGTCTAAGAGAAAGAGACACTTGAAACAGAGGCATTATACATTGAAGTGTTAAAAACCAGCATTCAAACTATGCAGACAAAACACTGTATGAAAAATTAGGTAGATTGTGGAAAACAATATACAGGTTTGGGTGTCAAATAAACAGAGCTAAACAGACAATTCCCATTAAATGTTAAGATATTAAAAGTAGAAAGTAGAAAATAATCCACTAAAACACAGCCTTTAAAAAGAGATTGTACTTTGTTCCCCTATCAGCTCAGCCCCTGTACCCTTTATCCTCCAAGAAAATCTCTCTGATAAGCTCAACTCTTCTGTTTGAAGGGCAGGGTAAAAGTATCCCATAGGATCAGCTGCCCTGCTCCACTGAAGGATACATCTGGAAGAGGATCTGCACTCACCTTTTTCATGTTCACTTAGCATGAATATTGAAATCAAAAGATTTTGGATAATGAGGTGAATCAATGACCTACCACCAGAAACAGAACATGATTGCTTTTCCTTCACTGCTGATTGTGAAACAGTAGTATGGTCAGACAAGGCTCTAGAACTGTGATACATTTTGCAAGTCTATGTGGCTAAGGAGGCTTAAAAATTCCTTTTCTAGATGTTCAAAAATCTCCTTATACTGCCCCAAATCCAGAGGCATACTAGGGGAAATCTCCACACTTCATGCCAAAAGCCATGTTTTAAACCTGGAAATCCAAAGCTGTTTAGACAGATTTACAGAAGGATTCAGACGATTTGAAAATCCCATGAGATGTGGCTGCAAGGTGTGGAAGTAGTGCAAATTCAGTCTATAGGTGTTTTGGGCCTGGATTCCAGCTACTTTTAATGACAAGCAAGAATTTCTATGACAATTTCACTCCAATACACATATGTCATGCCTTGCAATTGTGAGCCAATCCTTAAGTCATTTAAGCTCTTTTCTTATTATTTTTAGCCACTCAAAATAAGAGTCTCAGGTTCCTTAATATTACAATCTTTTTTGACCTTAAAGGACAGGCACCTCTTGACTATTTGCAGCACTTCTACACATTCACACCCTCCCCAACATCTGGCATGTATGAAGAATCTGATTCAAGCCTCAAACCCTAGATTCAACTACAGAAGAACACTGCTGAGTTTTGTCTTTCTTGCTAAAGTTATTTCTTGAGCCTTCACATGGTGAACAGAAGTTTGAAAAGTGGCATTTGAAATAGAGGAGCCTGGAGATAGGAACTAAATATTTTTAATCATCTGCTTTTGGGACACTCGCCCAGTTTTGGAGGCTGACACATGAGAAATGGAAAGGAAGACAGTCACAAGGCATACTTTTAGCAAACTATTTGCAGATCCTAGCCTCTCACCAGTCAGCAGAAAGAGGTAGTGACTCAAAGCACAGTTTGCATCATCCTTTCTCCCAACAGTTCTGTAAGGCCACTGGTCAGAATGGCTGGCTCTGTGCAAGGAGTGCAATGTAGACTAAAGTAGCTCTCCAAAGGTTGAAAACTAAGAGGTCTAATGATCACAGCTTTGCCTCTGAAGCACTGGGCAGTTTCTCTGGATTACTGTAAGTAGGTATATAACAGGGAAGCAGGAGTTTCACAGTTATCAAAAGACTTGCAAGACACTGCTCTTATCAGGTAAGAAAGAAGTACAAACATGGCAATTGTATCACCGCAGGATGCGTACTATGGCCTGAGTATAGAACATTGATGATGATGACCAAAGCCAAGAGCATACTTAATGATCAGGTAAAGCAACCAATCCTTTCAAGTTAGATGCCTTTCTTCTCTCCATGACTTCTCCAAAGCAAGCAAAGCCTGAGGGCATAACTCACCAGTAAAATCTGTTTGGAGTGACCCGTTCATGCATAAGCTGCCATTTTCTTCCAAAGTCCATGGAGCTGTATAGCTGAAAGACAGAGAGAGAGAGAGAGAGACAGAGAGGAGAGAAATATAAACTTTGTGGAGAAGAGGCAGGACTGCTGCTAAATAAAAGTATTGAAATCAGATCAAGGACCAGGAACAGATTGTCCTGTACAATTATCCGTCGGCCTCACTGCCAGGGTAAGCTAAGACAGCAATCTCCTCCCGTCACATTTAATCCAGACTGAGCTCCTGAGACTCAAAAGCAGCTTGGCTCTTCCAAAACCTTTTCAAATAATTTTGTGCTTTCTGATTTTAGCCTTCAACACATTCACTTCAGCTGCCATATGACAAAGCTGTCAGTCCTCCTGGCTTTTTCAGCCCAGCAGGAGGTAGGTGATTGATAACATATAAATTCCTAACATTAAACAGGACGAGAGACAAACTTGATTAGCTAACGTGGCTGTGACATGGTAGGTAGTCTGGAATACGCCTCTCTTCTGTGTGGGAAAGAAAAAGAGATTGCTCTTAATTTACTACTACTACATTCAGAAGAAGGTCTAAATTTTGAGGTGAGTTAGAAATCAATCCGCCCACTCGTTAAAGATAGGGAAATGGCTCTTCTTGAAAGCAAATTTTCAATCTAATGATCATTTTGAGTCTTTCTGGCTAACAAATGGCACAGTCATAATCAAATTTCTGTGCAACTCCACACTAGGTCTCAGACATAGATTCACTTCATACATACTCTGATTAACACCACAAAAAGCCATTCTCCATATAATTAGTTTATTACCCACAATCTACTCACTCAAAAGCATGTGTAAGCTCCTTTGCTTCAATTTTGAGCAAGTTTGGTTCTTCAGAAGAAAAACCCCACAAAACACATTGAGAAATAACTACTCTGCTTTGCAATGTGAAAACAAAATAAATAGCAGGTAGCGTTTCACACAGGATTTCAAACAAATTTCATGGGAAATAAATTCTGGCTTAATAAAGTAAGAGCTGATTACAAACTAAAGAGGTAGATAACAGAGCTGAAAATTTTCAATGTCTGCAACATCCAAATTTAGGTCCATAATGGGAAAACTATATCATCTGAGTAGAGGTTCTGAATCTGATTTAATTTTGAATAACTGGATTTACAAATGAGACACAGATTCATGCTCAGGTTAGAAGGGTTCACAAACTAGTGATGTGTCCTACGGCACAGCTATGATGGATGGCAAAGTGTGACTGGGAAGATAAATTACATGTGCTTGCAAAGAATGTTAAAGTTTCTTGAATGGATACTACCATTGACCACAGAGATCCAGCAGCCCCATCAGAGCTTGACCACAGAATGATTGCAAAGATCAGAAAGGCTTGCTTGAGCTGTGCCCAAAGTCTGAGGCAGATGATTAATTCTAGGTCTGCATACAATAACTACACAACCAAACCACTGTATAGCTAGCAAAGGGAAACAGAAGCTGATATTCAGACCTCATCAACTGTCTAATGCAACCAACATATGTACAGACAAAAGAATCAGTCATTTTCCTTTATGCAACTCGGAAGTCCAGTTTCTGAAAATGACAACTCAAACTGCAAATCACATTGGGGAAAAGAGATGGAAGCAGGCATCTTTCAATTTTCATATCAAAATAGGCTCCAGTTATGTAAACTTCACTCCAGCCAATACCACTGGGCTTGTGGTAGGAAATATTAGCAAAGGTATCCTGCCCCGCCTCCTTCAAAAGATCAGATATAATCTGAATATCCAGTTTGGTTGTATTTCTTTGGCACTGCCACCTGACAAGGTAAGACACTCTGCTAAAACTCCACGTTATCTGGGCTTTCTCTGGTCAACCAATCACACTGATAGTTCAGAAAAATACTGTAGAGAATCTTCTGCCCCAAAAGGAAATCTCTGTAGGTACAAAATAAAGCCTATGTTTTTTAATTAAAAGAGCCAAGAAAAGAAAATTCCTTCTCCAGATATCAAGACAGGGTTATGAAGTCAGCATCAGTGTTAAGATAATTACCTACTGAAAGAGCATCCAGATTATTAGAAACAGTAATTGAAAATTCACACTCTGAGTCAAAAATCTACAGTGCTACAATGCTGCTCTGACTTTAGCATAGTGCCTGCCAGCACTATTCCTTGAGTCACTTGACATGGTTTTACATGTATAAGGATCTCTGTACACAGACTGAGTTGATTCAAACAACTTGGCTCTCTTTTCCATTTCCTGACTGTGCATATGACTTGCAGATTGAGCCATGGTGCTGCACAAATCACAGGTTCCAGGCAGCTTAGCCTCAGCTAACTCCAGTTCACAAGCAAGTGTGTGCAAGTAGGTTTACAACCTTACTGCATCCATTTCTTTAGATTCTCTTTTATCTTTTGTCCCTAGCATTTTCTTTCCTTTTGCAGCTACCTAACAGCAGGCAGCTCAGTAGCATGAAGCACAATCTCTTTGGAAGTACTCGTTTAGTTATTCTACCTGGGAGAATGTCTCTGTTCACATTCTTTGTAATTAAAAAAAAGAGGGAAAAAAAGTTTTACCAATGAATTATTGGGGTAAAAAACAAATAAATTAGATGACAAGTCTTATGAGGAGCAGCTGAGGGAACAGGATTGCTTAATCTGAATAGAATAGAATAGAATAGAATAGAATAGAATAGAATAGAATAGAATAGAAGACCAGACCAGACCAGACCAGACCAGGTTGGAAAAGACCTTTGAGATCATTGAGTCCAACCTATCATCCAACACCATCTAATCAACTAAACCATGGCACTAAGCACCCCATCAAGTCTCCTCCTAAACACCTCCAGTGATGGTGACTCCACCACCTCCGCGAGCAAGACAAGACAAAGAGGCTGAGGGGGGACCCCATTGCTCTCTACAACTAACTGAAAGGAGGTTGTAGTGAGGTAAGGGTTGGTCTGTTCTCTCTATATCAGGTGATAGGACAGGAGGAAATAGCCTCAGATTGCACCAAGAGCTGTTTAGATTCATAGAACCATTGACCTGCTGAGGCTGGAAGAGACCTATCAAATCAAGTCTAACTGCTCACTAGAGCTCACAATTCCACCACTACTACTATCACTAACCATGTCTCTTAGCACCACATCCACATGCCTTTTAAATGCCTCCAGGAATGGTAACTCTACCACCTCCATGGGCAGCCCATTCCAATGCCAGATAACCCTTTCTGTGAGGAATATTTTCCTAATATCCAACCTGAACCTCCTTTGGCACAACCTGAAACGGTTTCTTCTTGTTCTATCACAAATTGTCCTGCCACAGGCTGGATATTAGGAAATATTTCTTCACTGAAAGGGTGAAGGGTGGTCAGGCATTGGAATAGGTTGTCCAGGGAGGTGGTGGATTAACCATCACTGGAGGTGTTCAGAAAAATGTGTAGACATGGCACTTTGAGACACAGTTTAATGGCTATGCTGGTGACAGGTTTATGGGTTGGACTTGATGATCTTAGAGATCTTTTTCAACCAAAATGATTCTATGATTCTCTCTCACAGCATTTCATTCAGGGAGCGTCCCTCTTGCTATCAAGATAAAAACCAGATACCATCTTTTGAGTACTTTTTTTGCTCACTTCTTTCTGTTAAACCTCAGACTGACTGATGGTAGAAAGATTAAATTGAACTTTCAGCCTTTAGGTGATTTCAGATAAAGAGATAAGGAGGATATTATTAATTTCAAGAAGTTTTATTTATTTCCCTACTTATTCTAGGTGTCCACTTTGAATTTTAATCAGATGATGGAGTCTTCAAGCTTAAGTGGTGGTGGTGAATGGTGCCAAATCCAGCTGGCAGCCAGTCAGCAGTGGTGTTCCCCAGGGATTGGTGCTGGGCCTCATCCTGTTCAATATCTTTATTGATGATCTGGGCAAGGGGATTGAGTCCATCATCAGTAAATTTGCAGACAACACCAAGCTGGGGGCAAGTGTTGATCTGTTAGAGGGTAGAAGGGCTCTGCAGAGGGACTTTGACAAGCTGGACAGATGGGGAGACGCCAAGGCCACAAGATTTAACACATCAAAGTGCCGGGTTCTACACATTGGCCACAACAACCCCATGCAGTGCTAGAGGCTGAGGTCAGAGTGGCTGGAGAGCGGCCAGGCAGAAAGGGACCTGGGGGAACTGGTCAAAAGTTGGCTGAACATGAGCCAACAGTGTGCCCAGGTGGCCAAGAAGGCCAATGGCATCCTGGCCTGCATCAGGAATAGTGCGACAAGCAGGAGCAGGGAGGTCATTCTCCCCCTGTACTCAGCACTGGTTAGGCCATACCTTGAGTATTGTGTCCAGGTCCTGGGCCCCTCAGTTTAGGGAAGATGTTGAGTTGCTGGGACATGTCCAGAGAAGGGTAACAAAGCTGGTGAGGGGTTTGGAGCACAAGCCCTATGAGGAGAGGCTGGGGAAGCTGAGGTTGCTTAGCCTGGAGAAGAGGAGGCTCAGAGCAGACCTTATTGCTGTCTACAACTACCTGAATGGAGGTTGTAGCCAGGTGGGGGTTGGTCTCTTCTCCCAGGCAACCAGCACCAGAACAAGAGGACACAGTCTGCACCAGGGGAGGTTTAGGCTGGATGTTAGGAAGAAATTCTTCACAGAAAGAGTGATTGGCCATTGAAATGTGCTGCCCGGGGAGGTGGTGGAGTTACCATCTCTGGACGTGTTTAGGAAGAGACTGGATGGGGTTCTTGGTACCATGGTTTAGTTGATTAGATGGTGTTGGATGATAGGTTGGACTCGATCTCAAAGGTATTTTCCAACCTGGTTAATTCTATTCTATTCTGAGGTATGATGGAACAAATTTCTGAAAGCTCCCTCTGGCTCAGTTCATTTTTTCATTTTTTTTTCTTTTACAGATGCAAATGCAAAGGTTAATGCTGAATTACTAAATAAAATAAAATTGAATATATGTATACACTTTCTGCTCATCTCCCTTCATGAGAGAAGAGATGCTTTCAGAAGAGACAACAAATTCAGCAGCAAGTACAGCAAATTTCAATAGAGATTAATTTGCCCTAAGGCTGAATACTCAGCCACAGAAAGAAATCAGATTCATTTGCTGCCACATTTTTCCCATTTTAAAGCTCTGCCCTGGCTCTTTAGTGACATTTCCACCTCCCAGAGCACATTGATTCAAGAGGGATGGACTTCAGCATACCCTGAAGGTGTGCCCTGTCTGCTACCTGCTCTGATGAATAAAAAATTAAGACCATTATGGGTCTTTATGGGTTTTGTGCCTTGATGCAACTAAAGAGTTGTGTATAAAGGACTTGACTAAGGAGCAATTCAGATGCAGGACCCAAAACAGAATGACAAAGCCCTGCCTCAAGGCAAGGGTGACAGAACTCTCTTTTAACATAAAAATGAACTCAGAAATCCTGCATCTGCCAGAGAGGCACCTCAGTAAACACAGCTGCAGCACTTGGCAGATCCCAGCAACCTTTGCACCTATTTCAGCAGACAGGTTCCAAGAGCCTCCTGAAAACTATGAAAAAACACACCATGTTCAAATTCCCTACTGAGCCCATCAGAATGATGCTTATGAATCTTGTTTACCCTTGTAGCAGACAACAGGGGCTTCTACTAGGCCTTAGAATAATCCTAACATTTCTGCTTGCCTGCAGACTGGCATACAACACTGTACACAGGACAGATGGGATTCAGGAAGGTGAAGAGGCCAGCACTGCATAGCAAATAAATACGTCTTTCAGTGTGCTCTCAGGCTTCATGAAGCACCTGAAATGTTACCCTGAAAGTCTCAGCCCAGTCACACTAGTAGGATCCAAGAGCAGCTCTGTCTTCACACCCAGCTTTAGGGTCATCCCAGCTCAGCAGGGATGTCCTTGAGAATGGGTACTGAGCAGTGGGTAAAATCTGCCTATGCTCAGGAGCCTAGTTAGGGCTAAAATTACAAAAAGGCCAAACCACCAAGAAGGTAAACAGCAAATGTTTATCCACATAGCATCACAATACTCTGCACTTGAGGATTGTAGCACTAGACATATCACATCCACCAACACAGTCCTGCATTTTACCAAGAATATACAATCTGTGCAAGGAAAAACCTTGGCAGCCCAATATATAACTTCATTTCACCACAAGCCAGAACCTTAACTCATGCTTGTCTTGTTCAGCACAACTAAGAATGGTAAGGATATTACACACCACAGAAAGCTGTTTGAAGGATGCCGTTTCTTCAAACTTTAAGAACACCTACAATATTTTATTAAACACTGTTTCAGAGAGAAGCTGCAAGCCCCTTAAAGCTTTAACCCTGATGCCAGATTCTTTGCCATGAACACAAGTTACATACTATAAACAGAGCCAGAACTACAGAGCTGGAAAGGACAGTTATATATACATGTGTGCATGTACAGTGATGCACATGAAAAATGTCTCCATGTACTGCAATTCTCTAGTTCAAACTCTCAGGGTGACGCATCCTGCTGGCTTGCTTGGATCATGTTGTTTGGGGCTGGGGTAATTTGTTCAGGGTGCTTTGTTTTCCTCATGAAAGTTATCAAAAACCACAAAAGGATAAGTTCATTGAAGTCAGGCTTCTCAGAACTGAAGCAAAGTGAGAAAGTGGCTTGCTTCAATTGCACTTATGGAGAGAAGGTCAGGAGGAAAGCAACAAAGGAAAAACGTGGAGGAAGACACTCAACCTCTTGAGCTACCAAGGCTCATTTTAAGGCACAGGTAAACCACAGGCACTGGTAAACCACAATTCCCATATTAAGATATACTTCTAAAATTGCTTATTAGCCATGATTTAGAAGCCTCCATTTCTCTCTGTAGACAGTAATAAGTGTCCACATTGACTAGTGCAGAAGGAGATAACCCTGCCATACATAGATGATTTAGTTGAGATGGACTTCTTGTTAGGCTCCCTGTACCAAGGCTAGTCTGTTTGATGCTCATGAGGGAAACAGACAATAGACTGAAGAGTCAGGGCAAGCTGAAGAAACACCAAGCATACAATCATCTGGGTACACTGTGCCACAGCAAGAAGCACACTGAAGATGTGATGCATAGATTGAGAAGCTACAGACTACAGAAATCAAAGCTCTCTGAATATGTATAGACCTGTGTTCAAAGACAGATGAATAATTAAGACATCAGGAACATACATAAAAAGCTTATATCCAAACAAAATCAAATACTCTGTGATGAAATCAGATCTATTGGCCTGAGCAACCATCTGTTGAGATTATCAATAGTTCCTGTCTGCCAGTCAAGCCTGGGATGCAAATAATGCTGTCAGAAAAAGTGAGGATGAACAGCCAGACCACATGCACTTAAAGGAACAATTCATTTATACACTCAAAATTATCATTCCCCCATAAAACACACCCAGCTGATGAGGGAAGGATGTATTCCCATCACTTTAGCAGGGTGAGAGTCAGTCTAGTGGTAAACACTGGGCAGCAGCTGACACGTGGTAACATGATGGAAGAAGAGAGGCAAATTAGCCTGGCCTGCCATGTCTTCAGAAGAGCACAGTGTTGGGCAGCAGCTTGGACTGCTTACGTGAAAAGATGGCTCTGATCCCAGAAAGCACAAAAACTAACACTTTCTCAGCCAGAGTTGGTGGAGGAAATCTACACAATGTGTTGAGGGGTCTTGCCAAAAAGCCAGAATTGGCACATAAGAGAAATAAAATTAGGTGAATATTTCTGTAGCAAATTGGAATGTGTAAAAGCAGTCTACAAACAGTAACTCTGAAAAACAAGTCTGTTGCAGGGTCCTAAATTTTCTCTAGGAAGGGAAAATGATGATGATCACTGAAGAAAAATTAGAAGCTCAAATTGAGAAAAGATTTAAGAACACTGCAAGGTGTGTCCTGTCTCTGCATTTCTGCCTTACACATGAAAAGGAGAAGGTGTCATCATTAACATGTCAGAAAGTGCATTACTAGAACGAAAATGAACTGGAGGAAAAACACAAAACTTTTCAGCCTCAAGAGTACAGAACAGAGAAGTCATGTCTGACAACTACCAGAAATGGCCCATTATGTGGAAAAAGAAAGTCATATGCAACAAACTCAAACTGCAGTGAAAATGCTTCAGAAGATGACAACATCAACATTTGTTCTCAAGGCACACTAAGCAGCTGAGTACAGCAGGAGAAACTTTTTGTAAGATCTTGAAACAATATTCTGTAGAACAAATGGATGGTTCTCACTTCACCCACTGCAAAAAAAGATCTTTTTACTACACTTACAATCAGACATAGAATCACAGAATCAACCAGGTTGGAAGAGAACTCCAAGATCATCAAGTCCAATGGATCACCCAACCCTAATTAATCAACTAGACCATCCAGTCTTTTCTTAAACACTTCCAGCTACAAAATGCTACAGTTAAGATGCTAAATCCACGTGTGGAGACCCCTCACAATAATCCTGTAGCCATCAGTTGCCCTCAGGCACTAGCATGGTGTGCTTCTGGGACTAAACCAGATTGTAAAGCTTCATCAGCATAGAGCAACAAAAGAAAGGTAATAGAATCACAGAATTTTTTGGTTTGGAAGGCACCTTTAAAGACCATCTAGTTCAACATTCCTGCAGTGAACACAGACATCCAACCTGACCTTGAACATTTCCACCTCTCATGGTAGTTCATTCCAGTGTTTCACCACCCTCACTGTCAAAAAGTTCTTCCTTATATCTAATCTAAATCTCCTCTCTTTCAGTTTAAAAGCATTACCCTGTTTCCTGTCACAACAGGCCCTGCTAAAAAGATTCCCATCATCTTTCTTAGATGCCTTCTGTAAGTACTGAGAAGCTGCAGTATAGTATCCCTGGAGCTTCTTCAGGCTGAACAACCCTAACTCGCAGCCTTACTTCATAGGAGAGGTATTCCAGCCTTCTGGTCATTTTTGTGGCTTTCTTCTGTGCCATGGGGTTGAGTTGAATCTGATGATGATATTCAATACCATGCTGCTGTCAAGCCAGCTTCAAAATGAAAGTGCTGGCTGGAGCAAAGTATCATGGGGTTTGAAGTTCAGATTGCGACATGAGAGGCTTCCTGTTCTGGTTGCTGCATCTGCTTTCCAGGATGTGCTTGTTCTTTCCACCTCCTCCCACCTTGCTATGCTAGGCCTCCAAAGGAATCAAGATCAGAAGCTTGGAAATGCTTCTGGACTTTTAGAGAAAAGAAAGAAGAGTTTCTCATTCTCTTGCCACAAACTGATAGAAATCATAACTCAGGTAAGGCATCCTTGACAGGAGCTAAAAATGACTCCTGAACCAAATAGATTTGTGTAACAGTTGGTGAAGCTGAGCTTTGGAGAAAGAAGTCCACTAGCCCCATATTTATGGCCTTTGTTTACGCAGAGCTGTAAAAACTAGCAATTGTAATAAAAACAAATGGGCCAGTTCATCTCTCTGCTTTGATTTCCTTTGCAGGTGATTAAAGGCTGAATCAAGAGACCTCATTAGAACCCAAGATTCTTCTCTAGCATGGTTATGTCAGATTGTCTTAGGCAGGAAAAGACAGTGCGTCCACAGACTGAAGCATGTCTGAAATGCACCAAAGCTATTCATTACCCTACAGATGTTGTACAGTAGGAGGAACATTAGAAACAGATTGTTTTGATGAGAAACTGGTGTAGGCAGAAATTAAATACTAAATGCTTTCCCCAAAATCTGTTCCATTCAGAAAGGGAGGGGGTGGGGGAGTGGGGTAAGTAATCAGAAGCTGAAAAATTTCTCTTTGTACTTTAAAACCTAATACTGAAGTATTTCACAGTATCACAGTACATTACTGGTAGGAAGAGACCTCCAAAGATCAAGTACAACCCCTCTGCCAGAGCAGGATCACCTAGAGTAGTCCACACAGGAATGCATCCATGTGGGTTTTGAAAGTCTCCAGAGAAGGAGACTCCACAACATCTCTGGGCAGCCTGCTCCAGTGCTCCATCACCCACACTGTAAAGAAGTTTCTCCTTGTGTTGAGGTGAAATCTTCTCTGTTCAAGCTTGAATGTGTTGTTTCTTGTCTTATTACTGTGCACCACTGAAAAGAACTTGGCCCCTTCCACTTGACACCCACCCCTCAGATATTTATACACATTGATGAGATACCCTCTCAGTCTTCTCTTTTCAAGACTAAACAGCCCCAGGGCTCTCAGTCTCTCTTCACAGGGGAGATGCTTACGTCCCCTAATCATCCTCCTGGCTCTCCTTTGGATTCCCTCTTGATGCACCGCAGGATGCCATTGGCTCTCTTGCCCACAAGGGCACATTGTTCTCCCATGGAGAACTTGCTGTCCACTAGGACTCCGAGGTCTTTTCCCATGGAGCTTCTTTGCAGTAGGGGAGCCCCTAACCTGTACTGGTGCCTGTGTTATTCCACCCCAAGTGCAGGACCCTGCACTTGTTCAAATGCCGTCTGGCAAAAAAAGATCTTCAGACAAAAGACACTCAGACTTGATCCCACTATTAGAAGAAACTGGTCAGGGATCTTCTCTACAAAGCCTAAACAGTTTGGAAGTGTTTGACTTTATGCAGGGTAAGACAATGCACTGATGTTGTGTTTCCTGGCTTTACATTTAAAAACCCCATTCTTTCACCTGATGGGTTCACTCACAGCATTGTAGTTTGCTTAAAACTGATGCTCAAAGTAGGACTTGCCTCTCTGGAATGGAATGGAATGGAATGGAATGGAATGGAACAGAACGGAACGGAACAGAACCAAACCGAACCAGGTTGGAAGAGACCTTCCAACCTATCATCCACCACCATCTAATCAACTAAACCATGGCACCAAGCACCCTATCAAGTCTCCTCCTAAACACCTCCAATGATGGTGACTCCACCACCTCCCCAGGCAGCACATTCCAATGGGCAATCACTCTCTCTATGTAGAATTTCTTCCTAACATCCAGTCTGAACCTCCCCTGGCACAGCTTGAGACTGTGTCCTCTTGTTCTGGTGCTGGTTGCCTGGGAGAAGAGACCAGTCCCTGCCTGTCTACAAACTTCCACATTATATTCAAACAAAAGAGGAAAGTGGATTAAACTGGGGGTAAAAAGTTTACTCAAAACCTTTCCATATCAATTTCTCCTAAATCTAATTGATACTAAGCACATAGAGACAACAATTTGCCATTTCTGCTGAGACCTCAGGATAACTTTTGCTTTTCTACTGCATGACTGGTTTGCAGCTGAACAAAAAGTCCAGATACAGCTTCAACAAGAGCAGTGACATAGACGAGCATCACTGAAGAAGTTTAGAGGTGTTTCAATCCCAGGTGAAAAGCAGCCACTCTTCTTCCTACTTTCTCCCTACCTCCAGAAATAGAATCATACAATCAGTAAGGTTGGAAAAGACCTCAAAGATCATCAAGTCCAAATGCTGGAGTGGCTCCAGAAATTACATGAAAATTATTACTTTTAGATTTTTATTTTTTTGTCTCAAAGTGAAAATCAGGGGGGAAAAAAACATATTCACTTCAGTCAGTCAAAACCCATTTTAATAATTTTTAAAACAGTCTAGCCCTAGCAACTTGCACAAGGTGCCATAAATAGAAATGCCATTTTGAGGGAAAGCTAACTTTTCCAATTGCTTGTTTATTCCTTTCTTCGTGACATTTCAACTACTTCAAAATCAGCTCTAGAGTCTGGGGAAGGGCTGAAGTTGAGCAGTATGTTGCTACTGACCCCTTTTCTCATGAGTGTTTTGTTAACAAGCCTTATTGAAAACTAAAGACATACAAGGGAGAAAGAGAGAAAACAAACAAACTAAATACAAACATACCACAAACAAACAAAATTAAACAACATAAAGCAAAACAAAAAATTGAGAGCCTGCGAACAAGCTGAGACATAACAGACAAGGCAAGCAACCTGCCATGTAAGGGCATGTAAGTTTCCCACATCACAGATGCTGAACCGAGAGTGAAAAGGGGCAGATCCAGGAAGGGAGGGACAATACTAGGAGTATGAAAAGATCAGAATAGGATTTAGGTGGCAGAGCTCCCTCCTGCTCACAAAGTCTTTAGGTGCACCAGATTTCTTCCAGTGGTATCCAATCGGCTCAACCACAGGCAGAGGAGTGTTGCAGGCTTCTCTTGCTGTTCCCCTAGCTGATGCTTCACTTCCTTTCCCCCTAGGATCAGCACTTCGACAGTGAAAAAACACTGAATCATCTCTCTTGGATACTGATATTTATTCCTCCAAGCTAGGCTGGTCCCTTTATAGGACTAGGGGGAATGGAGCAAAAATAGAAATGGGTAGATTCAGGCTGGAGGTTAGGAAGAAATTATTCATCATGAAGGTGGTGAGACATTGGAACAAGTTGTCCAGGGAGGTGGTAGAAGCCCCATCCCTGCAGATTTTTAAGGTCAGGTTGGATGTGGCTCCGAGCAACCTGATTTAGTCTGAGGTGTCCCTGCCCATGGCAGGGGGTTTGGAACTAGATGATCTTCGATGTCCCTTCCAACCCTGACATTTCTATGATTCTTCTCAATTTAAAAATCTCTAGGCAGTTTTTGGTCTAAGGTCCACGCTAACTGGCTCCACTCACCATGTGGATGCAGCCCATGTGGCCGTGCAGGCTGGCCTGCACCAAGAAACTCTACACCCTCCCAGCCCAAGAGGAAAAACTTGTTCGTTCCTTGAGGCTCCACACCAGAACTGTTTAGAAGGCTCTCCTCATGCTCCATCAATGCTATATACAACAAAAGTTTAACAATAAGGGGAAATAAATGGGAACCACATGTCTAATGGGAGTATTTTTCATTCAAATGTGCTTTATGGTGTGATATATGCCTTTAATTACAGTGCAAGCATCTGAGTACATTCATTGCCATTACAGACCAATCTTTCATGTTTATTGAGCATTAAGACTGCAACAGGCAAAGCAGGAGAGGCTCAAGCATTAGCCAGAGTGGGACATCAGGCTGCAATCACATGCTTAGCTCTTCTTCTCCTCCTTCCTTTAGAAGCCCTGTGGTGCTATCTGTAGGGTAACCATTATATTATGCATAACAGAATTTAGTCTGAGAGAGGTTTTTTTTAGACTACTGAAAAAGATTTCACACCACCAAACCACCTTCCAAATTCATACAGAATTTTGTTGTTATTTCTTTATGTGCAAAACCCCCACAATTCTGCAAGTGTATACATGGACATTCATGAAAAAGGTTTAGAATTGCATTTAGAGCAGCATTTTATTCTGAGGTGTAACTGTTGCTCATGTGAAAAAAAAAGATCACATGGCTTGAAAGAAATAAATATTAGTTTGGGCTCAAGCAGAACATGTCATTTTGGCAAAACTAAAGCAATATCTTTTGCTCCAGGTTATATCCTCTGTTATTTAACACTCACACAACCATGACATCCAGTTCAGCCTTACTTCTCCATTCTACATTAACATTTTCACAGGCAATGGAGGTTGCTCAAGACAGTTCTCAAGTTATGTGACCCATCACCCTGCAGACGCTAAACAGACATCCACCTGAAACCAATCTATCTCACACAGGTGAAAACGGTGTAAAGCAGAGCTGCTCCCACTCATGGTCAGCCCAGGCAGAGTCTGGTGTCCACCCTTCTCATAGAGTTCTCATCTCACCAGCTAAAGACCAGCATTTCACAGGTCCTTAAGACCTGCACCCCACTTCTCAGAGGTGTTGCACAATTCCTTTTTCTTCACAAAATCAGGACAAATAATTCATATTCTTCTTCCCTATTCATCCCATGAGGACACTGTGCCCCAGCTCCCTGAGGCCATGGCTTCCATCAGGGATTTATGAGGCAAAGAAGGGATTGTTGCAAAATGTTTAGTGGCCACTAAATTGCAAGTTTCCTAAGAAAGGAGCTCATCTGGGATCTTACCAGATTTCAGGAGCTGACCTGAAGCTCTGAGAAAACAAGACCATCGCACTGGTCCATTGTGCCAGGTATATTTCATATAAGCACCCAAAAGCAAAGGTTGAGCCATGTAAAAGGCAATTTCTGGTGGTTGAGGAACTGAAAGCTTGTGGCTGGGCACCGAAAACAGAGGCTGCTCATATTCATCTCACTCTGATCTCACCTTTCTCTGCTGCCAGAGGCCATTGCAGCCCCTCAGCATGCACACACCACAAGAAGGCCATGAAGCTGGAAGGGTCTGCTCTGCTCAGTGGCATTAGCACATCAGCTCAGCAGGTTCACAAGCCAAGCACTTAGCTCTCCCTAGCACAGGTTTCACTCAGTCTGAGGCAAAGTTGCATACCCCAAGAAACACATCACAGACACAGCTGCCATACAACTTGAGGGGAATTAGGACAAGGTAGTAGCATCATAGGTGACCCAAAGAGAGAGATTTCTAGGAACTGAATGTAACATTTTTTTCAGGGATTGTAAAAAGGAAGCACAGAACTGTCCAGATGTATGTAAATGGCATAACACCAAGCAAATGGGAAGCTTTGAAGGCTGGCACGGGCGAGCAGGCAGAGACATATGTTTATAAACCTTAGAGACCCTTCCTTAATACAAATCCTAAGATAGTTCAAGACACACATTGAAAATCATGATTTTTATAACTTCCATGTTATCACAGACTACATCTCATGGCATGTAGTCTGCAAAGGGGCCAAAGGGCCATAGTCTCAGCTCTGCCTGTTAGGAGATCAGGAAAGATGGCACAACCAGTATTTCATTGGTTCCACAGGCTGACAGAACAACTTTTTTTTGGTCATGATATACCTTCAACACAATCCTAAAAGGGTTCTGGGAGGCTCTAGTTGATAAATAGTCACTGCACTGGGTGGAGTCCTTATCTGGACAATTCTGGTCCCCACATGTTGCCTATGCCCTAATTACCTGGGACCAACACCAGATACTGGACCAAACCAGTAATAAGAAAGGTCCACCATAATTAATGGGAGTCATGTGTGCCCCAAAAGAAAACATAGACACTGCCCACAGGCCATCTGTGGCTGTGAAACAAATTCTATGAATAAAAATATTATAAAGAGAAGGCAAAAAACTTCCATTTATGATAGTCTTGAATATGCAGCTTCAGCAAATATTATTTCCTATTGAAATACCTTAGCTCTTGTATCATGTTCTACAATTTCCTGTTACTCATTACCATGCATATCTTGTCCTATAATAAATCAACAGAACAAAAGTTTAAGATTAAATGGCCCATATGTCTTAATTCATTGGATGCTTCAAGTGCAAAAACAAACCTTCCTCTGCAAGCTTGAACATATAATATCATAAAGAAACTCAGACTTCCTTTCAACCATACTCTCCTCCTCCACAGTCAGCTTTGGTCTCCACCAAGGGCTCTGCTAACTTCAAGATGGTCTCCAGTACTGACTGCTCTTATTACAACATTCCTAAAACCCTGTGGGCTAACACAGTCCAGATCTAATTAGCCAGACTTATTGGCCAGATTCCTTGACAATCCATGCATTGATAACAGGCAACTATAGAAAGGAAAAGCAGAGCTTCCTTACACAGGCACCTATCTATACACACACACAGAGAGCCAAGCCAGAGACTGCATGCAGGAAGGAGTTTCACATCTGGAAAGACCCAGGTGCTTTCCTTCATTTTGAACAGCAAGTGGTCTCACTGAAAGTAATAGATGGGTCTTCCCTGTACTTTACAGGGATTCAGCTCATCTTAATCCCAAGGTGCAGGAGAGACTGACAATACCACCCATGCCCCAGCATGAAGGGCAGCATACGGATGTTTGCAGGAGGAACCCAAATGAACAGCATCATTGTAAATGCCAGCCACCATCAGGAACAATTTAGCTTGACAGTTGTAGCATAAGCTGTCACTGCACCAAGGCATCAATGCCAGAAAAATCACCAAATGATAAACTCGCATGTTGCAGGGATCCCCCTAGGGCTGCTGGGCATACACCATTTACACTGTCAGCTCTGATTCATCCATCACCCAGTTCCTGCAATCAAACAGTGGAAAACTCTACCTTCAGAATAAATGAATCTGCAATTGCAGATCATGGAAGAAAAAAGAATAAAAGAGAAAAAAAAAAGTAAGCTCTTTTCTAACCTCTCAGCAGCTCTCTAGGTTAATATATATATATTCTGCAGTGTGTATTTTTAATCCATTTATCCCATTTAATTAGATGCAAGGTACCTTCAATCCAAGTTATAGAGCAGGGTGAAAGAAATAAAAGCCCCCACAAAAATCCAACAATAATAAGCAACTTTGATCTAAGGAAACAACCATAGTCAACAAATAGTCACCAAACTTGACATAAAGGTAACTTCAATTCCTGAAGTTAACCTGTGCTCACAGTGATGGTACAGCAAAATTCATAACATAAGGGAAAGCTGCAGAAGAAAAATAAAGCAGCCTTCATGCTGTCACTAGAGGAAGAAAAAAACCCCAAAACCTCATCTGGCTAGGGAACATGGGACTCAATTTTGCAGCAGGCCTTTCAGTTTTGTCACATTCGTACTGTTGGGTTTGTGTGCCTAACTATTGTGGACTTGCACGGAGATCTGAGGAAATCAATTGCCCTGAAGCAAGTGCCACTTAGCCAGAGGATAAAACCAGAGTCCTGCTTTGGCAGGAAAACTTTTGATTACATTATTGTTCTCTTACTCTATGGCAGAAAAGTGCCCTTGGCTACAGTATATTCTGCTAACATGTTTGTAGGTGCTGTAATCACTTAAGCACTGCAAAGTATAAAATGCTACCAAATCTACATTCAGACAGTTTATGATCACTGAGCCTCCAGCAAAATGAGCTGCGCAAGGTAGAAGGCTGTGGGAAGGACCACATTTTCCTCCTTTTGCACTGCAGAATCCCAAGGATTTTTCTATAAAGCTTTCAATTTTGTTGTTTGCTTGCTTTAGCAAATGTCCTTCTCTCAAAGATATCATCCCTCATTCCAGTGCCTCCGCTCCTCCTTTTATCATGCCCACAGCACTTTGGATGTGCCAAAATTTTACTGCATCATGCTCTAACTTTCATTTTAGAGCAACCCATCATTCTATAAAAATCAATTGAACAGAAACTAAAGAATTTTATTAAACTGGGAAAACTTCTTGTAACTGCCACAAAATTGTTGTGGGGCTTCTACTGGGGAAAAAAAAAAAAAAAAAAAAAAAAAAAAAACAAACATAAAACCAACCAAACAACCAACTAACCAAAATCCAACAAAGTAACAAGCAAAACAAAACAAAGCACAAAACAAATTACCAAAAAACCCCTCACAACTAAACAAACAAAAACCCCACCAAACCCACGCACAAGCTTGTGCACAGCCCATACAAACAGGCCACCCATCTTCTCCCAGGCAACCTACGTGGAAGATCATGTTGAACTATGCACCAAAATAGGACTGAAGACATAGAGCATTTTGCAATGATGAAAAATTAAGAGACACTTGAACATGTCCAGAGAAGGGCAACAAGGCTGGAAAGAGGCCTTGAGCACAAGCCCTAAGAGGAGAGGCTAAGGGAGCTGGGACTGTTTAACCTGGAGAAGAGGAGGCTCAGGGGAGACCTCATTGCTCTCTAAAACTACCTGAAGGGAGGTTGTAGCCAGGAAGGGGTTGGTCTCTTCTCTCTAGCAACCAGCACCAGAACAAGAGGACACAGTCTCAAGCTGTGCCAGGGGAGGTTTAGGCTCGAAGAGAGGAGAAAGTTCTTCACAGAGAGAATTGATAGCCATTGGAATGTGCTGCCCAGGGAGGTGGTGGAGTCACTGTCCCTGGAGATGTTCAAGAGGGGATTGGATGTGGCACTTGGTGCCATGGTCTAGTCATGAGGTCTGTGGTGACAGGTTGGACTCGATGATCTTTGAGGTCTCTTCCAACCTTGGTGATACTGTGATAAAGATATCTCCTAGAAGCATAAATGGCCTGCAGCAGAACAGGGCATTATGAACATATTGGACTTTTTGCCTTTCTTCTTTTTTTTCCTTGATAAAGCTTCTAGTTTTATTAACTGCAAGAAAGCATTTGAAAAGCATGATTCCCATGCTTCCCTCAATCACAGAAACACCGAGAGAAATAGAAGAGAGAACCACTGAAATTAATTAAACACCTTCACAATTTTTTTCTCTGCCAAAATCATGAATTTCAAGGGACCAGTTCATGACTTCTAAAAGCTTGAGATTGCTGATTGGTTGAGTTTTGACTTAGACTAGACCAGAAATCCAGGCCTGGCCTCCTTTTTCAACACTGAAGAAATTAGTATGGAAAGCTGAAACACACTTTGGCTTACTGTTGAGCATTTGGCCATTTGAATTTTCCATCCCTACTGGGAGGATGGAGGACTTAGAGCTGTTCCTCTGGAATGTTTATTCCCCTGAATAATATTGATTTCATGTAGTTTATGCAAGAAAGAAAGAAAAAGGAGGAAAGGGGGGGAAAGCTGAATTTTCATATGTCAAGGTAGAACTGTGAAAACAAAAAGCTGCCTTAACATAAGCAATATCTTGCAAATAGGCAGATAAGCCCAGGGGCTCTACATCCCTCAGCAGGCAGATTTTAGTGGGAGGAAATCAACAACCCTGTACAGTGGGATGAGTAAACTACATATATTTTTTTTTTTCTGTGAGAACAGTATAACATACATGTTTTCAGGCCAGATCTTCCAGTGATGTAAACTTGCATTTCTCTGCTGAAATCAATGGACTCATGCTGAATTTCAGCTGCTATGTATGTGACTGCACACATCTTTTGTAAACCAGCTCAGGTGTGCTATTAGATTAGAACATGGTCCATTTCCCTGCTGAAATAAAGCACTGGGGGCAGAGACACTCTGTAGTTACTCAAAAAGAGGACAGACAGAGAAACCTATTTACAAAGGGCAATTGGAGACACAACCAGGGTCACATAGCAGCTTCTCATATTACAGAAGTTTGTTTCACACAGTAACCACTAAATTATTTGAAAACAAATGTGCGAGCTTTTTATTGTGGCACAGCACTATAAAAGGAGAGACCTCCCTGCCCTGTTCCACATCTACAACTACAGTGTTTGCTGATTGTGAAGTTCCCACATGGGCTCCCCCTCCACACAGGAAGCTCTGCCACAGCCTGAAGGCTGGGGGAGAGACTAGGCTGCAAGAAAAGGAACTCTCATGACATTCCTATAGGGCCAAAAGGGCCAGTAGAATGGACAGAACATGATTTAGCAAGTCTTTGTAACATTGCAGTTCTATCACTGCTTATCTGATGAATGTTGCACAGTTTACCTTCCTGTGCTTCTGTTTCCCTTCAGCCACATTCATTGCCTCCTTGACTCTGCCTCCGTATTGGCAATCATGAAGCTGTGATTTCTGAGCCATTCAAATACCCCTTGCATAACAGTGGTAGGTAACACGACCAGAACAAAAGCATGGTAACACTGAACACTACTAGGCAAACCAGATGACTCTTCCTGGTCATGGCACAGAGAAATCAGCAAAAATCACCAGGGCACCCTGAGGTTTACAAAATTTAGTTAGGACTCACTGAGGAGTGGTGGAGAAGAAACCCTGGCTCCTGCCTGCTCCTGCTCTGGAGTTTCTCTCTCTTTAGCTCTCAGATAACTCATCTTTCAGATGCATGTCAAGATTTTGCTAACATCCTGGTAGAGATGATGTTATAACAGTGTCTTGTTAAATGGATACGACATGCCCACCAGAAAAGCACTAAGTGGACGTTGCCATTGTAGCAATAGACCCCCAGTGAAATCATGTCACAGATGCCCTGCGGGGTCTAGGGCTAGAAGTAAAACAGTGGCACAGACTTTAGTCTGTGGCACTGCCAAATAACCAAGGCTCTGTGTCAGGAGCAGGACTGCAGGCTTCCTAACGATTCCCGTCCTGGGGTGGTTCACACAGCCCTCTTCCCAGGTACTAGCATTTTTCTCAGGTTATGCAAATATGCCAAAGTTTCAGCAGCTTCTAACAGGAAGCTGAAACACCTCTGCCTTATGGGTAGATCTGAACACAAGGGACAGCCAGCTAGTCCCAAGCCTACCATTCCCACTCCTGACCAAAAGTTCCTGGTCTGGCACACAGAAATGCACCCCTCAGGAAGTACCCTCACAGACTCTCCCATTGATAGAATAGAATAGAATAGAATAGAATAGAATAGAATAGAATAGAATAGAATAGAATAGAATAGAATAGAATAGAATAGAATAGAATAGAATAGAATAGAATAGAATAGAATAGAATAGCATAGAATAGCATAGAATAGAATAGAATAGAATAGAATAGAATAGAATAGAATAGAATAGACCAGACCAGACCAGACCAGACCAGACCAGACCAGACCAGGTTGGAAGAGACCTCCAAGATCATTACATCCAACCTATCATCCAACACCACCTAATCAACTAACCCATGCAACCAAGCACCCTGTCAAGTCTCTGATGATGACATAACAAAAAGGCAGGTGCTTGCATCAAAGGGAAAGACTGTACTTTCATCCATCCAGCTGGCTGCCTCAAGGACGCTGGTCTCTCCAATCCCAATCATCCATCTTTGAGGACACTAAAGATGAAAGTATTGTCTCTTGGAGCCCACTGCCATCCTAATGCACAATACTTACAGTGAGGTCTTGTGTTGTCAAGGCAATGTGCAAATACTACTTAATGACACCATTACACAGACAGAAAGAATAGTCCGGGTTGGGCAGACTTCCAACAGTTCTCTGCTGCCTGAATAACTGACAGTAATGGGAGCTGCTGAGTCCCAAATCCTTCTGGATAACGAATGACTCTCCTTGGTTAACAACACATAACAGCTTCTTAATTGCCATCTTCCAGAAAGCACTTTTGGTCTGAGGGAGTGTCCTTCTATATTGAATTCTATATGCTCTTGCTCAGAATTTCAGGTGCTGGTAGACACTTTTTCCCCTAGCTAACTTAAGCATCCTGAAGCATTAAAGACAGATGAGAGAACAGAAAACCTATCTAAATTCCCCACACTGAAAGCCCTTAAGTTAAATGTATGTCTTTGCAGGTACTTTGCAATACTGAAAGTGTGTTTGTATAACCACTTCATGTGCTACTGTGCAAAGGCTAACATACTTCTATGTCTTCATCTACAAAAGAAATGATGCATTACCATAAAATTAGGCCCAGGCTAAACCATCTGGATGCTCTGCAGTCAGGCTTGCCCTTTATCCTATTAAGTTCTATGTTTTATATGTAGTGCTACTCAAAATGAAAATTTCATGGCAATTCACACAAGTTTATGTTAGTTGTCACAGGCTTCTCTCAGTCACTTCAGATGTGATATTTTGGGTAAAATCAATCCTGTTGTTCTCTGGCCTGGAATAATCACAGTCACAAGCTCCACATTGACTCATTTCAGTGAGGGAAAAGGAACCAGACTGAAAATTCCCATGCTCAGCATCAGCATCTGAGTGAAGTCAACAGGTGAATTGTGCTATTTCTTCTATTGTGGCATCATCTATTATTCTGCTTAACAGATCTTAGAGAAAACCATTAGGCCAACTGAGACAGAGCTCTGAAAAGCAATGGGGGGGAAAAGAGAAAGTAATAGAAAGGGGGAAGGGGAGAAAGAAAGGGGGAGAAGAGAGAAAAGGGAGAAAGAGAGAAAGCAGGGGGAGTGGAAGGGGAAGGAAAGGTCAAAGAAATCCTTCTGGATTCACCTAATTTCACTGAAGCAGACTGGTAGGTAACTCATAGCTATACAATCCTGATAAAGAAAAACAAAGCACTGAGAATTTCATCTTTGCTTGCACATCATGTTTGCTCTCTCCTCCACGGGGAGGGTCTTTTTAAATTGTAGGCACAATAGCAGGAACCAAGAAACTTAATGCTTTTTCTTGCTTTCATCATATTGGAATTGCATCCCATGTAATCTGTTTTGCACACATTCAAACAGGAGGGCTGGTTTCAAGTCCCCTGATCTCCAGTAATATAGTAAATACTTATATCTAGCAAAAGGAAATCACCTCCTTGACAGCCAGTGGAAGCCTAGTCAATATAAATGAGTCTAAGGTGCACTTTACCTCATCCTGAAAGAGTCACCTGCATTTGCTACCAGCAATCTATCAACACCATTCACTAGATCACCACCAACTACTATGTGCAAGTCTCAGTACCCAATACAGGTGCACATTGCTACAGTTTAGATCTCTACAGCCAGGCAAAATAAATCATGGCCTCCAGTGTTCTTATTCTTCAGCCTTCTTCATTCCTCATGTTTATTCTCATCTGCTGTATTTATAACCCCTCCTCACCTCACTTCGGCTTCAGATAAAATCAATACACAGCCAAGATTTAGCATGGCCCAGGAATAAGCCATGGGATCTTTGCTCTGTTACACAGTAAACTAGATTGCTTCAGCAGAAGAGCACATTTAAACACTGAATGTGTCTCACTCCATTTATCTTTATATTTTCCTTTTCAAAGTAAAACCTGTTCATGAAGTATCTATAACATAAATAAAACACAATAGGAAAGTCTGTTCTAGCTAAATCAACTTTCACGAGCAGTTACTTTCTTTTTGCCACCACAAATCACCACTAGCCCAAAGTTCCCATTTTTCTAGGACAAAATTCATTGGGCACTTCTGAAGTAGAGCCAGGGTGTGTAATTTAATTTCTCATCCCCTGGTAAAACTGTCAAGCTCCCCATAATCAGGATGATAAATGCAGAACCATATGTCTTCTTTGTGACATTAATGCCCATCAATGCTTCGAATGCAAACAATTGTGACATTTGACTTTATAGAAATTACCTGGTGCACCAACACCACTTAATTAAATCATTTAAAACCTGCTTTTGTTACATTTAATGAATGATATATTATACTGCAATGAAACATGCAGCAATACAAATACTTCACAATGCTAACAATTAAGGCTCACTTCACTTACGGCAATTGACAACACAAGTGCTCCTCACTTCATTCAGTTTGTGCATTCTAAATGAACTGGTTAGAGAAAAGGGTGCTTCTTTGCTAATGAGTTTTGTAATCAAGGCATCTATTTTAATTTCAAATTGGCTAGATTGGGGGAAATTGCTGAACTAAATGACTGGTTCTAATTAGGATTATAAAAATATTCATCATGCAGCAGAACTAGTGCAAGGTCTTGATTTCCCTACATTTGCATACAGTTTCAGTTTAAGAGTGGGGGGTGAAAAAGCCCTCCTGATAAATTGTCTTCCTTTTAATGAATTGAACAAACACTATATCTGTTTTAGCCCTCCTTTCATTTAAAAGCACTGATACATATTCATGATTTGTAAATGAAGTTAAGTGATTTCAATTCTTCAGTTCATTATCATATTGAAGAAGAGACTTCTGTAATTGCCTTTAAATATTCCCAATCTCAAGGGTTTGATGTTTTGGGGTTGGGTGTTGGTTTGTTTCTTGGTTTTGTTTTGGGATTTGTTGTGGTTGGTTGGTTTTTTATTTGTTTTTTACTTTTACTAACATTTCAGTTTATCTGTTTGATGGAGCCCTGCCTGCCTAGGAGAGCTGCTGGCAGGTGGCTTGTCCAGCGGACACATGATATGTTAGTAGAACCTGATGTTCTCAGAAGAGCATTCAAAAGGCAAAGAGATGAAAGGCTTATTTGTGGTTAAGTCATGGGAAAAGGACTCTATCAGGGCTCAGTTTCTGATTTTGTTGTAGTCCTCAGTGGTAGTTAGGCAATGAAATGCTTTAATGACCTGTGCCTGAATACACTATGGATACGCCTGGGACAATGTTTTGTCTGTCAGCTTCGAATCTGATTGCAAGCTCTCTGGGGCAGAGATTGCTTCTCAATATGAATGTGTAACAATGTATTGGTCAGTATGGCAGAGATTTCTAGGAGCAGTTACTGCAATATGGCTTGTATTAAATATGAAACACTGAATGTTATTTTATGACTGGGTGATGTACTCATTTCATTTCACTCCTCAGTATGACAGGCCTGTAGGAGTAATTTTTATGGCACTTTCCTCAATTTCTTTCCCCTTCAGGTGAAAAGTAAGCAGTAGGTGTGCCTCTAGCTTCACTCTGCAGGATGCTCAAATGCCAAGTGACTGGTGCAAGATAAATCTGAAAGCTGAGTACTGAATCCATAGAACTGGAACCATAGTCATCTTGCACTTCAGATTTCAATGAGCCATGGTGAGATATTAGCCCCAGTACATTCTCTCACATCATACAATGAAATGGTGATTCTACCATGAGGATCCATGAGGGAGCAGAAAGAGCCTATTTTCCTTGTTAATATATAATGTTCACATCTTGCTAAGAAAAGTTGAGTCTTACCCAAGAGGTACAGTCTGGAGCTGTTACTGATAAAAGGAGAGGTTGCTCACAGTTCTGACAACTAAATTCCAGCAGCGGGAGTACTGCTGAGCACCAGGTGACAGCACTGGGTACCTGCTGATTCATATCAAAATGAGCTGTGAGGCAGCCAGCAATCCACCTCTACTCATCAGCCCCATACCTCAGTTCCTAAGGAAAGAAAACCTACAGTTCTGGGGTTACATCTCACTTTGGACATGCAGCAGCACACACAGATTCATTTCAGCACATCTGCAGCATGCAGCTGCTATCTTAAAATCTTACTATCCAACATTACACATTCCAACTCAAAATGTAATATTCTCACCTGAACATAACCCTGAAGTCCCCAAGTGCCTACACTGCCATGAGAGGAATAGGAAAATCTGAGACCAGGGGCTGGGGCACTTGCTGGGAATGAAGGAGAGTACAATTCCCTTGTCTCTGTGCTAGTGAAGATGAGCGGGGGGCGGGGGGGAAGCTAAGCGTGAAACCCTGAAGCACTGGCACCCTCTGAGACATAGGGACCAAGGGTCCTTCAGGGCACTGAGGGCACAGAGAGAACAATCAATCACTGGAACCAAATCCAGGGACATAGTGGAGTTCACCTTACTGGAGGCTTGCAAGACATGATTGGACAGTGTTAGAAAATCTCATCTAGGCTCTCTTTCCCACAAAATGTTGGACCAAATGAGCTTTCAAGATCATTTTCAACCTGGACTGTTGTATAAGTCTATGAAAATGGCTCATCACAAAGAAGACCAGGCAAAGATGGACAATTACCTGGAACAAGATGTAAACATTTTGAGAAGAAAACTAATCTAGCTTTGCCCTCCCTCTCAGTGCATCCCACTGGATCTCTTAGGCAGCACCCCACCCAACTGAACACTGTGGGGAAAACCAAACCAAACAAAAAAAAAACCACAAAAAAAACCCCCAAACAATCAAACAAAAAAAGGGACAAAAACCCAACCAACCAACCAACCAAAAAACCCAGTACACACACACAAAAAATAAACCAAACCACCCAAAAAACCCCAAACAAACAAAAAGCACACTGCTTTTAGCTATCTAATTGCCCTGAGTCATACTGGGAGCCTGGGCCAGAACTCCAGGAGAGAATTTCACCTGGCAACAAAGGCAATGTCTTTGTGGCTCTGGTTCTCTGTGTCTAAGCTAATAAAAACCCCGACCTTTCCCACACAGTCCCAGTGTTATCTGTAATTATTTTTGATAAACTCAGCAGTGTCTAGTCAAGATAGTCAGGGCTCTGACATGTACCACATTCAAGAACTTGCACACATCTCCAATACTGAAGGAATCTCCCCAGTCACAACTGATACTGTCTGCCAGGTGCAACTTGGTGATACAAGAGAATGTTATCTTGCACATTTCATTTATCAGCTCATTTGAAGAGGTATTAAGACACTCACTCTCTTTTATTCGCTTCCTGATGAAGATTAAGCCCTGTGGAGCGAGAAGTCACTGACTGCCAAACTTCTTGTTTATCCAATGTTCTCAGATTCATAGTGGTGTAGCTGGAGAATTTAAATTGGTCTGTTAATGAATTATTCAGTCTCTCACCTATTCCTAGTGGGTTTCAAATCACAGTTTGGCCTGTAAAGAACAGGTGGAATTCTAGCTTTTTTTTGCATTTATTTTTTTCTGTTAACAATGGTGATTTGAAATATTTTAAACATCTTTCTAGTTCCCTAATTTCCTCTTGTTTTTAAAAGTTACCTTATAAACAAACATTAATGCAAGACAGTTTTGCATGTTGCTCCAAAGTCATTCTCAGAGACATTCCATGGCACTAGAAATTATGCTCCATGTCTATGTCCAGACTGATCCATTCTGCACAGAAGTGTGTAAAGTTGACCTCAGTAAGAATTAGGTGGTTCCTTGAATAGCTGAGACAAATCATGAGGCACTTGAAATGGTAGTATCAGAAATGCAAGATCAATTTAAGATCTTTATCCCCAGACACAATAAAACTATACATCACATACATGATGGTAGACTGAGCTTTCTGAGCTTTCACAGTGCTTCATGAAGCAGTTTCTAGTACTTTCCAAGAGAGAATATCATACTTTTTTCATAGATTTCCCCTCCCATCACACTCTGATACAAGAGTCATTTGACATGGCTTCCCTTATATTTCCTGCAAAAACCTGTGAAAAGTGGAGGTTGAAGCCCTGTTTTCCCTCTGTGTGGGCTCGTACATCCAAGTGCCAATGCAGACACTACCAGTGAGACCCAGCCTGACTTGCAGCAAAATTGGATATAACATTTACATAGTGTCCACCATCTGTCAAAGGCCACAGGGGTCCATTAACAGAACCAACATGTGCACACATCAGATTGCACTATTTTATCAATAAAGTAGACACACATAAAGCTACTGGGAAGAGGGCCAAGATTTTCAGCTCAGAAGATGCAATTAACCTCCCAGGGCCTGGTAATTGCCCACTGCCACATGGCTGCTCAGGGGGGAGTACTACACCCACCCATGCTTGCTTAAAGTCCTGCAAAAATTCCTCCTGTCTATGCTTTATATGTTGTGAGAAAGCATCTGAGTCTATGAACTTATTACACATATGTGCCCACACAAACAGATTTCTTGGCTCAGCCATACTGCATTTATTTGATAACACATGAGAGTTAGCAAGGCAGAGGAGGGTCATAATTGGCTACAAAAAAATAAGAGCAGGAACGATATGCTGGTTTGGCTCATACTGAAGAAGTATCCTCAATAACTCTTTGGACACTCCAGAGAGAAAGCAAATGGTGGTGGCTGTGATTTGTTTCTAAATGTAAGAAGTAACTAGCAGCTACACAGCAAAACATCTTTCAGAAAGCCTGCTGAGGTCCATCTCTCTCACTGAGTCTTCTTCCTTGCTCCTGGGAATAACCCTAAGCATGAAAAAGAAGGAGAATACCCATGTGGGAGTGATAGTAAAATATTTGGGGATGAAACTGATGCTGAATTATTTCAGGTGGTGGAAAAGAGTGTCAGAAAGCCTTTGGCTTTCTCAGCTATGAAGGCATACTTCAAGGAGAAGCTCTGCTGAGAAGAAATGGTCTCCTCTTAAAAGAAGGATAAGGTCATTTTTGGTCATACGATTGTTGTGAGGCTTGGGCTTTAAACCAGAATCACATGAGACTGGGAGCAAAAGAGCACTGGTAGGTATAAAAATAGATCCACATAAAGGACAAACTAGAGGAGTGAGGTTATTCAACAACAAGGTAGAGGAGGCACAGTGAGGAGAAAAGCAAGACTACCTGCAGAGTATCCCGCAACGCCTAAACATCCAGCAGGAGAAGCTGGAAGCATAAATTTCTGATCAAAATTGCACATAACAGTGGCATTAACAGTGACGGAAAAAAGTCACACCTGGAATATTACACCACAAGAAAGGATCACTGGCTCAGAAAAGAGAGGACAAGCCTTGCATTTCACAGGTACATAGACTCACGACATTCTCCTAAGCAAGTCAGAAGATCGTAGAAAGTTGCTAGCAGCTGGGAGAAAAACTGTCTGAGACACCATATTCTGAAAACAGTTACCACATGGCCAATGCCAGCTTGCAGGGACATGTAAAGACTGTGGTTCCACAAGGGTGTTACAGAGTTCTATTATTCCCTTTATTCACTACTGTCTGAGAATAGTGAGTATGCCTTCTAAAACACCAATTTGGAAGAGACAGTAATTCTGTTAGAGCACACAAACCAAAATGTGCTGGGTTTTTTTCAGCTGATTGCTAGAGGGTTTTTTTTTTCAATCAGATGGATAAGTAGCCTAATATTGTTGTCAAATGTGTAGAAGTTAGCCAAAAAGAAGGGATGCTTAGGATAAAACAATGACCGAGGCTTGAATCATAGCTGTAGAAGTGTAGGTCAGAAGACCTGAGAGGAAAACTTTCTAACAGGAAGATCCAAAACATTGACTGTCTTTATTTCACACCAAAACTTTCATGTTATTTTCTGTCATAACGCACAAATTAATTTTAAAACTTTTGATCTAGGCAGTGGCCAAATGAATTATTTATAGGGCACTGGCTGCTAATATTTCACTTTACTGTGTTGAACAGCATCATAGGCAAAGTGGATTTTCTGAGTCATCATTCTCACTAATTTCCTAGTTGACCACAGCTTGCTTACAACACCATACTATTATTTTGAATTGAAATAAAACTAATAAAATAAATATTAATCTGAAAGCCTTTTTTATTATGATTTAAGAAGATAAATTAAATTTGCAGACTTGTTTACACGTTCACAGTTGTGAGAGGATGGATTAGATTTTCCCTTAATAGCTCCTACTGCTGGGAGTCAAATTGTAAGTATTTGATTTGTTTTCAGAGTTATTTGTATTTTTTAAATCTGCCTCTAAAGTAGTCATTACAAAGCCTTTAAAGGTGAAACATTTTTAAAGCTTAGGGAGGTAGAAGATTATGGTCTCCCACTGTCGAACATACACCAAGCCACCTTGTCACAGTATCCGTGGATGATTAGCTGCAGGTTCCAGGCTAGTGATAAACTTTCTGTTTTGTTGAAATTTCAGTCATTTAAGTGAAAAGTGCTTCAGAGCAGTTCTATCTCAAAAACCTGGGTATATGAAGTGCAAAGCAAGCACTGTTTGATCCAGAACCACCTATTTTGTGCCAGGTGACTTTATGCTGCCTCACAGGAAAAAGGGCACAAAAACAAAGGGCAGAGGAATACTGGCAGCTGGAGAATTAGCCCCTGACACAGCATGGTACCTCATTACATAATCTTTTTGCAGCTGCAGAGTAGTAGTGCTGCCTCACTAGCCACTCTTGATATCTCTCTTCTGGTCAGCAGCAGAGAGATCAAATCATCATTGGCAATGGCACAATCCCATGATCACAGCTAGGAAACAGGGCATAGAATAGCAGTGTGTGAGGGTGTGAGATCCAGATCTGTCTTTTAGAGAAAAACAGAGAGCAGCCATGACAATTCTAGGAAGATGCTCAAGATCTGATGAAGCAACCTAAGGATTTAGGATTTTTAGACTAAAAGATACTTTCTTTTCTGACATAAAGGCAAATCCTGAACTTCACTGCTATATTTCTGTTTGACCAACAAGCTGCAGAGCACCTCATCTTTGCTCTTCCAAAGTGGACAAATTTGTTCAGCTCTGGGGATAAAATGCAGGCAGCCTCAGGGTGTTTCTAACTCACAGTTCATTTTCCTTGGTTCTGTTTTGGGCGAAAGAGAAAAACTGAAGTGGGTAGTTTGAAGAAGCAGAAGAAATATGCTCCTGAGCCACTACTGCAATACTGGATGTAGGAAGCATGATTACAATCTCAGTGTCAAGTGTGTGTGTGTACATACTTTGTATTTGATTTCTCCTTCCACTGGCTAATGTCATTAAAAAGTCATAAAAACAAAACAAAGCACTGGAAGCAGAAGTACACAGAAACAGCAGTACCCGGGAGCAGATGCTCGGCACTTGCTGTGACTGGACATCTTTGCAAACACATATTCAACATATTATACCTGGATTCTTTTATCCATGAGCACCTGATTAGATACCTGGTTGTTTTTTTTCCAAGGCTGTCATTTTACAAACACTAACACCATTTAAAGTCTTTACATCCAGTTTAAAGTGGCATTGAACCATTCCATGACATCAAACAAATAGATCGGTCTTTCTAGCCTACTTGAAAATCCCTGTTACACTGAACATCTGAGTGTACAAAACTATTTGACATTTGACTAACTCCTTCACACAGTAAGGACTGGATGCTATGAAAGGAGCATATTTACAATAGCTTTGTGCTTGCAAATGTCACTGAAGCATCTTCAGTAGCATAACAGCAAACCACCTGGTGCCTGCCACAGCATTCTGTTAACAAGTAGATGGAAAGGTTGCATGGGGAAGTACAGCAGTAGATTATTTGATTACATTCTCAATAACTACTTGGGTAAAGACTTGTGCTATCCTTGCAGAGGAAACTTTGGCAAATATGAGTGGTATGTTATTTTGGGTGTCTTCTCAAACTGTGAGACTGAGTAGTTCAGAAAACTACAAAAAAAGGTAGGAATTCAAAATCTCACCCAGAACACACTCACACACCCTTGACAGGTTAATGCAAAAACATTGAAAGTGTCTATTTGGTATGCTTTTACTTTCCAGAGTGTATGTATGACAGAAACAGAAGAGAGGAAAGACAAAAGCTTGGCAAGTTTTAAGCTTTCTAAAATGTGTAACTTGGTCATCTGTTGAGTCTAAGCTTTGGCTGTAGTGAGGACTGATGTTACAGATCTGAAATACACACTCTATACACAACACTTTAAAAGCAACATTAAACCTGTGTTGCTCAGCATCTTCCAAGACAGACAACTGCTAAGAGCAGTAACAGACTTTGGAGTTGTCTCACTAACAGAAGGCACTGAAAAGTGACTTGAAAAGTGGTACAGAGGAGCCAGGCTTCTGGTGCCACTCACTGATTTCCAGATAACCTAGTTTGGTTTGCAAGCAGGAAAAGCACCCACTCACACACAACAGCCAGGACTAACTTGGCCTGAGTGCTTGATCCTCAAAGATCACTCAATAATCACCAAGGCCTACAAATCAATAAGTTATTTAGAACAGCCCCATAAGCCACATCACATTTCAGAATCTTTTCATAACTCATAGCACTACAGCCATTAGGATCAGTGTGTATCTCCACTCCCCTTAGAGAACTTGCTTTGGAGTCATGTCCAGAGAAGGGCAACAAAATTGGTGAGGGGTTTGGAGCACAAGCCCTACATGGAGAGACTGAGTGAGCTGGGGTTGCTTAGCCTGGAGAAGAGGAGGCTCAGGGGAGACCTTATTGCTCTCTACAACTACCTCAAGGGAAGTTGTAGCCAGGTGGGGGTTGGTCTCTTCTCCCAGGCAACCAGCACCAGAACAAGAGGACACAGTCTCAAGCTGCACCAGGGGAGGTTTAGGCTGGATGTTAGGAAGAAGTTCTTCACAGAAAGAGTGATTGGCCATGGGAATGTGCTGCCCAGGGAGGTGGTGGAGTCACCATCACTGGAGGTGTTTAAAAAGCAACTGGATGAGGCACTTGGTGCCATGATTTAGTTGATTAGATGGTGTTGGGTGATAGGTTGGACTTGATGATGTCAAAGGTCTTTTCCAACCTGGTTAATTCTATTCTATTCACTGGGTGGGTTCTCAGCACATTTAAACCTGTAAGCTGTCAGCAGCAAAACATACCATGATTTCTTCACCATCTTTGTAAGTGGAGGGTTCTAGGCACTATTCCCTTCAACACCTGGCTCAAGAATCACTGAAATACGAAATCAATTGCTCACCTTTTGATCCAGACTGTAGGCCAAGATCCACTCCTCCTGCTTAGGGTGGAAAAGCAAGCTCTGGATATAGAAGTTCAGACGGTACTTCTGGTAGGTAGCCCCTTCATCAGAGCTGATAAGGATGCTGCTCTCAATCTCTGGATCACTAAGAAGCATGATCTAAATAGAAACACAGCAGGAAAAGTGTTAATGGAAAAGTGAAACTAAATATCATTTAAAAGTGAGGTCATACAGTATTGATTCGTATTAGATGTATTCAGAACATAGTTCAACAGTACAAACAAATATGTGGGGGGTTTTAGTATTTCACTGCCATTGTATTTGGTGATTAATTGATAGATTCACTCAAGTATTTTTTTTTCTTCACTATATTTCAATCCAGATAAATTCAGAAAGCATAGAAGGAATGAAAAATGTTATGCTGATATCAAAGCTAATTTTGGTTGGGTATAGCAACTTCAGACAGCCACAACAGGCTTTCCTGGTCCCATTCCAGTCTACCACATCTCTTCCCAAATGTGGAACACTCTCTCAAACATACACAATAAAGCACTCCTGAGATTTACAGTTCATTATATGGCAGCTTGCAGAGCTAGGAATGAAAGCATCACCTCACTAAAACATAAGAGTGCTTTCCTGGGTCAGCGCTGGCATCTGAGAACAGTCCACGTGTGTGTGCGCAGACTGATGCACAACCTCATATATCACGATTCCAATTTATACAGTAGGAGACATTAATTCATTCGATGAACCCATAATTTTTCCCAAGTGCAGGGAAGTGTATGAACTCAATTTGTACAGAGAAGAAAATACTTTAATTAGAGAATTATTACAACTATTTTTAAGTGGGTTGATTCCGCATTATCAGATGCTATGCTCTACAGAAATCTTATCCAGAAAAATGTTGTGGAAACATTATCACTGTCTTATTAACATCTGGAGAAAATGACATCACATTAAAGGAAATGCCAGTACCATAAAATAAAGGCAAACAGTGGGAAATAAATTAGAGCTGCGCTAAACACAGCAGGTTATTGACACAGGAGCTGAAACAAATATAGAAGCTGCCTTTCAGCAGGAGAACAGATCCAGGAACTGCCTTTTTTAGCTGGCTGCAGAAAAATCAACTAGCTGACATGCATTGCAGTTTTGTCACACTTGCATGTCCACATAACTTTTCTTGGCCAGCTTCACCGTGCCTCCACTTGAAGGCTACAAGTGGGAAACATATTCATTTTGACAGCAAAAATCAGTTACAAGGAATAGTAAGACCCTTGGTATGTTAGAACTTGATCATGCAATAAATTTCAGCACTTTTTTAACCTTCAGCACATTAATTCCATGAAGTCACCATGGGAAACTGAACATAATGTAAATGAGGTTCAGTGGTGACCTCATTGCTCTCTACAACTACCTGAAAGGTGGTACTAGCCAGGAAGGGGTTGGTCTCTTCTCTCCAGAGACCAGCACCAGAACAAGAGGACACAGTCTTAAGCTGTGCCAGGGGAAGTTTAGGCTTGAAGTGAGGAGAAAGTTCTTCACTGAGAGAGTCATTCGTCATTGGAATGGGCTGCCCAGGGAGGTGGTGGAGTCCCCATCCCTGGAGGTGTTCAAGAGGGGATTGGACGTGGCACTTGGTGCTATGGTCTAGTCATGAGCTCTGTGGTGACAGGTTGGACTCAATGATCTTTGAGGTCTCTTCCAACCTTGGTGTTACTGTGATACTGTGATTTCTGATCCTTTCCATTACAAAATTATAAGGTCCTTTCAAAATACAATTGAACATTGTTCCACAGCAAAGCCACCTGTATGAATCCAGTTTAAACTCGGAGCTCCTTCAACATCCCTCACATATGCTGCTTACCAGCCTCACGAAACAATCTCTACCTGTTCCCGCACAAAGCCACACCACAAGTCCTGAAAAAGTGCACTTGCATGGTGAATAGGCACATAGCATGGGAAATGTCCCTAGAGACAAGCAACGCTTTGGAAATTACTCTTGAGAACAGGTCCCAATTGTCTACACCTAGAAGGAAGCTTCCTTCCTTTCTAATCAGATCAAAATAGGTCTTTCATTTTGCTCCAGACAAGAAAAATTTCCCCATTATTATAAGATTTTTTTTTTTCTGTCATTGGTTACTTAGATTTCAAAGACATTTTATCCCCCAACTATACCTCTGATCATCTATAGCACAGTGCCTGTGCTGGACAGAACTGTAACATAATTTAGTAAAAATCACTGACTTCTGCAGAATGAAAGCAGGATGTAAGATTGCCAATATAACAAGATATTCCAGAGAGATCTTACATTTAGAAGGAAGGACACTCCAGGAATAAGAAGATTTTCCACCTGATGTCACAGGAGGTTACAAAGTTAATAATGCACCATATTAAAAGGTCGCTGCTAGAGGTCTCTCAGATAAAGAACAAGACAGCTAACAGTTGCATAGACCTGATACAGAACACATGAAAAACATCCACTGTCCTTTCACACATGATCGGCAGCACTTCAGTGGACAGTTCATGAAATGGGGCAGATAAGATGGAAAAGGTGATATTTCCACCAGATGGTTCACAAAGCCAGGCAATTTGTTACTCTGGAAGCATAACAGTGGTTGCAAGATCGAATAATAAAACCACCTAGCTAGGAAAATGAAGAACTAGAGGGAAAGCTGAAAACTCAAACAGTAGTCACACTTTACTGTGTCATCACATTAGTCACCCACTGCCCTTCACTCTGATCTGATATCAGCTTGCAGTTCTTCAAACAGAGAAAGGACACACAGTATCTCTGTTGACACACATGCTCCCAAGCAAGGCTGATTCTATGCAAGGCAGGATGGAAGAAATAGGAGGCCCAGAGTGAAAAATAAAAGGCCACCACCAGTCATGTAGGTAAGACTGGTCCATGGTTTTGTTATGTGGCAAGCAGGAAAAAGAGAGTGGGAGACTCCAGGCTTTGTTCTTGTTTTCCCCTGTTGAAAGCCGCTGCAGGAGGGGACAACTTTTGGCAGGGGAAAATGGCAGGACATTTGTCAAAGGCCTGAAAGCTCCAATTCTCATTATGGGGCTGGGGTGAAGGATCCACCCCAGCAGTGATTTAGATTAATCACTTTTCATCAAGAGCCAATAAACAAACTCCAGTCAGAGCGAGCATATCTGCCAGCACCCTGTGTTGCCATTTATAATTGCCATAAGGAGCGGCAAAGGAGCACCAGAGAGTTGTCAAATGTAATTTATAGGGTTTTAAGATCTAATAATTTTCTATAATATTAAATTAAATGGCAGCCTTTATTAAAAAGGAAATTAAATTTCACCTTGCTAAATTCTAGAATATACACAAACATATAAATAAAATATTATTTTCCGTTACTGTCTTCTCTAGTTTAAGCAGAGCTGGGAATGGGAGGCAGGACTGATTACTGCTATGGGGAAGTCCTTGAAAATATATTTGAGATGAGGTGATTTATACTGCATAGCTTTTCCTCTAGAGGCAATAGCATGACCTCCAAAATTAGGTGGACAATGAATGGCAAGCGTCAGGCAAAACAAGCCTGCACTGAAAATCAGAGTGAACTTCAGGTAACTCCTAAGGAGATGAATGCAGAGTAAGAGTTGTCTGTTATGTGGTCTATCTCCTTCAAAGCAGGAGTTTTGGGTGCAATGGTGACTCATACAAAGCTGTTCTGAAGGAACTCCAGCAGAAAACCAGACACCGTCAAAAGAAGCACACAGAAGGGAGATAATTTGGAGAAGCTGTCTTGCAAGAACAACACAAGCTATAATGTATGGACTGAGATCTTCAGTGCATGATGAGGAAACACATCCATTCCTGAATAAACACTCCAAGGAGATTAACCCAGGAAATCAGCAGCACAGCCTGCAAGCAAAAAGAACAAGGAGGGAGCTGTCACACCCATACCTGCCATGATGTATTCAGTACTCAAACCATAGAAGTGGCCAGGAATTGATCATACTTGTCATAGAGCATGTAGCACCTTCAAAGGAGCTCCATATAAATGCAGAAGTGGGGAGGAGGGAAAATGACACTTTACCACAGCAAAAATGCACTGAAGTGACATGCCCTCTGATAGGGCTACTATAACAAAAACTAAGGCAGGACCTTAAATTGAGTTCCTACTATCCTGAATAAAAGTCCAGATGTGTCACCGGCTTAATGCAAACAAGTTTTTCATATTGGTTTCACAACAGGCTACATCCAGGTGGATGAGTTGGGATGGAGGCACTCTCTCCTTCCTCTGCTCCAAGCGAGCCAGGCACAAAGACAACTGTAGTCTGGAATACTGAACCACATCAGTAATACGCTAGAACACTTCTTGTGAGTACAACACTACAGCATGCCCAGACTCTACTGGTTTTGAGTATCCTGGGCTTGTATCTGCCTGAATCTATCTAACGCAGTTATGCCAAAGACTCCTCTATAGTTTGGCACTCCGTCGTCTCAGTACCTTTCACGGCTCTACCCTCACGTTATCAGGCCTGTTTGGCACATCACTTCTATTCATCCTCTTCTGCACCCAAGGCACAAGAAAAAACAGTCACCCCCACACCCACCCTCCATCACATTACCTGTACCCATAGCAACAGATTCAAAAGCTTTATCACTACTCTTGCTTCCTGGTTCTCTGTTATCCCAACACAACAGAAATTGGTTTTGTACACAGCTCAATCTCTTAATAAATTATCCCTAGGCAAAAAAAAAATAATAACAATAATGAAACAGCATGCCACATAAAAGGCATTCTTATTAATATTAGTTTCATTGAATCTTTTTCTTTTTCTCAACCAACATAAATTTTCATTGCAAATTACCAAAGCACACCTCTTTAAATCAGCACACAGAAGGTTTATAGGCACAATATCTGTAGCAGTAGTACCACTGAGCTGCATTAGCAGGAAGCATCCCAGAAAATGAATAAAGAAGACAGGTTCAAGATAAATGTCTTTTGTTCCCAGAAATACCTAGATAGCATTAAACTGTTGTGTGCTGCCTTCTCATTTTCCTCTTCATTTTAATGTGCTTTTCAGAAGCAGTCTTTTTCACAGGTCTCAGTCACATTCTCATTTGCCTATGTGAACTGTTACACTGAGAGAAATAAACAAAACCGTTTAAAGAAAATACTCCTGCAAACAACACAAGCTTCCACAGCTACAAAAGAAACCCAGATCCTCAGTGATGTACTAGCAATTTGCTCCGTAGCAGACCATTGTCCTCTTCTGCAATTGAAAAAGTAGCTCTGCCACAAAAACGCTGCTGCAAAATCTAACTTAAAGTTTCATGTTTACATCTCTCTAGTGATTTCCATATCAATTGTGCTCAGCTTGCGGAGAAAATGGGCTTACTTTTTGGCCTCCACACACTAGACTCTCAACTCAGAGGCACTTTAAGTCCTTCCTCAGAACACTTTAGGTTCTTCCCAAAGCCAGCCTTATTCTACATCAACAACAGGAAAACACAAATGTGCCTGAAAAAAGAAAAAAAAAAGTCCTTTTTTGTTCCCCCCTTATCATTTTAATTTAAAAAATGTAAAAGATTGTATGGTCCAAAAACACCTCTGGAGCTAAGCCTACTTCCCCACAAGGTTCCATATTAGTTTAGAGTTTAAAAAGCCAAAAAGTTCCAACTATTTATGTTGAAATGTCAATGCAAATGGAGGATTTTTTAATTTGTTTGGACTTACAATGTCCTTTCCTCCTTCTGAAACTGCAAAACCAAAATCAAATGACATTTAAAGGCTTAAAGGTGCAAAAAAAAATTATTTTCCTTCTTCAAAACATCTGTTCATCTCAAGTATCTTCAATGTGAACAGGTTGGAAATCTCTCATAAGAATTTCACACACACACACACCTGCTGAAGCATTTCAGTAAATGTTTGACCATCTGAAATTTCTCACTGGTAAATATTTAATTATTCATTCCCCTTCCACTCTTCCTCTCTCTTTCATCATTACTGCAATTTACCTGCCCTGCCGGCCAAACGATGCCCTCAGAGGTATGTACACAACCTTAAACTCTTTGAACGCAGCTACGCAGCATGCCTCAAGTTCTCCTATGCCAAGCGTGTGGAGGACAGATGCAACTCATGGCAAAGAAAATCTCATCCATTTTTTCTTCTTTTCTTACCACATGTCAGTTGAATTTAAAAATATATCAGTTTAATTAAATCAGCTCAAACTTCTCTAAGACAGAAATGTACTGGTGTCACCAGCAAATGTAATATCCATAGAAATCAGCATTAAGCTAATGAAAAAGAAAATTCTTTGCATGATTTGCACTGGTTTCAAAAGCACAAGTTAACTCTCCACAAACTTTTTCAGATGATATTCAGAAATAGCAAGATATCTACTCAGTTCCCTGTAGACTCCTGCAATAACCAGGGGAAAAGGAAGACAACCTTTACTTTCCAGCTACCAAGACTGGCATATCACCCAGGAAAAAACTTGAAAGGGCAATGATAAAAATCTGCTCTAGATAGAGATCATAGAATCATGTAATAGTTTTGGTTGGAAAAAACCTTTAAGATCACCCTATTTATTTGCACACAAGTAAAGCAACCCATTTCATTACACAATTAAAGCAACCCATTCCATTACACAGCAGCTGTGAGGAGATGGATATCCCTTGAGCTTTCAGGGGGAGCACAGCTACCGTATACCCTTGACCGATGAACGGTACCGTCTCTATCGGGGAAGGTCGTCCTCTTCAACCGAGCGCGCAGCTTCGGGAGGGATGCACATGGAGTGGTGAGAGAGGGGTGATGTGAGGAGGAGGTTCTTCACCATGAGAGTGGTGAAACCCTGGAATGGGTTGTCCAGGGAGGTAGTTGGGGCCCTGTCCCTGGAGGTGTTGAAGACCAGGCTGGATGAGGCTCTGGCCAGCCTGATCTAGTGTGGGGTGTCCCTGCCCATGGCAGGGGGGTTGGAACTAGATGATCCTTGTGGTCCCTTCCAACCCTGACTGATATTATGATACTATGATCCCCTCCCTAGGAAGCCAGACAAGACGGCCATGAAGAAGGCCAGCAGCTTCCACATAATTACTAATTTTGCATCTGAAAAGGAAAACACTCATTGCAACTCCTTGTGTTAGAGGGAAGGCCAGATTTGGGGCTGCCTCTTGCTTCACATGGTTCAAAAACTTCCTTAATGTTATGAATAACCTATGGGCATCAGCCAAGCAGTAAAGAGGCATTGTGCTTTCATGAGAGGTAAATTGTCTGGACCTACCCTGTTTAAACTTCTTGTAACTTCACTTCTTATTGCCTGAAATTTAACATTAATAACAGATTTAATTAATTAATATAGCACCAGATCACCATCTCTTAGAACCATAACTCTGTAATCTTAAAGGATGAAGTGCACTGCACTCACTTTATAAGGGTTTATGAAGCATGTGTTATAAAAGTACCTCAACCATAAGGCTTTTATACCTTGGCACTCACTTCAATACAATCCCATAAAATCCAAGCAATCTTTAAGTGTTAAAGGTGACTTTCACTACTGTATTTATTGTTGGATAATGAAAAATGAGTCAGACACCCATGGAAACTGAGCAATGAAATAGAGTTTCCTAAGACTTTTGCACTGGGTCTGCATTATATGTACCGTGACCGAAGAACCAAATAGCTCTCTCAAGACCCTCCAGGCACTTCATTCTAACCTTTCTCCCAAACTTACTTCCCATCAGAACTTCTCTGCAATTACAAACCAGCCTCTACTCTGCAGAATCCCATTGCTTGTCACTGAACTTTCCAGATGTCAACAGCTGTTTCTGTAAGCATCCAACTGGAGACTGCAGCCCTGTACTCCAGTAAGTTGGTTTGAGAAGACAGATTATGTTCCGGACAGTAAAATGAGGGTGGACTCCATCTGTGGGCTCCCAATCTTTCTATCACTGAGAAAGGATGATGCTGTTTAAGTTACTTAGAGGTCCTATGTCTCTGGAATGTTGCTGGGGTTTTTTTGTAAAGGGTACTTGAAAGAGGACCTGTACAAGGAAGAAAGTGATAAGCTATACATTTATTTCTTTATTAACACAAACCAGCAGGGTCTCTTGGTGATACTACAACACAAAAGAGAACATCATTGGGGTGCTTGTTCATTTTTCTGAATATCAAAGTTTCCTCTCAAATACAATACATAATAATTCTGCTGTCTTCTTGTTATATACATTTAGACACAAGTTTTGCAAGTTCTACAACAGTATTCTGCACAGATATCAAGACTATTTTGTCAATCAGAAATGATATAAACATAAATCTGCTGTCCAAAGGCTACACCCTCCCCACAAGGATCAAGCACACAAGCCCCAGACTCACTGTTAACTTGAAAATCCCCTCAGCAGAATTCTGATACTTCAGAAACAGAAGTTTAGCTGCAGCCAACCCAATATGTGCCTTCTCTCATCAGAAATTTGAATCAGTATCCCAAGGGAACATAAATCTGTCCTGTGAGGATGAACAATCTACACTCATGAGATACTAGCATTACACTCAGACAGTAAACATGCAGTTAGAATAGAATAGAATAGAATAGAATAGAATAGAATAGAATAGAATAGAATAGAATAGAATAGAATAGAATAGAATAGAATAGAATAGAATAGAATAGAATAGACCAGGTTGGAAGAAATATAGTCGCTGGAATATATAGTCCCATCATGTGCTACGCACATGGCTCAGGCAGAGAGTGCACATTTAAGATGACAGCATCTCAGTAATTCTTTCACTTGCTTATTGTAAAGATTAAAAAGGATGGGGATGCTGGAAGGACTTCATAGAGACTCTGAGATAGAGCAGTTTGGTGGGAAAAAAAAGACAAAAATCTATCAACCTCCTGTCTGAAAATCCATGGGAGAGAGATGGTCCCAGTACTTGCAGGACTAACTCCAAGAAAAGAGATTAGTAAAAGCACATCAAATGAGGACCAGCATCACCTTCCTTTCTCTAAGGAGATGCACATCAGACCACCATGCTTGTTTACAGTAAACAACTCTGCTTAATATTTCTGACCTCTTTTGTTTTTGTACCTAATTATACCCAGATTACAATTATGATTAATTGTTCAGACCTGTACAAATTAAAACAGGCTCTTGGCACTGAAGCCATACCTGCCATAAATTGCCATACAAAAACAAAATACTTCACAGAATTCCAAGCTCTTTCACACATCATCCCCTGTGGAGAGAGAACTTCATTTAATTACCACCTCCAGCAGCTGCACAAGAGCACAAATGCACCTTGAAGGATGCCTTGAGGATCAGGAGCAAATCAAGGCTAAATTGGATAGACAGGTAGAACCCCTCAAGGAAAACCACTCTGCCATCCTCCTTGGCTAGTGGGAAATGAAAATATATCATGGCTGTAAGACTTAGGCAAAATCAGAGCTGGGAAAAAGAACTTGGATGCTCTAAGGCTGCCATCCTAACCTGCCCACAATGCCAAATCCCAAGCTGGATCCAATTTGCCTGTATTGGAGTGGAATAAACCATGGTACTAGACCCAGAAAAGCAGAACATCTCATCTTTGTTTAACCACTAAGCAGGTCAGAACAACAGGTCTTCCTGCTTCCTCTTGTCTTCTTGGCACTGGACACATGTACTTTTCACTTTTAATTACAAGGCACAGCAAGCATTTGCTTGTTAAATTTCAGGTGCCAGTGGGGATGGAAGCCATCCAAGAAGCCTGTGTTGACCTGGCAAAGAGTGACTGATTGGCAACAGCAACATACTTGGTCGCAAAACCTTTTCATTGTCACAGCAAGGCAGAGTTTACCCAAGGTTATTCCATGCCATTATACTCTTGTTACAGCTGCACATGCTCCAGCTCCCTACAGATGATCACAGCAAAGTCCTCTGCCATGGTAACCCCACCTTCCTGAGGCCATTCCAGCACTGTCTGCTATTGGGCTATTTTGCCAAAGGCTTTTTCAGATCACAGCATGTTCATGCATATTTCCCTTCTACAAACTGCCGTATGGGTTCCAAGCATCACCACTTCGGGCTGTTTTGTAGATGTCCAGTTTGACCAGCACTTTTATATCTGGGCCTGGACCAGAAGTACAAGGAAACTCAGCTGGTGAACTTAGGCAGTAACCGGTGCTTCCACAGGAAAAATAGACAGCAAATCAGCAGGAGAGGGAGAGGGAGAGGGAGAGGGAGAGGGAGAGGGAGAGGGAGAGGGAGAGGGAGAGGGAGAGGGAGAGGGAGAGGGAGAGGGAGAGGGAGAGGGAGAGGGAGAGGGAGAGGGAGAGGGAGAGGGAGAGGGAGAGGGAGAGGGAGAGGGAGAGGGAGAGGGAGAGGGAGAGGGAGAGGGAGAGGGAGAGGGAGAGGGAGAGGGAGAGGGAGAGGGAGAGGGAGAGGGAGAGGGAGAGGGAGAGGGAGAGGGAGAGGGAGAGGGAGAGGGAGAGGGAGAGGGAGAGGGAGAGGGAGAGGGAGAGGGAGAGGGAGAGGATCACAGTATCACAGTATCACTTAGGTTGGAAAGGACCTCGAGGATCATCAAGTCCAACCTATCAACACAGACCCCATGACTAGACCATGGCACCAAGTGCCACGTCCAATCTCCTCTTGAACACCTCCAGGGTCGATGACTCAACCACCTCCCTGGGCAACCCGTTCCAATGACGAATGACTCGCTCGGTGAAGAACTTCCTCCTCACCTGGAGTCTAAACCTCCCCTGGCGCAGCTTGAGACTGTGTCCCCTTGTTCTGGTGCTGGTTGCCTGGGAGAAGAGGCCAACCCCTTCCTGGCTACAACCACCTTACAGGTAGTTGTAGAGGGCAATGAGGTCACCCCTGAGCCTCCTCTTCTCCAGGCTAAACAATCCCAGCTCCCTCAGCCTCTCCTGATAGGGCTTGTGTTCAAGGCCTCTCACCAGCTTTGTTGCCCTTAATACTCTGGACACGTTCAAGTGTCTCGATGTCCTTCTTACACTGAGGGGCCCAGAACTGGACACAGTACTCAAGGTGCAGCCTAACCAAAGCAGAGTACAGGGGCACTATGACCTCCCTGCTCCTGCTGGCCACACTATTCCTAATGCAGGCCAGGATGCCATTGGCCCTCCTGGCTACCTGGGCACACTGTTGGCTCATATTCAGGTGGCTGTCGATCAGCACCCCCAGGTCCCTCTCTGTTTGGGAGCTCTCCAGCCACTCCGACCCCAGCCTGTAGCTCTGCATGGGATTGCCATAGCCAAAGTGCAGCACTCGGCACTTGGACTTGTTGAATGCCATCCCATTGGACTCTGCCCATCTGTCCAGTCGGTCGAAGTCCCTCTGCAGAGCCTTTCTACCCTCTAACTGACTAACATCTGCCCCTAACTTTGAGTCATCTGCAAACTTGCTGATGACTGACTCTACCCCCTCATCCAGATCATCGATGAATATGTTGAAGAGGACGGGGCCCAGCACTGATCCCTGGGGGAGTAGAGTAGAGTAGAGTAGAGTAGAGTAGAGTAGAGTAGAGTAGAGTAGAGTAGAGTAGAGTAGAGTAGAGTAGAGTAGAGTAGAGTAGAGTAGAATAGACCAGACCAGACCAGACCAGACCAGACAAGACCTTTGAGATCATGGAGTCCAACCTATCATCCAACACTATCTAATCAACTAAACCATGGCACCAAGCGTCCTATCCGCTCTCTTCCTAAACACCTCCAGTGATGGTGACTCTGTTGATCTAGATTATGTTTTGCTCTGGAGTCTGGTATTTCTGCATAGCACAGTTATGCATGATGCTTTCTTTTTCCTTTTTCTTTTCTTTTTTTACTTTTTTCCATAGTACATAGGAAATCCTTGAGTGTTTAACATCCAGCACATTGTTTAGTGGTCACCATCTCTCCCTAATGGCAGAGAACAGTTCTGATCCCAAACTGTGTGCACAGAAACATAAAAGCAGCATTCACTGTTATAATTATATGTCATTTGAGTCAATGCATGGTTGTGCTGTTCTCCATAGAAGTAGAAAGTAATTTTCACCATTATGGTAACTTACTGTGCAAGCAGAAACAGTTACAGAAAATAATGTTATCAGTAAGGCAAGGCTGTGTGCACCCCAGCTACTGGAACTGAGAACATCATTTACATAAAAACACTCTTCTGATTACAGATCTCACCTAGCAGAACAATTTACATGTGGGAATAACTTTAGTCACAAAGGTTTCCCCATTACAGAAAAGAAAGAGGTGTACATGGATAGTTACTCATGGGGGTAAACTTTTGCAGCCTACATACAGCATTCTATTTCATTTGAGGACAGCAGAGTGTTTCATGACTCTACAGAAAAATAAAAATTGTATTCTGTATCTCCCCTGAGGCCATTAAATCTGAATACAATTTTAAATGCATCATTGCTTCTCCACTGCTTACACTCTTTATTTTTCTGCTTTTCAGTCAGATTGCAGAGAGAATATAGACAACAGTCAGCTTTATTAATGTTCACATCCAGATTCTAATGATCTATCTCAATTTACTTACCTGGCATCCATTATTCATGTCTCTCACTGTCTCTAATGCACTTCCCCCAACATCCCTCCACTGGTGGAATGTGAGGAGGTAGGAAGACATCTATCTGGATGGAAGGCTGAGATCCCCAAAAATTAACATCACAAAACACTATGGCATTACAGTGCCCTGCACAGTAGCACTCTGCTACTTATTGCTGTCTACAATTACATGAAGGGAGGTTGTAGCCAGGTGGGGATTGGACTCTTCTCCCAGGCAACCAGCAAGAGAACAAGAGGACACAGTCTCAAGCTGCACAGGGGGAAGTTTAGACTTGATTTTAGAAAGAAGTTCTTCACAGAAAAAGTAATTCTATTCTGTATCCTTCCATGCACATATACAAGCCTGGTCATGGCAGTATCTTGAAGAACTAGGGTAAGAGAATAGGGAATTGGAAAAGAGAACACTTTGGTTCAGAGATCAGTTGGCAAAAGAGAGAAAATTGCCACAATGACTCCATTTCTCCACTCATTTCCAGGTCCTGAGCACTGCACTGCATTCGTTGCCTCCACTCCATTGACACTCGTGCCTGACCACAGCTGCTTCTGAAGTTTTACTGCTTTCTTGCAGTTATTTTTAGAGATCATGCTGGCCTGCCATGGAATGGCTCCAAGGGAGGCAAAAGATGGCAGATAAACTTACCTTTTTCCTTTTTTTTTTTTTTTTTTTTTTTTTTTTTGTTTTGTTTTGTTTTGTTTTTATGGTCAGAAGAATTGTAATCTGATTTGTTGCAACAAAGAATGGAAACATTGTGGGGCTCACTGCAAAAGGCAACACCAGTCTCTCCTCAGAGACATAAGGACCTGGCTAGGTGTTGACTACTTAGATTTATGAGAAAACCACAGCTTGAATTTCTTCTAATTCCATTTATGTTCCACTTAGAAAATCTCTCTCATTACTTTCAGAGTCCAGCTCTCTGCATACAATGCAAAAAGTCATTTTAGGATAGAGAGGCTCAAGGGCAACGAACTCTTGCTAGTGCAAAAACAAGCCCTAAGCATTCTGAGATGTGGTGAATGCTCCTCTAAGATCCAGCCCTGCCAAGCTCAACTTCAAGGAAAAACTGGCCCTAACAGTCACCCAAGAGCTTCCAGGATTCACAGGGTTGATTGGGAAAAAGCATTTCACAATAAATTGATCAAATCAGAGTCGGGATTTACACTATAAGAGGCAGGTGTGCATATTATGGCAGAAACTGAGACAGTGGGCAGCATGCACCCTGCAGACACTGCTAATCTGTCTTTGTGAAAATGAGAATTCACTCGATGAGCAATGCTGATTTTTCCTATTCTTCACTTTGGTAAAGAACAAAATTAAAAGACATAGTGGGTTTGGGGGTTGGTGAGGAATGAGGGGAGGTTTTTCTTCAAAGGAAAAAAAAAAAACAGATCTGGTGAAGTTGCTCTCACCACTAAAGATCAAGAGCAGAGCATTATGCATTCTTCAAAAGGACCCCCCTTCCCCTTTCCCAGGCACTGCTCCTCACCCATTCTGTTATTTTTCCTTCTTTTTAATGACAGGACATGCTGACTCATTACTATTGATTTATTATCCTGCTGTCTGTGAAGCACCATTCTCCTCCTCATTAATTCAAAACTACCTCATTTTTCATACTTCATAAATTAATGTATTATTGGAGTTGCAACAGTAAAGAAGATGGTCATGTTTCATGAAGAGGTAGGTAGTGTGGAGAAAGGCAGAAAGTCTCATAAACCTGCCCTACCTCAGGGTCTGCAGCTGTGTCCACCTGGCTGACTGCCTGAGTGTTATGTACAGGCAGTCCTTTCTATAAAGTGATGCATCCTGACACTCCTTCTTTGTCCCTGTAATCAAGGCTAGGCACTCCGAAACGCCACACAGGTCTGTTCTGCCCACTTCATATAAGCAATGGCCAAGCTAAGTGACAAAACTAAAGCTTTATTTTAGTGGATATTATAACCTCTGATACGTCTTTGAACACTTGCTGGCTAAATTAGAGCAAGTGACCTCTTTAATAAATAGGGGCAGCCAACTTGGGAAGTCCACATCTAAGTATGAATGGGACCTTTCTAGTTTTACCCCACAGCTTCTATTTACAACCCTGTACCATCCCTAAGGTTCTGTAGGGCCCTGACTCAAGCAATACAAGGTAAAACAGGCAGAGAGCACAACAGGAGTGAATTTTAGGAAACCAGACAAGGCAGCCCTGACATGTATGTGCACTAAGCTGACACCACCTGGTAACTGGCCTTTTTTCTGCCAAACATTGTTTTCAAGTCCTTTAAAATCAAAGATGACGTATTGGCTTGAGCTTCCCACTTCATTCCTCCTGACAGTTTGAATCTCCAGCCGTTCCAGCAGGCAATGAAATGAAGTGATACCAACCTCATCTGATTTTAGCTTCTTTTTTTTTCCTTCAAGAATGATGGGGCTGGCAATTGTTTAAAAGTGTAGATACCTATATTTACCATCCACAAACAACACCAAACAAACCCTGCTCACCCATTCCATTCTTCTACACAAAGCAAACTTAGGGAAGAGTGCATGGTAAGTAAGTCAGATCCAAAGGGTTTGAATTCTTCTTTCTCTCACCAGTGGCAGAACAGGAGGACACAGTCTCAAGCTGCACCAGGGGAAGTTTAGGCCCAAGGTGAGGAGAAAGTATCATAGTATCATCAAGGTTGGAAGACACCTCAAAGATCATCAAGTCCAACCTGTCACCACAGACCTCATGACTAGACCATGGCACCAAGTGCCACGTCCAATCCCCTCTTGAACACCTCCAGGTACAGTGGGGGGCAGCCCGTTCCAATGATGAACAACTCTCTCAGTGAAGAACTTTCTCCTCACCTCGAGCCTAAACTTCCCCTGGTGCAGCTTGAGACTGTGTCCTCTTGTTCCAGTGCTGGTTGCCTGGGAGAAGAGACCAACCCCTTCCTGGCTACAACCACCTTTCAGGTAGTTGTAGAGAGCAATGAGGTCTCCCCTGAGCCTCCTCTTCTCCAGGCTAAACAATCCCAGCTCCCTCAGACTCTCCTCATAGGGCTTGTGCTCAAGGTCTCTCACCAGCTTTGTTGCCCTTCTCTGGACACGTTCAAGTGTCTTGATGCCACTGGAATGTGCTGCCCAAGGAGATGGTGGAGTCACCATCCCTGGAGGTGTTCAAAAAAGGATTGGATGTGGCTCCTGGAGCTATCCATGGTTTAGTTGTCACAAAGTGCTAGGTATTAGATAGTAGGTTGGACTTGATGATCTCTGAGGTGTATTCCAACCTGGTTGATTCTATGATTCTTTTCCTAAAATCTGTGCCTGCTTTCATTCATTCATTCAAGAGGCCATTTCTTCTAAAAGTCCGAGGCTCCATCTAAGCAAGAATTTCAGGACCAGAGTTCCAATCCTTGGTGGATACATCCACATCTGTCTGCTTTTTTCTTATTTTACTTACACATGGTGGGACGTGTCCAGAGAATGGCCAGGAGGATGAGCAGAGGTGCAGATGCGTAAAAGCACACAAATGCAACCCTAATTGTGCAGTTTTGCAATACATAAACATTTACTTTCCTCATGAAAACTGAATTGATGGCTTTCAATGTGATATCTTTCACACAGTATGAAGAGAAACAGATATCCACCTCTATTCTAACCTTCTCCTTTCCATCTGCATTAAATAATGCCATATGTGAGCATGTTGCTTATTACTTCAATTATGTTTATATTAAGAAACAGGTGAGTAGAGCTTCAGTGGAGTTTATGGGGTTTTGGTTTTATTTTTTGGGGTTTTTGTTGTGCAGCTTTCGTTTCAGAGAATTAACTGAAAAAGCCCCAGGAATCTACAATTTTCATGCTGATGCATACAGAGGCACAGCCCTCCCTGGAGTTCAGTGGTCAGATTGCACTTTTCTAAGAAAGGCACAAACTTTTGTTGGGAATCTCTCACAATCCTGGGTCCCAATTCTGTGCTGTCCGTGCTGACAATTGTTCATATCCCTGACCACTGATGCTTATAAGACCTCCAGTTACCCCTATGACTTATGCCAACTCAGAAACAGCAAAGTTAAAATCTGCAAACAGATAGTAGTTTGTTCTTTGTTCAAGTACAAGGAGCCTATAGGTCAGGTCAGGTCCCACTAGGGCACCTAATATGTCAGGTTAGAATAGAATAGAATTAACTAGGTTGGAAAAGACCTTTGAGATCATTGAGTCCAACCTATCATCCAACACCATCTAATCAACTAAACCATGACACCAAGCACTGCATCCAGTCTCTTCCTATACACCTCCAGTGATGGTGACTCCACCACCTCCCTGGACAGCACATTCCAATGGCAAATCACCCTTTCTGTGAAGAACTTCCCAACATTCAGCCTAAACCTCCCCTGGCACAGCTTGAGACTGTGTCCTCTCCACAATCCCAGGCTCCAGCAGGGCAGAGCACTCTCACAGGAGCCCCTTGAATACGAAGATCCATGAGGAGGAACAATTCCCTAACACAGTAATAACAATTTTTTGAGTTTGGAGGGTTTTTTGGTTGTTTTTTTGTTTGGTTTGGGTTGGGTTTGTGGTTTGTTTTTTTTTTTTTGGGGGGGGTGTTTGGTTTGTTTGCTTGTTGGGGTTTTCTTTTGTTATTTTTTAAACTCAACAATGAAACTTATTTGGGCATACTAAAAAAGACCCTGTATTTTAGAAGTATTCTAATAACACTCTTATTTAGCCTTTACATCCCAACATCTTCCATTCTTTAATCTTGAATCATATTTAAAACAATAAAATTAAGTTGTCTGGCACTGAGAAACTACATTTCTTACAAAGGAAAGGTCAGAGAAACCTACTCTGAAAATGTGGCTTTTCTGAATTCAAAAGGCACAACAAAAATCACTTCAAAAGGAAAAAGTCCTACAGTCCTCTTCTCCAAGTATTAGAACACATCTGTAATTCAGATTTCTTCCACACAAGTTCAGGTGACGGTTTTGCAAACATTTACAAAAATTATCTCTGTTCTCAGGTGACAAATTCAAGCTGAATTAATTGGCCAAGCAGAGAGAATCCCATGCACAATGTGTCACAAGTCTGCACCCTGTAGATAAAACACATCATGTCCATATCCTCTGACTCTGCGATGGATGTTGTGGGTGACCTTGAGAAAACCACCTTTGCCTCATCAGTAAAAGAAAAATAGTACTATTTCATTCACATTGTATTCCTCTCTTTAAATTGTCAATTCTGGAGACCGACAGTAACTGTTCCTGAAGTGTGTTTACAAGACAATACACTACCCTGCTAAACAAATTAATTGTACAATTCACTGCTATGACCAGAAAATCTGAGCTCAGCTGACCCAGATGCTGCAATCGACAGTTTCTGCCCACATAGGCTCTGGAATGGGTGGCATGGGGTTTTTTGAGTGCTGAAAAGCACAGGAATATCATATGCAGCTCAACAGGTCCAGAGAAAGGGTATATGAAATGACAATTAGAACTGCATTTACAGCTCAGGTAATTTATGCCCTGTTAATGGCAGCTGCAAAACCAGGAGCTACTTAATAACTGTATTTCACTGGGTTGAAGGGAAAGATTAAGGATAAAGGATAGTAGAAACAACTAGTTCTATCACTCCTGTCCTGTGCCTACAACTTGGTCCCATTGCCTTATCATAAATATGTTCTCCAAGATCACACCAGCAAGCACCAGTTTGCAGCATATCCTCTTTATTACAGTGCCATCATAAGCAAAAAGTGTCATAAGAAATCTTTCATCTGCCAAATGGCTTTAGGATACTCCAGAACTGAGTTCCTCACTGATAGATCAGGATACAATCTTAGGAAAAAGCAGCAGATTACTAATGGAAGCTGTGGCAAAGGATGGCAGCTTAGTTCAGACTTGGTCAGTGAGCAAGGTTGCTGGAACCTCTGCCTCATCAGTCTCGCACACATTTAAGGAATCAGGAGAAAGCAAAATGCTGTGGAATTTCCTTTGGCACCAAATGAACTAAGAAATGAAGGCAAAATGAAAATCAGTTTTGGAACATGAAACTGCAGCTGAGGCATTCCCTTTGGAGATACATGAGACCAAGATAGAGATTGCTCTCAGCTACTCTCCAGATGAGCAAGAAAGAAAGAGGTCATAGTAACTGGTGCTCATTTAGGATTTCTAGCTTTTGTAGAAGGAGCTGTCACTCCCAATGTACTACCTAGCTCCTAGTTAGGTAGATGCATTCCTCTGCAAGTTCAGAATAAAAAGTCACAATTCTTCCTTCATTCACCTGAACTGCAAAGCAACATTGCCTTCTGCCAGCTCATAAAGAGCTGCTGTGCTTCATCCCCAAGAAGCCACACAGAAACAAACAATTCTAATTAGATTTAGCTTTCAGAACTTCTGACTCTTCAACTGTATCTGAATATTTCTCATTCTGATGGGCCAAGTTCAAAGGCATGATTAGGTATGAGAGCTGTGGCATGCCTTCGGCTTTTACAGCTTCAGTGATTTGGCCTGCCCCTCCCTTTTGACTCTGTGACAGCTGGGAAACTAGTCTGCAAAACTGTTTTCTCAAAGCTCATTTACTGAGCATCATAACTTTATTTCTGCTTTATTCTGTTTGCAACTACTGCTCAATTTCCTTAGCTAGAAGGTATATCTATAAATAAAATCTCTACTGCTTCAATTCTGGTATAGGGGAATCCTCATTTTGTTCACCCCACTTGGGCAGACAGTAAGCATAAAAGGCAACAGACCTTTTAATTCTTCATGTTATTGCCTACAACAAAAATGCTAAAAGTGCAGGAGAAAAGCTAAAGATTACTCTTTTCAATTGAACTGCAAAACAATTTCATGAAGGAAGGTATTTCTAAGACATCAGAACTGTCACCCCAGATCTTCAATGCAATCAAGACCTCCCATTTATCCACATCTCATCTGAACAACACTATATACCTGCAAGTGCTTTTTGGTTTGATTTTGTCAGAGTTGCCTTTTTCTCCCTTCTTCCCCTCTTCTTTTTCTTTTAAATGCTTTTTACCTCCATCCTCTCAACCTCCACAGGAATCCCAAGGGTAGAGATAAAAGTTTCATAGTGAAAATCAGGTTTCCAACTACACAACGCTGTCACCAAGAATATGCACTCCCCACAGAACATTCAATGGAAAAAGGAATGCATTCAATCTGTTGTTCAACAACAGTTTCTTGAGATTTAAAGTGGCACCTCAATGTCTGAAAAGAGCAGTGGGAATAGTGCTCTCATTTTCTTTCTGCACCCTTTGGAAGGACTGTGCATCTCTCTGTGATAAAATGAATCCTGTTATTGATAACCAAGAAGAAAGTAAATGTTTGGGGGATAAAGGGTCTTAGTCAGCTGACCAGCCCACGCTAGAAAAACAGGTTCTTGCAGCACTTCATCTCCAAACAGTGACATTTTGAAGTGTAGGCAGTTAGTCAAAGAATCATAGGCTTAAATGTTTGTGGAAATTATCCAGTTTCCTAACAGAAAGTTTTCAACAACAACAAAAAAGGATCAAAAGAAAATAAGAATTTGAAAAGTCAAGAGAAATTCCCTTACGAAAACAGAAGAGAGGGGTTTTTTTTTCCCCTTAGTGCTATGGAAGAAATAAATCTAATTCCCAGACTTCTGTGAAAATCTGCCTCTAGTAAAATGTAACTAATGCCCAAAATATAACATTAAATTAAAGGTCAGCAGGGAACTGAGATCTCTGCCCAGCAGTCAGTAAGCAGCCTTTTGTCATATCCCTAAAGACAGACAAGACACTGTCAGGTAGAAAAGCCAAAGCTGTGCATTTTTGCAAGTCTCCACTTTTCAGAATACTCAAATCATCTGCCCCTAAATCCCATTCACCTGTACAGAAGGGGTGCTGCTAAATAAATAGGAAAGTTTTTTTATTTCTGAAGTTCACCACACAATTATCAGGCTTGCTGCAACCTATGTGTCAACTGGGCAAAGCAGATGCTTCTTTTGTGGTCTTCTCTGGAGGGAAACTGAATGGACAGATGCACTGAAGGGGAAGATGTGCCCTGGAATACACTCTGCCTATTAGGTAATCTTCACGGTCAGTACTGCAGGCACTTGGCTTCTCACCAGGGCTCAAAACCATGACTCTTTAAGATAGCCATAGTTCCTAGGACTTTAAGAGTTGTCTGACTGCTAGGTTTAATGATCACCTGGAACTTCACAGCATTAATGAGAGCTCAATGCAAATTTTCCTGATCTAAATCCAAGTTCCTAGTGTGCAAGTGAAAGAAGAAACAGCCCTAGCATCTGCAGGAGAGCAGATACAAGTCTGGAAGTTTCAGCTCCCAGCAGCAGAGGCTGTTGTCAAGTGTTGCAAAATCCTGAGCTTGTTAGTTCCTGAGAGGAAGAAATTAGCCCCATAACTGCTCCAAAGGAAGACGAAGTAGTTCTGGCTCATGGCAGGAAGCATTTTTGACCCCAGTGTATCCAAAGACTACTGATTCACAACAGGCCACAGCCTGCTTGACCATTTCCATGCCTGAAGTCTGCACTCCAGGATGGTCTCATTTCAAATGATGGCTGCTCTCAGATCACCAAACTGGCCCTGATCACTAGCAATGATATCCAAAAGGCAAGCCGGGAAGATGTATTCTTGGCAACTTCCTTTAATATCTCCATGTTGTTATTCTGACTTAATTACAAATCTCAAATTACACATAAAGTGCATTTTCCAAATACCTTCCTGTGATTTCTATGGGATGGACACCTTCTATCTCAGCTCTGAAACCAACCACCAACATGTTGGGTCAGCAGCTGGGAGCAGGCATTCTGGGATTCAGCACCTGCTTCTGGCCAGTACTGTGATGGGACACAGCCAAGGCTACCTCAGCTCAGTTTTTGGTTATGCAGCTGTGTGCCTTAGTTATTATGTACACATGGAGCATTGATATCACCAGGTGACAACATGGAAAACTAAGGAAGAGAAGCAAGATTTAATATCTGGGTAAGTGCCAAACATCAGCAGAGCCAAGAAATGGCCAGGGGAAATCAAGGATGCCCTGAATTTATCATCATGATAACCACAGAGACTTTGTTTCTTCACCTCTTCCCCTCTCAGCTGCTTCTTTCCTCTTCAGCCACAGACATGATCTTTCCACATTAATTCTGCCCATGGGTAAACATGAGTGACTGATGTCTTCCACTGGAGAGCAAAGGGCAGAACTGAGAAACCAGCTGCTTCCAACATTCTCCAACATTTTCCAGTTTGCTGTGTCAGGAAAGACATATTAAGACTCAACAAAACCCAAATATTCAACACCACACTGGGGCTCTCCAGACAGAGGTGACACACAAGGGAGAAGCTTAGATGGAATCCTGAAGTGAATGTGAAATTAATAAAACTGACTAAATAGAACACCCAAACTGAAACAAGACTTTTTAGGTCAAAAGAGGAAGGCCAATGACACACGAAACAAACATTAGACTTGCTTTTGTCATCAGTGTTACGTAGGAGATACTCAGACATTAACTGCATTGGGAGGAGAACAAAACCCAAAGAGAATGAAATACTTCAAGGCCTAAAACACCATTACATCATGGACTTCCACATGTAGCACATGCATTAGAATTTCAGTAAATTACATTGCCTTCAATTTTTCTTTCAGAAATGAATCCACTTTGTAAGAAAAGGGTGTTAGAGTGTCATAATTCAGGAGGGAAAAGTGTGCATCAGGTGTGGCTTTCTTGGGACCAAGAGAGAAGAGGAATGGCACAGGTTCACAGACCACGGGTTATAGCCATGCCTGCCATGCCTCATCCAACTTCTCAGCTTGTGCATTTCAAATCTGGCCTCATCTGATCTCCCATACTGCAATAAGGAGAGATGATGGTACTGAGAAACCAGTGTCCCACCATGACATGGCAAAGCACTGAGCAGTGAAATAGAGCAGAAGCTGCCCCCCCAAAAAATCACAATATTCCCACCAGAAAATGAAAAATCCAAAAAAGAAATTAGAAACAAACAAACAAACAAGCTATTATTTTAAAAAGAAGAAATAATAAAGCCAGCATTTAAATCCTCTTGCCTCATAATTGAGCCTAGGGTTATGCCACAAGTCAGACAAATGAAGTTTATATAACTGGTATTTGGCTGAATGCATAATTCCTATTTAACAGCTGAAGAGAAGCATTTGTGGTCTTCAAAGAAATTTGACAGGTAATTCCCACTGTAGTTCTGCAGGGTAGCTGAGAGGTAATTATCCTTCTCACTAGTAAATCAATTAGGAATGAATGTATGGAAAGCTTTCCCCCTCCTCCAAGTAACTGCTAATCCTCTAAGCACTAATGAGCAGGCAGGGCTAACAACAGTGTGCAAACCTACCAAAAATCAACAGGAGCTGCGAGGAATGCAGGGTCCAATCATTCCCTGGGAACTAATGCTCCCAGGAGAAAACATCTTGCCTGTGCACATGTGTTACTTTTGGTGTCTCCCTCTCTGTTTATTGCTTCAAACAAAGACCTGATTCTGTGACTCAAAAGAAATCACTGCACTGTATTCAACTAGCCAGCACTTGTGCTGTTAAAGGTAAAACACAAGGAATCTGGGCTTTCTCTACTGGGGTGCCATTGATTCACCTCACCTACTGCTTTGTAATTCATTTAGTGGTTGTCCTGAGGCTCAGCAAAAACATGATGCTTACTCTGCAGGCCGCTGTAACAGTACTCACCTAGAAGCACTTGGAGATAATTACAACGCAAGTGCGTTTTTTTGCAAGTGCACAACCTCATGAATCTGTAAGGAGTGAGTGAGCAATAAACCCAATACTGAATTTGAGAAATCTCCTATGCTCCAATCCAGGGGCACCTTCTCCAGGAATTTTTCAAATGCTGCCTGCATGTTTGGAATTGCTTTGATGGTGACAGTCAGTCCTGGGTTCAGACAAATCACCTGTTTAACCATGCAGAATAAGAGTGCCCATGCATTTAGCACAGGTAGTAAGAATAAAACCAAGTTGTTCCCACAGCAGCTTGCACTGAAGCTGGTTTACTGCAGGTTTTCCTTACAGCTCACCTCACTATTTTACCAGATTTTTCAGACAGGAGGAGAAAAAAAGGAATACAGGAAGATAGGTCCAGAAATTGTTTCCTTATGACATAAGAGAGAAAAAAAAAGAAAATAAAAACAACAACAAACCAAAACCAAACCCAACTGTCACCTGGAAGAAAGACAGCAGCAGGTAAAGCTAGGTCTGCATGCCACTATATGATGAAATGTGTCACTAATCAAAAAAGGTGAGAAAAGACTGCTAATCTGTACAACTCAATAGCTGGAGAAATTGCTAGAAGATAATCAAATAACATAGTACTCCATGAGGAAGACTTTACATCAGTGACGTAGGATTTGTAACTGAGCGTATTGCCTCTGATTTTCGGCGGGCAGAGTTGCTTTGGAAACAGAATGAAGGACAATTAACTCCTCACTGCCTGTCATATTGGATATGGGACATGCATGGGGACCATGAGAGCTCATTAAGAAACATCTTCATTCTATTTTACTCAGGAAAAAGAAGTCAAGGCAGTTGTCACAAAAAATCACCTTCTGCATCAGAAAAAATATAAGCTGATCCCTGCCCACTGCAGTCTTCCTCTCCCCTATGCACCCAAACCCATGTATATTGTTGCCAATAGTAATCAAAGCTATTAATACCTTAAGGATGCATATACTGAAATAAACACCAACCCTGAAACCACTGTAGACTGACCAGTAATGGAAAACACAATAGTAGTAATAAGAACAGTACAAGTAGCAAACTACTAGTTTGGTAGCTCCTGGAGACAGAAGATGGGCAGTTTGGAGGTCATCAAGACAAATGGGCTGCATTCCATCCAAACACAATTTCACTGCCAGCAATCAGCAGGTGCTGTAGCCCTCCCACATTGATTTCTGTGGGTAGCTGAAAGTGTCTTTGTCCCACTACCTCCCTACACAGGCAATAATTTTAAACCAAGAAGGCACCGAGGACTCCTGGGCTGCAGCTGTGCAGCCCTAATTGCATCATGTGGGAAGCATAAGCAGGGGGTTTGAAAGCTATGACCTCATCTTCTCTCCTACACATTCAAATCAAATCTTTGGTCTTCCACCCACTCTCCCAGGCATATTCTGCTTTCAGCCTCCTTATATGATGTAACCAATGAAAATGTCATTTACATCTTTACCTCCAACTTGTAGCTAGGGAAAGCATAAAGGGGAAAGGAGTCAAATGCAGAAATAGATGCCTTTTCCTCAGTATTTCTGATAACAATAAGAGAGAAGGTAGGGAGAGGGTGCATTAGGCAAAGCCAGTTCCAGCAAAAAGTCCCAGAAACATTTGTGTGAGTTCAACCTCTTTAAAGGTGTAATGGTCAGAAGCAAATGAAAGCAATCCTTTTATTTCTTTAACATATTCAGCAGGAGATGAAGGATCCCCTCCCAGCCACAAAATCAGGCATAATTCCACTGGATTCCGTGGAACTGCACTAGTGCAGCTTAGACAGGAAATTGAAGCTTTTCTCAATTTACCAAGGGATTTCACTTCAGGATCATAATTCCTCTCAGAATGAACAGAATGCCATAATTTTGTTTCTATAGCTACCAGCTTGATAGTTCTCCCTTACCTTCCTCTTGTTCGTGGGACTGACATAAAGGTAGCTCAACACAGTCTTCAGCCCTACTTTGTCATTGAGTTTTTCATAGGTAGTGCCATAGTCTGTTGACCTGAAGAAAAGAGGAGACAAAAAAGAAATTCTGGTTATTAGAGCTCAGGGGAAGGAAACAACTGTGTGAACAGATGCTCAAAGTTACAGCTTAAGCATTATTACCCTTAAAACCAAAGCTTTTGTGTTTTACTCAGGGTGACAAGCAGAAAAGAAAAGCCAAAAGGAAGAGGAAACAAAGAAAAGGGAAACAAAACGGAAAGAGGAAAGAGAATAAAAAGGAAAAAGAAAAATAAAAAAGAAAAAAGAAAAAAGAAAAAAAGAAAAAAGGAAAAAATAAAAAGAAAAAACTTAAAAAAAACTAAATAAAAAAGGGGGGGGGGAAAGAAAAAGGAGAAAAAGAAAGGGGAGGAAAAAAGAAAAATAAAGAGAAAAGAGGGGACAAAAGAGGGGGGAAAAAAAGAGAAAAGAGAAAACTCCAGTCCTTTGGGGCAGAGTTTGTCTCTAATTCAATTCATCCTATGCATATATGGAGATGTGATGCACCTGTGAAGATGGACTCTAGGAGCAAGCTGTTCTCATGTGCCAGCACAGATTTGGAAATGGTATTTACCCAAGAGGACTCCGATCTCAGCAACACTCTTAGCACAGATTCTGCAGATTCTCTTTTCAGAAAAATACAAATTAAACTCATCAACAACAGTTTTATTTAAGTAGGCTGATTTTTGATTTGGAGATGGGGATCCAAATGTGGCTCAGAATTGTAACAGCTGAACTCATGTCTAGATAAAAATGTACCTAAACTGGCATCTTGAGTTCTCTTTCACCCCCATCCTACTTTGTGCCAGGCATTTAATTTTTCTGAGTTAGAGAGACAGATCTAGGCCCCTCCACTAGCAAATCCTACCCAGAGCAGATGATCTGGGGGTGGCATTACCCATTCGTGACTGGGGAAAAGGGCTGCTTCGTCAGAGGGTTTTCTGTAGCTTCCTCCTCCTCATTTGTGGGCATGCTTGAAACCTCACTTTGCCCTGCTTGTTTCTCTGCTGTTTTCATACTCTGCTATTCCAAACAAGCAAGGTTTTTCCTACCAGAACAAATCAACAGCTACCTAGTACAGGATCCCATACCTGAGCTGTGGGCAGAACCAGCTTACTGTAGGAGTGGTGTCACAACCTTCCTGAAAAGCCCACCCACCCCACTCAAACAGTGGAGAGAGCCAGGCTTCTGACCCTACACAGCTTCTGTCACATGGACAGAGCAAATACAGTCTTTATAAGGTGTACAAGGAAAGACTTTCACAGAAAGCCTATGTGGACACACCTATGGTTTTATTAAGATGAAAATTCATGGCCTGGGTCATCCTCTCTAATGATGCTTTTTACTAATGTCACAATTCAGCACCTTTCTCAGCAACTAGCTCTGCTAATTGTCTAAGTTCAGCAAGCCTCCAGCATCTGCAGCTTTGTGACAGCGACCAATCCTCCTGTCTCTCTGACAGAGAAATGCCCCAAGTCACCCTTCTGGCATCACAGTGATCATTAAATTGTTTCAGTTGGAAAAGACCGTTGATCTCATCAAGTTCAACCATCCTAACACCACCATGGCCATTAAACAGTATCCCAAAGAGCCATGTCCACAGGGTTGTTTTTTTAACACCTTCACAACAGTGTCTCTATCACCTCCCTGGGCAGCCAATTCCAATGCCTGACCACTCTTTCAGTAAAGAAGTTTTTCCTACTATCTAATCTAAACCTCTGAGGCCATTTCCTCTCATTGATACCTGGGAGAAGACATCAGCATCCACCATCCACCTCACAACAACCTCCTTTCAGGGAGTTACAGAGAGCAATGAGGACACAGTCTCAAGCTGCGCCAGGGGAGGTTAAGGCTGGATGTTAGGAGGAAATTCTACACAGAGAGAGTGATTGCCTATTGGAATGGGCTGCCCAGGGAGGTGGCAGAGTCACCGTCATTGGAGGTGTTTAGGAGGAGACTGGATGGGGTGCTTGGTTGCACGGTTTAGTTGATTAGGTTGTTTTGGATAATGGGGTGGACACGATCTTGAAGGTCTCTTCCAACCTGGTCTATTCTATTCTATTCTATTCTATTCTATTCTATTCTATTCTATTCTATTCTATTCTATTCTTCCCTCACTGCCTCTCCTCCAGACTAGGCAATCCCAGTTCCCTCAACCAGTCCTCATAAGGCTTGTTCTCCAGACCCTTCACCAGCTTTGTTGCCCTTGTCAAAGCCCTTCTCAATGCCACTGTGCACAGCAGCTCAAAACTCCCACTCAAGTGTCTGCAGAAATTGAGTGATGCCAGAATCCACACACAGTTCCACTGGTTTCCTGCTGCTAGTGGAGTCCAGAGTGACACAGAAAGGACCATGACACAAAACCAGATAGCTGGTTTCAGGCTTCCGAGTAGGACCCATGAACTGAAAAGCTTGTTTTATCATGGATGCAGTTCCAACACGTTTGCTTCTTTGCAACTTTCAAGCACAATTCCTAAATGTTTTACAAACTGGTTCTATCCTTAAATGGGTTGAACCGACCCTTCTCAGAGCACTCAGCAGTTAGGGGTGCTTCTAGTCTTAAACAACTCCCTTGTGTTCTCCTTTAGCTCTTTAATACTAAACCAGAGCTAATACTACCACTCTGTTTACACTTAATACCCTTTTGTACTAATGTATAATATTGATACCTCCTGGGCTTCAACCAGATATTCCAAAGGCTACTCTACTGTAGTTACACAGCACTTTCCCATCCAAAGACTCTGAAGCTCTTGTCTCATTAGATATCAACACCACACAAAAAAAGTCTAGCAGGTCTTTCCTTCCAGCCAAGCTTGAAACTGAAGCAGCTCAATTAATAAATCAGAATAGCCCAGGGCTATTAATCCCACTGCATGAGGTCTTCTATACATGCAAATTCAACAGGTTTGGAATCCTCAAGTAACACTAAGTTGGAAGCAGGGAGTAACACACAGAGAGCAAGCACTGAGGTACTTCCTTGATGTCAGCCTTGCAACAGCACTGAAGCTCTGAACAAGCCACAGTCCTGACTACACATGTACCAGCCACCAGCCAGGGAAAGAGATCACTGGTTTCAATCAGCATTCAAAGAGAATACAAATAACAGTTTAATATTCTGACAGAGCTACTTTGGTTTTGTTCTCCAAGTCATTTTCAGATCTCCCAAAATGCTTTGCACTCCTAAAGATGCAGGATGGATGCCCTAATGACTCTTTCTCATTAAACTATTATCACTCATTGCATTTGCCCTTTCAAAGAATGGCTGGGAAAGAAGTAGGATCATTATTTCGTTAGCTTCTCTAAGGCTTTCTTTATTATCATGACAGTCACCACTGGCTTCACGGAAGCATCTCAAAGGATATCACAATAATGTACTATATTTCCACAGCACTTTTCCATTCAAAGAATCTGAAGCTTCTGTCTTGTGTTAACCCATTTAAACTACCAAGGGCATACTGGAAAATAGTTTCTCTATTATAGAGATGAAGAAACCAAAAGCTAACAATGGTAATGGTTAATTTTTTTCAAAAGCAGACATCTACAGTTAACCATTTCAAGCTCTATAATCATCTAGTGTAAGGCTCAATACATAGGCCTGCTATACTCCTACCACTAAACTGCTAAATTTGAAAACAAGTATTTAAAAATACATACACACACACACATATATATATATATATATAAAAGGTCAGCTGTCTGATTTTACCTTGAACATTTGAAGATATGTGACCCACAGGTGAACAGAACAGTTTCATAGTTTCATTCAGGGTTGGAAGGGACCACAAGGATCATCTAGTTCCAACCCCCCTGCCATGGGCAGGGACACCCCACACTAGATCAGGCTGGCCAGAGCCTCATCCAGCCTGGGCTTAAACACCTCCAGGGACGGGGCCTCGACCACCTCCCTGGACAACACATTCCAGGGTTTCACCACTCTCATGGTGAAGAACCTCCTCCTCACATCTAGCCTGAATCTCCCCACCTCCAGCTTCATTCCATTCCCCCTAGTCCTGTCACTGCCTGAGATCCTGAGAAGTCCTTCCCCAGCCTTCCTGTAGGCCCCCTTCAGATACAGTTCTGGCTCACCTTTTAACTTTAATTTGAACTCTTCTTTACTTATCTTTGTAGTCAAAGACTTCTAACTGCAAATCAAGTAGTCTACATGGCCTTGTGGTTGCTTGACACTATAAGCAGATTGGATACCATCATTTTCTCTCATTCCTCTGGTCAGAGTATGATAAGCTTCAAAGCACATTATTAAAGGACCAGAGGTGAAGAAAGGCTGTAGTTATATCAAACTGACTAAAGATTTGGTGATATAAAACATTCCTTTCATGACTCACACCCCAAATGCCTGCTTTAACTTTGGTTGGGACTTTCATGGCTAAGTGATCCTTCCTACATGTTACTCCTCGAGGTTGCTCCATTGAAGCTAATCCTGGAGTTTCATCATCATGGAAGGATGTTACTGTGCTCAGCCTCAAATGTGTATTTTCACACGCACTTGTATATACAAAAGTGCTAACACCTTAAACACATGCATTTTGTCCCACATGTCCTTATATGTTGATCTTACAGCATTTCATAATCCCCTCTATCTTGTTTTCCACCCTGCAGACCAAGATCCTGGCAATGCCCCAAGGAAAGCTGCACAGTGAAAAGCAAAACTCGAGGAGTAGTCCAGTATTGAATGGACTTCTGTCTACTCTTAATTCAGCTTCTTGGGTTTTATAACTAGCAGTTCCAACCAGCCATGAGAAAGAACCTCTTTGCTAGTCTTTGTTAACATGAAGAAAGGCTTGATCCAATGCAACACATGTCATATTCACACAAACAAATGAATGTGAGCTTTTCCTGAATGGGCTGTAGCACCAAATTCTACATATTCTCTTTGAAAAAGCAAGGTTGATAATGCAATTAATGCAAATCCTCCCAAAAGTGTACTGTATTAAAACAGCTGGGAAAGAAAATCACCTGCTTGATTCCACTCACCTCCTCTAATGGGCCACAACATGTTTTAACCATGGCTGCAAGTGTGGTCCCGCAGCTCAAAGGGCACACTAAAGGAGAGAAGCTTCTAGACCTGGCCATCACTCAGTGCACTGAGAGCTAACAAAAGCCATATTGTTCCTGTAAGTCTGAGTCTGGGAATTTGACAAATAGGCCTGAGCCAGCAGACTTTAATACTGTGAAAAGACTTGCTAATCCCAGGGATACAAAGCACAGGTGTGGAGAGAGAGAACGCCATCTGAATAGATTTTAGAGGAGTCCTTCTCTCAGATGGTTGTCATATTGGGGCTCTGTCAGGCAGAGAAAGGAGGTTTTGTTTGTTTGCAGTCTCAGCTACTCAGCTATGGAGATAGGCTATAAAATATGTATTGGTCTCTCAGGACCAAAAGAGCTGCAAAGGCTGCCACTGGATGGCTGGGAGGGACAAGTGAGCTTGCTGGCTGGAGTGTACATGCGCCACCAGCTCTCCTGTCAGGGAGTCTCTCCTCTGCACCTATGTTGCTCCCTGGTTGTGTGTGGAGAAGGAGCAAGTATAGGTTTGATTTTAGATTCTCAGCTTCTTCCTAAAATGCTAAAGCATACACGTTCATCTCCAGAGCAGAGTCCCACTACTCACACAGCGCCATGTTGAGAACTGCATGGCAGCACAGCTCCACTTAAATAAGCAGAAGAACATCCAATTCTCTGTGCACTTTGGAAAGCAACAGGAGCACACACAGCCCATATTAACATTTGCTTCTCTTCTCACGTGCCTGCAAACTGTTTGCCTGCAGTATGCCTGTCTCCACAACCCTCAAACAACTTCTTATTTTTACCCATTGCCCAATTTTCTTCCAGTTTGACAGAGAAACAAAAACCCAAGAGAAACAAAGTTTCTTCAAGTTTCACAAAAATCAGCAGCCAGCAAAAAGAGAGCAAACTTATTAGCACTCAGAGAAAAGCTGCAGCATGAAATCAAATCCCATGAGCCATAAGAGCAGGCACATCTCTCTGAACATTCAGCTGCAGGAAAACATTCAAATGCAGCTCACATATTAATACACTACAAAGAACCCAACCGCACAGCACAAGTCAGGATGACAAACTTTCATTGATTGTGAAACAATCTGTTTGTGTCTCTCCCTTCCTTCCCCTCAAATTCCCCTCCCCAAGATAAAGGCCCCTCTGTAGCTACAACATGCTGAAATGAGACCCCTACTGAGTCAGAGTCCAGCTTGACCACTCCCTGTGGTAGCCCCAACTGTAAATCCCTTTGGCCAGCTACCCTAGAGGGACCATGAGTGGCTCAGCACTGACCCCCTCCACAGTGCTTTGCATCAAATGGCTATGAGTTCTTAATATAGCAGCATCCTAAATCAGGATCCAGGCCAACCATACACCAATTATTGCACCATGTAGGAAGCTGGTCCCACTAACAGACAGAGAGGGCAGAGGGTGCTCCACTTTAAAAGGGTGTCAGTTATTTAGCAAGCTCTGGCCAAGCCTCTCTGAACTTTTAGAGGTGATTCCTCTTCTACCTTGTTGAACATTTTAGACTGTTTTTTGTGACTATAGCTGCTGGTGGCTAAACATCCTCCACTCCCAAAGTCTTTTTCATATTCAGATGCAACACAGAAAAGAAACCTTTCCTCTCATAGGACTGCTTATGAGCCCAGACATTGTCTTGAGCTGCCAAATGCCTGGAACAGAAACATAAAGCTGGCCCTGCAGTTAATCGAGCCCCAGCTGGAGCTCTGGAAAGGCCGGAGGCTGCTGCCACTCATGAGGCAGGGAATGGGTGTCCAGTTCTGGGCCCCTCAGTTTAAGAAGGACATTGAGACACTTGAACGTGTCCAGAGAAGGGCAACAAGGCTGGTGAGAGCCCTTGAACACAAGCCCTATGAGGAGAGGCTGAGGGAGCTGGGATTGTTTAGCCTGGAGAAGAGGAGGCTTAGGGGAGACCACATTGCCCTCTACAACTACCTGAAAGGTGGTTGTAGTCAGGAAGGGGTTGGTCTCTTCTCCCAGGCAACCAGCACCAGAACAAGGGGACACAGTCTCAAGCTGGACCAGGGGAAGTTTAGGCTCGAGGTGAGGAGAAAGTTCTTCACCGAGAGAGTCACTGGTCATTGGAATGTGCTGCCCAGGCAGGTGGTGGAGTCACCATCCCTGGAGGTGTTCAAGAGGAGACTGGACGTGGCACTTGGTGCCAAGGTCTAGTCATGGGTCTGTGGTGACAGGTTGGACTCGATGATCCTTGAGGTCTCTTCCAACCTTGGCAATACTGTTATACCGTATGTGGATGCTCCCTTTTGGCTTAACTTGATGATATAATTCAGAGTCTACTGCTAACACTTACCAAGAACTAAACCATGGAGACTCATGTTGCCATTTATAATTTCACTGATCAGTGTCACAGTCCTTACAGATTTATTTATTTTTTCCAGTCTGAGGACTCCCTGTTTATTTAGCCAGTCCTTGTACAACCTCTTCATGTCTCTGATCATTCTCTAACTACTCTTTTTAGTCCATCTTAGACCAATCTTTAGAGGAAGAACTGTCTTGGGGGGAAAAAAAGACAACTATCCAAGCACGTCAGCAAAATCACAGAGCATTTTAAACAGTCTAAATAAAAACACTTTCTGCCTTCATACAAAAGGTTGCACATTCTAGATACTTCTGGGATCATGATCCATCAATTCGGGCACTTTCAGTACCAGAAAGTTTCAGAAGTACCTAAAACCAGAGATTTCACTGGGGAAAAAGAAGTTCAAGCAGATCATAGTTTTGGTAATTTCACCTGATTTTTTCTTTTTCCCTTTTAGTTTGCATGTCATCTAAACAGCAGAATACCCACCCCAATTTCTGTTATGAAACCAGCACTCTTCCTCCATCCTCTTTCTTTTCTGATTAATAACAATACCCATCACCAAATATCTGAAAGACTTGAAGACGACTTTTTGTTGATAAATTTCAATTTATAATGCATAGTGGAGACTGGCAAGGGAAAATGAGCTGCCATGATGCATTAGTCATTGTGATTCGCAGTTCAAACTGAAGAAGAGAAGAGCTAACTAGGAACACTAGCTTCCTGGGCTTTTTCCTTCCAGATTCTTCTCTCATTTTTGACAAAGAAAGTATCCTCTCTTGTTTATTCAATACAAGCCCTTGGGAAGACTCCAGGTGTCTCAGAGGTTGGACAAAAGGATATAGAATATTCCATCACTGGATTTACAGGCAATAAAGCAAAGAGACGTGAATATCAGTCACATTTCCAGTGGCTGACAGCTCATCGGCATTTAATTTGATCACCATCTTACAAGGCAGGGGGACTGTTCACACCAGTCCTTCTTTAGTAAACATCATTACTCAGATGGGCATGAACAATCTTCTAGAGACATAGTTGTAGTATATTTAGCCTGCAGGGATAGTGGCAACTAACTTGAAAGCAATATGTTTGCATCACTCTTGCACTGCAGGAAAACAGTGGTGCTTTGAACATCCCCAGCAACCACTGATGAGCCAGAACAATGTGCCTATGGGTGCCTAAATAGCATTCACCATCAGCAAATGGACTGTCCTTTCCCAGACTCCTCTGTCTTCTGCATCCAGACCTTCCCTTACCTTCACACACACCATTTCTGTGGAAAGGCAAGATCAGTTTCAGAGTTAAAATAATCTGTAGAGCCACCCCACCTACCAATAGCCTTTCTTGAGACACAAAGAATGAGGGCAGGGGAGTGGCAGGAAATGGGTTTTCATGAACGAAAATAAACATCTAGAACTTTTAGAGGCAGTATACACCAACTAGCGTGGGACAAAGATTTGGCTAAAGGCAGCTTTAAAGCTGTCTTGCCATTTTGTTTCTGCCAAAGGATGGCAAAGTCTTTCTTCTGAAGCAGAAATAAAAACAAGCCTAAGTGATGGATGTTAAGAGCTCATGGGAGGCAAGAACCTGAGCTACAAAAGTTTATGGATAATTATGCTCTGATTTTAGACAACCTGGAATCCTGATCAAGGCAAGCAGGCTGCAGGTATAATAGTTACTAAGCATCACTTTATATTCTGCTGCAGGATAGCACAAAGCAAGAAATAAAAGCAACAAAGATTAGTGTTTCCTACACGAATATTAAAATAACTCCACTTCCCCAGCTGCAAGACTCCCATCTTCTTTATACCACGCCTGTTTATCTTATCTTATACTTAGCTACCTACTAACTAGGAATTTAGCTCTCAAGCCCATTCAGATTTTGCCTGTAACTACATAAAGAGATTGTTAACTTCAGAAGATGACTTACTCATACTAAAATAAGTGAGGATATATTGCTCTCTTAAGGTGTCTTCTTTCCTTGAATGTAAAGGGAGACTAGAGCAACCAAAACACACTCAGCTATTAAATGTCTAGCACAAGGCAACGTGTATCTCACACTGAATGGATTCCTACACTGAGCTAGCATTAGAAATGAAGGGAAGGACCTCAGTCATCCTGGCTCAGATCAGAAGTCCATCATTTGTCATAATGTACCAGTGCTCTATGCTTTAAATGTTGTTACTCTGTCAGGATGTGCCTGAGAATACACTTCACTGTACCTTACACACTCAGCAGCATTAGAAAACGAAGACAGCAAAGATAAGTAGAGAAATGTGATATGGATTTCCCAACAGCTGGCGGTAGGATCAGGAATAAAAACAAAGATCTGAGGAAATGTGAAATGGCTTCTCCTCAAAAGTTGGGATAAGCACTGCCCTTCATTGTATGTTTACCTTATTGCACCATTGATGACCTGCTGGCAACCCTTACTATGGACAGTCAAAGCTGATGTCCACTAGTAGAAGTGTACCTCACAGAAGTACAAACATGAAAGCTATATAGGCATCATGTAATATCCACATCAAGGACATCAGAGTCTGAATCATCATATTACTGCTTCTGCCCTGAAACTAGGACACCACATGCCTGCAGACACCACCCAAGACACAGTTCATTTACCATGAAACAAGGGCAACCTGGGGCCAAGACTTCCTGGTTTTGCAAGCATCCCTAACCATTGCTCATTTCACTACTGTGAAATCTATATAAAAGCAGTACTTTTACATAGCTCTGAAGAACTCCACTTCATCATTACTCACTTCCTATTTGTACCATCTAAAAGATCTGATATATTTATCATGTTCCTTGTTCTGATGTAGTCTAATTTTCCAAGGAGATGTTTTGCGCATCTCTGATGGAGCAGCATACTGATTTGATTCCAAGTACTTGACTGACTCAGCAGAGATGGCCTTATCAAGACATATTCAAGAAATTTGGTGCAGAGGACACTTTAATAGACTCAAAGATAAAAGGCAGCTTTGATTACAAAGCCTCATTAATTAATCAGATATTAATTAGATTATTAATTAGAAACAAGGCCCCTTGCAGGCCCTTTTCTACTTTTATTACACTAGTTAAAAAATGCTTCTGAGCTAATCATTTCAATTTGCATTATTTTGTAGCAAAAGTGCTCTGAATGTAGGATTTTCTGAAGCAATTATAGAGGTTCAATTTAACATCCACACTATCAGGTGCACTTGAACTGGACCTCCCTTTAAACACATATGAACACAATGCTGAGGGAAAGTTACGGAACTGCCCCATCACTCAACTCTGAATTTGTGTGCCAGAGGTAGGTGACAACAAAGTCCTTCCAACCACTCAGAGAATAAGTACATGCTAAGCAACACAAACTACCCTAACAGTAAGTCACCTGCACCCTTTTAAGAGGGGATTCAAATCCCCATTTCCCAGCTGGGGCTACCAATATCAGTATCTATTCATGTCCCCCAAAAATACAAACTAGCCTGTTCCTGAATCCTTTGAAGATTATCCATTTTAATTGCCACTGAAATATCCATGACAGTGCTTGCAAACCCTCCTCGCCTTCTGAACCTTACACTAACACTTTTGAGCATCTTACAACACAGACATCATAATTCCTAAGACAGAAGGAGCTCTCAGGCTGAATACCACAGCTGACAATGTCTTTATGTATGCTGTACCACTTGCTTTGCTGCCTGGCCTGGTTATACAGCTGGGTCCCTGGCTAGTAAGGTTGTTCTGAATGGTCCCAAGTGGCTCTCTTCCCCTTTCATCCTGATAGGTTATGTCATTACATTTTCTCCTAGTTCCTCAGAGTAGAGAATTTTGGTTGAGAAATATAAGGATGAGGATGTAAGTGCAAAAATTAAAGAAACCAGTCATCTGTCACCCAGTATCTTGGCTTGGGCAAGAATCACAGCAGCAGCTTGATCACACCTACCATAATACAGTTAAATCCAGTGCTATCCTACACGTAGCATTTCATACTACCACTGGTTGTGCTCATTCCCTAAGCACAGAATTAACAGAATTGATTCTAGTTAGCATGCCTTCAAAACACGAACATTGAGCTCTCAGTTTGCTTCTAAGCAGACTCGCCAGAGAGGTAAGCTTGCTGTTTATTATCGAGGTTAATAAACAATTGTGACCTATATAGCACATGGTCAACATAGGGATCCCCCCATCAGGGGGATTCTTTGCTACCAACTGCTCATGAGTTGTGGGCAGCTCAGAAAGCACAAAAACTGATCACTCCTGCACTATCATGCCATAAGATCTCATTGCCCATTATCTTGCAAACCACTGCTGGTTCAAGCTTAATTTTACCCTAGCAAAGCCTCCCTTTCTTGTCATCTTTTGTACTCAAAAGCTCATCTAACACAGTACACTTTGTCTTGGGAGAATAAACCTGTTGGAATTTTTTCAGACAGAAGATCAATAAAGTGGGAACAGCTTGAAAAGTCAATCAGCTTTAGCAAATCCCCCAGGAGATGTCTGGGTGATTGTCATTTTAACTAAGGAGCACATGGAAACGCACATCAAGTCCAAGAGGTGGGATATCTTAGGCTGAGATGAAGGGAAAGAAAAGGAAGCACTAGGAGAGACCAGTCATTGCTCTAGCTTGATAAGCTTTCTCAAGAAGTAGTCAGAAAGAGCAAACTTATACTTCCCCAAACTGAGAATTAACTACTTATGAAAAGGATCAAATGCAAACATCCAAGGTGTAAACTGAAGTCCAACGAAGTGAGTATTCTGTTATACTAAAGGCACTGGAAGGCATCTTAGGAGACCTGTAAATACCTGCTTTGCCACATATATGCTAAGTGATTGTGATCTTACACATGGTGGCCTATTTTGCTGTTGTTCCAACCACCTAGGTTCAGAGTACAGCATTTCCCACAAAGTCTCACACAGATGCAGGCATTTCAGACCCTAAACTGAAATCCACATTTTCCTAGCCCTCACGGATGGATTGGACTTACTGTGTGAGATCCTGTGCCTTGTGCTACATCAGAGCTCACAGGCTACCAAGTATATGACTCAGTACATTTGGGGCTTTTAGCCATGTTTTCTACTTGAACTTGGGCTCCAATCCTACTCAGGCTACCTGCCTATTGATGAACCAACTGTCACCCACATTTCTGACAGCACTGTCCTTAGATTCATGCTGTAAAATAAAAAACAAACAAACAAACCAAACAACAACAAAAACCCAAACAAAAGCAGAGCAGAACTCATTCATTTGTTCAGTGTATCTTTAACTGTCTTCTAACCCAGAATGATTCACTCACAGCTGCTGGGGTTTTAAAGCAGTAGCACTTAAGTTCTTTCAGTGACATTATTTAGTCTAGGAAATAAATGCCTTTTTTTTTTTTTCTTCTTTACTCTAGTCAACCTGATGCTTCAAAAGTCAATGAGAAAATGAAGCATGATATTGCATTCCTGGAGGGCACCATTAAGACCCACAGGGATAATGTCAGCATAAAGAGTTGCCCATATTTTAGCAGGTAGATTGAAACAGCCTGTGATTAATTAGGAAATAGTGGCAGCTCATCACTGGCCATTTCCTTATCCTTTTTAGCTGCCTTACAGGAAGGCACGTGGTTTGGTTTAATATCACCTTTAACATTCTGGGAATGAATCTTCCTGCAGGCCGAATAGTAAGGTTTTGAAAACAAGCTCTCTGCAGTCAACAAGGATCTAATCAACCACTCAGTGCAGGGGCAGTTCTGCAGACCTATCTGTGCACATACTCTGAGGACAGAAGAGAAAATAAAGCATGGTTACAACAAAAGGAAGACTCACACTGTGTCACAATTTCTAACAATAACAGTCATGACTGAGATATCAATGAGCAGTGTATGGACACACTGAGCATAAGAACGTGAAGGGAAAGATGCCTCTCCACATCTTACTGCAAAGAACAAGGGCCGTAGTGAGTGGCCAATGCCTCAGAGTAGATAAACTTTCTTCCCCCACCTCTCACGTCTCTGGGAGGGCATCTGTACAGCAAAACTGCTGGATTCATCTCACTGAGTAACGCTGCTTGATTGCTCATGTCTTAAACCACTTATCACACTCAAAAGTGGAAGTCTCAGTACAGTACAGCATGTTCCTCAGAACATTCACTTGCAGACCCATCATTCACTTTTAACTAAGTACCACAATGGACCTGCATTGTCTACCCAGCTGAAAATACAAACAGCTCAGAAGATCTCCTGCTACAGGAAAACAGCCAAGATTTAACCAAGCTTCTCCCAATTTATTCCCCTTCCCTCTCTCTCCCAATACTTCTTCTTTTGTCATGTGCTTCTATTAATCACAGTCCATGCAGTCAGCAGTGCCATTCCCTAGACTCCATTTTAGACAAACACAATTACTTGTAGTTTAACTCAGATGTAGCTCATTAACATGGAAGTGTTCCTTTACACAATCATGGATCAATACAGTTCATATTGAGACTTAAGTGCTGTGATTATTGAAAGAGGGAGCACAGAAAGAGTTACACAGCTGATAAACTTTAAAACGATGTGCTTGTCCTATTCAGAGCACCACAGCGAAACAGCAGCTGTCTTTTCAAGCCAACAGTAAGTACATGTTGGGGATGTTACCTGAAGGGGTTATTTTGTTGTCCATATTTTACTACCTAACTGATGCTGGAAACAGAGAAAATAAACTATGATTAATTTTTGCTACAAGTCACTGTTTCGAAAAGATTCCACCTCAATAACTCTAGCCCACAAAATATCTTCATGACTTAATCTCTCTTCTTCACAGATGAGGGTAAAAAATAAACCCTTACCCTCTCTCTCTATTTTTGGTGGGTTTTGTTGGGTTTTTTTAATCTCATTCTGCCACCACTTATCAGTCTCTCTGCAGCAAAAAAAAGGGGGAAAAATATTAAATGCATTGCTGGGAATGGGATCTCATCAGTAATGACATAATCAATAATTGCTTTCCCAAGCCAATATGAAAGCTGCAACCTGACAGTAAAGATAAAGAGACAGTTTTTCCAATCATGGTTGCTAGCAAGGCTCTAAATGGGATTTTGCTACATGCCTTTACAAACTGCCTGGATAGCTTGTAGGGCAGCAGAAACTAAAAGCAGGTTGCATCCTGACAGGGAGTACTGAACCTAGAATTATCCTATGAACTTCCTAGAATGGAGTTGGATCCAGAAAGCTGGATGTACATTTGGAAAAAAAAGGCTGTCCTTAAAGCATGACTTACACCTTTGATGGCAGTTCCTTGGACACCAAGGACATCCTCAGGCAGCTGCTTCTTCAAGCACAAACAGATTCCAGTAATTCCCCTGTCAGCAGTACCCAGATGCCCTTCAGTCCCTACTCTACTGGAAAGTTACTGTGAAGCTAAGACCTTGTCATCACGATGTAGACACATTAAGTGATTTTGTTTATTTAAAAAGAGACTGAATAGCTCCTAATTGAAAACTGTGGCTGGAAAACTGAGATCAACTTATCTTCAGCACCAGCAGCTTGGGGGCCTTGACATTATCTGCAACCTGTACAGATCTGCCCTCACACCAGCAAGCTAAAGACAAGCAACAGTGATCCTATTTCCCCAAAACTTGTTAATATGCTGAAGCCAGACACTGACAACAGGTTAGTATTATGAATGTTTCTCTGCACACTGCTAGTGCAACCAAGCATGTGATTCAGACAGGCAACAGTCAGCCCCAGCTTCAGCTGGGACCTAGAAACACTGCAGCCCAGATGCTTGGGGTCACTATGACTTCTCAGGTGATTGACTTATTAATTCCCTAACTGAATTAGTATATTAATCAATAGAAAATAGCAGAGGGGAGAAGCATGCTGAGAAATCATCTTTAATTTTTCACATTAGAATTTCCATGTAATTAATATTCAGCATGGAACACTTGCACATCTTACCACAATCCCTGAGAAAACTTCCATCTAGAGCTTTGCATGATAATGTTTCATTTCCAGACTAGGGATGAAGACACTGCTTCTGCTTCTTCTTACTGATGACCAGTGAATGCAGTTCAGACCTTCCCTCCTGAAGAGTCTAGCTATGCAGACCCATTCCCTGATTTGGGTGGAAACCTTTCCCTGCTTTTGTCTACTTCATGTTATCAGCCAGGCACACCATTCAATAATAATTGCCCAGAGTTAAGTCATAAGTCATAGACTATAACACTCCAGTACAAATAAACACACTGACAGACTTAAGAAATGTCTGACATGGGGGGGGGGGGGGGGTGGAAGGGAGAATCACAGCTCTCCACAAAACACAGTGGTTTTGGTTTTGCTCTCTTTTATTAAAAGGTTAGACAGATGATGGAAAAGGGCAGAGTTAAGGTGATAGCAAAGTCTAAATTATGGACCCCCTCAGTCCCACACACTGAACCTAACAGCACAGTTTCAGCAGTATCAGAGATCATCAGAGATCAGAGTTTATTATTCTGGAGCTATTTAGATTCCATCACATGGCAGTTTGGTTCAAGTTCATGTCAGAACAGTGAAATCCAAGATTCATAACCTCTAAGCAAGAGCACCATCTCAAAAAGGAGTGTTTTGCTCCATGCATATGACTGGGACGTATGACCTGTTCCCAGCTCTGCCCCAGCACTTATCTACCCTGCATTCTTTGCACAAGCACTGTGACTTCTGTTCATCAGCACCAGAGAAATGTGAACTATGGAGCTTGCTGTGCTGCAAATAGGAGCATCCAGAGCCAGTGCCTTGGAGAACCACTGCTGACTCCAAGTCACACAGCTGTACAATAATTTTTCCAGTGTCAGTGTCTCACTCTGAGCAGGAAAGGCACAGAATATCCTGTAATTTCAACAAGAAAAGAAGTGGAAAGTAACATTACAAGTGTTTTATTCATAATAACACAATTCCTTTGCTTATGCCTGCACAAATTAAGCTTTTCTGCACTGCATTACCTCCACCAGACCTGTGCATATGTAATGCAAATCAACTATTGAGCAGTATTTGTACTACAGTAATAACTTGGAAGACCTAGTTTGATATCAGAAGACTTAGTGGAGCAGATGAATGACTGACATGATATCCACGGGATAGAAATTCAATTAAAAGCTGCAAATGGCACAGGAGTGGTAGTTATTGCTCAACATGTACCATGGGGCCTTTACTGAAATACAGCTATTAGCTGTACTGGTTGAGAAATTCTCTTTTCCTTTATGGCAATCTGTTAGCTTGTAGAAAGTTAAATTAATAAAACCACAGAATCACTCTCACATTATGAGAACAGAGCAAAGCCAAGGGCAAGTTGTGTATTTTATAATTATGGATTAAGTGCATTATGCCAAAGAAATTAAAAAGATGCCACCATTATAATAAAAATGAAAGACTGTCTGGCTCTAAAGGCTGATGATGTGACTATAGCATGAACAACACGCTGGTTTGCCCATCCTTATCTCTCCCATCACAGCTCTCCAGGATGCTAACAATTACTCCTAATGCTAGCAGATACATTCACCATGTGTTCACCCTTTGGTGGAAATAAACCTGCATGAGCAAGCTACCTCCTCTACTGTTAGTAGCATCTCAAATTCATTTTCTGCCTTGAAAGGTTAGCTTTGTCCCTGAAGAACAAGGAAGAGAAGGATGAATTTTCCTTTGGGTATTTTTGGATTGGTTTTGTTTTGTTTTTTTGAAGATAGGTGGAGGATAGAGCTGGGCAGGAAATAATTTCCAAAGGCCAATCAACTTTTGCCAAGTCCCGAAGATGAACAAACAGGTATCCCAGAACAAAAAATCTCCTCTTGGGGTGGGGGGGGAGAGGGATGGGAAGGGAAGAATCAGGATAAATCAACAAGGAAATCACGCAAATGTCTTCCATTAACTCTGTAAGGAAGCATGCTCATTTCACCAATTTTCAGATGTTCCACTTCAGGCTCCCTACCCCAAAAGTGGAGAAAAATCTAATTCTGGATCACCCTGCAACTCTGAGCCCACACCTTTGCAGTCAATGTGGTCAGTGCTTCTGAAAGCACTGCAGTGTTTTTGTCTCTTGTAAAACATGTCTTTCCTGACCAACAGAAGTGTCTATTTGGACAAATAAGTAACTAGTCAGGAGATTTTCTGGACATAGAGCCTTGACTACTTTCTGACTTACTCATCAGGAAGCCTTTAGCATTCCAAGCACCTTCCAATAATGTCTGGCTTCCCGAAAAGCAGCCCCAAGTACTCAGTCACACTACCACTGCATTTCCTCAATGACAAAGTCCCTTCCCTTTCATCACTCACCAGCCATCACTTCCACACCTCAACCACACAGTGTCACGCAGGAAAGTGCTATAGTGGGACAAAAGTATCAAGAGAACAGTGGACGAAGCAACTATACAGCACTTTCCCCACTTTGTTCATCTGAAAAGACTTCTAACTCAAGTTATGCTCAGGAGGACAAGCAATCTCTCTAGGCCAAATAGTTCTGACAAAACAGCATCACAGTTCCCTTACTCTTTCTAGACTCTCTTAACCAACCCCAGCAACATGGGTTTGCCTTCTCCAGACAGGACCATCTTCTTTGAGTCTATGAAAAACTTTGACCTCTCTCTGCTGAGACTGTCAACGTATGACAGGCCTTGGAGAAGCTCAAAGACTCCTCTAGATCGCTGGTGCTAATGGTGGGGAAAAAAATAAATCACACTGGTCTTCCCAGCATAAGAAAAGAAGAAAAAAAACAAAACACCACCACACACAAAACACCACCACACAAAACTACCAAGTTACCAAGTGTGGCTAGCAGGTCGAGGGAGGTGATCCTCCCCCTCTACTCAGCCCTGGTGAGACCCCACCTGGAGTACTGTGTCCAGTTCTGGAGCCCCTATTACAAGAGGGATGTGGAGGTGCTGGAACGTGTCCAGAGAAGGGCCACAAGGATGATCAGAGGGCTGGAGCACCTCTCCTATGAGGACAGACTGAAGGAGTTGGGGCTGTTCAGTCTGCAGAAGAGAAGGCTCCGAGGTGACCTAATTGTGGCCTTCCAGTATCTGAAGGGGGCCTACAGGAAGGCTGGGGAAGGACTTCTCAGGATATCAGGTAGTGATAGGAGTAGGGGGAATGGAGTGAAGCTGGAGGTGGGGAGATTCAGGCTGGATGTGAGGAGGAGGTTCTTCACCATGAGAGTGGTGAGACCCTGGAATGTGTTGTCCAGGGAGGTGGTCGAGGCCCCGTCCCTGGGGGTGTTTAAGAGCAGGCTGGATGAGGCTCTGGCCAGCCTGATCTAGTGTAGGATGTCCCTGCCCATGGCAGGGGGGTTGGAACTAGATGATCCTTGTGGTCCCTTCCAACCCTGAATGAAACTATGAAACTATGAAACCAATCCTCCCCCCACCAAATCCAACTAAGCATAACCCAACCTCCCACCACAAACCAACACCACACCAAAACAAAACAATCACACACCAAAACACCCCAAACATCTTTCTAAAATCTGACTTGGAAATGCTGGATGGTAGCTGGACTATCGCAAATCTCTACTCACAGGGCTCCCTGACCTCATTTCTAGCAGTGGACACCTAAATTCATGTTCTCAAATATGAACCCATCTTACCTCTCCTGAGCAGAAAATATGAATCCTTAATCTATCTTCCAGTTTCTTTCATAGGAACATTCTTTTTGCTGCTGCTGTATGAGCAAGCACAATTATAAATTCCTTTCTGCAAATGGAATATCAGCCCCTGTAGGAATAACCTTTCATGGATGGCAAAGTTCACTGGCACAATGCTACTTTTTCCCTGCCAGAAGCTAGATGCATCATGCCACTCAAAATTAAAACCACCTTAACATTCATCTGCAATAACATGTGACAGCTGCCATGATTTTAGGATTCCAAATGGAACTAGGGATTCCGAACTAATCACTTGGATCCATCTGGCTTCAGGAAACTAGTTTGGAGTACACCTGCCTTGGTCTGAACACACCCTGGTTACTGGTAGCAGACATGAGTACAGTGGATGGGGAAGTAGTAAGCAGCATGGATACTTTGCAAGCAGCTCTTCTGCCTCCAGAGAATTAAGGTGTTACCTTAGTATGCTAGACTGGGTTCTGTTGCTGAGTTGAGGATTTTAACCAATATTTGAGTAGACATTTCAGTTGCTTCAAGAGCTGTGTTTATCACCTATGCTGTGTAAACACAACATCCTTTGCTCTAGAGAATGACCTAGCAGAAGATGTCAGGTTTTTTCTAGTAGTATAAGAGCTCTTCAAGTCTAGTGCCTTCACAAATGCTGCACAGGTCAGAGGGTAGTGGGTTAGGGCAAATTAAGGGCACTCTGCTTCCTGGCCTTCCACACAGCTCAGCAGATGGGCTGTGCTGAGCAGGTAAGGATAAGCAGGTTACCAGACAGGCTTCCAATGGAGAGATCTATGGAAGCAGACATGTTGAAGACAATGCTTGGCAAAGGAGTACTGTGTTTGAGAGGATCTATTAAAACTTCAGAGGAATACAGAGAGTTTTGACACACGGTTCTGCTGGCAGCCATAAACCAGGCCATAAGCATCTATTCCTCCCCCATAAGAGTTATTACCTCTGGCTGGAAGCTCTCATTAGGATCATAAAACCTTTTGTTGTCAAATCCTCTGCTTCAGCTTCCCAACTCAAAAGTGGAGAAGCATGGAGAGATTGAGCTCTACAGAAAGCATCTTCTGATCTTATTTGCATAAATATAATAGCTGGCATGACCAACAAAACCAACTAAGCATAGAAAAAGGAAAATAAAGTCACCAGTCAATCAGTTTTGTGGCTTACATTTAGATCTGCCCAAAACAGGCAGTTAGCTGAAGAATGGTAACTTCCATTTCAAAAACATGAGGAGCTATCTAACCACCTGTGGTCCAAGACTGCCAGGCCACTGGTCTGTGCGGAAGCCATCAAGGGTAATCATCACACTTCCACTGTGGATGAGTAACAGCAGCATCATCAGTGTCACCCTGCATCACCACAGGAAGAGTCTCCCACTTGCACTGCAACTCCAGAACCAGTAATAGTGTGAGAGGGTCTGCACCAGCTGCCTGCTGACAGTGCCTCCTGAGCTGCCTCAATATGCAGCATTTCAGTGTGCAGAACGAGCCAGCAGCCTCATTTGTCATCATCTGTGTCACCAGCAACCACCCTCCGCTTCTACCATGTCAGCTCAGCAGCATGCTAACAAAGAAAAAGAGAAATCCATCCCTTGCTCCTGCCACATACTCACCTCACCTTCAATCCCCAAACATTGATAGAAAGGATTAAAGAGAGTGCTGCAACAAATAAAATGCATATAGGATTCAAAACCAATTACCAAAGCATAATCTCGCTCAGATGGGCATGCTAAGAATAATTACTATCCATAAGACGAATGTTTGCTGGAGACACATTACAGAAGACTGCACAATTAAATATAGCAACCACTCCTCATTTATCTACCAAGCAATTCACATTGAAAAGCTCACCTGCATGCATTTGTGCAAAAAACCCTTGGGAGTTTGCAAAGCAGTTGAAAGTTTGGGGAGGAGCAAAACCAGAAAAACAAAAAAAATTATCAAAAGGCAGGAACAGTAAACAGATTTTCATCATAAAAAAGGGGGAAGGTGGGGAATCCACATTGTAATCCTGCTCTGGGCATTATTTGCCCTTTAAAGTAATATCCTTGAAAAGAAGTGAAGAAATCTTTGCTGCCAGCTTGCACTTGGTTCAAACAAAAAGTTTTTTAGAAAGGAACAAACTGGTGCAGAAGCAACAGGGGGCACTGTGCCAGGAAGTTTTCTCAAGATGCTGGCTACAGTATCTGTAGACTGGAGGAAAACAGCAAAGGCAAGTACTGTCATAACTCTCCAGCAGCACATTGCACTGTGTTCACTCAGTCAAGAGACAATAGACACCAAGATAACAGTGATTACCAAGTCAGAGTGGTGATCAAATCAAGGATACTTTTTCTGCACTCATGCTGTTCCATTCCTCAGATGAAGCCATTTTCAACTGCTCTGCATTCTGGAGAGAAATGTAATGCCCAGCATGGCACACAAGCTGACAGGTGCCCTGAAGCCATGTGCCAAGTACCACAACCCCTGTCAGCCCAGCTCCTGAAGTGCAGCGCTAAGGCCTTCCCTTGTAACATGTCACACAAAGCTAGTTACACCCTGGCTCTCTTGCGCCATGGATGCTCTTTCAAACCTTGCCAAATGGAGTTTTCAAAGAAGGATATTGCTCTGATTCATGAGCACTAGCACATTGCTGAACAGGTGACCTATAATCCAGAGAAAAATGTCCAGCAGTAAAATAAAATGCAGAAACCTATCTTCTTATTGACTGTGGCCCCAGCAATGACAGATCACCCTTCCAGAGAAACAGTTAGTCTCCAAAGATAAGAACAACTGTTCTCTGTATGTCTTATTACTATTTTGCAAACTTGCATTCCATCTCCAGCAGTCATTTTTCAGGTGTTTGAAAGATGCAAGTATGAGTGCTTAGTTGGGAGATCCTGGCATTAATCAAATATTCCCATACAAAATAAAATGGACTGAGTCCAAGGAGAATATCAGAACAACAACGTTCATTTTATCAGCTGATTTATGCAAGCGCAATTAGTAGACAGAGAGAACAAAGATCTACTCCGTCCCATAAATAAAGTATTTATCTTCCTTCTCCCTTATTAAAAAAGAAACAAAAAAGAGAAAAAGCTTTACAATTTGGAGGCCAGATTTTGGGGGGGATTGTGGATATATTCTCTGTGCAGAAAAATAAGAATGGATAGATGTAAAGTGGAAGGTTTTTCAGAGCCACCTACCCAATATAGATGCCCAATTAAATTTAATGAGAGTTGCTCTTCACCTTAAATGTGCAGCTTTGATAATACCAATCTAAATGTCCTAAGTCTGCCTCCATCTAATTCCTGAAGTATATTTCTTCTCAGAATCCATTCTACCTTGTCCCTGAGAGATTAGTTCTCCCAGCAGTACCTTCCTTCCAGCCCTGCAATCTCACTACACAAACTGTTGCATGTGACCCCCACAACGAAGCACATAAACACTAAACATCAAATATGCAAAAAGCTTTTACTGTTGACAATCTGTGAAAAAAATCAGAGGCTGTTCTTTGAAAGATGTCAGTCAGAAGAATAAGCAAGCATTAAATCCTTGAAGACATTAACTAAAAGAAAAATGCTTTCATGTGCCCACCCAGGAGTTCAGAAGCAAAGGTGTGGGTTGGGGAGGCTTTCTAAAACAGATGCGTTTTATGAGTCTGTGTTTAACTTTGTATTGAGAAATATACAGGTACAGATAAGCTTTGATCTTAAGCTACCTGTGATGCTTATACTAGTAACAAAACATTTTCCACTTCTACAACAGACTGAATATAAAGACTTACACATTCCTCAAGTGAGTGAATGCTACCATCTCTATACTGCCAATGAGAAAAACACAGAAACCTCAGATTTTTTTCCTGAGCTTCGTCCCCACCTGCAGAGTTTCCTCAGTCAATACCAACAGAAACAGGCCAGGGATAAGGCATTTAGACTCTGTTTCCAGACAGCATGCTTCAAACTCGGATATCAAGTGGAAGTAGATGGACACTGAAATGTAAAGTTCTCCAAGCAAAAGGTAGATCTTCAAGTTGTTGGAAAGCATCTGTATCTCCCTCATGGAGTACTTTGAAAGCACTTGTACTGGCTTCTGAGCTCCTGTACCCCACAGAACCTGACCTTTTGGTCAAGCTGCATGGCAGGGGAAGATTCACATGGTCTTAAAGACTACTCAACACTGCTCAAGTGTGCTATTAGAGACTGGTGCTAAGGAAAGGAAATTTTAAAAAGCATATTAGTTTTCAATACACAGAAAGAAAAACATCTGCACAAGTCAATAAATCCTCCATTCAATTTTCATATCTGAAAGCCATCACAGCCCTGACTGCTGTATAACTAACTGGTTTTAGGTAGGAAAATATTGAAATACCATGCTCCCAAAATCCATCTACATAGAGTACTGTGGAAATCATACTTAGACAAACAAATCTGACTCAGGTCCCTCCAATGAATCCAGCAGGCTTAATCTCAATTCACCGACCAAAAATCAGTTTTCAATCACATTGTGAACTGAGGAATGAGAAACTGAGCAAAATTCATAGAAAAAAAACCTCTAACATAAACAGCAACAAAAATCACCAAAAAGCAAAAAAACCAAGCAAACAAAGAATTACTTGTTCCAGTGTGAAGTGTATGCTTTAGAGTTAAGACTTAAATAATTAGGTGCAAAATCTGACAAAGCAAAGACTATGAGGCTGTATATAATAATCATCAAAATATGATGATACAGACAGAATAATAAATAAATCCTATTTTGCCCAGTGAGGTGTTGGAGTCACCATCACTGGAGGTGTTTAGGAAGAGACTACATGGGGTGCTTGGTGCCATGGTTTAGTTGATTAGATGGTGTTGGATGATAGGTTGGACTCGATGATCTCAAGGGTCTCTTCCAACCTGGTCTGGTCTATTCTATTCTATTCCATTCTATTCTATTCTATTCTATTCCTCTCTTCAAAAGTAATGCAAAAATAGGAATTACCAAAGGAAATTTTAGGCCAAATATCAGTAAATTTCTGTAACCTGCAGAATCATGAGCAGTGCCAGTAGAGATGCTTCACTGTCTAGGTGGGCAAAGAAATTTGAAACATCACTTTCTTGTTAGGTAGAAAATTCAAGTTTGGGCCTCCCATGGAACTGGCTCCCAGTGAAAGTGCCAGAAACTTCATTGCACAAATGCAACCAAAGCTGTCAGTCACACTGGACCTATGCAGCAAAAAGAGCACAAACATGCAGGGAAGAGGTCACTCTCTGCCCTCCCTTAGCATACAGTATCAGATACACCAGCCCCAGAGTTCACCCAGATGCCATAGCAATCAGCTACAGACACCACAGCATCATTTTTGTTATTGGAGAAAAGTGGATGAAAGTGAGGAACATCACAATTTGCTTTGTTAAAAAAAAAAAGGTTTGGGGGGAAAAAATAAAAATACTGATGGAATAAAGTCATGCCTGGAGACCATAAACAGACACTTCACAGCACTGAGTCTTCAGTTTTATCACATCACATAGCTTTTTCTTTCTAGCAGGAACTCTGAGGGAGGATAACTAAAGGTTGTTAAGAGTTGCTGCAGTTTTGGATTTATGATGGCAAACCATTTTTTTCCTAAACTACTTGCAACAAAAGTTGCTAGGCAGGAAAAGCCAATATAAACACTTGTAAATGGCCCTAAAGACAACTGGTGCTGGAATTACTAGATGAGGCTTTACTTTTAAGGCCATACAAATAAGAGAACAAATATTTAATGGCAGAGAATCAAAGACATCTTTTTTTCTCCTCAATGTATGGGGATCTGCAATCCAATATAAATGTAAATTGTGCCTAATTTTCTGCAGCGTGAACTTACCACTATACCTGAAGATACATTAGAGAAGAAAATAATACAGTTGCAAAGCTAGGAAGATATATATTAGTCCAGGAAGAGAAATTAAAACATCTGTACAAAGGGCTGAGAGCTATTTTCAGGTAACAAATAACATGAGGAAACACAAGCCAGCTGTTCCAAATTGCAGAGCCTTTTTTTGTGCCTGTGTGTCAGAATGATCAGACCAGCAAAGACCATGCCTTTGTAAAGCAGTATTTCAGTTCCCACTGTAGAAAAGCTGCATGCTTTATCTGTACCTCCCTGAACTTATACCCACAGCAAATAAAATCCTCCAATATGAACCTACTGTTCATAGTATCATATTTCTGTCCATAGCTGTGGAAGAAAGCCATGGAATTTGCATACTTTGATTTTGTTACCCTTCAGTCAAGAGGAATTTTTGCAGAAGACATCACAGAAGGAGCTGGAAACTCCAACCACATTTTATGTGCAGTATTGTGCCTTTAACCTAACAGCTAGCTGCCCTTATCCCCACCAAGGCAGACAGGATCTTCATCTGAGGGATCTTCTTATTGCAATGCTGATGCAGTGTCCTGAGCACCTGTGACTCAATGTGCTCTGCACCTTCATTCCTCGCTGGGGATGAGGAGTTGGGCCCACTCAGCACTATTTGCAGTCGGCAGCCATCCAGGGAGACAATTAGCAGCCATGAAGCCTTTGACAGAATTGAAAACAAAGCAAAACCTTCTCAATCCTGTCTTGAGAAGGAAAACTCTCTGCTTTGGGGGATATTTTAAAGATCAGAAAGGGCAGCTCTGAAAAACAGATAACGCCATGAATGAGCTAGGGCTTTATTTCAGCCCCCTGAATGTTATGGCCTCAGTTCTTTTTGCAAACAATTACAGTGCCACAAAAGGGAAAGCAAGGAATTAAAGAGCTCCAAGGCTTAGTTATCATCACCAAGGAATCATGGCTGTGCCAAGGATTTCAGATAGATAGCAAACCAGTCTGTCTTTCACTGAAATTGGCTAACTCAGCCATGAGTCCATTTGCTGCAGCATCAAAAATGAAATGCAGTTCTAGCAGCAAATCAGATCACATAATTGAAAGACTGTAAGTCTTTCAAGCCAACAAGCAATACTTCAAACTACACTGTGAACTAAATGCAGAAATTACTGAGTCAGATTCCCTGGCCTGCACTACATGACTAGATTATTAGCATTAGTTGTTCTCTGTGCTTTATATCTATGAATTTGAGGACTTGCAGAGCTGCATTCTTCCTGAGACTACCCTTCCCTCATCATAAACAGGAACATAAGAATTTTAAGGACATTGTACTTGGTGCCATATGACAAGAATCACCCAAAAAATAATCTTTAAGGAGTGGAAAGACCTGCTGCCTTGCAAAAAAACTTCTGGTGTTTAATCAGGGTGAGAGAACCTATTTAGGGAAGTGGCCTTTCCACCTGGTCAACAAAAGGACAAAAAGAGCCAAAACCTGAAGAGGAGGCTCAGGGGAGACCTTATTGCTGTCTACAACTATCTGAAGGGAGCTTGTAGCCAGGAAGGGGTTGGTCTCTTTTCCCAAGCAATCAGCACCAGAATAAGAGGATGCAGTCTCAGGCTGCACCAGGGGAAGTTTAGGGTTGAGGTAAGGAGAAAGTTCTTCACAGAGAGTTGTTAGCCATTGGAATGGGCTGCCCAAGGAGGTGGTGGAGTCACCATCCCTGAAGGTGTTCAAGAGGGGACTGGATATGGCACTTGGTGCCATGGTCTAGTAGTTATGAGGTGTTGGGTGACAGGTTGGACTTGATGATCTTTGAGGTCTTTTCCAACCTTGTTGATTCTATGATTCGATGAAACTAGTATAGGGAAGAGGGTATTTTGTTCTCTTTTGAGCATTGTGGTGGGGCTTTTTAAACAAGAAGGGCAATTGTTTCAGGCAGACTGCACTAATGGTGGAGGTAAATTCTTCATCTCAGCTATTTTTTCAGTCAAGATGGGACATTTTCCCAAGAGTTTTGCTTTTTGTCAAGCAAGTATTAGTCTGAGGAATTAATCTCTGTTTAGTATCTGTGACAAGTACCATAGTATCAGTCAGGGTTGGAAGGGACCACAAGGATCATCTAGTTCCAACCCCCCTGCCATGGGCAGGGACAACTCACACTAGATCAGGCTGGCCAGAGCCTCGTCTAGCCTGCTCTTAAACACCTCCAGGGATGGGGCCTCAACCACCTCCCTGGACAACCCATTCCAGGGCTTCACCACTCTCATGGGGAAGAACTTCTTCCTCATGTCCAGCCTGAATCTCCCCACCTCCAGCCAGATTTTATTCTCCATCATCTTGTGGTGCCTGAGCACAATGCTCCTCCTGCCTCTATAACATAGGAATTAATAGTTACACATCAGTGAGCCACCAGTGCCACAGTTGTTATTTCACAGTTTATCCACACAGCTGCTTAGAAGACAAACTTTTTGTATTTTTTTTTTAAATCTAGGATTAAACAAAGAGTGTAACCCAGAATCTTCAAAAAGTAGCTGCTCTGAGGAAGGCTCTAGCCTCAAAAGATTTCCTCTCCAAATTTATCTTGCTGTGATACTACACCACTCTGCATGCAAGTAATTAGTCACTTGATATTTTTACTCCATAAAGCAGACTACTGGAAAGTAAAACAACAGTCTGTTCCAGTGAACCATGTCATACGAGGACTGGGGATTTTTTATGCTCCCTCCTACCCCAGCAGCATGACTAAAGGACTCACTACCAAGGTGTCCTTGCCTATATTTACCATTTTCTCTAGTATTATGTCTAAAAATCTTCCAATGCCACCCTTTACACATACAACAGCATTTTGGTTTAAAGGCTGGTTTTGCCTCTTTAAGACAGGAAAGCTAGATTCAGAGCTGTTCAAGATCTTTCATGTTTCAAACATCTTTTTACCCTTCTTCCACCAGCCATTCAGCCAGCACATTGTTAGCTTGAACACAGTGGCTCTGATAGCACCTGCATGTTTCTAGCATTGCTTCAACATCAGCTAGCTGATTTTCGCTCTCTATAGTCCCCATTGTGGAATTAGTTAGAGAAGTCAGAGAGGTGAGACCACAATTTTTCATGCTTTCAAGCCATACAACATATCAAACTGCACATCTGCAGTGCAATATTTTGCTTTTTGATGTGTTCTAAACTGGAACTAATGCACTGCAGAGAGCATAGCCTTAGTCTCAAGTTAACACTTGTTATTGCATATTGTCCAATTTCCATGCTGACTTCACTATCCCATTTACATAATATTGTAACAGGGACATTTATAGACAAACTAGAATTGGTCACATGACACTAATATATGCTGAATTAATTCAACCTCTCAGCTCTTTACATGGCCAGCTTCTATTATGAAGCCTGTTGTGCTGTTCTTCCCAAGGGATATCAGCGGGAGTCTCTCCTATCACTGGACCACAGAAACAGGGTTAAGAAAAAGCCTTCAGTTTTCTCTCTCCCAAAGGCAAGGTTAACTCGAACACGACATCTGCCTCAGAAAGCTGTCTAGTATGTACCTACAGTCTTTTAAAATGAAGACTTCCCACCTTCCCAAGCAATCCATGCTCAGCTTTAAGAAGGTTTTTCCTAAAACTTACCTCTGCACTGCTGTAAATTACTCTAACTGAAGAGTCAATATTGGGGGGCAGGGAGGTGGGGTGCATGTTTATATACTCACAGGACTGTTCTAAGAATGAAGCATCCAACTGTTTTTTACTTTATTCTGAGCTACTGCAGCCTGGCACCTTTTTCCTAAAAATACAGATGATACCATGAGTCATTTTTGCCATAGTAAGACACACTTCACAGGTGATGCCATTTACCACCAGAAAAGGCTTCATTTAGCTCCAGCTTCCTCATGGACAACATCTACTAATTCTGACCTTCATGCCTTGACCAAAACTTTAGAAGTATCTATCACCTCTGGAAGACCCCAGACATGTTATGCATTATTGAAGGCTTTGGGAGGAAATTTGTGACAGAGGTCTGCAGCTCAGCATCTGCACCCAGAAGACAGAGCTCTGCCCTGGCACCCAGCCCAAGTAGCAACTCTTACCAGCTTCTCCTAACACATAGATTTCCACAGGGTTGCCCCAGGGTCTGCTCAGGGTACATGAAGACATGTTGCCCTTCATTACTTTTACAAGGCCTGACCCAAAGTCTGGAAAAGTGCCTGAAAATACTCCAGCTTCCTTGAACCATAGAATAATTTGTGTTGGAAGGGACCTTTAAACATCAACTAGTCCAATTCTCCTGAATTTGGATCCTATATCAGTAACTTCTATCTAAATAGGTCCCTTGACACATTTCCTCTCTCCAGGTTAAATAGCCATTGTAAGAATCACTAGCCATGCATAAATTCTTCACACTTCTTCTACCAAGCTTTCTTTATCCTTCTGAGAAACATCTGCAGCTCAGACCAGCTTTATCCTTCCACATTGTATAGAATAATTCATGATCAAGTCCAACCATTAACCCTACTATGCCAAGCTCACCACTAAGCTACATGCCCAAGCACCACATCTATCATTAACAACAATTGAGAACTAACCTTTACAGTATGCACACATAACATAACCTGTGAGCCTTTTCCTGATAAGCAGGAACAGTTTTGCAGATAAATTTAATAGCAAGAAAGGAAATTTTAGGGGTCTGGAGGGTTTGTGCTTGTACTCGCTTTCTACTGCTTCTGGAATCAGATGTATGGGAGAATAGTTTTTAAACAAAGTGCTATTTTTTTGGCAAAAGGTGGAGCCTGAGTTGCCCTTCTGACATGTTTTTTCTTATGCCTACTCCCAAGATTCCTTGCAGATTTTTGCCAAGAGTAAAGGTGAAAGTCCAGACATCAATGTTCTTCTGACTTCTGGATCATTGGCCCACAATGAAAAGTTCCAGAGAATAAGCAGCAGAAGAGAAAGGTTTGAAATGCACTCCAAAATAATCCTTGTTTTAAATAGACAAGAAGCCCTGAGCCAAATTCCAAAGCAGAATTGAGCCCAACTGTCATTTTTCCTGGCCCTTTCTCCTACACAAGCTTCTTTACTCCCACAGTATCCTGAATTCCACTCCAACACGTCATTGACAATGCTCCCAACCTATCCAGGTGTACGCAACTCCCTGCGAATTTGCATGCATTGCAGACCATATCTTAAACAAAAAAAGAAAGAATGATAGAAGTGAAGCAGCAAAGAGCAAAGATCGACATGTCAGCCCAAAACACCTCCACTCCACACATTCATTTTCCATATAGAGATCTGGAAAATCTCCTTCACACACTGGATTATAGCCATCATCCTCACTTGTGTGGGCCACACATCATTGCAACACCTTCCTGACCAGGCACAAACAACAGATGGTTTTAGAAAGGATGCATGTGCTGCCCACACTCAAGTTGGAAAGAGCAAAACTCCGGCTAGAAAACCATAGCCATTCTGTGCAGCAGTCAGGCTATTCTCTCTGCCTTGTAAGCCAGCACCAACAGTTTCTGAGTTTCTGAGAGGGCACAAAGCAGTCACAATATTTAGATTCATGAGATAAAAATCACTTCATACAACACTTCTAAATGGATATCTCATGCATTCCCATCTTGTTTGCAACTTCCTTACCTTGAGAATTATTAATCATGTGAAGAAAAACAAGGAAAAAAAATACCTTAAGCTCCAGATGGAAAGTAACTGAAAGTCATTGAAGCCATTAAAGCCACTTTCCCCCAGTCAGCTATCTGTCCTTGAACACCCCTACTGTTTGAAGTAGCAAAGAGGCAGCTGTAGGACTTACCTATGCCTCTGTTTGAAGGTAAGCCTATACTTTCTGATTTCTAATTCACATCCATCTGACATCATCAGGTACACAACACTGGTCTCTCAATCCATATATTCCCAGCAGCCTGACCACTGTGGAGATGTTGAATTCCCTTCCTCCACTCACAAAGGCACCTTACACTAACTTTAGAGCAACACTTTCTGAGATCAATGATAATTGACTGATTAAGTATGCCTAATGCTGCCAAAATGTGAGCTGATTGTGTAATGGTGTTAATTAGTAACTGCCAGAGCTCATTCCAATTATTAACCTTTATGAATGTCATTTTTAAAGATAAGAGTTTGCAACAGAGCCTACTGCAGCATTTGTAATGTTGTGGGGTGTTTTTTTTCCACACAGGAGGGAACACAGTGTCCACTGAAGCTGAGCAGCACAAGAAAGAAGCCCTAAGGACAAAGGATTTTCCTTTTGCTTCCTGCAAATGATACAATGACTTTAACAATGGAAAGGTGGAACACCTGTGCTGAAGAATTCAAGACCCCACTTTTCCACAAGACCTGAGCTATTCAGCAATGACATTGCCAAGTATGCCTCAAAAGCCTCCTTAGAGTGCTTGTGCTGAATCAATTGCATGATTTGCCAAGTGGACAGGCTTGAAAAGTGCCATGTATATTGACACTCTGGAAGCAGACAGACACAAGAACAGTATGCTGTGACATACCAAGGCAAAGCACTATTCCTGTGTCTCCACAATCACAGCTCTAATTCCTTTGATATATTATGCAATAGAGAACATTTTGTGGTGAACCAGCCATCAGGGCGTGCAGACCCTGCTTGGATCAGACACAGCTAAACTACTAAGCCAAACAGCAGCCCGTAACTTCAGGCTCACCTGTCCCTCAAGCAAACCATGTGCACTGTCATCATACAAAAGGAGCACCTCCAAGGAGAAAACACAGGCTTCTTATATATCTCTCACCACACAGCCTGTCCATGTTCTGTTACAGAGCCAGACTTGTACTGATCACCAGTAAAACACCACTGGGCAAGTTACTAACTTTTCAGGTGGTATGGCTGGTATAGGTAATGCTCCTCAGACTACAGGATGAGATAACATGCAGACCACTCTCCAAATATTCAGAGAAGCAGATGATCCACCACAGCCTGGTACTCTTCCAAAAAAGAAAAAAAAAAAAGGGGGGGGGGGGGCATAGAAAAAAAAGGTGGCAAACAAAAAACCCCTAACCAACAAACACAAAGCTTCTCTTGCTTTGTTTCCCATGTTTTGTACAAATAGAGAATATGGACTTCTGGGAAAAAGTTAAACATGCAGTGTTAATTCTGTATTCCTCATGGATATCCCTTTTACCTTTATTGGTTACAGATAATAGAACCAATGGGATTTTAATCTTCCATGGGACATTTATTCTTTACTCTGCTAGAAGCGCACTGAATGATGTACCATGGTCCACTGCTTACTCTGTAGCTGTAACTACTCCATGGCGATATAACATTATATCTAAAACCTTATGTTTTAACAGATGATCTTGCTGCCTTGGTTTTCCATCAGCCACACTTAACAGCTGCAAGTAACTCAAAGAATGGACAAACCCTCCCATACACTGGCTTATAGAGATCCATGTCTAGGGCATCTCAAAGTCAGCAGCTTGCCTATAATCACTGAAGTAAATATGCAAGACCCAAGGATGGATCATAGTCTGCTGAAGTCCTCTGGGAACTCATACATCACTTGACATTGATGGAAGTTGTATGATTCTCCTGTTTCCATGCCAGGCTGTGGGACTGAATTTCCTGCAGGCAGACTACTGTTACCCATACTATTCCTGATTTTTGCTCTGAAGCTGCTGCTTGGTCTTTCTCCTTTAGGACCCATAATCAGCAACCAGGCTTCCTTCTTAAAGTAAATCACTATGATGATTTCTAACATTTCAGAGGAAGCGGTGCAAGAGCACTGACACTGAGGGCATTTCTCATTCCATGGGAAAGATTACTCCTTGTGTGCATCAGATCTCCATAAGGCTTGTATCCATGTCCCAGTAATGGGCTGCTCTTCCTCTCTGTGTACCTCTCCCAGGTGGCTCCTGAATCTCCCAGGGTTTGTACAAACTGGTAATTACAGATCGTTAGTCCCAGCTGATTGCTTGTCTGTCCCACTTCCCTGTGCAGCATAGTATATGAACTCAGACGCCAAGGTATGCGAGTAGATGCCAAGACCCTAGGCTGCAAAGGTGTAAGGTTGATCTGCATACATGCTTTCAGCCAAGCTATCTCTGCTGTGAAGCCCCACACTGGGCAGTGGTTACAGATAGCCAGAAACAGTACATATTTGCATCTCAGGAAAATTCATAGTGGTGCCTCTCACCTCTGGTCAAAACTACTATGTGACTTTGAAGTCAGGCTTGGCAGTAGTGGTTGTACTAACAGCCCAGCCATCTTCATACAACCAGCCTCCTGTTATCTTCCTCACAGATCTTCTGAGCTAGACTGCAAGATCCATAAAATAAAATTTAACAGTCCTGTTACAGATGCCTTACAGTGTTCTTGGATTTATTATGGGGTAATATCCCTCAACTGTTCCAATGCAGCATCACATTTGCATCTCTGACCACACTTGCAGAATGCCGAATGCCCAACTCCTGCAGATAGCCAATTGCCAGATTCAGGCATCTGGACAGCAAATTCAGGGACAACAGGATATGAGCAACTGCTATTATTTACAGAGGCAATTCTTTAAAGTAAGTGGCTATCAAAGACCCACAAACAAGCCCTTATAGTCTGGTTACAGAATGGCCTCGCTAACCTTTTACAGTTTTTATTCAGAGGCAGAAAACCTACATGTAAAAATGCACTGGCTTCCCATGATCTAGTAGTTTACAGGAGCTTTCATTTTTACTTGGTATACTGTAAAAGAACAAGCTGATAGATTTTACAGATGAAGAATGTGTGGTAAGTCAATAAATCAAAGGCTACTGCCCAGGCTGGAGAAATGTAGCCCTTTGTAAATATTGTTTGGAGAACTGACTGCTTGGTACTAGGCACTTATTAACTTAATTAGAAGCTAATGAATGTACCACAGAGATAATGAGAGAGACAGATCAAACTGAAGGAAAGATGTCAGGATGTCTTACGTGTTTTTTAACATTTTTTCTCCATATTTCAGATTATTTATAGCCATTATAAACCAGCAGTGCACTTAGGAAAAAAAACCACACCACAACATAATAAAACACCAATATAAACAGACACAACCCATGTTAAAGTACTAAATTCTACCAGCCACAATACAAAGCATCAAAGATTTATATGACTTGGTCCCGAGCCTAATTGGAAAGAAAAGTCAAGGGAGGAGGGAGAGAGGAAGAGAAAGGCAAAGAACAACTCACTCAAAGAGAAACAAATCATGTCAGCAGATTTAAAGCCTAGGTTTAGCGTGAATAGGAGAACTGCAACTCACAGCAAGCCCTGATGTGGCACCAACAAAGAAACTGTTTGGTCAGTGCAAGACCCTGGTGGCTCCTGATCCAGTCCTAAATGCCTAGCAAATAAGTGACAGAGGTCAGGAGGCTTTCCAAGCCACAGATGATTTCCTTGCACATAATGTATCTCTTGACAGACGTTTTTCTTCTTGGAACTTCACTTCAACCCATCTGAACTTTACCTACCAAAACATGCTCCAGCAATGAGATCCACAGATTAACTGCATGTTGTCCTAAGAAACCAATTATTCTGTTTGTTGTGAACCTGCAATGGTTTAGCACAAGGGCCAAGCTGCCTGCCTACACCCCCGACACAATAGTGAGGAGAAGAGTAACACACACACAACTCAGCCTTAAGATAAACAAATAAGATAAGAGTCTAATATAACATAAGATATCATAATCACAATGCATAATTACCTTTACTAATAATCTTATTAATCTAATACTACAATACAGGATTACCTTATCTTAGCCTATTTGCAGAAGCCAGACAGTGAAGTACAGGGGGAAAGAATCACAGAATCAACCAAATTGGAAAAGACCTTCAAGATCATCAAGACCAACCTATTACCTAACACCACCTGACAACTAAACCGCGGCTGCAAGTGCCACATCCACCACCTCCCTGGGCAGCACATTCCAATGGCCAACTACTCTTTCTGTGAAGAACTTTCTCCTCACCTCAAGTCTAAACTTCCCCTGGTGCAGCTTGAGACTGTGTCCTCTTGTTTTGGTGCTGGTTGCCTGGGAGAAGAGACCAACCCCAACCTCATTACAACTTCCCTTCAGGTAGTTGTAGACAGCAATGAGGTCTCCCCTGAGACTCCTCTTCTCCAGGCTAAACAACCCTAGCTCTCTCAATCTCTCCTCATGGGGCTTGTGCTCAAAACTTCCTTCCAGCCTTGTTGCCCTTCTCTGGACATGTTCAAGTATCTCAATGTCCTCTTTAAAATGAGGAACCCAGAGCTGGACACAGTACTCAAGGTGGGGCCTAACCAGTGTTGAGTATAGGGGAAGAATGATTTCCCTAGTCCTGCTGACCACACACATCAGCAAAAAACAGAAAACCAAATCCAGAAGCTACCTGACTCCCACTCTCTCTGCCACAATGCCTGCAGAAAAGAGCCAACACCCAAGACCTTGGAACCCAGAAGCAGCAACTGGAACAGGAAGCCTTCCATGTTTCAATCTGAACTTCAAGCCCCATAATACTTTGCTCCAGTTAGCACATTTTTTATTATTTTTTTTTTTTAATCTGTCATGACTGCAGCATGGTATGGGTAACAGCAGCAGGCTCAACTCAATCCAGGACAGAACCTTTATCCAGTGCTCTCTTATTCTTCACAGAATCACAGAATGGTTGAAGAGACCTCTGGTGCTCATCTAGTCCAAGTCCCTGCTCAAACAAGACCATCTAGAGCCGTTTGCCCAGGGCCATATCAGGCATCTTTTGAATTTGTCCAAGTATGGAAACAAACTCCCTGGGCTACCTGTGCCAGTATTCAGTCACCCACACAGTGAGGAGTTGAAAAAAAAAAAAAAACAAGGGGGGGGGGGGGGGCAGGGTTCCCTGATATTCAGAGGGAACCTCCTGAGTTTCAGTTTGTGCCCATTAATTATCTCTCTGCCACTGGGCAGCACTGAAAAGAGCCTGGCTCTGCCTTTCCAACCCTCCTCACCTGGTGCCTTCTCTCCTGGCTAAACAGTACTAGCTCTCTCAGTCTTTCCTCATATGAGAGATACTCACCCACTCAATTTAGTACAGACTCTGTCCCCACCACATCATTTTGTAAGACTTATGCCATATTCTTTTCTGAGTGTTTCTATTCAGGCTTTCCAAGTCCTACCAGATGAAATCTAGTATGAAAGTTCTCATGCAATCTATTATGAGCGTTCTTTTTTTGCAACTATTTATTTGCATATTTATAAATTAGTGTGTGGTTTCCATTAATATTGGCATGCATCCACACTGAATGCATCCACTACTAATCTGTGCCAATGAACCTCCTCTGCACAGTAAAGAGTGATCAGAAAAAGACATTAGTAAGACCAAAACAAATTCATCTTTAAGCGTGACTTCCTGCAAAAAGTTTTGCAGTCAGTCTCCAAATCTAATTAGAATGTAAGATGAGATAACTCAACAAAAGGAGCAACTCTCTAATGAGAGCAATGGAAGTGCTGCTCCAGATGATAAAGCAAAGATGGAGTAGCCAATTCCTGTTAACAGATGCAGCTCCACTGATGCAGCAAGACACAACACCCACAGGATCTGCAACAGCAGGTTCTTGGCTACAAACTCCCTCCTGAATGCTGCCTTGCTGCTTTTCTGAACGAGAAGGCAAAGCACTACAAACACACTTTACCTGCCATCCCAGACAAGATGACTTCATAGGGGTTGTGATGCTTCAAAAACACATTCACTTTTGGCAATGCTTCCTCTGACATTCTCAACCAAAGCCCCAGGACTAAATGCCTGGGAACATCACCTGTGCTCAAAATTAATTTCTGATGAGGTAGGATGACTCACTTCTTGAGGAGCTCACAATCAAATAAATCCATTAGCAAACACAAAAAAACCTGTATTAAATATAGCACATACAAGCTGGGAAAGGAGGGACAAATATATTCTCCCAGCTCCCTGAAACTCTTTCCAAAACCAATACTAATTGAGACCAAGATCCTCAGGATTGAATCAACATCAGAAACAACTTCTAGCATTAAATTCCCTAAATTTCCCATTTCATCAAATAGATTTCTGGAAAGACAGATGTGGACACATTTAACTTTCCATTGTCATGATGATCAAACTCAGTTGTGTGCTTGAAAGGACTGGCTGGAAAATTAAATAAAATCAAAAAGAGTCTGTTGGGTTTTGGTGTTTTGGGGTTTTTTTTGGTTGGTTGGTTTTGTTTGATTGAATTTTTTTGAAGCTACATTTCAAATAATAGTTTTAATCTATTTAAATAGCTCTCCTAAGAAAATGTGATGGCATCCAAGACAGACATCAGTTGGGCAGCCAATGGAGAACCTACCTGCTGTGCAGAAGATTCAAATCCCTTGGTTGAATAAAACAGTAAGCCAGGTTAAAAAAAAAAACCAAAACAAGAGCAAAACAAAACAAAACAAGAACTACAACCTGCTATTCTGCCACAGAATATTCTGTGAAAAGTATAAAGAAGAGGTAAAAGACATCATGCTTCTTCCTATGGTCTCTTACCCAGCACTCTTGACTTACAGATCTCCAAATCCCCAAGCCCCTAAAATACCGTGGCCTATCATGTCTCCAGGTCAATCCCAGGTATTCTATCAGAATGTCTAAAGTATGAATAGCTCATTGCTGAGGAACAGACAGCAAAAAAATGTGTGATGTTTCTGCAACACTGATCAAAAACCTGCAAGCCTGTCTGTTCCTTAGATGTCACATAAAATAATTAATATGTGACAGGCTACTGCCACGGTATCACATTAACAGCCACCAGCAGAAATATCCTCCATTAATTCACTGAATCCCCCTTTGAAATCCATTTACACTTTTATTTCTGCTTCACAAATCCTGTAGCAATGAGTTACACAATTTAATTACTTGTGGAATAAAAAGCACCTCCCTTTATACTTACTCAGAGGAAGGGCTTGAACTTGGATCTTCCACACAGAAGATTAGTGTCAGTCTCTCCCTGGAGAGATTCTCAGTCTCTCTTCTGGGAGCTCTTTTGCAGAGTTTAAATAATTCAACAGTTATGAGGGAGAGAGGAAAAGAGAGGTGGATAGGGCTCTTACCTGAAACATGGAAGATTAAAACAAAATATAGCTTGTTCTTATCCTCTCTACATTTTATCTGGAATTCCACCTTTATCCTAAGAACACTACCTCAAAACATTTGGAATTTGGTAAACTGCTTTTTCTCCTTGCCTACCTGTCCTCTGCAAGAAAACAAGACAGATCCAAAAGTTCTCAGGCCTACTTATTAACAGAAACATCCCAATAATCCAGTTATCTATGAGATCAACACTGATGTACAAATACATGACCTTTCTAGACCTATTGAATGCACACATTCCTCGCAAAAAGACATCTGCAACATACATTAGTGACCAGCCCAGTGCTCCCACAGCCACATTTGAAGGCTGACAACTTCAGCAAAGCAGACCTCCTTTCAAGCTGCAAAAGATTTGTCAGTGAAGCACAGAGCAGGGATGTGTGGCACATGTCGAACAGTGAGTTACAAACACACATAAATGGAAACCTCTGTGCTGCTGCCATGCAACACCCTTGTCAAATCAGTAGAGTAGAGTAGAGTTAACCAGGTTGGAAAAGACCTTCAAGATCAAGTCCAACCTATCACCCAACACCATCTAACCAACTAAAACATGGCACCAAGACTTCTTCCTTGTCAAGACTTACTTCTGTCTTCAGAAATCAGAGATATGAATAATGCACTCTGAATATGGGTGATTTTTTTTAATTAGCAGTCTAGCTACAATACCATCACAATCTGCAGTTCTGATTTTATTAATTCTCTCCAATTCAGCAAGAATTCCACCAAGGAATAGGGATGAGCAGATGTAGGAGGAAGCACATTAATAAATCATAAGTGTCACTAAAATTTGTAAACTAATATCTTCTGGGAAGTCTTGGCAATTAGTCTCAGAGCTTTCTCGGCAAACCAAAAATTAATAAATCCAGAAGGTCTCCTGTCTTATGGCATTCCCACCCCCCACAGAAAGGTCATTGATGGAGCAATTAAAAGACACAACAAATGGAGCAGACAGCAGGCTGGTTCACGAAAGACAAATGAGTTCCATGAAACAAGATGACTAAGGCATCTCAATAAGCAAAGGTGTATCCTACAGACCACCCATGTACCAAGACTTTTAGACTAATATTTTGTGGGCTGCTACTTCTCACATGATTTTCCATTGCCCCACTTGGTCCCCACCATCTCTGAGTCAACATCAACATGATCACTTGGGAAAGCAAGGAATAGTCAGGAAGTAGAGGATTGAACCTTACTATTCCCTTGTGGAAACAAACTGTAGGATATAATAGGAGTAGAGAAGCAACAGGAAAGAAAGAAATTAAACTCCTCACCACAAGATAGTCATATACTTAGAAGAATTATTTATATATACATATACTTAAAGAATTAAGGAATGAGATCTTATTTTTATTACTGAGTTAATCAGTTCTAAAACATAGCACTGAATTTAAGATAATGCTGTTAATTTTCATGATTGGTTTCCAAAGCAAACATTTAAAACAGTCTTAGCTCAAGTTATCCATTTGTTGCAATGACAGTATCTCCTATTGAATTGCAAATATTGTTCACTCTGGACACCACCTGTGACTCTCTGGGACGTGCAAGGGGGGCTAAACCTACAAACAATCCCTTATGTACGTCCACAGAAAGATTTATTTAGGTCTTTGGAAAGCCATAACTAGAAGGAAAATTAATCACTTCAAGCCAGAAAAGGATTTTGAACCTGGTCATAATCAGTTATTTCTAATGGCTTCTCTTCCACAGTAGAAAAAGGTGGTCAATTGTTATAATCATCTGATAACCAGCAATTTCTAACATTACTGTCATGGATACTCTCCTAAACCAGCAAACACAAGGAAGCTAAGCCACCCCTTTACTGCTCTTTAGAATTATTTTAAAAGCACAAAAACCACCTTTGAATGCATAGCCTTTTGTGAGCATCCCTACAGAGCAGCTTAATGCAATGTCCTTCACCCATTAATTTCTCTCCTTGCTGATTTTCACTCAGCTATTTTAATCAGCTTTCTCTCTTGTTCCTGTTCATTAACTAGGACCTGCTTTATAGTACCTGCTGCAACACATTGTCCTGGGTTAACACAGCCTGCTCTCACAAACCCCTCTCTCACAAACAGATGGGAAGGAAAGTAACACCAAAAAAACCCGAAACAAACAAAAAACCCACACACAAAACGAAACCCCACACATACAAAAAAACCCAACCCACCAAAAAAAACCCAAACACCCAACCAAATCAAAACTAAACTAAACAAAACAAAATGCCTAAACCAAACCAAAACAACCAAACAACAATTAAAAAAAAAAAAAAAGGCACACCAAAAAAACACCAAAACCCTGGCTTGAGATAAGGATGTAAAGATGCACAATTACCTTAGCATATCTGCAGAAAAGTGCAGAAAAAGCAGAAGCAGCAGCAGAATCCAGCACCCCAACCTGTAGCTCACCCAGCAGGAAAGCCCAACAGCCTAAACTCAGAAACCAAAGGCAGCAACCAGAACAGGAAGCCTCTCTCATGTTACAACCTGAACTTCTAGCCCCATGATACCTTGCTCCAGCCAGCAGTTTCTTTTTGAAGCTGGCATGAGGGCAGCATGGTATGAATAACAGCAGCAGATTCAACTCAACCCATGACATACATGCACAGGTGGAAAAATGCAGGTGTCTGCAGACTATGCCAGACTCTGTATGTCAGCCTGAGCACAAGAACAAGGCCTGTTTCTCCAAAATGAGCAGTAATTTAGCCACGAGGGCAAAGAAGAAATGTTCTCTTGGCTCAAAAATGCTACATTTCCTATTCTTTATAGCTAGTGACTACCAGCTCTTTGGGTCAAGGAACTTCTCCTTATTAAATGGCCACAATCCTCATTTGGCAGCAGCTAGCTCAGAATGGGCCAACATGCAGCTACTATGCATCTTCCAAATAGTTCAAGTGTGGCTTCCATGCCAAGATGGTATCTGTGATTGACAGCCAGGCTGCAATGAGACAGGGTAAACTGAATCACCCACTCTGGGGAAAAGACAAATCAGCAAGAATGCTAAAGGTTAAGAACTGCATTATTCTGGGATGCTGCTGAAGGCCCATACTAATTGCAACTCAGGGTGCTGAGAGCCGGGAGGAAAAACTCCAATGTCACACTGCAGTCATCTGCTACAGTTCCCCATTCCCTTTGTTCTTCAGCAGTCTGTACCTAGGAGCTCTCAAGCACAAGGATTTTGACAGGTGGCTCCCACAGCCTTAAAAAAAAACCAGCAATCATCAAGCTAGGCTATTTATACACTCTAACAACAGCAGTGGAGATACTAAACTTTTGGGCACCCTGGTTTTCAAATCCAAGAGAATTCAGGAATGTGCTTGTGCACCCATCTGGCTCCCTCCCTCCATGCCCTGAGGGCCGGCTGGAGATATAGGAAGCCCTTTTCCCTATCAGCACAGGATTTCTGCACTTCACAGTATTGTTAAAAAACAAGAAGTAATGGAAAGCACTACTGCTTTGGAAACCATCTCCATTAATTTTATGCCTGAATACAGTCCTCCAGAAAAAGAGCATGTATCTAAGATCCATGCTGTCAGCATAAAAGTGAAAAACAATAAATATAATCAAATTTGACAGCAGTGCAGGGAGATGTCAGCTGGTCACGGCAGCATGTCTGGAAACTATTTCAATATAGCAAAGTCCAGGGGAAACAAAAACAAACAAAACTATAATGCTTTGTTGCAAAATGTGTGGAACCTCACCAGTACTGAGCAAGAGACTGTGGCACAAACCAGAAGCAGCCACTCTTAGCACCACAGTCTAAATAATGCATTGCCACTGGAGTAGAAACACTCTTTTATCATGGCTGAGCCATGCCCTATTTCAGGTTTAGCTTGTTTCACAGAGGATGATACAGAAATTTGAGTCAGGCTTATTGAATCCCTGATCCCTGCCTTCTTACTCACCCCTTCTGGAGGCTGCTACACTTGAAGCACAGAGACCAGTTCCCAAAGGGTAGACACAGCATTTCACACCACATGCACCATTTCACATTTACAGAGTAGCCCTACCTGAAGCCAGCTCCATGTGCAACACATGAACCTAGGCACAGAAATCAGCTTGAGCTGTGGAACTTTGCCAAGGAAACAAATGCTAGAGGTACACTGAAACATGGTGACGATCTCTGGTGACTGTGGGAGGCTTAAGAGGTCAAGACACGGAAAGAAACAGTGTAATGGTAATTGGTAAATGGTGATTTGGTAATTCAAAGAGAAGTGAAACAGTAATGCAAGACAGAGAGCAGCTTGCAACCAAGCTGAGAGATTTTACCCCTCTCAGCTCAAAGCTAGGTTGCAGCTGCTGTCCTTTGTGGCTGTCTCTATTTAAAAACTAAAAGTTTTGAGGTTTTTTAACTCAACACAGAAGCTAAGACAACAGACCAACCTCTTGAGGCACAGCAGCCACAAGAGTAAAAAAAATGCTTGAGGATTTTTGACTGCTGCCATGGAAACATAATTCCTTGGTTAATAAACAAGAAAACAAGAAGGAATATGTATAAAGATTCCTTCATCAGCATTTTAGCCTCTTAAGCAGAGAGTCAATCATGGTTTTGAATATGGGTTAATGCATGGGCCAGCATTATGTACTATGAGATAATTTAGCTGGGACCACAGCAGAGGAGAGGAACTCCAGGGGACCATCAAGAGTCGGTAAAATGGTAGTGGGGACTCAGAGCTGACACACGCAAGTGCTTACACTTTGGAAAGCAATCTGAACTACTCCCCACTGCCTAATTAGCTGATATGTTGCAGTCATGGCTATTACATTGATCATAAATATCGTCCTGCTAACTTGCACTTCTGTCTGCTGGATTGCCCTGTTGTCTCTTTATTTCATCTGAGACTGAAAGCTCCCTTGGGATGAAGGCTGCCTTTTTAGTTACTGCAATCTAAATATATATAACTGTTCCTAGATACTAAAAAAAGGCAACAGTGGAAAAAATCTTTTATTCCAGTTATCTTAGCAGAAATAACTGTTCAACCCACACTGGCTGAAATAGTTGAAAATATTTCAAACACTACAATAGCAACTTTAAAGACTTATCCAGACTGTCATATTCACATAACCCCACCTAAATACTGTACAGCTAAAACAGGAGACAAGCAAGGGAACACTCACGAGGCTCTTCCTTTGCATGTAAAACCTGTGAAATCTTAAAGGCCTAGAGAATAAGAAAAGGAGCTCCAGAGATTCCTCATGTTTGTTTGTAATTCCAACATGTGAAGGAATCAACTAGACAGCAACAAGATTACCTAATGAAAGGACTTGCTGCCTACCATATAACCTACAAAAATCCCCATATAATATATCTAAACACCACATACACCTGAAACCACAACTCATTTTATCACAATCAGATTGAGTTAGATGTGGAAGTACTATGAACACACACACCTGAAGAAATAAGCCACTGAACATACTTTCCCTTCTCTCCTCCTCCTGCTAAATTTTGCCTGAGATTTTCAACAGAAAAATCGGCAAAAACCCCACCCAACCCTTCAACTCCTGGTTGTGAAGGTTGCCTTTTAGACAGTGTATTTTGTATGTCTAACCCCCTCATTCTCTTCTGTTTAACAGATGCCTTCTTAATCTCCAATTCCTGTGAAACAGCCTGGCCTCTCTTCCTATTTATATATCATCACAGATCACTCCTTCATGCTTACATTACATCATGGACAGTGAAGTTTGATGAAGGGACCCTGGCCTACAGAGGCTTTGGGAATCAGAGATGCTCCAATAGCACTCAAAATCATGTCAGTTTATAGATTAGGAGGGAGAACTGTTTCCCTTTTGTTGATGCAGAAAGGGGTGGAGGAAGAGAGGAATATCCTACAGAAAGCATATGTCCAGCTCTTAATAATTTTTTTTACTTAAAGGGAGCAGGATGTAGCTGGATGCTCAGCTATTCAGATATATATTTTGCTAAGACATGAGAATTCATGAAGGCTTTGCAAACCTGAGAAGCACAAATAATTTGTCTAGTTATATTTATGGACCTACAAAAAAGACACCTCTCCACAAATTCTGATGTCTCACACCAACACAAATACAACTGCAATAAAGTAGCTTCTTTTCACAGGAGGAAAAATGGTCTTCTTCACTCAACTCAGTGGGGGGAAATAAATAAATAAATAAATAAAACTCCAAACCACAAACAACAGGTGTCTCCTGTGACCAAGAAATGATGTGGCTGTTCCACAAGGGAGAGTGATGCAGCTGTGAGTGGGTGTGCAGGCAGGGTGTCTTTTCCTCTAAGCTGGCTGCTACAAGGCTGGCTGTTTCTGTAGCAATGGAGACCTTTCCTGTGATTTTTTTGGAGGCCTCAGAAGCATGGATTTGCATATTAGAGCAAGGTCTGTCTTCCTGCATTCAAATGCTGACTAGCATTTCCTCTGTCTAAACTTATATCAGCCTGATAGAGGATCAGCTTTCAACGTAACTTTTAATTCTCCTCTCTCCCTCTTTTGCTCTCACTCCCATTTTTAATTACATTCAGGATGTTTTCTTATTGATTTACTTGTCTTTGTATTCAGATGCAGGGATTAGAAATTTCTCTTATATGGCAATTCAGTTTTCCATTAAAAGAAGTCTCTCGTGCTATAACCCAGGGGGAACAGAGAAGAAGCTTTTGATGCATGAAACAGGCAGAGGCAAGATGGTATTTGGAGATTACATTTCACTCTGCTCTATCTTTGCATCCTTGGAAGCACTGCCGTGTGATTCATTGCTCTCTGCCCCTTTCTTGTGGAAGCAACTGTGTTTGCCAACCTTTTGGAATAGGTATCTCTCAGCCCCACAGCTCAGATGGACAGGACTTCTTGTTAGCTGAAAGCATATGTCATATTCCCCAGAAAACAGGAATAGATTTAAAAACTAAACCAAACAAATTTAAACCAAAACACACACACACAAAACCCAAACAAAGCAAACAAACAAAACACAAAACCCACAAAAAAAAAAAAAACCAACCAAAAGGCCAACTGTGTCTTGGGATGCATCAAAAGAAGTGTGACCAACAGGATAAGGGAGGTGATTCTCCCCCTTTATTCTGCTCTTGTGAGACCCCATCTGGAGTACTGTGTCCAGTTCTGGGGTCCCCAATATAAGAGGGACATCAAAGTGTTGAAGCAGGTCCAGAGGAGAGCCACAAAGATGATCAGAGGGCTGAAGAATCTCCCCTGTGGGGACAGACTGAGGGAGCTGGGGCTGTTCAGCCTGCAGAAAAGAAGATTCAGGGGAGACCTTACAGCAGCCTTCCAGTATCTGAAAGGGGTCTACAGGAAAGCCAGGGAGGGACTTTTTACAAAGGCTTGTTGTGATAGGACAAGGGAAAACAGCTTAAAGCTTGTGGACAGCAGATTCAGACTGGATATTAGGAAGAAATTCTTTACAGTGGAAGTGGTGACACACTGGAATGTCCCCCACCAGAGGTGTTCAAGACCAGGTTGGATGAGACCTTGAGCATTCTGGGCTAGTGAAAGCCTGCATGGCAGGGGGCTTGGACCTAGATGATCTTTAAGGTCCCTTCCAACCCAAACCATTCTATAAATCTATGAAAAAAAACAACAACTCCTGGATATGTCCAGCTCTCCTTCTCATAATTACTTGATAGTTGTATTCAGCTTGTGACCCATCAGTTCTGAGGGCTCAGAGATGTCTTTGAAGGAGTCTACAAAAAGCAACTAAGAAAAGGAAATCTGTTGCAGAAGGCTTAAATTCATTCTGCAAAGACAGATCCACCCTTTGAATTTTTCAGGGGCTCAAAAACTAAAAGAAAATATTGAAAAGCACCAGTTTAAATAATGCAAAGATCCAGAGGCCTTAATGTGCAAATAGAACAGAAAATCCTGAGAAGAGGAGTCTTTCTCTTGGCTTATTGCTTCCACTTAGTATTTATTTGCATTTCTACAGTGTTCTTTCCAAAGAAACTCATAGATGGTCTCTAAGGCTCCACATTGCACTCAGAAGTACAATATGGCTTAATCCTGAATTTTCCAGGTGGGAAACTAAGGTTTCCTACCTCCTAACTCCTATCCTCAGCTTTCTTTCCTTCCAGACTCTGGAAAAGGACCCAGGAGGTTCTGACTTAACATCTCTGAGTCTTTTGGTCCCATGCTGGCCCATACTTCACTGCAAAAAGATGCAGAATTGTCCCAGGACGCACTGAAACACACCCAGAAATTGGTGTGTTTCCCCACAACTGATCAAGCACTGGATGCCTCCAGTCACTCTCACGACAAAATAGGTTTTCACCACCCTGGGAAAACTCCAAAAGGGATGCTGCTATTATCTTTCCACCGAGCTTGGGTGATGCTGCAAGTTCTCTATTAGGACAGGATTTGCCAGCTTGTTTACATTATTTATGCAGAGCAGATTGCTTGGCAATTACATTTAAAGTACAATCACAGTGCCATTTCTGCTTGTTAGGTAAAGAAGCAAAAGGGTTTTTTCAAGGCTTTAATACCTTGAAAAGTACCAGGGTAAGTGGAAATTACTGTGTTCTCTCTTATTAGCCGCATGGTTATTTATACTTTTGCAGATTACCATGGTACAGCGCAATTAGGCTTTGGAAATACTGTTCAAATTAAGAAGTTTCAAGAGCTCTACTGAACAATTAACCCTTAAATGTATTAACAGCAATAACACTGCAGCACACACTCAAAGCCTGCTCCAAACAGGAGGTTTAAATTAGCTGGGAAGAAAGAAGTATGAGAGACCATCTGTAAAGAAGCTGCTCACATCAGGAGCGACGCCTATAACGCTACAGTGCACTGACAGTTCCACCAACTACATTTGCAGCAGGTTGCACACTAGCATCTAGAAAACCTGACACAAGTTACCTGGTCTCCCACAATCCATTTCTGCCTTTTTCTTTTGCTTTAAGTTCCCAGGAGGAAGAACAATTCTCAGCAGGTATAAACTACTGGTGACTGCAGATGTAGAGGAACTGGCCTGTGAGTTTGGGGAGTTTTTAGAGGGGGGAGTGGAACTTACTTTATTTTAAATGCACATTCATAATACAAACATACACATGATTCTCTCCAGCACATGATTCCCAGGCGAAGACACTGCACCTCCCATGCCAGACTAGGAGAATGGCAGGTGCATGACACTATTTGAGTCTATCCATAGCAGAAAAGATACCAGCACCTCACTGTGGGACCTGTAGTCACAAAATCACAGAATGGTAGGGGTTGGAAGGGACCTCTAGAGATCATCCTTTAGTGTCTGTCCTTAAAGCCCAAAGCAACACAGATTCACTGCCAAAGTGATCATTTCAGCTCACAGGACTGAAGAAGACTACTAAGATCAACTAAGATTATATCACACACTATGTTGTATGGACACTGTTTTAGTGAGCATGTACCATCTACAGAGACTGTTCTCATTGCCAGCCCTCACAACAGAGACTCTGAGGGGTGGAGAGACTCCTCTAAGGACACACAAATGCAGGAATGAAACCAAGCTCCTCTCTGTGTCCAGGAAGTGCCCTCACATCAAGAAACCCTTGTTTGTGGACCTCACTTCATTAAAGCAATGTGTTTTTAATCACATATCCCTTTTCCAAAAAGCAACCTCAGTTATCTCAGATTCCCTCCTGCTGTCTCCTCTGATCAACTCAGACACCTACGCTGCTCAGCCTCCAGTTTTACAACAGACACAGTGCTGTGATTTCTAAAATCCACTTACCTCCACAGCGAGCTCTCTGTAACGCTCCCCAAGTTGAAGTCATAGAGCTTTGTCAGAATGAGAATCACCTAGGGAGGGGGAAGGGAGGGAGGAAGATAAAGGGAAAAGAAAGGAAAAAGAAAAAAAAAAGTTTTCCTTTAGACTGTGTAACAAGACACAAAGCATCTGAGATCACTCAAAGGAGAGCTTAGCATTTATCGATTAAAGTTGTGGTATTATAGGATCAAGAAAGTTTAAAACAGAAAACAATCATTAGCTTAATGCATCATGTAACCACTAACATTTATTTTAATCTCCACATGCTTAGCATTTGAAATCAAACATGCCAACAGGAATCAATCGGACATTGTGAGCTGCCCTCTCTACAGCTGTGGTTATTCAAGATCAGGAGTGGAACCAGCTACGTCATTGCTGACTCAACAGCCCAATCAGAAATTACAGTCAATGTTTTCTGTTTCTCAGGGTGCTGCCTGAATTGGTGAGCCTCCATGGAAAGAATTGTCAGGTTTGTTTATGGAGATTCTCCCGTCCAGCAAAGCATTTTGCCCGGCATGAGCTTTGTTGCTCCCTATCTGCTGTCACTGACTCCACAAGCACAAAAATTTCCATAGGCTATCACCTCATGCCAGTGGTGAAATAGAGAGGCACAGAGCAGGACATTCAGCTAAGAAAATGAACAAGACAAAAAAATCAGTGATATCTTAAATGATAAAGGAGAGTAAGAACCTTCAGGACCCACTGACTAACTTCCTGGAGAGCCAGACACTCTCAAATCATGCCCCTGCAAACTGAGGGAGAAGAGGAGAATTAAACATTACATAGGGGATCACAGGGGAATGTAATTTCCCTCTAGTATCCTGGATGCTCTGATCTCAGATTTCATAGATAACTGTAATCCTCTTAGTTACCAGCTACAATACCTAATGCCCTCCTCTCCCCAAAAGGCAGCTATTCACTCTGAGACAGTCTGTGAGACTCCATGCAAGCTCTCACACTCAGACAGGATGGGAACTTCTGCAAAAAGAATGGAGGTCCCTCAGTGGAAGCATCTGTTCCTTGCTGATTTAGCATAACTAGTGTCACACAGTTCATCCCCTCATATTCTATGAGACCAGACTCGGGGAGAGCTCTGGGGCAGCTGAACAGGCTAGCTTCACTTGCACCTGCTTGGGGTGTGAAAGCATCTAGGGAAATTTTCAGTAAATACCTGGGGAGGGTGGTACTTCTTTTGCTTTATTAACAGGTACTTCCCATTTTGGCTAAAAGATACGTTCAAATTCAAGATGTGACCCAAAGGATTGAGTTCACTAATGTTTTCCTACACGACGAAAGCTACATCTCCCTTCCTCTTCCTCCCGCTCCCAGCAGTCAGCCCTGTCACACCTTTCATTTGGGTTTCCCAGCTGAAAGGCTGCTAGGTGAGGAATTTAAAGCTTTGCAGAAAAATGCCAAAGGATTAATCAATATCACAACAGCTGCAGCAGTTGGTTCCTGTCAGCATAATACCAGGAAGAGACCTCTTCAAATTGTAAGGGACCTCGGTACGTGACTATGCAGTCAGTATCCAACTTAATGGGTTTAGAATAGATGCCCTGAGCATTCCTCTCTCTCTACTGGATTCACTTTCCTCATCCTGGATTGCATTTTGTCCCTTTATTTCCTCATGCAGAGACCTTCAGGAGGAAGATAAAAGCTAAGCTGCTTCCAGCAGGGTGTGAAAAGAAACCTGCCAGGCAGATTTGAGTCAGCACAGAGGAGCCCATGTCAGCCTAAACCGATGCTGTGCAGTGGGGAAATAAGAACAATTCCCTTTTTAATGCATCTTAAAACCCTGCACACACCTTCTCATATGAAGGGTGAAGAGCCAGCTGCAAGTTGCAGCAACCGCTGTTTGTGTAACTCCTCCTACATCAACTGAGGGAAGCAGTGCAGCCTGCTCTCTGCTAAAACCTGATGAAAAAGACATCTTTAGGATGTTCCCTGTGTTCCCACATAGGCTCAGACAAGACTTTTCTAAAGAGTATCTAGGAAGCTATTCACTACAGCACAAGCCCTGAGAAATTATATGCTTTTTATTGCTCACAACAGTGGTAAGGATTCACAGAGCTAGTTTTCCAGTTTCTAAGCTTAATCACATTGAAGACAGCAGGATGACTTCTGCCAAATTCAGCTCATCCCAGATCCAGTCCTACACATATTAAATAAAACTTCCATGTCCTGGTAAAGTTTCAGAGTAATTCTGCCATAGATTTAAATTACAACTAAAGGCAGCATCCACTCTCTCTCTCCCAGTTCTTTATGGCCTCTCCCTGGATCTCCTACACCCTATGTTTTTGAAGATGTCACTTACCTATTTTGAGCCCTGCAAACCACAAGATAAGAGCAGCTTTACAGGAGTGGTTTAAATCCTGCTCAGTTCTGGCTATAAATCCAAAGTAAAAGCATGTTGTTTAGTGCAGCCTTTCTGGATTTTTGTGCAAGATGACTAACAAAAGCCCAGCTCTACCTGCTGTCAACACATCAAAAGCAAAAGCATGAGCACCCCTTTGCAGTTAAATCTCACAGAGGGTCCCAGGAAATAGCAGGACTTGCCTGAGGCAGTGGTAAAACACAATCCAGTCACCTGCAGCAACCACATAAGCCTAGCTCAGGTAATCTTGTTGTGCCACAACCTTGGGTGGCCTCCACCTTATCCCCACTCACATTCAAGACTAGACTAAATTCAGATTCAATATTAAAGATTCAGATTCAAGGCTAAATTCAGATTCAATAAAGCAAACCAGAAAGGATTAGAGAGGCTGAACGCACAACCTTCCCAAGAAAAGCTGCCACAGAACATTCTGCCCACAATGCCACCTCATCAGGCTGCAAACCAAACTTGACTAGTAGGGAAGTGTCCGATGCAGTTAAGACACAAATCTAAGCCTGAAAGGCACAGCTGGTTCCCAAGTTGTCTTCATTTAGTGCTTTTAACATAGCATTGCAGAGAAAACTTCAAAGTGTTTCCTGAGGCTGGTCTGAGGCCTCCACATCATAGAATCATAGAATCGTAGAATCACTGAGGTTAGAAGAGACCTCAAATATCATCAAGTCCAACCTATCACCCAACACCTCATGACTACTAAGACCATGGCACCAAGTGCCACATCCAATCCCCTCTTGAACACCTCCAGGGATGATGACTCCACCACCTCCCTGGGCAGCCCATTCCAATGGCTAACATCTCTCTCTGTGAAGAACTTTCTCCTCACCTCCAGCCTAAACTTCCCCTGGCACAGCTTAAGACTGTGTCCTCTTGTTCTGGTGCTGGTTGCCTGGGAGAAGAGACCAACACCTTCCTGGCTACAAGCTCCCTTCAGGTAGTTGCAGACAGCAATAAGGTCTTCCCTGAGCCTCCTCTTCTCCAGGCTAAGCAATCCCAGCTACTTCAGCCTCTCCTCATAGAGCTTGTGTTCAAGGCCTCTCACCAGCCTCATTGCCCTTCATGTTGCCCCAACTGTGCTAACAGAAGCAGATATATCAAGAGCAAATAATGGGCAAGTATCAGAGATTTTTCTAAGACATTGTGTTATTTGAATTCTTTAGTTGGAAAAGAATGGAACAGGAAAATCAGCCATATTTTCCCAAACTGAAATCTCACAGGAGAAAAAAAGATCAAAAAGAAAAAGGAAAAAATCCATTTACTGATTCAAGCTAAGACATTTGATTCCAATTACTACTTTGTAGTTGAAGAAGCTTGGCTTGTTTTTGTCAGCACTAGCAAATAACCATGGCTTTTCTGTTCCAGAGTACTTCTGCATGAAAATCTTGACAGTTTTCATTTTAAAAGCTGAATTCTCAATTGAAAATTGGTGATTTCATATTTAATGTACTGCTTCAAAACAAAAACAATCATTTTCTTACCCTGAACTGAGGGAAATGTAGAATTGCCACCCCATAGGAAATGCCTACTCTTCAAACTAAGTTAAGATTTAAACATTTTGCTCTGGGGAAAAGAAATAAAAGCAATAAAGTTCCTAGTGATATTGATTCAGAAACAGCAAAAACTTACACTCAGGCATCCTTTAATCAAAATAAGGAAAACACACTTATAGTGCCAAATTAAACTGTTTCTGTTCATCAAACCAATCTCCCCCAAAATTAACTGCAAGTCATCTCAATGCTGACCTACATTTTTCTCCAGGATCACAGAGCTCACTCCAGGGAATGCAGTGAAATGTCACCCTGTCTCCTGTGGGCTAGGCTCCACACAGCCACACTGTGCTTCCCGGGACACCCCCAGGGCAGGTGTCTCTTGGGGCACCAAGCAGCTCAGCTGATTGAGAATAAGAAAAAGGGAAACCAGCCTGCAGGTCAACGTGTGAAAACAGGCCAGGCTCAATTACAACTCCCTTAAGGCAATACTAAACTTCTGGAAAATGCAATTTCAAGCTGAGCTTACACAAAACTAAATGACCTGAATAATTCAATAAACTGCTTTGGTTTTCTAGACAGAAGTAGGGATGGAGAAAGGATAACCAGAAAAAAAATATATTTTCTTTGGAAACAAGACATGCTCTGGCTCTGCAAGGCTTTCTTTAGCATTTAATCTTACACATGTGCCTCTCATATATGCCATGTCCGTATGTTTTGCCTTACAGAAACTACACTGTCAGATGAACACCCTCCTGTAAGGTATGCATGACAGAAGTGACAACCCCTGACAATTAGTTATCTTCACTGGCATATACTACAATACAAATCAAGAGTCTCTGGCACTGAGGAATCCTATTATCATGCTGTTCAGTATACTGAACCACTAAATCCCGATTTAAACACAATGGACCACTCCTCTAAAATAAGACCAGCAAGTCTCCAAGGCTGCCTAATCAAGCAGCCTTGAGTCTTGACACAACTTGGCCAGCATGAAAGTGGGGGGGAGGGGGGAAGAGGTGGGGAAAGTAACTAGAAACAGTAATCTAGATTTAATTCCATCTTGAAAACACATCTCTGAGGGGATCCCTATTGTTGGGATGATTATTAGTAATCTCCAAGATCATAAATCACAAAAGTGCTCAGAAGCAATTCAGAGTATTTGGTGGTGTAACAACCTTTCTTGCTTGTAAAATCTTACTATGAAGGAAAATTAGTTTAGCTCATTAAACCCTCCTCCAGATCCTGCCAGTTCTAACCTGGCTAAGTGCTTTGCATATACCCCACAGTGGAATATATAGTTCTGTTTCCCACAGATTAGAATGGAAGGCATTGCAGTTCCTTCAACAGGCTGACAATGAACTTCATAACAATCAAAAAGTGCCACAAAGGCAGTTATGCTCCTGTATCAGGTGACATTCATATTGAGACAGGGGAGAGATGAGCACAGCAGTCAGAGAAAGTAAATTACCATTTCAGATAGGTATCTGAAAGGCCAACACTGATCTACTTCACGAATTCATCTCCTAAGTGCACCTGCTGGATCAGCACAGAGATTAACACAACTCATCAGCAGCCCTGTCTACTTGTTTACCAAGTGTAATTGATAATGAGCAAAGGGATGAGCCCTGAGCAGGGCACAGTACAACAAAGAGCTCACAGACTTATAAATGAAAGATGAGAACTCTCCACTCACTTTCTCTGTCATACTGGGGTCTCTACCTCCTGCCTACAGACCTATATCTATCAAGTTTGCAGCCCTTTCTCCCTGCAGAACTAGCCAGGGGAATTTTGTCTCCAATATTCATCTGCATTTACCCAATCTACATGAGAACAACAGCAGCCCACATGTAAATTTAAAATGTGAGCACTCGCAGGCTGATAGAAACCAGTATTAGGAAACTGCCCACAGCTAAAGGCAACTTAGCTTAAAATGCTCTGGGACCTAAAAGCCAGCAGTGCTGCTCTATGGAGGTCCCCAGCTGTTTCTGTCTTTTGGTTTGGGTTTGTGGTTTTTTTTCCATTTGGTGTGTTTTTTTCAGGGTGGGGAGAGGTGGGGGAGTGTAGGTGCTAGGGCACAAAATTAAAGAAGAACTGATCAACAAACTTATGGAGTTCTTTGAAATGACAAATTTGCCAAGTAAGGTGGTCTTTCATATAATCTCTGTATTCAAGGCTAATTCAGGCAAAAGCAGCCAGTATTAACCTTGTTTCCCCCACATTCACACTCAGAAGATGGGAAGAGGATGGTTTACATGCTCAACATATATTTGCATTTAAGTGTATAGTTGGCTGACCTCAGCCAGAAACTAAGCACCCACCCAGACACCACTCCATCCCAGCTCCAGAAGGATAGGGGAGAGAACCAGAAAAACAAAAGTGAGAAAAACCTGTAATCACAGACAGAGTTTAATAGGAGGGGGGGATAAAGAAATAAAACCAAACAAACAACAAAACAGCAGCAAGCAGCAGATGCAAAAGCAGCCACTGCCTGCCTCCCACAGAAGACCAATGCAAAGTCAGTCTCTGAACAATGACCAGTCTGAAAAGACTACTCCGCAGTTACTGTTGCTAAGGATGATATTGTATGGAATAAAATACCTCTGTGGCCAGTCTAGGTCTGTTGTCCCAGACATGCCTCCTCCTACATACTTGATAGCCCCCATCCTACTCCTAAGGCAGGCAGAGAGAAAGAAAATCTGACACTGTGAAACACTGTTCAGCTGTAACTAAAACTTTGCTGTGTTATCAACACAGCTTTAGCTGAAAACTCAAAATGCAGCATGACACAGGCTTCTGTGAAGAAAATCAACTACTCCCCAGTAGTCCCACCAAAATCACTTCACTTAATTACACCCCTAAAATTGTATACATTCAATATGTATGATCACACTACACATCATCACACCTTGAGTACTGAGTCCAGTTCTGGGGCCCTCAGTTTAGGAAAGATATTGACTTGCTGGAACGTGTCCAGAGAAGGGCAACAAAGTTGGTGAGGAGGGGTTTGGAGCACAACCCCTATGTGGAGAGGCTGAAGGAGCTGGGGTTGCTTAGCCTGGAGAAGAGGAGGCTCAGGGGAGACCTTATTGCTGTCTATAACTACCTGAAGGGAGGTTGTAGCCAGGTGGGGGTTGGTCTCTTCTCCCGGGTGGCCAGTGCCAGAACAAGAGGACACAGTCTTAAGTTGTGCCAGGGGAGGTTTAGGCTGGATGTTAGGAAGAAGTTCTTCACAGAAAGAGTGATTGGCCATTGGAATGGGCTGCCCAGGGAGGTTGTGAAGTCATCATCACTGGAGGCGTTTAGGAAGAGACTGAATGGAGTGCATGGTGCCCTGGTTTAGTTGATTAGATTGTGTTGGATGATAGGTTGGACTCAATGATCTCAAAGGTCTCTTCCAACCTGGTTAATTCTATTCTATTCTATCATCACCCTTATTTGCCTCGGAAATCTAAGTGCAGTTGCCAGCCCTCAGTGCCATCTCCAGTTGCAAGAAGGCTATAGGATTATTACAAAGCTCCCATGCAGGGAATTTAAATTCCACAGGTGTTAACAGATTCTGCAAGCATCATTACTGTGAAACAAGACAAATAACGTCATCTTCGCTTTACTGATGAGGAACCAGAAGCAGAGAGAGATGAAGTGTTTCTCTACATAGAAACACTCAGGAAGAAGAATCCAAATCAATTTTTAAGAGTTTGATTCAATTCCCTTTGCAAATGCATCAGAAAAATAGACCACTTTGTTCTAAAAAAGTGTTTCCATGCAGGAGTTTAATGACTGAAATAATCCACTTCAATATATTCAGTTAATTTAAGCTAAAAAGCATCATCTGGAAGATGATGATGATGATGATGCTTCTGTCAGTCCAGGCTCACTCACAGTAACAGAACTACTAGCTCAAAAAAGGAACACATACACCTTAAATACCATTCTAACTTCTTTCCCTTCTCCTTTCTGCCTGGTGAGCAGAGTTGAAGAAAACATCTCCAGATAGTAGCAGTTAAGGAACAGCATGTCTAAGACATGAGAAGAAGAAAGCAGAGGTACTAACAACAAACACAGGCAAAATTCTGCCCACTGGAAATCACAGCAACACTTTTGTTACAGTAATGTGATGCCAACTTAAGAAGCAGCAATGGACATTTTCCTTTTTTTTTTTAATCTCTAGAGAGTTAAAAATGATCTGTGGGTGGCTTCAGGCAGCACAGGCAAAAGAGCCTTCTGAAATAGAAAGAGACAACTTTCAAGATCACACACAAAAGCAAAACATGTTCCCGTGAACTTGTGATCTCCAAACAGCTGAGACTCTGAAATTTGTCCTCAAAACAAGAACCAGTAACTAAAAGATATTTTTCTTTAATCCTGCTTTGCCTATATTGCTTTTCACTTTCCAGTATTAAAACTTCCACGGTATGTTCTTTCTGCCCCCTGTCCTCCCTTTTAATGTAAATCAGGCAGCAAAGTAGGAACCAAAGCTCAGAAGTCTTCCCATGGATTCCCCTGGGACACTGGAGACAGATCACATTATCTTCACAGAAGAACCCTTAGGTTGTAGGCAGCACTTTGAAATTTCCGTTTACAGGGCTTGCAGTGAATGAACAGAATCTGAAGATGGAAAAAAAAACCATAGCCACTAGAGTGGACTGTAGAAAAAGTCAGCTCTGGAAAGCCCAACTCCCTCCTCCCTCACAGTCACCAGCAGGAGCAGGACAGGACTTGTGTGTTGTTTCTCTGCTTTGGCAATTCAAGGACAAGCCCATCCTGTCAGAGAAAACCACCTGTTGGCATCAAAACAGAGACAGACACCTCTTCCACTGTCACATATTTACATTTCTGGGCCTACACAAGTCTAGAAAGGATTTTAAATCTGACATGGTCTCTTATGCTTTTGGTTTTAAATATTTTGGTGCAGGGATCATAATTTAGGATATATTCACAGGCCTGATGCACATCAAAGTCCATGCCATGGTTGTGGATGCAGCTGAATGACATCACCACCAAAGAAGTGACTAATGCCTCCAGGATTCAGAAGAGGATTTTTACTATCATGTTTTACAATAACACTCTCCTCCTCCCAAAACACAGACTCCAGTTATTACATCGATGAGCGGTATGCATAGCTTCTAGCTTTAGAGCATCTGCAAGTCAGCCACATTGCTCTTCCATGTGCACAAGACATTAAAACCTGGGTAATATCTCTCATGCAACATTTTTTCCAAGAAAAAAGAAAAAAAAAAGTAAATCCTGTTCCAGTTTCAGCAAATATACTTCCTGCATACCGACATGCTTACCTTTAGTGTGCACACATATACACAGAAACAAATTACAACCGCATTCTTAACACCTTCTTACTAAAGAAATAAAAGAAAGGATTCCAGCAGTGTTATCAGCCCTTAAAGAGCAGCTGGATTCAGTTCACAGGCTGCAGCAGAGTCCTAAACATAGCTACCAGGTCAGATCACGAAGCCTCTGTCCTCTTTGTAGGTGAAGGGGAATAAAATACAATAAGATCATTCCATAAAAGCTAAGTATTACTAGATTATTAGTCACAAAGCATCAGGAGAGAGTGCCTGGGAAAGACCTGGTGGTGAATTAGGCACCTTTAGAAGGACAGCATTAAAACACAAGAGACATTTAAGTAGAATTCCAGACCATTAGGAATAAATACACTAGAGAGAAGGGTAGAATAGAATAGAATAGAATAAACCAGGTTGGAAGAGACCTTCGAGATCATCGTGTCCAACCTATCATCCAACACCACCTAATCAACTAAACCATGTAACCAAGCACCCTGTCAAGTCTCCTCCTGGACACCTCCAGTGACAGCGACTCCACCACCTCCCCGGGCAGTCCATTCCAATGGGCAATCACTCTCTCTGTGTAAAACTTCCTCCTGACCTCCAGCCTGAACTTCCCCTGGTGCAACCTGAGACTGTGTCCTCTTGTTCTGATGCTGGCTGCCTGGGACAAGAGACCAACCTCTGCCTGTTTACAATCCCCCTTCAGGTAGTTGTAGAGAGCAATAAGCTCACCCCTGAGTCTCCTCCAGGCTAAGCAGCCCCAGCTCCCTCAGCCTCTCCTCATAGGGCTTGTGCTCCAAGACACACCAATACTACAAGCAGCTTGTGAGCAGCACTTTGTCAGAGAAGCTAGAGACAGAAAAGACCCCTCAGGTTATCTGACCCACCACCCTGACGAGGCACAGCTGTGCTCCACAGAATCTTTCCAGCTCTTCATATGGCCTTGCTGCACATAAACACACATTCCCACCAGAAAAGACATCTAGATTGCCTAAAGTAACAGAAGTCTGAGCTTTATCTCTGTGTAACTCAGTTAAACATAAATACAATCTCTCCTGGCAGGTACTGATATGATTTAAAGGTCTCCTATCATACATTATAAGAGGCGATAGCAAAGAACTCGTAATTTATTTTTATTGATTCAGCAACCCATGCTGGATCATATCTCCCAGTTCTTCCCCTTTGCTGAGAAGCCTCCACCAAAGCCCTGGGAAATTTAATTTTATCTTTGTGTGTGTCCCTCCCCCCCCCCCCCGCCTTTCATCTGCCTTTAAAGCTGTCATGTGCACATCTCCACCTAAGTTTAAGAAGAAAAAGAGCCCCCAGTTACTTTGCCAGCTCTGTTCTTATTCCGGTTATCTCTTGGTATCATCTGCAAATCAGCAGATTTTGTGCAGCAATTTAACTCAGTGGAGTCACATGCCTGATGAGGGCCATTTAAAGCTTCTGACCTGAGCAGAAGGAATGACTTGAACTCCAAGTGTGGGTACACTACCTTCAAAGTTGTCACTTAAAAAAAAATCATCATTTAAAAATAAATAAATACATAAATAAAAGTTGACAGAAGGTAAAGCAGCACAGGTAATACAGCACAGCTCTTTGAGATGCTAGAAACTGCCAGGATGGGTGAGGATTTCCTATGAGGGCTGAAGGCAAGACTGTTTCCATAAAGGAAACTAAACTTGTGAGGCATTTCATGCTTAAGCCATTTCTGAGAGAGAGATAAACAAGCCCACATGAAGCTGATTTTTCAAGAAAATTGAGACTGCCACTTCAGACTCCAGGCTCTGCTCACTCCTCTCTCTCTCCCCTTTCCCATATATGTGTATAGGTATTACTGATCTCCCTTAGATTCCAATTAGCCTCTCAAATAATGGTCACTGAATAGAGCATGGGCTAAGAGATTCTTTCTCTCTCCACAGACAGTTGATGGACTAGATACTTGTAGAAGTCCTTTCTGTCCTCATGTCTGACTCAAACATTGACTTGGTCATATGAAAATACCTCACTGCTAGCTCAAGAGAACAGCAGCAGGGAATGAGGTGCCATGCCAAAGAAACGCTTCTGTTATGCACTCTAAAGTAAAAAGCCTTGTCTTCAACAAGACAGCAAGAGAAGGGTGCTGGAGAAGACACCATGTCAATAGTGCAGTCTGGTCACTGGCCTGGCACTCAGAGAAGGGAAGGATGTCAGAGCTTCCTCACTATTCCCAGCTTGAATAGCAGGGAGATCAATCTGTGACAGCGGTGTTGTTCTGAGACAGTATTATTCTATTTTTAATAAGATTACTTTGAGACAACATCCTTCTCCCTCCAGTGGAACCAGCTCATGATTTGGAGTTTCACAGACACTACCATGAAACAAAAGATGTACCAGTTGGGACATCCCTTTCTCACAACAGCCTAGGGAAATAAGGATTGTTGTAGATTGCCAGGTTTTGACAAGTGCAGGCACAGAGGGGAAAAAGGCAAAATGCACAAATTGTACTGTTATGGTTACTGCCAGGTACCAAAGTCAAACACTTAGATATTTTTTTTCAGCCCTCTCACATTTCCTACCTAACCTTGACTGTCTGAACACCATTAGTATAAACTCAGGATTTAATAATAATGATTCTTTAAATATACTTAGGTGTTCATATATATAATGAAATAGTAGGGGAAGAGAAATAAGAGAATCAACACAGGATGAAGCAGATGAAAATAAAAGTGGTCGTTTCAAATATACAAGTGTGTATCATAGGCAAATTGGGTCAGTCAGGCTGAGCAGGTACCATCAGATTGGAAAGTGCTGGAGGCAAGAGCCAAGCATGAGTTAAGGCCCTCCACAGCCAAAAGGTCAGAAGCAATAGTTTGAGTGCTAACTAGCCAATTAACATATTTTTTACATTATTATAGATCCAACAAAGATTAAATGAGCTGATTACCTTATATATTAAGGTAATAAAATCGTGGTCTGTCCAACTGGCTATACTCTTCTGACCTTGAGCCTATGTTTATGCAGGAGTTCCTCTATGCAGATGCCCAAGCCTGCTTTGAAACTTAGTGGCTCAGCTGTGGTAAGGTCAAACTCTGCCCAAGCAGCTCTGTTTCTTACTGTTATTCCTTTGAAGCAATCTCTACTCTTGATTTTAATAATCTTTCTTATATGTAATTTCATTTTTATTCCATATTCATCTGTGCACCTCTTACATCATCACTACAGTGCCTGTACTCCTTGTGCCATAACTACCTGGCTTTTAGAAGTAGTAGTATTTGTATCATATCACTAAGTAGCTAAGCAGTATTATTTTCAGCTCTTTCTATGAAAACATTCTCTGTTTGCAAATTCTTTTATTTGTTTCTGTGCAGAGCATCTCCTTGCTCATGTCAAACACCCCTGCAGCCCTGATGTGATCGCCTTTGAAGGGCCTAATCATGCAGGCTTCCATGAAATCTCGCTCAATAGGTATTTCCAGAAACTGAGCTGGTAATTATTCCTCTGTGTACACCCATCAGATTGAGCCAACAAGATGGAACATCCTCCTTCATCTTCACCAACTTCTGTTCTTCCTATGGAGTCCAGGGGAACAGGTATGCTAACAGCAAACAGGTCTGTGCAAGACACTAGAAAAATCTTCTGATAACATGCACCAAAACAGAGGATTGAGAATTCTTAAGTTCAAGATTCAGCTTCTCCCTTCTTTATGAGACATCCAAGCTTGCACACCATCCCCTCTAGAAAGTAGCCCTAAGTATTACAGGGCCAGAGCTGCTTGAGTTCTACCTGATAACCCAAAGAAATATGAGAGTCAGCTGATGGACATTCACCATAGACAGGTTCTGTGGGTTTCAGCTCTGTCTCCAACTGACATTTAACTACCTCAGATTGCAGCTACATTGGCAAGAAAGAATCAACATGACCTGTATCACAAAAGCCTGTAAATAACCTCACCCAGAGATAAAGCAATCTCCTAGCAAGCGTGAGAAGGTCTCATACTGCCTGCCTAACAGAAGGAGCATGTTTTATCTTCTTTCAGGCTTGGCCAATGGCTTCAAAACTGTGAATTCAAGGGACTAATGGGATTCCTCCTGCCAGCTGAAAGAGTAGGCACTTAAAATGCCCTACCATGGGAACCTAGCTTTCTTCAGGCAGCAAGAGGTTAAAATAGTTACACTACATTGGCCCTAGGATATACCCAAGACTCCAAAGGGAGTGTAAAGGCAGAAGAGGGATCTGAACTCCCAATTCTAAGCTCCAGTTTGTCATGCAAACCAGACAAATTATCTTCCAAAGCTATCAGGTATCAGTTCAGTGCCTGCCAAGGAAATAAAAGCTTTAGAAGAAAGACACAGATAGCACAAAATGAACTTTTTTCCCTCATCTGAGTATTTCCGACAGACAGGTAAAAGATATTTGCTTAAAATCTGACCCTGTGGGAAGCAGGGAGGGGAGAAATAAAACCTATAAAAATCTTCCTTTCTGCACCACTCTGCCCCCTTCTCTCCCCCCCCCGCCCCCCCCCCCCCAAAAAAAAAAATTTCCTCTGAAGGACAGGTACCAACCTCAGGGCAGGGGGAAGGGGGAAGGGGCAGGGAGCAGGAAAGCAAAGGTCTGGGATTACAATAAAATCCTAACTCTTCATGGTGGCCCAAAATTGTAATTTTGGAGAACAAATTATGAAAAAAAAATGTCCCATTAATCTGCTTTTGAGCTCTGTAAGAAAGAAAATGTATTTTTCCCACTTAAGAAATACCTTGTGCTAAAGTCTGCATGGGGAGATGTGGAACAGTGCAGTTAAAGCTGTCAAAGGCAATTTTTCTTACAGACTTAAGTGTTCCGTTACTTTAAAAAAAGCAGCTGAGAAAAATAGAGGAACTTGAATTCAAATCCCCTTTAATGCAACATTATGGCTGAGAATTTCAAAGCTGTAAAAGTTAGAAGCTCAGAAGTACAGATTCTGTATTATGCACATGGATTGTACAAAAGAAGCAAATCACCACTGCAGAAATCCAAAGCACTATTACAGATCTGCAGCCCTTTCAGGGTTGTTTGGAGCCCAGGGACTGTTGGTCAGATGAAAATACCTGCCTGCAGCTCCACACTGGAGCAGAAAACTTTCAGAAGGCTGGACCTTCTGAGATAGAAACACAGAATCATTTTGATTGGAAAGAAACCACTAATATCATTGAGTCCAACCATCAACCTAAGACCACTATTGCCATTAAATCATGTCCCCAAATTGCATGCATACATATATTTTGAACACTTCTAGGCATGGTGACTCCACCACCTCCCTGCGCAGCTCATTCCAATTCTTGACCACCCTTTCAGTAAAAAGCATATAATTCCTAATATTCAGTCCACGCTACTCTGGTGCAATTTGGAGGCCATTTCCTCTCATACTATCATTTGATACTAGAGAGAAGAGACCAACACTCACCTCACTACGACCTCCTCTCAGGTAGCTGCAGAGAGCAAAATTGTCTCCCCACAGTCCCCTCAGCCAATTCTCACAAGACTTGGTCTCCAGACCCTTCACCAGCTTTGCTGCCCTTCTCTGGACAGTCTCCAGCTACAAAATGAGAGGCCCAAAGCTGAACACAGTATTTGAGGTATAGCTCTGCCATCACCTGCATATTCTCTCTACACCATCTCAAAATCTGGAAGTTGAAAAAGGAGAAGAGACAGAGCCTTACTTTTTATAAAAATACTCTGTAGGTCTGCAGGGTCTCCAGATGACCTTCAGGGAGTCTCACGTACACAGGCTGTAGGGTTGTCTTGCACACTGCACTGAAACACCAAAAACATTCCCACCACCACAGAAGGGCTCAAAACTGCATGAATAGTCCCTCTGACTATTGGAATGATCTCAATTGAGAACCAGAAGTATCACAAAACTTCCAAAAATCCCTCTGCTCCTTGAAGAACATAGCAAGAAATGGCTGTACAGTGAGAAAGAGGAAATGCAAACTGACTGAACAAGATCAGTAATAGTCATTATGAAAGGCCTGTGATAGCTGTGTTCTGCTCTTTACTGTCTCAAGAGCCCTGGATTTTCATTGCAATAATCTCTTCTCTCCCCCAGCATTCACACCACATGGGTCTGTCTTCATGAAGGACTTCAGAGACTCCCTGATCCCTTGTCATTCCTTGCCAGTCTTTCTAGTATCTGGTATGGCTATGAAATAAATCCCAAGACTCACACCTGCTCTGAAGTGACAATATGAGCTGGAGACGGGCCAGGCACACTAGCTTGTGCTGTTTTACTAGAGCCTGAACTAGAAAGGAGCAATAGTCCCTAGTTGTCTCTGGATGGCATTAAGGACAATGCTCATCTGAAAGTGAAATTCAACCCCATTCTCATGTGACATACAAGAAAAAAATCTTAAACAAAGGCACTAGGAATTAAATTTGCCAATACCTCTTCAGGTGAAGCCAGGTCACCTCCACAGGTTCCAGTGCAAGTTCTCTCTCTGTACTGTGATCCTTCCTTGAACAAACCCACTCTAAATGTCATATAATGGCTTAAAATTCACTATTAAGACTCATTCTAATAATCACAGTAGCCTCCAAAGGAGAGGGCTATAACATAAGCTAGACCCAAAAGTCTCCTATTCTGCTTTTGTAACTGAAGTTCATGATGACCTGCTCCAAAGGGAGAATCAAGTTCAAAAAACAAACATCAACATGCTTTCCATGAGTAAACATTGAGCTGGAGATGAGATGATAGAGGTCTGGATGTTACCAGCAGCTGAAGCACAATACGAATCTGAGGGTTGATACAAGCCAATAGTATCAGGGTAACAACTCTGTAAAGGTTCTTTGTCTTAGCTGGTAAGACACACACAGAGGAAAAGGTGAGCAGCAGCAGGTCTTTTAACTAGCTGTGACAGACTTAAAGAACAAATCTAAAGACCTGGTTTGCCCTTGAATTTTATGACCGCCCTTTCAAAATGGTGATCATCTTAAACTACTTCTTATGAAGCACCTTCCAAACAGAAGTATTTCTCTGAGCCTTTTTACTGCAAAGCTGACAGCAAGTGCTCCAAAGATAATCTTCAGTAAACCTAGTTAATTGAACAGTGTAATGTCCAGAGGAGGGCACCAAGGCTGGGGAACAGCCTGGAGAATACGTCTTATGAAGAGCAACTGAAGGAGCTGGGGCTAATTAGTTTGGAAAAGAGAAGGCTGAGGGGACACCTCATTCCTGTCTACAATTACCTAAAAGGGCATTGTAGAGAGGCTGGTGCTGGTCTCTTCTCACAGGTAATTAGTGATAGAACAAGAGGGAATGGCCTCAAGCCATTTGGTAGGTTTAGATCAGAAATAAGGAAAAATATTTTCACAGGCAGAGTGGTCAGGCATTGGAATGCGCTGCTCAGGGAGGTGGTTGAGTCACCAACCCTGGGTATGTTTAAAGGTCATATGGATGTGATGCTTGGGGATATGGTTTAGAGGTGAACTTTGTAGAGTAGGGTTATCGGTTGGACTTGGCAATCCTGAGGGTCTTTTCCAACCTGAACATTTCTATGATTCTGTGTATTAAATCCACATACACAGCACAGCAGAATGAAGGTACTCTACCCTCTAGCTGTAGGACATCTAGCCTTTCAAAAGGCTCTCCAGTAATTACAGGCCTGTCCTGTAAGTACACCAGCACAAAACTGATTCCAACAGCCTCACAGATCCCCCATGAGTCTACTGCAGTCAGAGAAGGTCTCATTAGAAAACTGACTCTATGACAAACACGCATCAGGGGCTCAGCCTTGAACCAAGCTGTCAAAGCACCACAGTCTTCCAGTGCATCATAAGAGCAGTCTCTTTGCTCAACAGAGTTTGCTTCTCTCACAGATTGTTGCATTTTATTTTTCTTAAAGCCCTGGCTCTTGGAGGCCAGTAATGACTGAAAACAAAACAACAGAAGAAAACACGCCCAAGCTCAGTTCCCACTTTTCTGAAATCAGAGGGTGACTTTTATAACACACTAAGAACTCCAATATACTTCCCAGAACACTTGTGACCGTTTTAGGCTGTGCCTTTAAGAAAGGGACAGTTGCTGGAACACTCTGGCTGAATGTTTTGGTATTAAGATGAAAACAAGGTATTCTAAATTAATTTCATTGGTAGATTGGGGGTGGGGGAGAACTGAACTTTCTCTCACCACCACAACACTCACATACATTTCATATGGTTTGTGTTTGGGGTTTGTTTGTTTGTTTCTTTTTGTTGTGAATTTGTTGTTGTGGGAACTTTTTTTAGAAAAAAAAAAAAGGGAAAATGGGAGGAAAGGGCAAGGAAAAATAAAGAAAGGGCAAGGGCAAGGAAAAATAAAGAAAGGGCAAGGAAAAATAAAGAAAGGGCAAGGAAAAGGAAAGAAAGGGCAAGGAAAAGGAAAGAAAGGGCAAGGAAAAGGAAAGAAAGGGCAAGGAAAAGGAAAGAAAGGGCAAGGAAAAGGAAAGAAAGGGCAAGGAAAAGGAAAGAAAGGGCAAGGAAAAGAAAGGACACCAGGTTAGAAGAGACCTTTGAGATTATTGTGTCCAACCTATCATCTAACACCATCTAATGAACTAACCATGGCACCAAGCACCCCATCAAGCTAGGTTGTGAAGGTTTGTTTGATTGTTTGGGGCTGCTTTGTTTGTTTGCTTTTAAAACATGGATGTTTTAACAGGCAACCATCTAGCTACATATCTGTTTCCAACTATAGACTCAGCTACATAATGGCTTCAAACACAATTGTGTTACTTTTTTTTTTCTGCCCCCAAGAAAGAAGACAGAAAATTGACTCCAGATGTTTCAGATGCCTCAGATTAGAAGTGCTACAGTCAAAATAGCACAGAGCACACTTAAAGAGCTATTGCTTGCACTTGCAGGTGCCATGAGCCCTTCACATCCAAGAACACTAGATTTATAGTCAAACATAAAGGAAAAATAAACCCAACTTGATTCACACGCTCTTACATCACGGGAACAAGGAGTATTTTTAGAGCAACAGCTTAGCAGTCACAGCACGCGTGGCATTCTTGATTAAACAAGAGATCCACACGAACATAATAAACCTGTAATTTTATTGGCCAAGCACTATGGAAACAGTTTAGAATACATGGATTGCAATGTTAGGCAAACTGCAGCTCATGTATAACACCCATGAATTACAGCAGTTTGGCAATGAGACAACCGGTTGCTTCTCACGGCCTTTAGTAACGCTCATCCACATCTTCACAGCACAATAGGAATTAGAGATGCAAAAGGCCTGTTAGCTCATCCTGAAAATACAAGATTGTTCCCTCTGGGATAATTGCTAACACTCTGTCCAAAGCAGATTTAAAGCTGTAAAGCAAGGTAGACTCTTTAGCAAGTTTATTCTAAGTGGCTGAGAACTCAGCTCCGTAAAGTTTTTTCTAGATGTTTAATTTAGATGTTTCCTCTCTTTAAAAAGGTTAAAGCTAGTCCAAGGAGCCTGGTTGCCTTTGGATTCCCCTCTAGGCAGTCAAGACAGGGGAAAAGCTGGTGCCTTTTTGCTTCAAAGCAGCAGGATATAGCAGACTGACCTTTGTCTAGCCACCTTCACAAATGGTTCTCCCCTCCAGCCAGCTAGACCTTGCCAAGTGAACAGTACCCTTCAGAGCCACCCTCTGCGCACTAGACTGGTATGTAGACTCACAGCCCCCTTTCCACCTGAGAAGTTCTTGGCCATACATGCATATATGGATTTCACTCTAAATATGCATTGAGCAAATTAGATCTTCCAGCTCACATTCCATTATGTTTACATACACTGCATCCACTTGAAGCATGTCTCAATGGGAACATGTGGCAACAGGCTAGCCCAAAGACTGGCAGTGCTTGTGCAAGGGACAGTAACTCTGTGCCCTGTACTAGGGCAGTGGCTCTGACACAAGGCTTTGTCTAGTTAAATGTCCTAGTTCCAAATACCAAGCTGTGTTTCCACCGCTCAGTAAATCTCCATGCACTACACCAGCCCCTTTGAGAGTTCAGAATTAACAGAGAATTAATATGCTCATGAGAAGAACTCAGGTGTACTTGGGAGGAAGGAAGAGGATTAGGAGATCTGCAGATACAGGAATCATAACAAGTACAGCACAATCCAAGCAAAATCCAAAGTCTTACCAATGTCACAGTCCAGCACCCAACACAATGTCATCTTGCTTCCTGCCCAGGAGAGTCAATAATGCCACCATGAGAAATTTGCATGTAAAGGTATAAACAATGATATTCATCACTAATTAGAACTCCAAGAGATCCAAAGTGTTGAAACCAAAAGCCTTCATCCTGTACTTGTTAGGTCAGTAAAAATTATCATTTGCTTTAAAAAGAAACACAAATAGATGAGATGGTGGAATGATTTTCCACATTTTGAGACAGAGCTGGAACTCAAGAGAAAGTAATTCTCAACCCCAAGCAGCCCATAAAAAGCCCTTCCCAACTGTAACAATGGTTACCAGCACATCTGAGCTCATTACACTGTCCTAGGAAGGCAAGACTCAAAAGGATAACATTTTATCAAGAGCAATCCACTCAACATCACATGTACCCACTACCCTGCACATCTCAAAACACTTCTCAATTACTCTGAACAAACTTCAGACCTTCATTGCAAAGCAATTCAAACAAACAACATTCCATTAAAAAGAAAAAAAAAAGCACCATAGGATGACAGGAAAAAAAAAGTCAAGGGCACTGACACTGTCCCCCATCCTTGCAATAATGAGGAATCTGAGAAATGCCAAGATGACTGTCTGAAGCGGGCACAATGAGCAGTAAACCATGTCACACTTGGCATCTCTCTGCTCCCTAGCTGAATGAGGAGATACCTTTTAAACATTCTGCTATTTTAACATGCTTTCCAAAATGCATTTTCAGAATAAGAATTGTCAAGTGTTTGGCTTGTATTAGGGTTGTCAGGCACAGATCAGGGCACCCAGAGAAATAAGATGTGTAAAGAACAAGAGAAGACCTAGCAATTCTCTGCTACAGACCTCCCCTGCTCTACTCACAAAGTGACCATGGTACAGTGAAGACTAATGCTTATATATCTAACATGGTACTATAAAATCCTTCAGGATGGAAATAGCAAAGAAGCAGCAATTGATTATTTCTGCCACAAGAAAAGTATATAGTTTGAGGATGCAAGAGAAAGTTCTTTACAACCTGAAGAATTGCCTTCCTTTTGGGAAAGACGAACCACACATAATGGCAGAAGAAAATCTCTGGAAGTAGTAGCAGAAAAAGACATTAGAAGTAGCAATCACCATGTCAGACACACTACACTGCAGGGAAAGGGAAGAATGGCCAGATAATGAAATTACAGAGCATTGAAAATGTCAAAGAGCGACAGTGTTCTGCCATCATTCATGGGTTATATGAGGCATTAGCATGCTGATATCCCATTCCAATGACAAAGATGGCAACATGAACAGTAAATAGTCCAAAATGAATCTGTTGCTGAGACCAGGAATTTAATGAAACGGGGAGACAAGCAGAAAATGACTCCTACTTTCACTCTGCAGCCTTCAAAATGGAAGCTGCTTGGCCTGTTCAGAAACAGTAATAGCTGAGGGATGCATTATTTGACTTCCTTTATCTATGACTCCCTATACTTAGGAGTCTTCATTACAAAAAGGAGTATCAAGTCTCACTCACAAGCACCAACCTTGTTTGCAACAAGTGAAACACAAGCTGCACCAAAGAAATTTCCAGTGAGGTACAGAGGGGGCAGAAAGAAGTCTTTCACAATTAAGATGATCAGGTGATACATTAGGGGCCCACAGAACTTGAGGGCTCACTGTTCTTGGTGGTATTCAGAACTTGACTGGACAATGTTGAGGATTGGCTTAGGGAAAAAGGACACGGGTCCCAGGAGCATCAGTGCAATTTAGGCCTTGAAGGACTTTCTGTGGAAAATATAGCAATGGAGTAGGAGTTGTGGAAAAGTGCTGATTGCCTGGTATGCTAAGGTCAAGATGCCCCTGAGAAGAGACAAACAAGATAAGGAGGAGGCGAGATCTGGGAAGAAGAGCAATTAGACTGAGTAGAAAAAAACACAGAGTAGTGAAATAAACAAATGTAACCTTTTAGAGATAAACCAATAGCATGTGTTAAATTAGAATAGAATTAACTATGCATAAGATAAGACTATAAATAATGAAGTATGGAACAATAAAGTTGGATGATTTCTACCACTCACATTGAGTCTTGTCATCCCAGTCACCGTTCCCGTCAGGACAAGGCTCTTGGAAACTTGATCTAACATCACAGCTTGATACAGCCTTGAATCAAGAAGCTGATCTGAAATGGAGCTGGACCAGAAGGCAGAACTGCAGAGCTCCACCTTTCCCCCAGTCTAAATCACTCTATGATTTAACAAGTTCTGCTCCCTTCAAACAGGAACAGCATTGATCAGTATGAGTAGCACAAGCAATAGCACAGCAGTAGAGTCAGAGTACTCTGTGTCTATCATGCAATGCACATTTCTAACTTGCTTAAGATAATTGGTCACTATTTTTAAAAAATAATTAAAAAAAAAAATCTTCTACCACCATTCCTCCTATAAAAAGGACCCCAAAAATAGACAAGTCAAGTCAGTCAGAAAGTAGAGTCCATTTGTGGAAACCCAATTCTGGTAACAGCAGTCTACTGGGTTGTAACACAGCTTGGGATGAACACAAATAAACAGACAGGTCCTAGACAGCTCCCTGTGGAGCCAACATGTGTATCCTTACACATGCCCTCCAGACAGGGCAACCCAGCAGGGCAGGGCAGCACCATCCCAGCAGTACCACACAGAACAGCCAAGGCTGTGCTAGGACCATTTCCTCTGCAGAATTAGACTGTAGCAGAAATTCTGCATTGTACCCTAAAATTCAAAATTCTGAGATTCTTCCTAGGTCTGATACAGCAATAGTCCAATTTTCAGAAGCCTAACATAATAAACTCTCCTATTAGAGGGCTGGGAGCAAGATGTCTTCAAAAGGTCTGATAAGGTCAGAGCTAAGCAGCAATTGATAAGGCAATATGGCCCCCACCCTGATTTCTTGCAGGGTTTGGATCTTCTGTTTCAAAAGCATATTTGAGAGCAAAGTTCACCTACATTTAATCAGGAACCTGTCTCTGAAATATAAAGAGGAAAACAACAACAATAACAAATAATAAACAGGGACACCTCAGGATCTCAGGTTGTGATAGGACTAGAGGGAATGGAATGAAGCTGGAGGTGGGAAGATTCAGGCTGGATGTGAGGAGGAGATTCTTCACCATGAGAGTGGTGAAGCCCTGGAATGGGTTGTCCAGGGAGGTGGTTGAGGCCCCATCCCTGGAAGTGTTTAAGACCAGGCTGGATGAGACTCTGGCCAGCTTGATCTAGTATGGGGTGTCCCTGCCCATGGCAGGGAGGTTGGAACTAGATGATCCTTGTGGTCCCTTCCAACCCTGATTGATACTATGGTACTATGAAATAAAACATAGGAAAAGAAACCCTTGGAAGCATTACCTCTTATCACATACAGTATGTGTCTCTGTCTCCCTGCTGGCCATGTCACATTCAATGCTACAGTTCTCAAAGGTTGCTGAAATTCAGCCTGCTAAAGGTGTGCAACAACTGAGGCCTTTCAAATTGTTTATGCTCAGTAAGCATGAGTATCCGGACATCTGTGCACAGGTGTGACTAACTGAGAGATGTATAAAGACAAAAGACTCATCCCTATAGATTTCAGGAAGGCTAAGTTTTCACTACAGTTTGTTGGTAGCCAGCTCGCAGACAATAAACTTAACCAGCCTGTGCATCAATAAATCTTTCCACTCACAGGACCATCTTTCTTCTGCATCATTCTTCTGCTCCTACTCAAGTGTTTGTTTGCATCATGCCTGAAAGTAAAGTTTACCTGCCGCCCAAGTAAGGTGTGGATACTCACGCATTCTTAAATACAATCATTTTACTCATTACAAGGGCATCATCATCTCTCTCCACTGAGCTGCTGCCATGGATCATGTGGCAAAAGCAGCCTTGGAGGTGTGTAGATGGATGTCCAACCATTGCAAGCTTCATGGTCATACAGCCACTCACTTATGGAGATCTATGGACAGACAGTACAGACCTTGGCAATGTCTTTGTGACTCAAAGCCCATCACACAGCAGAACAAATGAACGATAGCCGGCTTTGAACTGCAGCAGACACTCCTAATTATACCTGAAATGTCTCCCAGCAACATCCAGGACTGGCTGAGATAGCACTTACCTGTCAAAACACATTGTAAACAGCAAACTGCATGCTTTGAATTTAGAAGCAGTTTCACATTCTGTCTATTGCAACTCACTGCCCCCTCTACAGGAATCGCTTCTGAGATCTGGGTAACACACAGATTTGTTGGTGTGACTTGCATCATAAAATGGTTGAGGCTGGAAGAGAGCTTTGAGATCAAGAGAGCCCACCATCCCACCACTACTGCTAAGCTTATAGGGGCCTTGCAGTGACTGCCCAATGGAGGGCACTGTAAGAAGAGGACTCTGTGCTGAGACTGAACAAGGTGAGTTTGTTTTTAAAGTCAGATCACATTTTGCTAATGTGCACTTGAAGTCATCAAGATGCTGCACAACTCAAGACTACTCTGGGACTGCCCTGCAAGGAATGTAGTGCCTAGATACGCAGGCTGGACACTGCAAACATGCAATAACACAGTGCGTGGATCATTTCAAGTTCTTTCTAAAAGCTGTCATTAGGGGAGGGATGGGAAGTCCCACCACACCATGTTTGATTTCTTACAACGATGTCCTCAGTCATCTTCCAAATGAACCCCTGAGGTACACCACCAGTCTTCTGCTAGTTAGTAGTATTGCTATCCTGCACAAAGCCGTTGGATGCCCAGCCCATTGGGGCTGTAGTGACTGGCTGACTTCACAGTAACATCAGAGAGCAATCTGGACAGTGCACATCTACAGCCTTAGATGGAGGGGATGTGGCAGAGAATGCCAAAAACAAGGGGGGATTTCACAGTGCACTGCTACATTACATTTCAAAGTCAGGAATGAGCTCTGGCAACAGGCATCTGAGCACCTGAGTCTAGCATCTTAAAGAGTTACCTTCAACAGCTATGTGCTGTTACAGAGCAGAAATGTTAAGTGCCATTCGCTTGCCCCAAGTGCAAGGTAGTAAAATGAGTTAACCTTCTTCACCAGGCTAGCACTGGAGCACTGCTCACCCTGAGTGGAAATACCAGCAGATTCTGTTGACATCTAGGAATTATCTTATGCTGAATAGCAACAAGCACTACTGGAAGGCAGAAAGCAGAGTCTCATCTAAATCCATCTCTGAGCTGTGCTCCACCAAGATCAGCTGAAGTCCCTTACTGATCTATTACCTCTTGCTGTCTTGACGTTGCTCAACTCTCCTCCCCATCTGGAAACTCAGTCTCTGCCCCACCCCACAGGCAGATATTGAACACAATGGGGCAAAACACTGATCCTTGGGAGACACCACTAGTGACTGGCTGCCAGCTGGATGTGGCACCATTCACCACCACTCTCTGGGCTCAGCCCTCCAGCCAATTCCTAACCCAGAAGAGTGTGCTGCTGTCCAACCCACGGTTTGACAGCTTGACTACGAGTTTGCTATGGGGGATGGTGTCAAAGGCCTTGCTGAAGTCCAGGTAGACTACATCCACAGCCTTCCCCAAATCCACCAGGCAGGTCACCTGATCGTAGGAGATCAGGTTGGTCAGGCTGCACCTGATCCCTTGGCCATCCTGTAAGTGCTGTGTGATTGCACTCAAGATGACCTGTTCCATAATCTTGCCTGGCACTGAGGTCAGGCTGATAGGTCTGTAATTCCCTGGTTCCTCCTTCCAGCCCTTCTTGTGGATGGGCATCATTGTTGGCCAGCTTCCACTCATCTGGGACCTCTCCAGGGAGCCAGGACTATGGAAAAATAATGGAGAACGGCTTGGCCAGCTCATCTGCCAGCTCTCTCAACACCCTAGGATGGATCTCATCTGGTCCCATGGACTTGTGGGGTTCCAAGTGGCTGAACTGGTCTCTAAGTACTTCCTCCTGGATTTCAGGGAGATTATACTGCTCCCTGCCAGCTGAGGAGGCCAGTTGTCTGGAAGACAACCTATCCTGCTATTAAAAATTGAGGCAAAGAAGGAACTTTGTAGAGTAGGGCTATCAGTTGGACTTGGCGATCCTGAGGGTCTTTTCCAACCTGAATGTTTCTGTGATTGTGTTACAAAGCTCATGTAACAATGGCAGCTTTCATTGCCTGTCACGTGCCATAAGCAAAAAATACACACACTCACAAGCACCTGATGTGCTACTACCTACATTTATAGCAGTGCAGTGTTCCTTTCAGCTTTCAGCAAAAATTTGTCTAGTCATTAACTCAGTTGGAAACCCTGTGAGCACAACACAGAAGTCTTTGGCTACTACTTTCTCATCTTTATACATATCTTTGGTACAGAAGAGATAAAATGGATCTTCCTATGCTTATGTCTCTCTTTACTGTTTCTCTCTGCTCAGGAAGTAAAGTAAGCATTTTAAGAACTAGGTTTCCAGTTCTTCAGAGAGCAGAGGTAATTTCTTCAGAACAGGTGAGCAAAGACAAAAAATACTGGAGTACCTGCAATCAAGCAATCCTATGCAATCCATTAGGAAAATGAATAAAGACAGCTTTGCCACATATTCCTGATTTAGTCAGCACTTCTTTCATTGAGTCATGAAACTGAATATGGACAATGATCCTTCACATTACAGATCATTCATTGTCTCCAGACTGAAAGCCTGCACGGAGCAGTTGGCCAACCTCAGTGTTTCAATATTCACCCTGGATTCAGCATGTTCTCCTGGGACTGCTTCTTGCCAGCCCATTTGACATAATGGATTACTGACACACCCCCTATCCAAGAGCCAATCTTCATTTAAATATCCTGTTCCCTTTTGCCTCCAAAACCTCTTCCTCTCCACTCCTATACAAAAGGATAAACCTATTTCATCACAATACATTTAGAGATTCACTTTCCTAACTAAAATGTCCAGCTGTGTCCAAGATATGTGATGTCTTGGCTCAGTACTTTAAAAAACACCCAGAATAATGAGGGCATTGCCAACAAATTCAAATCACAGCCATTAAGTTTATAGCTGTTTCTGTCCTCCCTAACTCATGTGATCTGTACCAGACTCCTTCTACCTCTTAGTTTAGACCTCCCTTTCAATTTTGGTACAGACTGACAGCTATACTTTCCTCACAGTAGTTAAAATACTCTTGCTGGGAGGAAGCAGAAAGCAGAATGGTCTTCTTTTTCCATTCTCAGTATGAAGTTATACTTTCCAGTCTCAGTAATTTGCCTTACCCCAACATGGGCCCTGGGTAGTATCAACAGGATATCTCCATCTGGCCTTAGATGGTACCATGGGGCTGTCATATGGCAGATGATACTTTACAATCTTCACGTGAGGTGGTACTCCCCTACCTAACCTGCATTGTGTATATGAAGACTCACAACCTTCAATCAACAGATCACACATCAGCAAATCTTTCTAGGGCAGCAAGGCCTGAGTTAAGACATTTACTGTTGTCATAGATAGCTCTGACCCATTGTTAATTATTACAGAGGTGGGGGACAGGAACTGTGACAAGTCTTACTCAGCCTCAAATGACCACACACATGTAATCAAAGCAAGTCAATCCACAGACAGACAGACAATTCAGAGGTTTCCAGGCAATACATTATTTCACATCCTAGAGCAAGATAGTCCAGCACCCTAGGTCAAAAGCCCTAGACTCTCCCACAAGTTATCCATTTAATTCACATCCAATCTACCTAAATTAAGACCATGAAAAGTCATCACTACTTGTACTCACAGAGTGATCTGCATGGGCTTTGTTCTTCCCTAAATATTCTCTTCTCACTGTACCAAAGATATATATAAAGACGAGAAAGAAGTAGCCAAAGACCTATGTGTTGTGCTGAATAGGGTGTCCAATGAAATGAATTAATGACTAGACAAATGAGTTGGGTATTTTTGCTAAAACTGTCACTTGTGAATCATTACAGGTGCTTAATTGGTCATCTGCAAATTCCTGGGTTAAAAACCTCACTTAATGAACAAGCTTGCTCAAACCTCTGAAGATTATTCATTCTGGCTGCCTGAACTCCTGGGGAGACAGCTAATGCTTCTGCTCACAACCTGCCATTTTCTGCATAACCATAAAGACTAGGAAGATGTATATTTGTGTATGTGGGCAAGTGAATAAAAATGCACATAAAATGAGAAAGAGCTCAAACACACTCAGATTCAGTCGCACAAGCTACGTGGCAAGTGACGGATGTATAGGACCTTGGCTCTTAAGTGAATGCTATATCTAAGGTAATCCATTTCTTGTCAGGCTTTCTCCCCCAAAAATATCACTCAAGCATGAACTTTTAGAAGCATCTGCCACAGGCACAATTACCTAAATTCCAGGCAGTGCGATATCAGCATCTTCAGATTAATACCAAAAGTAGCGCTCTTGCCAGTGTAGCTAATGACCTTCTGTAAGCATGGCATGGGCTGGTTTCTCACTTAATCCTGGTTTGTAGCACTGCCTTCTGACTTCTCCTACTGCCAAGCTCGAGAAATAGATTTCTATCCCCTCCCCTCTTCTTTTTTTCTTTTTTTCTCCCTTTCTTTCTCCTTCCATAGGGCATTTTACTCCCCTTTGTATAACTCACTTCTTAGGAAAGCCAGCAATCTTCCTGCACTGTTCTTTTAGAAAAGGTCACCATTTGGAGAACAGAAAGCTTGAAATAATGAACAAGGAGCTGACAGGCAGATTGAAAAATCCAAATGGAATGAATAGACCAGGCACTGGAAATAGCACCCAACACAAAGCTCCTCAGCAAACTCCTAACCTGGTCTAATCACAGCAGTGCAATCCCCCTAAGCAGAAGCAGGATTTCTCAGCTATTAACACTCTAAGAGCCATGAGCAATGTGACTAAAAGTCAAATTACAGCTGTTCTTCAACCAGGTTGCCAAGGACCACTTTAAAAATGCTTCTCAGGGCCTGTTGGATACTACTAAGGAACCTGGATCTACATGTAGTGCTTTCCCTCCTCCTTTTGCTGGTACTTCAATCTGTGCAAAGGATCTAGGAGTTGACCTCCATCCTCCATGTTAAGGAACATGAAATGCCAAGATATTATGGCCAGAAAAGAACTCTAAGCAGTTCTAAAACTCAAGAACACCACAGTTACTTGCATGTATTCATAATACCACAAGCAAGATGCAACCATTCTGGAAAGACTGCTGGTTCCTAATCCTTCTAAACAACAGCAAGAAGGGACACCACCCTGGAGCATATAAGGATCTTCATGCACGGAAAAGTCTACTCTAGATATGTTAGATGCCCTTCCTTTATTGGCAGATGGTACTGTGGACACTCATCACCCTGAAAATCAGATCTTTGAGCATACATTTGACTGTCTCTCAAAGAAAGTTATAGGTACGTATAAAGTCACACAGATAAATCACACTGCAAACCTACCGGGTGCTATAACGACTTGGCACCTTCAAGAAGGCTGTAACCTTGGTTACTGATAATAGCAAAGATGGAAAGAGTTGTTCCCTTGACCATACTATTTTCTTTCTTCCTCTAGATCTCTGAGTGACCTTTGCAATTCAAGTCATGCCACGGTCATTAAAATAATAAAAGTATATTTTATTACTTCTACTCCTACTTGTAAGAAAACTCAGCCTGAACTCTACCTTAATGTTCAATTATCCTTAATTTTCACAAGTTCGAGGCCATTCATCCTACTGTATGAAGCTGAATAACCCTGATCTGGTCCACAAGCAAACAGTAGCTTGAATGAGGTTAACATAACTGCCAAAGTCTGCTGTCATGAATGATATGTTAGTAACATGCATGGAGTTCAATCATTCACTATCCTAACAGTACAGTGACTCAATTCTTGTACCAATTATTTTGCTTTTCATGGAAGGGACTTGCTGTTCCTAAGAATGCTTGTCTATGACAAGAGTAGGTCTGTGTGCCCAGAGAATAGAATTGAATTAACCAGGTTGGAAAAGACCTTTGAGATCATTGAGTCCAACCTATCATCCAACACCATCTAATCAACTAAACCACAGCACCAAGCACCCCATCCAGTCTCTTCCTAAACACCTCCAGTGGTGGTGATTCCACCACCTCCCTGGGCAGCACATTCCAATGGCCAATCACTCTTTCTATGAAAAACTTCTTCCTCACATCCAGCCTAAACCTCCCCCGTGCAGCTTGAGACTGTGTCCTCTTGTTCTGGTGCTGGCCTCCCAGGAGAAGAGACCAACCCCCACCTGGCTACAACCTCCCTTCAGGGAATTGTAGACAGCAATAAGGTCTCCTCTGAGCCTCCTCTTCTCCAGGCTGAGCAACCCCAGCTTGCTCAGCCTCTCCTCATAAGGCTTGTGCTCCAAACCCCTCACCACCTTTGTTGCCCTTCTTTAGATATGTTCCAGCAAGTCAACATCTTTCCTAAACTGAGGGGCCCAGAACTCAAGATGTGGCCTAACCAGTGCTGAGTACAGGGGCACAATGACTGCCCTGCTCCTGCTGGCCACACTGTTCAGGATACAGGCCAGGATGCCATTGGCCTTCTTGGCCATCCAGGCACACTGCTGGCTCATGTTCAGCCTATGTTTCAAGTGCAAGGAGAGCTGTCTAAATGCAAGAGCCACTCATGAAGGAATAGTTTTAGTAGTCTAGAGCATTTTGTTCCTCATAGAATCATAGAATAGTTTGGGTTGGAAGGATCCTTTGAAGTTCACCTAGTCCAATCTCCCTTCACAATGAGCACCCTCAAGAAAGGCAGCACTGGGATTTCACACACACATGCACACATAAATGTAACAGCTGCTTTGGCAAACCTAGCATTCCACACAATCATCTGTCACCTCTCATAAACTAGTGCTACTTGAGCAAAACAAAACCAGACACAGCTAGCTACAAGAGATCTATGCCAGCCAGTCTTCTGAAGTTTGCTGCCTGAAGGAACAAGCAATTGGTAATGCCACGTCACCAACAGAACTGCAAGTCCAACATGGCTGTAAGTATGGAAGTGAAACACGTTTCTGCAACCCTAAAACAGGGCCTGGGTCAGTAGATTGCCTGATTTGCCTTTGCTGCAAGAGAGAGGATAAAATATGCAGCCAGAATAGAGAATGCTCTCTTCTCTTCACAATTCTTGCTGCAGGCAACCAGGAGAGGGGCTCATATTAACCAAGAGTTCCAGAGTTTCTTTTCCTTAAAACTCTCCATGAACAAAACCTCAACCCAAAGAAAGGCCATTAGCAGGGACTGCTTCCTCTTGCAAAGTGCAATCCACACTTCAAACATCCTAAGTTAGGTGATATTACCTAAATCTAGATTTCTTTTCCCACAGAAAGTAGGAGGGCAGCATGGCTTGGTGGGTGCCTATTGCACCTATTTATTCCACCCACATGCTTCTAGTAAAACCTGCTAGCACAGCATCTGCATACCCAGCCCAAGGAAAGATCATTGTGGAAGATAAATGTCATAGGAGTCACTTGCCCAAAACTGACTTCCAAAACTCAGCAACAGCTTCCAAGTGGATCCTGCTTGGTCTTTTCAGGTAGAAGACAGGAAGTGGTTTACTTCTTTCAGGCTTTTCTAAGAATAAGGTAGCATCTATCACACCTAAAGTGTCCCATTAATATCATAAAACCAACTCAAGAAGTGGTCCAACTCTGCATTATTTGCTAGTATTAGGAGACATGAAAAATTTACATCCTTTGAAACTGGGTCATGCATTGCTCTGCCACAACAAAAAAATTAGCTCATTTGTCCAAAAGGAATATAATGCTCATGAGGTCTGAACTTGTTTATGTCTGCTCCAAGGGAGAATTAGAGCTTTGATTCTGCTTTGATGAAGGCTGTAAAGTGGTCTCCAGCATGGTTTTAATACATGGTCTGTTATAGCACAAGGCTTATGATTATTTACATTTTTGCCTTCCAGTGACCACAGTAAAGCCAAGAGTCAGGGAACAGCACTACTGATTCAGTGTGGCAGTGGATCAGGAGAAGTGAGACAGAACAGCACTGAAAACCACTCTGCATGACCCCTCACAAAAAGTGTTTCAGACATCGACAGTCTGCAGGAAGTACGCTTTTGTTGGTCCACAACAGCAGCTTTATCCTGTACACAGGGACAATAAATTCTGCCCAAAGAGGAAGCCAGCTACCCTCAGAGAAAGCATCAATGTAATCTCTAGATACCTTCCAGTTCATGTAGGAGAACTGGGTTCCAAAGTCCCTGGAAAGCCTGTAGTTGAAGGCAGCAAATGAGGCTGTTTGTGGCCAGTGTCCCCATCCTCAAAGTGGGAAGTTGTTATTCCTCGTAACACAAAAGCAACACAAAGTCAGCCACTTTGGAGAGACAGGCTACAAAAAGGTCAAAACAAATTACTCTATAATAATAATTACTTCATCAATAATTAAAAGTGATAAGAATCACACTTGGGATGAGCCAAAGGAGCACTTTAAACACCATCAGTACATTAGGCACAAGGAGAGGGGATTATACAAAGCAGACACAATGTAAACCTAAATTTATTATCCCAGGCTAAATTCCTCTTTGGGCTCAAAGGAAAGTCAACAGGAAAAAACAGTCTGCTCTTTTGTTTTTGTGGAGGAAGCTATTCTGTAAGTCACCAACTTCCCAGAAGAAACTCTGGTATCTGAAACCTTCAAGGATAACAGACCTTTAAGGACACGAGCTCTAACAAGATGAACAAGACCTCTCTCAAATGTGGATCCATCAGACAAATTACATAGATAATACTATATCAAAAAGCAAAGAGTACAAGTGTGGGATTTCCTCTCCCCTCCACCACCTTTTTTTTTAGAAGGCTCTAAATTATTACTTTAAAGACTGATACAAAAAGCTTTTCCAGCCCAGGGTCACTGGCACATGGACTTCACCACCCACATAAAGTACTTCATGCCAAGTCTCGATACAGGTGATTCTGCACAGGTTTTATTTTTCAGTGGGAGGACAGTGATACATAAGGTGCTGATAAGCAAAATGTGAGACAAGGTGTGGGGTTGAAAAGAGGAAAAAAATTCAAGCTTTTTGTTATTCTTGTTGTTATTTTAAGTGATGGCATGAAAGAGATGACAATGCGAAAAGCATCAAGTGCTAACATAATGTCCCACAAATCTGATCCATTCTGGCTGATGTGACAAATGTTCAAAGCCCAGGAAAAAAAGATAACCAAGAATCACCTTGTTTAGTGACATAATGAGTTTATTAGCTTGAAAACAGACCCAGTTGTGCAGATTAATAATTGCTCAAGCTAGGTCTGACTACGTGTGTGTATGCAGTTGGTTCGACTTGAGGATCTCTGGAGGTCCCTTGCAACCACTAGCACTGTGTGATCTGCCCTCTGGGAAGATGGTGTCTAACATGTGAAACACTGTAGTTACTTCTACTCTGACTGAAAGAGGAATGTCTGAAATGTCTGAGAGCACTGATTTGGGCATTTCATGACCTTCCATCATCATCATATCTGAATTCCTCCTCAGCTGTTGCAGGCGTCCTAAAAATATGTTCATTCCTGTTTTACCAGTGAGAAGCTGAAGTATTCAGAAACACAGGAGCCTGAGAGGACTAGAACTGCTACCTGACACTCTGTTCTGTACACACCAAGTCCCTTTTGAACGTGTGCCTTGAAGTCACGTGGGAAGTCAGCAGCCAAGCCAGGACCTGAACTCACATCTCCTGAATCCCACAGTATAAGATAACTTCTGAACACTGCTCAGGTACAGTTGCCAGATTTTGTACTAAATGGGTTTCATCTCACATTCCTCAGTAACTCTTCAACACATCTCCAAATTGTCAATCCCTTCACCTTCCCAGATGCATCCACTGTGGCGAACACCACTGACTCTTGCTGGTGCCAGCCACCAGCACAGACTGTGATAGGTCTCCTGACTAAGGTGAAAGGAGTATTTCTGTGCCACAACTTGTCAAGCCTTCTTTTTTTCTTTCTTTTTTTTTTTTTTTTTTATTAAAAGGAAGAATGTTTTCCAGACAGAGAACTCTCTGAATCCAGAAACCAGCTCTGCAAGCTGCCAAGTAGGTGCTGAGTGTTTCCCAGTTCTCTGCAGATGTGAGACCAGCAGATGGCATTTACACACTCCCTCCTCAAGAACTTTGCCCATTAATAATGCACAGCTTGCAGGCTTTTGGCACAATGCCACAAATACAGCCTCAAGTACTCTGCTAGCAAAGTAAGCATCTACTAACAGCCAATATATCAGCTGCAGCTTAGAACTGGCCAGCAGCATTACATCTTCACATTGCATTTTAATGTTGTACAGCTCAAACAATAATGCTGCCTCTGAAGGCAGAGGACAGTTTAGAATCCAAGACTTGCAAACCTCAGCTGCTCTTCAGTCTGCAGCACTAGCTTTAACAGAGTGGAGTAAGCCACGCCCCTAGAGAAACTAAGGCAAGGAGAAATATTTGCTGGTAGTGCCAGTTCAATCTGCAACATTTTTTATAAGTAGGAGATGTAGAAAGTTAGCTACAAGGATTTTTTTAGCAACTTTGCCTTTCAAATTCCTTCCAGATATTAAGTTTAAAGACTAAAGTATCTAGGCAAATTCTTTTGAGTGCATATAGCCAAAGATGCTCCAGAAGACAGCAACAGGGGTTGGGGGAAATTTAGAATAGAATAGAATAGAATAGAATAGAATAGAATAGAATAGAATAGAATAGAATAGAATAGAATAGAATAGAATAGAATAGAATAGAATAGGCCAGACCAGACCAGATTGGAAAAGACCTTTGAGATCATTGAGTCCAACCTATCATCCAACACTATCTAATCAACTAAACCAGGGCACCAAGCACCCCATCCAGTCTCTTCCTAAACACCTCCAGCGATGGTGACTCCACCACCTCCCTGGGCAGCCCATTCCAATGGCCAGTCACTCTTTCTGGGAAGAACTTCTTCCTAATATCCAGCCTAAACCTCCCCCGTGCAGCTTGAGACTCTGTCCTCTTGTTCTGGTGCTGGCCTCCCGGGAGAAGAGACCAACCCCCACCTGGCTACAACCTCCCTTGAGGTAGTTGTAGACAGCAATAAGGTCTACAAATTGTTTTGAAGCACTTGGCTCTCCTTGTGTGTGCTGAGCTGCTTAGCTCTGACCAAGACAAATTCTGGGCTGCGCCTTTGTGAACAATTGCTCATGCAGAAATAACACTTCAAGATCAAAACAGGATCAGACTCTTCTTTTATAAGAACATTACCAAACTCTGCCCCCAGAAGAACTTGCAACCTTAGAAAAACTATGAATAATATTATTTCTATTTTACAAGCAGAGAATTAAGCTGCAGAGAGATTATTGGCTGTTTGTAAAGAGAAATGGATTGGTGCAAGAAATGCCTTCTTAAGTAAGTGCAGCAACACCCTGCAAGAACCAGCTTATTCTGGAATCATTGGGTTCAGTGAAGGTGTTTTCACAAATAAACTGCAGTTTCTTTGCATATCACTTCTGCTCAGCAACCTTCCCAGGTCCTGAGGTAGCAGGTTCACACAACTCCAGCTCCTCTTCAAGCACTTGGCAGGCACTGAAATTAAGCTGGCATCAGGCATCTAAATCCTCTTGAGCACTCGAACCTGGTGTCTTGCTCTATGGCATAAAGGAAGTATTGGTAAAACCAGGATTTAGAGGAAAATCTTCTTTATCTCCCCTTAATGAAACTGGTCCTGCAGCCCAATAAAAAGTTGATCCCTTCCTCTTTATCAATTGTATTTCAGTTCCTTTCCAAATAATAGCACTCAGACTGAGCAGACTTAACCATTCATAGCAATCCTGAGCAGACAAGCAGGTTCTTCTGATACCTGGCACTAGCATTATGTGCCTAAAGCACCCCAACAACCCAAACTTCACAGTCCTCACAGCACTCCACAGCCTTCACCAAACTCAGGCTGACCCATTCTCTGGACAAATTAAACCAATATTCAAATTAGTCTATCAACTTGTAAGGTCAAGAATCTATTAGTTTCCTGTTTCCCCTTCTCCTGAGGTGGGAAGATGCAGTTTTACAAAGCTTTGGCACTCTCAAGAGCCTGATAGAGCAAAGATGACTATGCCATCCTACCAAAGTTTGCTGCTTTGATTTGGTATGGTACAATCGTTTGTACTGAAGTCTGACCAGTACCAGAAAAACCACTGCTAACAAACACAGCACACTTCATGCCTGCTGACATGACATTAAGGCCAGCCAAGTAACAGCAGATAGTCCTCTTAGTCTTTTGGAGTTTAAAAAGATACCAAATGGTACATAAGTGCCACAAGATACACACAGTAAGCACAGGTCTATCTGTGTGTTAAGATGACAGCCAAGACATTTTGATTCTATGACAGCCAAGCCTTATTGATTCTATGATTCTAAAAGCTTAAGTCACAGGCTAGGCATTAGATCCAAGAGATTATAATTTTCAGCATCAAAACTCACCACTGACTTCAAAATAGAAGTCTCCCTCTTCTAATTCCCACCACTTTCTCATGCTTGAGTACTTTGTCTGCATTCTCTTATACAATAATTAGCCCAAACCCATCTCAACACAGATTCAAAGCACTAACTTCTCAACTTTAATATCCATAGTGCTATGCTAAACTGGAGGAGTATAATTTTACAAAGCAACTTTACTGCCTGTGGAGATGTCATTATTACAGCAACACAGCAAGCCAAGTGCATGAACAAACGCTGACTCAGTGTCAGTGGTTTTCTGTCATATGCAAACAGCCACTTTTCTCACATAAGCACAGCAAGCATACACACAAATTGAATGCCCAACTGTCCTGTGTCTGAGGGAAATCACGCCTGAATGAAGATCCCAGCGGAAATCCCACCCTCTACCCACTTCTGATGCCACTACCTCACACATCAGTAAAAGGTGACCCCATTAAACTGCCAGTATATTTGGAACAAGTCTAGGCTTTAAAAGGAGCTGGTAAATTTTACTGTCAATAACTGCAGCAGCTAAGATAACAGTAATCAAATATAATGCTTCAGAATGTGAGTTAACTGCCTTCAGGGTCAGAAAGATCCCTGCTTCTTTGCCTCTGGATATCACTGAAGAACTAGCACGGAAGATTATACAACTCAAACACAACACCCATTTACTGCTAGGTGCCATAAGCAGGATACCGCATTTAACAGGTAAAGTGATCCAATACAGCCAAAACTCTGCCACAATTTATTAATATTAACTTATACTTCCTACTCTCCCACTGCCTCAGTCCTTCTCTGTGACATGATTTTGTTCTGCAGAAGGTCAAATTTTTGTTTTCCTAGCTGCTCTCCAACAAATGCATGTAGCATTACCTAAGGGCATTTCAAACATGCTTTGATAATTTTTTAATTGGGTCAACTATCTATTATCAACATTAACACTCAGAGAATACTAAAGACTACAGCTAAAACACTGATTAGCTGCTGATCGAGGCCTTAATTTGCTAGAAATAGCCAAAAGAGAAGGCATTTCCTCCACACACAGCCTCCCTGCTGTGCCCCAATGCAACAGAAGAGCCAGGCAAAGGGAAATTAAGCAATTAATTGGTTCTTCAGAAAAAAATAAAAATAAAAAAAATAGAAAAGGTAGTTGAGGAAATCATTTAGTACAAGGGAAAATTAATAGTAGTAGTCAAAAAGATGCACACAAGGGAAGAAGCATCCATTCCTCCCTTCCATGAAGCTAGCTAGCTGTTGCCCTCTGCTGTTATCTGGATTGGCTCTTTACACAGCTCAGTCAATGCTTCTCATCCATGAACTTCTGTCCTCATGCATTACCAGCCTTGAGCTCCACACCAGTTCAGGCAGTACAAATCAGTACAAATCCCTCTCCCATGCACCTCAAGAGGAGATACAGCCTGACATCACTTTTCCAGTTTTAACTGGCCAAGCCATTGGTAAACTTCAAAAGATGGGTCCTGCCTTGCAGCACTCCTGGCAGCACTACAGCAAGGGAGCCAAACAACTATTGCTAACAAACACAAATGGGCACAAATACAAGATTAAGTCATCTTAGACTACACCACATAGATGTCATGGATTATCATCTCTTTGTAAGGAGGGCTTCTAGGCTGTCCTGGTATCACATTAGTGACAACGCACGCTGTTGGGAAAAGTCTGCTTCCAGACACAGAAAGGTGGCAACATACATCAGAAGACTAGCTCAACTATGCTCTTCCTATTGTCTCCTCAAGCTTAAAGCAGTAATCAAGGTAGAATGGCCAATGCCAAACTCTAAGTCAGACATCATGAAAATATCCCCATACACAGAGCTGGTGAAGTACTGACACAATTTACATTGGGGCAAAACACACAAGCTTGGAAAAAACTCTAACAGAACGTTAGAGATGGTTATATGGGAGAGTTTGGAGGAAACTGAGCATGCCCCAACATCTCACATCCCCAAATGCTCTTTTCTATAGCTCTCAGATCATGAAACCTGGCAGTTTACCCCATTTCTGATTTTTCATATCCCAGTAAGACACTTAATCTTTCTGTCACAGAACCTCCCCATCTGCAACACAATGATCACAATACACAACAGCTGTTTTGGGATGCCTGTAGAGAGATAAAAAGCACAAGGCAGAAGCCAGGCTACAATATTTTCACTGCGACATGGGTAATAGAGACCTTGGCAGCTATTTTCAGCCAGCCTAGACATGAAGACAAGAATGAATGTCTCACAGACTTTTCTTTTTGAGAGACCAGTTTTCAGTTCCAGACTAAACTCTCAGTCTTACCCCAAACAAGTCACTAACATGATCTTGCTCCTATAATGAAATGGAGATCTCCATTCCTGACTCCACTGATACATTGGAAGGGTGAAAGCCCAGTTTGATCTGCTCAAATGTCTGTGAAGCCACAAAGCTAGTAAAACACCACACAGATCATTTTCCCCTCTAACAATGCAAGAAACACAAAGTTTAGAAAGGTGGAGAGAAGGGGAGAAAGAAGGGGGGAAGGAAGGGGAGAAAGAAGGGGGGAAGGAAGGGGAGAAAGAAGGGGGGAAGGAAGGGGAGAAAGAAGGGGGGAAGGAAGGGGAGAAAGAAGGGGGGAAGGAAGGGGAGAAAGAAGGGGGGAAGGAAGGGGAGAAAGAAGGGGGGAAGGAAGGGGAGAAAGAAGGGGGGAAGGAAGGGGAGAAAGAAGGGGGGAAGGAAGGGGAGAAAGAAGGGGGGAAGGAAGGGGAGAAAGAAGGGGGGAAGGAAGGGGAGAAAGAAGGGGGGAAGGAAGGGGAGAAAGAAGGGGGGAAGGAAGGGGAGAAAGAAGGGGGGAAGGAAGGGGAGAAAGAAGGGGGGAAGGAAGGGGAGAAAGAAGGGGGGAAGGAAGGGGAGAAAGAAGGGGGGAAGGAAGGGGAGAAAGAAGGGGGGAAGGAAGGGGAGAAAGAAGGGGGGAAGGAAGGGGAGAAAGAAGGGGGGAAGGAAGGGGAGAAAGAAGGGGGGAAGGAAGGGGAGAAAGAAGGGGGGAAGGAAGGGGAGAAAGAAGGGGGGAAGGAAGGGGAGAAAGAAGGGGGGAAGGAAGGGGAGAAAGAAGGGGGGAAGGAAGGGGAGAAAGAAGGGGGGAAGGAAGGGGAGAAAGAAGGGGGGAAGGGGAGAAAGAAGGGGGGAAGGGGAGAAAGAAGGGGGGAAGGGGAGAAAGAAGGGGGGAAGGGGAGAAAGAAGGGGGGAAGGAAGGGGAGAAAGAAGGGGGGAAGGAAGGGGAGAAAGAAGGGGGGAAGGAAGGGGAGAAAGAAGGGGGGAAGGAAGGGGAGAAAGAAGGGGGGAAGGAAGGGGAGAAAGAAGGGGGGAAGGAAGGGGAGAAAGAAGGGGGGAAGGAAGGGGAGAAAGAAGGGGGGAAGGAAGGGGAGAAAGAAGGGGGGAAGGAAGGGGAGAAAGAAGGGGGGAAGGAAGGGGAGAAAGAAGGGGGGAAGGAAGGGGAGAAAGAAGGGGGGAAGGAAGGGGAGAAAGAAGGGGGGAAGGAAGGGGAGAAAGAAGGGGGGAAGGAAGGGGAGAAAGAAGGGGGGAAGGAAGGGGAGAAAGAAGGGGGGAAGGAAGGGGAGAAAGAAGGGGGGAAGGAAGGGGAGAAAGAAGGGGGGAAGGAAGGGGAGAAAGAAGGGGGGAAGGAAGGGGAGAAAGAAGGGGGGAAGGAAGGGGAGAAAGAAGGGGGGAAGGAAGGGGAGAAAGAAGGGGGGAAGGAAGGGGAGAAAGAAGGGGGGAAGGAAGGGGAGAAAGAAGGGGGGAAGGAAGGGGAGAAAGAAGGGGGGAAGGAAGGGGAGAAAGAAGGGGGGAAGGAAGGGGAGAAAGAAGGGGGGAAGGAAGGGGAGAAAGAAGGGGGGAAGGAAGGGGAGAAAGAAGGGGGGAAGGAAGGGGAGAAAGAAGGGGGGAAGGAAGGGGAGAAAGAAGGGGGGAAGGAAGGGGAGAAAGAAGGGGGGAAGGAAGGGGAGAAAGAAGGGGGGAAGGAAGGGGAGAAAGAAGGGGGGAAGGAAGGGGAGAAAGAAGGGGGGAAGGAAGGGGAGAAAGAAGGGGGGAAGGGGAGAAAGAAGGGGGGAAGGGGAGAAAGAAGGGGGGAAGGGGAGAAAGAAGGGGGGAAGGGGAGAAGGGGAATGATGAGGTCAAAACATCTGCTGTGACTGACTACAAAAAATGGCTGCAAGAGATTGCTCTCACCTTAATAAAGACTCCCTGATCCTGTATGCTTTCTGTCATTAAAACAACCACACTCCCACATTGCACAGCCTCCTTTCCTCTCCCATCCTCATCACACTCAACCTGATAGTATCTACACAAAAAATGCCATGTAGTCATAGCTCACAAACTGCTGCAAGCCAGTAATAATGCAGAGCATTTTCAATTACGCAAAGAAAATGGACATTCAAACTTCGCTTAGAAGACATCAGTGCACAAGTCTGAATTAAGATTATTTCCATTGTTTAATGGCAAATCCATCCTGCCCCTGGAAACATATTTAGATGCATACAAAAAGGGATGGAAGGAAAGGATAATTAGTCTTCAGTATTAGCTCAGCCGCCACAGAAAAAGTGTTCACAGAGCTCTCTTGAAGTTTTTACCTTCAGTGATAAGAAAATATAGGTAGAAATCAGCAAGTGGAAAAGCTCACAGTACTATCAGCAGTGCTATTTGGTCCGTTATACACAAACCAAAATTGAACCAACTAGGAGGATTAAACACAAAAGAGGTTTCTTTTTACTGGAAGACCAGCTTCTTGTACTGGAAGCATGCACAAGAAGAACCTCTTCTGAGGACTGGTTCAGGCTGTCCTAAGGTTAGAGCCTAGCTCTCCTTCCATTTTCCTGTGATAACAGTTCACAACAGGAAGGAATTAAAATGTATAAATTCTCAGCCTACAAAAGCCCTAAAATTCAGCTGTTCTCATTGAAAGCATTCTTTGTGCTACCTGTGAAGGAAGGGGGAAAAAAAAGCCTTTTAGAAACTGCCTTCTGTTGACCTACATTATTCATAACATTGTTGGTTTCTCTTTGCTTCAGCTTCCACCTGTTACAAATACTCTACAGATTCATTCCTCTCTCCGGGTTTATCCTTTATCAGTGCTAAAGAATCCCTTCTGAGGCCAGGCTTCCCGGGCAGAGTATAATGGTAGCATTTAGGTGCTGAGATCCACTCTCAGCAGAGCAGGACTGGCCTTTCCAAGCTGCTGGATTGCTGACACTTTGCAAATGTCATCTCCAATGTTGTGCAGAACCGGATGACAGAGCAGGCGTGATGGAGCATTACCAGAGAGCACGCACACCAGAAGAAGGAGGAAAATAAAAATAAAACTCAGTTGAGCAGAGATTAATAAGGGAGGTGGGATCATAAAATGCCAGAAAAGCTGACAGATGAAGGCTGAGGAATATCTGCAAACCTCTACAACTCCTGGTTGTGATTATTTCCTTGGTGTATCTCACAGTAGCGTCTCAGTAACTGATGCCAGTTGCCATCACTGCTCCATTCTGGGGACACAGACCATGGGATCTTAAACAGGAAAATTTCACAGATACAGTGCTCCTGCTTCATTGCTTCTCTCTTGTCACTTCCCTCTCATCACTGTCTGACCACCTGCCCTTCTTCTATTGATTCTATTCTGTCTCCACCCTTAATTTTAGCTCCAAATATTAAATTTTCACTATTACTGAGCATGGAAAAAGTTAGGTAGGTGATTCAATCCTTTAGAGGGCATTACCAATTCCAAGAGAGGGAGGCAGCAAGAACTGGACAGTCAGCTTTTTCTCTGCATTATCCCAAGAAGAACAATTTGGTGTTAAATTCTCCAAAGCAGCTAACTAACAACTAATGACAGTCTGTGCAAGTAAAATTATATGGGAGAATATGTAGGAGAAATCCAAACTTCAGCAGTAAGAACAGATACTGTCTGGCTGAGAACTCAGCTTCCTGAAAATCAATGTGTTTGCTATAAAACAATATTAAAATCCCTGCAACCATACTTGTAGCCATTACAGTCACAGTTAGCGGCTAATACTGGTTAAACAACAGGCCATTGGTGCTGGCTGCTGAATTAATTTAATTACATGATCCCCAAAGTTCTGATCTTATTTTTCTGACATCCCATAAAACAGATCTCCTGTCCTGCAAGACAGTGCTGATAATTCCCCTAACCCAAGTCAAGGTAGGCTCTCAGGGACGTTACCAAGATGTGTTCTATGCTCTGTCCATTTCTCAGGTAGAGAATGAGAAACAGACCTATTAGTTTGCTGCTTCTCTAGCAGGTTAAAGAAGTGTGTATAGCAGCCTGCTGCCAGCACTGCTTCAGGTGAACAAGGCTATATATCATCACCACTTTGATGATACAGTAAGTGATCATTTCTTACAGGAAGTGGTTCAGGGCATGAGCACACAACCCATTCCAATTCCTGCAGCACTTGGTCATCTGAATACTGCCTGCCCCCTTAAATAACACAATGAATGCTACCTCTCATTTCTAGGCCCATTAGCCAGCTCAGGAACAGCCCTGCACTGAACCCTGCTACTAGAAGTTACCTGCCTCCAGATCCCAGGTAAAGTCCTGACCAGTTTTTCAGTCACCTGGACAGAAAGTAACATCGTAGACCTGTAATTTTCACTGGCTTTCTTGCATTCCAGATATCACCAGCAGTGACAAAAAGCCAGGGAAAAGTGCTCCTTTACTTAACTCACCACTGAGAGTGCTCTAGCCATTGTGCCAAGATCCAACTATGTATTCAATCACCACATCCCTGCAGGGACTTACATATGGGGAAACCTGCAAGAATTTACTGGTCCAGCCTGGGGCACGAACCTCTCTCCATCCATGGCAGGGTCAGCACTGAGGAGCGGCAGGACACTGGGCACTTCAAGAGACAAGTGTCCACTGTCAGAGCCGCATGACCTCACATGCCTCTCTTCACATTTAGACAGTCAATTACAGCTGACTAGGAACAGTATGATCTTGAATTAAGGCCAATCAAAGGTTGGAACAGAGAGAGGTCTGAAAGCAAAACAGCAGGGAGGTAACACAGACACTTTTGTTGCCTTTTGAATAGTTACCAGAAACCTCTGTAAAAATGAAGAATGGCCCTTGGAAGAAATGGGCACTACACCTGTGGAGCAAGCTGAGCATTTCCCCTGCTTACAGATCTATGGTATTACATCGAAAGGTACAATTTCCTCTTGGGTATACCCAGGTGTAGAAGTTCTGCTGTCACAATGTCCATTTTCTTCTGTTTATTTACAGAGAAACTCTTCTAGCTGTGGTCCTTCTACAAATGGCAGAGGGCATCAGGAAGCAGACATAAAGGAAATATTTTCCTTCAAAACCTTATTTTGCCTTTAAACCAGGGGTGTGACTGTATGGGAGAGACATTAGAGATCTAGAGGGAAGCCTTCAGACAAAAGGACTGAATCCTGGCTATGGAAATAAGACTTCTTTTTTCAGTTGAGATAAAGGAAAAATAAATAATAATAATTTATCACTCAAGAAAGGTCAGCGTTAGCCCTTCAGGCAAAGCTGCAGGTGCTATTTCCATATGCTTCATGTAGCCTGAACTCCAGGTCTGGAAGCTTTCAACCTTTTACATGAGAGCAAAGACAAACCATGAATATTTCATGTGTTGCTTTCGCTTACTTGCAAGTTCCTTGGAAACTATTAAAGTGCAAGTGTAATAATGTCATCATTTACTTGTCACCTTCTACCTGCTCATTGCAAAGAAGAGAAGAAAAGGATACCTAGGCTCCTATCCAAAAGTCAGTGTAAATACTGTGCCCTGTTCCTTAAAAGGCAAATTAAAGGTTCCACAGCAGGTGGGCTAACAATGCAAGTGCCCCAGATCACCTTCTAGATGTCCAAGAAAGTTATTCCAATTATCATTCTACTTGGAAGGGAAGATAGTTTTGTGCTATCAACAAGAAGAGCTATTTAAATCTTCATCACCATCTCCTGAAGCAGGCACCTCTTCCCTGTGTTTGTAGGAACACTGCTCACCCCAAAATACCATGAAAGCTAAGGTTGGCATGCAGAATTACACAAAAGCTTCACTTACACCTTCCACAGGTTAAAATACCACCTGTTACAGAGTGCAGAACCGCAGCAGCTGTTTACATGCAAGAATTACACATGCACACAGTAACGCTACAATCAGGTGAAAACTCTTAGAGGACTGGGCCACTGCTATTTACATTCACCCCTGAAAAATGTGTCACACAACTTTTGTCTAGGAATACACAAGTGTCAGGGACCTCTTGTGTGCCAAAGTCTTCCAAAAGTATCATCTACAAGTACCTCCCAATAATAAAATCCTCCACTTCCTCATGGTACCTCTGAGAGGGGCCGTGACACAGTCTCACTGCTCTGCACAGAAGCCCTTTTCCCATTTTACCTTCAGCTCCTTCACTAACACTTACCAGCTGGTTGTTCCTGAACCAACACTGCCCTCTGTTTTCAACAGCTCTTCTCCCTTCCTAGTATTCATGACCTTAATGTATTTATAGAGAAGCAGCACTTCCCATTTCTTGTCATCTTTTCCACCAGTTTTACAAGCTTTTAGTCTCCCCTCATGAGAGGGGATCTCTTTTCCCCAGTCATCTTAGTAGCCCATCTCTCCCTGTCTTGTTCCATTTTAAATTCTTCTTCCTTGAACATAGCTGACAAGATTTATACATAATTTTTTTAGATGAGATCTTCCTAGTGCTTATAAATTATTGACAGGGGTTAGTTTTGCAAAAGGGAACAGACTTGCTCAAGCATTCAACACTAGCAAAGATACCCCCTTACCTGGGCTGAGGATTACACACAGCTATGGGGATGCTTGAATGAGGCTGGTAAGCTGACACTGAGAGCAACAGAGGAGTGGCCAAGGCATGAAAGTGCTTAGTCTGGCAACAGATCACTAAATAGGAAAACAAATCATCAAAAGCAGTGATGGCAAGGTGAGTTACCTCCTTGCCTGTGTGCACACACAAAATATGAGAAATCACTTTCAGGCCCCATGCAGGATCTTTGAAATACAAAAATACCTGACAAGAGGAAGGGACTGGACCAGATCTCAGAAGCCAAGTGGCTTTCATCTGGAAGCAAGCCTTGCCAAATTGATTACTCCAGTTTGCTACAGTGGGTCAACCACATCTGCACCCTGAGTAACTTGGGATGTATCCCTACTCTCTGGGAGATGCTGAACATCAGTAGAACTGTAGCCCTTTCCAGGTATTGCTTTGCACCCAGTATCAAAGTAAATTATGTCAGCTTCCTGTTTTGGACACTCTGGTTCCAACAACCTGTTACCAGTGAGAGAAAAACCTGTTTCTCCAAGTGCTGTCATGGCTTTACAACTCAAATTCAGCTTCTTCAGCTGCCTCAGAAACAAATTAAATACAGCTCCAACTAAGAAGACATAATGAAGAACTAATGTAACTCATAAGCTCAAATCTCTTTCTGTAACCCAGACAGCAGTATCAATATTCAGCAAGGAGAATTCAATAGACAGAAAGCTCAGATACACTCCAGACATTTGTCCCCGGAGTCAGACTTCTCAGAGTAAATGATTTCAATGACTTTCCACCAGCATAGCTTACGACAGGAAAAATCCCTTAATTTATTATTTTTTTTAATCCTCAGTGGTTTAAAACAAACTATGCCTCACAGTTCTGTCCCTTCCCCTTGCTCTGACTTGCCAGACACTCCCTAAAGTAAAAGGGTGAAAGGGGGGAAAAAAAAAAGTAAAAATATTCTGACACAGATATTATGCAGCAGATATAAAATATATCATTACATATATACACACACATACACATACACAAACTTGGCTAAAATTAAACATCCAAATTCTGAATCAGAATAAAAGTCTCCAAACATATCAAATAGAAATCAACCCTAAAACAAAATGGGAAAAGTGAGATCATTTATAAAGAAAACACCCTAGCAGTTTTAAGGGTAGGCTAATCTAATGGCCAGAGGCTGCTGAATTTGGCTGAAAGCTCTGAAAGAAAGGTTATGGCTACCCAGTGATAGTGCCCTGTCATAGAGTAGGGCCTCGCTTGGACCATGCTCCATACAAAAACAGGCCAAGAGAGAGCACCTCAACAGTTTCCAACCTGGCAGAGAACTGTCCCTCAGTTTTGCCTTTCAGTGATGTAATTCAACTCTGTGACTATTTGGTGGCCAAATTTCCATTGTCTTTCTGACTGCTGAGAAAAACAAACCAACCACTCCATCTCTACAGACCCCCACGCTCCTGACTCCCAGAGCAGAGCATAAAGCACAGCCCGCATCTCACATGGGCTATCTGCTGGTGCAGCACAGTCCCAGAAAGCCACAAAAACTTTCCTCATTACATTAAATGCCAAAGCCATGTTACAGCATTACATATGGATGTAAAGCCTTCCACTTTTGAGTCTGTACCAATGCAGGATAAAGAAGAAACTTCCCTGCAGCGTGTACTACCACACAGATGCCTAGCATTTTTCTGAAGCATCAGGTATTGTCACGAGGTATGGGACTGCACACTAAACTGCACTAAACTACAGCACAAGAAGTTCCACCTCAACATGAGGAAGAACTTTACTGTAAGGGCCACAGAGCACTGGAAGAGGCTTCCCAGAGAGGTTGTGGAATCTTCTCTGGAGACTTTCGAGACCCATCTGCATGCATTCCTGTGCAACCTGCACTACATTATATGGCCCTGCTCTGGCAGAGCTTGATGATCTCCAGAGGTCACTTCCAACCCCTAACATCCTGCGATCCCCCACCACAGTCCCCATCTTGATGCCTTATACTCTCCAAGTGATAAATCATTAGAAGGCGATGCTCTTATCGGCGTTAGCAGAGCATAGCTTTGCTTCCACGAGAGGGCACCAGCGGTATATCCTTACTAGCCAGAAAACTATTTCCCCCATCCATACCTGCAATAAAGGGCTCGGCAACAGAAACGTACACGGGTGACAATGCTGCTGATAATAGATGAGGTGAACAGAATCCATCTTCTTCCTACAGCTATATTAGCTCTGCAGAGCTGGCAGACAGCACGTTTTCACAGCAAAGAGACTCAAGGACACAACTGGAAAACTGTGTCCATTGAGCAAGAGGGTGTCATCTTTAGTTAAGCATTCTACTATGGACAGCTATGCTAAAGGTAGTTCTAAAGCAAACTTTAACATATAACAATGGAAAAGGCATCTCAGAAACAGGGTACTTCGATTGATCTCTGGTTCTATCTCTGCCCTTCCTATCCATCTATTACCCTTTCCTGTACATGTCACAGGTCTTTTGACCAGGAATGGTCAAATGGTACTTATCCAGCATCCTCAGAGCTAGGATGCTAAATTAGACAGGTTTTAGGCTGGTCCCAAATGACCAAAGTCACAGTCAGTCCTGGTCACTCATAGCACTGTGAAAAACTCCTTGGCTTCAGTCTCCTGGTAAGACAAGAAGCAAAACATGGAAGAAACTCTCATAATCAGATTCATTACTCCCTTAAAAACAAACTACCTGGTGCAGTCTAGATTAGTCAATAAGGTACATCCAGGCAGTGTGTCTAATTGGAACTAGCCCAGCAGACATCACTGCAGAGAGCTTTCTTTGCAGAGTACTTAATTACTACAGCGAGTTTAATGAAGTTTCAAAAGACCAAAACCTTTCTTCCTATCAATACAGAACTAGATTTGTTACGTGCCACCATTACTTAATTAGAAGATGTCTTCACAAGGCTGGCTTCAGTCTTACCTCTGTGTTCTAAAGAACAGTCTATCAATCTGCATCTTTGCCCCTGTTAAAAAGAAAGACGATCCTGTCACCATGGCCACATCTCTACTCTGCCCTTCACAACACTGTTTGCAACAGGAAGTCTCAGTGTTACGCATAGATCCGTCACCCTCTCTTCCAAAGAAATTCAATGACAAAACTGAAGTCAAGCTAGTGCTAAAGGAGACAGACTGAGAGACACAGAGACCAGCAGACACCAAGCAGCTCCATTCTAACTGATTCAGCTTCTACAGCCACATCCTGTCTGCAAGTCCAATGCCAGGCCTAGAGAAGAAATCCATAAAGGGCTGTTAGTGCTGAATGTCATTTCTTCTTTCCCTCACTGAACACATTTGCAGTTGACTCCAGGTCTCATTTTCTCCTTTCTATCTTGAAGTGTTTTACCTCTCTTCAGACTGTTGAGACAAAATATTCAAACCATTACATCATTTGCTCACCCTGGCAGCTCCCACCATCTAGAATAGTAACAGCACCCATTAGCACTGCCACAGGTAAGAACTCCTTCCTGCTGTTCCCACTGCAAAGCCCTACCCTCACTCCTGCCAGGGACTTACAACTTCATGAAAAGAAATTAGCTTATGCCAAGAGCCAGCATGCAGCTTTCAGAAAAGCAAAGAACTGGGTTGCTTTTTAAGGTGATTTATTTCTATTTAGTTCCATTATAGAAGCTGCAAAAGTAGGAAAAGCAAAGATGCAAGTTCTGATTGCTCCATTTACATTTCTATAACTTATACTCATCTCCCTACAAGAAAGAAGCCAGCAGCTAGTTCACAATGTGGACTGAAGCTTTTGATAACTGATGAAAATCACAAAGCAAGGGAGAGTCTGCCTTTTTAAGTTCTCTTCACTGCATGGCATTAGCTTATTTGGATCATATAAGAAGGCATGGTTTGCTGAATACATAACTTCAGGTTGCATTGCAGGGTATTTTTCTTTTACCTATAGTCCATCTTATTAGAGATACACAGGACTTGATGCACTGGCAGTGTCAAAGACAGGAGTTTCTGCACATTTTCATTTGGAAAGGAAAACATTATATTCATAGAAGCATAGAATGCACTGGGTTGGAAGGATCATCTAAGTCCATCCCCAACTAGGCTCAGAGCCTGACTTGAATGTCTCAAGGGGTAAGGACTTTCAACACCTCAGTAGGCAACTTGTCCCAGTGTTTCACCACCTTCACAGCAAAAATGCAGTCCAAAACCATTGTCCCTTGTCCTAGAGCTATATGGTCCCCAGCTTTCTTTTAGGCCCTCTTCAGGTACTGGAAGGCCACTATAAAGTCTCCCCAGTGTCTTCTCTCCTCCAGGCTGAACAATCCCAACTCTATCAGCCTACCCCTCATCTGGACTTACTCCATCAGGTCTTTCTTGTGTTGAGGACCCCAGAGCTGGACACACTACTGCAGGTGAGATCTCACCAGAGCAGAGGGGCAGAATCACATCTCTTAATCTGCTGGTCACGCTACTTCTGATGCAACCCAGGTTGCGATTTGCCTTCAAGGCTGCAAGTGCTCATTGCTGGCTCATGTCCAGCTTTTCATCCACCAGCCCCAAATCCTTTTCTGTAGGGCTTCTCTCTACTACATCACCTCCCAGCCCCTTTTGATAATGAGGATTGTCCTAACCCAGGTGCAGGACCTTGCATTTGGATTTGTTGAATCTGATGAGGTTCACCTGGGCTTGCCTTTTCAGCTTGTCCAGGTCCCTCTCGATGACATCACATCCCTCTGGCATATTGACTGCATGACTCAGCTTAGTGTCCTCTGCAAACTTGCTGGGGGTGAATTCAATCTCATTGTCTATATCATTGATGAAGATACTGAACAGCACTGGTTCCTGTACAGACCCCTGAAAGACACCACTTGTCACCCATCCCCATTTGGACATCAAGCCATTGACCACTACCTTCTGCATGCAACCATCCAGCCAATTCCTTATCCACCAAACAGTCCACCAATCAAATCCATCTCTCTCCAACTTAGTGAGGAGGATGTTGTGGGGGACTGTGTCCAAGACCTTGCAGAAGTCCAGATAGATGAAATCCTTTGTCACCCTCCTTGTCCACTGATGTAGTCACTCCATTGTAGAAAGCCACTAGGCTGAGCAGGCAGGATTGCTGTTAGTAAAGTCATGCTGGCCCCCTCGAATTACCTCCCTGTCCTTAATGTGCCTTACGAGAGCTTCTAGGAGGATCTGTTCCATGATCTTCCCAGGCACAGCAGTGAGGCTGACAGGTCAGTGGTTCCTTACAATTAGTCACAATTTTCCTACAGTTAGTCACAATCTATTTCCTATGCAGCTACCTGCAAACAATGAAGTGGTTAAATTGACCACAGAAACTATACATGAGACTTGACAAAAATAGTGAAGAGGAAGGGGGTGGGGGTGGGGAAAGGAAGAAAGAAAAATCCCTACTGTCTTTTGTGAAACAGAACAAAAAATTGTTGGGGAAAGAAGTGTGATTCATGAACCTCTGGAGTATACAGCAAAGAGCAAGAAAGAAATGAAAAGCAATAAATAAATAGTTGACAACACCCTTTTTAAACCACTAAAACCAGGGTTCATATGCTCAATGTGAACATTAGCTACTGCTGTGTTGTCTGGATGACTATAAAAAAATCCAGCCTTGGTGAATCTGGATCTCACATCAGTAGGCTTCCCTCGTTCCTCCCTCCCTCAAGTCAGTTTCTGGACTAGTTACCCACCGTGGCAGTAGAAGAATCTAGCTGAAGCAGATCACAGGACCATACTTTCAGGTTCCCTACTGGTCAATTATGAATCATGCAACATGCTGTTATTATTTCCAAGATTAAAACTGAAAGCCAAAAGCTACTTTTTAGCAGGACAGTGCGTCATCAGCTTGATAAAGCACAGCTGGCTGTAAGTTGGCCTGTGTTCTTCAAAGCACACAGTGCTACTACTTTACCATTGTGTCCTGTATTTCAAACTGTATGTAACCCTGCAATGGACACTTCCTAGGGCTGCAGCCAGCATTTCTATCTTCTGCTGTGTAACTCTCCCTCCTAAAGACCAGGACTTCTCTTGATGCAGACACTCCAGTTTTACTTCTTTCATCACAGACTCAATGCACTACACAAAGCAAGTGTGTCCAGGGCCATCACTCCCCACTTCTTGGAAGAGATCTCTTTGGGATGCTCACTACCCATTTTCTGCCCTGCACCAGTCACTCCCTGACCACAAAGCTGTGTTTGCCTGCTTTCTACCCACAACCTTGGCACCTTTTCTATTCAGACTTGTGAAACAGTCCCTGTAGATGAGGGAGTGATCTGCAAACTCCAGGCTCTCAGCATAACCAGGTCCCACCATCAAGGGTAAAGATAGAGACCTGGCACCAAGGTGTTAAGAAAGGAGACAAGGACAGGGCAAACATTTGGTGCCCACTGCCCAGTGTTTCTCAGCTGCTCAGCAGTGTGCCTCCCTAGTCACTGAGGTCCCCATGTGGATTTCCTCACGTCTGATACAGATTGACAGTAGCTGCCATCCCACTTAAGATCTTTCTCTTTTCTGGCCATCTTTTATCCTGAAACTTACAAAGGCTTTCTCGCATCAGTGTCTCTGCCTTTTTGCTAAATTCAGCTGAAATCAGCTACTGTGTTCAAAAACAATTTTTGTTTAAATGCTTTACTTTTTTTGTATGTGTGGGTTTTGTTGGGGTTTCTGTTTGTTTGTTTTGTTTTAAGCAGCAGCAGAGGGGATAGGTGTGCCTTGTACCCCATTAAATATAAACATAAGAGTCATCTCCCTGGAAAAGTGCCAAACACAGGCTAATGTTCAAACAGCTCCTGCCCTAGATGTTGTGTAGCACTCAATCTGTGGATGATGCAAGGCTATGGCCACATTGAGGAGAAAGGAGAAGCCTGAGAAGTTCATGCCCTCCTCCAGCCATTTAACATTTTGAAGCATAAACACAGAGGATTACCTTGTTAGCTAAATCAGCTGAGACTGTGATAGAGTCAAAACTTCAGGCACCAGAACACTGGTCTGAAAACCAGACAGATGCATCCATTTATACATCTAACTGCCACAGCAGCAACCACATCTGTTGAGGCAGCTTAATGCAACAAGGGAGCAGCAGACCAGTAACCACCTCAGCTCCCAGCATGTTAAAAGCCTATATCCCAAAAAATTCCCCAAATCCACCAGATTTACCACCATTTAACTATGAATCACAGGCAGTGTCCTCAGTAGACTGGGAGAAATTGGCTCAAGGATCCTGGATTGAGTGACATCCGTTTATCCCTGAAAATTGAGTAGGTCAAGCAAGCTCCAGTATGAAGAAGGTAGCTGTCCTGGGATGCTGAAGGCAAATGATGGATAACAAGCAGACAAAAGTTATTTGGGAAAGTGCTGTTTTGCAGCAGCATCATGCAGTCATTATTGAATGGATTTCTTACACATTGGCTTTTCCTGCATTAGTAGCTGATGTCTGGAAGGCTGGCCATTATACACAAATACCTTCCAAAACTAGGACAGCCATTAAGTTCAGAAAACCACAATGCTGGCCAACAAACGATTTATGCTGTCCCAGAAGCAAAATGAATTCCCAACAAGCTGTCCCCCAGCAACACCAAAGATCTCACAGTACATGACCAAAACAGAAACAGGGACATCTTGTTATGTAACCAAGGACAGCAGCCTCTGATGAAGCCACATGCTGTTACTGTTAGACTACAAATAAAACTCAACCATGCTGCAGTAGAGGCAGAAAACAGTGTAAACCTCTGGCCATCATCATAGGGGATGTCGGGTTAGACAGCCCTGAGGATTGTCTCTACTTTTGAAATCTGCAGAGACAGGCTAGTCAAAACAATTTTTTTTTTTTCTCCAAACACATCTTTCCTTTCCTCTCAATAGGACACAGAGAAGATGAAGAGCAATTTGGGAACCCCAACTAATAGCAAACACCGGGAGTCTGGGTTAATTAACCTGCAAGGTGGGATACCAAAGCCTTTTACTCAAGCTGCAGCCACTGGAGGTTTCATAAGGCTTCTCTCAACTTGCTCATTACTTTGACATCATTCTTGAAGAGCCATATTCTGTTGATGTGTCCAAAATGATAGAATATTTCCTTTATTATAAACCATACAGCAATATTAATCAAAATATTAATAACCTTCATTAATATGAAAATTGCCAAAACTTATCTAAAGGTTTTATGTACAGTTAGAATATATTTACAATGGGAACGTACAGTGTTTGAGCAACTGTAACAATTTAACTGTTTTATGCAAACTGGGAAGAATATAACAGCCTGGCAGAACCCCAACAGAGGGCTGTTAATCATGCTATCACGACAGGCACTTGCTTTGTCCTGGGTGAATTGAAGCACAGCAAAATCCTGGTCGCAAGGGGAAGCAGGCTTGGCTCCAACTCCTAAGCTGGTGGCTTCTCTCATAGCTTGTGGTGTGTATGCTCATGGCTTCATCCCAGGTGCTGGGCTGGGCAACTCAAGGCTATGCAACTCGAGGCAGTTTCAAGCCAGATAAAGTCCAAGCAGTTTCAAGCACACAAGGCTTCAGCAAGGCTGAGCAAGGCTTGAGCAAGGCAAAAGCAAGGCACAGGCAACTAGAAATCAGCCTGTATATAAACCTTGCCCAAAATTGATTGGACCAATAAGGCAACAGAACCCAGCACATCATTACCCAATGGGAAGGGGTTCTGCCAGGCTGTGGCCAGAACACATGCCCTTACCATAGATACAGGGTTGATTACCAGACATACATGGTCCTGTCCCCTTCGTTCTTTTTCCTGCATTATCCTGGCTTTCTGCAGGAAGGAGAGGGGAGAAGAGGACTATGTCTAGACACCTTAGTGTCTATCTGGGTTTGTGCTGGGGTCATTTGGACCTACCATGACATGAAGAAAACAAACAGGCACCCAAGAGAAAATGCGTCCTTTTTCAAAGCTGCCTTTCAATCATCATTTAGACAGAACTAGAAAGGAAAAGCACCATGCACCTGCTTCCACATTTTCCTTAGACTTGCACAAAGATTGGCATAGCTTTTATGGGGAACGGAGCAGAAAGAGGACAGGTAAGGTCACTACATTTGGGATATGACAGCATCATCTGAAGGTGACAGAGAAACCTTACAGATGGCCAGTCCATGGACAAGTACAGCACCTTGCAGACACCAAGAGCACATTGCATGTATCAAAAGCATTCTGCTTACAGTGGGTCAGGGATGTTTTTGCACCAAAAAAAATTACTCCACTGTGAGTTCCCTACAACAGTATCAGCATAGCTGGCAACCAGCCCATTGCAGGGCTAGGTCTCTGCACAGGACATTCATATCCAGAAATACAGAACTAGTCTTCACAGAGACCAGGACAAGTTCATGAAGAAGGAAGGAGGAAAGACTGTAACTCTGTAAATTAAATAGCAGACACCCACAGCTATACTGCAATTGTACTTTTGCACAGCAGACAAGACTCGTCTCTTTAATCTCTGCTCTGATAGTTGTTTGTCCATAGAACAAATCCTGGTCTGCTTATAGATTTATATTTATATAACAAAGCTGCAGTATTGGTGAGTTTTAGTTGTGCATTTATTATTAACTAGGTGCACTAGGACAGCCTTCACCATGAATGTAGTTTACCAGGATGAGGATGCATCAGCATCTGTAGGCAGCAAGACTGGCAGAGAGAAGCAGTGAGTCACCCACAGCTCTTGTTTGAGACAAGTTTCTGCTAGACCACTACATCAGCTTTTCATTTTTTTTCTTTGCCTAATCTCTTGGTTAATCAAGACCAGCAGGCTACATAGGGGAAGAAGAAACCCCTTATGGTATTTGGGATCACACTCCCAAGCAGATTGCCAGGTATGGGAAACAAGCCAAGGAAGCTTGCTCCTCACTCAGCCTGCTGGCTAAGCCCTATCTATGTTCACCACATCTGTGGAAGTCTCACATATCTGTTTTACTGGGCCAGCACCCACTGGGGAACACTGTTTGGATGAGAGCAAAACCTTTCCACCAGAGAGGTATGCTGTCACATCAAGTAGGATACTCCAGCCAACTCTTTGCTAGACACAGTCTAAGCTTCCAAGAGATCTTTCAGTCTCCTCTTGCCATGCTACATAAGATCACACCATTGTGGCTGTATATTGCCAGCAGAGACACTAACTGTGTGTATTATCAGGGGAGGACATGATCCTCTAGGGAACACAAGGCCCTGCTAGGTGGGAGACTCCTGATAGCTTCTCACTCCAGCCTCAAACAGATCCTATAAAGCAGAGACAACAGAATCAAGTAGATGACAGAGGCACAGTATCACAGAGAAGCAGTGGAGCTTCTGAAGTGCAACATTTCAGACCCCAGTCTAAAGCCTTAATCAGCAAGAAGCAAGAGGAGGGCAAGTCGGAGGAGCGTGGCAAAGACTCTGTATGAAGCATCATCAGGAAACAACACTCAAGCACACTCTCCTAGGTCTCCCCTCCCTTATCAGACAGCAGCATTTTGATTGTCTCATTTTAAGTTGAACTTTTTAAACAAATTATAACAAAGCTTACATGAAGTTAATCACTCCCTATTTCCTCTGACATTCATTGTAACAGCACTAATTACAATAAACACATTTAAAATTAATGTGCATGTCATATGCATATATCAATTGCATTTTAATTTACCATTGATTAACATCCACAGGCTGAACGTGCTTTCAATAATAAAAACCTCTGACACAGCTTAACCTACCTCTGCCTGTCAAATTGCTCCTGCACCCAGGCAGGAGGCCATGACAGATGAGACAGAGGGAAAACATGCACGCCACCAGCAGTGAGTTACAGATCAGGCTGAGCCTTACATGGTAAGGATGAGCCTTCTCTCTACACTACGCCATCTTCAGTGCCTGTCACTTTGGAAATGGGCTCACTCTCACAATTCCAGAGCACAGTATTATAGATTTGCTTGCAAGCAGGCAGTGTTTCATTTCACTAATACAGTCCTCCTTTTTTGCAATAACCATTATTACCAACCTTCCTATTCCCAAAACACAATTTCCTCCAAGCATCCATCACCCCATGCTAGACAGCGCCACAATGAGGCACAAACCCAGCAAAACTTCAGCAGGGTCAGAGGCCAAGTGACATTTTTGTCAATACCAGATGCAAACAGAATCAAGTGAATTGACTACAGACTGCTTAAGCTGGGATGTTGTAATTGCTAAAGTATAGGCAACCTGTACCAGAGGCAGTTTATGTGTCAGATAAATCACAAATGAGTGAAGGGGATCTGAAAGAAGAGCTTGAACAATTCCTGCAGCTCTAATGTGTTCCTTTCCTGTAGCTGCTTGGTCTGCCCCTCTGCTAGAGGTCATATTCATTACAGCAAAACTAGAGAGTGCTCCTGAACCCACACACAGACTTACCTACACATGGAAATAATTCATAACTTAATATGCCAAGAAGTGAAAGAGAAGCACTGCTAGATTTGCCAGTGCTAGCATATATGCCACATCCTTTTCAGACCATATTATCAGCCTAAGCTGAGTGAGGAGCATCTGAGAAGACATTGTTGCTTGTCACTCCAGAGCTCAGCAGCAGCATAAAAAAACAATGCACGCCGTTCAGCACTCAGAGGAGTGCTAACAAGTGACTATAGCTGTGTAACTTGTTGGCATCCCATCTCATGCATATGACTACAGTCAGACCTCCTCAGGTAGCAAAAGGGAAAGGTTCAGCTACTGCAGTTCTAACCAATCTTGATGTCAGCATCAAAAACTTTACCACAACAGACTACTAAAAAGTTAATCCAGAAGTATTATCCCATCTTCCTAGACAATCTACAGATCTGGCTGTGATCTTGCTCCACCATCTTTTGATGTAGTCTCTCTTAAAATACTCCAAATGAGCACATTTCTGTCTAAAGTTCACAGAAAGAGCACGTTTATATAAATATTGGAGTACAGTTACATACAGCTTCACCTGACTCTTCTCAAAACCCCTGAACCTAACATTTGAACTTGTCCAATCACATACCAAACCAATGCCAAATTACCTATGAAGCCAATTCAACTTAACTGGCACATCAAATGCTTATATGAAGAAGTTCATGAATCAGCCATGGACAAAGAATGAGTCATAGGAGATACATAGGAGATGCTTCTGAAGAATGAGTAAGCCTGAAAAACATCCCAAAGTGCCAATGAGCAATATGCAAACAGAAAAATGTGTTCAATTTACAAAATAAATTAATTGCTATGGATTAGTCAGATGGCTTTAGCCACACCAACATATCTGCTGTGGGATGCTGTTGCAGCCTATATGTCACAGTTGAGCAATATGAGTCTCTTTTAAAGGTGTATCTAATTGTAATGGGAGTTACTGAAATGTGTATCAACAACACGCTCTGGAGATACACTCCAGAAGAAAATGTCGTACCAAAAAAGTAAAGCTGCCTTAGCTTCTTCAAAGGACATTTCCCTGACCCAGCTCAGAGAGCACAGCCACTCCTTTTCCCCCCACAGCTGCTGAAATACTCCATACCCTCACCTCAATCCTTTCTTTGTAATCAGATGAGATCACCCACAACTTCTTCCACCAATAAATTAAATAAATAAATAAATCTGTTCTTCTCCTGCCCATTTAGGAAAATCCTTTGTTCATTTGCATTGCTCAGCTATTAAGTCACACCACCAGTTCTGTTTCTTAAACCCTCCATTTTCCCCACCACAGGCAAGTACCCAAACAGCATAAAAACAAGCTAAAGGCTCCTGCAGCCTTCTCATATCAAAATCTGTAACCAACTGCCTACCTGAATCCAAAATTTCCCCAAATATTAAATTCCCCAAGAGCAAAGAGCAGTATTTTGGAAGGTTCAAACACAACATACTGGTTCAACAAGGAGAGGCATATTATGACAGCTTGTAGACCTTTGTTGTTTCTCATTTCCCACTTCCAGGCCACACAGTAAAACCTAGCACTGACAGCTGTACAACTTCTCTGCAGTGGGGAAACATAAGGGCACAATTCTACCTTACAACCTCTGGCTGCAAATCCTGCTTAGGAAGTTCCTACCATGTTCAGTCACACTCTCTCTACAGTGACTTACCATCCTCACAGAGATTCCTGTGACCAAGTTTAGATTTAGTTTCCACTCACCCTTCCCTCCTTTTGAGTTTTGCTTTTGATCTCTCAGCAATTCCTGACAACTACAGTCCCACAAACAGTAGCATCAACACAACTGAGGTACCAGCACCCAGAGATGAGAATTTCAGACAGGATAGGAATCTCCTAAGTCAGCCTTGTCACTCAAAGCATTTGAACATCATACCCCCAATTCCATGTTTCTGAGCCCTTGCATATCCAACTGTCCCCAATCCAAATCTTCTTAGAAGAAACCCAACAGATTATTATAACAGGTTTTGTTTACACAGCTGAACAGAATTTAGCCTGACTTCCAAATGTGCCTTTACTACCTTTGTTTTCCTGCACATTTTTTGCCAGCCTGTGGGCATGGGGATGGGGGTGTGTGTGGGATTGTGCAGCTTTCATTTATAGTCATGTTTATTGCTACACAGCTCATTGACAGCAGACTCACCATCAACCAAGGAATATTGTTCTAATTAATTAACTTCTTAAAGACACCAGTCACTGACCTCAGTTCTGTCAAGCATGTTATCTGTCTCAGGATAAAGCACATAGGTTTCATGACTACCTGCAGTTACATCAGAGCCAGGGAAATATCTCCCTGCCGGATCAAGTAAAACAGCCTTTCAAGGAATCCCTCTCTGCATGCCAGCACTGGCACCCATCTTCCAGGAGAATCACCCATCCATCTGGCTTTGGATTCTATATATACAACCAGCCCTTAAATCCCAAACAAGTAACAAAGCACTTAGCTAAAGGCTCCTACGGATCACTGGTGGTAAGCAGTTGATAACCCACATCTACTAACAGACCAACTAATGCATAACGCTCAGTGGATCCGTTTTCACAGCACTGCTTGAAATGCAAAACATTTAGCCATTTTGGAAAGAAGACTTTAGAGTTATTAATATACAGGAAGGAAGAGGACACAGTCTCAAGCTGTGCCAGGGGAGGTTTAGGCTGGATGTTAGGAAGAAATTCTTCACAGGAAGAGAGATTGGTCATTGGAATGGGCTGCACAGGGAGGTGCTGGAGTCACCATCAGTGGACGTGTTTAAGAAGAGACTGGATGGGGCTCTTAGTGCCATGGCTTAGTTGATTAGATGGTGTTGGGTGATAGGTTGGACTCAATGATCTTGAAGGTCTTTTCCAACCTGGTTAATTCTGTATTCTGAAAGCAGTCTCCAGCCCTGACTTCAGTGACAGGGAAGGTCACAGAGCAAATCATTTTGATTGCTGTTATGTAGCACATGCAGAATATCTAAGGAATCAGGCCCAGTCAGTATAGATTTATGAAAGGCAGGTCCTGGTTGACTAACCTGATCTTCTTCTATGACAAAAAGATCTGCTCAGTGGATGAGGGAAAGGTCATGGATATTGTTTGTCTAGACCTCAGTAAAGCCTTTGACACCATTTCCCACAGCACCCTCCTGGAGAAACTGGCTGCTCATGGCTTGGATGGGTGGTTGAGTCACTGGTTTAAAAACTGGCTGCATGGCCAGGCTCAAAGAGTGGTGGTGAATGGAGTTTAGTCCAGTTGGCAGCTGGTCACAATTGGTGTTCCCCAGGGTCAGTCTTGGAGGCAGTTTTCTTTAATTTCTTTACCACTGATCTGGACAAGGAGATCACTTGGAGTGACAATGGAACAGTACTCTCTCTGCTGCTTTCAGGTCCTCCACTGTGATGCCTTCTGGATATATCAGCCCAAACCTAAGATGTTTTATGTGACAGATTTCTAAAAGGGATTCAACATGTAATGTATTGCCAAACAAGCTGATGGAAGGACTAAGGTTAGAGACAGATGAAGTGATCAATAAATGTGAGGAGTTATAAGGCATAGACAGCACTTAGAAACACTTCAGTACCTAAATATTAGCCTCTGTCAATAATTTCCCTTCCAAACATCTTTTTAATAGCATACTCCTTTGACCGAAAGCAAATATTTCTCTGCCCTTTTGATCTAAACATTTTGCCCTTTTTTCAGCCACGTAAAACTCAAGTAGTTCCCCTCAGTTGAATATGAAAGAACAATTGTGTTAAATATCATTAAAAAAAGAAAAAACACAACCACCAAAACCACTAAAAAACCTACAGCATCACAAACAAGCTTTCACTCCCTCACACTTTCTTCCCCAAAATTAACGTAAGTAGAACTAGTCAAAGTAGTTATGAAAAAGAAGGAATAAAGAAAAAGAAGGAACAAACAACAAATAACTCAAACCCATGGGAATAACAAATACTTAGTGAAATGAGTGCATACTTAGAAATCCAGGCTTTTAAAGTTCTTCCTGCTCTGCAGAAAGACAGTTTCCTTTTAATTCCCCCCACCTGGCTTAAAAAATCAGCTGCAGGACAACACAAGCAGTAAAAAAAGCTATAACCTCAAAGAGTAAGGAAAATTGCAACCATAAAGCTTCCCATAGGAGTCTTTGTGTATCTTGGAACATCACATCTTCAAAATCAGAAGTCCCAAGATCATGTATGGCTGATGCCTAATCACCAAAATGTACAGCTTCCCAGAGCAGCAAGGTGACAAAATCCATTTGCATTTCTTCTTTTTCTTTCCAAAAGGAGAAACTGAGTAGAAGGCAGCAAGAGCTGCTCCTGACTGGATGACAGGACAACAAAAAATATGCAAGAGGGAAACAAACAAACAAAACCAAAACAAAACAAACAAAAAAAAAACACCTCTTACAACCCTTCACAAACTAGTGCAGGTTCCTGGCTGCCCCCATTCTAGGTTCAGTACATAAGGCATCAGGCTTTATGAGAGCATCCATTCCCTTAAAGCTCCGAGTACCCAGTGGGAAGTCAGAGCCTGCAGGACCTTGCAAAATTTTCCTGAGATAAACAACCTCATTTGGCAGGAAACTAATCACTTTACTTCATGTCTCACCATCTTCATAAAGGCTTGTGGTGTACAATGGGGAGTGTGCATGAAGAGCTGTGGAATGGGGCAGGGCAGGGCATTATCATTTTCCCTAACAAGCACTCATCAGGAACACCAAGTAAACTGTACTTGCAGTGATCCTATTTTCTGCCATCACTCCATCAGACAAGAATGACCTAGGCCCACAGCCTTATTGCCACTCTGAAGAATTTCATTTCATTGCATAAACAAAGAGTCAGGTAATGAAGGACCATCAATTCCTGCCTGCAGCCATCACATGTCCTGGAATATGTTCCCAAAAATAACCCTGAAAGCTTCAATCACTCTGAATTTGTCTGTCTTTAGGGAGGGTTTTGATATATCTGTAAAGAACTCTTTGCAGATCTGCTTGCTTAAATATGGATATAAAAGACTAGCTCTCAACAGCCAATTGACCCCCACACCTGTCTCTGAAGACAAGGCTCTCATGGCAGCCTCCAGGATTCAAGGCTTCCTCCACAGTTCACTCTGAATACAGGTCATTTCTACTTTTCTCCACATAGCAAAAGGTGTCTCAGTACATGCTGTCATTTCTGTGCAGTCAATATCAACAGCAAGATCACAAGGGAATTTCTAAGAGCTCCCTGAAAACATTTTATTTTCATCTTCATTTTCCATCCCTTGTTGCTATTATCCATCTTTATGTCAGTGATATCTCTTGTGACAGCTCATCAGAATCAAATGCCTGTAGTTTATTGCAGCTGGGATGATTGTGAACTTTAGGGAGGACAAGATGGGTAACCTTAAGGAGACAAAAAGGCCACAGAATCATAACCTTAACTTGTAACACTGAGGAATTCAATGTGTAACCATATCAGAAGAATATCATTTACTCCTATGAGCACTGGTGCAAGCAAAGGGGAAGCAGAAATACTTAGGCACCACAACCAAGTAGGAATCTGCTGGCTGCAGCAGGACCCAGTCAGTAGAACCACTGCAATCTCATGCAATCTATATGGGTCACATAGAATAATCATCTCATCATGTTTCTACAAATCACTAACTCTACAAAATGCTGAGGTTCACAAAGCTCCTGTCAATATCACTGGTTTGGCACACAAGAATTCAGTACTCAGAGAATCAACTTCTATCAGTATCATCAAAACATGTGAAAAGTAAAATGTGGATGCCTCCTTTCCCCCCAGTCCCTCTACAAGGTGATCCCTACCCTACATGCATGTTGTTTCTGACAGCTTCTCATCAGTTAAAACAGCAACTGAAAATATTTTGCAGAAGCACATTCATTTCAGTCAGCCTTCTGATGAAATATAACCTATCTTCCCAGGCTTCAGTCAACTGCTAGGAGAAATTAACTGTCGCACAGCACGATGCAAAGTGCATGATGTAGCCCAGTCTTCCTAGCTTGAGTTTATGCAGGTTTCAAACATGCACATCTCCCAGGCAGCTTTCAGCATCGTGCACTTTGCAAAACCCAAGCATATTAAAGCCCTGAGACAGTCATATCAGCTGAGCTCTAGCCCTGTACAAATTGAGGAATGAACATACTGCAAGTCCTCACACAACTGCAAATCAGGGCTTCCACAGAGCTCAGACTTTAACATAGTAATGCAGAGATACTCCTCCTGCAAAATCAGCATCAACAACACCATAAAGGGTTTCAGACCAGTCCTGGAAAAGCTTTTTCTAATCTCATGTTTAACCTCTCTTTACCAGTCATCTTTATTGTCTCAGAGCCTGAGGAATCAAGCCTGCAGGCTCTTTCCATCAGAGATTATGCTGGCCATAGTTGGAGTAAGATATCCCATTCTTATGCATACATCTTCACAAGAAGAGAAAGAAGATGAAATATAGAACAGTCCCAAGATGGCAACAGAATGGTTCCTAATATGACAAGTTTTGTTTTTTAACTTCCTTTGAAGGAATTGATTTAAAAGCAAAGCAAGTAGACAGTAAAACCCAGCTTTTAGGATTCCCAGTTGTAAAATTCCCCTAACAAAACCAAATTCCTTCTTTACTTATCTTAACTGCAAAACTGTTTCAATTTGGTAGACCCTAGAAGCAGATGGCACAGCACAGTACTGCACTAGCTCTCACACTCCAGAGTGGAAAGCAGCCTCACGTTCTGCTAAGAGCAACTTTTTCCTCACACCTATGGGTCCAGTCAATAAATCCTGGAGTCAAAGGAGCATTCTCAACTCTCCCACCCTGAATTACCATGAAGCAACGAAACTAAGCTGACAAATTCATTTTGCTGATCCATGAGCAGTTACTGTACCTTGGAGACCACCACTGTTTGAAAGATCAGTTTGGAAAACACATAGGAAAGTTGGCTAAACACTACACCACCGTTAGTTAGCTAATACAAGCACCTATTCACACTGAGTTCAGGCAAGGTTGCTCCAGCAAATAATCATTTACTTTGTCTCTGCTGAGGGACAGTATCTCTTTAAATCATTCTCATCTCATTGCAAGGCCTGAAGCTTCAAAGTTCAATAACCAAATCTTTTGTTAAATCAAAGATCAGGAAAATTGTCTTCCTCTGGAGAAGTATTACAAGGAATCTGCAAGAACATAACTATATCACCGTCTTCTAGAGCATAGGAAATCAGAACTATTTGACTAGTGTCCCTGAGACTCTTTTATGCTAAGTGTGCTCTCTTCTTGCAGCTATTTGATCCCTGCAGGTGCAATGGAATCTAAGTGGTCACAGAGAATTGCAAGATAATGACAATTGGAGGCAGTCATCAGTTTGTGGTAGCATTAATGTCACAAACCCTTGCTACTCACAAGGAGAGAAAAAGAAAGCAGCATTCAGTACTTCCTAAAACAAAATCTCAAACCAGGCAAATTTCATGTTTATTTAATTGAATCAGAGTGTTATGCTACTGCAGTCACCAGTGTTTAGGAGAGTAACAGAGCGGGGTCACCAGAAACACCCTAAAGAGAGCAATTAAGGAACATTCTGAAAAACCAAAGAAATAAGATTAGTGCCTCCAGGAATCAATCTTCAAACTTCAGCAAGACAGATATATCAGAGTAATGAACTGACATCACAGCCATGTGTATCAAAGTCATTTCAGCACAAAGAACATCACACATTCTCAGATCATTCCCATGCATAAAGGAAGCTGGCAGGAGTCTAAGGACTTGTGAGTGGGCAGAGCAGAAGAAACAAGTGGTTAGAGAAGATGTGAACTGCAGGAAAAATCAGGTTTGGAAGAGAGGTTCCTCTGACTCACTCTCTGGAACAGGTCTCAATGCATTGGGTGTATCTGGATGAGTGTCCTCATTGCTCGCAGACACTGCATGAAATTTCAAGAGGAAAAGAAAGGGAAAGTAGCAGGCTGCAAGATGCAGTATTCAAGGTTATGAACACAATATTCGAGGTGCTTATTCTACTCCCACATCTCCAACATGGGTGATACTCCATGAGTGTGTGAAAAATCCCTCTCCAAGCCTGTATGCTACAAAAGCAGCCTATGCAGCAAGAGTTCTGTGAAAACCAGAATCCAGGCTCAGAAGACAACTAGTAACTTGCACCACAACAGACTGTGATTCGGAGAACTAGTTCAAATTCACCAATAGCATTCCAACTGGAAAGTCCCATCAAGATGTTCATCTTTGTATTACTCCCAAACCCTTGTTCCTGAGGACTGATCCTAGGTGACTTCACCAAAGTTCTTTCCTTCATTCCTTTCCAGCCTTTCCCTGTATACAAAGAAAGACTCCCCTTCCTTTTGCATCTTTGTGCCCACACAGGGAACCAAGATGCAGGCAATCAGTAGAATCCTCACATCTTTTGGTTAGCTATTTTCCTTGTCTTGCAATTGGGACATCAACATGCACACAAACCTCAGCATGAATCAGAAGGCACTCCTCTCACAGCACCAGCTCTGCATGAAGTTAAAAACTGACTTTGATTCTGATCCATTTGTCAAATACCACTTCACCTTAAAAACCATTAGAAGTGGCAAAAACATTTAGCTGCTGTTTGCCAGGGTAATTAAAATGATTTGTCATAGCGGTTTTTAGTAACAGCTCAGCTTGAGATAGACAACACAGCAGAACACACACAGCTGGAGAAAGGAGGGCAAAGATTGTGCAATAAGCATGAGTAACTTCCTTCAGGAGGTGGAAGCTCCTCAGGCCCCCTTCAGAAGGAGCAGTTTAAAATACAGCTTTAAAGTCTGACTTACAGGAAATATTCCAGGTACAGAGCAAACACTAAGGCAGGAGGACTGTGTTTCTCTTTCTCTACTCCACAACACCTCCAAAGCTCTTCCCCCTTAACCCTCAAATTGAGTCTTTCAAGGCATTAAGGTTACATTAGTCTAAGCCCAGAAAGGTCTGATTCTACATAAACTAGCATTATGGCTTCTCAAGAGATGAGGCAATGTCATATCACAGGTTAGAATGGCAATGACAGCTTACTGAATTCAGAGCTCAACACTGCTCTATACAACAACCATTCTTAGCTGGAAGTAAGTCTTGAACCAAAAGTTGATTGACAAAATATTTGCCCCAATTTACAGACTTTGGCACTATCCCAAGATTCAGAAGGAGAGAAGGAGAAAGAGAAGAGAGAAGGACAGTCATCAGGTTGGAGACTTCTTCAACCTGCCTGCCTCCTACTCTGAGTCTCTCTAGCACCTGTATTTTCAGAAAGGCCTTCCCTGGCAACACATCAATCTCCCACCATGCACAATAGTTCAGCCAGCCAACAAGCCAGCCACCATTCTACAACAAGCAGATGTCATTCTCCAACATGCCTCCTTGCTCTTAGCTCACTACCCTGTTCAGATCCTTTGATAGACAAGCCCAGATCCTTCTCAGAGTAAGGAGGATTCCAGCAGTGGAGAAGATTTTGCTGAGAATAGATCGTCATGAGCTTCTCATAACTGTTTAAAGGAAAGAAGCTGATACACCAAATGTCATCTGTTTTGATATTATCTCTTTAGTCACACAGAAATGGAAGGAAGGCCATGCCGACTCAGAACAAGGATCCATTTAATCCACTAGCCTAATCTGCAGGTTGTATAACATTAGCCCTAACAAGCTAACATCATCTGGCTATTTTTAACTAAAGGGATCCTTTGAGTTCTTTTGGGTGACTGAGGCTACAAGAGACCAGCTCAACACTTTACAGAAGCTAAATAAGAAAACCCCATCCAGTTTCTACCTGCAGTGGCTTTGTTTCCAAGACCAGAAATGCCATGAGACTTCCTTTCTTCTTTGCACAGGATCTGAAGGAAAGCTGGCACACTAGATTGCATTGCCAGCAAGTAAAGAGGAGTCACGCAGTCTTACAAGAGCTGGTGCTCTGTCCCCATTCTGTCCAAAGTGGATAATCAAAAAACCATTTTCCATCTGGAATTTTACATCTGCATGGATCTGGCATGCCATCGATCTGTAGGAATACCCTGCTGGATGTCTGGATCACGTCTGCTTAAAGATCCATTTGAGCTTCTGTTGCTTCAAAATCACAGAGCACAGACAGGCCAGTTATAACCAGTTATCACACAGAAGAAGGTACTGTTTCTCAGATGAAGAAAGGTAACTAGCTACATGCATGCTCACAGTCTAGTCCAAATGGCCAAGCAAACTAGTTTCATTTATAGTTTGTGCTAACACATTTTGCTACCTATTTGCAAATGAGTAAACCAACAACCATAGTCAGCTACCACAGATCAAGGGAACAGCTGCTACCTGTGATTTAGGAAGGTATCTACAAGTTTTGGTCCCATCCACAGTGAAAAACTCGGAGTTTGTCAGTGTTACTTAGCCTCACCTCAGCAAACAACTCATACTTCAGAACCAAAATCTGTTTCATTCGAAATAGAAGCAATGATATTGCTGTTTATTTAAAGACATGGAGAAGAAATGCAGCAGGGAATAAAACCAAACAGAATTACTTCCTAATTTTCCCTTCTCCAGATAATTAACCCAGAAGCATACTTGAAACTATGCCTACCCCTTTCAAAGACACAGACATTGAGCACATAAAAAGCTTTCTGGGTTTTTTTTGTCCAAACAGACTTACAGCTTCCCTTATTTGCAACAGATTACCTGGAGGGGAAAGAAAAGTCATATTTTTGAAGAAAATTAACATAAGACAACTGAACAATACTTGGCTATAAGATGAGAGCAAATAGGTGGGAGCAGGGGAAAACATCCCCAGAAATCCTGAATTTGAATTATTTTAGGGTCAGCTCTAATCACAAGAGGGCGAATGGGTCACAGGAATACATGAGAAGAATTGACTCTGCAAAACTCATCACTTAATAATATCCTGTCTTTGGCACACTTCAATCAGTCTGTGATGAGAGATGGGGAAGAGGCAGACATGCACATGTGGTTGCTATGGAATTAAAGGCTTGAAGGAGATACAGAGAATCAGCACTACTGCCTAGAATACAGTTAACTCTTTAAGTGCTTCTCTCTAAACACCTCCCTGGACAGGCAAATTCATTAATACCCCTACTAAGAGAATCTTTTTAAATACCCAAGAGTTCCCATGAAGAGTCAGAGTCCAAAGATCAAAATACACCAAGGGAGTGTATTTGTTTCACATTAAAAATCAGCTGAGACTGGCAAACAACAGCCAGAGCTGAAGGATTAGAGGATGGAAGTGGACATGGGTAGAAGACCATGCTTTACAGCAGATCATCTCTGCCAACCGCCTTTGTAGGTCAATACTTTGCTCTGCCAGACACGAGGGAGAAAATGTAATTGCTAGAGATCCATGCAGATATTAGTTTACATAGTTAACATAAAATTTATGACATCACAGGATGCTAGGGGTTAGAAGGGACCTCAGGAGATCATCAAGTCAAACCCCACTGCCTGAGCAGGACCATGTAATGCAGTGCAGGTCACACAGAAATGCATCCAGAAGGGTCTTGGAAGTCTCCAGAGAAGGAGATTCACAACCTCTGTGGGAAGCCTGTTCCCTCACAGTGAAGAAGTTCCTCCTCACACTGAGGTGGAACCTCCTGTGCTGTAGTTTATAACCATTGCCCCTTGTCCTATCACAGGATGTGACTGAGTGTTGATCTTAAAAGTCTGAAGAGCACTGAAGCCTTTAGAAGCCCAGGGACATCACTTCCTCAGGAACATCTATCTTGAAATTTTTGGACATTTTCGGCTCCATGGCATCACTCAGTGCTATATGAAAAAGCCAACACACTTGTTGATGCAAGCACACAAGACTCACATATGGGCCAGGATTGAGGTGAGGGTGGCACAGGGCAAGCAACTTGCAGTCTGCTTCCAAGATTACATAAGGAAGAATTTCTTGCAAGACAATCTACTAAGGCAAAATATTTAGGAGGGGGGAAAGCACAGAGCAGGCAGATGTGGAAAAAAGTCTGAAGACAGTGCCAGCATGCTGGACCTGATGGCTGAAGTCATAAAACATATTTCACAGATAATCCAACCAGCTGCTTTCACATTACAAGAGGCAGCTGCATTTCTAACCCCCTGCAGAGTTTCCTAGTGAGGAGTGTGTGTGTGCGCGTGTGCATGCATGTCTGTGTGTATATATATGTAGATAATAAGCAAAGTTTCTATTTTCTCCTGCTTGCTTATGGCAGTCTTTCAGTGTGGATCCTCCTACACTGCTATTTTTACTTGCTCCTAATCAGTGTGTTCTTAAACATAGAGAGACTCAGAGAAGAGCAGTTCGACTCCTCCAGTGCACAGCCCACGACACACTGAGTAATACCTGAACAGCAGCTCTTCTTCCAGCACACAGGATATTCTTTCTTGTAGACCACTGGGAAGAGCTGGTGTTGAAGGCCAAGGGAAACTCCTCTCACTCCCAGGATGCTGAGCTTGAACTGAAGGCTTTTTGTGCAGAGATCATAGTTACATAGGGATTCAAGCAACAAGGGCAGCACCCAAAGTCAGGGCTTTAAACTACTGACATGGCAAATAGTAACACAGTATAAATAATACAACAATAAGCAGAAAAGCTGGGAAAACTTTTTTTCTCTTTTCACTATAAAGCTTTCAGCTTTCACTGACTCAGGTTTCACTGCTGGACCCAAACATACCTGATCAGTCATAAGCTCTCAGCCTCACAGCAGGCTTTAATGTGCGGAAAATATTCCCAGAAGACTCAATCCTTGTGAGGAGCCCCTGAGATTTACAGTAACAAGGAGTCTGAAAGCACCAAGGAGATGGCACCAAATCCTGATGCCAGATGACAGCTCACTGATCAGCAAACTGCTCTCTCAAGTCCTTCAAAGGTCTTTAACAGCCTGCCAGTAAAGCTGCTTATTTAAGCAGGACCTTTTTTAAGTGTCTGACCAGGCAGAAGTGGTGTGCTTACATGGGCTACAGTGACATCCTCTGCTGTAGCACAACCTCTGATCACACTTTCCAGGACAGGCACTATTGTCTTCAGGGCTCAAAGCATTCACATTCTATGTGGATGCCTGCCTCCTGCAGTAGGGACCATCATCGCGTGTCGTCTTCTAGCCTGAGATAAGGAAGGACTTGGTAATACACACGTGTTAGTTTTATTCTAAGGATGCTAATAAGCATCCTTAAAATAAAATTAAAATAAAAAATAAGATTTAAAAATAAGGGGAAGGGGGGTGCAAAACATGCAAACAAAAAATCTCACAGATGCCAGACCAAACTCACTTAGGGCTGACAGCTCAAATAACTTATGAAACGTTGCCAGCAAGAGCCAGCCCATGAGTACCACACAGGGAAACATGGCATCCTGGTTTGCATATGAGCACTCTGAGCAAAGCTCAGTTTCCTGTCAACACATATTATTTAAACCTCTGACATTTTAGAAGCTGACCCTATAGATTGATTGTAGGCAGTTCAATATCAACATTCAGCACACGATGCTTGGCATTTAAACTTCCTAGCTCGGATTATATATGTTGACAGATTTGTCTATGACTGGAGCTGATCAGAAAGTATCTGTGCTCCCACTTAACATTCCACATCCTCCCCATTTTTTTAAAAACATTTATCATGCAATGTTTAAAATTGCTCAGAATGCTTAAAACATTTTTCCAGCACTGAACATCCAAAAATCAAAGCAATTTCCTAAAAGAAAAAATCATAGCGTACTCCATCATAAAATCCTTTGATTAAAACTGAAACCTTTCAAGAAATTTTCAATTTTCCTGCAGAACTGATTACACTGAGAAACGTATCAACAGTAATTTTGTAATCATTCTCCTCTCCCCTGAGTCTTAAAGTCAGATCAAAGATCAACACTAGACTTCTCCCGAAGAAACTCAAGCTCTCCCAAGCGTTCTCTTGTCTGAATCAAATCAAAGATACAGTAGGCTGCGCACTTCAAACTCTTTACAGATTGCACTCCATATTTAAGTGATAGCAGGATAACACCACTGAAAGATGATGTTGAACTTACAGGGCAGAAGTAACATGAGTCACGCTACAAACTTTATTCACCTTTGCATTCAGGGCTTGCTACAGAGATGAAAGGAACTGCTCATGGACAGAGCCATCCTCCAGCACCTGATCCAGATGAGACCCAGCTGGCAACACACAAAGAAGGGGCTGGTCCTTCTCCATCTTCCTAAACAATTCATGCCTGCAAGCAAACTGTTTTCTCTCTGTGCTCATACCCTTACAGTCTAAGTAAGGAAATCTAGCAAGCAATAATCTCTTTATTCCATCACATTCCCAGCAACTTGCATATAAACATATAAAACAAGGCATCATCTGGAAACCAGAGAAGAAGGGTAATGTTTTGGCTGAGACAATCACCATGTAAAAGCACTTCACATCCTAAGACTACAAGGAAAGTGAAAGCTGAAGAAATATGAGTCAACCCTCTTATTTTTTTCAGGAAGCAAGGCTTCAGACCAAGTGTTGGGTGGTCACAGTTGCATCACAGTCTTTTGCAGTCATAAGCAAAATCTGTCTTCTAGCAAGTGGAAGCAGGCTGCCAATGTCTGGTGGCAAAACATAAGCAACAAGCATGCAAATAAACAAGAGGGAAGTGTTTGCTACCTGGAGCAGTTAGAGAGCTCAAAGATGGTGTGTTCATTCAGCACATCATTTACTTAGAGCCCACTATTTATCTTGCAGATAAGCTAGATTAATTTAAAACATAGAAGTTGCATATATTTGTTGTCTTCAGCTCTCTGACAAACCCCTGCACAGAAGTGAAAGCTCATTTGTTACAGTTTTGTCTCATCAAGCTGAAGTGGTTTCCTTCCTCACATGAGATTATTACAGTCTGCAGTGTCAATGAGATAAATCCAAATACCTGCATAGTCCCTCTGTGCAGTCACTGTGGCACGTCTGTTACCATCAGAGAAACATCTCTGAGGTTAAACAGGGTTATGAGCTTCAAGATTGCTCCCATGTTAATTTGTAGTGAAAGAGATTCTGTAATCTGGCTCCCTGGTGGATTTTGATGCCTTGGGAGCCTGGCACTTAGCGAGCTTAGAGGAAAACGGTCTCCCCATAAAGGAACATTTAGCCATGCTGACCACAGGTAGGTCACATTCCTCCCTCAAACATGAAAACTCTGGGGAAAGACAGTGCCTCAAGATTGCCTAAGATGGCCCAAGGATGGCATGACTGACCAAACAGTCCTGCCAGATTGCCTATGGCCAGCAAGTCTCAATCTGGGCACCACTTTCTGTAGCTCTAATGGACTTGGTGCTCACTGTCATTTCACCTGCATACTCTCATCTTCCACTTGGCTTCAGCTCCCTGAACCACCCAGCCACTAAGACCCCAGTCTCTTCTCCCTCTCCTTCTCACATTACATACCCCTTTGTCTCACCAGAAGCTGGCAGGTAATTGCCAGAGATCATTAGTATATGCAAGGCAGAGACAGGCTTTTCCTCTTCCCACTGTATTTTCTTTCTGGGTTAAACACCTAAAGGAATTTTAAGTTAGCTCTAGGCCCTCTGGTGCCTTCCTTCCCTACACATGGTTCTGAGGTAGGACTGTTCAAAGGCAATTGAATCGCCATCTAGTCCTCTAAGGAGCCTACTTCCTCTCACCTTTGCAGCATTCTACCAGCCTCACTCAGATTCCCCAAAGACTCAGGGCACCCTCTCAGCAGCAGCCAGGGAGCCCAGCTGAGAGCAGCAATTCTTCCCTAGATGCTGCCTCAGGGCTGATCAACTAATCAGGCAGCCAAAGTCCTGGGGGAGCTAAAAGCTGTCCTTGGAGAAAAGTTTGTCATTTTCCCTCACCATCAGCTCCCCAGGCTATTGCTGCAGACAATACAGCACAGAAAGAAGGGCCTGGATTAAAGAGGATATGTGGGTGGACAGGAACTATTAGATGCAATTGCCAGGTTCAGGAGAGCCTGTTTTGCAAAAATCCCCCTATTTATACTGGCATTGCTGTGGCCCACAGACCCCACTCCTTCTGCAATGTTGTCTTTTGAGTCCACTCTGTATCCATACAAGTATGAATGGAAATTCAAACTCCTTTCTGCAAGATGCAGGAGTCTAGCTCTTCTCCATACCATTCCAATACACTGAGCAGCAGTATGGCTACACCTCTGCCACCCACAGAAATACCCAGCACCTGTTACAGAGGCCACCATTCTGAGTTTAGAAAGAAATTAATCCCTCAAGCTTAGAGCAGAGAGACCCCACAAACACACCCAAGATTTTTGGATCAGCAGGGTCTTTCTATCAACACACTGCTATTCACACTACCTTAAGAGTGCCTAGCTACAAATCACACATCATATTAATCATCTTTGTGGTTCTCTGCTAGACTCTCTCAAGAAGTTTCCTGTCCTTCTCGAACTGAGAAGCCCAAAACTGGACACAATTTTCCAAATGTGGCCTCACCAGGGCAGAGTAGAGGGGGAGGAGAACCTCTCTCAACCTACTAATCACTTTAGACTTGCCCCTGTTGTATTCCATTAAATTTCTCCTAGCAGATTTTCTCCAGTGCTATAACAAGGGCAAGTTTCATTTCTGTCTATTTCCATTAATCCTGTCTCTTCTTCCCCTTTCTTCAGGATACTTAAGAACACAGAGAAACCAACCTCCCAACAAACAAGCACAGTCACTTTCATACTGTCTCTGCCCTGAGCAACATAGCAATTGCCAGAAGTCCTTCTGCACTACAGACTGCTTTCAAATAAATTAATATAGACCAGGATAACCACATCTACACCAGCATGGTAACTGCAATGCAATGTTGGTGATCAAGTCTACAGATTATGGTGCTCAGCACACTGAAGGAAAGTACATGGCTCCAATGTGTCTGAGAAGTCAATGGCTTATGGAAATACTAACAGAGGGGGAAATGCATCTTGAATACCAAAGGTAATGCAAAGCATGGATTTGGGCCCTGGGTGCTTGGACTCTTGAAGATATATAGAGAGAAAACTTCTGCAATACTTACACACTCTAAAACATCTTTCTCTCACCAGAGTCCCATTTTTCTCTCTCTGCTAAGCCTGATGCTTCCCCCACATTACATTCATCTTCTCCATATCTGAGCAATCTCCTGTTCCATAAGCAAGCTAACATACCTTGTTGTCTAGAATTGAAATAGCCTTGAATTCACAAGCCTTCTCTGGAGACTGTATTCTTGAACTAGAGAAAGAAGGAGGGGAAAACAAAAAAAAGAGAGAGAAAAAAACCCTCCTAGAAAGCACCACAGGCTGTAAACATTCTTCGGTATCAGGGTTTGAAAATGTTCACCTTTACCCAGGTCTCAAGACTCTCTACCTGCAGTGCAGGAGTCAACAAGTAGTCAGCACTGATATGTTGTGCTGTGCTCCCGATTCAACTCACAAACAATGAAAATAGAGCTCAGACTGGTGCCATTCAGTCTTGTGCTTGACTCTGCCCTTAATTGGTGTCTTCCAAAAGTTCCTTTTTAAAGACAAACTGTAACCCCACAGATCACAGCAAGCACAGAACAAAACTCTCTGGCACAGAAAGTAAAAGGAAGACAATTAAATGGTCCAGGAGTGAACTACTCCATCCTTAAGGAACAAAATTCTTTTCCAGACTTTGCCTTAAGATTACTGCTTCTTCCTTTCCAGGGAGAAAACTGTCAGCAGGATTTTAGAAACCAGACTGCACTAATGCCATCTTTTCCAGTAGATTATCTACAAATAAAGGGTTGTCTGAAAAAAAAAAAAAGGATATGGAGACTAATGTTCCTCTTAAGAAGGTTAAGATGTTATATTTATTCATTTTAGTATTACTACCACTTAATACATTTTTATGACAGTTTAATGTTAGATGATATTTTAAGACTAGTTCTTCAGTTTTCATAAACATAGCTCTGCTGAAAGACTCAAGTGTGTTCTCTAGAAGACAAAAAGTAAGAGCAGCATTATCAAATATGAGGAAAGAAAATAAGAACTTTTAACAATTTTTTAACTGAGATTTGTATGTAACTCTGAGCTTATTTTACCCCTGTTCCCCTTGATTTTGCCTGATCCTCCTCAGAATTATTCTCTTGACTTCACTAGCTCTGAGAGCTACACACAAAGTCCAAACTCATCCCATGATGAGGCTTGCAAAAAGCAATGCAATTGCTTGTTTCCAGATGAAGTCTAGATCACTCCCTCCCTGAATTCTCTGCAATCTATATTCTTTGGCTCCTGAAGTTAAGAAACTTGGTCATCCTGATCCAGGTGACTTTGGACATGCCCAAGTTGTTCATTGCAACCTGCTGGCTCACCTTAAAGATTTCTACTCTAAGCCATACAGCTAGGAGTTTATCCTCAAGATGCTCCATGAAGCCCAGAATGCTAATAGCACTTTACCTTCTTCTTACTTGAATCTCCTTCTCAAAGAGTTCCTATTTCTTTATCAAATAGAGATTCAATGTGTATTATGTACAACTGTGGTGGGCTTCCCTTCATTGGCTACCTGATGCCCACCTAGCCACTCTATCACTCTTCTCTGCAGCAGGTCATGGAGGAAGAAAATAATCACAGACCTGTTTCAGCTGGGGAAGAGATCTCTAAGATCATCAAGTCTAACTGTTGACCTAACGCCCCCATGGCTATTACACCATGGCCCACGGTGTCATCTCTACATGCTTTTTGAATACCTCCAGAGACAGTGACTCTACCACCTCCCTGTGCAGCCTATTCCAGTACCTTACACTTTCAGTAAAGAAATTGTTCCTAATATCCACTCTAAACCTTCCCTGATACAATTTGAGTCTACTTCCTCTCATTCTATCACCTGATACTATAGAGAAAGGACTGACCCCCACCTCACTAAAACCTCCTTTTAAGTAGTTGTAGAGAACAATGAGGTCTCCCACCAGCCTCCTTCTCTCCAGACTAAATGATCCCATAAAATGAAAATTAAAAACACCTTGGGGGTCAAATAAAGACAGTTTAATAAAGAAAAGCAAGGATCACATGTGGAAGCAAAACTAAGCAAAAATTCTCTTCTTCCCATCAGCATGCAGTGTCCAGCTCAGCTACTTCCCAGAAACCAGGGCCTTAGTATGCTTAGCAGCTGCTCCAGAAGACCAACAATAACAAATATCCTCTCCATCTCCTATTTTCTCTTAGTACAATGTATGGTATGGAATCTCCTTTTGGTCAGTTTGGGTCAGCTCTTTTGGCTATATCCCCTCCCAATCTCTTGCCCGCCCCCAGCCTACTGGCCTTTGTCAGGGCAGAGGGAGGCAGCCTTGATGCTGTGCAACACCGCTTGTCAGTGGCCAAAGCAATCATTGGTGTGTTACCAATGTGTTTCTAGCTACCAACACAAAGCACATTATGAGGGCTGCTGCAGGAAAAGTTAACTTCTTCTCAGCCAGACCAAATACAATATCTCCAAGTGCAGACTCGTGAATTAGATCTCCCAAAGTGCCTCAGGATACACCCAAATATCCAGCAAGACTTCCTTCGGATAGACAGCTTCAGCTGGAGACTTAAATAAAACTGAAAGATACTGGGAGCACAAGGAAAACACACTGGTCACCAGTAATCAACAAGTATGCCTTGCAAGCTTTTCCCAGTTGCTTGGCAACCCAGCAAGCCAAACCAGAGAGCAATGGGTAATTGGACAAGTGGCTTAACTGCATGTTTCCAGAGCAGTAGTTTGAGGTGAACAAGGAAAATCTTAGTGTATTCCCACATCTTCACCATCCTGTACAGGTATTACAGGCCCCAAATAAAGTCCAGGGAGACCTCAGACAAATTCTACTCTATCTGAAGGAAATAGTGACAAAGCAATTGCTGAAGTGAAGAGATGTTTACATTCATATAACTTTTGCTCTTCATTTGCTATGACAATGTTAGAAAATAAAACAGGCTAGGGAGGATTTCTTGGTCCAGAAGCCACTTGACACATCAAAGCCTGCCCCTATCTGACTAAACTTTCTCTTCAAGATAAGGTGCCAAAAGGGAACATCCTTGGACCACCTTCTACCCTAAACCAGGTTTGTCTGTTGGAGGGACATTAACAGCAAAATCATCACATTCCCACACCAGGTCTTGTATGGGCCAGTCAATATCCAGGAGCTGCCTGAGCACCATGTGAAAGAAAACAGGTAAGCAGCATGCTTCCTGAGGTGGGTACTGGGGTCCCACAGGGGAATTTGCCCTCATTCACACGGCCACAGACACAAATTGAACAGAAAACAGTCACTGGCTGGAAGCCAATCCTTTAACAGATTAGCATCTGTCCTAGTGGAAGACAATCTGGTCCACAGAGATTAAAAGTGCTCTGCTTGTCTTGCTTTGACAGTAACCACCAAGGGATGGATGGAGCGTACAAGCACGCCAGTTGGCGGTGCAGACGGTAGCTGTAAGACAAGGATGCTTTGCTAAAGCAGCAGGGGTCTTAGCCCTGTGCCTGCCTTTCCCACACACCTTTCCCTTTAACTGCAATTTTTCCACTACAAGGAGCTTCCCTTTGCAAAAAGGCCTGACTCTGGCAGAGACAAATAATCTTCATCACATTTCCTGGGTGTGCTTCAATAATGAGAAGAGAGTCAAGTTAAACTGCGGCAACACCTGTCTGTCCTTCCTGCTCCCATTTTGTCCCTTTAATTAACACACATGGGGGGGGAAGTTTGAAAAACTATCCAGAGAAGCAAAACAATGCCCCCTATATCACTCTTCAGATAAAACCAATTTTGAAACTGACACTTATGCAGCTCTGTAGGCACAGTGGATATTAATAATTCAACAACATATTACAGTCATTACTATATTTTGCAATATCACAACAGTGCGTTTTAGTAGAACTCTCCAAATCTCATTGCAACAGCCATTAATAAATAAAACACAATTCACTGTATTAAATGTGCTGTTTAAAGGCTAAATATTTCATCAGAACTAATTCATTTTAAATAATCAGAGGAGGACTCTCCTCCCAGCAGCAGGACAAATCTCCAGCTCCATACATTTTCCATGTTTAGAAATGAAATTATCTTTCAAAAAGCAAAGCATAAATTGAATTCAACTGGAACGTCCGTGCAGCAGCTCTTAGACTACAACCCTCTGCAGGCTGATGGGATCACAACCTCACAGGCCACAAGTCTCACAACTCTCTTATGCTGTTTATGCAACCCCGGAAAATTAATATTAGAAATACTCAGTAGAATGGTTCACATCTATCACAGCATCTTGAATAGAGGCCAGGGCCTGATTCTGTGGGAAGGAGAAAGAAAAAGCATCTTAGCCCAAACCTCAGCTGCCAATACCTGTAGGTTACAGTGCTTAAGCTGTGCTTTTCATCAGCCAGTCTCAGAAGCTTTTGCAAAGGAGGTCAGTTTCCTCTCACAGGTGGGGAATCTGAGGCACAGAGGAAATCATCTTCTCAGCAGCTAATGCAAAGGCTAAAGGATGAGCTCATACCTTTTTTTTCCCCACCATGCACAAGTAATACACACGTAAACTCAACCCCATCACCTCCAAAGATATTCACAACTCTATTTCAGTTGCAACTTAACTCTGTGTTAAGAAAAAAACAACCAAACATACAAACAAAATGACCCTTAAAAGAAAATGAAAGCATTTGCCAAATATTTCATTGGATCTCAGCAATGGGACCACGTCATCCAGATCTGAAGTGCAGCGAGGACACTCCCCAAACACACCAACCTCCCAACCTAACCAGCCACGAAATGATGAGCTTCTAACCAGGAGAAAGAGGAAGTTTGATTTTATTTTCTCTCAACTTCTATTATTCATTTAAAAATTAATTGAGTTAAATTTTTTTCATTAGGAAAAAAAAGAAATCACAACAACAAAGACACAGACAAAAAGAAACCACCACGAACTGAAAAGTTCATGGTGTGGGGGGAGGGGAGGGTGTGGTAATTTTTCAGTTTAAAAAATTATTAACAAAAAAAAACAACCAAACACAAAACACACACACACACACAAACCCCAACCCTAACCCTCTCTCTAAATTAACTTTCTGGCCACCTTCAGTACAGTATATAAGCATTCATCCTGCTGACTGATAAACTGACATCAGCAAGTTAATTCTTGTAATTAAACCAAAGCAATTCAACCTTACTAGTAGTGCCTGCATCAGACACTACAACCTGGTTTTATCCATGGAGCTTACTGCTTTCCTGTTCAACATCTTTATTGATGATCTGGATGAGGGGATTGAGTCCATCATCGGTAAGTTTGCAGATGACACCAAGCTGGGGGCAGGAGTTGATCTGTTAGAGGGTAGAAGAGCTCTGCAGAGGGACCTTGACAGGCTGGACAGATGGGCAGAGTCCAAGGGCATGAGATTTAACACATCCTAGTGCCGGGTTCTACACATTGGCCACAACAACCCCATGCAGTGCTACAGGCTGGGGTCAGAGTGGCTAGAGAAAGAGTGGCCAGGCAGAAAGGGACCTGGGGGTACTGGTTAATAGCTGGCTAAATATGAGCCAGCAGTGTGCCCAGGTGGCAAGAAGGCCAATGGCATCCTGGCCTGCATCAGAAATAGCATGACCAGCAGGAGCAGGGAGGTCATTGTGCCCTTGTACTCAGCACTGGTTAGGCCACACCTTGAGTACTGTGTCCAATTCCAGTTTAAGAAAGATGTTGAGCTGCTGGAACATGTCCAGAGAAGGGCAACAAAGCTGGTGAGAGCCCTGTGAGGGGAGGCTGAGGGAGTTGCGGTTGCTTAGCCTGGAGAAGAGGAGGCTCAAGGGAGAGATTATTGCTCTCTACAACTACCTGAAGGGAGGTTGTAGCCAGGAGGGGGTTGGTCTCTTCTCCCAGGCAACCAGCACCAGAACAAGAGGACACAGTCTCAAGCTGCACCAAGGGAGGTTTAGGCTGGAGGTTAGGAAGAAATTCTTTACAGAAAGAGTGATTGGCCATTGGAATGTGCTGCCCAGGGAGGTGGTGGAGTCACCATCACTGGAGGTGTTTAAGAAGAGACTGGATGGGGCACTTGGTGCCGTAGTTAGTTGATGAGATAGTGTTGGGTTTGACTCAATGATCTCAAAGGTCTATTCCAACCTGGTTAATTCTATTGTATTCTATTCTATAGTGCTTTCCTCTAACAAGAGCACACAAACACCAAGACCTTCTTTTCACCAATTTTACACCAAGATACAGCATAGCACAGAAAATCAGAAGGGTAGTACCTTTTAAGCATGGCATTTTACAGTAAAACAGCAACTTAATGAGAACAGCATATTTTGTGCCTCGTAAATTGTGCTGAATTTGCTTTCATGAGGATTTCATTATAAACATTTTTCTTTCAAAAGGTTAAAGTGAAATGTCAGCTTTTCCAAAGGAAAAAAAATTTTTAAAAAATAGTCCTTTAAACAATACCTAAAATATTAGCAAAGTGAGGGGTTTTATTAGGTTGGTTGGTTGTGTTGGTTGTCTACTGGTTTGGGTTTTTTTAAAGCAGAATGTGAGTCTATGCTTAGTCCGAGTCACAATCTGGGGAGACTTTTCAGGTTGAACATTGGGGTCAGGGGTCATGCCTAAATTGTTTCCTTTCTATCAACCACCCCACACACACTAAAAAGCACCAAGCTGAGCAGTAAGTTATTTGCAGAGTGGCATGTACTATGAATACAAATAGATGCTAGATATGCCAGATAAAATTCAATGCCAGATACAGCTGTGCTACTGAGCAATGTCAGAGATGTGACATTGGGAATAGATGGACTTTTAGTCTCATCCAGAACATCTGATCTTATGTTCCTGGGCACATGTCCAACACCCATTAAGCCCAACAAAAATGCAAAGAATTCACTGGCTTTGAGTCGTCTCTTGTATGACAATGGGCGGGAATGGCTAGAGATATTTAACCTGTCAAGGAGAAGCGTTAATGGGAACCTGCTCTAATAAACACACCGCTTTTACTGCACTGTCTATTTGTGCTTTAAGTCATTCAGCCTCAAGAGCTAGGGAGCCTTAACTCCTGAGCCAAAGTCCCAGTGATTTCTCTAGGTTTTCATCAAGATCCTATAAAGCACTGGCTTCGTTCCTCAGGCCAGCAGTACTTGAGCTAGCAGGGAACTTAAAGCCAGGACCAGAGAAGGTCCAGCTTCGCATGGCTAGAGATGGTCAGTGCCAACATGGGAACCTGGAAAAGAGATTTAGAGTACAGCAAGAAGAGAATATGCCATACCACAAGCATGGATCATCTCCACGAAGGCAGTAAAGAAGCCTCATTTTTGTTTGACATGCTGTTTGGACACTGTTTGGTGGAACTTTGCAATTGAAGCCTTCACAGAATCACCAAGGTTGGAGACCTCAAAGATCATCAAGTCCAACCTGTCACCACACATCTCATGACTAAACCATGGCACCAAGTGCATCATCATCAAAAGCTACTTACAAATTTTTCTGTTCGTGGATTGCTCAATCCCTTGAAGACACAACCCTCTACTTCACCACACAGCTCAAGTGCTTGCGACACTAGGTAATTTATCTAGCATTAATGCTTTCCTGGTTGCTGCCTCTTATGAAACACAGACTGAAGCACAGCCATCCTGCCAGCAGCCACAGAAGAGGAAGGCATATGGGTCTGATTGTCATCTCACTGACACTTCATCAGTGTATCACCACTGCCTTTGAAGGTGTTATTGTTGCCCTACTCCATCGTCAGGAAGATGAAAAATGAGCCCTTGAAATAAAACATGCTGCTCTGACAGAAGCCATACCTTCATCAGACTAGGGTCCTTATCAAGCCAAGCCTTTCTCACAACACCAAGGATTTACACAAACACAGCAGTTTTGTTAGAGCAAAAGAGAGACCAAGTGCAGAAAAGTGCTGTACAACTTATAAAAGCCTGTTGTGCTAGTTTAATATCAACTGCTCCTTCCTTCCAATTTCTCTTCAGGAAGAGGGTTGTAACCTCTTAAAAAAAAAACAACAAAACATCCCCCCATAAGCAGTGAAAATATTTGGCAAAGCAGTGAGCTGAGAGCACACACTTGCCCGAAGGACTTGGAGAGAGACTGTAAGCACTAGGAATGGACACTGAGCTCTTCCCAGAACCAGCACACTGGCATTTAGAATATATTTGCACATCGAGTTTTTCACTAGAAACATTGCAAAGCAGCAGAGACTTGGCAAGTCCAGCTCAGCAATTCTCACTCTGAAGTGTCCAAATCACTGGCAGTCAATGAACACTGATGTCTGCATCACTAATTCTGGCAACACAGGCACATGCTAGTGCACTTCAGCAAATCTGCACTTGAGCATCCAAGTTTCCCACCAATGCAAGACAGGAAGAGAGATATATGCCCGTAGTGTGGCAATACCTCAATCTTCCTCCCTCAAGATGCAGACTTAATCATGTTCCCCCAAAATCAGGCAACTCATTTCCACTGCCCCAAGCTCAGGACAATGGAAAAGAAAACCCAAGAATAATGTAAAAGAAAATTTTGTTTTAAATGTCACAAAGCCAAGAAGATACAATAAAATAATAAAAGCCCACACTGGCAAAGCTAAGAAATATTCCTTCACAAGAATAAATCAACCTCTATTGGAGCAACACCAGCATAAAATTTCCATAAACCAGAGTAGATTTTGGACCATGAATATTTTTAGTTGAACACTATCCCTTGAAAGGACAGTATGTATTTTCCAACATCCTTCATCTTCTCTCAGTTAATGGCTGAACAGATCATTTAACCAGTGGTCTAAAGCTTTAGCTGGCATGACAGCAATTCATGCACCCTGGCAGATGAGAATGACCCATTCAACTCTATAAACCTAGGTAAGTAGGGGAAAAGCCTCCTGACAACATTTCCCTGCCCAGTTCTTGTCCAAGACAACTCCAAATATCAGTCAGCCATGGCACATCTAACCTGAATCTAACCAGACACTTGCACACTAGTTCCAAATAATTGCTTTCCTCCCTTCTCTCCCAGTGGGGGTTAGACTCAGCCGCAAAGCAGTGCAGCATCAAAATACTGCTTAAGTTCCCAGCCTTGCTCAAGTGCATTCCTGGCTCAGGGGACCTTTTTTTTTAAGCTTCTGGTGCTAATTCCTTCCATGAGGTTCATTCTCATCAGTACAAGTCAAGCACAAGCTGGTCTCTGGAGGGAGAGCATTTAAATAAAGAATGAACCTGAAATAGCTACCAGCTTCCCTCTAGCCAGCACTGTCTGTCAGCACAAATTCACCACAAGGGACCACCAGGCAGGAGCAAAACTTCTTCTGTCCTCACATTCAGGAGGGAGAAAGTGAGCAAAAACTGACCAGCATGCCACCACAGAGCCTAATACAGGCCAGTGTCCAGTTGCAAAGACATGCCCCAAGTAATTCCCAGTTCTTTTCCACTTTGCTACCATTCCCTCCCTTTTCCTGCAGATGACAGCATAGCAGAAGTGAACCCACAGAGGACACAAGCTTTATGAGAGTTCCAAATCCAGCACGGGAACAACCACATTCAACCCAAGGAACTTGATGTATAAGCGAGGGTGTCCAAGATCCAACCATGCCAGGCACCAAAAACATTCCTTCACTTCCAATTCATACTAGAGGGTGTATAAGTCACTGCCACTGCCAAAGCCATAGCAAGGGAAGGAGAAGGAAGAAACATGCAGTCCCATAACTAGAACTGCACGTGAGCTGTGGCAGGAAGGTGTACAGAGAGATCAGATGAAAAGCAAGCAGAATCAGACTGTGGCCTCAAATAATTTTTGGTTACAGAGCCCTTACATTCTATCTAGTTAAACAGTTGTATACCTAGTTCTATAGATATCAGGTCCTTACATACATGTAAATATAGACACAGTACCTTCTACATTTCTAAAGCACATTTTTAATAAGCAGAAAGTGATTGAAATGGGATTTTAAAAGAAGCAAAAAGCCCAGGAAGCTCTATTCTGTCCTTTCCTATCTTCCTCTCAAATGCCCACATATAGTTCATCTTGATAAACACAGGTATAGCAAGTTTTGTAATGGGAAACCTGCTGGCTACCAAGGGCAATGAATGGTACAACTTCATAGTTAATAACACATAGGTTAGACAAGGTGTTTCCCCATGAGCTGTGTAACAACCAACCACACTGCATGCTTCCACACACATATCAGCTCACTCCTGGGCCATCATATGTTCCACAAACAGCTCTTGCCTCTCACCCTTGTCTCACCTCTCACCCAAATGAGCACATGAGATCTCTGCAGCTCATTCAAGTCTCAGTCTGAGAACAGCCTCTGTTAGTCAGCTCTTTTCATGACTGTTAACCTTTGTGCTTAGTGAAACAGATGAGGCTCGCTCATTTTCTGTGAGTTTTCACTAGGACATCTTCTCCCCAGTCCAATGTATTGTCTATTGCCTGTTTTCAATAGCATTACAGGAAGCACAAATATAAACAAAACCAACAACAACAAAGAAGAAAAAGTAAAAATCAAGCAAATAAACAAAACCCCACACATACAGAGAGCTAAGTCACCAGAACAAAACCTTGGTGCGACACAGAACGGCAGGCTTTGTTAACTTGTAGCAGTGAGGTTGGAACAAGTAATGAAGACAATCTTAAATTAATTGAAAGAAAAGGAGGGTAGAATAGTGCCTGCAACAAAGAGATGCAGTACAAGGAAAATGAGAATGCTACATTGCCAGCAATGCTGCCTTTTCATTAAAGGAACAGAGTTCCCCGGCAAGCTGGCAAAACCCAACGGTGAACAGTATTAATTAAGTAAATTAAGGCCTCCTTAGTGCTGATGCTGTAGCCATGGTTTAGGTTGCCTTCAAAAAGAAACAAAGTTTCAGCTTTGGAGGAAATAGACCATGCTGCAAGCCCTCTGTGAGTTACCGTGGGAGGTGTAACTTTGGAATCCCCTGACCAATTTGAACTTAATCCAACAGGGGAAAAAAGGTCACAGAGATACCAAATCCCTTTAAGTACAGCTGAGTGAAGAAGCAAGTCCCAAAATAACATCTGGCCTGAACCACAAGCCACCCAGTGTCCATTTTCCATAGCTGGAAAGGCTCCAGCTGATCAATGTATCGACCACAGCCAGCCCTCCAGCACACCCCTGGTGCTCAGCCAAGTGCACCATGTGCCACTATTTACTCCTTCAAATGGACAGCGGAATGAGGGATCGTGACAGAGATGAAACGTGGAGACACAGAAGAGTCTTGGAAGGGCAAGCAGATAAGTGATAGCTAACTTCTTTTGCCTAACACAAGGACAAAGCATTTTACTCATTTTCTGATCCTTCAAAAGCAAGCAGCTCTCACAGGCCAGGTAACTAAGTGCTCAGTGTGGCTAATGAAAAGAGTCTCAAACCACATTTCAGCAGAAATCATAATCCAATGGGGTGTGTGGTGGGTTGAAATCCCCCCCAACATTAAATTTGCCAGACCAGCTCAGCTGGAAGCAAATGAAAGCTGTATTTACAAGCAAAACTACAATCTACAATGGAGTGCAATGAATTCATACAAAACATACAGTATTCACAATTAATGAACAGCACAAGGACCCCCCCTTAACAGCCCTGGCTCTCTCAGGACTCCTTCACCTGCACCTGGTGTGTGGGGCAGAGACCTTTCCCTTTGGGTTGTGAAGTGTTATACAAGAGAGGGAAAAGTCATCTTAATTCCTAAAGCTAACAAGAGCCTTGAACTTTGCATCCTACTACATTCCCCTATGACAAGACTGCACAAACAGGCACAAAGACCCTACATGTGCCATGCTTCGACTACCATCACAAATTATGTCAACCCATTACAAACAAGCCACATAATTCAGAGCCAACTCCCAAACCCCACAGCAGATGGATTGAGCTGTGTTTCTCCTGTCTCTGTATTTCCAATGGAAGGCCAAATTCGTGGCTCTCACAGTCTCACCATGTCAATTCTCATCCAGTTCAAAAGGAGTTGTGATTTGAAATAACTCAGTCTAGGAAGACATGCTAGAAATGGGATTAGAGCAGCAAAGATGCTTTCAGGCAGAACTTTGCAGTGCTTTACCTGGATCAATCTATAAATCAGTACATTTTGTTGTTCTATCATTAATGAGAGTCCTATTCTTCTCCCTCTTAGCTCCTTGTCTCACCTATTTTTCCTTCTATTCATGCAATCTCTCTTAGAAAGAATATATACCTAGCACCTGACTGATGCCAGATGAAGTAAAGTAAGTCCTTTGCTATTAAGAAGCCATATCAATAAGGGACATGAATTAGAAAACTTCCCTTCCAAATTTAGTTCTGATCAGCAGCACAGCCCAGAGCAGACCTCTCTTCTCTTGCATGTCTGTTTCTCATTAAAAAATAAAATAAAATAATAAAAATGGATAAATGAAAATAAAGCCTAAGAAGAATAATACTACTGACCTTCCTTTTAGTGACTTTTCAAATACACAGCTGAAGTTGGCAGCAACAGAGCTTTATAAGTATGGTCATGACTGCTCAACCTGTAAGTACAAAATTGGCAAGTTTTGCTAGTAAAGGACTAGAATCCTAGAAGAGAGAAACACCCACAAATACCCAGTCATCTGCTCCCCTACGTTGTGCAGAAAGCATTCTCCCTGGTCTTCTGAAAGAGGCAAGTAAGCATTTCAGACAGGCAGCCCTGTTTGCTTGCACCTGATGGTATTGATCACAGCTGGGGGGGATTTTCCAGTCAGCTACAAACTGCAGGGGAAGACTGATAAGCAGTTACAGCTCCCAATCCTTCCTGCCTGCCCCCATGAGGTCCTACAGCACTTCTGGCAAGGGCTAAACAATCATGTTTTATACATTGTCTTCCATCCAACAGCTTTTGCAAACATCCATTCATTTTAAGCCTCAACAATAGCCTTGCATGTGAATTAACTTTTCCTTATAGACAGGGAAGCCAAGGCACAGGGCAATGCACACACCCATTAGGCACAATGGCAAGTCCAAAACTGAAGAAGACGACCTTCGTGAACATCTTGCTCTCCTCTGGCACCCCAAGGAAGCATATGTGAACTCAACCCACACCTGTATCTCTGCCTTGAAAGTCAGCAGAAGCTCTGTGCTCAAGCCCTCTGCTCTACTAATTTCTTACTCAGCAGAAGAAATGTTTTCATGCAACTGTGCAGCAGCCAGGATGAATTCCAGTCCCTTCTGTACCCCCACAGTCATAAGAAAGAAAAGAAAATAGAAACAGAAACAGTAAAACTTCTGCAGCATCTTCAAGTTTGTCAAAATATTGTGGAGTCTCAAGAGCAGGACCTGCAAGGATAACAGTATCCTCTGCAGATCAAGCATCAGAGAAACAATGAAGTACAAGTCCCCTGCCCTCATCTACCAGCAATAACTGCTCTAGGAGAGGGAGAAAATTAGAAGTAAAGTGGGTCTTTCAACTGCTATCCTCAAGAACTAATTCTGGAGACAGAACAGGGCACAGCAGTTGAAGAGATGTGACATACACACTGTTTCAGTCAGCAGCAGCCAGGATTCAGATTGCTGCTTGCTGGCACTTACAGATTAACATCATCCCTTCTCCCAGCCCTGCAGTACTGCTGGCAGCTGCTGGGCAGGTGCTGGCAGTTTCACAGTCAAATGAGTCAGGCTATAGAGGGGACAGGAGCAGATGAGAGATCCCAGCATTGGGACTCCCATCTTCAGGAAAAATCCTGGCAGCAATTAGAAATGACCCAAACAGGAGATAGCATCAGCTGCAAGGCTGGGTGAAATGCTTTACCACAGCCGAGTGCATGCTAAGATTATTTTCCTCTTTCACAGAGGGAATCCCAGACAGCAGGAGTTTCACAGAGTCAATGACTCCAAGAAGGTTTTCATATCAATATTTCAGCAGCCTGTCTTTCCAGCATGCATTTCCCAGGACCCAGCTCCCCTCCCCATCCATTGCAGTATTTTCCTCCCTTTACAAATGCCCACGCTCCCTCTAGCGCCCAGCTCTGCTTTTCACGCACTAGCAACCCGGCACCCTTTACACAGCCTGCACCCCAGGGTGTCCACGCTGGAGCTAATTAAAAGTGATGCTATTTCAGGCACAGAGGCCCTGTATTCTGCAGATCTGCCTGGACTGCATTTGTGTCACATATCAGAATACAAAGGGAAGAAAACATCCTGACAGCCGCAATGTCAGGGCTTCTCCTCGAGTTAAGAGGGCTTTGCTGTTCATTTCAATGCACAAGCAATCAGGTCTCCTTCAGGACTGAGAGAAAGGGGGGGAAAGGAAAGTTTTAATTATTCAGCATCAATCTTTTCTGGCCACAAGGCCTGGGAATTGATCCTAAAATTTCCACAGTAGATTATTTATCAAATGTTTAACACTCACACAACCACACTCCTCAAACATCCAGCAAACTTTATTCAGTTCCCAGTGTCACAACACCCCACAAAAAAAAGGCAGAAAAGAAAACACTGCCATGTCCTTTTTTTTGAATGGAAGAAATCATAGAATCAGGGTTGAAAGGGACCACAAGTGTCCTCTAGTTCCAACCCCCCTGCCATGGGCAGGGACACCTCACACTAGATCAGGCTGGCCAGAGCCTCATCCAGCCTGGGCTTAAACACCTCCAGGGATGGGACCCCAACCACCTCCCTGGACAACCCATTCTAGGGCTTCACCACTCCCACTGTAAAGAACTTCTTCCTCTCGTTCAGTCTGAATCTCCCCACCTCCAGCTTCATTCCATTGTTAACAAATGTTAACAAAGATGCTGCAGTTCACCCTAGAAACTGAGAGGAAGTTAGGATTTGGGAAATTGTTTGCCTTGAATTCCTGCAAGAAGTTTAAGCAAAACAATTAACTTGCATGCAAAGGTGTGGTTTCAATAAAGCAATATTTTCCAACTAAGGGTTATCTCAGCTTAAAATCCCTGTTGGGCTCTGCCAAGTACATCACCAGATTAGTCTCCAGCATGGCTTACAGTGTGGGTCAAACTCCCACCTCCCAGAGCAAAGCAAGAGACAGGGAAGGGCTATGCACAACACTGCTCTTGTGGGTTTGTTTTTAAAGGTTCTATTACAAATCCAACTATAAATTTGGAAACTCTCAAGAAGTTTCATCCTCCTACAACCTTTCATTTTAGAAAATATTTGTCTTATCCCACCTCCCTTTTGGGAACCAAGTTCTCCTGCCTAATATTAATTATCTGTTCAAACCCATTTTCAAAATACTTTGTCATCTAATGGCATGAAATGATTTCCATTAAAAAAAAAAATAAAATAAGATTCACATAGCTGTTTCTGTTTGCATTTTAATCACTGTGGCAGCTTAGCCACAAATCCCAGGCCTCATCCCTGAGCATCAAAAAGCCCACATACTGAGGCCTGAAAGGAAACTGCTTACAGGCACCTAGAACAGGAGCAGTTCTGTTACTGAGCTCTGAGTTCCAGAAACATCAACAGCTTGCTATGCTAAGCAGGGTAATGGCCCAGAGAATCTGCCAGCTTCACAGGATCCACAAGCAACATCAAGACCCATCCAGTGGACATTGATCTGACTTTGCAATTAAACCAACTTGGAGAGAAATAATCCAAAAAATCTTTTCCAGACACTTTCTTCCTGCTCTGTTGACTCAATGCAACCATAAAAGCAATTGCCATGCAAAAGTTTCCTTTTTATTTCCCCATCTTCTATTTGAATGTTAATTAAAAACAGATTGGTAAAGTCCTGGAGAAGGACTTTCGAGCACAAGCCCTACAAGAAGAGGCTGAGGCAGCTGGGGTTGTTTAGCCTGGAGAAGAGGAGGCTCAGGGGAGACCTTATTGCTCTCTACAACTACCTGAAGGGAGATTGTAGACAAGTGGGGGTTGATCTCTTCTCCCAGGCAACCAGCACCAGAACAAGAGGACACAGTCTCAAGCTGTGCCAGGGGAAGTTTAGGCTTGAGGTGAGGACAAAGTTCTTCACAGAAAGAGTTATTGACCATTGGAATGCGCTGCCCAGGGAGGTGGTGGAGTCCCCATCCCTGGAGGTGTTCAAGAGGGGTCTGGACATGGCACTTGAAGCCATGGTTTAGTTAGTCATGAGGTGTTGGGTGATAAGATGGATTTGATGATCTCTGAGGTCTTTTCCAACCTTATTGAGTCTATGATTCTATGACTTTACTGGCAAGCTTCATCATTAGAAGTAGTGGAGGACTGAAAATGCATGAAGACATCATGACACAGCCAGCCTGCCTTCAAAAGCAACCAGACCAAAGCCCAGCTAAAAGACATTTGTAGAAGAAACAGTCTAGAATAGCAATTAAAACAGCTACTAAATGTAGCGCAATTAATACGAATGCTTTGTTACCATGTTGCACTCCAGGACTAAACATTTTAAACTGAAACTTCCAGTATCTGAAGGGGGCCTACAGGAAGGCTGGGAAGGACTTTTCAGGATCTCAGGTAGTGATAGGACTAGGGGGAATGGAATGAAGCTGGAGGTGGGGAGATTCAGGCTAGATGTGAGGAGGAGGTTCTTCACCATGAGAGTGGTGAAACCCTGGAATGGGTTGTCCAGGGAGGTGGTTGGGGCCCCATCCCTGGAGGTGTTTAAGACCAGGCTGGATAAGGCTCTGGCCAGCCTGATCTAGTGTGAGGTGTCCCTGCCCATGGCAGGGGGGTTGGAACTAGATGATCCTTGTGGTCCCTTCCAACCCTGACTGATACTATGATACTATGAAATCCAACTGGACTATTGGAGCAGTTACCAATGGCTGACAACTAAAGGCAGCATTGCTTGCCTAAAGATTCATTTTCTCTCCTTCCTCCCTTCCAAGCATAGCAGTCTACTTGGAATTGCAAATATTGCCCATCTCGTTCTGCCCATCACATACTGCATTGCTAGGCATCTTAATGAAAAACTACCTGGCACACAGCAAGCCCATCAGCCTCCCCAGCTTGTAATTCGCCATGGGAGTGAATAATGCCTCAGTATCAAACCACCAGTACATTAGCAGATCACACCAGAACACTGCCAACAGCATTCAGAAGAATCGTTCCCGGAAGAGACAGGCTTCACTGCGAGAACTTGTACAACCTGCTTTTCACTGCCAGCCCTCAGAGCTTGCACAAGCTAAGAGACCAGTACCAGGAGCAAAAGAACCACAGAAGCCCATTCAGGGCAGGGTTATTACCATCAGATCACATCTACACAAGTTCTGAAAACCTCCAAAGACAGATTCCCAAAACTTTCTGCTGCCTTGCTACACAGCTTTCTCTGAGAATAAATTCTTACTGATTTCCAATCTGACATAATGCTGTAGCTGTTGTCACATGTTAATTCCTCTTCAACCAACAAGATCTCTTCTTCAGATGGCTATTGGCTGCTGTAGTACTACTACCCTCCTATTTACAAGAGTCCTGTCCCAGGCATCTCATATTCCCAGTCTTGGAGTGAATCTTGCAACCATGTTAACTCTAGAGGTGATGGCCACAGGCTGACTGGGCCTCTGGACAAAACAGACTGAATGACAGGATAAAGTAAGGCCCCAGTCCAGTCTCTCTCCAGCTTTTACCCTGCCTTACCCAGATTTCACAGCTAGAATCATGCTATAGGCATCAATGTAATTGTCTGACCTCCACAAGCAGCAGCTACATCCCTTAGGCACACTACACTTCCTCAGGTGTATTTGCTGCACTGCTGCACTGCAATGAGATAAAAATATGCAATGTTGACATTTTTTCTATATTATGAAAAATCCATGCCCTGGGATCATATAGGAACTTGACATGGCTGAAGCAAACTACAGTGTTACACATGCCTTAGACAACTGCCCTCTCCTGCTCTTGCTGTGGCACTTTAGTGAATTTCCTCATCTTCATATCTGAAGGTTGCCTTTGGTTACTAGGAAGGCAAAGGCATGGTGATCATAAGCTGAGGCTAGGCTTCTCTGTAGATAATGGATTACAATTGTGTCTTCTAGAGATTAAAAGAAAGCTTAAAATGTGCATTTTTGCTTCTTATGTTGAACTATCCACCCACAACACCACAGGATCTGTAGTACTTCCATCATGGAAAAAGCATGGTGAGAATTAAGTACTTCCTATAAACAACTACATTAATCAGAGTGACAACTGTGCAACCTAATGACAACAGTCTCGATTTACCATTCCACTAGTGCTCATATCAGAAGAGCAATCTGAGTAAGTGTGTTTTGTCCAGTGTAGCTTGTTGAAATCTCTTGAAAAAACTATTGTCAAGAAGCAGGATAGCAAGATTTAAAGCCGTAACAGCATTAAAGATACTGCTGCTTATTTCTGCAGGTCCTTATCCTAGAAATCAAGGAGAGAGGAAGGAAGAAAAGATAATCTGAAGGATCAGATCATCTTCACAGGAAGTTCAGAGAGCATCTGCTGAGCAGAACAAGAAAAATTTTCATGCAATACCATAACCATCTAGAGAGAGGGAAAACAAGCATAGAGGATACAACCACTCACAGAATGGGACATTGGTACAGAGCGTGTTCAGAGAGGAATGCCTTTGAAAATAGAATGGCTTGCAGATCTTCTGGCAATAACAGCAGTTTTCACTAAAATTATCCTGCCTTCAGAAAAGCCTTAGCAAGAAAACATTTTATCTGATCTCTACTAGGTCCCTCAAGAGCTTCAGTGACCTCAATAAATGCTTCTTCTAGGGCAGACTGATACTTGAAGCCCAAATACAATCAGTTCTCTAATATAAACCCCACTGAATTAAGCCAGGTCCCCTTCCCAAGAAAGCAAAGAACACAAACCTCATTCCTACACAGAACAATGTTTTTGCATTTCCCTAACAATTTCCACTTGAAGATCTTCAGGTATTGTACAAAGCAGAAATGAATTCTGCTCCACACCACCACTTTGTGGTAGCTAAGTAGTACTATCCTCACTTAACATGGAAGAGGAGATCCAAAAAGGTTAATTGTCTTTCCTAAGGTCATAGAAAAAGCCTCTGGGCAGGACAAAGAAGAGACCCCAAATTCCCCAATCTCACCAGTCTTTTGCCTCTATCCTAATCCCAACCTCACTATCTGCAAATGGAGAAAACAAAAGTTCATTGTCTGGAAGGAATTATTTTTTATTAAGTGAGATTTGAGGGATGCTGTACAAAAGGGGGATAGGAAATGGAGAGGGAGGTGCTCTCAATTTTTAAAAGTAGGAGATTTTTAACATTATAGGTAACAGGACACAGAGCAGCTGCAAAGCCCTCCCTTTTGTGGATTGTCTGTAGATCTGTACATCCCAGTAAAACCCTGGGGTTTTTATTACCATGCTTTTTTCCTCCTTGCAATTCCATCCAGTTGTTAGGGATCTTCCACCATTAACATCAGATTTGAAAATATACTGCTTCATGCATGAAATTGGATTGATCATATTTTTAATAAATCATAAGTGGGGAAAGCTTAGGGTTTGAAGTCTGTTCAAGTAACAACAAACACATAAAAGCAAGCTATGTATGCCTCTACTGCTTTGGTAACCTGAAAGCAATAGCATGCAGACATGTCCTACCTGCTCTCCTAGGTCATCTAGCAGCATCATGGCACATGAGTTAATATCTTTTGTCCATTTCAATACACCTTCCTGCTGCTTTACATCTACTGTGACCTGAGAAAATATATGCTTTGAGATGAGAGACTGGGAACCAATGTGGCTGGCATAAGAAACCACAGCTTTCTCCAGTGACCTTGGCCAAATGGCTTGATGTTCCTGTGCCACAGCCACCCCAACAGTAGAATTAGGTAAAAATTGAACTGCAGAAGAAAAACAGGCATTGGATTCAGCCTGCTCAGCTAACAAATGAAAGGACCCAGGCTCCAGCATTTAACTTTGCCTCTACACTGTTTCAAACAAAATCCAATTAATCACTAAATGCAGTGTGTTTCCTCAAAAAGATGGGAGAGAGAAAAATCCCCAGATGCTAAACCTCATGTTAGGAAAAGCACGAAAAGATAACACTAGTTATTTATTAATGTGCATGCTTTTCCTTTCTACAAACATCACACTGGCAATAAATACCGGTCTTTTACTTTTGCTTGTGCTTTTGAGTTGGAAGCTTTCAGTGCATAGGACTTCAGGTGCAAAATCTTAATGGAAAGTGCTGAAGAATCAAGATGTTTTCCCTGATTATCTGTCTCAGTCACCCAAAAAGAATGAAGGAAACTAGTTAGATATAAAAAGCATATTTCTATAAAAGAAAGCAAGGAAGGAGGGAGAATTTTGTGGCAATCACTTTCTGACCCAAACTTTAGGGAAAAATAACCTTTCTTTCCCCTGCAAATGCCTATGGAATGAGTTTTCTATGCTACTTTAACTAGAAATACTCAAAACTATTGGCAATGCATGCTGACAAGCAGAGGGGGTGGGGTGTGATTTTTGCTCAACAACCCTTGATTCAGCACTTAAATGTAAGAGAAGGCATATAGGTTGTTGTCTTCATTCCATACCATGCTATATTAAAAACAAACACTCCTCAAGACAAGTGTAATGCTAAAATATACCATACAGCTGTTTTCTCTTGAATGTTTGCTTTCATCTTTAGCGAGAGTGGAATTCATGTCTGGCAAACACAGCTGCCTTTAAAAACTGGTTAAATCAAAGTAACATCTACATTGCTGTCAGAATTATTGCCTAAGTATTAATAAAGAGAGAGGAAGAAAAACTTCCATTCAAAAAAATAAAGAGGTGGTTGAATTGCACATTATGAAGCTGTGGCTGATGCATAGGCAGACAAGACAATTTAGCTTTTAATGAATAGTAAGTTTCATGAAGAATGTATCTGAAAATCCAGCCAATCTGGTTTGTGCTCTTAATTGCTTTATGTCTATTTCCAATAGTGGTAAAACAATAAAAGAGCCATTTCCACGGCAGGGACAAGCTATAATAATCAGAATAATGGCAACGTTGTCACCAGACATAAAGGTTTCCCGGAATCCTTTAAATTACACCTGTTCTCAGACTTTACATCAGAATGGAAATAGTATTTCTGATACCAAGTTAAAAGAAAATTTAAGTTCTGCCTACAGCCATCTGCCGGGCATTGGAAAGCAGGGTGCGAGGGAGGGCTCTGCACTACCACGGCACAATAGCATGTGGGCTGTTGGGACACCCCCTACACGCACACGCAGTCCCACAGACTTTCAGGGGCGCCGCAGTGATTCATTATTACTGACTTCAGGGAAAAGGCATGAGATGCCATCGATCTTTTATAAACTTTTCATTGTGCCTACACTACCTGCTACCTTTCAGAGACCCTTACAGTGATGGGGGAGGGGGTTTTCACCCCGAAATGAATTAGCATGATCTCTCCTGTCACCAGCATGCACAACGGGGAACAGGAGGGCTTCTCCGCCACCGCTGGACATCATTCATCCCCTGGCACAGAAGCAGCGAAGCGTGCTGAGCTGTATATTACATATGAAGAGAGAGAGAGAAAGGGGACCCAGCTGTTCAAGCACATGGGACGGACAGGAGTAGGGAGCTGTGGTCTTTCCTAGCACAAGGGTGAAGGCTCCGGCCAGCCCAGCCCCCGACGCCGCTCCGACAGCGCTATCCCGGAGATCACAGCTGTGTCTCCGGGGGCGGGGGCAGAGAAAGGTGTCCCCATTCTCCTTCATCTTTCGACAGGAAAACTTTTTTTCTGCTGCCATCACTCCGTGTTCCCCTCATCCTGGCGGTACGAGCGAGGTGGCCGCCGGTCCCCCCTCTCCTCCGCGCACCCCGAGCCGCAGCGGCAAGCGCGGGACCATCCCGCCCCCCGGTTAGGTACACGGCTCCCTCCCCGTCAAGCCGGGCCGGGATGGGTCACGGGGTGGTACTCACGCTGCTGTTGTGTCCAGACCAGTGCACCATGGCTTGGTTGTGCGCCGCATCCCCGGTGAGCGCGAAGGTGGTGCTGCTCAGCCTCAGCTCCTCTGCCCCTCGCAGCCGCGCCGCTCTGCCCTCCTCCAGTGGCCCGTGGGGCTGAGCCCGGCCGCCGCGCTGCCCCTCGGCGGCGGGCAACCCCCGGCCGCCGCCCGCCGACAGCACCCGGCGCCCCTCGCTGTTCCGCCGGGTCCGTAGCGCCGCCGGGCCCCGACCCTCGGGCGCGCCGCCGCCCGCCCCCGCCGAGCGAAGCACCGCTCCCCGCGGCCCCGCGCGGCCCCCCGACTCCCTGCCCGGCAGGGGCTCCGCGGCGGCCGCCGCCTCAGCCGAGCCCCGCACCCTGCCGCCCGGCCAGCTCCGTAATCCTCGCGGCGGCGGCGGCTGTGGCTGTCGCTGCTCCTGCCTAAGGCGAGCCGAGGAGGACGGCCAGGAGGGCGACGGAGACGAGCAGGATCGGCAAGTTATTTCGGCGCCGGTGCAACACCAAGAGAGGAGTAAGAGCCATGTCCAGGCGAGAAAAACGGTGTGGCAGGTCGGAAAGCAGTTAGTCCCCTTCTCCATGCCTTTGCAGAGCGAGTCGGGGGGCTCGGAGAGGGAGGGGGGACAAGGAGCTGCCTTTAGGGCTGCTCTTTTTTTTTTTTTTTTTTTTTGCCTTTTTTCTTTTTTTTTAAGGAGAAAGAGACCAGATTCCAATTATAACAATTATTATTTGCAAAAGGCTTCTCTTTCTCTCGCTCTCCTTCTTTCTCTTCCCCCTTTCTCAGCCTCTGAGATGATGACCAGAAAAAAAAAAAAAAAAAAAAATGAAAAGAAGGAAAAAAGAAGGGAAAAAAAAAAAAAAAACAACCAACTCTCTCCCCGGTAGTTGGATTCCGTTCCTTACTGTTGGTGGAATTTTTTTTTCTTTTTTTTTATTTTTTTTGAAAAGTGCTTTTCAGTGAAACTGTTCACGTTCAAGGATTTGATCAAGTGAGAGGGTAACACCACACGGGGGGAGGAGCCCCGAGCCTTGCCAAGCCGCCGCCGCCGCTGAAATACACCATCGAGTCACCAGCCGCGCTGCGCCGCGCCGCCGGGGGCCGGGAGCGGGGCCGGGGGCGGGAGCGGGACACCGCGCCGCACCGAATCAGCTGGAGCATCACCCAGCCTTTTCTCCTGATTTGGTATGTGTGCGCCTGCCTGAGACAAGGCAGCCGTCATTCGGTGTTTCTCCGGATGTATATTTACATATACTCGTGTTTACAGCCGCGTAGGTATTCCTCGCCCTGCACATATGCACACACATGTATGCACAAAGGCTGGATGTGCGTAAGGGGCATAAAGGGCAACGCAGCCGGGGTGACTAGCTCCTGAGTGACTTCCTCTGTGTAGCGGCGTACCGGCGGACTCAGCCATTCAGCAGCACCGCTCCAGAGCCCGCTCCGGGCATGTGGTTGTGCCCGTCTCGAGCGGAGCTTCCCGGCCATGGGAATCCGCGCGTGTGCATGGGAATCCCAGCCGCTTTGCCCCACTCTCCAGGGATGGAGACTGGCAAGATTTATTGAGGGGCCAGGAAAGGGCAGTACATGCAGGCGGATCACGGCAGTAGCATCTCGGGACTGTGCTGGGAGAAGGAGCAAAGGAAGTGTATTTCTTTAGGTCATGACACTGCAATGCTCCTGCTCCCATCGCAGGGATGCAACATTTGCCCCGACCAGGTCACCTGCTTTCTGCTGGCAAAGCCTAAGGAGCCTTTCCAGCTTCAGCCCCCGGATAGGGTGTGAGTAATCGCACGGTGCTAAGAGGAGAGGGCAGGCTGCTGCCTCCCACGCCTGCGGAGCCACCCCCCGCCCCATCCTCCCGGGGGGTCAGCCTTGTCAGAGCCATTCGTGCCCGTGCCACGTTCCTTCGGAGCGATTCATTGCAGCAACACTCCGGTACTTTCTCTTCAGGTCAAACGCACGGTCGCCCTTCCCCCGTTCTCCTCCTCCCTTAAAAAGTGTCAATAAATAGCGTTATATTAATCGTCTCGCCCTCCCACTTACCATGTCAGCCATTCTTTGCCGTCCAAGGACGGATTCACCAACTACACGGCTCTCCCTGTGGTCTCTGCCCCCCACCCACTGCCAGTCCCAGAGCAGGGAGGGCTCAACAGTTTCTACTGCCTAATGTGAGTTTTCCAGCGCGGCAGGGAGCGGATGAGGGAGGGTCAGAGAAAGGACCGATAATGGCTTTGTGGGCGCTGAGAGGGCTTACTTTGCTGGGCGATGCCCCGCGATTGCCACCTCCTGCTGCAGAGTCTCAGCGGGACTGAGGGGGTCTGTGCAGCCCGGCTGCCGCTGGGGAGGGCGAGGAGTTGTTGGAAGAAAGAAGGAACTGCAAACACCGCTGGCTGCTGCAAACAGTGGGAGCTGTCTCTAAATGGCTGTCCTGAAGGAAGGAAGAAAGGGTATAGGGTGTCACCCGGTTTGCAGAGAAAAGCGCTTACAGTTCAAGGAAGACGAGGGGCAGGGGGCTGAACGACCCGGTGCGCGGTGGGGTCCCTGCCTGTGAGCCGCAAATCCCGACGCAGAGAGGGAAAGTGGGAGGTGGGGGCAGGGGAAGCAAATCATCCCTCCCCAACCCAACGGATGTTATTTCTGGTTTGGAATCGGCACCCGTTCAAACTATGCTGCCAAAATGTTTAGGAGATGACATTTAATTTGTGTGGGAGCAGTGACGTGGGCCTCAGCCAGAGCTGATCCATACAGCCGCGGCTGAGGGGACTGCACAAGTCACACACACCTGTGGGAGGCACTGCTCTGCCGGCACAGAGCCAGGCAGGCCCCACGGCTGCCCCCTCCCTCCCCCCCCACTGCCTGTGAAGGAGCGACATGGCTGGGAAGGGGAAGGACCTCAAATGTTTCCCTAGACTGACTGCTGCAAACCTGTGTCTAGGTATGTGGTACCCGTGGCACGCATGCCACCCTTAAATCTTCGCCTTGCTATGCACTGTGAAGGGATGCATTGCCCATCTGGTGTCATCCTGCTACACTGAGGCTGCAGATATGGCACACAGAGCTTGTCCTTATCTTACAGTTGAAGTTTCTCTAGCCCATCTGAACCCAGCAGCAGCTCATTGCTGCTCCTGAAGATCTCTGCATGTCCTGAACCCTGTTTACCAAAAATTAAAAGTTACCACGGGGCAAGCACTTGCTACTGCTTAACCATTATGCAGTCCACCCAGTCCCATTTATATTCTCCGCTTTGCTGGACACTGTTTAGGATTTAGTCCATGTTCTCGTGTGGATCAGCCACTCATTTTTGTAGCAGCAGCCCTGACTTCATAAACAAAGTCAACCCATACCAAGAGAGGGCTTGTGGACACATCTCTTTTCCCAAATCCTGCCAGCATAAGGCATTGCTTCATGTCCCTTGTATTGCTCAGTGTCACTGCAAGAGCCCAGCTGTGCTGGATATGGCACAGAATGTGGTGGACTTCATGCACAGGTATGTTCACCAACACTTTCCTTAGGGCAATGCTTTCACCACCCCTGTAGCAAGTCTCTGCTACCCTGCAGACTGAACGGCTGCTGCTTGCAACTGAAATCACTGCTTGTGAATATCCTCCATGTCTGCCGTATTTAAGGACGATCCCAGACATTCAGCTCATACTATGTGAGCAAGACTACCCCAGACTCCCATTTCTCAGTCAGATACTCACACAGGAAGGGCTAAAGTTTCCAAAGAAAATATTAAAACCCCGTTCATCAGTGTCTGCTTATTGCTGTTAAATAGTAAGATACCCATCTGAGGTCCCGCTGATAATATGAGACTGTGTATTCAAATCTCACACCGGATCTCCCAGCGCTTAGCATGTGCCTCAGTACCAAAGAGAGAAACAGCAGTGAAGGCTTCAAATCCCTTTTTTTCTCTAGAAGACAAAGGTAACGTGAGCAACACCCCCATCTCCTGCACGATTCGCGAACTGCGTGCCCATCACCAGTACACAGAAAAGGGACTTCTTCCAGTTTGTACCAGGAACATCAGGTTTGCTTCAAAACCAAGCCTCTTGCACGACGTGGTGACAGTGAGGATGTCATTTGACATTGCTAGGTTGGCACAGTCTATACCCAAGAACGGGAAGGCAATAGTCCAACACAGTATCCATTGCAGGCTGTTTAATCCCTAGTCTAATCCATTACAATCTGCTTTAATCCCTACCCAGATGCAAACATCCATTCAAAGTAGCAGGATTTGGTGTTATGTTCTGTTGGACCATGTTGATTTTTAATTGATGTAAGGCAACCATATGCCATAACACCAGGCAATGCAATAGACTTCTAAGTAAGCAAGTAAGTGAATGTTCTGGAAGGCAGATTGTGGCACAAATACAAAACAGCAGAATATGCCTATAACCAAAGGGAAGCTGGGTTCAATGAAGGAGAAAGAGGCAGTTGGGGGAGTTGTTTGTTTGGAGGGAATGACTTGCATGGAAGAATTCTAATGATACTATCCATTACAGAAAAAACGTAGACCCTGACAATTATTTCATGCCAAAGCCTTCTAAAGCAGCATTGATCATTTGGTGGTTTCATTTTATTTATTTTTTTTTCCTATTCTGTGACTTTCCCAGCACAAGGGAAAAAATAAATAAAGGAAAAAAGCTACCTTAGAGTTAACTCATATCACACATCAATAGCTTCACCATCACTAGCTCCACTGCTGGTTGTAGATGTGGTTCCCAGTAACCCCGTTTCTTTTGTTTTGCCCAGCTCTGCCCATCATTGCTCCATGCTCCTCTCCTGCAGCAGTGTCTCCCCCAGTCACTACCATCCCAGGAAATTTCTAAGTGCAAGCTAGACCTTTACTTGCTTGAACCTGAAAGAAAGAGGGGAGGAGCTGGGAAAGATCGTAAGAGGAAAACTTAGAGTGGGTAAAAAAATGTCCCAGATACAGAGTGCTCTCTTCATAGTCATATACCCTCCCCTGAAGATCTCCTATACTATCCAAGCTCTCTTGAGGGAGGAAATCCCACATGTATTATCAGAAAAATCACTGCTTCAGTTAACTTTAACCTATTTATTACGGGTGAGATTAGTCACTGGAAAACAAAGCAGTTCTGTGATAAAAGTGTCATGTTTCCTAAGGAGAGGCTTGAATCTACCTAAACAAAAATTGAAACCTGAAGTGTGCCTATGTCCTCAGACTAAGTATCACCTACAGGCAGGGACCCCACCATTTCTGCTGGTACAGCACCACCCCCATTATGGGACAGATTTTCTCCTAGCCCAGCCAGTTAGGGTGTGCAGCAGTTTGCCTCTGAAGCACAGCAGAGCTGTGGCAGGCAGCCTTTCCCATTGCCAGACCTGCTGCAAAGCTCCTAAAAAGGGCTGCAAAGATCCACCGCACAGATGCTGCAAGAGAGACTCTAGATCCTGTGCTAAACAAGTGGGAGTTGAGCAGCCCAGCATAAAACTCTGCAACATGGGTTCCACACATCAGCATGCCAAGGGAAGTGTTTTATACATCGCGGGTCAGGGGACAGTGATGGGGCAATTTGATCACAGATGATCTTGGAGCAGGGTTCTCATGAAAGATATGGTCCTCTCACAACATCACACCACACCCAGAGCAGAACGTATCAGAGGCCACAAAGGAACTGTAGCAGGTAGAGGCTTAGCAGAATAAAGAATTACTTCTGTGGATCTCACCCTCAGGTTCAGAACTTCACCAGGATGAGCAGGTGCAATGCCAGGTTTGGTGACCAGCCTGTCTGCATAGCTTCTTTTATTTTTTTTTTTTTTTTCAGTCCAAACAACATGTCTGTGGTAGACCAAAGAAACCATTTCCTTCAGGAATACTCAAGACAGATCCAGTATCTTCACCCACAGCTAAGGCTGCCAAAAGGTGCACAACATGTACAGCTCAGGACTTAGTGATGCACAAAGAAGGCAGAGGTGTTTTGAAGTTTTGAATGCTCTGGAAAGATTCTGCAGTTAATGTTGGAAGATTCCCTAGCTGATCTTGTATTGGTCCTAAAGCCAAGGTAAGAAAATCTTCTGCTGATAAACAGCATCATCAGGAATGTCAAAAAGCTTATCAGAATGGAATGAGTGCATGGACTTGAAACATGTACAAAGGTAAGTTGCACAGCACAGGGGTTCACTGTGTTGAATTCACTGTGTACCACAGGTTGCATATATTTCTGTCTTGGAGACCCGAGTCAAAATCACAGGATTTCAAGCCCAGTTTTCAAACCATCCAGGAGCACAGCACAATCAATTTTCAGAAGTATTTGCCAAGTTTTTGAAAGCGTGTTCTTTAGCATCACTTAAAAAGCACTGCATCAGGACATTCAGACTTGCAGCCCCTCTTTGCCTTCTGAATTCAAAGAGCTCATCCAAAAAGCTGGGTCTCATATGATGATGAGAAGCATAATCATGGGTTAAGGTGTAATACTATCCAAGAACATGCTATGAGTACTAAGATATCTCATTTGTGGAAAATCTGGTCTGAAAGAGGGAATGTGACTAATATTTACATGCTCATTGATTCAGAAAGAGGAAGTGACCCTCATCTGCCTTCCTGTCCCAAGGTATGCTTCAGTCTCACAGGTTCTGTGGAGAAAAGAAATCCTCCTTACTGCTAGAAATTTTGTGCACCTCTTAGCTTCTAGTTTCTGGTTGTCAATGAAGCCTCATGCCTATGATTGTTTAGAAGTGGCTTTTGCCGCTACAAATCAGAGCACAAATACTGCATGAAACTTCCCTTCTGCTTGTTCCACTCCTTTCCTAGGGATTTGAAAATGTTCAGGAGTCCCTTCAAGACACAGCAGGAAAACAGTAGCTACAGCTCCTGTGATTTCAGGGGCTTTAAAGTATTTGAACAGAGCAAAGTTTAGTACAAAGTTTTAGTAGAAGGAAAGCACAGTGCTAAATCTTGCTACCTCTTGTGACTGGGTAAACACCCTTCAAACACCCTTTCTGTTGTGCTACTGTGCCTGCTGGAAGCAACTAGTTACCATGGAGTTCAGCTCTGCTGCCTGGGCTCTTCAAGGAACCCAACTTAACAGTCACCAGCCAGTTAAAGCGTTTCACCTATTCCTTATTTAGACTGAAAGAGGTTTGAGATAATGGAAGAGCTCAGGTGGCATATCTGAAGGTGCAGTAGAAAGTAGTTGATGACTGTAATGTCAGAACAGAACTTGTCCCTGTGACCCAAGCACACTTTGTATTTAAGCACAGGTTCTGAATTAGAGTTTTAAAATTGCCAGATTTCACTAGGCATGAAGGTGAGACTATTTTAGAAGTGACTAGTATTTATAGAGCCATCAAAAATAGGGATCTTCAGAGGTCACATAATTCATTTACCTTTCTCTAAAAAGACTCAATTGCATTTAAGCCAAAGCACAGTACAATGTGCAAATCACAGCTAAAATAGTAGGATGAATAATCACTTAAAAGGGAGAAATTTTGGGAAGGTGTGAAATCAGCTAATGAAAAACAAATCAGACTCTATCAAGTGCAAGCTGTCCCTACTCACTTTGGATTGTGGTGGAAGGTTGACTGCAAGAGCCAATCTCTTCATCTTCTCAACAATCTCACTAAAAAGATATCAACAGCTAGTTTTTCTAGACAAGAGAAAGAAATGCAAAATTCTTCATATTCATCCTGTATCCTGATGGGATTCTTCAAGAGCCTATATCCTGAACATCTTAGGCTTCAAATATCCAAGGCTTCACATGGCTTGTAGGCTCAACAAAGCTGCTACTACTTCAGTTCAAAGAATGTTTACATTTCCATGACTTCCAATGGGATCTTATTTACAGATCAGTTATTGAGGAAACACCAACTATTATCAAGTGTACTCAAAGTCGTGTGGGGTATGCAATATCACTTGTATTTTCCCAGTTCCCACCAAGGGATGCTACCATCGGAGACCTACTGATTTTTGTTTGATACAGATTTCCCTTCTAGAGGAGTCCTAGGACTATCTTATTGCAGAGATCACTGTTCTGACCCAAGGCTTTTGACAGTGACATCCCTAACACCCAGTGAAGGAGTAATCAGCCCTTCAGGGCTGTACTACCAGTTGTAAAACAAAATCCCCATAAGACCACAACACAAGCCACAACTAAAGGGATGACTTAGGAATGTGTCACTGACTGAAGATGACCAAGCCTCCCCAAGCATTCACATATAGCACAATGCTAGCTCCCAGGACAACCAGATAATGTTCACCCCAGCAATTCCAACAGATTTACTTCCTCCTTGAGTCTGAGGAGAAATCCCCAGGAAAGAAGTTCAAATTACTTAGTAGCTTCACATGAAGAGGGACACCAAGCATCAGCCAACATCCAGGTGCCCACAGGCTACCGGCAAAAGAAACACCACAAACCCACAGACCTACAAGGATGGAAAGGTTCTTTGACAGCCTCCAGCCAACCAGATACTGCACAGGAAATGTTTTAGAAAACTCTTCTATAGAAATCAGGGGAGGAAAAGACCAAGACTGCCTTTTCCCATCCTACAGAGTACATAGTGGAAGAATGGTGCTGCCGTGGTCAGTGATACAGAAACAGTTCTCCACATTTAAGACTTTGCTCTCACCCCAGGTACTATTCCACCTTCATATTCTCTTTCCAAAAAAATCTTTCCCTTTTTGCATTCCCCTCAAGCTTAGGACAGACCTAGAAGGAGAAGGAGCTCTCTTCTCGAGCTAAATCCAACACTCTGTGTGTGTGCGTGTGTGTTTGTGTAAAGGCATAATTTTCTTGGCAGGCTAGAGAAAAGCAAGTCTAGCAGGGACCCCAGCTTTGATGGTGGGACTTTGCAGGAGGGTATTCAGACTACCACAGCTTGGTACTATTTTCTTTCCCACAATAAATGCCTTTTAAGATTCTCACCTATGGCTATTTCCTTCCCTCCTTTTAAGAACTATCCCAAACAAGAGAGAAATTGAACTACAGCACTGAAGAAAGACTTTATACTAGCTGACATTAATGGAAAGGTGTATATTTAGTGGGGAAGAACAAAGCAAAAATGAAGTACTAGCATAAAGAAAAATAACACTGAACTACAGCAGCAGCAGCTGCCAGGTGTTTCTTACCAAGCCAGTCCTGGCAGCCCACAATAACTCCTGTGCACTGATTCAGCAATAGCTGACTCCTGAAAGGAGCCAGGTGGAACCCAATCTTGTGTAAACAGAGTCAGAAACTTTCTGAAAGGGGGAGTCTCAGCAAATGTATGCTCTCAATACCTCTAAGAGAGGAAGTAGGACAAAACTTAAGTGGCAGCTATTGCAGCCTTTGCTAGACTATCTTGGCTGATGGCTTCAGTTCACTGGGGGCTAACCAGTTTCACACAAACACAGGAAATTATATATAAAAAAATTACTGGCCTCATGAAGAGAACAACATGTAACCCACACACCACTGTATGCTCAGTAGAGGAGTGGCAAAGGCCAGGTATCACTGCTGTATGCACTTCCATTATGCAAATGTCAATTCCTAAATAAATAATCACTTAAACTCTAGCAGTGCCTAGAGTTCCTACAAGGCTCTAGGAAAAAGGCCTACAGATGCAACAAAGAAATAATCTCTACTCTGATATTCAGATTATGACCTGTGAACAAAACACAAGGTCACTTTCTTCAGACAGGGTGCAAATAAGAATAGCTAAAGTCTTTGATCTTCGCAAAATACAGATAATGCTGGGCAAAATAGAGAGCTCATCTGAGGAGGGAGGAGGAATAACCTGGACAGGTGCTTTGTGCAATGTAAAAGCATACAGGAAGCCAATGGCTGCTCAGGCAGAAGGGCCAAAGGGCCAAAGCTCTTCAGTCCTCTTTCCCTGAGCACCTGACCACAGCATCTCCTGCTCCAAAGAAGGAGTGTATTTATTCTGTGCTCTTTTGAGTGACTTAACAGTTACTTCTGGTGGTGGTTTAAATCTATTCCTCATCTTTGTTACAGATGTTCAGTGCAGTACCACGGAGAGCACTCTTGTCACTCTCCCTTTTCTGAATCTGCCCAACACTTGCAATTCTAGTGGTACTCTGGAGCTGAAAAGCAATCTCAAAAGGGTTAAAATTCAGAGACACAAATGAAAATGCAATTAATAAATCTGCTACATAAAAGATCCTCATGCTCATAATGCAATTGGCAAGGGTTGAACATTTTTCCTTGGGCTTACTCTACTCCATTACTACAATAATGCATGGTAATATAGTTAGCATTGATTTGCCGCAAGGTACATGTACTACATCTGCAAGCTAACAGGGAAAAAGGAGAGAGTCTCTCTCCTTGAAATGCTGGAATTACTTAATTATCTCAGGAAAATGACATGCAGATTTAACAGCACAGGGAAGGGTAAGGACTGACTTTCCCCATTCCCAAAGAACACAGAATAACGCTTCTCTGCTGTGTGATCTCCATGCAAAGCAAACACTCCTGGTTTGTCATTATTAATTACCCCAGCTCCTATCACTTGGAATTCAGAGGTGTTGATATTTCACATCACTCCCAGCTATGCTTGCTATTCATAAATCATCCTGAGAGGAGTTGCCAAGAAAGGAGAGGAAATACTAAAGGAAACTCATAAGCAGCTCTAAATAGGCAGCTGCTGTTTGAAGAGACTGAAGTCCTCTCCAAAGAGTCAGATGTGAACAAGCATTAGTGTTACAAGACAGCAGGAGATATATGCCAAAAGTGGACAGGCCAGACAAGGAAACAAGTATTCAGACAGAAAAGGTAAAGAAAAGCAGATGGCCTGAGGGATTAACCTTTCATCTTCATATCCACAGGTTAGATTGGATTAGATGGTCTGATAAAAGCTGAAAGGCACTGTTACAATTATTAATCTTGAAGAGGTTGACTGCAGTCCAAATGGAGAGAGAGGTGATAGTTCTAGTGGTCAAACTAGCACTGATTTTCCCTTCAGAGTCTGGAGCTAATAATTTAAAACCTCTTTTCCAGTTTTCCATCTGTGAAATGGAGATGAAATTGCCTCACTACTTCAAAGGTGAAGTTTTGACTGGGGTTTTGGTCATCCCACACCTCCTACTCCTTTATACAATTATATGTACCACAGAAAGCATCAATCTCCTGCTCCTCATAACAGGTATGCTTAAGCTATTGTGCCTTTTTAGAGAGGTGTTACGAGTAAGGAACTGAGAAACACATGCTTGATACCTGAGATATTTCATTCAGACCAGTTACCAGACTGATGACCACACTGTGACTAGCACCACTCAATAGCATTCTGACTGGCAATAGGACAACACCAAATCAGATATGGGTGGGAAAAAACCAAAACCAGTTTAGAGTCACGTGGACCCCACTTTATCCCAAGATAGAACACATTCTGCATTCATAGCTTTTTATTGACGCTTTTTAAATATCATTTCAACATCACAAATAGCTGAGACTTGAAAGCAAGGTTTGTAGGAAAGGAGTGGTAGCTTCTGATAGACCACTCAAGATATCCTGAAAAACAGAGAAGCTTAAAGGCACACAAACCCTTTATTTAGCCACACATTTGGGTGGTTTGGGGTTGGTTTTTGTTCAGGTTGTTGTTTGGGGTTTTTTTGAAGAAAGGAAAGGCTCTTCCCTTCTTTCTACTCCTTTTATTTTCTTTCATAGAATCATAGAATCAATAAGGTTGGAAGAGACCTCAAAGATCATCAAGTCCAACCTGTCACCCAACACCTCATGACTATTAAACCATGGCTACAAGTGCCACGTCCAATCCCCTCTTGAGCACCTCCAGGGATGGGGACTCCACCACCTCCCTGGGCAGCCCATTCCAATGGCTAACAACTCTCTCTGTGAAGAACTTTCTCCTCACCTCAAGCCTAAACTTCCCCTGGTGCAGTTTGAGACTGTGTCCTCTTGTTCTGCTGCTGGTTGCCTGGGAGGAGACCAACCCCCTCCTGGCTACATCCACCTGTTAGGTAGTTGTAGAGAGCAATAAGGTCTCCCCTGAGCCTCGTCTTCTCCAAGCTAAGCAACCCCAGCTCCCTCAGTCTCTCCTTGTAGGGCTTGTGCTCGAGGCCAGAGAAACTAAAGATTTCAGGATATCTTTGGTTTTTTTGGGGGGTGGTGTTTGTGTAGGGGGGTTTTTGTTCTTTTTCCATTGTGGAGTGTGTGTGTATTCCCTTTTTTTCAACATTGCACCTTTTCAGTACTTATTCACTCTAGGAAGCTTGGCAGTGTGGCAAAAGCAGCAATGAAAGTAATAACAGAAACAGAACAAGAAATCAGCTGGAAGTTATTCATACCAGTATTCTGTAATAAACCAAAGAAACAAGGGACAAAATGAGGTTAAAATATGATCTTCAACCACCACTGATCTGAAATTCAGAACTGCTCTGGTTTCTTGTCTCAGTGAAAATCAGAGGGAGGAAAGGGGGAAAAAAAAAAAACCTTAACAGAGACATTTTTTTAATTCTTCAATTTTTTTCTCTAAAGATCTGTTGAACCTTTTTTTTTTTTACCTTTTTTACCCTTTTTTTTTTTTCAGATAAACCAAAAAGATTTAGTGGATTGCTGTGAGAATTTTACAAATAACAGGTTCAGCCTGCTTTTCACAAGTGGATTTCTCATCGTAGCATTTTTATGTTGCAGTTAACTTGCCCCAGTCCAGAGTAAACAGAATATTTCTTATTCCTCCTGCTAGAGTTATCCCTACACTGCCATCTGCGCTGCATTACCAGCATAGGAGGTTCAGAAGTACTTTAAACTGGCAACTAAAGAGTCTGCATAGGTCTCTCATTGAGGTCCACCTTTATCACACAAGTAGACACAGGAGGGAGCTCACACAACCCCTTTCTCACTGAGGTTATATTTCTCCCTGCAGCAACCAAAGTGAACATCTCTGATTCTCAGTTCAGGGTTCTTTTACGTCTTGGACTTAAATTTTCATGTCTGCTAGAATACAGGTCTCCCTTTTAGATAGTAGCAGAGCAACTGATACATGGCCCCCTCCCTACCAGAAACAGAAAATCTGTAGTAGCGTTGGCCGAGCTGAGACCAGAGGGATGAAATCTTTGTTCCCCAGATTTGGCAGGGTGAATCTGTACTTAACACCTGCAATGTAATACTGCTCTTGGACTCTTGACTGAAATTTAATTTTTTAAACATTTTTGTTGCTGGTCCTCTACTTCCTTCTCCATGCCAGACCTCACAAATAAAGCCCTAGGCGTTTCTCTTCTTCAGCCTCCTCTTGTCATGCCTAAGCTGGGCGTCCACAAGTGCAGAAAAATCAGTCTCATGAGAAAGAGGAAGCAGGACTTCCAGAGGCCTTTTCTTAATTTGTGCAGCTGCCTAGACAAAGCACTAGAAGGGAAAGCCTGCTGAACCATTATATTCTTTTCTACAACAGGTTTTATTCCCCTTATTGTCTCTCTCTTTACTATTGCTCTTCGTGGCATATTTTGTAGAATCGAATCGTAGAGCACTTTTGTTGGAAGGGACCCTTGAAGGTCATCTAGTCAAGCCCCCCTTCTCTGGGCAGGGACATCTTTCACTAGGTCAGACTGCTCAAAGCCCCATCCCACCTGTTTTTGAACACTTTCAAAGAGGAGGCATCCACAACTTCTCTGGGCAATCTGATCCTGTGTCTCAGCACCCTCATCATAAAACATTTCTTGCTTATGTTCAATATAAACCTACCCTCTTTCAGTTTAAAACCATTGCCCTTTGTCCTGCTACTGCAGACATTGGTCAAAAATCTCTCTCCCTCTTTCATATAAACCTCCTCTGAAAGACTACAATAAGGCCTTCAAAGAACCTTCTTTTCTGCAGGCTGAACAGCCTTGACTCTCTCATCTTGTTGTCACAAAAGTGTTCCAGCTCTCTGATCATTTTTGTAGCCCTCCTCTGGACCCCCTCTAACAGTCCTTGTTTTCCTTGGGCTGAGGACTCTAGAGCTGAATGCAATCCTCCACATGGGCTCTTGGGGAACACTTGGAGAGGGGTAGAATCACCTCCCTTGACCTTCTGGCCATGTTTCTTTTTGTAGAGGCCAGGATACGATTTGTTTTCTGGACTGAAAGCGCAGATTGCCAGATCTTGTCTAGTTTTTCATGCACCAAAAGAAAAATATTTTAATCTGGTACTTTAAACCAAGCTCACTTTCCTCATTACAAATTCAGTAGGACATGAGAATCAAAACTAATTCTTACAGGCACCCAAACTGAATTCTCTAAAGGGAGAATCTACTGACATAGCCCTTACAGGCTGCTGTCATCTGTTTCCACATCAAACACCTAAGGTCAGGGAGCCCTAGGGGCTGCTTGCAGTCCAGTTAAATGAAGCTTTAAATCAAATCACCTTGAATTCAAGCAACTGTGAGGAGATACTAAGATAAAGTGTTTGCTCATTTGTCAGACTATGGCCAAAAAGAGCACATCACTTCATTCTAACATATTTCTATAACAAATTGAGTAGGCACTGGCAGTAGAGTCTATTATTCTAGCTTTTCCTTCTTTCTTTAATATCAACAGCACCAAGTAAATTTTGGGGAGAAAGTTAATATCTTTTTAACTTCTTCAGAAAAGGTTTTATATTTCTTTGCAGTCCTCACACTATGAAACCCAGCTTAGGCATTGTCTTTGAGCACCAGAGCAATAACAGTCTAACAGCTGTAGCAGCAAGAATTAATCTGGATGTATTACAAGATCCCAGCAAAAAGCACATGTCCAAGAAGAGGGCTGGAGCACCTCTCCTATGAGGACAGACTGAAGGAGTTGGGGCTGTTCAGTGTGGAGAAAAGAAGGCTCTGAGGTGACCTAATTGTGCCCTTCCAGTATCTGAAGGGGGCCTACAGGAAGGCTGGGGAGGGACTTCTCAGGATCTCAGGTAGTGATAGGACTAGGGGGAATGGAATGAAGCTGGAGGTGGGGAGATTCAGGCTGGACGTGAGGAGGAGGTTCTTCACCATGAGAGTGGTGAGACCCTGGAATGGGTTGTCTAGGGATGTGGTTGAGGCCCCATCGCTGGAGGTGTTTATGACCAGGCTGGATGAGGCTCTGGCCAGGCTGATCTAGGGTGAGATGTCCCTACCCATGGCAGGGGGGTTGGAACTAGATGATTGTTGTGGTCCCTTCCAACCCTGAGTGATACTATGATTCTAAGACATCATTAGATGTAAGGTTGATGGCTGACTTTTAACTCCTTCTTTTCCTAATTTCTAATGCTCACAACTGACATAGGAATGTGATTATTAATCACCTTCTTGCAAACCAGTGCCAAGATGCTGCTGCCAGTTGTTCTCTTTCCTGTTAAAACCATCCAGAAGCCCCAGCTGGTACATTATCTTGTGGGCTTCTCTTCACTTGTAATGTGAGATGTGTCTTCTTTTGGGGGGAAGCCTGGTTTTAATTTATCATTTCTCCATTTGTCTTGTATCTACAGGCAGAGTCTAAGAGGGCTGTTTTTCTGTGTTGTGATGGTGTATTTTTACACCCCTGGAGAGAACAGACATTCTACATTACCGTCTGAGCATACTCAGCAGGGTATCAGAGAGTGCAAATTTCCCAGGGGCTGCTCCTCTGCCTCATTCATTACTGAACCAATGCCTTCAGAATGAAAGCATGAGTTAGTAACCCCAACTGCTCTGAATATACCCTGTCATGAGAGGAGTCAACAGAACACACATGATGTTCTTATCACCTTCTTCATCCTTATCTCCTCCTCCTCTGGAACCCCCAGAGGGTTTTGGGAATTGTGTCATTCTTAAACAGGAATGCAGCTCATACCATTGATTTCTTTTTTTTAATGATTTAAAGAACATAAAATTAGAACAGACTCAGCTGAGCAACAAATATAGTATCAATGGCAAAGTGAACTAAAAAAGTAACCAAAAAAAACAACAACAGAATCCTTGATCCTGCTCCTTCTTCTGACACAGGTACAGTGTCACAACCCAGTACGCCAAGCTGTGGTGATTTGGTCCCCAGACAGGGCCAAACCCTGGACAGCAGGGGAGGTCATGATGAAAATCAAAAATTCCCTTGGAGGAGCTTAAATTGAACTGGCAGTTAGGTTTATTAGAGCCAATGAAGGCTCTCAGTAATGGACCAGAGCACAGGGAACATGGGGAGAAAAAGGAGTGATAAAAAGAGAGAGAGAATTAAGAAGTCAAGAGAAAAATAAAGACATCACCACCCCTTGGATCCAGAGTCCAAGTCCCTCAGTGGTGGGTGTACATCCCATCAGGGTCTTCTCTGGTAGATGCAACCCATGGACCCCAGAAGCTGCGGTCCTTTTATACCCTTTTGGCGGGGTGGGGCGGTCTCTCCAAATCCCAAAGGGAGTTCTGCAGAGGGAAGTGTGCAGAGAGGTGAGAGCTCCAGTGCAGTGCTTGCCATCGGCCTTTCCGTGGCGCTGTTGCAGTGGTTTTAAAGAGGGAATTCCCACCTCCACAGAAATTCTCTCTTTTCATCATTAAGCCATTCTTCCAGGCCAGCAGCTCTCCTTGAGAGCTGTTAAGGGCTATCAAAGAACATCACCCTGTCTATTCAGACTAGGTATGTCACTCTGTTTTGAGACAATAGAGTCACATTTTCTCTCACACAGTCACATTTTCTTCACCTTTAATTCATTTCATTCACTGCCCTGAGCAGAGTTCTAAAACTTATTTCTAACCGGGATGGCACTTCATCGCAAAGGTGAGATTTTCTCATTATTTGTGTGCTCCCTTTCCCACCTCTGTTGCTTCAGAAGAGGAGTCTTATTCGTTCTTAGCCCTGCAAACTGGCTTTTTGCATACTCCACAACTCTCCTCACTTTTTTTTTTTTAATTTATTTTTTTAAACAGAATCACAGAATCAACCAGATTGGAAGAGACCTCCAAGATCATCAAGTCCAACCGATCACTCAACCCTAACTAATCAACTAGACCACGGCACTAAGTGCCTCATCGAGTCTTTTCTTAAACACCTCCAGGGATGTCGACCCCACCACCTCGGTGCATTGAACTAGTCTTGTTGGGACTGAAGGCTGTTCAGTCCCAGCCCACTCTGAAACAAACCCAAGAGGCAGATGGATCTCATGATGCGGAGAACTCCCTGTCTTTTCTCCACCTTTCTAAACGTGCTGACTTAGAGGATAACAGCAATGGCAACAAGTTCCTGCCCAGCACAACAGCTACTGCAGGCATCCCCAGCCACTACACACCTTCCCTGGTGCCCTTGCCAAACAGCTACAATGCTTTGCAAGGGGAGCAAATGATGGCAGGGATGATGGCTCACCCAGCTTAGAGGTTTTGATGAAGTTTAGTTGGTCTACACCCCACATCAAAACTTCTTCAGTAAAGAATAAAAGGCAGGTCACTGCCATAGCTGACTCATTTCTGAAGGGAGCAGAAGGCACAATGTGCAGAGTGGACACAACTTTTAGGGAAGCCTGCTGCCTCTGTGGCACTTAGGTTAGTGATGTAAGGAGAAAGCTTCCTTCCCAAGTACAGCCCTCAGGCTACTATCCACTGGTGAACTTTCAGGTAGGCAGCAATAACGAAGCAAAAGGAAGTGCAAGGGCAAAGAAGAGAGACTTCACGGCCTTAGGACAACTGGTTAAGGAGCACGAGTAGTGTTCTCCCCTATCCCTCCAGTTGCAGGGAGTGATGAGGGAATAAACGACAATGAGAAGATCAATGCCTGGCTCTGAACCTGGGGTCATGGACAGGACTTTGAGTTCTTCAATCATGGGCTGATTTACAGGACACCAGGCCTGCTGACAACAGACAGGATGCCTGTGTCTCAAAGAAGAAAAAGGATCCTAGCACAAGAGATATCAGGGCTCACTGAAAGATCTTTAAACTACATTTGAAGGGGGAAGGACACAAAGCTAGGCTTGCTAGAGACAAGCCTGAGGGCAGCACACCAGTATTTGAAGAATGGTGTGCCAGCAAGATCCATTGGTCTGCTACATCAGTAGAGGTAGAGAACCACTGAAGAATCTTTTCAAACTTCCTGATGCCTACTATTTAAATACAAGCTCCAAAGCAAACCTTGAGACAGTGGAGACTCAAATACTTTGAGTATAATGTGAAAATGAAGCCATTTTGTGACCACCTGTTGACATTGTATACATGGCTGCAGCACTGTTAGCTTTCTCTACTGCACTGTTCCCTGACACACAACCCTAACTCCAGCCCCCTGCTGCCCTTGTTCACAAGGTTTCAATTATCACGGCAGTAGCATCTTAAGAGCAGTTACCTCACAGCTACCACAAGACAGGTGTATCTGCTATCTGACTCTGACTGTTTTTCCTTCTTATAGAGAAGAGATAGCACAAGGAAACCTTAGGACCATGAAGAAAAGTACCATTTTTACTAGACTCTTGCCATTTTGCATCGGAGGAGGTATGTCTTTAAACATACTGTTAATTAGAAGCATAAAACTATCTAGCGCTACTTTCCAATTCCTCCCCCCTGTTTCTTTTAAACACAGTAACAAATTTTATCCCCAGATGTCATCTACTTTTTTCCTAGCTGGTTTGTTTTTTTTTTTTTTTTTTTTTTTTTTTGGTTGGTTTGCTTTGTTTCTCTGGAAAAGGGAATAAAATTAGATATTTTCAGCTAAACTACATTTCTTGCTCGATGTTTTGCCCTGTTTTTAGTAGGCAGGATAAATGTTTGTTAGAAAATGTACTTTGACACAGGATAAAAGTAATTTCCTGCTAGTTCTAGCTGTAAGAAAGGTGAGAGCTCTGCATGGCTCACTGAGTCTGTAACTGTACCAAAGATTTAAAAGGTGCCAGTTTAAAACCTAATCTCAAGGCCCTTGCATGAGTGGTCCCATTAAAAGCAGAACAAATTTACTCTTTGCTCTCATAGCTTTACACTGTTTGTCAATATAAGGAACGGAGAATGAAAGAAACTTAGAGCCACAGTCTGTCTTGAATTGCACCACTTTAAACAACCTCTCCAGGAGTCAAAGGTTGGGCTTTTAATTAATGTTGGCAACACATGGAACTAAATCAGGCAGATATAGATAGCCTTAATATTAACAAAGGTGGTATCAATTTACACACTCCAGTATCTCTGAATGATAGGTCTCAAAGACAAAAGTTAGGATACCTCCTTCGTAGTGTACCCATAGTAACTGCTGTGTATGGATTCACACTTCATTAGTTGCTGAGGTTTAATCAAACCACTTCTCTAAGCAACACTGCTTGAACATCGCATTTTCTAATTATCCCTGCATCACAGTGATGTCTATAAGTGTCAAGGCAGTGATTGCTTGATTCTGAATATTCCATCACTTACAACATTTCCAAAGCAAACATCTCCTTCTCCACAGGGAAATAATATCTAGGCTAAATCAAATTGTGAAGTACTGAAAGAAAGCTACCCTCCTCCACATTAATCTCAAACCATTTGTGATAGATCAGGACATTGAGTTTCGGGATCTGATGAGACCTGTGTGCTCTGAAGCAACTCTTCAATTGATAAGTGAGAAAAATTAACAGCATGCTTTGTATCATGGAGAAAAAAAGAATTATATATATGTATGACAGTGTGTTTCTGAGCTGGTTAGAGTGTGGAGGAATTCTTGACTCACATCTTGACTGTCAAGTGGTGCATTGCTTGAGTGGGTTTCACCACTCCTTGGGTACCTGCCTCAGAAAACTCTCTGTGTATTGTGTATTTGGAAAATGGAAGCCAAATAATAGTTTGTCTGATTCTCCTATATGCTAAAGCTTCTTAAATCCACTGTGAAGCCTCCTTAATATGGACATAAATTACAGTAATACTGTGATGCCATAAACAATGCACAGGATATTGGTCTGTGTGATAATGAGACCTACTGAGTGATTATCTCTTGTGAAGATCTGTCTGTTGGGGATGAGAGGAGGTAGGAAAAGGATGGATATTTGTCTCTGAACTTTAGAAAAGGTGCTAGTATGGACAAAGGCAAAATACTGACAGTATTTTATTTAGATGTGATGTAAACCTAGCTTCCACATCAGGCAATCCTATCTGAAGTCTTTCATGTTAGAGTTCATATTGTACCCATATCCCCAGTTGAGTTTGTTCCTTACTGATAAATAACAATATTGGGATAAGACTAGTAAATCCCAGAGGAATAAGCACAAGGTTGTGTTTTAAATAGACCAACAAATCCAGTAGAGCATAAGATCCCACTGCCTATGTACTCAGTCCATGTGAATGAAAACTAAGTTAGCTCAGGGTCAGTCTGTCTGTAGTCCCTTGTACTTATTCCAGCCAACACATGTCTTGGCCTTGCAAACCAACAAACCCCTCACACAAGTACTAGTCAGTCCAATGGACTGAAAAGAGAGATTCTGCCCTCTACAATCACTCTTCCAACATTGTTCCCCATTAACTACTCTGAGCATTTCCAGATTTCCTCTTATTTCCTATTTCCTCATTGGTTTAAATCCTGCATCACAAAATGGCAAAACTCCTTTTGAGATAACCTCAGAAAAAAGTATCTTAGCCCATGATGGGGTTTTCAGCAGTCCTTGGCAGTGGCCTAAATTACATTTCTTTGAGCAACAGTAAAAAATTTCACCCACAGCACCAAGAGCAATATTAGGTGCTTCAGATAACCCCACTTAAACTCTGTAACAGAATTTTTCTCTGCACTGCACTTTGCACTCCAGGTGCCATTTGTATTAAAAATCAGAAGCAGACAGGAATTCTGTGACATTTCTTGAAGTCCTTTTGCTCCTCCCACCAAACTACAAGTACAGCTGAAGAGCACAAAGATGTTTATGGTCCCAAAAAGAGCAGTAGCTGGGTTTTTTGACTAGCTCTGGGCTTGGCACGTGAACTCTGATTAACTCATGTCATGAACTCTGATTAACTCCTGTCGTGTTAAGTCACGTTGTCTGCAAACTGCCACCATTTCCCTCCTCCAGCCCCTCCACCAAACAACAACAAAAAGAACCCCACCTATTCAAGGTGGGGGGGGGGGGGGGGGAAGGAGGAAAGTAGGATCAGAAAAGGAGAGGGGGAAAAAAAGGGAGTTTCATTCTCACTTTCTGAAAGACAAGTGTTTCTTCAGAGGCAGACAAGGCTTTCATAATGTCTGCTAACCTGAAGAAAAAAAATTATTTCCACAAGTGTGAAGGAAATCTGCTCCATTAATCTATCTGCATTTTGTCCCCCATAAAATTAGATAACTTTGTCTCCCCCCTCCCAAGATGACGTGTCCAGAGAAGGGCCACAAGGATGATCAGAGGGCTGGAGCACCTCTCCTATGAGGACAGACTGAGGGAGTTGGGGCTGTTCAGTCTGCAGAAGAGAAGGCTCCGAGGTGACCTAATTGTGGCCTTCCAGTATCTGAAGGGGGCCTACAGGGAGGCTGGGGAAGGACTTCTCAGGATATCAGGTAGTGATAGGACTAGGGGGAATGGAATGAAGCTGGAGGTGGGGAGATTCAGGCTAGATGTGAGGAGGAGGTTCTTCACCATGAGAGTGGTGAAGCCCTGGAATGGGTTGTCCAGGGAGGTGGTTGAGGCCCCATCCCTGGAGATGTTTAAGAGCAGGCTGGATGAGGCTCTGGCCAGCCTGATCTAGTGTAGGGTGTCCCTGCCCATGGCAGGGGGGTTGGAACTAGATGATCCTTGTGGTCCCTTACAACCCTGAATGATACTATGATACTATTCTGCATCACAACTAGGTTGAGGCCACCGTCATGCCCCATTAAGCATTAGTGGACTTTTTGCAGCCAATACAAGCATTTAAAACCTGCCTAGAAAGCACATCAACCAAACAGATCCACAGTTGTGTAAAAATCGAGGTTTTTACATGTACCATATTTAATAAGAAATGGACTGTCAAGCATATTGAGCAAGCCCAAGTGGCATAGCTCATTGAATCTCCTGGTTTATAAATAACCTGTAGAAGCACAGCCCCTTTGATATGCCTGCTTCTTCCATATTTTTTGTTTCCTTAAAAAAATACAATATTAAAAAAATCAAAGATAAAATCTAAATGTAGAAGCAACTGACAAAATTTAGTACAGAATATAACACGAGCAGGGTCATAAAACCCCTGTCAGATCAGAACACAATTGCTTTACCTGTGTGAGAAAACTAATATTTTTTTTTTCCACATGCCCCCTAAAATTGATGGCTCCCATTTTAGAACAAAGGTGACAAATAGTTGTGCAATTTAGAGAATGGACCACTTTCCCTGATCTAGCAAAGACACACAGCATGCTGTGTTCCAATTACAAACTAAATGGCACACGTTCACTAGCAAATGGGAAATGGAAAATTATTTGCTTTAAATGCCTTGCATCACGAGAGAGAATTTCAAGTGGCACAGGTACAGAAACCATCTTCAGCATGCCTTTAATCCACACAGATCAACACTTCAGGCTTTGCACATAGATTAGTGGCCAGCACAACAAACACTCCTATCCGATGGCACAATAATAGCATTACCCAGACCTACAATAAATCATTCAGTTTATTCATAAGTTTGTGTTTTCTGTTGCTGGAAGCTCCCAGGAAAATCTGCCACTTCTGAACTCATGTGCATGCAGTATGCAGGGCATAGCCTCACCTTTCTAGCTGTGGCCAAATTAAAAGTCACATTAGAAACATGGGTAAAAGATGGCAGGTCTTCTACCACTGGAGGGAATTGCAGTGTTTTTCCAGGGTGTGTCTTTCTTTCTCCCTTTTACCTTTTTCCTGCGGCATTGGAGCACCCCTAGACAAGAGACAGCAGAGAGACAGACTGATCCCTGCAGTATGGAAGAGGTAAAAGGGAGCAACTTTAAGCCAGAATCACAGGAAATACACTGCGCTCTGATTCATTTCTGGCTTACATCACTCTGATTCCGTGAGCTGCAAGAGTGTCCCCAGAGAAACAGCTCTACTAAAATGAATGCAGTTTGTGGTGGTTTTAGTGTGTGCCCCTAAAAATTAGTTACAGGTTTTGAGCAGAAAAGTAGAAAAATATAAATAAATCACCATTGGCTGTAAAAAGGAAAACTAAAGACTATTCTAAACAAATTCAATGGAGGAATATCAGCTATAAGATTGCTTGTACCAAAACAATTCTCTTTTCTGATCTCTCTGCTTGCTTTGCTCAGGAGAGATTAACCTGCTTCTCTACTGACCTTGGCTGTATTGCTTTTCTCTCTGCTCCTTTCTCTCTTGTGGGACAGCGGAGGGGGGGAGGGGCAGTGGAACATAGTTTCATAGTTTCATTCAGGGTTGGAAGGGACCACAAGGATCATCTAGTTCCAACCCCCCTGCCATGGGCAGGGACACCCCACACTAGATCAGGCTGGACAGAGCCTCATCCAGCCTGCTCTTAAACACCCCCAGGGACGGGGCCTCGACCACCTCCCTGGACAACCCATTCCAGGGTTTCACCACTCTCATGGTGAAGAACCTCCTCCTCACATCCAGCCTGAATCTCCCCACCTCCAGCTTCATTCCATTCCCCCTAGTCCTATCACTACCTGATATCCTGAGAAGTCCTTCCCCAGCCTTCCTGTAGGCCCCCTTCAGATACTGGAAGGCTACAATTAGGTCTCCTCGGAGCCTTCTCTTCTGCAGACTGTACAGCCCCAACTCCTTCAGTCTGTCCTCATAGGAGAGGTGCTCCAGCCCTCTGATCATCCTCGTGGCCCTTCTCTGGACACGTTCCAGCACCTCCACATCCCTCTTGTAATAGGGGCTCCAGAACTGGACACAGTACTCCAGGTGGGGTCTCACCAGGGCTGAGTAGAGGGGGAGGATCACCCCCCTCGACCTGCTAGCCACACTTCTCCTGATGCAGCCCAGGATCTGATTGGCTTTGCGGGCTGCAAGTGCACACTGAGAGCTCATGTTGAGCTTTTTGTCCACCAGCACCCCCAAGTCTCTCTCCTCAGGGCTACTTTCCAGCCAGTCACTGCCCAGCCTGTATTTGTGCCTGGGATTGCCTCGACCCAGATGCAGGACCCTGCACTTGCTCTTATTGAACTTCATGAGGTTGGCCTGTGCCCACCTCTCCAGCCTGTCAAGGTCCCTCTGGATGGCCTCCCTTCCCTCCAGCGTGTCTGCTGCACCACACAGCTTGGTGTCATCAGCAAACTTGCTGAGGGTGCACTCAATGCCACTGTCCATGTCCCCCACAAAGATGTTGAATAAGACAGGTCCCAGGACTGATCCCTGAGGGACTCCACTTGTCACTGGCCTCCACTGGGACATGGAGCCATTGACAGCCACTCTTTGGGTGCGGCCATCAAGCCAGTTCCTTATCCATCTAGTGGTCCACCCATCAAACCCATGTGTCACCAGTTTGGAGACCAGGATGTGGTGTGGGACAGTGTCGAAGGCTTTGCTCAGGTCCAGGTAAACGACATCAGTTGCTCGCCCCTCATCTATTAATTTTGTCACCTGCTCATAGAAGGCCACCAGGTTGGTCAGGCAGGATTTGCCCTTGGCAAAGCCATGCTGACTGTTCCCAATCACCTCTTCACTATTCTTTTGAGCGAGTAGTGACTCCAGGAGGATCTGTTCCATGATCTTTCCAGGCACAGAGGTGAGACTGACTGGCCTGTAGTTCCCTGGTTCCTCCTTCTTGCCCTTTTTGAAGATGGGGGCAATGTTTCCCCTTTTCCAGTCTGTGGGGACTTCACCAGACTGCCATGACTTTTGAAATATAATAGAGAGGGGTTTAGCAACCTCATCTGCCAGTTCTCTCAGTACCCGTGGGTGTAACCCGTCGGGTCCCATGGACTTGAACACTTTCAGGTTCTTCAGATGATCACGAACCTGATCTGCACTTACAATGGGCAGTTCTTCCTCCCCGTCCCTGGCTTTGACTTCCATAACATCAGGAGTGTGGCTAGAGGCCCTTGCAGTGAAGACTGAGGTAAAGAAGTTATTAAGTACCTCAGCCTTTTCCTCATCACATGTGACCATGTCACCATTTTCCTTTCTGAGGGGGCCCACACCTTCCCTAGTCTTCTTCTTCCCATTAATATACCTGTAAAAGTTCTTAGTATTCCCTTTAATCTCCCTGGCTAGATTCAACTCAAACTCTGCTTTGGCTTCCCTGGCCTCTCACCAGGGGGATTTTTGTGGTGTTTGTTAATTGTAAATATTTGTATAATATTGTAAACACTGTATATTTTGTACATATTCATTGCATTCCATTGTAGAGTGTAGTTTTTGCTTGTAATACAGTTTTCATTTGCTTCTAACTGTGCTGGTCTGGCAAAGTTAATGCTGGGGGGGGAAACTTCAACCCACCACACAGTTACTGAAAATTTACACTGGGACCTGAATCTACCAAAGCACATGTAATGTGTGTGGAGGTAAGAAGAACATATGTAATCACAGGAAAAGAAATTTAAGGGAACAACCTTTTAGACTCGAGGTGAGGAGAAAGTTCTTCACAGAGCGAGTCATTTGTCATTGGAATGTGCTGCCTAGGGAGGAGGTGGAGTCACTGTCCCTGGAGGTGTTCAAGAGGGGATTGGACATGGCACCTGGTGCCATGGTCTAGTCACGAGGTCTGTGGTGATTGGTTGGACTCAATGATCCTCAAGGTCTCTTCCAACCTTAGTTATACTGTGATACTACTGTGATACTTCTGTGAACCAAGAGAAAGCAGCATTCATGTTGTCCTCTTACCCTCCTATATGGTTTAGTTGATCAGATAGTGTTGGATGATAGGTTGGACTCAGTTATCTCAAAGGTCTTTTCCAACCTGGTTAATTTTATTCTATAAAACAAATCTAAATGGGCTTTGCCTGAATGGGAGGGAGAAACATCACATTTACCATTCACCCAGCATCAGCTTCACAGCTCATCTTCCTGAACTGTAGTTAACCAAGATGGTGAAACAAATAGAACATGTAACCCATAGCTTGTGTTTCAAACACAAAAAGGTGTACCCACCAGTAAGGAGACTGGTTTAGCAAATTCAAATCTCTGCAAACAGGAAAAGCATGTAGAGAGGCTTCTAGGAGAGAAAGAAGGGGGGGAAAAAAAAGAAAAAAGAAAGAAAGAATAAAAGTATAGCTTTAAAAATTCCTGCATAATCAGGATTGCCCAGAGACAAAGTGAAGGTGCTGGAATAAATTCACTGTGCTTTCTTTGTCGTCTTCTGAACTAAGTACAGGATGGCTCTGGGGCCGAGCTGCTGGCCAGGGGCACATGCTGGCCAGCACAAACTGAGAAGAGATCCTGCAGAGGTGGACAGAGACGTGGGGAGTAGTTCAGTGCACCCTTAGGTGTGAAGGAGAGAGATTGCTCACTGAACTAGTGAACATGGGCACGGGCAGAAGATAATTTAGGGGTACTATCTGGCTCCACATCTCATTTCATTGACATCACTGAAATCTGATAGATGGGATCAAGCTACTGGGATGTTTACTTACTATTTTGCCTTAAATAGAGGCCACTATCAGCTGCATTATAAGCAAATACATTCCCTCTCCCACCAAAGCTGCATAATTGTGTGTTGCTCTTAAGTGGAGGAACCAAGAGCCACAGAAGTGAATAATCAAACAACATATGATGCCAGAGGCCGAAAACTTCAGCTTTGTATTATTACATATATTAAGGGTGATGGTATGTACTCCTTTAAAGTCCAGGCTCTCCCAAGTTCTGAAAGAAAGCAAAGACCTCCCTACCTGCTTTCAGAGAAATGGCAAATCTCAGAACAAAACCAAGCAAACAACAAAAAACAAACAAACCAGTGACAGCAAGGGAGTAACATCAGTGCAAACCCAAGAAACTTTCAGTCTTTTCTTTAAACTGTGTTTTTCATCCATTTTGCCTTACAACACAGCACAAATTGCAGAGCTGAAGAAACCCCTGATTCCAAACATAAAAGCCCAGAGTAACAAGGCCATGGTCTGAAGGCTCACTGCTTTGCCTTTCTCATACTTGGACAATCCTTGCTCTGTTCTGTGCAGAAAAGGAAACTGTCCACTATGCTCAGACCACATCCTCCCGGATAGATGAGCACCCAACATATCAAAGTGCCTTCCCCCATCGCACTCACTGAATTTTCACTTATTTCAAAAGAACAACAGCAAACAAAAGCTCAATTGTGAGTGCCTCCTGAGCTCCCATCTCCTAGAAAAGACTTTCCTTCATTCACTGCTGTAGCAGTTCTTATTGCTGCCAGCTACACCACAGTACTCCAGGGCAAGTCACCAAATTCTCCATTCTTTTGAGAGAGGAATAGTTCAGTTTAGAGAAGCAGCCATTGTCTGTGTGACTAGATTGATATACCACATGTCAGGATTAGCTTTGAGAAGTAGGAGACCAAATTAAGGGAGAAGGAGGAGGAGAACTTCCCACATCCACAGAATTTGGCCTAGTAACTCTGGCAGTAAGTCATTAAAGAGGTACTGCAACCACACCTGGGAATCTACCACATTTGCTTCTGGTACAGAAATTGTCACTGCCAAAAACTGTTTTCACACTGAGGACAATGCAAAGGGTAGGAAGAAAAATGAATAATTTGCAGCCACCCAGCCAGGACTGTTCTAAGAGAGCTGGGGGGCAAATACAGCTTTATATTGCATGTACAGCAGGATCAGCAAATACCAGATGCATTGCATACTGCCTGAGGGCTTAGTTTCACACTTTGGATTAGCATGGCACAAGAATCAGCACATCAGGGTGAGAATAAGCACTGCACATGATAGTCTTCATAGAATCATTTAGGCTACTAACTCATGGAAAAGTCCAGAAACTGCCCTTGTCCCATGGGTGGTCCCTGCGTGCTTTGGCCAGTGGACCAGCGTCTGAGAAAGACTCCTGTTACTGTGGTCTCTAGGGTTGCATCCCTGATGCTGTATAGCCGTAGGGTAACACATGCATGAATTCAAGTAAATGCCTGGAATTACATAGGTGCTCTGTCCACTGCTCCAACCTCAAACACACACCTACACCAAGCCCTGATAAGGAAACCATAGCACCACTTTCCACAAGATGTTTTCTGCTTTGGGAAATGCTATGGGAAATAGCATTGTCAAAGGCTTTACTGAACTCCAAGTAGGCAATATCCATAGTCTTTCCCTCATCTGCTGAGCAGGTCATCTTGTCATAGAAGGTCAAGTTAGACAAGCAGGACCTGCCTTTCATAAACTCATGCTGAATAGGCTGGTCACCTGTGGCAACCATAGCAATAAGTGGTGTGAGCAATCTGGCAATATAAGCTTAGAGCTTGACATGGTGGTAGGCCATGCTTAGCATAAGTGCAGAAGTAGGTAGCAGTTTAGTGCTAAACAGTGCTGTTCTTGCAGCACTGTAACCAAAGCAAGGTACTGGTAGCTATAAACACAGAGTTATCTTGGAATAACAGGACGCACACATCTATCAACAACCTCATGTGTCATTAGTAGTTTAACCAATAATCTATAACAGTACAATGTGGGGTCACTTGTGGGGAACCAATGAAGCTATGCCAACAATGCTCTGCCAGTCTATATAAGCTGTAGAGGTTCCCTTAATAAAGGAACAATACTAGATCACATTGGTTGTTCCTATTGATTCCGTTCTCCATCGTCGACAGTCACCTGGTTGTCCAGTACATGCCACAAAATGATACTCAGTGCTCCATGCAATGACATCTGCTCCATGACCTTCCCTGGCAAGGTCAGGGTCAGTGACTCCACTTCTCACTAGTGTCTGGTACCAGAGCACACAGAACGAAAGTTAAGCTCTTTCACCAGGACAAAGAGATGGGAGTTCCCTGTCACTGAAACACAAAACTCCACTCCTCAATACTAAGCTCTTGTAGACTGGTTTCTGAGCCAACTTCAATAGTGTCAGGAAGGTTTGTGATGAGAAAATCAATTTTCACAGGCTGACCCCTTTGATTGTGACCCCTGGCACAATCAGAGCAACTGAGCAAACTATAGAGCACAGATTGTAAAGGCAGGTGATGCGAGGAGCTTTGCACCTCCATGTCAGGCCAACATCTGCAGTTCCCAGTGTCTGTGGTGGCAGGAGAGGCGGACTTCAGCAGCAGGAGGGTGAGGATGCTGCTCAAGTCGTTTCTCACCGTAGCAACTGTTTCTATAACCTCTTATTTTTATTTTTTTGTGTGTATCTTAGGAGCCAGTTTTACCCTGCTAGAAAGAGTTACATGGAATAAAACACGAAGCAAATAAGCCTACTCACATGTTCAAAGATGGAAAAATAGAGCCTGTAGCTCTGATCTAAAAAGGCATCTCCAGGCCTCCAGCTGCCCTCCTTTGCTGCATGTTAGCCCTTGTCTGCTATGAGCATACACCACCATGGCTTGCCATCAGGCATCAGCAAAGGCTGGAAAGGTGATAAATTGTCATGGTTTAACCCCAGACAGCAATTAAACACAATGCAGCTGCTCATTCACTCCTTGCCTCCCAGTGGGATAGGGAGAAGAATCAATAAAAAGGTAAAACTCATATGTTGAGACAAGAACAGTTTAATAACTAAAATAAAATTATAGCAATAGCAGTAACACTAATAAAAAAAGGAATACAGCAAAAAGAGAGAGAGAAATAAAACACAAGAGAAAACAAGTGATGCACAATGCAATTGCTCACCAGCCGCTGACCTGTGTCCAGACAAGCCCTGAGCAGCATCTGGCTCCTCTTGGCCAGATCTCCTCAGTTTATGTACTGAGCTTGATAGCCTATGGTCTGAAATATTTGCTTGGCTAGGGCAGGTCAGGTCTGTCCACACAACTTCACAATTTCTTGTGTACCTGCTCACTGGCAGAGCATGGAAAAGGGAAAAATCCTTACTTTTGGAGACGTGCTACTTAGCAACAACCACATCAGTGTGTGATCAATTCTGTTTGCATTCTAAATCCAAAGCACAGGCATTGTAACAGCTGCTAGGAAGAATCATAGAATCAATAAGGTTGGAAAAGACCTCAAAGATCATCAAGTCCACCCTGACACCCAAGACCTCATGACTACTAAACCATGGTGCTGAGTGCCACATCCAACCCCACCTTGAACACCTCCAGGGACGGGGACTCCACCACCTCCTTGGCCAGCACATTCCAATGGCTAACAACTCTCTCTGTGAAGAACTTTCTCCTCACCTCAAGCCTAAATTTCCCCTGGCACAGCTTGAGACTGTGTCCTCTTGTTCTAGTGCTGGAGTGCTGGTTGCCTGGGAGAAGAGGCCAACCCCCTCCTGGCTACAGCCTCCTTTCTGGTAGTTATAGAGAGCAAGAAGGTCTCCCTCTCTCTTCTCCAGGCTAAACAACCCCAGCTCCCTTAGCCTCTCTTGTAGGGCTTGTGTTCAAGGCCTCTCATCAGCCTCATTGGCCTTCTCTGGACACCTTCAAGTGTCTCAATGTCCTTCTTAAACTGAGGGCCCCAGAACCGGACACAGTACTCAAGGTGTGGTCTAACCAGTGCTGAGTACAGGGACAGAATGACTACCGTGCTCCTGCTGGCCACACTAGTCCTGATGGAGGCCAGAATGGTGTGGTACTTGGAGAAGCTAGGTTGACAGATTTTCTCCATTTTACATGAAATTCAGTTTTAAATAACTCTTTAAAATAAAATTCATATTTTCCCTTCAAATTTGTAACCATTGGTGGTTTTGTTTTCGCATATGGAAGATTCAAGGCTAAGCTATGCATGTTTAAAGATGGCAATAATTTTACAAGTTTTTCTTGTTTTCCATTTTTTTTTTCCACACTTCTTGCAGTCTGTTCCTATTTACACAAAGAAAAGGGAAAGGATGATAGTTGCTCACTCCTCCCATCCCTGTCAGAAGGTTTAAAACCTGATATTTTTCAGAAGATAATGAGAACTTAAAAGCTTTTGTGAAAAACAGCATTTTGTGGAGTTTTTTTAGAAGCAAATAAAAACTTCCCAAGCAAATTTGAAGAAAACAACCATTCAGCCAAAAGTTTTCCATCAGAGAATTTAGCCTAGCAGATGCCAAAGTCTGGCAGTCAGGATGCTGCGTGTACATGAACCTATCTTAACTTGGAAGCACCTCAGTTACTCCCCCAGACATGTCTTCACTGCTCTTTACATAGCTTGAAACTCAAGAAGTTTGGTGTTGAGGCAATTTGACAACACATATGAACATCTTCAAAACTTTTTTGAATCTACAAAGCATGTAGCATGGGCTACATATCACAGTATCACCAAGGTTGGAAGAGACCTCAAAGATCATCGAGTCCAACCTCTCACCACAGACCTCATGACTAGAACATCTCCAGGGACGGGGACTCCACCACCTCCCTGGGCAGCACATTCCAATGGCTAACAACTCTGAGAAGAACTTTCTCCTCACCTCAAGCCTAAACTTCCCCTGGCACAGCTTGGGACTGTGTCCTCTTGTTCTGGTGCTGGTTGCTAGAAAGAAGAGACCAACCCCTTCCTGGTTACAACCTTCTTTCAGGTAGTTATAGAGAGCAATGAGGTCACCCCTGAGCCTCCTCTTCTCCAGGCTAAACAATCCCAGCTCCCTCAGCCTCTCCTCATAGGGCTTGTGCTCAAGGCCTCTCACCAGCCTTGTTGCCCTTCTCTGGACAAGTTCAAGTGTCTCAATGTCCTTCTTAAACTAAGGGGCCCAGAACTGGACACAGTATTATTATACTGCAATGCCAATCGTCCTCAGCAATTGTCAGACAAACTTCTTTTGCCCTGTTTTGGGTTTTTTTTGTACTCTGAGAAATGACTCATTGCCTTGTTACTGGCTTCCTTGTAATAAGGCCTTGTCTCTAGGAAGAAGTGTTACACAGTAAGGTCCTGGCAGACATTGGTGGGGAGATTGCATTTGATTGAACTGTCCAAGTCCTGAGACAGATTTTTACATCTGTGTGAAGCAAGATACATGATGAAGATACTTTGTGACTGGAGACAATGTGCAAAGATATGATCAGATCTCCTGGGTGAATTGCAGCAATCAGACTGGCTATGTGCAGAGATCATCTGCTTTCCAAACCTTCTATTTACATATTTCAGATTCTTCCCTGTCTTTTGTTAGTCAGCAATTTGTTTTCTCCCATGCTGAGGGCAAGCATCTTCATCATTCCTTTTCAATCTCTCTAATCTTTACCTTCAGCTGCCTTCCCTTCTTCAAAAAGCCATGCCATACTCACATCCCTTGTCTCCTAAGGTCAGGGGGTTCTTTCCTAGGAAACATGCAAACATTTAACCTTTACTTAAATATATAGGAGTGTGGCACCCACTTAGTTTGAGACCATGGCTTCAGTACATTTTTACAGACTTCATTGTTAAGAATAGAATTATAGAATCAACTAGGTTGGAAATTACCTCAGAGATCATCAAGTCCAACCTATTACCTAACACCTCATGACAACTAAACCATGGCTTCAAGTGCCTCATCCAATCCTTTCTTGAACATCTCCAGGGACAGGGACTCCACCACCTGTAAAGATTGTAAATGCTCAGTTTTGTAGAAGAGCAGTGGAGGTGACACACTTTATGCAAGGTCACCCATCAAGCTGGTGAAAAACCTGGGCAAAAACTCAGAAGAGCTAAGATCGTTCTAGTCTCCATCCAGTGATCAAGCTGCAAGGCTACCACCTTTCATGTACACAGAAAGGCAGTGAAGGTAAAATTTGATCCACTGTGAAATTCTGCACAGCATATTGGTATAGACAGGTCTGAGGGTCTCTCCTGGTCTTTTATTTTCCCCTTGGTATGATAGTGTTCATCAGGAAGTACCAGGATTGCAAAGGCTCCAAGTAATACACCAGAGGGCATAAAGTAGAGCAAAATGGGACAGAAGTGAGCTGAAGACAACTGCTGTCTTGGAGGCTCTCCTAAAAAGAGTGATAGTGCCATGGAATTTGAAGCATCAGAGAACAGATGCAATGAAACATTTCCTGAAAGACAATCATGTATAGAGACTAAGGTAATTACTATCAGTAAGACCACAGTGGAGAGATGGTTTACCCCCAAGAGTAGCTATGCTAAGTATGGAGTGCAGGAACATAAGGTAGGATTCCACCACACTCAGAGCTCTTCCTTAGCATGAGCTATCCATTTTTGTCCCACTAATAGGGCTACTGGTCATCAATGTTGGTGGTCTTCTGGATCCAGATCTGTCCTGCATTATCCTTTTTTTTTTGAGGAACCATACTTGAATTTCAGCCCTGTAGCAGCAGCACACACACACACACAAAATAATAAAAATAAAAAATAAATAAATTAAATAAGCCCACTTCTGGACTCCCCTGCAGAAAGCAAATGGCACCTGGGTGGAGCAAGAGAGCACCTGAAGAGGCTTTATTCTCTGCTGGACATCCTTTCTTTCACTGACACTAAGCCAACAGTATGGTTGTCACCCACATGAGCTACTAGTGAAGTGTGGAGTCCCAAGCTCCCTGGACATTGCCCATTTCTCATCTGGCATTCATCACCTGTGCTGTAATTGATGTATCCAGATGGAAACTCTTCCACAAGCAAACCGCTCTTAATGAGCGACAAACACATAGATAAACTAGGATGAGTAGTTTATAGATTAAAACAGCCAGATTAGTGACATTGCACCTCCCAAACTTTCTTTACAGATGTCTATAACTGATTCTGTTAAGCTGACAGGCATTTACATGATCCCAGCTATTTAATTTCTGAATTCTCTCCTTGCCAAGGAGAGGTTAGGAGGCATAAGTTTGATGTAGTGGCTATAGAATCCAATTATCATAGGTGGATCGTTGGTTACTCTGTTGTTGCTGCCTGTTTACACACTTTCATCTTACAGTAAGTAGAGGTAGTTTATCCCACAGATGATAATCTATAAATCCACTTACATAGTCTCAGTGTGACTTGCTTACAATAAGGGAAGGAGAGAGAGGGAGGGAACTAATAGCACTGCAACAAATCACCTGCAGTCTCTCTCTCTTTAAATCAAAAATCAAAGAGAACCATGTGTTAGCTCAAGTTCAGGGTCCACAGAGCATCTTTATCAACGAGAGCAGTAATCAGTAGGACTATGTGCATTGTAATTTGCAACCCAAGGACAACATTTCAGCAGCTATGACAAGTTTTGAAGTAAAACTGTCCTACCAGAAAAATGAAATTATATATACTGCAGCCACAGCTCCCTATCCTGGGCTGCTAGAATTCCTTGTATCAATCTACATAATAGAATATTTCATCTCTGTCCTCCCATGCTTGCTTGAGCAATGAGACAGCTGTGAACTGTGTAAGGCACTGTCCAGACATGAAGCAATAAGGCACCCTTACAATCTAAACCCAAAATGAACAAATGAAGTCAGATTATAGGGGAAACAGCCTAAATATGGCAGTAGTACAGAGTAAGTGATAACACAACTGTTTCATGTCAGCTTTTTTTCCACAAATATTCCTTTTTCAGTCGGGCTGGTCAGCACTGAAGCTTGCATATGGAAACAATGTTTTGTGTCTGCTTAGTTTAACAGGGAGTTCCTGTCTGCTACAGCTTTTCACTATGATGTTTTGTTCTGTATCTGTACTCTTTTGCTGTGAAATGCCCAAGTCTGAGCCCTCTTAATCTGGAAAATACAACTTCATCATCCAAAATGATCAAGTTAAAAAGACTTTTCAAAAGTTAAGCAGTGGCCCAACATTTACTTGCACATTTGGACCAGCTCTGGAATACAGAAAGAGCTAAATACATCCATCTGTTACACCTATGAGTGTAAAGCTGCACTCAAGCAGCCTGCCCTTTCAAAATAAGCTGCCTCCATGCCTTAGTTTGCATGTGAACATTTGTCTATGTACCATCTAAACACAAAAGACTCACTTGTAGTCCAGTCTGTGCCATCACAAGTAAGGAATGTATTTTGTCCTCCAGAATACCTAAAATGAAGTTTTGCACTTCCATGACTTTCCCCTTTGAAATAGGCTTCTAAATGCTTCACAAACACTGATACATCAGGGGTTCCTGCAACCACATCTAGTCTGTGACAATGATGCATATAGACAGTGACTGAAGTTTCTTCGTGGCTTCATAAGGGCAGCGCTATTTTCAACCTTGGTTTAGAGTTGGGGTAAGAAATAACCAAGAAACTTACTTGCAGAACAGGGTGTTGATTACTCAAGTAATGCAAAAACTCAAACTACTGGACCAGCCTCTCCTTCATTGTAAAATAATAAAATGGATGACAACAAGCTCAGGTGACAGCGTTTTGCATCTCTAAATTGCATATTCCTTTAACTAAAAGCTTCAGATTATTGGAAACCAATGGTCCTTGATGTCCTTTCATAGCCCAACTCCTCCTCTCCCCTCTACTCCAATTCCAAATTCCATTGCATTTGAAATTGTCATCATTCACTTGGTGACACATCCCAGCCATGCGGGGTGGCAGCTGAGTCATCTCCCTGCTATGAACGAGGTGTGATGGTGACAAGCACCTCACAACTGCACAGCCCTTTTTTTGGGCACATTGTGTTGGAGGCTGCTTGCCTTGTTCTATACAAAGGGATGGGTGGGAGGAACAAATCAGAGTGGAAAAACTCCACCACATAAAGAAGAATGGAGGGATTTGAGGGGGCCCTGGCAATCAAATTGCATCTGCATAGCTGAAAACTAAAGGGCATCTGAGAGAACCAGTCACAAAGACAAAAAATCCCCAGGAATTAATAACAGGCTCATTTGGGTTGCCATTCTGTTGATGCCTACTGTAGCCATGGAATTAAGACACTCTACATCTCTTGAAGCACCTGTGTTCAAGGACCTTCCTCCATCCCATGTTTGTGTCTCCCCAGTTGGTTATGGATTTTTTATTAGTAGGAAAATGTGGAGTCATTTCATCCACCAAAATACCTGAGTAAGCTAACACATCTAGATCCTTCCCTCTCAAGGACAGATGTGCTTAGGAAGGCTCGCCTCAGAAGGATCAGCCATGTCCATATACTTCTCTTTGGAATGCTCAGAAGTCTGGCAGTTGTGTTTCCTGGAACTGAAATGACAGTTTTATGCAAAATATTGTCCAGACAGCGTGGTACATGCTTAATCAAAGAAACCTGGAGCTTACCTCTGAATGGTAACTTCCTTGTGCATTTATTTGTACCTCTTTCCTCTGAATTTGGAAGTATGCAAAAAGGATAACAGTCCCAGACAGGGTAATGGTGTCCTGGAAACAGTATTTCCTGAAAAGTTCTGGGAAAACTTTAATTTTCTGTTCAGCTTGCACCATGAAAGACATATCCTGCCATCAGCGGTCTGACAAGTTACTGGACCTTTAAGCAGCCCGAGTTACAGCTATGTAAAAAGAAACAGAATAACTACAAGCACTACTTGCAGCGCCACTGACAACTAAGGACAGAGAGGCTCTATTCTGTTAGTGTTCACCAGTTAATTATAGTCTCATTTACTATGTCATGATGACCTGAAGACTGTTACCAGGTGAAGGTAAATGTCAGTTATTCTCCTCTCCTATGCCCTAATTCAGCTCAGAATCAGTTTCAAATGTGTTTAAAGTAAACCCTGTACAGGAATAATGTATTATCACTTTCATGTAACTTGAGTCGAGCAGTTCTTACTGTGGAGACCATACTAAATATCTCCAATGGGTTTGACCTCACAGGGTACATCCCTTATGTAGTCTTTGTCCAGTTCACTCTCCAGGAGGTGAAAAAGAAAAAAGTATAAGAGCAAAAAGGCAAATGCAGTGCATTGAAGAGCATTCTCCCTGGAGTAATAGTCTTGGCTGCACAAAAGCAGAGAGAACCTATTTCTGGGGCTTCTGTAGGAATCTCAGCTTAACAGCTGACCCTTTCATATAGCCTAGTTACAAAAAAGACCTGTTCCATCATTCACACATCACTTCCTCACCTTGGCTGAAGTAACTGGAAAGGGATCAATGACAAAGATAAAACCTGAACAATCAGACATGTATTCCCAGAAGACCCAGAAGTTACATTTTGCTTGTACTTAAAAAGCCTTGAGAAATATTAACTATAAGTCAATGCAGACAGTGAAAGAAATACAGCTGAACTGTCCCTTGCTCCCAGGAGCAGGCAGACAAGACAGGGGCATAACACTCACACAGTAAAAAGATCCACGGCAAAGTTAATGCTTCTTTCAAGATTGCAGCAGGCCACAGTGTGGCTGAATTCAGGATGCTGTGTGACTTGCTGTAATATGGCTAAAAGCAGTCGCTTAATTCTCCATGCTTCAGTGCATTGGGCATCAATGAAGATGAAGCATGGTGGTGAGCATCAAAGGAGCGACCAACAGCCAGTTTCTTTAGAATCACGGCCCTTGTACTGGTCTCAGGCAAGCAACTCAGCAGGCACAGCAGCATGCCTGCAAACTGCATGAGAGATTGCATGGCAGGAAAGGGACACCATGAATTCCCAGCCTTTCACAATCTCTGCCAAATCAGAGGGCCCAGCTGAAGCCTATAAGATAGATAGCAGGCCATTATTGACAGCAGCAAGAGTTTTGATGCCCTGAAGCAGCGGAACAGTTTTGGGTGCCCAGATGCTCTCTGCTGGTCAAGGAACTGCAATGATAATCCTTCAAATCAAAAGTAAAGAACAGGCAGAAGCCTACAGAATACCAACAAGAATTGCATCAGCTGCAGACAACAGGATTGCAATGCATCCTCACTAACCATTCTATTTGATGCAGTCTTCATGGCACCCACTTTAATGGGAGTGTGGACCATGGTGCTGAACATAAGTCACAGGAGTTTTATTGAAAAGGTTCAGAATGTTGCTTAGAGACCCAAGCTGAGGGTTATAGGCCTGGCCCTGTTCACCAGGGTCCATTCATAATCTCTCATTTCAGCCAGAAACTGCGTCAGCACAATACAGATCTGCAGCAGTGTGCTACAGCTCCTGAGAAGGTGAGGCTCCCCTAGAGCCATGTGAGGACAAACACAGGATTTCTGACAGAGCTCCTGGGTGCTGACATAGCAAGAAAAGTTCTTCCAGGAGCCTCCCTGGTGTTCTACAACATTAAGATAAGTGTGTCACTCCAGAGTGACCCACCTGCTAGGAGACAAATAGCAAACAACTGCATGCCCACCGTCAACAGCTGTGCACAATGCTGCAGCCTCTGTCCCAGCACCTTCTGTCAGAGGCTGAAGCAGCTGAAGGTTGAGATAATGCTTAGTGGAGCTTGCTAGTCACTCATACATGGGATCCCTGCATATGCTGGGAGAAGACATTTAAACCCTGTGTCATCTTTATATGGACAAACATTACTGAAGAATCAGTAGGTTACCAGCAGTATCTGCCAAGCAGGTTAATTATGTTTCAAACCTTAATGTAATGTCATCCCCAGTCCTCAGGAATTCATCTTCAGTGTTCACAGTCCTACAGGCATCCCTCTTAAAAGGCTTCTTAATTTTCTGTTCTTCTTGTGTCAGATACTTAATCAAACCTGGTAAATTTCTTCTATAGTCCCTTCTGCATCCTCACTCCCTCTTCAAGGCAATTTTCAAGTTATGTTTTCCCAGTGTATGTTCTTTCCTGGTTCTGTATCACTGCTGTAAATGAGATTTTTCTTCTCAACATCAAGAGAAGCAAAATAAGGCTTCCTAAGGTAGTTTTCTGGCTGATTACACTGAAGTAGTGTAGTAGTCATAAGCAACAGATAAGAAGCTTTAGCACATCCTAGTTTTGCTTCTTTGGGCACTAGAACAACATGAATATGTTAATACACCCTGTCTGATCCTTGCCCTGCAAACCTCCACAGCTGCCTTGACTCTAAGCTGCAAATGTGTGCACACAGTTTGGTAGGAAGAGTGCCAGCTCTGCCTTTCCCAAGGAACACAACTGTGCACCTGGCACCAATGTGACAGCCACACCACATTGCTGATGCACCCTGGGCCATTGGGGACTGGGACAGTTCCAGCCACTGCACAACCATTGGGCAGTAACACATCCTAGGTCACTGAGATCTGAAGAGGAAAGGCCTTAAAGAACGGTGTTTAACTGCCTGCCTCAGTCACAATTCCTATCCAGACCATCTCCAAAACCACTTGCTGACAAAACAAACTAAACCAACAAAACCCCACACACTCTGGTCCTTCCTCATATTCATGTTTAGGTAGCAAGCAAGCTGTTTGGAAATACAAACCTAGCCAGGTCAAAAAGGTGGACTACTTAGAGAACAATTTCCTGAACACACAAGCTCTTCACTTGCTGGCAGAACAGAAGTTATAAATTATATACATCACAAAAACATACAAACTACAGTCCTGGGCAAAGGTCAAAAAGGAAGGTGGAAGGCTGAAGAGAAGCAGAGGTGGAAGCAGAGCCCTAGGGTGGCTGTGGCAGGTTCAAAAATCTACCGTGGATTATTGTATACAATAACATTAGATCTGTGTGCATAGAAACACTTATTCCTTTCCTATGTGACCATTATAAAATTGTCATAAACCACTTGGCAGTAAGCAACATAATTAACAGTTATGTACATGAGTCACCTACTAAATTGAAGTTGCATCTAGATTTCCATCTCACTGCTAATTCATAAGATCTTTGTGCAGTAGCACAATTTTTCTTGTATTCCTACATCTGCCAGCAAAGGCTTAAATATTTTACCGATTGAAACCTATTTTGAATGAATTTTTTAAGCCAAGAGGTAGTGCTTCAATTCCTACTTACTTTGAAGTTTCACACAGATAAAGAATGGCTTAAGTGGGGCTTTAACTGAGAAAGCAAGGGCTCTTTTCAGCTGTTATAAAGGCAGAGAAATTCTGCACTGCTTGCAGGTGATCACTTTGGAGAATCTGGTTACACTGGAAACACTTAATTACAGACATATCTTCATTTTATTTTGCCTTACTAGCTGCCTTCCAGCTTCAGAGAATTCCCAACATGTCAGCACACAAATCTGAGCAATTCAGAGGTGCAGACCATACCTGCATGGGAAGCAGTGTCTTAATGAGGTGCCTGGAAAGAATGAGCCACTTGGTAGACATTAAGCTGTTTTCTAGATGCATTTTGCATCCATATCCTTTACCTGGTAAATGATCACATAAATCTAAACTAGGAGTTTCCTCAGAAACACAGCCCAAGACTAAGAAACTGACAGGTAGTTTGAGAATAAAAATTATACCCTGGATAATGGATCGAGTTCCATGTTCCTCAAATTGTACAAGGCAAAGCTGCAGAAGAACAGTTAACCAGGGCCAAGTCCTGCACAAGGTTTGACACAATCCAGGCAGAAACTTCTTAGAGTCTGCTATGGTAAACAAAAGGGAAGTCTTTAGAATTTAGAGTCTTTAGCCCTTGCATTTTCCAGTCTTCGCTCAGGCCCTTGCCAGAAGGAATCTCCATTAAATAAGAGCTTATCCTGATATTGAAGTCCTTTGTGCACTTTCAGTAGCTGGCTTTTGCAGGGACATGAAATTTTAGCAGAGCCTTTGAGGTCCCAGCTGTTCTGGGGCACTTTCCACCCCCACCCCCAAAAATAATAAATATATATTAATTAGGATTTAGTACCACAAGTGTGTGACAATGAACTGGTGGCATTATAGAGATGTGGTGAGAAGGAAGAGTGGGTCTTCCATCATCCTTGAGGAGAACTTAGCTATAACATGTTTCCCATACTGGAAGCAAGTGGATTTAATGACCATTCAGCCACATATTCCTAAAACAGCATCAAGATTCATAGTATGAGAAAAGGATACATGAGTCTGCTAGTTTGCTCCAGAATTCATCTCTAGTGTTTAAAACATTCTTACTTTCAAGAACCAGCTTTCACAGAATAGTTTATAACCTTTCTTTCTTGTGTGCTTCTTAGGAAGCACCAAAATCAATGATGTCAAGAAGCCATCAGATCCAATAGGAGAGGATTATGCAACAGCGTGTCATTAGTGAATCAATAGCAGCTGACCAGGCCCTGTGCCTGTCAAGGCTACATTGATTTCTTTCATGCCATATTGCTGCAGATTGGCCTGCCTAGCAGATCTATCCATACTGCAGTGTTTACGGCTGAGGAAGTGGTTTTCCAGCCCCGTAGACTGACTTAATTGTAACAACAGACACCTGTAGAGCAAACAGTATGTTACTGAGCAAAGAGGGCATTTCTGGGATTCTGCCTTCCTCCTTGTACAAGTGCACTGCTGCTCATACACTGACTCCAGGGGCACTCTACCAGTACACAGTGCTGTTATGGAGCTGCTACACAGATGTGCACTCACCTCAGTGCTTGCAACACCGCAGGATACTTGATAACTTTTTCTCCCAACTTGTTATACTTTCCACTCTTTATCAGCCACCATTACCTTCCATGTGTTGTGCCAAGCTTGATCAAACCCCAGTGCCACAGCAGCTCCTGCTTCCCCTGGCTGTACACACACAGCTGCTGAGGGCATTATCATAAAAGTTTCAGCTTTGGTCATCAGGAAATGGTGCTTATTATCCATTGAGTACACAGCAGGAAGTAAAGCAAGACCAATCTAATAGAATCAGAATTGTTTGCCACTGGGAGTGTCAACTTTTAAATCAGGGAGTGATTAAAACCTGTTCTTCTAATCTTTTATTGCATGCCATTTATAAAATGCACGGAAGAAAAACAGCTCAGAAAATAAGGAGATGAAGGACAATAAGAAGAAATACCACATGTATTAACAGACCTTAGGTTAAACTTGCAGATACATGCACATAGCCTGGCAGCAAAGCCCAGGTCCAGCAAGAGCTGAGAATAAGAGCCATTTCACACAGGGATATTATGTCCTAGGCTCAAAGCATGGTATCAGGTAGGCCAGCAGTATCTTTCCAAATAGAGACAAATCAGGATGTGACACATAAGCAAGATCATTATTTCTAGACAGAGTAACAGGCTAGTGGCAGGCAGAAAGACTCAACGTGCCAGGCAAAACTTGTCAGCCAACTGTCTCTGTTCTTTGAGTGTGAACATGTTAGTTTAGTTCTGCTTGGATGATTTTGTTTTGGTTTGTTTTTTAACTAAATACTGTCCCTAACCTAGGGTAAAGCAGCCAAATTCTCAGTGCTGCTAATAAAATAACTCCTAGGAAGGACAAAATTTAATGATTTTTAAAAAAATAAAATCCCTGTCACATAGGTAAGAAGAGAGAAACCTTGCTGAGGGAGAAGTCTGCTGTAGGAAATGGGGAACAAACCAGATTCCAGTGTTTGATAACCCTTCCTGTGAAGAAGAAGCTTCTACTATCCAGTCTGAACCCCTGACCTGAAATGGCAATTTGAGGCCATTTTCTCTCATACTAATCTCTGCATACAAATCTTACTCTGAGCAGCAGAGGTTAATGGTGTTAGCTGACCCACCTGTATGCCCTCTGACATGCTCATCACAATTTAGAAATCCCTTAGAGAGTGCCTATCAGCTGTCCCTGCTACCCATCCTATTGCTTTTGAATTAACTGGTCATTTTCAAATCATTTTCTTGAACCAGCAGAGGCTTCAGAAAGATGAACTTCCTCACAAGAGTTTCAGGACAAGTTTCAGGACAGAGGAGAGAATCCCAAATTAATGCCTCTTCCTGCTTTCTATTAGACATGAGAAAATTCAGCTCTTCCTCTCCCTGGCCCCAGCCATATGAATAGAAATGCCAGGGAGATTCACAGCCACACTGGGAAGCAGTCTTCATACCTTATGCTGCTCCTTATACAACTTCTTGAAAGTTAAGACACCTTCTGTGAGAGTAATTTCAAAGGTGCAACATACTCCTGGAGCTTGGGTACACAGCGATAGGAGCATACACACATACTCCCTGGCTTCTCATGACAAGCTCCCCAATTTGTGAGTCTGGAAGACAGATGGACCAGTATCACTCCACTGTTGTTTCCAAAGGCTTTGCAAGCACGAATTTATAGACTGCTTGGTCTGTTTGAAAACATTATCCTCCACACAGAACTCTGAAAGCAGTCAGGCTGACAATTTGTGTAGCATTTACAGTGGAAAGCGGCACATAATGGAGACAAAAGAGAAAGGTGTTCTAAGCTCAGAGCAGTTTTAATTGCACATGTTCAAAACCAGCAAGACAACATCTTGCATCAAAAGCTCTCTGTGGCTAGCAGCTGGTGCCAGCACTACCATTGACACTTCAGTGTTTTGGGGCAATTACTTCTCATTTGTGAATCTTTCTTCCTGTCTGTAAGACGGAAAAAAAGGAACCAAAGTTGGTTGTTTACACAAGCATGTGCAAATTCCTAGTTATAAGCCCATCAGTCAATGACTTGAGAGAACAACATTCACCTCCTTGCTGTAACATTGGCTTCCTGTAAGTGGGTCACATAGGCCCCCTACTCATACTACCTCCCCTGGCTCAGAGTTCTACTGTGGTGTCTGAAATCAAAAGAATGATGAGTGAGAAGATACTGTAGAGCTTAATTTATGTATTGTAACTGTCTCTTTCCAGTGACTGGTAGCTAGCTGTTTTCCAAGCTCTGCCATGTTGCAAGGTGCAGATGACCTGAGTATATTAGTGATTGAAACTAGCAGAAGAACAAAGAGAGAAATGACTAAGAAATACAAAATCATTAAGATCACACAGTATTTGTTAGTGTTCCATATGTAATTTACTATAATAACCCTTGGTTCTCATCTTTCTTTATAAAAGGTTAATTAATATGTTTATCTCTGAAATCAAGATGGGGAAGATTATGGTATAGACAGTGATCAGTTGTCTGATATTATCTGGTATCTTTGCTGTGGGCTAGCAAAATGTAGCTGTGCCTTGGACACCACAAGCCTATTATAAACATGAACACTGTGTGTTACAGGTGGCTACATCTGCCTCTGAAGAAGATCCTATTGATCTGCTGGAGAGGAAGAGAGCATTTTAACAACCACTTCATTAAAACAAATTGTTTATGAACTGTTTATGATTGAAAGCTTAAAAGCAGTTGAAAGAAAATATTGTTATGTCAAATTTTAGAGCAGACACACATCTGCAATAATTGCTATCAGCTAGCAAAACATTAGAAGAAAATAATCCAAAGATAATTCTTTCTTCGATTAAAGTTGAGAAGAATGCATGGTATTTTATTTGCACAGAACTTTGTTGGTTTCATAGCTATTAAATTGCCTGGGAATTTCATGCTAAAAAGGTCAAACAAAGATCCATCAGATGATTTTGACAGCTTTCTAGGAGGAGCACAGGGTGTGCTCACTTACAAAGTGCTCTCTACCTGTTGATCACAGATGAACAGTATCAACTGGTCCACAACTGGTTCTCAATGAACAGTTGTTTTCAAGCTATTTGCAGTATTTCTCCTAAGCTCAACAGCAACAGTCATGAAGCTCAGAGTAGAAAAAAAAAGTTCATTCATATTGGTACAAATATTCCAAAATCCCCTGAAAACCAGACCTATTAAACCCAGCAGACAGTGCATAAAATCAGCTCCATGACTTTGCTGCATGTGTAGTAAATAGTAAAACAGAGTCCTAGGAAGCTGGTTTTTTAACCAAAGGCTGTTTTACTTAGCATTGTGAAGGACTAAGAGCAAATAGAACCTCAGTGGCACAAACAGCCCCACAAATGAATGGTGTTAAAGCCTTCAACTGAGATTTTTTTGACCACTCTGAAGTGATACAATGAGTTCACCGTAGCAGTGTCTGAGGACCACTTCCACTGTGACCTTGCAGCAGGCTCCAGAGCAAAGACCTTAATTTCTAGAACATATTATGCCTGATTCTGTAGGTCAAGCACCAGCCTAAACCACTGCAGTCAATGACAAATCAGAGGGGGTTGTTTGTCGCCCAAATTAAAACTCCCTCACTGGGGAGAATGCATGCAGAAATTTGGCCAGTACCTTTCATCATTTATTAACTTCCATCTCTCTCATGACCCATTTCTGTCATTCCAGACAGAACATACAGTTAGATGTAGCCTTCCCATCAATCTGTGTCAAACAAGTGGGAAAAATAGTAGGCCTCTGTATCCACACCTCTTTTCAAACACAGACCTACTGAGCTAAAGGAAATACAGAGCATATTTAAAGTTCCCAAAATTCCCTTTATCGTGGAGTTTTATCACTGCTTTTGAGGAAAAAGAAAATCCTTGTTGAAAAGTGTGTACTGGAAGAATTTAGCACTAGAGAAAAACAGCTGTGTCAGCTCACAACAGAAAGCCCATTCAGAATGGTAGAATTTCTTGCATTGTATCCTCAATTCACTCCAGACCTACCTGATTTAACAGTTTCCAAAAGCAGCAGGGAATTTGCTGCTTTAAATTGCTTTTCATGTGCTCCTGTAGATCACTCCCACACATGCTCAGCTGAGCAAAGGTGAAACCTGTCCCAAGGGAAGGTAGCTCTAGCCTTGAAATAGGGCAATTATGCTGCAGAGTGAATGAATAGTCGCCTTTAGCAGAAGACTGAGTGAAGCTTCCCAAGAGCACCAGGGTCATTGTGTTATATATCAGGTCTGCCAGTTAAAGAGGGGACAGCTTTGTTTTTCAAACATGACTTACTCTGGCGAAGGAGTTCATGGGCTTCTATATGTATTTGCCGCATTCTGAACATTCACCAGGCTAGAAACGCCCTCCAGGCTAGAAACACCCTCCAGATCACAGAGTGGGCTGGATCCTCATGTCATAAATCAGATAGTGAATCTCAGAAAGTTAGAGAAATTTAGGATATGGCTTTTGTAAGATGTCTAAGGCCACTTTAATCCTGCACATGAACCAGAGTCCTGATATAAGCACCCTAACAGTGGCAAATAAAGGATTTCATCCCTTCTACTTTAAACCAGCAGCTACTGGATTTCAAATTTAGAAAGGGAGCCCTTTGAGTGGCAAGTTGAACAAGAGAAACCCATTGAAGGAGCTCTCTTACTATCAGATGGAAAACTGGGGCAAGTGTCTACCTCATACACTTACCCTCATTTCACAGTGCCATCTTTCAGCAGTCATAAAGAGACCATCCTGTCAAAGAACAGGAAGGGAAGGTAGGTATGAAGAATTTAATACATCCCAATAAATTTATTCCTTTTCTGAGTATGATGTCAGAAATCAATTAGCAGTGAGCAACTGCTCTGTCTGTAGTTTCATTTTAGGGCTGCTTGACAGCTCAGACAATGGAACTCTGTCCTATGCTTTACCAGAGACCACATACTGTTCAGTATATTGTGACAAAAAGCAGGGGGACAGTAGAAAACAGATGAAACAAAGTGATTCTAAGTGTGAAGAGATACATTTTTATATGCTGCCTAAACAACACCTTAGAAATTTGTTTTCTACATCCCACAGTCCTATCTTTAAGGCTGACTAAACACTGACCAAACCAGGAACTTGTAATCCAAGTACAGAGCAACCTGAAATAAGCAAACACCTCATGAGACCAACAGGACTCAAACTGGACTAGCTAAATTCCACCAATAGCTGTATTTTTGTGCTGTGATTAACAAAGCCTTACTACATTTCAGTTTTTTTCTGTTTTCTTTCCAGGAAAATGTTTAAACCACCGATCATAATGTCTCTGCCAAGAAACTGGACATTTCATTTCTGAAGATCATCAGCCTATTTTATTTTAAAACATTAGAGAGGTAAAACAGCTCACAGCAAGTGGAAGCTACCCAACATCTCTCTGAGACAGAGATACTCAAAAGATGCCAATGAAGTGATATTTAAATTCTGATGGAATCTGGCACTTTAACCTTGAGGTAAAAATTGCTTAGCAAGACACAGACTTTTAACTACAGAGGGCCAGCCCTGTTAAGTTATGCCAAGTTGAAAAGTGTCAGCATAGTTTCCTACAGGCAGCAATATCACAGCCCTCATATTACTAAGAGCTATATTAGGTTCTGCTTTAGTCTGATAGAGTGCCTGCCATTTGAGATCAGAAATATCCATCCTCCACCCCCTCCACAAATAGGAGTTTCCAAACGCAACCTATACAGCAAAGAAAACAGGGAAATGGGAACGGCCAACATTTGGTGCTGCTTCCTTAAACCTTTTGCCCGTTCCAGTTTGAAACCACATTAATCCTACAAACCATCAAGCTTCAGGCAATGAAAACTAAACAGAGGTGTCTGGAAAGCTCCAGTGGAATTTGCTTGAAAAACTTGCAAATTACAGCCCACCATTACAGGAGAAGAGAGAGGCACAAAATGATGGGATGATAGAGTCAAAGCGGCAATGCAATTGGGAAGTCCAAAGGCAGGCCAGACTTCAGCCCTTGTGCTCTGATCAAGCAATGTCTCTAGCTTGCAATTGGCAGAGCAGAAAAACACAGCACCACAAATGTTTGATTATCCTTCTTACAGTGTTTAGTTCAAACTTCAGCCTCGTTCCATACAGACACATTTCAGGGGCACGTCCTCCCATTACCAGGAGCAAAGGAAACAGAGCTTTGGAGATGACTGAAAATAAAGTGCCTGTTAGAGAGGGAGAGATCATTATAGCTTTTCAGGAAACAAAAAACACCAAGACATTAGGGGCTTTGTTTCACTTCATTTGATATTTGGTGTTTGATGCCAATGCTTCAGGAAAAAAAGATAGGAAGAAGAAGAAAAAAAAAATATAGAAGAAAGAACAAGAAGGAAAAAAGATAGGAAAAAGAAATCGCAACAAAACCCAACCCAAACAAAAACCCCCACACCACAGCAAAACACAACAAGAAAAGAATCCCAACAAACCAAAACAATAAAACCCCCAAACAAACTAAAGCTGGTTTAATTTCTATTCTTTTTCTTTCTCTATGCAGTTCATTATTTTCCTTGCAGCTAGTAGCATTTTAAGGGCCTCATCAATTACAGGATCCAGAGTATGTTTCTGTCTCCATCAATACTTTGCAAAGCCAGGAAGGGTGGGGTGCTTTGGAGAATTTATAACTGTTTGGTGAAAAAAGACCTAGAGAGATCTTTATACCAAAGACTGCCTTAAACAGCATGTGTGGATAATGGGCATTGTCCAACCTTTTAAATGTCAAAAATCCCACACTGTTTTGTTAAAGACAGAAACATGTCATGCACTACTAATTGACTAAATCAATACACAGAGAAGGCCATAAAGGGAATGAAATGTTTTTGACACATACAAGCTGTTGTTTTCATACTGCATAAGAGGAAAAAAACCTGCTTGCCCTTTATGCTTTAATTAAGACAACCTCTGGAACACAGGGCGAAAGACCTTTTCCCTGCATCTTCCTCACCATTCTGCTCTTAACTCCCTGCTGTCTGGCCATTAGTAGTGGTCAAAAGCCTACAAACACAAAACAAGTCATTTCAGTCTCTCAGAAGGGATTCAACCACCAGATGGCTTCCCACTAAGCTCCAGAGACAGGCTCAGAAATTCTTGAGGAGAAGTACGTGATGGGCTGTTGCTATAAGAGGGGCTTGTTATAGGGTCCAGCCACATGAGCTACCTGAAGTCTTCAGTCATTCCTTCATTTAGAAACTCCTACATGTTCTTGGAGATTTTAAAGCCCTATTTTTCTCCAGAAGAATGTTCCAAGGGCATTCTTACAGGACTTTCACAGCCAAAGGACTAAGAATGCAGCAATTTAGGCAGAAAATTTTCTCCAGAAACTTTCTCTGGGCTGATGAGCATGCATGAAATAGCCTAAGACAACTTGCCTTGAAAACACTGCAAGGAGCTTCATGGAAGCACAGCTTTTGTAGCCACTGAGACTTGCTCTTTCCCAGAGCTTTTCTTCTAATGCAAATCTCTCTTTGCTGCAATGCAAAGATGAGCGATCTCCTCTGGCAGCTGGAGCTTTGGGCCTCTGTTGAGTAGCTCTTGCTGCAATAATTTTCTGTCCCGTGTTTGCCTCTCTGGAGGTCAGGCAGAGAAGGGCCACCCCGAGAATGGCTCTGTTAGCAAACAGCAGAGGGTATGCGTGATGCATTATGTGATCTGCAGCTAGGTTCTCAGTCTCCAGAATCACTTGCAGAGATTTGTATTCCCTAAGCATGGCACTGGCTTAGATTAATACCTTGGAAGTCCCAGCCTGCTTTCTTCGTGCAACCCAATTTTTACAGGCAGCCTAGTGTGGCCTGACACAAAGCCATTTCAGTATTCATCGGCCACAACAACCCCATGCAGTGCTACAGGCTGGGGTCAGAGTGGCTGGAGAGCAGCCAGGCAGAGAGGGACCTGGGGGTGCTGGTTGATGGTAGGCTGAACATGAGCCTGCAGTGTGCCCAGGCAGCCAGGAGGGCCAACGGCATCCTGGCCTGCATTAAGAACAGTGTGGCCAGCAGGAGCAGGGAGGTCATTCTGCCCCTGTACACTGCACTGGTTAGGCCGCACCTTGAGTACTGTGCCCAGTTCTGGGCCCCTCAGTTTAGGAAGGATGTTGACTTGCTGGAACGAGTCCAGAGAAAGGCAACAAAGTTGGTGAGGGGATTGGAAGACAAGCCCTATGAGGAGAGGCTGAGGGAGCTGGGGCTGCTTAGCCTGGAGAAGAGGAGACTCAGGGGTGACCTTATTGCTCTCTACAACTACCTGAAGGGTGGTTGTGGACAGGCAGAGGCTGGTCTCTTCTCCCAGGCAGCCAGCACCAGAACAAGAGGACACAGTCTCAGGCTGCACAAGAGGAGGTTCAGGCTGGAGATCTGGAGGAAGTTTTACACAGAGAGAGTGATTGCCCATTGGAATGGGCTGCCCGGGGAGGTGGTGGAATTGCCATCACTGGAGGTGTTCAGGAGGAGACTTGACAGGGTGCTTGGTTGCATGGGTTAGTTGATTAGGTGGTGTTGGATGATAGGTTGGACACGATGATCTTGAAGGTCTCTTCCAACCTGGTTTATTCTATTCTATTCTATTCCAAAATCTTTCATTCTCACCTGTGGTCTTTTGGTTACTACCAGCTCTGAGATCCACAAGCTGGGACTGAAATGGAAAGTAGTCTTAAGGTAAATTAGAAAAACCGTAAGCTGAGCTCAACTAAGGCTTTTGTGACTACAGCTAGACAGATAAGGGGACAAGGAATTAAAAAAAAAAAAAAAAGGGGGGGGGGGGGGAGGGGGGATTTTCTTCCAATCAGAAAATGAGATTAGGACTCCTGAATCCTGTAAAATGGAGTATGACCAAATCAAGATATTCTATAGACACCAAAGGAGCCACCTGTGGCACTATGCTAGAGTGCAATAAGACCAAGATGAAACATTTTCTTCTCCTCCTTAATAAATTGAGTCTACAGGAGGTGAGAGGTTTAGAGCCCAGTACTGTTTTCACTGCTAATTTAAGCATTGATCTATAAAAACTTGTAGAGTGTTACCTACAAGAGGCTGCCCACATCAACATTTGGGGTTGTGCTGTTGTCATCCCTGCACATATAAAGCTCAGCTGCCTGACATTTGCCTATAAGTTGTTTACACTCCCATTCAGCCTGCCTGTGACTGTCAATCATCCATGAATCTGGTCAGGAAGGACATCAACCTCTTGCAATTCTTACACCTTCCCCCAGGTCTGACCCTGAAGTGCTCTCTTTTTTTTTTGAGGATAGATTCAACACATCACTCAACACATGTGGGTAACACCAAAGCTTCCACATCTTTCTCTTTAGTACTCAGGTGTCACAACCAGCAGTATGGAACATTCATGAATGTGGCCAAGACCTGAACCCAAACTTCTGGTTTCTAGCCAGAGGTCTGAGCCAAAGGGCAGTTTCAATTCTCCACATGCTAGAAGATTACAGACAAAGTTTAAATGACCAGTCAGGCACCACAAAGAAAAACAGTGCCAAACCATCTATACTCATTCTCACTTCTGCAGGACACAAAATAAGAAACCAACCTGTTGATCTAATGCAGCTCACTGTATCTGTTAAGCACCTGGTTGTCATGCCAATGAGTTTGTGTAATTGCTTCATGTCATGACTCCAGAGTGAAATCCTAAAAGTCCTTTTAGGCTTTTCACTTTTATGACTTAAAAATTAAAGTGGGACTATTATGTTTTGAACTCTGCAACTTTTTGTGGCTCTGAGTAATGTCAGAAAATCTAACACACTCCATGATTTTAGCAGCCCTGAGCTGTGAATGCTGGTCTGGAAATCCTTAGGGCAAGGATAAATCAACCTCTGTGATTTTCTTTAACAAGACTTTTCTAAGCATGAATTCTTCCTTCTCTCTACACATATATTTCAGAACCATGCAAATCTCTTTGCAATAAGGTGCAGGCAGTGAATCAACAATAGTTTTCCAGTATAGTCCAAACTGCTGGGAAGGCAATAGCAGCTGACAGAAAAGACCAAAATGCCATGCAAACTATGATAAACTAACCTAGCTCCTCTCTAAGTAGTTTCAATCTCTGCTTGTGTAATTTTAAATTAGCATTTAATGCCTCTTAAGATAATTTTAAAGTTAAGACAATAAATCAGGCAAATTAACAGTTAGGCATAGTTTCAACGCTGTAATGTGAGTAAGACATACTGTGTGTACTGTAAGGGTCATCTTAATGTAGCAATGTGGTTCTTTGTACTAACCTTGCCACAACATGAGAAAAATGAATGGAAAAAAAAATGTAAAGAAAGAAGAAAGACAAAAAACACCACCAACACCAGTCACTAAGAAGACACTACTACACTACTATTCCAATATTTTCACATCTCTGGATGTGGTATGAAATGAGGGGTAAACAAAGAATTCCAGATGATACAGTTAGCAAAACCCCTTGTCTAACCTCTCCCTACAGCCTCAGGAATGACCACTTTATTCTAAGCCAATCCCAATAGAACTTAATTTTTCTTCAGGGCATTAGAAATCACATCCTTCAAAACACTTAGAAACAGATCTTCTTTCAGAGGTTTTGGAAGGGTAAATTAGATCAGAACCCTTTAAGGAACTGTTCCTCCTGTAAGATTTCCAGTACTTTATAATTCTTGTGAAGACTGGCATCTTGAAATGAGAGCTTGCTTCAAAACTAAGAGTCAGAATTTAGTTCATTCAGTTAATTTCAGTTACTTTGGAGAAGTCCCTTACTTCACCCTCTTTTTTCTTTTATACAATAGTTTTGTGCTTTATGAAGCCTCAGAGGTTTGACTGATACTGGAATCTTCATACCAAAAAAAAAAGTAAGAGTGATTGATGTCTCTGTCCATGACAAATCATAGTATCATAGTATCAGTCAGGGTTGGAAGGGACCACAAGGACCATCTAGTTCCAACCCTCCTGCCATGGGAAGGGACACCCCACACTAGATCAGCCTGGGCAGTGCTTCATCCAGCTTGGTCATAAACACCTCCAGGGATGGGGCTTCAACCACCTCCCTGGACAACCCATTCCAGGGCTTCACCACTCTCGCGGTGAAGAACCTCCTCCTCACATCCAGCCTGAATCCCCCCACCTCCAGCTTCATTCCATTCCCCCTAGTCCTATCACTACCTGAGATCCTGAGAAGTCCTTCCCCAGCCTTCCTGTAGGCCCCCTTCAGATACTGGAAGGCCACAATTAGATCACCTCAGAGCCTTCTCTTCTCCAGACTGAACAGTCCCAATTCTTTCAGTCTGTCTTCATAGCAGAGGTGCTCCAGCCCTCTGATCTGAATATCTCTTCTTGGTGGTGTTTGTTTTTTTATTTTTATTTGTTTGGGCTTTGGGTTTAGGGTATTTCTTGGTGTTTTGGGCTTTTTTCCCCCACCAGTGAGGTTCATTAAAAATTTCCCTTGTACCATGCTTAACATCCCCATGCAAACAGAGACATTTCTAAGAGTAACACAGAAGAAAGTAATTGACAGCCAATTTTCACTGCAGTGCTGTGGATACAAAGTGGACAACCCTGTTTTGTATGGTCCAAGAACACATTCCTTTAATTTGTAAAATTATTCAGCGTACTACAGCATTATTGCTTCTCTCCTTACTTTCTGGAGCCAAAGGACTTCTTTCATACTGAAGGGCAACATAGAAGGAAAATAAATCTAGTTACTTTTGAGTGAGACCCAGGGCTCTCCATCTTAATTGTGAAGTTCAGAAAGTTGCAAAAGGCTTCACAATAAATCTTCCTGCCTTTACCTCCTCTATGGTTCCAGGGAATTCAGTGCTTAGATTTTCCCTTCCTTTTATTTTACAAGATAATTGAAATGAAAAGTAAGAGGGTTCCAGGCTAAAAGTATAAGCAAGTTTCTCCTACCTAACACTGCTTTGCAAAGTCTCTCAAGGCCTGCAGAATTTAGGAGCTGGCACCCTGAGGATAAGCAATTACTATGAACAATGTTGTATTTTGCATACTGAAGTGTGCCAGAAAGCCTACTGAAAAGAAAAAAATAATTCATTTCCCTTTCTTTTGTATGCTTTAAGGTTCACCACAGAGTACATTGTGCTTGCAGCCATGTCAGTATATACTTTGACTGAAATGGAGCTTATAAGCCAAGCAGGGTTAAAACTAAAGCAGGACAGGAATTTTTTAGTCAAAAATCTGTATTTGACAAAAATTTGCTGCTTCAGTCTTTTTCTTCCCTTTTCAGAAGCAGCTTATCTCAATCCCGTCAGTATCTAGAGGAGACATGCATGCCAACACACCTCACAACCTACCTCTGGGACAATGTGTGGGAAATCTGTGCTTAGCTCTCTTCTGTGACCATTTCAGACCTGGGCCTTTATCTCTTTTGTTGTAGATAAATACTTGAACTACTGGCTTGAGGAATCAACATAGAGCTTGTCTGGTTCTTCATATAAAAAGTTTGATAAGCAGAAACATGAAAACTACATTCTCACAAGCACAGCATATACAGGGACACTGAGATCCTTGTGGTACAGCTAAAGCTTTTGACCAAGAACCTCACAGGCCCTGGTCACACATTGTTTTTCAGGGAGGAACTTTCTTTTCTGCCCACTACACTTTCATCCACCAGGTTATACTGGTCATTCTTCACCAATATACTCAGAAAGTTCTCTACTTAGAAAGCTTTGAAATTTTCTAAAAACAGAGATCTGCAGAAATTACCTCATCAGCTCCAACCAGAAACTATCCACCGGCTTCAATCATCACTGCCTCTGACAACACTGGAGATTCTGAAGGCAATTCAGCGGCTCCCCTAAACCAACAGTTTGGTAGGAGAAATAAATTACCCTTTGATTGAGAGCTAAAAGTCAAGATCATTAATCCTGCATCAACCCTGCACTGATTGAAAGAAGCAAGGCATAAGCCTTCCTCTCCCAAACGGATCTTAACCTTCTGAACCGTGATCTTGTGTTTCCTCCAATTTTGACTCCTAGAGTGGTGAGGGGAATGAGAAGAAGTGGGGGGGAATCAAATCAAATACAACAGGTTCTAAGAAAAATATTTGAAAGAAAAAAAAAGGCAATTTTGGCAAGAATAATTTTATGCAAAACAGAGGTAGGAAAGCAAAACCTACTTCATTTCAAAACAATTACTGAGCAATCCTTTATACTTATTTTTTCAAAGCCTATGCACATTCTTCTGAAATTTAGCACTTGTCAGGTTGCATTTGAACATTTGATTTTTCACTGCCTCTATTTAGTACATCCATCTGCAAAATGCTGTAGGATTATTTGAAGGGAAGAGCTTATGCATATAAAATCAATTTTATGTATGTACTGATTAAAGAGGCAAATTCTGAAGTTACATTAAGCATCTCAATGCTATTTCTTCTAGAGCATAAATTAATCTAGTGCTAAAGACCATCTTTGCTGTTCTATGGCCATTAATAACTTTCTATGTGTTCAAACTTTAGAAATACACATCACTTGAAGTGTTATAGTTAGGCTTAATTGTAAGCTTCAATATTCAAAGAAGTTGCTTTAGGATGGAATTAGTGAACTGATCTGGAAATTATAAGCATCATTACCCACCCTTGTTAGCTGCCCTGATATATGGAATGAGAGATTTTCTCTAACAAACATTTAAAGCTGCCCATTAAAGGTATCAGAAAGAAGCTTCTGAAAAAAGTCTGCTCTTTCATTTTGTTGTTAACCATGGAGTGCCCTTTCCAAACAGTTTGAAACAGCAGAAGACGTCTAAAGGCTGAGTAACATAGTACTAGCAAATATCATTTCATTCAACAGCCCACTCCTCAAACATGAAATAAGTAGTACTCTTCAGACTATTAGGCACAGTCAGATTACTGAACAGGACAATCAATACCTTTCTATCTATATTATTTGAAGATTCCTCAACTAGAGAGCAAGTTAGACAAAAATTTGGTTTAATTACTTTGTGTCTGGTTCTATTTATGTCATTCCCATTTTTTACCAAGTCTAGAAACATTGGTGCCTCTAGTGGGAAGCTATTTCTAGAGATTCAGTAATTATGAAGACAAGAGAGGCTCATACAGGCATCTAACTGGTAACATACCTGAAGTACTGTAAATACCCATGGAAGCACTCCCGCATCACAGCCAGGTGATACTATCTAGCACAGCTCAGACCACAACGAATGAACGTTAAACAAATTGCATTGTTTTTCTCTTGACTCAGTCAGGGACGGTTCTTGCAGGCCAGCTGATGTACAGTAACTCAGCACAGCAAGCTGAGTGCAAATCTATACCTCACAGCCATATCACAGGTGGTGTAAATGGTGGAGTAATCCTCACATCACTAGCACAAGGCAGCCAAAAATCCCACTTTCATTCTGCATATCTGGACCTGATCCAGGCCTACAAACATTCCCAGACTGCTAACCTCCCTGGGCAGAGAACTGACAGGTAGCTGCTCAGCAGCAGTTTCTGTTTCAGATCCCTCAGGCCATCTGTTTGCAAATAGAGGCCCCACAAAATAACTGATCCTGCAACCACCATCCAGCTCCAAGCAACATACATCTCCCCAGCATTTTATAAAACATCAAATCTGGGGCCAGGTGTGAAATATTGTTGTTTATGCCATTTAACACCAAATAACCAGCTTCTCACTGAAACAAGCAATTTACATAGCACTCTTCCCTGAAAGATGAAAGAGAAGAACAGCATCCCTCCACTCCTCTGGCTTTTGCTGCTGGACAATTATTCATATACAGTTTATCAGCTAATTACACATGTGTCTTGGCATTTAAAGAGGTAGGATACTTTGTTTAATGGCTAGTAAATACACAGGTCTCTTCTGATCCCTCTGCTCTTACAGGAAAGCTTTTCTGTTTTCATCCTCATGCTGTCCTCCCCAGAGGTTAAAGACCCCTGACCAGCTGGCATATTACTTTGTTGCTCACAAAAGGCAGGCTCATACCTCACATGATGACACAGGCTTCCTAATAATTATCTGTTAATGTTACAAATTATATCCTTCAGAGATGAATGATGACCTTGATCTGTTCAACATGTGTGGCTGCTTCATACCTAGAAGTGTTTAAGACCAGGCTGGATGAGACTTTGAGCATCCTGGTCCAGTGGAAGTTGTCCCTGCCCATGGCAGAGAGGTTGGAACTAGATGATCTTCCAAATCAAGCCATTCTATGCAAGCAGCTTCTGTTTTCATGTCTAGGTTAAAAATCACCAGGTGTAATTCCTCAAAAGGCAATAGGAAGACCAATTCACTGTTAATTTTGCCCTTGGAACAGGGCAATACTGGGGCCTTGCACTGCAGTTCAGCATTTATGCAACCTTGTGCCACAATTCTCAGCCTAGGTATGCAGCACGCTGTGAGGTAGGGCTAGAGGCTTAGAATACATCAATGTAACAGAAACACATGGATATGGGTGAGATGCAAGGAATTCTTCTTAACTTGCCACAAGTAGCTGAATAGCACAGCTGGAGGGAATGAGACTTCAGCCAGGAACACTGCCAGAGAGGGGAAATACTGACAACAGTTACAGTGGCAGAGAACAGGTTTTGAATCTGTTGCCATCTTGAGAAGAGAAGACTGAGAGGGGATCTCATCAATGTCTATAAATATCTGAGGGGTGGGTGTCAAATGGAGGGGACCAAGCTCTTTTCAGTGGTGCACAATAACAAGACAACAAAAAACAGATTCAAGCTTGAACACAGAAGATTTCACCTCAACACCATGATGACAACTCCATCACTTCCACGGGCAGCCTGTTCCAGTGCTTGATAACCCTTTGGGTAAAGAATTTATTCCTAGTATCCAGTCTAAACCTCTCCTGGCACAGCTTGAAGCCATTTCCTCTCATCCTGTCTCTCCTTAGTAATATCGGAGGTCTCAAATCCTTTGACACAGAATGGGCAGGAGAAGGGAAGACAGCATTCAAAGCAAAGCTGTAATAGGCCAAAATTCATTTACCAGATGTTGTATTGGTGTAGAGATGTTTCACCATAATTCAAAGCTCACTGTGAAAGACAAAGCAATTTCTGGAGTAAATAGTAAAAGATCCTATTCTGTGTTCACTTGCTTGGTTTGTTACTTTGGGGCTTTGCCATACTTTAAATGCTGTTATCAAAAACAAGGCCACACAGAAAAAAAAAAAAAGGAAAAAAAATAATATATACACACATACTTTTTATTTTTTTTAATGGGAATAACAACATCGGAAAAAAAGAAAGGAGTGCTGCATCTCTCCTGCTCTTGAGGAAGTGGGGAGGAGGGAATGATTCAAAGAGAAGCAAGTGGATGAGTGTTTCCTGTGTAAATAGCAGAAATATCTTTTTTCCTGGAGAACTTTGGTTACTTGAAACAGTACAGCAGGACCCGGAGAAACCAAGAGCTTTGTGATGGTGACAAGTCTTTGTCTTAAAAGGTGGCAAAAACCATAGGAAGTAGATGGGTATTTTCAGGTGGGCATTTAAATTTGATTGGGTTGTCCAGGGAGGTGGTCGAGGCCCCGTCCCTGGAGGTGTTTAAGCCCAGGCTGGATGAGGCTCTGGCCAGCCTGATGTAGTGTGGGGTGTCCCTGCCCATGGCAGGGGGGTTGGAACTAGATGATCCTTGTGGTCCCTTCTAACCCTGACTGATTTTGTGATTCCAGTATGAAGAAACTAATGTGTACTGAAAGGTGGAAGCAATCATAAAGCAGCAGAGTAAGGGGAAAGACACCAGGATAATGTGGATGATGGAGTAAATAAAAAGAAAAACTAACAACCAAACCAAACAAACAGCAAAGCCATTTAGATCTCTGAGGCATGGCCTCTTGGGAAAATAATCTAAGGTGGAGAGAAAGGCAGGAGAAATAGTAGTGCTGAAAGGGACTGTATCAATAGCACAATAACAGCCTAAGCCAAGTACAAAGACAGGGGACGTAGCTTGAAACCAGTATGGTTACGTTAGGAACACTTTAAAGACAGAACAATAAAAAAAGCAACTGTATAGAGAGTGTGAACCAGGACAGGCAACTAAGAAAGATTGTAAAGGAATAGCAGGAGCACGCAGAGATAAATCAGAAAGGCTAAGGCATAAGATGAATTACAACTAACAAGGACATAAAGGCAACAAAGGATGCTCTATAAATACACTGAAAATAAGAGAAGAGCAAAGAAAAGCATAAGTCCATCAGTTAAGATGGAGAAAAGCAAGTCTGATGATGCTGAGAATGCAATATTATCTCTGTCACAACCTCCAGAATAAAAGAACCAATTCTAATAAGGAGATGAGAGAGCCAAACAGACTAGGGAATGAATCGAAGACTGGTAAGATGAGTTAGCCTTGCTTGTTCAAACATGTTAAAATGCAGTAAATTCAAGTGTGAGTTTACTCCATGACCCTGCACCAACCAGCAGCTGTTTGAAAAATGATGCACATCTGTATTCACAGAATAAGTTGGGAGGCATGGTGTATTGTTCCAGAACCTGGCTGCTGTTTGACCTTGACAAGGAGGTAGTGGTGACAGACCCAAGATATTTCTAAAGAGAAGAGTAAGAATATATTCACACAGACAAATTTCAGCACTCTTAAAGGATAATTTCTTTTTGGCCAATTCCCTGAATCTGTTCAGTTGAGAAGTTTGCAAAGGACCTGGGTCAGGGCCCCACAGCTACCACCTCTGTGCAAATTGGTAATGTCACTGCACTCTGACAACTTCCAGGAGGGCTAGATCTAAAATAAAATAGTTTTTTTTAAAAGAAATAAAATACAAGCAAGAGTTCCGACAGTTGAAAACATGACCTCTTGGGGATGTGAACCCAATGGTTTCCACCACTCCGTCAAGATACAGACAACCTCTTATGCTCCAAGATCTTGTTGCCCCTCTCCTGGCTGACCAGAACATGCCCCTGACTAACATCCTCTGTATGGCAGAGACTAGATGAAGTGTGTGTTCTCAGGACTCCAAGTTTTAACTACCCTGTATTAATAACACAGATTCTTCTTTCTGCAACACAAAGTGACTCTGCATCATTCGCTGGTGATGGAAATTATAGCTTGGCATCTGTTCTTTTCGCTGCCAGAACCAGATTGCTCATCTTATTATATCCTACAAAATTGCTCAAGATCTGCAAGGAGAAAATTGATTTTCAATATGGCCTTTTGCTGTTTTAATAGGCACACTTAAGATCATGAAAAGCACCATGCCAGTTCCAAACACATCACAGCTCTTTTGCAGGGACAACCATTGTAAGGGCATTATGAAATAAAGCTGAGGAGCTTAAAAAAAAATAACATCCCAACACTGATACTAAGAAGATCTGCTTGATCAAGAAGCTCTGCACAATGCTTACCCATTTCAGCTCAGCTGGGAACAAATCTATAGCTTATCCTAGGTGGTGAGTGAGCGAGCACAGCAAAGAGCACCCTCATATTGCAAAAAGAGGAAGACTTTTGTAGTTATTCCCTCCTCCTGCATTTTTTCCACTCACAGGTGGGCAAACTACCAAACCCAAGATTTCCAACTGAGCCATCACAGTGCTAGGGGCACTAAAGAACAGCATTCACATTTTTTAAGACACAGTATAATGGCACGGGTTCAAAAGAAGAGGCACCCTGACAGTTAGGATTGATACTCCTACTCTCTATTGCCCCTGCTAAAGGGTCATAGGGACCACACAGTCAGGAAGAGGTATATTCTGCTGAACAGAAGTTATCTTAAATCAATAGAGGAGATCATTCCTGGCTATTTGTCTATTGCCACACCTTGCCAGAAAGATAAGGGTGACAACCCCCTGCTGGCCTACACATGGCTTTCCTAAGCCTCACACTATGAATCAACAACAGAAATAAAACCATAAGAGGTAAGTGTCTGTGGAAAAGAGCATATCCTTGTAGATAATGTGCCTTCTACACAAAGGTCACAGAGCAAGTGAATGTCTCCATTACCAGAAGCCATTTCAATTTCTCTATAGGGCAGTCCAGCTGTTGTGTTAGCCAAATGGCAGAAAATAGGTTATCCATCTGGTACTCATGCCATTTCTTTGCATCTCATATACTGTTGACCCTCCACTGCAAACCTACACAGACTGAAGACAACCCAAAGCTGGCCACATCCCAGAAGCATGTCCAAGGGGCAGCACCTGCACACAGATGCAGGAGCTGTAGACAAGCTCAGAACAGAGCCCAGTGCTGAAAGCACCAAAATGCAAAAGTCACAAGAAGAAAAATTCTGACTTCTGAGTTGAACTGTCCCACCCCTCTTATGCTTACAATTCTGATTTCATCTCTCCCCTTCCTCTAGTCCTGCTCAGTCAGGGCTTAGCAGAATCCTGAAGGGAGAACCACAAACATGCTGTGATGGTCTAAAAGAAAAACTGCTATGAGGTTCTAAAAGGAAATGTCTAACCCCAGATGGACATACTCACATCACTGAGGAACTGACTGCAATAAACCTGTCTAGAGATACCCCTTCTGTTACCACCATGCATCCCCCAGTTCAACATGTACATCCAGCTCAATGACACCCGTGACTACAAAAGTTCCATCACAGCTGTTGTAGAGTGTCTGAGCACAGACAGACAGTTTTCCTCTCTGTGCTCAAGCATCACAGAAGCAGCACAGAGGATGCTTTCACCCCCAAAGGCCAGGGGAGGAACAGCTAGAGCAACCTCAGTGAAGCAGATGAGTCAGGGTGAGAAGCACTTCAGTCTATGGAGATGCAGTCTGTATTCAACAGGCACACTGCACATCTTAAGTTACTGTGCTGCTTTGATACATAAATCATGCATTAGCACTTTTGTTCTCTGTCCACAGGGCGCACATAACTAACCAACATAGTGCAGAATTTGCTTTGGCTCAGTAGCAGAGCTGCTATTCTAAGGACATTCATTAAGTGCAAGTGGTGAAGGGAAACAGACACAGCACAGCGGATATTTCCCTTCTAATTGCCAATGAATCTTTTGAAAGCCTTCCTACTTTTCCTCATTTTTATCAGCTGGAGAAAGGACTGCCTATGGACACTGGGTATTCACAACCTTTCCAGATTTATTGAAGTAAATCTTTCCATTCCTTACCAGAAAATCTTTCCTCAATTTCCTTCCTAGTTACTTGGAGATAACAAAGACTGGGACTGCTGTCCACCACCACGGCTATGTACCACTCCCCCTAAGTGACTCACTCTCTTGGCTTTTGTTTCATTTTTTCAGAAAACATTGTTATTTTTCCAGTTAACAGATCACTCATTCAGCAGTTCCTTCTCCCTTCATCACTAGTCTTTGTTGGCCAAAATTTCTGCTACTGCTTCTCTCAGATCGCTCCAAGACATGCAGTAGTTTGCCCCTTCCCTTGTGTGCATAAACCCTGTGTCACACTGAACAGGCTAGGATGCAGTGTGCAGAAATCTCCTTTCAACATAAAGTTTGTGCTCTATAATGCAAGTGAACTTAAGTTTAGCCTGACCTATAGACAGAAGATCAGTGGTCCTGCTCCAACGTCATTTCCTTATGTTAACTTGACAACTTGGTAATACTGAACAGAACATCTAAGCACTGAAATAACAAACATTAAAACATTAGGGGAGTCATAGGAGCTGCAGCTTCAAGTGGCATTTGCCAAGGTTGTGTTGGCTGAGTTAAAAGCAATAAATGCAATCTGCTAAGAAGCTCCAAGGGAACACACACCTGTAAGAAGTTTGAGAAGAGATGCCACTAAAAATAAGATAAAGACTAGGGCTGAGTTGTGTTCACTGGGACCAGTTCTAGCCAAGGCTCAGCTTATGCAACCCCTGCTAGAGGGTTAGAAGGACTTGAGCACAAGCCCTGTGAGGAGAGGCTGAGGGAGCTGGGATTGTTTAGCCTGGAGAAGAGGAGGCTCAGGGGAAACCTTATTGTTCTCTACAGCTACCTGAAGGGTGGTTGTAGCCAGGAGGGGGTTGGTCTCTTCTCCCAGGCAACCAGCACCAGAACAAGAGGACACAGGCTCAAGCTGCACCAGGGGAAGTTTAGGCTTGACGTGAGGAGAAAGTTCACAGTATCACAGCATCATCAAGGTTGGAAAAGACCTCAAAGATCATTGAGTCCAACCTGTCGCCACAGACCTCATGACTAGACCATGGCACCAAGTGCCACGTCCAGTCCCCTCTTGAACACCTCCAGTTCTTCATAGAGAGAGTTGTTAGCCATTGGAATGGACTGCCCAGGGAGGTGGTGGAGTCCCCATCCCTGGAGATGTTCAAGAGGGGATTGGACATGGCACTTGGTGCCATGGTTTAGTAGTCATGAGGTCTTGGGTGACAGGTTGGACTTGATGATCTTTGAGGTCATTTCCAACCTTATTGATTCTATGACTGATGATGCTCCAAAGCTCACAGGGACCAGATCTGAAGACTCTGAAAAAAATAACACAAAAACCCAAACCCACACACAAAAAAAAACCCCAAGCAACCAACAAGAACACCCAAAACAAACAACAACAAACCAAGAACCACAAAACAAAACCCACAAAAACAAACAAAAAACAACCCATGAAACAAAATCCGTGATGATTAAAATAGTTTCAAAAAGTCGATTTCAGGAAGGTAATCTGGAAACAATTTGAAAATCTGAACTAGGGTGAATCATGCACTTTTCCCCCCTCCTTCAAATGCAAATGCATGCCTAATGTATTTAAAGTTTTGTCTATTGCCAGGCTGCTTTGTTAGCAGACGTACAAAGGGAATGGGCTGACAAGGAAACTATAGGAAGACAGTGTTCTCAGCACTTGAAATCCTAAGTATAGCAGCACTGTAGAGGTGGCAATGATCCACATATCCTAAATGGTACAGAAAGAGGCAATGGGAAGTGTGAATAGCCAGGGAGAATAGAAAGGAAAAAGAATGCCCTTCATTGTTACTGGGATACAAAGAGAGAGATGCAAGACCCAGCTGTATTCGTCTCACTGTGTTTACCTCTAACTGCCTTGATGTTCTGTCAGTACAGGGAAGGTTCTGGTCTTGTGAGTATATTGAGCATCCTTCAGTTTCCTCCAAAGAAAAGTATTTCCAGGCACAAAGAACACCAAAACAGAACTATCATGTCTTTCCTGTTTCCCAGATAGGACATTTGGGAAGTTAAGCAGCACAGGAAACATGATAGATGGAAAATACACGAGTAAGGGAAAAGGATGTTCACAAAGCTTGCCATCTGTTTTGCATCACCAGATAGCACAAAGCCATGAGACCTGATGTCAAGACAATCTGTCTGCCTATCTGTGCCTTTAAAAAGCCCTGAGGAGCATGCAGAAAGAGCAGGTTGGCACAACCCAGCCAACAGATGTAGAAGTTACCATGAATTACCACAGCTTTGTAAGAAGTTTTCAAGGCCAGGTCTCAGAAAAATACCTTGCCTGAGAGACAGAAACAACTCAAGGCCTTATAGGAAAAGCAGAAAGCAAGCCCCATATCCATTCTATCTTCTACAGCATGAAAGCTTTCTCCTGGGCAAGATGTCTGGAAGATCAACTCACTGAGAGAGAGATTAAATAAATATTTTCAGTAACACTACTTGTTTCACACAGTCTTATTGCTTATGACTAGAAGTTGCTGCTTACAGAACAGCAGGCATGAGATGGAAGGAAACCAAAGGACCAGTTAGGTCATTAACTCATACAGTTGACAGAAGGTTAGTCCTTAGAGCATATTTCTTACAATTTCTCCAGTTTACTTTTTAAACAAACTCATCACTTCCCTTGATGAAATTACACACAGCTTGTTAAAAGTGTTTCTTTCCAGCTTACTGCTTCCCCTCTCCTCAATTTTATGTCACTGCACTCAACAACCTGCTTTGTAGGCCATTCCCCAGCATGCATTCTGCATGTGCACATGCATCCTCTCTTATACTCAACCACAGAAACTATATCCAGCATTATCATCCTTAACAAGCATCTTCTTCCAGCCCTTTACACATGGAGGAAAGTCGTAGATTCTTTTGGGATGTTTTTTCCCCCCTGAACTTCTCCTCCTGCCTGTCTGTATATTCCAGCCTGCTGCATTTGAAGAGCTCAGACTGGCACAGAGCTCTGCTGAAAGAGATAGGACAAAAAGGCACAGCAGACTATGGCATGAAATCATTTGCACCAAGTCCTTCTACAGGGGAAAATATAACACAACTATTCTTTCCTGGTGAAGCTGTTCACTTCTCTCTCAATAAAAGATGTCCTTTGAATGCACCTCTGCCTACCTAACAGAAGGATTGGGCTAACCTCTGGTACAGATCAAAAACACAAGCAAGAACACATCAAAAAAACCAGTTCCATACTGACACTGTTACTACATCCAGCCACAGCAGAGGTTTGGATCTCAAAGCACCAGTCCTGTTTCTGGGTCAGGTCTCACCTGCCCCATGTGCTGAAGTGGAGTGCAGCTGCAGTAATCATTTGTGAGACAAATGATGGCAGTGAGGGGCCTGTGCTTTCCTTTGCTAGATGCAAAAAAAAAGCACAACTAAAGACTGGCTGCACACTGGAGACAGCCCTTCCAATCTGAGGGCTGAAAATTGGAGAGAGACTGAAGATAAGAGGAGGGATTGCATACTACAGAACCCAAAATACCTTGTAACAACTGTTTATTCTGCTTTTGCTTAAGTGGGATATAAAGAGCAATTTCTTAGTGCAGCATCTAACAGAGTTGCCACCTGTAATTACAGGCAAAGGAGAGCAGCAGACAGCACAGCCAATGGATATCCCCAGGCAAAGACTCTTAAGGGAGACAGATCTCAAGGCAATTGCCTGCTGACTTGCCTGAGTAGAAATACTGAAAAATACACTATAAATTACTCTAGCCTCACTGAAGCAAGAAGCTTGTGAGATTTATATCTGATGAAGGTCTGACCAGGTGAGCACAGCCACACAAGTCATTCCTCACAGCTCCACTGACTTCAAAGGGAGCAGCATGCACCAGTCAGAGCATTTCTGAGCAAGGATGAGTGGAAAAATGGATTTATCCTGCTATGTCTTGTCCACTTCAGGCTTCTGTGTTCAGCTGGAGGAAGAAAAAACCCAGAGGTTTTCACATGACTGGAGAGACATAGGCTACTAGGAAAGTCCCGAGGTGGTACGGCCTCAGGTAGTGACTGAGCTTTCTACAGAGGATAAGTAACATCTTCCTCCTTCTCTGTTCCTACTTGAACAGCAGTTTAGGATCACAAGCAACAGAAATCTGCTCTGACTATGCCAGCTAATGCCTCTTCCACCAGCGGATAGAAGAGACCTCATTAATGCAGTTTTATACCACACTGTCATTATCTCTCTTGACTTTCAGTGGCTTTGAGCTACAACTACACACCTTGAAGAGCTGAGCTTTTTGCATGCCTGATAAACTCAACTTTAAACTGATTATTGAAATTTCCAAGCTGTTCATGCAACAACTGCCAGCTGAAGCTGTGCTCTCTTCGCTGCTTAATTTTCACTTACAGTGTTAGAATTTGTTTGTTCTTTTCCACTGCATTCCCTGTGCCCAGCTGTTCATTCCCAAGATCTCACACACACCTCTCTTCCCACCTCCACTGAACACATGGCTTACAGTGTTTCTGGAGATGGATCACTCATGAGTGAGCTTGTTTCAAGCAATAAGCAAAAAAAAAACCCAAACCCCACAAATAAATGAGTGAAAAGGAACAACTCAATTACTCTTTAACTGAAAACAAAATCTTTGATACCTTTGAGTGTGGCAGAAGACTAATTTCATATTTAATTGTTCACCTTCCTTTTCTGGATTCCTAAGCAACAATAAGTAGTAATCACCTTTCTACTCTGCTGGAAGCAATTGCATTCTAGACATAAGCTATCCCAGCAAAACTTTAAGTAGAAAGCATAAACATCAAGATGCATCTACAATGCACAGCAAAGTCTTTCTCCACCTCACCAGCTTCAAGAAACATACAGATTTACCTGAGCCATAAGACCAGCACTTCAGCAAGAGATTCCCACACCTCTCCCATGCCAGACAGCCCTTCCTCAAGCAAGAGGAAGAGAGAAGAGGGACTCTGAGCTCTCCACCCAGAAACATCCTCCATACTGCTAACCCACTCTCCTCCTCCACACTTCAAACCTGAAGGATATTTTCCTTTGCAGCTGTTTCCACTCTCTCCTGAGGGCTAGGGGAGCAAGGGCAGACAGCTGTGGCCTTTTTGCAGAAGAGAGCATTTGCTGCTTGCTTGCCAGCTGTGGGACAATGTCCAGCCCCCTGAGGAAGGCATATATCATCTCCTCTGCCTGACATTTGCACAGTGCTTTGGAACACAGCTATGTAAATGTAAGACAATCAGGGGATATTGTTCAAATCCTGTAAGCCTATCTCCAGGCAAGAAGGCAATGCCAGTTTACACCATCCAAGTATCTAGGGCCTGTGTAATTAACAATTACAGATGAAGCACAGGGGCTCTGAGCAGTGAGGCCAGGTTTACTCAGGTCTATGGCCAACACTCAAGCACAGTTTTACTGAAAAGCAAAATTCTCATCGAAGAGAACAAAATTGAACCCAGTTGAAGGATGATCTGACACTGTGTTTGTCATTTCAATGGTTGGAAAATAATCCAACCCGTTGAACAGCATGTGCAATCTTTGCAGATGGGTCAGGAAAAGCCCAAGGCGCAGAGCAGCAGGTACACTAGAGGTCAAACAGCACTATGGTGTGGGCACTGAGGCCAGCAGAAGCTGTGAGCACACATGGGTTTGAGGATACTGCTTGGCACAGTGAAGCCATGGGAACACGAGTATTGCAACACTCCCCTGCCCTCCCTGTCCCAGTTAAGAGATGGCATTGGTCATTTCCCCAATCCCCTTGTGCAATACAATCAAATAGTTAGAAACCTCCTGAGTCTCGGATTTTTTTTGCCTGACAGATCACAGAGCTTCTTTAACATATTTCCTCTTACACCACACAACACACTGGCCTAAGACACTTGGCTTTGTTGATCAATACTGCAGTGATACCCTGAAACTCACAGGTAAAAAGTGCTGGTGGTCCACTGAGCAGTGCATGTGAAATACTCCAGTACTTTTGTCCAGGCTTTCCATGTGGCTCCCTGTTTAATGAGTCCATCAGCAGGTTTAATGACCTGCCGGAGCTTTAGAAACATTCTGCCCTCCTCATCAATGATTCACACACAGTCTCAAAACCATGCACAGATTAAAGAGGCTCCCGCTCCTCCACCTCACGTCAACCTAGAGCAGTTTTAAATATTTCATCTCACCACAGAACTCTTCTGTACACATCCCAAAGGTGCTCTGAGAAGCCCTCCCTGGGAGTTTAGCTTTACCTGGCAGAGGGCCTGCTGGCACCACAAGAATGCTGTCACTGCCAGACCTGCCCACATGTTTTATTTACTTTCTTTAATGAGTCCTGCATGACCCTGGCTGTAAAGAGTGGGGATAGGATTTTCTGAGGTGGTTGGTGCTTTCTATTTATGTAAAAGCAGATGAAAGTCCTGTCTGGAGGAACATAAAGAAGTGTGTAATCCACTATTATTGATGTCAGCAGGAGCCTGCTTTCAGCTTCAAGGGAAATGAAGACATGAAACTTTTCCTGTCAGCTCCAGTGGGACCTGAAATGCAAAAAGTCAAGATACTGTGCTTCCCAGATGAGCACATTGAGGATGACCAGTTTTCTAGGATACCCAGATCATCTTATAGCTCTTACTGCAAAGATCTCACAGTCCAAACAGCCAGAGTCTTCCCTTGCTGCAGAAAGACTGTGTCCTGTGATACAGTCCTCATGAACACAACTTTTGTCCCTGGGGAAGGAGGGCAAAGTAGCTGAGGGAGAGGGTAGAAAGACCCAGAGATATCCCTCAGCTCTGCCACCAATGTCAGGACGCTGCTGATAATAGTCTCAGCTACCACTTTGCCATCTCCCAGATAGGAAAGCTACCAGTTGATCTCATTGACCAAGGAATTTTGGGGTGTACATGTCCCTTGTGCTGTAAAAGCCAGGACATTACTAGAAACAACCCTTTTTATGTGATACTGTGGCCATGCATGCCACACACTTCTAGCAAACAAAGGTCTGCCCAACCCAATGCATGTTCTTGTCGATGAAGCTTCTCCACAGTTTCTCTAGGCAGATTCCCACAGCTTAATCTTGGTTTTCCAAATATTCATTTGTGTGTATTTGGGGTACCTTAGGTCCATATGCTAAATTTAAAAATCATTTTAAAATCTTAGGAAACAAACAGTGAGAAAATCACTTAAGCACATCATCATACACTCTTTCACGTGGTTTGATACTTTGCTCTCACCTTCCTTTCACTTGCAGTGCATATCCTGCCTGCTGGCACTCATGGGTAGTGCCCCCTCAGCATTTCGTCTGTTGATGGGGTCACTAGTTTAATGGGAAATCCATTTTCCAGCAATGTGGATAGCTCAACAAAGATCAAAATTGCATTCTCCAGATAAATAATTTTTAATTTTCAATTGGCAAATTATTTTGTTTGTTTGGGGTTTTGTTGTTGTTACTGGTTTTGTTAGCCAACCATCTCTGATCACAGAAAAAGGAGGACAAATCCAGGGAAGCAGACAGGCAGAGATATAAATGCACACAGATACAGAAGCACAACTGTCTCTGTAGCTGCTTCTGCAGCTCTGGATTTCTGTCCTCCTTTTAGTGTGTTTCTCACCTAGAGGCCTTTGAAGAGGCAGGAAGCAGGTTGCAGCCACCTGAATACCTGTGCCTGTATTTTAGTTTTCACATACAGAGGAGTCAGTTTGATTTCACAACCTGTAGGAAGTGGCAACTAGTCTGCACGTCCCCAGTATTTTACAAAGGGAGTTTCTTGGCACTGGAAGGTGCCTGCTGAAAGTGTGTGGAACCAGTTCCTGTCCTCACAACAGGAATACAGGACAACCTTAGTCTATCCTGTCCACCCTTTCTGACCAATGGGGCCAACCTCAATCTCCATGTGCGTTCAACCCCAGGAGCATTTGGAAAAGTGAAATTTATCACAAGGAGTTGAAGTGGACCACACAGGCTGCAGAAAGGCTTTAAACCACAGTGAATGAACCTCAGGCATTGGAATGCGCTGCCCAGGGAGGTGGTTGAGTCACCTCCCCTGGATGTATTTAAAGGCCGTTAGGATGTGGTGCTTGGGGATATGGTTTGGGGATGAATTTTGTAGAGCAGCGTTATTGGTTGGACTTGGTGATTCTGAGGGTCTTTTCCAACCTGAATGTTTCTGTGATTCTGTGACTTTTTCTCCCCTATGCATGCAATTCTGCAGCATGGAGCCACAAGATCTATCTTCTCATTCCAAAGAAGCAGTTCATTTTCTCTCTTTTTTTCGACTGAATTGCGATCGGAACAGGAAAGGTCTTTAAAACTTTCTGGTTTTCACACACCTGAGTATTAGTGGAGGGCTAAAAACCTGAAAGCCTGGATTTCCTAAGTCTCTGCTTCAGTTTGTCACCCCTGGTTTCTGAATCCACAGCAGTCCAGTCCATCATAATGGTCCTTGGCTAATAGCCACACAGTCTCCACATACCTGTGGTTGCCTATGCATGGGAAAGATTCCTCAGCAGACCATCTCAGGGCCTTCCAGAGAATTTCTGACCTTTGGATTTCCATTTAAACTAACTCGGCCATTTAGAACCTCTGTGGCACAGAATGGCCTGCAACCACACAGCTCCCTTTACAGAATATGTTAATGGCCAGAAGCGTGGGTGAGGGACCAAAAAAATCCCTCTGTGTTGACAGGAACAGTACAACTGGCAGCCCTTGGCCATTTCATTTCCTTGTCCTCATTTAGTCTCTCACCCCATACTGAAGAATGAGACCAAAAACCCAGAAGTGGTGATGGGGATCACATCAGGTCATGCAGATAGCCAAATCATGAAAAAAATTTTGTTTGTTGGCACACTAAGAAAATTAAGTCCTGTCTTCTCCTTTGTGATTGTAAGCCTTTCCTATGTGAGGAAAGAGCAGTGAGCTCTGTGGGCCTGCAAAGGGTAACCCTGCCTGAGAGAAGATGAAGATCCCTTTACCTAGTCCAAAAGTGAGCAATAAGGCACTGCAGAAAATGAGCAGGTAACTACAAGTATTTTATCTCCAGTCAATACCTTTTCAGCATGGCTGATCTCTGAAATCTGATTCTGTGTTGTACTGCAAATCCATACTCCCTGGGAAGTTTGCATCCCTCTTGCTGAGCATTAGCTCTCACTTCATTTGTCCACACAATCTCTATGAAGCTGTCATCTCAACACTGAAGCAGGCTTAAACAAAAAGATAACCTCTCTGTAAAGCACACCTCTATATTCAAACAGCTGTTGCTCTCAGCTGTCCCATTCCATGAAATCCATCACCAAACCACTTTGCCTTCCTCAGCAATGGGAGGGTGTTCAGTGAAGAAAGCTCTGTAGCATATCACAGGTTCAGTTTACTGGGACTCATTTCCTTTCCCTGGCTCAATTCTAGGGTTAAGAAGGCCATGGCACAGCCTCTTGGCCAGAACCACTGCAGCAGTCACGGAAGGATTCATTGTACATTTCATGTGCAGCAATGCCCTCACACTATGGTGTGGCAAGAGAGAGCTTTCATTTCAAGGGCTGTGTGATGAACAACTAGTAGGATGCAGGAACCAGATGATAGGGCAATAAAGTATCTATTACCATAAAATCAACTCACTCCCTGCCTCACTCTTTCATTCATACACCTTTTCCAGCACCTGTTCAAAGCACAGCCAGAGAATATGGTTTTATCCTTACCCTTTGTTAGCTCCTGATACCTGATCAGCACAGGGTGAATGTCCACATTTCTGTCTAACACCTGTCCAAAAATCCTTCTAGTTTTACCACAGCAGTAAAGTGTTAGACCAAAAGAAAAGATGCAAGTTCTGAGGCTTTTTCCAAACTGCCTTCCACCTAGATGTCTGCAGTACAGCTCAGCCAGAGAGCTCTCACCACAGCCCTCCCTAGGAGTTCTCACTGGAGTAATGGTGCTAAAGCCTGGGAACCACACTAGGCTACCAGTTGCATCAGTAGATGCAAAGTAAAGTAGACAGATGTCTGGTACCCACTGCTCTACTAAAACAACCTTATGGACTTGGCCAGGTGTAATCACATGAAAATAATTCTGGAAAATTACAAGGATAAAAGGAGCATCTCTATACCTGACACAAACAAAGTGACCTTAAAGAAGTTTCATCAGGGTTGAATTTATCCCAGGTTATATAAAATTGTCACGGTGGCCTCAAAGATGTGAAACATGGGTATGAGAGGGCAATTATGTTAGTTCATTGCACTGGGGAGTTAAAGTTACTGGAACCAAACTCAAGCTGCTATGAATCATCACAGTTTCACTGGAGGGAACAGTTACATTATTTACTCCAGGTGAAAATCTGTTTCAGTAAGTTGAACAGAACAGCAAAGGGCTACAAACAGAATGAGGCTTACGAAACAGTAAAACACAATTTTCTGTCCTTAAGTAAACCTCTCTCCCACACTGGGTTTCACATGTCAGGTGGAAGGTGAGGCTCTATATTTCCTGACTTACACAAAGGAAGGACACAGCTCGATAAAGCCTGTCAGATATAACCTGCTTGCCACACAGAGAAGCACAGCTCATAGATTGATGGGCCTAGATCCCATCAGTCACTTCAGCCCATCATTTGAGTCCTTTCTCCAGATGCAAAGCCATCTCCAAGGACTGCAGCACAGGTATAGGATTTCAGAGGCCTGGGCTCCATCCTTGCTTCTACTACAGCTACTCCTCAGCGTTGAGAGTGATGCCATTTGTCTTCCCCAGTAGCCATTGTGTGTGATAGAGTTCTGGTGTCCAGGAGTTGTCTGAACACCTGCCTGCTGATGGGAAGTGGTGACCGAATTCCTCATTTTTCTTTATTTGTATCCACAGTTCTGACTTTAACTATTAAACTTATGTATCTCAACCCATGAGTTTTCTCACTTTTAATCTTTCAGTTCTGTCCCCCATCTTTCACACCCACAGGGGGTGTGAAAGAGCAGCCCTGTGGGGCTTCATTGTCAGCTGAGGTTGAATACAACACCAGATAACACACAGATCCCCTCCAGCCTCCATCCCCTACAGCAGGGGCAGGTTTTGCGCATTTGGGCATGCAATTAGCAACTTGCTACTCATGACACTCTCACAGGACTTCACTGCTCAGGTTTCCCTGTCACAGGAGTCCAACTCATGGTCCTGGGCTCTTTATCTATGGCTGTTGAGCTGATCTGCATATTAATCAAATAACCCATTGCAATTAAATAAGATGAGAAGGAGAGGGAAGAGATATAAAAGATGAAGTCTTCTGCTAATACTGTCCTCACATATGGTCTCCCATATGGTAGCACGCCACTACTGCTGCACTTTATAGGATCTCTCTTCAGAGAGTAACTCCAGCCCCTTCCATTCTGCAATCAAGAGATTGATTAAGAAACAGGTAACATTGCAGGCCACTTTGTCATTGCTGATAGAAGTGCTGAACAGCCACTGCTAAATTACAGCTATCAATCTCCCAGGCTGTGCATGGATACATTAATTATTTCTCCTGCTCCTCACAGAGACAGATGCTTCCCGTTTTCTTGACATAAGCTGTGTGGATCACTTGCCCATCTGGCTTTTCTACATTCTTATAATGCAGTCTTTCCCTCAGATGTCATCTTTCAATTTTCTAATAGCCTCCACAGGGAGACAATATTATTACTTGGCATTTCTAAAGGATATGTCCCTAATCCTCCAAAATGTGTTAATTCACCCTGAAATTACTGTATTGTGTTGGGATGTACTATTAGCCTGGTACAGCGGGTGCATGTAAGGCCAGGAGTCTGGCAGCAATTGCATGACTTCACAAACATCACAGCGATGATGGGTGATGAAACAGACACATGAGCAGAGATTTTTAAGTCAGATTTCACACCAGTGGATAAGGATAACAAAGAATGAGACACAATAGACCATGACCAGCCTGTTTGGGGGAAGTATACACACACACTCTTCACTCACTCTTCTAAATCCTCCGCTTGTCTTCTGCTAAAACTGCCTTTTCACAGGATGTTAGGGGTTGGAGATCATGGAGTCCAGCCCTAATCTTGCGAGCATTTTTGCACCATTATTAAAAAAAAAAAAAAAAAAGAGAGAGATCGAGAGAGTTGGGGGGACAGAGACTATGATTCTGTAGTAGGAATCTTAATATATCATTTCGTATTCATAGAATCAGGATCAATAAGGTTGGAAAAGACCTCAAAGATCATCAAGTCCAACCTGACACCCAAGACCTCATGACTACTAAACCATGGCACCAAGTGCCACTTCCAATCCCCTCTTGAACACCTCCAGGGATGGGGACTCCACCACCTCCCTGGGCAGCACATTCAAATGGCTAACAACTCTCTCTGAGAAGAACTTTCTCCTCACCTCAAGCCTAAACTTCCCCTGGCACAGCTTGAGACTGTGTCGTCTTGCTCTGTTGGTGGTTGCCTGGGAGAAGAGACCACCCCCCACCTGGCTACAACCTCCCTTCAGGTAGTTGTAGAGAGCAATAAAGTCTGCCCTGGGCCTCGTTGACCTTGCCTGGACATGTTCAAGAGTCTCAATGTCCTTCTTAAATTGAGGGGCCCAGAACTGGACACAGTACTCAAGGTGTGGCCTAAGCAGTGCTGAGTACGGGGGCACAATGACTTCCCTGCTCCTGCTGGCCACAGTATTCTTGATGCAGGCCAGGATGTCATTAGCCTTCTTGGCCACCTGGGCATTCAATACTATGTATAATATAGAGCTTACCACAGCTGGCCTAGAAATAATCCAAGAACCATACCTTTAGAGGGGTTGCAGGACACCAGATTTTTTTTGATAAGGTGACTGTATTTAAAGTTATTTCACTAAGAACAATTACTCTAAAATTATTCTAGCACTTAGTCAAAACAAGGCCAAAGCAACTGACTAATTATTACACTACACAATTGACAGGTTAAGGAGTTGTAAATAAAAGCACTGGAATTACTAACTGATTGTTCCATAATTTCTAATTACAAACAGCAAAATGCAGCTGCAAATTATTCTCTCTTGGTAAACTTGACAGCTTGAGGAAAACTTCTCATTTCTCATTAAATATTTGATATTATAATATATATTTTTTTTAGAGTCCATGTGTACAAAATGGTATGGCTTCAGCTACACTCAGGCTCAAAGAAGATGGCATTCCTTTACAATCATGCAGGGCACCTGTGGGATCCCAGCAAGTTAGATGCAACAGCACCACAGGGTGAAGGCACAGCCACAGTGATGGGGCCACCAGCAGCATCTTGTCAGACTTCACAAGATCTGACAAGTCCTCTGCAGACAGAGAGAGCTCCAGGGTTTGTGCAGGAGGAGAAAACCCCTCAGCATGAATTCATCAACAAACCTGAAACACTCACTTACTAGCAGATAAAAAAAGGAAACTGGTTCAGGGGACTTCTATTTCAAGTTCATACCTGGTCCATAATCCTTGAGAGGAAGATAATCATAGATGTAAGGTTAGAGCAATTCTACAAATGATCTCTCCTAAGTTTCTCCAGGCAAAGAGGAATGGACAGTTTTTATAACAGTTCTTTTTTTATGACTCACTTCCATGTCATTATACCAATAAGATCCTGTCTCTCTAGGGTGTTTTTCTACCATGATTAAAGCTGTGAACCATCAACCTTGTGCCTTATCAACACTACACAACACACACCGTAACAACTCACAAACTTGTTGCCTTTCATCCCTTATTGCTTAATAAACCTACCAGCAGACCTGTTGCATCAGAATAATGAAGCTAAGCAACTACATTCAGCTCAGTAAATCTGGGACTAGAGGCTGTTAAAAATAAACAAAATTAAATTAAAAAAAAAAAAAAAAAAAAGAAATCCACAACTAATTGCAGAAACAAGGAGTGTTAGGAAGAAATCCTGTTAGTTCAGCCAGAGCTCACAAACCACTCACTCCTGCTCTTTCAGCTGCTGAGAGGAGCAGCACTGTGAGAGAAGATAAGGACACTCAGCTGCATAAAGCTAGAAGAGAAGAGAAGGTGCTGAGACAGAAACTCACAGTCTGCACTCTACAAAGCTGCTGCAGGAGTTGCAGACAGCAAAACTTCTGGCCTGAGGTCCCAGGGAAGGAAAGACATGGTGGTCACAAACAGGTGCTTTGGCAGAGAGATGTAGAGGAGGCAGCCCAGCACCTGAGCCCTGAAGTTTCAAGTATGGTGAAATTGCAGTCAGTTGACATCAATAACCTGCAGTTTATGTTGTGTTAGTTGTAATTTGGCATTTTCTGTCATGAAGCAGAAGAGGGATCCTCTTCGAAGGCAAGGCATGGTGCATTAGAGACAGGTGCAGGGTAAGCACTGCATTTGCAGGTGCACCCAACAGTCTGCTACAATAAGCAGTCATTAGATAGCTATTCAGATCTTAATGCCTGAACAAACTGCTGAAGGTATGGCCCTTTCCTACTGCTGCATTTGTATGGAGACTGTGGCAGCCACATTTCCACCTCTGGGTGCCTTGTTTGGATCTTATGGACAGACCCACAGAACATCTAATCTGCAAGCTCACACACACATATATCCCACAAGGCTCATGACACTGCCCATCACATGCTGGGCAGCCTGAGAATGTAAGCATACAAAACTAATAGCCACAAAAATGTATTCAGCACCCAACTGATGGGAGGAGAAGGCAAGAGTCATGCTCACTCCCATGTCCATTTCCCTCCAGCAACAAGGACATCATTAGAGAAAAATGCTCAAAGCATCCCAGGAGTACCTACTACTTACTATATTAAATCTCTTCTGCTTGTACAGCCCCCTGGACCACTGGTTTACCAGCATATATCCCTCCCTTCTACCCTTCTTCAGGCAATAGCATCAGAATCCAAGGCCTTCTTATTCCTTCATTTCTGCAGCCATCAAGGGAGATCAGAATGAGCAGTACTAACTTTACCAGTTATGGAAAGGCCTTCTTGACCAGACAGCTAGTCAGAACCACAAGAAAGCATAAATGCAACAAGGACACCATACTGTTTTTCATGCAATGCTGAAAGCAGGTCCAAAGGGTTGACTCATCCCAATAATAGATGAGTAGTCTATAGGGTCCAGGGCTATCATAAGTCTTCAGCAGTTACCTCCACCAATGTCACCTCAAAGTGCTTTCTCCAGCTACTGAGTTAGAAGAAACTGAATCTGGAGTTGTGTCTGGATTCCTGGGAGAAATTTCTGCTGCAGGTGTAAGCTGCTGCTGGGCCTTTCCACCAAACTTTGCAATTCATCTCCCAGAAAGACAGGAACATGAAAAGGGAGGTTCATCACCACAGCGCACTTCACAGTAAGCACTGCAATTGATAGCACATAAATACTGTAAATGTACTGCAGCATTTTGCAAACATTATCATCTCAAAGGGTAGGTAAGAGGCAGGAATAACAGCATGTAACAACTGTAACAGAGACAGCTGCTTTCTTTGCCGTGTCTAATGCTGTTCGGGGAGGTAAAATAGGTCTACCAGCAGTGCCTCTGCTTCTGCTAGCGTTCACTGCAGCTCCACATGGGGCTTCTGCTGAATAATTAGGTTAAAGAAGACACATTCATGTAAACAATCTTGTAGAGACTTTCTGGGAGAAATTTCTGACAAAATCATTCATAAATCCAAGCACATGCATTTCCCAGAAAGCAGAGATGTTGTCCTCATGCTGGGCTTTTTTCACTGCAATTAACACAAGCTCTCTGACCCAATCACTGTGGCTGAAAAATCTGTGGCCAGGATTAATCTCTCATAATGCCAGGTGTCACAGCTAATGGCATGTTTCTGCTGCACACAAGATTATTTAAAAGTTTAGTGCCACCAGAAAACTCAGTCTTGTCTTCCTACCCTTCATCATCCTTTTTCCCAACCTGATCATTAACCATGTGGTCCCAGCTCCTCCCTTTTCCTCGCACTGGTTCAGCTCACTAATCTGACAGAAACTGCCTCCTTTATTCTATCCTGGGGGAAAACTTTTGGCCAAGTTTATTTTTCTGCCAATTTAGTGAGTCAAGTCATCTCAGCAGGAGCCAGCTAGCAAAACCAAAATCAAAGCTGTACCACTAAAGACAAACAAACAGAAAGCAAGAACGTTCATGATCAGGAAGACATTGGATCTGCTCAGCTGTGTTACCGAGCTGCTGAGCCCTCCATTAAACATGGAGCATCTCATTTTAGATTTCCTTGTATTAGGCAAATAGCTAATTTCTGTCCTACAGCCCACAGGATAAAAGAAATCTTTTCACTGGTCTAGTTTATTCTAGTTGCTATATAACTTGGCTCTACTGCCCCTCCCTCCCCAAAATCCTCCCCTCCCCCCCTCCCAAAAAGTAGCTCTTTCGCATTTGTGCTTGGAGTTTGCCCTAAGGAAGTTTGGCAGGATGCAACTATGACATCTGTAATTGTAGCATTATGGGAAAGGACTGCTAAGGTGATCCTGTTTTAGTAAGTGGAATCACACTGGACTTCCACAGCCTTTAAGAAACCATAACCTGGTGCAGGATTTTAGCATACAGGTAAATGTAAGCTTGAAACATTTGTCAAAGCTTTTGTACATTTCATAGAATCAATAAGGTTGGAAAAGACCTCAAAGATCATCAAGTCCAACCTGTCACCCAACATCTCATGACTGCTAAACCATGGCACCAAGTGCCACATCCAATCCCCTCTTGAACACCTCCAGGGATGGTGACTCCACCACCTCCCTGGGCAGCATGTTCCAACAGCTGTTTGATGTTACTGGAATGAGATCTTACCACAGCCATAGGGCTATTGCATACAAAGACACCACAGCTGGTTCTAAAAGCCTCTGAGATCACTAGAAGCACAGAGCAGAGGAGAGGAAAGCAAATCGCTCTTTGCTCACCCTATTCTTGCACAGGTGTTTGCTGCTGGTCATTGCTGGCAAGAGCATGGCATTGTCACAGATCTCTGCTCTGATCCACCTGGCCTGTCCTCACATCTAACTTAGGCACTCTGCAGCCACAAACAGTGGCCAGAAGCCATTCTTGAGTCCTTCATTCTCTTCTACTTTGAGCTCTCAAAGAAATCTTTACTTCTCCTTTGAAGGATGTCAGACTGAGAGTCTTCCACATTGATGGTTTGTCTGAGCAGCATCAGAATTGCCATGGATACGGTCTCATTCGTGGACCTGGGGAGAACAGCAGGATTCATGGATCCAAACTCAAAGGCTCATTTGTACATCAGAGAGTCACAACTGGAGATGAATCAGCATCACAAGGAAAAGAAATTGCTTCCCCCACCACACAACATGCCAAAAGGGACAGGCAGGAAATGCAGAATCGAACCAGGGCTTTGAGAAGTTGAGCACAGTTACTCTCATTAAAAGGCTTAGGGAAATGTCAAGCCATCAACAGGTCAGGGAGACAGCTGTAATCCAATCCATTCCTCCTTGAGGGCAAAATCTGATTATTCTTTTAGAAGTGCAAACTCCTTCAAGCAGTTCTCTTGGCTCCTTATTTTGTTTCAACCAGATATTGTGAGGCTGTAAAGGCCCTACATGCCTCCTATCATCTTTGCTTGCAGCAACACTGAAGGAGGCTGCAAAGGGAGCTCAAGGCAGAGTTCTGCCTGGGAGGTGCAGTTTCCCTGTGTCAGCCTGCAAGTCGTAAGCCTCCAACTCATAGGCATGAGGTAACAGTCACAGGCCAGCCTTATGTCTGCTATGTGGCCTGGTACAAGATGCCAGAAGATGCTGAGAATCATAGAACAGTTTGGGTTGGTAGGGACCTTTAAAGATCATCTAGTCCACCCCTTCTGCAGTGCAAGGTGGTGTCTTCAACTAGACCAGGTTGCTCAGAGCCCCATCCAACCTGACCTTGAATGTTTCCAGGGATGGGTTTTCTACCACCTCTTTGGGCAATGTGTTCCAGTGTTTCATCATGCTCACTGCAAAAAAACCCTTCCTCATATCTAATGTAAGTCTGCCCTCTTTTAGGTTAAACCCATTACCCCTCATCCTGTCATAACAGGTCCTGTGCTAAAATGATTGTCCAGGGCAGCCACATACTGGATGAACCTTTGGGTAGTACTTCACTCTCAACAAGCAGCCAGTTGTTGAAAGAAAATGATGTCTTTACACAGATTAACAGCCCTGTCCATGCAAGATCCCCACCATCAACCTAGACTGGTAGAACTGTAGGGGTAGATACAGGCTGTTCCCCTGAGGCTGGAGTCTGCAGATGTGCTCCCTCCACACATGGCAGTATTAGCAGGTACCACAAGGTCCCCAGACTCATAACAGCCTTATTTTTAGTGGTAACTCCCACTGTGATGCACTTCTCCTGCAAAGCAGCCAAACATACAATCATGCTCCAGCAACTCTGCAATTCAGGGCCTTGAATGATGCTTCCCACCAGGTGCAGACATACATCAGGGCTAGTATTGCCCTTTGGAGGTGGAACCAAATTCAGGAAGTGATCCACAGGCTTCTCTATTTACATAGGCATGGACATCTTCTCCAACAACAGAGCACAAACTGATTTCATCAATCAGAGCACTCGGAAAGCAACTAGAAAACTACACCCTCAAATTTCATGGGCAGCTAAGCAGTTTGAGCATGGGGAAGAGCAGGGAAGACCTTTCCCTGCTGCGATATGCATGACCTCTGCTGTGCTGCAGGCGTGCCTGTGCTATCAGCACTGCTCCTTTGCAACCTGCTTGCCCTCAGCCAAGGCAGTAGCAGGAAAAGAGTTCAGAGAGCACACTTCTGTTGGTGTGAATACCACTGTTGCCCAAAAAATCAATGTAGTTACAGCCCCAACTTCAACTGTTCCAAGTGCTATCGCTAAACCCATATTTGTGCCATTAAAATTGCACTGCACAGTTAATTGCTATACAAATATTAGTGTGCCCTACATTCATCACAAGGCTGCTGCTGCCTCAGGGTGAACTTACTGAAAATCTGTTTTCCCAAGACTGAAACCTTAAAGGGGTTGTGTTGCTTTTGTACGCTCAAAGATCGCATGCGCCCTGATCAAAAATTGCCTTCATCTAGATCTGGGTCCAGAGCAACAGGGACCATTGCCTTCAGAGGAAAAGCATGTGTTAGGAATAAAGGGGTGCAGGCCAGGAATTAATAAAATATACAGGATTTTATTAATTCAGAAATCCCACCATCCACCTAACTTAAATACAAAGCTAGAAAAATGTAATTTACAGGTGAGTTGCTCAGTGGCACAATATCTCCCAGAGTACAGGAACAGGTACAAATGGTTAAAGAGCAGTATTTGGAAAATTATAGAATCCAAGAGCAGTATAATGCCCCCACTAACAGGAGAAGGTGTTCCCTGGAGACTTATGCATGTTCCAAATTCTACCACTTTGCTCTGGTTGGCCAAGACCTCACCTGGAGTACTGTGTGCAGGTCTGGAGTCCTCAGTACAGGGAGGACATGGAGCTGATGGAGAGGGCCCAGAGGAGGGCCACAAGAATGATCAGGGGGTTGGAGCACCCCTGCTATGAGGACAGGCTGAGGGAGCTGGGGTTGGTCAGCCTGGAGGAGGCTCCAGGGAGACCTAACAGCAGCCTTCCAGCACCTGAAGGGGTCCTACAGGAAGGATGGGGAGAGACTGTTTGCATGGGCCTGCAGTGGCAGGATGAGAGGCAATGGCTTCAAACTACAGAAGGGCAGATTTAGATTGGATATCAGGAAGAAGTTCTTCACTGTGAGGGTGGTGGAACACTGGAACAGGTTGCCCAGGAAGGTGGTTGAGGCCCCTTCCCTGGACACATTCAAGGTGAGGCTCGACAAGGCCCTGGGCAACCTGATCTAGTTGGGGATGTCCCTGCTGACTGTGAGGAGGCTGGACTAGATGAGCCTTGGAGGTCCTTTCCAGCCTGAACCATTCTATGATTCCTTGATTCTATGAAATATACTCACAATGGTAGTTTCAGTTGTGAGTAGTCCCCTTGGTATCTCTATTTCTTGAGGAATCCTTCTGGACTACTAAGTGTGGTCCACACATGTAGGGGAGAAAATCCCAGGAAGAGCCTCTCATGCTCTCTAGCAAACCCATTTTATGGGTTCATGGTCCAAATGTCCTGCATCACAAATGCCACAGATCATATTCCACATGTCAAAAAAGGACAAGAAATTGATCAGCATCAGGTTCTGCATTGTGCAGTCTTGTGCTGGCCCAGGGGATCTCCCCCTGACTTGTGACTTGGGGGAAGGGGCCCAGGTGTCAGCTGACACAGCCTTGAAAGGGGAGAAGGTGCCTTCCTCCTTACCCCTTTTCCCATGTTTCTCATCTTCACCCCCATCCCAGCTCCACGGGGGGAGGAGGGGTCTTGGATGCATTGCCACAGCATGTTGGAGAAAGGTGAAATCCAGACTTCCCAGGCTGTATTTTTGGACCAAGAGGTGAGGCATAATTTACCTTTCCTCTTGTCTGCTCACTGTGATTTGTTTAGATTTACTGATGGTCTTTCTTGCTCTCCTCTCTCTCTTTTCTCTTTTAATTAGGCCATGGAGGCCTTGTCTTCAAAAACTGTCTGGATCCCAACTGAAGCTTTTAAGTCTGAGACATCAAATGGGAGGCATTTTACTATAGTTAATTATGGTAATTTTTGCTTAGTAGTAGCTTCCCTCTGAAGAGTCAAAACTACTTAGAAAAAGCCTCAGCCTCAGGCATGAGTTTCTAAGAACATATTTTTTGCCATTTATTATTTTACAAAGTTCAGTAGCAGCAGGAAGTTAAAACCCAGAGGGAAAAAAGAGCTGACAAAAAGAATAAGCTTTCGAGGGCTATACACCAACACATGATACACAACCAAACCACATTCGCCTTTCACAGGCACCAGGCACCACTGCACAGGGGCTTGGTCTTCTAGAGCTGTGCTCTGCTGTCAAGGTTGCTCTAAACTGCACACAAGGACAGACAGCCCTCCAGCTGGCCCCTAGCACAGAAGGCGCAAAGACACCCTGAAGCCACAAACAGTCTGAGCATGGGGATCAGGTTGGTTGTCACATGCAGAACATAAGTATCTGGCTGTCCCATGCAGCTAGCCCCACAGGGATGCTGGCCCCTCTGGATGCAGAGCATTGTGTATCTCACTGCGTTCAACCCCTGCTGCATGCAGCCAGGACACCCCACATTGCCAGAGACCAGCAAGGTAATAAAAAGTAGCAGAAAACCAGTGTCAAAGAATTCTACAGCAAGATCATATGCAGCAAGGGGACTTTCAAAATGCACTAAAAAGGCAGACCTTGCCTCTTAGCAACGATTAAGCCTGTGGATGAGAATATATTGCATTTTAATAATGACAGGTACCATGACACAAATGCCAACTGACACATCTCCTCTAGGTTACTCCAAAAAAATCCCCTGCACAGCCCAAGCTTTGCCCCAGCCCCTTGGCAGCAGTACTCTTACATGCTATTACACCTCCTATAGTTTCCCTTGTTAAACCAAACCAAACCAGGTTGGAAGAGACCTTCAAGATCATCGTGTCCAACCCATCAACCAATCCAACCCACCTAAACAGCTAACCCATGGTACCAAGTACCCCATCAAGTCTCCTCCTGAACACCTCCAATGACAGCGACTCCACCACCTCCCTGGGCAGCCCATTCCAATGGGCAATCACTTTTTCTGTATAGAACTTCTTCCTAATATCCAACCTGAACCTCCCCTGGTGCAGCCTGAGACTGTGTCCTCTTGTTCTGTTACTGGCTGCCTGGGAGAAGAGACCAACATCCACCTGTCTACAACCTCCCTTCAGGTAGTTGTAGAGAGTGATAAGGTCACCCCTGAGTCTCCTCTTCTCCAGGCTGAGCAACCCCAGCTCCCTCAGTCTTTCCTCATAGGGCTTGTGTTCCAAGCCCCTCACCAACTTTGTTGCTCTTCTCTGGACTCGTTCCAGCAAGTCAACATCCTTCCTATACGTGCAGCTGCTCTGCCTAAACTTTCATCCAAGGCTTGTAGCTCTATATGAACCAAAATGAACACAACCATAGTGCTCCAAAAAAAGAGATCCATTACAAAGAGGATGGAGCTAATTTATACAGGAAGGCAAGCTTCTTGCATGAGGGAAAGAAACATGACCTCTCTCAGACCAGCAAGCCAAATGGTGAGTAATTTAAGAGTGGTGGAGTCCCTGTCCCTGGAGGTGTTCAAGAGGGGATTGGATGTGGCACTTGGTGTTGTTGTCTAGTCATGAGGTCTGTGGTGACAGGTTGGACTCGATGATCTTTGAGATCTCTTCCAACCTTGGTGATTCTGTGACTTTCCCAATGTCTCCCTGCATGAATTAAACATTTTGCTTTCTGCCCCTACATCTTTCTGTTGCAAATCAAGGATATTACATTCTATCTGTTTTCCAGGCTTTCCTTCTAGGTTCTCATAAAAAAAAGTAAAAAAAAAAAAAAAAGTAAAATAAAGGTTTCCTTTCGAAGACAAATTCAGCACCTGGAAAGGAGTGGAAAACAGAGGGAGAACTGACAGTCTGCCTTTGATATCTATGGCTACGGACTCTGCCCAGATAATCTGGGCCTTTAATACACAGATTCTTTTATGAAGGAACTGAAAAGGCAGAACTTTTATCAATTACTGAAATACTTAATCTTCAGGCCTGCCTCGCTGCTGCAGAGTTTGCTTAATCAGGCTCCTCTTTATGGCAATTTAGCATTTCATCTGGGAATCTAGAAACCATCTGGAGCAGTTTAAGTCAAACTCTCAAATATTTATTACCAATTCAGAGGTAGACAAGAATGTGAAATACAAGTTTAGAGCCCCTTGCATAACCCATTTCAGAACTCGAGGAAAGGAGGGGAGGAAAAATATCTGTATTTCTAATGTAATCCAAGGCAAGTATCTAAGCAATCACTAAGGTCCTTTCCAGAAGTTCTCATTCTCCAGATGTTGCAGCTGTTTGCTTGCCACATGGTTTGAACAACTTAATCATTGCTTAATGTAAAAGAAAGTAATTGGTTTTTGAAATTACACTAACTCAGACACTGTACAACATTCAGAAAATTGCCTACATTTTCAAGAACATCTTTTTAAACAAGGTTTGCCTTCTCCAGCAAAGTAGATCAGGATCTCTGCCTGCTTTCAGACAATGAAATTCTGTTTCTCAGCAAGTTTTTTTTATATGCAGAGCTGACTTGGTTTTGGTTCATATAGAGCTGGTGCTTGAGGTCAAACTGATCCTGCACAAGAGAACTTAGATGACCCCCAAGGCCTCTTCCAGCCCTGCTCTGTACTACAGTGGAATAAACAGCAAGATTATTTTTTTTTCTCACCACTAGCTACTCGAATGCTACATTCAATGTAGACAATCACCAAGCAGCAGAGAAAAACTTGGCATTTGGGACTCCTAGCTCCATTAAAGTCCTTCAGTGCACATGTGGCTTCACACCATCACGTGTAGCACTGTGAGCGTGCCTGCCAATCATCAGAGGCTATGGGACAACAGACAGGCTGGCATTCTTTGTGGACTTGGGGCACTAAAGGAGAAAGGGAAAAGATGCCAACTGGCAGTGATAAAGGGGAAGGGCTCCCTTTCCCAGGCTATGCAACTGCACTGCCTGAGGTGAGGCCTTTCCTTTCAGCAGTCATGGACTGTGCCATTTCCCTCCTGTGAAAATTTGAGACCTGGACCACCCCCTCCAGGAAAACTTAAGGGCTACTCCTGGAAGTGTTGGTGGTAGGATCAGCAGAGGTAGAGAGAAAACAACCATTTATTCCTAACAGACTGGAAAACCCATCTGCCTCCCAGGAGTAATGTCCAAGGAGTCTCTAGGAACAGGCAGATGAATAGCAATCAGGAAAGTACCAAAAGTATCTGTGGACAGATGGCAAAGCCCCTCCAATCTCACAAGTACCCATCCTGTAATGGGAAGTACCCTGCTCACCTTTAATCTGTGACTGTCCAGCCCACAAGCAGGAGAATCCTGTAGCAGTGCAGCAGGATGATGCTCCTCCATAATCAAAATTAATCGATTATGTTGTGCAACAGCTTATTCACTTTGATGTGCATATCTAGATAATTATTGCAGGTGTATGCAAAACAGCTTCTAGCTTATTAGGCTCCCTATTTTGTTTGGGTTTGGCCAGAATGATTGCCTAGGAAGAAAATTCAGAGAGCTTCAGGCAGTTGTTATTGTTAAAAAATGCAGTTTGTGGGAAGGAATTTGCAGTGGGGAAAAGAAGTCTTATTTTAACAACAAAATTGTTGTTGTTGTTTACGAGCTATTTAAGCCCTGGGGTGGGTAGAAAAGGGGGGAGAAGAGGAATTTATCTGTTGAGCATATTTTAAACCCCTTTTCGAGTTTGAGAGGCACATTCTCCAGTTTCTAAAAAGAAAATTAAAATAGAAGAGAACTTAATAAGCCATGAAAATAGTGTTAAAAGGGATATGTATTTTTTAAAATGAACACAAGTAACATTTCATACTCATTTAAGCTCTCAAGTATTTTAATTTATTCAGACACACTCACCATCATCCCTGCTAGAAAGGCTTGGAAAACAAAATGGCATTTAACTTCCTCCCTTCAAGTCACAGGAAGGAGCCTTTTAACTGTAGAGCTTGAGGCACATAAGACACCCCAACCTCAGCAAACCTCATCCTCTCTTGCTCTGCTTAGATTGCAGAGGGTGAGAGTTGCACCAAACACTCAGTCTTTGCTCTGACTGGCTCTGCAGCCCACCAACAAAATGAGGAATAGCAACCTACTGCCAGAAGCAGACAGGTTGGAGATTCGCACCACACCCTCACACCACAGTGACTTGCAGAGTGGAGGCCTCTGTGGTTACGACGGTAGTACTAGAAGTGAAATATCTGAGATCACATAAGGCTCAGACACTATTCACACAACATCTTAGATCCTTTTTCACCTCTTCCTCAAATCTGTTCCTTAAAATCTCTTGGTTCAACTGTTGCTTTCTGCTTCACCATAAGAGCTCACCAAAGTACTTTTTATTCACTGCACATAAAACAGTTTTGACATCAGCTCTGTTTCTATCTCTTGCCTCCATATAAAACACCCACAGCTTAAAAGCCCAACATTCACAGCAAGAAACAAGCTGGGCACCCAAAGGTCACAGGTATCACCTGAGCAGCTCCTATGTTAAAACTGTTTCTCATAACCAAGCAAAGAAAAGACCAGAGTCACCTCCACCATGCAGCCAGTCACAAAAGACAGCAGTAAAAAAGAACAAGGCAAAAATCCACAGGTGATGTGGTATTTACATGAAAATGTGTATGCACAAAAGCCTTCAGATTTCAGGATTTTGTCCCTGTTTAAGAAAAATAAAATGTCCATTCTGTACTCTGAGTCATGCTTTTGTGTTTCCATTTTTGTTTGGTTTGGGACTTTTGGGTTTGGGTGGGGTTGGGTTTTTTTGTTTGGGTTTGTTTTCTGCTTTGGCTTTGAAACTAACAAAACTAACACAGGATATATTCATTCAAACGAAAGACCATCGCTCTCGACAGGCATCCTTGACGTATTGTGATTTAAATATTTTTTAAAGTTAATTATATAGAAATGGAGGGGGAAAAAACCTACATTTCAGGTAAGTGCTTTGCAAGGGCTAACTTGTCATAAACAGATTGGTTGTTTTCTACCAAAGATATTCCTAATTAACCCTAAGCTAATTACCACAAAACCTCCCATGGTCAGCAGTGACATACTAAATCACTCCTGCTTGCGATTTCTGGAGCTTCACAAAAGCCAGAAGTGGGAAGGATGAGAAGTGAGAGGAGTTATCACCTGCTCACCTGGGAATGAGCTGCAGCTCCCACTGCTGCCCAGAGGTAACTCCCCTTGTGCTCTTCACACTCTTGTTTCTCTCCAGCCTTCCCTCTGAGTCAGCTCTAGTCCCTCATCCTCACTAACTGCGCCCCTCGCAGCTCTTTTCTCCCACTTAACCACTACTACTTCCACTTTCCTACTCTGTTTGAACCACTATGAGCCTGAGTATTCCCAACAGCACAAGTTAGCCAGAGCTTTTCTTGAAAGGCTTTCTCAGCCTGCCCATCAGTGAGCACAAACTCCCTGCAACTGCACAAAGACCTTGCTTCTTGCCCACAACAGATGTTTTACAGCCAGAGGGGAAAGAAGAAATACAGCATTCAGTGCCAAATAGTTGGAAGTTTGGTATGTTGTCTTGTTATTGGTTTGTTTTCTCTAAAGGCCAATAGAAATTCCCAAGCAAGCAAACAAAAAACCAAATCCATTTTCAAAAGTTGAGGCATTTCAGGATATCAAACCCTATCCTAATCTTCATGGCCTGAAGAGAAAGGAAAAAAGAAGGAGGAGGAAAAAAAGAAGAAGAAGAAGAAGGAGGAGGAGGAAAAAAAGAAGAAGAAGAAGAAGGAGGAGGAGGAAAAAAAGAAGAAGAAGAAGAAGGAGGAGGAGGAAAAAAAGAAGAAGAAGAAGAAGGAGGAGGAGGAAAAAAAGAAGAAGAAGAAGAAGGAGGAGGAGGAAAAAAAGAAGAAGAAGAAGAAGGAGGAGGAGGAAAAAAAGAAGAAGAAGAAGAAGGAGGAGGAGGAAAAAAAGAAGAAGAAGAAGAAGGAGGAGGAGGAAAAAAAGAAGAAGAAGAAGAAGGAGGAGGAGGAAAAAAAGAAGAAGAAGAAGAAGAAGGAGGAGGAAAAAAAGAAGAAGAAGAAGAAGGAGGAGGAGGAAAAAAAGAAGAAGAAGAAGAAGGAGGAGGAAAAAAAGAAGAAGAAGAAGGAGGAGGAGGAAAAAAAGAAGAAGAAGAAGGAGGAGGAGGAAAAAAAAGAAGAAGAAGAAGGAGGAGGAGGAAAAAAAGAAGAAGAAGAAGGGAAAAAAAAGAAGAAGAAGAAGAAGGGAAAAAAGAAGAAGAAGAAGAAGGGAAAAAAGAAGAAGAAGAAGAAGGGAAAAAAGAAGAAGAAGAAGAAGGGAAAAAAGAAGAAGAAGAAGAAGGGAAAAAAGAAGAAGAAGAAGAAGGGAAAAAAGAAGAAGAAGAAGAAGGGAAAAAAGAAGAAGAAGAAGAAGGGAAAAAAGAAGAAGAAGAAGAAGGGAAAAAAGAAGAAGAAGAAGAAGAAGGGAAAAAAGAAGAAGAAGAAGAAGAAGGGAAAAAAGAAGAAGAAGAAGAAGGGAAAAAAGAAGAAGAAGAAGAAGGGAAAAAAGAAGAAGAAGAAGAAGGGAAAAAAGAAGAAGAAGAAGAAGGGAAAAAAGAAGAAGAAGAAGAAGGGAAAAAAGAAGAAGAAGAAGAAGGGAAAAAAAGAAGAAGAAGAAGAAGGGAAAAAAGAAGAAGAAGAAGAAGGGAAAAAAAGAAGAAGAAGAAGGGAAAAAAAGAAGAAAAAGAAGGGAAAAAAGAAGAAAGGAAAACAGACACAGAGAATTTTTTTTTAAAAAGAAAAAAAAAAAAAGGGGTAGGGGGAAGAGGTGATGAAAAAGACAGGAAATTAATCTGAAAATAAAGAGGAAAACTCCAAGTGTTTTAACTTCAGTGTTTGTAATGCAATGTTGTTATTTGAACAGAAGCATGCATTTGGCTCTGCAGGAGTTTCCCAACTCTTTACTACTGCCAGGCACAAAGCAGAATTATCAGGAGGTTCCCAAATCACAGGTTTTCTGGGAATCCAACTTGCACCAAATTGCCAGCATGCACCAGAGAAAACAGCAGTGGAGAGACTTTCTCCTTTGGGGGCCAGATGCCTCCCCCAGGCTGGTCCAGCCCCACAGAGCTGGAGCACCCCAAAACCTGTTGCTTACAGGCATTTTTTGCCAGCTCTGGTCTTCAAGCTCTGTCCCAGCTGTAGTGTTTGAGGCTGTTGTAGAGATGAGAACTGCAAACTGAGTTGCCCAGGAGGCTGATTCAGAGAAAGAGCTTAATTTAGCCTGTCTGAATCACCCTGGAGAGGAGACGGAGGCTCCCTGACTACAAAAGGAACTGGGAAGAATAGCAGAATGTTTGCCTCTGTGAATCCCCATCCCCAGTGTCGCACAATCTGCTTCAGGGCTTAATCCGCATGGCCCAAATCTTAAACTGTTGCTGCAAACTCTGTCAAGCAAACAAACCAAAAACATCTGGAGCAGAGAGTAGCAGGAGATGCTTTCATTATGGTGCTACACACCATCCAAGATACAGCATCATTAGAAGCGGCTCCCTGTATGCCTGAGAGCCACCTGCACTCCCTTCCAGGGGGCCAGCAGGAGCAAGGGTGCATTTGAAAGTCAGGGACAAGCTTGGCAGTGGCATGGATGTGCAGCAGTGTTTAAGCTTTTAGCGGTAGGGAGCAACCCAGCAACCTGCCAGTCAGCTCTGCACCCACTTAGAAATCAATAGAAAGTTGGGGCTCATTTATCTTGATGTTTTATCCTGAGCTGTTCTTGTATCAGAAACTTTGAAGAGGAAAAGGGTTCTCAGGTTAGCTTCTCACACCCAGAACATTTCCCTTCCAAAAAGAAAAATCTTGATTAAGAGGTTAATGGCTGGCCTACAGTCTCAGGAGAACTCTGTGTTTCCTATGTAGTTTTCCCTGCAAACCTGCCAAGGGGTTTTCTTGGACTGTTAAACTTTAGGGACAGGGTTTGCATGCTTGCACTACCTTTAAGTCAGTCTTCCTGCACCCCCACTTTGCTTGTATCCTCCTCCAGAACATTTCAAGCTCAGCAGTCATCTTTGAACAAAACTGATGAAGGAAATCTGCTCTCTGCCCATAGCAGAGGTGTGCAGTTCTGACTGTGTGATGAGTAGGTCAGGCCTCTCAACTTTCTGCATTTCCATGGACCTAGACACTGCCACAGGGAAACTCAGGGCTGATATGTGGACCACAGCCTTGTCCTCTGCCCAGGAATACAGGCATGAGCAAGGAGAAATATTGGGGGTCCATTGGGGGTCAGATTTCCCCCACCCACAAGAGTATTTGCCAGCTTGTAGAACCAGAGAGTGTACTAGGGCTCTGCTGAGTGATATACACTCAAAGAACAGATCTAACAGGGCCAGTCCAGGGTTTTTTTGTGTGGAGTCTGATCCATCGTTGCAAATCCAAGCCTAGGAATTTACATAACACTAAGTTTCTTTTCTGGCAGGCCCCCTCTACACCTCATGTCTGTGTACACTCCTTGTTGTGCCACACTAAGGCATGCTGGGCTGCTGCTGCCATCATCGTAGTGTCACTGAGCTAAAACTTTGTTTAGAAGCTGCACCACATGCTCCAAGTCATTACCTGAAAAGATTCTGCTCATCACATCCTCTTGTTTTTACCAGCTTTGCTTCTTGCAAGCGATTGGAAGTGTAAAGCAATCTGGAAAAGTGACTGCTTTGCAGATCAGACACTGCTCATCACAGAATGTTACTGCTCCTAAATTATTAATAGCAAAAAATGAGGTGTCCCAGAGCCACTCATTTCTGGATGAGGGGGAATAGGAGGGGGCTAAAAAGAAAGGATTGTGCTATATGAGATTATTTTTATCCAATGTTTCTATGCTTCTGTCATTAGCTAATTGATGACACAGCCTGTTTAATATTATGTCTGCCTTTGGTATTTATAGCTCACCAGTTACTGTAGTATCTAGGTGCTACTAACAAGCTGCTCTCTAGATGCATTTGCATAGTTATGGCTGGATTCTTTAGTGCAAGGAAGTAAGCTCAAAGTCAGCTGTTTCACACTAGCCAAGGATTTACTGACTGGCCTGCTTAATCACGTATGGTGATGCTGGATCCCACTTGACCCAGTACTGGGATGCTGCAACAGTACAAATAAGACACCATATTGCACAGTGCAACAGCAGCTGCCCTTAGACACCTCTGACACTTCTCCTGCACTTGCCTCCAGAGGATCCAGGGTTAATCCTGCAGTGGAACACCCCCAGGTGTCATCATTGCCTTCAGCAGGGCCAGAAGCAACTCAACCCAAACATTCATACACTGGATCAAAAGTATGCATTCCTTGGAGAGAGGGAGAGAAGAGGGGCACATTTCCAGGCAACTGTCCAGTAAAATACCTCCCAAATATCAGTGATCTCTGCAACTGAATTCACAGCACTGAGCAACAACATCATAAGCTAGCTGAGGCCTTGCACTCATGGCAGATGGCACAGACCTTTGGGCAATGATTCTCAGTGAGAGAAGTGGTACTATCTGCATGCAAAGCAATCTCTGAATGTCACAACTGCTCTCAGCTGTGACAGACAGCCACCAAACAGCTCAGTTAGACCTTTGACCAGAACCTCTCATTCCCTCGGTACATTACGAGGAAGAAAATATGCCTCAGTACATATTAATTTCTCTTTCCACCACCTACCCTACAGCTTCTGTCTGACAGTAACAAATGCAGTCCCAAGGGCATCTTGTTCACAAAGAGCTCATCCCTTGAGATGCATGTCCCTCGGGCTGCCAGCCATCAGCAAGTCCTCTTGGTCTGTAGGACTCCGCAGAGCCCAGTGCAGAGATTTAGTGATTCAAGACCTACCAGGACAAGACTTTGTGCAGAAGCTGGCATGCACAGGAGCAGTTAGCTATGGTAAAATAGCAGTTTTCTTCCACTTGTAAACAACGTTGCTGTCTGTGTATTTCAGTGCTGCCTTTACTGAGTAAACCTGAGTAATCATGAAACCTGGGGAGAACATCTGAAGTGTTTTGTACAGGGTAAATGCTCTATAACATTAACAAATCAGGAAATGTTACTTCCCAAATAGCAAAATGCCAGGCCATTTAGATTAGCCATGCTCAGATTCCTGCTGTGATCAGTGTGTAATTGTCCACCAGCAAGGAACAATCCTTTAAAATTAGTGCTTGTCACAACTCCAGGCTGTCTGGAGCTGCATTTAATGGGGCTCATAGCTGAAATGCACAGAAATCCGCTTTTAACCTCAAATCAAAGTTTACCCTTTCCAGTAGCATTCTCTCTGCAGCTGCCCCCTGCCTCCTTTTCATCCCTCCTTCATGAGGGAATTTACTTCAGCCTTAAAAAGCATCTTTGTTTTATAGAAACTGGCACATAGCAATGCAGCTGCACGAGACCCACTGGTTGCTCCTCCCACAAGATCCACAGGGACTCCAGGGACTGATGTATCCTGGTTCAGCTTCACATTCCAACAGACACTGTGCAGAAGAGATAGGGCATGAGGCAGGACTGAAGCTCAGTGACAGATGAAGAGGACATTTCATAAAATCAGTCAGGGCTGGAAGGGACCACAAGGATCATCTAGTTCCAACCCCCCTGCCATGGGCAGGGACACCCCACACTAGATCAGGCTGGCCAGAGCCTCATCCAGCCTGGGCTTAAACACCTCCAGGGACGGGGCCTCGACCACCTCCCTGGACAACCCATTCCAGGGCTTCACCACTCTCATGGTGAAGAACCTCCTCTTCACGTCCAGCCTGAATCTCCCCACCTCCAGCTTCATTCCATTCCCCCTAGTCCTGTCACTACCTGAGATCCTGAGAAGTCCTTCCCCAGCCTTCCTGTAGGCCCCCTTCAGATACTGGAAGGTCACAATTAGGTCACCTCGGAGCCTTCTCTTCTGCAGACTGAACAGCCCCAACTCCTTCAGTCTGTCCTCATAGGAGAGGTGCTCCAGCCCTCTGATCATCCTCGTGGCCCTTCTCTGGACACCTTCCAGCATGTCCAGATCACTCTTGTAATAGGGGCTCCAGAACTGGCTGCAGTACTCCAGGTGGGGTCTCACCAGAGCTGAGCAGAGGGGGAGAATCACCTCCCTTGACCTGCTGGCCACACTTCTCTTGCTGCAGCCCAGGGTCTAATTGGCTTTCTGGGCTGCAAGTGCACACTGAGAGCTCATGTTGAGCTTCTTGTCCACCAAGCCAGCTCCCACCACCATGCCAGCTCCCCAGGACATCCGTAGTTGCAGTGGTTGGTCTGTCCAGTGCATCCACCATCAGAAGAAACACTCCAGCACCTGGGAATTGTTAGCTGCTCCAGCTCCTCCATGTCTAGCCAGAACTTCTGTCACAGTGACAAGAGCACCTTGCCATTGCAAGTTTTGCTAAAATAAGTATTCAAAGAGTTTGTTTCAGCAAGTTGATATATTGTGCTAAAAAGCATTTAGTTAGAAAACTCTGTAAAGCAGCTGTAATAGAAATTTCTCAGAAATGTTACATGCTTTTTCATTCATAAATACTGCCTGTATTTTTAAGTTAGAAAAGTTTCTATGCCTTCAAGATTGCATTCTTCAGTGGCAGCTCCTCAACAGGAAAAACAATAGCTTTAATTTGAAAAGAGAAGAGGATGGCTTCAGAGGCATCAGTTGAAAAGATTAGGTGGGCTGAGGAGAAAAACAGCATGATTAGCTCCTGTCTGCATCCAAATGCTTTCTGTAGGCTCTTCCAGTTAAGTCATTAAACAAAGCAACCCAGTTAGATAGCTTGGAGAAAGCAGTTTTGTCATTCTTCATACCCCAGCACACGCCAGCTTAGTGGCAGAGCCTCCTCACCAGCTTTTGTCCCTGCCTGCAGGTTTACCCTGCTACACTCTATTTTCTCCAGCTCCTGTTTCACTTGAAGCCTTCCTGATCCCTGTGAGCACATTTGGGGGACTGTCCAGAAGCTTACAAGACTTCCACAAGCACTGAGAATAAATTTGTCTCTGGCAATTAGATGGAGACATTTTTCTTCCTTTAGTCAGTTGCAGTGGGAAGCAGAGGAGTGCTTCTGCTTTCTCTCTACACTCCTGTCACAGAAACAACAGCTATCAGCACAGGCATTGGCACAACAGATCAAAACAGTGGTTCAAATAGCTGAATAGCCTCCCCCCTTTTCAGGTGGAGGAAATCAAAGAGCCAGCTTCTGCCTGCAAAAGTTATGAAATCGTTTGCTTTAGCACCTCAGCCTTCATCTGCCAACAGCTCCCCTACAAGGCATGCAAGAGAACAGAGTTAGAATCACAGAATCCTGGAATGTTAGGGGTTGGAAGGGACCTCCAGAGATTATTCAGTCCAACCACCCTGCCAAAGCAGGATCAGCTAGGGCAGGCCACACAGGAATGCAATCAGCTGGGTTTTGAAAGCCTCCTGAGAAGAAGACTCCACAACCTGTCTGGGCAGCCTGTTCCAGTGCTCTGTCATCCTCACCATAAAGAAGTGTCTCCTTGTGTAGGGGTGAAACCTCCTGTGTTCTTACCTTGTACCACTCTTCTTTGTCCTATCACTGGGCACCACTGAAAAGAGACCATTGCCTTCATCTTGATGTTTGTCCCTCAGGTATTTGTAGACTTTGACAAGATCCCCCCTCAGCTTTCTCTCCTCAAGACTAAACAGCCCCAGGTCTCTCAATCTTCATAGGAGAGATGTTCAAGTCCCACAGCCATCCTCATCTCTCTGTTGGACTCTCTCCAGCAGATCCCTGTCTCTCTTGAATTGGGGAGCCCAAAACTGGACACAGTATTGCAGAAGTGCTCTCCAAGTTCCCCATGGGCTCCCCACCATTTGTCCTAGCTGTTGTGCTTAGGCTGACTCAGGCAAATTGGGCAGGATACCCTCTTTGACCAATACCCTTCTACTCTGGAGTTTATGCTGATGCAAGTCAGTAGAGCTGTGCTGACACCAGCACCAAGCATCCTCCCCTGCCTACAGTCCCATTGCACTACATTTCACATAACCCAGACAAACCAATGCAACAACTGGAACCTTAGCTAGCTAAATGGCTAAGCTATTTCTGCAGATTAATCATCCCTAGATATGTTGCATTAGGCTTTCACAGCCTCTGTGGTTGGTGAGGTATTCACTGTCTCACCTCATTGGGAGTCAGGAAAAATGAAGCAGCTGTGTGAGCTGGCCCATTACTTAAACAGTTTGTTCTGAACCTGAAGCACCTCACAGGGAGGCAGCCAAGAATTCGTCCTTCTGCTTCAATAGTGCTGCCCCTTACCACAGGGGAAGTCTGAGACATTCAAAACTAAAATATAAATCCTCTACAAAGACAGGGAAGTATCTATTACTGCCCTGTGCAAATCCACTGTTTCCAGAGGAGAAGCCCTGAATTTGTACAAACATTTAAAGTTTTTAAAGGTGCCCTTTAGCTATAAAATAGATTTTGCTCAGAGTCATGTCAATAGCAGGAGACACATCCAATTCCTTGCACAGATCTTCCATTCAGTGGATGCTTAGGGCTGCTGAGCTTGAGAAATGAAAGCAGATCCAGAGAGAAGCCTGCACTTGAGATTTCCATCCCCAAAAAGTTTGATGTAGACTTCCAAAATGCACATCACCCAGCCTGCATTTCATCCACCAGCAGGCAAAAAATGAAATAGCTGAACAGTAACCAAATCTTAACTTGAGAGGCTTCCAGAAACCTCACAATATACTTCACTGGGAACCAAATGACAGTGCATCAAGCCATCCCCAGGCCAGGGAAACCCTGCAGAACTGGTGCACAGCCAGCTGCCAACCACAGTGATAACTCAACCCTGCCCTGGAAGAAGCATCAATAATCAGCCTCCTACAGCAGCACTATTGGAGAGCTGGTCTCCTTCACCATCTCTCCAGTGAGACTGCAAAAGCACAAATCAGCCATCCTACTCACTTAAACACATCTTCTCCCCCTTCTTTTCCCCTGCTGCTTCTCCCTGCTCTTCCACCCCCCGTCCTCTCCCCCACCTCACACTATCTCTTTTCCTCTCCTCCCCCGAAATCTTCTTGGTGCCAGCTTCCACAGAACTAACGGTATTTTGTTGTACATTTAGGATAGAAGCGACAGAAAACTAGGACATGGGTCCAGCTCCAAAAGGAACAAATGAAACCAGCTTTCCTGCCCATACAGGGAAGGCAGAGGGGTGGACATGGCCACTGGCAGCAGGGCTTCACCAACAAGTTACATTATGTGAAAGCCTAAAAGTTTTATCATTGACTAAAAGCTATTTATTTTTAGTACAGATGAGAACTGCTGCCAGCCACATTTATCTCCCAGATGAATCAGATGTTAATTACAGTACAACAGCTCACCCCACCAAAGCACTGGTTGGGGTGATGGCACTTGAATGCACAACATAACCCCAGCGTCTGGTCTGTTTAATGATCAGACAGCTACATCCTCTGGGCCACATCCAAAGAGAAAGCCTTCAGCTGAGCAAGGGGAGCAGAGTCCAGCAAGATACCACCACAACTGTATCCACATTTCTCTTCTTCGGAAAAATGGCACAGGATTGATGGTGTTGGGCAAAGGTAGATTCTAGGCACAGAAGTGGGCAACAGCAGCAGGACTACAGAAGTGCCAGAGAGCAGAACTGAGTTATAGCTTCACTGCAAACCAGAGAACTGAAAGGAGGCAGAGTAACTTGTTGATGCAAGGAGTATACAATCATAGAACTGTTTCACTTGGAAAAGACCTCTAAGATCATCAGTCCAACCATCAACCTATGACTACCATGCCCATTAAACCTTATCATGAAGTGCCATGTCCACACGTTTCTTGAACACTGCCAGGGACAGCAACTCCACCACCTCCCTGGGCAGCCTATTTCATTCTATATTCCTGCCTGGTGCCATTCAGATACTGTCTGTTGGAAGGGAGAACTTCAGCCCACCTCATGCAGGAACATCTTCTTCAGGCACCCATCACCCTCAGGCCCACCCAGCTTTGACAGCTCTCTTTCACACTGACCCAGACTGCCCAGTCCAGAAGTACTCCATGCCCCAACTGGGAGGAAAGCAAGAATCATAACCCATTACACTTGCCAAGCATGGCAGGGGGAACTGCCTGTGGCTGCAAGAGCACACAGGAGCCCTGTTGGAGGTGGTGGAAGTGGTTATCAGGCAGCAAGCACCATGAACATGGGAATGAATGTGGTGAAAACTCTCCTTACCCAAACCCCTCATGTCGAGCTAGGCTTGCTACTTCTTTCTGGACTTCAAAATTTGGTCTCTGAGCATGGCTAGCTGGGTTTCAGCAAGTCTTCCTGTAACCTGTTATGTTACCTACATTGGCTCTGATGCAGAAATAAAAGCTCCTCTCCCTAAGCCAAATTCCATTTTTGTATTATAGGAGGGATTGTGTTGAGCTACAAGTGAGAAATACATCACATTTGATATGGGCACCTCACAGAAAGACTGGCACAAAAAGGCCATGGTCCTACACATACCCTGAGGACAGATGAGGGCCCCTCACATACACGCAGCATTTCTGTGATGGCCTTACTGCCCATGAGGCAGCACAGCAACGGGAAGCAATGAAGGATGCAGGAGACCAGATCCAGGACCCCTCATAGAATCATAGAATCAGTAAGGTTGGAAAAGACCTCAGAGATCATCAAGTCCAACCTGTCACCCAACACCTCATGACTATTAAAGCATGGCACCAAGTGCCACATCTAATCCCCTCTTGAACACCTCCAGAGATGGTTACTCTACCACCTCCCTGGGCAGCCCATTCCAATGGCTAACAACTCTGTGAAGAATTTTCTCCTCACATCGAGCCTAAACTTCCCCTCGTGCAGCTTGAGACTGTGTCCTCTTGTTCTGGTGCTGATTGCCTGGGAGAAGAGACCAACCCCCTCCTAGCTACATCCTCCCTTCATGTAGTTGTAGACAGCAATAAGGTCTTCCCTGAGCCTCCTCCTCTCCAGGCTAAACAATCCCAGCTCCCTCAGCCTCTTCTTGTAGGGCTTGTGCTCGAGGCCTCTCACCAACCTCATTGCCCTTCTCTGGACATGTTCAAGAGTCTCAATAAGAGAGTCTCCCTCCATATAAGTTTGGTTGCTTCTACAGCCCTGAATGCCTACTGCTGCTACTCCATGTTCTTTCAGCTCTGCCCTTTCCATCTCTTCCCCTAAATCCTCCACATCTGAGCCTAAGCTGAACCCTTAGTGCCATCTACACAGACCATTACTGAGAATCCAAATACTTTGCCCATCTGCTTTAAACCTGGTGCCAGACTGACCCTGGGTCAAGCACACAAATCAAGACCAGGAGATCACACAACCTCCAAGCTGATGCAGTTGCTATAACCCATATACACCAGGAAATCTTGGCAGCAGAACAACACTATCCTTATCATCCTGTCTTTTAAGTATGTATGCAATGCTATGTGTACACTACCCATACGTCCATCACCAACATGATCATCTTTTAAACATTTATGCTGTTTGCTGCAGTCCTCCCCAATAAATCAGGCTGCAGTATCAATGTCAAGTCATCAGGGAAGAGCCTTTTATGCAGCAAAGCAGTGCTTTAAAATTGCTTATGGCTGCTGTAGTAAAATAATAAAAAGAAAACCTACCCATAGTCCCCACACAGTAATGACATTGCCTTTAAAAATGAATTAGATATTCAACAAAAATTACAGCCCCAGAGGGGATAATTGAAAAAAATGTTACAAAATAAAATAAAATTAGGAAGAAGGGAGAACAGACCTTCGGCTCTGTAAGCCAGAGCAGCTTTTCCATCCTGAACACAGCAGTAGTGAGGAGCAGCACATGGGTACAGCTGTGCTGTTTTCCTTGCATTCTTAACAGCACTTTTGTTAAATTAAGACAAGTGGCATTCAGAATGAGGGTGTGCTCTGCCCCCACCCCAGTAGCCAAGGAGGAGGAGTCCTATTGGTATCCACAGAGTGCAGTCATTTCTCATCTGAGAGTATACTATGGTCCTGGTGCCTTGAAGTCCCTAGTTACCACCAGTCACCCACACAGAAAAACCAGGGAGATGTGCACCCCAGAGCTAGGGTAGAGACTACCCTGGCACAGCAGCTCTCATGTGAAGCAACTTAGGACTCTTATTAATACCATTTATCTAATTATAAAGAATTATGCTGTTTGCATCAAGGATCAATAGTTACATCTAAGGTCACTCTTGATGGAGAGAGGACCCTCTGAGGGAGCATCATAGCATCTCCTTCATAGGCTGCATAGTTGGCTATAAGGGTTTAACTCAGGCCTAGTGTAGTGGTGCAGGGTGGCTTCAAGAAACTCAGGCTCATGTTTTGTTCAAAATTCAGCCCACAACAGGTATGTCCCACACTGAGCAACATGCTCTGCGCACCTTCCTGCTCAGGGGAGGACTTCCAGTGCTCTACCTGCTAAGATCTGTTCCTATAACATGTCCCTGCCAATGCTACTGTCAAATTCAAATATTGAGCAGGTACAGGCATAGCTCTGTGTACCTAAGGGTGGCTTAACCAAGTGCCATAAGCTTGGGGAAAACTCAGAAACAACTGTATTGCATCAAGTGCCTGCCCATCCAGAAATGGCAATAGCATCCAGCAAGTAAAAGTCAGCCCTTGGCCATCTGGTTGCAGCTTAACAGCTCAGGACCTAGTGTAGTGGCAAAGACACTCATTACACTGACAGAACCCTGCCAACACCACCACAAGAGGAGTAGTAACAGCTAAGAGCACCCCAGCAGACCCATGCTTACACCAAGGCCAGTGCTAGCTCTGCCTCCAGAGCCTGGCTTGACACGCACATGGCTGGATGAACAGCAGGCATGAGGCTATGTCACAGGCACAGTCGTGCTCTCTTTCCAACAACTTTGGAGCAGCAGCAAGCAAGCAGAACAGCAATCTCTTGCACAATCCCACTGCTGCTATTCTAAAGAAGTGCAAAGAGGGACTGCACAGTACAGAGAGAGGAGGATGTTGTTACAGCAGCATTCAGAGAAAGAATTTGTGAAGTAACCAAGAAGGAGACTGAGGATTTGAGCCAAAGGAAGATGTTAAGATTATGCAAATATTCCTCACAGGTCTCCCAGGAGTCCCTGGCTTTGCATCCCCAAATCCTCCAGCTCCTCATTAGTCTGTCTCTATCCCCTGTTCATCATGCACACCAAAAATGTCATCCTGTTGTCAAAAGCTACTACATATCACAGAGGAAACATTTGCTCCCTCACTCTGGTCACTCTGTGCCAGAAAGACTAATGGCACCTGCCCTTCTCATTCTTTATTTTTTCCCCCAGCTGACATCATTTGGATTTTGAATAGCTGGTTGCTCTCTGTTGTTGCTTCTGCACAGCCTGGCTCCATGCACTCCTTCTGCCCTCTTAGTACCTGGAAACATATGGGGCCACAAAACAAATCAAACCACATAGAAACTTCCCCCATGTGGTACTCACCAGCCAAGGCAACAAGCATAGCTTGGAGAACAAAGTCTGAATTCACACACTCAAACCACACCAAAACCAACCAAACAAAAAAACTTCAGTGGATTTCAGTACTGCAGGGTTTGAACCTGAGCCAGCACAAAACCATAGGCTGGGTTGTTAGTGCTTCTATGGAGCAAGTCAGGATCTACATACACCTAAAGAGTGGGACCTCAGAGATCTTCCCTTCACATGGGTACCAGGTCAGCTTCACACCCACTCAGCAGCAAAGGCCCTTTCCTAGCACCTCATGTTTGCATAGCTCACTTTGCCCTCAAGGAAGAATCAAGTGAAATACAATGAGCAGCAGAAGTCCTAAAGGCAATCAGAAGACAGATAACCCAAATCCCTCTGGCAGACACACCAGGTTGGAGGCAAAATGAACACTGAGGGGAAGTCCTTTTGGAGAACAAGCAGCTTCTATCACCCCTGAACTCTGCAAGCAGAGCAAGGAAGCCTGGGAAGCTGGGTTCAAAGGGGCTTTGACATCTGATCTGCACAGTAAATTAAGTTTATAGGAGAAAGATGGCATAAAAGGACTATAAATGCACAACACTGATTTATGCACAGCCCCAGCCCTGAGCTGTGGTTACAACCCCGTGATCCAGCTGGCTGAGTTTATCACCACAGCTCTTGCTAAACTCTACTCCAGTTCAGGGAGCAATTTCCTCAGGGAAGAGCTCATGGTTCTAGAATTGCTGCTTCTTTCACTTTTAGGTTTCTTTCTTTGCCTTTGATGTTTTTTTAAAAAATCCTCAAACTCTTGAAAACTCCTAATGTTTGCCCAAGAACCCAGTCCTTCCCAGCTCCCACGCTGCCCTTCTCCTCCAGGGTCTTTCAGTCTCTAAAAACGATTCAAGAGAAAGGATAGAAAAGTTATACTCCATCAGCCTCTGAAAACGGTCTTTGTGCTCCTATTATTTGCCAGTGACACTCCATCACACAATTACCACTGTTATTTTACCTCTCTCTGCTTATAATGCTGATGAGGGAGCAGTAGACAGTGCTGGTGTTTAAGCTGAGTAAGTGACTTAAATACATCAATGCCCTCAGATCACAGCATACCGCATAGATCTAACCATTGATACAAATACTCACCATGATATCAGGCAAAGCAATCACAAGAAAGATGCAAGATGATTTGAGCTTCAGCTGCCTGCAAGTCTTTTACAAGGGTATTAGATGAAAAATTTCAGAAAAAGGATGAAGCATCTCACCTGGACACAGTTTTTGGTGTGCTGACTCCACAGGGAAAGCAGCCACTTGAAAAGCTTCTCAGTAGATTTGCAGCTATGCTTGTAATGCCCTAATCCAGCTAGGGACTGCCCAAGGCTCAGTGCTGAACTGGGTTCTTTTCATGAACAACCAAAGAGGAGAAATGCTTGAGGCCAGGATGCTTGGTACGGGGGACCTAGCTCAGGTCCTAGCTGTGAAGCATCTCTTCCCAAGCTCAGCCTCACTGCCCTGTCTGTGTGCCAGGACTGAGGTCTGCTCCCATCATTGCTGCACCAGGCAGTGGTTAAAAACTGCAAGATGCTTGGATCCTGATGAAAAGAGCCTGCACACCTTAAACACTTCCCTGAGGGAATCTGCCATAGATACAACTGGAAAGATAATGTGAGCGTCTTTCCTGTGCAGGGCTGTTATATGGTTAGTGCTGACTCCATTCCTTGTAGTCTTCATCTGGAATGTGAGAGAAAGGTGAAATACTGTTATGGATCTCACCATGTCTCTGTCAAACCCACAGTCTACCACAGCACCACTGAACAGTGGGGTGGGCAGATGAACAATGCGGTGGTGTTGGCAGGTTGAGGTCCAAGGCAAGAGCCATTCTCCAAGCAGGCAATTAACTCAAAACCTGTATTCCCAATTCTCTTCCCCTGCAGCCTCAGCATGAGCCCAGGGCAAGATCACAGATGACACTAACCACGTCCTGGAAGCCTTGCATGGTAGCATGCTTTTAACTTTCTCCACCTTGCAGGTGCTTGGAGAGACAAAGGATGAAGTTACCACACATTCAAATTAGGAGCAGCTCTTCATTCTCTCATCCACCCTCAAGGGTCTCTGGTCCCCACAGTCACCTGCTCACTGAGCAACATTTGGCCCACAGCATATCCCTGTAAGGCCTGCACTTACTAGGCCACATTTCCACACGGAAACACTGCTCAGAAAACACTCTTACTGTTTTTCCAAGAGTCCAGTAAAATGTATGGAGGGGGTGATTTTTGCCCTTAGGATACCCAGTTGCTGCCTCTTCCATCAGTTGGCTGCCAGAGGCAGTTTCCCACTGAAGGAAGACTATCCCAGAGCTCCACATCATGGCATCTTTAATTAAACCCCACCAGCTGCTCAACCAGCTCAGCCTTCTCCTTCTAATCAGGAGGAACCGGGGAGGAGAGGAGCACTCTGCCCTGCCCAGCTCTTCTGGGGGGATTTGTCTGTGCATGCAGCAAGCTGTGGGCAGAGGTGACAGGAGCGAAGTCAGGCAGGTTACAGTGGGATGGGGGCAGGAGAAGGCTGTGTTGTCTGACACCAGAGGGCACAGCTGTAACACAGACCCCAGTACTCCTCTGGGCTGTGCTCAGGTGAATTTTAGCTCACAATTTGGCACTATAAATCCAGAAGAAGAAAAAAAACAAAACCAAAAACAACACACCTCTGTGACCTGTCTTTCCCATGGCATCTGCAGGGCACCAAAAGCAGCACATGGCTACTGTCTCCTGTTTTCTTTACTCAAATCTGGCTCCAACCCAGGAAATGGCAGTGCTGGTGCCTGGATGAAAGCAGAGGCACAGCCCCACGGTACAGCAGTGAGTGACACCACTTTTCCCCCAGGCAAGACCTAGGCTATTTGGATGCATCACCTCAGGGGCTGGAGACAACCAAGGGCAAAGTGAGTGCAGCCCTGGAGCACAAGATGGTACTGGGAAAACCAGACCTGCCAGCACACGGAATAAAAGAGACTGAAGAAAGCAAGTCCCCATCTGCTAAACTTGATTGAAGCCCAGCAGAAATCTGCATGCTACCGGCAAAGGAAACAGGCAGGGAAGAGGGGACAGGCAGCAGAGGGCTTGGGTAGTTTGCTGCCAGCTTGCACTAAAGCAGATAGGAAAGGAAAAATCACTTATCTCTCAGAAGTAAATTACAAGACGTATCCCCCAAGAGCACAAGGTGAAGCTCTTGATCAGACAAGCAATGCTGGCATGTAATTCCCCTTGATATCACCCGATTTGAATTTTAGTGCTTTGAAGGTACCTGACTGACAGGTCTGGAAACAGCAAGCATCTGTTCCCATGCAGAAGGAGCAGAGCTTACAGCCCTGGGCACAGGTATCCTCACACCGGCTGTGGCCAGAGCTGCTGAGAGAGGCTGCACATCTGGGGAGGGAAGACAGGGCTCATTTCCCTGCTCTGTCCAGCCCTCACATGTCCCACCAGAACCAGACATGCAGGGGCCAGTGATAGCTTGTGGGGTCAATCATCTGCCCCATAACAGAAAAGCAAAAATCAGATTTGCCATCAGAAATATAAGATAACTCAGGCTTACAAATCACATCTTTCTGACACCTCTCTGGGTCACAAGAGTTCGGTGAGAGCTGCAGAGGTAGAGGCAAGGATGTGCTCAAACATTAGCCAACTACCAAAGAAGTAGTCTCTTGGACACCGAGCCTCCCTTAGCACCTCCCCACTGCAGGATCCACCATGGGGTCTACTAAAGCTAAGCCCACCAGAAACCCTGTTGTCACCAGGGCCACCTCACCACTGTAAGACAGAAGCACCTCATTGCTGAGGACATCCAGAGCATCAACATTCAGTATCAATGGTGGCAGTCAGAAAAATAAAATTAAATCAGTCCTGGACCCAGTCAATACACAGCATGTTAAAAGCAAGTTGTTCGTCATTGGAACGGGCTGCCCAGGGAGGTGGTTGAGTCACCGTCCCTGGAGGCATTCAAGAGGGGATTGGATGTGGCACTTGGTGCCATGGTGTAGTCATGGGGTCTGTGTTGATAGGTTGGACTCGTTGATCCTCGAGGTCTCTTCCAACCTTAGTTATACTGTGATACTGTAATTACACTTGTTTACATGCAAATGGAAACACACTAAACCCTCAGCTAATGTACTCAAGCAGAGATCTGTTGGTTCCTGTAACCAAAGTACACTTAACTGCTCAGTTCCAGTTAATATCTCCTCTGCTGTGCTACATACCAGTTGAAATACTCATTTATGCAACAAGGACAACAGGATCTGCTCCAAAACCAAATCACAACAGAGATTGTTTTAAGGAATTTGGAAGGTAACTTTGGCAAGAAGAACTGACTAGTAAAAACTTCAAATTCAGGACTGGTGCAAGTATCAAGAATCAACAAACAGCTGACCACTATGAAAATAAAGTGATGCAGGACAGTAATGAGGACTGATCTGAAACATTTCAGGTCTACCTGTCTTTTTATTCTACAGCATCTGAATGAGCAAGGGACTTGGTAATTTCTGGAAGACTTGTGTACACTCAGTTAAAAATACAACTCCAGTGATGAGTTTTCCTAGCCTGCCAGGAGGGAATACATCTGAATGATAGCACAGGAATTGTAGGGGACGAAGTAGTTCAAACAGGGACCTGGAACATTTATTACCCAGCCAGTCCCCAGAGTTTGCCCTGCCATTCAGCCACACCACGTGCCTCCACACATCTTTCAACAAGGACTACAAAGAGGCACAGCTTTTGCAGAGCAAAATCAAGCAATTCTGAGGCTATTCATAAATTTGCCAGTTACCACCCTTCAGGTGTAATGTGGTAGCTGAGCATGTGTTTGCTCATAGCCTGCTCTGATAGCAAAGAAAACCAAGTTTATTTAAACTGCTGCTCTGGGCACCTTTTCATTTGAAGTGACAAAGACTGTTTAAGCAAACACATTTTACTCTGCAGCTGGGACCAGCGAAGAATGTACCTGTGGGTGATTCTTGCAGCTCAGCTGCCATGAGATAGCTCCTGGCATGATCACTGCCAAAGCAGTTCTAGAAAATTTTCTTTCCCCCAGGAGCGGGGCAAAGGACTTAAACATTTGTTTGTATATGATTTTTTTAAACAAAACCTATCCTTCCTCTGGAAATACTCTGTGCTCAGGATCAAATTTCAGGCTGGTCCTGGGGAGGGGAGATAGGACCACATTGACCAGTTTCTTTCTATTTTCTGTAAGGAAGAATGGCTAACCACCTAATTCCAGTGCTGATCCCAAGAACACCACTCCCATACCATTTTTGCTTCTATCACCCTTCAGCTCTCAATGAGGCTATCAGTGTGTTTTGCCACTACACAAACATAGTTCGTTTCTGCAGGGACACTCAGAAAATTAAGAGGGATCAACAAAAGTTGCAAATACATACTCCACTTGAAGTGCATTCAAGCCCCATGTAGAGATTCTCATTTCAGATTAAAATGGCTTTAAATTACTGCTTAGTCTTCTGCCAAGAAAAGGCCCTGAGAAATGGTTCTTGCTGTGAAGAACTGTGAAGTTTAAACAGTCAAGACTGGCTGAAAGCATAGTTGTTATATCCACTTCACACTTGGGAAGATTAAAGTGCCCACCATTGAAAAGGGTGGCTCTTGGCCACTTTGGAGGGAAATAACATCCTTCAAAACAACCTCTGCACTGATTTTTCTCTGCTTAGGCAAGCTGAAGAACTCTCACATACACGGGGGGGCGGGAGGGGGAAGGAAAAAAAAAAGAGAGCACAAAAATAATGACATTATCTGCAAAATAAATAAAGAAAATATCACATTTATGATTCTCAAAAAGGGAGCAGGACTGTCCTTAAAGCCAGCACAGGATGTGCAACTAGGAAATTCACTGTTACAAAAAACCTCTGAAGAGCCATGACAAAGTCAGCCCAGCCAGCCTCTCATCATCCTTGGAGGATGCAGTAGCACCTTGAAAACAATGGAAACTACTCAAAAAGCATTCAGGCTATAAGACAAGAAGGATCACAAACAGAAATACATCCTGGTTAAGAAACAGTTCCATAAGTTGTCTGTGACTTACAAATTCAGGTTCATCATTGCCCTCTCAGAAGGGACATTGCAGGAGATGAGCACTGCACAAGCCAGCAAAGCAGCAGAGAAACTAGGAGATCCAGCAATAAGTACAGCTGAAATGTCTGTTGAGTTACAGACTGTTTACTACTCTATTGCAGGGATATCAGATTATACAAAGGGAAACAAAAAATCCCCAGGAGAACAGGTACCAGCATACACAGCAGACGAAACCACAAAACCAACCATCGCTGTGTGCGAACCAAAACCAGAACAAAAAGGGCTGAACTCCAGCCTGGAAACTAAGAGACACAAAAACCCCGGAACAGGAAACTTTACAAACTATAGAATACATTGCAAGTCCCAGAAATCCCAGCCAATCCCTTGTCTGTCATACAGTGAGCATGATGTGGAAAATACAATCCCGCTTCCCATGTTGCTCTGAGCCACTGGGCAAAGGGGGTAGTCCCATCCATCATGCCTACTAGTGGGATCAGTCAGCTAAAACCAATAGAGGCACCAAGGCTGCTCTTCTGTCCCAGTGTCAGGATGCAGCAAGAGCCACCCACTCCCTAAGGGCCAAGAAACCACAATGAACTCACCTCCAGGACTAAGCTTGTTAAATGGTTCCCATGGGCCTAGGTGGAGCTGATCAGGGCCCTTAAACCCATTAGGGCCCCAGGGCTTAGCACCTGCTGCTCCCCTTACACTGTGGTACTGTTAAAGGTCTGTGGGTGCCAAATCCTCAGCTTTTCCTTCTGAGGCATCCCTGGAGTTGGTAACTTTCAACACAACCAAGGCTGAGCTGTGACCTGTTTTTCACTGCTGTTGACTGAAAGGGTTCCCAGATTTAGAGCAGCAGGACATGTTACTGGGTGTGTAGCTCCTGCTGCTCTGAATTCACAAAGCGAGTGTAAATTAAGGACAGGAATATTGTGCCAGCACTTTGGTAGCTGACAGGTGATCCCAGAAGGGTTGTGCTCCTGCCATTGAACTTGATAGTTCAGTGTAGTGTCTTGTTTGTGTCCTGCTTATATAATAACCTGAATACAGACCCTGCCAAACAAGATCAGAGCCTAAGTCTGATGTGAAGTTGTTTAAAATATCTTCATATTGCAAGACCTCTGAAAATGAACAATATTACACACTTTGCTCACTGAAAAACACTCTAGGATAGATTTACTGTGCAAGCTACTAACAGCTCAAATCCAAACCAATTAAAGTGAAGAAAGAGTTCCTCTGACTTAAGTGCCATGGATCATAGCCCTGCGCCTCCATCTTTTCACGTAAGTTTACAGGAATAAGAAGTTAAAGATATGCTTGCTACTTCTAGGCTTATATCTTGCACAGACTGGAATTCAATTAACATTTTTCTGCAACAAAACTTGGAGAAGCACTTCAGAGCTGCTGCTCACAATGCAGAAGCGACTGAACAAATGATACTCTCATTAACGCTCTGCCTTTCCCTGCTGTGCAAGCCAAATCCTTGAACACTAAAAGCACCTCAGCATCAGCTGGGTTCACAGACATCCAGAGCAATTTTTCAAGCTCCTTGACTTTTATAGACCAAGGGGGAAGGGATTTGGTGTGCTTTAATCCATTCTATTATATGAACTCAGAAATGGTTTTCACTTTCTAGCACTATAAATTAAGCTGGCTGCAGTTATTCTATTCCTGATTAAGCTGAAAGTTACTGGCAATAATTTGATGACTAGATTTTCTTGCCCTTATTTTTGTCTTCTTTTTCCAAATTAACCTGTGAATTTAGGTTCCCTGGTCCTAAGTAAATAATGCAATAAAACTGGGGACAGTAGCCAACACATTCACATCTGGATGCTTGAAATGGAGGGCAAACACATCAAAAGCTCCTATTTGTATTTGTAGGTGGAACTCACTGTATTTAAGTCCCAGGTCTTCAGACTGGAGGAACATGTATGAGAAAACCACAAATCTTTTGCACTCTTATGGGTTTTTTTAATCTAGAAGACTAATCACTTTTTAGACATAAGTGAATTCACCTTTGGAAGTCATTAGACAAATACCCACTTGTTTTAGAGACCAGAAAAGAATCTCAGGTCAAGAATCATTAAGAATGGAGTTTTTTACCCAATCACTGCAATCAAAGATACTAACAAGGAAATCCAAAGGGGGGGGGGGGGGGGGGGAAATCTGTTTTCTTTACTGTATTCATAAAAATCTATGCAATTAGGAAACAGATTCCATTTGCTTGGCTCCCCTTACTTTTCCCTGACTACTGTAACACCTTGTCTCCTAAACCCTGATAACAGAGAGGGAAAGATGCACAGAGGCATGAACTACCCTGGGTAAATTAGAGGTTACACAGTACAGCACAGAGTGTAACAAATAAATTGCTTCTCTACAATGTGATGGTATTGTAGGAGTCTAGTTGTGTCTCTCTCATTCATGTGAATTAATAAACGTGGCTTTGATGATTTATTTCAGAACCAATTACTTCTCAGCATCAGTAAGCATAGCAGAGTCCAGCTCCAGGTTGGATACTCAGGACCTTAGCAAATACCAGCTTTTAAAAGCTCGAGTAAAACCTGCCTGGGACCCACCAAACTCAAGTGCCTATGTCATTTACTGTCAATTATTCTAGCTATAAGGACATGTCAGGTACACAAAAGACACAGTTTAGACAGCACAACTGCCCTAAAATTATAACTTTATCATAATGTACAATTTCTTCACTTGACAGTGGAAAAGCAGTAATAGTTATTTTGGGAACAAAAGAAAAACACAATGGATCTGATGACTAAGTGTTCTGGTCCCCAGTGTAAAAGCAAAGTAGATCCCTGTCATATTTAACTTGATTCCTTTGAATTAAACACTTCCATTAAAAGTTTCCCACAGGAGCTTTAATATTTAATTGTGTATTCCACCAAAGAAAAGAACAAAACCTTTGCAAAGGGTTTTTTGTGCATGTGAAATATTTATCAGCATATCTCTTTGGACAAGTATTTTTATCCCCCAGGCTGGGGAAAAGCTTCCATGTACAAATCAGTTTCAAAACATTTTATTTTAAAGCTTGGAAGTTTTCTATACTTCCAGCACCTCATGCCGTGACTTTGTTATTTCGCTTGTTAATGAATGGTAATTAAATCTCTTTTGGCTGAAAAGGTTGGAGGGCTCCTGCTGTATTACAAAAACAACTTCTGAAAGTTACAAAAAAAAAGCCCAAGTGTCTAGAAATTAAAGAGTAAAGTTTGCCATGTTTTGAGTCCAAGTCTGAATTGCTTGGAAGGATTTATGTGGGAGAACAGCACGTCCCAGTCAGTGTGTACAGTCTCTCCAGTTGAACAGACATAATTATGTCACTTGGTGTCGATCAGAGTAAACAGGATCACATTTTTAATAATGCATATTGCGGCCACAAACCTCCTTGATCTTACTAACAACTGCAGGAAACACTGCACAAACCCTCTTACATATTACCTGCACAAAGAACTGCTACATGTGTACATCTAAATAAAGGCTTGTTAATTCTGCATTTGCTCAGTAGGGTTTGAAACATCAGCTTATTAATTTTTCTTCTGTTTTCTCATCGCTTTCAGGTTCTTTGAGCCAGAAGATAAATGGAAGGAGTGCTTACAATAGAAGCAGATAAAGGGGAAATAACTACATATTAAGGCAACTTGTGGTGCTAAACAGAGATACAGTATTTAAGAAGAAGTATCTGCTTGATGTCCACTATTGGGTTACTGTGCAAGCTTCTGCTGGTATCATATCGGCAGACTCGGTCCAGAGTTTGTAAACCAAAACTGTTATTATTTCCACTATAAAGTACTTTCTCCTGAAGGCAATAGTGATTTTAGAGAGAAAGTTGATTCTGAATTTCTTTTAAAATGCTGCTTACTCAAACAATCCAGCACAAACAGATTTTTATCGAGAAACTGGGAATGGGAACAAAGAGATAAATCCATTCCTAAGCTGTAACTTTGGGCAGAGGTCTGCTGAGAGCAAAGCCCCCTCCAACGAAGCAAGGAACATCAGACTTGTGGTGTGGAAACTGAGGTTTTATGTCAGTCATGAACTGCTCCTTCTCCCTGTAAAGAGAAAGAAAGAAAAGGAAAATACATGTTTCATTCTGCAGCCCAGCAATGCTTACCAACTAAGGAAACATGTGTCCTCCAAAGTTTCTTTGATGCAACCACGTATTGAGACATCATTAAAAAATTGTTGATTAAAGCCTGTTAGGTTTAAACTGCCAAGACTAGCTGTCTGTTTGGATCTAATTACAAGCCCACTGATGGGGTTTGGAATTATTAAAAATTAGAAACAAATGAGCTTGCTTCGTTCTAACCACAAAATGGTTAGAACACCTCATTAGAGCAAGCTTGTACATAAGGCTCCATGACTTCACATTCCTAATCACCATCCCACTCTAGCAAGCATATGCCTATTTTCAAACAGCCACGTTCATCAAAGGGAGATGTTTCTTTCTTTGTTGAATTTTAATGAAAAATAATGTTATCTGTCTTCACATTTTAACAAAGTTCTAGTGCTAATTGCACTGCCTGTGGTTTTTTTTTGCAGAAAACCAACAGTGTGCTGTGGGTGCACTGATAACCCCCGCGAGTTGCTCCATCTGAGGATCCAGGAGGGCTTGAATTTGAGGGCCTTAAGGGAAGGAACAAGGATTAGCTGGTTCCACTCTTATGAGGTTGGGGAGTTGAGCACAGCAGAACAAAATACAAAGGGCAGGATTTCAGACTCACTGTGATGTAACTGGAGGTTTCAGAGAGAGGTCCTCACACATTTAAAATGAATCAAGTGGAGCTTTATGAAGTACTAGTTTACTGTAACAGTAGAGGTCTCAAGGCTTTACAAAGACAGTCAGTACTATTACTTTCATTTTACTGGCATCAAGACTGAGACACAAACCTGAGTGCAACCACACTTTTGCAAAATCTAGTCTTGTCACATTAGCACCCTTTCTTAGACCCCAGTAAGGGAAAACACTTCCTGGAATTATTATTTTTCTCTTTGTCCCCAAATAACAGTGTCAGAAGAAGAGAAAGCTCAGAGAAACCCTGTAGGATGACTAGTTATGCTTCCTTTTCCAAAATTAACCCACATGGAGATGGGAGAAGAGGCAAAAGATGGCACAGATTAACCATGAAAACCACTTAGAACTGCTTTTAATTGTACTGATGTAACACTACTAGAAGTGCCAGCTCACTATAAAATAACATTCCACATTTAGATGGCTCATCCGATCTCACTATTGGGCCTCCAACTTTGGGGAGAGAAAATGATGCAGAATCTATGCTCATTCTCTCTTCATGCTCCCACTGAGACAATCAACAGATGTGCTCATCAGGATGGAATATTCTATGCAGCTGAATGCTGTAATATATTATGCAGAATTAATGTGCAAGCAGCCACGTGCAAAAGCTCACAATTTACTACTGACATCCCTCGGTGCAGTTTTTTATGCAGGACTGCAGGACTGGGTCTCTGGTGTAGACTTAAGCTTCATACTTTCTCATTGATACTGACCAAGATCAACCTGGAGCCCTAGAGTTAGAAGCAATTAGGAAAAGCAGTGAAGCAGAAAAAGTGAAAGAAGCAAAAGAAGAGAATAGGATGGCTAACAAAAAGAAAAACCCAGGATATCTGGGAAAGATAACACTCAGAGCAGAAAAAGAGGATTTCAAATTCACAACCAGATTTTAAACATTGGATTTTCAGCTTGAACACAAAACAAAGCTAAATTCCTGTTGTCACTCATTATATTCCTTCAGCATCTTATAGAAAGCTGCATTAGTTCAGTATCAAGGCTTTAAATTACAAACCAGAACTGTCTTGAGCAAATCAATAAAAGCTTTAGATGATACCTTTGTGTGAGGTTATCTGAGAGTATTAACTCTCTTTCATACGAGGGCAGTCAATAATGCTATTAATGCTATTGTCCTGACAGGATCCTCTTTGTATTAGCAAAACCAGCCACATTTGTTTCAGACATGATGTTAACATTAGCCAGCATGATAGAGATCAAGGTTTGTGTCAGCTGGGATTTAGATCAACCTGAGATTGAAGAGTCATGAGATTGTAGAGTCAAATGGCTGTAGCTCATTGGGTAGCACCTGCACACCAGGCAGTACCTGTCCAGCTCAGTCTGAGGCAGGACCAACATGTATGTCGGGGTGAAAGACTCCCTGGGGAAGAACCTGGCTGCACAACAACTCTCCCTGTTGCAGAATGGAAAAGACACATCACACACAACTGGCAGTTTGAAGGAGGGCAGCACAGCAAGGCCGTTTCCTTTGCACTGCTGCTGGCCAACAGAAATCACAGGGATTTCAGAAATCACAGTTATCCAGCACCCATATATATTGGGGTGCACACATCCTTCAAAGCAGGATGTATTCCAACAGGCTTGACGGGGGAACAAAACAATTAGGTAGAAAGGAGAGCCCAGCACCTGGCCAGCGCACCTGGCCATCTCTCAGCTGCCACAAAGACAAGAGAAGTACAAGTCAGGGCTGAGGACAGCACAGTGTTGGTAGGTTCTGAGCCTGAAGTTGGAGCAATGAGATGCTGTCATTCTGCAGAAGAACCACTAACAGCATCCGGATGTACTTCCAAAACACAGATGTCATGCTCATCAGACTACACAGATGCCATGCTCATCAGACTACAGCCATACCTGTCCACAAGTACAATGACCTGACAAGCTGCACTAATGGCAGATATCTATCCTGAACCTATAAACAGTGCAATGAGTTCAGCACTAACTGACCTGCAAAAGAAAATTCCATTCACTGTGTGTGATTAACAGTCACCAGCACCTCATACAATTATTTTAGGCTTACTTTAAAGCAATTATGCACCTAATAAGTGTGGGTTTTTTTCAGTAGTTATGACAGGGATTAATTCTAGGTATGATGTAACAACAAACTATGGGTGAATTTCTTCTCATCTGATGAACAGAAAGAAACATGATGCCAGGGTCCAAAATGGAAACATTAAAACTATTGTGAAGAGAATACTCAGCTGCTGGAAATGGATTATCAGGCATTATGGCAGCCTCACATATTGATCCTAAAGCTCCAGGAAGGCCATTAGCACTGCACAATTGTTGCTAATTCCAAACATTAAGGTAACATTATGCAATTTGCAGATGGACAAAAATCACTGTTTATCACTGACTATTTTGCTAATTTAGTCATCAAAAGTGTTTTCTGGATGAAATATGCTTAAGAAAGAAATAGATACAGGCAGCCTTGAATTATATTCAGCAATGTAGAGAACTGTTGGCTTTAGTGTGTGAGAAAGGGACAGGCTGAAGATGGAAAGGGGTGGAAAGACAAAAGGCATACACAGAAAAGCTTGGTAACATGTCATCTGACTGCAGAAAGCAAAGAAACTTCTTTTTAAAGTCCAATAACGACATTTTCAGAAGTGACTAATAGTTTTGGTGTTCCAGCTTGGAGATTCATTATGAGAATGGTTTTACCTCTCTGACACTGCAAATTAGGCCACTTTAATGGGCTAGAAATTGGGCATTTTCTTTCATCAAGAGGAGAAGATGAGCACTCAGCTGTGGACTGAGAGTAGCGGGGAGGTGTAATCAAACTGCTACTGGTTAAGGACACATGACAACTACCTACAGGAAAATTCATAGGCTCTACTATCTAAAAAGTAAGACATCTGATGAAGCCAGACTCTGAGCCTTGATCACTTCCCTCCATCTAGATATAGGAAGGGAACAAGAATCAAATGGTGAATACTCTTCCTTGCAGCCATCAGCAATGCTACCTGCTAGCTGAAGGGGATAGTCATCAGTCCCAACTACCACATCATTGAGTAATATCTTAAAATGCCATTGTTCCCACACCAGGACCATGCAGTTGCCACCTGAAGAAAGATTGTTCCCCATATCATATGTTGCTTCATTATAACTTGAAAAACACACCAAAGTCCTCATAATGCTTGAAGATATCTCATGATATTTGACAAGTCATGGAAATCAGGCACAGCCCTTGGTGACTGGAGAAAGAGAAACGTGGCACTCACTTTTGAAAAAGGACCCTAGGCTCTGCTAACCTCTCAGCCTCAACTCCATGCCTGGGAAGATCATGGAACAGATCACAGTATCACCAAGGTTGGAAGAGACCTCAAAGATCATCGAGTCCAACCTGTCACCACAAACAGATCCTCCTAGAAGCCATGTTATGGTACATGAAGGACAGGGATGCAATTCAAGACAGCCAGCATGGCTTCACCAAGGGCCAGTCTTGCCTGACAAACCTAGTGCCCTTACATGGAATGGCAACATGAGTGGACAAGGGAAGAGCTATGGCTGCCATCTATCTGGACTTCTTTAAGGCCTTTAACATAGTACCCCACAACACCCCTCTCTCTAAATTTGAGAGCAGTGCTTTGTCAGTGCCACAGACAATGTGATCAAGTGCAGCCTCAGCAACTTTGCAAACAACATCAAGATGGGTGGTGAACTTAATGCACCAGATGGATGGGATGCCAGCCAGAGGGACATGGACAAGCTTGAAAAGTGGACCTGTGTGAACTTTGGGAGATTCAACAAGGCCAAGTATAGGGTCCTGCACCTGAGTCAGGGCAACCCCTGATATCAGTACAGGCCAGAGCATGAAGAGATTGAGAGCAGCCCTGCAGAGAAGGACTTGGGGCTACTGGTGAAGGAAAAGCTGGACACAAGCTGACAGTGTGTGCTTGAAGCCCAGAAGGACTGATGTGTCCTGTGCTGAAGTCCTCAGCACAGGAAAGACATTGACCTATTGGAGCAGGTCCAGAGGAGGGCCACAAAAATGATCAGAGAGCTGGAACACCTCTCCCAGGAAAAAAAAGGCAGAACATATGGGGATTGTTGAGCGTGGAGAGGGCTCCAGGGAGACCTTCTAGTGGCCTTATAAGAAGGACAAACATATTGGCAGGGCCTGTTGTGTCAGGACAAGGTGTAATGGTTTACCTGAAGGGAGGTTGTAGACAGGCAGAGGTTGGTCTCTTCTCCCAGGCAGCCAGTAGCAGAACAAGAGGACACAGTCTCAGGCTGCACCAGGGGAGGTTTAGGTTGGATGTTAGGAAGAAGTTCTATATAGAGAGAGTGATTGCCCATTGGAATGGGCTGCCTGGGGAGGTGGTGGAGTCACCGTCATTGGAGGTGGTCAGGAGGAGACCTGATGGGGTGCTTGGTGCCATGGGTTAGTTGTTTAGGTGGGTTGGATTGGTTGATGGGTTGGACACGATGATCTTGAAGGTCTCTTCCAACCTGATCTATTCTATTCTATTCTATTCTAATCTATTCTATTCTATTCTATTCATCTGAAAGCTGCTAGATTTAGACTAGATATAAGGAAGACATTTTTGACAATGAGGGTGGTGAAACACTGGCACAGGGTTCTCAACGAAGTAGCAGAAGTCCCATCCCTGAAAACATTCAAATCAGGCTGGATGGGGCTCTGAGTAATGTGATCTAGTTGAAGATGCTCCTGTTCCTTGCAGGGAATGTTGGACTAGGTGACCTTTAAAGGTCCCTTCTCACCCAAACTATTCTATGATTCAGTGTAAGAGAACAGACTTTAATCTATGTCCTCTGGGCACTCTCTCATTGGCATAAATAATTTAACTGGTCTGCAGAACATGTTAGCAACATCTCTGCTGGATATTCTTGTCCTGGCCATAGATCACATTAAATCTTGACTAAACTGAAATAATATGATGGAAAATATCAGGAAAACAAGGCAACAATATTATATCACCCTAGCAAAACTTGGCCACCTTCTGATCAAAAGCATGAAGTAGCATCAAAAGACCCCTAGCGTATGCAGAAATTTACATAGACAGAACTGTTATTTTCCATTACTTGGCCTGTTGTTCCTTGCGTTTCTGAGACAGATATTTCTTCTTCACATTCTGAAGCTCGTTGGCAAGTCTTTCAATTTCGTGTTTGTATTCTTGGCTCTGTGATTCATACATATTCAGCTCTGAGGACAAAACCTAACAAATAAAAGGCAAAAATCAGGAACAGGAGATATTAGTTTCACTTACACATAAGTTAGTACTTTTCCCAGCACTTTTTCCTTTCACCTTTGATGATGTAGGACATCACTATTTTCCATCACATCTCATTTTCTATCATGGTGTTTCATTTGATCACCCCTGCTCACCTAAAGACAATTTACTAAATTAAGACTATGCCATTTAATCACAATGAAACATGTAAAATATGCTTCAACTGTTATGGGAAAGGTACTAATACACACATTAGCTCTTAATATTCTGGGACACAAATCTGGGTGAAAACTCAAAATGAAGCTCTTAAAAACAAAAAAGGCAAGGATTTCTTTAATAATAATGGGATTTATGCTACAAGATTCACTTCCTCACCGAGCACTGTTCGGCTCCTACACCACCGTGCAGTGGCCATGCTGGCCAAGTGGTGAGGACCGTGCTGCCCGGGGTGCTGTGTGCCTGCAGCAACCTCAGCTCACACCTGCCTGCTTTACTGTGGCCCTGACTGAGAGAGATGGCAGCATTTGGTATCTGTAAGGACTGGTGAGAATTAAAGAGGGAGCTGGGGCTCTTCCACATCTGGAGTATTGTGTCCAGTTCTGGGTCTCTCAGTTCAAAAAGGACCTCAGGGAGCTGCTTGGAAGAGTCCAGTGCAGAGCCATGAAAATTTTTAAGGGAGTGGAACATCTTCCTTATAGGACAGACTGAGGGAGCTGAGGCTCTTTAGCTTGGAGAACAGGAGACTGAGGGGTGACCTCATTCATGTTTATGAAGATGTAAAGGGTGAGTGCCAAGAGGATGGAGCCAGGCTCTGCTTGGCGATGCCCAATGACAGCACAAGGGGCAATGGGTGGAAGTTGAGATGTAGGAAGTTCCATGGAAACAGGAGAAAGAATTATTTCACTGTGAGGGTGACAGAGCACTGGACCAGGTTCCCCAGGGAGGTTGTGGAGTCTCCCTCTCAGGAGATGTTCAAGACCTGCCTGGATATATTCCTGTGTGATCTGCTCTAGGTGATCTTGCTCTGGCAGGGGGGTTGGACTGGATGATCTCTTGAGGTCCCTTCCAGCCCCTAACATTCTGTGATTCTGTGATTTGTTATCTGAAGCAATGCAATCCACACAGGCAAAGTAGTACCAGACAGTCTAAATGTTCATCCAACGCTGCTTTCAGGTGAATCACCAAACTTTAAAGCAAGTAAGAACATGCATAGTGTGTTTTCCTTCCTTAAGAAGGAGATTAGCTTGACCTGGCACCACAAAACGGCAGGCACACCAGTGCACCACAGCACACTGTGCCTGAAACACACAGTAGCAATCGACTGCATTAACGACAAATGGCAACCGTATGGGAAACTTCAAATCGCATTCAGTGTAGCTAAACTTTGGCTTCTATTTTACATTTTCTGCATTGTTTTTCTTCTCCATGGAAAGCTAAGATTTGCATAACAGCCTCTTTGTTTCCTAAGGGCCCATCTGCTCCTGCATATTTTTTTCCTCATGGTTAGTATAGACGTGATTATGATGCAGTGAACAGGAGATGATGACTTCAACAGGGAGAGATGCTATAGAAGTAGATGAACTCCTGGGGAGACTGATACTTTATGCAGGCAAGAACAAGGGAAGACCAATTTATTCTATCAAATAATCCCTTTTTAGTATCATGCTTTCAAAGTTTCTCACAAAGTTCCTTTAGAACCAAGAAATCTTCCCTTCTAGTGACAAGGGGTTGGGACAGGTGACTCCTGTCATCTCTACAAAAGTTGCAGGTCTGCACATGTGTACATGTTGCAGAAGAAATTACACTTTAAGACTGGATTCTCAATATATTCACACTGATTTGTTAAAAAGAATATGAAACAGCTTCAATTTGCTTCTTAAAGATCTTAACAATGGAAGAAAAGGGAAAGAGAATAAGCTTAATGGAAACTGATAGTGGCCCAGAATGCCTACGCACAAAAAAGCATTTACAGCATTGTGCTTCATGTTCATATACCAAGGCATTTCCTCTATTTTAAAGAAAGAAACTTGAATAACATGACAAAAAGTTCTTTCTTCTATTGCTGTTGTTTCTCCATTTGAGAGATGCGATATTAACTTTATTTTCCTGATCTGATATATTAAGGCATGCACACCGCACATTGAAAATTTTCCTGAAGCCTTGCTCCCCAGGATCACTAGTGGTGTCATTCTGCAAGCCTGGCAGCCCCTCATGCAGGGACAGAGGGCATCTCTTACCTTGAGCTGTTTAGTTTTCTCTCGGAGAGTGCGCCGGTAGAGCTGCAACTGTTCTGCGGCTTCAGGCCCAGGCTGCCGGGCCAGGATGCGCTTCAATTCCACATACAGCTTCTCCTTTTCCTAAGAAACAGACAAGAGGAAGAGCCCTTACAAAACTATTACAACCTGTAATGAAATCAACCTCACTCAAAAATGCAACTCAACTCAGGAAGATATTTGCAGAAACAAATCTGCCTGTGTGTCAGTCTTCCCTCACTGGCCATAAGGTATTTAAAGTTGTTGTGATAGCAGTGGGAGAGCTCATTAGGAGAAACAGCCAACTACTCTGAACCACAAATTAAATACTCACACACTGTCATCTGGGAACATGCTCTGCCACAGAGAATGTGAAACAGCCACTGAAAGAGTATCCAGGGGTGGGAAATTAATGACTAATATCTGTGCTTATTGCAGTCTTTCTTACAAGCCACATTGCCTTATATGAAGGATCACAGCTTCACCCAACAGGATGTAAGCAAGATATGAAAATGTCAGAGCAGAACTTTCTATTCTTTCAAAGTAAATCCTGCAAAGTAGATATACAGACACACATATACATAACCTTTCAGTTTAATTGCAGAAGCCCTGGGAAAGGAAAAGAAACTATGAACAGCAACAACTATGACTAACACAATTACTACCAAGTAATCTTTATTTGTCATGTGTCTGTTCTTCCTTCAAGCTGGAGAGGTATACCTGTGGGAATTTAATATATCCATACCCAAACAGAAACCACTCCAGGACCTGCTTGCAGCTTTTTGTACTGAAATGATGCTTGCAGGTGTGCTTTGAGATGTACTGGTTTTCAGTCTGAGGAATAAAGCTCTAAGCAAAGCCACCCTCCTAGCTTTGCACACAGCAGCATTTTCAGTATCTACCCTGTCAGACTATTTTTATTATTAATAATTAACATTACTTAGCAACATGCCAACCTTTTCTGGTACCTAGAGAGCTGGAATTAAAAAGGAAGGTCATTTGACTGGAAGTCAGATTAGCAGTCAAAAGATACAACTGAAGAAGGCAAAAATGCCAAGCAGGGGTAGGATGGGTGACTACTTACACTGTCTCTGACAAAACCCTTTTTTCCTGTCTGCTTATATAAACTCTGTCTACAACTCTTACCACAGAACTCTTCTGTCATGTGGGCAACTATGTCATTGCATCACCTATAATTGCTACATTTAGCCTTGCTCAGAGGTTGAGGTAGGACATTCCAAATTTGCTTGTAAAATTTTGAGTGTCTATCTCCAAGGGTTTTTAGACATCAGCATTTTCTGAAAACCATACTCCATAATGTTGTCAAGTTGGGACCCAAACAATGGAAGCACTTCAAATCATAAATTACTTCTGCAAGCGCTGCCCTTAAACTCTGAGTATTACTGACAAATAGTTCCTCATAAATGAAGTTGTTCACAGTTTCTCTCTGGAAAAATCCAAACCTTCTGAGACTCAGACTGAAGTTGCATAATGGCAAATATTACACAGAATTCATTCTACACAGAGATCCTATTTCACTACAAGTGCTTTCCACTACCACCTTTTTTTTTATTCTGAGGAAGCAAGATTTAACCACAAGTTAAAAACAACAGCAAAAGAAGAATCTGCCTTGTCCAAATCTGGCTGGTCAGTATTAACATTCCACCCCTGAACGTATCACAGATCCGTATTTTGGAGGAGCGTAATGGTAATTTGGATAAATATGGAGCACTTGATGGATTGAAGGTCTTATGTGCAATTGTTTTCCAATTTATTTCTCTTCTAACCCTCTAGAAGGGCCTGCCAGGCTCTTCAAACATTGTGCAATGGTGTGTATAATAACCCCATTTAGAGACAAAGCGTGCAATTCTGTTATAAGGAGAATCTATCTTATGCAACAGAGACTCGTTAGCTGTCCAATGCATATTGTCTGCATAACACAACTGAGGCAGAACCAGCTGTCTTGTAATGCATATCCTGTCCTTCCTTGCTAAGTGCTGTCCATCTCTTTTACATCTAGTCAATTAATTTGTCACTGGGTTAGAAGCACCATATGTCAGCAAAATGTTAAAAGAAAAACCTGTGCAGTTCTTTCCTCAGCAGCAGAAGTCTGCATTCACAGGTTGGCATTTGCATCATTTTTGACAGCTCACCCCAGCATGCAAAAAATCAACTAATTTTAAAAAAAATCAATTAATTTTAACACAGCACCCACCAGAGTAAATCTAAGTCAGTCACAAGATGCATGTGATGCTACTATCCAATATCCACTGCAGGTGCTTGGTGTTTTTATCTCTACACATAAGAAACCAGGAGTGGCTGGGGGGGGAAACCACACAAATTTATAAAGAAAGATTTTGGCTTCTACAATACTCATATTCATTCAAAGAACAGACAAGCTGTGCAGTGCATATTACATACAGATATCTTATAAATAGAATAGACCAGGTTGGAAGTGACCTTTGAGGTCATTGAGTCCAACCTATCATCCAACACCATCTAATCAACTAAACCATGGCACCAAGTGCCCCATCCAGTCTCTTCCTAAACACTTCCAGTGATGGGGACTCCACCACCTCCCTGGGCAGCCTGTTCCAATGGCCAATCTCTCATTCTGTGAAGAACTTCTCCTTAACATTCAGCTTAAACCTCCCCTGGTGCAGCCTGAGACTGTGTCCTCTTGTTCTGCTGCTGGGTGCCAGGGAGAAGAGACCAACCACCACCTGGCTACAACCTCCCTTCAGGGAGTTGTAGACAGCAATAAGGTCTCCCCTGAGCCTCCTCTTCTTCAAGCTAAGCAACCCCAGCTCCCCCAGCCTCTCCTTATAGGGCTTGTGCTCCAAACCCCTCACCAGCTTTGTTGCCCTTCCCTGGACACATTCCAACAAGTCAACATCTTTCCTAAACTGAGGGGCCCAGAACTGGACACAGGACTCAAGGTGTGGCCCAACCTGCACTGAGTACAGGGCAGAATGACCTCCCTGCTCCTGCTGGCCACACTATTCCTGATACAGGCCAGGATGCCATTGGCCTTCTTGGCCACCTGGGCACACTGCTGGCTCATGTTCAGCCTACTACCATCAGTACTCCCAGGTCCCTTTCTGCCTGGTCGCTCTCCAGTCAGTCTGACCATCAGATACAGCACAGAACATGTAAAAAGACCTGTAGGGCTGTTTGATGTGTGTGTTGTACCCAATGGAAGACAGATCTATGTTGCTGTTTTGTTTTGGAAACAAGCAAAATGCACACACATTGCTTAAAATATCTGAGAATCCAATGGGGCTGGATTGAGATCAGGTATCCTGACACTGAAAAGAAAATCCTAAACCAGCAACAATGACCAGCAGTGTAGCAGTCATGCAACACCAAGAAGTTAAGCTGATCTGTTTGCTGCCTATTGGAAGTCAGTTAACACTGTTTTGTCCAAAATAGATGTCTGTAAACATTTCTTTCTGTTGGTGGCTGTGCAGGTGATGCTGGAGAAAAAGCTATCTAAAATCCTGCACCCAATGGGCAGGAATAGGTCAATCCTGATTGCATGTGCAAGATGCATTTCTTTGGCTTGCCCCACACTGCGTGCCCTCACACTGCCCTCCATCCTTGTGCCAGGTAGCAATCACAACATACATCTTGCCAGAGTTAGATGCTCCTGAAATGAAAGGACCTTACAAGTTACAACCATGCTGTGAGACTCCACTCTTCTTCATGAGGAGGTGAAGGATGATCCATCAGATCTCTCTGCAGCTCTGAGCTATTAAGCCTTCATAGGTTAAGAGTAATGCCCATGTCTTCAGATCAGGTCTAGGTCAGTACCAAAGCTTTTTTATGTGATCCTTCCCATGGCAAAATTCCCATGGAATTCAGCAGGTGTAGGACTGAGCCCATAATGTCAACCAGCTTCACTGCAGAGAGATGAGGGCACATTCATTTTGTGTATGTAGGGCATACTGGGAGACTCAGATTAAGGGTTACAGTCAAATTTCAGGCATTCCAAAGAGAATTTCAGCACCTTTGTGAATACCTGCTGTAAAAATTGTGTAAATAAACCTTCCCATTATTTTTAGAACAGCTCTTGCTGTCTTAGATTTGTTTTCCAGGGGAGCTCAGAGGGGCCCACAGATCTGCCTTTAGCCTCGGCCATAGCAATAAGTTTCTGCATCCCTAAGTCTCTCACCCGTTAATTCAGATGTGGGGAAAGGCAAGAGGTGAGTAGTGCTTTCCTCCAAATTTAACTAGCTGCTGTCTCAGCCAGAATTTGGAGGTATCCTGGCCTGCTTATTCTACAGTGAACTGAGAAAAAAATCATTTTCTTCTGCAAATTTTAATTTATTCCTCAGGACCCAGTGGTCAGTAGCTGCCACAGCCCAAAGCAAGAGTGAATTTTGCCAGAACAATCCTACTTCAAAAGAAGCTATTGCTGCTGACCAGCACAGCCCAGTTTGAAGAGTTTTGCTTGCCATGGGGACAATCAGCAACATATAATAATGATAATAATAATAATAGTAATAATAATCAAACAACCAGGTTGGAAGAGACCTTCAAGATCATCGTGTCCAACCCATCAACCAATCCAACCCACATAAACTAAACCATGGCACCTCCAAAGCAATACCAAAGCATTTAGCTACTTTGTCAAGGGATGGGGAGGCAGCTGCCAGTGTTGGGTTAGACCACTGCACCCGGTATTAGCTCTAAAGATATGACTCAATTTTATGTCATCTCTCTCATCATGACACCAGGAAACTCCTGAAATGATCCATCTTCTTAGTTAGCCCTGGGTATCATTCTGAGTCATACGTTTCCAGAGAAGGGCAACAAGGCTGGTGAGAGGTCTTGAGCACAAGCCCTGTGAGGAGAGAATGAGGGAGCTGGGATTGTTTAGCCTGGAGAGGAGGAGGCTCAGGGGAGACCTCATTGCTGTCTACAACTACCTGAAGGGGGGTTGTATCCAAGAGGGAGTTGGTGTCTTCTCTCAGGCAACTAGCACCAGAATGAGAGGACACAGTCTCAAGCTGCACCAGGGGAAGTTTAGGCTCAAGTTGAGGAGAAAGTTCTTCAATGAGAGAGTCGTTCACCATTGGAATGTTCTGCCCAGGGAGGTGGTGAAGTCACCGTCCCTGGAGGTGTTCAAGAAGGGATTGGATGTGGCACTTGGTGCCATGGTCTAGTCATGAGGTCTGTGGTGACAGGTTGGACTCGATGATCTTTGTGGTCTCTTCTAACCTTGGTGATGCTGTGATATTGTTTAATTTAGATATATCCCCAGCAGAAACAGGCCATGAAGTCCCAGCTCCCTCATTTTTATCAGCTTGCCTTCTCAAGTAGATAATTTAACAAATTCACCTGGCATAGCAGCAACATCAACGACCTTCTCCACTAGAAATTCAAAAACCCTATTGTGCAACAAAAGCTTTCTAGCATGAAAATGATCTAAAAACAAAACAAACAAAATCCAACCAAACAAAAACCAAGCAACACTGAAAACACCCAAAACACAGAAAGTCCCAAAGCCTTTGACTCAGAATAAATTCCATTTCTGTTAGCACCTGTCTCCATGTCTGAGTCTAGGAAAAAACCCAAGATAAAGATGATACAGATGGAGAGCAAAAGTGTATGTAGTGTGTGGTGGAAGACCTAAAAACACTTAACCTAGCTAAAAATCCTTACTGCAATCAGCAAGGTGGAGAAAGCAACACCAAATAGGCTGCCCAGGGAGGTGGTGGAGTCACCATCCCTGGAGGTGTTCAAGAGGGGGTTGGACATGACACTTGGTGTCATGGTTTAGTCATGAGGTCTGTGGTGACAGATTGGACTTGATGATCTTTGAGGTCTCTTCCAACCTTGGTGATTCTGTGATTCTGTGACTTTGGTGAGGAAAACAAGCCATTCAGGGTACCACAGAGAAAGCAACACAGTAAATGTGTAAGTACAATACAGTTCATCATGACTTTGGTGAGGAAAGCAAGTCAGTGAGGGTGCCACAGAGAGGTTCTCTTACTTATTGGTGTGATAACCAAAATTTCAGCACTATATTGAACTGCAGAGCCATCTTGTTTGCAATGCCATGCACCAGCAGCAGAGCATCCTTACGGGGTGTGACACTGAAATCTGGATTAAATACATACATAGCCATGCACATCTAATCATAATCATTTTACCTGTATAAGCTGCACATTTATTTGTGTGTATATAAGCCTAATACAGTAGCTGTTGGGTCAGGACACCTATGATTAAAAGTTTTATGAGATGTAGAAGAAAATAGCATATGGTAACCTTCACAAATTTTATAACAGCAGAAAGTTGCCTCCAGCACTGTGAGAAATGCACAGCATAATCTTTTTCAATAAACACTTTTCAAAAGCTCCTGCTCTTTCTTGTCTATTCCACATCCATCAGCAAACACCTTTGCAAGTATTCAGTTCCCAAGAACAGCTTATATTTTCATCATCATCTAGACCCTCCTTGAGCTGTCCAATGTGAGCTTTTTTATTGGCTTAAATAATTCAGGTTTGAAAGAGGACACTGAAGCTCTTTTCACTATGTGACAACAATAACACTGCATGAGAGACTACGGGTTTTGTTGTTCAATTGCTGCTACCAAGTTGAAGGAAAGGCTGGGATAATGGCCCCATCCTTGGTGAAATTTGTATCACTTTAGAAGGAGTTAAATTAAACCTGTCGAATGACTACAGTAACAGTGACTCTCAAGAGCAAATCTGCACAGAGCAGACTGCACCAAACTGACTGGCATTTTCAAAACAGCTTAATGAGAGAGGCAAAAACACCTTGGAGCATCTTCTAAGGTCATGACTTTTTTCCCTATCAGTAAAAGCTGATTCTGCATTATTACCATCTTCTAGGAACAACAAAATACAAACATTTCCAGCCAAAGTGCAGTTGGAACTTATTATTTTTATTATTAATCCTAGGCACTGGTACTATTGTGTCTTTCTTAGGAAATGTGTGAGAAAACAGGGTGTTTTATTCCCAACAAACATATCTTCCTCTCCTTTCCACTTCTGAACTCTGGGACACCAGGATAACAGTGTCAGAGGAAAATGGCATGGATACCTCTAGCTGCAATTCCCTTTTTACTTTTGACATTACACAAGAGTTCATAAAATCATTAACCCAAGTACCTCATTTAATCAGTGTGTTTATATTGCAGAAGATGACCATTTATTATCCCCTGTTCTTCCATATGTGAACAGGAACACACATGCACATGTATGTATACAAAAGTGAGCTGTTCCTTGAAGGTGAGAATTACCCTTGACATGGCATGGAAATAGTCCAGCCATTTGCACAGTGCCTGCAGCTTGACAGTTGGGCTGAAGAGAGCTCTAAATAAAACTTTGTTTCACATTATAGTAGCAGGTTGTCTTAAAAGTGTCCTGGGGGGGATTCAGAGGTTGATACAAATTTTACCAACAAGGCATCTAAATAGACTAAGTCAGTAAGTCTACATAGGAAACAATGAGGAACCTTTCACTGGCTAATAATTAGTATATAAAGGGTTTCAAGCCCCACCCCCCACAGCCTACCCCCCCAAAAAAGTCAACTCTTCAAATGTAGACTATTTGACTTAAACCCTCTGTGTTTTAACATCAATATAACACCATGTATTGCAGCTATTCAATAGCCCTTTTGGATATTTAAAATATCAAATGAATCAAAGGGGAATTATCACAGCTCTGCTGTGAATGATTAACTGCTCCTGCAGGTAGAGTCTTGGGATGGGAATTCCCAGCAGACCCTGATCTGACAGATGACCTCAAAGGGTCAGAGAAACTGCAGAGCTGCTTGTAGAAATACCTACCTGTAAGTTAGGCAGCTAGATCTCTTGGATTGCTTGCTTGACTTAGATCCTTATTATTCCCTGAAAGATGAGAGCACTTAAAGTCCTTTGGTGTTCTGGAATTGCTACCTCTGAACAGCTGTCTCAAAGTCAAGTTACCACTTAAACCTACAAATACCTGTCTAAGAAGGCAGTAAAACCTTTCTGACAGGACAGCAGTGTTTCCCTGCATATGCCAAGTACCTCAGGGAGCAAAGAGTGGTCTCCTGTTACACTTTGGAACCTATTAAGAAATAAAAGTATATCTAAGAAATGCATGGCAATTCAGAAACCATTAATGTTTTTATATATGGCTTTCCTCAAGACTCACTGTAATTAGAGTTGACCTTTTGTTATCCTTCAAGGAGTCCTGTTTCAGCTCCCCTTGCCTGCTTCTTAAAATTCAAAGAAACAGAAAAAATATTTCAGGAAGAGGACAGACAGCAAATCTTAATATTCATGTAAAGACAACCACTGTGCCCAAGTGTGCCATCCCTTGTTTAAGATTCCAGCTATATCTGCTAAGGCAGCACAGGGAGACTTGAGCTCTGAGCATAGAGGTAGAATGACTGGCTGACTCATTCACCTTACATTCCCTACAGGTGGTTCATGACTCCCATGCCCTCAGCAGCTCATGTCTGGATGTCTCCAAGTGAAGAATGGAGGAACAGGGTTATATCTACACCTTTTTTGTGCCCTTGTGTGTCTAATTTTAAGGTCTCTTTTTTAAAAAAGTAACAACACAGAGGCTGTAACTGCCTGCCTCCAACTGCTCCAAACCAGCCCTAGTGCTGCTGCATCTTTCCCTGTGCTTTCTCAACGACAGCACCATTCACACTCCGGTAAGAATGAAAGTAAGTGATCCAAAATAGATTATATCTAGCCTGTCCACGGGGAATGCCTTTTATTTGTTGGGTTTTCTTCTTGTTGTTGGAACTATCATGCAAAACAGTAACCAATCACCAAATGGAATACTGTAGATTGTCCAAATCTTGCTGCTGATGGAAGAGCAGAACACCTTTGCCTCAGTGCAGAAATACCTGCCAAAGGGTATGCCTGAATAATAAAGATCTGCAGCTAGCTCTGGGCCACACTATGTAATGTGGGCTTAGGAATGTATTGCTACACTGCTGTTGCTGCTGCATTCCTCCAGTACTTTAACTCTTCTAGTAGCTTCTGGATGGCTGACAGTCAGTATTGGATTGTTAACAGCACTGCAAAGTTTGTGCACTGAATGTATTCAGTCAGCACAGCAAGTCATTTACTTTCCCTTAACAAGATAACTGGTTGATTAATATACTTTACCCTGGGGTGCACAGCAGATTTATTTCCTTCCCAGATACATGCTGAATACAGGAATGAGGAGTAAACACATTTGTTTTCAGTTATTTGTTATTTAGTGGACCAATTCCTGAACTTTTTACTCAAGCGTGATTCTAGCAAGCTATTGGTGAAGCTAACAATGTTAGAACAGGGTCATTTGACAAAATATTTTAAATCTAGTGACACAAGGTATCCATGCTCAGAGTTTCTTGGTTCAAACCAGATGTAACTCATTTGAATAAAATACATTGTTGGTCGTAGTTTCAGCTTTTCTGATGCAGGTTACGGATGACAGTGATGTACCTTGGGTGTTTACACAACCTCCTCTTTTCAGTATTTGAAGGTTATTTATGCACTTATGCTGACTAGACTAGACTAGACTAGAATAGAATAGAATTAACCAGGTTGGAAAAGACCTCAAAGATCATCAAGTCCAACCTATCATCCAACACCATCTAATCAACTAAACCATGGCACCATGCACCCCATCCAGTCTCTTCCTAAACACTTCCAGTGATGGGGACTCCACCACCTCTCTGGGCAGCCCATTCCAATGGGCAATCACTCTTTCTGTGAAGAACTTCTCTCTAACATCCAGCCTAAACCTCCCTTGGCACAGCTTGAGACTGTGTCCTCTTATTCTGGTGCTGGTTGCCTGGGAGAAGAGACCAACCCCCACCTGGCTACAACCTCCCTTCAGGGAGTTGTAGACAGCAATAAGGTCTCCCCTGAGCCTCCTCTTCTCCAGGCTAAGCAACCCCAGCTCCCTCAGCCTCTCCTCATAGGGCTTGTGCTCCAAACCCCTCACCAGCTTTGCTGGCCTTCCCTGGACACGTTCCAGCAACCCAACATCTTTCCTAAACTGAGGGGCCTAGAACTGGACACAGTATTCAAGGAGCAGCAAATCACTGCTTAAAGCCAGGGCAGTGATCCTCTTCTCATTCTACAAGAGGTCTACACAGAAAGAGTTGCTACATGAACTGTCATAATTCACTAAAACTTCTCAGAGATACAGAGAAATGAAAATTGCTCTCCTAAGCTCCCTCCATGCTGAGTAAGCCAATACATCAGCTCCTCGCTTCTCAGAAACACCAGGGCTAGACTACAGCAATAGGGAGAAAAGTCACAACCAGAAATGACAGTAGACTTTGAGATGGGAAATCTCTTCATACATGCTCAGACTCACAGACTGGCAGTATGTGTATTAGAGTAGAGGAAATCGATCTATATTTGATATTCACTTATCAAGGATGTATTTGTGTAATTAAATCAGTCTTGCATGAGGCAATCTTGCATCTGACAACCTCTACAGTTCCCTTTCAAGCTCAAAGTCAACTAAATACATCAATTCTCCTTAGAAAAAAAAAATAACAACAGATTCTGTATTCAGGAACATTTGTCACCTATAAACCCTAAGAGATTTTTACTCCACTTCCAACTTCTTTATCTTTGTAAATGCCATCTGAATATTTCTTACTGAAATGCCATTAGAGCAGCTAAAAATGCTGCAGATTCTCAGAAGTTACTCTGATCTATTTTCTTCTAATTTCTGGAATAAATTTGCCCCTTGCTTCTGTCCAAAACCATTTGTCACTGGAAATCTGTTTTGTTTATGAGGTCAATGTAGTTCCACAAAGATTCAGTGAAACCCAAACACTTCCAGTAAGAAAATTCTTCACCAAAAACGCTTCTTTGGTCACTAACTAATCTGCTTTGCTTCCCATTTCCCAGTGCCAGATATATTTGCACTATTTTTACTGGAAAACTATTTTCTTACTCTAAAGGGCAGATGATTATTTTCACCAGTGAAATTAAAGTGATCAGCCCCTTTCCTACCTGTTTTTTCAAAGCTATTTTCCAGGAAGGACTTTATTCTCTTCCATTTGAATTGCAACGTGTGTGGGAGCAGGGAAAGAACATAAATGTCAGCGTGCTTTTAAGAGCAGTTTATCAGGCTTTACATTTCTATAGCATAGAACATCTTCTAATTCTAGATGGACTGAGATTAGAAGAGCTAAAATAAACTAATGTGCCAAGAAGTGTATTCAAAAATAGGCAGAAATAGAAATCAACTAGTTCCTGAGGAGAGCTAGGGAGGGAACTGAGCATCCCTCAAATCACTGATGAACTCTTAAGGGTTACACAAAACTTTCAGGTAGATCTGCAGACCTTCAACAGACCTTCACACACATGACTCTTACCTTTCCTGTTGGTGAGACACTATTACTTGTTACACCATCACAGGCCTGGATACAACCCAGGTAAGTTGTACTGAGAATGAACACAATGATTCTACAAGTTGCTCCAGTGTGAGTGGTTCTACCATTAAAGAACTCCTCTGTATACACAATCATTTAAAAAAATAAATAAATAAACTAATTGGAAAAATAGTATCTATGTCAGAACAAAAGGCAGTAGAGAAATGCTAATTGTCTGGAGAAATCATCACACCAGGCATAGACTCACTAAAAGACACTGATCCTTCAGCTTACCGTCAATACTAAACCACAGAACATTTCCACTTGCAGTCAAAGTTAAAATCCCTAATCAAAGCCCTAGTTAATCAATGAGCATTTCAAGCACAATAAAATGGAAATAAGAAAAAGGCACAAGGAGGAAAGACCCTGAAAAACTAGCCCTAGAGGATGAGTCAATGCATTAAGTACTCTCCTATCTCACTTCACACTGCATGGGAGACTCCAGTTCAAATCAGATTTAATGCACTGGACTGAAATTAATTTGACGGCAGTTACTTGGTAGACTTTTGTGCACCAAAATATTGTGCTGATAATTAGATCATTTTTGCTCACCACTAGTTAGAAGTGGGTTACAGACAGAGTTCATGAGAATACATTAGTTTTTTTAATTTGAAAAAAGAATATAAACTCTCTTTGAAATCCAATTCTAAATTAAGGCAATTCTTACAGTGTCCTTGGCATACCGGTGCCTAATTCTGCATGGCATTGGGGAACTAAACTTTTTCCTTATGATTCATACTCAGCTGAAAGCCAAAAAGTAAATGTTAGGCCTGAGTCCTTACTGTACTTCTCATTTCTATATTCCAGCATAAATCCCTTGAAATTCAGGCCACCAACTCAGAACTGGAGTGATAAACTCAAAATCCACACTCAACCAGGAACTGGTTTCTCTCTCTTCCCTAAGACATGTAACACCCCTTAGATTTTATAAGGACAGGAAAACATTTTCTTTTCTGGTTGATTTTGTTTTGTTTTGCTTTGTTTTGTTTTGTTTTATTTTGTTTCTTTTCGTTTTGTTTTGTTTTCAATGGCCAGCTTAGCCTTCTCAGTCAGTGGTGCAATTTCTTTGTGCTGGCATAGCCACATCAGCTACTGGCTATGCTACTGGCTATGCCACTAGCTATGCTACTGGCTATGCCACTAGCTATGCTACTGGCTGACTGTAGTGGCATGAGAGTCTTGTGCCATTCAATAGCTGGTATAAGTTAAACCAGAAAAGTGGAGGGGATGCCAGTAGGAATGGTAGTTCTAAGTGTAGAAAAGGCCTAGAGCTCAATATGCTCACCCCTTTAATTGAGGGCTGAAAGAAGTGATAGCTTCAGTTGCAAGACAGAACAAGAAGCCAGTGCTTCCAGAGGAAATAGAAACAGAAAAAAAGGCTAAGTCCTAGTAAAATATAAAAAGCCAAAAAGAAAATTTCCCTTTTCATTTTCAGATGGAAATATCCCTTCAAAATGCTGACTTCACATATAAATTTTAAAGGAGCAGTCAAGAAAGTATTCTGGCAGTGGGTTTTGTTGCTCACCTGTAAGTTTCAGAGAGTATAAAGCACTCTCCCAAAGTGCCTCTGGTAAAATCTCTCTAAAGACAAGATGACAGGGAAACAACAATGGCCAAGTCAAAAGAGACTCTTAGGGATTCTACAGTCATTAGTTTCCTGAAATGAATTGCAGTTATTTTTATGAAAATAGACAATTGTGCCAAAAAATTCTCCAACTCAGACTATCTACCCTGCATGTAACATGTAAGTAGCTCACGCTGTCGGATCCAAGTAGAATTGTACTCAGCACCAAAAATACATAAATGCCAAACCTGAGAGGGTAAAGTAAATCTCAGCCATTTAGAAGATGTACAGATAATAGCTAGATAAAGTGAACTGGGCCTTAGGAATACCAATATAAAGGCAGGTAATTAAAAAAAAAAATATATATATATTCTCCTGTTTTCCTTAGCAGGCTGTCTGATGAGAAAATCTCTTACTGACAGAGCACTGAAACAGGCTACCCAGAGAGGCTGTGAATTTGCCACCTCTGGAGACATTCAAAACCCACCTGAACATGTTTCTGGATGATTTACTCTAGGTAATCCTGCTGTAGCATGGGGGTTGAACTAGATGATCTGCAGAGGTCCCTTGCAACCCTTACTGCTCTGTGATTCTGTGGGCATTGGAGCACATTTTCCTGTGTTATGTTCTGTGTAATGGAAGCTACATGAAGCATTGGAGAGAAATGACGAATCTAGCAGAAGCATGCTTCAGGAAACTGCCAAGCTAAGGAAAGAAAGAATTAGGCTCTCATGAACTGGACCGGATAAAATGATAGAAGGTTGAAAAACATTAGTATTTTAGATAATAAAGAGGCAGAAAATGTTTGTGTAATGAATATATGGAAGCAGATCCCAAGGCTCCTCCACTAGCTGGGAGAAAACTTTGATTTCAGTAACTGTCAGCCTGCACAAACCCACATGGTAACAGGCTGTTCTCAAGCAGGTTTCTTTATGAAACTATAGTACCAGCTCTGAGAAATAAAGATGATTATGTATGTGCTCAGACACTATAGCAACAAGCACCTCAAATTGGATAGAGCAGCTCTACTATGAAGTCAGCACAAACGAAATAAAACATCTGCCTATTTTGAGTGTTTAGCTAGCTATTATTACTACTACTAAATTGAGTCATGTCTTTAATATATTCATTCACACACCACTACAAGAGTGGAGATTATTTTATTCTCTCTTCCCTTGATGTAAGGCATGCAAAAGCTAAGTAAGCTGCCCAAGGTCACAGAGAAAAGTCTCTAACTCTAACTCTCTAACTCTCTCTCCTCCCTGTATCTCACAATACCTGAAACGAAACTGTTGATTTATACTGGAGACAGCAGCATCCCCCCTCCTCCTCCTACTCTCTGTCAGTGGGACCATCAGTTCTTTGGGGGGGATTGAAACTTAGCTCAAAACTTGGCTCTGTACAGGGACATGTGGGTGTTATCTGGCTGTAATCTCTGAGTCAGATATATGAGCTAATCATGCCTTTTGCCCTTGCACTCTGAAACTATGAGCTCAAGGTTCTAACAGTCTGAAAGCATCACATCCTGACTGCCCAGTTATGGTTTGTGATTACTGACAAATTGAAACAATACTGAATAAGAACTTGAAATAATAGTGATTACAAAATATACATGTACAGAAAAACAATAGTTTTCACTACCACATGGCAGGTTTAAATGAGACACATTTGCCCTTGCCTGCACTCCATGAATTACCTTAGTTGCAAATCTCTCTCTCTTACATTTATGAACAACCTTCTGAGCTGACTGACAACAGAGGAAACTGACATATAATGTGAATCTTCCTGCTGCCACCCATTCCAAGATGTGCAGCTGAATAAAATTCCACTCAGTCAGACATAAAATCAAATTACAGGGGCTCACTCTGAAGAGACTGAACTAAATTTGAAACAAATACAGCAGTGAATAATCCACTTTTAATGGGGGAAATCGCTAAAACCAAACCAATCATAATCCTAACAAGGCAAACCACTGAGAGTGTGCCACATCACTGTACAGCATGCAGCAGATCAGAACAGGGATTTGCCCCACGTGCAAAGTGAGCAAGTACCTCTTTTGCAGTCAGGATTTGTTCAGCAGAACACTGCCATTTATTAATAACTACACATATCTTTATGGCCACACAACGCATTTTGTTCATACCAGATGTGTTCACAGAGTCCTTCACCCAATCAGGAAATCCTTTGGTTAACACACAAGGTATTCCTCCACCAAGTCCCGTAATATTACTCAAGAAGAAACACAAATATGCTTTATCTTCTAATTGCACAGGTCCAGAAGGAAGGTAATGGCTCTAACATGGAAGCTGGCTAACCCTGAAACAACATTTCCTACGTTTGGCTAAATTGCCATTGGATTTTTATTTGCCATAAGTATTCAAGACCTTGGTTTTTCATACCATTTTTAAGCCAGCATTTTGTGTCAGCACAGCAGCTCACAACTGTAAGAATGTCTGAGTTAAAGGAGAAAGTATGACCTCCTGCATTGCAGCTACTCTTCAAAGTCTCAGGATGTCCACACTTCCTTGGTTTATGAGAGCTGAGAGGTTATAACACAGGATGCTGTGGCTACAGGGCACAGATAAATCAGGAACAAGAAAAGAGTTCAGTATTTTCTATACCATGGGACATCTTTCTACACCTTTTTTAAAGTGCTCACCTCTGAAAGGTAATTCTATAAAAACCCATCATCATCATGCTGCATATTCAATACCTCTCAGTAAATGCCTGATACAAAAAATTTGCCCTGCTGGCAGGTTAAGAGATGTCTTTGTATGGGATTTTAGAGTCAAGCTGGGTTTTTCCTACACTATCAGCAATCAACATTTTCTGAGTGAAACGTAATGGATCGTTCTTTTAACCACACAGCACAGACTGTAGCATGCTTTTACTGCTGCATCTTTTCCAAAGGTGAGAAATACTGAAAAAGTAAGTAAGAAGGGCAGGATCACATACACATCAAGCCCTGGTAAAGCAAGCAGAAGTTTTTCTGCATGAATCTCTATGCCATAATCCTTACTTTGCAATAATTTCCATTTATATATTCAGCTCATTCTGAAATGTGGTTCCCTGAATAAACCAACTTTTATTTAAAATACTATTTACTACAAAAAAAAAAAAAAAAGAAGGTAACAGCTAGAAAACAGAACTACAACACATACAGTACAAATGGAATTCTCTTTCCTTATACCAACACTCTGGCTCTGCATGAGACTGCAGCCAAGGTGAATATCCTACAAATCAAACTGTCAGTTGCTGACACTGGGCTGAACCATTTCACAGAATCAACCAGGTTGGAAGAGACCTCCAAGATCATCAAGTCCAACTGATCACCCAACCCTATCTAATCAACTAGACCATGGCACTAAGTGCCTCATCCAGTCCTTTCTTAAACACCTCCAGGATGCTGACTCCACCACCTCCCTGGGCAGCCCACTCCAATGGGCAATCACTCTCTCTATGAAGAATGTCTTTCTAAGCTCAAGCTTAAACTTCCCCCTGTGCAGCTTGAGACTGTGTCCTCTTGTTCTGTTGCTAGTTGCCACATGTGGAAAGATGGGGGGTTTTCCAAAGTTGTTTTTAATACACAGTAATCAATCCACATAATTTTTTTCACTTTATTTTATTACCATGCTTTGATATGAGGAAATTTAAGTCACACAATATACAGACAGAGACAATCTCAAGCTTCACCTTCAGCAAATATCCTATCTGCCAGCACAATGACTACACACACAGAAAAATGGTTCTGTACAGCAAGCAAGAGAGGAAGATCATTTGAGAGCAGATACACGCAATGGCTGTGCCCTTGTCGCAGGGCAAAGTGAAGATGAAGATGACTGGGAGTGAGGAGGTGTGACTTTTGCAAGCAAGCACAGCATGGGGAAAGTGGTGGTTCTCAGACCTCTTTGTATCCCTCAGCTTCTGCAATATCCAATTCTGAGTACAGGCTAAGTTATCAGTAACTCCCCCAGTCCTGCAAATGAGCAGAGACTGAACTGAACTGAGCTGACTTCCAGAAAAGATCCATGAAAAAACAGACACTGAATGGCTTTAAGGATGAGAGGATTTACCAGGATTAAAAAAAAAGTTAAGAAAAAGGATGCACAGGCTTTATGGCTTATGAGGGAGCAGTATGTTATACAGTGGCTGTTACACTAATCAGACAGCAAATTCAGTAGGCAAGAGAAACTATATTGAGGGGACAAAAATTAAAAAGTCTGGAAATGGGAGCTGAATGGCTACTGTTTTCCATAAGTCTATCTTTCAGTCAGGATCCAAACCTACACTCCACTGAATAAGGGTAACTGCCCAGAAGGGGCATTTGGTGATGCAACCTTCCTGGTGTCCACAGCTCAGCTCCCTTTGGAAAGTTAGCATTACTGTTCTCCATTAATTTCCTAATGCTGGAGGTGCTCCTCTGGCTCACTCTTTCACCAGAATGAGTCTGGAACATGATAGCATCATTTTTGTGGCCCTCCTATACACCTATTGGAGCAGGTCCAGAGGAGAGACGTGAAAATAATCAGGGGGGTTAGAGCACCTCTGCTGCAAAGACACACTGAGGGAGCCGGGGTTGTTCAGCCTGGAAAAGTGGAGGCTCTGAGGAGACCTAATAGCAGCCTTACAGTACCTGAATGGAGCCTACAAAAAGGATGGAAAGAGACTATTTACAAAGGTCTGCTGTGATAGGACAAGGGGCAATGGCTTCAAACTAGAGAAGAGCAGATTTAGATTGGATGTTAGGAAAAGGTTCTTTACCATGAGTCATGGAACTGGAACAGCTTGCCCAGAGAGGTGGTTGGGGCACCTTCCCTGATATCCAAGGTGAGGCTCAATAGAGCTCTGGGCAGCCTGATCCAGTTGAGGATGCCCCTGCTTACTGCAGAGGGGGTTGGACTAGATGACTTTTGGAAGTCCCTTCCTCCCATTCTATGATTCTATGATAATTTTCATAAATTACTAGAGAGAACTTTGCTTTAGTGAGTATCAGAGTATCACTTCACAAAACAGATTTTATCATCACACCAAGGAAAACTAGTACAAAGAATAACAAAATGACTTGTACAAGGTTATCCAGCCGCTTAGCAGAAGCAGCTCATCTAGTACACTTGCAAGCCCAACGTCAATGACCTATTCAGTAGGACACAGCCCTTTGAGGAAATGAGCAGGGGCATGTCCTCAGTCTCTTCTTACTTACACTCTCCTATGAAAGAGCACTAATTCAGTCATGATGGAAGACTTAAAAACACTGTGGCAAAACAGAAAAGAGCTCAGAAAAATCAGTGGCAAAGCCCTGAAAAGAATGTGGAGCATGGTATTTTCAGTCTTCTCTTTACCATCAGAGTCTCAGAGAGAGATGTTCATTTCAGCATTCTTCCACAGGAAACTGGTGCCTGAATTAATCATAAAATCATAAAATAGTTTGGGTTGGAAGAGACCTTTAAAGGTCACCTAGTCCAACATCCCCTGCAATGAACAGGAACATCTTCAACTAGATCACATTACTCAGAGCCCCATCCAGCCTGATCTTGAATGTTTCCAGGGATGGTGCTTCTACTACCTCTCTGAGAAACCTATGCCTGTGTTTCACCATCCTCATTGTCAAAAATGTCTTCCTTATATCTAGTCTAAATCAGGCTGCTTTCAGATTAAAACCATTACACCTTATCCTGACACAACAGACCCTGCCAATATGTTTGTCCTTCTTATAAGGCCACTAGAAGGTCTCCCTGGAGCCCTCTCCACGCTCAACAATCCCCACATGTTCTGCCTTTTTTCCTGGAAGAGGTGTTCCAGCTCTCTGATCATTTTGTGGCCCTCCTCTGGACCTGCTCCAATAGATCTATGTCTTTCCTGTGCTGAGGACTTCAGCACAGGACACAGCAGAGGGGCAGAATTACCTCCTTTGACCTGATGGTGATACTTCCTTTGATGCAATCCAGTACATGGTTGTCCTTCGGGGCTGCAAGCACACACTGTCACCTCGTGTCCAGCTTTTCAGTCACCAGTACCCCCAAGTCCATCTCTACAGGGTTCCTCTCAATCTCTTCATGCTCTGGCCTGTACTGGTATCAGAGGTTGCCCTGACTCAGGTGCAGGATCCCATACTTGGCCTTGTTGAACCTCCCAAGGTTCACCCAGGTCACTTTTCAAACTTGTCCATGTCATTCTGGCTGGCATCCCATCCATCTGGTGCATTAAGTCCACCACCCATCTTGGTGTTGTTTGCAAAGTTGCTGAGGCTGCACTTGATCACATTGTCTGTGGCGCTGACAAAGATATTAAACAGCACTGGACCCAGTAAAAACCTCTGTGGAGACCACTTGTCACTGGCCTCCATCTGAACATCAAACTGTTGACCACTACCCCTGGGTATGACCATCCAACCAATTCCTTACCCACCCAACATTCCACCCATCAAATCCCTATGACTCCAATTTGAAGAAATGGATGCTATGGGAGACCTTGTCAAAGGCCTGATAGTCCAGACAGACAACATCCATAGCTCTTCCTTTATCCACTGATATCGTCACTCTATCATTGTAGGCCACTAGGCTGGTCAGGCAGCCAACCTTGGATGTAAAGGACCTCCACAGAGATTCTAGATGTAGTAATTGACTTTTTTATAGCCAAATTCTGACTAAATTTGGGAAAGTAACAAAAAAATCCCACAGAGTTGCCACAGAAGAACTGCTGTATAGACAGAAAGATTGTGGCAATAGCCAGCATAGTGCCATAGTCTTAAATATCTATTATTTCAAAGACCTTCTTAGGCAGGCAATTTAATGCCTCTGTATCTCAGTTCCTCACTTCTAAATAATGATAATGGCTAAATGGGAGCAGACTCAGGAAGAGGCAAGATGTGAAAGAGATACTATATAAAAATCTAACAGAATTGGGTTTGTGCGCAGGTGAAGCACAGTAATTTTGAAGCTATTTTTGCTACATTTTGTTTAAGCTAACAAACTATTTCACTGACAGCATTTCAGTGCTGTGCAAGAAAGATTACCTTTTTCCAAGCAAAGGCATCATATTTCATACATTACCTTCAAATAAAATTGCAGATCTATTTTTTCCTACAAAACAAGAAAGAAAGAGAGAGAAACCCCACCTTGACAGCAGCTGCTGAGCTAATTCTTGAGACAGGAGATTCAGGTCACTATGCACTCTCCACTGAGTGATACTCAATATAGATATCAAGACTATAAGGGTATTTAAAACCAAGATGTTAAAAATCATACCTAGATTTGGGAAACTGTAGCTATCTCTGCAGTCACCAGAGAAAAGGAGATAAACTTCACATTTTCACAGCTATGATTGAAGCCCAAGGACAGTCTTTTTTTTGGATATATATATGTGTGTTTGATAGCAATGTTTGCAGTATAGGAATATAGTCTCTCCTCAATTCTACACCATAAATCTTAATTGGTAGTACTGGGGTTAAGGGACATCTGACAGTTAAAGATAGCTATCACAAAAATTAGCTTTTGGTAAAGCTCAGCAGCAAGATCTTGAGGTCAAAAGTGGCCCAGACAGCAGCCTATCTAAATCACAGAAACTCTGTAGGATTCCTTCTGCCAAAAGCCAAGCTAAGCACAAATAGAATCCAACAAGGATTTTTCTTCATGTCCTGGTCATAATAGGTGTGGTTAAAAGGACAAAAAGCCCTTTAAAAAGGTCTAACACTGACTAAACACCAAATTATGACACGAATAAACTGAAGCAAACCTTTAATTTTACTTTTCAGAGTTGCCCAGGTATCAGAAACCAGAATACAAAAATCAACTAATCAGATGCTATTTGTTCTCTTTAGTGAGTCAGTGCTGCCATCTAAAGCTATCCAAGGGGCATGCAAAAGAAATTCAAAGTCATGCATCTAGAGAACATTCAGGAAGCACAGCCGAGCAGTCAGAGAATGCAGGATAAGTCATATGTGTTAATGAGATACAACAAAATAATGATGCTGCAGTACCTGAAGGAGCAGTTCTTTCTCTATCACTTCACCTGTCTTGCTGATAAGCTGCTTCTGGAGCCTCTGTATTTTCTGAATCAGTTCATAAGTATCTGGGTCACTGGCCTAGGCAAGAGCAGAGCAATCTCAACAATTACACATTATAACAAGTTAGTGTTTCTTGCTTGCAAATGAAAACCATAATATCTGCATGTTCAAAGGTGACAAATATAAAATCAGGGGGGAATGTTGGGAGTTTTTAAATAGCATCTATACAAGCAGCCCTCAGTTGAATCTCTGCCTCTTGAAGATCAGTTGGAACATGTTCATGTTTACTACTACTGCCCTTATGAATCCTCCTTAAAACAACTAACATAAATAGGAGTCCTTCAGAACTTAAACCCCAACCAAGAAAGATTGGTAGGATGACATGGAAAGGAAGAAAAAGGAGGTTCATATATAAATTTTAGCAGAAACTGACAAATGAAGAGCAGGGCAATTACCTTACAGTGTTTTAAGAATTTCAGACAATACCAGCCAAGTTTTAGGAAGAGAAAGATTTTTTTCTTGACCAAAAGAAAGAGTAACTGCAATGTAGTCTTGAAACAGGTTGAGAGGTTAAGAGGAATAAATTATGGGGGTACACTGATGAATTATTATGAGGCTTTAAAACATCCATATGTGTGGATTCTCATTCTTCAGCGGAATTAGGTGCTTAAAAAGGTGACAGAGTGTAGGCACTATATCATTGCCCTCTGTCTACATAGCCTGTTAAGACCAGGAGCTAACAGATGTCTCTCCTTCTCTTTCCATCCTTTTGTCACAGATTGCATCCGGAGGAAGCTCCATGGAGCAAACAAGTAATTTTGTAAGGAACAGCCTGCAAAGTTTACTTTTTCACCACTTTGTATCCTCTAGTTGAATCCATTAATGAAAACTCTGAGTGAACCCTTTCCCCACTCAGGGATTCGCAAGACCTCTTACCATTTCTCCCCTTTCGTGTGGTGTCTCATAGGGATTAAATTCAGTGCAGTAGAGGAGCACCAAAAGTCCTGTTCTCTGTGTATTTCCTTGAGTTTATGAAAACATGGTAGCTTGTAGCTCTTAATCTTTTGTCTGATTTTATCTAAATTGACTAATCAATTGAGGTGTAATTGGGACACTAGCACAGATAGGGATGCAGAGCTCACAAGACCATTTCCTGAGCAACCAGGCTAAAAAGCAGTTTAGTCCCTGTGACCCACTCAGTCCTTGATTTTTTTATAGCCCTTCCCAAACATCCTGTCAATTTGTGTGTAACAACTGTAGTGATATGAGGGTGTTTATTCATTAGGAATTGAACCAAAACCCCATCAGGATTATTTCATAAGGATCTTGCCATCTGCTGGCCTTTCTGCATTCCAAGTACAAACAAGTGACCTAGAATGGGAAGAAGTAATTTCCCATTACATGTCTCTTTATACATTCATTTTCCTGGGTATTTGAATATTTTGACTACCTTGATTTTCCTTTGTTACCAGGTGCTTTTGCAAATTGTACCTAGATGTCTTTAACCTAATTCAGCATCCTCTCTTTTATTACCCTTCCATGAGAACAGCTAAGCACACCATTCAGCTTTAAGCTCAGCATGGAGAGATGAGAAATTAACTATCATGGAGTAAGCATAGCCAACATACTCAGCTCCACTTCTGTAGGTACCAGCACGTTACCACTCATTATTCGAGCAGCTGAACAACCCACGCTGGCATCAAATCAGAGACTCATGTGGTAGAGAGATCTCAGCTGGCTCTGACTTACTTCAAAAATACCCAGTGATGCCAGCTGAAGTTTGTATATTGGGTCTGTGCTTTACAGATGTTTCTGATTTTTCCCCATTCATCTGGCAGGTTCAACTGGTGTGAAAAGTTAGACCTGCTGCATATGTAACACCTGAACTCACAGTACGTGCAATGGGCTTTGTAAGCCCACCACTGTTTATGTGGAGGCCTCTTCTCACAAATGTAATTTACCTTCTGGCCTCATGTCTGTCCATTCCCCAGACTACCTGTTCCATGACTCTGTGTAATTTTGCCTTTCTTCCCATATACATCTCCCTAACTGGTGAGGATAGAGGACGATAAGGAAAAGATATCGTTCTTTCTTGTCAACCATGTTAAGGAATCAGCCCCTTCAAAATTCACCTTATGCATTCCTACCTACTCCCTTTAGCATTTGACTGGCTCTTTACAAATTCCTCTGCAATTTTTCATTGAGAAAATGACACTGATTGCATTGTGCAAGGAAACCATTCAGCAGTTAACCATTCCACTGGTACTATGGAAATTTTCAGTGTGCCTGCCCCTCGAGATAATTTGCATTACAGTAAATGAAATAGGCTTTGTGCTGTGTGACTGATTTGGTAATACAGACTTTGGGAACTTAAAATGCTGACAGATCACCTCTAGTTTTCTCCATCTGTGAACGTTCAAGGGATTCTCCAGTTCTTCTTCCAAAACTTTGCACCGAGTCTGTTCCCTTAATAGCTCCTTCTGCATGTGATGAACCTCCTGTCTTAAGACCAGCATAAAACAGAAAGAAAAAAACCCACACTGAAACCACATCAACGTGACCAAGGCACTAATATGGACATTAACCAATAATTTTCACATGCACTTCAGCACTGGCAAAGTGAATCTTGTGATTAATAGTTGATATTGATAGCACTGAACAGGTGAAACCATAAGGTAACACAGTTAGAGATCTTAATTCACTTTTCATCAGCTCCTGGAGTATCTACTCCACAACCTATTGGATCTCACTGCCTACATCTTCCTACATACATTGAGGACAGAAAGACAATTCATCCAGAGTAACCTATGAATCAGTTATGGAATCACATCCAGTTACCCCTGTATTAAATCTAACAGATTGTGTTTAAAAGAAGGCTTTAAATCTGCATGGCTCACACAGTCCTGTAAATAAAACATACTCTAGAACATAAGTATGATATACACCGTTCTTTAGAGAACCCAGGATTTATTTCTTTTACTCTTATTACCTCTCAAGGAATTTCAGGGGTGATTTGTTGCTGAATTTAAAATCAATTTTAAGGTGGGATTGAGGGGAGGCAAAAAAAGACACATTTTGCAATGGTCCAACCGTTAGCCCTTCAGTGAGCAGATCTTGTAAGTTCTCCAAGAGGAAAGAAGGGGCAGGATCACCATGTGCCTACTCCACCTCTGAATCATTTTCTGCCAAACTCAGAGTTGCATTTTGCTCAGTAGGGAGAAAAGGACCTTTTCTTAAATGTGAGGTTGAGCAAGGTTATGGAAGAGGAAAAAAACCCATATCTCCAATTGGCAAATCAAGAAAGCTAATTAGCAGCACAAGCGATAAATAGAGTCTTTCGACAGGCAGTTTTCATGATGGTTTTGGACTTCATTACAGTATGTGATTGCTGATGCAGTTAGCAAGAATTGATCCACCCATCACAGCATGCATTGCACTATACTTCACTACCATCACTGGGTTTCAATACAGTAACAGACTTTCAGCTGAATGCATGTGGGCAGCAAGTTCAAATCCTATTCCTGTCTGCAGTCAGTCGATGAAAACTGCAATTGCTAATGCTTCGTGCCCAGTTCTCCTTTCTGTTACATCAAATCAAACTGGCATAATTCCACTGGAGTCAATGGGACTGACCATGGACTGAAGTTAATTTACACCAGTGAAAGCCATGGAATTATATTGATACAGTTAAACTAAAGATCTCACCCAAAACTGTGGTAGCATTAGAAAATTAGTATGACAGTTATCTCCTAAAAACATAGCTGCCTCTCCTTACAAACCAGGACTGATTCCATAGAAAATGACAAGTTTCCCATCAGCAAAGAATACACCTCAAATAGAGGAGCATTAAAAAACAGAAGGGAAACGTTAAGCCAGAGGAGGAGACTGCAGCCTGTTTCTGCAGCCTGTTTTAAAGAAACACAACCTTCAGTGAAAATGAAAAAGATTCTTTCTTGCAGAGCAAGCCTGCATATAAATCTGGAGGGAGAGAGCTCTGAAAATGTGCAGAGGTTTGTTATAAATATATCAAGTGTTTCCCATCCTCGGTAGATTGCCTAATAAAAAGTAGTTCCATTAATTTGGGCCTTGGATGCCACCTGGTAGCTCACTGAACTATGAATACTATTTCTGCTGCTGTCTGTCAAGTTTATCCCATAGGCACTAATTCACATTTCAACTTTGGCCAAGATGTCTTTTTCCCTCCTTTCTTCCTTCTCATGTTTTCATTGTTTTGTGAATTTAATCCAGTGAGCACTTGAGGTCAAACCAAACAATCCCTTTCTTCAAGGTATAATGTTGATACTAATCTTTACTACTTATGAAAACTATTTTCCATCTGAAATTCATGGATGCAGTCCTATGGAAATGTATTCAATCAACTTTTCTACCTGAGTTCCTCCACACACGCAACGGTCTTGCCAAGTATTCCCTTCTCACGACGGAGTTTCTTGATCTCCAGCTTGAGAAGCCGCATGTCTTCCATTCTCTGTTGGTACTGGGCTTCACCCTTGTTTAAGATGGATTGCTGTATTTTTATCTTTTCATAGAGCAGAGCTGCTTCTTCATGGCGCTGAACTAGCTGAGATCCTAGGATATCTCTCTCGTTGATAACCTAAGGATGCAGGGCAAAGCAATAATCTCAGTTACCTTTCCTCAGTACAACCCCGAAGTATCACAGCTATATTTGCATCAATCAAACCATGTGCATTAAGAAGTTTCACTGTTACTAGTGAAAGAAATATGGCAATATATAGTTCCTCCATAAGGGTTCAGCCACAGAATCACAGAAGCATTCAGGTTGGAAAAGAACTCTGGGATCATCAAGTCCAACCGATAACGCTACTCCACAAAGTTCACCCCTAAACTATAACCCAAGGAATCACATCTAAATGACCTTTAAACACATCCAGGGTTGGTATTCAGTATCACAAAGGTTGGAAGAGACCTCAAAGATCATCGAGTCCAACCTGTCACCACAGACCTCATGACTGGAGTAGGGAGGACACTACTGCCCACTGCAGGCTTGAACTCATGACTTTCCCATTAAGGGTCTTATGCGCTACCAAGTAAGCCACATAGGCTCAATGTGACTCAACCACCTCCCTGGGCAGCACATTCCAATGCTTGGCCACCCTTCCTGCAAAAAAAATTTTCCTAATGTCAGTCTTGCAGCTTGAGGCCATTCCCTCTTGTTCTATCACTAATCACCTGTGAGAAGAGACCAGCACCAACCTCTCTACAACATCCTTTCAGGTAGATGCAGAGAGCAATGAGGTCTTCCCTCAGCCTCCTCTTTTTCAAACTAAACAGCTCCAGCTCCTTCAGTTGCTATTCATAATATTTATTCTCCAGGCCTTTTATCAGCTTTGTTGCCTTCCTCTGCACTCACTCCAGCACCTAGATATCTCTCTTTGGATTGAGGTGCCCAAAACTGAGCACAATATTCAAGGTGTGGTCTCACCAGCATCAAGTACAAGTGGACAATCATCTCTTTACTCCTACTGGACATAGCATTTCCACATGAATGTATAAACTACATATTCTCCTCACTTCTTAATAGTTTAATTTCAACAGCATTATACAGCTTTAGTAGTACATTAGCTAGGGATCAATGCATTAAATATACATTGGACAAATGAGGGAATAGAATGCAGTGCGTTTGAAAAGTCAAATTAGAGATTCCTACCTGGTCAATTTCCTTCTTCTGCTTCAACCTCTCAGCATCAGCTTCAGCAATGATTTTTAGGAGTCTTCTCTCTTCCGCTTCCTGATTTTCTATGAAGAGTTTGGTATCCTGAGCCTTATTTTTTGTTTTAAGCAGTTCATCCTGATGAAGTCAAAGAATATAGGTAACAGCAAAGCATACAGTAACATCTTCCCAGTACACAGGATGAAGAGTTAGGATTTCAATAAAATTCCCTCTATTTTACTCCTTTCCTGAGAGGTACATATTTTATCAATTTCTGAGAAAAAAACCACTAAGACAAGGAAGTATAAAGATCCTTAATGAAATGTTGTAAACAGTATTTAAATACTGTTGTATTATACACAATGAACATTCTAATGGATTTTTATCTATGACAATGGTTCCTGTAACTCAGGGACACCTCATTTAACAAAAAATCCTTACATATTTGGAAAACTTTTCAATGAAGTTGTTATTTAAAGTTCAAGGTCAGTCTAGGATGAGAGATAGGGCAGTTCATCGTGCGGGAAAAGGCAACAACCCATGCTATGCAATGCCAATCAGCACCAACCTGGGACAGGTTTCACACTGGAATAACAGAATTGGTGGAGAAGATGGCAACCAGGCACAGAAGAGCAAAATTAAAGAGCTTTAGCACTTTTCTTTTTGGTGGATGTGTAGATGAGGAAGACTGGGAAGAGAGGGGCAGTTTCCTAAATACCAGAAGCAATGCACTGTTACAGTGATTGCACATCACTGACATAAACTAACACTGGATTGTGTCCAGCAATTTAAAACCACTGTCATGGACTCATGATACAAGGCACCTATGTCAATAAAAGGTAAGACAGACTTCCTGGATTATTAGAAATTTCTATCATTGCTAAGGAGTTAGAGTCAAAATGCAACTAGCTGACTACAGTTCATTTTCACAGATGTGAAAACTTCCAAGCCTTGACTTAAAGACTGCCACAGCTCTGACCCTTATAAAGAACGATGTTCAAGCTGCCTTGTGGGAAAGAGCATCATCCAATGCTGAAAGAATGTGATTGTGATGAAGGCTGCACCTGCAAAAACATTGATTTAATATACAAGCAGTTCCACTGTTGTGGTAGTTTCAACCCACAACTGTCATAATAAAATAGCTTGTTCCATTCTTATTTGCTTCAATAAAATCTTCATTTTTCCATAGGTGCCACACTCATACCTCTCTTGCTCAGTGTTAGATGTTCATCTGAATCAATCAGCCAAATAAAAATGCAAGCCACTTCATATTGCAATGCAATCAATAGCATGCAAAAGCTGTCTACAAATGTAAAACTGCTTGTGTTTGGCATTGCTGGATAATATTTTTTATATATATCAAAATTCTATGTTCTCCTTATGTCAGAAAAAATATGAGCTGTAAACAAGAAGTGGCATTAGGTGTTGGCAGCTAACATTCGTACAAACAAATCTCCTCACTGGAATGCACTGAGTTAAAATAAATCTGAACTGTCTTGTACAGCAATGAACATCAATACTTTAAGACACACAGAGGCCCCACAAACTAACAGGACTTCCAATTAGAACAATTATGCTAAAAGTTACAGTATGAAGGACTGTGTACATTAGGTAAGAGAAGAGGAAATGAATAAACACAGTTACTATGCAAGCAGAAAATCGCTCAGGTCTGAAATTGCTGTAAATCAGCACAGCTCATTTGAAGCTGGTTCAGAGTTGTTAAGAACTGAGGAACAGTCAGCAAGAAAGACTAATTTATATTGAACCTATGCCAATATCTCAAACCAATTTCTTGCTTAGTTTTGGAAATATTAGCATAAAGTAAGAGATTTTATTATTGTTATTCTTTGTTCTGGAGGTAAGAGGAAAATACTTTTTATAAAAGGTACAACTGAGTCTGGACACAGAATGCTGACATAACAAGTCAGAGGGTATATATTGTAGTGGCTTTGATCAGGCATCCTTTGTATCATTTACCATCATTAAACATATCACAGGCCTTTATGTCAGCTGAGGCAAGCATAAATATAATGTCTGTATAATCTCATTCCTATGAATCCCAGTCCTCCATGATTTAGCATGTTCTTTAATTTCTCAGGCTTGCTTGTTTCCCTCACATCAGTGCAAACAGGAAAAATTGAAGCCAGCTTGCTAGAGAAGTAATTGGGTTCTTTTGTGTTTGTGTCAATCATCTCCCTCTCTGAATTCTCTTCTGCTTTAGTATTCTGCAGAGACACTCAGGTAGAAGACCACAATGCCCTGAAGCTAGTCAGTAACGTGATGTCAGTGTATGGACATACTTTGTAGTGAATAAATGAGTAGGTAAACCATGTAGCAATCATGTGTTTGTCAAACAGATGCCAGACAGTTCTGAGGTGATGGGACAGAACTGGGGACTAGTTAAGGCAGAAAGCTGTACACAAGAAATGAGATGCTGTTTGACTTCTCTATCACTGATAGAACAACTCTTGAGACAGATCAGGTACAGGAACACAAATTCATCACCTTTTTACAAAGCTCTATTGACATCTTGTCATAACTGTAATGTGCTGAGAGGGGCTGAAAACTCAAGGAGTCACTGCAGCATAGCAATAAACTGACAAAAGAAAACATTGTGAAAAGAGGCAGGAGACTTATGTTGGGATGGGTGGTGCTTGTTTTCTGGGTTTGTTTTTTTCTCCTAGTGCTTAGTGAAGAGAAAAAATAAGCTGCTGTGAGCAGTAACTCCTTAAATCTTTTTAGTGCACAGCAAATTGGGTTGAGATACCACCACAAATCCAATGACTTATTCAAGGATGGGCTGCAACCAGTGCAGAAGAAGAACCAAAGCTTCAAGCTCTGTTTTCCTTTGATTTAAAACAGATTCTTGCTGCTTTGTGTCACAAAATTACAACTTTCTGTGCATAGGGACCTGCTAAAAGGCACTGCTTAATTCCCAGAAGACTAATGCTTGCTAGTCACACAGAGACATGAGATGTAAAGTGTCATATAATGGGCTTTGCACTTAAAAACAGCAGACAGAAAACAGTTATTAAAAAGAAAACCTTGGATTCTAAGTGTCTGTATTGAAAAATGCTAGAAGCCAGCTATCCCAAAAATCTGAATTTCTGCAAGCAAAATGGAACCTTTTAATAAACATCTTCAGTCACCAAGACATTGGAAGCTTCCAACAGACAATCCAGGTTCCTGATTATAATCACAGGCTGAGATTAGATTTGCCAGTTACATGGAAAATTTGTGTAACTAATAGCCTCAAAAGGTTGCTGAGATCTTATGCTTCAATTACAGAGTAGTTTACTGAAATAGAACAAAACAGCTACCAGAGATCAGGAATACAATTCAATCTGTGAAATCATAGAAACCATCCTTTGTAAGAATGTGTATTTGCAGAGGGTCTTACTTTCATCAATTCCTTCTCCTTCTCTATTTGCTTATGATCTTCCTGTGCTTTCACAAGGGCTGCTTCCTTGTTTGCGATCTCCTCTTTCAGCTGCTCCACCTCAGTTGTCACCGTTTTCAGTTTGTTCGTCAGCTCTGCTATCTGCTCCTAATAGAGGAGGAAGTGTGATCACCAAGAGGGAACCAGAAAAGAGCTAAGCTTGTGACTGGGACTTAGCCTGTGTTGGAGAATGTAGCCACAGTATTTGAGTGGAGATCTGATGCACATATCACAGGACGTTACCTTTTAATCCAACAGGAAAAGAACAGTTTTATTAGATGACAATTTTCTGTTTATGTCAGCATGACACTGCAGTAAAAATGCCTTTAAATGATACATTGACAAAAATAATGACTATCAATTATGAGTATAATAAAACCATTTAATTTAATGTGGTGGACACTTGATAAGAACTAGCAGTTAATACAGATTCCTAAGATTTTGATCCAATCCATCTGTTATCCTGTACGTCCGTAAGCATGATACCAATATGCCTGCAAGGCAGTATAGGAAAGGCTTATCTCTGTTTTGTATAGCTTGCACATAGCTGCAAGGGGCAGAAGAGACAGAGAAGACCCTGGTGTGAGAATATGCAGCATATATTTTAATCTCAAAACACAGATCAAAAATCCTGGTAGCACAGCAGACAGATCAGATCACTCAAAATACTTCCACTCACAGCAGAGAGATGCCTGTCTCCACAAAATTAAGAAACTGTTTGTACTCATTGCAGTGACAGCACATGCTGTGACATGAAATGGAAGCCAGCAAATTCAATGCTTTGACAGACCTGCACTTCTGCATCTAAGCAAAGTAGCCTCAGAAGTCACTTGTCTTCTGCCAGAGGCTGCTACCTCACAGACACTGTAACCTTTCATGTGAATACATTCTGATGCAGTACAAAACAGGGTACCTTAGAGCTTTCTCACTACTGTCTACCACAGGTGTGGATTTACTTGACAAATGAGTGATGTTTTCTTGGAAGACATGCTTAACATAGGTAAGCAAGGTCTTGAGTGGTGGCAGTCTTCACATACAGCACAAGGAAAGCACTGATTAGTAGTCTAACAGCCCTCAAAATATAATCTCTGGATTCCACAGCTATTTGGCAAATTAAATGAAGATTAAATAAATGCAGCAATATGCCATTAGGCTCACCTGTTTGCATGCTCACAGATTCACAAATTGCATTGGGTTGAAAGGCACCCTCAAAGGTTATCTTGTCCAACCCCCCAGCAGTGAGCAGGGACACCTCCAACTAGATTAGACTGCCCAGGGCCACATCAACTTTGATCGTGAATGTCTCACGGGATGGTGCCTCAACCACATCCCTGGGCAACCTGTATTTTACCACTCTCATTGTAAAAAACTTCCTCCTTATTTCTAACCCAAATCTACCCTGCTCAAGTTTAAAATCATTGCCCCTCATCCTATTGCTGCATGCCCTTCTAAACAGTCCTTCCCCAGCCCTCCTGTTCAGTCAATTCTGTGAATGCAAAAGCCATACTAAAAGCTATCTTTGCTAAACAGCCCATAAATCTCTTCAATGTTGTTAAAGATGAGAGAGCTTAAAAACACTGTGCCCAGACATGTGCCTCAAACCATTCCTAATTCTGCATTTAATGAAGAACAGTAAAAACATCATTTTTGCTAACAGGTCTCCTAATCAACTTGCTTAAACAAATAAGCTCCTAACACCACAAGAAACCCCAAGGATGAAAGCATTAGATCTTTATCTCATATTAACAGCCTGCTAACATGTTTTTTCCAAGAGATTTTACTGAGCTGAACATTATGATACTCCAGAGAGCACTAGCAAGATGGGCAGCAGGGGATCTTTCCACATGAAGCAATCCAAAAATACTTAGATCTAGCTTTAGCTAAACAAGCTTGTGCAGATTTGTTTTACTTCCCAAAAGGAAAAAAGAATTGTTTTTTTCTTTTCCTTTTCTTTCACAGCTGGCTGACCTGTTACTGAGCTATGGAATGGCTGTTTTCCACTGCTACAGGTAATACCATGTTGGCCACACCTATCTTCTTGGGACTTGCTAAACCAAATAAGGTATTAAAGTCTAAACACCAGCCTCTAGCAGCTGTACCCACGAAACAGCATTGTGTATAGTACTATATAACTCACAAAACCTGAAAAGACTGATGAGTTGATGGTGTCATTTTGCAGCTCGCCACACAGATGCCAGCTCTTTATAAGTAACCAAATTTATGTTGTACAGTTGAAAAAAAAAACAACCACACAAACAAGCATCAGTGTTGCAATTTTTCACCCTTGTTTCTGTTGAGAGATTGCTTGGGAGCACCAAGAATCCCAACACCACATCCACTGATGAAAGGCAGACAGCGGTCAAGCAAAATGGTTCATTCCTAATCAAATCCCAGCACACAGTTTTATAGGAACTTGAACAGTTCATTCCCACCTGCTTCTCAAGCAAAATACCTCCATAATCAAAGCAGAGTATAAATTTATTATCTACTATATATGTTTATGTTATAAATCCTTATTCTGAAATAACCCAAGGCTGTAAATCACAGCTATCCAAAGTCTCAATCTCTGCCAGCTGCTGTAATGTTTGTGTTGTATTTCAGATCTTTACAGAAGAATAATAGAACGTATCCTTAAGTGATCTGTTCTCTTCCTCCAGTGTTTTCAGTGAGATCCCCAAGGAAGAGATGAATGGAGAGCTTCATTATCTGAGAAAAATGACACTACCTCAAAGGATGAAAAGAGGTGGAAGCATTAAGTGCTGTCAAAAAATTCCACTTTGGGTGGGAAAGTGTTCCCTCTGCCTTCTAAATCATGACTCACGGTAATGTGCATATACATTCAGAGCTAAGGAGGCAATTTAATTCCCTTTACACCCTATTTCCCATACACACATACAACTTCTAAAGGGATAAAACAAAATGGAGACAGGATGGAATGGAAAAAGTTTCTTCTCTCATAGTTTTGTGATTGCTCCAGCACATCATGATTTTGTGCATGGATTGAAGTAGGGATATTGACACGTGATAACTGTGGACTCCTATTTCCAATGCAAATACAAACTGACCAGATAAAAGGTCAGAGACCAAAAACATTCCTTTCCCCAGAAGACACAGCAATGTAGAAACCACCTCTGTCACTTAAACAGTGTGCTTTCCTTTTAACAAATCAAAATGAAATCAGAAAAAGAACAAAACAAGAGCAGAGAGGGAAGCACAAAGGAAAACATAGCCTTCTACCTTAGCTTCAATCAGGTGTTGACTGTACAGGTTCCTCTCTGTTGTCACAGTTTCACATTCAGTTTGTTGCTGTTTTAATTTAATCTCAGACTCCTTTATTTTCTTCTCATAGTCACAGATCTGTATTTCACATCTTTCTCTGTCTTTGAGGTGCTGGAGGACCTGGAGTGGAATGAAGGAAATTAACACAAAATCATAAAGATGCCGGAGAGTCTGTGATTTTATTCTAAGATGACGAGTTCAAATCCCTGCCATAAGAAGTTTCAGCTATAGCTAAAAATCACCTCAGTCCAAGCTTAACAGCTGCTTCTGTGAAGGATTAGAAATAATTGTGTGATGGTTACCTAAAGAAAATGGGAGTACTGTTGACTGTAGGAAGAAGATGATCATATGTAGTACAAATAAACAAAACCACAAAACATTATCGACGCTTCTACAAAATAGTTTCCCCCATAACAATAAAAAATAATTACTACATCAAAGGATCAAAAATGCAAATAGTTATTCATCATTATGATGGGCTTCCTAATTTATTTATTTTTTAACTAACAGCCTTCCCTCCTGCTGTAGAAAGCTGAAAATCAACGAGCACAAACAAGCAATATTCAAACAAAATCCATCACTGCACAGAAATAAGATTAAAAGAAACAGAAAGAAAAGTAAGGATAATGCACATCATTTTTCAGGTTCACTGCTCAGGGGAGAAAACCAAGCTGGGAAAGAGACCAAGCATTAAAGAGAAAGCTGAGGAATCACATGAATAAAATCCAAGAAAGAAGTCCATTACCAACTGTATTTCACGTCCTGTTCTCTTGCCTCTGTTTTTGAAGGTATCCGTTTGAGCTAAAGTTTATGTCAATGGAGAAAGACTTTTAAAAGTTTACATCAAATAGTCAGTAAGGGCAAAGTCTGTGGTCAACAGTGTCACCCCTTGCTTAGCAGTAAAGTCTTTTGAGTTCTAAATATGGAGCAGAAGCTTAATTAATTGATCATTCTACCAGGTAACTCCCATTCAGCTTTGAAGATAGGGGATAGTTAAATATAGAAAATCTTATTACAGCAGCAGGAATACAATTCCAGCACATTTGCAGCTGACTGCAGAAGCGCCCAGTAACTGCTTACAGTGCAATACAGAAACACAGTCTCAGTTTATAACCAACTCCTGACTTTTCCTTTTCTGCTAAAATAACCTGTCAATAGTAATAGCAGGGAGAAGAAATCAATAAGGCATGTTTTCTATCTTCACAACAGTGATGATAATCTGGAGCAAGATTTAAGTAGGTCACTGCATTTGTAGATTTTTCACTTGATTTTGAGACAATGTAAGTGCAATAAGCTTGTGGACTAAGTTTTCTGAATTGTGCTCACAGACTGCATGCTGACTCTACTTTTTCAGGAATGATTAAACCCCAATAATGCAGAAAATACACATGCAGTGTTTCCCAACAGAGCCCGGTGGGAGGCTGAGCATCCTCAATCCTGATGCAGCTGACAGCACACTACACCTCTCCGATTTGGCATTGAGGAGCCAAAGCTAAGCAGAAAGTATTAGGTATTCATAGTTTCCTTCTGTACACTCACAGGTCTTTATCTGTATACTTAACTATCGTCTCCTGCTGGATACCTGTGTAGTGCAGTAAACCCCCTCAAGATCTCACTAACAGTGACATTTAACTTCTCCAAGAAGTGCTGCCATAGCCTTAATGATATGCCTCTTGAGCATTAGACCTTCCAAAAGATGATCTCAATTTGTAAAAGGAAATGTGTTTGTGGTTTTCCTGGATATGTTGCTAAACTGTAAACTTAACATTCTAAATGTCTATTTGGGAAAAATAAACAAACAAACAAAATCATTAGAGACTATTTTGGTGATTTCTCATGAGGCTCACTTAGAGAACAATTCAGGTGAGACTGAAAGGTATGTTTCACTTCTTCCTTTTCAGCAGCCTAATCCTTCCACATGGAAACTAAGATTTAATGATCTTAGAGTTTCAGTTCGAACAAGAACTATTCTACTAACATTTGTAGCTCAGTAATAGAAGCTACACCACAAAGAGCAAAGAAACAAGATTGTTCTCTAATTTGTTCTGTCTAATCTAGAAGTAAGATTATTCAAGAAGTGACACTAGCTTAAAAATGTTACAAATGAGCAGTCAGCCAGGCCAATAATTAGAACAGCAAGTCTAGTATGAATTCTCACCACTAAAATCTTTTACTGTTGTGGTTATAGCTTTGTGGACTCTGTTCAACAGTTACTCCATAGTAAGTGACTTTGAAAAAGGAATTCTGCAGCTCTATAGATTCTGTCCTGCTGTAAATAACCAAACAGCTTTCAGAGACAGCATGGCTCTGTCTGCTTTGCAGGACTTCCAAGAAGTCTCTAGACTTAGATGGCCTTGGCTCTTTACCAGCTCTTACACAAGAGTTCCTTCAGAGCCAGCTTGATGATAAAAAGTGAGTGAAGAGCACTGACTAGATGTACAATTACCGCCCATCAACAGCTCATTCCCCGCTATTTGTGAAATGGCAGCTGTAGTTTTGACACAGTTTCTCAAGCCTGCATAGGTCAAACAGTGAATTTAATATTACCTAGTGGATGTAATAATCCTGATCTTATGCCCTCCTCCTATCGTGTGTTTTGCCCTGTCTTATCCTACCAAACAGTGAGTAATTTAATGTAGGGAACCTCTACAGGGAAAAAACTATTGCCTCACATACTCCTGTGTTCAGAACTGTTCCTGCTGCTCTTCACCTGCAAGCTGAGTCAGGAATTGCCCCTTTAGTGAATCGCAAAACCATGCAAGTCCTTCAGAAACTTGCAATCACAAAGCAAGCATCCTTATACAAACAGCTCAAGTGCCATAACGCATTTACAGAGGCTCTGTCTTATAAGTAGTGACAGAAAATATGCACCCAAAGTGGCAGAGGGAAAAAAAAGACAAAGTAAACAAGCAAACATTAGTCATTTTCACCCTCAAAATATTGTGAGCGACCTTAATCAGAATGGAAAGCAAAAGCCTTGTAGTTCTGAATGTTATGAAGTACTCCCTTGCCCTTACAATGTTCTTAACTCATATCTATACTGTTAGAAATGAAGGAAAGATGGAAAAAATGACTTTGCAATAAAGACAAATCCCATTTTCTTGGAATTTTATTTCAAGGAAAAAGCAAAATGTATTCCAGATGAGGGAGCATCTACCATTCAAAAATTATTTCAAAGCCTTTGGTCACATGAAATTGGAAAGGATCATTTTGAAGTGAAAAGACACCAAATAACTTGTGAGTTGAAACAGTCTGAAAGCTAATCAATAAGCTTCTTGGAGGGCCCTTCAATGTGATGGTACAACCACGTTCCTGTGTACACTGTCAGGAATAAAGTTGTACATAATAATGGGCACCACGAAACACACATTTTATGCAGTACTTCTCTGCCTCTTCCCAGAAAACCTCTATTTTGCAGATTACCTTTAACACATCTAGGTGTTTTCATACAGAGGCAATAATCCCTCAAAATGCTAAATCTCTTATAAACATGTTGAGCATTGTCAGCTCTCACTGGCCTCAATCTGAGGGAATCAATAGTATGCATGATGAGGTTTCCTGAGAGAGACCTGAAACAATAGCAGGCAATATGAACTATCAGGATGAAACCTTTGTAAATTATGTGATGACCACTGATCTAAGCTTCCTCCCACTGGCATGTCAGGAAATTAGTATATCATCTGATACCATATATTGCAGTAAGACAGGAGAGAGCCACTTGCACAAAAAGCAGTTCCTACCTTCTGTTTGAGCTCGCTGATTTCGTTGATGAAACAATCTCTTTCCTTCTCCAACTGGTAAATAATCTTCCTTTGCTTCTGAGCTTCCTTCTTATAATTTTGGATTTCTCCTTCCAGGACTTTCTTTGTCTGCTCATGTAGTTTCACCAAGTTTATCTGCTTCTGAGTGGCAGTGGTAGCCTTGACCAAGTTCTATGTGGAACACAAAATAATGGCTCTTCATAGTATCATAGTATCATAATATCATTCAGGGTTGGAAGGGACCACAAGGATCATCTAGTTCCAACCCCCCTGCCATGGGCAGGGACACCCCACACTAGATCAGCCTGGCCAGAGCCTCATCCAGCCTGGGCTTAAACACCTCCAGGGATGGGGCCTCAACCACCTCCCTGGACAACCCATTCCAGGGTTTCACCACTCTCATGGTGAAGAACCTCCTCCTCACATCTAGCCTGAATCTCCCCACCTCCAGCTTCATTCCATTCCCCCTAGTCCCATCACTACCTGAGATCCTGAGAAGTCCTTCCCCAGCCTTCCTGTAGGCCCCCTTCAGATACTGGAAAGCCACAATTAGGTCACAATTAGGTCTTGACATGAAAACGCAACAATTGCCCCCACTATGACAAAAACATGCCATTCTATAAGTGGATTATGGACTTCTCAATATTATTACCCCTTATCTGATTTATTCAATCGAAATTAAAAGTTAAAAACAAAAATAAATCTCTAGCAGAGCTGCTCAACAGTGCTTCTTCTGATTTGAAGGTAAAACACTAGTATGCATTTAAAAAAAAAAAAAAGGATAGGATTGTTTACAAGTTGATGTAACTAAGGACTGAAGCAGGAAAATAAATAATACAATCCAAATACCCTTCCTTCTCACATTATAAATAGCAAGTCCAAACTGGAAATTAACAAGCGTGGTTTAAAATTATACATAAGGAGTAAAGAGAACACATCATGATATCACCTTTAAAACATCAGCCTTCTGGTACCACTCTAAAATTTCTTTCTTTATACAAACCATTTGTTATCTGCAAAGTCTGAGCTTCTGCTAGAGTTAAGACACAGGACAGTGAATCTACACCAAATGAAGCACCTCAGAAATCACATTTTAGCATGGAATTTACTAGATTACCCTTCAGGAATGCCCATAACCATGAGATGCTATCTTGCAGTACGAGAATCCTGGGCTGATGGAAAATGATCAGGATGAGAAATGAACCTGAAAGCAAGGATTAGTATTACAGTCCACCAAAACACTACGTGGTGCATCGACATTTTGGTTTGCTCTTTTACTAGAGAAGACCTAATTTGCCTGGATTAAAATTTAACTCCACATGCTATGTAGTGTAAAAGCACAGGTGTAAGGAACTCTTTGGATACCAAACAATGGGTTTGCAATGAAGGTGAACACAGGCAGCATTTTTAAACTCCCTGATGGTTTGTATGTAAAAAAGCTTTTGTGTGTTTATGGGTACTAGCACTATTTCAGTGCACAGAAAAGAAGCAGTGTCAGCTTCTGCTGAAGGAAAACTGAATGCTTTGCTTACCTTTCTTTATTCTACAACATTTCTGTGTTGTTGACTTGAAACTGTATACAGACATTTCATTCTCAAGCTGTGAGATTTGTTTATCAGGATTACCAATGCAAGCTCACCTTGTTTAGTATATCCCGTTCCCTCACAAGCTCATCCACAGCTTTCTTGTCAATCTCCGCCTGCTTTTTGGCAGCCTCCAAGTCTAGAGAAAAGGAGGAAAGAGAATAAATCCTGGGTTCAAACTGTACCAGTGTTAAAAATACAAAAAGAACTTTGTGGACTTTTATAAAAGCCTTAACATTACATGAACAGTTCAATTAGCCGTGATGAGGTTTTGCAACCTCAGGTATCAGCTAATTGTTTTAAATACTTATGTGGGTACTTAAAAGAACTTAGAAGAACTCAGGCACAGTAATTAATGGTATGAGGGCTTATGATATTTGAGTTTTAAACAAAGATATACCACAAGAAGTGACATTTTCAGATACCTTGGAGCACATTGAAAATAACAGCCTTTAAGAAGCTTCAACATGAGCATCCAAAACCTGAGGCACTTTCAAAACCACGGACTTTCAGAATTATTTTAATCCCTCTATATAAACCCCAACTCCCTTGGAAGCAGTGAGATTCTGCTGGTTTAGTGGACTTAGAACTACATGGTATAAGACAAGATTAACACTGGACATGTACTATTACAAAGATATTTAGAAGTAGGGCCATGTTTTCATTGTATTTGTTAAATAATTAAAACCAGGTACACTAACGCAGGAAATGCAGTACATGGGAGTGCAAAAATGTGTTAACTACTACAAAAAGACATGGTAATAGCAGCCACTCCCAGGCATTCCAGTACAGATTTGAATTTCTTAAGTGCCTTTCTTCTTTCTAGTACAACTTTAAGCAGTACAAGGAAAACACTTGTGGGGAAACCCATCTCACAGAGATATATGAAAACCAGATGTATATGGAAGGATTCATATCTCACACAGGCAGTCTCTTCAGGATACAAGCTAGAAACTAGAGCAGGGAAAAGCATTTATACCAACTTGAACTAACACAGAAACACAGAAACTTGCAGGTTGGAAAAGACCCTCAGGATCACCAAGTCCAACCAATAACCCTACTCTACAAAGTTCATCCCTAAGCCATATCCCCAAGCACCGCATCCAAACAACCTTTAAACACATCCAGTGTTGGGTGACTCAACCACCTCTAGTGTTGGTGACTCAACCACCTCCTTGGGCAGCCCATTCCAATGTCTGATCACTCTTTCTGTGATGAAGTTTATAGCAAAGGGAGGTTTTGTGCCCAAAAACATGGTCTCATCAACTCAGATATTTTGTGACTTCATGATAGCGACAAAGAAAGTAAAAATAAAGCTGTTTTCTATCTGAAAATCCCTTTGAAAATGTGCCTATTTTTACTTCAAAGCATATTTGAGTTTGAAATTTATTTGCATTTTAATGGTTAGCAAAAAGGGAAGTGGCTTTAAATGCTTAAAAAAATACCAGAAAAAGTTGTTTTATAAAGTTCAACAAAATACTTTGTTTGACCCAAGGCATTTTCGTCCAAAATTTTCTTTTGGCAACAATGCTGAAAGGTGTTTCTTAAAGTTTTTCAGCTCTGCTAGCGAGTCAAAGTCAATATTTGGACAGCTTTAGTAGCCACGCTGACCAGCTGAAGTCATAAACACACCAGGACTAAGTTTATCAGCTCATTTGAAAATGCTCACTTCCAGGCTATTAACCACTCAGCAGAATCAGTGAAGCTGCACTAGAGACAAGTCTCTATGTGACATGGCACAAGTTGGCACACCACAAAGTTCAATTATGTCTGTTGTGTTTTCATAGAATCATAGAATTGTCAGGGTTGGAAGGGACATCAAGGATCAACTAGTTCCAAACCCCCTGCCAAGGGCAAGGACACCTCACACTAGATCAGGTTGCTCAGGGCTCCATCCAGATTGGCCTTTTCACCTACATATGCTACATTAAGAAAATTCTGTAAGCCTACAAGGTTGTTTTTTTCAATGCTGCTGTAGATTCCAACTGCCATTTGTACAGTTTCATGCTAAACACTAAAGCAGAATGATCCTAACAGGAGGATGTTCCTGTAAATTATCAATCAGAAGAGAGATCCCCCCCATTAGTTAGGCACCTACCTTTCTCTAGTCCAGCTATTTGATTTTTTAGGTTGTTTCTCTCATGTTCTGTATCAACTTTTTGTTCCTCAGCCACACGCAGCTTATTCTGAAGAACATCTCTTACTTTGCTCAGCTTTGAAATTTCAGTGTGCACCTGAATCACTTCTTCATCTCTGGCCTACAGAGCAGCAACAAGGAAAGGAGAGAAAAAGTATCCACAGAAGGAAAATGTCTCTGCACTTGGTATATATTTATTCCATTACATTCAGGAAGCAAAGGTTTAAATGCCATGGATAACCTGAGAGATGATAATTAGCTAATGGAAAAAATATTTAAAATACTTTAAACAAAGCCAGCTAGGCCATGGAAAATGATTATCAAATCTTATGTTTTGGAAAATGATCAATAAAGAATCCCCAGCTGCAAGCCTCACAGTGCACTACCCAATTAGTCCTGCAGATGAAACATGGGCAGCTCTAACTTCCTTTGAAGTATTAGGGACAATGACTGTGATGAAAAAGATAGCTCTAGTATGGTCTGATTGCATGTCCCTGATAGCAGGTATCTGTTATCCTCATCTCTTTCATACCCTATGGTTTTAAAAATAAAAGGCAAAATGTGCAGTTTATTTCATTTGCTATACAATCAGAGGGGAAAATAACCAATACACCACGTGACGGGTTCTCAGGAAACACAATCAATAATCAAAACAGAAACTAGTCTCCTTCATTTTAAGAGGCAAATATAACTTCCTCATACAATTCAGCACTGCTGTTAGGTTTTACAACCATCACAGATTACAATGCTCCACTTACAGCCTCAGACACTGGTTCTGTGGGATGGTAAATCACACTATGTGAGTGTCCTCTGGGAGGATGTGAATCTTCTCAATTCTTACTGACAATAATCTTCAAAGAGATTTATGTGTACTTGAAAAGCTTGGGTTGACCAACACCAAAGTGGAGGCACTCAGCGCACTGCAGGATGAAACTGCAAGCACAGTGCCTACCAAAAGGACATCTCAGATCATGACTCTCTAGCCTCTCAGAAGATTTAGCAATTGGCTTAATCACTAACTGGGCAGCATCTTCTGGTTTTTTATGTTCCCAGAAGTCCATATGCATGACTCTGAACTTATCTTGAAGTTGGGATAAGATTAGAGAATCAAAATCCACTTTTGGATGCCCTAGAACACCAAATGTGAGTAATTTAACAACTGTCAAATTTTAAACAGTAATGGTATGGCCAGAAGTAACGATGAAACCAGCTAACCTGGAAAAGACAGTACTTTGGATTTCACGTAGGTAAGAAAAATATCTTCCAGTCAGCCTGGAAAAGTACAACAGAAAACAATCTCCTACCATATAGCCCATTAAGGATCCACATCAGAATGATCTGTGTGACTAGTTATAAACTGAGCTTTTAATCTGTCAGTGGTTGATTTTTATCATTCAGACAAACAACAACTCTCTATTGGCAAACAACCCTTTTTATTTAGATGCCTTGGCTGTACTTGACTAAACTTTGATAAGATAAAGATTTTCTACCCGAATTTTCTAACGTTTAGTATTTTAACCCCAGTGATGACACAAAATGCAAGATATGGTAGACAGAGTAATGACATCTAACAGGTATATGTTACCCTTTAGCACAATTGCTCTTTAAGTACCCTAAAAAATAAAAAAAAATATGCAGGAATCATGCAATCCTTCCCCAGCTGAAACTCACCTGCCTCTGAGTAGCACAAAACAACTCTTAAACACTGTAAAATCAGGCAAGAAAACCATTTAGATCAAAAAGTAAACACCATCTGCATTACTTACATTTAACTCTTCCAACCTATACTGTGGGGAGTGGGAGAAGTTTCAGTGTTGGAAACAACTCCCTTCAGTGGAAGCTACTCAGGACATTGTCATTATAATTTATTAATATTTTTCAGTGGATTTTGGCAACATTTAGATTATGTTAACCACTGGAAGAAAGAAAGTCATTAGTCTTATGTGAAGAGCTCACAATTGAAGGACCTTATGCTTGTCAAAAGCACCACATATTCTTCATAAACACTGTGCTGAGCATTTTGGTTCATGTTCTACAAAACACAGCTCCTCCAGCAGGACAAGTGCTACGCTGTCAGGTGGCAAGGTTGGAGACTGCACCATGATACTGCCACAGAAAGAATGGCATCCAGTGACAGCCAGATCTAAAACTCCTCATATTTCCTCCAAAATGACCTGTAGAGAACTGCCAGTATATGAACTGAGGTCATCCCTTCCCCAAGTGGTAAGAGTGCTGTCAGAGTGCTATGGTTGATAGTATGCATGCACCTTCTTGTACTTACTTTCAGTTCTGCTGTCTTCTGCTGGATGTCCTGCATCGCCTCTTCAAGAATCACAATGTGCTGCTCTCTCTCTTGCTTGAGCTTACTGTATCTTGTATGAAGTTGCTCAAGTTCCTTATCAGCTTTTTCATTCAAGATCTGTTAAAGAACAACCCTATTAACTTTTTTTAATCTCATTACAAGATCTACATATACATGAAGGCAGAATCTTCCATCTCCCCAGGAGATAAAAGCTGCTTCAAATTGTTGTCTGCTTAAAAACCACACTTCACTGCTGATGAAATTACTAATGTGAAGTATGATGTATTTCCAAACTGACTAGGGGAAATGATAATTTCTCATGAATAACACAGCTAGTGTCATGTTTTTCGTTTCTGGGAGTTTAGCAGGTCTCTCTTGCAGGTGGTAGATAAATATTTTACTTCTTGTTAGGCATTTGGCAAGCATCAGTAACACAACTTGCTACGTATCATTACTGAAAATGAGTATGAGATTCAAATTACCTCAATCAGCAGAGGGCAGGGGAGCTCTGTATCCTAGCAAGCAAATCCTACATTAATATGCTGATAACATTTTTCTGGCTATATGGTTTGCTGAGACCAGGACACAACCATTTCCCGTGGGCCAAAAGCCCGAAACTGCATCTTCATGGTTTCTGTATAGAACATATACTTCAATCCTGGAGCCACAGGTCTTTTCTTCTGCTGGATGGCACTTCCCCTAACAGATACTACTCCATAAGAGAGGAAAGGACAACTATAATGTTTTTCACTTCAAACAGTACTGTGTGATAAGCTTGATGAAGTCTCTATATACCATGACCTTAAACATTAAAGGAAGTGAAGGGGCATCTCCCTCTTTTGAATGCATGCAGAAGAAAATGCACTGTAAGAAGAAGGAATACTGTTTCTTGTGTTGCAAACATGAGGATAACAGTGGGTTACTGAGACTTAGACACAGGTGGGATGAACCCTATAGTAGCTGTATCAAAACGTCTTCACTGTCATGCAAGCAAGGGTATTTTACTAGAAATTTTAGTGGAATAAGATCAGGCATCACAGCCAGCTACAATTCCACTGAGAAACAACAATCCAATGACATCGTAATAGCTGTGTCACCTTCTCTTGCTGATCTCTGCCCCAACTCTAGCCTCTTCTTATAAGAGAGATGCTCCAGTTCCCTAATCCTCTTTGCAGGCTCAAGTATTTCCCAATCTCTTTTGAACTGGGGAGCCCAGAATTGGACACAATACTCCAAATGTGGCCTCACTGAGGAATAGAAGAGGGGAAGGAGAACCTCCCTCGATCTCCCTCGATCGATTCTTCTTAATGCAATACCATTGGCCTTCTTGGCCACAAAAGGCACACTGCTGGCTTACTGTGAACTTGTTGTCCACCAGGACTCTCAGGTCCTTCTCCGTGGAGCTGCTTTTCAGCAGCTCAATCCCTAACCTGTACTGGTGAAGGACCCTGCACTTGCCCTTGCTGAACCACATCAGGTTCCTCTCTGCCTAGGCTGTCCAGGTCTCACTGAATGGCAGCACAACCTTCTGCTGTGTCAGCCACTCCTCCCAGTTTCATAGCATCAGCAAGCTTGACGAGAGTACACTTCGTTCCTTCTTCCAGGTCATTGATGAAGATGTTTAACAAGACTGGACACAGTACTGACCTGGGAGGTCTACCTACAGACCAACTGGACTCTGCACCATTGATCACAACCCTCTGAGCGGTGTCCTTCAGTTCTCAATCCATCTCACTGACCACTCATCTAACTCAACTGCAAGGTTGTCATGGCATACAGCACCAAAAGCCTCACTGAAGTCAAGACAGACAACAACCACTGCTCTCCCTTGATCTATCCAGCTAGTCACATCATCATAGAAGGCTATCAGATTAGTCAAGCATTAGATCACAGAGCTGCCCTCAAAAGATGCATCAAATCAGTGATATCAGTGTATCTCTTAATGTGAAGTATTCTACTAGGTCTCTTATATTGACAAAAAATTGTCATAGGCCTCTACCTTCACAAATTCAGGCACCTGAAAGGAAGAAACAGCCATAAAAGTCATAAATTTACAAGAAACACACAACTCTCAAAGAAATTTTCCTTAAGGTAGGACTGTTTTAAAGTGATGAGATCTCCCCTGCCATTTACTGAAATTGCTTCTCTGTGAGTTTCCCAAAGTCAGGGGAAATGGACTGAAAACCTGAAAATCCAAACACTTGCAGAACACTATGTTAGGACATTTCCAGATAACGTTTTTAGAAACAGAATGGGGAAAAGACATCAAAAAGGTTTATGAAGACAGTTCTCTGCTCTTTCACAGGCTTGAGAGGTAGATAAAAATTATTGTGACAGAAGAAAGAAGCTGGAGGCAAAATAACTTTACCAATGCCACTGCAGTCAATCAGTGGCAAAACTGGCAGTATACATCAGAAGTCCAACCTGGCAGTCTCCTATCATCCATGCTCTTCACAGACTTTCCCATTTTCTGTGATCTTTTCAAGATGTTTTCTAACAATCTCATTGCACTACTGATTTATGAGAGGAAATCTATCTGAAATCTGTCAACAATATTTCCATGTGTGTTTATTAGTAAAGTAATACTTACATTAAAATAAATAATGCTTACATTTTATTAACTTAAAATAACCTCATTCTTTCTCCCCTCAAGAAAAATCTTTTTTCCTCTTATTTTGACATCTCGCCCTAGTCTTGAACCTGATAAATAGAGTATGCTATCTACCCTACCTTCTGTTCTTTCAGATGATGTTCCATTTTCAGTTGCTCCTCTTTGCTCTTCTCTATATGCTGCTGTAAATTCTTGATCTCAGCTTGCTTGTTATCCATTTCAGCTTGAAGATTTTTCAGCTCCCTCTCTATTTTTACCTTCTTTCGGGCCTCTTGTAATGCCTCAGTCTGTTGCAGCTGTATTTCCTGCTGAAGCTATAGTAATAACAACAATACATAAGGCAAAAATTTTAAGTTCCCTAGCCTTTTATTCAGGAAAACAAGGCCTCTCACCTCTCCTTCTACTATGTTTGACTATGAAAACAACAGCTTCTACACTACTGTACCCCCTCTATGGAATATGCCAGATCTTCTCAGAAGTAACTATGTTCTCTAGTAGCTGAACAAACAATCCTGCATGAGGAAACCTATTTACTGATTACAAGAATTTGTTAAGCACCATAATAAGTTCACCTTTCATGGAAGGGTCTGATACATTTCAGACTTAATAGCATTCCTATGGAGATGCAGGGGCACAAATGTATCTTTACTCATAGGGTCCTTGCAAAGTGGTACTTCCCAAATACTTCACAAAATTTGGATCTGATGTTGTACTGAAAGGAGTTTTGATTTTTCTGCCTCACCAGCAGATACACTTATTACACTGATAGTAAATGAAAGAGAGAGATGTCTGCCCAGTGTTCATTTTCAAAACTGCTCTTAGTCCTCCTGCTCTCAAAGTTTCTCTGCCAGAGACCAGCAATTTTAAGATGCTCTTCACTTGAAGATTTCTCTTGCTCTGAACCCTCAGATGAAAAGTTACGAGAATTGAGAGAGTCTTCAATAGGACTTTGAAAAAGGTATTGTCATTTAAGCAGTCTGATGTGGAAGATAATTCCATACTGGAAGAATGGGAGGTGGTTACAAATGCTGTAACAATCCCATACATTTAAGGGTGGATGAAGTGACTATCAGAAGATGAAGGCTAACAAGTTTGATAAGTTTTGATGGGAGTTTCAATCCTCTCTCTTTTATCTTAACCTCACAATGCTATCACAAAAGCAAAGATTTATATTCTTTTGCAAGACATTCCCATCCATCTGCTTTAGAAACAGAAACAAGTTCTGTGCATGAAACCTAAGCTGATCCTTGCTTTCCTAGTTGTGATTAATAAACAAGTGTATGCAAAATGCTGCTTCTATCTGCTCTCTGTTCTTTAAATGCTATTTTCCACTTTGCCTTTTTCCTGTTGGCTTGCCCCAGCCCCTATATTTTCACTTGCTGTGTCCCACCTTCCATCCTTTTCTACTTTCTCTCCATTCAGTGGGTATTCTATTGATCCTCAGTCTGCTGAATTTCTGGCTACTATACACATAAAAGGAAGTTATACATATTGATCAGTAAAAACAAACTCTCTACTCTCAGATAAACAAAGACTTAACTTGAAGAGCAGACAAAAAAAGTAATGCTGAGATGGAATATGACTGCTCTTTACAGACACTGGTGAGGTGAAAAATCATTGCAACTCAAAAACTGTAAGCAGGAATCAGCGTGAAGAAGAAAGTAGGAGGTCTCTAACCTGGTCTGTGTTCTAAGAGCTCCTTTGGGAGGATAAGGAACTGTCATCCAGAAAAAACCCTCCACATCTCCAGTATGAAAGGTAACTACTATTTAGGCAAAGGAACTTTGGCCTCATTCAGGGTACTGAGAAGCTGTGGAAGGAGCTGGTACATAACACCACATTTTGCAAAGGACACAGACTAGAAGTAGAGAATTACATAAAAATCATTCACAAGAGACTCCTTGCTGAGCACTCCAGAAAGTGTTTGAGATGTGAAAGAACATGGACTAACATCCTAGTCGTGGAGATCGATTGTAAGAGTGGAGAATGGTTCAGGACAGAGCCTAAAACCACCATCTGGGGATCTGTACAGACCTGCTTAATGGATTGATCTGCCTCATTTTTTTCCCTTTCTGCATTCTGCTGCTGTTCTGTGGCTTGAGTTAGACTTTCACGTAACTTCACAACCTCTGATAACAGTTGATCACGCTCCTTTGTTATCTCATCTTTATGTTTTAGCAAATCCTGGATACTGGAAACAAGAAAATAATAGACAAGCAGTGTCACAGACCATTTCTGTTCTTCCTCCTATGCCAGACTAAGATCTTTTGTGATAAACAGGAGTTTAAAAGTAATTGATTTAAATTTGATTTTAAACTCCTTTTGGATTAAGGTTCTGCTGGTCAATCTGTTGTGATCATAGTCATTGTCAACATAAGCAGCTTTAAAAGCTAACCTAGTCCAAAAAATCACTCTTTCTGGTGATATCACCTCCTCCTGGGGCTGAAGAATCCTTCAGTTTCCCAGAAAGGTAAAAAGGAACAAAATTCCTTCTTCTCCACTTACTGCAAAACTACTCAGGGACCAAACCCTTTACTTTGTTGTAACCAGATTCTCTGCAGCTTACCCTACTGGGCATCTAGCTAGGTTATGTCTTGCAGTCACCTAATGTAAGAATAAATCAGACTCCCTGGTTGAACACATTTACAATCTACAAGAAATTCCCTGCAGTGTGGGTATAAGCTCAACCTTTAAAATCAGCCTTATATTTGTTAAAGACTATGGGGGCTGCAAAGCAGTTGTCTGGTCCCATGGCCTTGTCACTGGGCAGAGTAGGGAAGCATGGAACAGAAGGGAAATTTAGAAGGAACTTTAAAAAGAAATAGTAAGGAGGCACATCTCAGTAGCCCAGGCAGCAGCTGGAAATGCAGGAGTGAGGAGCTGTTAAAGTAATGGCTCATGGCTCTTTCAGGAAAACGCCAAAACAGCCACAGAGAGCTGTCTTTAGGGAGAGTTCTATCAGGAGAGGCCTTCATGACCAAACTTTTAGATTCAGGGACAGAAACTGAAATAGTGGATTTCTCATGCTTTCAGGTGGTTTATGTGCAGCCACATTTCTTGGAGGGGAAGTGTTTGAGCACAAGCATCAGCTTTTGGAGGGCTTTTGAGTGGGTCCTCAGGATCATTAATACTACTACACTGTAGCAGCTCATGGCTTCACTTAAGACTAGGTCCCTTTATGCATATGTGTTCAGTACAATACCCCATAGTCTTGAAAATGTATAAATATAAAATACAAACATGAATACAAACATTGATAATGCCTTATAAAAAGCTGAGAAGAGAAGATAAATCCAGCTTTCTGCTTCCTTGACTTAACTAGTTGACCCTGTTGTCATTACAACTAAAAATGTTGACAGGATCCTACTCTCAAAGACAGAATATGTTGAAATGCTAGTCAGATAAAGCAGATACTAAGAAAATGCATAATATTGATTTTTATTTGCTCTCTCAGCTTAATCCAATGCTGAATAAACTCAATCATAGCTTGATTCTGTACTTTCTCACTACATAAACACCTAAAGCAATAAATGTGAATTCATGGCAAAAGTGAAAGGCAAAAAAGATCTCTCTCTCTCTTTTTTCCCAGTGTCTTTGTGGTGTCTACAAGACTAAACAAGGTGCAGAATGACAGAAAATCAGATCAGGCTTTCCCCCTTCCTGAGGAAATCTTACTTGTTCTCTTGTCCCAGGGATGGTCCAGATCCTTCCTCCACTAACTTACTGAGGTGGGCAATTTTCTTTTTTAATGATTTAATAGTTTCTTTTGCTTCCTGCTCCTTTTCATAGGCTCTATCCACCATTTTCCAGGCCTTTTCAAGTTCCTAGGAACAAAATGGGAAACAATTACATGAATTAAATGAACAATTATGTAAATTAAACCAGCAACAAATTAAAAATTAATTGCCTCATATTTTAGTTAACTAAAAAAAAAGCGATTTTCATGCCTTTTCATGATATGATTCATGATTTTCTTCACCAGTTTTCTTTTCAACAAGGGCATTACACTTTGAGCCATTCAGACTGTATCAGTTTCCACACCAAAAGCTCCGACTCATTTTCTTTAACACACAGACCTGAACATTATCAAGCCTCATTCTATCAGTGCCCAGTCATGTGAGTCTCAATAATATCTAAGAATTTACTGAAAATTCAGTGCCCACAAAAGTACCATCTACTTAAATAGCTCCCTTATGTCTGTGAAACACTTCTTAGCTGTTTTAATGATGAACATCCAATTTGATCTGTATGAAAAAAAGATGTTACTCTGGGCCTTTCTCCCACTTTGTTCATTTTTATCTGTGGAGACATAGTGTACTTTGATTTTAGCTACATATTCAACAAGCCAACATTCTCATGCCAAATTTCAGCCCATGGAATTACTTGAATGACAGATTGATGCACCTCTCACAAGCCCAGGATTTAATATCCACAAATGGGATAGAGGAGGAGGGTTCATCTGATTCTTTAAACTTCCTCTGCAGCTCTCTCCCTTGAATGAGATCCTTAAGAATAACACAGCAGGCTTATTCCTTACCAGATTCAAACCAAGCTCCTACCAGTTCTGGAATCTTGTGCTAACAAAATGTGTAAACTCAGAAAGTAACTGGTCTGGAAGAAAAGTCCCTGAAGATTCAGTAAATAATGAAGACACTACTTTTGAGACTAGAAGTCCCTGAGCTGAAAGTTACCACATGATGTCCTCTCTCTCTCATGCTCTTTTCTCAGCTGGCTTTTCTCAGTGGAGTTCTGGACCTAATGGACCAGTACAGACTTAGACTCCAAGTGTGGTTGTACAGCTCAAGGGTCTCCCCAAGCACAACCAGATAGGAGCACCATTACATCAGGCTGTAATATCCCTCTCGACTCCAACCTGCATCATATGAAAATGTAGCAGGAAGGGGAAAAAAACCCATCTCCACAATGAAGAATATCAAGTTCAATAGTGAAATTAATTTGGTTCTAAATGAAAAAAAACACAGCAACAACAACAACAAAACCCAACTATTTAACATTAAATTCAGTATGATGAGACCTGCATTTTGCTATATTATTGTGGTGGGTTGAAGTTTCCCCCCAGCTAAATTTTAAAGGCATAGCCTAAACTCACCACAATTATTAATACGTTTATTGACCTCTTTTAAGTCAAATAAATGCAATACTTAACTATTTACTGCCTACCTTCAAAATTCAGCCATTGAACTAGCAGAAGTAAGAGGCTACCAGAGTTTTCTGTCAAAGTAACACAAACTATAACATCTGTAGTCTCTTCAAAATGGAAAGGGAATATAGAACTGTTCATAGTATCAGTCAGGGTTGGAAGAGACCACAAGGATCATCTAGTTCCAACCCCCCTGCCATGGGCAGGGACACCCCACACTAGATCAGCCTGGCCAGAGCCTCATCCAGCCTGGGCTTAAACACCTCCAGGGACGGGGCCTCAACCACCTCCCTGGACAACCCATTCCAGGGCTTCACCACTCTCATGGTGAAGAACCTCCTCCTCACATCCAGCCGGAATCTCCCCACCTCCAACTTCTTTCCATTCCCCCTAGTCCTATCACTACCTGAGATCCTGATAAGTCCCTCCCCAGCCTTCTTGTAGGCCCCCTTCAGATACTGGAAGGCCATCAGTCACCAGGTCACCTCGGAGCCTTCTCTTTTCCAGACTGAGCAGCCCCAATTCCTTCAGCCTGTCCTCATAGGAGAGATGCTCCAGCCCTCTGATGATCCTCATAGGAGAGATGCTCCAGCCCTCTGATGATAGTTTCATTTTATTTATTCAATTAGATCAGGAATGTTTGCTCCCCACTCCCTCCCCCCACACACACACACCCCCCCAAAAAAAAAAGAGATAAATTAAGAGTTAAACAGTGATCTTCAGTTATTCAGAAATTCTGAAGAAGATTACAGTCAATTAAATTCACTACCTACAAACAGCACTTTCATTGCTTAATAAGTTACTTAGTTCAGCATTTAGTTTGAAAAATGTGCTTTTCACTTAACATCAAGCATATTTAAACAGTTTTAAATATTAAAATCCATTTTTGTGGTTTATACATTTTGAGCTCTAATTTTCATTTGAGTGCAGCAATGATTACACACAAAGGATTAAGTATCACCCAGCAAATAATAAATGTTTCATTCATTGTTATCTTACATTAAGATGTTCAATTATGAAATTTCAACACATGCAAGTTAGGCTGAATAATGGCATAAAGACAGCATGTATCATCTTAACTGTCAAAAAAGCACAAAATAGAGCTGTAAATAAGTATGTTCCAAATTTTCCAACCTATAAGAAGCAACCTCTAGGAAAACGCAAATGGAAAGCAAGATTAAAGCTGATTACTCAAACCAAAGCTTCTTGCCAGCTGATTAGACTGTGATTAAAATTGGTGAATTATTATGATTGGAGTTTTGGAGGATAGAACTGGTGAATAAAATCAATCTGCCCTTTGAGAGGTCTTACTGGCTTTAGTGTGCGTTTTGTTCTGGTGAATATTTGCAGAACTGATCCCCTCAATTCAAGGAAGCCATTCAGATAAGCAGTGTTTTCAGCTCAGCCTAAGCTCAGATTTTTTAACTTTATCTTTCTTTTGATGTGTAAAAACAATTGCCTTGAATCTGTATTAATAAAATCAGTTTTTATCAATCAAGCTAGCTGGAACAGATGATGGCCCTATTAATAAGCAAAATCTAAAAATTCATTTGCTACAGATCTCAGCAACAGCAAAACTGGGCTTCACTCTAGCTGCTTCTTGATTGTGTCTTTGAGTAGCAGATCAACACATTGCCTCCTTTAACTTCAGAAGTAAAGGAAGGCAATTTTTGATGATAAATGCTTCCAATTAACAAATATTTGAATGATTACTCAGTGGAGAGGGAAACTGACAGAATGCAAAATGTTGGCATCACTGGGTAATAGCAGTACCTGGTTAGGTAGGTAGGTAACATACATTGCAATCTGTTATATCATTAAAGATAGAAGTACTTTGGATATTTGCAATAAGAATTCTTTGAGAAGGATGGGAAATCTGGAAATTGTAAAGCAGAATTCATAAACTGTGGCTGCCTTACTTTATTTTCATTAGATATCCCAACAGATTGCATCATTTCAACTGCTCAGAAACTGAGAATTACTGAAATGCTTTCTGTCTATATTGGATTAATATCCTTGGAAATTGAAAACTTGGTAGTTCCAAGTAGAGCAGTACAAGCTCCTGTAAATTCTCCTTCTAGCATTCTCCCACTGCAGCCTTGTGGATCAGTGTCCCTATCAATGAAAAGGAGAATTGTATTCTCTTTGTATTTAGCTTGGCCCTTTGCCCCTTTAATATAACTGAACAGCAGACTGTTATGTCCAGCTTATTAAAACTACAAAACAAAGCAATGAACACCCATGAGACATTTAACAGTTATTGATTATCACTGACCTGGGTCCTACTAGCCACTGATCTGTGCAGTTAACCCCTGCCCCTACACAAATCCTACTGATTACAACCAGGCTCCACATGGAAAACAAAACATTGCTTCTGCAACTTTAATTTGTATATGAAACAATGACCTCGAAGAGGAAGGCTGTACACCTGCTACCCTGATGACCCATCAAGTCACCAAGATTTAGGGGCTTAATTTGAAGCACCTATACAATTTTTACACGAACAGTACCACTAGGATTCTCCTATCTTGTATAAATAATGCAACAGTGAGAAGAGATTGTTTAATTTAGCGCTGAAGAACATCACCTTTGCTGTTTTAGCACTTGAACTTCCCTCAGCACTTGCCTTGGGCACTTGTGAAAGACGGTTTTCAAATGTTAGTACAATTATAGTGAAGTACTACAGCTGTACTGGAACTTCCATTTGGGAAGGAGAATATAACGTAAAATATGAAGTGTACACCAAACAAAACACCAAAATACAAAAATGAACATTTCAAATAATACCCAAATAACTCCTGAACATTTAAAGGCAAGCCTATTTCTCACAGCCAAACTGAAAAAGTATCAGCGCTATTCACTTGGCCCACAGCATACGACTAGAACTGTCACATGGTGTGCACTGCATGTCATTTCTAATAGGATCATATTGTCAAGCATCTTTTTCACTACAAAATCCCTTAGCTGGTTCAATAGTAGGTGGTATTGTCAAGCCAGACCTTGCTTGAGCTTCAAATTAGCTGCTGGAATTGGAAAGCCTCTTGTTTTCCCTATTCCTCTGTCCCTCAGTTTTATGACAATCTTATTACCAAGACAATGTCTAAGAATCGTTGCAGTTCCTGACACTCACCTACCAGGTTTTGATTAGCAGCAATGAATATCAACAAGATTTTCTACAGTTTTTCTGCTCCTTGAGGATGCTTTGAGCAGTCCTGTGGGCTTGAAAGCTGCAGCTATAGGATGACAGCACTGCTATCCATATTTAACTCTGAGTGTATTTTCTTCAAGTTCTAAAGACATGAAGCTTAATTTCAAAGGCCTGTATTTCTATAGTGCTCACAGATCACTTCAGATTCTTACACTGAATTTATTTTACTGAAACAAAACTACTGTAAGCCATGGAGGTTTCTCAATCAAATGCTAAATTAAAGCCTGTCTAAGTACCACAGCCTAAGTTCTTCTGGTGTCATCAGAAGGAAAAAAATTTCAAACCACAGTCTTCTGATCATTTGGCAGCTTTAGGTTTCTGGTAGTCAAACCTCACTAATGCTGAAAACATTGACTGTTTTTAGCAAGTCAGATACTTTGATTTGACAGAGTTCAAATCAATAAGAACAAGAGTACACTGGCAAAATCACATTGAAATGCTGTATAGGATTCCTTTTCAAAACCACCATGAAACATTTATTTATATGAGTTGATGACACTTCCCTGGTCTACAATCCATATTTCAGCAAGTAAACATAATTTTTTTTCCTATTCTGGCAAGAGTTAAAATGCAAGCAGCCCTTCAAAAATACTAATGAATCAAAACTTGTATGCTAAGTTGAAAATGTGCTGGTTTACATAGGGAATGAGTAAACAGAAATGATTAGGGAGTACTTGTAGTGGGTTGAGAGAGAAGGCCTAGCTTTCTCTCCCCCACAAAGAGGAAAAAACAAACCCACAGCTAACTCAGTTGGAGAAGCGGAAGGAATGCTATATTTTACAAGCAATGTGGAAAGGCAGGTTAGATATATAATATATACAGTATTTACAATATATATACAGAAATATACAGCATGGAAAAAAAGAATACAGGAACGAAATTCCCTCCTCCGGACAGAGAAGGGTTCCCCCCTTGTACCCCCTTCTCTCCCCCTACCTCCCTTTTTTCCCAGAGGGTTAGAGACAGAAAAAGGTAGTTATTAAGAAAGAAGAATTTTAGTAGGTCTATTAGTACAGTATTGGTATCCAAGGTCAAACTCTGACTGCTCAGAAGCAGACAGGCTAGAAAAGCAGGACAGAGAGAAACTGAGAAAAAATCCAACTGAACTCAAAACTTAAAGTTGCATTCTACCAATCTACCAATGAAATTAGTTTAGAATATCTGATTGTTTTCGTTATGATTCCAAAACATTCAGCCAGAGTGTCCCAGCACTGTTCCTTTCTTAAAGGCACAGCCTCAAACAGTCACAGTACTTGACAGCAGATAGAGTTGGTTTAATGCAAATAAAGACAAAATTTGACTGAGACTTGTAAAAGCATCAGGCTGAGGATACAAAGCAACTGGTTACACAGGTTAAAGAATTGTAGATGCCAGCTCTATACTTAGTCCTCCAGCTAGTTCTCTACATAAAACAAAGTGCTCTTGCAGATGCTTTTCTTACTACCATGTTTTTCAATTACAATTTCAGATCATGCTTAATTCTATTCAAAACTCTACCTCCTTCAATGATGATATTGTTTCCTGATCATCTTTAGAGAGCTCTGTGAGTACAGCCACTTTAGATGAATTCGCCACAAGTTCGGCATTCAGCGCCCTGCATTTCTCCATGAGACGCTTTTCATTCTCATGAGACTTCTTCATAATAGCATAGAGCTTCTCATATTCTATACAGAATTTTTCCAGAGTTTTATCTCCCTTAAGAAGACTGATGACTTCTTGGAAATCTTTTTCCAGTGCTTCAAATGCACTCTCCTCCTCCATGTATGGGTTGTCAGCCTCTTCCTGAAGGAAACGAGAAAATCAACAAACAGGAGGAATTCAACATCTCACACATGACCCACAAGTATAAAATGCAATATGGTGAGTGTGGAACAGCAACTAAGAAATCATGACAAAATTTTTTGAAATAACAGGTTTCTTGCTAGCATATGATAAGCACATTGCAGGCTATAGTTCAAACAGATTTCCCCTGATTTTTACTGAAATAACTTGTGCTTTCACAGAGTTCTTGTAATCAAGTACCATAACTCTATAAAATAGCTATAAAATATCATTGTTGTGACAGTGTTTAAACAATCCATCAACTGTTCAGGAAGGCTAGTACTTTAGCCTCATTTCTTCCCAGTTCTCTGCACTCTAAAGTCTGATTAGCTTATGCTTGCTATGCAGATAGTGCCAGCAAATCACTTGCAGATAAGCGTGTTTGAAACCTCCAGCACTGCCAATGCAAGCCAATCCTTCATCCGCAAGAAATGCTACTGTTAAACCTTTCACAGGAGACATTTTTGATCTAGCTCAGTTCTGACATCACACGTTGCCATCTTGGTTGTTGAAAACTTAATCCCATCAGTATTTTTCACAACAGCTTTAAATAAGCCTCCATTGTAGCCTTCAACATAACACAACCGTACCAAGATGAAGTGGCATGGCCACTTCTTCAGTTAGCTCAATCTAAGGAGCAAGATAAATCAGCCCACATGTTGCTTTGTGCAGTCACAGATACATGGCTGTCATTAGTCAAGCTTGCATAAAATTGATCAGAAAGTCTCTATGCTGCAATTGGAAGTCCTTATGATTGTGTCAGAGGCGGACTCACTTGGACTTGGACCTGAGTAGTGGCTCACTTGGTAGCACAGAGGACCCTTAATGGGAAGATTGTGAGTTCAAGCCTGCAGTGGGCAGTAGTGTCCTCCCTACTCTAGTCATGAGGTCTGTGGTGACAGGTTGGACTCGATGATCTTTGAGGTCTCTTCCAACCTTGGTGATACTGAATACTGAAGGTAAACAGCTTTCCTACCGGCACTGGCCATGGATGGTATAGCGAGACCCCTCACAAAGGAAAGGCAATGACATATACAGACCCCACAGCCTTAAAAATCATAGAATGAGTCAGGGTTGAAAGGGACCACAAGGATCATCTAGTTCCAACGCCCCTGCCATGAGCAAGGACACCTCATACTAGATCAAGCTGGCCAGAGCCTCATCCAGCCTGGTCTTAAACACCTCCAGGGATGGGGCCTCAACCACCTAAATCTGCCTTTGTATCTGTCCATTCCCCCCAAACAATGGACTGCTGTTTCAAAAATGGTTCAGGGCCCTACTCACCACTTGAACAGCTTAAAGGTGAGAAATCTATCAAAAAAAATTAAAAAAAAATTAAATTCTGAGCACAAAATGACATTTCCTTTGTTTCATTGTATGGGGAGGTGGAAGGGGAGCATGTAAATTCACACTACCTGGAAAGTCTGAAATTAAAAGGGTAAAAACAGACCCTTATGACTTGATAGAAAGATGAGGCTCCACAGTACGTCAAGGCAGAGGCAGCAGCTCCAAATCCCCCCTCGTGTCAAGGTTCTGATTTGGTTTTTGGTTGGTTTTGGGTTGTTTTTTGTTTGTTTGTTTGTTTTGTCTGTCATAGAGTTCAGTGAGAAAATAAGCCAAAGCAATTGGCATATTAAAGTCCTCACTGGGTGAGTCTGTGGGGCATGGATGAATTTTGCTGCACAATCCCTTCAAATCTGCTCCTGCAGCTCACAGCAACAAATTTAGGTTTCTTCTTATTTCATCCTCCTCCCCAACATCAAACCTTCAGTTTGGCTCTTGTTTACATTTGTGATCATAAAGTTACAGGAAGAGCAGCAACAGCAAGTGGGAGAGGTGGGAGAGGAGGTAGCAATTCACACCCACGACCTTAAAAGTAGCAGGTGTTCCTCAAATTTAAGTGTTATTACTGCCCTTGTGCAAGTACTGCAATTGCTCGTATTTTCAACAAGGATCTATCTGAGCGAGGCTCGCAAAAGTAACCTGACACGTAAAGATGGCATACTGATATCGGTCATCTGGAGATGTTGTTGGACTTATTCTGTGGTACAGCGTTCGTCCTATTCAAGAAACAGGGGGGGAATGGAGGGGGGAGGGGGGGTGTCTCACCTCAGCCATGCTGCCGGCGGGCTGCGGGCCCTGGAAGCTGGGTCGGGGATCGGTTCTTGCGCCTTGGAGGGCCGAGGCCGCGGGGCTCCAGGGGCCGCCGCGATGTATCCCAGCAACGGCGGCGGGCGGGGCCGTTGTGGCCTCTGTGGCGGGCCGTGGGACTGGGACACCGAGTGTGGCCCCCGGGCTTGCGGGACGCACACTGTTTTGTGGGCCCAGAGGCTACTTGGAGAGGCTACTTGGAAAGGCCCGTTGCAGCCCTGTCCCCTTGGCCTTGTTTTTTTTCAAAGCCGTCCATCTTGCTGTGGAAATCGTGCCTTCGTGGATTGTAACCAACGACGCTGAGGAGTATCGCCCCCCTGACGTGGAAGGCCAGGTGACGCTCCTGGAGCGGAGCGGGGCGGGCAGCGAGGTGTAGCAGCTCAGCACGAAGGGTCAGGTGTCTCCTCAAGGTACGGAGGGAGGCAGGGCCCCGTGGAAGCTGATAAAAGCAGATTTGTGCGGGTTTGTTGCGCATTTGGAGCCTGGCTCCTGTCATTTCGGTGCACCTGCCTATTTGTGCTAGCTCGTATCTATATGTGATTGATTATGTACTGTAGGAGAAGGGAAGGCAGGCCAGTGGCTGTACACTTCGAGAGCTAGGCTCAAGTAGCAGCAGGTGCTATTTGCTCCACTCCCAGCCAGCCCTTGAAATACTTGCTTTTATCTCTGTGGGGCCAGAAATTCATTAGTTTGATAGCTTTTTAGGGCAGGGGATGCACTGTACCATATATACACTCCCCTGAAGAATGGATGTTAGATGTGACCTGAAAGCCACACTTCAACCTAATAATGTCAATGGAAAACTTTTTCTCTTCCTTATTCAATGATGCCTGAATTGCAGGGCTTCATTTTCCTAACTACATGGCAAAGTAGGCAATTGCAAATGGTCTGATTTCACCACTAGAACTGGAGAATAATACATATTTTATAATGTATCCCCTATATGTTTGAACATTTTAAGAATATCCTACACATTGAAACATACTTTCAATCATCCCAAAGCACACTTAAAATAAAACAAAAATCAGTAAAGTTCCTTTTCTAAGTTTTGCAGTCTTTCTTTCTCCTCATTTCTTTTGTACTGATTTTTTTTTACAAATTAAAATCACTGGGAAGATGATCAGGGTAAAGTCCTTGATTCCAGGATTTCAGATTCTCAAATGGGCCAAACTTTTAGACTTTAAAACCAAAATTACTATATGTGCAAACAATGCAAATAAATATCAAAAGGTAGGATTTTAATTTTCTAGCTAAATGAAGAAAGGTGATAACACTCAGAATTTAAAATAATAATAATAGGAGTAGTAGTAATAATAATAGGAGTAGTAATAATAATAATAATAACAACAACAGACATCTCTTCAAATTTACATGTTAAATGTGTAACCAGGATATTTATTATAGTCCTTCTTATGGCTTTGACAACAAAACAGGAGTGGAAACTTAGGAAGGGGGGTAATTAAGTTTGTGCTTTGGGTTAATGTTTGTACTCATGTAACAGCATAAAGGACACCCATTTACTGAGACATTCTCATGAGCTTCCTGATATACTTGAAGATGCCCCTGCTTATTGCACAGGGGTTAGAATAGATGGTCTTGAAAGGCCCCTTCCAAATCCAAAAGGTTCTATGGTTCTATTCTGTGCTTTTCAAACTCATGGTGATTTGTGTCCTGTGAGGCACTGCGAGGGTGACTGTACAGTCTGGTCTCCCAGATGAGTGCCATTTGAGCTAAATTCATTCAAATCTGACAAGTTTGCCATTATGGTAGCTGCATCTCTAACTGTAGTTGCAGATACAGGGTGATTTTTTTCAAAGTCCATGATAACTCATGCTAAAACCCATTTTTGATAAGCCAGTCATCAGGATTTAAAATACCACAACTCGCTGCACTTAGTTTTAAGTGCTATCAGGACACAACTATGTGACAAGACTCAAGTATTTACTTTAAATTAATTCTGCACCAAACCTACAGAATGCCTCAATCAATTAATGACCAAAGAGCTAGACTAATGATCAAGAGGACATCTGGGTTTCTGACCTTAAGAACTTTGTGTAGCTTGGGAACAGCCACTTAAATTCCCAGTGCTTTATATATTCATCAATAAAGTGGCAATGTTGTAACTGTCATGGCTGTAAATGATGCACTCTTGTCATAGATTGACCCTCTAGACAAGGCAGAGGTCTTGAAGGGGGATCACTCTTTAACAGTCCCATTTAAACTGAGCCTGTGTTCCTGGCTTTGGGAAAAACCTTCCTGCTAGTAAGATCAAAAAAGCTCCCACAGCCACAGAAGGGGGAAAAAAAAAAAGAATAAATCACATTAAATAAAAATAAATAAATCTCTAGTAATAGCAGGGACAAGCCATGCCCACAAAGTTTCAGTTCACTGAAAAGACTGGTTTGGTTTTTTATCCCCTGAATAGCTGACTTTGTTCAAGAGACACTCATACTTTATGGTGAATAGGCAGAATCACCTGTTTCACTAGCTGCATAAATGAGAGGTTCACATCAGTGTGTGTGTGGGGAGGGTGTGCAGAAAGGGTTGCTAGAGAAGAAATATTTGCTTACTGATTTATTTGAGGTCACAACCCTCAGGCAGTTAATTTAATACATGCTTTAAACTGTAGTGGCATGAAACTGATAAGCCATCGCCGAGTGTGAAGATTTATGGACTACTGCAGAGATATAAATAAATAGAGTTAAATCTTATCATAACATCACCCAGGAGAACGTAAGCAATTTAGGGTAGGTACCACGACAGTACATGTCTTCTGGAAAGCATAAAATGCATCTTGTGGACACTGGAATGTAACAAGAAGTGATAAAGGAAAGCCTGGGAGTAGTGGGGTTGAAAAGAGTTTTCTTTCACACCATGCTCTTGTGAGTAAGACCATCACTAGGTGGCACTCCACCACCACAGTGGTTTGAGAAACTACCCCCAGCCCTCCCCTGTCCCCTAATAGCCACTTTCAGCCCCTACAAGCTCGAGCTTTTCTTGCTTAGAAACGTGTTACAAATACTGATTAATACATGGAGACATAATGGTTGGGTGGACGTGTTCATGGAGGAGGGCCTGTATTTGCACACAATTTTATTCAGTTTATTTAGATAATATGATTGATGGGAGGTTACCACAAAGGAAAGCAGAATTTATCTAACTATTTACTAATAGTAAAATATTTTTATATGTATATACTACAGATATGTTACATAGATATTACTTATCTAACTGCAAGTCTTGTCATTTCCCCAGTGATACGGAGGTCCATCATAACCTCATGGCCTCACACACCAATGACATTACATACACTGTGAAGGGACTCATGTCCTGGGACATGCCCTGGAAGCCAGTTTGCTTCCTCAGCCTCACATCAGTTTTGCAGTATTGAAAGGAACAAGAGCTTGCTAAAAATACTTCTTTTTCTCCAGTGACAGGGAAATGCTATGTGGTCCTTGATTACTTAATTATCTAACATATTTTTACTACATCCTTTCTGCATGTCTTCTCCTCCTATTATTTTCAAACTAAATGATAGATTTGTAACGTGAAAAGTTGTTCAGATTAAATTGGATTGAGGCTCTCTACTTTGTTCATAAAGATCACACAACATCTCGGAGAGCAGTAACCTTTGATCATGTTTGGCACTGGAGTTGAGCCAGCGTTCTTAAGAGGAAGAAACATTACCATTTTCATAAAAAGTTAAATCATGGGAATGTTTTGATTAACAGAAACACCCAATAAAGAGCTTGGTTAGTTCTGAGGCAGAAGCTAAAAGCTGACAAGCGGTCTGGGTGTAACGTACAATTACATGCTCTACATAAAAAATAAAATAGATTACAATTATGGAAAGCAACTAAAATTAAGTCAATAATCCTGGAACTAAGCTTCTATCCCCCAGCATGGTTTGAAAGTGCAGAACAGTTTTCCATCCCATTTTTTTCTCCCAGTATTGCAATTAGGATTACAATGGGCTGCCACACTTTTTTAGAAGATTCCTCTCCTCTGTCCTTCCCTGAGCCAAATCCAGGAAAGTGCTTCACAGATCCCCATCACTGCCCACTGACATGCAGCTCTGGGAGTGACAGGGCAGGCACTCTTCCTCCTATAAGTTTTGGAAGAACAGTCTGGTAGACCCATCCCAGCTGCCCAGCATCATTAATCATTAGAGAGGCTATGAAGGAAAGCCTACAAGATAACAGAGATGCACTTGCCCCTGCACAGCACTCAGGTTTCCTTCAGTGCATGATTTCTATTAGCTGCTTACCCATTCTGATCCATAGCTGTCTTCTCAACATTTGGGTGTATTTTAAAAGGAGTTTCAAGTATGTCTAGAGTCTTCATGTGTTCATGAGCAGAAACAGCTTCCTGCCACGCTTTCCACTAACAGTTCCAGCAGCAGATTCCACGTCCTGATCTCTGATTTGTGTTCCACTCATATTTTATTCTTCATCCTTTTAATTTTCAGCCACCAAATCTTTCCCCAGCTGAAAATTTGTCTGAGCCCTCTGGGAGGAAGAGGCTGTTAAAAAAAATTGTAATACCCAGGGAAGGCTAAAGGAATCTCAGAGATTTAAGATGTTTGTAAGGTCAGGTGTAAGGGTGTAGATGAAGACACCATATGGTGAGCGGTGAGGAGATGACTCCATCTGCCTGCATATTTCCTTGCATGGTACTTAGGAGGTGTGAAATATTCACGGGTGGAAGGGAGTCTCCCACTCCCTTTTCCCCTTGGCCTGCTCATGCTCCTGCTCTGCTGGGTCACACTAAGCTGTGCCTATTAAAATCCTGTCTCCTTTAGGCTTACACAAATGCTTGCAGTAGGGGGCCAGCAAGGCCTGATTTGAGCATGATTATTATTCCTTCTTTCTCTGTGTTGAGTGTTAATGTGATTCCTCTGTGTACTACAGGTTAATAGCTGTCTCTTGTGCTCCTTGTGAAGGTGACAGCTGGAAGCTGTACTAAAACATGGTTCACCCATGGCCTCTATTGCATCTGTATTCTCTCCTTCGAGATCTCATGAAACTATGCCTTTTATTTACTGCTTGTAATAGTTAAAGGAAATATTGCTAGTTTTGTAATAGATGAGAAATACTAGTGGAAAGAATAAAATAATTCCTCAGTCTCCCATGATGTCTGAAGGCAGATGAGAAAGATATCTAGAATTTAACTCTCAGCCCACATCTTGCTCTTGTCCTTCTCCTGCTGATGGGATCTTAGAGTCCATTTTAGAAATAATACTATATATAATTTCTGCTGCAGTAGCAGCCATGTGACAGTGCCACAGGCTATGTCCCACTGTGCAAGGAACGGTGGTACTGTTACTCCACTGTTCACAGCTTCAGGTCCTGCCCAACATCGCAGTAAGGTTAGCAGAGCTTTGCTCATTATCAGATAAATTACTACTTTCAGCCAGGTAATGATCTTAAGGCTTCTGCAGTGCAACGGTACTCAAACAATGAATCATGTGCTGGAGTTGTCAGGATTTGTGCTTTTACCTTTCCCTAGTCTTTCGAACTGCTGAACTGCATCAAAAAAAATGAATACAAATCAAATCAATGTGTCTGGGTTTGACTTTTCCATTTATATGTATCATATTGTTATCATAATTTTATACCATTTTGGGTGGCATGGAAAGTAGATCCTGAATGGGATGGTGGATGTGTAATACAATCTGTTGGGCTGTGAGCCTTCCTTTGAAAAATGTTCAGACCTTTTCCCTGTATCCCAGGGAAAATTTGCACATGAGTATAAATTATAGTCACTGTAACCAACAGTGATCTGTATTGTCCAATGTGTATACACATATGTAGGCCATATCAGCAATTACTTTCTTGTCAGGCTTTATACAGGTGATATTTAATAGACAATTCCTTTTGGCTTGGGTGATGAATAGTAGTTGTCTAGGAGAAGGAGCTTTTTTTCTCTTCTGCTGCTGCCACAAAATTCCCTAGGGAAATAAATAATTCACCAAGATGGGCCGAGTCCTGCAGCACAAAAGTCAGGAGACTCCACTACTGCTGTTGCTAGAGATGATTTTCATAGATTATGGTATAAAGAGAAAGAAATGTGCTACCTGCGCCCAGGTTGCCAATAAACCTGAATAAACTCAGTTCAGGTACTAAGGAAATAATACTCATACACACACATTCAAGAACACAAACCTTTTGAGTAGCATTAAACCTGTTGCTAATTCAATAAGGATGTCAAGAAAATCAAAGAACAAGCTGATTTAACAGTCCCAGGTATCAGTCACAAGCCCGACGGTTTCAGTGCTGAGCTGCACCACTGCATGTGCGGTACCTTCTTGATACTGCAGAGCCTGTGTAACGTAACACACAGACTGGCTCCCACCGCAACACATGCCCACCACCTGAGGTTCAAAAAAATCAATGCAGCAGTGGTGGAGAACACGCCACATGCCTTATCAGTGGAAATATAAGACAGTTGTTGCACAGCTGGGGGAAAGAGGAAGAGCTCAATAAAGGGATCTCTCTATAGTTCCCCTAAATTGGATAGATGTCACTATGCTGGTGCTCAAACCTGGTGCCCTTAAGCGTCTTTGGAAGTAATAGTTGTCAAGTAAATGTTTTTCTCTGGTAGGTCTGTACGAAGATGCCCTTTAACTGCAGAACGAGGGCAGTGTTGGAGACTACTTTTTGAAATCTCTTACAGTGGCCTTTTCCATTGGTTAAGCTAACCTTCCTGTGCCCCAGCCCCCTCACCCTTACAAGGAAACTCGTGCCACTTCTCTGCCCCGAAAGGATGTTGCTCATACCCACAAGTTTCTACTTGTGACAGCTCTGAGCAGGAAAATGGTTCGGCGTCCCTGGGATCTACTCCTCTGCTTTGGTAAGATCTGCAAGCGAGGTTACGGCTCTCAGCTGATTTCCTTGACTCTCAGGCACGACCACCAGGAAATCAAAATACCTCCGAGAAGCAAAATGAGCGCATTTCCTCTCCCTTCCTTGTGCCCTCAGTGCAAAACCATCTGGGAAGATAATGGGGGATCCGGGAGGGAGCTCAGAGAACTCTGCACCCTACCGCGTGATGGCTCGGCTCCTAGGGCTGGCGGGGGTGGTTTGAAGGAGGAGAGAAACAAAGAGAAAAGGAAACCCGCTCCGGCCGGGTTGGGCGGACTCGCCTGCACCTCGCCGAGCGGAGCCGCCGCTGCGGGCCGCCCCGGGTAGCGGCCGCCACCCACCAGTCGCGGGGAGTGGCGGCCCCGGCGAGCCCCGGCCCGGCCTGGTAAGTTCCGTCGGGTGCTGCGGAGACCTAAGCTCAGGGTGGGAGAGCGGAGGGGACGGCTGGGGGCTCTTTGTCCCGCGTCCCGGCGCAGCGCCGTAGGACGGGCTGCGGCAGTGCTTGCCTGCTTGCCGCGGCGGTCTGGGGAGCAGAGTCGCGGAGGAGGTGCTGGGGGTGCTGGCGTCTACCTGCAGCAGGTCGCTTTGGTATGACTTTCTCCTGTGGCTCTTTGTGGAGTAACTTCTGCATTTTGTGCTTTCTCCTCACCTCAGTGGCTCGACTCGGTGGGCATTCGGGTATGGTGCCTAATCAGGCCCCCGAGGCACATTACTGTGCCCATCAAAGTTTCTGCAGATTCTTAGGCTTTCCCCTCCCAGCGGCCCAGGCAGGAGCCAAACGCAGGCAGCAGAAGGCAGCCGCCTTCGGCGCCCGCTAAGCTGCAGGAGGACGGGCAGCAGCTCTCCGGTTGCAGCACTTGGGGAACCTCTGCAGGATCGAGTTGTGCCCCACCAGCCACTTTGGGCTGGTGGCGACAGCATACGGAGTTCTGCCAGTGGTGATCTCAAGCACCAATGCCAAATGCATCACTGAGTTTTGCTGCCTCTTCAGTATGATGTGGCTCAGGCTTAGCTTGTTACAAAACTTCTTTGCCTTTCTTCTGAAATACAATACAGTATGTGTCTCTAGTTAGAGTACGGAGAGAAGGAGCCGTGTTTTTAGTGGAGCTGCTGTTCATGTGTTTGAAGGTGGTCAGTAGGTACTTGTAGCACAACTCAGAGTTAATCAGTACTGGGATTCTGGAAGTCGTGGGCCTAAAACTGACACGCAGAACCAGAGACTTAGAGGCCTTTGCATCTTCAGTTTGTCAATCTCCCACTGAAACAGTTCTCTTGGGAACTGCCGTATTAACATCCTTCAGGAAAGTAGAATGTGTTGCTATTGGTGTCTCGTTATCTGCACCAGCAGCGTCTCTAAGCGAACATTACTATTAGCATGTCGGTAATGAGTGCTGTTGGCCTAAACCATATCCAGCACATCTCCTTCAGGCATGAGTTTGACATGAGCTGCTAGGCAAGGACCTATCCTGACAGTGCTTGGGCAGGAGAGCAACTGTAGTGTAATATGGCTTGTGAGGTTTTGAATTCAGTTCAGTGATGATGATAATGCTGTTCTGCAGTGCTGACTAAAATGTTTCTGTCTACCTTCATAAGCATTTGCGTTTAAACCCTTTATTTTTCTCAATATAGATGAAAGGAGCTCTTTCAGTCCTTGAGAAAAAGCAGAGCATTGGAATTAGGAATGGAAACTTAAAAAGCCTTCTCTTCAACCTTGTTTCCAGTGCTGTAGATGCTCCACTCTAGTCCTATGTGGGAAAGGACATATTAAGTGTGATTGCCAGAGATGTAGAGAAGTGAATAGATTTGCCAAAGGACAGAGGGCCAATGTCAGTACTGGGAGCAGACCTGAGGGCTTCTTCACTACCAGCTGGCAGGTGACACTTTTTTTCACACATGACTTTGTTTTGCAGAACTAAGTGATCTGTGTTTGCAGTGGCATCTGCAAGGAAGAAGTTACCTGTGCACAACAAAGGTGTTGTACCTGTTTATCAAGAGCTCAGGCAGTAGCTCCTCCCCACTTAACTGTTGTCTTCTTTTTGTTGCTTGAAGTATTACTTTGGTTTTTTATTCTTTTTTTTTTTCCCTCCCAAAAGTCAGACTAAATGGGCCTGGCTGGGAACTGGAGGATGTGGTTTTCCTGAGTGATTGTTTTGGGCCATCTGATGACTAGGGCCACCAAAGCTGCATGTCCTGCTCCCTTTTTGTTTTTTGTTGATTCCATGGCAATAAAGGCTCCCATATGCCTCTGCTGTAGGGTGGTCTCAGAGGATGCCAATGCTTGTGATCCTCCTTACATGGCAATGAGTAACAGGGGGAGGGAATGTGACCCACAGAAACCTAACATGGGTGTTCTACAAGCTGATCTGATTTCTGAGTTTAGGAAGACACTTGATGAGGTGCTTGGTGCCATGGTTTAGTTGATTAGATGATGTTGGATGATGGGTTGGACATGATGATCTTGAAGGTCTCTTCCAACCAGGTCTGGTCCATTCCATTCCATTCCATTCCATTCCATTCCATTCCATTCCATTCCATTCCATTCCATTCCATTCCATTCCATTCCATTCCATTCCATTCTATGTGTTTTTAAAACACTGGTTTTCTAAAGGGCAATTTTAGGCTGGTTTTTGCAGCTGTCTACCTGCTGACTTTTGTTTCAGTATCTTGGATCTTGCCTACAAAGAAATGAATGCAGATAGTGTGATATTAGTAAACTAGTCAACATGCTTAGTGGGTTGTATTATGATGTACTCTTTCTTCCCCCCCCCCCCCCCCCAATAGCTTTAATTAGTTCAATGAGTAGACAGCAAAAGGGGTGGTTTATTTTCCATTTGTATTGTTTTCTTCTGGCATATCTGCATTCCCTTGAAAACAACTGTCATGGCAAAATTTAAGCTGAATTCAGATTGTCAACAAGAATATTAAAAAGCAGTTGTTCTGGAGAACAGGGATAAAGTATTTGAACTCCATGAAGAGTCTGCACAAGCTTCCATGCTGCCCTTTGCTGTTCTGTCCTCTGTCCTGTCTGCTCTGCTCTACAGAACTGCAATTGCAATCCATAGCAACAGTGCAATGGAGAAGAGAGATGAAAAAACCAACCCTACTGTCTTTTTTCCTCAGATCCCCTTTAAAATGGGCTGTTGGGCGGGTCAGCTTTTTCACCCCAAGTGTTATTATAATCCATTTATAATGGGGGAAAAGCAAGTTCACTGCCAGGTGGCATACTTTCCATCAGCACATGTAATTGCTGGGTGGTGGAAAGAGGTAGAGATTTTGGGTTTCAGGCTCAAGGGAGGAAGCATGGCCAGAATGTGCTCTGGGAGGCATCACCATGTGCCTAACTATGAACTTCAGGTTTTGCAGGGATGTGAGCTCAGCTGCCTGTTCACACTTCAGCGTGGGCAATAGGAAAGGAAGCGAGTAGCCAAGTTTCAAGCAGCTTGAGGGACAGAGAGGTGGCCCAGGCGTGCAATAGAGCTCTTTTTTTACTTTGTTTTGATTTCCACACACAGGTGGGCCTTACAAAGTTGGGTGAGCCAACCTTGACCAGCAGTTCAGCGAAACAAACACATTTTACTGCTTTCACCTAAAGGTCAAACTAACTGCTGAGCTCCAGTGGAGCAGGGACAGACTTGATTTCTGGCACGGAGAGGAGGCTCTTGCGTAGGACTGACTGACAATGAACACGGCTGTGTTGCTCAGACTGCCTCCAAGGAGTGAGAGGTGATTTGTGCTAGTATGTGAAGTTGTTAAGATTTGGAACAGGCCTCCCAGGGAAGTGGTGGAGTCACCATCGCTGTAGGTATTTAAGAAACGCGTAGGTGTGGTGCTTAGTAGCATGGTTTAGTTGTGGGCTTTGCAGTGCTGGGCTAACGGTTGAACTCATGATCTTAAAGGTCTTTTCCAACCCAAACAATTATGTGATTCTGTGATGCAGTGCAGACACATCCATAGCTGAGATGTACCGTCTCAGACCATCTCCTAAGGTTCAGTCAGGATCTCTCCATTATCTGTACACATATAGTAGAGGGAGACCCTGATTTAAATTCCCTCTTTTGAGATTTAATGACTACTTTAGTAAGTGAGGGCATGTGCATCCCATAGCAGCAGTTTCTGCATGGCACTTTGTAACTCCTTTCCTCCTGGGATTGAGGTGTCTTGTTCCTGTGCTCAGCAGTCTGTCCTGCTGCTAGTAGTGTCATAGTGCTGATTGCGCAGAGACGAAAGCAGCCCCACAGGCTGCAAGGCACTGGGCAGTCAGAGCAGAGCCTGTTTGCCCAATTGTGCCTCATAGTTAAAGACAGAAACAGAAGTGAAACTGTACATGCAGTCTGGTCAGAGCAGGTACGTGGGAGGAGGGAAGGCTGAGCCATCCCCTCCCCAGTGGCTGCTGAAGTGAAGGGGTTCAAGAGAGCGAGGATGTGTCAGCCTAATATTGAGAATGGAATAGAATGGAATGGAATGGAATGGAATGGAATAGAATAGAATAGAATAGAATAGAATAGAATAGAATAGAATAGAATAGAATAGAATAGAATAGAATAGAATAGAATAGACCAGGTTGAAAAAGACCTTTGAGATCATGGAGTCCAACCTATCATCCAACACTACCTAATCAACTAAACCATGGCACAAAGCATCGAGATCTGAAGCCCAGCCCATCAAAGGGCTGTTCGTGATTTCATCAACCTTTGAATCAAGACAAGATTTGAAGGAGTGATTGTGGCTGGTAACAAGGGTAGTGGATTCCTGCTTGTGCACAGCTGGGTAACAGCTCCTTTATCTGCCTGCAACCAGCTTATTTGGCCTATCCACTCCTGCTTCTGCTTGAAGGACTTTTTTGTTTCCTGTTTAACCTAAAATTTCTTAACTTCTCTCTCTTAAAATATGGTAGTTTATCTTCTGCGGTTCTATGTTTCACATCTTCCTGTGTGCTCTTAGACTTATTTCCTGCCTTGCCTGTTTTGTTTCTCACATTAGGTCTCTAAACTCAGCTTCCCGAGCAAGTATTTCTACCTTGCAAGCTGCTTTTCTTGATACAAACCAATCCCAGACAAAACTGTCCCAGCCCTTGTACTTAACACAGCTGCTAATTTGACCCTAATCCATTTTAAAAGGAGAGGGCTGGTGGGTGAGCATGGAGTCAGAGGGAGGTCCCTCCTCTGACACACTTGCTGGTGCCTGCAACACTGGCAGCCCGGCAGTGTGATTTACACCCGTTCCCATGGGAGAAGCAGTGTTTTGACTCTGATCACTTCAAAGCTGATTATTTCTAGTCTCCTGAGCTTTTAAAATCGTTTTATTAGGTAAGGGGTGAGTTAATCTCTCTTTTAATCAATCCCTAATTTAGGTAACTGCATTACATACCCATGTTCTGCCTGAACTTCCTCATTTGTTCTCTTTGTGTTTTGCAGACTTCCTGGCTGTGCTTCAGTGGTGGGTGACTGAATGTAGTCGTCTCTGCATCCCTGTGATAGCAATAATGTGAAGTTTAATGAGCACCTGCAAAGGTGTGTAGCAGGTAGGTGCTTCAGGGGTCATTCTTCCTTCCAGAACTGATGTGTGATTTTTTACAAAAGCTTCTTGATGGGCTCTCACTAGGGGAGCTGGATCCTTGCAGCAGAACTGCTGGAAGGAAGGTGGTGTGTTTTAGTAAATGTTCCCAGCAGAGAGGGTCAGTCAGCACTTGCAAAGCAAAAGCAGCAATATCATGAAGGTTAAATTTGGAAATGGCTTCAGTTTAGAAGATTACTGTTAAAAGCCTCCCTCTTTTGGCATTCAGTAGAAAATTGTTCTTACCTGATTACTTGGTATAATTGGGGTCTAGTCAGAAAGCGATGGTGCAAGGGAACAGATAGGTCTAAGCGCTGCTGACAACAGCTACTGCTACATTTGTTGCTATGCAGGAGTTTATGCCGGAGGTACCTTACCCAGATAGGGAAAGCAATGGATTCCCTCTCTTCCAGAGACCAAAGGCCTAGAGTGCCTGGTCAGCCTCCTGACAGTTAGGGGGTAATAGCAGAGGGAGACAGATTGAAGGGAGATAGTAGCATTTGCACACCAGCAATGCTTTCATGTTTGTGTGAAAACACCTTGAAAACCCACTGAAAGCAGAACTGCCAGGTGAAACCCAGATGTCTGGTGCCATTGTTCTGTGAGCAGGTGACAGGAGGCTCTGCAAGTAGTCATGGTAGGAAAGGAAGACTGAAGCTGGTGGCAGCAGGAGCCACCAGAGCAGCAGGCCTAGCTCCTACAATGGTCTGCTACAGCTCTGAGTACCTGTTACTTCATGTACTCCACATGATTTTAATTTTTTTTTCATGTTTATTCTGTGTCTGTGATGGGTGGTGTCTGTCCCCTTCTTCTCATCCCAGACAGTTCAAATGTCTGCTCTAGCAAAGCTCAGCTCACAGCATTCCCTGGAATGCTCCTCCAGTCAGGCCTGATCAAAGCTGTGAGAGCTGGCCCATAGCCATCCTGTGTGTGTAAATGAAGCTTCTTGGTTTTTTTCTTTCCTTTCCCCCCACTGTCTTTCATTATTATCCCTCTTCCAGAGGCAGGTTTTTCTGGCTGGTCTAGCACATTATTTGTATCAGTGATATTTGCCTCAAGGCAGAGATGCTTTTTCAGCGTTTATAGAGAAAAGCATCTGATGCACCCCACTGCCCTGCATGTGGCTTGGAAAAACCAAGCATGGTGTTGGCAGGGATGAAGGCCATTGAGGCCAACTGTTCCAGAAATTAGGCCTGTTAGGCACCGTCTCCAATTCCTATGGTTATTTCAGTTGCCTGGCAAAGGAAAACATAGTGTTCCTTTGCTTTGGAAACCAGGGGGAATAGCACATAGAGAAGATTCTTGAACATGAGCAGAAAAGTGACATTAGCTAAGGTCTCAGCTGAGCCACCTGTGCAACCAGGTGCCTCTTGCTCTGGGTTGGCTCAAGGCATGGTGGGTGCTGACAACTGAAATGTGGGCAAACTCAAATGAAAACAACAAAAATCAGCTTCAGGGTGCCCTGCTTTCAGTTCTTCCAAATTGCAAATTCACCAAATTGTTTGCTGAAGTTTGGGGAGCACCTGATGAGGAGTGGGAGCAAAGGGTTCCCACACTGCTTGGGAGGAGGGAAGTAGATCCCCAAGCCATGATACTCCCTGTATCTGCCAGAATCCCAGCAGGGCTCATAGCTTGTTTTGGAGAAAGCACATGCAGTGTTAAAGAGACTTTCCTACAGGTAGAGGTAGTTAAGCAATAGTGTAGACTGCCTTGGGAGGCAGAGATGGAGGTTTACTGGAAGCTTTTCAGAACAAAATAGACAAAAGACTTGCCAGAAGCTATCCAGGCACAGTGTAGGCCATGCATGTAGGCAGAGTGGGGAGACTCTACTGCTTTTTCAGCCCTCTTTTGTCTCTATCTTCTTATGCTCTGGTAGAATGTTAATATATACCAGAGATGTAGCTAAGGAGTTGTTCTCAAGCTTAAATTGTGACACTTGGTGTTTACAGTATAGTGTTTCCCAGGAGGGCTTAGATCATAAGCTATTTCATCCTGGATGTTCAGGTACCAGGTTGCCACTGGTTTCAGATCAGAGTTTGGCATCTAAAGGCCTCTGGAGACTCCAGGACTATTGGAAATGTGAGGGGAAACACTTGGATTTTCTGCAGCACAACCACTTACACACTGCAGATTGCATCCCATTCATGATAACTGAAGAAGGGCCTTATCTTTTTCTCCCAGGCTAGTAGGGTCAAGGGTGAGATGAGTGTCTGTATTTTGGGTAACTTGAAGCCATCAGCTGACCCACCCCTATTGTAACACACAGTGATGTAAATTATCTGGCACACTGGGTGGCTTAAGGACACAGAACTCTACAAGGGTCCTACATAGCAAGCTGGCTGTGCTCTTAAGTACCATGGCCATGGTCTTTTGCAGTCAAAGTCAAAAGACAGTCTGAAGGTGTTTGGCTGATGCACATCCCACCTCCCTGTTGAGCCATAAGACTGCTTCATGCTCTTGCAATGAGTGCAGGGTTACAATCTCAAGCTCTGAAGGAGTTGCAGGGAGAAATGTCTTCTGAAAGGGACATGTTTACATCACAAGTCATCCACAACGTCTGCTTTCAGCTCAGCCTTGTATTTGCTGCTAGCCCTGGACACTTTCAGTCTCCCACCTGGAGCTGGAAGCTATCTTTGCTCCTCGTTAAGCTAAGCTCCTTGCCTGCTGCAGCAGGGGAATTTTACATCTATGGACAGGGGCCCCACAGCTATGACTCACAGTTCCCATTACGTTTCACTCAGCCTTTAAGTGTGCAGAGAGGCTATCCCTTTGCTTTCAAACAAAGCCTTCCTTTGTTGTGCTTATGTTACAAAGGAAGCAAATATGTATGTTCACCCCACATATCTCAAATGAAAACCACGTGGCTTCACAGTCTTACCATGTGTGTTTGGTACTTTTGCTGCAGCGATGCATGTTACGTTGCTCTTAACCCCACTGGTGTTTGTTTTGTTTTAAGAGCTTTTCCTCCCAGCATTCAGTTTACAGCCTCCTTAGCGGGGGAGAAAAAGAGCTTAAATATCTTTTCTTTTGTTGGCAAGTGGAGGGCCTGAGCAAAGACCACATGAAAATTATTAAATAAGGGTGCATGTGGCAATAGGCTGCGCTTTGAGTCACTTCCTTGGGTGAAAATGGCTCTGAGTTGGTGGCCACGGGTGCTGAAAGGACGAGCCTCACGGGAGTACTGTATGGAAGTGGAGCTGCTTGTTTTCTTGTATGGGTTTGCTTTCTTTTGCTGATTTCTATTTATCCAAACTCATTTTGAAAAGCAGGCTTAGCCAGCAATATGCCGCAGCCAACATATTTGTGTGCATGCGTGTCTCTTGGCATTTCTCAGGTTTGTGACTAGCGAGCCAAGACTGAGCTTACGGCTTCCCAAAGCATTTCTGTTGTTTCTACTGTTTGCTTTGAAAGTCACAAGGTAATGGAATCAGAGGGCCTAATTCTTCCTGTAGACTCTGGTGTGTAAAGTTGAGTGCCTCTGCTGAGATCCTAGTCTAGAATCATCCTAGTGAGAATCAGGGAAAAGAGGTACTGCAGTAAAAGTGCTCCTTCTTGTTCTCTTTTCCTCCCACACCCTCTGCCCATCTCTGCAGGGGCTTCCACAGTCTGGTTTGTTACAGGTTTTTTGTGTTTTGTTGGTTTGGGGTTTTTTACTTTTATTTAAGGAACTATATTTTGCTTTATAAAAAAAGCTGGGATTTCAGGCACTGGAATAAAGAATTGCTCTTAAGATCTGTGGTGATGTTTTGTCTACAATAGCCAGCTTTTAAATACTGTTCTTCCCAAACTGTTAGAAAACAAACAGCTGTAACTAGTTAGGAACACAATAGTCCAATATCACACAAACCTCCAATCCCATCTAGTGTTTTTGAGTCCTGTTTAGGCAGATAATTTGGGCCTGCAGTCATCGTCCCTGAAGGCGTTCAAGAGGAGATTGGACGTGGCACTTAGTGCCATGGTCTAGTCATGGGGTCTGTGTTGATAGGTTGGACTCAATGATCCTCGAGGTCCTTTCCAACCTAAGTTATACTGTGAAGTTACTGACAGGGGAGCATGACTTTGTAACTGAATCAAGACTGTGATGGAGTGTAAAAGTTCAGATCAACCAAACTCCCAGGCTGTAATGACAGTATCCTTTTGCTGTGTTTTCATTCAGCATCTCAGTATGGAAGCGTCTGGCAACTTCAAGACATGGATTAGTGAGCATGGTGATGCTGGGCTGATGGTGGGACTTGGTCTTAGGAGTCTTTTCCAGCCTTAAATGATTCTATGATTCTGTACTGTGCTTCCTGCTGTCTGCAATATATAAGTGCTCATTGTCATTTGACCAAAAGGGGACTTCATATTGGCACATGTAAAACACAGCCGTGTTGTGAATCATGTCTGAGCTGTGCCACTGTCCACATGTGCTCTTCTTAGATGTGCTGGAGTGATGTATCCCTGCTGGGAAATCAACTTTCTAATAATGTTTCCACCAACTCTTTTAATAACAAACCATTGATTTCAATGGATGTACATTTTATTTAAGTTGGATGTGTAGCATTGTAGGACATGGGCTTAAGATAGGATGAAGAGGGTCAGAGTAACCACTACCTGAATGTCTTCAGCTTGTTGAGAATTAAGTGAAGAAGAGGAGAAAAGATTTAAACAACCATTTTACCAATTGAACCCTTTGTGTATTCTTGCTACCTTTCCCTGGGGTGGCTGCCAGATCAGAGAAATGAGCCATGGTTGCCTGTAGATACAAGGGGAAATCATGTGGCTGAGAGGGCGACAGCCAGAGTGGGTCCCAGCATGAGCCAGAGAGCATCTGTGTGGTGACACTGCTCCCCTACATTGTGCTTGCCACTATCAGGCTTTTGGTAAAGCAGCAGGGTGGTTGTGTCCATCTGTGCTGATGAAAGATTGTGCAAGAGAATGAGCTATTGCCTGGGCTCCCATCACACTGAGTTTGAGGAAGAGGGAGCTGGCAAGATTGGTAAGGCAGTTTTTTTTGCCTTGGCATGTGTCTTTTCTCCTTTGGAAAAACAAACAAAGCAAAAATAAATACAGATGAACACAAAACATCAGGGGACAAAAATCACAGAAAAGCTCAGCAAAAGTTCAGCCTACTCCAATTGTTTTCCATACAATTAATAGACAAAATTTATTTGGCTTAAAAAGCTGTTCCTGGCTAGGATCCTACTACAACAGCTCAGTACGTGGGTGGGAGCCACATGCACACTTCCTACCTTTCCCCTTCTGCCTCCCTCACAGCCAGCACTCTGTTCCAATTTGTAACCCCCCCTCTCAGTTGTAGTAGTGGGAACCTGCGGCACTGCACAGACTGCCCACGTGCCACTTGCTGACAAGAGCTGAGCTGGCTTGCACTGTCAAAAAGCAGTCAAAAGAAAAACATACTCAGGCAATGGGCAGGGTGCTGAGTAACACACTCCTCATGCTGTTAGCTTTGTTTCCTGGTCTCCATGGGCACCCCATCTTGGGTCCAGCCTTACAGTGAGTAAACAGTGAGAGTGCTTTAGGAGCATAATGTGTTTCTACATTTATTTAGTGGTTACTACAGCTGCCTTTGACAGTGGCTTCCAGCCTCTGGTGACAAGAAGAGGTGGCTAGAATCACATTCAGGTTAGTGGCATGATACCTCTGTACACTGAGAAATGGTGACCCAGAAATATCCAGATAAAACCTCCACTTGCTGACAAAACTGGAAATCCTTGGGTTTTGGAAAAGAGCCCCAGGAGGCAAATAACACCTTTTGAGTCAGAAAGAAAACTTTGTACTATCTAGGCTTTGGGGTGAGGGAGGTCATGGGGGATTTTATGGCAATAACTTACAAATGCATCTGTGTGCAGTGAAAACTAAGGCAGGAGGGGAGGGCCTCTGAGCATCTTGAGTGCTGCTGCAAGAAGAAAAGAAATAATCTTACCAACAGTCGTAATTGGAAAATTGGGGTTTCAAATTGCAGCAAGGGAGGAATTAATGAGGCATGATAAAAAGCTACCTGGTGACAAAGGTAGTAAATGACTGGAAGACATGAGAGAGAATCCCCGTACTTCCCAGGACAAGTCAATTACTCTGCTGCTTGGAGACATGCTGGCAAAATCGTTCCTCACTAGGACCTGGGGCTGTATGGGAGCGTCTGCCTCCAGAGCAATGTCAGTGCCACTCACGTGCTTATCCACTGTAGATCTGCCTGTTCATGGGAAAGGGAGGGCTATCTAGTCCTGTACACAGGATGAGCATCAGCATTTCCTTGGAAATACCTGATCTGGTGACCCCAGCAGGAAAATATTGCTTCCGAAAGGCGCCGGCAGCCGTGTTGGGCAGGATGTCCAGCTCGGGCTGTGCAGCTGACCTTGTTGGCATTGCAGCTGGCCCGGGACACGATGTCCACGGATGTGCAAAAGGCTAACATGTTCTCAATCAAACAGTAAAACAATAGTTGTCAGGCAAGTGGCCTCATCCAGTTGCTCTCCTGTAGCCAGCAGCTCATCTGGGGTGGGGCTTCCAGGCATGTTTTGGAAGGCAGTTGCTCTGCCTTACCTACCTCTTTGTCGTCCTAGGCAGGTCAGCTGGCTTGTTCTGATGTTAAACGTTTGTGATACCAGTCTAAACATCCAGGCCTCCGCACCTCATGCATTGGTGCATTTGGTCCTTTCCACTGGTGGCTTTGGTAGTAAGCCAAAAACTAATCTAATCCCTAGTCTAATCCCACCAAGCCTGTGCTAAACCAAGTGCAGTTGTGCTGGTGACTGGAATTAGGTACTTTAGCACTAATTTAATGCTTAAAAAGACAAGTCAGAGCGTGATTTATAGCCTCTGTGGCTGGCACTGTTGTGTCCCAGTCGGTAGCTCATCACACCAGCATGCTGTACTCAAGTTTAATTCATAGTGGGTGAAAGAATAGCAGAAGTTGCTGCTGCTCAGGCTCTCTATGGCATTTTTGTGGCTCTTAATTTTCCTGGCTGGGGTGTGTGTGCTGCAGCTGACTGTGCTCAAGACATGGGAGAGCAGCAGCCTCTCCTGGATGCCCTGAGCTGTGTGATCCCGGGGTGTCATGGCTGATGGGGGAGTGGGAAGTGGGGGAGTCTTCATGGCTCTTTACAGATCTGGAGATAGGTTCTTACTGTAGCAGTGGGGGCTTCATCCTGGAAGGTAGAAATCACCTGAGGATCCTTATCTGAGCGTTCAGGCTCTTGCTGCCTGTGCCAGGTGAAAGCTAGACAAGGTCACACATGCTGGTGGATATACAGTAGATTGGGAAGGGTAGACTGATGCAATAAACCCCTAGTCACCATGGGTTGTGTTTCAGTATGTCGGCTATGATACCTCATCCATAAGAGCCCACCAGCCCCTACAAAGGTCCAGCACCTTGCCAACGCCACCTGATGCCACAGCCCCACCTTGCTGACTCAGATAAACATAGAAACTCATGTTTTGAGATGCAGTGCATAGGCATCTCAGGCCTGCAGGCCCCAACAAACATGGAGCTGACCTGAGAGGAAACATTGCTCACTTGTGGTCTAAAATTCTTCACCAAAATGGTCCTTCTCCCCTGCCCACCCCAGAAAATACTTCTTCATTAAAATGGTCTCAAGACCAAGGCAGGTGTGAGTAAAGTCCTGCCAAAACTAATCCCTCAAGCCCTGTGAGATCCCTGGTCAAGACTGGAGAGCAGAGCATTGAATTTAAAGCAGCTCAGTGATGAGGGCAGCACCCTCAGGAGCTGGGCAGGAGACCAAAGCTTAGATTACTGTCACTCCCTCCTGAATTTGAAGGAGAGCCTTCAAGAGAAATTTCTGTCATCCCAAGTAAGCAATCAGACTACAAGGGGATAGGTGTGTGCTATGTTTTTTAAATATGTGCATAAATGGAGTTTTTCTCATCCTTCTCAGTGCAAAAGACTCAAAACTGGAACAACAAATTTCCAGCAATTAATGGCAGCCTGATATCTTCATAGAATCGTAGTATGGCTTAGGTTGGAAGGGACTTCAGAGATAATCTACTCCAAACTCCCTGCCACAGGCAGGGATGCCTCACAGCTAGGCTCAGCTGCTCATCCAACCTGGCCTTGAACACTTCCAGGGAGGAGGCAGCCACAGCCTCTCCAGGCAGCCTATTCCAGAGTCTCACCACCATGAGACTCTCTTAAGATCCAGTCTAAACCTACTGTCCTTCAGCTTAATTCCTTCTTGTCCTATTGCTAGACACCCTGATGAAAAGTCCCTCTCCAGGCTTCCTCTAGGAAGAAGGTCCTCATCGGGTTGTTGCTCTCTCTAGTGGTACCTTCGTCTGTTTCTGTGAGCATCCATGCAGCCTGTGCCTGTTCCTGAGGCTTTACAGGTAGCAGCTGGAAGGGAGGCTGCCCTTCCCGTCTGTCCTGGGCCAGGAAAGGCCTTCTGACTGCTCTGTAAATCATGGGCAAACTGCTGCATGGTGTGGTGTTGACTGAAGGAAATGCACTTTCTGAGGTTTTGGCAGGAATAATACTACTGACATCCATCTCTGCAATTCTGGTTTCTCTTCCACTGCAAATAGTTCTTACAATTTAGAGCTTGCAGTCCCCAGTAAGAGGAAATGTCATTTCTTTCTGCTGCAGCCAGGCATCTCTGAATACCTGCAGAGGTGACAACAGTATTTGCAATTTGGAGAAGGACATGGTGTGTTACAGAGAGCTTTCAGCACGCTTTTTGTCTTGACTAGGTCTTTGTAAATGCAGCAGAAGCGTTTTCAGACTACACTCTGAAAGGCCAAAAGGCAGTTTGTTTTCTGTTACAGCAAGGAGAGGAATCATGGAGCTCTCAGAAGCTCAGCCATGAGGGACTATGGCTGGGCTGGTCCTGAATTCACATCCTCCCAGTAAGAAAGTATCAAGTTCAGGTTAGTGGCTCTTTTGGGCTATCAATCTCTTCAGTGAAAACATGCAGCAGAGTCCTTTGCAGGCCTCAAGAACCTTCCCAAAAGTTGTCTCAGAAATCATATTTGTGCCCACGAAAGTTCTGGTTTCAAAACCTTGGCAGCTTTCAATGAAAAAATCTCCCAACCAGCTGGAGTTTCTATCACCTCTTGGAGCTGCCTCCTCCTGCAGCCTACCAAAGCAAAACAGGCAGCCACCTATTCACTGCCTTTTGTGTCAGCCAAATTGCAGGAAGCAATCGAGTGTGTAGTCAATGATCTCTTGGCGTATTCCAGCACAGGACTGAATGACGCTCGGTTGCTTGACTCGGGTTTTCTAATTTAAGAATCAAAGCTTCAGCTTACTTCAATCAGGTTTATTGCTGAACACCAGCCAGAGCATGTCTTTTGCTCCCCATTAATTAAAATTTAAGGGAATAAAAAGATGGAAAAAATATAGCTGTATGGGGAACTCTTGAGGAAACAAAGGGACTGTTAATGAAAGGGAAATATTCTCCCATGTCTCCAGGGAACATGGAGGGTTATCTGGGCTTAGAGCACACAAGCAGCCTACAGAGGCAAGTTGCAAGCTGCCATATAAATCTCTTTGGCTTTTCCAGACTGAGCAGGAGACAAAAGGGTCTGAAGGTGCTGTAGAAAAGGGTGTGAGGAAGGCTTGGATGCATCACAAGTTGAACACATTTTAGCTGGAAGGGACTTAGTTGTGGCTTTGGTAATCATCATCTCTACAAAGGACTTTGCTGCTTATACAGAGAAATTACTTCCCTGTGGCAGAGTGGCTGGTGGGAAGAAGGAGAGCACACAGTGGCTGTCCCAATTCAGCCCACACCAACACTAGATGAGCTCTGTGACGCTCACAGGTCAGGAGGAGGTCTTCAAGGCAGAAGCTGAGCTATGTCCCCATGCCACATGAAGCATCAGTAAGTGCACTAGCATGCACTGCAAGCAGTATTCATCTTCAGGGCTGACTGTAGTTAGGAAACAGTGCAGTGAGCAGTTTTATATTGTCTTGCAATAGTCTTTGCAGATGATTTTTCTTCAAGATCACTGTGCAGGGACCTGGGTAGCACCACTGATGCAGATAGTTACTGAAGAGATGCCAGCACAGCAAGCACTGGTTTCTGGTCAGCACCATTTTTCTTCTCCAGCATTTGGCATAGCTGGTGCTGGCCAAATGTGGCAAATGAGAAGGCTTTTCCAGCAGCAGTTTTGGGGCAAGCCTCTCAGTGCACATTCATCCCTTGGTGTTTATTACATGTATGCAAGAGGATTTCAGTCAGCTCTCAAAATCCCCATGCAGAGGATGCTCTCCAGCTATCACTTGACCTTAGGTAAGCCACAGCCTGGCTCTGCGAAGGTTTTGTGCACCTATGATCTTCATATGCTGCTTCCCTTTCCATGCAACACACCCTGTAACCATGTTGCAGATGAGTGAGTGAACCAGGTATTACTGAACTGTGCAGCAAAGGGCTTCCAGATCAGCTAGTGTGAGAGCTGGCCTCTTCTCACTATGGTTTCATATAACCAACCTGAACCACATGACAGCAGTGTCATCTTTCCCCATCCCCTCTTGAGGCTCCTCACGGCATCCAGGATTTGCTATGGATCTGACTGGGATCCTCCAGCCAGAGAGGCTGCTTCAGGCTTGAAACTTGTCTGGGAGCTGAGGGTGGAGGGCTGCAGGTGCTCGTGGTGAAGCCTTTGAGCATGCCAAGTGCTGCAAGATGCAGTTGATCGTGGTTTCTAATCGAGCAGCAGAGCCACCGGCTGCTCTTATCTCTCTGAGCCCTTACTCTCCAGCCTGCCCCCTCACTTCCCAGGATTGTTCTGAGCCATCATTAACCTTAAAATCAGTGAAGCGCCCAGTCACTGAAGTGGTGAGTGTCATAGCACAGCATAGAAGGAAACCAAATCTGATGCCAGCAGCAGGTTTGAACAAGCAGCATCACATGCTGGGCACTGAGCAGAGACAGAGTTTTCATCAAGATGTTGGGGCTCCACACGCTTCCCTCCAGCCTTCTTCCCTTCCCTGTGCAGCTTTCCTTGGTCATGCTGCTCCTTTCCTTGCTTTGTGCCCATTGGAGTGTGAGAGGTGGGGGGTCTCTGCTCTCTCACTTTGGGAATGCCCTGGCAAGAGGACAAGAGCAGACTTGGCTGCTCACAGATGTGGCCTGCTTGCAATGCAACAAGGACCATGGTTCCCTCTTTCAGGGGGTCATTGGAGCCCTAGAACTGCTGCAAGAGGGTCTGCAGAAGGTAGCTGAATGTAAGCCTGTTACCAAGTCTGGACATTGTCTTTAACCTAGTCTGGACATTGTCTTTACCTTGAACAGGAAAAAATTGGCAGAGCCAGGAATTTGGAAAAGGTTGAAGGTTGCTTTGGGCACTTGCTGTTTAAAACCTCATTCATAGTTCATTTTATTTTTTTCCTTTCCATACTTGAAATGTTGCTAAATTTGATGCATAGATGAAACAATGATGTTTCTCTTTCTTAATCTCCACCTTGGAAACATTTGGACTCTCTCCCTCTTCCCCACACAAAAGCCGTCTCAGCCAGGGCAGGCATAAATATTTTTATCAGACTTAAATTGCTTGGGCTGAAGTTAAAAGCAAAGGCAGAAGAGCAGCCTTTGTTATGGGAAGGCTGGACTGCCCTAGCAGGCAGTGCTACTGGTTTCACATGTATTCTTTAGTCTTTCCATATTAGCCAGAGCAGATGTGTCTGATGAGGTGTGGGAACACTCTGCCCATATCACCCTTGCTGCTGTGAAGGCCAGGCTCCACCATCTTGGAAACTAAGCAGCATTAACCATGATCCTTAACTGAGGTTGATGATTAGCTTCATTTTATGGTGTGAATAGCTACAGTAGGAAAAGGACAGTTTTAACTATGAGAACTTCCTCTGTTCAGGCTGAAAGGCAACATGTGTCTTGCAAATCCATGCAACCTGAAGATGTTGTCACTTCCAGTTTTCATCCTGACTCTTTTCCAGAGGTTGATCCTGTAGAGCTTGCTGAGGGAAGAGGTTGTGTGTGTGCGTTCTGAGCTAACTCTTGCAAAACCACCTGGGGTAGCCTAGACAGTCAGTGTAATCCCAAATGAATTCTAGCTGATCTAGCCAGTAATGAACTTGGGGATGTCTGGCCTAACCCCTTGTGCCAGCAGAGCTCTGGCACAGGTAACCTTTGGGAGCAGTGTGTCCATGGGCAGCTGAGCCTGAGAGATTCTTCAAGGGTTCAAAACGATCCTGAGGAAGCTGCCTTCTTTCAGCTGTACACATCGAAGATGTAATGTGGTAACAGTAAAACATTTCATCTGCAAAGAAAGAGGTCAATGTCATCCTGGTCAAGACTGCAAGAGGAGGCCCCTGGCCCCTGGCCATGTTATTTTTAAGCTTGGAAAGCACCCGTGGTCTACAAGAGTGTAGCACTAAGGAAAGGAACTCACTAGCACTTCCTGCCCTGCCCCAGCAAACTTATAAAGCCCTTTGCAACGCAGGGCAAAGCCAGTTTGTTTTTAAAATGTGCCTGGGTGTGGAGCTCACAGAATAACTGGGACAGCCAGCTTTGGGCATTAATTCAGCTTTAATTCATTGCATGATAAATTAAAGAGTTAATGTAAATGTAGAAAGGAAAGAAAGGCCTGCAAACCCTCTCCAGAGCAGCATCTGCATGAGGGCATTCATCTATGCAGGTACATGGGATCTAAAAAAAGAACAGTTAGGTAATGTTACACAGGGAGGGGCACATAGCATTATCCTGAGCACCGTGTGAATTTCATGCTGCTTGGACGATGTGTCTCAGTCTTGTTCCCTTCTCTTGTTATTCCAGTCCCAGCCCTCTTGTAAGGAAAGAGAACTGCCTGCTGAAGGACACAGTTCCCATGTACAGTAAGTGCTCACATCAAGGAAATCTAGGTTCCTGCAATCGAAAGCCAGCAGTGTGCTGTGCAGTAATGATAACAAGGCCCACTGGGATAGATCTATCCTTATTGCATGCCCTGTGAAGGTATTGATGACATTGCCAGAGATGTGCTCCTTCTTGCCCAGATACTGGGACAGCAGGAATGCTGTGGCACCTAAATGTGCTGGGTTCTGACCAGGAAGGAGCTATTGCAGGGGAGAAAATTACAGCCCTCATCTCCTTGTACTCCTCACCATCTCTTTGTTTTCTGTGAAACAGCCTCATGCCCACAGCAGGATGAGTTGGTTTGTTAGGAATGACATTACTATTTCTGGTCTGATTGATTAGTTATTTCAGTGATAGACTTTATTTCTGTAACAAAAACTCTTCTCTCTCAAACACACTTTTGAGACACTAAAGCAGCTGAATTCCCATGTCCCAGCTGGAAGAAAAAATGCCTCTGCTTGTCCATCTTGTCCTTCTGGTCTCCCTGTGCTGGGACTGAGGGGTAACATTGCTAGAAAGAGGGACTGGTGAGCTTGCCATGTCTCAGCAGTGGGTGACAAATTCAGATTTTCCTGCCCTGAGCAGGCACTTGGGATCTTGATAGTGATGCCAGCCCTCCAGAAACAGAAATGCTACCTGCCAGGAAGCAGCCCAGATTTAGCTGAGCACCCTCTGACCCAGACCTCTGGGTGGCCTCATTAGGGTCGGACAGATGCCTCAGAAATGGGACTGTGTTCCTGAGAGCTGGCAATTAAATTCTTTCATCGTGGTTCCCATGTCATGGAAAGCTTTATAAAGAGTGATGTCCAAGCAGCAGGGGCAGTAACCACACAAAACGCTGCAGCAGTCTTGGTTATGCCAAGGGGCTGTGCAGGGAGTGACATGTGGGGCTGTCACTGGCCCACGGCTGCCTGCAGCAAGCACTGAGACATCAAGATCTGGGGTATGTCTCACAGACACATTGAGGTCACTTCAAACAGGAGCAAGCTGGCTGCAAACACGCCGTTTAAGGGGATGCTTCAGGGAGACGGCTTAACTCAAAGCCATGATGTTTACTAATGTCTTCCATAGATTAGTAATGAAGTGAGTTCCAAAAATAAACACTCTGATGATTTGCAAACCACTGGGCTAAAGGAAACCCTTTCTAATTTAGAGAGCTTTCTGTCTCTGCCCTTTTTCTGGGAACCACAGTCATGAAGCATCCTTGGAGGCTGGGAGGATTTGCCACATCTTGATGCTGATGGTGTTGAAAGGCAGGAAGTGCTTTGCCTGTAGTGGCTGCTTAGAAGCACAAAACTCTGCAGGCTTGTGCCCACCCAGATGCACACACCAGCTCTGGAAATGAGGATTGCTCTGCCCTAAGCTGGCTGTGCGGGTACCCAGGTATGTTTAGCGTGGAAGGGGGCCACGAGAGCCCTGTCTATACCATTGCCATGTCTGCAGCATTAACCTTACATGTAGGGGAAGCAGTGCTCATCTCAAGCCTTGCTTTTTTTGTACCCGAGGAGGTTCTGCCTGCTTCTTTCCCTTTGTGTTCTGTGATGCTTTAAAGGAAGGGGGAAGGACGTGCCCTCCCACAGTGCCCCAATAGCATCACAGTGGGCTGATGGTAACATGGGTCTTCGTAGTTCTGTTCTTAAAAGTCCGCACCATCTGCTGATAAAGTCTTTGTGGAAAGCTTAGTTGATAACTTGTAGGAACAGGCATGCAGTTAGGAGCTCCTGGACTCTCTTCAGGGCTAGGAAGGATGCCATAGTTTTTATTGAAGTGGGGACTTTATTTTTGAGGGAATATACTCTGAATTGTGGCTCACTCTGCCTTTCTTCCAGGGAAGGAACTGCCATGCCTGTGGGAATCTTCCGGGTGTGCCTAGTGGTGATTACAGCCATTGTCAACCACCCGTTGCTCTTCCCTAAAGAGAATGGCACTGTTCCTGAGAGCACCGAGGAAATCATCCAGAAGATGAAGGAGCGGGAGCAGAGCCTGCGGCTGGAGCAGTTGCGCTTGGAGCAGGAAATTGCAGCCCAAGAAGCCAGAGAGAAGAGCGTGGAAAAGGCTGCAGAGGTGGTGGAGGAAAGCACAGAGGAAAAGATCCGATGGGATATGTGGACTGCCCTTTCTATGGTTATCTTCCTGCTGATTGAGCTCTGGAGGCAGGACTTCCAGGAAGGAAACTGGCAGGACACGGGAGGAGAAGAAGATGACATGGCTGTCCTGGGGAAAGCATTTAAAGGAGTGGCCTTCCCTGACAAGGCTGTCTTGGCCAGCTTCTATGAGAAGCGCATCCTGGCTACCACTGGAGACATGGCCAGGATGAGGGAGATGGTGGAAGGCTTTGCAGATGACCTGCTGGAGGCCTTAAGGAGTGTTTGTAACCGGGATGCTGACATGGAAGTGGAGGACTGCATGGGTGTGGGGAGCATGTACGAGAACTGGAGGGTGCGCAAACCTTTCGTCTGTGATCTGATCGTGCCTTTTGCCCCGCCAGAGCCATACTGTTTTCGGTCCCAGATCTGGTGCTCTGGCGACTCGTTTCCTCCAGATGAACAAGGCTATGGCACTATCAAGGTGTGCAGGGCAAATGAGGATGTGGCAGGCTGCATATGTGACAAGACTAAACTAGGGGAAGATATGTTGTGCCTCCTTCATAGCCAAGCCAATACCACCAGGCCCAGCAGTGAGATGGAAGACCTCCTGTGCTTCAAAAATACTCAGTATCTGGATGCTGACCAAGTCATGAAGTGGTTCCAGATCGCGGTTACCAAGGCCTGGAACAGAATCTCCCACAAGTATGAATTTGACCTCTCCTTCAGCCTCCTGGACTTGCCAGGAGCCCTGAAGATCAAATTTAGATCGGGAAAATCAATTGCCTTCAACCTCACCCCTGTGGTGCAGTACGAGAACTCTGACGTTTACTTCATCTCTCATTTCCCTCGGAGTGGCCTGGCAGCAGACCTTCCCTCCAGCACTCACTGGTTTCTCACTTTTGCAGTGTATGAGAGGAGGTTCATCCAGCTGATCTCCAAAACGCTGCCTGCCAATGCCTGCCATGTCAGCTGCCTTCAAATCCTCTCCTTCCTCCACGGGAAGCAGTGCAGCCTCACAGGTCCAAGTGGACTCACCAACTACCACCTGAAGACAGTGATGCTGCACCTCCTGCAGGCATGTCCCAGTCAGGACTGGGCCCCAGAGAAGCTGGAGGCCCGTCTGCAGGACATGCTGAAATTTCTGGAGAAATGTCTGCATGAAAAGAAGCTCTACCACTTTTTCATTGGCAATGGGAAGGTACCAGCAGAGCTGGGCTTCCCCATCATATTCCAGAGGGCTGAGCCTCTCAACCTTTTCCGTCCCTTTGTGCTACACAGGGATGTTTACAGGAAAACAGTGGACACATTCCATGAGATGCTCAGGAACATGTCTGCACTGATAAACGAGTACACGGTGCACATTCCTCATGCACACACCAATGGGATCCATAAGGAATCCTTTTAACCAAGGCTGGCAGAAAAACATCTGTTCCTCTATGCACAAGTCCACAAGGAGCTTTCTGAAGCTTCCTGGAGACAACTGACTTTGCCAGTACAACTTCTTGTCTGTAACTGGTCCTAGGCCATTGTTTCTTCAGTAGGGGAGAGGGGATGGGAGGAGGATAGGGAAAAACTGGAAGGTGTGGTATAAAAGTCTCTGCTCCACTGGTGTGCTGGCTGGGGTTTATGCAGCTAAGAATATATTTTTCTATTGTGCCTCAGTCACACTACAGTGGTGGTGAGCAACAAACACAACTAAATTATTCAAATGCCTGCAATGCAAGTGGTGGTGGTGGCCATATAATTAATTTCCTTTGGAAAGGGGCGGTAAGAAAAGGGTGAAGGAATCAGGAACAGGATCTTAGGATTGCAGGAGCTTGTCTGCTTGCAGGCAGCAGAAGCTCTGTGACCAATGCAAAGCACAATATAAGACTCAGTGCTGATGTGGGGAACAGGAGGGTCACGCACAAGATCTGGGCTGGATGGAGATCCTTAAATCAACCACAGCTCTTTAATCAGAAGGGAACTAGTCATTTTTTAAAAGCCTTCTTGATAGGACCTGTAGCAATAATTTAAATGGCTTGTCCTGTCCTGCAGAAACACTTCTGCACCCTGCACATTCTTCTGCTTGAGGAGATTGCAGCAGAGCAGGCAGCAGGGTCTGTGTCTTCAGACCATTCTATTCTAGTCTTCAGTTTTCATCATGGTAACATGGCCAATGGGTTGTATTCCTGACCATTTTCTATGCATACATGGACAGGAACCTTTTCACCTTAGATAAAACAGAGAAACACCATTATGAGCTTCTGGCATTTTTGTTGATCTGTTTGTTTGCCTTACCTTGGGGCAGCAAGGCTGAGAATGGCCAAGAGAGAAAGGACTACTACGGGTTTTGCTTTTCTAAAAGAAAAGGTTCTCCAAAATTAGTTTGTAATGAAGGCAATCTCAGCAGTTTGATAACAAGAGGGAGCAATCACCCTCCAAATGAGAGTTCGACTCTCCCAGCATGGTTTTGATGAGGCCAAGGCCTGCTGGATGGCTATGAGCTAGAGCTATCCTGCTAGGTGGTGCACAGGGTTAGAGATGCACATGCAGCAGGGCTTGGCAGTGCTGTCTCTGCAGCTGCACATGTCTGCAGCACGTCCCTTCTGCTTCCAGATACCCAAGCAAAAGCTACCTGTTTGCCTCCATATAATGTCTCATCAATCCTTTTGAAGACTGCTGCTCTGATGAGGCTCAGAGGAGCTGCTAATAGCAGACTGTAATTTGCTGAGTCAGGAAGGTGAAGGGGAAATGACAGCTTCTGCAGGCTTTCAAGCCAGGGGAGAATCTCAAGGCATGTGCTAAAAACCCCAATGCAGAAATGATGCCTGAAGTCCCTCAGGAAGCAGGATGTTAGTGCCATTCTAGTGGGCTTCTTGGCCCTGGTGAGGTGGCTTTGTTGGAAGAGAGGGTTCAGCAGTTCCTCATCATCTTTCATGTGCTTCATACAGGTTCCAAGCTAGGGCCTCAGTTCAGATCTGTTTTGTGCTGGTCATGGGAGCCTGGCCTCCAGTGCTCCAGAGCCTTTCCTGCCATATTTGTACACTAGAATTTCCTGCTTCTCTGAATCTTGCTTACAAGAGGCTAGTTGTTCTGGGTGGTGAGACCCATCAGGGATGATATCACCATGACAGGTCCCTTTTATATGAATCCTCTCTATCACATGCAGCAGAGAGAAAAATTAATCCTATATCACTTCTAGGGACAGCATTCAGCATGGAGCTTATTATCCAGCCTATTGATAAGCAAACTCTCCACAGATGTCTCATATCCTCCTGCTTCCTGGCAAAAACCATTTCACTATCTCCTTGATGTGTGCTCTTGTCTGTCCTCTCCACCAATGAAGGACATTTCATGCACAAAGAGAAAGTTGTAACTCCCACACCTGGGTTTTAAGCAAACACAGGTGGGGACAGGGAGCTCTGTTCAAACTGCTTAGCTCCTATCATCACAGCTGTGGGATGGTTAAGGAATATTTCTGAGCAGAAAGTAAGGGAAAGGAAGCAAGATGGGAGAGATGAGGCTGGTGGGTACTGCCCTGCAATAGGAGAGAGTCTTAGAGCATCTGTGCTTGCTTCAGCACTCTTGGCAATGAATGCCTGGGAGACTGCCAGTGCTGGCAGAGCAACAGGACAGGACTAATTGCTAACGCCACGGAGTGCTGTAAGTGCCTGGATTTCATTAGCTTAACCAAGCAAGCCTTCCCCAGTAGGAAAGAGGGCAGGCATAATCCCAGGGGACATGGCAAGCAGGTAGTGACAAGTAGAGGTAGAGGGAGAGTAAGTGAATATGAGAGTCTGGAGGCTACATTGGAAGCTGTGTAAGTTGTTTGCAAACCCAAGCAATTTGCCATTCTTACATGCCCAGGTTTACTGCACAGCCCTTGTAGAAGATCCAGCTTTGCATGTGTTGCTGGCAGGCAGGTCACACTAAGCAGTTGTGGCTGGAGCTAAATGTGTTCCCAGCCCAGCCAGAGAGAAATAAAAATTTCTCTGCTGTTTCCTGTCAAGAGTCTAAATTTAGACTGTCCAAAGAGCAGAAACAAATTTGTGACCCAGGTCTCTCAGGAAATGACGTTGAGGGTTGAAAAATAGCTTTTATGGAAGGTTGAGCAGGGAAAGGATGAGAAGAAAAAGGCTGTTGAACAGAATAGGGTAACTCCCCTACTGAAATGTCAGAACAAAGGTTTGTATCTCCAGTCCTACGGGCTTGTAAGCATGCCTGAACTCGTCTTTACACAGCTTCAAGCACTGCTGCTCAGATTCGAAGGGAACCTAAGCTGATAAGTGAATTGAATCTTTTGTTGGTGTGCCTGTTCTCTCTCTTAAACCCAAACTGACCCTGAAGCATTCCCATGGGCTTTAGCTGAACCCACGCTGGAGCTGAACCAAGGAATTTATGTATTTGATTCCCCTGAAAGCAAATGGGCTTCATTTTCCTTCCAGTATGATCATTCTGCCTAGAGCACCTTTTAAGACATCTGTTCTGTGCATTTAAGCTATGAAGGAACCCACTCCTACCTGTCCAGGTGCAGAAATGCTCTGTGATAAGCTGTGTTCCAGTAAGCCTCAGGGCAGAGATCTTCTTTGTAAGCCATATACCAGTGTATATACCAGAGGTATATGTCTGTCCCATCAGAGGAGGTGTGGGGTACAGAGCATGACTCTGACTCAGACCTCTGCAGTGGTACAAGAAGGACACATCATTCCTTGTCTTTCCTGTGCTAAATCTTTGCTCACAAAGCACTAGTTCTGTCATGAAAAGGCTGCACTCACATTCCGTAAAAGAGGTTCATAAGACAGTTCAGGTCCATTAGCTGTCAGCCAGTAAAAATGTCCTAAGATGTTGTAGTTCTGCCCATGTTTAGTTTTGCCTCAACCGGTATCTGGCTGGCCATTCATAGGAAGCAGCTTTAAAGGGGTGGAAGTAGGAGTTTGTGGTTTAAAGCAAATGATGTTCTTTTGGAAACAAACAGCATACAACATGTGTGTGACAGACACACAACTTCTCTTTGGTGATGCCTGCATCTCCATGAGAGCCCCTAAGGAAGGGTAAACAGCCTGCCCTGAACTACTTTCTTGTGTCTCAGTGCTGCTCTTGCTATTTGCTAACCAGGTGAATTTAACAGATGCCTTCTGCTGATTTCCAATCACTCCCTCCACCCTCCACTTGTGGTTTTAATAGTTTATTATAGGCTCTGTGGAAGCAATGGAATTAGTGATGGCTTGAGAGCAGCCCCTGATCTACAGCATAGCCTCAGGAGCTATTTGCCTTTAGGACATGTCTGGGTCTAAGGTTATTAGTGCTGTTCAGGAGCTGAATGTCTTCCAAGGGGAGCTGGTGGGAATTCAGTCTTTAGTATGTAGCAGCCTGGCTTCTCTCTCTCTGAGTTGCTCTCTATACAAGTCTTATAGGGGTAGAAAGATGTATTTTAACAAATGGATCCAAAATTTTATCTAATGTTCAAGCACCAGGATGTGCTGCTTGTCCACCAGATGGTTTTAATGCAAAGCCTTTGCAACATTTTCTCTGTGGTGAAGTAAGATTTTACCCACCTGTAGCAGCTCAGCTGCTGGTGGTTGAGGGGTTAGCTCTCACAGGATCCTAGACAGTAAATAGCTTTATTTATTACTTGTCTTTTGGGGGTTTTGGGTTTAATTTTGGTTTTTTTAAGGTGGGGGGGGTGTGTGTGTGTAATATGTTAGCTCAGAAGCAAAACTGTAGTATGAAGATCAATCTTGGCAATGCAGCTGAGATGGGCAATAACACCAAAACTCTCCAAACAGAAGTCTTCCTTGTTGGACAATGCTGTACTCAAACCGCTGCTCTTATAGCAGGACATTGTTGAATTTGTATAGATCTGTTCATGCAGCTTTATTTATAATAAAGGAAGTCTTGTACAAACTCTAAACAAGGATGAAGTCTGTTATGTTTCTAGTTCCCCCCAAAAATGTTTCTGAGAGAGGAGGCTGGAGTGGAGATATACCCAGTGTGATCCTAGCACAGTGCACCCAGTAGCAAGAGCTGCTGTGAGTTCTGACTGCCTGTGGAAATGGCTCCAGAATAAAATGCACTGTGAACATTAAGTGGATAGCTATTACAGAATAATGCCAGGCATGTCAGACTTGACAAGAGTATGAATCCACATGAATTCAGAATAATGATTCTGGACATCTCTTCTCAAAAACCCTCCTTTTGCAGCAAGCCCTAAATTTTGCTGGTAGGTGTTACCCCAGTTGGCAGAATTAGAAACCCCCAGAATTTCCAGTTTGGCTAGAGGAATCCTCTTTACCTGCTTGTTTTACAAGTATCCACAGACAAGTTCCAGCAACCACCCACCACCACTTAGCCTCCTGCTTAACCCCTTTTCCTAGTTTGAGGGAATAGCATTACCTTGCTAATATTCTAATGTGCTCTGAAAGGAAATTCAAAGCTAGTTCCTCATTCAAATAACAAACCCATCACTGTTTCCTTGGCAACATGTCTTCCAGCCCCACAGAATGCTTTGCACACCTTTAATGAATACCTCTGCCTTCCAGCAATCACTGGGGCTGAATCAGCATTGAGCAGGTCTGAGAAGGAGCTGGCTTAAGAGTTACAGCACAAGTCTAACTAGCCTGAGGTCACAATTTCCCAGGGTCAGCCATACGTTGCATTAAGTTCTGTAGCCCAGGATTATCAGCAGTCCTGGCTGGTTTAATGCAGCTTTGCTCTTTAGAAAAACAGAAGGGTTAACATCAATATAAAATCCTTTTTTAGAAGGCCTACAGCAAATTTTGAGTCTATGCTATGGCCATTACTACAGTGTTATCTGCCAGATAGTAGGCAGATGCAGAGAGTGAGAGAGGTCAACCCCAGCCATTTGAGATGGCTTCTAGGCTCCTCTTGTAGTTGTAAACCAGTTTTCCTCTAGACTTTGAACTGGATTCTTTCCTCAGAGATTCAAATTATTGTTTTTTCCTTATTTCCAGGCTTTCTTAAAGCCCTGATTCTATTGTGCTGGCTTTCATCAGAAGGTTAGCAGCCTTGAGTTTTGCCATACAATTACATCTATGTTGCAGTTCAGAAATGTGGTCCCCATACCTGGAGACAATATTCTAGAGATGGACAAAAGTTGAGATAACAGCCACCCTGCAGCTCAAACCTTAAATGTGTGCTTTATGCCTGGAGATTTGGCTAGTACACTTAGACATAGCTCTCTTTATGCTTTGTTGGTGTATAGAGTCACTGGCCTGGGAAGTTGTTCACTCCTTGAGCAAAGGGACAGATCATCCCAAGCTTGGCTGATGAGCACCTGAACTTGTACCAAGTAAACCTCTCAGTCTTGTCCTCCCAGTCCCATCAATACGCAATGGGCTTTCACTTCAGCTGCCTTTTATTAACAGTTGTATCCCATCAGCACAGAATAGGGTTTGTGCACTGAAAGCTCTGTGTTGTGGACCTGGAAATAGTCACATACCAGCCATGCCCTCCAGCTGCTGCATGTTCCAGGTCTCTCTCCCATTCAACATTCAATTTCTTCCATAATCAAAACTGCCAGAAGCAGCTTCACAAGAAAAGGCTGACTTTTTAACTTAGATTTAGAAAGCAGCACTCTCTCTTCCAGCTGGAGGCACCTCTAATCTCAGTTTTTATTACCACTTTAAAATAATCCCTGAGAAAAGAGAGATAAATTTGTGCTGGTGTACTTATGACATTTTTTTCAGCACTTTGAGAATAAAGAGCTGAATATGAGGAAGTTAGATGCAGAAAATCAAGTCTGTCAAGTGCCAGAAAACCTCCAGTAGGCTCTTGGCTTCTCGTGTTGTCAGGCCTGTGTGGGAGGGTGAGCACAAGATTAAAACAACTAATGCAGAGCAGAATTAATATCTCCACTGCTATTGTTTAGTGGATGATCAGACCTTAATGACCTGGGCATCTCTGCCTTGTTTCTGATTGAATGTTTTAGATGGCAGAATCTGACTCACTAACTCTTGGGAGAGGTACTGGATTTTTACAATTCCTCTTTTAGGGAAAGAATGCAAGTTAAATCTAACTCCTCCTCCCTTATTGTTCAATAACACTCTTCTTTTGGTCATTAAAACCTTCCCATAAGGGCTCCTTGTTAAGGATTAATATGAAGAAATACCTGGGTTTTATCTGTCTCTAAGCTTGTGACTTCTCTCAGAAGTCACAGTAACTGTCTGTTATTCCATGCTATAGAGTCACAGTCATAGAATGGTCTGGGTTGGAAGGGATCTCCAAAGGTCAAGCAGTCCCACCCCCTCTGCAGTAAATGTTGGGACCTCCAAAGGTCATCCAGCCCAACCCCCTCTGCAGTGAGTGTTCAGGCCTCTGGTCTGGCCCTGTAACGTTGCTGTGACATTGGGCATTGACCGTCACTTCATTTGAAAACCTCAACATTTTAAATCCTGGAAAGAAAGAGAAGAAAACAAGAAAGGCAAGTAATGTTAGCTGGGAAAGTTTTCACTTCAATGGATGTTTTCAAACACAGTTCAGAGTTCTTTCAGTTTCTCACAATGCCCAAATCATCTGAGTTTGCTGAAGTTGATCATTAATAACCCTCTCCAAACCCTCTAAGGGGTGCACATCTCTCTCACATTAGTTCCTTCAGACTTGGGTTGTTTCAGCTGCTTGCTGTCTACTAGGAGCTCTCTGAGGTAGTTTTCCTGCCAATCAGCCCAAGTTGAGTTAAATCAGCATTGAGATGAACATACCACAATAAATGCTCATAGCACATCTCTTTGGTGTGCTGAGATGCTGTACCTTTGATGTGCTGAGCTGCTGGTCTTCCTCCTGTTCTCTATGTGAGTTTCCCCATGACATTTAAATTAAATCAAGTTATGCCTGCACAGTACCTGACTTTGGAGAAAACTCAAGTAGCTCATGAATGCAGGTTCAGTCTGCATTCCTGGTCCCCCAGCACAGTGACAGACTTCTTAGGATGGGTAACACCTGCAAATGCAGTAAGAAGCCTTTTCTACAAGCACAAGAAAAAGTTCTCCTTCTATGCACTGCCTGGATATATAACTTATATGGGGCACTTCTTAGGGATTTGACATGAGTCACCCCTGTACCTCACATCCTTCATGGTAATCAGATGCATAATTCTGATGTGTGGCTAATACTAAAGATCTGCAGACCTTAGGAAAATTGTTTATTCCACACAGGAATGTCTTTCTCAATTTCTCTGCACAATGTTGTTTTGCTGCTATGCAAATCAGGGTGATGTTTGAGTTGATACAAATTAGCACTTTTCAAGTGTTAAGTCATCCAGAGAGGCAGACAGGACATTAAAGCCAGGAGAATAATTGACAGCTAATAATTTATCTAATGACTTTTACTGCTCACGGAATATCCACAAGCAAGGTCAGAATCTCCTTTATTTCAAGTAAGCAGAAATGTCTATGCAATAAAATACTAAGACTAACCTCAAATGATATGGTGATCTACAGACATGCTAACATGAATTTGGTCAGGTGCCACAGGCAGTAAAACTGGGCACACTGGTCTTCAAATGGGCTACTGCTCCCCATTTTCCTACTTGAGCAGGTTTCATCCTCTCTGCTCAATGCTTTATTATGGGTCTTTGCTAAGTTAACTCAGGTCTGTCCCCAACTGTCACTGGCACAGTATCAGATGTGTCTTGTACTTATCTGGATTGTGTTTGTTAAGAAAGGGGAATTTCTCAAGGTATTGGTTCAGTGGCTCCAACCAAACATTGAACATGGTGTACCCCTTCCCAGTAAAATTCCAGGCAGTCTTGCCTTTTTCCAAAATGATGAATTTGTCATGGCAATAAAAACTAAGTTATTTTTATCCAGTTTCCTAAGCAGTCACTGTGTGCGTGCATATGGGGGGAGGAAGAGGGTCTGTCTCTTCATCTCCTGCCAAGTAACTTCTGAACCTGTCAAACAAATTTAACAAAATTTGACAGACCCATAGAGAGCTCAGAAGTACTCAGCTCAAATAAACTAGAGGCAAGTAGGCAGATGGATAGAGGACAGAGACTCAATGCTGGGAAAGCACACACAAGATCTTTTAAGTATCTCCTGTGAAACAGAAGGCAGTTGGTGCTCATGCCTTTCTAGACCTGGAGGAATAAGCTATGAGGAAAGAGGGCTGTGTCACTTCTGCTACTCTCAAAACAACCTGCACAACTTTACAGCAGAACCTTTAAAGGGGAGGAAGGAGGCAAAGATACTCCTGTGCTAATTGGCAAGCCTGGTCCCTTAATAGAAATCTGAACAAGCCTGTCTAGTTGATGTAACATTAACTATCACAGAATCACAGAAACATTCAGGTTGGAAAAGATCCTCAGGATCACCAAGTCCAACCAATAACCCTACTCTACAAAGTTCACCTCTAAACCATATCCCCAAGCACCACTTCCAAATGACCTTTAAACACACCCAGGGTTGGTGACTCAGCCACCTCCCTGGGCAGCACATTCCAATGCCTGACCACTCTTGCTGTGATTTTTTTTTCCCCTAATGTCCAATCTAAACCTACCCAGTTGTAGTTTGAGGCCATTCCCTCTTGTTCTATCACCAATTACCTGTAAGAAGAGACCAGCACCAGCCTCTCTACAATGTCCTTTCAGGTAGTTGTAGAGAACAATGAGATCTCCCCTCAGCCTCCTCTGTTCCAAACTAAACAGCCCCAGCTCCTTCAGTTGCTCTTCGTAAGATTTGTTTTCCAGGCCCTTCACCAGCTTCATTGCCCTCCTCTGCACTGGCTCCAGCACCTCCACTGTAACTATGTTACAGTGTTCCTCAAAAGAAACTTCCTTTTCTAGTTATGTTAAACTTAAGAATATCATCTTGGACTCCTCATCTGCTAGAAGCAAAACCTTTGGCTGCAGAGGTTTGAGGGGATCAGTAGAGCAAAGCTTTTCAGTCACTGTTTACAGAGGTGCTGCCTTTGAATAGAAGCACTGAGTTTTTAACCAATTCTGAATCTGTCTAGCTAAAAGCAGAGCTTATCCAAACTTTTAGACCAACTGTCTTGAAGTTGGTTCTCGTAGCTTCATTGATCTGCTTTGAGGCAGAAGTGCAGGAGGTGCTGAGATGAAACATTTGAAGAAGAAAAAACAAAAGCCCTCACTGTTCAGGCTTTTGAGTACTTGTAAAATCATGTCTAACTGTGGCATTGTTTTAAAAACTGTGCACAAGAATGGCAATTAAAACCTCAGTGGAGTTCTCAGAAGTATCTCAGGTGCTCTGCAGGGAGTCTAGTTTAGATGTGAAACAATCTTCAAACCCAACCAACAGACCCAGTCATTAATGGTCTTCAACTTGACAAAACCTTAATTACGTGTAAGGAGCCAAAATTAAATTTGTTTGTATTGTGCTGCTTTCCAGAAGCACCACGAGACAGAAAATGTCACTGCAGATCCAATTAAGCACCTTTTTGCAGCCAGTCTGGCATTCAGGATCCAAGACAGTGCAACACAGGCCCAGCATGCAGAGCTAGGCAGAACCGGGATCAGTAAACCACACTGTTCACAGCCTGACTGCTCCGACGCTTCACCTCCCCAGGTGCACCAAGGGAGAAATACATTATATTGCTCTTAACCTTGTCTTGCTCTCCTAGCCCTCTGCTGGGAATCACACAGTGCAGAGGTATTTCCCAAATCCACAGGGAGATAGTACTTAGCTTGCTAACAGGTTCCAGGTCTCAGTCCTGCCAGCTTGCACCAGGCAGGGCAACCCTGGGCAGTTCTAGTGCCTGCATGCACAAGTGATGCCTGGCGGTGCTGCCCAGCCCCTGTCACACAGAGGCGTTCCCACGGGACAGACTCTCTGCGCTGTCAGCACAATATTCCTGCCAGTTCACCTCAGGGTTATCACATCATGGCAGGGTGAGGAGGCTCCTGGATGCAAAACTAGACAAGTTCACATCCAGGTTTCTACAAACGGCTCCATGCCGACTCCCTCCTGCCAGGGCCATACTTAACATAGCTTTGGAGGCGAAAAGTTTGATCCAGAGCAAAGATACCCCAGCACAACACAGCCAAGCTACACAATGCATGGCAAGAGGAATTCAGAGGCACCAAGCCTGTGGGTTTGAAGGCATGGGTTATCTCAGAGCTCAGGAGAAACAGCTGATTAATCACTGTGCCTTAGCTGTGATGAGCAAGAGAGGCTCTGCTTCCAAGCCCAAACATGCATGGAAAAGCATTGTGTAATGAAGGTAGAGGGGGGAAAACAGCCACACTCAGACTTGTGGACTGGCTCAGCATGCTTTCCTTTCAGAGCTTTCTTATGAAGATGGCTTGAGTGACAGGAGGACAGGCAGAAAAGCATTCTTCAGGGAGATGGAAATGTATGCAGAGAGGTGCAGAAAGAACAGCATTAAGCCATGATGGTCCTCATTGATTCTCCAGGTGGACTGAAGCTGACAGCTGTTTGCTCCTTTTCCCCAAGCCCTCCTACGCTTCTGCCATGCAGCCACATAGGTGACTCATGCAAATGGTTTGTAGCTTACAGGAAACACTGTCTGGTCCCTGCTCAGCTTGTGGCTGTTCAGTGCCCCTTTTTTTGGCTCCATTTTCCCTGGAGACATGTTTTTTTCCATTGGTTTTGCAGCACATGCTGTGGTTCTCACAGACTGCCTCCTGCACATCTGTGCCCTTCACAGCCATCTTCTGCACAGACTCAGTACATTGGTCCCTTAATACAAGCTGCATTCTAACTCCCAGTGGACTCAAATACAGTGTTAGCACACACTGCTAAACAGCTGTTACACTCCACTCCAGACACAGCTGCATCTCACTGACAAGTTTTAGAAGTCCTGTTTGAGCAAATCAAAGAGGTCTAGGTGGGAAAAATCCAAACAATGTTATGTGGCATTACTAATTTACTCAGATAAATCAGTTAAGTGCCAGCCCTGTTAGCTTTCAACCAGCAACAGAAAAGACTGCTTCCATCTTACAGAAATTGAGAATGATTTACTAAACTTGTATCTGACCTCCTCACTGTAAAGCACTCCAGGTTTATTTGCCATTCTCAGGTGAAATCAATGTCCAAGGAACAGAGTGGTGTAATAAAGGAGCTACTAGCAGAGAAAGGCAAGAGGGTAAGAAACAGTTTTCAAACCTTGAGAATGAAAGGGATAATGACAAATGCCACAACAGTGGAAACCTGGGGAGAGCAGGCCCAGGAGATACAACACTGTGCCAACAACACATGCCCAGCACGTGCCCTCACACACAGTTGTGATGAGCAGGACAGACAGATGTTAGATGAAGTATGGCAAGAAGCTGAGATTTCCTTTTCTTGTTCAATTGATGCAAAAAAAAAAAAACACCAAAGGCAACAAAGCCACAAGGATCTATATGGAGTTCACACAAGTGTTTCTGTCATCACTTTTCATACCAGTATCTACAGTTACTACAGCACAAGAATCACAGACCCTTCTAACACCTCCCTGGACACTTCTCAAAAACTTACCCAAGCAAGGACCTTCTGTCATAACCCCAGTTCCATTCACCCAAGGTCCCACTCCACTTACCCAAATCTCAGAAAATACCCAACTCAGCCTGGGATCCCCAGTCCTCCTCCCATCTTGGCTGATACCTTCATCTCTGCTTCAATATAAGTGATAATAAAATTATAAAGAAGAGGATGGACCACATCTTGCATTATGGTACCAACAACCATCTCAAGGACAGCAGTAAAGATAGAGGGACATGCTACAAACACAGGACAGAACAAAGCCAATGTCTTCCTTACCTGAAGCTTTTTGGTTTGTGTTGGTTGTTTTTTTAACCTCTACTTAAAAGCCAGTTATACTTAGTCCAACAACAACAAAACACAAACCCAACCAAAACCAAGCCAATGTTTTTTCAAAGCAACACCACCAACTTTTACAGGCAAAATATGGAGCATGTAGTGAGTAAATACAGTACTTGCTGTACAGTTTGATCCACAGAAGAGTTTAAAGAGAGCTCTGACCAAAGGGCAGAGCTGCTCACCTGCTTGATCCTTCCATTGTTGACTTCAGTATTTTCCCTCTGTTGACCAAAGCTGAAAAGATGTGTTTCCTTGACCTCTTTATTACAATGGATCCTTTACACCCAGCCACTGTGAAAGGAGAGAGCCAGTCCACTCCACATAACTTTTCCTGTCTTTTGAAGACTGGACCAAAATGCTGCATACTCATTACCACATTAAAAACACTTTGCTTGAGGCCTGTATTTCTTGGTGTGCTGTAATGAGTTCAGGACCCCAGCTGTCTGCCTGGGGACTTGGAACACCAATATTTAATAGTAAATTATAAAGCAGAATATTTCATTTTACTTTTTTTGCTGAAGCAGCATACTTATAATGACATACTCTATAGCCACTAAAGATGGGGAGAGTGCACAGCTTTCTGTTCAGGCAACACAGACTTGGGTCTGGCACTGGCCAATTCAGTTTTTGGATGCTGGTCTCTGCCCTTAACCCATTATTGGATCTCCCCATGTCAGAACTCCCACTTGCATGCAATAATACACTGGAGCAAACTGCAACATATTCCTAGACGTTTATTGAAGCCCACTTAGAGCCTAGAGTACTGACAGCTTTAACAAGCCCCACACAAAGTAGAGCAGCTAATAAAACCTGAATGTTCTGCAGTTAATCCTTGGAAGTTTGCCACTGAGATCCCACCAACACCATTTCAGGGATTGGAACTTAATCACACTCAAATCCTGCTTTCATCTAATAAAACAGCCTAGATCCACGTTCTGACAACACACCTCACAGCTTCATGTGTCCTCTGGGTTTGCTAATGACACTCATGTACAGCATCAGATCTAGATTGGGAATTTTTTTTAAGAACCCCAGGATTCTGGGAGGTTAGAGCAATTAGTATTAGAGCAATAAAGAGTAATTAGTGTTTTTCCAAGTAGTACCAGATGTGTTTAAAAGCTGCAAAGATAAAGAGAAGGGGGAAAGCTGCATAGATTGAATCAAAGCTGGTAAGAGCTTAAACAATCCCCTCAAATCACAAACAGAGCAAGCTCCTGCTAATAATGCCTTTTCCTCATCAAATCTGTCTTTTGTATTTGCTGTCCCAATCAGTCATACAAGCATGCACCCTGTCAGAGTTAGTGTGCTGGGGTAAAACATATTAAAAGGTAAAAAAAGGTTAGTGCAGTTTGCCTCCAGGAAAGCTCTGAGACACTCAGTGCCTCAGTTACGAGGAAAACCTTGGAGCACTTCAGCTATGCTACCTTACCTCATTGCAATGGGAGACAGAAAGTCTTTATCTCCTGTCAACTGCCTCAGCACCACAGGAACCACAGCCCTGTCCTCCTTGAACATAGTGTTGTGCTTGATCTCTGCATGTCCCTTCCCTGGCATTACTGCTAGTTTGGGTTGTTAGTGGTCTGACTGAGGTCTCTCCTCTATGTGGAAAGGACAAGCGGGGAAAAAATAAGATAGAAATGTTGCCTGTGACTACTACTGATTTAAGCAATCTTGTCCCCACTCTGCTATAGGAGCATGTAGGATAGCTTCAAAACCTATCTAACCACCATGCTCTGATCCTGGCATGTATCTGCTCAAACAGAATAAATTAATCCCTTCGGCAACAGCAAGACCCCACCAGTAAACAATGCTCTGACTTCACCTGCATTTTAACATGTATAGCAACACTTGGAGTTCTCAAGCAGAACAGAAAATCCAAGTCCTTCTGCTCAGGATATGGTTTCTGTTAGCTTTACTCCCTGCTCCAGCCTCCAGGATAATTGAAGCTAGGACTTTGAATAAACATGAGCCTTCAGAAGGACACAGCAGGTTTATAACCACACTCTCCTCTACAGTATCTAGCCCAAACTGGAAGCCTTTACTAGATGGTTCCTGCAAACATCACTTCAGCAGGAGTAAGTGGGTAGCACTGCAAGTTCAGTGGTTTGGCAGCTGTGCTGCCTGAAGAGCAGGACAGCTTGTACCAGATAACTGGACCTTCATTTGAGAGACCACACTATCTGTTTAGGCCTTTACAGTGCCTGATTCCTCTCTGTACAATCGGTGACTAATAGCTGCTTGGAAAGAGGAAGGAAAAACTCTGCCTAAAAACAAGCTTGTTTGCATTTTATTTATTTTCAAGGCATCAGTGTTACAATTTTTAAACCAAGTAACAAGGTCAGTTTGGGGACTGATCACCAGCAATGCCTGCGCAGAGGCCAGAGAAAATAGAGCATCACCTCTGAGTAAAGCTCTTCATGTCACACACATGGCCAGCAATCACTTGAGTGGAGCTCACAGGAAATTTCTTAGCCTTTTCAGCATAGATTTATTCCCCATTGTGAAACAACCACTGAAGATCCCACACCAAATTACACTAGACCCCCATAGCTCACACTGAAAAGAAGCACTTAAGCAAATATGTGCCTACTGGCACCTCAGAGCCCATAATCACATGCCTCAAGGCTGTTGTTCAAGTAAAGCCGAAGGAATTCTTTGAGTATCTGTGGGTCAGTCATTGTAGCCTTGACTGGAGGGTCCTCCTTCATGGCCTCCATCCAACGTTTGAGCTTTGGGGTGTGAGTCAGAGCGCTACAGGAAAGGGAAACAGACTGAGTAATGCAAATGGGAAACTTTGAGAGCATCAAGGAAGCAAAACAGCTTGAGCAGCTCTGTTTTACTGCCTCTGTTGCTCTCTCCCTCCCAGTATAATATTCATCTCAGATAAGGTGACATAAATATGTATCAGATTATAAAGACAATCTAGCTTTTGGAAAGTGAAAGAGTTCTTACAGAGGTTGTGCACTCAGCTAAACTGAGCAAACCCACAAATGAGCACTTATTGTGCAAGGTATCAGCATGCTTGTGCTTATGTTATCCCCACTGCAAAAGACACTGCTCTTGTTTGTTATCTGCTCCAAGGTGAGGGCAGAGCCTTGTGCACCACTGCCTTCCTCTGGAATGTTTTGTTAACGGTGATTCTTGAAGCAAATGCTGTGTGCAGTGGCTGAGCAGTCCTCTACAACCCACAAACCTTTTCTATCTTGCATACCAAGACAAGCTGTGCAGTTTGTACTACTCTGAAATGCAGCAACTGAAAATGGAGATACAGTCTGAGGAAACTGAGGATTCAATTAACAGACTACATTGACAAACCCACTCACAACTGAAACACACAATGCCATGTGGCAAAGGGAAAGCTTAGTGTAAATCGCTACTTTCATTCTCTTCTGGCACTACTTTGAAGTACAATTTCCAACTCCCAAGTTTAGTTAATGCATAACTTCTCTGGCTATCTCCTAACTCCTACCCAGCAAGCATCTTTTCTTAACATACAGTGGTTCAGATCCTCAGTCATTCAAATACCTTAATGACTTTATAGACTTATGGTCCTATACTGCTTTTAATATTTCCCCCTCCTATTTTCAAGAACCCCACTGGAGATAGAGTCAGTCAGCAACCCATTAGTAAAGCCCTCATTTTACAGTGCCTGACATTTCAATGTGCAGGATTCCCTGTATCTTTCCTCTTCTTTAAGAATGTTTCAGGCACTCTTCTATACTTGTCTTCTGCTTTTACCATCCACTTCCTCATACAGGTTGATTCTTTATACCTATTTTAAGCCAGCTATAAAGACAGTCTTCCTTTGAGATCATAGTATTCAGGCTCTGACATCATAGAATCAATAAGGTTGGAAAAGACCTCAGAGACCATCAAGTCCAACCTATCACCCAACACCTCATGACTACTAAACCATGGCACCAAGTGCCACATCCAATCCTTTTTTGAAGGCCTCCAGGGACGGTGACTCCACCACCTCCCTGGGCAGCACATTCCAATGGCCAATTACTCTTTCTGTGAAGAACTTTCTCCTTACCTCGAGCCTAAACTTCCCCTGGCACAGCTTGAGACTGTGTCCTCTTGTTCTGGTGCTGGTTACCTTTCCCTACACACTAATGCAATACCATGCTAAATGAGCTGTTTAAGAATGGACCAAACATCTATTTACATATTTAAAAATGCTAGTACAAAAGGGACAGATCTTTTAGCTACAGGAAGGTATGAGAGTTTACTCATCTTGAAACAAAATCACTCTCCTGTATCAACCTAGGATTTCCAAAGAAGAGTGTAAGACTGCATTTCAAGTCTGAGGTTTTGGACCAAGGAATTCAAACCTAGGCCTCCATAACTTCATCTCCTACAAATAAAAAACATTTTAATCTATAATGTTAGGGATGGAGAGAAAGTTTTGTATTTTGACCACTTCTTCCAGATCTGTCAACATTATCTGGTAGAAAAGCAGACCTGCTGAACACAAGGTTGTTTACAGCAGATCCCATCTCTTTTGATAAGATTCCGGACACAGTCTCAGGCTGCGCCAGGGGAGGTTCAGGTTGGATGTTAGGAAGAAGTTCTATACAGAAAGAGTGATTGCGCTATGGAATGGGCTGCCCGGGGAGGTGGTGGAGTCGCCATCATTGAAGGTGTTCAGAAGGAGACTTGATGGGGTACTTGGTGCCATGGGTTAGCTGTTTGGGTGGGTTGGATTGGTTGATGGGTTGGACACGATGATCTTGAAGGTCTCTTCCAACCTGGTTTGGTTTATTCTAATAAAGGTTTTATTCTAATAAACAGTCTTTCCCTAAAGTTTAATGCTATACAAACTTTCTTCAGCAGCTCTCTGCTGTAGAGTGTATGAAAGAATATCTATGCTGAGGCACTTCAGCACACTGTAGAAGCTAGGCACAGTACTCACTCTTTCAGGTTGAATACTTCCAGACGTTCAAACCACGGCCAGATCCAGTAGTCAATCATGGTGATCGAGTCCCCACCATAAAACACAGTGTTGCGTTTGCACAGAACCTGTGAGGTGAGAAACAGCAACTGCAGTCAGAAGCAAAATGACCACAACAGAACACTACAGTAACAAAAAGCCCACATCTTACTTGAATGCAGGCATACAGAAGGGATCATCAGCATATAATAGAAATACAGCACATTTCTCCTGTTCACACAACACCTGGGGAGTCAGAGCTAGTCAGTAAAGCAGCTGTAGTGCCAAGCTTAATTATCTCATATGCTGTCTGTCCAGCTCTTCTCAAGAGGATCAAAAACAGTCACAAAATATTAATCACTAGCAAGCTGCAGCTTGTGCACAAACAAAAAGAAATGGAGCTCTCCATCTGTCAGTTCATGACTCCTTTACTTGTCAAAAAGCTTTAATGGCACACAATAATCAAACATAACAATGCACATTCACTTCTAGAGCAATAAACACAGCTATATTTAACATCCAGTTTAACCAGAGCACAATCTTAGCAGGAACTCTCTTCCCAGGGCACTTCAGGCCAAGTGGTGTCAGGGAAGTGTTTCCAACATTACTTCTAGAGCTGGATTTGATTCCAGGTGTAAAAGGAACAGGAAGCAAATGCAACATGCACATACACCACAAAGGGATGCTCACAACTCAGCACAGAAAGCAGGGCCACAAAAATGTAACAGAAGAACGTGCTGCATTCTAAGTTTCTAATACCTTTCAAGTGCCATGGCTGTATAAGTTCCTCTGTCCGCAGGCCCTTTGGCATTTTAAAGGTGGAACTCAACAGACCTTACAAATCTTTGTCTTTTTGCACACACAACGCTATACTGCTGTGGCATTTACTCCCCTAACCCCGCACGGTCTAGTAGAAATTTTAAAGCAGTCCTCCAGGAAGCATCAAGCTGTTTGAATTACCAGGTGCCTGGCAGACTATGAAGCCAGCAGTCGCAGAGACAGGAACACAGCTCCCTCTGTCGGGTAGCAGCACACTAAACACGCAAGTGTTTCAAAACATGTCCCTTCCTGAATATCTCTTGCATAAGCTGAGTGAAATATGCATGGCTCTGTTCCTTCCTCCCATTCTCAGCTGACCTTCTGCAAAATGCTTCAGGGTATAGTAAAACAGAGATACCGAAGGAGCAGCAAGTATTTCACAGCATTAATAAAGGAGGAAGAAGGCTAATGGTTAATAGATCTGTATTTCAGGGAAGTGAAACACACATGGCTTTCCCCAAGAACTCGTTTGTCATCTACACTACTCCAGCACTGGCCTAATCGGACAGACAAAACTACCCTGAAAACAGTTTTACTTTGACAGCTCAATGGGGTGGGGAAGCAGAATGCACAGCATTGTCACGAGATTTGGGAAAGCACTATAAAGTTCCTGGTAGCTTTACACCAAGACAAATGCTCTGGAGGAATGGTTCTTGATCAAACCAGACAAGCATTAGTCATGGTTGATAAAAACACAAAATGAATGGGATTGTGATAAAGGCAAGTCTGGCTGCTGTTCAGGCTAGCCAAGAACCACTACTGACACTGCGTCAGGACTGTGAAGCTGCTAATCACAGAATGTTAGGGGTTGGAAGGGAGCTCCACCTGATACTTCATGGAGCTCTATTGAAATTGCAGAGCTAAGATTTCAGCAAGGGCAGGTTACACACTGCTTCCTCTCACCCCCTCTAAAGAGAAGCTCTTGAACAAAACAGATTTTACTTCATCACCAGCCTATCTACACTAATTTCAGCAGAGCTACAGCACAGATGCTTTTCAGCAGCTAAGACTCCTCAGTCCTTGCTCTTAGAACATGCTGAAAGGGTTCCTTGCATTTAAAGCACAACAAACCTGTCTAACACAACAGCAGTCAGCTAGAATTAAAAACAAATAAATTATATATCACAATATTCCTTAAGTTCACACAGCCTTTATCATATAGCTAAGGTTGAGGTTAAGCTACTTGGAATTCACTCTAATGGTGCCGTTCTGCATTGTAGGCTGCAGGGGGAGTAAATTCAAAGATCGTTCACTGCTGTAACTATCATCAGAAGAGACCTAGCTGCAAAGGACAAAGGACTAAAGAAAGAAGGGATCGTACAACAACAGGAAACCTGCTCGTTTTCATGAGCCACTCTTACCTCTTCTAGTTTGCCAAGCTTTTCAGTAATCTCTGTGTTCAGTGCTGTGGCATCCTGTCCATCTCTGACTGCCATAAAATGCTTGAAAAGTATGGGTGGTAGCTATACAAAGAAAAGGACCAAGTTTTTAATGTTCCTACAAATCACATGAAGCTTAAGATGTTATGCAAGATAACGCTTTAGAGTTAAAGTCTATTAAGAAAAATCTTTTATACCTCAGAAAAGGTAAGCAAAGGCTTAAAGGAAAAACATTTAAATACTAATGAATTTTAGCCTTGTAATAAGAAAACAATGACAAGTGGAGCATGTTTCCCATTTGTACACACTGGCAAAAAAGTAGCAATAAAAGTGGCAAGGTGCAGAGTGGCACTTTCCCAGTTACATATTTCCGAAATTCAAGTGCACTTCAATTATCAACACAGAAGGTACTTGAAGGAAGACATATGTAGTCCAGGATATGCAGACTTCTACAAAACTGCCTTTTCTAACTTGGTAATTGCCAGACAAATCATGCTAGCATACAGTACCAGCAAGTTGCCCAGTGGTCAAGTTCAACTACATTTTAGTTCATAAACAAACACTTTTGTAAGATTTTGTTATTCAAACAACTAACATTCAGTGTACATTGTTTTTTTGCAACAGGCTTCCCCATAACCCTCTTCCCTATTCAGAAAGGCTTGAAAATATTTTTTCCTTTCTATCCCCCTTCTTTGTCCACATCTCTTTGCATCTGCTGTTGCTCTCCTTTCTCTGCTACCTCATATCCAAGCTTAGCTCTTTCAGTTCCTAGAACTTTCAAAGCACGTGCTTGTATGGAGAGGTTACTTCCTGTCAGCTGAAGTGCCCGCCTCCAATCCCTACCGAGGGACAAAATCAGTCCACTTATGCATGTCCCATGTCTACAGCCACCTGCCATCTCTTGTCCATGGCTGTAGGCTCTCTCAGCCAGGCACTCTTCTCATTCCTACAGTACTTCTTACAGAAAGACTCAAAGTAAAATGCAAAGGACAATACAAAATTGTCACTACCCAGGTCTGAAGCATCTGGCTGGTTTGGTCTACTAACTCCTGCTCTACTGCAAGATGTTCAAAGTCCTGCCTCAGTCATTTACACTTTCACACGCTTTCGCTGTCCTTCTGATCACACAGTACCTTTGAGAACTGTTCCAACAGCATCCTCTGACAGGCTCGCTCATATGGGTCCGAAGGCATCAACTTCTTCCCTGGAAATGCTTCATCCAAATATTCGCAAGTGATTGCAGACTCACAGATCAGCTGGCCCTTACTGGTCTCCAGAACAGGAACCAGCCCCAGGGGATGCTTCTCAAAGTACCAGTCCGGCTTGCTCTTCAGATTGATGTTGATTACTTCATGACTACAAGAGCAAAAGAAACAAGACCCAAACAGGCTTAGTTCTACAGTCCACTCAACTCCAATACCATGGTGAAATGCAGTCACTGTATCTCCACTACTACTAGAGGCTAAATCCTCAGACCCCAACTCATCCTTGAAGTCCTTTCTAGGGCTAAATATCTGAAACATGGAAATACTGCCAGGGAGCTCTTCCCATTGCTGAACACTTGACTTCCAATGAGTTTTTTGTTAAACTAATAAAAGGCACACCAACAGTCTGCAAGCACACAAGAGAGGCAGGCCTTACCATCATGCTAAAAACAAAGGTCAAGCTCACAACGAAGCACACTTATCACAGGCAAGTTCAGGGGCAAGAAAGAAGTACTTGATTGCAAATAAGCTAAACTCCAATTCAGAAATGCAGCTAAACTTTAACCTGACTTCACAGCAAAGAGCAAATCAGGAGGGCACTCTAGCTACTTATCTTCCCTGCCTAAGGCCTCAGATAGAACAGCCATTTAGGATAAAGGTAAACAAATATTGACTAAAAAAAATGCATTGGAAATACGTTATATTAACACACCATTAAGTTATATACTGTGTTATATGTGAAATCTCAGAAAATTCCTGGTAATCCCACTGTTAAACACAGCTGAACCTTTAAAACAACTGGAAGGTTGCCAGGAGGAGACAGGAATGAGAAGGTGTTGCGGGAACACAGTGTATATCCTCTTTTAAAAAGGCCACTCACTATTCCATTTTAATACAGTCATATAACACTTAATATTCCCACGTCTCAGAATTTTCACTGCAGCTTACCTCAAACCCAAACAACATCCTGCATTAAGGCTGTACTCACATTTACCCAGAACAAGCCCACATGCTATTACTGCAAGCATTCAAGGTAACACGTGGGGAGAAAAAAAAAGAGAGAAAAACCAAACAAACACCAAAAAACCCAACCACCACAAACAAACAACTTAAAGAGTTTTCCCTAGGGGTTTACTTTGGGATTCCATACACAGACTACTTATTCCTCACTTAAGCAAAATGTCCCTGACACAAAAAGTCTAAAGTAGCTCAAGCTTTATAGGAAAACCACCCACAGAAACCCGTTTTCATTCGGTTCTTTCAGGAATGTTTAATTAAGAACCACCTAAGATACTCAGGGAAGATGGGAAGCCTGAAGCTCGCCGATTCGTGCGAGCCCCGGCAGACCGCCACGGTAGTGCAGGTGGTGGCGGGGAGCCGCGCACCGCCCCACAGCAGCCCGCCGGCCAGCCTCACCTGATGCCCTTGGCGCGGAGGACGAGGCGCGTCCGCTGGACGTAGGGGCAGAACCGCATGCTGTAGAGCCGGATCAGCCCCTCGGGCACAGGCCCCGGGGCCGTGCTGCCTGGGGAGAGAGCACACAGTTACAGCCGTCTCGTCCATTTCACGGGCCACCTAGCCCCGGCTGAGGCGATACGGCGGCCTGCCCGCTGGGGCCTGCGCTTACCTTTGCCCAGGCTGCGAGACTGATCGCCCGCCATCGCGATGCACTGTTTGCGCCGCACCCGCCGCCGCTTCAGACCAGGAGCCTGCGGCCCCGCCCGCCGTGGGCGGCCGAGGGGAGGGCGGGAACCACCGCCGCTCAGCGGGCCGCGGACAGCCAGGCGGCCGTCAGGGGCTGTGTGGCCACTTAATGCCCACCCCTGGAGGCCGTCGGCGCCCCATGGAGGAGGCAAGCTTGGGTTTCAGGGCGAGGAGCCTCGGGTACCCCGGAGGTCCCCCCATAAGCCAGGCGTCCTCCCCACTAGGATGGTGACCCAGTCTTTTCTTGGCATAACCCACCCCAGCTGGCATTCCCATTGCAACAGTAAACCTATGGCAAAACATCTCATGTGCCTGTTTTGTTTTGCTTTCCAAATGGTGCCTCCAGCAGCTGGGATGCACCAGGATTACCTCAGTTCCTCTACTGCCTCCTCCCTGGACAGGGATTCTCCATTGATGGCAGGACGGCATCTTCTATTGCTCTTCAAAACCAATCCAGTCCCACCTTGAGGATGATAAGAAGGGTTCCTCTCTCCTGCAGCTACTCTGCTTCAGGACAAAAACCCAAGAGGAGACAACTGATAACCCAACAGACAACGGGGTGCAGCGAAAGTTTCATTTAATTTAATTACTACCTTGCAGACATAGATTCATGCTTGCTTCTGTTATCACGACTGATAGGAGCATCAGTACATGAACAGAGCAAAAGAAAGAACAGAAGCACAGAGTGAATTCATCATAGAATCATAGAATGCATTGGGTTGGAAGAGACCTTTAAAGATCATCTAGTCTACTCTTCCTGCAGTAAGTATGGACATCTTTAACTAGATCAGGCTGCTCATAGCCCTGTCAAGCCTGTACTTTAATGCCTCCAGGTTCCTCTCCATCCCTTTTAGAATCATAGAACAGTGGAAGCACTTCAACTGGAAAAGATCTTTAAGATCATGGAGTTCAACCATTGTCTAACTCTACCAAGTCTGGTGCTAAATCACATCCATAAACACCGTATCTCTGTTTCTTTTAAACATCTCTAGAGATGGGGATTCAGCCACCTCCCTGGAGTGCCTATTCTAGCACTCTTCTTTTGCTGAAGAAATTTCTTCTAATATTTGACCTAAACCTCTCATGGTGCAATTTGAGGCCATTTCCTCACATGCTATCAATTTATACTGGAGAGAAGAGACCAACCTCCTTTCAGATAGTTGCAGAGAGACAGAACCTCTGCCCTCAACTTTCTTCCAGATGGAACAACCACAGTTCCTTCAGCCACTCCTTATAAGACCCTGTTCTCCAGAACCTTTATCAGCTTCATTGCTCTTCTCTGGACCTGCTAAAGGACCTCAACATCTTTCTTGTAGTGAGTGCCCCAAAACTGAACATAGTACTCAAGGTGTGGCCTCACCAATATTGAGTATAGGGGCACAATCACTTCCCTGGTCCTATTTATAACACTTCCTGATACAGGCCCCTCTTCATTTGAGTTGGGGGCACCAGGACCTTTCTTGTACCAGTTTTTCCTGAGATATAATAGAAGAAATGGAGCAGCTTTCATTTTAAGGCATTTCACACAGTGTTCAGGTCAATCTATGGTCTCCAAAGTAAAATACTTCCCTTTCCGAGGCTCCACACACTTCCACCCAAACTTCAGACCGGGCTGTACATTATCAGGAGACAGCACATTTGCAGGCACCAGACATCTGGGGAAGCCATTGGCAAAGAGAGATAAAGTCCTGGCACTCCTGCCAGTGGTGTCTAGGTCAAACTGCCAAGGAGAGTAGGATAACTGATGCACTCCAGTCTCGTTAGTGGAACCATGCTTGCACAGTGGGAAGTCTTGCCTGCGGGTGACTTTTGTTTTGGTTCTGTCACTGGAGTTGGGCCTTGGGCATCAAGTCACAAAGACTAACATTTTCAGTGGTGATCTCTGTGTCAGGCAAACACTGAGATGGCCAGTAGTAAAAGGACCATGAACCTGACACCATTATCCATGTGAATAGAATATGATTTTTGCAAAGTCATTGCTGTTTGATTATGCAGCCCAGCAGTGAAAGGAGTGGTAACTTCCTTGTGCAAGCCTACCATGACTTAGCAAAACAGAAGCTGTAAATAAGATGTCATTTTCCATTAAAGAAAAAAAGTGTCAGGGCACAACTGTGAAGCTGTGGGACACAGTTGAATACCAGACTTGGTAGAGCTAGATAATGGTTGGACTCAATCTTAAAATTCTTTCCCAATTAAAACAAACAAATAAATCTTTATTTGTCATTCCCCTGAGTGTCTGCCCCTAGGAAAGATTCAGCAAAATTTTGGGTCATGAAAAAAGAGGAAAGTCATTTGAGGCTTCTTTTAGTGATTAAGGACACAGACAATCTGTCGAGTCATAGGCCAGAGACAGGCAAATAGGAGCTCAAAGCAGCATCTCAAGATGCATGCAACAATAGTCCCTCAAAGACACCACAGGAAAAACATGCATTTCCTCACCTATCTTGGGTTTGCATGCCATACAGAGCATGTGTGGAGACAAGAGGGAAGGTTCAGGCTTGTCCTGCTGCCTCTGGACAGGAGTGCCACTCCCTGTCATTGCTCCCTAGCACTGTGAGTACATAGCAGCATTGCAAAAAGCACATACTGCCACAGTACAGCACAGTAGTAATAATCCAAGAAAGTAATTTGAGCTGTTATTGCTAATTCTACTGTTAAAATACTTGGAGACTCTCACTGTCTTACCATGCTAAAAGGTATACAGAAGGACTGTACCTGTATTAGAATAGAATATAATTAACCAGGTTGGAAAAGACCTTTGACATCAAGTCCAATCTATCACCCAACACTATCTAATCAACTAAACCATGGCACCAAGCACCCCATCAAGTCTCTTCCTGAACACCTCCAGTGATGGTGACTCCACCACCTCCCTGGGCAGCCCATTCCAATGGCCAATCACTCTTTCTGTGAAGAACTTCCTCACATGCAGCTTAAACCTCCCCTGGTGCAGCTTGAGACTGTGTCCTCTTGTTCTGGTGCTGGTTGCCTGGGAGAAGAGACCAACCCCCACCTGGCTACAACCTCCCTTCAGGTAATTGTAAACAGCAGTAAGGTCTTCCCTGAGCCTCCTCTTCTCCAGGCTAAACAACCCCAGTTCCCTCAGCCTCTCCTCACAGGGCTGTGCTCCAAACCCCTCCCTAGCTTTGTTGTCCTTCCCTGGACACATTCCAGCAAGTCAACATCTTTCCTAAACTGAAGAGCCCAGAACAGGACACAGTACTCAAGGTGTGGCCTAACCAGTGCTCTCACTTCAAAGCTTCAGAACCACTTGTCTTACACATCTCAAGAAGAACTGCAGTGAAAGGAAGGCCACAAGGTATGACAGAAGAACAGATCTAGTTGTCTCAGTAAATGTAAGGCCAGACATCACTGGAACAGGCAGCAAGCATACAGCTCCATCCAGGACGTACAGGATGGCCCAGGGAAGGAACGCACGGTGCCTAACCCAAGCGGTAATTACCCAGGTTAAAGGCCACAGAACTCAGTAGCTCAGAAGCAGAGTGACCCATTAGGCACGAACCCGTGCCTGCGTGCCCGTAACCAGGGAACAGTACAGAAACCTCTCACCCTGCTCCGTCACCCTGCTGGAGCTTTACAAACCTTCCCGCGCTCATTGGTTAGTTTGCGCCCCGGAGCAGGCCAATCAGCGCTCCGTTTGAATCCTGGCGGGCGGTGTTGTATCAGCTAATCGCTGAGGCCGTTCTTGTTCCTAGGGACGGGTGTACACAGGCCGCTGGTGTGGAGCGGATGGAGCCTCTCGCTGAGGCTTCGGAAGGCTGTTGCTGCTCCTCGGCCGAGGAGAGCGCGCTGGAAGTGAGGTGGGGGCCGATGAGGACAGCCCGCGCTCTTCGGGGCTCCATACACGCCACACACTCCTGAGCCACTTGGCCCCAGCTGGGTGCCCTCTGTCCTTTCCTGTGCTCCCGGGGCTTAGCCCCTGTCACCCTGGGTCAGCTCCTGCAGCCGTCAAAGAATAGAGCGGGACTAACAGGGAAAGGAAAGGAGGCTGCTGTGCTATGGGTCTGTGTTAGGACAGCAGAGGACGGAGGGAGAGGGAAAGCAGCGCAGGTGCTGCAGCATATATCAGGGAGTGAGCCTTTGGTGGGTTTAGAAGAAACCTAGGTTTTCTGCATTTAGCACAGGGAGGCACTTAAAAAGAGTAAGCAACCCTGACTAATTTTAACATGGAGCTTGACAAGTTGGTAAGCATGGTATGAATTGTCTTTTCCTCTGTAGTGGTTCTGGGAGCATGCAATCCTGATGAACTCTCAAGAGCATGCTTTTCTACTCAGTACCTGGCCTGTTGAACCCTTACAGTTTAGTTCTGTTCATGGTCATTTCTCTTTTTCATTTTGCCCAGATTATTTCAACCTCTAGAATTTCCCTGCCTGTTCTGTACGCCCTAAATCCCACCGCCATCATCTTCTACCATGGCCCTTCATTTTCTTGATAAGTCCTGTACTCTGGCCTTTCTTTCTCAGCATCTTAGCCTGCATCTCAGAAATGCTGAGTTTTGCATTTCCAACAAACGTAATCCACACTACGTTACAGGAAAAAAATGTATTTCTTCCAGAGCTCTTGGTAATCCAACAGCTTGCTTTTTGCTTCTGAACAAATAGGAGCTGTAGGTTAATTGAGCTCTTCCTCTCACACCTTATTTGAGACTTTCACAGTAATCTAGGGTATTTAGACATCGTTTCTGTGTAATGGGGCAGATGGCTAAACTTCCTTACCTGTTGTGTTTCAGCTGTTTCATCAACATTTATGGCTACTATGGGACACAGAGCAATATAATTATGAGTTCAACATATTTTAGCAGAAAGAATATTACTTGATTTAGTAATTTTTTCTAGTAGTAGGAGAAACATATAATCCAGACTAACTAAATAAGTAATAAATTTAGCCCTTTTGAATGTGAAGCAAAGCCTATTTCCATTTAAAAAAGAAAGAAATTAAAGTTTGCCTTTTAGAAGAAAATTATGGCAGTTGGAATACTTGTGTCAGCAGAAAATACAGAATTTTGATGAAACTCATGGTTTCATATATGTTCTTTTGTATGAACTAGCATTTTTCAGTGGCAAAGTCTTGTGTAGGGAAACTTCCAAGCTACTCTCATTGCTTTGCCCCATTTACTTTTCACTGATTGGCAAAGTTTATGACTGAAATACTTCTGACAGTATTAATACAGAACTGGAGACAGAGCATAGGAAACGTGAGGGAATCATGGCTAATTGCATGAGTCACTGTGGGCTGGACCAATCAAACCTGACAGCAGATAATGGCCTGAATCCTTGACCCCTTAAGCATTTACTGGTTGTGTAAGGATGATAAAGTGTGCCAAATTCAATTCACTTATATCCCTGCATACACCTTTTCTAGATTTTATTTTATCTCTTCGACACAAGTTACAAATAAACCATTTCCACTGATCGAGATCAGAATGCTCTTATTCTTGGAAAAAAAATAGAGCTGGTCCTGTAACTTTGTTCATACAGGTTGCCTTATGTTCCATTGTACAGTGTACATCTAGTTCTTGTGTAAAAGATCCAGAAAAATATTCATCTGCTAAAATGTCTCCTTTTTGTTGCCATGGTGTTCAGTTTGCCTGCAGGAACACGTGCTCAGTGTGCTTTCACTCCCCTCTGGCTACTCTTACTGCCCTCTTTCTAGTGAAGAGGAACAGTACAGAGGATCAGCAGCTGACCTATCTTATGACTGACTCATGTTCGTGAAAAGAGTAAAAACGCTGCTTGCAATTGCAGAGAACAAAGTCTCTTCTAGTCAAGTTCTCACATTTGAAAGAAGAGAAGAGATATAAAGTTTCTGAATATAAATTAGAAGAGAAGTTGCTAACAGCAGTGTTGTACACAGAGGGTATCTGTTACACTGCTGAAAATTCTGCCATGGTACCAACAGTTTAATCTGGCTTAGTGAGACATCTTCACCTATGGGTTAAATGCAACTCCCCTTGCTAAGCGGACCCTGATGTTTATTCACACACTTTCTGAAAGTAAGAAAATCTGCAGGCAGTTATGACTTTGTTGAACCATTGTAAATTCATAAGCTGACTCCTCTTGAGTAATTTTTTTCAGTCCTTGCGTAACACATCCTGTTTACATTCCAAAGTTTTAACATGTCAAGTACTGGTATCTTTAAAGCAGAACAGTCCTCCTGGTTAGGTTCATATAAACACAAGCCATGCCTTTGTATTTGTTATTTCATGACAATGAGATGAACTGTGGAAGTGTAAAAATAGTTAAGCAAATAGAGTTGGGTCCCCAGCATAGATTGCACTTGAGTAATTCTTTCAGAATAAAAGTATACTCTATTACTATGATACCTGAGTGCAAAAGCAGAGTCTGTGAACTGGCTAACTTGATTGTTAGCAATAAATGAAAGACATTTAAGCATTTCTCTATGTTCTTATAACAGTCTTTTTTTCAGGGTAAGGTAGACCCTGGGTATTTGGAAACTGAATGATTTATAATGCTAAATCTTGAAGTTACTGTGGCTTTGCAACATTGCTGTGAGGATGTCTAACATCCCACACGTGACTTCAGTGTAATTTTGGCTGCAAGGTTCCCCTTTTCATAGTGTTTTGAGAAATATGTGTCCTTGATTAATGTTTTAACATTCAATTGCTCTTTCTTAAGTTGGGTTCAGGGATTCTCAAACAAGAATTTCAGTTTCATCGACAATCAAACTGCCTGCTACCCCTGTGGTAATTACATCCTCTTCCTGGACATTGAAACAAAGAAGACTACAGTGCTGCAGTGTCAGACTGGCCAGGTGGGAGCCTTTGCAGCCAATGGGAATGCTCAAGTGCTGGCCTTTTCAGACCGCAAGCTGAATCCCATCATATATATCTACGCTTTTCCAGAACTCAGTAAACTGACAGAATTAAAAGGTAATAATGTGGTAACTCTTCCTGTCACTATTTCATTAAACCAATACTTAGCTTACCCACTTTCTAAAGTTTGGAGGGGTTTTTGAGTAGACTTGAAAAACAGTGGGACAGGAGACTGCCTCATGACAAGATGCATGGAAAGCAGTGGGAGGAAGTGTCTACTGCACCCTTTTTCAGTTGGTCTCAAGCTATGGAGAAATATGACAATACAAAAAAATTGGGGGGGTGGGAGAGGGAAATTGGAACTAGATGGGCCTCATGTTAGGAAAATATAATCAGAATAACAAAAACAAATTGAACTGCAGTGGACTCCCACACGGCCAAAAGTTGTGTTGAGAAATCTCAGATATGAGAGTCTGGGATCTAATGTATATTTTTGTCAGCCTCATAACCGCCGGGGACCAGCCGCTGCTCTCCTTTTCGGGCTGCGGGAATCGCCATCGCTGCCGAGTTTTTAGCCGCGGGGAAGGAGCAGCCGCTCTTTCACGTGGTCAGACTCGTGGTCCCAGCGGCGGGAGCGGCTGAATTTAAAAGGCTCTGCTGCGGCTCGGGGGGTTCACTTCGTCGGGCAGCTTCCTCGAGACAGCACCCAGACCAGCAACCGCCGGGGACCAGCCGCTGCTCTCCTTTTCGGGCTGCGGGAATCGCCATCGCTGCCGAGTTTTTAGCCGCGGGGAAGGAGCAGCCGCTCTTTCACGTGGTCAGACTCGTGGTCCCAGCGGCGGGAGCGGCTGAATTTAAAAGGCTCTGCTGCGGCTCGGGGGGGTCACTTCGTCGGGCAGCCCGTGTTCTCCTGTACGCTCACGCGCCGCCCTTTTTTTTTTTTTTTTTTTTTTTTTTTTGTTTTTGTTTTTGTTTTTGTTTTTAAATTGGCAGTAGGTGCTGTGGCCAGGGACAGCCATGGTTGTAACTCGCAGCAAAATCTCCCTTAAAAAATCAGTGTCGACCCAGACGGAGGTAGAACAGAAGCAGGTAGCTGTCCAGGTATCTGGCTGTAGAGAATGCTGGAGCCTAGCCCTTGAGACGCAGGGTAGTGGGGGCAACTCTTGTATAAGGTGTGAGCAGGTTGACTATCTACTTAATATGGTGGCCAGACTGAGGGATAAGTTTGCTAGCCTTAGAAATGTAAGGAAATGTAGGAAAGAGATGAACCAGAGGAGGAAAGAGATGAACCAGAGGAGGAAGGAGATGGACCAGAGGAGGAAAGAGGTGAATCAGAATCAGAAGAGGAAAGAGTTGAATGGGAGTAAGCAGGCTCTGCAGGCTCCCCCAGCAGAGGCTGGTTATTCAAAAAGCAGAGGTGAATGGACGCAGGTTACTCTCAAAAGACGCAAAGTTAAACCTCCTTGCCTCCCCTCACCTTCCCCACTGCTCTTAGAAAACAGATATGGAGCACTGGAAATTGAGGGTGAGGTGGTCCTGATGCCGGAGGACACACCATCTGGGGTTCTCCCTAAAGCTAAGCAGCCTAAGATTAAACAGCCTAAGGCAAAGCAGCCTAAGGTCAAACAGTCTTCTGCTGGCATCAGGACCTGTTCCCTCAATAAAAAGAGGAGGGTAGTTGTTATTGGTGATTCCCTTCTGAGGGGAATGGAGGGCCCTATATGTCGGCCTGACCCATCTCATAGGGAACTCTGTTGTCTGCCAGGAGCCCAAGTTAATGATGTTACCAGTAGGCTGCCTAAACTGGTACAGCCCTCTGACTACTACCCCTTACTAGTTATGCAGTTAGGGAATGATGATGTTGCAACCAGAACTCCCAGGGCTATCAAAGATGACTTCAGGGCCCTGGGAGACCTGGTTGAGGGGTCAGGGGCACAAATAATTTTTTCATCAATACCTTTAATTGCAGGAGGGAATACAGTAAGGAACAGGTCAGCAGCTATAGTTAACAAGTGGCTTAGAGGCTGGTGCAGTCAAAAGAATTTTGGGTTTTTTGATATTGGGAAACTTTCCACTGCACCAGGCCAGCTGACAACAGATAGAGTACATCTGTCCCAGAGAAGGGGAAAGATCACTGTATATGAGAACGGACTGTCCCCCAAAGATAAAAAAATCCTGGGTAGGGAATTGGCGGGTCTCATAGACAGGGCTTTAAACTAGTTTCGAAGGGGGAAGGGGCTGAAGAGAGTCCTCTCAGACAAGAGTCTGGGGGCGACAAGCTAGAGTTGGAGGTGAAACCAGCAGCCCAGCTGAAGTGCATGTACACTAATGCACGAAGCATGGGTAACAAACAGGAGGAGCTGGAAGCCTTGATGCAGCAGGAAAATTATGATATAGTTGCCATCACAGAGACGTGGTGGGACGACTCACACGACTGGAGCGCTGCAATTGACGGTTACAAGCTCTTCAGGAGAGACAGGCGAGGAAGAAGGGGTGGAGGGGTGGCCCTGTACATCAGAAAGACACTAGATGCCATTGAGATGGAGATTAGGGATGATCGGGTTGAATGCTTGTGGATAAGAATTAGAGGGAAGACCAGCAGGGCAGACACCCTGGTTGGAGTCTGTTATAGACCACCCAACCAGGAGGAAGATGTTGACGAAGCATTCTATAGGCAGCTTAGGGCTGTCTCAAGATCTCCGGACCTTGTTCTCATGGGTGACTTCAACCTGCCTGACATCTGCTGGGATCTCAACATAGCAGAGAGGAGACAGTCTAGAAGGTTTTTAGAATGCATGGAGGACAGCTTCTTATCCCAGGTGCTGCGAGAGCCTACCAGGGGCAAGGCTATGCTTGACCTCCTCTTCACCAACAGGGAAGGGCTGGTGGGTGATGTGGTGGTTGGAGGGTGTTTGGGGTCCAGTGACCACGAGATAATTGAATTCTCGGTTTTTGGTCAAGCCAAGAGGGGCGGCAAGAAGACCTCCACTCTGGACTTCCGGAGGGCAGACTTTGGGTTACTCAAGGAACTAATTCAGAGGGTTCCTTGGGATAAAGTCCTTAAAAACAAAGGGGTCCAGGAGAGCTGGACCTACTTCAATGAAGAATTGTTGAAGGCTCAGGGACAGGCTGTGCCAATGTGCCAGAAGATGAGCCGCCGGGGCAGACGGCCAGCCTGGATGGTTCATGAACTTTTAATGGAACTGAGGGAAAAAAAGAGGGTGTATCACCTTTGGAAGCGAGGGGAGGCAACCCACAGAATGTTTAAGGATGTTGCTAGGTCTTGTAGGAAGAGAATTAGGGAGGCAAAAGCACACTTGGAACTTAAACTGGCCTCTACTGTGAAGGACAACAAAAAGTCCTTCTATAAATACAATAATAGTAAGAGGAAGGGGAAGGAAAACCTCCACTCCTTGGTGGATACGGAGGGGAACATTGTAACCAAGGATAAGGAAAAGGCAGAGATACTTAACACCTTCTTTGCCTCAATTTTTACTAGAAGGGCAGAACGTCTTCCTGACAGCTGGTCTGCAGAGCTAGCAGAAGGAGCCAGGGAGCTGCACAGTTTCCCTATGTTCCATGAGGCGGTAGTTGGAACTCTCCTTAGCAGCTTGGATCCCCACAAGTCCATGGGACCAGATGGGATTCATCCTAGGGTGCTGAGAGAGCTGGCAGATGAGCTGGCCAAGCCACTCTCCATAATTTTCCAGCAGTCCTGGCTCACTGGCGAGGTCCCAGAGGACTGGAAGCTGGCCAACGTGGTGCCCATCCATAAGAAGGGCCGGTTGGATGAGCCAGGGAATTACAGGCCTGTCAGCCTGACCTCAGTGCCAGGCAAGATCATGGAACAGGTCATCCTGAGTTCAATAACACAACACTTACAGGATGGCCAAGGGATCAGGCCTAGCCAGCATGGATTTAGGAAGGGCAGGTCCTGCCTGACCAACCTGATCTCCTTCTATGATCAGGTGACCCGCCTGGTGGATGTGGGGAGGCCTGTTGATGTAGTCTACCTGGACCTCAGCAAGGCCTTTGACACCGTCCCCCATAGCAAACTGCTGGCCAAGCTGTCAGCCCATGGCTTGGACGGGAGCACACTGCGATGGGTTAGGAACTGGCTGGAGGGCCGAGCCCAGAGAGTGGTGGTGAATGGTGCCACATCCAGCTGGCAACCAGTCACTAGTGGTGTGCCCCAAGGATCAGTGCTGGGCCCTGTGCTCTTTAACATCTTTATTGATGATCTGGATGAGGGCATTGAGTCCATCATCAGTAAATTTGCTGATGACACCAAGCTGGGGGCAAGAGTTGATCTGCTGGAGGGTAGAGAGGCTCTGCAGAGAGACCTGGACAGGCTGGACAGATGGGCAGAATCCAACGGCATGAGATTTAACACATCCAAATGCCGGGTTCTGCACATTGGCCACAACAACCCCATGCAGTGCTACAGGCTGGGGTCAGAGTGGCTAGAGAGCAGCCAGGCAGAGAGGGATCTGGGGGTGCTGGTTGATGGTAGGCTTAACATGAGCCTGCAGTGTGCCCAGGCAGCCAAGAGGGCCAATGGCATCCTGGCCTGCATCAAGAACAGTGTGGCCAGCAGGAGCAGGGAGGTCATTCTGCCCCTGTACACTGCACTGGTTAGGCCACACCTCGAGTACTGTGTCCAGTTCTGGGCCCCTCAGTTTAGGAAGGATGTTGACTTGCTGGAACGAGTCCAGAGAAGAGCAACAAAGTTGGTGAGGGGTTTGGAACACAAGCCCTATGAGGAGAGGCTGAGGGAGCTGGGGCTGCTTAGCCTGGAGAAGAGGAGACTTAGGGGTGACCTTATCACTCTCTACAACTACCTGAAGGGAGGTTGTAGACAGGCTGATGATGGTCTCTTCTCCCAGGCACCCAGTACCAGAACAAGAGGACACAGTCTCAAGCTGCGCCAGGGGAGGTTCAGGTTGGATGTTAGGAAGAAGTTCTATACAGAAAGAGTGATTGCGCTATGGAACGGGTTGCCCGGGGAGGTGGTGGAGTCGCCGTCATTGAAGGTGTTCAGAAGGAGACTTGACGGGGTGCTTGGTGCCATGGGTTAGCTGTTTGGGTGGGTTGGATTGGTTGATGGGTTGGACACGATGATCTTGAAGGTCTCTTCCAACCTGGTTTGGTTTATTCTAATAAATTAGTTGGTTTATTCTAACATTCCTTTCCTTAGTTAAGTTGCTTGCCTTGTCCCTGTTTCAGTTTCCTTGCCATTTGTATAAGGATCACACCACTTGCTTATTTCCTATATATGAATGAAATTAGGACTACAAAGGATTTCAGGGTACTTGGGGAAAAATACTTTACAAATTGAAGGTATTATTTGAAAAAAAAAAAAAGACAGAAAAATAAATTCCCAGCAGTGATACAAAGGGAACATTTCTGTAGAATCTCATAATTGGTTTGGTTGGCAAAGACCTTTAAGATCACTGAGCCTGAAGTGATGATCAAATGACAACAATAATCTGGATTAAAGCAAAGGAATCAGAGGCCTGAAGAACATCTTTGAAAAGTTAAAGTGAACTGAGAAGAGTCTTCTCTCTGTGGTAGTATACAATACAATCCAGGGCAATTAAAGACCATGCTGTTTATTTTTATATTTCAGGCAATGCTCAGCTGGACTACACCTTACTTGCATTTAGTTTCACAGGCCCATATCTAGCCAGTTACTCTTCAATCCCAGAATTCATTCTTTCAATATGGTAAGAGTATAAAACATAATCTCTAATTCCATTTACATGTAATTAATCTTTTTGTGTGTGTGCTGTTTTAACATAGATTAACAAATATGGAAGATACACTGATTACCTTTACCCCCCCCACCCCCCCACCCCCCCTTTTTTTTTTTGGTCTAATTGATCGTTGTCTGCAAACATTCTGGACCAAACTTGCTGTTTAGTTTCTAGCATTGGTAGCCACTGGTCAGAATGACTGTTACTTTGCTACAGCTGTCTTCTACTTTTTAAATGTTGTGTTTTGAAGTATTTCTAAGGTCTTCAGCACCATCTAATAATCTGTTCACCCTTGGAAGTCAAGTACCTTGCTGTTTGTGAAAGAGAAAATGTCTACCAACAAGGGGACATTCTATTTTTTTATCCCCCTGGACCATTCACTGGTTCTCTTAGTTACTTGTGCTTGATCTTCTAATTTTGTCCAGTGGCTACACAGCCAGGAGTCACTGGCTTAGATCATCATTTTCTGTTCATTGTCATGAAAATAAATATTATATAATACAGTGCAAATACAGGGAAGAATATATTTATTTTTTTAATTATTGTGTAAAAATATAATCCTGCTCTTGCCTCCGTTGCCAACAAGCTTCAAAACAAATGGGGAGGGTGGAGTAGGATGAAGTCAAGCCAGGACGTGTAAGGAATAGTCTGTACAATTTAATGATGACTCTTTCTTGTACAATGATCAGTGAAGAAGCAACACCTCCCCAAACTCCAGACATTTAGTAGTGATGATAGATACTTTTACAGATGCCTCTTCTTTATCCCCTATGAAGAAGAATAAAGTTTACAAGTTTACTTTGAACTCTGAATGTATGTATTCATTCAGGAAGGATGTCTCTGTGTCACAGTTGAAACCAACAAGATGGCCTCACTAGCCTGAAGAGCTTACATGATTATCAGAGTAGAAATGACATGGCCATTGTATGCACTTACACAGCCCCCCACCATCTTGCTAATTTTTTCTAGATTATTCATTAAAATGAAAATGTTTATAAACGTTTACATGTTTTACAGTGGTGGCAGCTTCCAAGGCCAGGCAATTTAAACCTATTTGAATCATGACTATCTGCAACTAATTTTCATTAAAAAGCCCATCCTAGATACCCGTCAGAAACAATTTTGGAACAAAATAAAATTACCTTACAGTATTAAACTTAGACATTATAATAACTTGAACAGAAGTGTGAAAATTTACTGTGGGATCAGTACCTTCATTTTTGCATTTGTTGTAAAAATGTATATGGACAGATGAAAGAAATCTCAGTGTTTAGCACTCTTAAATGTGTCACAACAGCATGATGATTGCAACGTTCCTGTGCTGGAGTCAGAGGTATAAGAAATGTTTTGAAAATTAAGTCAGTCTCAAAATATAGGAAGCTTGTGGATAAGAAAAAGCTGTTTTTCATCTGAGGCATTTTATCCCTAGATATTTATTCTTTTCTGTTCAAAGGAGAGGCTTAATGCCAGATGCTTTTTCAGATGCATGTACCATGTAGTTTCAAATCTTAATATATTATCTACTATAAGAGTACGTTGGCACTGTTTGTGAAGTATGAGAAAAGAACACGCTGACAGATCTTGAGAGAAAGCTACTACAGTGATATCTTTTTAAGTCAGAACAGCAGCTTACAGCTTTCTGTAATGTTAATGAGTATTACTCTGTGTGTGTGAATGGTTGTCACTTTGTGCCATCAGTAATAACCATTGTCTTGCATCCTGATCTGCTTCTAGGGGGTGAATCTGTTAGAGGCCAGAACAACAGGATTATAGTAAATCCATTTACAGCAGTGTATGCATTTTAGGTGTTTTTTCCTCTCCGCGGTAGTGACAGAACTTAAAGCTCTAAATGTTATTTAGATTAACAGTCAGAGATACTGTCCAAGAAATTAAGGAAAAGTTTTAGTGATATTCTTCAAATGATGACGGCCAGTTCTTGGACAGCACCCAGAAATGAAAATACAGTCAAGAATTAATCTAGATAATGGAGAAATAAGCAAACTAGATGGTGGTAACAGAAAACAGGCTATGCTGGACAAAAGAAAAGTCATTGGAAAGCAGATTCCTAGGCTTCTGTCAGCTATACATAACAGTCCTATACAAATTCTGCCCCATTTTGTGCTCAACTTAGTTAATGTAGCCATAGCTTCTATGTCTGCATTCGCAACACAATTACTGGATTACCAGAGTAACTCATCCATAGGTAATTGCAGGCTGACTGGTTTTTACTTCCTAATTATAACACCTCCCAGCTGCAAGCCTGCAAGCATTTATAATCACTATTTTATGGACTGGAAAAGCAAGGCTGAGGTCCAGGGTGCGGAAGAGTTAATTCTTTGGGCCTAGTCAAGTAGTGACCTGTGGAAGCGATGGAAAAAAGGCCATGTCTCTTGACTTGGTTGGTCTTTTCACAAAAGGAAGGGTATGATAATGTTTCTAAAATGTCAGCTTTCAAAATTATTATGCTATTTGCAGTAATAATGATTTTATGTGTGGCTTATTAGGCACCTCCTTTTCATTCTTAAGAGGACCTAACTTTTTTGTCGGCAGACATTTTTTTGTCACTGGCAAAGCCCGTGTTTTCCAAACTTGATCTCGACTGTCAGTCATAATCACAACCAGACCTTTGGCTTGAATGTTTTTACTTCTTTAATGGATTTTCTTTTACTCTCCTTAATGAAGGAACTGGCAAGAAAATATTCTCCTGTGCAGTGAGTCTCAGCCAGGGGTAACAGTGACCTCCTTAAGTTTTAACCCTATGAATTGGCAACAACTGTGTTCTGTTAATGAGAGCTCCGTTATTGTCTGGTATATTGAAAGGAATAACGACGAGCATCACCTTAAGCTAAAGTAAGTGGAACACCCCTCAGGTTATGAGAAAAATCTAGAAGTATATTTTAATACCTAAGACTAGCAACCTACATCTATTTGCAATCTGTTAATCCGATGCAGTTCACTGAGCAATTGCAATTGGTAATTGCTAAATCATGTGAATTCATTATTTAATTTCTTAGCTAATACTAATCAGCTGCTTTGGTAACCTCTATCAAAAGCTGCAAAACTGAATTAAAGTAGTTCTTGAACTGCTTCCCTGCATGTGGAGCATTGCTTTTGTAGTTATGAAACCACCAAATGTGGATCAAGTTCCTTCCTGGTAAGCATGGTTAAACAAGATGTTGTAATCACAAATTAGAGCAAAAGCAGTATCAGTTTTCTGTGCGATTTCCAGCTTGCATGGCAAATTTACAGGTCCAGAGGGTGTGGCTCTGTTGGTGGAATCACTGAGCACAGAAAACCTAGACTTTATTTATGCTAAAATGTTTTGTGAGTCTGGTATAAAAGTAGTATTTATCATTCAGGTTGGAGTTCTTGAAGTATAACACCTATGCTGTGTCAGTGGCAGCTACTCTACAATTCCCAAGTGTATTACATCTTATTAGCTATAAATGTAACCAACATGCTGTCGCTGACCCAGTTATGCCAGTGAATGTGTAGACAAGGCCTTAATTTGAGATCTGAAAAGAATACTGCAGCCTTTTTTGCCTTTTGTCATTATAGAGTACACATGTGAGAATACGTAATCTACTCCTTTTTCTTCACTTTTCATTCCATTCAGGGGAAGTTAAACCTCCACTGAGAACTGTTTATTTCACATACATTTTTTTTCAAAGTCATAAATCAACATAGTTTGTAAACTATAGAATCCTTAACTCCTGCATTGTGACAGCACTCAGACACCAGAGTGTAAGAGGCACATACTACTACTACTACTTTTTCATCACCAATAAACTCTCTCTGAATAAACATTGAGCACGAATCCTTACAGCATATACAACATTTTATTAATTCTGGTTGATTACAGTAACACAGAACACTTGTTTATACAAGGCAACAAGAAGAGACACAGAAGCTACAACATGGCAATCCATTTCTGCCAGTTAGAAACATTCTTCTTTTGTAGTGGAGTTACTATTCCATTTCAGTGAAATGGTATGTGCCATGTAGAATAATTACGTACAACAATCCTCCATTACTCATGTGGAGGTAAAGCCCATTATCTGAGTTGGTGTCTCAAAGTTTTGACAACATGCTTGTCCATTTTGTATCAGCATTTACTATTTATAACATTGCTTCTCCTCTGACATGGTCTCTTGCTTTTTCACAGCCCTGTGAAACTCCCTGATGTAGAAGGGTCTGTGAGTCCTCATAAGGATTTGTTTTTCCCAGTTTCTCATAGTGAAGATTCATACTATGGTCCTGATTTGCCTGTTTCAGCCATTGCTGGACTGGTAGGAGATGAAGCACAAACATTCATGGTAGTTACTGATTTTTTTCCTTTTGCTATTCCAAGTCATTATACTTTTTATGCCTGTTGTCTGTTTTATGCCTGATGTCTGTTAAAGTCTGTTAAACAGGTACAACCCAGTAAATAGATCTGTTGTTTTGGCAAAGTCATTCTGCATGAGTTGGTCAGAATATAATTGATGGAGAAAATGCTTCTTTCAAATATTTTATCAAGACCCTTATGTTGAAAAGCATCTAATGCAGCATATTAAAATCAACTGAACTTGCTGAGTTCTTCAGATATCCAGATATCTTCAGACTGCTGTTGCTGCAGTGGACCAGGCTGTCCAAAACAGAAGTGCTAGAACTACCATTTTTCACTGTCTTTGGAAGCTGATGTGCTGCTAGGGCAAATGTATCAATGGTTACTATCACTGATGATTTGTATACTACTAGAAATGTCCATGAGCAGTTATCTGACTCTGGCTTAAATTCTGTGCCTTGATACTTGTAATTACCTTCAAGTTACTTTTCTCTCAACTGTCATCAATGTTTTTTCAATTAGTAAGAAACATCCTGCTTCTCCTGTGGCAGTGAATGATGTGCAGTGGGAATAGTATAATGGCTTGAGGAAATTCTCCCCATCTCTGCAGAACTCAACAGAAGGCTTTTTCTTCTTTATCATTAAATCTGAGTCAGTTGAGATCAATGTTTCTCTGACATAAGCATCCAAAGTGGAGAACTATTTATTTAGACTATTATTTAAAGGAGTTGTCCTCGTCTTGTAATCCATGCTAGTTGGAGGCTGTAGTGCACTCTGAAGGAGTGTGTGAGAGGCAAGTAAGAAACATGATCCCATTGCCAGTGCACTTGTTTACTTCTTTGAAATATGTTAGGGTTCCTTACAAGATACTGAGGCTGGATGTGTACTAAAGTGTAACCACAATGGGGCAGCAGTGTGAAAGGAATTGCAATATCCTACAGCTTTCAATCTTTTTCTTGCTTGCATTAGATCAGTTTAGTTTCAATATTTCTTACAGCTGGGACCTGAGTTGTCTGAATACACTTTACCATGACAAGTCCACTTGGATTCACTTTGTGCCCCATTGCAATTTTATTCCATTGTCTTTTTATGAAACTCTTCATAACAAGGATCCATCTGGATTTATTTTTTTCCCTAAAGAGGTACTACACAAAAGGGAGAGAAGTTTTAAAAAATTATGATGTCATTAATATTATGATGCACCACTGTAGCAAAGCACAATTCAAGAAGAAACCTGCTTGGGGATTTACATAATCTCATCCTAGGATTAGCATATTTTGTCTAGTTTGTATGTAAAGACAGTCAAGACAGCAGGTACAAAGGACCATTACAGAAATTGTCTTTATATGGAAAGCTTCTGATTCACCACAGTTCAGTTGCAACTTTCCCAAAGATTTGTAATGTTCAAGTTTCATAAAATTGGTGAAAATGTCTGTATTAAATGTTTCTCTGGGTAATTTAAAGACCCATTTTTAAATTCATTTACTACTGTTAGTCCTATTTGATTTATGAAGTAAATATTAATATACTTTAGTTCTGTAACATTTTCTCCCTGGGAAACTAAAAATGCTTTGTAAACATAAACAGAGAGTAAGTTACTTACCTAGAATCATATAGCAAGACCTTGGCATATTTTATTCATGAAATCTATGTGTTTATCACAGTATCACAGTATCGCCAAGGTTGGAAGAGACCTCAAGGATCATCAAGTCCAACCTGTCACCACAGACCCATGACCAGACCATGGCACCAAGTGCCAAGTCCAATCTCTTGAACACCTCAAGGGATGGTGACTCCACCACCTCCCCAGGCAGCCCATTCCAATGACCAATGACTCTCTCGGTGAAAAACTTCCTCCTCACCTCGAGCCTAAACTTCCCCTGGCACAGCTTGAGACTGTGTCCCCTTGTATGAATCTCTATCCTATGTTTTCATCACATGTCCATCCACATTTCCTCTCTTTATGCACCCTTCAGTGAGACAGCAGGTGCTTTGCAGACTTTTAGGCTGTTTTCCTTTTTTGTTCATCTATCCTATTGTCTAGTGTTCCTCACCACTTCTGCTCACATGCATGGTTACTGGAATCTTCTCTTTTAAATGTTCTTCCAAGGTTTTCTTGTGTTTTGTTGCCCTCTCCCCTTTCTCAAATCCTCTTCAATCTGTTTCTTTCTCTATGGTATTTATATCATTTAAACCCTGTCACTGTTGTATTTGAGCAGGTCACTATCTTTAACAATTTTTATTGAAGTAATTCTGTTCTTTCTGTTCTATAGATGACAGAGTTATGAGATGTATTTTAGTGAAATGAAATTCAAGGCACATGGAAAATCTGTGGCAGGAAAGTTTGTGCAGATGACACAAAGGTTGACAGAGTTGTTTTATAGAGCATTTGAGATCATATGAGATAAACTATTCAAAATGTGGTTTAGTACTGCCAAGTGTGCATGGCCACATGCACAGACTAGGTCTACAAAGCAGACTATTCTGAAAAACAGTTTGAAAAGGATTTGTTGGGCTTCCAGTGCTATTCTGATGTTTAAAATAAATTCTAGGTGCTCAATGGGATGAGTTCTATCAGAATTTTATCATTAAACAATTGGGAGGTGACCTAGTTATGGTGAATCAGTATCTTTGCAAGGGTTGGGAAGATACCAGAAGGCTTTCCCAACTAGAGGACAAAACTGTAACAGAAACAAGTGCTAGAGAATAAACCCAGATAAATTCAAATTTTAAAGTATATAATTGTGTTCAGTGTAAATATAATTAATCTTTTAAACAATCTTCTAGGGAGAGAGGAGAGTTCTCTACCACTGTCTCCAGATACAGACTCCTGTGTAAAATGTTCTTGTGTCTCAAGTTACTAGCCTCAGTGAAAGGATGACTGAATAAATTAAGGCTGATGTTATACAAATGGTCAGACTGTGAGATAATGATCTCTCTTTTTTTCTTTTTGCCTTAAATTGTATGTCACTACTTGTACAAGCATTTGCCAGTTGTTGATTGAACTTGTTTATTTTTGTGTTGAAGCCCAGGAATTACATTAAGTGTTCAGTGCATCCTACTGCCCACTGCTGGACTGCGACCTCACAAATTTACGTGGGCTGCAAAGAGGGAAATGTTTTGGCAATTGATGCTGGGACATGCAGTGTTTCTGTTCTTCAACAAAAGCCTCTACCTGGTGAGAAATAGCTGCATTGTGTGTTTTATTTAAGTAGGGAAGAAAGTAGATAGGTGAAAGTTGCTTTTTTTTTTTGCTTTCTTTCTTCTGTTATGCTATTATCTACCTTATAAAAATTGTAAAAGCTGTATTGTGGAAGCCTTTTTCTTTTATTAGTATGTTAAATGTTCAAGAACGTGTTTTGAACTTCTCTGTGGGTTTCTTTAGCACCCAATAATTGCCTTTCATTTTTCTTTGGCAACAAAAGAGAGAAAAGGCTCTAAATACATTGCTGTGGTTTGACCCCAGCAACTAATCACCACGCAGCCAATTACTCACTCCTCCTTCCCAGGGGGGTGCGGAGGAGAATTGATAAAGAGGTAAAACTCGTGGGTTGAGATAAGAAAAGTTTACTAGATAAAGCATTATGGCAATAATAAAATACAAAAATAACTGTAATGAAAAAGAATATACTAGAAAGATAAATAAAACCTAAGAAAAGACAAGTGATGCATACTGCAATTGCTCACTACCCACTGACTGATATCTGAGTTGTGATCAACCCCTCCTGGGCACTTCCCCCCAGTTTATCTTCTGAGTATGACTTTCTATGCTATGGGATAACCTTGCAGCTAGTTTGGGTCAGGTTTCCTAGCCATGCTCCCTCTCAGCTTCTTGTGCACCTGCACTCTGGCAGAGCATGGGAAACAGAAAAATCTTTAATTAGAATAAGTGCTACTTAGCAACAACTGCAACATCACTGTGTTACCAACATTGTTCTCACATTAAATGCAAAGTACAGGACTGTACCAGCTACTAGGAAGCAAATTAACTCTCTCCCAGCCAAGACCATGGCATACATCAAAATGATAAAGTGAAAAATAGTTCCAGAACCCCAGGTCCTATTAACTAGCCCTAGTAGATTAGCAAGCTATTAATATACACCAGCTGTACACAATTTTTTTACTATTAGTTAAGTGCCAATAATTTGTTTTATTTTGCATGAAATATTAGATTGTCATCATTTGATATGTTAGATAATGTTATTATAGGTCTTTGGGAACTCATGAGTCGTCTTCAAATGGCAAAACTGAATCTAATATCATGTTGCTTAATAGAATGCCTTAAGGTCAGGTCTTACATAATCCATTTTCTAAGGAAAACAAGGTTGTAAAAACTATCAGGCTTTACTGCAGAAAGTATGAAGGACAGAAAGTGAACAGATGTCTTTGTTTTCAAAGAAAGAAATATGGTTTTAATTTATTCTAGAATGGAAGGGCTTCAGGGTGAATTGTCTATCCTATATATACTCCCACCTGTCTTTTTTCATGAGGACCTTTGGCAGGCTAGAGACTGACTAAAGTTTTCTGGCAACAGAAGCCTATTCTATGCGTTCTTTTTTCTGTGAAACTGCTACATGCTACCTTTCTGTGCCCATGAATAGGGCTTCTAAGATGGAGTAGAAGGAGACACACCCAGCAAAAAATGTTCTGGCACTGGCAACCTGTATCCTATTGGCCTTTGCTGGGATGGGAGGCATCAGTCCTACTGTGGACATAAAGTTCACTAGTTGAAGTCAAAGAGGAACGCTGGAATATACTTCTCCCTAGCACTAGAAAGGGCTAATTACCTTTTGTAGGCCAGTATAGAGCTATTCCTCTAATGAACACTGAATCAGTATTAATGGGCTGGTGATAATCTTGTTCTCTTCCTTTTCCATGTGATACGTTATTTTTTTATTTTCTAAGCTGAAGCAAGTATCCCTGACTTTCCCAAAGTCCTCTGTTTAGTTTTGATAATTAACAAAGAAATGGAAAGCTGCTCTTAAAAGCAAACAAACAATCAAGCCATCATTATTTCACTGGTTTTGAACTTAATCAGTTTTAAGTTTACCAAATTAAGAGCTGGAAATCATCAATGAATAAAAGGCTGAGGTGTGACCAGAAATTTTGTTTCCAGTTCAGCAGAAGGCAACAAGAATATTTGCCATTTGGGCTTTTCCTCAGGCTGTATAGTCTTCTGTGAGTTTTGGCCTAAAACTGTGTAACAGAACTGCCTGTACCAATATTGGACTGAAGCTTCTGAATTAAAACATACTTCAGTCTGTATCTGTTCAGCAGAATATTTCAGTGCAAGTCTAACTCTAAGCATGTGCTAAATTCCTGTTATGGTGCCACAAACAGAATCATAAGCAGGCACAACATTTCACATGGGCATATTTTTCAGCCTGACTGAAGTTTCCTTTGTAAGTACATTAAATAAAAAAAGAATCATGGTTGGAAATAGCAATACCAGCACATAGCACTGGAAGATTGATACCTCTGCATCTGTACCACTTTCCATGCAAAGTATTGCTATCTGCCTTTTACAGCTGTAAGCTGAATCTCAGGAAGACTGTGCCTGCTGAGTTGCATAAATGACAGAGATAGGGGACAGAATTGGGGAGAATGCACATTTTTGCTTCAGAATACTGAACTTGGTCTTTTCTTCAGTAGGCTGGAATGCAACTGACTTTCATTGCACTTTTGACATAGAAACAGGGTTGGTGTTATAAATTGTTTTCTTATATGCAATATTTTATACATGTATAAAATATTGGACATTGTGCCTTGTGTTTGTAGAGAAGACAGGAAAAGAAAGATATTTCCATGTTCAAATCAAGCTAGTATGTTTTTAGGCAGCATCAATAATGTCTGGGATTAATAATATGTGAGTACAGCTGGAAGCCCCTGGTTAGGAAAACTCAGCTCTTACTGGCCTCTGTATGACACACTGATAGCAATCTTTTGTACGTTTACATGACAAATTGCTTTGTGCTAAGAGCCAAATGGATAGCCTCAGGAAAAACAGTGACAGTGAAATAATTTCTGTTCATTCTAATTTAAATTGGAATAACTGGTGCTAGAATAGTTTTCCTACTACTTAGTTTCAGTAACTTTTTTAGAACTGCATTCACTTGTAATTTAGTTGAGTTAGGATTCAGAAGCTTGTTTCAAATACTTTGTTCAGGGCTCTACAGTACAAACTAGATGTTCACATAATGGATGAAGTTCAGCACAGGGACACAAAGGTTATTGCAGAGTCCAAGTACATGATATACAAAGATAGGTAAAGAGAACTCTGTTATGTTCAGCCTGTGGTAAAGGAAATGGGAGATTTTACTATTGCTTCAGCTACTTAATGAAAGGTTCCAGAGAAGATGGAACCAGACAGGCAAAGGACACAGTTCGAATCAACAGAAATTATGGATAGATATTGGGAAAAAACCCTAGTCTCACAGTGAAGGTAGTCAGATATTGGCCAAGCTGCCCAGAAAGGCTATGGATTTTCTATTACTGGGTGTATTCAGACCTCAGCTGAGTATGACTCTGGAAAACATGATCTAGCTTGGAAATTGGTCCTGAGTTTGAAGTTGGCTCTGTGCTGTGCAGTAGGTTGGATCAGAGAACTTCTAGGGTTTCTTCCAACTGACTCTGATTCTGTTATTGACAATATTCTGTTATTCATTTACAAAATCAAACAATTTCTCAAATTAATTTTTAGGTCATCAGAACACAGCATTACTGTCACTTCAAATTATGTATACCAACCTTCTCTTTCATTATCACAGTGAAAAAAGTCCAAAGAATAGACCCTGGAGCCTGTTTACTCACAAATAGCAAATCATCCCAGATTTGAAATTGAGCCACATCATTGCAATAAAGTAAATTTGTTATTTTGTGTTGGTTTTGTGCTCTCAGGTGGCAAACCAAGGGATCTGCAAAAACCTGTTTTATTTTCCATGGCATTTTGTAACAAAGGACTGTACGCAGCTGGAAGTGTAAGGCATCCTTTATGCTTTTAACTTACTGTGTGCAAATCAAAGATTCAAATGCAGTATATTTGCAAAGCTCACTGCACAGACAGGAGTTAGGAAAAAAAAAGTGGAGGGTTTCAGAACTATAAAGGTTCTCTCTGGTGTTGTATATATATATGTTTAAGACTTAAGAAAAGACTTAAGATGAGATTTTTGTAGTCAAAGACAAGAAGTATTCTAGGGGTACATAAAAGAAAGATGGACAAAGAATAGGATGGGAGATAAAATGGCCAAAAGTAATGTCAAGTTGTTTTGTGCAAAATCTAACTCAATATTTAACCCATACTATCAATGCCACTGTGCATTACTGTTAAGCATAAAAATATAAAAACATAAAGAATACAATATGAAATGTTGAGTATTAAGTGATGAGCAAGACTGTTATCAAACATAGATTGTTACTAAAACTTGTATTAGAGAAACCCATTAGTTCAATAGATTTACTATCCAGGGTAAGGGTCATCTCAATTTAAACATACTAAAGGCAAGTAAGACCATTAGTAATGGGACACAATTAAATACTGTTGCTTTAGAGATTTTTAGGAGGTCTTGCAGTTCAGTTTGCTAGACTGGGCTAGCATAAATCACCTAGACCTCATGTGGATTTGTACTTTTCTGCACAGGAGGGCATTTTATTATTTTATCACATCAAAGGTCGGCAGTTTGAGATGAATGTCTGTGCTGATATCTCACAACCTATATCCAGCCTCATATTCTCTCCTGATTATACTGTACTTCTGCTTGTCACTGACCAGGTATAGTATTTGAAAGAATAATATTACCTAATGATACATTCCTGTGATCCTATATGTGTATGCTGATACTATTAGTATGAAATGTCTGTGATTTAATCACAGAAGTGAATAAATTATATCAGAGGTATACTTAGTCCATCTTGTATTTTTAATGAAAGATTGGAGAGACTTTCAATGAATCACAGAACAATTTTCTCCTACAGATAGCATATTGTAAAGTCCCTAAAGCTGAGCTTTCCTAACAAAAATATATTGTGTCTACAGTGGAGGAAAATGTTCAGGGTCTTGAGTGTGCCCAGGTCACATAGGACCTGCTGAGCATGAGCATGTGTCTACGCAGTAGGTAAGGTGTGGCAGCAGACCTAATGCAGCTGTGCAGTACAGTTCTGTACATATGTGAATTTGTCTTGGAGCCTAGTCCAAGATCTTTATTTTTTTTTATTGACCAGCCTGATCTTATAAAAGGATCCAAATCTTCAAATTCCATCTGTTTTTTAAACCTTTAATCATTTTATTGGACGTGGGGTTGTGTGTATCAGTCAGAAGGTTCTGCGTTGAAACCAGCAGTGCAATAGTAATCTTGCACTGGCCTGAAAACTCTGTAAATTATCCACTAAATTCAGCTGCATTATACTGGGTAATTTTTAGCTCAGTTTAGAGTCATATATAAAACTTTAAAGATAGAGAAGCTCAGAAAAATTGGTATTTTTTGTTGAAGTCATCAAAAGCTTTTAATGGAAAGTTTCATATACCAGTGATGGATTATTTATCTTTATTTGTCAGGGGACAGTCTACACTTACAAACCTGCCCGTGGTGGAGAAGCTGTCAAACTCTTGGACACATGCAGCAGTTGTTTCCTGGCAGCTGATTTTCTTACACCAGGGAACAAGTACTGTGTAGTAAGAAATGGTTTTCTTTCTTATGTATAATAGTGGCAGTTCTCATGTAACCAGGTGATATTGCTAAGACATGAAATCAAAAGCCTTGCAGAGATTGGCACTGTTCTGTTATTTGTTACAGATGTGTAATGTCTCAGTAAGGAAGTGGCATTAATTCAGGTATGGCCTGTGAAAGGATCAGAACTTGCCTTAGAATGCAGGGTGAATAATTCGGATTGCTAAAATGTCATTCAGGTTCTGCTGTTGATTTGTGTGGCTCCCTATTGTTGAGGAACATGGCTGAGCAAAAGGTAGATTTAAGTCAGGTAATAGATGTTCAAACAAGAAATTCCTGCTTATCTTTTCAACCTTCAGCACAAATTGGAACAGCCTGAGAGATGCCTCTGTCCTTCCTGGGTCCAGGGACTAAGAAGGTCTTATTCATGGATCTGTTCACTCTGAGATATGCCTTGCTTTCCTCCTATGTCTTTGACTCTGGCAAGACAGATATTTTAGCCAGCAAGTCTCTTTAATCTCCAGCCCATGAATTCTTCAAGTAGCCAGCCTAAGAACCCTGAGGTCTTTATCAGTTAAGTTTGCTAAATCTGTTTGTTGTTACCATGCGAATGATATATTTTACCCGATTTTGAATGGGTAATGTGAGAGTTGATTGATCTCTACCCATAGTTTACTGTGGAGTTACCAAACTTCCAGGATATAGGAAGAACTCAATCACCATTATGATAAGGCATCATTTTTCATGTGCAAAAACCAGACCTGTCCTTAAGCACTTCCCTATGCAAAGCAAAATTTAAGCAGGTTTTTCTGTTGCTGGCTGAATGTGGGACTGCCAGCATTGATCAAGCTTCCATGTTTTGCCCTAGGTTGTCTCATTTTGCCTAAAGACTATTCCTGGTGTTACAGCAATTTACAATAATTGTTACATTATTTCCTTAGGCAGGTGTACCTGGCAGCAACTCAAGATAGTTCTGTGCAAAACTCTTGATCTAGTAAACCTTGATCTGCTATGCTCAGACATTAGTTGAATTTATATTCCAATTCCAGACTGTTTGATTATTCCACCCGCTTTTGACCATGTTTTCCTCTGTTCAACAGTCTGTAACAATTTCAGGTGAAGTACAAGTTTGGTTCCTGGAAGATGGAACTTGCCTCAGCAAGCTAAATCTTGATATTGAGGTATGTGTGGCCAGGAGCATATATATAGAAACTCTCACTTAAAATTTTCTTTAATATTGTTCAATTCACAAGATAACATGCCACAGATTTGGATCAACCAGGGCAGAGGAAAGCTCAGTAATGTCTTTGAGCAACCCATGAAAGACATATGAAAAAAATACTATCTTGAATAATGTTTCCTTGACCTGGTCATGTATTTAGCTTGACCATAAAGCAGAGGAAACTTTTCAACCTAGTGTCCTAGTGATGTGTCTTTAAGCATACATTTGTGAATACCAATTCAATTTTTATGATATTCAGTTTTTGCTTTAATGTGTCAGGACTGAAAGAAAATGTTCAATTGTTTAAAACCAAAATGCCTTGACTTACATGAAAACCAGTTTTTAAGAAATGAGTTGATAAAAGTATTTCAAACTGTTAATGCTTTGTCCTGATTTAAGATGCATTCACATCCTGAAGTCTCATATTGGAACAAAATCCCTTTCTATAGCAGTAGTATACATAACAGCCCAGTCACTGTTTTATATAGGCAGAACTTTCACTTAAAATCAGTTACATGGATATAATGTTGTGGTATCTTTTTCTTTCTCAGGAGTGATTAACTTTTGATATGTAGATACAGAGCATAGATAAAATTCCTATGGTGTCTTCAAAATAATTTCTTTGTTAGAAAAATATCTAGATAAACCACTTGGCATTTCTTCTCCAAGTCTTAAGGACTTGTAAATAGCAAAATAAATTGTATGCTAACATAGAGCATAATGTATAAAAATATATCCAACTGTTAATTTTCTTTTACTTCTCAACTAGGCAGCTGCTATGGTTTGCTGTCCCTCCTCCAACAGTGTTGCTGTAGGAACCAAAAAAGGTCAAATCTATTTCCTTGATGTTACCCAAGCTGAAGCTCCACGGGTTGTTCACAGAATTTTTCTTTCCACATTTTCAGTGCTGTCTTTGCAGTAAGTATGTAGTAACAAGGGCAGGAATGTTGCCAACTTGTTGCTCAAGTAAGACTGTTAGTTTAACTAAAAAAAAGGCATTTTAATTCTAAAAATGAGTAACATCTTTAGCTTCTTCCAACATATTCTGAATTGCTTGCAAAAGTAGTAGCAAGATTTATATGGGATAAATATATAACTGTGGTGGTGAATGGTGCCACATCCAGCTGGCAGCCAGTCACCAGTGGTGTCCCCCAGGGATCAGTACTGGGCCCCATTCTCTTTAACATCTTCATTGATGATCTGGATGAGGGGATTGAGTCAGTCATCAGCAAATTTGCAGATGACACCAAATTAGGGGTAGATGTTAGTCAGTTAGAGGGCAGAAGGGCTCTGCAGAGGGACTTTGACCAACTAGACAGGTGGGCGGTGTCCAATGGGATGGCATTCAACAAGTCCAAGTGCCAGGTGCTGCACTTTGGGCACGGCAACCCCATGCAGAGCTACAGGCTGGGGTCAGAGTGGCTGGAGAGCTGCCAAACAGAGAGGGACCTGGGGGTGCTGATCGACACCCGCCTAAACATGAGCCAGCAGTGTGCCCAGGTGGCCAAGAAGGCCAATGGCATCCTGGCCTGCATTAGGAATAGTGTGGCCAGCAGGAGCAGGGAGGTCATTGTGCCTCTGTACTCTGCATTGGTTAGGCCGCACCTTGAGTACTGTGTCCAGTTCTGGGCCCCTCAGTTTAAGAAGGACATTGAGACACTTGAATGTGTCCAGAGAAGGGCAACAAGGCTGGTGAGAAGGCCTTGAGCACAAGCCCTATGAGGAGAGGCTGAGGGAGCTGGGATTGTTTAGCCTGGAGAAGAGGAGGCTCAGGGGTGACCTCATTACCCTCTACAACTACCTGAAAGGTGGTTGTGGCCAGGAAGGGGTTGATCTCTTCTCCCAGGCAACCAGCACCAGAACAAGGGGACACAGTCTCAAGCTGCGCTAGGGGAAATTCAGGCTCGAGGTGAGGAGAAAGTTCTTCACTGAGAGAGTCATTAGTCATTGGAATGGGCTGCCCGGGGAGGTGGTGGAGTCACCATCCCTCAAAGTGTTCAAGAGGGGATTGGATGTGGCACTTGGTGCCATGGTCTAGTCATGGGTCTGTGGTGACAGGTTGGACTCAATGATCCTTGAGGTCTCTTCCAACCTTGGCGATACTGTGAAATACTGTGAAATAATCTTGTATTTCAAATTTTAACCAAGCACTGAAGATACTGATGTGTGAGATCCTTCCTGGTAGGTCACTGTAAGTGGTAATTATAGAATCAGAATGCTAGGGATTGGCTCCAGACATCATCAAGTCCAACCACTCTGCAAAGCAGGACCACTGAGGGCAGGTCACACACAATTCCATGTATCTGAATTTAAAGGGTTATTTCTCACTGAATATAAATTTAAAGCTTACTATAGTTAAGTTTAAGCCTTTTGGTCATCCCTTGTTATGTGGTGGATTTCTGTTACCATTATTAATTATTCATTTGCTTACAGTTCTGGGATTTACCACTCCTCTTGTAATTAGCTCTAGTTATCTAAAAGGCTTTTTGTGTTTGGTTGGTTGTTTTGTTGTGGTTTTTTTTTCAATTATTGAAAAATCTGAGAGTATTTTAATTCTACTTTATAATAAACCCACAATGGATTTTGAAATGTTAAACTTTAATAGACATCTGCCTGTTTTTGGGAGGCTCAGATGTAATCTCTTTTTAGTTACCTAAGATAAAGCATTAAAAATAGATACAAAAAGCAACTTACTCAAAGTGAAATCAATGCAAACACAGACACGCCTGTTCAAACTGATTTTAAAATCTGTTTTCATTTTATAAAAGTGAACTTCAAAGAAAGGTTTAATAAAATTAATTTCAGCACTGGTTAGGCCACACCTTGGGTACTGTGTCCAGTTCTGGGCCCCTCAATTTAAGAAGGACATTGAGACTCTTGAACATGTCCAGGGAAGGGCAATGAGGCTGGTGAGAGGCCTCGAGCACAAGCCCTATGAGGAGAGGCTGAGGGAGCTGGGATTGTTTAGCCTGGAGAAGTGGAGGCTCAGGGCAGACCTTATTGCTGTCTACAACTACCTGAGGGGAGGTTGTAAACAGGTGGGGGTTGGTCTCTTTTCCTGGGCAACCAGCACCAGAGCAAGAGGACACAGTCTCAAGCTGTGCCAGGGGAGGTTTAGGCTCGAGGTGAGGAGAAAGCTCTTCACAGAAAGAATTGTTGGCCATTGGAATGTGCTGCCCAGGGAGGTGGTAGAGTCACTGTCCCTGGAGGTGTTCAAAAAGGGATTGGACATGGCACTTGAAGCCATGGTTTAGTAGTCATGAGGTCTTGGGTGACAAGTTGGACTTGATGATCTCTGAGGTCTTTTCCAAACTTCTTGATGCTATGATTCTATGTAAATAGCTATGGTGTATCATTAGCTTCACCAGCCACTCAACTACAAATTTCACTCACAGCACTGGGCTTTACATCAGGCCCTACACCTGGAACGTGGAAACTGAAATTTCGGTTGTGTTTATGACCTCAGTGAAGTCATCAATTATGGGAGTGGAATTGTTTAATGACTTTTATTAACTATATTGAACTGTCTTCTACTGGATTTATATTTTACTCAGTTGTGACCAGAGTGGCCAGTTCCTCATTGCTAGAGCTACAGAAGGACATATCTTTATTCTAGATGCCCGGCCTTCAAAATTATTCCAAGTCCTTGGATATATAGGTAATATATGTAACAACTTTAATTACACTGTGTTTTCACTGTGTGCTGTATTTTAAGTCTACTTGCTTGTCAGACCAAGCTACTCTGCTACTCTCCTTTGTTCTACTCTTTTTTTTTTTAATTAGGAATAAACATATTTCTGCTACCTATTCCCATGTATAAATCACAGGGAAGAGAACAGATTATCTAACCAACTGATGGCAACTCCAGCATAAAAATAATAGTGTTGGCAAAGAACTTTAAACCTCTGTGTCTCCTAAAAAACTATAGATTGTGATAGCAATCTCCTATTACAAATGTCCACCCCAGTCATCTTTTTAGAGGGGGGCTTTATCTGGCAGTTATCAACAGACAGCCTCAAATTCACGGAATCAACCAGGTTGGAAGAGACCTCCAATATCATCAGGTCCAACAAATCACCCAGCCCTAACTGATCAACTGGACCATGGCACCAAGCACCTCATCCAGTCTTGTCTTAAACACCTCCAGGGACATGGACCCCACCACCTCCCTGGGCAGCCCATTCCAATGGGACATCTCTCTTTCTGTGAAGAACTTCATTCTAAGATCTCCTTCTCCCCCAAGCCACCACAGTGAGATCAGCATGCAGGACCTCCTCCCAGGCCACCTATCCCAACCAGCAGGGACCAGTTCAAGCTGGATGTAAACTCAGATTTGAATGTTTAATATGATAATAATAATACTCTGGTGCTTAGCATTCTCAGCACCCAGTGCCTCAAGCTGAAGTTGTTTATATGCAGCACTGTCTGAAACGGGGTTGTGGCTTGTTTGACATTTTAATGTAGTTCAAAACTATATAGTTAAGCTGAGATATGTTTTGTTTTGCATGATGATACCTTAGTAGAAACAACGTTCCTGTGCTTCAGTAATGATTTGCATTGGTGTTCCCTACCTTGCTTCAGTGTTGGCAGATGAAGTGCTGGATCTTTCTGTAGTTTCTGACTTCAAGAATGACTTAGTTGAAGTAATGGTACTCCTTAATGTAGCAGAGGTCCAGAGAGCAAGACTGGAAATTTTTTTTCTATCTTCAGCTCTCATAACAGGTAAGAATTGTATATATTGTCTGATATTTTTCTAAGGCAAAAATGTATTATTGGCACCCCCTAACACAAAAAAACCCAACCTAACAATCTTCATACCTTTCTTCATCTCAGCTGTATGTTCTCTAAGGAGACAGCAGTCTGTAGACAGTTAGCTTGATCATTTCAGCAGAAAGACTATGCTATTTTGAGGGAAAGCCAAGGAAGGAAGGAAAGAAATAATTCATTTGCAGAATTACAAAGCCACCACTTAACTACTACCACTACTGGTTGCTGTTATTATTATGACTACAATTTGAGCCACAAAGAGGCATAACCCACAGTCTTGGCCATATGCTAGGTGTCTTAATTCCTGTCTCCTCCTTGAAAACTCACATCATTCTGACTCCTTGCTGAGATTGGTTTTCATTACTTGATAGGTGAAGCACCTGCATTAGTGGTAGTGATGCCTCTTCCTCTTTGTTTCCTTTTTCAATCTTCTAGACAATGATAAGTATGTTACTGAACAGGGAATGCTTGTTGCTAGTGCCATTAAAAGGGAGCAATATGATCTGGATTACCCTTTGAGCTCAGCAGTCCGATTGAAGGATAACACTGTGTATGGCTACTGTACCTGTGCACCTTTCATCTGTAAATACCATCTCTCTGAAGAGGTAATTCTCTTTATTGTGGGTGGTGGTTAAACAAGGCTGAACAAAGGCTGAAGATGAAGTGAATATAGCAGGATATTATTGTAAAGAAAGCTTCTCTACATTAAAAATACCTACTCCATCCATAAACATCGACTGTCAGTGTCCTACCACCTGCTCAGAAAGCAATCTTGTTCTAATACAAAGAAATCCAAATACTAGTTCTTAAAAGTCATACAGCTTGCAGGCACTTCTCATGTAGCTTTGGTATTGGAGCTGTGCTTTTGTGCAATCTGCTGAGCAATCTGAATATCTACCTATTGAAGGAACTACCATATGAACTTCATAGGTCTCCCTCAGTTTAAGAGTCACGTCAGGCAAGAAGGTGAATTCCAAAGGTGGACATTTCTACTTGGCAAGTCCTGTACTTTCTGAGCCAAGAAATTCCAGGCCCAAACATACTGAAAACAGCTTGTTCTGAAGAGATGAGATAGCAAATCAGCAGCGCAGCAATCATATGCTGCTTTTTGAACTCAGTGATCCAACAACATTTTAAATCGTAAGGCATGTGATAGCCCACAAAGCTCTCATTAGTCTTCCCCAAATGGCATAGATATTTCTATCATGTGAACTCCTGCTAACATTTTGTTTGTTTGGCAGAATATGTTGGAAGAGCCATCAGTATATTTATCAGAAAAGAGGACTCCTAGCAATCAGTTTGGATCAGGTTTCCTCTGTTTATCACCCAACAGCCGGTGGCTGGCATCAGCAGCAAAGGATGGTGTTTTGTTCATCTACCATACATCTACTATGGTAGGTAGGCATCTGGGAACATGGGCTGTCCCTGGAGGTGTTCAAGAGGGGATTGGACATGGCACTTGGAGCCATGGTTTAGTAGTCATGAGGTGTTGGGTGACAGGTTGGACTTGATGATCTTTGAGGTCTTTTCCAACCTTGTTGATTCTATGAGTCTATGACGATACAAACCACTTGCTTTATTCTCCAGTAAATCTTAGGATAGATAATTTTACTACTTTTATGTCCTGAAAAATCAATATACCACAAATTTGTACCATTTGTAGTAAAAAATCTTAAACTTATAAATCTTACTGGCTTATGCACTTTGTATCGACATTTTGGATTGACCTTGATCTAAAAATAAAAAAGCATAAGTTGCAGATATTTTCCATTAGAAAACCACATTTGCTGATACTGCTTCTGTGACTTTTTTAGGATATACTTGCTCAAAAGCATTGTCACTCATATCAAGGAGGGGGAATCAGATCCATGGTATTTTCACTGGATGGTAACTTCGTCCTTGTTAATGGCAAAAGTGATGGTGCCCTGGTGTGTCTGAAATGGAAGTAAGTATAACATTGGAGACCAGTGTTGGTGGTGTAAATGTTCCTTCACAGTCTCATTTTTTTATCTAGTTCTGATTCTAGACTTCCTTTTTTTAGTTTCAAAGTAAGGAGAAGGATTGGATAGAAATAAAATCACTCTTATCTTTAGTGGTGGTCTCCCTACCTCACAAAAAGTCTTGTCCTTTGGGTTATGGTTGCATTGCAAGATATAGGAGCATCTTCTGATAAGTATTACCCATAGCAAGCTTCTTATCACTCTCAAATAAACCATCTGGAAGGGTCTCTCTGGGGATGTAAGGGATATAATTTCACAAGATACTAGTTTAACTCAGCTTTTAGGAGATAGCACAGCTTTAATGGGAATTCAACTGTGGCTCTTATCAGATTCTAGGAGTAAGAGACACGTGAAGCTACGGATTTTCCATGGTATAAAAACGTTCAGGTAGATGCACAGATTAAAGATGACTCCACCAGGGAGATATTTCTAATCCATTCGTAGAATTCCTAATTCTGTGGAAACCTCACTTAATTATGCAGTTCTCAATATTTAATCATATACACAATGTGGCCGGTTGACGTTGCCCCCTTAAGAAAGGGAACATGGTGGACGGAAGTTGGTAAACGGAAGGAATAGTCTAAACTAATTTCATTGGACGAGTGGGAGGAAGCACCTTCTGAAGTGGGAGTGAAGTGGACATTTCCAGCACTTCTCAGTCAGTCTTGCTTCTGTCTTTGCTTCGTGCAGCAGCTTTGCCTGTGCTGGGCTTTCTGCCAAGGCCTCGGCCTTGAAAACCAGATAACAGGCCTGTATACTAACTCCCTTCCAATTAACACGAACTGCTTCTAATTTTTTTTTCCTCTCTTTCCTTTCTCTTTCTATCCCATTCTGGGGAAAGGGGGGGAGAGAGGGGAGAGCGGAGGTGGGGAACCCCTCTGCCGAGGGGTTTACTCTCATTTCTGTGTTACTCTGTTGTATATCTTTGTATATATTGTAGATATTGTAAATTTGTAAATATCTCCCTGCAAACCCTACATCGCTTTGTAAATATAGCTCCACTGCTTTGCTAATTCAGCTTGCGAGTTTTTTTTTTCCCTTTCCCTTCAATTTTTTTTTCCCTTTTACTTTACAAGGGGGAAGGGAGGAGGCTTCTCAGCCTTATCCTTCCAAACCCACCACATTTTTTTATTGGCGTACCCAACGTGCGGCAGATAATTAGTTCAATTTATTATTTGATTGATTTAGTGTTTTCCAGCTGAATTAGCAAACATGAAGGTATTGTGGTTTGTGGAGCGATTATTCTTTTCAATTTTTGGGGCTCTGGTTTACAGATATTGCTTGGGTTTGATTTTGGATTACCTGGGTAAATATTTGGTGCGGACAATTTATATGTGGGTTATGTATAGAGTTAAACTATGGTATGGAAAATGTATTAATTTGTTATGGCCAGTGAGATACAGGAATGTTACCTCCACCACTCTCCCAATTGAGATAAAGGGTTTTAGGATTCCGCCTGAGGAGACAGTAACTTTAGGTGATGCCTGGGATCCAAAGGTGATTTATCTCATGTCTATAATTCTGCTGCTGGTGATGGTAATCGCATATTTACTGTTCTCTTTACGGCGAGAGAAAAAGGTGTCCAGGGCGTGTTTTGTTATTAAAACTAGATCAAAAAGAAAACGCCGTGGCTCTCGATCAGTCCCAGAGTCATCTAGTGACGAGGACTGTGGAGAACCCGTGTCAGTTAAAAAGAAGGCTAAAAAGTTAATTGGTAAAGCAGCTCTAAATGACTTTGCTGATTCTGGCAAGCAGCCAAGGGCATCGGCTGGTATCAACATGGCACCTACTCCTTCTCCTTCTTCTTCTTCTCCGTCGGCCAGTAATGGAGCAACGTCACTTCCACCCACTCCCTCAGTGGGACCGGAAGTCACTGCCTCAGCAGCTGATTTATCTCAGGACTTGTCAGCTTCTATTAAGGTGGCTGTAAATTCAAACACAGCTCCAGTTAAGGTGGCTCCTTTAAAGACTAGAGCTGGAAAGGCCAAAGATGGAGAAGAAGAGGAGGAGACTGATCCTGGTGAGGGGCCCTCTACTCTAAAAGATCCTGCTCAGGAGGAAGAGAAGGTTTGTTTTAAAGATCTAGCTAACCTAGTGAGGTCAAAGCAGGATAGAGATGAAGCTAGGAAAGCAGCTGGCAAAGGTGGTTCTCAGCTTAAAGAGATCCTTAGGAGAATGACAGCAGGATTTTATGGGCAAAGAATTCAGGGAGATGAAGATCAAGATGATATTACGGACTGTTCGTCACCACGGGAGGAATTGCGAAATGTCCGTAAAGATTTCACCAGAGCAGATAAGGAGCCAGTTCTAGCTTGGCTTAGTAGGTGTTATGATACAGGTGCTTCAGCTCTAACGGTTGGAGACAAGTCAGCAGCTCAGTTAGGAACTCTCTCAAGGGACAATGGAATAGATAGACATCTAGGCGAAGCTCTCGGTAAGGTTAATCTGTGGATACGCCTTTTAATAGCGGTTGCCCTGAGATACCCTTCCCGAGATGATCTTCCATGGAATCCTAAACCCTGGACTACCATAGATGAGGGAATTAAGCGCTTGAGAGAATTTGCTGTTAGAGAGCTACTCTATGGTGAACATGAAACTCTGAATCCTGATGACATTCCTGTGGGTATTGGTCTCGCTAAAAAGATCATCAAACTTGCTCCTTCCAATTATGCAAACATTCTGGCAAGCAGAATTGTGTCAAGAAGTTATGGTGGAGCTTCTCCTACGGTTGGCCAATTCAGTGATCAAATGAGACAATTGGAGGATAGCATGACACGTGGTTCTTTGGTTTCGGCCATTAAAACGATGTCTGGTGATATTCAAAATTGCATAAGAGAGTTAAAAGATGAATTTAGAAATTCCATATCCCAATTGGCACAAAGGGATAATTTCAATTCTTCCTCCAGGTGGATACAAGTCTCATCTGTGAGGAATACACGTCCTCCAAGGAGGTCATTCCAAAACAGGTCATTCCAAAACAGGTCGTTCCAAAACAGACCACCAAGGCAATCACGTAGAACTATTTGGATAACTCTGCGTGATCAGTTTGGTGAGAACATGAACCGCTGGGATGGCCAACCAACTTCTAATCTTTTCAGGAGACTGAGGGAATTGCAAAGTGGCAGAACCCGAGGTAGCAATACCAGAAGGGTAGCTGTTACTTCCACAGTTCCCCAGAACGACTCTTATGGCTCCAACAGTGGCTCCAGTTATAACATGCAAAGTTATAACCCTGCAAACTATGTGCAATGCACATGTGCGCATGTTCCCCATAACTAGGGGTGCCCTGCCTCCCGCCAGGGGGAGGAGAGGGATAACAGAGATAATAGAATCTATTGGGATGTGTACATCCAGTGGCCTGGCACTTCACAATTTCGGAAGTACAGGGCCTTGGTTGACACAGGAGCTCAGTGCACCATAATACCATCAAATTATCAGGGATCAGAGTCTATAACTATTCTGGGAGTCACTGGTGGATCTCAAGAGTTAAGTAAAGTGGAGGTTAATATAAGTTTAACTGGTAAACAATGGAGGAAGCATACAGTTGTGACCGGACCTGACGCACCTTGTATTTTGGGAATTGATTTTCTGAGAGAAGGGCGTTTCAAAGACCCTAGAGGTTACAAATGGGCTTTTGGAGTAGCTTCTATAGAAATTGATGGACAAAAATTGAAGCTGTCAGCCAGACCTGAACTTTCTGATGAATCTGCAGTTGTGGGACAACATAAGATACAGGACATTAAATTGCCGGTTGCTTCTCAGACTGTGCATCACAGACAATACAGAACCAACCGTGACTCTTTGTTGCCCATTCAGAATCTGATTCGTCAGTTGGAAAGTCAGAAAGTCATCAGCAAAACTCATTCACCTTTCAACAGTCCAGTGTGGCCTGTGCGGAAGCAGAATGGAGACTGGCGTCTGACGGTAGACTACCGAGCCCTAAACGAAGTAACACCACCTATGAGTGCAGCAGTACCAGACATGATGGAGCTACAGTATGAGCTGGAATCCAAAGAGGCCAAATGGTATGCTACTATAGACATTGCTAATGCATTTTTCTCTATTCCCATAGCAGAGGAATGCAGGCCTCAGTTTGCTTTCACCTGGAGAGGAATCCAGTACACTTTCAACAGGCTGCCAATGGGCTGGATCCACAGCTCAAGCATCTGTCATGCAGTGATCCACGATGCTCTGGAGAAAGGCGGTGCGCCAGAACACATCCAGTTCATCGATGACATCATCGTCTGGGGTAAAACTGCTGAGGAAGTCTTCAAGAAAGGTAACAAAATCATTGACATTCTTCTGAATGCAGGTTTTGCCATCAAGCGAGACAAGGTGAAAGGACCTACCACAGAGATTCAATTTCTGGGAGTGCGGTGGCAAGATGGACGCCGACACATTCCAGTGGATGTGGTAAATAGAGTCTCTACCATGGCAAGTCCCACAAACAAGCAAGAGACCCTACGTTTCTTGGGGATAGTGGGATTTTGGAGACTGCACATTCCTGGATACAGTCAAATTGTGAAACCTCTGTATGATGTAACTCGAAAGAGAAACCATTTCCACTGGGGACCTGAACAACAAGCAGCCTTTGACCAGATAAAGCAAGAGGTAATTCAAGCAATGGGTCTGGGACCTGTCCGAGATGGTCCAGACATTAAGAACATTTTGTACACGGCTGCAAGTGACAATGGTCCAACCTGGTGCTTGTGGCAAAAAGCTCCAGGTGAGACACGTGGACGACCTCTTGGTTTCTGGAGTCGAGGTTACAGAGGTTCAGAGGCTAATTATACTCCAACAGAGAAAGAAATTTTAGCTGCCTATGAAGGAGTAAAAGCATCTTCTGAAGTGATCGGGACTGAATCACAACTCCTCTTAGCTCCCAGATTACCAGTTTTGAATTGGATGTTCAAAGGCAAAGGCTCCACACCACATCATGCCACAGACTCAACATGGTCTAAGTGGATGGCTCTGATAACACAGAGAGCTCGAATGGGAAATCTTGAAAGACCTGGTCTAGTGGAGGTGATCTCAAGTTGGCCTGAAGGCATCAACTGTGCTAAACCTCCAGAAGAGAAAGTAACTCGTGCTGAGGAAGCTCCTCCTTACAATGACCTTTCTGATGATGAAAAGAAATATGCTTTGTTCACAGACGGTTCCTGTCGTCTTGTTGGAAACAAGCGAAGGTGGAAGTCTGCAGTGTGGAGTCCAACACGCCGAGTTGCAGAGGCGAAAGATGGAGAAGGAGAATCCAGTCAATTCGCAGAGGTAAAAGCTGTCCAGCTAGCTCTCGACGTGGCTGAACGTGAGAGATGGCCAAAGCTTTATCTCTACACCGACTCATGGATGGTAGCCAATGCTCTATGGGGTTGGCTAAAGAACTGGAAGAAGAGTGGTTGGCAGAGAAAAGGAAAACCCATTTGGGCAGCCAGCCTATGGCAGGACATTGCTGATCGAATCGAGAGAATTCCAGTGAAAGTGAGACACATCGATGCTCACATTCCTAAGAGCAAAGCTACTGAGGAACAGCAACACAACCATCAGGCAGATCTAGCTGCAAGAGTTTCTCAAGTAGACATGGACTCTAATCTTGATCTCGACTGGAAACACCGAGGTGAGATATTCTTAGCTCGGTGGGCTCACGATTCGTCAGGACATCAAGGCAGAGATGCAACATACCAATGGGCTCGTGACAGATCAATAGACATTTCCATGGATGCCATCACACAAGTCATCCATGACTGTGACATTTGTGCTGCTATTAAGCAGGCAAAACGACTTAAGCCCTTGTGGTATGGTGACAGATGGTCCAAGTACAAGTATGGTGAAGCTTGGCAGATTGACTACATCACTCTACCACGTTCTCGTTCTGGTAAGCAATACGTGCTTACTATGGTAGAGGCAAACACTGGATGGTTGGAAACTTATCCAGTTCCACATGCAACTGCACGCAACACCATTCTCGGTCTGGAGAGACAGATCCTGTGGAGACACGGAACTCCAGAGAGGATTGAGTCAGACAACGGAACTCATTTCAAGAACAACCTTGTAAAGAACTGGGCAAAAGAGCACGGTATTGAGTGGATATTCCACATTCCCTACTATGCACCAGCTTCAGGGAAGATTGAACGCTACAACGGTTTGTTGAAGACCACTCTCAAAGCCATAGGAGGTGGATCTTTGAAAAACTGGGAAAAACATTTAGCACAAGCAACCTGGCTGGTAAATAGTAGAGGTTCAGTGAACTGAGCTGGACCTGCACATTCAGATTTGCTACGGAAAGTAGAAGGTGATAGAGTTCCTGTTGTTAGAGAAAAGAATCTGTTAGGTAAAACTGTTTGGGTATTTTCACCCTCAGGAGAGGCTAAACCTGTCCGAGGGGTGGTTTCAGCTGAAGGTCCGGGTCACACTTATTGGGTAATGCAAGAGAATGGTGAAATTCAGTGTATTCCACAAAGAAATTTAACTTTAGCTGAAAGAGGTTAACTTTGAACTGTTGTACAGCTACATCGCGTCCAAAGGAAGAATCAACGAGGAATCTACGGTGCACGAACCCTGAGATCCCTGAGAGCCCTGAGTCAACTAAGAGACCCTGAGAATCCCTGTTTCCCTTTTCTTTGCTTCGTCAGCGAGGAAATGAACTGTTTTCCATTTTTCTCATTTTCTGATTTTCTTGGACTTTTGAATCATCTACATCTGAGCATAGCCGGAATGGACTATGAACTTTACTCACGAACTGTAAATATCGTTTTGGATTGGATGGACAGTATGAACAGCCAATGAAATTGTTTAGAAGGGGTGGACTGTGGCCGGTTGACGTTGCCCCCTTAAGAAAGGGAACATGGTGGACGGAAGTTGGTAAACGGAAGGAATAGTCTAAACTAATTTCATTGGACGAGTGGGAGGAAGCACCTTCTGAAGTGGGAGTGAAGTGGACATTTCCAGCACTTCTCAGTCAGTCTTGCTTCCGTCTTTGCTTCGTGCAGCAGCTTTGCCTGTGCTGGGCTTTCTGCCAAGGCCTCGGCCTTGAAAACCAGATAACAGGCCTGTATACTAACTCCCTTCCAATTAACACGAACTGCTTCTAATTTTTTTTTCCTCTCTTTCCTTTCTCTTTCTATCCCATTCTGGGGAAAGGGGGGGAGAGAGGGGAGAGCGGAGGTGGGGAACCCCTCTGCCGAGGGGTTTACTCTCATTTCTGTGTTACTCTGTTGTATATCTTTGTATATATTGTAGATATTGTAAATTTGTAAATATCTCCCTGCAAACCCTACATCGCTTTGTAAATATAGCTCCACTGCTTTGCTAATTCAGCTTGCGAGTTTTTTTTTCCCTTCCCTTCAATTTTTTTTCCCTTTTACTTTACAAAGGGGGAAGGGAGGAGGCTTCTTGGCCTTGCCCTTCCACCCACCACACACAAATATTGAATAGGAATGTTAAAACAACTTAATCATTGTGTTATGATAAATATTTAATACTTCACCCTTTTCCATAAGACACAAAAAATACATCAGTTCCCTTTCTGTTTATTAGGAAGATGAAGAAAATTGAAGTTGAGGAAGCAGCCTTTCACTGGAAATCTCTTCTTGCTATACTGAACAAGTCTACTTTGAATGAAAATATTGTTTTAAAGTCTGTGGCAGAATTCACACCAGAATCACTTCCAGAAGAGAAATTCAAGGTGTTTTCTTTATGAAGAACAAAAGTTTTATGATTATCCTAAAATTGCACTTGATAAAAACTGTCCTTAAAACAAACTCTTGATACTTTTATAAAAATAGAATAGACTTGTGGATAGGGTGAATATGCTTAATTATTAATTTGTGGGATATTACCATCAAAGCCATTGAATGGTTATGGGAAGCTGATGTTCACATCTTCAATTTCCCTTGGTTTCTTCAAGCACAGAAAACTCTGTAAAAGTCAATTTCTTCTCATGAAGTTATATGTCATTGCCAGTGTGATGATACTGCTATACACTATGTGTTACTAGTCATATATTCTTCTGCTGAAGTCAAGCAAAGCAGTGATTACAGAGATTAGTACAGGCAGCCTGTTTGAGTGAAAAGACTTTGCATGATAGCAAGAGTATGAAAGATCGAATCTGGGGACCACTTAGGGAATAAAAATGCAACACTGGAATGTGGGGGTGGTAGTTTTGCTTTTAATGAGTCCCTTTTTAATTTAATTTATGTCTATCTTTTGTTTTCTTTAAGTACCTGAGATGAAGGTTTTTATCCTTAATTTCAGGAGCCATCACTTAAATCTACCAATGTAGAAGAAAATGGAAACATCAGCAGTTTGTATTCAGCCAATACCAGAGACATGACATGGATAGGTCAGAAAATAAAGAAGGTACTTTCACAGAACAAGTGTTAATCAAAGCCAGAGTACTCGAAAGTCAGTAGTGGTTTGGGTTGCCAAATTCTATGCTATAAAAGATTCTAGTTTCTCAAGCTTTTTTTTTTTTTTTGCCATTTGTACCTCTTTTTAAGTCAAGCTGATAAACGCATCACAGGAGGTATCTGGCATCATAGGAGCTCTAAGACAAAAAGACCACTTTTACACAAGAAGTAAACAAAAAACAAATTCCAGTGAAATTAATTAGCTTCCTTCAGAAAAATATAAAGACCTTTTTCTTGTAAATGTAAAAAGTTGCACAGAAGATTATAACTAGAAATGAAGCTGTCTTCTTCCCAAGGCCAGAATAACAAATTCTACAGCGCTGATAAATTAATATGCAACAATAGGACATTGATTACAAACCCCTTGAGGTTTTTCAGGTAAATTTGAGGAGAGTATGTTAGGTAACGGGAATGGAATGAAGCTGGAGGTGGGGAGATTCAGGCTGGATGTGAGGAGGAAGTTCTTTACCATGAGAGTGGTGAAACCCTGGAATGGGTTGTCCAGGGAGGTGGTCGAGGCTCCGTCCCTGGAGGTGTTTAAGCCCAGGCTGGATGAGGCTCTGTCCAGCCTGATCTAGTGTGGGGTGTCCCTGCCCATGGCAGGGGGGTTGGAACTAGATGATCCTTGTGGTCCCTTCCAACCCTGAATGATACTATGATACTATGCTGATAAGTAAAAGTGCATCAAAGATCTGTTTACATAGAGGGTATTTAGTTCTTTGTGTGCTTGGAAACACCTATGTTAATGCTTTGGTGTCTCTCCTGGGATGTTTTGGAAAAATACATGTAACTGTGCATACACACAGGTACTAGATGACTAGGGACAAGTGATGAGAAGCAAAGGTTGAAGGCCAGCAGTGTGGTCTTAGGTTGTTTTAAGCTGCCTTGCATCTGACTTTTAGAGGATCAAGCCCATCCAATGTCAGAATGATACACTCCTTCCAGCAATAGCCAGCATTCTTCCTGAAGTTGTAGACTTACTTTAGAAAGCAAGTTCCAGAGATGCAGACTAACTGCAAATGTTTCCCTTAAGAGATTATTTGGCAAGACTGTAGGAGCAAAGAAAATTTAACAGCTTCGGAATGAGTAACAGATGTTAGTTTACTTATATCTTTAAATATCCCACTGGAAATGCCTAATGAAAAATCTAAGGAATACAAACCACTTAAATTCTGGCAGTAGGCTTTACACAGTTCAATGTGTCTGTAATCTCATTGCACTTGTAATTACTTCTTTCTTTAATATTTCCTTTCTTTTAAGCTCTACTGCTGTACAACCAGCTTACAAACTGACCTGGCTGTAAAATCTTCTTTCTCTTGAGCAACTCTAAGAATCATTCTATTGTGTTAGGATTATATCTGTTATTAATCCTTTTGTTGTTTAGTTTTCTGTACACACAACATTCCTTTACATTGTTTCAGTCTTTCCTTGTCTGTTTTTGTCTTGCAACAACTCAATTGTTGTATGTCAGGTCATTATAGAAGAGACTCAGAGGTTTGGTAACCAGAAGAAAGAGCTGGAAATGGGAATTAAAAAGCTACGTAAAACTGTGAGTTTCTGACATGGCTCATCTCACCATTTTTATTTACAAGTACATTTCCTTTACAGCTATCAGCTCTAGTGTTCGTATACATTTTTGTCACAAACTCTGAGCAGATAGGTAATAAAAAGATGTACTTCTTAAGGGACTATATGCTGAAACTGCCAGTAACTACTGTTGGGTTCTCCATTTCCTTTGCTCCAAATGAATATTTTGTACCACCCTTACACCTTGAACAATCTGTCTTCTCAAAAAGCTAGTTTCTACCTAACAACCTTTCATTATAGAAACTACTGTTCTGTCATCTTCTTTCTGTTTCTTTTCATAAAAACTGCTGTCTGCAAGAGGGTAAGGCAAAGGGTCACCTAGAACAGTCTGCCCAGAGCTATGTCCAGGCAGATTTTGATTATCTCCAAGAATGGAGACTTCATGACCACTCTGGGCAGCCTGTTCCAGTATGTAGTCACTCTCATAATAAAAAGTTTTCTCCTCATGTTTGAGCAGAACTTCTTGTGTTTATTTGTGCCCATTGCCTCTGGTTCTGTCACTGGGCACCACTGAAAAGAGTCTGTCTCTGCCCTCTTGCCACCTTCCCTTCAGGTATTTATATACATTGATGAGATTCCTCACAAGCCATTTCTTTTTTAGGCTGAACAGTTCTAGTTCTCTCAGCCTTTCCTCATGGGAGAGATGCTCCAATCCCATAACCACCTTCATCGGACTCTCTCCAGTATGCCCATGTATTTCATCTCCCTCAACCTGCTAGCAACATTCTCAGTACTGCCCAGGATACTGTTACCTTTCTTTGCTGCAAGGGCACATTGCTGTCTTTATGTTCAACTACATGTCCACAAGGGCCCCCAGCTATTTTTCTGCGAGGTTGTTTTGCAGTTCCTCAGCACCCAGCATGTCCTGGTGCATGGGGCTGTTCTTACCCAGGTGCAGGATTTTGCATTTCTCACTGTTGAATTGTTAGACATAGGTAATAATAAAGTGATCACTTAATACAGTGCTCAGAACTAGGTGCAGGAATTTGCAGTTCTCTTTTGTGATCTGCATGAGACAGACACCATAACAAAGATTTAGAGTCAGAGAACTAAGAATTGTGTACTACAGCTTCTTAAAAAGTATACACAACTTCACATACAACATCCAAGTCAACTTTAGGAGGAAACATATTAACATAGTACTCTGTCACTAGCTACAGGCAGCACATTCTACCAAATACCATGAAGCAGTTACAAGTGGAGGCAATTAAAAGAATTTTCTCTGATATTAAATTCAAATTACTTTTTATTCCTTATACTTATTTTTAAATGCAAACAGATTCAGAAAATGATGCATGAAAATGAACAGGTGCCAGACACTGAGAAACTGCAGCAGCAGGAGTTCAACCTGGATATGGAAGAACAGGAAAGACTGCAGGCAGAGGCTGATCAAGAAGTGGCCAGGGTATGATAGAATCGGGGACAACATCTTAAAGAATGATTGAAGAAAGAGGATGATCTCAAAGTTGGTGTTCACTGTTGAAAACTTAAACGTATTTAAAGTCACTATTTGAAGGAGGTGAAGCTGCTGACACAAACACTGACAATTGGAATATGGTTTGTGCCAAAAAGTATGAATCTGACACTGTGACTATGGACATGTTGCTTAAGTTCTGCAATGCTTTTCTCCACATAGAAAATGATGCCTTTCAGTAGTATTGGAGAAGATAATTGCAGTAGTCTAAGATGATGAAATATTGGTAATTTATTTAATCTGGTAGGTTTCTTTCAGTAACTCAATAAAAGTTGCCCATATCTTGTTATTTTGCACCTTATCTTGTTATTTTCTTTTCTGTGTCTTGAAAGGTGAGGAAGGAGATGGAGATGGAGACTTTAGCCAACCACTATTTGCAGGATGTCATCAAGCAAGAGTGTTGGGATGCTATGTGTGTAAAAGGACGCGTAGTTAAGGTAACCTCTCCTTTCTAAATCACCTTCTGCAGTAGTTTGTTGATTCCTTAAGGAACAGATACAAAATGAACAAAAGTATAACATATATTCTGATTTGCTTATATAAAGTATGGGGGAAAACTTAATTATTCCCAGACCTCATGACGAGATTTCATTCAAAGAATAGAACAGAATAAGCCAGGTTGGAAGAGACCTTCAAGATCATTGCGTCCAACCTATCATCCAACACCACCTAATCAACTAAACCACGCAACCAAGCACCCTATCAAGTCTCCTTCTGAACACCTCCAATGATGGTGACTCCACCACCTCCCCAGGCAGCCCATTCCAATGGGCAGTCACTCTCTCTCTGTAGAATTTCTTCCTAACCTCCAGCCTAAACCTCCCCTGGCGCAGCTTGAGACTGTGTCCTCTTGTTCTGGTGCTGGTTGCCTGGGAGAAGAGACCAACCTCCGCCTGTCTACAACCTCCCTTCATTCTGTTCATTTTGTCTGAACTTGGCTAATTATAACTTCTACAGTGAGTAAGAGTGTTGATAAACAAATAAGCCACTGTCTTAATTCCTTGATCTCAGAGGATATCATTATGCATTGTTGCTAAAAGGAGAGGTAAATACTGGTTTTTGCTGTGTGCAGTCAGTATGACTTCTGTTACACAGAGCATAAAAGCAAAATTTAACCTGATTTTGCCTGTTTTAAACAGGGAGATTAGCCAAACTGATAATGCTGGATTATCTCAAAGGTGGTGAAAGACCAAGTCATTTAACAAAAAAATCTAATTCGAGTTGAATTCTGTAGATATAGAGGCCATATCTGTCACGGTCCGGAGACATTAGATGTCTCGGTCCGGAGACACAGTTCTTTTAAATATTCCCGTGTTGTGAAATTAAAGGCACAAACGAGGCCAAAGTATCAACAGCTAGACTATTTATTAGAGAAAGTGGACATAAGAAGGGAAAGAGAGAAAAGAGAGAGAGAGAGAGAGGGACGAGAGATAGAAGAGGAAAGGAATTATATTACCACACCCCTCATCCCCCCCAAGATAAAGTCTGTGGAGGAAAGGTGCTGCAGGAGATGTTGGGTTTGTAGAGACACCGTGGTGAGGCTTTTGCTGGAGAACAGCTGTGGTCCTCTGGGGAGATGTTGGGTTGATACAGGAACAGTGCTGAGGCTCCTCTGGGCAGCCTGGGTCTGTAGAGGGCTGGAGCTGTGGTCCTCCGGGCAGCTTCTGTTCTCCGGAGCAGCATTGTCCCGGCTTCTCAGCGGCCTGGCCCGTCTCCTGTGTTTTTCTTCATCTCCATTTTTCTCCCCGTTTTTCTCCTCTGTTTCTCTCCTTTGTTTCTCTCTTGTGTTTCTCTCTACAAACCAGTAGTTGCTCAAGTCTTTTATACAGTTTTTTAGTCCTTAGGTATGTAGTCAAATATTGTCCCTCAGGAATTCCAGTGGCAGGAAATCTGTGTGTTTGGGCAAGACCCTGGCTGGAGGAGGGGGGAATCTCCGTCTACCCTGTCTCCATCCAGACAAAGCTCAGGAAACAGGTGGTGATTATCTTGCCCTAAAGGTGTGATGGCTGGGTCCTTGGGTCCATTGTTGTAGTCCCGTGTTATCACGATGCAATCACAAGCTGATTTGCATCCAGGATTGGTGGACAGGATTCTTTCCACCTTCTTTCCAGTGGCTCTGCTATCACTTTTATCTTTGTTGACTCACATAGAGAGAGACAAACTTATTAGACCCTCACACCACCCCGTCAATCAAAGATAAAAGGAAGAAAGAAAGGAAAGAAAGGAAAGAAGTGGAAAAGAAAGGAAAGAAGTTTTAAACAATTTTTGCAATAGACATAAGTTTTGATTGGCTAACAGCACAAATCTGTTGTACACCATCATTAGACACAAACTGCATATTGGACACTACATGTTGAATCACTGTATACAACAGGGATTTATACAAGATTGACAATGCTAAGAAAATATAACAAAATTAAACCAGGTAATTACACAAGGTGAAAGCATCCTTGTTCCTCCTGGAAGCCAGGAGAACAAACAAACCCATACCCCCCCACCCCGTCAGTCCTTCAGTTTGGAATTGAAGTGAGAGCTTCAGTCCAGATCTGAATGTCTGCGGGGTTATGGAAAGTACAGTCCTTGAAGAGATGTCTTCTGTGATGCAAAACTTGAGAAGTCTTCCATATTGTAGCAAGACAAGTCCTTCTGACAATACATCAGGTAGTCTTCAGCATTAGAACTTAAATTTAGCATTAGAACTTAAATAAGAAACACAACCTTGAAACATACAAAACTGGTATTTCCAGGTTACCATTCAGAGCCACCCTTTCAGGTGATAATTACTTTGAATGGGCCTGTAAGTATCGTTGATTGTTTCAGGTTCTCTCAAAGCCAAGCTAAACACAAACAAAAGCCTTTTTCCAAACCAAGTACAATTTTTTGGTGATCTCCTGACTCATGCTTCACCCCCCAATTCACCGCTGGGAAGTGAAGCCCTTAGTTGCCCTGGGGTGCATACCCCTCAATTCACCAAATGGTCCCACCAAGAGGGGAGCAGTGACCTCAGCCCTCTTTTTAGGCTCGGGCCAACATTGCACAATGATTTGTAATTGTCTTGTGGCTACCCCATCAACCACTTCTTTTGGAATACCTTTCTTCTGGCCCATCCCCCACCAATATTGCCGGGTATTCAAGTGTTCCCTGCCCCTAGCCAGGTGCCTACTAGGAATACGGCGCATCTGGCCCTGGGGGCTTGGTGGGTGAGTCATTTTCACATGTCTCAAGCCTCTAGTTTGAGGTTTTTTCATTTCCTCTGGTACACTATACTGCCTAGCATAATCTAATAACTCCCTCCCCACGTCTTGCCATGTCCTGGAAGAAAGTGGGGTATTAGCTATTTCTTTTTGAAGCTGGATACCTCTTATTTTAAGCAAGTCATTGAGGCCCCTGATCAAAGGAGTCATTCTGTTTGCATCCACCAGGACAGAAAGAGGGGATTCAAAATGATGTTTTAGTTCCCTTTCATATATCATCTGCAGGCATGCAGCTTTTTGCACATTCTCCATTATCTGATTCATCCCTCCCCGCAGAATTAGGGGTTCACCCCTCTCCTTTGGATCAAACCCCCCTGCCCAATAGGCAGCTCTTTGCGTAAGACTCCAGGGTCCACTTCTGTTTTTTGTAGTTAGAAAAACATTATCACCCCAATAGCCCATGGCTTCAGCTTCTGTTAACAGAATCTGATCACCTCCAGTTTTTGAAACTCGCCAGACATATTCCACCTCAGATTCCCCAGCAGAGCGTGCAAATTCTTTACGAATTTTGGCCAATTCAGTTGAGGAGAAAGGTGTTTCTTTGGTTGTGATAGTGGGGGTAACCTCCCCATCCTCATATAAAACTTCAGTTTTAATGAGAGGTCTGATATGCGCAGCAGCTTCCTCAGCCGCTGTCAATTCTGCCCGAGGATATATGGGGGCAGGATCCGGGTAGTTCACACCCTCTTTTGAGTCCAAATACGAATTTTGCCTCCTCTCCTTTTCCAATTGAATTTTAAGATCTGCCACTACGTCTTTCAAAGTGGCAACATGGCTTTGTAGTGACGAAACTAAGTCCTGCAAAGAGGAAATAGTTATATTTTCCTGTTCATGCCATTCCTCTTTCTCCTTCACTGAGGCGGCTAAACAGGCACCTAAAACCGCACAAATAAAGCCTTTGCCTTTCCCGGCTTTTGCTCGTGCATCTTTCTGCAGGGCCACAATTCTATCAGCCACACTCTGGAAATTATGCCAATTTTCACGGGCCCAGTCAAGTACCTGTACAGAGGGGCGGGCACCGTGAACTTCTAAAAGGTTAAAAAGCTTCTCACTCCCGGCCATCTCTTTTGTTTCAGAAAGCATTTCTTAATAGGGCACTAAGTTTCGCGGGGAAGTCAGATCAAAACACTGTTTGTACCAGCAAAATCTTCCCTGGAAAAACGTACACTTTTAAAAGGCTTACTCCAAAATAATCTTCTCCAGGAAAAAATGCACAATAGATTTCCCAGGAGAGGTCACACACAAGAAAAAACAACAACAACTTGGGCTTCTCAAGGAAGTCACACTATTTCCCTGAGTGAACCCACACTTGCAAAAGCTTCTTAGCTTTTGTACCTCAAATTTTTTTTTGTTACACTAGGATAACAACCTTGTGATTCTTAGGGAAGAGTCACTCTGTTTCCCTGAGCAAACACACACCGGCAGAAGTTTCTCAACTTTTGCTTCAATACTGGGCTTCTCGGGAAAACCACACTTTACAAATATCACCAACACTGGGTTTCCTAAAAGAGGGTACTGAGAATTCTCGGGGAGGTCACACTATAAAGTCAACAGTTGTACCCCAGATAATCTTCCCCGGGAATGCACACACAAATTTAAAGCAGGGTACAGAGGATTCTCGAGGAGGTCACACTATAAAACCAACAGTTGTACGCCAGATAATCTTCCCCGAGAAAGCACACACATTTAAAGCTTTTGAGAACTCCCACACAGTCTCTCTGAAAATTTCGCTTCGTCCTTCTCCGGCCACTTCCCTCGCGGGCGAGTGGAAACGCGAATCTGGACTCCACTCTCGCTTCGTACTAAAAGTACGTCTCAGGCACACACACACATTTCGGGGTTCTCAGAAATGCAATAATTTTGCTGTGATACTTTTCACTGCACGGGAATCCTGCCGACTACGCCATTTAAATGTCACGGTCCGGAGACATTAGATGTCTCGGTCCGGAGACACAGTTCTTTTAAATATTCCCGTGTTGTGAAATTAAAGGCACAAACGAGGCCAAAGTATCAACAGCTAGACTATTTATTAGAGAAAGTGGACATAAGAAGGGAAAGAGAGAAAAGAGAGAGAGAGAGAGAGGGACGAGAGATAGAAGAGGAAAGGAATTATATTACCACACCCCTCATCCCCCCCAAGATAAAGTCTGTGGAGGAAAGGTGCTGCAGGAGATGTTGGGTTTGTAGAGACACCGTGGTGAGGCTTTTGCTGGAGAACAGCTGTGGTCCTCTGGGGAGATGTTGGGTTGATACAGGAACAGTGCTGAGGCTCCTCTGGGCAGCCTGGGTCTGTAGAGGGCTGGAGCTGTGGTCCTCCGGGCAGCTTCTGTTCTCCGGAGCAGCATTGTCCCGGCTTCTCAGCGGCCTGGCCCGTCTCCTGTGTTTTTCTTCATCTCCATTTTTCTCCCCGTTTTTCTCCTCTGTTTCTCTCCTTTGTTTCTCTCTTGTGTTTCTCTCTACAAACCAGTAGTTGCTCAAGTCTTTTATACAGTTTTTTAGTCCTTAGGTATGTAGTCAAATATTGTCCCTCAGGAATTCCAGTGGCAGGAAATCTGTGTGTTTGGGCAAGACCCTGGCTGGAGGAGGGGGGAATCTCCGTCTACCCTGTCTCCATCCAGACAAAGCTCAGGAAACAGGTGGTGATTATCTTGCCCTAAAGGTGTGATGGCTGGGTCCTTGGGTCCATTGTTGTAGTCCCGTGTTATCACGATGCAATCACAAGCTGATTTGCATCCAGGATTGGTGGACAGGATTCTTTCCACCTTCTTTCCAGTGGCTCTGCTATCACTTTTATCTTTGTTGACTCACATAGAGAGAGACAAACTTATTAGACCCTCACAATATCCCATAGATTATTCATGAAAAACAAACACAAAACCAAAAACAGGAGCAAATTTTAAATGAACCATTCTCACTACCAAAAAGGCAAGTGTTTTCTGTCTTACCTCTGTATTTTTACTACATTTTCTATATTTAATTGATCTTCAATTTTCTATCTGTTTGGCATTGAGGTATTGAGCAAGTGACTTGACAGATGCATTCTGAAGAACTTTTTACTTGTTTTGTTTGGTCTGTTTGTCTTTTATTAACATTTTAACAGTGCTTCCATATGGCTTGTGAAGTGAAGAACTACCCACTGAAGAAACGCAGTGAGGAAGAGCTGAAAAGTTTGGAGAAAGTTCTCCAGTTGAAGAAGATTGAGACAGCTGATCTTAAGGTACAATCTCTTTGTACTGCATAAAGGCATTTCAGACCAGGATGCTCTAAGTTGGCCTTTTAACCCTTCCTTCCATAGTTGTATTTCTAAGGTCCATTTTCTGACTGTAAAAATTGTGTCCCAAAAATTTTAAAAGATAAATAAAGATGAAGCATTTTGTTTTATTCAGAACAAATATATTAATGTTAAAGAGTCAGAAAATAGCTGATGTTAAAGGAAATCATCTGGACTAGCTCTCCTAAAGCGATTTTCTGAGGGCCTTGTCCAGTCAGGTTTAGAATATATTCAAGGATGGAAGATTCCATAACCTTTACAGGTTACTTTTTCCCATGCTTGACAACTCTCACTGGAAAAGTGTTTTATTATGTTTAAGTTGGATGTCTTGTATTTTGGTGTATACCAATTTCCTCTCAATCTGTCACTGACCACCACTGAGAAGTGTCTGGCACTGGTGTCCTTACTCCCTATCATCTGGTTTTTATATGCATTACAATTATTCCCCCAAATCTCCTTTATGAGGCTAAAAAGTTCCAGCTCTCTCAATCTGTCCTCACATATGAGATGTTTGAGATCCTTGATTGTATCAGTGGCCTGTCACTGGACTTGCCCCAGTATGCCCACGTTTTTCTTCTTCTGGGCAACCTACATATGCATCAAATATTCCAGATATGATAATTTCAACTTATTTTGATCATTGAGCTTAACTGCAAAATATAACATCTAAAGTTTTTTCATACATGTGCCACTGGATCGTGTACAAAATTAACACAGTTGTCATATTTGTGATATTCAGGTTCAGAAGAAAGATCCTGAGATTGAATCTGAGACTGCATTATCTAATAAAGAAGGAGAGAGGGCAGAAAAAGTAATGGCTGATGATGGTACTTTGTACTGCCTGACTGGAAGTCTGAGCTCTCAGTACGGTGGAGACACATCTGTCCTATACCACCAATGGGACTTACACACCAGGGAGCAGAAAATCAATCAGATAGTGCTACTGAAGGTGATGTCTTCTTAAATTTATATTATTGCACTGATGCTGTTATATCTGTTGGTTCTCATAGCAATCACAGCCACTGTTAGGTTTTGGGCATTCTGACAATATACAACAGAGTTTCACAGGTCTCTGAGTTTCTGTGATGATGAAAGCTGATAAATTCCTGTAGTGGAGTAGAGCACCATGTGGATTTACCAGCTAAGGTCTGAAAGAAAAGCATTTTATAAAATTGGTTACCCAGTTTGAGGGTACCTATATTTGTCTGTTTAAGAGGCTGTATAGCCAAAGCTACCTTGCACATCTCAGCGTGCCCTGTGAAAACATGACCTCTTTCCCTGCTATGTGCTGCTGAATGAAGGATCATCTGGATCCTCACACTGTTTACTTTCTCTCCAGTCTTACTTATCCTTTCATTTGGATTCTTCAGTGTTTCCATTATTTATTATTTATTCATATCAGACACTCTAACTACTCTTGCTCTGGCCAGTTTATTAAGTAGTAGTAGAGTAAGTAAGTAGAATAGGCTTCTTATGAAGATGATCTAGGAGGTCAGAAGTGGTTAAACTTCTATTAAAGCATTGCCTCCTCAGAGCTTTTTAAGGCTGTACATGGTAGCAGAGTTCAAAGATAATGCATTGTAAAATCTAACATTTAGTAGATACCCTAATGGTAGATGGGGAAGAGCATTTCTAGATGTAAGCTTGGATGTAACAAGATGTCTCTACTGTGTGGCTTTAAAGACATATATTAAATATCTAAGTGTAGATATGTCTTTAATGTTCTTGGCCAATGCAGTAAGCTTGCTGAAAGCTAGCTGGCTGATGAGACATTGAGCACAGCCTTTTTACTCCCAGCAGCATTGTACCACATTTGCCATCCTGCCTTACTACATCCTAACTTATTGTTATAATTTGCCCACCTTCATTTTCCAAAGCTTGATCTCTGCACTTACTATTTTCACAAAAGGGCTTTACCAGTTTATCTCCCTGCCACTCATGCAGGTACACACACTTACGACTGAAGGCTTGAGGAGGGATATAGGATCATGAATGGATGTGACCTGTGCAATATAGCTGTATCCTGTTTTATTTCAGGACATCATTTACAAAGTGAAAAATGCTTTTAATAAGGAATTTGACATAGTTGCACAACAAAAGAAGCAGGAGATAGCGCGAGTGAAAGAAAGAAACATAAGGATCCGAGAAATCTTGGCACAACTTGATCTCCAGGTGGAAGTGTGGGAACCAGCTTTCACAGATGATGAGATACCAGAGCAAGCACTCATGGTTCAGGATTCAGAGGTGTCTGAAAAACACATATTTCTCTTTCACCCACTCAAATATAGTTCTCTAATTCTTCTCATTTCCAAACATTGTGTCAATACTGAAAAGCTTTAAAATAGATGTCTATAGACACATATATGTATACTTAAAATCATCTTTTTAACTCTTTTGCTTCCCTTCCCAGGGAGCAAGTTCTTAATAAGTCAATCCAAAATGAATAAAATGCATACAATCTAAATGTTTTGCTGTTAAAACTTTTTAATTAATCCAGGATGTGGCTCAGTTGGTAGCGCATAAGACCCTTAATGGGAAGGTTGTGAGTTCAAGCCTGCAGTGGGCAGTAGTGTCCTCCCTACTCAAGTCATGAGGTCTGTGGTGACAGGTTGGACTCGATGATCTTTGAGGTCTCTTCCAACCTTGGTGATACTGAATACTGAATACTAAGTGCCCATAAATTAGTTAGAAATTCTTCCTGTTCCTGACTGTAAGATTCAAACCATCTATGGAAGTAACTGGGGGCTACTTCCATTGGTAAGAGTGTCTCTAAGCACCATTTTGAAACTAAGTATCATAGAATCATAGAATTGTCAGGGTTGGAAGGGACCTCAAGGATCATCTAGTTCCAACCCACCTGCCATGGGCAGGGGCACCTCACACTAGATCAGTTTGCGCAGAGCCACATCCAGCCTGGCCTTAAAAACCTCCAGGGATGGGGCTTCTACCATCTCCCTGGGCAACCTGTTCCAGTGTCTCACCTTCCTCATGCTGAAGAACTTCTTCCTAACATCCAATCTGAATCTACCCATTTCTATTTTTATACCATTCCCCCTCATCCTATCGTTACCTGACACCCTAAAGTCCCTCCCCAGCTTTCTTGTAGGCCCCCTTAAGATACTGGAAGGCCACAGTAAGGTCTCCTCAGAGCCTTCTCCAGACTCAACAGCCCCAACTCCCTCAGTCTGTCCTCACAGGAGAGGTGCTCCAGCCCCCAGTAGTTTCAAAGGAAGTATCTAGGTACTAAAGAATATGTAATACTGTACTTACAAATTCAAATTATAGCTTATAAAGACACACCATAATCCTCACACATTGATCAGTCTTTCCCTGCTTCTCTCTCTTCCCCCATCAGCTTGTGTTACTCCTCTGTCAGAAAGGTTGTGCACAAAGCATGAACAAAACTGATGGTAGTTTGTACTGTAGCATGTTTAAATACAGCTTTTGGAGCTGTTCAAAAGAACAATTTTCCAAAAAATTGGTATTACACTGTCTTTCAAACTGCTCTTAGTTCACATGTGATCATGTTTGGAGGAAAGAACTCTGATATGAACCTCATTTCCTTCCTTCAGATTAAAGCTGAAAAATACTTGACTCAAGAAGAGAGAGAGAAAGCAGAAATGCTGGCTAATCTTGAAATGGAGCGACGCCGTGCCGACACGGTACGTGAAGTAGTGTTCTTTTTACTGAATAAACCTTTGTCTCTTGTTGGGTTCATTTACTTTTTGCTGCTCTGGAACATTCCAGTATAGGAAAATACATGTAAAATAGTAGGTAATGATGATGTGTGCCTTTTCTTATTATTATCATTTATAATCAGGACTACACAGACCAATTGTGGGAAGAAAAGATTTAGTGTTAGGCTCAGAGTTTTTTAAAATATGCTTAGAGGCAATTGAAAATGCTGTGGGAGGTGACTGGAGGCTTAGATACATTTCTAAATGCATGCTACTGCTCAGTCAAGAGCTTTGTGCTTCATATGTGTTTGTTGACTTGAGTGGCCGCTGTTCTTCAGGGGTCAGACTAGACGATTGTAGTGCTTTCCTCTGGCTTTCAGATCTATCCATGAAAAGCCAAAGATGGCCCCAAAAGAAATGTACAATAAGACAGTGACACTACAACTTCCTTCATCCTAGCCTGCCAACTGGCCTATGCATTCTTTCCAAAACTGCCACCATGGCAGCTGTAGTAAGTGTTTTGGTATAGGAACATGTCTCCACCAGAAAAAATCTGAGACTTTTAGCATATTTCACACATATCACTGAAAGAGCATTAACCTACCAGTGACACACAGTATAATCATATCAGTGATCTAGAGGAGACCTACCCTATTACTGTTCCCCAGACATCCAAGCACTACACTTCCTTTTGTACCCTAAAATATCTTTTGTGCCAATTCCCAGGACAATGAAAGACTACGTGCTCTTAATGACATGATGGGTGGAGTGCTAGAAGTCAAAAAGGAAGACATCTTGAAAATCGTGAGTGACATTTCTGCCATATCATTTAGGTAGCTTGTGGGCTTTTAAAGAAATGTGAAATTCAAGTAGCAATGATTTCCAGCCTAAGTAAAAGAAGGAAGTTAGAGAATTGCAGAATTGCATTATGCCTAGATGGACTCCATGAGAGAACATACACTGGGCTCAAAAGAGACCACAAATGTCTAGTGTCTGCGTATGATTTACCCATCAAGACCTGTCCCTATCACAGTGGAATACTCTAGGAACATAATTGAGTATTGCCATTACAATAGCTGTATTCCTGAAAAAAGAGTCTATTATCCATGGCAGTGATCTTACAGAAAAACACTGCATCCTATTTAACTCAGCAAACAGAGAAAACACAGTAATAAAGGAAGGAAGGAATAAATAAGTAAAGAAAGTAAAGGAAGGAGTGTCACAGACACAGGATAGGGCAAACCCAAGCATGCTCCTTGGAATTGATCTGTTTTGTAAAATTAGAACTCTATTTAGAAGTATAGGAGGAGTTTAGGAGTATATAAGAATTAGAAGTATAGGAGAAGTATAGGAGTATAGAATATTAGGAGTTAAATTTGGGGTTCTGAAATAGAAAATGTGGTATATCTTGTACCAACAGTAGTATGTCTAAAATGCTTGTATTTTACAGGTGAATTCCTGTAAGCAAGTGACAGAGAAGAGCACCAAAACTACTGGTACTAGTAACAGAGCAGAGAAACAGAATATACATGATATTTAGACTTAAGGCTTGAACCTTACTTACCACCAAGAAGTGCCTTTATTAAATTTGACCTGTGCTATAGTTTGTTAGTGTGTTAATGGAGACTTAATATTGCCTTTGAAAGGTATTTCTTTTCAATGCTTCCAGGATATTCCTCCACCTTCTTTTATATCCAAGCCTGAGCGTATTTGGAATGATGAAGAAAAGGAAATATTCAGAGAATATGAGGAAAAAGTCAAGCAGCTGGAGGAAGAAAAAGAAAAATATAGAATGGTAAAGTAAAATAAGAAAATTAATGGGTTTGTTCTCAGTATTCCTGACCTGAGCTACTTCTAAAAATGAATTCTAATAAAAAGAATAAATGAAGAACAAAGATCATGAGGCATATTAAGTAAGCCCTAGCTTAGAGAGTAAAATAAGGCAATCTTAACTTATATCAGTTGCTATTCCTTTCCTACACAAAGGTACCAGTATTCCTAAAATGTTTTTTTCAGGTTCCATTCACAGAGTTGCTGGTTGCATACACAAATAATACAGTTATATTTACCCTTCAAAGTGGTATTTGAACAACATAACTTGGTAGCCTGGCAGCACTGTCCTTCCAAACAAGTAATTTCTGAGATATTTTGGCTGAAGAATAGAGCTCCATATTGTGCTATATCAGAGCTTCTTTATTCCTCCAGATATAATAGGGCTGCTCTTGTGCTTCCCTTCCCAAGGTACTAAAAAACAAACTGAAGAAACTTGAAGCTTCCATCCAGGAAACAACACAGAATTTTGACAAGACTGTATGCAAACTCTCTGAAAGGAAGGTGAAATTAGAGATGGTCATCTATCAGGTATTGCAGAGAACATTAATTTTTCATCTCTGCCTCTGTGCAAGCAGCACTGTTAACATTTTTTATTATCATAATTTCACAGGAAGAACTCAAAATAGTCAATCTCATTTATGCCTTGCTGTTGGATGAGGAGTTGGACACTAGAGAAGCTGGACTTAATAATTTCCTTTTGAAAAAGGAGAAAGAAAAAGTAAGTTATCATTTGGAATGCTCTTCATAGGAAAAGTCTAATATTTACAGTACAGGTTCTTGTGAAGACTGTTCTTTTCAAATAAAAATTTTGCCATGAGTTTCTGACAATTTACAAGGTCACTGATATTTTTTCTTAACTTGTATAGGTGACATGCATTATAAATACATATGGTCTTGATTAGAGTCTCATCTTGGTGCATCTAGAGTTCTTTGGTAAAACTCCGTACATCAACAGGGCATGCTGCTATTTGTTTCCTATATGTAATATTTTTGCTATCCAGTATCAAGCTGGAAGCACCAGTTATGATGCTTTTATGAGAGGAAGATGCATAAAAGAATGTGTAATGCCATCACATTCTGCACTGAGATGTCCAGTAGGCCAGGGCCACAGTGACTTGTGCTTGCCAGTTCAAAGCACAGATAAAAGTAGCATGTGAGCATCTGACCATGGAAGGTGCGACAGTGTAAAAAGTGTTTATAATCTTACTACCATTTTAATCTCTAAAGAATTTACACATTCCTGTCAAACCAGACACAAGTTAACAAAAGACTGAAGAACACAAGCAGTAGATTTGGATTTACAGGCACATGCTTACTGCCTGTAGTAATTGTTTTGAGTGATAGTTCTGATTCCTGTGTCCTACCAATACTTGTATGACTTAGGTGATCTAAGTGGTGGTAGTCTGCAGGTTGGTTCTGGTTCTTGAGACTTTGCCCACTTTATCTTTGTGGAGATGTTCCTGAGTTCACTGGTGATGTAAAAATGCCTCCTCATGTCAGATCTCCTTCTTGACCTCTACAGATTTCTGTGTTTGGACCTGCAAACAACCATTTGTATGTGAGCATCTAGCCTCTACCACTGGATAGGCTTAACTAGTTCTAAAATTATCTGAGGTCAAGTATACCCCAGGTTACTTGTTTGGAATGTCTAAGTGTCCCAATTCATGTATCTTTTGGTCCATGCAAACTGTCACATAGAACAAAATGGTCTCACCAACAGACTATAAGCATTTAATAGCATCAATAAACCAGATGAGTTAGTATCCGGGCACCATAGCAGAACTATGTCATGAGACCAGGGAAACTGCATTCTAAAATGAGGAATGCTCCACAGAAGAGCATTTGAAAATTTTTACCTTTGATGACATGAAAGGAAAAAGGGATCTATGTGAGTGAAAAGAAATATCAACACAGATCCCTACAAAGTTTAAAAAGAAAATTTGCAAGCATACAGGTAAAACCCCTGAGGAACTTATTATATTGTTAGTAAAAATAGCTCACAAGGGCTTTCTCTAGCAATAAAAAAATATCAGCTTCACCAGTGTGTGTGAATGGACCCTCAGTGCCTCTGCTGGCTGAGTTTCATTCCTGAAATCTTTTGGTTTTTCTATAGGTGAAGACTGCAAACATAATCCGGACTACAGAAAGTAAAATTGAGGATTATGCAGATGTCTATGAGATTGCAGTCACTGAAAAGAAGGTGAGACTCTTGGCAGCACAAGGATGTTCAGAAGTTAAAAAGTTAATGCTGTGTTCTTGATAATGAGAAGAACGTGCTTTACTCAAAGCATGGGATAAGTTCTGGTCAAGTTGCTGGTCACTGAAATGATACATTAAAGGAGAGTACGTGCACAGAAGCATTTAAGAAATAGTCCTGATATCTGTGATGCTTGGGAGTGCTTGGAAGTGCACCATATTCTGTATTTCTAAGATATTGGCAGGCTTCTTTAAATAGGACATTTCAATAACAAAAAAGCTTTCTGTTTCCCTCCTAGGATCTGCAATGTGATTTTACAAGGGAGTTTGCTGATGTACCTGAAGATCTCCTTGATGAACTTACCCAACTTTACAAACATCGACCAAGGTAAGATCCCCCCCACCAATTCCATCTGTTTAAATACTAATATTTCTTGTGAGTCAAGAATAAGAATGCTATTTATTTCAGTAGTCTAAATTATTTTGATGATCAGTAGACTGCCTGCTTTTTATTGAATAGTTAACAATGGACAATTTCCCATCGTATGAAAGATTGATGGTTTTGAATACTTCTATTTCCTTACGCATCCCATACAATCTATCTTAAACACAATACCCATCAGGTCTCAAAGACATATACTTTTATTTTGTGTAAGATGCAATGTTACCTATCTGCTGTTTGCAAGAGATTGAGAGTATGAAATGTTCTTAGTTGTTTGTGAGGTTCTTTTAGGCAAGAAAAACGTAAATACTGTATGTACTGTGTATGTGCACTAGGACCCCAAAGAGAGAACTGCTCCTTGACACAGCTAACCCATATAGGGATTGTTCAGTCTCAGTTGAAGATTACACAGAGGCACTTAGCCTTTTAATGAAAGCCATGGATGAACTGGATAGTCCTGAGCACATGCCTGATGGCTTAGACCAGTCTGTATGGGAGCGTTTCTGTCTGGCTAGACGAAATAAAATCGAGAGTGAGGAGCTGGTATGTAAAAATATTTATTTTGCCAGTTGATTTCTTGATGTTCTCAGGTTTTAAACTGCTGTGGAATTCAAGTGTAAGGTCAAGCTAGTGGTGAAATGACAATGCAGCACACATAAGATGCATTTGAGTTTTAAAGTTGCCACATTCTGAAAGTTTGAGTTTGAAAGAAGCCACATTCTGTTGAGAGCAATAGAAGTGTCATCAATGGAAACCAGCTCTACTTCTTCAAAGGAAAAATTTGCATATTAATGTGGATAAATTCAATCAGAATGATTATGATCCTGATATGGTTTAATTAAAAAATAAAGAACATTTTTCTTTTCTCTATCCATACCCAAAAAATCGTTATTTAATTTCCATCATCTGTTGAAGTCATTCTCTCCCATGAGCATTCTATGTTTGCAGCAATGCATTCCCGTATGTTTCTAGAACATGATGAGCAACTCTTAACCAAGTGTGTTGCTAGAAAGTCATAGCAAGCTATTTGGTCAGTTTAAAATCATGAAGGTGTAAATTTGAATTGTCATGAGACAGAGATACATAACCTTTGACCGAAAGAGAAGGAAATATGATTTCCCTCCAGGTGAATAAACCATGCATAAATGAATAATTTTCAGAGCAGAGTGTAAGGATTGTAACCTCTATGTCTCATGTGCTCTACTTGGGATTCTTAAAATACCAGGCAGCATATTTATACATATCTATGTCTTCTTAAGAACTTGTCTTCTGTGTTCATGGAGAGTCTCACCCTGACATAGTAACAAAGTTGATAAAGTTCATAATGTTGCTTGCTTAGGTGAAATGGAAGATGCGGACGCTGTCAGAAATGCAGGCCTTTCTCCAGAGCAGAATGGATGACAACGACAATATTTCATTAGAAATAGAAGAGATTTTCCAAGAACTCACTTGGTAATGTTGTTGTTTCTTTTCCTATGTTCAGCTACATTTTAGTGAAACCCCCAAAGCCTTCAAGGCCATATATGTGCAAGCTAGCTCTGAAACTTTGGTCATGCAAGCTGAAGATACAGTGATTACAATAAGCCACGTAACATCTGATTTCACTGAGCTCTTGGACCTGCAATATTTCATTTTCTCATGTACATGACATAATTCTCTCATTTGTTGTCATTCAGGAACAAACCTCATGATAAATGATACAAGAAAACAGGTGCTAGCTGGGAGTTTCCTTAATTTTCTTTTCAAATCTTGTTCAGATTTCTGTTCAGCACTCTCAGAACATGTGCTAGAGGTTGTTAAACTGAATCCAGTAGTATAGAAATAAATTGCAGGTTCTGTAGTCATTGGGAGCAAAGAGAAGACAGGCATGAAGACTTGAAACACTGAGAATCATGGGAGGATTTATATAACAATTGTTCTTCTTTCTGCCATTTTAGGCTGCACAAGGAGAAGATGAAACTTCATCTGAATTTGACTATCCAATTTCTGCTAAAACAAGGACAGGTGGAAATAGAAAGTACCGAGATCCCAGACTACAGTGATGCTGTTCTCATTAATAAGAGTGTTATTGAAGAACTCAATTGTGCTATCATGGTAATTTATGTTATCCAAAGGAAATATAAGCTTTTTAAACAAATGTATTGTCCTTAATGGCTCTGGTTTGTCTTCAGTTTGACATCTAGTTTACTACACATCAGTAGGCTCAATTGTAATCTAGAAGCTATTAAAAAATCTGTAATGTCTGTTACCATGCTGTAAAGATTGCAATACAGACTGCTTTTTTGATGTTTGATCAATACAGTTCAGATCAATAAAATGGCACCAGGTTTTAGACACACCATCACTTACATGCTGCAAATAGAAAATGTTAACAACCTGGGCACCAATCCAGAAATTCCCTCCAGGCAAACTTACAGTCATGTTAAGAAGCACTAGAATGCTACCTTCCATTAAGATTTAAAAAATTAACACACTTTTCCATATAAAGTGACATTTAAAAGAATTTTTTCATTTAAAAGAATTTTTCATACTCTGATTAGAAGTTCTTTTTCTAGGCATTCTAGCTGTACAGAAATTGCTTCTTACTGCAATTGAACAAAGCCTTCTGTAATGACTGCAAAATACCTTGCACAGAGCAAGGCTGTATTTTGTAGAGCTAAAATGACTCCCCATTCTTACAAAAGACAGTAAGACAGAGAGAGAGGTTAGTTGTAATTTTCTTCATCTCCTTCTGTGATCCAAGGCTGTGGCACAGAGCACAAAAGGGAACCAAGTTCCACAAAAGATGACCATCTGGAGCAAAGACTGGAGAGAGACTGCAATATAGCCTGCTTTCTTTACTAAAATTGTAACTTCAGAAGCTTGCCCATCTTGTTGCAAAGAATTATTGCATAATCTGTAAAGTGTGTTAATTAAGATTAATCTTTTTTTTTTTCAGGCTCAAGGAGAAAAAAAAGTTGCTAGTATGGTGGAATGTAAAGACTTCTCTAAAGGGATATTTCAGTTAGAATGGGAACACAAGAAAATGAGAATGCAGATTGAAGATCTGAACCAGAAGGCTCGAGATATTGTAACACTAAATATTTCAAAAGATCGCCAGCTAGTGAGTTTCTCTAATTTATATTGTGACTGCAGAAAATTTTGCTGCTGTAAGATAGTTTATACCTCTTAAGTCCCTTACTACTATGGAAAGAGTCAATGCCTAATAGGTTTGAAACTCTTGAAACTGATCGATGATTAAGTTCTTTGGGATGTTAGGTTGTAAATGAAGGCAAAATTATCACTAACTCTTAGTGTTTCAAAACCGGCACTGAGTATGGAATGAGGATTTTGCAACCACAGGGAACAGATCTTTTAAATGTGTCACTTCCTTTCAAGTGAAAGGTCTGAGGTGCCCCCATCTGGTGTCTCACAGTACTACCGTAACTTTGGCTCGGTACACAAAACTGCGTGTACCCGCAGAAGTTTCACTGAGCCTTGCTCGCTTCCATCTGTTGACCCAGCAGCAGAACAAGGGTTTGCTCTGCCTGGCAGGCAAGAGGCAGAAGCAAGTCAGCACCCACATAGCTTTGAACAAGCCCTGCTGGCAGGGCTTAAGTAAAATTGTGGAGGTGAGGCAAGGATACAAGTGGGAGAAGAATCATGAAAGAAGAAAGGTTGTAGGGGAAGCCCAAGGGTATGGCAATATGGGATGTAGAGGGCTTCAGGAAGAGCTGATGGTTTTGTGATGATATAGTGGAGGGCATAAAGGTTTGTACTAAGGGATATTGGAGGATGGGTAGGCTGGAGACACTGCAGTAGGGAGACCTATAAAGCACATTCTAAAAGAGGAATGTTGGAGAACAGGTAAGGATACTGCATTTCAATCAAACAATTAAAAGAAACCCCCAAGTACATGTTTTTCTCAGGCTTCATTTGTTGTGCTGCTCTCCAAACTGCTTGTTCACTTCTGAATCACAGCCAAGGGACTCCTGTAAATAACACCAACAAACATCTTTACAGAGAGGTGATGTGACAACACACTGAAAAGTTCTTGTAGCAAATTTATCACCAGCGTTGCGATTAGTTCACACTTCATTTAAACTGATGAGCAGGACAATTGCCCTTCAGAGAGAGTTAGACTTGCCCATAGCAAGGGCATATACCAGTTTAACCAGAATTTGAATGCTCTGAGGGGTTTGGCTTTACTTCGCTTTTTTGGTAGAAATGTGGGGTTAGTAGGAAAGAAAAGACAACAGAGGCTCCAGAAATAGGAACAGAAAAAAAAGTGGCTTTGATAAATGTGTGCAGGCAAGGACCTGACAACACCTGGAAAGAGGGCTATTAATGAAGCAGACAGTGAAAGTACTTTGGTGCTAGAGACAAGGAGCCTGCAGGACTTTTCCTATTTATCCTATTCTAACTAGAGCTGTCCACAAAATTTTATCTGTGGGACAGTACTCTGGAAGGGTGAATCTACATCTACAGAAATGTCTGCTGCCCATTGTAGGTCATACAGCATGTTTTACCATCTGTCACTTAAAAAAAAAGGTATTTTAGTAGCAGTGTGCCCAAGAAAATATCTGTAATAATCTGCAACCCCAATTACCATGCAGGTACATGAACAGTAAAAGAAGTAAGAACTATGAGAAAGCCCATTGGCAGAAAATAATCACTTTCTTCTCTGACCTAATGATAGACTGTATAGTACTTTGGCCTCCAGCTATGTTAGCTTAGACTACCTTATAAGCAAAAGTATAGCTTAGGGTCTTTTTGACATCCTCATAACAAGTTTGCTTGGTATTTGTTTCCATTAACACATGATAGATAACACTCTCTTTAATGCCTGTGCAGTCTGGTATTAACACAGCATTCCAGAATATCTTTACAGTGCTCATTTATGATCCCTAGTAAGACTTTTCACTGTGAAAAATTCTAGCAGTTTGAGTTTCACATGGTATGATTGTCTTTATGGAAGTGTGGAATTGTTAAGAACAAACAGGCTTACTGAGCTGGTTTCTTTCTGCTTTTAATTCTTCAGTTCCTAACTGAGCTGAACTACAACAGCCGCATCGCCCACCGTATTTCAGTGATGGAGCAGAGTCTTGGAATCATGGATGAGGTACATGCTAAGTGAATCACCACATCTCAGAGAGACAGAGTTTAAATGCAACCCCTCTCCTTCATTAGCAAGGTGTTTGTAAGGAGTAAGTGCAATCAATATAGGCGTGGTAACTCCTAGGACTGTTGTAGTGTAGCTATAGCAGCACAGATGAATATATACAGCCATATAGTTATTCATCTGGCTTTCTGTAGTTGCTTCAACTTGTGCTGAACTGACTACAGCAGCAGATCTCTAAAGTCTTTGGAAGCAGTCATCATACATGGATTGTGGCACAGATCAACTCTACAGAGAGAAAAACTTCTTTCTCTGTGACAGGAATTAAATGCTTTCCTTCCTGAACATCTGAATGCAGATCTGCTTATTGCTTCTTACAGAGTACTACCTATAAAAGTCACTCTTCCATTTCTAATGAAGCTTTCCTCCAGTCTTCACTGCTTTAATGTTTCTCTCCAGGAGCACCAGCCTGTTCATAATACCACTATCCCCCTATATTCAAAGTAACAGACACAATCTGATTTTGCTGGCGCCCTCATCAACATTCAAATTATTATCTTTGTTTTTAAGTGATTCCACTGGATTTTCTCCAGGTTGCTTTACCTGGCATCAGCCTCCTCTTCTCACTAGCATTTCTCTTCCCCCTTTACAACCCATCCAACAGTTTCAGCACAACAATTCTTTCTCCAGCAGCTCCTAGCAGCCAAGAATGTTTGGTTCCATTGACTTACTTTACTCCCTTTGCTTTTCAGACTTTATATTTTAATGTATCTCTCTCCCTTGACCCATACCTCTTTGTTCCTTGTCTGCTACTTATATTAGAACCCCATAAAGCATACTGGAACCCAGTGTGTGAAGGACACCATACGAAGTAAAGCTAGAATGTGCTACTACTCAAAGTACATGAATATTTCTTGAGTTACAATGCCCTGCTTAATAAGATTATAGGTTTCCATGATGTTTGTCTGAACAGCTTTTGTATTTCATATATTTGCTGTATTAATTTGGAAATGGACAGCTGCACAAGAAGAATGTGAAGAGACGTCAGAAAAGAGTTAAAGAGCTGGAGAAGCGCATCAATCTGAAAAACCAAGCAAACTATGAGCTCAGCCTGGAGCTGAAAGAAATGCTTGTCTCTGTTTCAGAAAGGAGACATATCTCTGAGGCAGCTGGTGAGTCACAGTAATGCACTTTAAGTCATAAGCAAAGAACTTTCAGAAAACATCTCCAAGGCTGGACAGTCCTGTTCTCCATCAGCATCAGCTAAGGGGCAAGGAATACCTGTTTATTACTGTACATGCACAATTAGCAGTGCCCTTTTTAACGCTCCAGTTTAACATTGTTTACTTAAGAGCATACCTAGAGACTGTTGCTCTTGTAACCAGAGTTAATTGACTAAATTGCTGAAATTATTAGAGTCAAAATATTACAGTAATTAATACGCTAATTAGGCAACATGCCTTCATTCTTCCCCAGAACTGTTCAACCTACTTGTTTCCTCCTGTTCAAGTGAACTGAGGCAATAAGGTGAAGCTAAGAAGCGTATCCACTGACAGGAAACCTGTCAAGATCTTTCCACTAGTGAAAGACAGTTACAGATTTTTCAAAATGTCAAGTACTTGCTAGAAACTGAAGGAAGGATTCCCAGTGCCCTTTGGAATTTTTTTTTGCTTTATTCAGTACTGTAGACTCAGAAGCCCAGCTGTGAGCCTTTGTAAAAATGCTTGTCTATTTTGTACAGAACTTGGAATAACCACAGGGGAGGTCCAGTATAAATACACACTGTACATCCCCTACAAGCACAGGCTAACCCTTGTATTTTGTTTTATGCAGACACAAAGTATGCTTCTGAGATTGCAAAGCAGCGTTACCAAGAGATTTTGAAGCAGAAACACCTACGGGGTCTTGTAAAGGAACAGGAAGAACAGTTTGAAATTCTTCAGGCAGAAGTTCAAAGACTAAGATCAAGAACATTCCCCATTCTTTAAAAATCAGAGTCCTGGTATATAGTACCATAGTTTTGACTGAAAAAAAGAGCTTGGACATTTGCCTGCTTTCTGCTCCTTGAACTTTTTTTCCCCATAAATGATTTCTTCTGTGATTTCTTCAAAAATAATTTGTTTCAAAGATGCATGTTTGTCTGGTTTTGTACATTTCATACCTAGTCATAGCTCCATATTTCTGTTCATAAGATTTCTGCCATTTTAATTATATATACTACATAGCCCACTACAGAAAACAGAGGGTACAGAAATTGTAGAGTAATAGAACAGATCTGTTTGTATATCCTTAGTACTGCAAAAGATCTATGAGATTGCACCTGCAAAAATTCATCTGTGCCTTTGACTTCGTCTTGCTTTTAAAAATATACATCTGTGATTGCACAGATCTAGGTCAGTGAGATGATGGTATGCCTCAGCATGACCATGTGTGCTACCTGGCCCAGACCCTAAAGCTGCTGCAGCTTATGATAGCCTAATTACCCAAAGCCACCAGCAGCTCTGGCTGCTGCCACTGGCAGAATCACAAGAAAACTAGGTTTGGAAGCATCAAGCCCCATGAAATAGTTGCTGCTATCTCCCACCCCTACACACTGATTTGTGATCCAGTCTCCTGTCACATCTCTCCAAGACAGCTAAAAATGGCAACCCTTTTATCAACAGTTACTAAAACTGACTGCTGAAAAGTGATCATTCTCAGATTTTTATTTCCCTCATCCATGGTGAGATTCTTCACCTTTCTTACATTCACATAAAATCTAAATTAATTCCATTGTGAGAGCATTAACAGCTTTGATACTTTCCTCTAACAAAATTCTACACTTGTAAAGAAAACTACTTCTCCTGTCACCACCTCCACTTTCTGCTTTACCATCTCTTACTAGGGTCTGTAAGGATTCTAATTATATCTTCATTCTTCTTGCAAGACTTCTTTCTGCTGAAACTTTCCTAGAAGCAGCACAGTTCCAACTTTGCCATGGCTCTCAGGGAACAGTACTCTCCACCAGGCACCATCATCTTTTTTTTTTTTTTAAACTAACATAAAGAGGCAGAATAGTATCTTAATACTTAAAATTATCAGCAACAGAGGTTTTTCTTCATTAAACCTCTGTGGATAGCAGCAATCAGTATTCTTAAAAGCAAATCACAGACTTAAGTCTAATGAGCCCTAATAATGTTGAAAGGATCTGTATAATCTTTGATTTTCTTTCCCTTGAAATATGTAAGGAAATTATTCCCTTGTCGAGGAAATGGGAAATGCCACCTAAAATCAAAACAGTTACTGTAGAACCAGTAAGGAATGTGATTGCGTATAAACCACTATTCACAGCAGGGACAGGTGTAGACTAGTTAAGATTTATGTATTGTTACACCTGATGAGCAGTGATTTTGAGGAGAATAAAAGCATATAAAAGTCACCACACTATATGCACAAGCCCTGATGAGAGAAATAGGCAATTTCAAGTAAAGATGAAAAAAGCATTTCAAAGAGACAACATTTATTGGAGGATATATGAAATGCTGAAGTTTTACTCAGCACTGTGAGGCCAAATTTGAAGGATTCCCATTATACAAGGCCTTGTTTTTCTTACTTATCTGAAGTGACAAAACACCTTGGCTCTCATGTGAAGTAGCAGAGCAGACAGATGCTGGCTGCAATTTTCTTGCCTTCCCTTCTATTAGCTTAGGCTGTGGCAGAATGCTTGAGACAGTTTCCTTAAAGACAAGAGGCTGGATCAATACCTTAAAATGGTTGCATTATAGCACATTTCCCTCAGTAATAACGAAAGATATCAAGAACATCTCTTGCAGCTTCAGAATATTAACACCGTGAAAATTAGTTATCTTTATTTAACTTTCAAAATGCTCTCATTAACTGCAGGAAGACATTTGTAAAATGAGGATGTATCTGTGAACAAAGCACTGAACTCTGCCCTATCTGAACATCAATAGAAACAACAATTAGAGTTCATTATTTCAAGACAAGTAACCCTGGAAAGACTGATCAAAGAACAGATTGCCTTCTCCCTGTTAAAGTATGACTTAATTTCATTTTAATTTTTATTAAATAGCAATTTTCTAATCTATTATCAAGTCAGGTTTTCCAAAACAGCATCAATTTGATCTTTTCCATTAAGTAATGCCTTTTACAGTGCTTTATACAAGGATCTGAGAAAAACTCCTAACCTCAAAGCATAAAGTCCATTGTTTGATCAATACATCTAGTGTGTCAGAATTCAGTCTTTTCTGCTGTTGCACGTAATTAAAAGCTTTCAACTTGCAGACTATGCATCCACAAAATCTTCTTCTGTTCTGCTGTAGTGCAATAGCTGGTCTTCTAATCCAAAAGTATCTATCAGCTGCGTGAGACTCACTTTCTTGCCATCTGTAGAAAAGGCTGACTGCAGCTCATACAGCATCAGCTGGGTACCACTTCTCCATTTCGCTATCAAAGCCTGCAGTTCAGACAGGTTGCTCTGAAAGAGGGACATAAAAAGTGTCACTTGCTGAAACGTGGGGTCTTTTGATGCAGATCTATTTTCTATGAAATGCCTTAAAACTGAGAAAACAAACACCACACAAAGTGAGTCAGTATTGTTGCTTAAATTAATGAGAACTGCACCATGATTTCCACTTAAAAGTGCCTTTTCAAAGGTTCCCTTTGCCTCACCTTGGATCGATACATCTTTACCAGTTTGAGCCTTCGAAGTAATTCTTCCTTCTCTTGCACTTGCTTTACCAGCTTTAATTTTTCTTCCAGAGACTGTTCCTGGCTAAGATCAGCCTGTCGCACATCTGAATTCTCTGCTGATCCACAGCGACTGCTCTCCTGTAAGGGACTTCTGAAACATGTGCGTTCAATGCCTTTTTCTTCCGGGTTTTCAGAACTGTCCTGTCCTCTGGAACAACCTGTACTTGCCTCTGGCAGGCACCCTTTGGCAGAATCAGCACAGTCTTTTTCTTCAGTGTCTATTTTGAGACGCTTTGGTACCGTAAAATTAGCATTAAATGAACGCCTTGTTTTCCTTAATCTCTCCCTCAGAGCTGCACTCATTGGCTAAAAAGAAAAATAATAAACAAAAGCAAAAAAATCCCAAACCAAACTCAGAAAGATCAATTTTTTTTTAATCAAAATAGTAAGAAATATTTACCCTGGTTATTATTTACATGCAGACTACTTGAGAGCACCAGAAGTTATTTGTATAATTTTGACTGGATCATGCTTTGAGATCCTTCATCAATAAGCATCTTCAATATAAGTTAACAATTATTTGTTATAATCCATTTACCTGTGAAAATATACTAAAATATGGGGGAGAGGGCTTAGTTAGGGAACACTTGTAAACTAGCCCTACCAGATACTTGAGCCCTATAAATCCAGATGCTGAGCGTGGCAGCATCACCATAATGCATGCTAGGATGAACACTGAAGTGGAGATCAGTGTTACAGAGAAAATGCAAACTGAAAGCAGCACACTCCATTGAAGTGCAAGCACATGTCATAAAGTCATTCTGCATACAGAGCAACCCAGAAAACTGGGATTTGAGAAAAGTGAAGATGACAGATTAAAACCAAGCAAACATACAAACAAAAAGAACCCCCAACAAAACCTACCACAAAGCCTAGCTAGCTTGTAGCTATGGGAATAACATACCTCTTTCCAGCCTTCCAGCAAAAAAAGATCTCAGGGACTTCTGACTACTTGATGACTTCACTAGCATTTGTTACTATGAAGAGTCACACTATTAGAAAAACAGGTAAAGTTTTCAAACCTGTTTCCCTGAACTAGTCCTCTGTGGAGGTGCTGTCCCGGAATCCTTTGGAGTATGGCACAAAGATGGCAATTTATCATGCAATGGCTCTTCCATCTCGAGATAACTAGTTTCTGTTAAAAGAATTAATTAGAGTGCCCTTTTCACTTGATTATAATGAGCCATGTGGCTGCAGAACAGAGTTAAAAGCTCCGATAAGAAATAACTAAGGATTATTTTCTAATTCTTAAAAAAAAATGACATCTGTATAAGTTACATAACTGCTCTGTGTGCTAGGTAGCATCTTGGCTTGTGAATGGCTTTTCTTCAAGAGGATGAATGAGACTACTAACTGATACAAAGTATCTTAATATGATTTTTGTATATCATTTTCCCCCCACTCAAAGCTGTATGGATTTTTTTTTCTTTAAAGATGAAAAATGTTTTAAAAAGTCTTACAGGCATTCTCTTCCCCCTCCCCCCCCCCCACTTATATCCTCTTTCTAGTGTTAAAAAAGGAGCAAGACAACTTCTAAAGCAATTGTGTCCATTACAGCATGCCTATAAATCCAAGGTCAGGTCTTGCAACCTCGAACTTCCCAAAAAAAGCTCACTCCTAACAAACTGCATTTGCTTAACTTAAATGACCCTTACAGCTTGTCTAACTGAAGGCAATAATCCTTACTAACACAGGTTATGAGGAGCCAGTCCTTCATTTAACTGCATCCCAAGCAGTGATAAAAGGATTCTTGCAAGCCACAAGATTTTTATTGCCCACATACATAAACAATTAATCTTTTCTATAACGGAAAATAATTGAGTACCTGCGTCGGTAAAAATAATCCACTATCTCATTTAATCCTTCTGGGGATGCTACTGAAAAAAGTAATTACTCACACAAGTGGAGTTTTAGATTAAAAGTAAGCATCCTCAGTTTGCTCGGAAAAGCACCTTAATGAAAATAATAAGTCATGCCTCCCAGCATGTGCCAACTGCTAAACGATTTGGCAACGTTTAACTTAGTTTAGCACTTGTGAACCACCTGCTAATGACCACAATGCAGCTGGAAAATCGTCAGCTACACCCCTGTTTATCTGCAAATTGCAATTAAGAGTTTCAAAACAGAAGCCTCTTTAAAATAAAGTCCTGCGAACAAGTCACTAAGCAACACAAAACTGGCACGAGGGGCTTCCTCTTCAGAGATGACACACAGCAAAGCTTCTGTACGCCAGAGCTGCATGAACCCAGCAACCCTCATCTTCCTGGCTCCGCACCAAAGGACACAGGTTCTCATTTATCTTACAAGCCAACATTTCTCCCAGTTGTTCGAAATCCAACATACGGGATCCTATTAAAAGAAACCACCAGACTTCAATAAAGAAAGTCTAGTTAATTGGGCATTTTAGCAACCTATCAATTAAACAGGAAGCCCACAGCACTCATAAAACATAAAGCAAGTCGCCCATATTATTTTTTTAATGTGAGCAAGGGTGTAGAAAAGGCTAATCGCTCCTATGGATACCATATATCATAAATAAGTAATAAATCTTACTAAGTTGCAAACTCATTTCAAGCCGGAGAGCTAGCTTGGTTCAGCTTAGAAAAAACAACCCTGTGACTCTCTGCCTTCGCATTCTAATGCAGATTATTTGTCTTCAAATGACCCTGGCCAATGGATCACTAATACCTGTTGTCTTCTTTAGCAGCACTTTCCTCCTGCACTCTGAAAACCCTTCCCCACGATCTCAGCCTAAAAGTTCTTCACATTTTCAAGCACAGATACTATTTCTCACAGAAAAATAATTCTGCCCCACAAGTAAGGGGCCAAGAGGGGAAATCTGATTTTGCACTTTTAGGTGAGTACATGCCTCAGTTTGCCTGCTTATCGCTACATTCTGTAACAGCGCTTACTCCTTTTGTGTTCTCCTCTCACCAGCCAAAGGCCCCACTTAACAACAACAACAACTTTCCTCTAGTTACTTTTCCACCGTGGAGAAAAGCAGAAGGCCGTCCGGCCAGGGCCCGGGGACGTGCGTGTGAACGAAGGAGATAGCCCTGAGGGTCCCTCTCCCCTAGCATCACTAAGCTTTAGGGAACAAAACCCGCTCCCCTCAGTCCTAGGAAAAGAAGCCCAGCAGAGATAAACCCTCCCACTCACAACCCCTCACCGGCCTCAGCGCTTCAATCTCCCGCTTCCGGGGGCAGGGGCGGAGCGGCGGCGCCCCAGCCGGCGCGGGTGGCTCTGCGCCTGCGCACAGGGGATTGCGGTGTGGGGCTGTGGGGCGGGTGGTGGAGGCGGGGTCGTGTGTTGGTGTGGCGGAGAATCCTGAGTGTAGCCGTGTTCTGGAGTTTCTGTAGTACGGGGTATCCCAGGGAATCTTATACACGCGTTTTTTGTAGCTTGGTGTGCAAGGCGGGCCTGCCACCCTGTGGCCAGAGCCTTTTCCAACGCCCAGTGCAGCTCTGCTGTGCCGCGGGGAGAGGCCTCAGCATAGCGCGCTTCCCGCCATGGGTGACAGGGCAGGCCCAGGGCTCAGCTACAGTTGCAGTCGTGCAGTTCAGGGCAGGATTGGAGAGTGCTCTGACGCTCAAAGGCGCCGTTGAAACTAGCATGGCTTTCATATCTTTACGAGCAAACTTCCCTTCCACGCCGATTCCTACAAAATGTTTTTCCAACATAACGATCAGGACTGACAAAACGGGCTGTGGAAGGCACAACAACAGTCCCCACCCCGTAGGGGTGATAATCAGTGGCTCTTCGAGCAGTGCCCACAGCCAAACTGCCATGCAGTGCATCAGGGCCTCACACAGCTGTGCTGAATGTTGACCATGAAACGTCAGCACCCACATGCGTTCACTAGATCGTGCCCTTAATTTGTGCAGCAGAAATGCACTGATTTCTTGCCTAGTTCCTCCTCACCATCGCCGGTAAGGATGCTCGATTCTCTGTTTTCCTTGTGAAACTGCCATCTGTACTGAGGCAAGATACACTCGCACTAAGAGGTGAGTAAGCACTGGGTGTAGGTGTGATACGTTAGCAGTCACTGTGCTTTTGACCATAAGAATACAAAGATTTACTCCCTTCAAATAGAATTTCACAGGGATGATGGCAACGTTTGCCCTCCTACTGGGAAAAAAAAAAGTAAGCATTTAAAGCCCATCAAGAACAAATTAATCTGGGAAATCTTAGAACTTAGGTCCTTTAGATTCCTCCTTGTATAGGAGTTGACTATCTATGGATGAAATAGATTCAGAACTTTTAACTCAGTAGCAAATATGGGAAGTTAGATTACATAACTAATTTGTATGGGCTTTCATAACCACATCTAGTGAAAAAACGTACGGTAGCTCCAATGTTGCAGCACTCTGGAGGCATTGTTTAAGCCTCTCCCCATCTTTAGTGTTGATATTTAATATTTGCAGCTAATTTAATGTCATAAATATTCTGTATTACTAATATGTTATAAATGGACTCCTGAGTGCAACAGGAAAAGTGCTAAGAGAACTTCTGTTGCAAATTTATCAAGTGGGTTGAATCTGAAATACGCTGGAGCTTTGAAATGGCTTGCCTCCAAATCCACAACATATTTCCTTCTATCTCAGTGATGGTGCCTGCTTTACATTACTCATGCTTTATTGTGTACAGACATGTTTGAAGTGAAGTTGCACAAGGGCAACAGAAAAGTTTCAGATTTTAGATCATTTGCCAGCTGAGATTCCAGTAAGATTTTCCAGGACACATGAAAAAGTCATCCTATGCATTATCATTGCTGCTTTACTTCAGCAACGCCCACATGCCCCACCCCGAGTGAGGATTATAGTCTGTTTGAGACTGTCAATATAGAAAGACAGTTCCACATGTGTTTATGAATGTAATGTACTACACATAGATTAAAGGAAATAATATTCACTGATAGGAACACACTCTAGGGAAGAGATCCTGTTTCATACTGGTGTATTTGGCTGTGTTTACCACATTTATTTATGGATTGGCTTGGTATTTCTGCATGGTTCTGCAAAAAAAAAACCAATTTGTCCATAGTCTTGCAGGAGGGCAGTGATGGAGCTGAGAACTAGAGTGTCATCAGCCACTATCCAGTGACTGTTCTGTACTTTTACTGCAGAAACCCAATAATGACAGACATTGTTATCTGAAACTTAATATTGGCAAACAGGAGTCAGACTAAGACCTTCCTCTGAAAAAGTGCACATCTGTTTCCCTTGAGGAGCAGAGATTATCTGTGTGTTATTGCTACTGGCATGTTTATGGCACACTGTAGAGTGTTTTTCATACTGTTCAGCTAAGCTCAGTGGTATGTGCACACAGCTAGGAAGCTCATTGTGATGCAGTCTCCATTAAGCACTACTATGCTATTGTTTGATTTTCTTTTTATTCCTTTTGTGACCAGAATAGTTTAGGGTAAGCAAAATAAAATAAAAGAATGCATAGGAAATTGTGCACAGGGTAATAAAATTATTGAGCTCTATTTGCTGAACATATTGCTTCCCTTCTGAGAAACTTGTTTCCCCAGGGAACCAGAATGAAAATAGGTTTCCTGATTTGTTTTTGGTTTGCTTGGGATTTTTTTTTTTGGTTTGGTGTTTCTGTGATGACATTTTAGTGATTGGATTTTTACACTCCTTTGCACAATCAAAAGATATTCTCTCCATATTATCTCTTTCATTAATTTTATATTACCAGAAGAGAACTAGGACTCACACATCATCACTGGCAGGACAACAATACGTTATATTCCCCTGTGGGCATCATTTGTAGTAGCAAAACCAAAGTGGAGAGTAATAGTAAAGGATATTGACTTTGAGTGTAGTCTCCGGTTTGACCTTTTATGGTTTCTAAAGGTGGACGTCATGAGGCTGATGCTGATCTCTTTTCAGCTGTGGCAAGTGATAGGACAAGGGGCAACAAGTACAAACTAGAACACAAGAGGTTTCATTTGAATTTAAGGAGAAACTTCTTTAAGGGTGCGGGGGCACTGGAACAGGCTGCACAGAGAGGTTTTGGAGTCGTCTTCTCTGGAGACTTTCAAAACCAGCCTGGACATGTTCCTGTGCAGCCTGATCTAGGTGTACATGTGTTAGCAGAGGGGTTGGACTAGTTCATCTCCAGAGGTCCCTTTCAAACCTTACCATTCTATAATTCTCTTCCAGAACATCAGGACCTTCACAGAACTTCCTTGTAAAAGTTTGCTATCCCCTACAGCCATGCCTTTTCCTCCCTAAACATTGTCAATGGGTAACTGAGATGTTAATTAACATAGTAAGTCTTAAGGCACATATATGTTACCCCCTTCTTTCACTTTAGTGAAATCTGTTGATCTTGTTTAAAGCCGAAGGATGTATCCTGACGCATGAAGTACACTCTGCACTGTCTGCATATTCACTTGTGCCTGAGGCAAGAGGGTGGAGTGTTTTTTTGTGCCTAACCACTAACTGCTGCAGAAATTTTTCAAATCCTACCCACTTCAGCATGGGCCTAGGGCTGTGTTTTTGCTGGCTGCAATTCACTATTTGGGAAAATGTTCTGACTTGCTTATAGCCATGTAAATATATCAAGGGAAGGGCTTTAAAGACCAGATTCTTGGAGTAAAACCAGTTTACTACCACAAAACCTGTCCTTGGGAGATAGATTCTCTTCTCATAATGGTGTAAATGTCCTGCAATTGCAGTGGAGTCACTAGAAAGACAATAAGCATCAAGCTAAAGCAAGAATAAAACTTTGTAACCTTTTCTGCTTTACATTCAGAGCTTGTTTAGACTATCCCTTATTTTTAACTTCAATTTTCAAGGTACCTGTCTTGTGAAAAAAAAAGATGTAATTTATTGTAGCTGAGGGCCATTGCAATTTGCCATTACAAGAGAGAGTGTAAGAGCCAGCTGAGATGGGCTTCCTAGTTTTTCCTGCTACATGTGTGAATAACCGAGTGGATGAACCACAGTGCTAGTAAAAGGGAAGGGCATAAACCTGTCTCTTATTGTTGTGTGTGCTTGTGGGATTTTCTCTGCCATGGTCATGCCAGAAATTGCATTTTGAAGTCTTTACGAGACTGTAGCAGACAAAAGAAATAATAAACAGACTTTCAGTGCCTTGTCTTTGCTGGAGAACTGATTGATCACCATTTCAAGAAAATTCAAGCCTTGTAAATCTAAGTCCTTGCCCAAACTAGCCCCGGTACAGCTTTTGTCTTCTGTGATGGTCTGAGCATAAGTTTAGATTGCAGTGTTGTTCGAAGAGTCCTTTCATTTTCTCACATATTTAGTGCAAAAAATTGTTTCATGTTATGCAGATACAGCTCTTAGGTTGCTTGCATTTACCTGCACTGCTGAAACTGGTGAAGCTAAAGAAGTGGATGCTGTTGATTTGCAAGTGCAGACAAGTTAGTTTGAGGGCAGTCACCCATAGGTTGGAGGCCTTGGGTAGACCCAGTGGATTAAACTGAGGTGCCAAACAAGTCATCCAGTAAGCAGGTAAGCACAGATTGAAATGCACACCTTACCTTCTTCCTGGGGGGGTTCACAGTTGCTCTGAGCATTGACATGAGTGGTGTCCAGCTTCACTTCAGCAGCATCACTGGTTGTCACAGTTTTCTACCAAGCATACCTCCTTCCCTACCAAACTCCAGCATCAGCATGTAGGATTTAAAAATACACTTCCTCTTAGTTACTAAGAAACAAATTAGGTCATTCACCTGAGGCTAGAGAAAGACTTACAAAGGAAAATTATAGAGGTCTTTTTCTAAGGATGAAATACAACTGTGGTTTTTATGGGAGTTTTCCATCTCCATACAGCTGACGGAAAAGTCATGTCTAGAAGGCTGAGGTTTCAATGTAGCAATATTGTCAGCTACTGACCATACTTATGTTGCAAACCAGGTTAGTACACTTACATGAGAGCTGGCTTAAAAATCTCTCTCCTGTTTTCTTGGTCATACAGTTAGTAACTGACATAATATTTTAAGTGTGTATAATTGTGATGTGAGACCTATATCTGCGTAATATTCATGCTAACAAAATTGTATCTAAGGGGAGCTTCCTCAGGATTGTGAAGCAGGCAGTTCACCAAGACATGTGAGCAGATATGAAACTCTCACCTTTTAATATAAATGTTAAAGCAAATCCTTCAAAAACAAGACTTCAGATACTCTCAGACAATGGGGACTCAATAAATACTTGTTACCATCCTTTCTCTCAAAATGTCTTGGTGAAATATGCAGTGAAACTTTCTGCCTTGCCCTTGTTTGTTGAGTAAAATATGCTGTTTATGCCAGTACAGCTCATTTCAAAATGAGTGCTTGTGAGTTGTATTATTTTTGTTCCAATTATTTCCAGAGGAATTTCAGTGCAAATTTTCTGTTCATTTTTGTATCTGAAATAACTGTATTTTGAGGCCCTTCCTCTCTACACAGGCATAAGAAAAAGCCTTACTGATGAGTGTGTGGTATTTTCTTACAGTCTCCATGGGGTGAAGTGATTATTCTCACATTATTTTTACTGTTGTCATGTTGCCCCATTGGAGAAAGGCAGCTTAGTCATTGTGACATTTGAAGTCATTGAGAAAGTTCCTGCTGAACTGAAGGGAAGCAGAACTATGCTATCCTGGTGGAAGTTAGTAGAAGTGTGGCATATGGAGCAAGCTAATGGTATGGTTTCATGTGGTGCTGAGATAGTGGAATTGCAGCTGACTGCATTAGCACAAGTGTTTCACACTGTGTTTAATGTGTGAGAAGGCAACCAGTCTCCCTCTCAACACATTAAGGAAACTGTATTTTGGGCGATGAAGATTTGTCTTAAAAAAGAGTCCAGGAATACAAACCTCATGCTGAGTGAAGAAAGCAAATTCTTTACTGAGCCAGGTTAGCAAATGCTACCAACTTTAACTGGAAACATTTTCACATCAATAGCCCTCATTGCTCTGAGATTGTGTTCTGACATCGGTTACATCCATCACACATATCGACAGTTCCTGAACAAGTTGTCATTGTCATCAACCTCATTGATGACAGCCATGCCTGATCATATTATTTCAAGTAACTTCTGTAACTGGAGATGCCCCAGTACATTCACAGCTGAAAGAGTTGTTCTGGTTTTGATGTACATTTTACACTTGACTTAATTGCAAGCTTTTTATGGGTAACATGTGCCAGAATAAGCTATTCCGTCATTATTAAATGCTTGGTGGTAACTCAACACATGGGAATGCATTGACAAGTTTTCTCTTGAAGAACTCCACAGAAGTTAGATCAGCAGGTTGATCACCCTGGAATTTTAGCCAGCATGTACCCTCCCTCTTCTTCAGTCTATGAAACAAGTCATGACTAACATTAAAACTGGATAGGAAGTCCTATGGAGGATCAGCATTGCATGTGTGAGTGCATTCTACTTAATGTAGTCTCCCACTACTGTGTTGCTGAAAGTTGATGCTGGCCTGCAACATCAGAGTTACTGCATAGCACTGTACAGGAGGAGGGAAGCAATTGTGTCCCTGTACTTGGCACTGGCAAGGCTGCACCTTGGATACTGTGTTCAGTTTTGGGCCTCTCACTCCAAGAAGGACATTGAGTTGCTGGAGCATGTCCAGAGAAGGCCAACAAAGCTGGTGAAGGGTCTGGAGAAAAGTCTTCTGAGGAGTGGCTGAGGGAAGTGGGATTATTTAGTCTGGAGAAGAGGAGGCTGAGGGGAGTACTCATTGCTCTCTACAAACCCAAATGGAGGTAGTAGTGAAGTGGATGTTGGTCTCTTTTCCCTAGTGTCAACTGATAGAACAGAAGGAAATGGCCTCAAATTGTACCGGGGAAGGTTTAGATTGGATATTAAGAAAAATTTCTGTATGGAAAAAGTGGTGAGGCACTGGAATGGGCTGCACGGGGGGGTGGTGGAGTCACTGTTCCTGGAGTTGTTCAAAAAACATGCAGACATGGCCCTTTGAGACACTGTTTATAGGCATGCTGGTGGTAGGTTCCCATTTGGACTTGATGACCTTGGAGGTCTTTTCCAACTGAAATAATTCTATGGTTCTGTGAAGACAGAAGTTGCAGTGGCATCATCCGAAATGTGGAGAATCAAACCCCACACCCTGAAGTCACCATGATAAACTCTGTTGCCGCTGTTAATTAGTGATGCACTTACTTTTGAAACAGCAAAACTCCATGGGCCACTTTCATCTTTAGCCTACCTGATTTCAATGGCATCAATGACTTTATATCAATAACTAATTGCATTTCACTTATTTGTAGAAGTTTTTCATCTGGATAATTCGGGTAGGAAACACAGAATGAGATTAAATGCTGCTCAAGTGCTTGCTTTATGGAAAGCAGCTAAGTGGGAGACACAGCCTTCTTCAGTGTTTTGGCATATTAAAGCCATTGCTAGAATGAATGCAACGGAAATCTAAGATTCCCTTTACATTTATGCCCCACAGGTGCAGCCATGTTTGAACTGATGCTGGAAGTGATTAAACTGTGACTTAATGTACATCATCTCGGGTAGAGGAATCTCAAGAGGTGGTCACTGAGTCAGGATGCTCTTTCATGAGGAGATGAGTATGTGTTCAAATCAGAGCATCTTTAGAATGATTTCTGCAAGTGAATATTTTCTGTGCTTTCCCACTGATGTTTTAAAAATGCAGATCCTAGGTTAATTATCCAAAAAAAATGCATTGAAGGAGCACTCTTAGCAGCTTGTTTCTGATTGTTTAAAATGCTATTTGCCGTTGTCCCTCACAGCTCCTGAATACTTGACACAGAAAATATTCTGTGAATATTTCACATGCACACAAGTACACAACAAACAATTCTCTTGTATTTGATCATATGTTTTTTTTATTACAAATTTGTTTCTATGTTGGGAGCTGATTTTTTTTTTATTGTGCATTTATTTGTACTGCTTCTAGATGCTGATAATTTTTTAACTGTCTTGTTATTGTTTAGTTGTGCAGACACTGTGCATTTGTTTTAGGAAGAGCTGAAGGATTCACTGCAAAGAGCTACAGTAAAGTAAATGGAATGGAAGTAGGAGCATGTAATTCTGGTAGATCCTTTAATACCAAGGCAAGCATAGTTCATTGCCCTTGCCTTGTGAGCTGATTGCTTGGTCTCTGTCTTCCTAAGTTTTCATTATAATAGTTTATGTGCATGTACTGGCTTGTTGATTTCTTTGTGTTTTGGTTGATTACATGTGCTTGGTGTGCATTAGCTACCACAGATGCTATTCTGTCTGCCACATTTGTGTACTCAAATGGAGGGGATTGCACCTCTTTATTGATGAGGAGGGGCATATATGTGTGTATTAATGTCTCAGTAAGCATTAGATGTTGGACTTGGCTGTTTATTGGCAAAAAAATGGTGCTTCTAGACACATCAAGAACACTAGTTTCCAATGCACACCATTCATGCCTGCTGCTAAGGAATATTAACCTGTAAGTTAAATACTGCTCGCTGTTCAGGCCAGTGAAGTTCACAACAGTTTGGCACTGGTTGTCCTTCACCAGCAAAATCCAGGACTTTTAACCTGCAGTTACAAGTTTAAAGACGCTTGCAAAATTGCCAGATTGTTATTATCAAAACAGTAATTAACTGAAGTGTTGTGCAATTAAACTAGACCAGCATGTGTCTGACAGCCTTGGGCAACACTAGGAATGAAGTTCCCAGTTCAGCACAGTACCTAAGTATGCTTGTAGCTTTAAGCACGTGGATAGTCCTCATGAAGGCCAGCAGTAGAGCTCAGAGATGAAAGGACTAGGACACTCAGTGTCTGATGAAGGCTGCAGGAATAGGAATTGCTTTGTCTGCTGTTGAAAACTATAATGGCATATATGACAGCAGTACTCAAATACATAAAGGTGATAGCAAGAAAGAAGGTAAGTTCCACTGAGAACAGAAGTGGCCCTCAGCTAAAGGAGAAAAGACTTGTTTTGGAATTTAAAGATATTTTCTAAGAACAGGTATGGTGAAATACAGACCAGGTCACCTCAGGAGGCTCTGAAACCTCAGGGAAATATTTTAAACTCTTTTAAAGGAAAATCTATCAAGAATAGCTTAAATGGATCTGGGTCTTAAGTCAGAGATGGACAAGATACCACCTAATTGAAGGCTTTCTCAGCCTTATTTTTTACTGGTCTATAATGTCATGTGCTTAAAATTTCACATGTACATTGAAATAAATGTACAAATTCTCACAGATTTCTTTGTTATAGACTTAGGCAAATGTTGTTCTGTCAGAAGCAGGATCAGTGAATCAGAGCTCTTACTGGGCTCCCTGTTGGTACCTCTTCTTTCCAAATCAATGGTTTCAGTGAACAAAATGTACCAATCTCCAAAAAGTATACACACTTGCTAGTGAGGGTTCTTCTCTTCAGGTCACCAGCACAAGAATTTTCCTAGTACAGATTTCTAATATTTGGGGAGTGTGTGGGATGTAGTGGTAAATATTATGTTCTAAACTCTTTAATTTATGCTGGAAGCTGAAAACATCTTTAGGTGTTGTGGTTACAAAGCCTTCAGCTGACAACTTTAATCATGGATGTTATTAAAGCAGAATCCAAATAGTAGTTCCTTTGCAAGCACTGGGTAAGAAAGGCAACCACCATAACACACATCTGGCAACCTTGTGATAACAATAAATATACCCAGAAAGATCCATGCCAGCAGGAACATCTGAAATGCATAACATATGGCATGAGGATGAGCCCAGGGTGCCTTGATTTTAATAAGAGTAGTCTGTGTGTTATCACAGGTCTCACAAGCTGAACTTCTGATAGAAGTAAATTAATGAGCATCTGAATCACTGTGCAATGAAAAGTTTGAGTAACAACTAAGTTTCCAGCAAGTCATCTTGCTGAGAAGTGACACACAACAGACCTGGCTTTTAGGAAAGGCAATGCTTCTGTGTTTTGGATAAGAAATGGGATTTTTCAAGCAGAGACACAAAAATAGAGATGGGCACAGTCAGAAGTTTCAGAGCCAAGTCAGAAAATCTGCCAGAAACTGGAAGTGGAAGCGACTTAAATAGCTTGGATCCAAGTTTTAAACTATTTTGAACTATTTAAAAAAGAATCTGCTAGTCTGAAGTCACTGCTCAAGCCCTGGTATAAGCAAGGCGGTGAAAATAGAAGCTGCCTTTTCCCCCAGGGTTCTGCCCTACCAGCTGAGCACAATGTACTTGCCATCATGCCGCCATTTCTCCTTTTACTTTTGATTTACATACCATCTTGGCACCGGAGAAAAGCCTCCTGGTAAAATGAGATCCCCTTGCAGGTGACATTATGGGAAGGAGTAGTAGGATTGCTGGTGGCTGTTAATGGGGAGAGCAAGGAGTAAAACACCTTTTGCAAAAGTGTTGAGCCCAGGAGAAGCCTCATTGTGCAAAGCAGTGTGACCCCGGCTAGATTAGGATCATATTTTTCTTGTAACCATCAGGAGAAATGTGTGAAAGAAGTAGTTAAAATGAAGAAGTGTTAAAAGTAGATGAAGAAGTAGTTAAAGTGAGGGAGTGTTCCTGCCTAGCTGAAAATAGAAACTTCCCAAACAGCTCTGGCATACTGGAGAGGTGGCCCTACGTTGTCACACTAATGTGGCCATTTTGATTGGAAGAGTGGCTTACAGATCAGTTAGCTGAATTGTGATGCAGCAACTTAGCAACATCTGGATTCTGTCTGTGCATAAACTAACTGTAAACTGTGATGCCTTAAAGAGTTGCATGATGTCTATAGACATTATTATTACTACTTTTGCTGCTAGCGCACCAATAAACACAGGTAGGTATTCCACAGACTGCACCTCTGTGTTTGTCACTGTGCCTCTATGCTCTTAGGAAGCAGAAATAAAGAGTATTAAAGGGCCATAGATGTGCACTGCTCTATTCTGTTCTTGTGGGCCACAAATCTTCTCTGTTTACCCTTCAACAAACAGGTTTTGGTTGGAATTAGCATATCATTTGTGGTTTTGTATGGCAAAGATGTGTCTGGCTAGAGATTTGCTTGCAGAAGCATGATCTCTGATGAAAAGTGAGAAACTTGGAGAGGTGTGAAGGAATAGGAGCATTTAGAAAATAACCAAGAATGGTGCCAAATACCACTTTTAAACCACATAAGAAGAAAGCTGCAAACTGAAAGGTGTTCTAGATTAAAGAGCAGTGAAGGATCATAAAGCACTTGGAAAAACCATTGTTAATGAGCTGCCAGCTATGACTTTTAACTTCTATCATGTTTTTCAAATACTAACTCTACTCTTAACTATTGATAGCTGGTGCGTCTCTAACTAGTCTGTAAGTCCTGCAACAGTTTCCAGCTTATTTTAGCCCTTGTGCCCACATTTTTTTCTGAATAGTTTCTGAAGAGAAGTGTTGTGTCTATGTGGTAACTGTTCCCTGTGGGTCTGACCTGCCATTCTGGCTCTGTGGAAATGTTTGTATGGTGAGGAAGTCTGTAGCAGGGTGTCAGATGTAGATGTGGAACTTGATCAAGATTACTGAAATGCTGGCATATCACAATAGAAGGGGGTCCACAAATGCTATTATTAAAATCAATGCAACAAGATACCTATGAAAGGCACTGTGAAATAGGTAAATGATATGTATAAAAATCTCTATATGACAACAGAATTTGAGAAAGATAGACCTTGTACCTTTCAGCCAAGATCTTAACAAAAAAATCCCAGTGTGGAACCTCTGTCTGTGCCAGCTTCCTCTGTTTCCTCCATGATAACTGTCATAGAGCAGGCAGCACAATGTAGACAGTTTAGCCTCTCTAAATCTTTTCAGTGATGGGGTTGAACAAGGAAAGGCCACTGTGGTTTCTGCAGACCTGACAGAAAGGTGTCTTTGTAAACAACTAGTTCATCTGGTTGACATTCAGTCAAGATGAAAGAATGTTCTAGACAAAGACAGACGTCTCTGTTGACAGACATCTTAGCAGACTGACTCAGCTTCAGATCTGAAGAGTATGACTCCTTTAATGCCTGTTTTTAGTGTGTTCTTGTGGAGTCAAGGGTTGCTTATCATAGCCTTTGTAGCTCTTATTACTCATGGCAGATAGTTTAAAACTTGTTGACTTTGGTTGTTCTGTACAGTGAGTCTACCATTAACCTTGCTGAAGGATTGAAAGTCTGACATGTTATCATTCACTCTATCCACCTAATTCCTTTTCCTAAGGAATTGGTTGATGAATTTGAAATGGCTTAAGATTTTTATCATATGGAATAAAGATAGGCAATTAAGAAGAGAAAGATACTGTGCTGGTATGCAAGTGATTTAGAACCTGTGACCAAATCCATTGCAGCCTAATGTGATGCCTTCCACTGTAAGCCTCCCATCCCTATGTTGAGGACAAAAGCATTTGTCCTGCTTTCAGGATTGTAGATCAAAGAATTTGTGGATATGGTATTGAAGCTGGGATATGAGTTGCTGGGTTGTATCACTTTAAATAACTTCAGCCAGACTTCTCTTTTTATTCAAAGTGCAATAAAAATGAAGTATTTACTTCTCATATATTCATCCTGCATTTTTGCCACAGGCACTGTGTATAATACAGAATGTAGCTTTGGACTTTATAGCCTCTTTGCTTACCAAAACCAGTATTTTAAAAAAGAAAGACTATAGAACAGTTGCATCAGTCTTTTATTCTGGACTCAGCTTTTTATTGGTGCCATAGATGACATACTTCTTATTTGCAGTAATTCAGTTCCTCATTTTATCAATATTTACTGAGATGAAGAGATTTTGAGGTGTGAGGGAGGGGAGTTTGAAAAGCAAACCACATTTAAATTGATACTGTAAGCAGTGCAATAGCTGATATTTCTGGATAAAAGAATATTGCCTGCATGATGAGTAAGTGCTTATCAAAACAGGTGTTATGTACAACTTACCTAGGCACTATGGAGCTGATGGTGCATTTGCTTACCTCCAGGGAGTAAATGTCCTTCCAGCAGAACTCAGCAAGGATGGTGATGTGTTTTTTGTGGGTTTTGTTTTGTTTTGGGGGTGTTTGTTTTGCTTTGTTTTTTGTTGTTTGTTGTTGTTTTAAATTAATCAGGAAAGCTGAAAATCTTAGCACTTGTAAATTAAAGCTTCAGGTATTGAATCAAGGAGTAGAAACAATGCACTGTAAATGAAACCATCAGTTCTATTTTGTAAATTAAGACTAGTTCAACACACAGTTTAAGTGAATGGGCCAGGGAAATGTACTAAATTGGAAGAATGACAATGTAACAGCTCACACAACTCTGCTGCCAGTCACATGAATTGAAATAACACCTTCCCTATGATCCAAATTCTTAGGAGTTAACACATTTCCACAGATCCTTGCTAAAGAGAGAGGATGGTTTAAAAATTGTGAAAGAAATCGAATGAGGACAGTTAAGATTTCTGTCTTGAAGAGGGACAAGAGAAAAAATGATAGAGGCATAATTTTGGTAATGTAGGCAAATGTTTCCAAAGAAGAGACAACTCTGAAGACAATCAGTTCCCAATGAGATTAAGTCATTTGTTACTCAGTACTTCTTGCAGCGTGAGAGAGAAGGGTCTCCAAGGCAGTCTCCAGCCTCAGTACTGATAACATATACAAAGCTTCCAGCTGCCATGTGAGGTGCATTCTGGAAGGAGATTTTACCAAGAGTCTCATGTCCCGTCTTGTGCTTGCAGTCCTGCAGGAGATCAGCAGTCTTCTAGCCATGTATATTGGATAATAATATTTTATGCCTCTGGAATGTATCTTCTAATAAAGGAGTGCCATTTAAATTGGAGCTCTGCAAGCCTGCACATGGCAGGTGAGGCTGTGTGCCCCAGGAAAAGCAGGTGCAGCATGACAGCAGCCAAGAAGAAGGTTTCAAGCCTTTCTGAGAACCAGTTCAACAAACAAACAGAAGGAGAAATACAAATAAAAACAATTCCACATTGTTACAGTTTGAGCTGGGTGCCCCCCTGCAATGTTTACTTCCTGTGTCCAGAAGTCCAGCCCAGAGGGGTGGACACAGGAAATTATGTAGTATTTCCTACCACAATCCTTTGCACCACTATAAGATCCAGTGCGGAGTCTAGCACTATCTCTTTTCTTCCTCCTCCGTCAGCTGGTAACTGGGGGAGATGTCTCCTGGCTTTGGGCCTGGCTAGGCCCAAGGCCACGGGGGGATGGGCAGTCTCAGATCTGGCCAGCTGAGACTAGCCTAGCAGTGGGAGGGGGAAGAAGGAGCCCTGGGGGTCTCGGGTGTACCCTCAGGTAGGGATGGGATCTCTCTGGGTCTGTTTGGGGATTTTTCTTTGTCACTCTGCTTTTGCTTTTCTGTAAAACTTCACTGCTTTCTATTTAAACTTTCCATCACTTTTGCAATCCGTTTGTCTGAGTGTTTATTGTTGTCAGGGGTGGGGGAGGGGGCTGCCTCAACCCAGCACACACATGCTTTCTTGCTACAAGCAGTCAGCAAGTGGTGTGATGTCGTCTTCAGAACCAAAACAATATCCAGCCTACTCCTCTATAGATTGTGGTGCAAAATCCAGTTTTACACTAATGGAAGCCAGTCTCCAGATTTAAAACTCTCTTATAATATTCAGATAAGCATATGTTTGGAAATTGATTTCTAGTTGTGAAACATCTAGGAGAACACAAAGCTGATGCAGACTGAAATTCCCATCCCTGATTAATATAACACCAATCTTTACTGTGATAAACGTCAGTCCAGGATAAATCTGTAGTGAGCAGTGGCCATAAACAGGGCTCTCAACAGAGCATGTTCCCTTAGAGGGAACGCCTTAGTAGCCCAGCAAGGCTTGTTTGCTTTGGCAGTGAAAAGTGAGCACCACCCTGAAATGCTTGAAAGCCTAATCACAGGAAGTACCTTCCTAGTGAAGAAGGAGAAGGATCATGTTGACAGGGACCATCTTTGGAACAGAAATCTCCTATAATGCTGTAGTCTTTCATTTGAATTCTGACTCAGGAAACCTGCTGAGTGGTCTCAGTCTTCATCATGCATGGGCCCAGGTGGTAGTCAGAACTTCTCAGGGTATACAGAGCACAGCTGTTTTAGCATGTTTGTACAAACCCACTTCTTTTTCCTCTCAGAAACATTTCTACTAAGCTTGACAGTTCCCCCAAGCATCCTACTATTTTAAAGCAAACATAAAATCTGAAGAGCTCAAAAGCTTGATTTGGCTGCTTTTAAATTTTGTTGTTGTTGTTGTTGTTTCCTAAAGTGGCAGACTGGTATGCCTGTGTTAATAAAATAAACTAATTTTGAATCATTTGCTTTCTACCCTGAACCCAAAATCACTAAGTACTTTCAATGGGCCAGGATGGATCCCCACAGAAGGGATCAACATATGCTGCATGTCCTGTGCCTGTAGCATGTTTTCTCTGATCTGATACGATAGTTTCCAGTCTTTTCCAACTTAGACTTTGAAGATTTTAAAAGACTTTTAACAGGAGGGGAAAATCCCTCCACTGTAGACTAAAATAATTTGGCAATATGCTTCTTTTACTTGCCACAGGTTCCTCTGAAAGCCTCTGGCTGAAGACAGTGGGTGAAATGTATTTCATCCACAGTGGGCCCTAAATTGTCAGGTTGCAAACCAGAAAAGCCAACGTATTGAATACACATTTAAAATCTCCTTTCTTTCCCTGGGTGATCATTTGCTTCTATGTAAATCAGAATCCTTGACAACTGAAGCACATTCTCTTGGTGACCTGCAAAGCTGTATCACTAGTAAGTGCTTTAAGAGGATGTGCTCATTGTGCTTGCTTCTAGTGCTGAGGATCCCCCACCCAAAATCAGCAGCCCTGCTGCTAGAGAAGCTGTGCAGAGAGCCCTCTACATTTTATTGACGTGTCTCTCAGGAAGATCCCTTTTTCTTTTGTACCTGGCAGAGCCATGGAGGGTCTATGAACACTGCAAGCATCACCTCAAGAGTGAGCATAAACCTGCCGCATCAATTAAGTCACTGACTTTAATTCCACATACTTGGTTTTGGCTTGATATAGTAGTTTGAGTTCATTCTGTCAATACAGCATTTAGGACAAGCCATGTTCTGGAGAAGATACACTGCCAAATCCCTTACATATCAGTTAGAAAACTTTATAGGGATGGCTACTAGGCTGTTTGGGATATGTGAAAACTGGCAACACCTGCCTATCTGGACTGTGTGAGCAAAGGAGTTCTGGCTGCTGCTTGTGCTCTGGGCCTGCCCCCAAGCTGCTCTGGAGCTCAGATGAATGCTCTAGCTAGCATAAGCTTGTGTGTAAACAACATGGAAAATGAGGAAATGTGTTATGGAAGCAAAATCAGATCTTGACAATACAGATAGGGCTAGGAGGTTGGGAATGGGATACAGAAGGTGTACCACAAACTGCATAGATTAGGTTGCAGTTCAGCTGTCCCTGCAGCAACAGTTCTGGTTATTTCTTTTCTTATTACCCCTGCAGTGATCCGTAGTGCTTGGCCAGGCTGCTTGTTCTGGATAGGAGTTACAGGCTTGATCCAAAACCAATCCTTTGAAACCTAGCAGGGAAAAGGACTTGCAGGGCAGGAATGTACAGAGATAGAGAAGGGTGTAGGGCAGAATAAAATGGTCTTGGAGCCCATTCAGTCACTTTCCCATGCATTTCCCATCTTGCTAATGAGAATTCCTCTCTATAGAAGGTGAGTTGCTGCAAGCTGTACTTGAGTCTGGCAGAGATTTTCCATTAGGATTTTGTTGCCAATGTGTTTTCTGAATTTTCTGTCAAGATGGCAGAGAGACATCAGGCTCATGTGCCAGCACACATCATTTTCTGAGGCAGATCTCCAAGATAAGTGTTGTCTGCAGCTTTTGTCCTGCATGCACTGTTGCACTACAGTTCTCCCTGTGGTGTTTTTTGTAATGGTGCATAAACTTGCAGGCTTTAGACTGGCAGCAGGTAGAACTGGTTGAATTGTTTGTTTGAAAAACTAATTGCTTGGAATTTTCACCATGGGAATAGCTGGTGAGCAATTCACAATTCAGATTTTGTTTTCTTTGGGGCTGCCTGAAAAGTTGGGGTGGTTTTGTTGTGTTTTGATTTTGATTTTTGATTTTTTTTAATGGTGCCAGTCCTTTGTAAAGAGTTTGCTTTGACTTTTCTCCATTATTTATATTGGCAACACCACAGTCAGGTCATCCGTCATTGCTGCCTGGCTAACTAAAACATCTGATGCACGAGGGTAGCAAATAGAACATTTTCTTGTGCATATATCTTACCTGAAAGACACTGTTGCTAAAACTGTTTTAAGGATTCACAGATGGGCTTGCAAACAGTTTGTAGCCTTCTAAAAGCTAGAGGACAGGAAGTCAAAATTTGCATTCTCTGAAATAAGATATTTAAGGGCCTTTGTCTAAGTTTCCTTTGTCTTTGATCAAGCAGACTGGGCTTGGGCTGATTGTGAGTAACTAGCAGCATCAAACAAGAGATTCAGTCCAGCACGTTTCAAGCAACTCTTACCTAGAGGACAATGTGAAAGGGATTATTCATCATGCCAGCACCAGGAAGCAGAGGAATCTTATGGATGAATGTTACTTAGTTTAAACTCACAGTGATACCCCTCAAAATAGCAGTGATCAGGACCATCTGCTTTACAGCTGTGTTCCCTGGCAGATGCTGTGATTTTCTGGACAGCTGGAGTAGCTCTTTAACTGACATAGATGAGGGAGGAGAGGGAGAGGAAGAGAGGCAGAGTAGGAGAGGGATAAAGAGGCAGAGATGACAGGAGGTCTCCTTTGCAAACAGGTCGGTTAACATCCCAGCCTTGATGCCATTAGAGGTGAGTCTGGTATGGCTGATAAATCCTGGCTCTGCCAGCCAATTCCTGCTGTACAGCCTGACCTGCACTGAGATGTAAATGTGGTGCCCAAACACAAATGTGCATAAAAAGCTGCATGGAGGACAGAGGGAGTTTAAGAGGGTGTAGTGCTTTCCAAAGCAGTCCCAAACACGTAAGACAATGCTTATGTCCATCCACAACCTTTGGACTGGGATGCTTGCTAGTAACTATTAGACAGTCGTGGTGCAGAGCAGCAAGACAGCATTTAGACCATAGTGTCTGTAGAGGATGGACTCTGAGCAGAGATAGACACTATCTACAGATGGTAGAGAGTTCTGCTCCTCCTGTCTGCATGATAATAGTAGGGGCAGCAAACCCACATTTTCAACCATCTCCCCCTAGTTTCTGCCCTCTGCCAGAACATCCAAGGCCCTTCTGTCTAGACCAATACAGTTCAGTTAGTGGTTTATAATATTTCTAATACATGTGTAGCTATTTTGTATTTATTACTGTTTATTATTTGCACTATGATAAACCTTGGAAGCTGTGGCAAGCCTCTGATTGTATGGAATGCTATATAAAGGAGAGAGAGAAAGCAGTCCTTAGCTGTACAGCTTTTGTATTAATGAGTGCAAGCAGGCAGAAACAGGCAGAACATCTCTTGATCACTGAAGTGGTCTTGAGACCTGTAAGATTGAGTTAGCAATGTTTTTCTGCATCCTGACATTACTCACCTCCTGGCATCCCAAAACCAATGATCAGTTGCCCACAAGGCCTTTTACTTGCCCAAGTTTACTCACAGTGAGTTTCTCAAGCAGTGTGCAAACCTTCGACTCAGGGCATTGAGTCAAGGGAATGACTCAGGAGGCTCTGGTTGGTTCAGTAGCTGCCCAGCTCCATTGCGTAAAACCAAGGCAGAGGGATCTGCAGTTGCTACCCAGAAATAGGTGTGGTTTCTTCTTCCCTGTGCCAACCATCCTTGTGTAGGCCTGCACTATTCCAATCAGCTTCTTGGCTGATTTCACTAGCCATGTAATATATGTGTCAATGGAGACAGGATTATCAGACCAGTATGTACCTTATCCTGTGCTCCATGGCTCTTTTTGAAGTTGAAGATAAGAAGTTATCATCACTTTCTAAACCATGAACACACCTAGAGGATGGCTATGACAAAAACCAGCTGCTTCATCTTTGGGGCTCCCCTTTGGGCTGCCCTTGTAGAGTGAGAAATTATTTGGATGTGCTATAGCACAGCACCCTTCCAGGTGCAGGGAATGGGTAGTCTAGAGTTCTGCCTCATGTTCTCAACTTTTTCAGTGCCAGCATCAGCTGCTGTAAATTTTTGGAACATCTTTCACCAAAGAAAATGGTGCTGTCTTCAACTATGATTTGATCTCTCTAGCTGCCAGACTGAGGCATCATTTGAAAGCTCAAAGTCTGTAATGCTGCTTCTTGTGTTTGGAGCATGGAAAGCAGCAAACTGCATCTGGTAGAACATTCTTAGGTACACCCAGCAGCAGTGTGACTCCATCTGTACAGATTTCACCTTCTACAAGCAAAATAGAGTAGGACACATGATAGAATGGGGAGATGGTGACTGTTATCTCCAAGAGGAACTCAAGGTGCCTCCCCTGCTCTAACTGCCAGTCTACATACCACTACTGTTGCTGCAGAAGTGGCAGGTGATGACCTGAAGCTAGGTCTGCTGCAGTTCATTGTATTGTGCCAGCTGGACACCTGACTTTCAGTCACTTTAAGTACCTGAGGTGGTCACTGACATCAGTAAAAGGTGAAACATCTCTGGACTTCTCTAAATTACATCCTTGATGTTGACACTTGCCCATTAGGAATCTGAGTGAATTAGTCAGTGTGTTTCAATCAGGCAGCATCCTCAACTTTGTCTTACTCTAAATTTCCACTTTTAAATGCAGAGTTCAGTGATGTGATTTATTTTCAGTTTCCTTTTAAGGGACCTCTATGTCATACTCCCCTTACCCCTTCTTTTTATTTCCAGTAAGAAATAACTCATGGCAAAATGCTTCATGAACACTTTGTTTGTAAGAAACATTAACCCAATGTCTTTGTGACTGATGACACTGCAGGGATTAAATACTGTAATTTTCTTATTTTATCAGAATTCTGGTGGCTACCTTTTGTTTATACATATATAAAGAAAACTGGTAGACAAAGGTAAAGGAGGGAGAAGAATCCCCCAGTCCTGAGAACTTAATATGTGAGGTCCCATCTCTTTCCCTAGTGAAGCCTGTGTGCTGTCCCAGTGAGGTTCCCTCATACTGGTGCATCTTACAGAGCTAGAATAGCTCAGTGAGTTCAGTTCTGTCTTTTCTTGAACAACTTCCTTCTGTGAGCAGCCACAATACACAATATGTCTGAAGCACACAGTTGTGGATGTTACTGGAAGATATAAAATGTGATGACCAAAGGGCAGGTTTAAAGTGCAACTGATCATAAGAGAGACAGTAATGTGTCATGTTTAAAGAGCAGGAACTTCAAAAAAGCTAAAGTCACTTTTACTCCTTTAGGTCAAAGCTTAAGTCAAGTGCAATTTGGCCAGGACCCAGGCCAGGCCTTACACCTTTTAATGACTTAACTGCCACCGGCAACTTGTTTGGACAACTAAATATCCTTTGATTACAGAGTCTAGTTGAAGGCTTGTATTTTGTGGAGTCCCTCACGGGTCAGTACTGGGTCCAGTACTATTCAATATATTCATCAATGACCTGGGTGAGGAAACAGCCCCATGTACCAGCATAGTCTGGGGAATGATCTGTTGGAAAGCAGTTCTGGGGAAAAAGACTTGGGGGTCCTGGTGGACCATAGGATGACCATGAGCCAGCAATGTGCCCTTGTGGCCAAGAGGGTCAGTGACATCCTGGGGTGTGTTAAGAAGGGGAGTGGTTAGTAGGTTGAGAGAGGTTCTCCTCCACTTCTGTTCTGCCCTGGTGAGGCTGCATCTGGAATATTGTGGCCAGTTCTGGGCCCCACAGTTCAAGGACAGGGAACTACTTGAAAGAGCCCAGCACAGAGCCACAAAGATAATTAAGGGAATAGAACATCTCCCTTATGAGGAGACCTCTTTAATTTTTATGAATGTGTGAAGGGTGAGTACCAGGAGGATGGAGCCAGGATCTCCTCAGTGATGTCCAGTGATAGGACAAGGGGCAATGGGTGCAAGCTGGAGCATAGGAGGTTCTGTGTGTACATAAGGAAAAGCTTTTTTAATGTGTGGGTGACAGAACATTGGAACAGGCTGCCCTGGGCTGCATCAAAAGATGCAATGCTAGCAGGTCCAGAGCGGTGGGTCTGTCACTTTACTCTGCTCTGGTGAGACCTCACCGGGAGTACTGTGTACAAGTCTGGAGCCCTCAATACAGGAAGGACATGGATCTGATGGAGAGGGTCCAGAGCAGGGCCACTAAAATGATCAGGGGGTTGGAGTGCCTCTGCTATGAGGACAGGCTGAGGGAGCTGGGGTTGTTCAGCCTAGAAAAGAGGAAGCTCTGGGGACACCTAATAGAAGCCTTCCAGTACCTGAAGGGGTCCTACAGGAAGGATGGGGAGAGACTGTTTACAAGGGCCTGCAGTGACAGGACAAGGGACAATGGCTTTAAACTAAAGAAGGGCAGATTTAGGTTGGATATCAAGAAGATCTTCACTATGAGGGTGGTGGAAAACTGGAGCAATTTGCCCAGGGAGGTGGTTGAGGCCTCTTCCCTGGAGATATTCAAGGTAAAACTTGATGAGGCCCTGGGCAACCTGATCTAGTTGGGGATGTCCCTGCTGACTACAGGGAGGTTGGACTGGATGACCTTTGGAGGTTCCTTTTGGCCTGGACCAATCTATGATTCTGTGGTATACATGAAAAAAATTTGTTCCTTACTCAGTTTGTTGTGTTTGTATTTATTAATAGTACTGTCTTCTGAATAGAGCATAATTATCTGTGGGGTTGGCAAGGCAGTTCAGACCACTGACTTGAGTGGCTTTCAGCCAGCTTTACTACTTGGGAGCTTAGCCCCTTGTATTGTGAGCAGCAAAATATGCTTAGCTTGCAGCCAGCTTTGCAGAGACATCAGCAGGTGCTGTGTAACCTCCTGTAAGAGAATGCCAGATCATGTATCAGAAAATGCTACCATAACAGTTAATTTTCCTTGAACTAAGCTGTCACACCTTTGTCTGTCTGGGATCTAAACAGTTAATCTACCTGAGCAAATAGGTAGGAACATTTTTTCTTTCAATAAAGTTTGATTCCTGGAGGCAGATCTTTTTTTTCCCCAGTGAGTGTCAGATAATTGGAAGGGTAGGGTGAGGCAGGAAACCACGACACGCCTTTGTTGGGACTTGTTTAAGAGCACGGGAATAAGAAAAGCAGAAGAAGGGTGAGAATAAAACAGGTTGAATAAAGAAGAGGTGAACATTTTTGGATGATCACTCAGATTCCACACACCTTTGGAAGGACATGATATAAAGTGTAGGTGGCAAATTTTGGTAGAAAGGAAACAGTTGAGGAGAAAAACAGATTTTCCATTCAATAACCAAAGTACTCCAGGTAAGTTCTATTACTAAAAGAAGATAAAAACAAGTATCCTTTATTTTCCCTCTTCCAGATTCCTTGAAGAAGAAGGCTGTTTGTATTCTTAGGCAAAATAGAGGAGGTTTTACATTTTTCCACGAGGAATACAATGTAAAAATAAGATTGTGTAAGAGCTGGGTCATTTTGGTTTTGTGCCTGTCTGTGAGTATAGCTCTTTTAAACTGAGAATACCTGCTGAGAGATAAGAAGTGTGAACACAGGCTCTGGGTACACTTTTAATGCCTTTTGTGAAGCTGTTGTGCAAATTGATAAAGTTTAGCTGAATGTTCTCTGTTCCATAAGGGTACTGGCGTGGTGAAATATAGATCCCCTGTTGGCTGTCTTTAAAACTGAGTGAATCTGAAATGTGCTGGAGGAATAGTGATAGCAAATTGGAGCTTCAGATGAAGGATGCCAGGTGTAATATTAAGGAATTGATTTCTAGTCCTGAGAATGCAAAAACTGCTTCTGAATGAAAGTTTGTGTTACTATGGACAAGCTTCACTTTATCTCAGACAGGTGGGTTTATTTATCAGCAATGACTCATTGCTTATGGACTTTGGGCCACATATTTTCTTGGAGGATTAGGAGGCACTGTAGAGTGTTTTGAAGCTTTGTCACAATATGTCAGAAAAGCCTGAATCAGTCTGAATCCTTTCTGTTGCAGATCTAGAAATTTGGATATACTGGCATAAAGTAAAAGACTTGTATTCTTTTCCTGCCTTTGGACTGACATGTAGAGTTACTTTGGGGAAGTTACTTGTCCTTCTGTAACTAGTTTCTTCATCTGTGAAATGGTGACAGCAGTAAGAGACTGCTCTGCAAACATTTGTTGTGTACTACCAGATTATTTGTCCCTCTGTGCCAGAGGTGAGAACCTTGTGCAGGTCAGAATGGCCTTACTTTGGCCTCTTTGTCTTTGGGTAGCACAATTAGGTAGGGGCAGTGAGGACGTGACTGACCTGGCAGTGCAGAGTAAAGTCTGGGCAATGCTCCTGCTTGTGCTCTGGCAAATGAGAATATTTTGGTGTCAAAAGAAGCCAGGCTAGCTGTGGGCAGAGCACAATTTTGTTCCTATGGCATGTTCACGCTGCGGTTGGGCATCTAACCTGTTTCTCTGGCATTAGCATCATTGCAGTGAATCTACAAAATGAGCAGATTTGGAAGCATGATTTGGTTGATTCAATTCTGACTGGGTTGGTTTAGGTAGAATCGCTGGAAAGGAACAAATTTTAAATCAGAATGATAAGGTCCAATTCCTATACTGTGGAGTAAAAGAGAGAAGGAGACATTTTTAAGTAGTCCCAAGGTGATGGCACTTGAGAGGCTTGATTAAGAGGAAGGGGCACAAGAGACATTTGATGTGATGGTAGACCTAGCATTTGCTATGTCAGTCACGTGGTACGGAGGAATCTACTGAGTCTCAAGAGTATTCATGATCAAAGGGTTCAACTGACATTAAAAATTATTAATCTCAGAACCTGCTGGTGCCTCTTCTCCTAATGGAACGTCTCACGGCAGGGGCCTTATTAAGGGAGGGAGGAGAGAGCTGAAAGAATGTGCTATGAAAGCGTAAAAGCATTCTGACATGAAAACTGGAAGAGCATTGTGGAAGAATAAAGCATCTGAAACATGCCAGCTTTCATTTTCCATTAAAATATGTCTTTGTGACTATTCTCCTTCCCTTTGAAAAATGTCTATCATAAACTTTATTTTCATTGCATGCAATAACTAAATTCTAAAATACTAAGAGGGATTTGAATGTCTCATCTCAAACTGCTTAGAATCCTTGCCAGTGTGCTGCACTGCAGTCAGGTGGAAGAGGGTGTGCAGAAGGCACCCTGCAGTGTCAGGCTTATGTAGAAAGCAGAGACCTAAGCATGCCTTCAAAGCTGGGCAGCTATCACTACCCTGCTTTTCAGTAAAGAGAGGAAGCAGTGTGCACATGGGAGGCAGTGCTAGACCTCTCCTGGTTTCCAGTGCCATTAAGGTCTGCAAGTTTGCTGGTTTTGTGAGTGCCACAAGTGCACTGCAACCCCTGAGCTCTTGCTCAGGTGATGATAGGGTGTCTGTGTCTTACACTGCCTGCACTGTTTAAGAGTGATCCTACTTCACAAATTCCAGCCTGTTGCTTAGAGATGGTTGCAAGTGGCTTCTCTGATTCAACAGTGCTATTGCTTTGTCACAGACATAGCCCACAGCTATGTCTTCATGAATCCAGATAGGAGCTGGGGAAATGAGTCAGTCCTGGCAGCTGGAAATCCAGCTCAGTCAGCCTGCTGGAGCCTGGGCTGGCTTTTGCACTCGTATGGCAAACACACATGCAAATATAGATCATGTGCTGGGGCTGGGCTATGGCTTGTGTGGCTCCAAAGATGTGATTTAATCTCATTTTGGTTTTGGAGGGGCTTTTTGTTTGTTTTGTTTGTCTGTTTGTTTGTTTTTTAGCTGATATCAGAACAAGATGCATGGCAGTGCTGGCCTCTTCCAACATCCATAACCATCACCACTTCCCAATAGCAGAAAGGAAGTGGAGTTCTGGGACTACAAAGCAGTAGGAAAGCTGTGTTTCCTGCCAAAATAAACCACTGTCAAAGCCAGCAGTTCTGACATCTAGACAAGAGCTTTTAGCACCTGTTTTTATGGAAAGAGCTTAGAAGATGCTTCCACTGTTGAAGCAGTAGAGTAGCAGGAATACTGCTATTCCTTGGAGCCACAGGAGAAGGAACTCTGCTAACGCATATATATATAGCTTCAGTCCTGCATGTACCTTGGAATCAATGGCCTGGATAGTCCTTTGGAAATCCCCAGTGTTAGCAAACACTGTAAGGGCTGAGTAGTAGCCTGTCTTCAAGGTTGTAGACTAGGATGTAGACTCAGAAGCCCCTTTTGCAGAGCCAAGATCACGGTCTGAGGTGCAGAGAATGAGGACTGTGGGCACCGTGGGTGTTTTCTGCAACGTTCACCTAGGTCTGTTATAGGAGCCTAAAGTGGCTTGACTGATAGACTCAAACCATTCCTCTGAAGCTCTGGGAATAGCAGGAGCTGCTCAAAGAACTGAATCTGAACTTCAGATATTCTTGCAGATTCTCCACTTCATCCTGCCTTATGTCACTATTCGTGCATGGGCAGTACAAGCATAGCATCAAGGGGGCTACTTGGTAGATACTTTGCAGAAGGGTAAGCGAAATGAGGATCATACTCAAATGGTACCTGAATTAGAGAACACTGTCTTGGGCTCTGTCTGGAGCTAAGCTCTAAAACTTGGGAAGAATTTTGCCCATTTTTTTTGTTTAGGCTCAACTTGTTAAGTGTGTAGTTTTCATTACAGCTGGGCATTCCATTTTAAGGAGGAGTCTTCAAATGCAGTAGTGAGTGTTGGCCTACTGTCACCTTGCATGTAAATTCAAATCTCTTCTTTCTCATTGTTTGCAGCTGCTCAGGAGAAAATCTCATATTAGAGAGGCTAGGAGTGTGTAATAGTATATGTCCTTCAGAGAGAAGTGGTTTCCCTTTTAGTTAATGTTTCTTTTCCATGATCACAACATTTCTTTATGCTATTCCTGCCTTGGCAGACAGTCACACCTCTTCAAGAGACTAATTTTCACTAGAGAGGTATCCAAGTCATGAAGAAGAGTATACACAGCATGTGCAGCAGTCATTTCAATACTGACCTGAGCTGGCATTAAATGAGATCATATTCTAAATCCACAAACAGGTCCTCCAAACCCTCTCTACCCTTCCTGTAAGGCAAAATAAAACACTTCCTTCCTTAAGTTTCCTGCTACAGAAAATAGCTAGTTTAAAGGTATCTCCTGTGTTTTTCTGCTTCACTAAAGTCAGTGCTGTGGCTTTATCATCAGTGTGCCCTGAGAATGTACAGTATTGCTGTCAACAGTGCAACAGTGTCTCTGCTTGGGTTTTTCTGGCAGTGTTAGCAGGGTGCAGGTAGCATACTCCTGCAAGTGCCTGCCTTTCCAGTTCTGTACTGTTGAGTCCTCCCCAGAGCAGATGTGTAGAGCTGCATTTCAATCCTGTGGTTTTGACCAAGCCTTTGTAGGGGCACAACTGGAGACCATAGTGTAATGCAACAACGTCTAAATACAAATCTAGGTCTGAACTTCTCCCTCATTGAGTGGATTTGCTTCAGTTGCCCCTATCTAACCTGTTGGGTTCACAACCCCTTCTGCTGTTTGACAGCATCCAGTTTTGTAGGCAATCTTCACATGGCTCTGGAATGGCTCTATAAACTCCCTGACATAGATCTCTTCCAGGCAGTCCAGTCCGCAGCTGAATGGAGAATAAAACTGGGACTCCTGGGGAGTTCCTGTCATCTCCTACTGTTCACAGACCTCTGAGTGCATTCTTTCTGTTTTCCCTGCAGGTGGCAATGGTATGGATTCTGTAACAAAGAAGACGAGGCAAGATGGATCAGAAGTTACTGAAAGACGTAAGAAGAGTATTTTTCATTTTTGTGTCAGGCACCCAAAACCACAGAAGTGACTGCCCAGTTTCATAAGGGCTTGAATGCTGACCAGGCCTTCTCTCTGTTGAAGTCAGAGGAAGGAATAGAAGGCATTTAGAGACATATAATATGAGCTGATTGTATAGCCACAGATGATTTCCCTGTGGTAACATTTCTAGCTACAAGTGCAGACAATTGTATTCTCTTCCTGCCTCTGACAGCAGTTCCCTGCACGGCCTAGAGAATGTTCTTTAGATCATTATTTTTTTTCCTGTGTATTATACAGAAGTCCATGTTATGGGAAATAGTTAACAGGGATCTAGTAAGGGGTTTGATTTTGCAGCAATGGCTGTGGTGCAGAAGTGCCCAGAAATACTACTTCCATGTTTTACAGTGATATTGTAAAGAAAACAGTGTCTTTTATGGCAGTGATGTGCTTAGTTACTGTAGAGTTAGAAAGGCCTGTAAGCAAACACACAGTATTGTGTGCTAATGAGACTGCAGGCTCCAGGCAGTATGATATTAAGGGACTTTTCTTTAAATGAGTCAGTCTTCTTTGAATAAGTCATGTTATTCCATGGAAATTAAATAGACTATGTACCTTGTTTGACTATATTAACATGCCATTACTTCTGCACCCTTTTCTTTCCTCAGTTATTACAGAGACTGTAACCACAAGGCTGACATCCTTACCACCCAGTAAGTGTCAGTCATTCCATTACTTCTGCTCCGTGTTCTGTGCCACTCCATGCTGTTTAACTCTGTTGTTTCCATAAATCCCTGGGTGCAGCAGGTCTTGGTGCAGAAAGACTTCCACCCAAAGAGAAGCTATTTTCAGAAATGCCTCTCCCAAAGTACTTATTGGAGAGAAGGAGCAGTATGTGGGGAGCTCTCTAGGTATTGTCAGAAACAAAGCCACACAGTCCACTCAAACTGGTAGACCAGACTCTCCAAGGGCTTAAGCTGTGATATAGGGTCTCCAGTAGTGAGTGGCTGCTGGAGACAAGGGTCAAAAGTGATGGGTCAGCAGCCTCTGCTGCTGGGGCTGCGGTGTATTCTCTTGTCATCTTATCCAGCTGACAACAGTGAGTGAAACTTTTTGGTAATATCAGATGTCAGGAGTGATTTCTACCTCTGTGGGGAAGTACAAGTACTGAGTAGGGAAGAATTCTCCATGCTCTTCATACCATGCTCTTGATTAACTTGCTGCAGTTGGGTTGGGAAGAAATTACACTGGTGATGATTAGCAAGAGTTCAGTCCATGTATAGAACAAAACTTAAATACAAACCTGCTGTGTCTCTGTGTAAATGCAGTAAAATGTCTGCTCTGCCAAGACACCTCTGCAGTTGTGATAATCTTGCCAGACATGAAGCTATACCTGTCACTGAGTGTCCTTGCTTTTCTCGTCTTTTACCCTGAGAGAATACCTCATCTTGTGCTCATCTCTTCCAGAAGGAGGAAGCAGCACTGGGCTCAAAACATCATCCCACACTGGAGGGACCGGAGTGGAAAAGAGATCTTACACCCATAGCAGCAGCTATGTGACTTCAAGTAAGCAATGATGACATTATACAGTGAGGAAACAGAGCAAAGACAGCAGAAATGGTCTAAGCAGAGGCTCAGGGCAAGGAAGTAGGATGAACCAGAGGTAAAGAAAATAGGGTTTATGAAAGTAGAAGAGGTGAATACTGAAAGCAAAAGTATTAATTCCCTAAGTTGTGTGTGAGGATGGGTGAGTAAATGGCAAAGTTCACATTTTCAACTGGGAAATGCCATTCCCAGTCTTGTTAAGAAGTCATTTGGAAACCAAATTTACCTTCTTTTAGGCTTTCCAAATGCAATCTTCTGACTGTTTCTATTCAAAACATAGTTTTCATTAGTCTTTTTGTTAGTCTTGCTGAAGATAGAATATTATAAAATAATTTCATAGAAAATATTTTCTTTCACGTGTGTCCATGGCTTTAGCACTTCAAGCAGTCTACAAGATTTTCTTGATGTGCCAAATCAGTATGTGTTGTCTACTCTATCAAAACAAGGGTCTTCTCTAACAGAATTCTTTGCCCTGATGGGTTGTCATAGCAAAGGTTTCTGAAGAAAAGCTTCCTAGCCAGGTTTCTGGCACACATCTCGCTCTCTCTCTCTCTCTCTCCACAGTGGGACAAACTGCGTAACTAGCCTTGTAGAAAACATTCTCCATGCTCCAAAAGAGCTGGCAAACCAGTGGGAATGAAGTGCAGTTTGGAGGCTCAACAGGAGAATTAGCCATAGCAAATAGATCTGACAGACACCTCCATACCAATTAAAGGCCACAGTGTGGAATCACTTTTCCTCAGGGTAGATGTGAAGTAACTGCAGTGAAGAAGTCAGTCTAATTGTCTGGACTGGCACCAGTCTGAGAACTGAAGCCAGCCCTGCAAACTCAGATGACTGTGAAGGATTCCCATCTTCCCTCGTTATTTCTTTTCAGTGTGTGGAGGAAGAGAAAAGACCCTGCACTTTAGAGATAACCAGCTCTACAAGTTTCACAGAGCATTTTCTAATCTCTGCTTTCCCGCTCCGCTTGCAGAATGCCTCTAACGGCAGCCTGATTGTCATAGTAGTTCTTTCTACTGTATTAAGTAGAAAAGCTGCAGAACAAAACAAATCCTTGTAGAGGGGAAAGTTGGCAAGAGAACACTCTGTTGATATCACAAGGGCATGCTTTTTTGGTTTTTTTCAGGGATGGGTAAACAATATCCAGTCTGATCCTGCTGATATGCATGGATGTGGCACACTTTATATGTTACACAGGGCCCCCTTTGTGCTGCACTCTGATCATACTCCAGCACTGGATTTCATACAAGAGTAGGAACTCATTAGTTATGGCTACTCAGTTTCTTCTCCACAGTACCGATGTGAATTAGAGAAATTCTTTCCTTTGTCTAAATTATAGCAGCCACTAATAAACTCCAGGCTGCCTGGGGCCTGATGCACATCTCAATCACTTCTGCAGAAACTGGACTGACTAAGGCATGACTAAGTGAGAATGTGGACAGGTGCTTTGGAGGGGAAATGGTCTGGCCTCTGCTTTCTCTTATCTCATGAACTGTGTCCTTCAGCACTTTGAGTTTTCCTTAACAATCTCCCAGTTTTTGTGGCCTGTGTCATATAGCACTTGAGTTTACAGGTGGGTTGATATCCAAACCATAGCCCAGCACCAACAAGAGCCAGATTTATTCCTGTACAGGAGATAGTTCATCTGTCCCCTTAGACCAAAACCTGCTGTCATCATATGTATCATTGACAAGTTTTGTTTTGAAACCACAAAGAAAGCCAATACTCCTCACTGCTTGAAGTGTGGAGAAGAGTCAAAGCTAGATACAAGTATGGTTCTTGCCCATCTCTAGTTGTGAAATACCAATGCAAATTTGTCCTGCCCAGAAGACAGTAACATAAAGCATCCAGGGTGTACATCCAGAGCCTATCTTCAGTTTTGTGAGGGTGTTGGTGTTTTGTTTTTCCCATAGGTGGAAGTGGTAGATTGAATTCATCATCATCATCCTGTGGCTACAGACAAACCCAATCTCCCAGCTCTACTCTCACCAGATCACCTGGCTCAACATTTGAAAGAAAAACATATGCCAACCGCCATGCAGCATACGAAGGTATCACAGAGCATGCCATCAACAGCAGGCAATGTGTAGCTTCCACCGAGGTCACATTAATGCAGGATTGTCCCAAATAGCAGAAGAATCCCATTGTGGTTTTGCTAGGAAGTAAGCCATCAGGGATGCATTTTAATGATTAAGTCCTATATTTAGTAATGCTCATTCCTAAAAAAGGTTGTGGCATATTTTTGTAGAGAGACATTAGCAGCTCTTCCATGTAATCCTGAATAGCTCTTTCTTTTAATGGAAATGTTCCTTATCCACTGGGATTTGACAGCTACCAGCAAGACAACTTTTGAAACCTTTTAATGAACTTATGCAAAGTATTAATGAAGATCTTTCTGATTTTTTGCAGGGAGCTCCAGTGCCAACTCCTCTCCTGAGATTCCCAGAAAAGAGTTTGGTATGTTTTAGAGCTTTCCTCTGAACATTATGGCAAGGTCATGTGAGCTGGTGACCACAGTGGCATTTTGCATGTTATTATGCCTTGCTGTACCTTTGCTGCCTTTGTATTGGGCCATCAGTTCAGCTTCATGACTTCAAAGGAGACATTAACAGCTGACAGCAGGGTCTTTAGCTGATACATACTCAAACAGAGGGTGCATACTGTATTCCTACTACCTTAACTGCTTCTGCGATGCTCCCCATATGGCATAGGACATGGATAGGAGAACACAGACGTGGGATGCTTCCTAATATTTCCTGCCCTCTTTCCCTGCACCCCTAGTTGGGACTTCCAATCAAAAAAGCCCAGATACTTAGGATTTTGAGCCATTGCTGGATATACTTTTCCAGTAGCTCTTTCTAGGCTTCAGCGTGTTTATATGGAAAGTTGAACTGGCTGTCAAGTGGTATATTTACACTGAACAGTGTCAGCAGATATGGGCTTGCCCTGTCCAAACTCTGAGCTGCTGATCATGCCATCTTTCTGGCTTAAAGAGTCAGAGTTTCATGGTGTCCAACCTTGGTCAGCGGGGTAAACAGGCCTGCTAGCTTCCTTTTGGCTGTTGGATGGGAGATCACCATGTGGGAGCAAGATGTTTGTATGCAAAAATAAAGAGCAGTTGATCCAGAAAGGCTAAGCATCCTACTTATTCTTTAAGATACCCTAAGGTCTAAAAGGGGTCTGGTAAAAACTCTAGGCTTCAATTCCCCTAGCAGTGCCCCACGTAAAGAAGGCTGCTTTCTGAATCTGAGCACTCTGAGCAAGAGTGTGCTCATTTTCAGAGACAGTAAAGCCTAATACTGCTTTTCTCTCATTGCTGTTCACAGCATCTACTTCTACAAGAGGGAGAAGCCAAAGTCGAGGTGAGTGATATTGTTCTTTTAGAAGCCTTCTTTTGTGTTCTTCAGTGTGATCCAGGGTGTATTAAATGGACCTATTCCTTAGCTGAAATCAACCAGTTTACTATAGAGCAGTCAGAGCTCAGTGTAAAACCTGAGCTCTGTCATGGTTTAGGCTGTGTCAGGAAGGTGGAACTACCTGGGACCTGGACATCTAGGGATATAGGATATAGTCTTCCATCTTGTCTGTTCACTACCATAAACTCAGTTGATCCATCTCTATGACCTGCCTCTGACATATTTACAGTAATTGTATTCATGGTCCTCCCACTGTGATCTACATTACAAACCATAATGCCAAACCTTGAAATTATCTCATGCTGGTAGTAAGGAGATGGTGAGGAAATTAAGGGCTTGCTGTGGTCTGTTTAGCCAGCTCACTGCAAAGCTCTGCATTGTTTAAATCATTCAGCTCTTCTAATAATTTATTAACAGCACTGGGGAAAGCAGGACTATATTGCTCTGTAAGAGTGTAATATCTGTTCCCAGCTGCTTGAAGAGGAAACTATAATGTCACTTTATCCAAGTTAATTTTAGCAGTGCATATAAATCAAACTGTGCTTTTGCACACTCCTCCTGGAGAGTATCACACTTACCAATTATTCTACCTCAGATCTCCTCTAGCATGCTATATACCTGAGCTCCCAGCAGAACTAGGCCATACATAATAAAACAGACACCAGAGAATCAGCTCCAGCTTCTCATATTGCTTCAGAAAATAATTCCAATCCATCAGCTACTCCAGATGAATGCCAAAGCTACTACTTCTTCTATAGTGCATGCACTGTCAGATTTCATATTGAGGAGCATGTATCCCATGTCCTGGCTGGCCAGTTTGCTTGTAGGTAGCAAGCCTAAAGGCTTGCCCCAACCTGATCACATTAACTCTATACTCTCTTGTGCTGGACAGTAAAAGTCAGTAATACGTTGAGTACCTAGTGAAAATGTTGGCTTAAAAATGCCCTGGTTACATTCAGTGAGCCTAAAGAGAAGTCAGCAAGTTGTAAGAGGCTAAATCATATAGCTCATGCAGAGAAGACACAGTGTGAATTTTACCTAAAAAGTAGTATGGAAGTTTTGTGTTTAGTAAACTACTTTTGGCTCCTTAGGTTTTTGTCCAAAAGGACAATAATAATTGTGGTTAATAGGAATATCAGTGTGATTGAGGACTGCATAGTTAGACCTTCTGTATGTCTGGCAGTAGCAATGCTATTGACATCAACAGAGGCGCTCATGGAATAAAATATAGCTCTCTGGGATTAAAAGTAGCAATATGTGACCCCAAACCAAAGTCAGCCTAACCAATTTACAGCCAATTCACATGGGCCATTGCTGCTCAGATCAAGCAGCAAGACAGCAAGATGGAACATATCAAGAAGGAAGGAATTCACTTCAGCCTAAAGATTCATTCCCAGCCCAGGGCACAAATGCATCTCACTCCATATTCATGAGCTGCTTTTTCTCTTTTCAGAGAGTGAAATACGAGTCCGGCTGCAGAGCGCGTCTCCCTCTGGCAGGTGTAAGTGCCATGGCTTTTATTCCAAGGGATCAGATATAAGGCAGAGGGTGTTGCTGCTCTGGGTATGTCTGCAGTGTCTCTGGGACCCCAGTCTTCATGTTGACAGATGGCAGCAAGCAATATTAATTTTTTTTTCTGTTGGGAACATTAATTTGTCTCCCCTTTCTGAACAAGGAAGCCTGCTGTGAGTTGGGTGGTGCTCTTGCGAAGATACTGTTGTACTTAGTTTGAGAAATCAGGCCCCAGAGCTTTGTTATTCAGTGGCACCCCCAATAGTCAGGCCCAGAAAGTACAACTTTATAGACAGTCAGGTAAATTCCGCTGAATGGCTTAGCCAGGGCAAGATTACAGATCAATAAAGCAATGCTTGGGGATGAGTCTGGACGCTTGGTTTTTCTGCCAGGGACGGAGTTGGATGACGTGAAGCGTTTGCTGAAAGGAAGTCGATCAGCCAGCTGCAGTCCCACTCGGACACCATCAAATACGCTCCCGATACCGAAAAAGGCTGTGGTGGAGACAAAGATGGTTACTGAGAGCTCTCAGTCAGGTACTTGGCAAAGGATGGTTAGCAATGCTGGAACCTCTCCAAACACTATTTGCCATTCAGTACCCAATTGCTAAGAACATGTCAATAAGAATACATGGCTTCTGTGCCCAGAAGCTGTGGGAATATAGAAAAAGAGTCAGAATGCTGGAGGACTGTCCAGATGTTGCTCTAAGAGCCATCTTGGGTAGCTTTCTAGTGACTTGTCTAATTTCCATAAAATTATGCCAATTCCTGCTACCACCAGCTTTAATTCAGAGGTGATTCTGGCAGAGACAAGAGCTCTAAGCAAACATGTCTAAAAGCAATTTGATCTGTTATCTCCAAACAAGATGGAGATAGCACTGAAGACAGCATTTGGGTCACACCACACGGTTCAGAGATCACTAGAACTTAGTAATAATAGAAGTGGTGCTTAAAGTACTGGTACCAGCTTTTCTTGTTTACAAGCCTCACTGCAGTGCTTGAGACAGTAGTATTCACATTCAATTCACTATCTTCCACCAGTACCTAGGAACAAGCAAAACCTTCTTTCTTGTGCACGGCTCAAATTCTGTCTAAACTGGAAATTTTAGTCCAATGCACTAATGAATGAGTTAGAGCCACGTGTGGGAAGCAAAAGTTATATGTCCAACTGAAGTGCTTTATTCTGCTTAGCATCTACATGCAATGAAATCTCTTCACAAGTTATTTTGTGAATGATCATACTATCAGGTCAATCTTTATCCCATTGGTTAAAATTCAGGTGGTTGTAATCAGCTGGCATTGGAGATCAGTTATACCATGTTAACCTGGAGTCATTGTGTTTACTCCACAAAGGTAATTGAAATTTAAGGCAGCTGAAGTTGATTGCCATGGCCGTGCCATGCTGTTGCAATGCATGCTAAGCCACAAGCCTGGTCTCATTAAAAACCACTTTTGTTTGTGTTTTTCACAGTGTCAGGGACGTATGATACAACCATACTGAATACTGCCCTCCCTCCATACATGTGGTCTTCCACTTTGCCTGCTGGGTCTTCCCTTGGTGGATACCACAACAGCTCTTCCTTGATCAATGCTATGTCTCACTCTACAGGATCAGGTATGCTCCCTGGACTGCCTAGGCTTGAAGGATGTAACTCCATACTGAAACTGTGTCAACTTCAGAGCTTTGTTTTGCACATCAAGAAGAACTAAAACGATAGAAGAATCATGATGGCAGGGAATATGCTTGACCTTTCTCTGGTTTTCTGTAACCTGATGCTCTCTGCCTCAACGCTGACTGTATTTGAAAATCCTTCTTAGAGATCTGTTGCCCTGACTGCCTGATCTGTCAACTAGATTTTGATGATAGCTTTATCAGTGAGGTCAGGCTCACATTTGCTGTCAATCTAGTTTTACACTAGTTAATATTGGATTGTCATGGTCCATTGTAAGAACAACTGGGCCTAACCCTTTGGTCCTCATACAGTAAAGATGTAACTGATAAGTGTTGAGTGTGCTCACTTCTAAATGCCAGGGATGCTGCATTTCCCAGCTGCAGAGAAAAACCACAGGAAGCCTTATGATGGCATGCTACTGAAAGCTTTGCTTTCTCACATGGTCTCATGATTGCAACTTGTCTGATGTAGGGTTTTCTCCCCGTTGTCAAATCAGTAAAAGAATGGTTTGGTGTCACAATTGTGAAGATTTTTCCCCTGTGCCACTATTACATATTTTCACTTCATTTCTAAGTGACTCTGACTCTTAATTTCTGTGACTGGGCCACTGACCTTCAGGTGCTGGATTTCTGATTCCAAAGAAGTAATAACATTTCACTTCCTCTTTTTGCAGTTTTTGGTGTTCCTAATAACCTATCTCCCAGCAGTCATACTCTGAACACAGGCCTGAGCACTTCCTCTACAGGTCAGATTTTTCTCTTCTTCACTTCAAATAGACTTCATAAGACACTCTTCAATGTGACTAAACCACTGCTCTTCCATTCAGTCAAACACTATGTCTACACAGCACAATGTCATTGTGTAGGATTTCTGACTGGGCCTGCAGAAGGAACTGGGTATATGAGAGCATAGTGTACACTGCACTACTATTGCCACACTGATTCTGGCACTAAAGGTGCCACTTTCTAAACCATTTGCTTCTCTCTGGACATATTGTGTGCTGTTACCTCTTTAAATTTCCCTTAGTCAGTCCAAGGCAGTTTTCTGAATTTATCTTTTTCCCAAGTGTTCCACCTGCAGAAATGTCCATGCAACCATGAGAGTGGCCTTACAATCTAATAATGTTTTTTAATGGTCACTATTACTGCCTTGGGACAGCAGTACCTTACACAGCAAAATTCTCTATGGTAAAAAAACCCAGTATTTTGTAAGGAAGATTGTTGAACAGAAATGGTTAGGTCTGTGATACCTACATCTAGCTGTCAATGTTTCTTGGGAGAGGTCATTGTTATTATAATTGTCTTTGTTTTGGTTTTAGCCAGTATACCACCTTCACTGCAGGATTCCTATAATCCTCATTATGATGTTATTCTTTGCAGTGTTTGGAGTTCAAAACAACCTTGCTCCAAGCTCTTCAACCCTGACCCAGAATGCTACTGCAGCCTCCGCAGGTCAGCAACATTTCAAGCCTAGATAAAGTGTGAGGGTGTGCTGCCTTCTCCCACTTTTTCTATAGTGACTAGAAAGTTCTATGGACAGAGTTTCCTTCATTACCATCTTCTTGCGTGGAGCAATGTGGTATGAAGGGATATTGAGGAACATTTCCTCTGCTTTGTGTGTGCAGAAACAGCTCCCAGTGCCTATGTAAGCATTAAAGACTTGCTTGCTGAGGATGACCTTGCTTGTTTGAGTTGTCCTAGGTACCCTGAATGATAAAAGGGTTTTGAAATGGTGTACAGTCCAAGGTCAGAATGTATGTATGTACCTCATTATCCTTCATCTCTTTCATTCTCTTCATTTTTTCATTACAGCATATGGGATGAAGAACACTTCTCAGAGTAACACCATGACAAGTACTGGTGTGTCTGCCACATCAGGTGAGTGTGCCATTCACAGTTGTTTAGGTACAGCCTTGGAGAAGCATATCATGATGCAAACAAGTTAGAGATTCAGGCAGTTAAGTGACACTAACACCTGGCTCCTCAGAAGCACAACTTGTCACTAGACAACTCTCCTACCAGTACCTTTCTGAAAAGAAAGCAAATGAGCCAGAAGCTATGAATGAGCAAATGAGCTGGTCTGATTCAGATCTCTCCCACTCTTTTGTAACTTGGATGATTTAATTGCAGCTACTTCTGCCCAGCTGGCAGTTAACTGGGTAGATCAGATGTGTGAAATTGTGCTTCATCTGAAGCCAAAATATTTGCAAGGGTGCTTTTAAACATAATTTTGCAGTAGTACCAGCCTCAACCACTTAAAAAACAGGGAATTAGCTTACATGTGATGAGACAAGTTTTTGCAATGGGAGAAGCTGAGGTCCTTTTACTGGCCTGTGGTCCTTGAATGATTTGGCTTCATCTTCTCCAACTTTTTTTTCTTTGAGCAACTTTGAGAGCTATAAATTAGTCTTACTTTCTGTGCAAGGGAAGCCAAGTTTCTTTTGTAAACCAATGGCTCCCAAAGATTAAGCTAAAAAAAGCAGATGTAAATACTACAGAAGTGATGATAACATTTCTAACACAGGTTTACTCCAGGTTTGTGCTTGAGCAATAGAATAATACCATTCTAGTTATCTTGGTTTTCAAAATTGTGTCAATTTGTGTGCAAATTCAGGTTTGTATAGCATTCCAGGCATACCTGACACTGTGTCATGGCAGAAGGGTGACCACACCAATGTTTCTGAGTCTTGCTTGGCCTGTGCCAAACCTTAGTAAACTACAGTACAGTGCTTCATAAGCATGCTTGGCTCACAAGGATATAGACTGCTTTGTGCTTGACAGAGTAGGTCTACTAAAGGTAGTCCTCAGACTGAATTTCTGTGATTCTATAGTAAGAGTGTTTGAGAAGCAAAGAGGTGTTTTCTATATATGATAGAATTAGAGATGCTCTCTATTTCTGAAAGCAGTTGCTCCCCTGCTAGTGAAATACACATATCTAAAGAAGTCTAACAATATGCACATCACTCCTCAGCTTCAACAATGGCTGTGCCTCTTAGTGGGTGTTTACAGTAACTCCAATCACAGCAGGATTATGTATTTTAATGAACAGAAGTGCTGTGGCACACATTCATATCTTCCTCTTTCCCATCATTTACCAATATACCAGGGGGAACTGTTCTGAGCTCCCAGGGAGATGATGTTCTGCACAAAGACTGCAAGTTTCTGCTGATGGAGAAGGAGAATGCCCCAGCAAAGAAGGAGATGGAGCTCTTGATCATGTCAAAGGACAGTGGCAAAGTCTTTAATGCCTCTGCTACTGGGCTTAATGGAGGTAGCTTCTCTTCTTTGGGTCATGTGGATATGCTGAGGGCAGAGAAATGGAGACTGATCTTAGGAGAGAGTTCAGAGTTCAGGACATTACACCTGACTCAAAGGCCTACAAGCCAAATAAAAAGCTCCAGCAGGCAGTTAGCCTGTAACCATGCTGTCTGCAATATAGTTTTAGCTTTTGCATTTGAAGCTTCAGAGTATGCCTTGGAATACTTTACAAAGCTTAGGAGCTTTGAAAACAAAACCCCTAGATCTAGTTGAAATGGTCAGAGCTATTGTGGTTTCTTGATAAAAAATAGGTCTTTTGCCAATGCAAGAAGATAAGCCTGACCCAACTTCTATTCTGATGGTTTTAATTATATTCAGTTCCTTTTCTGGATCTTTGTAGAAGACACCTTGAAAAAAGAGAAGCAAGGATTTTCCTCCTCTTATGCTACAGACACTGGCTTAAAATCAGATGCAAATGGTAAGAACTTGTCCCCTTGCGAATGCATCAGAGCTTTCTCCTTCTCCCTCCATTACTACCTTCCCCTTTCAAGCCCGTGCCCTAAGTTTAATCATGCATACAAAGACCATTAAAATCTCTGTTGCAGGAGGACTGAAATCCATGCCAGCAAGGGACAAAGCAGCTTATGCAGGTAAGTGATGCAATTCAGAGTATGATTGGAAGAAGCACCAAAGCACAATGTATAAAAAAGCAATGGTTCTCAAGTGACATGAGCGGTCTCTGTGCAATGACATCAGAGGGAAGGAATGTTGGGCAGGCTACTCAATCTGTAATGAGCAGGGCACATGCCAGAGGAATCGGTACCAGTGATTTGATTCTGGATGAGTAGGCATTTGGGGTATTTTTTTGTATTGCTGGAGAAAATTGGATAGAAAATGGTACAGATGCATTCTGCTACCAGGACAGATTAATGGGGAGGAGAGGGTTCAAACAGACCATGCTGGCTATTGCTGTCATTTATGGCTCAAAAGTGTACAAAAACCTGAGCATGTTTTTCCAGATGTCATTTTAAAATACACTGAGTATTGTCAGATCTTGGAATTCCTGTTGGGAACGCTCTTCCCAGCATCCACAAGGACTAGAATTAGGCCCACTGTGTGTAGAGTAAGATGTAAAGATCTTTTCTCTACACTGTGGTGGTCTTATTCTAAGAGATTCTTGAATCTGAAGTCAAGTAGCTCCTCCTTAACTGGGAGACTGCCCCTTCCCTCTTCCAGAAATACGGAATGGTGATGTGGGAGGTGCAGTCGGATCAACACCATCCTGGTGTCCCTGTGGTTCCTGCTGTAGCTGGTGGAAGTGGCTCCTAGGTTTGCTTCTGGCCTGGTTGCTTCTCCTTGGATTGCTTTTTGGACTCATTGCTCTGGGTAAGAAATAACTGAGGAACAAAAAATGTTGAATGGGATAGAAAGACCAACAGGGGATGCAAGGTGGCAAAGAGGCCAAGTACCACAGATATCGAGCCAAAGAACTGAGAAGGAGCACATTCAGCATGATGGTGACTGTCATTAAGATACTACAAATAGAATGGATAAAGAATATAAACCCTTGATAAGGGGGTGTATAATCTTGAGATGAGCAGCATAGGAAAACTCTGGGATCTGAGGTCTTACTTCTCAGAGACTAACAGATTCCAAATTTGTCATTTAAACTCCTGTTATACCTAGTAGGATGAAAGATGCGAAGACCAAACTTGCAAAACTCAGTGGCCATAGCTATCTAACACGGTGTTGTCTTGTCCCTGCTACTAGAAGTGGGTATTTCAGGAATGCATCTGTGGCAGCATGATCCTCAGCATTGTGCTTTAACCTTGCAGCGGAAGAAGTAAGAAAGCTGAAATCGCGTGTTGAAAACCTGGAAAAAATCAACGGTGGCCTCCTGGCACTTAACCAAGGGAATTCCAAAATAGAAAAGGATGTTTCAAGGGTAGACTTTCTTCATGGTATTTCACCCTCCTCAAGCTTCCCCTATGAAAATGAAGAGTCAGTCTGGTTGATGGTGAAGAGCAGACTGAACAAGGAAGTAGAACGAGGTGAGCAGAGTCAGTGTCTGTGATGCTGTGTGAGACCAGATTACTTAAAGAGGAGTGGAAGGATTTGCTTGCCTAGAGGCCCTAAAGACCAGGACTTTTTGAGTGCAGTTAAGTCTGTTGAAAGTGGTGTTATCACCTGCCTTCACAGACAGGCTATGCTGGCACTCGGAATGCTGCCACTAACACTGGTACTGCATCCCTTAAAGCCAGCAGAACAGGGAGAAGAAAGGAGGTTGTGGACGTGTCGTCTTGTTCCAGGGTCTATCGTGTTTGCTATAGCAAGTGAGTTTTCCATCTTGAAAGAAGTGCATGGAAAAATGAACCCACACTTTATTTCTTATGCCACTTATGTTAGCAAGGGAATAATCTACTTCTGTTTAGCAGATGATGGAAATAAGAATAGCAGAGCCTACATTTGGAAGTTTCATGGATTTCTGAAAGCAAATTTGCTGAGGAAAGTACACTCACAGAGCCATACTGTGCTTGATAGTCTGTACTGCCTGCAGCCTCAGAATCCGAGTAGAAGGATCTTTGTATGTCAAGCTAATACCTGTTCCCTTGTGTAATGCACTCTAACAGCCTCTTCACGTCCTTTTACAGGATACTTCCGAGGGGAGAAAGGAGAGCCTGGTCAGAAAGGTACAGCCATATAGTCCTTCTCTTCTCCTGTCCTATTCTTTGGCTCTGGCAATTGATGAGTTTGGAGTGGACGTTGCCCACAAGGGCCAACTGGCAGTGATAAAGATGACACTGGTTTATAGTTAAACAGGAATAATCATAGAATCATTTAGGTTGGAAAATACCTTTAAAATCATTGAGTTCAACTGTAAAGTTACCACTGAACCATGACCCTAAGCATCACATACATGTGTCTTTTAAATACCTCCAGGGATGGTCACTCAACAACATCCCTGGGCAGCCTATTCCAATGCTTGCTTTCGGTGAAGATATTTTTTCCACTGGCACAACTTGAGGCCATTTCCTCTCATCCTATTGCTTGTTACTTGAAGGAAGAAGCTGACACCCACCTTACTGCAACCTCCTTTCAAGTAGCTGTAGAATGTGAGGTCTCCCCTGAGCCTCCTTTTCTCCAGACTGAACAACCTCAGTTCCCTCAGCCACTCCTCATAAGACTTGTGCTCCAGATGCTTCTCCAGCTTCATTTCTCTTCTTTGGACATGCTCAATGTCCTTCTTGTGGTCATTGGCCCAAAACTGAACCCAGTATTCAGGGTGCAGTCTTACCAGTGCCAAGTACAGAGGGAAAAATCACTTCCCTAGTTCTACTAGAGTGTAAAACTAGTTGGCTGTGTAAGCTGTAAAGGACCAGATCCCAAGCAGACCTAATACAGGAGGCCCAGTCTTGCACTGTGCCAGTGTGAAAGGCCAGATCCTGTTTTCACTAGGGGGATGGGTCTGATCCTGCACTATTCAAGTGTGAAGTGTCTCTGTTCACCCAAAACTCCTTCATGTTTCATCAAAGATGAGAAAGCAGTTAGAGGAGTAAAAAGTATGAGTAATCACTGGAAATATCTTCAAAGTCAATCCTGATTTTAATTGTTTTCCTCCCTTCTCAGGTGACATGGGAATTCAAGGTCCCAGAGGTGAGTTTGGAGTTACCTGCTTTCTCAGGTAGATTGGCAGCCTGCCATAATGCCTGTGTACCAAAAGTATTTTTGTTATTCCAGAGGTTAGGTTAAGAAGCTGATGCATTTTGCAGTTCAGATATTGTTGTGATGATTGGATAGTTTTGCTCTTCTTGACAAAGAGAATTTTAGAGTTCACAGCAGAAGAAATAACAGGTGTCACTGTGAATCTAGAAACTCCTTTCACCTGGGTAAAATGATTCCTGAAGCCAAGCTCTACCTGGTTTAATCATAGAGAGCTTTCCATGGTGTAAAGGATTCAATCCGTTGCATGAACACAAGGGGGCCGGTGTTGCATGGCTGGAGATAGTAGAACTTCTAAACATGCCAGGAATATAAACTTGTCTTTTGAGGGGCGAGGCTTGGCTGAAGAGGCAAGTGGGCAAAACAAGACCTATTCCCCACTGATTGTCTATTTCTTTCTCTCTACAGGAGAGCGAGGACTTCCTGGTGTCCCAGGTGGGCAGTAGTACAATTCCCCTTTAAGGAGGACATTTAATGACATTACAGTAGGCAGGAATAAATTTTACACTGCAAACCTAGCAGGTGGTTGTCTAGAATCAATATTTAGCATAGACTAGGTCAGTTGTTTACTACCTTAGTGCTAAGGTACAGACACAGCTCAGAGACCTGCTTACAGGCAAGGCCTCAGCTTGACTTCCACTTTGTTGAGCATGTCTAATTTGGGGTTGTAAAGATCCCAGCCTACCTGTGAAAGAGTCCCAGACCTGCATAAGTATTTGGCCCAACTTCTTTGTGCTCCTATATGTATTATGCTCTTCTAAAGACATCTGAGTCCAAGCACTCACCTTCCAGGTAATATAGAATCACAGAATGGTCTGGGTTGAAAGGGACCTCCAAAAGTCATCTATTCCAACCCCCTCTAGAGTAAGCAGGGGCATCCTCAACTAGATCACTTTGCCCACAGCAACTTTACCAGAGCATTCTTTACCCCAGCTGATTAGTCTCTCCAGGCTTCAGGTTCCTCTAATTTGGATGTTATTCTTTTGTAGTACACAGACAAGGACTCTGAACATTTGTTGTGTTTTTCTTTCCAGGTATTCCTGGTCCAATTGGGCACCAAGGACCAGAAGGACCAAAAGGACAGAAGGGCAGCATGGGTAAGCATCTCTGTCACTGCTGTGAGTCCTTCACAACTGCTGACACATGGTGTGATTATTGCCTTCCCTCATGGAGGTGACCTTTACAAGGTATTTGTTTCCTGTAGGTGAACCTGGTGTGGAAGGTCCCATGGGACAAAGAGGTCGAGAAGGGCTTCCAGGACCTCGAGGGGAGCCTGGGCCACCTGGATTTGGAGAAAAAGGAGACAGAGGTAGGAACTAGGTGTCCCATTCTTGCATAAAGAGGAGAGGGACAAAAGCTAGAGTTTGGTCCCAATTTATAAAATGCCCCAGTGATAGAATTTGACTTGATTATTCAAATGCAGATTTCATTTCAGACATTTCCCAGCACAGATCTGGCATAAGGGCCCTTTTTTTTTGGGCAAATTTAAAATGAATAAACTAGAGTTGTTTTGGTTTATCTGGTCTCACAATCAGATTTGAATTTGGCAGAACCAAAAGCACCTTAGTATCAAGGTCATCTTCTTCCCTCTTATCCATTCACCAAAACTGGAGGATTTGTCTTGCTCATTCTAAAGCCCAGTGAGATGTTAGGGTGTTTTCATGGACAATTCATGCTTGCTTGGGTGTTTTGAGCTGGCCAGCAGATTACTTGTCACACTTGCCAGAGTAAGAACAGGAGATAGGATTATGGGAAAACAGGGTCACAATTGTATCCTACAATATCTATTCATGCTTTTATTCTGCAGGTGGTGTTGGTGAGCCAGGCCCTCCAGGGCCACCTGGACCACCAGGTTCTGCTGGCCTTAAAGGTAAATATGAAGACAGGCAGAGAGAGCCTAGCAGGCTGGTTAGGTACAAATGAACACTTCAACCTTCCTCTTTCACTGCACTGCAGTAATCAGAAAAGTGAACTCATTTTGGATAAAATATACTTTGATAGGTACACAGAGCCTTTAGAGCAATAAATTCTTGGAGATTTGTAGTGAGAATGGAGATTGGCAGGGTGGTTTTTCAAAACACCAGTCTTTTAGATGTGTGATGTTCCAGCTGGTTTTGTTCTGCTTTCTGAAATAATAAGGCAAGCTCCTCGTCCCTAACAGGCTTTTAACAGAGCTACAGCTCTACAGTCCAAGTAACAATGATTGAAGTCAGACTATAAAAGAAATGGGACCCACCTGAAGCACAGATCCCAGTGTCTCAGCCAAGATGGAAGGCCTGAATCTCTTTATGTTACTTGAGGGAAAACCACTTTCTCTATGTCACAAGAACTAAGTTGTGTAGGTTTCTTGTCCTGGTTTAGAGGATGCCAGTGATGCAAATTCCTCCAGTGGCTGTGGGACTTAAAATCTGCTAAACACCTATTGATTTGTGGAACAAAAAGGTTTGCTCATTTTCTAATTGTGGTGATACTGAAAGAAGATCCATGTCTATTCACAGGTCTAATGGGTTCTCCAGGCCCACAAGGTCCTCCAGGTGAGTGCTGCATTCCTTTGCCATGGCAGCTAGAGACTAGAGAAAAACAAAACCAGGAATGCATAACTGTGAGTGGAGTAACTCAAACCTCCCATCTCATTTTTCTGCAGGTCCTCCTGGCCTGCAAGGATTCAGAGGAGAAGCAGGTCTCCCAGGTGCTAAAGGTAAGCTTCTTTCTGCCTCAGCAGTTCCAGCAGCACTAGCTGATGTGCTTCCCTAGTGCTGCTCTGAGCAGCAGACTGAGTCTGAGCATGTAACATTGGGACAAATAAAAGTGTAAGACTGGGAAAGGTGAAGGAGAACTAAACTTAGCACTAATAGCAAAAATTGAGAAATACAAGAGACACAGAGATAATAAAGCAGTCTAGATAAGGAAATATGGTTCTATGGATATGTATTGAAGGATACAGGTCTGATATCAGAGAATCTGTGTTTCCCCTATGATTTTTCTTGATGTAAGAAATTCCTTTCCCTTCCTGACTTGTTATTACTATTCTTCAATCATCTTTCAGGTGAGAAAGGAGCGCCTGGAGCCCCTGGACCCAAGGGTATGTTGATCAATTAGATATCTTCTTGTGGATATTTTCTTTACATTCCTTTAGATACTGTCCATAGGTATTAATCCATCTTATGCTTCTTTGGCTTTTTCTTCTGTGCTTTTGTCAGAAAGCAAACTGATGGAAACATTTTACAATGAAACGGTCTAACAGATTCCTTCTCTTTTTTGTACCACAGGTGATCAGGGTGAGAAAGGTTCCCGTGGAATGACAGGTCAGTGGATTGTTTTCCTGGGGTAACAGCCTATCTAATCTACACATGCATGATTTGTGTTTTCAAATGACAGTACAGCCCAGCCAATCCCAGTTTGCTTTCTGAAAAAAAAATACAGTGAAGTTATTTTGTTACAGCAGGATGGGGCTTTTTGCACCCAAGCTTTAAACAAATAGATCTCACTCTTGATTCCCATAATCTTGGTAGCAATCTTTGGATTCAGCTTTAGGGAAATTCCCCCTCACATGCCTGGTGTTCACACCTTGAGCTTTTCTAATGGCCAGAGACTTACAAATCATGAGGCCTGAACATCCTGTCAGTGTTGGTTCTCAATTGCAAAGCACCGAAGATTGCTGAAATCATAAACTGTGTCTCCACCAGGACTTTTTGGATTAATTTTCATACCATTTCACTACAGGTGAACAAGGCTCAAGAGGAATGCCTGGTCCTCCAGGAGAGCCAGGGGCTAAAGGACCTGTAGGTGAGTAACAGCAAACAGCTGTGTTTGTATGTGGGGCAACATCATTTCCACCCAGAGCGTGCTTCTATGAGCTTCTGTGCTTCCACAGGGAAGTGGAATCATACTGTGATCCTGGGTCTTTTCTCTAGATGGCTAGGATTAGTCTGTGTACTCAGAAAAAATGTCCTGCAATTAAGTTTCAAGTGAATGTTTTCTGGATCTTCAGTAACTGCAGCTGAGGTTTGTTTCAGGTGGAATATGATGAAAAGCTACTCTCTTGTGTTCAGGGCTGTGCTCTGCTTAATAGAAGGACAGGGCAGCTGTGGCACTATTTCAGTGAACACTAACAATCCTTTTTCTTTGGGTAGGACAACCTGGCCATGATGGACAACCAGGTGAAAGAGGTAAGGAATTGCTTTGAGGTAGAAGTGCAGGTACTTTGTGATTTGAGAGAAAGTTGATTTGTAAAAGGGTAGAAGGTGGCAGATTCATGTTCTAGGGTCTTGCTGTCTCAGGAGAACTGTAGAGTTAACTGAGATGCATAATGGAGCTGGCTGTAAACTTATGCAAAGTTGGTATCACTGAAGAACTCTTCTGTTACTGATGCTCACCTCCCAGACACTGATGCTGAAAACAGCCATTTGACCATGAAGATACAAGAGGTGGAAAGGAGGGCTGGTGGTCAAGCTTGAACAGATTGTTGGATTGTAATCTTGTTAATAGCTTGTTAATGGTGATTATATCCCTAGGGGAACCAGGTCTTATGGGGATGCCAGGAGCCCGAGGTCCTCCAGGACCCACTGGAGATGCAGGACAGCCAGGTAAAACTACAGAGAGAACAAACTCACTTTTTGTTCAGCTTTTGTTAACAATTTCCAGTCTTAATTTGAAGTTAAGGCTGGCAGATGATCTCTGTACTGTAAAACGGTGATGAATCTAGACTCTGTGATCTCAGGGTTGCACACACTGCAAGCGAGATCAGCTGCTATGAGTCAGCGTTCAGCTTACACAGCATGTGCTAGGCCAATTTACACCACTCATGCAGTGTGTGCTATTTCAAGTAAATGTTGTCTTTTTCTCCCTCTGTATCCATTCCTCATTTGAAATTTGTTTAAACATCTTAGAATTTTTGCCTTCTTTTACCAGGTCTCACAGGACCCCAAGGACCACCAGGTAGGCTTTTTCACCATGTTCCAATTTATCAGTGACAGACATTGATAGGGGCTCAAAAACTCCATGTAATTTTCCCTCTGTGATGCTCAAGGCTTCCAAAGTGTTATCCCAATGTTTATGCATCTCCTTTGGCTTTTGAGGAATACAGGGACTTGGAGCATTGAAAACTTGCCTCTCCCTAAAACATAGTTTTAGTTCCCTGTGCATCACTGAAAAGTCCTAATGAGCAGTTGAAACAGAGAGGAGAGGATGTAGCAGTACAGGTGGAAACAGAGGACATGACGTCTGCAAGCAGAGTTGTTTTGGGGAGCAAGTCACCAGGGAATTTATCCAGGAACCTTGGAACAGAAAGTAGTACTTGGAAGAAGCTACAGTTAAATTTAGGGAGCTGTGCCATCATCCAGGGAGCAGTGGGAGAAGGGGATCCCTTAACTATGCCCAGGGACACTACCAGCAAAGAGTACAGTCCACTGTGAATTCCTTCACTTGCTGTCAGGAATCTGTTTATAAATTCTGAAAGCCAGGATCTTGAGCAGGGAGATTCTTCTGTAAAACCTCAAGTGGAACTCAGCTCAGGAACCTGGAAAAAATAGAGCAAACTGTATTTGCACTAACCATTTAAAATTGTTTATCTACCTTGTATCAGGACTTCCAGGCAACCCTGGCCGACCAGGGGCTAAAGGTGAGTGTTGTTTCTATCCTAATCCTCGTATTTCTACTAAAGCACTTCATTACAGGGAGGATTGTTTGCTGTGCTGACCAGTCCCTGAATCAACAGTGGCATCTAGTGGCTTTAGGAAAGAAAGGTCTGAGAAACACAGTAGCCAAAGTCTCCCTGGGTGTGCACCAAAGGCAGGACGTTCGTTGAGGCGCTCAGCATGATAGTTCTCTGCTGAGAAAACGTTAACAAACCTGGTTCTGCTCTGAGTATACGAGTATGATGCCTGGTGATTGCAATGGAGGTTGCATGCCTCCCTCTGATAAATCAAGGTCTATTACCTATAATGGCAGACTAAGTGCTTGGCAAGCTGATCAGCAGCTCTGATCAGCTCTAATGAGCTTTGTCAGTTCCCCCATGACCTTCTAGCTCTGTGACTTCTCAGACAAGAGGTCACAGGCAGAGAGAACAGAAATCACATGTTCAGTAAGACAAAGTCATTGAGCTAGTGACAGATCTTCCCTAACAAAAAGAATTTAATCTTTTGTCTCTTTGTTTTCTTAGGAGAAACTGGAGCTCCAGGGAGAGTCATAAGTGCTGGTATGTAGTGCTGTGAAAGTTCAAGCACCTCTGCTTTTGGAAGATTTTCTCTGGTTTTCGTTAGGCCTCCTAAATGCATCTTAGCTGTGCGTCAGACCTGTCCTGGGGTTCCCTGCGATGGAGAATGCATATGCTAGAGATGTGTCATTTCTTAATGATACCTTTGTTACACAGTTGCTGGAGGTGTGTGCTTAGGTGTATGTGTGCAAGACTATGTGTTTGTGTTGCAGAGGGTTCGTCGACTGTTGCTTTGCCAGGCCCACCAGGTCCCCCAGGCCCACCTGGCCCCACTGGACCCCCAGGTGTTCCAGGTGAGCTCCTCTGCTGTACTCTTTTCAGGCATCTTACATTGCTGTGCATCCAGTTCTTAATGTAATATGTGATGTTTATTGTCTCTGCCAGGCCATTCTGTCTCTGGGGCAAGATTGCTCAGGCAGACCTTATGGTCCTCACCCTTCCCTGCAGAAAAAAAAATATCTCAGGCTGAGTTAGGAAGATAGCAGCCTCAAGGGGAGAAATGGCATATGATCTCAGAGGGAAGGATGGAAGGAAGGGCTGAGAAGATGAAGAAACTGGGAACACTGGTTATGTCCTTTGATCTGATGAATACAAACTAGTGATAGGTCAAATTCAGCAAGTTAGAATCAAGTTCTTTTGCCTCTCAGGAAAGCAGACTTGTGTCTAATCCCTCTCCCAGCACTGGTACTGTAATGTGCTTGTTTTCCAGTCTTAGCTTTGAACTTAAGACAGCAGAAATCCCACATGAGCTTCTGCAAAACTTTCACACAAACACACACAGACAGACTCTGGCTATGCATGAGCTTAATCCTCAGACTCCTCTGTCTCAGGTCAGACACTGCCCTCCAGCATGCTGGTGTCAGTCAGCAGAGTTCTGTACTCATGGCACTTCTGTGCCTCTCCCAGCTGTACAGCTAATGCTGGAGATGGTTTGCTGGTGCTCACCTATTGAGGCAAGCGACCTTCTGGTTACTTCCTCAGTCTAAGAGGCATCATGCACTTTGATTGCCACATGATGGGAAACAAACATCTCCAGAAATTCAAGTAATACTTGGGACATTGTCAAAAAGGAACAGTATTTCCTTTATTTGTAAATGATATGGCAATAGTAATCAAAATATTAATAACCTTTATTAACATGAAAATTGCCCAAAGATATCAAAAGGTTTGATGTATGGTCAGAATACATTTACAATGGGAATGTACAGTGCTTGGGCAACTATAACAATGTAACTGTTTTGTGCAAACTGGGAGGAATATAACAGAAAGAGAATACCCTGGGAGCAAAATGGCTCTCGACCACAGTGTGGGGGGAGAGATTCAACAAGAACCATTATGCCACAGAGGCAGTGAATTAATTACTCACAGCTGGTTGTACCCAGCTAGGGAGTGCTGCTGCTGTGTATTAGAGGCTTGGGGGCACTCTCATGTGCCAGGTACGGCAGGTTGCCGGCAGGAATGCCACGTGGTCTTCCATGGCTGGTCTGGCTTCAGCAGACAGCAGGCTGTTAATGACGCTATCACGAGGGGCGCTTGCTTTGTCCTGGGGAAACTGAGGCACAGCAAAATCCTGGACACAAAGGGATTGGCTCCGACTCCTAAGCTGGTGGCTTCTCTCGTAGCTTGTGGTGTGTATGCTAGTGGCTTTATCCCAGGTGCTGGGCCGGGCAACTCGAGGCTATGCAACTCGAGGCAGTTTCAAGCCAGACAAGGTCCAAGCAGTTTCAAGCACGCAAGGCTTGAGCAAGGCTTGAGCAAGGCACAGGCAGCTAGAAGTTAGCCTATTTATAAATCTTGCCTGAGATTGATTGGACCAATAGGGCAACAGAACCCAGCACATCGTTACCCAATGGGAAGGGGTTCTGCCAGGCTGTGGCAGGGTTGTTTACCAGACATGCATGGTCCTGTCCCCTTTGTTCCTTTTCCTGCATTACCCTGGCTTTCTGCAGGAAGGAGAGGGGAGAAGGGGACCATGTCTAGACACCTTAGTGTTTGTCTGGGTTTGTGTTGGGGCCATTTGGCCCTACCATGACAGACATTGATAATTCATTCATACCCCATAGCAATTCCATTTACTTGTGCAGACAAATATATTACTTGATAGTCTCCATTCTTGTAAAAGACCTATTGTTTTTTTCCTACTACTGTAAAATACAACCAAGAAAATCTAATATAATCTGTTTTTTTATTTCTGTTGAAACCAGGTCCTGTTGGACCAGCTGGTCTCCCTGGACAGCAAGGTACCAATCTCCAACAGCTTTAATTCTGCTTCTTAAGAGAAATGAATTCATTAGTTTTTCTTTGTTTCTAATTCTCTCAGCCCTTGGCACAATCTTCATCCCTTTTGTTTGCAGATTTCTTCCCTTCAGTTAATTTTGCTGTATTATTTGACTTAATTAATCTTGGAAAGAATTTCTATTCTTTTTTTTCTTCCCCAGGGAAAGAAGGGGGATTGTAAGAGCCAGTGTGATGTGGGATGCTACAAATGTGGTTTTTTTTTCTTATGCTATTTTTTCTGGAGGCTGGTACTGCCTGAGGCATTTCTCAAAGGCAGTTGATATTCTGAGGCAAGGGGGTATAGCCCAGCTACCACTCCTGCCATTTTGAAAGGTGGGAGAACAAACTAGAGACAAGTTGGGAATAATGTCATTGTGAAACTGCTGCCAGGTGGACAGACACCTGTCTAGGAGGATCTGAATAGGGGGGACTCCTGAGAAACTTTCTTAGCTCGTTCTCTATGTCCCTGTTAGAGCAAATTGTGCAGTAATTTTGATGTTTGAATACAGTGTCCCTCAGAGCCAGGGCTCAGTTCATGCTCCCAGTTCACATAAGCAAAGACTGAAGCTCTTGTCAGGGAGGTTAGGAGTGTGTACAAAATGTCACCCTCTCTCAATTAATTTATCTTTTTTTTTCCCTTCTTGACAAAGGTCCACGTGGTGAGCAGGGATCCCCAGGTGAAGCTGTGATGGAAACTATCAAAACAGAAGTCTCATCATTAGCATCTCAAAGTGAGTGGGCCTGCCATTCCACTCCCTCACATGCATGGGTGCCATGTCTCAAGGCCTGCTCACAGATAACTGGAGAGGCCTCTACCTTTTCTCCTCAACATGACATGGAACAAATGTGTGTATCTGTGCTTGGTGGTGGGACAGCCAGACCAGCTACTTTTTCTGCCTTCCTTTCCATATGAGCATCCCAAAGTGCTCTCAAAAGGAGCTAGATTGCAGCAGGCCCATGGCACTAAGGCTAAGGAATGGTGTCTGGTGAGCAGTCACTAACAGTAGAGATGGTCACAGAGCTGTGAGATTTCATCCTGGCCTTTCAGTCAGTGTGTTTACACAGCCTGCTTCCCTATGTAATAGGAACACAGTGTCATCTGTAAGAGGAGAACCAGCTTAAAAGGCATTGTTTAGATTACAAACAAAAGAAATCAAAATATCTCTGCAAATTAGAGGATAAATTCACAGGCAGTAAATGCTATTTTAAGATAAAAGAAGTGGAGCACAACAGAGTGGTTTAGCAGCACCCCAAGAAAGTGTCTGCTTGCTCTGTGCAATCCTAGATGTGTGATGCACTTACAGTCAGTATTCTTAGGGTTTGAGACCCCTGCAAGTGTGCAGGAGAGGTAAGGCAGAAGAGCATTTAAAATCAGAAATGGTCCTTTCCTGATCACCATCTAAAAGGGTTCATGTAGGTCCAGACCATGCTTCAGTATTGTCACATCCCCCATTTGGGACTCTTGGCTCTCAGCCTCAGTGAGCCTTGAGTTTGTGGCTCAGCTCAGAGGTGACAATGCACCTCCAATCAAGGTAACACAGTGCAGCTACTTCTTAAATAAGGGCTGTGTAACATTATCCTCCTACTACTTGCCCCTAGTTGAAAGAATCTTTATTCTCCTTGAAAGTTCTTTCCTCCTTCTCTAGCCTTTGAGTCCTTTGCTCTTTCCCTCAGCAACCAGAGAGATCTCTTCCCTGTTTCCAATACATTTCCAGCCTGCTCAGCACTGTATTTGGTTCATGTCTTAACCTGCAAGGTGACAATAAAACACACCTCTCCGCTCCCCTCTCTGCCTCAACTTTGGCTTTGGGTCAGCCAGGTCCAGCATTAGCCCATTTTTAATTGTAAGAGCTTCTAACAGCAATGTGATGACAATGTTTCCATAGCAGCAGTAGCTCTATAGCAACAATATTTCCTTTTGTGTGTGTGTTTCATGTGCACAGTGCTGGCAGATTTCCAAGGGCCGCCAGGACCACCAGGTCCCCCTGGACTACCAGGTATGTAATATAGCAGGGCTCAGTACATAAGCAGGGGATGTTTGCACACGTGGCACATTTACTAAGTAAATATTCTATAACAGTTCTGTTTCTTTTGTCATTGGGTGAATCTGTGCAGGCAACTCCTGCACCTCGTGGTCCCCCAGGTAAAAGCTTGTTTCTCTGAAATAAACCTGGAAAGTGGGAGGTTTTCCCACTGCCTCGATCCTGTGCCTTGAGATATCCCAGATGCAGTCTTGGACCTAGTGAAGTTAGTGGGGATGACTTTAATGGAAGCAGAATTTCACATAGTGGGTTCCTACTAACATACTTACTGAGTTTCACAGCAGCAAGATGCTGCCTAAGAGAGGAGATTTGCTTTGGTAGAGGTTTGCTGGCCAGAGTAGTAATCAATAAAAGCCATACTTATAGGGAAGACACTCAACATTCTGAAGGGCCCCAAAAGAAGTAACCTCAATCAGTTCTATCTTTACTTACTTATCCAGTCTTAACTTCCTGCTGTGATAGAGGTGTGGAGAAAATAGTGATACTGGCCTGTATGTGGAAATATTTGAGCTATGACTGTAGCTGGAGATGTAGCAGCTCTGACATGCATTGATGAGGCTTGTCCTTCCTGAATCCTCTTTGTCCCTTTCGCCTAGGAATAGGATTGCCAGGGCCTCCAGGCCCACCAGGGAGACCAGGATCTTCCATGTCCACCTCAGGTAGGTTTTTCCCATTCATTCCCCTGCTGTGCCCTGGGAATGTCCTGGCTTTTGGGGTTCCAGAGAGCACATCCTTGGAGAGGACCAGGTGGAGCCAGAGGAAGCTTGTGTCATGTTCTGTTGGATGTCCTGAGGAAACCTTTTTGTTTTAATTACAGAAACATTTGTCACTGGCCCACCAGGTCCACCAGGACCACCAGGACCAAAGGGAGACCAAGGTAGGTATATCCTTCTACCTCACCAAGATCTTAGCTGGATCTTAGTACTTCAGACTGGAAAAGAAGGACAGGCTTCTTTTGGAAGCAGGAAGTGTCCTGCCTTTCAGTGGCTGTAAGAAAGCTAGCACAGTGCTCTCTAAGACTCCTGTCTGATGCCATAAAACAAGTCAGTCTTTGTCAGATAAAGTTCTGTTAGCATCCAGTGGTGCCAAGGCAATTGCTGCATTCAGATCCCAAATTTGCAAGCCCATTGGATTCAGGAGCATTCAGAGCTTCCAGTTTGCCGGTACAGGGGAACAATCTTTTTGCAAAATGCAGTATGGATTTGGTTAAATCAAGTGCTAGGAGGTGGCCCTGTAAAGCATATCTCAGCCCTCAGCTGGCAGGAAAACATGAGACCTGCTTCCTTTACCCATTTCTGCCTCTTCTGCAGTGTTTGCTGGGATGTTGCAGGTCAGAACAAAGCAAATGCTAACACTGTTCCTCTGCCCCCCTGTTTACAGGTGAACGAGGTCCACGAGGATTTACAGGTAAGGAGACGCCCAGGAGATACCAGTGTGGTGCAGGGTAGCTTTCCTGTGTATGTGACTGCTCCTCCATTTCTGTGTCCCCTGCAGGAGAACCGGGTGAGCCTGGCCTTTCAGCATTCTCCTCCCACGGTCAGTTGGTGACAACTTTCCTCCTTTGAATTCATTGTCCCTAGACTGAAACCAGGGGGCAAAATCCTGCTCCGTTGATTCCAGCTGAGTGAATACTAAAGTGGAGCTAGGATTTTGTCCGCACACTTTGTTCCTGTGAATCTCTGACTCTCCTTCTGCAATTGGCAGGTGACAGAGTTACCTTACAGGGACCTCCAGGAGTTCCAGGTCCACCAGGCCCACCTGGACCTAAAGGTGAAGTGAAAAGTCTTTTCTTTCTTTCTTTGCTGGTGGCCTCATACAGCCAAGACTGCTTGAAACTGAAGGATGGAGCATCCTGGTCCGTTGGGAACTACAGCTGTGCCCATCCCTACAGAGCAGGACTAGGGCAATAGAATAGCTCTGAGCACAAGGCACCTGGGCCCTGTCACAGAAGGCTCAGAAAAGCTGCCATGGTCTCTTCCTTAAGCTCTTCCCCAACAAGCTTCTAATTCCAGATCGTCATTACAAGGGCTGGGTAGCTGTTTCTCTGACATGTAGCTCAGCTGTTTTACATGACAAAGTATGCAACATGCACCCATTACAATCATCTCTCTCCCTCACTCTGTTTTCCAGGTGATGCAGGTGTTCCTGGTGCTCCTGGCATCCCAGGAGCATCTCGAGGTAAGAGCCAGACCATCACTGCTCTGATACTATAAAGAAATGCTGACAGCTTGGTGGAGGCTTGGAGAAATCTCCTCTGGGTTTTACAAGTGTGGGTGCCAGCCTAATAGTGTTGGGATTTGCATCCAAAACCTCTTATTCCACAGCCTGCCTTAAATCAGGCAAGTTAAGAATTACAAGTTTTCTGTTTCTAGCCTACTGGGAATCATTTGAGCCAGAGTTTGTCCTCATGGGACATAAAAGAAATGGATAGCAGGTGGCTAGCCATGTTTCACAAGGGATTAGGGAAGCTGCATTGAAGCCTCTAGTGGAAAAACTTCTGATCAGAAGGAGAATGCCCTTTGTTCAGTTCTGCTTATCCTCAGGTGGATTCCTGTGAATTAAGCTGCTGTCATCCTGTGTAAGAGATCTATGCATGCAGACTGTTAATGCAGCTTCACAAAAAGTGTGTATGGATGAACCTCACTGTGTCTCCATGTGGATGAGCCCTCTGCTTCTCCACATCGTGTCTTAGGAGTGCTACCTCTGGGTGCTGGGAAGACAGGCACCTTAAGGAGCATGAGATGTCATTCAACATCATGGTGACAGGAGTCATACAGGGCCTACCTGTATCTTGCAATGGAGATCAATAAAGAGGTTCTTGAGCTGGTGGTGCCTAGACTGGCTGTGACAGGGGGCAGTAGGGCTCTAAGGTCAGCCTGATGAGCTTGAGTGCTTTATGCATCCCCACCTCTATTTCTGCACAGCATTGCACTTTGGTGCACAAACTGGCCAGGTCTGTCACTATGAAGCCAGGGAGGTCTCTGAACTCAGTCCTGCAGACCTGCCTAGGCTGATTTACACAAGATGCCAAATTACTTGAAGCTGTTATACTGCCTGATAATCCCAGCCTCGGGATGTGTTGAGAGGTGGAGAGGGATCCCCTCCATGGTCCACTCACAAAGCTTTTTCCAGGTCTGTGAGAAGGGCTCAATGCAAGCCCACTTCAGTATCACCTGGTCTAATGCAACCATGTCAAAATCTCTCCTGCTTACAATGTTTTCTGTAGGTGGATCCAGACAAATTCAGGGACCTCCAGGACCTCCTGGGCCACCTGGTCCTCCTGGCCCAGGTGGAAGTTCATCTCAAGAGATTCAGCAGTATGTCACTGACTATTTGAAGAGTGAGTACAATGTGATTTTGCCATGGGTCAGCAGACACCTGCTCCTCTCTTTTGCTTCCTGAGCCCCTTGTCACTCTGTCTTTGGACCAGCAGCACTGCTACTCTGGCTTTATCTCTGTTGAGTACTATGAAGTGCTGCTGACCTCTGCAGGACTGTCCTGTTGGTCTGCTTTTTGCCAGGGGAAGAGTGTCCAGTCATTGAGCATATGGCCATTGTCTTGCCTTTAGTAATGTGAGCAAACCTTGTGCTTCCTCCCTAGGTGACAGTGTAAGGCATTATTTGACTGGTGCCCAAGGCCCACCAGGCCCTCCAGGCCCACCTGGAGTCATCACCACTGCAGATGGGACAACCTTTGATTATGCAGAGCTGGCTACCCGTGTTATGAGCTACATGACAAGTAAGCACCATGTTGGTGAAATCTGTAATGGGTCATGCACTTGGCTGAGCTTGTACAACACCTAGCAGGTGAAAAACAGAGGAGAAACAACAGTCTTTAAATAGCAGCACCCCAGATAATCATCTCCTGCAGTCTTGACACAGGATTTCACACATTCAAGGCCACTCTGAGGCTTGTCTCATTTTAATGGTTAGATTATAACTAACTTGCTGCTGTTTAAAAAGTTCCATGTTAAACATTAGCTGTAACCACCCCCAAGACCCAAACAGAGGTGGCTCTCTTTGGTATACATGGTCTGAAGTATTCTGAGGCTGTCTTGTACACTTGGAGCCCTCCTAAATTAGATTAAATTCCCAGAGCTTTTGGAAGTAGCCTGGAATTTCAGTCAGAATAGCACAGAACATACAGCTGTGGACATGACCAGGATGTGTGAGACAGCAACTCATTCATAGCTGGGGGCATGGGAAGCCTATTCCACCAGTTAAACTGGATTAGTTCAGCTTTCCTTTGTCCCTGCCTGACTCCTCTTCACCTTTTGTCTCATCCTGCCTGATGTAAAACCTTTTAATTCCCACAGGCTCTTCAGATCGCTATCAGTCATTTGCCAGTTCAGTATCAACTACATCTGTCTTATATCAAGAACTTCTGGACATGCTACAGAGTAAGTGACCCTCAAGGGAAACATGAAAGTTGGGGGTAAAGCACCTCAGCAGCCTAGAGGTGTGTCCTTCCCTTCCAGTCTCCTATCTCCACCCAGAGTTACCAGCAGCTGCTTCAGAGGGCAAAGGCCTACCAGAGGGGCTGCTGAGCACCTTCCAAGACTCCTTCCAAGTCTTTTGGAGTTTACATGCCTTCCAGAATCCCTGTGTGCTTTTTATACCCTCTGTTGTAATTCTGCAGTTTCCCATTCTCTCCCCTCCCTTCTCCTTGGCTCTCTAGACAGCAGCTCTCTACATCCCTCCTTTTCCCCACAGTTTCCCCCAGTCTCTCATTAAACTTTGGTCTTCTACTTTCCAGCTGCCTCACTCTCCTGGGGTCTCCCCCATTCCTTCTCTCCCACCCCGCAGCCTTGTTCTGTTCTTAAGGTGAGAAGGATACCCAGCTCTGGTATTCTTTTCTATGCACACTGTTATTGTGGGCTGGCAGGCAAATCACCAGGATGTCATTTTCACAGAATTCATCAGGCTGGAAAAGTCCTTCAAGATCATCAAGTCCAACCTATCACCCAACACCATCTAATCAACTAAACCATGGCACTAAGTGCCTCATCCAGTCTTAAACACTTCCAGGGATGGTGACTCTACCACCTCCCTGGGCAGCCCATTCCAATGGCCAATCACTCTTTATGTGAAGAATTTCTTCCTAACATCCAACCTAAACTGCAAAATTGTTTTATAATCATAGAATTATTGGGGTTGGAGGGGACCTCAAGTGTCATCTAGTTCCAACTCCCTTGCCATGGGCAAGGACGCCTCACAGTAAATCAAGTTGCCCAGAGCCACATCTGGCTTGGCCCTAAAAACCTCCAGGGATGAGGCTTCTACTGTCTCCCTGGGAAACCTGTTCCAGTGTCTCACCACCTTCATGTTGAAGAACTTGGTTGGTTGGTTATAAAGCCCACAATCACATGCTCACCAATGGAGTCAGAATTATGCTATATCTTTAAACATACAAGCAGCAGCAGAACATCTGCCTGGAGGTGTTCAGGGCCAGGCCAAATGAGGCCTTGAGCAACCCGGCCCAGCGGGAGGTGTCCCTGCCCACGGCAGGGGAATTGGAACAAGATCATCTTCAAGGTCCCTTACAACACACACAGCTGTGCTTGAAGTTATTGATAATGCTGGCCAACACTGTGCTTCTCCTGTGTGACCCAGGGAGGAGTCAAGCATTTCACCTTCCAAACAGACAAATGGTTTCTGAAATGGCACAGAGCTCAACAGGATCTTTTCCAGCTCAGCCACTTTCTTTTTTTCCCCTTTTACCCAAGATGTCTTCCAGGGTGTGTTGAAGAAACAGAGCACAAGGAAGTCCCTTTAGCAATCCAAATTCTCATCCTCCTCAGACTTTGAGCTGTAGGAAATTGCCAGCCTTGTCACAAGTATTTCTGACACCATACACTTGGAAAAGGAGGAGTGGGGAAAAGGTCTTTGCCTCCATAAGTTTTGACAGTCTCCCTTGTACTGGGGGCTCAGCTCATAGACTGGGAACTCCTCACACCTGGTGTCTCTGCAGCAGCCTGCACAGCCTGAAAAGATGTGTTTTGCCTTTCCAGGAGAAGAAATTCGTCAGTATCTAATTGGACCTCAGGGCCCACCAGGACCTCCTGGACCCGGGGGAGGTGGCCTGTCTCAGTCCCTGGATTATGACGAGCTGACCAGACGCTTTATCAGCTACTTGACAAGTAATGGCCTTTATTAGTGTGCATTTCCCTCCTTTCCTTTGGGAGCTGAGTAGAAACCTCATGCTGCCAGCAAAAACTCTTCCAATGTCTACTGTGTGAATCCCTATGTACAGAGACCTCCTCACAGGGGTTATGAAAGACCTGGAAGAGAACAAAGATACCCTGTAGCTAAGATACTGTCCACAGACTCTGGTAATGAGTTCTGGCTTTGCTGAAAAGTGACTTCAGCAACATAATTTCACCTTAGAAGGCCCATCAACACCTTCAGGAGCCTTTGTAGCCCTTTTCTCCCTGGCTCTGTGGCCAGGATATATCTCCCTGTGAAAGAGCTGATCTGTGCCCACTTTGTGTCAAGGCAGCTCAGGCAACAAACTCTTAGAAGTTTAAAATTAATTGAAACAAACTATCTCTCTGCTTCATCTTCCCATCTGTAAAGGGGTGATAGGGCATGCAAAAATTGTCAGAGAGGACTCTGGAGCATCCCCAACAGTAGTGCTGAATTGCCTGATCCTGGTAGCTGCAACTATGTGCTTCAAAGCCCAGCCTGGTCCCTGCTCTGTCTCTCTGTAGTGCCCTTGGAGACCAGATCTCACTAATGGGCCACTCCAAAGATGGTGGGAATTTGCTGCTTCCAGAGCCTAAGAGCAAGCTGCTGTTTAACAGCAGCACCCCAGCAGCTCAAGCAGGACAGCTGCAAGTTTATCAGCAAGGACATTCAAGCAGATCACAAAGGTGCAAGGTTTTGCACCAGAGCTGTTTGCAGAGGCAGACACAGGGAAAGCATCCCATGCATCAGCCAGGGCACAGCTGAGTTGCTTGTCCTGGGCTGTCCCGAGCTTTTTCCAGGAATAGAGGCCCAATCCCTGCCTGTCTGCAGGTGTCCTGGTGCTGGGATTAAAGGAACAGGCTCTAACTCCAAGTTCAGAACAAAGTTTGAGCCCTAGTTCCCAATACAATCTGCTGATGGAAACACTTCACCCTCAAGGAGTCCCACCTGCATTGCCTGTGAACAAGCCCCTGCAGCCTGTCTGCTCACACCATAAGAGCCCGTTTTGGTAATGTGCTCCTCTTGAATCTGATTCTGCAGGTTCTGGAATGAGCATTGGGCTTCCTGGACCACCTGGGCCTCCAGGGACACCTGGTATATCTTACAGTGACCTGACAGCCTACCTGAGAAGTAAGTCAACTTCTTCAGTCCTCTCTCACAGGTCTCTACATGCCCCAGGATCATTTTACAGGCTCAGGCAGAGATTTTCCCCTCTTACCCATCACAGCAAATAACCTACTAAGTAAGGCAGAGGGACCATCAGCGTCTCTTAGCAGCACTGCAAGCCCCCTGGGCTCTGCCAGGACCTGCACAGACCATGAGGGACTGTGGATGGTTCACTGTGCTCCTATGGAGAGCAGTAGCAGTGAGATGGTCTCCTGGGGATAGGGATGAAGGAGCCCTCTGTCTTCTCCAGACAGTGCAGTATAAAGGAATTTTTATGCCACTTTAAAAAAGATATTTAAGAAGTAGGGACTTCTACCTTCTGTGGGATCTCTTGACTTCTCAGTGTGCTGTCACACAGGGAAGTGAGGTGCACCAGGATGGCTCTGCCAGAAGGTGCTGGGGAGGAAAAAGCTGCAGCTGGAATTAGCTGTATTGTCAGGGAAGGTTCATCATGGGTGCAGTGGTTTGCCTGACTTCTTCTTTTTCTCCCTTGTGTCTTACAGACTCTGACTTCAGTGGTCTTGTTGGGCCCCCTGGTCCTCCAGGGCCCCAAGGACCTCCAGGGATCCCTGGATCACCAGGCACCACTCTGGAGGATGTCTCTGCTTACTTACAAAGTAAAGCACTCGTGTTTCTCACAGCTAGCAGGGAGTTGCTGTTTGTAGGTGCTGGGGGGGACTGAGGCTGAGATTTCACTTAGCAGGGGCATGACTGCCCACTGAGAATGAGCTCATGATTTTACAAAATCCTCATCAACATCAGCTGGGCAGGGATGGAAATTGAGATTGGAGCCTTTAAACTTGGAAGCTCTCCAGATATGTGTGAATTTGTTGTCCTTTCACTGTTGGAAAATAATTCTTCCTCTCTCTCAAGATGTGGGATACTCCTCCCACTCTGGCATCCAGGGCCCACCTGGCCCTCCTGGCCCTCCAGGACCACCAGGCTTCTCAGGAACTGGCCTCCTGTCCTATGCTGACATCACAAACAGCGATGAGTTCAGGAGTGAGCTAATCCAGTACCTGAAGAGTAAGTGGACACCATCCATCCAACCTACACAGTCCCTGACAAGTGCTTTGTCTTGTGTAGGCTGCTGGTTCTGCCACAGCTGAGACAGTCCTGTGGGAGACTTTGCTGAACTGAGGCTGCACCAACATCTTATCTCCACAGCCAGATCTATGCAGGGCAGCAGTGCACCCCTAGGCTTGTGTCCTCTCAGTCCAACTGCAAGGCAAAAGTCCATGCTGTGAGCCAAAAGGGACCGGTGCTGGGCACTTATAATTGCCCTGTACTGAACAGTGAGTCCCTAGTAAGGTCACCTGCAGAGTTTTGCTGTGAGAAAAGCATTTTCCTTGACAAGCATCTGCCTGCAAAGGAAGGGATGTAGGGGTTAGAGGTCAGCACTGAGCCACCTGTGAAGCAGCAATGGTTTGAGCTCTCAAGCTGGCCAGTCATCCCAGGCAGCCTTTCAGAAACATGAGGATCTCCTCACTCTGGGGATACTGGTCACAGAATGGCTGTTTAGCAGAGGTGCTGCAATTGGCCTGAGAGGAACACCCATCTGCAGAGTCATTGGGCATGCTTCCAAGATTTGGCACCCAAAATTGTGGGAGAGATGAGAAGGAAGAGGCTGTCATGCCTTGTGTAGAGAAATGGCACTGGCTGGATGAGGCTTACTGTGATAACTGGCATGACACAATTTCACACTCTTGCCTTCATTCAGGTGGTAGCACAGGACCTCTTCCAAGCTGGAGGGGCCCAGGTACCCCGGTGTTCCTGAAGTACCCCTCTTATATTTTGCAGGTGATGAAGTTCGAAGCTACATCTCAGGGCCACCTGGGCCCCCGGGGCCACGGGGACCCCCAGGACCCAAAGGAGACAGTGGCTGGGTGGCTGGGTCTATGTCTTCATCCTTACGGACTTCTGAGCGCTCACATGGAGGATCCCTTGGTGCTGAGGGATCCCATGGGGGGTCAATGGGCACAGGCAGCTCCTATGGCAGCTCCATGAGCAGCATGTCATCTTACAGTGCCTCAGCAGGAAGCAATGGCTTTTATGATGCCTCCATGGGCAGCGATGAGGCTTTCGATAGGTTGCTGACGGAGGAGTCACACAGGAGAGCAGCAGATTCCAGCAGATCCTACAGCAGCTCCTTCACTGGACCCCTGGATTACAATGAGCTGGCACTCCGTGTGTCAGAGAATCTGCAGAGTGAGTGGAGAGCCTGAACCTCCCTGCCCCAGCCCACACCTCCTACACCCCTGTGCCTGCTGCCAGGCTAGTCACTGCCCTCACCCTTCCTGCTGCCTGCAGCTCTCCCTCACACCTTCCTGCCTCAGCATCCAGACACAGTTTTTCCAGATCTCCTTTCAGATGACATCTTTAATTCCTCAGGTCAAGGTATTCTCCAGGACTTGATGTCTTACAATGCACAGGGCCCTGCAGGTCCCCCAGGCCCTCCTGGTCCTCCTGGTATCAGCAGGGTCTTTGCAGCCTATGGCAATGTCACTGAGGACCTCATGGACTTCTTTAGAAGTAAGTGACATATTGACTTGGGTGTTTCTGGCTCATGCCTGTGAGATGACTCCAACCCCAGTCAGTCAGTCTAATCCCATCTCACCTAGAGAAATGTTCTTCCACTGTGCCTGGCTGCTTCTCTAAGTGAGCACAGAGCCCTTTGCAAGTGGTTTGTCCCAGTCCATCATCCTCTCCTTCATTTCCTCTCCAGAGCATGGTGCCATCCAGGGGCCGCCCGGTGAAAAAGGGGAGCGGGGCTATCCTGGACCCAAAGGTAAGGCTTGCCATGCTTTCCCTCTCAAACCCTGGGATCCCCAGGAAGCAGAGATAGTTGGCACAAGGCTGCACAAGGTCACAGCCTCCTCACAGTGGAGGTGGCACCTTCAGGATCTCTTTGTCCTAACTTGATCTTCCTCACCCTGGCCTGTTTGTAGGCCAGTCATGCTCAAGGGTAAACTTGGTCTTCTAATTCCTCCAGGTGACCCCGGACCGATGGGCCCACCAGGACGCCATGGGCACAGGGGACCCAAGGGAGAGAAAGGGGAGAAAGGTAGGAACATCTGCCACCCCCAGGAGAGCAGAGTGTGCATGTCAGGCAGTAGAGGATTCCTCAGGCACCAAGCCTGTCTCTGGGAACTGCTGGAAAATCCTGAGTCCCTTGGTTTTTTTCTTGTTGTTTTGGGTCTTTTGTGTTGTTTTTTTTAACCCCATATGAACTTTTCCAATAACCTTCCTTTTGATTTCCTGCCCAGGTGAACAAGTGTATGTTGGCAGAAGAAAAAGAAGAAGTGTTGGGGTTTAAGAAGCAGCAGCTTAGTTCTGCCCTGGGCAGCGTTCCCAGCAGCCTATAATCACCCTGAATCTTCACTGCCTTATCTGTCAGCTAACCACTTAGACTTGATAGTTCAGTGTCACTGCTGAGGTGAGTGGCTCTTTCACCTGGCCAGTGGGACCCTAATGTAGGTATTTGCTCTTTTTGCTGGTGTTTGGCTCAGTACTCCCAGGCTTCTATGTCTTTGGGCTGACAAGTGGCTTCCTGTCTTATCCAGTCCAGGCTTCTTGTATTACCCCAAGCTCTGTAAAAACCTTGGCTTCTACAAACCAGCCAACTGTCCAGCAAAAAGGGGAAAAAAAGAATCCAATCCCTCCCCCATCAAAAATTATGGTTTGCCAGAGAGCAGATTCAGCCCACAGGACAAAAGGGCCTGTAAGAAACCCTGGGATTAAGCTTGCTCACCGCACTGGGATTTCCTCTCTACAAACTCCACTGTGCCAGCCCAAAGCAGGAGGACCTGGTGAAGCAGGTGCTGGTGGCACCAAGCGGGGCTGTGGCTCCAGGGTCTCTGGAAAGGGACATGCTGCACTGAGGTACCCCAGCAGTGACCTGCATGAGACACTGAGCCCATCCCTGCCACTGCCCAGCTGCTGCAGCACAGCAGGTGGCACAGGGAGCAAGAGCTGGGCTCTGCCTGTGCCACCAGCTGCCTGGCAGTGCTGACAGCCTCTGCCGCACAGCTTTCAGACCCCTGGAGTCTTCACCTTGGCCCATGACTTGCTTTGGAAAGCGATGGTCTCCCAGCTCAGCAGTTTTGCAATGCTCTTGTGCACCACTAGCCCTGCTCCCAAGCCCAGCTCCTTGGACAAACTGGTACCAGCAGGGCACAGACAGGAGTGGGGAGAGCACGTGCAAGTGCTTGGCAGGACGCCTGGCTCAGCTCGTGCTTGGTGTTTAGAGCGGCACAGCGAGCTGTGACGTGCACAGGGACCAAACTGAAGCACTTTTAATGTAATTTGTTGATCTTTTAAAAAATATTTTTGTAAATTTCTTTTCCTCCTTTTAAACATTGGGGAAAAATATTTTGTAATGTAAACAGCCCAATTAAAGTGTGGTTCTCACCCCCAGCTTGCCTGATCACTGTTGCATTGGGCAGTCAGCACTCTGACCCTGTGGTTTCAGTGGCTGGTTTGTTTCTCATCACTGCTACATGACCTGAGCAGATGCTGAGCTGCTTGCTCAGGTGTCACCAGTTTCCAGTACATTAGCAGGAGCATCTGCACATTGTCCCAGAGTGCCATGGTCATTATCTTCTTCCTTGCAGTGAGGCAGTGCTCACAGAGTTTGGATATGTTGGGGGAAGGCAGGTGGCTGGGTGCTGGCCGAGCTGCGAGGTACCACCTGGCAGAGGCCAGTGTCTAAGTGCAGGAGTGCAGTCAGGGCAGCCGGCAGCGCCTGGTCACCGTGTGACACATCAGCTTTGTGGTGTTCTTGGGGCCACACACTGAAGTGCTATTTTAGTTCCAGGTCTTGGCCAAAGCAGGTTGGTGGCTCACTTCTATATGGCAAAAAGCCCCCTAACTTTCTGGAATTAGGTATTTTCAGTCCAGGTTTAAAAAGCTCCTGCCTGTGTTTATTTCTAGTGTTAGCAATGTCAAGTTTTGGTGTTCTGCCCACATTGCTACTTAGGAGACTTCAGAGCAAAGGCCTGAGTGAAGCAGGTCAGCTTTCAGAGCACAGCACCTTGCAGTGTTTGCCAATAAAGCCTGCATCCTGCTGGGTGATTGATCCTCTCACCTGGCTCTGCTGAAGAGCAGTTTTCCTTTTCTCTCTTTACAATAACAACCAAATGCTGGTCTTGCCGTGTTTAAGCACAACAGCTTTGTCTGAAGTCAGCCCCCAGCTACTCAGAACCACTGGTTCACAGGTTGTATGACAGGGCAGGGTTAGAACAACGTGAGGCACTGGAACCCTACAGCCTCTCATTTGCTCTGTCATCCAGCCTGCAGTGATTGGACCATTGCCTGGTGGAGGGGCCCCTCACACCTTCACCTGCAGGTGAGTGACAAGGGTGGCTATCACAAAGTGGCACCCAGAGACTGGGGGAGGAAGTAGAGCTCCTACAGCTCCAAGCTGAATCACCACTGACAGCACTGGGCAGTCATTGAAAACAGCTTCCTTACAGGTTTGTGCTGACTGTGCATTCCTGCCCTGGGCTATTCCAGTCAGGGACACAACACACTGTTAGATACCTTTTACACTCAGGCATTTTAAAAGCTCTGAATTGTTCCATTCATTCAAACGCCATTTTGTAGCTCATGCAAATTTTCCACCCAGAAAACAAAGAGGCCACCTCAGCAAACTGTGATTTTATTGTATTTACAGCAGAATTATTACAATATTCTACAGAAAGCCATGAAATCAAATTACTTTTAAAAACAAGACCAAAAAAAAACCCCAAAAAAACAACCCAACCCCAAACCCCCAAAACCAAACCAAAACCCAACCAGACCCCAACCCTGTTGTGTGGCTGCTACTGCAAGTTCACTTCCATGAGCTGTACATACAGAGACCCTTAGCCAATTATCCATCCATCTCATGATTTTTGGTTGCTTTCTGTAAGGCAAGAGTAGCTTGGTTTGAAGTTAACATAAAACATTCAACAAACTGCTGGGACAACAGGAGGCTGGAGATGCCTCAGCTGTGTGCTTCAGCACAGAAGATCACTGCTCGGCTTTCTCACAGAGAACTGGGGGATGACAGTTCAACACGACAGATTTCACTCAATGTCCCTTTCTAGTTTCTGTAATTTCCACCATTTTAGGGTTGATATTCAGGAAGAAAGAGGCTTCACCACCTAACTTGCTCATTGTGGAAGAGATTTTGGAAATTCAGAGCATCTTTGGGCTCAGCTATACTCCCTTCTGCTTTCAGTACAGCTGGAGCACATGAGCTGGTCTTGCACATGTTCTTATCTAAGAGGTTGTCTTCTTTCTCTGGCACCACTGACTGCCCAGAAGTAGCTACAGAAACGGAATTATGAGGATTGAGAGAGAAAGGGGATAAAGAAAACTTAAAAGCTCTGTAAGTGCAGAAACACTGCCAAGTTTCTTTTATCTTCTCCTTCCCTTGTATCTGTTCTCACCTTGTAAGACTGAGAAACTACAGGGAACCCTTGGCTTGCCTGTGAATGACCTTATTTTGTATCTGCTGCAAAGATGGCAGGAGTAGTTTGGGAATAGGAAATGTGTGTGGACACATCAACACAAAGAAGTTTTGGAGATCCACACTACAGGCTTTGAAGTAAAATGACCAGATTGTAAGTGTTAGCATTCATCAACAAAAGCAGTTACCTACACAGTGACCATCCTCCTCCCTGCCCTTTCCTGTAACGTCCTCAAAAACTTGCCCCCACTTCCCCAGGGCAGATCAAACAAAAAGCAGCTGTTCAGTGGAAGCTACTAGTGCTCAATTTCTTTGCACACTGAAGCCTGTTCCCTGGTTTTGAGTGAAGATGAGCATTTCTCAGGTTCTAGGAGCTGTAGCTATACAGCAGCTCTGAAAATCAGGCTACTTAAAAGCAGATTTAAGTGCCTGAATTTCAAAAACCCTTATTCAACTCTTTCCTACACCAAAGCATCCCTGAAATACTTGCAAGATAGACACTTTCTCAGGTTGGAGAATCAACCTGGACTTCCTTTGTGATAATGCAGTCATCTATAAAGACACTGTGGTGTGATGAAAGTCATCACATTCATGCATTACTTGGCCCTGTCTTAGTTAAGGTGCTAAGCTTCATACTTTTAAAGGAGGAACTAAAAAAGTCAGTATCCTGGAGTTATCCCAGAGAAAATTCTCTGGGATAGAAGAACACATTTTTTAACCATGTGATTGATTAGATCTTGAATACCCATGAATTTAATTTTTAGCTTTAGCATTTTCATTTTAGCTTAAAGCATCTGGGGGGGGGGGGGGTGGAAAGGGAAAAGAAAGGATGCAGCTTTGGAAGGTTGTGAAAAAAATCACTTTGAGTGAGCACCATGCATCAGGACAGCACAGTACTGACTCTGAGTTCAGGTGTCAATTCAAGGTTTTCCTTTTGAAGGTGTTAGTAAATCAGGCGTAACAACCTCAATATTGTATCTTTTCATGCCATATATGCTTCTTGAGTATTCAGCTGAGACAGCAGAGTGCCTACAAAAAGAACAAATTTCCCTGCATGGGAATCAGAAAGGAACAAATGCTGCAGCATCTCCCCTTCACCAAACAGCAAAGCTCCCCTGGGCGTGCAGGAGGCCAAGGGCTGAGACACAGCCCATGTTCTCCATGGCTGGTAACCTCTCCTCAGACAGCCCCATGGAGCTGAGATGCAGAATTTATTCAGGATGCAGAACCTCATAAAAAACAAGGGGAGCAAGACCACCTAAGTTCTGTTAGCCAAAGATCTCCCTGGGCTACCTGGCAGTGTTGCAACAGCAGAGGACTCTCAAATCCTGCAAATAGCTGAGTCCTAGTACCTGCTGGGCTGCAAGCAGAGCTGCTGGCTCCTCCACTTACAAGGTCCTATCCCAAGAAAACTCACTTAGCAAGTGCCAAGATCTGCTTCCAGAGCTCAGAAAGGACAAGTTACAAGGTAGGAATCTTAGAAGCTGTGGGCCTGCAGGCAAGGTGCTTGTGAGAATGAGTTGTAAATATAGGAAGACAACCAACTGCACTGCCATTCATGCCTCTGATTGCCTCTTCTCATATTCCTGTGGACAGTATTTATGATGTAGTAAAACAGGAAGGCTACAGATTTGTGGTTGTCTTTTGAAGGACACGTGGGGAAAATGAGATCTGCCAAAGTGCATTGTGTGGTCTAAGGAAAATACACCTAACTACCTTGGAGATGGAGCTTCTAATAGTTGTTACAGGGAGGTGGCATGAGATTGGATTTTGTATCCCAGGACATCTCTTCCAGGCCTGTGTGAGACCAAATTAATTTGAACTGAGTTTTCTGATACTGATACAATAAATGCTGCACACCTCTTTCTTGTCTTGCAGTACGTAAAGCCCTTTTTTTTTCACTCTAAATGTGTAGACACCCTTGCCAGTTCCTGATGTCCCCCAGACAAACATTTTCATGCTTGATAGCAGATCTCAGCACAGTTCACAAAGATGCAACTGCTTAATGGTGCTGCATACCTGGAGACCTGAGCAAGAACCCACAAAGGCTTCCATCCCTACCTTCGATCCCTCCCTCCATCACAGAACTCAGTCACTTGTTTGTACAATTTACAGTGAGATCAGGTTGCAGGAGCTTGTGTGGAAAGGATCTTCCAATGAAAGATCTAAAAGACTTAGAGGTAAGCAGGATGCCACTGTGTATCAGCAAGTTACCTGGCTTGGGTTTAGAAAGAGGAGATGCAGGCATTCTGGGAATGAAGTAACAAAAGATTACACTTTCCGGTCCACCCCTGGACCTATCTAGTCCCTGGACTCTATGGTTAAGACATCCCAGTTTCTTAAACCCACAACATTACCACTCAAACTGCCAAAAATGTAAGGAGAAGATGAACATTTTCCTCTGAGGACTTCATGTGGACAAAGGTTAGAGGAAATCCAGGAAGGGAAATCTGCCTGCCCTGTCTTCTCTTGCAATAAAGCACTGAGCCTCCTTCATATGGAACTGCAAAAAGCAAATGCTGTTAAATACAGAGATGAAGATTATTTAATGGTATTTTCCTAACAGTCAACTGATGATGGTGGAGCTGAAAAAGAAAAAGGCCTTCAAAGATATTTTTCACCCTACCAAGTAAACAATTCAAAGAACTTTGCATTTAGCAACAAGTAACATTCTAGAGATATGGTAAGTGAATTGACAACAGTACACAATACACAGACATATAATAAAATGCCAAAAACTTAAGGCTAGCTATTAAAGTAATTATACTATCAAAAAGTTACAAAATTTAAATTAAAACATGCATTTTCCAATTATTTTTATTTTTTTTACTGTGCTGTAAATTAAGTGTCTTCATTGAGAAGGTATCAGTTCATGGTCCAAGGATTTCAGCATCCAAGATTTCAACCACATCTGAGTGAAGTCCTATGTTAATTAAGGAGTTCATTCCCATGCATGAATACTGCTCCCATGAAATGAACATCGTGTACTGGGGCACCAGTCACACGCTTAATGCAAGCCAGCAAAACAAAACCTTTACAGCTGATAACCAAAGAGGCTACAAAGTCAGGCCTCAAATGACAGAAAGCAAAGAGCTTTGTACAAATTGAACTCCAGCATACCCAAGTCCAGCCTGTAATACTGTCTTGATACGACTCAAAGCCAGCCAGCAAAAGGAGTGCAGTAAAAGTGACCTCATACAGTTGCATTTCCCTACCAGCTACAGGAGTACAAGTTCAGACTTTTTTTCCACTGCAGGTCAGTCAGACATATAACTTATTGTACATCAATGAACTTGCAAAATAAAACCCACCTGTGTTAGTACATGGCAGCACAAAAGCCTAAAACCCCAGCTTCATAAAGTAGTTTGTCTATAGAGTTAACTTAAATCTTTCTGTAAAATAGAAGGAGTAAAAGGAAAAAAAAAACCCACAAAGAAAAAAAAAAGAAGAGAAAATCCAATCTACCACTTCTAATCCAATCAGATGTTAGCCATGGTTGTTCATAAATATGACCACCCAGCCCCACTCTTCTGAAGGAGTTCAAATGAACAGGCTTTGGTAAGAACAGAAAAATGGCTCTACCCATTCCAGGGACAGTTAGAGAAACCAGGCTGCTTCCTAACAAAATACATTCTACAGCTGTTCAATTTGTAGAACTAACCCACCTGTAACACCTAAGGAGGATAATAAACTGTGCATCTTAAAAGTTAGCATTTCTTTCACCTTTACATATTTTTAGTGCAAAATATTTTAGGGTGAGGATTTTACAACAAAAAATGGCAGTAGCAGCAAGAAATCTTCTGGTTTTGTACAGTAACGACAACGCCAAGGAGTTTTGTTCCTTTTGAGTGACAAAACACCACCCTGTTGCCAGGATTAGCCTATCTAAGTGTTTCAGGCACTGTAGTAATTAAACTAGCACCCCCGTTTCGTTATGGAACTAATGGACAAAATACGCCATGGAGATCAGTTCAGCTTAATTTATGCCAGAGGTTTCTTTCTAGAGAGGTCGCGAAGGCTTTCGCCATTACCAATCCTGTTTATCAACATCAGGGGTTATTTTTGTGCTTATTGGCATGTTCTGAGTAATTAGCTTCAGTCCTGCCTATCAGGATGCTCTTCAACATTATAGAAATTTAAACCCCTCCCAGCAGTTTGAGTTGTGGAATTCTCTCATGGAGAAGTCAGACACTTAAAAACCCCAGCAGCAGAACTAACATTACACCGTTTAAATGGTCACACCAGAAGCTTCATGATGGTTTTTTGGGTGATCAGAAAGAGTATAATTAATATTTCAGGCTGAAAGTCAAACCCATAGGTAACACACTTTTTGAGACCGAGAGAAAACCCCTTGCTTGTTCTTGAAACATCTGAGGGACACCACGTCACCGTCGTACAGCAACGACTTTGTCCTTCCCTTCAGGGAAGCGAAGAAACCGATCGTGACACTGATTGTCTCCACTGAAAACAGAAAGCGCTAGGTCCTTTGATGTACACCACAGATCAAGTCAGGTTAGACAGTGAGGATGGAGAATTCCATTATGGAAAAACAACCCAACAACCCTACAGCAGTTCCCAGAGTTAGGAGCCAGTGGAGTGAAGGCTGGGGATTGGGTAGAACTTGGAAATCCGGCTTTGTGTGGAAGGGTTAAGGCATTCGGACTCTCCAGTCATTTTAAAGAAAACCTCTTGTTCCTGCAGTTTTCTGGCAAATTCCTCCTCCAGGGTCTAAAACCAAAATCAGATTGTCACAGGGTTACAAAGAAAAGAACAAGAAACCCCTTATACTGGTGGCATATTGTCACTTCACACACCATTGCCAAGAAAGCCTCACAACTCACCTACCAGTCTGAGCACTGCAAGACAGCACAGACACAGCAAGCTAAGAACATCATCTGCCTGTGGGACACTCGCTGAACGGGGTAAAAATCAAGTATTTATCACTTAAAATACGAACCCCAAGATCCACCTCCACCACCCTTCCTCTGTCATTTAGCACTCCATTTCTGTGGCAACCAACTGGATGATCTCAAAGGTCTTTTCCAACCTGGTTAATTCTAAAAGATTCTAAACCTCTGAAAAAAAAAAAAAAGGCTTCTGAAATGCTTCCCTAAACACAGACTAACCTCCAGCCAGTAAGTTTTATGTGCAAATATGCACACAAGTGCTGCAAGGGGGAGCATGGTAAGAGGCTGAGAGCACACACGTGGGGCTGATAACACACGAGGAAATAGAATGGAATAGACTAGAATAGAATTAACCAGGTTGGAAAAGACCTTTGAGAGCATCAAGTTCTAAACTATCACCCAACACCATCTAATCAACTAAACCATGGCACCAAGTGCCTCATCCAGTCTGCTCTTAAACACCCCCAGTGATGGTGACTCCACCACCTCCCTGGGCAGCCCATTCCAATGGCCAATCACTCTTTCTGTGAAGAACTTCTTCCTAACATCCAGCCTAAACCTCCCCTGGCGCAGCTTGAGACTGTGTCCTCTTGTTCTGGTGCTGGTTGCCTGGGAGAAGAGACCAATCCCCACCTAGCTACAGGTGTTATCAGGGGCTGATAACACAGAAGCTTCTTTTGCTGCATGTGCCCATTGCACATTTTCTAACAGCTGTGATTATTCAGTGACCTACAGCAGTTCTGTACAGCAGCTTCATTCTCCTCCTCTGCCATCCTTTTGCTATTGTCTGTATTTGATAAATCCAACTCCCGGTTATTTTCTGACTCATAAACTGCTCCAACTTACCTTTTTCCTTGGTCTCAATTTCTCTCTCCATTCCTTCAGCTCTTGGCTGTGCTCTTCATCCAGCTCTTTTAGCTTCTGAGTCTCGTGCTCAACCAGTAGATGGCATTTTTCATTCTTAAAACGAGATAAAGATAATCCTTATGTAAAACTAATTCAGATTAGGCAACCCCACATTTGTGCAGCGACATATGTTGTCCTAATTCTTTTTAATTAGCTTATTCCCTGTAAATAGTGAGGTGAATAATTACAAGACAAAAGTATGTTAGGAGGCTGCATTATCAAAAGCTGATCTTTCCATCAGAACCAATTGAGATAAGAAATACTTGTAAATCCAAATATACTGTTGAGTCTCATTAAAGCAGCGGCTGACAGTGTTACTCAGAACAGTTTCACTGCCTAATGATGCTTTTCAAGGTCATGCAGCATTTCTGCTTTGCTTTCTGAAGGCAGTTTGTATAATTTATAAAGATCAATTACATTAAAGGGGAGGGAGCTTCTTTGGAAATACTTCAACTCTTGGTGCCAAGGAGCTGAGACTAACAAACGGGGCTTGGAGAGGAGAGAAATGTGCTTGTAGAAGCAGCCTCAGAATTCCCCATGAAAAGGAAAATCACAGGATCATGGAACAGTCAGGGTTGGAAGGGACTTCAAGGATCTTCTATTTCCAACCCCCCTGCCATGGTCAGGGACACCTCACACTAGATCAGGTTGCTCACAGCCACATCCAGCCTGGCCTTAAAAACTTCCAGGGTTGAGGCTTCCACCACCTCCTTGGGCAACCTGTTCCAGTGTCTCACCACCCTCATGGTGAACAATCTCTTCCTAACATCCAATCTGAATCTACCCACTTCTAGTTTTGCTCCACTGCCCCTAGTCCTATCACTCCCTGACATCCTAAAAAGTCCCTCACCAGCTTTCTTGTAGGCCTCCTTAAGATACTGGTAGACCACAATAAGGTGTCCTTGGAGCCTTCACCTCTCCAGACTGAATAGCTCCAACTCTTTCAGTCTGTCTCCATAGGAGAGCTGCTCCAGCCCTCTCAATCATCCTTGTGGCCTTTCTTTGGACACATCCAAAGGGTAATCAAACCACACACCAGCTTCACATTCCTCTCAGTAAAGTGCATATGTATCTCCCTAACTTTCAGAGGACTCCTGAGGCATGGCAAGAAAAAAAATGAAGTATTTGGCTACATCAGATCCTTGATTTTTAAGTGCAGCCAATGTCTGTCTCTAAACCCCGTGTTATTTGTTTCTAGGGTTCCAGTCCCAGCTGGGTCTGAGGCAGAGGACAGAAATGATAAGCACTTAGCTAGATGTGGAGTACAGCTAGGGGCCAATTTTTCTCAGTGAAGCTCAGAGTAGCCCTAATCTGCTCTATTTTACTTGAGCTGAAACTCTCACAACGCTCCCACTGTACTTGGGGATTTACTGAGGCGTATTAGTGGCACAGACAGGAATGGTTTTTGCAGAGTGCAAGAAAGTGAATAGGGCAGAACTGGCTTCATTGGGCTCTGGAGGATTTCTCTAACAAAGGTTATCAGCAGGTAATCATTTAATGCTTTAAAAATGCCTTGTGTCCCTGAAACATGGAAAAGCTGATTTAACAGAGAAGGAGCTCTGGTATACAGCAGCAACTTTTGCAGAATGCATACCACAAGAGACAAATGTCCACCATGAGTTCCCTGCCTCAAGGAAGAGCATTCCTTCTAAGTACCTACCAGAAGCTTAGGTACAAACAGCAGCCTGCACTTTGTAAAAACCACCTCATTGCCACAAACATTTTGTGGGTAGTGCCTGGTGCTGTTTACCTCTGTTCTGACTGATGACATTTCAGCAAAATCAGGTTAAAAGGAAATGCTGCCTACAGAAAATAGCAGTAGGAACCTAACTGATGGTCTCGAGGTGCTCATCTGATTCTGAATCATGCTCTTCCTGCATTTAAAATGATTTCCCTTTAATTGATGTAAGTTTATGAATCTGGTCAAGCAGTATGCTGCAGGCCTTTGAAAGCCAAGTGGGAAAAAAACCTACACCAATCAGCAAAAACGCAGGAAAAGGTGTTTCTGCTTTGCCTGCATCTGTCACTAACTTGAGTCTTCCTACTGAATGTTCATTTAGTATCATCTATTTTTAACCTGTAACTGATGCAGTTCTCTGATGTTTGCTTCACACTGCAACTGAAGGTCCCGCATTTGGTTTTCATGCTTCTGATGCTGAGCCAGTCTCTCATTTTTCTGTCTCTTTTCTTCTTGAATAGCAAACTGAAATGAAAAATAATAAAAACCCCCAGTTTGTATGTGCCTCTAGATACAACATATGTAACAAAAAAGAACAGGTTGAAAGGATTTAAACAATAACTGTATTTTCTTTATTCTTTCTTGGTAAGAACTCTTATGAAAGGAATGCCCTCACAGTTCTTGTTTTGTCTATCACTCCATTTCTCTGCACTCTGGTTGTTCCTAAAAACACAGTACATTTCACTTCCCAGCTCCTGAAATTATCTCCCTCTGAAGTTATGTGACATAAGTGATAGCTAAGGTTGGTGTTACACAGCTGTGGGGGACTCTCTTTTCCAGATGTTGCTTCCTTCCAGGGCTCAGCATGTGAAATGGTGACTTGGGGCTTTTATGCATCAGGAGAAAGCAAACCTCTAAACACCTTCACAACATTCCCTTTTAAAGAATGACGGAATGCCTGCAGTTTTAGTTTAAAAAAACTGACAAAAATCAAGTATTCTTAAAAGCACTTCATAGAATCACTGAATGGTCGAGTTGGAAGGGATCTGTGCAGATCAACAACCTGCCAAACCACGGTCAGCTAGAGCAGGTTATGCAGAAACGTGTCTGCTTGGGTTCTGATCATCTCCACAACCTCTCTGGGCAACCTACTCCATTGCCTGACTATCATGCCCAGAAAAGAATTTCCCTGTTTGAACTACATTTCCTGTATTTCAGTTGTGCCCATTGCCTCCCAGCCTGTCACCAGGCACTCTTCAGTCTGGATTCACCTTCTTTAGTCCCTCCCACTGGGTACTTACACACCCAGTAAGATCCCCCTGAGCCTTTTCTCCTCCAGGCTGAAGCATCTCAGGGTTTTTTTAAACATCTTCTATAACAAGACCCACCAGGCCCTCAGTCATCTTCAAGGCCCCTCATGGGACTTGCCCCAGTAAATTCATGTGTTTTGTACTGGGAAGCCCAGGACCAGACCCAGCATTTCAGGTAAATTTCACCAGAGCAGAGGGGAAGACAACATCCTACGACCTCATCCAGGGCATCAAACCAGTTGTGCACCACCCGTGGGCTCCATCCCTCCCTCCCACTGACACTGCATGAAGGTTTCACACTACCAAACCTGGTTTTATTAATTACCTGCTTAATTTTCTCACGATCCTGGTCTGGAGAGGCTAACGAATTGATTCTTAAACTTTTCTTAAACATAGCCATGCGAGTCTTGGCCTCGCTCCGCTGGATCTTAGGCAGCCTGGCTCTCTCTTGCGTGTGTTTGTTCTTCAGCTCCTCGATCAGGCGCTGATTGTATCTCTGCATTTGTTCTGTTTCCTAAAACGTGAACCATATGGAAATGTTACAGAGTAACTGTTAGAAGATCTGCCTGCCTTTCATCAGCTGGAGGCAGCTTCTTTCAAGGGAAACCAGTCCCAGCCCTAGTGGTATTGATGGGGAGAAGCAGGGAGAGGGCTTCCTGGGAACTCTGGATCATGCCCAACCCATAAAACTCCCTTAACTAATACAAACACACACCTATTTTACCAGTGGTTGTTCAAGTCCTGATTTGCATTTTAAAACTCTATGTTATACAGAGAAGAGAACCTTTTGTGGAACTGAACTTCTGCTGCTGCAGTGGGGCAAGGCTGGTTTCTTGCAAAAGCAGTAGTTGTATGGGGATAAACCAAACCCAACAGAAACCTTCAGTGGGGGCTGAGCATGCTGCTATCAACAAGGAGATCCTGTAGTATCTCTCTGCTGGGCTTACACTTTCAAACATTTGACTAGCCTTGTTTAGTGTACTCTATTAAAAACCCAATATGCCTTGTGGACAGTAAGTGCTGTGTTCTGGGCTTTTATAGGATTTAGCTATAAAGAGACAGTTGTCAGCTCCTTGCCCAAAAGCTAATCCAGTTCATTCTGCTCATTTAATTCCAGGATGATTTGGCTAATGAGCAGACTCCTCTGAACAGAAGTTGGAACTGGTTTTGGTGTATAAGTAGAATTTGGTATTTTTAATAGAGAAAGGCTGATGTTTATTGTGGCTGGGTGTTTGTTTTTTTTCTTTAAGAATCAAACAACCTTCAGCATACTCCTAAGTTATTAAAGTAAGATGATTAAGACAGAACGTAGCTTCAAAACGGCTGCCTGGGTCTTGCCTGTGCAAGCAAACAGCTACCAAGTAAAGACCGTAAGAGAAGGACATTACCATACACAAAAGAAAGCATCAAAGTCAACACTAACTTTTTCATGCCTCTTAAGCAGCTGATGTCTCTGCATGAAGTACTGATCCTTGAGTTGCTGTTTGAGGAGCTGGTGCTTCTCTTGTAGGTGTCGCTCTTCCAGCTCCCAGATTGCAGCTTCACGAGCTGGGAAAAAAGGAGGAAGTCCAGTTCAGCAAGTGCAACACTTGCTAATGTACCTGCTAGCATGTGTTAGAAGTGGCCTACAGGTGCAATGCAAGAACACTGCTATTCCACAGCAAATGCTTTTATTGCAGTTCCAGGTAAGTCATGAAGACTAGCCTTTGGTTTCTTAAATTTAGGGCAGGCTATTTTTTATTGCAGCACAACACCAATGTCTGGTTTTGAAGAGAGAGCCTGATGCTGCATACCTCTCATGAGCTGCTGTTTGTTGTTGAGGCAATCTCGCTCAATAGTGGCTAGCTCTGTCTTCTGCTGCTGAATAATTTTCTTCAGAGATGCATCCAGTTCCTGTTGCTGTTTCTGCACAAATTCCTGCTCCTGGTAAAAGCCAATAGAAGTAAATTAAATTGTGTTCTTCTAACCACATTACATTTTAGTGAAACTCCCAGTTCTCTCAGCATTAGCTATATATGAAAACAGATACCCCTATGAAAATTTGAGCTAACGTGCCTCAGCTGTAAAATCACACATCTTTTGTATTTTCTACATAGACAGTAGGTAAGAGCATATTGAATGTTTAAATAATACCTTCAGAAGTAAGACCAAAGGCAACAAAACTAGCCAGCAATCTGCAATTCGTTCCATTTCTTGTCTCTCCTCAAAACAAGCTGCAGGCTCAAAGCTAGCAAAAAGAAGTACTTAGTATGAAGTCAGTCTCATTTATTAAGGGTTAATTATTCATGGATGTAAGAAAATGAAAGTGTGTATAGTTATTTTGCTTTGGATGATTACTTAAAGCCTGTTTATTTTACACAGTTGGTTTTCAGATTTGTGTCTCAATTTCAAGTGATTTATCTTGTCATGAAAGCAAAGAGGCTGGGAGTTCTCCAAGACTGCTATGAAGACACTCACTAGCTTTTGCAGAAACTGCATATCCTGCAGGACTTGCAGGCTTGTCACACCAGAGCTGAGCTGGCTCCTTCCAAAGAGCTTTGCCATCTGCCTGATGCAGTCCCCATATCACTTGCATCTTCCCATTACCCAAGGAGAGTCACTCTGCTGCATCATTTAAGCAGGGAGTAGTAGGAATTCCCCTCCCATGCCCCAAGACCATACTATTGCCTTTCTCTTTGCAATCACTAAAATAAGGCATCTGCAAGCATGCAAGCATGCACACACACACTCCTGAACAACAAGAAATTAAAGCAGATGTTCTTCCTATGATCTAAATTCAAAAGAAAGGATGATGACAAGTGTCCTGCCAGAGCCAAGGTGGGCAGCTGGAGTATTTGCTGTTGTACCTAATGAAGCAATGTTACAGATGGTCTATTGGAAGGGAGATGAAGCAGGGAAACAGTCCTGGGCTACAGATGATTGGTGGAATGGTCTCCTAAGCCACTGGTTTTGATTTTTTTACCGAACCTATGGTAGTTGATGTAAGACTGGCCCCTTAAAAGTGTTTTTTATTATGACCAGATGAGGTTTTCATCTCCCCCAGCTGACAGTGGTTACACTTAGTGACAGGTAACAGAAAACCAGAGGTGGAGTGAGTTGACAGTGACAGACCCAAGGGCATAAAAAGACCAGGAAGGCCTTTCTGTTTCCCTTTCTAGATACAAAGGATAAGAAAACTACAAGTTTATTATCCTGAGAGTGCAGCCACATAATTTACCTGGTGCTTGATTTGCATGGAATTTTTTGTTTGGAGGGAGTGGGGAGAAAGCCTTTCTAGTATAGCCATGGTCAAAAAGTAATTATGCTTCAGCTTTACTCAGTCATTTAAACCTCACTGCTGGTCTTTCTACATGGTAAATCTTAAGAAGTTTTGTAATTGCTAGCACTGTAAGACAAACCAGGCAGTCTCAGAAAACACTCCAGCATTTCCACTTCCCACATCTACTCAAGTCTCACACAGAATAAGTCATGGACTTTACTGAAGAGCACAGTGGATGGTTAACAGGTTAAAAGATGGTACAGTGCGAGGCAGTCCACCTTTATAAAATGACAACTTGGTTTTGCCCAAGAAATTCCTTAAAATAAACCCAGACATCTTTAAAATACATGGCTTCACTGCACACACGGCACAGAAGTCACACGTTGCCTCTCACATGTGCTGAACAAGTACTAAACACCAGAGACCAGTATTACACTGCAGTTGTGTGAAGCTTCAGTGTCTTGCCCAGAGGTAACCACTGGAATTGTGATCTTTTTCACTGTGAATAGTGCACAATTGCATAAATTTGTGCTGACTAGTTTGGAAACAGCAAGGCTATTGATCAGCACATATGAGCATGAAGAGAAAACACACAGCTGGAAAATTAGGGAGATAAAACTTGAGTTGTTTTGCATTTAAGACTTACATCCTGCATTTGTGCGTTGAAAAGTGTACATGAAGACAACTGAAAAGACTGAATCATAACCTGAGCAACGCCCTGTGGGATACAATGTTACTTCCTATGTCAGAACAGAATGAAATATATATTCATGTTCTTAAAAACAGAAACAGAAGAAAGAAGATCTGTTGCAGGTTAGTAATATGCATTCAAAATGTCAGGCCTGATCAAAGTAGTCACTGTTCTAGAAGTTCTAGATATTCTAAAACTAAACCTCTGCACCTTGTCTAGAACTTATCATGCCACGTAAGAATACCTCACCTTTAAAACAGTCTCCTTCACCTCTCCTATTTCAACAAATTGAAGCCACAAAGAGAACAGGCTAAAGCATTACAAACACTATGAGAATACAGGAGTTTTTCTAGGCTTCCTCAATAATTTCAGACATATGCCCTTGGTACAGGGGAAGTGCTGCAACTCAATCACATGCTACCCTGGGAAATTCCCTCATGATTTAAACACATAATCAAATAAAGTTGGTATTATGCTCAATTAGGGTCACTCATATAAACCTTTAGTCTCTAAGTCGCTCATTCCAAACCTATTCTGCTGTGGTGCAAACTCACTCTGTACAAGCTGTGGCCACCACAAAGCCAGTATTTTTGTAAAATACCATCCCCCTTTCTAGCTGGCTCCTATAAAAGCAGGAAACCTGATGGTGTGAAATTATACATTATTTGTTGCAAAGTTTCCACACACCTCCACTTTGACATTTAAATAACTTCATTTTACCCAATCCATTCTGCTCTATGAACAAGATGCCTCATGCTTACATATTATGTACATTTTCCTCCCCTGCACTCATGTTGTTCAAAACTCACTTCTAACTGTAACCTTTAGAATTTGATGGACCTATAGGGTACTTACCACTCATAAAAGCACAGTAAATGAGCTTGCCATTGAAAAACACTGTTCATTTTCGATAGAGCACACAAAATGTCACAGGGAACAGCACAAACCTGGAAATGGCTGCTCCTACATTTCTAGCCAGTACACTCTATGGGATGTGACAGGGGGGTACTCAAAGGAAGAGAGCAGTACGGAGGGTTAGTCCGAGTTAAGTTCCATATTCACTCAACAACAACAAGAAGTGAAATCATCAAGCTGTGTGAATACTGCTGCCTTTTGTATTTTAGTAGCTTGAAGCTGCTGTTGTTACCTGAGCATGCTGGCTTTGTGCAAGCTCCTCTTTCTTGCGTTTCATGAGCTCTTTTCTCAGCTCTTTTGGTGCTTTCTCCACTTCACATAAAACCTACAGTGTATATAAGCATGCAGAAGGTGGCGAAAAGAACACTTTTTCTCCACAGCAAGCATTACTGTGAACACAGGACATGCAAGTCAAGCGCTAGAGGTACTGGGAAGCATGCATTACTTCAGTGGCAGGGATGTTAGCTTAGTGACAAGAGCTTAATGAGAAGAGAAGGAACAACAGGCGCTTTATGTATGCCAGTGCGGCGCAGAGAGGAGGTATATGCCAGCCTTTTTTGCATGCAAATGCTGCCCAGTGCTCTCTGCCATGGCAGCCTCTCCCTTGCGCTTTCATGCAGCAGCTAGAGGAGTCAATTGTTAAGAAAACCACCACCTGCAAAAGTGGTATTTTCTTGAAGCACTACAGCAAAAGGACCACAGAGTATGTTTACCTCATGGTAAAGCTGTGAAAAACGGTTGGAAGTTTAAAATAACTTCCACTGAGAGCCAACTATTTCTGACCCTGTCTCAAAGGGGAATTTGTAAGATGCCATTTTCAGTGTCTCTAACAACAAATGACATCTACATAGGCAGTGCCTTTAAAATAACCATACAAGCAAATTAAAAATGAATTGGTTGTAAGGGTTTGGTTGTGAAGAATTTAAAGGCAAAACCCACCAACAGCTAAGTATGTTTTCAAGCAACTTTGCATGACACATACGCTAGAATGGAACATGTTTCGGTCCAAAGTGAATTAGACTAGATTAGCAGAAAGGTTCTAAATATAACCTGGCTAAATCAGCTGACTATTAATCTGTTAATTTGCTGATGTGTTTTATTCATTTTACACTCCAATATAGCATGGGCATAGTTTTAGAGCACCAGCTGCACTTCCCTGCAAACTGTAAATCGCCTTCTCAAGCTTTAAAACGATGCACTGAGAAACAAACGCCTGTTTGTGTAACAGTGGAAGCATCATTAGAAAACAGAGTCCAAATCACCACATGCTAGTCCTGTTTCCATGAAAGAACTGCTTTTAGCTCAGAGCGATACGTGACACTCTTCCCGCTTTCCCATGTAGGACCCAATCACCAGTAAAATAGAGAGAGAGACTCAAAAATGCAAGAGGTACCGCAAAAGAAGAAAAATCGTTATTTACACATGAGCATACGGTTCAAATGCAACACAACTCAGATACGTGGTTTTTATGCACCTTTGTACTACAGCATCACTCTATGCAAAAGCATGGACAGCACAGATGTCTAAAGAAATCTAGAGACTACTGGAGCACGTTCTAGAGCCGCTGATATACCAACGAGCACTGCACAATTGATGTGAATATGAAATAAAACAGCTTTTAAGATGCAAAACCTATGTGGAAACACATCACCTTCTCTTACTCTGATACAAGCAAACTCACGGCACAAGCTGTCACTGTCAAATGTCATTCATTTTGCCTTAAGTGTATGACACATAAGAAATTAACTGTAAAAGGCTTTAGGTTACCCAAACTTGTTTTCTTCTGGCTTTCTTTTTGCTTTTGAGTTAAAAAAAAAACTACACCCATGTAACAGCTGTCACTTTCATATAAAGAAATTCTAAACCACAACAGCACCCATTTAATAAAAATGTTAACAGATTCATCAAAAAAAGCTAAAATCTCTGGAATTTAAGTAGTTCTTAGTAGTGAACAAGAACATATTCCTGCCTTGGAAAATCCAATTGGGTAAGCATTTACTAAGTAGCTAAAGCTGGACTTGTTTGAAGTAGAAATCTCAAATATTCTTCACAACCTTTAAGAAAACACTTTTTCTGGATTTAATGTTTGAAAGAAAATATTTTAATGTAGATTCTGTGAAAAATGAAGTCTTCTTTCTAACTTGGTGATGTTTTCTAGGTCTACCTAAATCTTCCCGTTAGCCGCTTGTATTTCACTTGAGGCAGTAAAATGAAAGAAATAACACTGGCTGCTACCCACCCTTCCACAGCCCATGAGAAGGCTTCAGGTAGTTCTACCCTCCACTGTTTGTTATGCCCACAGTTGTTGTTCTGTATGTTGCCATCATTGTCTCTTACCTCTTTTTTCTTGTTCTTCAGCATGTTCTGGAATTTGGACAATTCCTTCTCCTGTTCTGCTTTGATGCGTTTTGCTTCATCCCGTAACCGGTTTGTGTGTTCCTGTTCCAAGCGCTCTATTGTCTGCTTCTGCTGTTTTTCCAGATTTTCTATTTCTTGGTCATACTGTCGCTTTTTACTCTGTAAAAAAAACACATTTTGGCATCTTCTTTTAGGAAACTAAATGCTGTGCAGTGTACCACAGCAGAGGATGGCCACAATGAACTGTTTGAGCAGGTAAGCACTAGCATAAAAGCAGGGCAGCTGGTGATGGAAAACATTGCTATTGGCTAGTAACAATGAAAACTAAGATATAGCCACCAAAAAAGGAAACAACTGATTTCTGCTAGTAGTGTTCTGCCTATTCCATCAGGATGTCATGTTTTAAGAGCACCAAAATCCAGACACTCACTGTCATTTCCTGTTCAAAACGTCTGTATATCTGCTCTCGCTGTTGTAAAAGCTTATTACTGAGTTGCTGTTGGGCTCTCTGCTCTTCTTTCTGAAGAAGCCGCAGCTCTCTTAGCTCTTGACGCCTAATAATGAAAAAGAACACTTCATGTTGATGGGAAAATAAAAGGAGGGGAGAATCACAAAAGAGGAACAAGGTATCTGCTGCCTCCGGTAAAGCTAGTTTTGAATTGATTGTCTTATTAAGAAACGCTTTTTACATTCCTTTCTGCTAATGAAATAACTGAGAAACTACTTCCCAAATATTACAGAACGAAGATTACTACACACCTCCTTTATTCCAAGAGAAAAAAAATTAGCTGCTACCCCCTTGTAAATTTTACTTTGACAAGCACTTACCGTAGAAACCGCATTTCTTCACTTTTGGAGTCATTCTCAGTAACTATTTTTGATGTGGTTACGCTCACTTCTACTCCATCTACAACAAACTTCCGAGTTTTCTTTAACGTTTTCTTCTGTCTTCTGGTTTCCTGAATAAAGCATTGGTTAAGTTATTCTGTACTCATTTAAGTGATATCCTTTTTTCCCTTAAAATTAAATTACTTCGAATATTTCTACACTTCAGGAGTTCTTGCTTATCAGGTACCTCATTAATCAAGTGGGAACTTGAAAGATTCTAACGTAATGAAACTTTCTCTAGCAAAGGCAAACCATTAACATTTATCATCTAAATTACCAGACAGAAAACCAGTATCCAGATAAACCTTGAACAGAGCTGATGCAGTTTTCTTTACAAGAGCTGAAGACAGTTGCAATTACAGCTTGCTTTTGACTGTCATTTTCCCAGTCACCAAAAAATGTATTTAATTCTGAAAAACAGTACTGAAGCAGAACAGCAATTGACTCACCTACTTACTTCTGCATTGGAAATAAACTAAATGAGCAAATCTACTGTTTTTATTTATTTGCATTAGTCAAAAATCATGTGGCAGTCTTGCTGACAGAACTGGAGACTTCTCAGCTTCTCAGAGCTCCTCTGGTTTCATTACAAGAGAAGAGAGCCCTCAGCTGAGATTGTGTCTCCACCACTGTGTTACAGCTACTGCATGCAGGCTGAAGTCACGCTGAGCATAGCTATGCCAAGTTATCATTTTGGTTTGTGTTTTAGGTTTGGTTTGGTTAATTTTTTTTCTTCAAACCCCTAGCTACACAGCTACTATCCTAGCAGGGCTATAATTGTATACAGTATAAAGATATAAATAAATTTCATGATCTGGAATGTGCTTCCTCTGAATAAGGTCATTCACACTGGCATAACTACATCGATATAGTACAATCTAGGAGGAAGCAGCAGCCTGGGAGACTGCCTGCCTTCTAAATCTAAGCAGAAAGGCAGAAGATGCAACTGATAGAAATTCAGCATAAGATCAGGTAGGATAAAGGAGATTTGTCCTGTTATTCTGTGCAGAGTGAGGCACTGAATTAAGTCTTCCTGAAAATCTGAACTACAACCATTCATAATATTTACCTTTGTTAGATTTCCCGTTACATGCTAGTCCACAGTTTAAAAACACAATTATGTAATGAAGTAAGAAAATACTTAGCAGCTCTGTAGCTTCCAGTTTTGCTGCATAACTGCACAAAATCTAAGACACTGCCAGAATGCACAATTTAGAATACTTTAGTTTCTACAAAGTTTTATACCCCACGCTGTCATACTAGGGTCTCACCCAATCATTTTCTTCGTTGAAACACTCAAACTTGGAGACAATTTTGGGGTCACATTGACACTGGATTTTATTAAAAATATATGTTATCACTTACCTGCAGAGATATTGATCCTGTCTCTTTGTTTTTACTAAGGAAACTGGAAATGGACAAGTTCAAATCAATGCTGCTGTTATCAGCTGTAGAACCAGTGCCTGAATCCGCATCGTTTTCCTTCGCACTTTCCGCTTCTAGCTGCTGTAAAGTTTCGGTGCTGTCTCGATTCTCTGCTTTGACTTTCTCATGATTTTCTTCAGTGCTAATACTAATACTGGGGACTGGTGTGACTTCAGAGTCATCAGCTTGTTCATTGACAGTGTCCTGAAGCTTATTCTTTGTCATTTCATCAGAAGTAATTTCCAAATGCTCCTTGTCTGTCTGAATGTTGTTCTCCTGGATATTCTCAGGTCCACGCTCTTCTGAATGTTGGTCCATATCGGCCAGTTTATCCACCACATCACTAGAAATATCCTCAGCCTTGCTCTGTATCACCTTCTGGTCTACCTCATCTTTTCCAGATTCTTTCATTTCTGTTTCCTCCATGCTGCTTATATGACTAATATCCTCATTTTCACTTTCTGCCAGTTTCTTGTCTACCTTGATCGCTTTATCTTGGCTTTCCGATAGAGTTTCTTCAGAGCTGATTATCTCATGGACCTGCTTAACCTGACTTTCCACTGGCTTATCCACAGTCTCAGGTATTTTATCCCCATCACTGATCCGTGTTTCAGCAATATCACCTCTCTCCTTAATGTTGTCAATTCCATGCTTTATTAGTTCCTTTTCTTCATCAGCCCCTTTATCTGCAGCATTAGGCAGAGTTTCTGTAGCGGTGTCTGTTATCACCTCTTTCTGCGCTTCAGCTTTATCTTCCTTTTGCTCTGTAGTGTTTTCTGCAGGGACCTTTTCTTCCTTACTTTCTGAGAGATCTATCCTGTTCTCTTCTTTTTCACCAGTTTCCTTAGAAATTGTTTCAGTTTCTAGACTATTTTCAGCTGCAGGTACTATTTTTACTTTATTATCTCCTGCCTCTTCATTTCTCAAGTCATTTTCTTTCACTATTTGTAGGTTGGGTTCATCCTGTATTTCTGATTTTGCTACCACATCAGTTTCTTTCCCTTCTTTCTGAGGTTCTGTATCTTCATGTTGTTTTTCCAGGCTTTCTGTATCCTTTTCCTCTAGAACAATTTTGCCATGCTCATCTCCACCAGTTGGCACGGAACCGTTCTGCACTTTTATATCACCAGCAGGAGCATCACATATGTCATCAGCTGGTTTCTTAAATTTAGTGTCATCAGATTCATCTCCAGTTGTTTTGTCATGTGGAAATATAGTGCTGGCCTTGTCCTCAATTGCACTGCTTTCTGTTTTCTCAGAGAGCACTTCCAAAACAGAGGCATTCTGTGAAAGTTTATCCTCTTCAGAGCTGGCAATACTAAGGTCCGAGGATGCACGTTTCTCTGCAGGTAGCTGCTAAACAAATTAAAGGAAAAAGAATATTGAGTATTTTTCTAACTTAACTAAAGCAAAGTTCTGTTGAAGAATATCTGAGCAGAGACAAATACTGTATTTATATGCAGAATTAGAGGAATGGGATAATCTCAAGAGAACTTCACTTGGTATTACCACAGACCAAGTGCACGAGCTGCAGACAGGCTCTGCACGCTTTCACAAGAACCTTCCTCCACCTCTCACAATTTAATAAAATATACTGTGGTTGAGGGGGAGGGATCATGGATCATGGTCAGCCTTCTACCTGATGCTTAACAGAATCTTCAAGAGTCTTTTGCCAATCAGGTTGCTTTTGGTTTTCACTAGTTCAGTTCCCAGTATTCACAGCTACAGTTGGATTTAAAAGACATCTTTTTGCCAGTTTGGCTACAGAAGAACCCGTGTAATTTTAGTTAGCACAGCACTGATAAAATGCAGTATTAACACCTTCTTCTGCTTCACCAAGAGCAGCATCTTTCCTTGTGTTCTTGTTAAAAATGCCCCCCAAAATTTTGGTCTTTTTATCCATTGTGAAACTCCCCTAAAACGGTAGAAATCTCCAGGAGATCTGATTAAGTGGCAATATGGAACTAGAATAGAAAGAGTTACATAACTGTAGAACTGGCTGCTGCTGGCACAGGAATGAATGTTATCAGATTACATAGAGACATATGAAAGAATATAGCAATAAAGTATCACTTTAACCATAATTGCCCTTTCACTCTTCAAAGCAAATGTGTTATCAATCTCTCTGTCTATATTTACTGTTAGAAGTCTGTAATTTGCAGATCAGGCCTCTGATTTGCCTCTGGGAATGCACTGTGCTAGCTATTGTAACAAGCATGGGTCTGATCGTGCATTTCTACCTCAAGGTTTTTGTGAGCATGCAGAAAACAAATCCTTTTAAGTCAAAAGTGCATTTAAAGTATTTCTTCACACAGTTGTTCCTGAAGCTGCGTTGATCTCCAGGCAGTTTCTAAAATTACCACAAACCAATAATGTAAAAGCTTCTACCTCACAGCTTCCTAAACTACTGCTTGTGTCAAGACACTTAATTGAGTTACAAGCTGGACCTCACTCCAGCTGTCACAGGGACTGATAGCTTAGCAGCTAATCAGCTGGAAGTGGTGGCCAATCCTTAGGAGACAGAGGTTACGTCCTAGAGAATGCACGTTTGCGGATCTGCTGGGTTGAACAGGGAAAGTGGTATGAAGGCCAGGGGATGTGACTAACACAGCAAGGAGGAAACAAATGTGTACTTCTTGTGCACATGCATTTTGTTTCTTGAGCATTTCTGGCAGCAGCAGCCACTAGTCATACTGGTCACTGTCCATGTTTATATTGCTTGAGCCAGTGAAGTCAGCAAGCACACTGTCTGTATACTCTGCAACCTAATGCCAGATTGATCTTCAGGGTTTTTGCCCTTGATGACCTGAATCTGCACTGCAGGATTCTTCAGCACCTTTAGAAATACATTCATAAATGCAATCCTGGCTTGGTAAAACTAGAGCTTTTTTTGCTTTAGTTTTTCTCTTTGACAGCCATTCTAGAAAAACACAAACTTAGTTTATACCTCGATGATCACATATATTCCTAAATGTTTGAAGCCTCTTATGAAACACAAGTACATATTTCTTCATTCATCTAGTCATTTACACTTCCAGTAACTTACATACAAATCACTATCCGGTTTGTAAATTTTTATGCTACACACACAAGTAAAAATACATAACATTCTTTATCAGACAATATTCTGCAGAACATTAGGTAATATACTTTATTATTAATTCTCAAGGAGTTTAGGAACATGCTAAACTTGGAACTGCTGACTGCTTAATTGGTAATGAGGCTAGAATGTGTTTATATTGTTGATGGAAAAGTGGGGTAGTACATCAGCAACTGAGTTCTCCATAGGAAACCAGTGACTGAAACTAGCTGCATACTTTAAAAAGAGAAATTTTAAACTGACCAGAGAGTTATCTGTTTCCTCTTCTTCATCCTCATCTTTACCGTCTTCCACTTCTTCTGTAACTTCAGCTTTAGCTTCTGCAATCAGTTCTCTTATTGGTTTATTTGAAGTAACAGTAACAAATGGGTGCTTGTGAAAATAAGAAAATAAGTGCAATATAAGGTGCTGACTTCATTATAGGCAGAGGGAAAATGATAGCCTGAAAGAAATACCTCTTCAGGGGAACGTTACTTTGGTTCTCTCAACCTTAAAAGATTCACAGTCGACATTAATCATAACTGTCCTAACTTACTTGTTTTCTGCAGAAGTTTTAAAATCAAAACATTTGTATTCAAATATCCTGTGAAAGTACTCTAAGAAAGTTGCTAAAAATACAGATAATTCATTTGTACTGACCTGCTTCACAATCCAAAGACAAGTAGCAAGATTGTTTAGTATGTTCTTTTTCCTGGAAATGAGTTTCATTTCTTTTCAGTTCCACGTTTAAATTATTTTCTGCTAAGATTTATCTAGACATATTGTTTTCTAGAAAAGAATCTGCTTTGTCTTTAGAACAATTTGTCCTAACAAGAGCACACAAGTCCGCATTTTTCTTTCAGGGGAAACAGCTACCTGCTCTTTTCCTACTGTCTGAATCTTCTTTCTCTGCTTGGCCCTGCTGCTTAAATCTATCCAACTTATGCCGGATGTATTCTGGATAAAGTAAATGCATGCTGACGTTAAACAGAATCAAATGTACCTAGTCACATCTACTCCTCTTTAGCTATTCTGCAGTGACAGCATTACAGAGGAAGGCTGAGCACTAAAGCTTTTAAAACACCTGTCAGCAATTGACTACTTACGTAAATATCTTCTTCATCCATTGTAAGTATTGAAGTATAAATACTTATGCAAAGTAATTAGTTATATTACATCAAAACATGGAAACAAAGAATTTGATCTGCACTTGGTACCACCTAAAGAGATTTTACCAACTGAAGATCATCAGTGCAACAATGTTAAGAACAGATTGTGAACAAACAATTGGAAATAGTTGCTTACAATACTGCTCTGCTCTGAAGAAATACAACACATGCTGGCCTTTGAACAATGGATCTGATCAGCTAACCCTTCTTACCTGTAGAAGCTGCGTTGCACTCCACCTTGCATCCACATTCTTCTCCAAACATTTCTTCAGAAAATCTTTAAAATCTGCTGACCTATACCAAAAGCAAACAGGTAGTGGTTCTTCTTTTGTCTTGACATTAGACTAGTTTATAGTGAAATGTTCTTTTGCTTTCACATGCATCTACACAGCAAGTCTAAGCCCTTCCATTGGTTTACCAAACCACCAAGATAGTACAGGAATGACCCACATGGAACAACATCTGTCCATTAATAGAAGAGTTTACTTTTGGCTCTGGATTTGCAACACACCACATCTGCTTTATCACTAACTGAACCACATAAAGATATTAAAATGACCAAACAGATAATAGCTTTTTAAAAATGTTTTCTGAGTATAAAAATACTTTGGTCTCCTTTCGCCTGATTTTTGGGTGACCATCATATCTTTCATTGCATTTGTAAAAACCTGTTTTGCACACATTTTGAAGCAAAATCATAGAATCAATAAGGTTGGAAAAGACCTCAAAGATCATCGAGTCCAACCTGTGACCCAAGACCTCAATCTGCAAAATATTTCAGCATAAAAGTCTTACAGAACTATGACAAGATGACCATGCATAGTGCAAATTACAGAAAGAGATATGTATATGCATGTATACATGGAGAAACAAACATCTTTAGAACACGTACTTTGATTTTATAGTTAGGCCCATACAATTTTGTAGGTCTATGCCCATGGACTAAGTTTAGCAAATATGTAACTTGGCATGCATTATACACAAAATCTACCAAGTGGGGTAGGAAAGTTGTAAGTGAAATACTAACCACTTTGAAGGCTGTGCTAATGTAGGTGGATCAGATTTTGCTATTTTCAGAAGCACACGCATAGGATTTAGTTCATGATGAGGTGGCTCTATTTGAGCCATTTCTATTAAAGTAATGCCAAGAGACCAAATATCTGCCTTGTAATCATAAGGCCTGTCTTTAGAGGTCTCACACATTACTACTTCTGGAGCCATCCTGCAAAGAGAATAAATGGAGTAACAGATTAGCAAATGTACTCTGTATCTGTTCTGGAAAAGGCTTTAGATAGCTAAGTTTACTGAAGTACTTTAAGAAGCACATTTTACTCTCACGTAATACATTTACATGATACGGTATCAAGCCTTTACTGTTAACAGCAAAGGTAATATTAACACATTAGTTCATACTAAAAAGTCAGCAAAACTGTGCACTTACCAATATGGTGTACCGATAAAAGAATCTCTTCTTTGTATTGTTCTTGTGTTTTTAGCTGATACTCCAAAATCCGCTGAAAGCAAACAGTAAAATGCTATTAACGGGGTGGTGGAAAACATTACATTTTACAACTGTCTTTCAAATTGTTAAATGTTGCAGCATAAACATTCTACAGCATTAAAACTTCACAGTGAGATGAAAATATTTGTCTTCTGAGAACTGAGTGCCAAGGCTCTACAGCATTTTTAATAAAGGATGCTGACTAAATGTTATGCTCCGTCGCTGAAACGTCATGCGATTGCTGAGCGATGTGGGACATGAGCAATGCTTGCATTTACTGGAGGAATAAGTGGGTAAAGTTATTTTAATTAGAAATTAATCTCTTGAGCTTGTGAAGGTTGTATTCCTAACACATGGCATTAGCTCTCTTTTAATTCAATATTTCATTCCATTTTTAGTTTCAGGATTCAAATTCTCATAAATCTACATTTTCCTTTTATCTGATGAGTTTCTTTCCACAAGACTTTTCACTTTACAGTAAATGTCTGAAAGCTTGCAGATCACAGTATCACAGTACCACCAAGGTTGGAAGAGACCTTGAGGATCATCGAGTCCAAACTGTCACCACAGACCTCATGACTAGACCATGGCACCAAGTGCCACATCCAATCCCCTCTTGAACACCTCCAGGGATGGTGACTCCACCACCTCCCTGGGCAGCCCATTCCAATGACTAATGACTCTCTCGGTGAAGAACTTTCTCCTGACCTCGAGCCTATACTTCCCCTGGCACAGCTTGGGGAAGTTTATGCACCTCTAATGTAACATTCAACCATAAATCACTTCATCTTTGCAATTAACATTACCTGTCTCTAAAGCACTACATTTCTCGCTTAGACAAAACCCCAAACCCCCAAACATTTAAATAAGTGTTATATGTTTATCAGAGAGGAAACTTTCTTAATGAAGATGCAGAGATTAGAGCAAAGGGACAAAACAGCTTTATTGCTGTGCTTAATCTGTACAAAATTACTTGATAGGCTCAATGCTTGAGAAGCCTAATGTTGTTCTGTGGTATAAAAAGTCTACAAGAGCTATTTGTTCAAATGCAACAGCTGAAAATCTGAGGGACTACAGATACTGGAATAATAAAATGCAAATCCTTATACAGAAAAAAAATAGTCAATGAAGGGCATCTATTTGCTGTTCACGTATTTGTAACAAGGAATCATCCATTTCTGTGTGTAAAAAAATCCAAATAGTTCAAAAGGAGTAAAATGCTCTTTCAAGGGATGCTGCACACTTTCCAAAAGTAAAGCAACCCTTTTTAAAGATTTAATTAGCAAACTGAATACATCACAAAACGTATGTGTGGAAGAAATCTCCCTGTTGTCTGAACTGGAAGTAGCATCTTGGCAGCCTGCACAGTTCTGTATATCAGCTAAGCCTGACAACCTCCTAAAATAGTTCTGTATGAGGAGGAGCCAAATCATGTGAGGCAAATAAAGTGAATAGAAACAAATGATTCTCTCTCTGACCACCAGACTCTTGCAATGATTTCTTTCACAGCAGTATTAAGAAACTGATAGAGTGCTTCTATTACATTTATAACTAAGGCCTGTGATACTGAGTCCATCACTAAATCTTCAGGCCTTCAAGAAAAGCCAGAACAGTGAGGTTAATCCACACTTCACACATTAAGAGAAACACATGTGCAAGTATTACTTCTGCAAGGAAGAATCTTGTGCAAGAGAATCCATGCAAAAGGCACAGATAAACGTAATTCATCAATGTAGCAAAGCAGGTCCTTAAATATTCTTAACAGAGATTAGGCACTACACCTTGCAGAGACACTGTGATCAATATGAGTTAGGCAGAAGATACAATTGTGAATTTGTCTTGCTCACATTTAAAAAGAAATTCTGTAGCACGTCTGGGAATTCAGAGCCCTTGTCACTGTGATCTTCTGATTCTCCTTACCTTTACCTTCTGTGTAATTTGCATCCATAGAAGTACAATCAAAGAACATTTGTTGAGAAAGAGAACCCTGAATGCAAGCTGCTGTGTCATGGAACTTTGACACTGGTAAAGCCATCAAAAAGGCTGACAGCTTAATACACATTTGCCCCTGATGAAGCACTGAACAAAACAGATCCAGACAATTCCTATCTTTTCCTAGCTGAACAAAGGGATGCTATTCACTACTAGGAGTCCTTTGTCAGCTCATGGAGGAATCTTCATGGATTCCCTACCACATCAGAGGGAAAATGTGGATGACTGATTAAATTCAGATAAAAAATTTGGAACCAACAAGAGCAAGCTAGTGTTAATTTTCTTGTAGACTGTTCTGTCATCATTTCAGTGTAATGAACAATGAAAAATGCATGGGAAAACTAAGTTGAGTAATTAAGATTGCTACTTCTCAGTCTCTCGACAACAGAAGAAACAACACTACTAGGTACTGGTTTTTGGTGGTAGTCAAAGATGTTAATTTTCTAGACTAAAAACTTCAAAGGGAAGTTCTGATGGTACCACAGCAAAGATAAGTATAAATAAGAAGTTTATACTAAGAAAGGTTAGGACCAGTATCTCACTTTGTGCAAACTAGTACAGATATTGATGATACAACTCCTATGCCTGCTGCCTTTGGAGTCTGGAAGATGTGCCAAGAACGGTTAGGATGTTTACTCGAGCTTTTGTTTGTTTGTTTTTCCTTTCTTCATGGTAGGAAACCACTTGCATCTAAAAAACCTCTCATTGTTACATTCATATTTAAATGAATAAATACTGAACCCTACCAAACTACAGCCTAAGGAAAACACAATTATAAGATTATGCAAAGTTCTGGGAAAGACCTTTATATGCAACATGCTTACCTAGTTTAATGTCTCCGTCTAACGTGAAAAGAATATTGCCAGCTTTTAGATCTCTGTGGATGATCTTATTTTCATGCAAGTAGTTCAATGCTTCCAGTGTCTGCCTGCACACCACTTTGATCTGTGGCTCTGTTAATGGCCTTTCAAGCTCTACAAGAGGAAGAGACAGAAATAAACACAGCATTTTTGTGTGCATAGCAATCAGTATAGAAGTAGATGTGAAAATGCATTAACCTGACAGATTCTGAACATCACATGTCAGAAAAACTTCTATCTTAAACTATTAGTTCCTTTCAGTAAAAATTTCATCCCTTGTACCCAAGCCCTCCTCATTATGACTACACATACCTGCCTATCTGCACTGTGAAAAAGCTATAGAGTTTAGAAATTGGTGGTTTTTTGTGGCACACAGACGTGTTAAAGAAATCCTTTACTTACTGGCATTAGTATTTACCTAATCTGAGGAATAAGCACAGAAAAAAAAAATAATCTAACATTAAGGTTAAATTTATATTAAAAAAATTATCATAATGTAATTTGGAAGATGGCAGGGGGAGGGGAAGAATGAGGGCTCATAGAGATTATAAAATCCAGAGAGCTCCACAAGCATATCAGCAGAACTCACCGTGTTCACTTACAGAATCAAGATCAAAGTGTGTTTTGAAAAGAAAATAAACACTTTAAGAATGAAGGAAAATTACTCTAACTTGAGATATTATAATGTCCATAGATAGAGCTGCAAATGCTAATTTAACCCCCTGACATTCAACACACAGAGCACACGACTTACACAAATATTTGCATTTCAAAACAACAGACATGTAAAACAAGTCTTCCAATATACAATTTTAAGATGTTATTAAATTTCTTATTTGAAACAACTTATTTACCCAACATGACTGCATCTACTGCTCCACCTGCACAAAATTCAATCAGGATCTGCATGTAAACAAAAAAATACACAAATTACAAGTTAAATAGTTGTGATGAACTGAACCATTAATTAAAGGGAGTATTACTAGGAGGCCACAGTTTCAAACTATTGGGCCTTCATAAACCATTTCACTATCCTCTGCACTTTCCTTTAGGTGTTACCCAGCTAAAAGCAGAGCTCATTGTTTGCAAAATGCTTGGGGATCCTCAAAGGCTTTAATCCAGATATAAAACTGCATAATAAAATTTATAAAACAGTCAGCTTGAATCTGACTCATTGTAATGTGATTTACATAATCCCTGGAAACTAATTTCTTGATTATTAAGATTTATTTCTATACTACAATCTCTCTGACTTAAAAGTGCAAGCATAAGAGCGGCATGATCTTCCAGTAACAGATTGTTGTCTCCTATGTTGTTTCAGATGAGATGAAAATATGGAAATACACTCTTAAAAGTTACAGAAAATTATTAAATTCAGCTGTCCTCATTAAATTTTGACCATTTAACCCAGAATCCAAGAACAACTCCATCTCCAGTTCTCAGTGTCCATCTGAAACAAAAATAAACTGCAACTATTTTGGGGCACAAACTATGCTGACACGTAGGACAGAAAGAACACACACAAAAGAGAAAGAGGCCAGACAAAGGCAATGAGGAGAGCAATAAAGAGGAAAGGTCATAAAAGATCTACAGCCCACTCTTCCTTACATGTTTTTTCTTCTTTAATTTAAACTTTAACCACTTAACTACAATTTTCAGACTGACAAATAAAGAGTATTTCTTGTCAGAATCTCAACAGTCAATATTCTGGGAAATGATATCCTAATTTTTTTCCTTTGGAGTTATTTTAAAACTCAGGTATCAGTTGCCCACAAAAGAGGAACCCCCAAGTTATACCTTTTACCATAACACTTACATATACACCAGTTACGTTACATACTACTTCAAATTACTACTTTAATTGAGCTTCACAACAATGGTATTAACAAGTGTATTAAATAATGCAACTCTTTGCAAATCCTTAAGACCATTATTCCATTTACATGCTTCTACACATCTGCTGCCAAGTAAGCTGCATGTGACAAAATGTAAACAAAGAATTTCTTTCTATAAAACTTGCTGTTTGATCTGACAAAGGCTTCTTTGGTAAAGAAATTGTGTTTCTAAAACTGGACAGCAAATGTGTATCTTATGTCCAACTACCATTCTTCTCTTCTTTCTCTTCCACTAAATTCTGTTTGCTTACCACATCATTACAGCCTTCCTTTTGTCACTTTTGTGCCTCTGCATTTCTGTAATTACATGACTACAATTTTATTCTCAAACTATTTACTCCTCTTCTATGTTTAGTCTGGCAATGAAGCTATCCACTCAGTTTCATATTCTGCCTCTATGCACACTTGCTTCCATGCTGACCTTGAGGCACTGAAATTTTGTCAGTATTCCACTGTTTTATACAATAACATTATACTCTGCACTCACATCAGACAAAGTTTTCACAAAGCTTATCAAAATTAATCTGCATGAAGAAACATGGTATTATGCTTCCATTGGTTTCATGCTGCAAGGATAGGGCATGTGTCTGAGAATTCCAAGGAAATAGGTTTTTATTTGGTTTAGGTATCATTTTTAAGAAAGAGTTTATCATTTTAAAAATGTATTCTTTGTACCATTCACAAAGCAATTATAACGACTGTATGGGAAGAAAATTTGTACTTTCATAGATAAAGCTGTTCAGTGCACAGAAGGGTGCTGTATAGTTGTATGCATGCCAATGCACAAGTATCTTAGGTTTAAGCAAATCAATTATGGTCCTTCCTGGGAGTACCAATGAATTCACACATACCTAAAATACATACTTCAGAGGCTGACCTTTCCAGCACATTGTTTATTTTTCAGCTGTGGATTCTGGATTTCACCCCAATTTGTGTTAAGGTAATTAAAATCTGAGTCCTGCTGCTACAAATGAGCACTGTTTCCATTCACCAAAATGAATTGTGAATTTCCAAATTTTGGATTCAAAGTCTGACCCAAAGACTCAGTGTAGCTCTACTTTGCAGTGATGACTTCTTGGAAGTCATACTCAGGATTTACAAAGTAGTTTTGAAACAGAACAGAACAGAATAGAATAGAACAGAATAGAATAGACCAGAATAGAATAGACCAGACCGGGTTGGAAGAGACCTTCAAGATCATTGGTTATCCCCAAAAGTAACAACCCACAAGTAATATGATTGATAAATGATATTTTACTACAGTCATGAAAAAAAATATTATTTCAATAATGTTTTGAAATAAGTAAAAGCATTTAGGGAAGAAAAAAAATAAGTAACAGCATTTAGGGAAGAAAAAATAAGTAACAGCATTTAGGGAAGAAAAAATACTTACCCACAGATTATTTTCATAGTAAAAAGCATCTAGGAGTTTAACAATATTAGGATGATCACAAGATGCTAAAATATCAATCTCAACCATGTAATCCTCAAGTTCTTCTTCTGATTTAGTATCAATCACCTTTGCAGCAGCCAGCACTTTTGTTTCTTTGTTCTGAGCCTATAATAGAAAAAATCATAGGAAAAATATAAATGCAAGTTTCACCAGACAACTATCTCCAGAAAAAAAAAACCCACAATGAACCACAGAACTCCTCCTCTTGACAGTTCTGTACTATTTCCTGTCTTTAGTTTGCCTCTCTGCAAAAAGAGAACACCTGCATTTTAAAGACTCAGTAAGACCTATCAGAAAAAGAGATTTTTCTCATTGTCAAGAAACAGTGAGAGGCAGGGACATAAAAATGCTTAATTCTCATCACAGTCATTAAACCACCATGCAAGTCAATAGCTTAAGAGTTGATACTATTTTGTACACCTCAAAAAATATCTATTAATACTTGGTAAAAAATAGGATGTAGCCTCCACTCTCTCATTTCTGACTGCAAGTTTTTGCCCTTGTGACACTCCCCGCATTGTGGCAGCACAGCTGTCATAAAGCTACACAGAAAACCAGATCCGCCACCAGTAATCAGTAGGTTATGCTCTTCTTCAGCTACGGACTATATTCAAGCTCTCATGTAAAAGCTGCCAAGCCTTTGGTAATTTGTGTGGTCATTTTATTCTCTGCTTCAAAAGTTCTAGGAAGACTTCCAGAGATGGCTACCCATTGAAGTTGGTCACACTGAAAATGCTGCCAACCTCTATTACTCCCCACCTAAAGAGTAGGGAGCTAGAACTGTGGTAGTGATAAAGTCAACTGGAGAACAAGCAAGATTGTCATTTGAAAAGCAAAAGAACACACCTATGTGCATGCTTAAGGAAAAAAAGAAAAAAACACCCCAAAAAACCCCCACAAAAAAAAAAACCACAACCAAAACCCCTGCAAACAAACACAAATAAAAACCCAAAACACAAAACCAACCCAAACCCAAAAAACAACCCCAAACCAACCAACCAACCATAAAAAAACCCTCCAGCACTTCTGCTATATTCTTTGTCTTCTTTAAAACATAACACATAACAAACAATTAAAGTGCTGTCAATACTTCTTCACTGAATGCTGCAGAGAAACAAATTCAGGAAAACTAGGAAAAGTGAGATTTTGATTTTTTAGTATGTGGAGGAATATGTATAAGCAAGTATTAAACACACAGTCATACACACTTTCTAATAGTTCTCTTGCAAGTTACATTTGAAGGAATACTATAACCTGGAATTTAGTAAACTTTAATCAGGAAGGTATATTTTCAGCTATCACAGAATCACAGAATGTTAGGGGTTGCTAGGGACCTCTAAAGATCGTCTAGTTCAACCCTCTTGCCAGAGCAGAATCACCTAGAGTAGGTTATGCGGGGAAGTGCCCAGGCAGGTTTTCAGAGCATAAACCACTAGTTTGTCAAGGTGTTTCCAGTGGTTATTTTTTGCCTCTCAACAAATGAATTTGTAGAAATGAAGTTTACTTGACTAATTTTATGTAAAACCACGAAGAAAAGGCCAAACTTTACTCCATTTCACTCCTGACATTCACATAAAATTAAAAGAGAACTGGGTACATTGGCTCTCTCCAAAGCAGGAAAAGACAAAAACCTGCAGAGGCAACTCTTAAGTCCTGATGTGAAGCATCACAAGGTAGTTGGTTCATCCTGACTCTGCTGGTGTGGCTATCACATGGGGAATCTTGGCCTCAAACCTAGTTGATCCCACCTAGGGTTGGGTGATAGGTTGGACTGGATGATCTTGGAGGTCTCTTCCAACCTGGTTGATTCTGTGATTCTATGAAACGAGGGCAGGGTAATAGCAAGAATCCCCAAACCTGGGTTTTGTCACCAAATCCCATTATACTACTATTGGAAAAAAATATAGTATCAGACAGCAAGGACTTTTAAGACTTATTTCCAAAGCCTAGGTATTATTATTTTCACGACTGTTAATAATTCTCTCAAGGTGGCAAAAGAGAATGTTTGAAGACAAACATTTAAGATAGCATTCAGTAAAAGAGCAGCAAGAACAAAACATAAGCATAGCCCTAGCTGATTCATCATTATGCTGAGGGTAAAGGTTTTGACACTGGTTTTTATCTCAATATTCCTTCCAAAACAAGAATCAACCAATCTGTTTAACCTCAGTACTGCCTTCTCATTTTTAACAACAGAGATCTGCATAACATTACTAAAAAACAAAACACTGCAAAGTTTTCCAAAACATATCCTAATAATAAAAACAGCTACTTAATAATTCAAACATCATTTGTTTTGGTTTCATGCTTCATAGTCAGAATGAAAGAGCAACCTTCCTATTCTAGAGCTACACTGTAAATTTAACATGGAAAGTGAAACAGATGCCTGAATCCACAATAGAATGAGACTTGGCAGCTTTACATCTGCAGAAAAAAAATGGTTGCTAAAGGCCCATTGTAGAGAACTCTAATATTACTTTTTTGGTTTTGACATGTGGATGGCCACACACTTTCCACTGTAGTTTACAAGGACACTTGGAAAAAATGAACTAAACAATCTGAAACTAATTTTTACACAAATTGGCATGTAAAGTACAGAATGGTGACAACATTTTGTTGAAATATGACAATTTAAAACTTCTACATCAGGTAACAAGAACAGCTGCCGCTGTTTTCAGATTCAGTTTCACCTCTGTGAGAAAGGAGAGAGGGGCACTGGCAGATGAGCATGCATGATGACATGCCAGGGATTTTCCAGCTTGTATATACTATTGCTTTTGTCTACTGACAAGACTGCATTGTATTTGGATTTTTTCCAGATCCTTTTGCTTGAAGTAACTAGAAATCTGCTTTGGGTAAGTTTATTTCCTCCTTTAGGTTAGCTCTATTAAAACACCTCATTAAAAAACAGAGGACAGCATGATTATCTTTATGAGCATCTTAAAAAGTATATGCAAAACAAATGCTTGTCTTTGTTCTGACTTGGGATAGTAAAATTTTGTAGGTCTAGATCCAGACTTTTCCCCCTGTTCTTAAAAGAGAAAAAGCCTTAGAATTACCACGTATCCACTGGGTATTTATGAGGACTGATAACAGTTTAAATATAGAATCATAGAATTGTTTTGGTTGCAAAAGACCTTCAAGATCATAAAGTTCAACCACTGTCTAACTCTCCCAAGTCTGGTGCTAAACCACATCCTTTAGCACCACATCTATGCCTCTTTTAAATACCTCCAGGGATGGGGATTCAACCATCCCTCTGGGGAGCCTATTTCAGTGTTTGACAACCCTACACATACAGCAAGTTACAGCTGAAAAAAAATTATCTATTTTAAACATTATTTTAGAAGTTGGTTTTGAATAAGACATGTTATTAATTTCCACCTCACAATGTACTTAGTAAATACCCATCTATGTGAATCGCTGTAAGAATTATCTACCCCAAAACCAAGCTCCTTTGAACTGGGTAGGAAAGGATTTCACTGTTCATACACAAGATTTATGCAGCGCTGTATTGTATGGGACAAAAAACAGCCCCTTGATTAAGAGGCACAAAAAGCACTTAGAGCTTTGTGAGGGCTGTTTGTTTTTTCTAGACTTTGGCTGAAGCCTTTCTTCTGTCACATAGCACTCTCCAAAGGTCACAGCAGGATGAAAAAAAACCAAAATGTTTGTGTAGATGCAGTCTTGATTTGCACAGACTCATTTTGCATTTGGGTCCATGAACATTTAAAGTCAAATAACCATTCAGGTTATTCAGAGGTTATGCACTTTCAAAACATGTCCTCTACCAGTAGCCCAGCAGTTTCTTCCTATATTTCAGCTCTCAACTAGCAACTGAGGTTATTTTTGTTTATATTCTTAAATATATTTGATTCTGCTCCCATGACAGGTGACTTAAGCTTCAGTCCTATCCCATGAAATCCAAACTGGCATATTCAATGGTTAGTTTCCAATCCTGCCTTATGTGGAGACAAGGAAGAAAGAGAGAGAAAGATTTTCTTTCCCTGCATTCACAACATTTGATCTTCTCTAATGATTCATCCACAGTGACTGAAAACTGAATTGGGATAACCCACTCTCCCAAGATCTGACTAATGCAACATGACATGTTATTAACTATTACATGCAACACTACATAAAAATTGCAGTCACTCACTAAAACTTCTGTTTTGTTATTTGGATTACATATTTAAGGTTACTGCAGGAAATATTAACTTAGAGAGACCTGCACAAGGGAATAGCAAACTTTGTTACAAGTTACAGTCTTGCAATGGATGGAACAGTCTCAATACCACAAAGCACACAGCAAAATACCCTTATTCTCCTCACTCTACAATAAAGTGCTTTCAGAGAGATGGTTTGCATAGACTGTTTTTTTGCAAATTACTTTCTCTCCAAACCTTAATCCCTCACACTAAATGGCAATGACATCTAGTGCACAAAAATGTCATAAACAGTACAAGAAAGAGGAATAAACTTCCTATACAAAACTAGGACCTGCAAGCATGTGAAATTAGTGACTCCTCCCTACCACTCCTGGATTTTTTTCCAGTAACATGCAACAAAATAGAAGCTCCAGAGCCAGAAGCTTTGCAAAGAGACTGATGGCAGAATATTAAAAGGCAGGTTCACTGTCTGGGCACTCAGCCAAGTTGTTGCATATTCCCAGCTATGGACAGCAGGGAGAGCAGAGCCACTGTTCCTGAGTAATAGGATTACAGCTCAGAGATAACTCCTAGTCTTTCATCTTTAGGTGACCAATATGAAGTTTCAGCCTTGGTAGAGAGGAGCTGTTTCAGTTTCCTATCACCAGAAAACGTTTCCTTCAGAGCTGTGCAGCTCCTCTCCTGCAACACAGCATGCAGGTATCTGAAACCCAAATCCTATTTGCAACTGAAAAAAAAAGTTAAATATGTTCTTCATCTACTGTTCAACCAGAAATGAAGCTGAGATGTAAGATGGAAAATTGTTCATCACCTTTCCTCCTGATGCCTGATCTTTTCTGAGATGTTATATAACCACACCACGTTTTGCAGGCAGCAAAACAAATCAATTAAGCAGCTTATCCTTTCTGACTCAATCTTCTTCTAAACAAAACTGTACTCATAATGATAGATCATAATGGTTGCAAACATGTGTGTGACAAAAAATGGTTCTGCATATTTTTGTTTGCTGCTGGCCTTTTGTTTGTGTGTTTGTTCTTTACACCTGCATAAATGTCATATTGTCAGATCTAGCTCCGTAAATGCCTTCTGATGATGCCCCAGTAATCAGTTCTGAAAGACGCAAAGGCAAGAGCAGTTCTCAGAGCTATCAGAAAGCAATGGATCTCAGGCTTTCTTAAACAAGCCATAAGGAAAGAGAAATGGCAATAAGTTCAGATTTTAACAGCCTGATCAGAGAAATCTGCAACAAACTGTGGCCTACTGGAAAAACTACACTGGATTTTGATTTTCTTAAATTTACTATATCATAGCATTTTCCTGTCCATTGTGAAACAGAACAAAACAAACAACTAACCAGTCATAACCCCAAACTAATAATAATAATAATCACCATTGTCAACACAGTATCACAGTATCACCAAGGTTGGAAGAGACCTCAAAGATCAAGTCCAACCTGTCACCACAGACCTCATGACTAGACCATGGCACCAAGTGCCACATCCAATCCCTTCCTGAACCCCTCCAGGGATGGTGACTCCACCACCTCCCTGGGCAGCCCATTCCAATGGCGAACGACTCTCTCAGTGAAGAACTTTCTCCTCACCTTGAGCCTATACTTCCCCTGGCACAGCTTGAGACTGTTCTGGTGCTGGTTGCTTGAGAGAAGAGACCAACTCCCTCCTGGCTACAACCACCCTTCAGGTAGTTGTAGACAGCAATGAGGTCTCCCCTGAGCCTCCTCTTCTCCAGGCTAAACAATCCCAGCTCCCTCAGCCTCTCCTCATAGGGCTTGTGCTCAAGGCCTCTACCCAGCTTTGTTGCCCTTCTCTGTACACGTTCAAGTGTCTCAATGTCCTTCTTAAACTGAGATAATAATAATAATAACAACAACAACAACAATCATCATCATCATTATCATCACCCACAACTGCATAATTGACCAGTATCAACTCTTCAAGCTTCTTTTCAAAACATGGGAAGATTTCTTTATTAGAGAGCTTTAGAAAAAAAAAAAAAAACCAAACACACCAACCACCAAACTACCTTATTCAGATAAAAGAAGTATTAATTCTAACATCAAATGTTGACACATGCCATTAAAAGTACTAGTCTGAATTCAAGAGTAAGTAGCTACCTCTACAATATCAAAGCACAGTTTTTACAAGAAATCACAAGTTAAGACAATGAAGGGGATGGCAACCTCTGCAGATTTCTGGAAACTGTGATGAGCCATTTCAAGGAAGCTATGTACTTTTGCACCAGCCTCCACTGCACAATGTTTGAAAATGTGGTAATCATTTAAAAAATCCTATACAGAATTTCAAGTTTCTGTTTCATTATAACTCTGGTTGGTCCAAGGAAATAAAACTAACTAATCTGTTAAAACTCATTGAAGTGATTGTTGTGAAAGACCTATCGAGAAGGTAATGATAGTATCCACCAATGAAAATGATACATCCTTAAGCTACAGCCTATCAGCCCCAAATTATTCCTGCCTGCACAACATATCATACTAACTACTGTGCAGTTTATTCCACTTAAAAAGGTGTTCAAGGCCAGGGAAAAAAATACTGAACTAGAAATGTAGATAAAGTGCCTCCATTTCCGACAAGCAAATACTATTACTAAGAAAGTCTTCAACCCAGACTACTGAAGCTCATCTTTATGATACTGTGGTCTGGGGCTGCCTTTGTGGCTATACTGGTTTTGGAGCAGTTTCCATGGCAACTCCACTCTTTTAACATTATCCTTGTACTTCATACTCGTGGTGGTTCTTCTGCTTCCTCCACAGTTATTTTTCTGAGGATACCACAAGTTATTTCTGGGAGTGATATGGAATGTAATTTTCATGTTTAACCTCACAATTCCCTTCACACATTTGCATTAATCCTGTGGTATTTTGTACACTAGCTAAGCTGAGTTTCCATCCTGATTCATGCATTGTGTCTCTGAAATCAAAAGGGATGTTTATATGCATATTTGAACAGTACCAGGGCTAAACTGGTAAATATGTGCAGAATAAGTGAAACTGCTTTAGAGGAAAATAAACAGAGGACATTATATCAGATTTCACTATCATTCTTCTTATTTAAGCAAATCTGTTTAAAAAACAGAGAAAAATAATAAAACCAAAACCCTGATAAACAATGGCAAGAAAAATCTCAAAATCTGCTGTGTTGTTTTATAAGAACACATTCTTGTTTTCCCTTCCCTTGTTGTGTGATAGCTCCCATAAAACCAACAGGGAAAACCAGGTGACAATATTGGGAAAACATGTAGAATTAAAGCATTAAGTGGTGCCAGAGGTGCAGGTGCCAAGAACTGGTATTTTGTTCCTACATTCAGTTATAATAATAGTATATACTACTTGCAAAAGCAGCATTAGAAAACACTATGCTGCAATAGAATCAGCTGTTAGATTTGAGACAGGGGAGGTGTGACAAATTATGATTTATTCTTGCATTGCTAAGCTGCTTTGCCAATATCTTTCATCCACAGAGGACACTAACAGTTGCTGGCAGAGCTTTTCTCCATTTTATGGAGATAATGTCAGCCCCAAAGTGACTTACAGCTTCCCAGGAAAAACAGTAGCCCAGCATATCGACATCTTGGATTACACACATTGTAGCTATTTATTCAGCCCTATGTCATTAGGAAAAAAACCAAACCACCAAACAGATAATGATTAGTGCTTATTGATATGTAAGTTTATTTCAGTCACTACATCTTAAAGTCTTTATTCCAGCAACAAATACACTTTTGTTCTAGTTTACATAAAATTGCTGTGAGTCCAAGAAATAATTTTTAATCTCACAACAAATTACAATTCTAGCTGTTCATGGGAATGACTTCCAAGATAATTCATAAACCAGAGTTGAGGCTGTCTCCAGACTGTTGATTTTTCAGAAAATTATCATGTTGCCAGGTTGAGAGTTGAGAATTCTATTATTTGCTCTTGATAGTTTTATTATTTGTTTGAACATCCGACTTCAGAAACTCCTGATGCTTTTACTTGGGAAGATTCTGTGTTATAAGCTGGCCTCTAGTCATTCAGCACCTGTAACAACGCTTTAGGTCACTTGAGCTCAGAGAGCCAGTCCTGCTAACATCTTTTCACCAGGGAGAAGGCCTAACTGTAACTTCCTGCAAACAGATACACCACAGAGGGTTTTGGCTTCATGCAGCACTGAGTCATTTTGTCTTTTGGCACTTTACAGACTGCATAGTGTACATTCAGAGGAGTACATGTATCAACCTAGAACACCCGTTTTGTTTGTTTTGTTGGTTCATTTGTTTTTGGTTTGGATGTTTTCTTTTGTTTGTTTTTCTCTTTTAAAATACAGTGGCTGGGTCAACCCACAGTTCCTCCTTACCCTGTTCCTTGGAGCTAGTTCACAAACCAAAATTGGGATCTCCTCTGCCCGGAGCCTTTAGCCAGATCAGATGCAAGATGGTTACAGCTGCTTGCTGACCCAGTGCTGCTATTTATGTTTAACAAAACGATAACAAAAAAAGGCATCTGACTTGAGCACAGAAAATTGTCTTGCCAAACTGTAAATGAACAAGTCAACAAAGTTACAAATATGGGAAGATGACAACTTCTTTGGACTTTAAGAACTCTTCAACAAAAGCCTTCTGACATGTTACTAGGGAAACTACACATTCATAGAAATGAAATGTGGCACAGCCATTAAAGTGAAAAAACCTGTACTGTCAAAAAAGTAAAGAATATTATTAAAAGTTCTACATTTATTCTACCAGAAAGAAGACCTTTAAAGACCTCTACTAAGACAATTTATTCTATGTATTTCTGTAGAAAATGATGCAGTATAGCAGATGTAACTTAACTGTCATTTAAAGAGCATACATTTTCCTACATCAAAACTATGGGCAGCTTAGGAAGAGGTTCTGTATAATTTCATACTGCAATGTGAACCATAATCAGGACTTGCAATGAGCACAGAGAAATAGCCAGAGGGGAAAGATAAAATGAAACAAGATGAAGCATTATGAACCCATTTCATTCTTTGTCCTGCTAAAATGAGCAATAAGTGATGTATATTCCATATATTTCAAGGGGGAAATATAAACTATATAGGCAGTTTAATGTTCAGTATTTTACAAAAAGATGCAGCTGTAAAAGTGGGAAATGAAACAAGACTACATCAATACCACATCAAAACTGGCAACAACTCTTGCAAAACTATCAAAGCATATATTGTTGCTTCATGCATGCTCTAGTCTCTCAGGATAAAACTTCCCCTATTCGTGAAGTAACAAAAAGGAAGTAGAGTAAAAATGCCCTGTACAACATCAACCCTGCTTTTTAAACCAAACTGTTGCAGAAATCAATGCAGATCCTCTTTATGGTATTCCTATCTTTTAAAAAGAATGAGAAGTTTAGCATTCTAGAGGGAAGTTATTGCTTCCTTACGTACGGAACTTTAAAACAAGCTTACAGAAACCAACTGCAAAGGCAGGAACAAGAAGAAAGAAACCAATAAAGCTAAGCCAGTGTCTTTCAGCTCTCTCTCACACAAACAAGTTATTTTCAAGTCAGTTATACAATGAACTTTATTAATTACAAAATTCATTATGATGATGCAGGCTATTTAATGCTTTTAGAGACTGTGATTTCTGTTTTTTTGAGTCATGAGTAATGACCTTAAAGCTACAAACCATCTCATGATAAAAAAGTGAAATCTTCTGACATGCAACTTAAAAAGGTTGCAGCACAGGCTGATTAAAATGACCTGGCTGTCTTTGTGCTGCAAGTATGACATCTCAAGAGATGAGGAAGAGCCATTGGAATAAACATTTGGTATTCCTTGAAAAATCAGCTATTCAAGAGCCACAAAAATAGCATCCTGGGTTCTGTAAGTAAACTTCATTCATATTCAGCACAGTAGTGGAACATGCTGCTGCTTCGGATTAACTCTTTGGTTTGTTGGATTTTTTGTAATTGGTGAATTTAAATGACTACACACTTAAGAATTCTTAACTGACTACTCTGAAAAACTCCATGAATGCAAAGTCTATTATTAATCACTCAATTTCAAAACAGATTTTAGCTTACAAGCATGCTGATAATTACAATTGTGGTGGGTTGAAGGGCAGATCCTCCCTTCCCTCCCACCAGGGACAGACAAACAGATTGCACTGGCTGTTTGCTATTTTACTGATTAGTGTACTTCATTCAGAATTTACCTAATGCACTGGTGACAAACACAAATGACCACAGGAATAACTGCATCACTTGACAGAATTATTAAAAACAAATCCAGGTAAACAAAGCCAAGATAAAATACTTCAACACTTTGCAGAGTTTGATGCACTAAATATGCAAAGGAAAACCAGGTGATTTACTCAAGACTTTTGCAGATAGCGGACTTGTGAGCTTTTACCACAAAGATTTTCAAGCAACAAAGGAACAATGTTCTTCCTCTGACAGAACTGCTGCATAAGATGATAATGTTTAAACACTGCAAACAGTTAAACACACAAGATGCTAAGGATGAAGTACTATTCTTGTCTCTTAATAGTGTGGCAACACTACTTTTAATGGAATTACAAAAGCTTTATTTTGCTCATGTCCCCAAGAAGTGGCAGCTATGAGGATGTACCACCACTGCTGTTAGAGATGAAGTAGTTTTCTCTTTGACAAGACTTCCCCTCTCCTCCTACTCTTTTTGTCTCATGTTTATTTTTTAATTCTTTTATTAGACTGAAGGCTTTTTGAAGCAGAGGGCTATCTTTTGTTGTGTATTTGTACAGTGAGGGGGAAGCAAAATGCCATTCTTTTTGGAAAAATTATCTAAGCCACTTCTGGCTTCAAAACACTCTGCTCACTCTGAAATGCAATTCAGTTTCTGTACTTTCCTCATACAGGTAAATTTAGTTCTCAATATGAAGCCTTATAAAATTTTCATTCCTTTCTAGCAGTTATGTAACATGCCTAAATTAGAGAAAAGAATCACCACCTGAAACAGAACTGGGGACATAGGCTTTTACTAGACTTCCAGTTAAAGGTATGTCTACATAACAAAATTCTTCTAGTATGGATGTTAAGTGATGCCAAGAGACAGAACTAGTGGTGGGTAACAATACCAACAGCAGCATTTAGCAAAGCTGCCCTTTTGTAAGTACTGTTGCTAAGAGCAGATTGGTTTTGCAACAGAAGTACATCCATTTTTTCTTTTGTCCTGACAAAATGCATTTACCTAATACACCATAACAACTTCAGAATATCAATATTTCACCTTTATGCTTCCCTTTTATAGCTGTTTAAGCTAATGCAGAAACTGTTCTGTCATTTTTTTCCCCTTATATTGGCACTGTCACTTGTCTGGCTCTCCCATGAGCCGGTCCGCGAGCCAAGAAGATTACATGTACAATCAGCTTTTAGGTGGCTTAGTTCCTTGAAGCAGATCATCATGGAGTTCACAAGCACAAGACCTGTCACAAGGAAGGAGGTGGGAATGGGAATACACTGCCAAACTGTCTGCATTGCCTTCTATGTTGTAGGAAAGACTCCTGGTAAAGATCCACCTACTCATTCAAAAATCACTTCTGTACTTAAGCTATTGAAATGCACCACTTGGAGAAGATCACAGTATCACCAAGGTTGGAAGAGACCTCAAAGATCATCGAGTCCAACCTGTTACCACCGACCTCATGACTAGACCATGGCACCAAGTGCCACGTCCAATCCCCTCTTGAACACCTCCAGGGACAGTGACTCCACCACCTTCCTGGGCAGCACATTCCAATGATGAAAGATGTGCTATTGACTGCTTCACTTAGTGGCACAGTTCCATAACTGTGCAACCCCATGCAACCCCATTCAGAGCTACAGGCTGGGGTCAGAGTGGCTGGAGAGCTGCCAAACGGAGAGGGACCTGGGGGTGCTGATTGACAGCTGCCTAAACATGAGCCAGTAGTGTGCCCAGGTGGCCAGGAAGGCCAATGGCATCCTGGCCTGTATTAGGAATAGTGTGGCCAGCAGGAGCAGGGAGATCATTTTTCCCCTGTACTCTGCATACTGTGATAATGGCTTAGCACTTTTCAGAGATTCAAAAGAATCTTCTTCATATTGCACTGGCATGGTCCCATGCTGGGTGACTAAAGATGAAGAGGTGACAAGAACGTTGAAAGGGGCATCACAAATAGGTCAGTTAACAAGTATGTTTCAATTTTAAATGCCAGGGGAGGTGTGAGATTTTTGGTTTTTATTTAAGTCTAACAGAATCACAGAATGGTTTAGGTTGAAAGGGGGTAACATGCTAAATTAACAAAAACTTCTAGGGTTATTAAGCTGACCACAACATCTAAGTCTGCTGCTGAGAGACAGCTTAAAGTTCTTGGTAGAGACAAAAGCAAAGAGGAATTTTCAAGTACTCCAGCTACCTCTGTCAGTCAATAAGGAAATACTAGACAGTATTCTTGCTTCTATAGTGATCCTTAAGGTCGCATACTTCCTATCCCCCCTAGCTGACAGTGCCTCCCTTCTTTCAGGTCACTTAAAAAAGTCAGTGAGTGCATCTCCACTAGTAGTAAAAAATCAGCTAGAATGAGTGAAAAAGTAAAATGCTTGGCTTAACTCCAAGAATACCCATTTTTCCACATTACTGGAATGACTTGAGGTCATTTTGGAGATTTCTGTTCAAACTCTTCTGACTGTATTACCGAGCCATGATGACAGTTTGGAGTTTGCACAGTGTAACGTACTTACACAGACCCAGCGCTGAAGAAGGGGACAGTTTGCCTGAATGGTGAACTAAAAGACTTGTGGCATCTGCAGAAGTTGAGCAAATAAGACAATGAGAGAAAACCCATTAAAACCATTAAAGGGTCAAGCAGTTGCCTTACAAAACGCAGACTAAAATGGCTGGGCCTCTTCCATTCAAACAGGAAAAGCTGAAGGTGGGGCAGGAACATGACTGAACTTCACAACATAAAAAAAAAGGCAGCACATTAATTGAAAAAAGCCTGATTCAGACAAAGGTTGTGAAGGAGATGAATGCTTCAGCAAGAATTAGCATGTTGCAGTAAACCCTCAATTGACATTTTTCCATTAAGGTTTTACTGCCTTCTGATTACAAACTATTAACTCTTTTCCTGGTAAAACGCTGCTTAGAAATACAAGTTAAAAGTCATTGTCTATACTGTGAAATCCAGACATGTGCTAGAGAAAAGCTTTATCTACAAGATAAAGAAAGAATAAACTCCAGTGCAAAAAGTCTTGCCAAGTTATTACTTTATCATTAACGAAGTTACATTAACTTCCCTCAGAACACTGTTTTCTAAATCATGGTTTCTAAATATTTTGAGACAGAATCCAGTCCTTTAAAATTGTCCTTAAATGAGAAAGCCGCAGATCTAAAATGATCTCCAGTAAAGGGATAGCCTTCTCCAATTCATTATCAAGCTATATGGATTCAAACCCCATTCTCCTTAACATGAGGATTCCCCATTGCTTTCATACTTAAACAATTTTGATGTAGGCACAACTTACATTTTAGGGTAACAGTTCCCCCCAAAACTTTGGTGGACTCTACAGTTGCCCTTTCAGCCATTCATTTTGAATAACTGTATTAATGAAACTTCAGAAGAATTCTTCCTGAAAATAAGGAAAGTCTGTTCATTTATTGTGGCCTCCCTCAGTTTCAGGTTTTCTCAAACAACTCACATTAATTTTTAAGAGTAACACTTTAAGGTTACAGTCCCTTAGTCCTCTGTAGTAAGGATAGTTTTAGCAAATTTTAAAAGCTGCTCAATAAACAGATCTGTCTATTGTAGCATGATCCTGCATTTTACTTTGTCATATTCCTTGCCAAAAATAATATCACAGAATAGCATGCTTCAGAGAATTGGTTATCTTCCTAAAGCCAGATTTTGTGTGGAACTTGACTCAAGCACGAATCTACGCTTGAGCAATTTTGTGCTCTAGGCTACAGGTAATTAACTACATAGAAAATGTCTCTACCATGCAAACATGGCTACATAAAGGGTAAAAAGTTGGTGTATTTCTCTTAGCTTTCATATCAGCAGTCAAGCTCAGTTCTTTTACATGAGCCTCTCTACATAAACAAATGCACTCCCACAAAATACTGCAAACCAGCCTCAACCCACAGAGCAAAAATAAACAAGAAAAATTCGTAACTTAAATATTGTAACTTGCTTTTACAAGCATTTAGAACTGCTTAAAGAAAGAATATATCCTCCTAAGCTAAGTACGACAGTAGGTCCTTTAAATATGTGAAGAATATTCCATTACTATTTTATTGTGAATTGTTTTCTGCACATCCTTCTGCTGCATGTCCTTTAGTTGATTTGCATCATTAATGTAGAGCACATTCAACAGAAAATTTAAACACCAATTGAAAAATCTTCAGGTTTTTGTTGACATATGAGTACTATTGCAGAGCAGTTTGAGGGAGACTACTAGGTTTTATTGAACATCATTGAGTTATTTTTTGTTGGATAACATTCTTCAAACATATTCTGCAAGAATTAGGTTCTCTTTCCCTCTGAAAAAAGAGATTATTTCTGATATCTATCTGGGGAAAAAAAATGGTTTTCCACAAGACACATTTGACAGCTAGAAATTTATTTCAAGCATTCCATACTGTAATCATGTTATAAAGCCATTAAAAATTAATTAGAGGGAGTTCCAGTATATATTTTACAGGAATTTGGAGAAAAATTATAAAACAACATTCTTTTTTGAACACTGTGCTATTAACACATCTGATTTGTTTTCTAACTGCAAACATCATAGCTATTCCATCACTCAGCATTTAAAACTGGAACAATCCAATCAGTATAGAATTAAAAGATAACACAAGCATTTTATTTGAGTAATTTGGCAGCTACTGTAATGTAAGATAACAGGCAAAAGAGGTGAGACTATGAATTTGTCAATTCTGTGCATAATCTGAATATAATTAAAGGTTATTGGGGAAGCACAATGAAGCAAAGACCTAAAAAAAAGCACTCTTAAAAGATTTCCTGCACTGGGATCTCAAGGAATGCATTTAAGATCTCAGACCCGAGTCTTTAATTACATGCTGCCTCTTTCACACAGTCACAACTGTCACTGAAGAAGAATGACTTTTATAATGTTACCAGATTCTCAAAACATGGGTCATGGCCCATCAAATGTGTAAGGCCTATCTGTAATTGCATTCAATTAAAAGATAAATAAAATTTAAAAAAAACCAAACTGGGTGACTCTGACATTTGCAAATCCAACCCAAACAAATTATTTCATCAATATTGTTTGTGGACTGGTCACAACTAGAATCTGAGCCGCCATCAAATGAAACTTGTGAACTACTGCTGTGCAACAACAGCATGCATTACTGCTTGGAGGACTGTACTACTGGAGGACTACTTCCCAGCCAAAAAATTAAGCACAAAAGGTTTAACCAATTTGTTAAAAAAACCACCCAAACAGTATCACAACATTGGTTTAGCTCCTGTATCAGAATTATTCAATTTAATAGACTGCATCTGACTTCAGTATGAAGAATTATTTCACCAAGATAGGACATTTAAAGCAGCTTTGTTCTGCAGGCTATCTGGCAACACTGTCACATTTAGCTTATGCCTGAAATCCAGTTTTACTCTCCAGACAAGAAATCAACAGTCCAAGCACATACACAAATAGTTAGCTAAGAAATATGAAATATTGAGTGACATGAAAAAATTAGGAACTTTTATAAACATAGCTAAATAAAATCAAAGAATGGTTTCCTATTTACTCAGAGTTTTAAACAGTTTATAGAACTGAGCTCACACGTTGGATAAGATGACTGCCTTACCAGGGACTGATCATGAGCATTTATTCCCCACAAACATGTCTGCAGTTCCAATTCTGAATGCAACAGACAATACATTACTCACAAGTTTTGTGATGCTGATTTTAAGCCAAGTGAATTAAAGATGTCAAACAAATGAGACTTGAAACATCTGCTATACTTTTAAAATCTTTTCAATATTTCCTTGCTACAGAAGCTGGAAAGAAGGTACTACCTTCTACAAACAGGCATTTAAAACAAAAAAAATTATCTCAGTTAAGAATCCAGTTGCAATTGCCCATTTCCCCAGAAAAGTTAGCTGGGTGTAAAGTGCTCAGTAAAGCTTTCCCCTTGATATCTTTCCTAGGATTTAAAACAGTGATACTGTCTTTCCTTATCTGCTATTTTCAACATCATAAAACTGCAATGGGGTGAAAATAAAGATAACATAGACCATCTCACCAAGTTGATCAGCAAGACTAAAATCATTCATCTTCTATGAATGGTCACACTTCTTTTTTCATTTAGACCATAGGGAGTACACTTAAAATACCCAGGCTACTTTTACAGCAATTATTGTTCTTAGCAAAATTAAGGGAAGGTTTTAGTTCTATTTCACTCAGACTAAATATTTAAAATTGAACATTGCTCTTGAAAGTGAATCAGCTTGTCTCTCCTCTATCTACTAATGCCTCCATGGCTAAACAAAGCAAGTGAATATTATTAAACTCTCCTGAGGGTAACAGTACTATTTTACTGGTCCATTTCAATTAGAGGTCAACTCAGATAGTCAGTTATGCATTAAAACAGATTAGAACAAAATATATTTAATATACCATTTCAAATTAAAATTGCCACAAGTTCTGCACTGATTTATTGCTTTGCATTAAAATTCAATTTATGACATTTCCCCCTGCTTTTTTCTTTCCAGGTCCAAGCTTATAGCACAGTTACCCATGAAAAATCAGGCTTGAGAAACTGTATTTGACTGGAAATTTTCAAATGTGAATTAATCTTCCATTTAATACCAAACGTACAAGATTTCAGACAAACTCAAGAACCATCCTTCCACAGGGAATGTTTAAGTTCTGATGCAGACTCAAGCAAATTCTTCTAAAGAAGAGATAGAGGCACCAGGTAAGTAAAAAGATAAAAAGCAGACTAAAAACAACCTAGCTGTGCTGCAGATATGAAGTCGTCAAAATTTATTCCTATGAGTGTGAAAACAGAGATACAAGATTACCTACCCTAGCAAGTATCACAATACATTAGTATCATTAAAATAACTTCAAGTTGCAATATACAAATGTAACAATCACAGAATCACAGAAACATTCAGGTTGGAAAACACCCTCAGGATCACCGAGTCCAACCTATAACCCAACTCTACAAAGTTCGCCCCTAAACCATATCCCCAAGCACCACATCCAAACCACCTTTAAACACATCCAGGATTGGCAACTCAAGCACCTCAATTCCTGACCACTCATGCATGAAGTTCAGCAAACCGATAACCTTTCCTCTTTTGTTCCCCTTTCTTTCAACTAATTCAGGCATTGGCAGGGGCAAAGACATGTCTAATACCACAGGTTACAGTGGAAAAGACATTTCCACAATCCTGGAGGAGGAAAGGAAGGACCTCAAATGACTTGGAGCAATGTGCTGTGAGACCACAGAAGCCAGGAAATACAAATTCTCCTTGCTCTGCCCTGATTTTCAGGTCAGAGTAATTAAAGTATTTTCTAGGATTAGAAAATGAGTTACAATGTTAGTGGTACACAAAAAGTACTCCTATGCAGTCACCAACTGTCAGTTCATATTTATCATTAAAAGGACTTAAGACTGCACTATCATCAAATTAGTTAATTGGTCCAGCCTTGTTAAATCACTGTTTAAAAATTCCATTTGCTTCCACCCTCTGCAGAAGACATTAAGGCAATGCCAAGCTCTCCTTGAAGTCATATAGGTATATTACAGGTTAAGATTGTTTTAAATACAGAAACAAAAACAAGCTTAACCTAAATGTTAGAAGCAGCATCATTAGTTTATTGGACTTGAATAAACACTGTTATAAAAAATCCACTATCATTAGCCCAAAATGAGTTTGTATTGGCTACTATTGCAAATACAAGTACATTTGAATAGCTAATGTACTTGTAATTTTGAGAAGATAATGCATTTGAGTAATGCTGTTCACCATGATTATGGCTATCAGCTCCCACAACACTTCACCGAACCTATAAAAAAAGCAGAATAGGCTTTTTAACCCAGCACCAGTTAATTGCTGAGAGTTGGAAAACTTGTCTTAGTAACTTTAAGTGAAATACAAACAATTGATTTTCCAAATTCCTACGAGAATCTGGTATACACAATACTTCCAGCATCTTAGACTCAGGGTTATAAATGGCACGGTATAAATGGGCAGAGAGTATTTTGCATACTGCCACATCTATTCTACAATTATAAAACCTGTTTCCACAGAGGACTTAAAATTGGTGTATTTGGACAGGTGATACCCATAATTATCATAATGATGGCAAAAAACACTTGAGTTCCTTGGAGGACTACCCTCTGGTGAAGGGTGCAGGGATGACACCAACTAAACACTAGAAAAACACCCTTCCGCATTATAAGTGCTCTTGTTCTTACTACCAAAAAAAGGCTGGCAAATCTTACTGAAATATCATCCCAGCACTTTATCTCATTCAAAAGGTTCAGTTAGGAAGATATCTGCATTTTAATTAGTTATATGCATCTGTATTAGAAATATTCTCTATCACAAACTTTAGCAGCAAAAAACCACAGAACACATTCGGCATTTTAGAGGTCTGCTTTCACCTCATGTGAACATTAACTTCTGGGAATTTGGAAAGTAGCTTAAAGCTGATGCAAGTCTTTAACACTTCCTTATACTCATTTATCTTACAGCAATGTCTACTATTTGCACTGAACTGATATGTGACACAATAGGGCAATATGACACACAATAAAGTAATACAGTACAATAACGTAACTGATTTCTAAAGCAAACTGATTACAGTTTTAACAGTTTTAAGTCCTCTGATTCTTCAGAGGACTTAACCGGATCAAATAAAGAGCCATTTCCAACTCTTTTGTTTTTCATTACGTCTGTGGTTTTGTTTTGGGGGTTTTTGTTCTGCTTTGTTTAAAACAAAAAGCAAAACCACACAAAGAAACAAATAAAAGCCCAAGAAAGTGTAGTATGCAACCTAACTGCCAAACTTCAAAGTTGAAATCAGCTCCCAACGGTAATACTATGCCTCTTCAGTAGCTGTCAGAACCCAGGCAGTCCACTCACTCTGAACAACTCATGAAAAGCAATTCAAAGAGACTGGGAAAAAAGTCTATTTTCAGCATCCTTGAAATTCTCTTTACAAGGGCCATCACCTGATACTGAAGTACTGCAAGGGTCTCTAAATTGAAAAAGGATGGAAAACGACACCATTACTCATCAGCCAAGAGCAAAAAAGAAAAGAAAACAGACTAAAAGGGGTGTCTTAAAAGAGGCTGAAAAGGGCTAGAATGAAAGTCCTATAACGCCACAAACCTTTGCCATCAGTAACCTGCAGTTACATCACTCCTCTGATCAGAAGAGACTCACAACAGCAGTTGAAATGCTTAGAAACAGAGTATGTCTAAACATTACTTTGCGACCACAAATGTATGAATTGTCAGAGCTAAGAAGAGCTTTAGAGAACTAGAACAGCTTCAAAGGAAATAAACTCTTCTAGTAACTCACTTAAGTTACTAAAAAAATAAGCAAGACCCTTGTACTTTATTGAGAAGAGGGGGAATGAATCACAAGTTTTCAGTACCCTTAAGACTTCTGTATACAAAACTAGCTATCACTGAATATAGCATTTTTTATCTAACTAAATTTACCAGCCAGGCTTCATAGCACTGCCAGAAGCATTTGAGAGTTGCTCTTGAGTTTTTATATAAATAAGTTTATACTTTGTCCAGAAGATGAATTTAACAGCTAAATCTAATACTTCTCCACAGGAAATCACAGCAAGTAACCAATCTAACCTATTTTTTATTAGAAGTCTAAAGCATATTAAGGCTTATATGATAAAATGGAGGTGCCTGATAACATATGCCAAAACTCTGTCACACGCTGACCTCTAGAATCTTAAACAGAGGCAAATGTAGTTTTGGCAAGTGTAACTGACAGTAGGGTGTGAAAAACAAAGCCACAAAACGAGAATAAACACCACAGAAGCAAAATTAAAACCTACCCCTCCCCCCCACACACACACACTTACATTACTTAAAGACAGAGCCTTCAAACATTGACAGTTTTGTTCTGTTTTTTAGTTTTGATTGCAGTATTTGTGGAAATACTGAACAGCTATTGGTGTGGTGTTCTCATGCGAGGTGTATCTCCAAGGAAGAAGAACCAACACACACCAAACAATTCCTTGTCAAACGTGCTCCAGTGCAAGAACTCAAGCACGGCTAGTATTTATGTGAAATCCTCCTTCTCAAAGTAGATGGAAACAAAGTAAGTAGCTGAATTCACACAACAGGACTTTTTATTTTTTATTGGATTTCTTTTTCCCCAGGCATACTTTTACGTCACGTGTGCTACACTTTAATCTTCACATGTGCTATATTCAACAAGTTTACCAGTGTAATTGCATGTGTAATTCTGACTAGTAGCTTTTAAAACAGGATTTAGTTTTGAAACATTCCAATTCAACAGTTAACACTGTGACATAAAGTACAGAAATTAATCTCAAAGTGAAAAATCACAGTCAACTGGAAAAGTACCTGCTACTGCACACAAAGGACATTGAAATGCAAAAATCTACCAGTTGTCTTGTTCAGGCACCTTCCTGTGCAGACTATTACTAATACAGACATGCCTATAGGTAAACATGAAGTGAGAAGAGGTTTGGGGATGGGAGGGGAAATGCATGTGGGAGAGGAGGAGAATGCATTTAGTATTGTATCTCTGAGGCTTCCCGAGTCATCTCTACGGGACAGAGCATTATATTCACAAACAGGGGAACAAAACTTCACTATGAAGTTTAAAGGACAACATTAATACTCTGCAAATGCCATTAGAGACATTAGGGTTTTTACTCAGAAAGCTTTACAATACAGGAACTTCAGACGTATTTCCCCCTCATTTTAATAAAAAAAATCTCTAACTTTCCACCATCTAGACTACATATTACACCAACATAAAAATAAACTAGATGATCTTAAAATAGAACATTGACACAAATTCCTTGGGTGAGAAAACCCTACCCAGCCTTCTGAGCTAACTGTGGCACTTCTGCTCAAGTTTAAAAACACGTAACACCACAGTACAATAAAATCGACAATAATTTCTACCAAATCTATGACTGGTTTCATGAGCACCCAGATTTCATAAGCTCTTAAATGCAGCACTCTAAATATAGTTGTTGCTTGACTGAAATAGCTCTAAGAAAGACTGCAAATGCTATTCTTTTTCATACTTTATTTTTTGTAGTTTCAAGAACCTGTCTCAGTTCACGTCAGTTCCCCATTTCTCTCATGCTTATCCTCCATGATGTTTTTTTTCCAAAGTATCTCTAAACCAAACGAGGGGCATTAGTGCCCTTTTATAAAGTGTAAAAACAGTTAAAAGATTTCTCTGAAAGCTAGTCTTGTCAAGCACTAGCAGTGTTATCATCTATGCCACTCTACTCGACTTTGTTAGACTACAGATAAGCACTCTTAAAAACACTACTTGTACCACCAGTACCCTTAAGATTTAAGGATTAAACAACTGAGAGAAGTTAGGAGAGCCATCATAGAAAATCTGCCACATAAAGAAAGCCAAGATAACACAACTATTTAACTCCACATGAAAGAAGATCGAATGGCCATTCAATGCGGCGTGTGCTTGGCCCTACCAGCTACGCACGAGGCACACGACTCAATTTTTCTCTGCACGAACTTCAGTCCACACAGAAACTTTACCGAAAAGAAGTATGACCTCCGCATATAAGCAAATAGAGGCTTTGTAATGTTAGAAGCCACACTGTACACGAGCCCAAAATAACAAAATACAGGCGAAGCAAACGATTCAGCAACGGACAGGGTGGAGCAGAAGGCGGGACAATGACCTAATAAGTCTTTTCTATCTTTAGTTTCACGAGCCTCGGTGGACAAGAGGCGTCTGGATCACACGTTCTGCTCTCCAACACACACCGCAGGATCTCGCATACGTCCCTTCTCGCAGGGCAGCAGGTGGGCGCAGCGCTTACCTACCTCACTAAGTTCTCTGGAAACCTGATGCTTACCACAGGTATCCCAAGGTGGCAGAGCTTACAGACAGGCGAGCTTTAGACAGCTGAACTCAGAAGCAATACTACAAGTCACTTTGTTTTAAGCTACGAGCAATAAATACTACAAGTGATTGGAGTCACCCGCATACCCTTACCTTGAACACTTTACCGAAAGCACCATCTCCCAGCTCTCCTATAATTTCCCAGAACTCCTCAGGGTTCAAATCCCTCTTGACGTGCTCGTATTGTTTCTTCTTCTTCTCACCACCCAGCTTGAAGATCTTACGAAAGTTGAAGAAGGCCATTTTTCTTCCTGCCAAGGGAGACCAGCCTAGAGACAACCAGGAGGACGGAGGGGGCGGGCGGCGTCTGTTGATGCCCCCTCAGCGCGCCGTGACCATCCGGGGCGGGCGGTCCTGCGAGCGCGATCCCCTCGAGGGCCGAAGCAAGTCCGTCACCGCCACGCGTTAAGAGGAAACAACACCCCGAGATCACCCGGGAGCCCCAGAGGGGCCGGGCCCTCGACACCAGCCGCAGCGATCTCTTCCCGCGGCGGGTTTGGCGGTCCCTGTCTACTCGGCCGGGCCGGTGACCATCGCGTCAGCAACAAGTGCCGGGCTCCCTCCTCGGGACAGACGGCTCGGCGGCGGCGGACAGGGCAGAGGACACAGTCTCAAGAGGGGCGATGAAGTGGTCCCGGCTCCCGTTGAAAGGGGGCAGTGGCTTCACGCCGGGCAGGAGGGAGCGATTACCCCACTGTCCGCCGAAAGCGCTCTCGCCTCGGATGGACGGGGCGGGTGTGAGGAAGGGGTCTGTCCCACTCCTAACTCCCGGCCGGTGCCCTCACGCCGCGGGGCCCGACGGCGTCCCAGGGTGGCGGAACGGAGAAAAACGACGCTTCCCTCACGATCCCCCTCACGATCCTTCTCACAATCCCTCCCCCGCCCTCTCGCAGAGCGGGGCCCGGGCGGCACCGTTTCCTGCGGGGCGGGGCGGCACGGCACCTCCTTCTCCGCCCGCCGCCGGCGCGTGCGCGCGCCCCGTGACTCCGCCCCTCTTCCCGCGCTCCCGGAACCGCCTCGCACCCCGGGCCGCCACCTTCTCCGGCGCATGCGTAATCGCCATTCCGCCAGCCCGCCTGACGGCCAGTTGCTGGTAGATATGAGGGAACAGGCGGGGCTTTCCGTTCCCACGTGATACAGCGGCACGGGCCAATAGGAGCGCGCCGAGGCCCCCGGCGGGTAAGTTAGTGGCTGGCCCAAGATGGAGAGGGGTTTCACTTCCTTCTTCTTTCCCCTTTTCCTTTGGCTGCGGGAGCTGGTGTTTGTGATAGTCTTGTTCTTGGTTGGTTCCTTTTGTGTGTGTTTTGCTTTCCACCATTTTTTCCGTCGGGGTAGGCTGTGTACTCGAGGGGAGAAGAAAGTGACTTTTCCCTTTCGTCCCCTAATGGGCGTAATGGGAGGGGTTATGTATTCTTTGCCCTCTCTTGGCTCACTTATTTTTAGGGACGGCTTGCTCTTTCCTTATTTCCTCTCAACTATCCCGTATAGGGAAGACTCTTCCAGTCCTGTGGAGTGATGTTTCCTAGGTAGAACAGCTTCCTTTTAGGGATGGCTGCGTAGTTCAGTTCTTTTCGGCACAAGTGGATTTCCTTGTCCCGCTGCATTGCTCTCAGGTCGGATTGTGCGAGCTGAGGGAAGTATGAAGCCCTCTTTGCCTGCCAGGAGCTATATAATGTCGCGGGCGGTACTTCCTGGAGGGTTTAACAGGGAGAGGAATTTTTGAGGAAGGTGTCTCTGGAAAAAAGACCATATTGGACTTGTTTGTGAGCCAGTGCTCCCAGGCTTGCTACTGGTTTGTCACAGTGCTCAGGCATAGCAGAGCATGACGTTACTCTGCTGCACGTGTTTGGTGTCTTGTGAGGCTTAATCAGTGCACAGGCTTGAATTTCCTTATCTACTGGCCTCTTCCCACACGTGATCCCTAAATCAGCCTGAAGTATGGTTGTATGTGTATATATATATATAAAATCTATTGTTTATATGCTGCCAAATATGTGGCATTTATTCACATGAAAACCAGAGATGTTCTGACCGCCTGGATAAGGCTGGTAAGGCAACGATGTGAGGCCTAAGAGAGGTCTGACAGGCAAATAACCAGTGAAAATCTTGTGATGCCTTATCCTCGGGAACCTGAATGCCTGTAGTTAGGACTGCATTTGTAATGAACAAGCCTCTGGTGTGTATCATTCTTCAAACCATTTTATTAGCATGGCAGTAGTTTGCTAAGGATGGTTGTCCTTGTGTAAACTTGGTAATAATAATGAAACATTGAGGAATCATACCACTAAGACCTACTACAGTCTGCTTGCAAGAAGCACGATGTACAGGTACTTGTAATAATAAAGATGAGAAAGGTGGTTCAGAAGGAAGTGAGAACATAGAGTTAGCCTGAAAAGGATCTTTACATCATGTGTTAACAATGTTTTTTTAAGCTGTATCATGTTGGGGTCATATATTGACTAAATTGTGGTGCTAATAGTGTTTGTACCATACAACTATACATTGTGCTAGGCACTGTCCTGCCATAGAACAAGGAGTTGGTCCCTGCCACAAACAATTTATGAATCAAAAAGCAATGTTGTGTCATGAGTTTATTTTGTTAACCTATGTAACGTCTGTTTCAAGGGCAGTACTACTCTATGAATCCTCTAGAGAGCCTGTCAAGTCCTCTTGCTAGCCTGAGACTGGTCCTGACTTGCAATAATCAACATCTATTGTTCAGAAATTATATTGAGCTTTGTGGTTCCTTTGTACTTGCAGCTTGGCCACAAAATGTTAAACTGTTGAGGAAGGTGTTAAACCTGAGACTGTTTGTGTGTAAGGGTAATGCCAAGAAACAGCTGCAATCCAAATGAGTTGTTTTCTCCTCTATGATCTGGCTGGCTGTACCTATTAACTTAATTTGCAGCTTTCATGGATATATCTTAATTATCAATCACTTTGTTACTCGTGGAATTTTGATTTTTAAAATTCACTTTTTTCCTCCCTATGATAACTTTGATTTGTATGCTGGGATGCCAAGATGACTCTAATAATAGTTTTCATTTAGTTTTAAAATTGAATCTTTTTATTTTCAACTTGCTTTCTCTTAGACAAAATGTGCTTTGGGACTGAGTTCCATCTGTTTATTTCAATTGACTAATGGGTAGAGGATGGAGAGAGAAAAAAAAGAATCCAAAGCCACAGAAGGAAATCCTTGTGTCCAGTCAGGATTGGCTTTTCTTCAGTCTCAGGGTTAATGCCATAGGGCAGTGTGTGTGTGTGTGTAGGGGGGGTGTGTGTGTGTTTGTGTCAAAGTTAACAATTACTGTCAATAAATGCAAAAGAAAATTTCTTTCAGCTGTATGTGAACAAACGTTGTTGAGCTTGCTGCTTTAGTCTAGAATCCTCTAGAAACTGGGATACCATGGCCTGGTTCTTTCTCATCGCTATTGATTAATGAACTTTTGACAGAAAGCACTTCATGTGCAGCATCTCTGTAATATATCAGTTTCCGTAGAACATGTCTAAGACTGGTTTGCTCAGAATAGAACAGGGACAGTAGTGTCATCCTACCAATGACTATGTTAGTAGATGTTGCTTTAGACTTCCTTGTTCTGGAAAGCTTTTAAATTTGAATAATGTTGAAAATAATAAGATGAAAAGCTGCCACAAGAAAGGAACAATTAATCTAAAGATTTGCCTTTAACTCCTTTGTTTGCTTACTGTTTAACGAGTAATTCAAGATAAAAATGTTATATCTCAAACCGGAAAACTTAGTCTCAGTCTCAATTTTCTCCTTAGCCTTCCATTCTAGATTTGCAGCTTACCAGTCAAACCTAAAAATAAGCTCGGTAAGGTGAAGGTTAAGTGCTAATAGCAAATCCTTCCCAGTTTGCATGACTTCCTGATGTGGAGGTTGTATCAACCCTGGGTTTTGTGTGGTGCTTTTTTTGTTTATTAGGGGTTGGGTTTGGTTTGTGTTTGTTTGGTTTTGTTTGGGTTTTTTTTGTCCTGATAGCAGGAGTTTTTAGCAGATGGTTTGCAGATGGTAAAGGGACAAAGGTAAAAGTGAATTATAAGTATATTAATTTTTTCCTTCAGGACTTTTAATGTTATAGCTTTTGAAAATTCACAGGTTCCTTAAAAAGTCAGAGTAAAGTTAGAGTTGCTTTAGTTGTGCATCAAATATGCTGGCTTAAGAATACCTGTAGCTCTTTTCTGCACTCTTTATAGCATTTTTGAGGTTTAGAATTCTTGTTATGCTTTCTACTGCTTAATATCATCATCTCTTCCCGCTGGCTTCACTTACATTTGCTCCTCTTCGTAACTCTCTCTTTAAATTCTGCTTGTTTCATTTGACCTCTTTTGGTTTAGCTTCTCATCATTGAAAGTAACCACTTACTTCAGAAATTCAATCAGAAATGGTGTTTTTCACAGCATATATTACCCTTTCACTGCAATCCTACTGCTTCTCTTCAGGTCTTTCAAAATACGTAAAGATATATTTTTATATTGTCTTGAGTTTCTGTCCACCCACCCTTTCACTGATCTCCTCCAATCTTCTTTCTGATGTCTGAGTTCATTGAACTGCTGTAAGGTCACAGGTAGCTTGTTCATGGTTAAATCTGAGGCATAATTCTTTTTTCGTCCGTCTTAATCTGTCTGTCACCTTTGGCACTTGAGGCTGTCCCCTTTGTTTTCTTTATGTGATATATGCCATCTTTTCATGGATTCCTTCCAATTATATGGTAGTGTTTTCCCATAAACTGCCATTTATGCTCATAAAGTTAATGTTTTCTGCTGTATTGGACTTATTTCAGTTCTAAGCACCACTGCAACATCGAGATTGTTCTAGTTAACCCACTACCTTCCTTTTTAACCTCCTTTTTGCATGTAAGGTATTTCACCTCTCGCTTTTGGAAATAACTTCAGATGCAGAGGTTGGACACACTGCCTTCCTTTCCTCTGGAGTTGACTCATTTTTCTTTGGAGTTTAAAGGTTTATGGGATTAAGTTCTGACACTTTGCCATAGCTTTACTAACTTTTTTTGGAGACATTTTTGGTGACTCTCACACTTGACTTTTTTTCTCCCCTCTCCTGTTTCTCATTTACTTTTCCTGTTCTTCTGAATGTGTTGCTTTCTCAGAGGAGCACGTCAACTTGGTTTTAAATACCATGGTATTTTCAGTCTCTTTCAATATAGTGTTTTGACCTAGAACGTACTTATTTTCTTCCCTCTATGCTATTTCCATCTTCTTTGTGTACATGCCAAGTTTTTAACTTTTTGTCCTTTTCCTGAGACCACTCCACTACTTATGCTGCACCTGGCTCCTGTGTGCTAATACCAAGTATAGAGGAGCTTCATTAGTTAATAACTCATGTTTATGAGAAGGTGAAGAAGGAAATGCAGAAGAGGGCTAAAAAATTTCATCAGGGTGTAAAAACATAGTCTAAAAGGCTGTATGTTTTCTTGCAAGTCATGTTGCCCATTTATTGGAATTTTTGAGAAGGAGATGGTATTGTATAGTACTCTTAAAGCCTCTCTATCAAATCTAGTGTCAATAGATATATAGCTTAGGGACTTGTATTTGTTTTGCATTTGAAATTTAAAGCGGCCTTTAAAGGAACAGAAATGAGGCCCTGTTTTGTACTCAGCACTTTGTGAGCCTTTCTGATATGAGTAACAGGAACAGTTTAGTAATTTATCACACAAATGGGGGGTGGTGGGGTGGTGAGGGAGGGGGAATCAGAGTAGAGCTTGCCCACAGCTCATTAGCCAGAATCAGTGCTCAGAATCCTGTTAATAACCTGGAAACTAGACTTTATATGACATGCATTACTGTAGGTCTAGTTAATCTAAGAATTGCCATAGAAACTTGTAACAGTTGGAAGATTCAGCATATGAGGATTTTACTCTCTGCTTGCAGTAAAAAAAAAAAAGGTGTTAAAATGTTTAGGAATAGGATTGGTCTAATTTTGGCTTCAGAAAAGTCTGTTTAGTCTAAATTGGCCTAGTTCTTTCTGTAGTCAGTGGGGAAAGGCACCTTCAGAGGACAATTCACTCTTTTGTATTTTAGATGCTTATCACACAGTATTTAACTGTGAGGGAGCTGTCCTGGAAACGTGTGATAGGGGTGGTTCTTCCAACCTGGAAGATACCCTGCTGAAGATACCACTGCCAGCAGAATGATTGGAGTGCAGTTCTCTTGATAGCAGTCAACACCTCTGTAAATGATGGTAGAGCTAGTATAACAGTTACCGCATTACCTGGATGTTTCCAAGTAAACTGGTGATGTTTTATTGAACAGGTGTTACTTGAAATCGGGTGTCAGAAGAAAACCCAGTAGTATAGGATAGAAACCTTGAATAGGGATTGCAAAGAGTACAGGAACATTTCTTGAAAACATATTGGATCAAAGGCTTGTTCAAGCTTTAATGTGTTAACTCAATTGAAGTTATTGCAAAAAATTAACGTGTTTCTTTTACTCGTTCTAGCAGATGTGCAAGAAAACCACCTTCAAGACTGATACTTGGAAATAACAGTATAATTAGAGGGGTAAGTTGTGCTTTTTTCACTTAGACCAAGAAGCAGACCTCAGGTTTAATGGGAAGTGTCAACAACTTGAAACTTGGATAGCTGGATCTTGTTATTGATTAACAGACTAATGCAGTTCAAAATTTCATGTACTCTTTCATAATAAAGTTTTTCAAGAAGGCTGGATGCAGTTTGTGTTTAACTCAAAAACTCCTTTTATAGTAATTTTTGGGTAATGTTAGAACACTGTGCTGCATTGGTGGGTAGCTGCCTTTTTAAAATACAGAGAAGGGCCATGAGGATGATCAGAGGGCTGGAGCACTTCTCCTATGAGGACAGACTGAAGGAGTTGGGGCTGTTCAGTCTGCAGAAGAGAAGGCTCCGAGACCTAATTATGGCCTTCCAGTATCTGAAGGGGGCCTACAAGAAGGCTGGGGAGGGACTTCTCAGGATATCAGGTAGTGATAGGACTAGGGGGAATGGAATGAAGCTGGAGGTGGGGAGATTCAGGCTGGATGTGAGGAGGAAGTTCTTCCCCATGTGAGTGGTGAAGCCCTGGAATGGGTTGTCCAGGGAGGTGGTCGAGGCCCCGTCCCTGGAGGTGTTTAAGCCCAGGCTGGATGAGGCTCTGTCCAGCCTGATCTAGTGTGGGGTGTCCCTGCCCATGGCAGGGGGGTTGGAACTAAATGATCCTTGTGGTCCCTTCCAACCCTGACTGATACTATGAATTAGCCTAATAAACATTCTTTCCTTCCATGTCTTGATGACTATAACAATCTTCAAGAGAACTACACATGAATCAGTCCATTTAGAACATAGATTGTTTTTTTAAAGTTTAAAATACTACTCAGCCAAAATGCTGTGTTCTTTCTAGCAGTTGTAATCATTTGAGAATGTATTTCCTTTAAAACAATCTAATTGTCCAAAACTGCACATGAACATCAGGCAAAGTATTTAAAACTTGCAGAGCCTCTTCCATCTGATGGCTATTAGAAGCTTTAGTTAAGTCACATGAAAGCATGTATTGCAAATGCTTCGCCATGTTTGTCTTTCCTCCAGATGGTAATTAGACTTTTTCCTCTTGCACAGCAGTCACGAGCTGATTTGCTCTTTTTGTTTGTAGCTTTCGAATTTGCCTTAGCTCACATAGCAGCTAGGATTAGAAATTTATTAAGGGATAAAGATAGCTTTGCATCTTAGTATTGCTTTCAGTCAATATGGGCTCAAAAAAGTACCTGAACAAATACCCTACATGTATTGCTGCTTTTCTTTCTGTGAATCCTGAATTTCTTCCACTGTTTCCCAGGAACCTTTTGGCTTTTTTTTCCTGGAATGGACTTTGTGTTCTCTTGTGATCCTGATCAGTTCTGGAGTTTTTGAACTGACTAACTTGTTCTGTAATATGGAAATCAATTATTTTAAAATCTGTTTGTTAGAGCTGGCCAACTAGCTGGCAAACCCAGTCCTGATTATGTGGTAAGCATAAGCAGGAAGTTTGTTATGCCTTCTACAACTATTACAAATATACCATACAGAAAAGTAGGGAAAGTTTCACACAAAAGCACAAAAGGACCACCTGACAACAAGGTAGCACTGAAAATTACTTTCCTTACTAATATCCCAAAGAGAGACATTGTAGTGGGATACTATTGGAGAGAGTCCAGAGAAGGGCAACGAAGTTGGTGAGGGGCTTGGAACACAAGCCCTATGAGGAGAGATTGAGGGAGCTGGGGCTGCTTAGCCTGGAGAGGAGGAGACTCAGGGGTGACCTTATTGCTCTCTACAACTACCTGAAGGGGGGTTGTAGACAGGCAGAGGTTGGTCTCTTCTCCCAGGCAGCCAGCACCAGAACAAGAGGACACAGTCTCAGGCTGCGCCAGGGGAAGTTCAGACTGGAGGTCAGGAGGAAGTCTTACACAGAGAGAGTGATTGCCCATTGGAATGGGCTGCCTGGAGAGGTGGTGGAGTCGCTGTCACTGGAGGTGTTCAGGAGGAGACTTGACAGGGTGCTTGGTTACATGGGTTAGTTGATTAGGTGGTGTTGGATGATAGGTTGGACGCGATGATCTGGAAGGTCTCTTCCAACCTGGTTTATTCTATTCTATCAGATGTTTACTTGCAAAGAGAAATTATATTTAGAAGATGAGATGTCAACTGTGTATTAATGCAAAGCTAGACTTTATAAACTGATTTGACTGTGAAAACAGCATAGTTTTTCATTGAAAAACATTATATGAGGTCTGTGGTGACAGGTTGGACTTGATGATCCTCGAGGTCTCTTCCAACCTTTGTGATACTGTGATATTACAAGCATGTTTAAAATAATTTCTGTATGTGTAATGTTCTTTTTACCTAGTTTATGTAAGCTGTTGTGTAAATCTCATAGTAAACTTTGTGCCTCAGAAATATGTTGTAAAATTTAATGTGGTTTTATGTTTATGGCTCTGTAGGGGGAAAACAATGAACAAATGCAGCTGGCTTAGAAAGAGAGATCAGTGTCAAGCTACCTGTATTAATCTTTCTAAGAAGATTAACAGTTAGATCTCAGTCTTCCAAAAGAGCTCCAGATGAGTAATCACAGTCTCTTAGTCATGCCCATAAAATGGATGATGTTCCTAGATGGATGTGAGACATCAAAAATGCTCTGATTTGAATTCTTTTGTAGATACCAACAACAGTGTCGTTTGGACACCGTATTCTAAGCTTGGCCTCAGAGTGCTCCAGTGTAGTTGAAAGCAAAGTTGTACAGCAAAAAAAATCCTTAATTGATTGCAAAACTTCAAGCAGGTCTGTAATAATCTAGTTCTGTGTTGTGTGCTGGGAATATATTGAAAACTACTTAGATGAAGTGGTGGGTTAATTTTTGGAAGTCTCTGGTTGTAGTGGAGTGCTCTCTTGTGCTATGAATGCTCATATAAATTGTGATCTTGTTCCAGAGGCTGTCTTAATTTACCCCAGATGCTAATACACTAATTCAAAGGACAGGGAAGGAAATGGGTGGTCAAACTTACCTCTATAAATCGAGTCAACCTTGTCATGGAGTTACAAGCCTAATAGCAAGGGAAAGATTAAGTAGTGCTTGCAATTTCTACCCAAATTTCTCAAATCTGAAAATGTTCATTCAAGAAGTGTCACTGAATCTGTTTTACTCTGCCTTACCAAAGAAAATAAGCTTAAAGATGGAGTGAATTAGGTTCTGTTCTGTTAATTTGAATGAGTTAATACTCTTTTTGTTGGATCAGTAAATGACACATACCTGTCAAAACCAGCCCAACAAAACCCCAGCCCCTCCCCCCAACAAACAAACAAAACCAACCAAACCAAACAAACAAAAAAATCCCACCAATCCAAAAAACTTTCCTTTACCAAGAGCCTGTTTGGAATCCTCTCGCTACAAAAGCTCCCATAGTGCTGTTATTAAGAACAAAAAACTTAACTGTTTACAAGAAGTAATTTATTTTTAGCTTTGCTTTTAATAAAGGCTAATAGCTGAAAACCTTCTCTCCCAGTGAAAGAATGCCTTTTCAGCAGCTCAGCTCGTTCTTGCAGCGCTGTGGGTAATTAAGAGCTTTCTGAGAGAATTAATCATCCTCATAGATGTCCTCCTGCCCTCACTCGAGACAGGCTGCAGAATTAGTTGAAGAAGGTGCTTCAGCATGATTTTTTAATAGCTTTAAAATACAAAGAGCAAGTGAATCTTTCTAATTGGTCATGGCTACTACTTCTTTATTTATGACAGCATACAGCTGTCAATGACAAGCATAGACCTAGTTCATGGGTCTGTTGAGTGATTTCTTTTATATGTAGGAAAATATGACTAATGCATAGGACAAGGATCAGAAGGAGCTACTTCTGTTTATTGCATTCTTGTTAGTTTTCTAGAACCATAGTTTCGGAAAATTGGGTGCCAAAACCTTGTTACAAGGTTTAGCTTGCACATAAACAAAATTCCAATGCCAAAACTGGCAATCTAGAACTGCAAGCTTTGTCCCACTTCCTTCCAAGACTGTTGATGTTGGAGGGTCCAGTATGTGTGGTCTTCTGCAGCCACATACTCCTATTTGGAAGGATTTCTAGGCAGTGGTATGGAGGGGGAAAAAGAATGCATTGGAAGTTAGGACATGGAGACATTAACTCCACTTTAAAAATACTATGCAGGAGTGCTGCCAGTTTATTAATAAAACAAGACCTTTTTTGCACCTGTCTCTAGCCTGATTATTATAGGCATTACAGAGAATACCCTTCTGTATTGATGGTACGCTCCTTACTGGCTAAACATGGAATGAAGCTGGAGGTGGGGAGATTCAGGCTGGATGTGAGGAGGAAGCTCTTCACTATGAGAGTGGTGAAGCCCTGGAATGGGTTGTCCGGGGAGGTGGTTGGGGTGCCATCCCTGGAGGTGTTTAAGAGCAGGCTGGATGAGGCTCTGGCCAGCCTGATCTAGTGTGGGGTGTCCCTGCCCATGGCAGGGGGGTTGGAACTAGATGATCCTTGTGGTCCCTTCCAACCCTGACTGATACTATCATACTAACGTTGGGATGGGGAGGTGTGTAGGGGGATGTCTTTTGTTTTGCACCATCTTGTCTTGCTGCAGAAGGGTATTGCAATCTAATATAATGTAATTAAAAGACACATGACATTTAAGATTTAAAGAATTGATAACCTTTACAGTTAGAGGAGTTCTAGCCCTTAGATTTGAAACCTTCCTTTTATTTTCTAGTTGTAATTGTACTGTTTTGTGTGTAAGACCTACAGAACCCTTATTGACATTTGTTGCAGGGTGGAGCATCTAAACTTAAAGGACTTCACTTGAGCATCAGCAGAAGGTAGTGTATTATGAAAAACTGAAAGTGCTTACCCTACTTTGATTTTGTTGTTGGTGTGTTGTTTTGTTTTTTTTAATAGAATCACCAGGTAAGAAGTGGATCCAAACTGACCATATCTTACTGTTAATTTTCTAACAGCTGTAGTGTTGATATGAGTACACCTTTTTTTCAGGGACTTTTTTGTCTTTCAGTGTTGTATATTGTTAGGGTTTTTTTGCCTTAGAACTGGTGTTGAAAACTTTCTTCTCCATCACCTTTTGAACAATACATAAGGGAATGAAGATTCCAAAAGTAACTTTTCTCGTAGTATCTGTAGTCAAAGGCTTTACTTTTCATCTGACTAAGATCAATAGTATAGCAAAATACTGGGTTTGTTTGGTTTTCATTTAAAATTATGTATGTGGTCTCAGATAATTAAAAAAGTTTATTGAAACATGGTGAATTTAACAGTGTCATGCTGGAGTTGCCTCTGCTGATCATGAAGAATTGAGTAATACTCATTTGTCACATAGAGTGTTGACTCAAACACAAATGAGTTCAATTCAGATGACAGAGTTGTTATAAAACCCAGCTGTTGTCTCTGCTCCTCATTCCACAAGTTGTTTTCTCTGTGGCAGGGATGTCTTACCCATGAAGCAATTCTTTAATGACCACAGTTTACTGTCATTTGTTCAAGTAAACCAATGGTGACTTTAATACACGGGGTTGGCAGCTCTAACAGCTTAAGAGCTGCTTCCTGTGTAAATCATCAGTGCTAGTATAGGGGTGGCAATCTTTGGAGAAGAGTGAATGCCTGGTGGGATGTTTAAGCTGCCTGTACTGGTGGGTAAATATTCTCTTCTGCTGATTCACAACTATCTTGAGCAGTGATCTGCCAGCAGTTGCAAAGTAGTTGCAAGTATTCAGTATTCCTAAGGTTGGAAGGGACCTCAAAGATCGAGTCCAACCTGTCACCACAGACCTCATGACTAGGGTAGGGAGGGCACTACTGCCCACTGCAGGCTTGAACTCAAGACCTTCCCATTAAGGGAAGTAGCTACTGGCAAGATAACTTTTGTAGGGCTCCAAATGATTTATCTCAAACTAAGGCCATTTTCTCCAAGAGCTGTGATTGTTAAGCATATAAGGAGAAAAGATAGCAAGAAACATTAAAACAGATAGTCCTCTTTGAGGTTTCCATTTCACTGGGATTACAAGACAAGGCCAACCACCAATTCTTAATTTTATTTTTGAAAAAGGTACTTGATGAACACAGGAATAGGAACCAACTTATTAGCCAGGGCTGTTTGTTGAGCAAATCACTCATCTGTAACAAGGCTACCAGGATGCTTCCGAGGGAAGAAAGAAAACAGGCTTGATTTTGGGTGGTGGGATTGTTGGGATGGCTGCCAGTTTTCCTTGGTTTCTCTTCTGTCCTTTTTAGAATATCACTTTGAGCTCACAAGGTAGCTCTGAGGATCATACACTTGGTTTAATACTCGCTAGTTGGGAAAGCCAACATTGATAGCAGTAGGTGAAAGAGATAGCCTTGTTTTAATAGGGTAGCAGTATCTAGAATCTTAAATAGAGGCTTTTTGTTTGTTTGTATTTAGATAACTACTGTGTAAACTTTTTTGCCCTTGAAATAGAATGATTTTCCCAAGAAGTGGTCCAAATAGCAGAACTTAACTCTGGATTTGTTTTGGATTATGCCTTTATAGCTCTTCTTTAGAGTTGTTTTGTAGAGATGTAAAAATATAATGCAGATATCTTATATCTAATAAACTTGCGGGCCAGATGCTTCTCTTGTGGGTTTTTTTTTGTGTTGTGTTGTTTTTTCTCTCTCCTGTAGCAGGATTGAATTCCTTGAATTACAGCAACTGTAAAGTCATTACACTGCATTTAAAACAAAATGCAGAAAAGGATGACCTATAGCCAGGACTCTGTTGTTTGTATTGCTAAGCCTTATCGCTGTCTTTCAGCAACAGCCAGTTTAATCCTTAAACATTTGTCCATGTAGTATCAGCTCAGAAGTGTCTTTTGTTCACTGTCTGTGTTCTCATTGATTGTACTGCTGTGCGTCTCCACAATGCCTGCTATTTGCCCCTTGGATCTTCATTTTAGAGGAGAGCTGTTATCTTCCTTGCTGATAGCATATCACCAGTGGTACCAGTTAAGAGCTGAAACTGCTGCCAGCATAATGGAATATTCTGCTTTCACCAGGGTGACTCACTAATTAATTAACCCCTGGGATATTCTGCCTTGGATTGAGAGGCTTCCTGTGACAGCTTATGAAAAAATTGAGACAGTACAAGGTATTCTATTTAGCAAAGAGAAATTGAAAGAATTTTACCTGCCATGTAAGAATTGTTTTCTAGTCTGCCTGAAAGAAGCTTGGGAACACTGAAAAATACATACTTTAGAAAGGGTTGCTTCTCTGATTCAACATCTTCCTTTGCTATAGGAGTAAACAGGCAACTGCTGTTTAATACCACAAGACAAAAGGACTTGTAATAGGAGTGTGTGGAGGGAAGCAGTACAGGAGGCAGCAAATATCTTTTCCTCCCACCAGGCCACAAACTTTGGGCTTCAAACAGGTAACTGTTCAAATGTAGCTGTCAAGTGGCCGCTTGAGAGGGAGGAAAGAAGTGGGTTCAGTTTTGTGTGGTGGTTGGATGAACTGCTGGGACAATGAACAGGCAAGGCAATGTCCTGCAGAAAGCAAGTGAGGGACTGGATTATGGCTTCGCTGTCCCAGTCTGGTGTGGATGGAGTGTCTAACTCATTACTTTAGCAGATTTGCCCCGTGCACTTCAAGAAATCTTTTAAGGCCTTCATAGTGCTGAGGGCATGATTTACTTTTTATCAAGGAACTTTTACTTGGATTGTGAGATTAAACTTGGTGTGTCTGTAATGGACTTTTAACCAAGCCTAGTGGTTCTGTTAGGTGTCAGTTTCTCCAGTGAGGTGCTGTAGCAATGCCTGGGAGATAGAAGGAAGCTCTTGAGATTTAACTCTCAGTTGTTTCTGAGATGGAGAGAAGCAGCTTTTACTGTGGAAATGCTTCTCCCCCCAGGACAAGGGAAGCATCTGGGGAGATGCTTTGCTTAAGCCAGAAGTGGGGTTTTGGTTTTTTGTTGTGGTTTGGTTTTTGGTTTTTCTGGCATTTCAAACTTGTCATAGTTGATGAAATACCAAAAGACAGATACCTCCAATGGTGGTGGTTCATTGATGTCTCCTCAGTGTACACATGTGCAGGTGTGACTTTTGCTTATTATTTCATGAGTGGCTATTCAAACAAAATGCATGCACTTGTAACTCAGTTCTCACTTTTTGGCTTCTTTGCTTGGTGTGTCATATGTCTAGGGAGAAAAAGGGGATGCTGAGCTATGACAGACATTGTAACCACTCAGTAAGTTTTGGGGCATGGTGCTGAAAGGAGTATTACTTTTGCATAAGAGATGATAGAGAGCAAAACTGTGACTGTATCCGTGTTTCTTGTTACAGAAGAAGTACCTCTGGAAGTGAGTAGCTGGGGGAGCTGTAACACCATTAAGAATAAAAGTACATTAAAAGTTCCTCTTTGCAGGTGGGAAGCAGGGTGAAGGTGAGGAGTAGTGCTTCTGTTTGTTACAACTCACATTAACCTTCACTGTCTATAGTGTGTGTTTAGCAGCTGATGTGTGAACTCTTCTAATTCACCATGACAACTTGTTGGACTAAAATTATTTATTGAATTCTTCCCTACTGTTTTTTTAATAGAAACTACAAAAGCACAGTAACATAAGGATAATGCAGGCAGCTTTGTGCTAAAGCAACAAGAGGGATGGGGAAGATTAATTTTGTTATGAAAAGAAATATGCTAAATAAAATACAGGTTCAAACCACGTGATTGCTTGGGAAGGTTTATCATCTAAATTTGGTATAGACTATAGCAAGCAGCCATAGAACTGCCATATGGAGGCATAACAGCTTTGCATTAAGATCATACACTCAACAGCTTAGTTTATAAATTTCTCCTGATGCAGTGTCTGCAATTCAGCAGAAAAAATATGCTTCATGTGAAGGCTTGAGTGAGGATAGGATGGCAAGGTGTTTTTGGGTAGACCTTGCATGTGCAAAAGGGGAGGGTTGGGAAAAGCTGCCTGGAGTGGAGAAACAAATCCAGGTGTAAACAAAACTATTTAGTTTGTTACTGGAAGATGAAGACTCTGATGAAACTGACTAAATCATGTCTTCATCTTGCAAAACAAATGAACAGTCTAAGAAAGGTTAAAGTATAACCAGTTTTTTGTTCTTTAGGAAAATAAAAATTACTTAAAAATTGGAAATCTAATTGCATCTGCAATTCTTTCCACATTGTAGATATCAGCAGTGCTTTAGCCTGTTGTGTTACTCTTTTTTTTTCTGATCCAATTAAAGTTTGAAAATGGTAGTGCTGCCTAATCTAAGCTCTATTTCTCAAAGAAAAAAAGATGCTATCATGATATTTGTGACATGCTACCTCTGCATCAGTAGCTGGAAGTGTCTCCTGCAGATTACAGAGGTCACTGGCAGCCTGTAGCAGGCTGCTACTCCCTTTCAGGAAACTGTAGCTGCCAAATCTTAGCTCTATTACACACTATTTGTAATCAGTCCACTTGCACATTTGCCCTACAGCTCTAAGTGGCTGACACCCATTTGAGGGTGACCTGGAAAGCTTTGTGGGAACAATTCAGTTATCCATACAGGAGCAGCTAATAAAACATATGTTCAGCTTCCAGATCTTTAGAAAAACCATTCCTGAATTGAGTGCTGCTTTTTTTGACACCAACTCTGTAATAAGAGGAGAATTGACTCTGGTAATGGCAGAAGATAACAGGTGTTAAAGGGGACAGTAACAATTACAGTTGGAGCCTGTATGCTCAAATTAAAGACAGACTTGCTGTTTTGTTGGGTTTTTTTATGTAAAATAAGCCACCACCACCACAATAAAGCACAGGATGAGGAGAATATCAGTGGAAGGGAAAGAATGATGGAGGGGAGGAAAGTAATGAAGTATACAGGACGTAAGCAGTTATCATCCCACTATCCTGCTCTTTTAAATAACTGTTGTATTTGATTATTTGGGTTTAGGTCCTTAGAGGAGAAATCCTTGAAAATATATTGGTTTTTTTAAAGGAGCTGGGTGAAATACTGTTGTATCTCAGTACTTCAAGTTAATCATCTGTAGTGTGACTTGGATTATTTAATTTGGTGACAAAAAGATAACGTTTTAGGTAACATTCCTGTGTCTCTTCATCGGTTCTATGTTGTGTGTAAAATCACAAGCTAGTCTTTCATTCTTTTGGAACACATGTGGTCTGCTCTTTACCTGTGTAGAAAATAATTTAAAAGCTCTGTGTTCACAGGTTTTGAATGCAGTCTGAATCCAAGAAGCATGAAGAAGAGACACCTTCTCTACACTGGGGGATGGATCCCGTGTTTTCTGCGTTTGCAAGACTCTATATTAAAGATATACTAGAAATGAAAGAATCTAAACAAGTGCCAGGTATGTACTGACACATAATGATTGTGATGCATGCAGAATTACATTTGATTTGTGTTGTGCTCTTTATCAAGGGCTTCACAAACACTGGTAATTTTCCATGCTCAGTGACATTAGTGTCTTTAACAAGTCTAACAACAACAGGTTGTATGTGAAGCAAAATGAGTTTCTTCTATTGGCTTGTATATAGATGCAGGTCCTGTTTTACATTAAGGTAGCATTGTGTTTCCTCTGTATGGTAGTGCTTGTGAAATTCTAACAAGAGATAATTCCAAGGATGCTGATCCTTTCTAGCCATGTGTTACAGCTATGCGTGTATGTGTGTTCCTTTTCCTATGGATTTTAATAAACACATAGAGATTCTGAGCTTGTGCTGAACTCCTACGTATGGCAGATATGCAACATTCTTCATACACATGAACCTCCTTATTTTAAATTCTAGTATCTGTGCTGAATCTTATACCACACCTTTTATTACCTAACTGTTGTTGGAAATTGTGTGCTTTGCAGTCTCTTTCCTGCTGGTCTTCAGCCAATATCACCCTCGTGTATATCGTCTAAAGCAATATGTGCCTGACCTTGAATTTCTTCTTACAGTATGAAGACTTTAAATAGACTACAGTATGTTTTCTGCTGTAGAAATGCTCATTACTCCAAAATGAAACTTGGCAAGTTGCAGGATTGCCAGGGAAGAATCCGAGGAAATTAGAATTAACGAGGAAAAGCAATAAAGCTGAAGTGGTGTGTGTGGTTTTGGTCTGGTGGATTAGTTTTGGTTTGTTGTTTTTTATGTTGTTGTAGTTTGCTTGTTTTAATTCCACAGAGACAAGACACTTGTGGAATTTTATGCTATTTGGTGTAGGTTTTGTAATTCTTGTTTTTCTTTAACAGCAAGGACAGCCATGGTGCTGTTCTTGTAGAAATGGTGTGTTTTTAACTGTCACAACCACTTTTGTGTACCTAGGGACTTGACAAATTGCAAAGCCCAGTATATATATTTGTTACCTAATGTGATGGGAGACTTCTGTGTTAAATCCATTGCAAGAAGTAAACAACAGTCTGTTGTTGATGTCTTCATTAATGAGTGAGCAGTACTTGGGGACCTTTTTAGCGTGCAGTCTTAGCAGTACTTGTGTAGCAAATGCAACTGGTAAAACCTGTTTCTGCTTCAATTAGAGCAATTTTAATTGTTTTCAAATGAAATCCAAACCAATTCATTATCAGCAGAATAGGATTGTAGTTTGGACTTGAGCATTAAAACATACCCATGCAAAAAAACAATATTCAGAAGAAATTAAGTTTCCAAATATCATCACAAGAGTAGGAACAGTCCTAGGAAGTACAATCCTGCTCTTTCTTTTAAATTACCTGAATTTCCCTTTTCACTTCCCCCCTGGTTTTTTTACTTAAGTGAGTTGTCTTCTGCTTCAAGATTTGTTTCAGTTTTGTGGGGGGGTTCTACTTGTTTTATTTGGAGGGGTTTTAGATTTATTTTTTGTTTTGAGGTTGTGTTTTTATTTGGTTTTGCCTTTTGTTGTGTTTACCTAAGATGTTCCTAAGGAAATGATATCTGTCATGTCAAGTTATCAGCCTTTAAAATTGGTGCACACAAGCTTTCTCTGTTTCTTGTGTATCTAACGTTTTGCACAACTCATCCTGTATTGTTTTCTACATAAAACTTTTCTATGAAATTTAATTTCATTCTTTATAAACATCCTGAATTTTGTTCATCTGCCTGGTGCTGTGTATAAACCAAACCAGACAACCTTTCAGCTTATTTATTGGCAACAAATGGTTGCATAATAGAAACACACACAGGCAAAAAGTACCTTTTGGGGAAGAAAGATGATAGATGTTTGCTGTCAGTGTTTCCTGTCTTTAATGGGTTTGTTAAAGACCAGCTGAAGCTAAGTATAGGATTGGCTGCAAATCAGTCATTAAGTAATGGTAATTAAGAATGAATAAGTGCAAGCCAAAGAGTTGTAGCTAGGAAGACTGGAAAAAACCACAGAGGGAATGTCAGGAAAAACATCCTTAGAATGACAACTGGGAGCAGCCTTCCCCGGAAAAAGGTGGGATACCCTTCACTGGAATTGTTTATATCCTGACTGTATAGATTGCCAGGAATTTACTGTATGAAACTGTCTTGCACTGGCCCTAAGGAAATGGACATAATGACCTAATAAATGTTTTCTTTCCATTTTTAAGCATTAGGATTTGATGCCACAATGACTAATACCTTAACAAAAAACACCACACAAAAAACCAAACCAACAAAAGAAAAACCAACCACAAGGAAGCAAACAAACACCACAATAAACAACCCCCAGAAGACCCCAACAAACCAAACACAACACAGGGAAGCAGTAAACCTGACCAATTAGTCTTCTGCTATAAATGGTGACAAGAAAGCTGGAAAACCTCCCAGATAAAAACCAGCAATTGTGTTGTCTCAGGGGCCTTGAAATGAGAGTGAGTGTCAAATGCTGTTGTAACACATAATCATGTCGTGGAAATGAGATGCTCTCAGAGTTATCATGCACCACTGCATTGTGACAGCTTGTCAACAAGCAAGGAAAGCTACAACTAGCATAAAAGGACATAATAATAATTAAAGCACTATCTAACAGCTCAGTGCTCAGTAATGTTGGTGAGGACACAACCAGAACTTGCCCTAGAGAGATGTCTATCTGTATCCCCCTATACTGCTGCTGTGGCTTCCTGTTGTGCTGACAGCTTAAGATGTGTCATATTACTGGGTTACTAGGAGCTTGAGTGGATGTTTTTATACATAACTTCAAATGTTTAGTATATTTTTATTGCTAAGTGTGAACACAATTTGAACAAATAAGCTGGCAAGAGAAACAATTTACACCTTGAAGTCATCAACTTCAACTTTTAATAGTGTAAATAGATTAATCTTTCAAATTAATTCAGGTAGTTTCTCAGACATTAAGGGTGGAGTGCTATGTGACTTTATGGGCATGGAGAGAACCAGTTTTATCTGGTCTCTGTCATTTGCCAAAACTCAGATTACTGAGAAATAAACATAATAATATGTTGCTTGCTCAGTCAAGAGCTTCGATTCTCTGCTACACAGGCTTACCTTGGAACTGACCCAGACTTTCTTTTATAGAGATTTTGTAAGGTTTAGTGAGTAATTATATTCACCAGAAGCATCTCCATCAAGGGGGTTTTATAGCAGTGTTTATTGGTATCATGGTAAAGAGAATGAGAAAAAAGTGGACTGACCTGCTAAGCATTCTGTGTACCAGACCTGACCAGTGACTGCATGATTATTACAGCTGGCTCTAAGATGACTGTGACAGATGCATCCTCAAAACATGGCAGTGGATTTTTGAGTAGAACTTTTATTTATTAGTTGCTTGGCTAGTCACCTATGATTTCTTCTGAGACTTTGGGGATTTTTGTCTTTCTCATGTAAAGAAAGTTAATTCCAGGCTCATTTAAGGCTGCTGGCTATGTAGGACAAGTTATTTTTATATTTTGGGTTTTATATTTATTTTTTTTCCCCCAAATACAGAACACTTCCTGACTCCCTTGGTGCAGTGTTTCTCTTTCCTTTTGTAAGAATAAGACGTGCCACAGCATATGGAGCCAAATGTTTCCTTCTGATTCCCTTGAGCTATCTAGTTTTCAGAAGACAGTTATTGAACATCCCAGATGGCATACTTGAGTAAAGCAGTGGTATTTGAAAACCAAAGAAAACACATTGACTGAAAATTAGCCTGCCCAGGCTGTATCTGGGAGTTTATTACCCTATTATCCTCCTGTTAGTGAACTGTGAGGCTTTGGTGTGTAATGTTTACATCAGGGTTTGTTAACAACATTTGTCACTCTCTTGCAACGGATTATAGCATATGGCAGTCTCATTGCTGTCAAAGTGCACGGGGCTCTGATTCCTCACTGTTTCCTGGACATGTTTTTATGTGGTGGTATTCCAGTTACTTTTATAGATTCCCAAAAATATCTTTGAAGAGATGTTTTTAGAACATGTCACTTCAGAAACTGAACTTCAGCGTGCTCTGTGATGACCTCATAGTGTACCCTACAATCTAAGAGGGTTGTTTCTGTTCCCTCATGCCCCATGGCTCCTGTTCTTTCAGAAATGAAAGATAGAATGATGTTTGTTTTCCTTTTGGAAGCTCTGCCTTAATCAGGAGCAGCTGCATTCTGACAATCTCAAACTGCTTCCATTGTGTTCTATTTATTCTGAAGCCTGAAGAAATTGGGGGGGAGGGGGGGAAGAGAGAGGGAAAAAACCAAACAAACAAACCCTGAACAAAACCAAAACAAAACAAAGAAGCAACCCCCTCCCCAAAGCAAACAAATAACAATAAAAACACTCAAACCACAATGAAGAACAAAACTAATGGAAAAAAAAAACCTAAAAATAAAATCCTAGTGCCTGCAGCAAAGAAACTGTTTTTCAGATCCAAATATGCAAGAAAACAAAAGGTTAATGAGGTTCTGACACTGCAGAAGAAAGCTTTTCATATCTTAAACAGAGATGTTCCTTCTTCCTTTTAGTGTTCACAGCCCTTACTGATCCAGGGGATTTTTCACATGTATAGGCACTGTATGATTTAAAATTTATTAAATATGCAAGAAAGTATGTCTTTCACTGACAAATGTGACTGTGTAAGGTAGGATGCTGAAAGAAATAGACTTAACCAAGCTTTTTCTGTGTCTAGGGATATTCTTTTATAATGGACATCCAGTGAGACAGGTGGATATTGTTGGGATAGTGGTTCTAACAAAAGAGAGAGATGCCTTTTATAATTTTGGAGGTAAGAAAAGTTTCTTTCTTCTTGGCACTTTAACCTTCTCACCTCAGTTACTGTTAGAACTTAAAAATTGCCTTAATCATTGTCTTCAAAACAGCTGTGCTCTTACCCTTCTATAATGTGTGTCTGCAGCTCAGATTACTTGGCAAACTCCGTGTCCAAGAGGAACACAGTTAAAACAGTGACAGTAACATTTGGGGTCTTCTAGCAAGCCTTAATTTTGATTATTGCTTAGCTGCAGGACTCCACTGTCTTCCTCACATATACACAATTTCTTTCATAAGATTTAAATGGATTTAACTGTGCCTGCAAATGGGAAGTAACTTCTTCCTTAGAAATCCCTTCTAACTTTTTGTATGTTTTGTCATATCTTGGAGTCAAGTCTAAGATGTTTAGCAAATTGAACTCGAGCATTACAGTACCAGTCCTTGCCCAAATTAGCTGGGAATTATCTCCTCCCTATTGCTTTTCCCAATATTCAGACTGGTTTATTAACATGGAAACACTTGATTGTTATTCTGTTCACTTGTCTTTTTCACATGGAGAACCAACAGAGTGGAGTATTTGGGGAGAGGGTGGGGAAGGAGGTGTGTGCTTGGTCATCTGGCAGAAGGCAGAGCCAAATGCATAGATCCTATTGAAGTGCTCAAAGGACTTATGTCCAGGGTCTTCCTCTGCCATGGGTTTCCACCTGATGGAGGTAAGTCAAGGGGCACCTCTTCTTACCCAATTTCTCAACTTATAAAATCAACTCAACCCCAATTCCTTGACTCACAGGACTATTGTGAAGATACAGTTGACAACCAGGTCCCAACTTCCACAATGCCTGCAGTTGCATCACACTGCTGCAGAGTTCTATGCTGTTATAGCATACCCCACACTGGGTGTGGCTGCTTAAAGCTGACCCTGTGCTCTGTAGAAATGCCCCTGCAAGTTTCTTGGAGTGGATGTTTTCTAGCTTTTTTTTAAACTAATTTCTGGATATTTGTTGTCATCCTGCCATTATGCTACATAACTATTTGATAGTAAATGTTTTGAAGCGCAAGTTTTACTGGCATTTGAAGTAGCACAGGCTAAATAAGCACCTGATTTAAGAGGCAGAGATGTTACTAATGATGTAATGAAGTGTTGAAACTTAAATTGAACATCAGCTGTTATCCTCTTATTGCACTAGTATGCAGGTGCAGTTATCACTTCATGAGAACTGAGGAAGACAGAATTGGTTTTGCCTTGGTCATTTAGATTCTATGAGCCAGGGTTTCCCATGCTGCTCTTGGTGCTAGTTTGAGTATCATAGTATCAGGCAGGGTTGGAAGGGACCACAAGGATCATCTAGTTCCAACCCCCCTGCCATTGGCAGGGATACCCCACATTGGATCAGGCTGGCCAGAGCCTCATCCAGCCTGGTCTTAAACATCTCCAGGGACATCCCCCCAACCACCTCCCTGAACAACCCATTCCAGGGCTTCACCACTCTCATGGTGAAGAGCTTCCTCCTCACATCCAGCCTGAATCTCCCCACCTCCAGCTTCATTCCATTCCCCCTAGTCCTATCACTACCTGATATCCTGAGAAGTCCCTCCCCAGCCTTCTTGTAGGCCCCCTTCAGATACTGGAAGGCCACAGTTAGGTCACCTTGGAACCTTCTCTTCTCCAGACTGAAGTGCCCCAACTCCTTCAGTCTGTCCTCACAGGAGAGGTACTTCAGCCCTCTGATCATCCTCGTGGCCCTTCTCTGGACATACTTCAGCACGTCCAAGTATAAACTTGTTGGACTGTTTGATTGGGGCAGAAAATGGAGGAATGGAACTGAAAACAAACTGGATAGCAGTGGAATTAAAGCCTTAGTGTTAGATCAGCTGATCTTTTAAGTACAGCTCTCAGTGAACTGGGCTTCCTGTTGTCCTTTCACATCTAGCTCCACTCTTTGTTCCACAGCAGTTCCTGGTTTGAGCTTTCAGGCTACCTGCCAGGGTGCTCCTCCCCAGCCTGCCCTCCCTTTCAGGCAGGCCGACTCCACCAGCATAAAATTGTTAACTTCTTAGACAGTTTCCTGCTTGTAACTTCTTGCGTCTCTCAGTTCAGCAGCCTCTGGTTGGTGAGTCACAGAGCAGGAGTTGCATCAGTTGAAGTGCTGCGCACTGCTCAGTACTTGCTCACTTTCCATTTGCTTAGAAGTGACTTACAAAGCAATTCCCCCTTTGTACTTTTTCTTTGATAGAGAACTGAAATGTCTTTGTGTCACTGCTGCTATCTCCCCCCTCATTTCCTATCTGTCTACTTCAGAATATACACACTGCTCATTTTAAGAGAATTTAAGGTCCTCTCTATGCTGAAAACCATACAGCCAGACCTGATGATAAAATCCCAGTGGCAAAAGTGAGTGAACTGAATTTTTCCTCCCTTAAAAGGAAAAAAGAAAATTACTCTCTTTGTACAATCTGATGTTCTGGTGTTTTGATTGGGCTGTTTATTTGCAAGTATGATTAATTAGATGAAAGATATCTAATTAAAGTGTAGCTTTAAGAACTCTTATATTTTAGTAAATGTACCTCTCAGACCTTTTTTTTTTTCCCCTTTGTGTCTTACTTTAACAAAAGAAAAGATCTCATGTGGTTTTCTTTATACTCTGGAACTGTTCTGAAAGGCTGGAAGGCACTTGCCTTAAAAAGACATTTTTGGGGGGGTGGGGAGGGGAGGGAAATCTCACTGGGATGTCGGAGGATTCATGCAAGCGCTGCAAGAGCCATACCCTTTTTCTTTTTTTCAATAAGGAAATAAAACTGAAGACAATTATTTAATTTACCAGGGAACTTTGAGGGTGCTACACCTCAGATAGTTAATGGAAGAGTAAAATAATAATAATAAAAGGAAAAAAAAATGAAGAACCCCAAAGCAACAAAACAGAAAACACCTCCTCCCCCAAAACCAAAACAAAGAAATGTTTAAACCCAAGGAGATGATGAAGGGCAGCACAGGGAGCACAGGAAGTTCTCAAAAGCTTGTAGACCCCCTGAGTGCATTCTCCTGTCTAATTTTAATGCAATTATAAGAGTTCTCATTCAGGAGTTATTTGTCTTCTTGATCAAAGTGTTTGTGAACTGGGAAAACTTTGTTTCAGAGTCTTGCTCTGCTACCAGATTGCCTGGGTGGTAAAGAGCGGGTCAGCCTCTCCAGGACTCCATTTTCAGCTGTTACATTGGTGAGGAGGAGCCTGGCCTCCTAATCCCTCACTCTTGTTTGTTTTGTTTCTAAGCCCTTAGGAAGCCTATCTCTCACAGTTGGTGCAACTCCCAGTTACAAGCTGGAACATCTAGAAGCTGCAGTAATGTAACAGTGAAGTGTCATCTGTTGTGTTTCTTGTTGCCATTGCTGGCTTGGCATGGTACATGGGAACTCTGACTCTTACTACAATATTTGGGGTTTGTGTATACCAAGTAGAGAAAACCCTACTATCTAGATCATTATGCTCTGATACAAAATAAATGGTGCTGTGGCAGACACAGCAGCTCATAGTGGGACAGCAATGAGATGCACATACTTCTGTGATGGAATTTGCAATTGCCTGTGTCTTACAGGTGTTTATTAGGAGTGTGCAGCTAAGGTACTGGAAAACAGGAAGGCAAGACAATGATTTGAAATTGGACCCCTCAAATAGGGAGATCGTTTCAAAACATGTGAGACAATGCAAAGGCATTTTGCTTTGATTCTGTGGTTCCCAGAGGAAACAACTGCAGGTATCAATCAACACCTTCTGGTAAACATTGCAGTTACTTCTATAGTAATGGACCTGGTTTAAGGAGCAGAAGAAAATTGCAGATTCCACTTTATGAAGAGCAGAAGCTCAATCCTGGAGATGGTTACATTTAAGGAGCAAGATGCTTGGACTATTAGCTGGACATGAAGTGGCATCCTTGTTGTGATTTGACAGGCATTTAGTGCCTTTTTATTTATAGACTATTAGACATACCACTAATATGCAGTCTCTTCATATTCTTATGATAGTTTTGTAGTTTTCCTTGAGTTTTGTCTTTTTCTTTTGCCCTTTGCACTGCTGTACCTGGGGCAGTAATTGCAAAACTTCTGACTGAATATTAACAAGATAGGAAAAGCTAAGTAGCTGCTGTGCTTAGGAGGAGGTGTTCAGCTTTTGTGGCACGGAAGTGGCTTGCATGCCACCAACAGGTATACTTTAAGTTGGGAATTCTTGGCCTAGAGCAGAACCACAGGTATGTGCTGTCCTCTGTCCTTCCTGGCTAAAGGAGCTGCCTTTTTACTCTCTGGAGCATCTTGTATGGAGAGAGGCCAGCAGAGTTTGTGCGCAATATTAGCATGGAAACCAATGCAGCTGGAGGTAGCAGCACTCCTAGTCTGGTCACATGACTGTACTCCCCAGCGTTGAAGTGCTGTTTCCTCACTATTACAGCAGTGTTTCTGTGGTTTGTGTCTGCTTTCTTGTTTTAATTTGCCTGGTTTCAGCTTTCAGTACTGGTTTTCCTTCTGACCTTGTCAATGTGATTAAACCCCTTTAGTATCCAGTATGTGTACTGAAGTACTGAAGCCTCATATTTAAATTTGTGCTTGCTTGAATGTTGTTGTTTTAATAAACCTGTCACTTTAGGGCCATGTATATAAGCATTGTATCTGGTGCTGAGCTAATTCCATGACTGTAATGACTGTGGGGATTATTGCAGGGGTTGAACACCCACTTTCCCTTTCAGACTGGTTGGAATGAGATATCCTTGGCAATCATCTCCCTTACATATCTGTGTCTCATCATTTCTTAACCACTTGCTTTCTTACTCTGTAATTCTTAATTACTTTTTTGAAATGTTGTTTTCTTTTACAGTGGATGACAGTACTGGAGTTATAAACTGCATCTGCTGGAAAAATCCCATGGTAGAAGAAACATCTTTATCAGGTAATTTATCAAATAATTTTTCTTTTGACACTGCATTTTTACTGATAGCTGTCTTACATAATTTAATAAATGATCAAACTTGCAGAAGAGCAAATTCAACTCTCTTTAGAATTTTAAGCCATCACATCCTACAGCCTGGGCCATTTGGGGAGTTTCATATTACTTTTTGTGTGGTGTGCAGCAAAACCTCAATGTTAGGACCTTTTAATATCTTTATCTGAGTAATATGGTATTTCAATTCTATGCTGTGACATTGTTCAGAGAATCTTCTTCTTACAGTTCTTTTTGTGATTTTTGTCTAGTGAGGAACTAGGCTGGATATCTGCCATATGCCACAAAAGTCAATCCATTTACCAGCAACCTGATAAACGTTCCACCCTTCCTTGTGACACAGTAGTTTCAGGCTTCCTCTTCTTTGTTTGCATTCATATTCTCCTCCTGCTCATTCACGTACTGTCAGTGATGAACTTGAAAGTAGATGAAAACACAGTGGGAGTATGCCAGCAGTCTTTTATGATTTGAGAAAGTTCTACATGTGCTGAAATTGTGTGTTAAGTGCAGTAATTACTGCATTTCAAGCAGAAGAATTCACTGGTGTATGGCTTTCTCTTTGCTTTTACTCCTACAGTTTCCCGTCTATCAAAGTACAAAATACTCTTTGCTTTGGACCCTCTTGAAAGGTCATGTAGTTGACAATCCTGATGTGGAGCTGATCAATTCCTACTGAAATAAATGTTGCAAGCATCATCTGCTAGTTTTAGTGTTATATAAGCACAGAATGGAGAAAGGAAATCTTGATGTAAAAGTTCAAATCTGATGCCTGTGGAACAAGCCCATTTATACCGACAGATAATTCCTACTTACTTACAGCAATGATGTGGCAACTGGAATCTAAAAGACAGCAATCACTTCTAGAATGGTGGTGATGTGGCATAGCTTTCCAGAAAATTAATGGGGGGCCATAATCAAATAATTTTTTAATGAGCAACTTAAACTCATTAAAGGAACTGCATGAAATACTGCTTGAAACAGAATGAGGACCCAGAATGCTTGTTCCAGCCTTGTGTTCTTATTTTACATGCACATCAGTAGTGTTTGAATAGAAAGAAAGCAGCTCCCATGTGGCACAATGATGTTTCTTCCAGCCCTTTGTAATTGTGTTCAGGGATACTTGGATTATTAATCAGGTTTTAAGTCATGAACAATTTACTCTCCCACAGAGGCGTGTTACATAAATGCAAAGTTCTGTCAAGCTGCATTCACCTCAGTGTAGAAGTCAAATTGCATCACTTGAATGCTTTTGACCTCACCTCAGGTGACTCATTCTTCTTTTATGTGAAAGGTTCAACTGACCTTTCTTTTCTCCTTTTATCATAGTATGACAAAATCAATTTAAAATTTCAGTTTTGCAACTCATCTATGACATTTTCCATGGCAAATCAGTATATCTTCCCTTTTATACTTTCCCCTGCTGAACTATTTAAGTATAATACTGTAAACTAGTGTTATCACACACAAGTTTTGCTACTCAGGACATGTAGACCCTGCTACCTTTTTTGGTAATATGACTCCTGTTATGCTTAGGTATTTGGATGAATGCAATAGAATAGAATAGGCCAGGTTGGAAGAGACCTCCAAGATCATTGTGTCCAACCTATCATCCAATACCACCTAATCAACTAAACCATGCAACCAAGCACCCTATCAAGTCTCCTCCTGAACACCTCCAATGATGGTGACTCCACCGCCTCCCCGGGCAGCCCATTCCAATGGGCAATCACTCTCTCTGTGTAGAACTTCTTCCTAACCTCCAGCCTAAACCTCCCCTGGTGCAGCCTGAGACTGTGTCCTCTTGTTCTGGTACTGGTTGTCTGGGAGAAGAGACCAACCTCTGCCTGTCTACAACCTCCCTTCAGGTAGTTGTAGACAGCAATAAGGTCTCCCCTGAGCCTCCTCATCTCCAGGCTAAGCAACCTCAACTCCCTCAGCCTCTCCTCATAGGGCTTGTGTTCCAAACCCCTCACCAACTTTGTTGCCCTTCTCTGGACACGCTCCAGCAAGTCAACATCCTTCCTAAACTGAGGGGCCCAGAACTGGACACAGTAGTGATCCTGACCTTAATGCTTGATCTGTTTTCCCTCATTTCTTTCAGGTCACTCAAGCGCACCTGGCAGTCTTAGTGTGCTCGAACAGATGAAGAAACTGCAGAAAATGGTTGTTCAAAAAACCAAGCTGAGTCTTGGGGATGTCATCAGGGTCAGAGGTCTCATCCGAACCTACAGGCAACAAAGAGAAGTTCAGGCTTCATGTTTTTGTGAGTGTTATGCATCTGACACATGTAACTTAGTTGTCTTGAATTTGAGAAGATCAGAGTTGTGTGTCATTCACTGAATAATTTCCACTTTATTTTCTGGCATCTCATTTTTCTAATGTGGTTTTCATCTCTGTTTCTGTTTTAGCAGTGTAAGGTTAGAAGACACTGATGTGTGTGATTAGATTGCCTGTAGATGAGTCATTCTTGTAAAATCTATACAAGGTGACTAGCATGTGTAGAAGAATACAGATACAGTGGTGGGGTATCTGTGAGAGTGACTTAGTCTTCAGTTTTTCATTGTGCTAAACAGCTAAAGACCATGGGAAGGGAGTTGGTGACCTTTCATGTCATACTTCATCAAGAGTATTAGCTGCTTTGGAGACATGATTGCTGTTGTGGCCTATGTATTCCATTCCATGAGCAGAGAGCAGCGCGTGGGCACACTGTGCAACTGAAGTGCAGATTCTCCTAAACTTTGGCTTTGCAGCATCACTGAGACATGTTCCTCATCTTCAGTCACTTGGGCACCAACCTGTGTGCAGGTGCAGCCCCTATATCTGATGGCATTTTGGGCAGCAGAGTTTTGCAGTCTGTTTACTCCTTGGACCTTTCAGTTACAAACCTTCTTTCTGCCATGTGTGTGCTCTTGTGTAAGAGTTGTTTTTCTACAGTGAAATCTTTCAAAGACAATACTGAAATGATTCCCCTGGTGCAGAGGCCTACCTTTTAAAGCCCTTTATAGCTCAGATTTTTTTCATCTCTAGCTGAAGTCTGAGAGAGAATTCAACCCTTCTTTCCAGACAGAAGACTTATGAATATATAACTCACTTAAAGACTGGTAATAACACCATTGTTTCATTAAAGGAGAACCATGCAATTCAAATAGCCTCTAAATTGCTTTAATTTTGGCCTGAATAAAGCTCCTTGGTATGTGTTAACTTAATCTAGTGCTGAAATGTAAAATAAAGATTATAATTTATGACTAAACAACTTGTTAGACAAAAGTGTAGTCTGCAGTGCACCAGAACAGGTCATTTACCCCCTTGTGAAGTGTAAAAGCAGGATTGGCTTTTGTGGTTTTGTTTCTATACAAACAACAGTGAACAAAATTTGCCAATTTAATGCTGGCATGTGAAGCCCCAGGTATGCTTGCTTAAAAGATTGGTATGGCAGTCTTGGCCAAGCATGTGTGTTCTTTTTGCTGCTCCAGATAAGGTGGATGACGATTTCTGTGATGTTCAGATTTCAAGAATGCTGGAACTCCCCTGTCTCTATAGAGAAGTTTATGATAAACCTTTCCAAGGCTTGGAGGAAGGAAAAAGGTAAACGTGGGATCCAGACTGCTCTTGGGGCAAAGCATGTGGGTTTATTATTGTTTATTTTTTGTTGTAATAACTATGGAGAAAGAGGGCCCACTTGAGGCTTAGATTCTGCATGAGCATACAGTAGCAGCCTGCTTGGCTCTCAAATAATTGGTGATACCTGCAGATGAGATACCTGTCCATAAAATCTGTGGGGGAAAAAAAAAATCTGATGCTGAACTAAACTGAATATTAGGAAGGAAGTAAAGTATTGTGTACAGACCTCTTGCATCTAGTTAAAAACCTTTGGAGCTTTGAACAAGATATAGGGGTGTAATCAAGAGATTACAGGAGGAATCGGTCCTTGCCTGATTTCATGTGTCTGATTTCATCAGACTGCTCTCAACTTCTGCTGTCATTGTCATGAAGTCACAAACACATAATCTCAATAAACTGAGTCAAACACTCATTCCTGTATCCAGTCTAAGGGTAGCTGTGTGCTCATTGCTGACTCCGGTGGGTATAGTGTACTTTCTCAGAGACTGCAGTTCTGTTGCAGAAAATGATTGAACAAGAACAGTTTGATGTTTATTGCTTACAAAAATGGTCTGGTTTAGTTAAGGGTTTAAATTCTTGGGGGTGGGGGGGTGGAGTTAAGGACAGTAAAAGACATTTTAACCTAGCAGACTAACTTTAGGTAATTGTTCTAAAAAAAGTTATTGGTAGATTTCTTGCCTTTTGATGTGTTCTGTGTGTCCTTGTAGTGGCCTGGAGGGTCAGAATTTCTCAGTCAATGTGCTGCATGAGAAAGTGAAAGGCTTTCTCTTAGAAAACAAAATTCAGACCTTTTACCAACAGGACTTGGAAACAATTGATAGTCTGGTGTCACTGGCTGGTGTGCGTCCCCCCAGTCCCAGCTGTCAGGAGGTGAGTGAATCACAGAATATAACAGTTTCAGGTGTTTAGTGGGGGAGAAATAATACTATGCCCTTGTTTGGGTTTTTTAAAAGCCATAAACAACTGGACAAGATACTGCTGCCTTTAGAGGATTCAACCAGAAGTGCTTTAGATTTATGCATGAATTTTTTTACAGAGCTTGAGGAAACCTTGTCACTTGAGACGTAGAAAACTGGACTGAAGAAAGCCCTGTGAGAGAATTCTGGTTTTCAAGGTTATCTTGTATTAAGGTTGAGTAAAGTTACACTCTGCAACTGGCACTAACTTGTCTAGATCTGTAAACAGTAGTAGTATCAGAAAAGGAGATCCCTTCTAGGCACTTGAGCTGCTTAGGACAGGTGTCCAAGATCTTGAATGATCAGGAGAAGGGAGCACAAGAGTCTGTCTTGTATTTTATTTGAAGCTCAATCTATTAATAGAGATGTATCTTTAAAAAGAGATTGTGATCCCTGAAACTTGGTTCTCTTGTTACAAATTCCTAGTTGTGGAAGGCCATGATTGAAAGGATCAGAAGGTGGGATGTAGCTGAAATTGGTTTACATGCAGTTGTGTGTAACTAAACAGTTAAGAAACTTTCCAGTGAGGTAGTACACTCTTAGTCAGCTGCAGAATGGGAAACAGAACAAAATAGCCTTTGTAATATAGCTTTTTATTACTTTGCTGTTTGGATAAATTACAAACTAGATTCTCAGCTGGTGTGAAGTGGTAAATTTCTGCAAAAGTTAGTGTTATGGCTTTTACCATGTTGCCAATGGCAACTGAAACTTAACCTAGAGGGCTGTGACTCACTTGTTTACTTTTGGCTTTTTGTAGAGAAATAAATTCATGGCTGTCATTTCACTGCCTGATTCTGATGTGCTCTGTAAAGTTAACATCTAAGGGTTTTTTTTAATTCTTTAAAAAAAACCCAAAACCAACCACAAAACCCAGTCCCTTGTAGATAAGGTATAAAAAATGAAATACAGCTCTCTTCTTGTTAGCCTACTTGAATTGCTTCTGATAGCTGCTTCTTGAGAGTGGTTTCTTTTGTTTTCATTAAAAGCATTTTAAAGCTTTTTTGTTGTTTGCCTGTATCCACGCTTGCTTTAAAGCAATAACAGGAGCTGCTCTCATTTTTGACATGAAGCTTTGATGCTAGAATATCCAACAGGGGACAGGCTATTTATTTTTCTAAACACTTTACATTAAAGGAAGTAGTGATCATTGTGACTAATGCTGGAAACTTCCATCTTCTAAATTTCAGCATTTATAGAAAGATCAAGATGAATAACTTGAAGCCACTCATAGTAGGAACTGGTATAGAGCAAACACAGAAAGGCACACAACTCCCCCCCACAAACCCAGCCAAAAAAGCACAAACCAGCAAAAACAGTGTAGCATCAATGGTGCTAGCAGTCATGAGGTGCTATCATGATAATTAATAGTTGCTTCTGACCCTGATGCAGGGGTGTGAGTGTATGTCCCAGGAATTTGGACAGATACTTATTTAGAAATTGCAGTTCACTCTACTGCCCTTTGGTGTTGATTCCTTGCAAAGACATCTATATGTCTTCATATAGGGAAGAATCTGCAGTGGTCAAGTTATCTGAGTGCCTTAAAAGGAGCAGATAGCAACCCTGATTCCAGTGTTCTAGAGCACAGTTACTCTCCATGTGCCATACAGATCCTCCAATACCTAGTTCCACTCCTAATGGCTCCCCATCAGTGCAGTCTTCTGGTTCTCCAGAGTAGAGTTCCCTCTAGCAGTTGCATGTGGCAGAACTCAGATCATGTCCTCTGCTCAGGTAAATACTAGGAAACATAACCTACAGAGAAAAGGGTAAGAGAACTAGAAAGCTTAGTTGTTTTAAAAATAACTAAAGATTAACAAATCTGTTATGACTTAAACAGTGGATTTTTATTTCCCATAACTAATGCCTTCTCTATTCCTAAACTGTAGCCTTTCCCTGTCCCTTAAAATAAATTACTTGAGACTGGAGGGAGTGGGTACCCACACAGAAGACTACAAGCAAAACCAGAAAAGTTTGTACTTAGGGAGCCTAAAGAGTGTACTTACTGGACTTAGGCAATTATGTTTGGCAAAGCCTTTGGTTCCTTTTTTTTTTAAAGAAAATTGCATGTGAACTTGATCCATCCAGTTTCTCAAGTGGATTAAATATGACTTGCAACCAGCCAATCTTGATTAACCATTTTTATGCACTCCTTCCATGTATAAGCTCTAGTGTGTGTTATTTTAGTGTTGCTGTTCCAGTTTCTATGTGTCAGTAGCTTGGACACATTAAGTTGTGTCGTGCTTTTCAGACTGTGTGCTTTTCTTGATTCGAATATTATCTCAAGGTCAGCAGTGGTAAGTAGTTAAAGCAGGGAGTTTTACAGTGCTGTTCACACTTAGTGTATAGACCCTGTACATTGTACTGTAGGCATAACACAGTGTGTTTGCTATGGGCATGTCTTTCTGGCTCTTGAGCAAGCTTTACTGCTACTTTAAATGTGCATATTGCAAGGCTTATTATAGGACTTCAGCACTGACATTTCCAGAATTGCTATTACTGAAATTGTCACCTGTCTGAGCTGAGGATTAAACATTGCAAGAGAAGTTGCAAAGGGCAATTCCGTGAGTAGAATCACGTGTGTGGTTATACCAGGAAACTTTTAACACCATCAGAGTGTGTTGTGATGCATAATGAGCCAAAGGTTACATACTTTCGGTGTTTTGAACAGGCTAATTCCTGTACCACTTCATTCTTTGACCTATTATTGATTGTACAGGGAGTTTGTCTTGGTTTTAAAGATCTGAGAATAACTGATTGCGCAGCACCAGTTTGCTAAGCTGTGTGAGACACATCAGATGGAATATATTGATTAAAATACCAACTTAATTCTGAACATATATTCTTCTGCTGGTTTTGCTACAGAGTCCTTGGCTGGGCTTGGGAGGGAGGGTAGTGCTGGTAAATTTGTTATTTAATAGCTGCTTCTTCCTGTGAGAAGAGCAAATATGTTTTGCAAATGATTTTTGCATCCTCCTGTGTTTGCATGTACAGCTTCACTTGAACATGTCCAGAGAAGGGCAACAAGGCTGGGGAGAGGCCTTGAGCGCAAGCCCTATGAGGAGAGGTTGAGGGAGCTGGGATTGTTTAGCCTGGAGAAGAGGAGGCTCAGGAGAGACCTCATTGCTCTCTACAACTACCTGAAGGGTGGTTGTAGCCAGGAAGGGGTTGGTCTCTTTTCTCCAGCAGCCACCAACAGAGCAAGAGGACACAGTCTCAAGCTGCACCAGGGGAAGTTTAGGCTCAAGGTGAGGAGAAAGTTCTTCACTGAGAGAGTCGTTCACCCTTGGAATGGGCTGCCTGAGGAGGTGGTGGAGTCACCATCCCTGGAAGGGTTCAAGAGGGGATTGGACATGGCACTTGGTGCCATGGTCTAGTCATGAGGTCTGTGGTGACAGGTTGGACTTGATGATCTTTGAGGTCTCTTCAACCTTGGTGATACTGTGATAATTATTTGAAAGGGACTTAATTTGGGAGAAGGGGAGTCCCCTGCTGTCAGCACTTTAAGGGGACATGAAATTGTGCACTCTGATGCTAAGGCATGCCAAAGGGTGGCACTTTGCAAAATGTGGTCTGTACATTGTGAGAAGGAAATTAAAAATCTAGAATCAAGTCTTGCTGGTGCTTTGGATTAGCAGTTAAAGTACCTAATACATGCATTTCCGGAAGAAAATCCTTGTGAAAGTGATGGCTAATAGCTGTGACTCAAAAGGAGCTGTGTTAACAGCTACAATACATCTTTAGAACTATTCAAATGCAAGCAGTCCCCTCCTGAAATAAAAGCAGGATGTGAAATTACATAGGATTTCATAGTCCTAGATGTCTTTCTCTGTGTATAGCTCCATGTTCAGTCTCCCATAGATTTCTGCTCAGCAGGCTAAATCGCAAGTTTTAGGTACACATTGATGAAGGGATCGACATCCAGGGGAAATGAAGTCGTGGTTTGGCAGAAAAGAGTGATAAGGTATTAGGAAGAAGTACTATTGACTTAAGAATTTGCAGGATGAGATGCTGGAGATATTTTGGGTGGACCAAAAGAATGGATTAAGTCATTTTAGATTGTGTTCACAAAGGAACTCCTCAATTGTTGCTTTACTGGGAGGGATGGAGAGGAGGAAGCATTTTCTAGGGCACACTAGCAAAAAAGGCCCTCAACCGTTCCTCTCATTTCAGGATAATATTAAAGCCCCTGAAGAGGGCCACAGCCCTTATTTGCTTTCCAGGAGCAGTCCTTCATGATGGAGAGCTTTCTTTTAGACTCTCCAGCACATATGAGAGTGCTGATATGTAGCAGCTGCTTACTTATTTTTCTCATCCCCGAGCCTGCCTCTCTGCCTTCACGTTGTCAGTGCCTTGACTTGCATTCTTAGTGGTTCTGTTTCAGTATCCATCCAGGCTGAGCTGTGTGTCAGTTCACACAGAGCCTGTTTTTAATTATCTCCCTTTTCTGATGGGATCTCAGTGTTAAGCCTAACTGAATAATTATCATGCTTCTTGGGAGATATTTTTATCTTCTTTCTTTTTCTCCCCAAATGTTTGCTTTCACATTAAAAATTGATCAGAGATGGTTGCTTTGCTAGCAGTTTCTTAGATTCTTGAGTATTTATTACTGCATTTGAGTGAGAGGCAAAGTCTCTTCATTTTACATAGGCTATGAGAATGTGCTTTTCCATGAGAGAAATCATTCTTCACCTCACCCTTTCTGCTACATTTTTTGTTTGTTTCTTCAGTTCATCAGAAGAGACACTATGAATAGAAACATGATAGTAGTGTTAACACTGTGACTGGAATGGTGTCCAGATGTGTGGTCAAGTTTGTAACTAAAAGCAGTGTCTGGTTCTACTCAAACAGATAAATCTGTGGTGGACAGAGGGACAGACAGATGTGTGGGCACTTAAGTCCTTTGATCTGGAAGAGGAGAAAAACGGAACCGAGAACAAAAGCTATTGTTCTGGGTTAATTATCTTTAACTATTAGGCAGTTATTTTTGACTGTCAGTTTGAGTGGAAAAGGACAGTTAGCTGTTGTGGGGGACAGAGGGAGGTGTGATTTATGCCTGTTGAAATATTGAGGATTAGCTGGAGGAAGGGGGTGGAGAAACTTGTGATGCGTGGTAATGCTAATATCCCTATTGGATCTCTGAGCTATTCCTAGTTAGATACATCAACTTCCAGGCTTAAAAGCAGTTGGAATGTCACTTGAGACTTGTAAATGGATCAAATGAGTGTTTTCTGAATAGGTATTCTTCCATTGCTAATGTGGTGTCTGTTTCACATATTCTTCTGAATTCATTCTAATGCATAGCAGTTGCCTGTTTCACCCCCAGAGCTTCTGTGAGTGCTTCTGACAGTGAAGCAGGACATGTTTGGAACAGGATGGGAGCATTTCTGGTGATAGCTGAAGCTTGGCAAATCTAGATTTGGTTGCTCTGGTGTGGTTCTTGCCTGTTGGGTTAACTGTCTTGTCAGAGAAGACCATAGGGAGCATGCTGTGCTCCCAACACATGAGGACACAACAGCTGGGGATCTGGAGCAGCTCAGGTAGCAGGATATAGTAGGATAGGTAGAGATGGAGAAGGTAAGTCCTGTTCTTGCTGTTCTATACCCATACTTTCTTCTCTTAACAACTGAGTCTTTATTTCCTTCAGCTTCCCTGTCATTCCATTGTCGTAGCTCTATTGTATTTCCAAACAAAATCTTGATATTTTTCCCTGAATTTTCAACCTTTCCTACTCCTTTTGATGTGTCCCAAGCACAGAACTAGATCTCTTCAGATGTGGCACATTCCAGGCACACTGTTCTTTCACAATATTCTCATTTCCCACCTGCTCTTAAAACTGAAACCTTTGTTCTGTATCTTGTATATCTGGCTTAATTCCTGCATGCACTTTGTCCTTTAATTTCATGAAGCTGCAGAGAAACTCAAGAGCATGACTAGAACATGTGTAAGAAACTTGGAAATGAAGGGAAGAAATAAATACTAGTTAAGAAGAGGAGCACAAGCTTCTGGTGTGTGTTTGTCTTTTAAAGCTCAGGGATGTTGGTTAGTTCATACATAACAGATAGGATTTGTGAATTACTAAATGAAGAAAAATGTGTAACAAAATTGCCTGAAGTCCTCTTGCTCTTGAAAGCATCTGGAGCTTTTGCTGGTAACTCTAGTTGAGCTGAGATTTCTCACCATCTGCTTCATTTCTTTCTTCCCAGGTGAAATCAAAAAGTAACTCTTCTTCCAAAGTGATTCACAGTGCTTTTAAGGAAGCAATAAACATGCTACAAGAAGAAGGAGTGGTTTTCCAGAAGCCTAGTAGCTCCAAGGACTTATACCATGTAAGAAACTGAGCTATGGTTGCAAAGAGGTCAAGGCAGTGAGTAGAAACAGCAAAAGTGTTTCAGAAATAGTAGAAATGTTGCAGAAAGAGAAGCTGGGCATCAAAGTACTATCTGTTTACTCAAAAGTCCTATCCTGAGCTTACTTCACTATGCTTTTACCTCTGTATCACCCACAGCTGTTCTTTCTGTAACTCAGCACCAGACAAGTGCTGCTGCTGTTCCAAGTGCAGTCTGTTTGCTGGCTTGGCCAGCTGTGTGCTAATGCAGCTGAGCACACTCAAACCTGGGACCTGGGAGAGTGCTCTTTACTGAAGTGGGTTGAAACTTGGTGTTTTCTTGAGTCAGTCACCTTCCTTTGGGTTGAATCCTAGTAAATTGTGTTATCCCAACTCATGGTTGCTCCTAATGGTACTAAAAATAATAACGTTCATTATTAATCTCTGAGTCAGCATAAAATGCAGGCTGAAGCTATGACATCAGTTTAGAATATGTCATGGTCTTGGACTGCTTTTCAACAGCCATGCCATCTATGGTGAAATAGACCATTATAAGTTGCTAGTTTGTTCTGTTTTCTCCAGGTGACTGACCATGATAAGGAGCTGCTTAAAGCGACCCTTGATGTGATTAAAGAAGACTGTCGAAAACCCAGGCGTAAGTAGCAGTGTGATCAGGGCTCTGATAAGCTGGTGCTGATATACTGATGACAATACCTACTCCTGCTGGATTAGATACACTTCTTGTCCTTACCCTTGAACTCTGAGCTGAGTTGCTAGTGTAGCTAATCAGTATAGCTATAAGCAGGAGTGCAAGAGCAGCTTCCTGTGAGCATGGAGAGAAGAGCAGGTGTGCCAGCAGGAAGCAAACCTCTAATATCTGAAATAAACAGCTATTATCTCAGATCTTTATCTTTGAGAATACTTAGATTTTGGGAGGAACCAAATGTAATGAAGCTAGGTCAGCATCTAGCAGCTGTTACTTTGTGCTCTGGGTAAGTTGCAAATCTTGCCAGTTCAGTTTCCACAGGGGAGCTGACACAAACGTGACTGTACAGAAAGGTGATAACCCCACCTCCATTAAGTCAACAATAAAACTTACTTAAGTCAGTAAGATATTCTTGGTAACTTTTTAAGCTCAGGTAGAGCTCAGTTGGTTGTTCTTTGTAGGTAGGGATTTCAGTCTAGCAAAATCCTCTTCAGATAATGTACCCCTGCGGCCTCTAAGTTATCCCTGTCCCTTAAGCCTATTGTGTCTTATTGCCATAGTGATAGCCTGTGCTTTACTTGAATGTCTGTTAATTACACAGGTACATTGCTGCAGAGTTTCTTTCAATTCATTGGGCAGAGTATGTCAGCAGGGATCACTTGCTGCTGGAGTGCAGCTATTTGTGGGGTAGAATGCACTTCAGTGCAGAATAAATGACTGACTGGAACATAAGGCATATAATCTTTAATTGCTCCTATCCTTATACTATCATAACTGTAATAATGCATGTGGAACTGGTATGTTAAGGTTATCCTGCAGTGCAAAAAGGCTGACTGAAGTAGTATTATTTTTGGGTTTTCAACTGGATACCTTAGCAATAGTAAAATTTTAGACAGTTTGTATGTGAAGTAAAAGTTCTGGCTTTGAGGGACAGAGAAAGTAAATGTTACTGGGTGTGCAGGTAAAGATGAGCTCATTTGCCTGAGACTGCTTCAGTGCAGCAAGTTATCATATCACTTTTGTCTTTTATTCAATTAACATGATCACAGACAACATCTCTGAGAGTAAAATCATTCCTCTGCCCATTTTATACACCAGCTTGTTCTCCTGAGAACCTGAGGTTTTTATACCGTTGTGCCACGGTAAGAGCTGGAACCTGCATACAGCTGACATACAACACTGAGTGATTTCCTAGTGTTTAACTCCCCTCTTGTGCATTATCACATTGGTAAAGTACTCTTAGAACTTCTAGAGAGGTTTTGAAGTTCTTTCTCCTGCTCAAGAGGAGTCAACAGTAGAGAGAAACTTGTAGATCAGTCATGGAAAAGACACTGAAGAGTCCTCAAAGCCATGTTTTCTGTACTGAGCACGTTAAAAACAGCTACTGCTTTACAGAACCTCTTGTTCCTCTTGACGCTTTCCACCTACGTAGTATCCTGTTGTGAAGGCGGCAATTTCCAGGTCATTGTCTCTTTGCTAGCCTTCAGAAGGGCCGTTTCAATCTCCTGGCCGCAGACGACTTTGACAAGGAAAGCTAAAAGCTTCAATCAAACCCGACAGAGTACTGCGGATATGGTCTCTGAATGATGCAAGAGCATAGAGCTCAATGTAACTGTAGGACCCCCTCTGCTGGAGGGATGGCACTTTGCCACCTACTTGGCCTTGACTAGTGAGCAGTCTTGTAGTGGGAAAATAGAAATATGGTAGTACCTGAAGGGCTTTTGCTTGTCTCTTACAAGAAATTCCTACCCACTTTCTTACAAGAGTACTATTAATATTCCATGACAGAAAGACTGATTTATGGTAAACAAAGTTCTTCTCTCACCTGAGTTACTTCTCTGCCAGTTTTCAAGGCAATGCCTCACCCTGCTGCTTTAGTTGTGACACATTCTCAGGCCCAACCCAGCTGCCTGAAATTATTGTACAAGTTAAAAAAAAATCCTCAGCATGCCTAGTCAGAGCTCCACAAACCCTGATCCTGTAGCATGCTTATGTTACGATCCCTGTCCTTGGCTCTGTAATCCCAAACAGCCTGATCTTAAATACCCTCATTGTGAGGGTACTGTGGGTCTATCTAGAGGCCTAAGAAGCCAGGAAAGGATGACAGTACATTTTGACTCCAGTCTGAGTCACAAAATAGTAGATGTAGGACAAATTTATTTCCATGTTGGTTTTGTTGGTTTTGGTTTTTTTGACAGATTTGCTCTGCTTTTAGGCTTAGATGAGGTTGATAGTAGAGAGAGGGGAAAAACAGAATAACTTGAAGTTTATGTCAGAATGAGCCCTGTGTGATGTGACTGTAGTGGGCAAATAGTAATTGTTCCAAAACTCTCTAATCTCTGATATTAGTGGTGAGGCAAGACAGTCAATCACAGCTTGGCCTTCCTCAGGTGGTGGACTGGCTGGTATCTCAATGAAAGAGGCAGCATCACCCCACTCCAAAGAGTATATTTCTGCAAAGATGGGCTGTAGACTGAGAGTGTTTCTGGGTTACCTACTGATTGTCTACACCTGCAGCTACCCTAAAATGCCATTTTCTACCAGCATCTAGGAGGAAAATATGTATGGTGCTGTTGAGTAACACTTGAGTCACTAATTCATCAAGATTTAAGTTATTGTTGATCAGGGATGGGCACTTTGACCTTCTATGACAAACCTGTGACTAATGCAAATGCAGCTACTCACTTTGTTTGAATCAACAGTCACTTTGACCAGGTTAGAGGTGGTGTTCTGTTCTCTGCACTTATCTGTCACTGGGGTGGTGGATGCATTTTTTTTTAGCTACCAGCCACAAAAGTCTTTTATCACTCTGGATTACTGACTTCTGAAGAAATACCTTTGCCCAATTCAAAGCCTAATAGCAATTAGACTGAACTGGTTTTGGTGGTTTTGTTTTTGACCAATAACCACCATTGCCTCCTCTACCAGTGACTTTTCTCACAGCTTCTAAGGCAGTTCTGGGGCTCATATGATTCTAGAACAGAGACTGGCAAAAATAAAATTCAGAGCAGGAAAAACCAAAATACAGGGATGTCTCTGGCCCTTGGCAATTCCTCAGTACCCTTATCAAACTTCTTTTGCCTGATGTGAACTGAGAGCTGAGGAGGAGGAAAGTCATTTGTTCTGCTATGTCTTATTTATAGTAGTTTTCCATTATTAGCCAGAGAAAGAAATCCGTTGTGGAGTTCAGGGGACCGGCAGCTCTGATGATTAATGGGTTTATAGGGTCTGGTGGAGGATATCGCCAGGGGAAGTTTAGGCTCGTGGTGAGGAGAAAGTTCTTCGCCGAGAGAGTCATTGGTCATTGGAATGTGCTGCCCAGGGAGGTGGTGGAGTCACCATCCCTGGAGGTGTTCAAGAGGAGACTGGACGTGGCACTTGGTGCCATGGTCTAGTCATGAGGTCTGTGGTGACAGATTAGACTCTGTGATCCTCGAGGTCTCTTCCAACCTTAGAGATACTGTGATACTGTGATATGTTGGCTGGGACAGCTGAGTTTTAAGCAATATTGAAGCTGTTAAGGACTTTTGTCTTTGGCTTGACCTCTAGGAAAAGAGGTCGTTTTCACATTTGCATTCTCTCATATATTTTCATGGTTCACTTCTCTGAGGAGGAGATAAAACTGAATAAAAAAGTTCTTTGACTTGCTAGTTGTGTAATTGTTCATGTAGTCTGACGTGCAGGTGTTGGGATTGCATTGCTAGGTTAATGAAAGCTGCACTGCATCAGATTTTCCACAAGATGGCAGCATTGGGCAAGCAGTTACAGGTCCTGGTCACAGACCTTCCTTCTGTTCTGGAGAGTTTTGAAGTTGAATATGAGCAAAAGGATTTTCACTTGGTTTCTCCTGAAGTTGCAGAAAGTGGATGGCTCACATAGGTGGACAGTGGAGGTACTGTTATCCTCATCACCCCTGCTTTACTACCTAGGGTATTCTTCCTCCAAGATAGCTGTACAGTTTATTTATGGCTAATCTGAATAGTAATCAATAAAAAGAGGCAATTAGGCTGAAGTCTTTCCTTCATTCCTGGATGCTTTTTTAATGTATTTTTTTTTCCTGCAGATGCTGAAAAAGGCTGTCATTTTCTTCATGTTCTGACGTGTGTTAGGCAGAGCTACAACCCCTCTCTGACCGAAGCAGTGATGCATCGTGTCGTGGAACTGCTTGAGTATAAAAGTGACATTGTCAGCAGTATGGAAGGATATTATATTGCCTTTTAAAGAGAGAAGATAAGATATATTCATTCTGATCCACTCAGGATAAAGAAGGGAAGGAGGATATGTTGTGTGACCCTGAAAAGCTGATAACGCCTGGTATGAACTAAAGGGGGGCGGGGAGAACATTCTTCAAATGCTGCTTTTGTCCATTTCTAGAGAAGTCATCTGAATAGCACTGGCCTGAGGAAGGTTACCTTGCAAGACATTTGATCTGAAATAATTACAACTCTATTATATGCCACAGTTCCAAGCCCAGACGTATTCAGTATTTATCCTTAGAAAAGACTTGCTGCTGCAGGGTCTTGTCTGTTTAATTAATCTATCTAATGGTGTGGAGGTGAGACCTTTAACTGGAATAGAGTAGAAAGGATTGAATGTATCTGTCCTCTTTCCTCTGCACCTTTCCTGAAACAGTTGAAACAGCAGACTCCCAGGAGGCAGATGTAGTGGTAAAGCCCTATAAGGATTGATATAGCAGGGAAAAATAAACCATACACATGAGGAAAGCCAGTGAGTAGCCCCATGTGCCAGGTCTCTGGTTTGTTGTTATAATGTATGCCTCATTCCAAGCCCTGGCTGCAGTGAGATACAGGCTAACAGAAAGGCATGACAGAATATTTGGCATTTATATTCAGAGGCCTGTGGAAAACTCTGGCCTTAAAGAGGTGGTACATTTATCCATAGTGGAAAACTATGTATGAATCATTCTTTTGCTGTAGATTACTTACTTGCTGCAGGGCTCAATTTCCCTGCAGGCATTCCTACTTCTAGCGTTGCTGTTCTGTTTTGAGTTGGTACCTTCCAAATCAGGTCTTACTGAACAAGTGCTGAAAAGATGTACCTGTGCAGAAGGAAATAAAGAGGGTTAAGAAAGAATTATAGTATCCTTCTCATCCCTTGCCTACCCACCCCCCACAACATCTCTGGAAATCAGGGAGAGAAGTCCAGATTCTGAGTGAAGTGGTATTGAGAGGAATTGCAACTTCAATTTATGCTAATGAAAAGACCTGTTTTGCCACAGGGCAAATTTCATTTTGAGATTCCTGTTGTGATTGCTGATCAGTTTGAAGTAATGTTTAAAAACAAAGGTTATCTATGTAAGAAACATTTGGAATATTTTCCTAAATTCGCACTCACTTCAGAGGTTCACTGTATGTTGCTGCTTGATTGTGGATGGGTTGCCTACCTTAAGAAAGAAGTTGACTCACTGGAACATGTCCAGTTGGTCTCTTCTCCCAAGCAACCAGCACCAGAACAAGAGGACACAGTCTCAAGCTGCACCAGGGGAGGTTTAGGCTGGAGGTTAGGAAGAAGTTCTACACAGAGAGAATGATTGCCCATTGAAATGGGCTGCCTGGAGAGGTGGTGGAGTCACCATCATTGGAGGTGTTCAGGAGGAGACTTGACAGGGTGCTTGGATACATGGTTTAGTTGATTAGATGGGTTGGATGATAGGTGGGATGTGATGATCTTGGAGGTCTCTTCCAACCTGGTTTATTTTATTCTATACTTAGTATGAGTTTGAGAATATTTTAGGGGAAATAAGTGGTGTCTTGAACCATACTGAAGAGCATGGTATCTCATTTAAGAGACTGGCTTGGCTGTTTTCTTGAAATGTTCTGTATTGGCAAAAGCTGATTTTGCTGGGAAAGGGTTAAAAGAACACAACTAGGTTAATGGGAAAGGTGATCTCTCTCAGAGTAGAAGAAGGGAAGATCCTGGTTGTCCTGAAGGTATCCAAGAAATGTTTGTGGGCTGGATGAATTTTTGGAGGAACTAAATAGTGGAGGAAAAGATAGTCTGGAGATTGTGTTTCTCTTTAGGGTGTCTTAAAAATTCATACTGAAATGGTATTGCATCTTTGTCCTATGCAGCTTGTATAGTCATATATGCAATTCCTAAGGGGTTGCTTCCAACTTTGATGCTTCATTTCCTGTGGTTGAAGTGTGTTTCTGTGTGAAACCCCATGCCACCTATTTTAATATGCATTGGAGGTCGATGCAGACACAAAGCGTTTGCCTTCCCGGTCCTGCCCCTGCTGCAATTTGAAAGCAACTGTAAAGCTGGAGATGAGGTGGGAGGAACTTATCCCAGGAAAGACAAATAAGTGACTCTGGAAAGAACCTAGCCTTGAAGTGTTAAAGTTGGTCATTGCTCACTCTGCTGGGCTCTCATCATGGAGGGTGTAATCTGTCAGAGGTTGCTCTCCAAGAACAAGAAAATGATTTTTCTCACTTGAGTTAATTTAGGGAATTAATGTGAATGAACACAAGGGAGCCTACAGTTCTTACAAAAGGAAAAGGTTATGTTACTATTAACAAATTACACAGATTCTAATTCTGAATAACTGTACCCAGTTGTACCTTAAGCTTTTGTGTTTTATTTTTTTCCCCCAGTAGCCACCCAACACAGACTAACCCTTACTCGAGTTCATTCCCTCTCTTGTACCTACAGGGAATACCGTATGCATATTCCTGCACAGAAGTAGCCTGGGTAGCTGTGGGAGCACAGAGCTTACTAGGTGGTTTTACCTATTTATTCAGTATCTCTACAGTATGCTTCTGTGACAGCAGTCTAGACATACCCATATTGGTATAAGTCACCTTTATGTAAGTCTACCTACATACACTAGGGCTTTTACTGCTAATAAACTGTCTCTCTGTTTAAAGATCATATCCTTAACCAAGAGAGTCATATCATGCACACTGTTAAAATTCTTAGACCCCACCTACAGAAGATTGTGCAGAATATTTGGTGAAAGCACCCTTTATTGTTTTGTTTAATTTGAAAACTTGTTAGGCAACACAATTATTACTGGTTTATTAAAGGACTTTGAAGGTGGCACTTTAATGTAGAAAAGACAAGTCAGAATTCATGTTGTAGGGCTGCTTCAAGGCCAATTCCAGTTTCCATAGAAACGATTATGGCCATAAAAAGCAGGTAAGTAAAATGGAGTCTTTAAAAGCTGTCAGCATTTTTCTCTTACCTTAAGATATGTTTCCGTGGAATTGCAGCACCTGAGAACAAAAATTACCAAAGAATCTTAATATTTGCTTTTAGTAAAATACAAGGGGATGGCTGTTCTGGTGAGGAAACAAATTTGCCATCTGCTTAGGTGAGAGAAGAGATGAGCTTCCTTCATGCCTCAGTTCCCTCTTCTATAAACTGGGGGGAAACCAGCTTCATCTGTAGGGGCTTAACCCTCAGTTTTTCTCAAGGTTAGTCATTAAAAGCTCTCAAGATATGTCAGTGGGAGCTGTTACACAAGAATTTTGTGGCTCTGTGGGAGAGGGTGAATGGATAGGTGCTGCAGTGGGACTTAGTTCTAACCCAAGCCACACTTTGGCAAATAGCTTGCTTGCTTTGCCTCTTTCCAAGCATATCCCTTTGCCTGTCTTTGTCTTTCTGCTCTCCAGGTCCTATGAAGTCTTTGTTTCCATTTGTATCCAATATTTTTACAGCTATCCTGCTCCCTCTCATGATTTTTTTTTTTTGATGACTTCCTAAAAATAAGAATCCAGGTGAATGTTCTGAGTGTTCTTACTCTCAAACAATTGGGTTGTAAGTTTGTACCCATGGTACGCGTTTTACACAAGCTACCCGGGAAGTTAAGCTTGTCTTTTGAAGTGAAAAATGAAAGCGTTAACGACTGGCTACATGGCTGAGAGCTGTTGCTTTTGTGTATCTGTCCATACTTGTGTATTCTAGTGATGAACACCATAAGTAGGAGGAGTTGCTAATTCATTATTCAGAAGAGAATTCCTCAGCGAGCAGCCAGTGAGGCATGGAGCAACACGGAGAATTAGGAGACAAAGTACTGAAAATCTGCTTGTCAAAGAAATGCACTTTGGTTTCCTTTGGGAGTAAGCTGAATCTGTACCTAGCAAAATTTTGTATCTTTATACTACCTTTAGATGGGAAAGGGAGCAAGTTCAGGTCCCGTGGGCAATCTGAATTTTGAAACTTTGTGTTAGTGTGGCACTACATTCTTTATTGCTGTCCTTCAGCACAGTTTCCAGCCCCAAGCCTACAGCTGCAAAGATAAAAGAATAATTATAATTGGCTGCTATACTCCTGGAGCCCCAGGATTACAGAGTAATTTTTGTGCATGTTTGTTGGCAGCAGGAAAATGCTGAGCCAGGGATCTTGGGTTTCATTCCCAGCAATATGCCCTATCAGACACAAAGACCTACCTCTAATTTCTTTCATCTATTTCTACTCTCTCCTTTAACTGTCATTTCTCAAGACCCTCATTTCATTCACAGTCTTATGGTTCATCTCTGCCCCACAGATTCTGGTCCAACCTCCTTTCTCTCTACTTGATTCCCTTTTTCTTTTCAAACAGATGTCCTTGTCAGCATCTGGCAATTGCAACTTTCAGTATAACCCTGTTGCTTAACTGGCCTGGCAGTGTTCACAGCCCCTTCTGATTCTAGCAGGCTGTAGTTTGCTCCTTGTCTAGGCATCAGAATAGGCAGATATCCCCCACTTCATTCTTGACCTTCCTTGTGATTTGCAGCAGGAAAAAGCTGCAATTTCAGGACACTTGTGGGTTTTTTTTCCCACTCCACCCTCCCACAGACCCTGTAGCTCCCTCAGATTCTTGTGGCGGTTTTCTTGTGGATATCCAAGTATAAAGTAAATATAATTATAAAATAAATCACTTGTCTTTCCTAGACCTGAGCAAGCACATCTTGGGCCCCTGACAGAAGCTGTCTCCCTCTCCCTGTCACTTTCATGTCCTTGCAGATTTCATTGCAATTTGTGTCAGCTAGTTAGTGTATCTTCTTTTAGCCTACTTGTTTTCATTTGCTGTTTGTTTGTTGTGTGTGGTTTTTTTTTCCTGAGAATGTCTGATTATACTCTGCTTATACTGTGTGTCTGGGTGTTTGTCAACTTTTGTCCCACCACCCCAAGTAACTTTGTAATCTGTTGGCTGGTTAAGAGGGATTAAGGACCCTGAACTGTTACCATATCACACATTTTTAGAAGATGAATGCACTGACACAAGAAAGCCTGAAGTAGTGCCTCTATTAAGAGGAAGGAAGAGACACAGTCATATAACAGGAGAGAAACCACAGAAGACAGTCCTAAGGAACTTGGCTTTATGATTTCAGTAACTTCAGCTGCCACAAGAGGTACTTGTTCTCCAGCGGTCTGTTACAAAATGACTGGATGGCTTTTCCTGAAGTTTGCTCATAGAGATCACCCCAAGCCATTTGTGATAGGAAACTGCAACTCAAACTGTTAATATCTGGTAAACTTACAGCATGGAGATCAGTTGACTCAACAAAGTTGAGTAACGTTGTTTGGGATGCCACCAGCCTGTTCCCACTAGCATCTTTTAAATGCACAGTTGGAGGCTCTACTAACCTAGTCACAGTAATTTACAAGATGAAACCAGCCCAGATTAAAAATGTTGCCTGAGCATAACACAAGCAGGAATTTGCTAGAGAAAGAAATATCCTAAAGGAAGTATTTTCAGCAAGTGTGAACCACTAAACGGTGTGGTGCCAATTAACCTGGCACAACATGTCCTACAGCTCTTGTTTTGGCTTGCCTCTTTTATTTTTATTTTTGATTGGAAGAATAAATGTTTCTTCCTTACCAGCTACAACTGGAGCTCTTTGCCACCTCAGCCTGTGATCAACAGGCTGTGAATCTACAAACATGTAAATGCCAAAATATCTGCTTGTCTTGCTTGAAAGCTGGAGGAGTGGCTGCAGCTAAGCCACTGCTTCCACAGAAGATTGAGGCTTGAGACAAGATAGTTCTTTGTTCTGCTTTTTAATTCCAACCAAGTTGAAAGTCAAGCAGACAGGGAAGTGACAGGGAGGTCATCCCACATCTGCTGTGAGCAAGGTAAGACAAATTGCAAATGCATCACCACCTAACAGCCAATGTGATTGCAGGAAGCATGTGCCCTAAGTCTCTTACTGACCTGGAAAGTCCATTATCTCTTCCAGGTGTGGAGACCTCATCCAAATATTACAGTGATAACTGGAAATAGGAGGGAGGAATAGGTTCTCTCAAATATCTTCTCCCCAACAATAGAGTTGTGCAAGCCCTGCAAGCCTACCTGCTTCCAACATGTACTTTTCTTGGCCAGGTACAAAGGTGGTAGGAAAACTAGAAAGATACTTGGAGTTGGTTTTCTTTCCCCCTATTGCCAATATTTAAGTCATTCACATTGGGCACATAGGAGTTGTCCTCACGTGTGTGTGAAACTCTTCTTTGTTGCAATGTCCACAAAACTCCCAGAGCTGTAACAAGTCCAGCTGGTGTTCTGAAACTACTGCCTGCACTGCTAATACTCTCTCATGGTTGTCTTTCCCACCTTGTCTTTTTTTTTTTGCTTTGCCCCAATAAAATATCTTGACCTTAATTTTTGGTTCAAAGTAGTTGTAGTTTGTCATCCTGTGAGTGCAGCAATTCAGGACAAACAAAACAGAAGCAAACTGATAGAAGTTTTCGTTGGTATTCTGGATGTAGGAAAGGATGAGAAATGCAGAGGAAGGTAAAGGAGGAAGATTTAGCACAAGGATGTCTGAAATTAGTCCCACTGAAAAAGGCTAGAGAAATAATTGCCTAATGATGCTTTAGACATCTGTTTCAGGCCAGGCAGCAGGTGCTGCATGTAATGAAAGCAAGGACTTGCACAATTTTATTTTCTGCTATTAGAAAGCAGGGGAGGAAATGAGAACAGGAAAGAATAGAGTAAGAGAACATTTATCATAAACAGCTGGACAAATTTATATAGAGCACAGTAATATTTATATGTTTTTCTTCTGCCTGCCTTATGCTATCCTTTAACAGTTCCTCTGTTCTGAAGGGTGGTTTGCCTTTCTAAAAGATCAGTGCCTCAGCTGCTCAAAATTAGATGCTGAAGTAAGAGCTGGCCACCAAACTCTCATTGAGGATCAGAATGTTCACAATAATGTAATTGTAGCTTACCCAAGTGCTGTTACTGATGGAAATGGTCCAGATGAAAAAGTTGCCATTGTCTTATAGGGGGTCCCTGTGTGCCCCAGTCACTGGACTAGTGGCTGAGAAAGATTCCCATTACTGAAATGGTCTTTAGAGTTGCAGCCCTGATGGTCATGGTCACAGCTTTATGCAGCCTTGGATCCAGGCCCTGCTAGATAAACTATAGTTCCAGTTTCACAGGATTACAGGATCACAGGGGTTGGAAGGGGCCTCTGGTGATCTTAGAGGCCAACACCAAGACATTTTCTGGTTTGGGATGATTATTGCTTTTAAAAAAGAACCAAATCATCCTATAGAGCATCTGATTTTTCATAGAATTGTTTAGGTAGGTTTAAGGGCTGGACACACAGATCTTTCCTAACACTGCCAAGTCCACCACTAAACCATGTCCCTAAGCATCATGTCTACATCTTTTACGTACCTCCAGGGATGGTGACACAGCCACCACTTCCCTGTTCCAATGCTTGCCAACTCTTTCGGTGAAAGACTTTTTCAGAATTTCCAACCTAAACTTCCCCTGGTGCAACTTGAGGCCCTTTTGTCTTGCCCTATCACTTGTTACTTGGGAGAAGAGACTAAAACTCACCTTACTATGGCTTCCTTTTCCCAGGCTAAACAGCCCCAGTTCCCTCAGCCACTCCTCATGAGATGTTCTCTAGATGCTTTGCCAACTTTGCTCTTCTTTGGATGTGCTCCAGAACCTCAATATCTTCCTTGTAGTGAGGGGCCCAAAACTGAACACTCTATTTGAGGTGTGGTCTTACCAGTGCCAAGTAGAGAGGGACACTGGCCACACTATTCCTGATACAAGTCAGGATGCTATTGGCCCTCTTGGCCACCTAGGCACACTGCTGGCTCATGTTCAGCCAGCTATTGATCGACATTCCTGGGTTATTTTGTTTCAGAGAGCTTTCCAGCCACACTTCCCTAAGCCAGTAGCATTCATGGGGGGTTTGTCACCTGAGAGCAGGACCTGGTACTTCCTTGTTACACCTCATACAATTGGCCTCAGCCTGTCTATCCAGCTTGCCTAGATCCTAAGACTTCCTATCCTCAAATAGATCAACCCTACCCCTCAAGTTGGTGTTGTGTGCAATCTTACTGAAGGTGCACTCAATCCCTTCATCCAGATCATTGATAAAGGTATTAAAGAGAACAAGCCCCAATACCAAGCCCTGGGGAACACTTGTGACCAGCCACCAACTGTATTTAACTCTGTTCATCACAACACTTTGGACCTGGCCATCCAGCCAGCTTTTGACTCAGTAAAGGGTACACCCATCCAAACCATGAGCAGTTTCACCAGAAGAATGCTGTGGGAAACAATGTCAAATGCTTTGCTAAAGTCTAGGTGGAAAATGTCCACAGCCTTCCACTCATCCACTAAATGGGTCACTTTGTCATAAAAGGAGGTCTTGTTGGTCAAGTAGGACCTGCCTTTCATAAACTCATGCTGACTGGGCCTGATCAGCTGGTTTTCCTGTATGTGCCACATGGTAGCACTCAAGATTATCTGCCTCAATCTTCCCTGGCACCAAGATCAGACTGACTGATCAGGCTTGTAATACCTCAGATCCTCCTCTTCCAACCTTTCTCGTAGATGGGTGTCACGTTGGCTAGCTACCAGTCAGCTGGGATCTCCCTGGTTAGCCAGGACTGCAGGTAAAAAGTCTAAAAAAGACTAAAAGTGACTTGATGAACACTTCCACCAGCTCCCTCAGTAGCCTTTGTGGGTAAATCCCATCTGGCCCCATAGATATGTGTGTGTATCGAAGTGGTGCAGCAGGTCACTAACCCTTGGATTTGGGGGGGTTCATTCTGCTCCTCCTCCCCATCTTCTAGCTCAGGGGCCTAGGTACCCCAAAACCAACTGGTCTTACTATCAAAGACTGAGGCACTTCCCCAATGCCCTGCGAGGTCTAACCTGGGAATTACTGAAAAAATTACCATTTGTGTCTACCTATGGGATGCTGTTGCTGCTGAGAAGGTCCAAAAGTGCTCCTCCTAATGCAGTCTCTCTGCTGAAAACCACTTTTCTTTTACATGAAGGTAATTAAAATAAAATAATCAAGGCACTCCACTGCTGAGTGTGAGAGGTTGCATGTCTCAGATCTTCTTACAGTGTCAAGCTTGTGCTTTTATCATTGATGGTCTGACTTCAGTTCCTTGACTGACTTTTCATTAAGGTGTTATTGCTACATTTTTATAACTCAGTCCATCAGTCTGGTTCATCTATTGGCAGATTAACTCTTCCATGTTCTTCAGGGGATGTGCAGACAACTAAAATTGCTGTTAGGTTTCAGAAGGGGATGAACAAGTGAAAGTAATAAACAAGGACACTGGAGTTTTAAAGGGAACTTGGTGTCCATCTATATGCTTGGAGGTAACATGAGAAGAAAATACAAAGAAAGACTTCTTCCTAAATTGACTTCATTTGTAAAATGCCTGCATTTTCAATAATAGGTTGCCAAGTTGTTGGTTTGTTGTGGTTTGTTGGTTTTTTTTGCAGAGAGTGAGGCAGAGGCCAGACTCAAAATGTACTATTTTGTGACCAGGAAGAGTGACTGAAGTCAGGGATAGCATCCAGGGAGAAACCTGGGGAATCCCAAGCCAAACCTGTGATCAGTTTGATAAACTTCATCTGTCTCAAGTGTAAGCCTGACACGTATACAATACCTAAAGAAAAGATTGGTTTGGGCTTGCTTTATTTATTTATTTTTTTAACCGTGGCAACAGATACCTATAAAGCCTCAGTAACAATGGAAAAGTACAAGGTGTACATGGATGAAAAACAGCCTGCAGTTTGCTACTACTCCCCATAACAGAGTGTGCAGTGCATGCACTGCTGTTGCGAATCCTTCATCCATAACTGGTAAGAGGAACGAAGAATTCCACTAGCCCTGAAAGAGTTAAGTTTTAAGATAGCTGCTTCAAGAAAAGGATAATCTATAATTTAAGTCAAGAGGGTGAAGCAGCTCTTTCATAATGTAAGTAAAAGCTGTTGTGCCGTTGGGAAAGAACCTTGCTAGCAGGGGGAATGATTATTTTGGTTTTTCCATTATACTGGCTTACACACAGGGGCTGATAGAGCAGCACCAGAGTGAGGAGAGTGGGAGGGGAAGGGGGCACGCTACTGTGCTTGGGGAGGGGGAGCTGCCCTGCCAGGGCTGCAGCTGGTTCCTTCGTCTCCTTTCTACTACATTAGCTGGGCTATTTATCACAGAGTGAATTTCATTTGAAGAGCAGTAATCTCCTAAGAAGATGAAATGCAATTGGCTTCTAAAAAAATAGGGGAAAAAAGATTGCATCGTGCTTTGTGTTTCAGAGTTATAGATTTGAATGGCAGAGAGGCTCTACTATTCTTCTTGTCCCTATCAAAAGACGTGCATGTTGAAAATCTGAAGTGGAAGGACTGTGTGGAAGGCAGCCCTTTTAAGAAGCTGAGGTTTTGTAAGTACAGAAGCTGAGATGGGAGTGTAACAAAGGCTCTGTGTTGTGCTGTTGCACATCAGAGCCAAAGAAACCCTAAGGGGCACATCTCTAGTACCATGTCTAGCAGATTATGCATGCAACTCCAGTTGCCAGGAATGAGTTGTGTGGCTAATCTGTCATGCATAGCACTGAAATGCTACCCTTCCCCCGAGGACCTGAGCTCATGGGGCACTTTGCTTTCCCCCAGGGTGCTGAACACAGTTAGAGCCTCTCTTGCTTAGTGGGATAGGCAAGTGCTGTGTTCAACCTGGCTGCCCAGCCCTGGCAAACAGAAAAGCAAAAACAAGAAAGGAAAATCATATTTAACAGCCACTACACGGAGGGTTGCTAGGCCATAGCATGGTTAATATTCGGGGAGGGTTATTTATTATCTACAGTAATATGCCATGAATTAATAAGAGGCATTAGAAATGGCCCTAATGGAGCACAGAATATCTGTCCCTTGTTTTTTTCTCACTGATTTAATGATCCAAGTGTTTTCAATTTACAAGTCAAATGCTTATTTACAAGAAAATTGCCAGTGTAATGAAGTCCTGTTGAAATATGAAAACTCAAGTCCTGCCCCAGCTCTGAGACCATCACACACACATTCTGTCACGCATCACCTTTTGCTGTAATTGAATCAGGGTCTACGTTGCCAGACCATGGTTGTGTTAGATCTGTGAGGCTAATGTGATTACCTGTTTGGGCAAAAAAAACCCAAACCAAACAACCTCTTTGCCCAATTACCCACCCAGCAAGTGGCAGAAGAAAGCCTTTAAAATAGCTGGTTTGTCTCAGTCTTCAGAAGTCTGAATTTCCCAGGGTGTTCTTCAGGTGAACTTTATCAAAAGCATGAGTCCATAAAAGTGATTTATTAAATCAGCTGTAAATAGTGATATGTATTAAAATTATTAATAATGGCAGCAATATTCCTATGTAATGAGAAGACTTCAGTAATGCAGACTGTAAGAAAAAAACACAACATAATTACTGAGCTATTTAGGATTAAAATCCCTTGAGTTAGTTATTGTCCTACAAATTGACAGTGTCTCAGCCATGGTCCTATTCAGGGACCTGCTTTTCTGCACACAGGGTCAGTCATCCACCATGACTGCTGTGCTCTTTGCTGCACACTCTCTTTTCTTTTGCTCAGTCCCAGCTGCTGGAGCCCCCCTCTCCAGCACAAGGTTGGAAGCTTCGTTTTCCCAGCTGCTGCCAAAGAGAGGAGCACATTTTCCCAAGCCTGCAGCATAATAAGGGGTTTCAGTTATTTTTCTGCCAGTCTTGCAACAGTCTAGGAATGGACTCCCACTAGACAGGGTGTTGTACATATTTAAAAAGAACAATCCATGCCCCTAGCAACATAGCATTTTCCCTGTGTAGATAGATGGATGCAGCAAACAAACACGGAGAGCAGAAGGTGGCGGTGAGCACAAAACTGTCTGACAATGGAGGAGGGGAAGGGCTGGGCAGGCTCTGCAGCTGGAGGAGGCTGTCTTGAAGAAAGGTGAACAGGGGACTAGGTACTGTGAAAGCACAGGGTAGACATCAAGGGAGCACCGGTCCCAGGGTTAATTGGAAATAGCATCTCCTTCCTTACCAGAGCAGATAAGAGTACCAGTAAAAAGATGCCAGTTAGCAAGAATGTCAGGAAGGATGGGGCAGAGTGTTTGGAGAATGATTTATTTAGTCTCTTTCCCTCACAATGACATGTTTTGAAAGCTGATTTAAAACAAACTCTGAGTGTTTTTAACGATGGAGGAGACCTTTTATTATTTTTTGGACAGGGTGATAGGAGAAGGGGATGGAATGCACAATGTTTATTGATAAAGGCTCACAGGGAAGAGGCATCCAAGACCCAAAAGATGGCCACATCAGCCATATTTTTATCAATGGGCTATTTGAATATTTACATTTTCAAGGAAGAGCTTTCTTTGCACAGCAGGGACTTCTTGGCCAGTCTAAACAGTAAAGGTTGCTAATGTAAGTAATTGCTCTGCTGTTTTGTGTCATGCAAGAAGATTAGAAGTGGGAAGTCCTTCAAATAAGAGGAGGGAAGAGGGTGCTCTGAAGGATGAAAGACAAACCCAAAAAGTGACTACAGAGGTGGCCATATCAGCTGTTCCCCTCTGTCAGCCTTCCCGTTACCAAAAGTGTGTCTTTGCACATCCTGTGGTGGGACACGGGGATTCTAGAATTTTATGTTGGTTCATCAATTTTGATAACCTGTGTAACATCTGAGGAGGCAGAAGCAAGCTGGCTCACAGTAGCTTTCCCTGGCATTATGCAGCAGGTACCTGGTTCCCACCTGGCAGCAGCTGGTAGCTGTGTGCTGCTGCTGCTGCTTCAGGCTTTCCTTCCTTTGTTAAGCTGCTTGTGGAAAGCAGTTACCGTGTGAAACCAGCCACTTTCAAACATCAGACTTTAGGATGAGGTATCTAAGGCTTTATGACTCGGGTGTGTGTCTCATGATTGCTGTTACAGGGCTTATAATGGAGATAAGGTGAAGAATGACCATTCTTACTGTAAATATGGGGCTGCTTTTGCCAGGAGTTGGGACCTTTCTGTACTCTTAGGCTTGCAGGACTGGAGCTGTCAGCAGCACTCCGGAAGGCTACTGGAAAACCTGCATGAGCTGGTGTGGAAAAGACTTCAGAGAAATCACAGATCATAGCGATTTCAGTTAATTTGAATAGCTAATGAATGTCACGAAACAAGCTGAGGATCACACGTATGGTCCCATTTCTGTTGTAACTTTCAAACAGTCATATGCAAAGTGATGATGCATTATTGGGGGAAAAAATACAAACAAACAACAAACCTCAAATTTCTAGGGCACATGCTTTTTGAAGTGTGACTGGGGAAGATGATGCTCATTCATCTACATATGTGCAAAGAGCCAAAACGGGTTTGTTGCACTGAAAGCTCCGTATGACAGAGAGTTTGTATAACCTCTAGCTTTGATCCTTCTGTAGCCCCACAGACCAAGGCAGTGTGGACCTCCCCAGGTTGTCGCTGACCTTGAGCTTCCACATGGAGCCAGGGGGGCTGTGGGCTTAGACCCACTCTCTCACGAGTTTCCATCATGACCTTGGCCGGCTGCTTGGGGAAGGTATTTTTGACACTATCTGCAAGGAAAGTTGACTTAGAGCCATCCCACCCTTCCTGTGCCCCGGGTGGTCCCCTTTCCTCGGGGTCTTCTTGAGGATGATCCGAGGGGTCTCAGCAGGCTCGGGCTGAGGCAGAGCGCGGGGGGCCTAGTTGAGTTTGGGGGCAGCTCCGGGAGGAAAAAGTAGCCCCCAGTCTTCGCCACCTCCCCGCGGGGTTGAGGGGGCACCGGGAGGGTAGCCGGAGACCGCCGCCATCTCAGGGCAGGCCGCGCCCCCTGCCACACGGGGGCGGTGGCTCCCGGCCCCCTCCCGTCCCGTCCCGTCCCGCCGGCGCCCCCCGGGGCCGTCTGGGGGCGGGGCCGGCGGCCGGGCCCTGCCCCTCCCGCTGCCGCTGCCACCGCGCTGGCCGCGCAGCCCGAGGCAGCAGGCAAGGCGCGGAGACGGCCGTCGCCGAGAAGGGGGAGCTGCTGCAGCGGCACGGGGCGGAGCCGGCACCGGGGCATCTTTCCTCTCTGCAGCCCGCCCGCCGCGCCGGCCGGCATCGCCGCGGCGGGCAGCGCGGCGGAGGGTGCTGCCAGTGCCGGGAGGAGTGGCGGAGCCCCGCCGTGGGGTGCGCGAGGATGCTGTCCTACAGCGTGCTAGACGCCAATGTGGTGGACGTGGAGAAGCGGAGGAACCCGTCGAAGCACTACGTGAGTGGCGGAGGGGCCCGGCCGAGCCCCCGGTCCGCCGCCGGGCGGGCTGCCTGCCTGCGGGGGGTGGCGCACGTGTGCGGGCGGCGGGACGGGGCCGGGAGCCGTACGGTGCCCGGAGCGCGCCCCAGGTAGTGTCCTTGGCGGCCGTATCGCTGACCGTAACAAGGCACCCCTGCTCCTGGGCAGCCCTGACTGCTGCCGTGCCCGCTCCTTTGCCCCGGCAGGGACTCAGGTGAGCTGCCAGCGGGGCTCCGGGCGGCCGGGGGGCAGCGTGGTCCCACACGAAAATGGGTCTCGTTATGGAAATGCAGCTCATCTTTCTCGTCCTTTTTCATCTCGTTTATAATTTTGAAGTTTCCTACCCCTCTGAAGGTGGGTCTTATCTTCTTGCTCAACAATATCTAGCACAGGATGGAACGGGTCTCGGTTCCCCGGATTGTTTCCATCTTGGCCACAGGAATACAGAGTACCCCATGGGGAGTGGGGCAAGCCTCTGCTGCTTGTAGGGTCAGTGCTCCGGGGGTGCTGAATGCATCTTCACTCATTCTCTCACGTGAGTTATAGTCAGACCTTTTTTGAGGGGAGAGACGGTCTGCGTGATTATCGAGGCAGATTCAGTGTTTGGGATCTCTTTCATCTCTCTTACGCCTTCCTCCTTTCACACCTTACTGCCAATAGCACAGCATCAGAGGAGGATCTTTAACAACCTTTCTAGACTCCAGTGTTTGCCTGCAAGAGTTTGCAGCATACAGCAGAGTAGCTTTTGCCCATCCACGTTAAGTAGAGAAGCATCTTTTCTTTCCTTTCTGGGGTTTAGTTGCACCAAGTCCTTTAACTCTTTCCTCAAAATACAGCCTGCATTTTGACACACAGAAGGCTGGATTTTTTGCAGGGATAAGGTCGATCATCCAGCCTTGGTAAGGAAAAGGCCGATGGGGTGTTGTGCTTGGTGTGAAATCACTGATTCTTCAGAGCAGGTCAGCATTTGGATGGGTTGCCAGAAAGATAAGGGCAAAGATTGGACATAAAGCTTTGTTATTAGTATTTCATATGGCTGAGCTTTTTCCTCTAAGACTTAAACCATAACTCAGCTTAAGGCTAGAGGGCACTATGTTGCTGAGAGATACTGGTTTGTGGATGTAAAGCAGAAGCTCTCGCTACCATGGAATTAAGCATCTTGTGCCCAATTCATAGGAACGAGTGCGAGTTTTAGGTCTCTGACTGCCAGCTGGACCTGCGCATTCAGTCTATTGTTCATTCACCACTTCCAGACAGGACAGGCTTTAGCTTTTGCAAGCTGCTGCTGTGAATTGTGTCTGACACCACTGCAGGCTATTATGTCACCTGAAAGGTGGCAGCAGTTCAGCATCTGAGAAGTACGTCTGCCAAGCACAAAGATATACAAAAGAACTGGTAACAAAGTCTTCCTGATTGCCAAGAGAAATCGACATTCATTTCTTATTTGTTGGAAAATTGCCAGAAAGTAAGGATTTAAATCCTATAGTCACAGCTTTGAAAGAAAATATTTCCATGTTTTTCTGCAGAAACACATTTGTATTTCCTTAATGATTATTGTAATTGGATTTCAGTAGCAGTAACCTAAGCTGTTCCAAGGAGCTCTCTTCAGTGCTTCCAGTGGCAAATCTATTTCTTCCCCTTCACCCCTCTCTCCATATGTATTTTCTAATACTGTTTTCTGCACAACAGTTCCATGTCCCACTGTGTCCAGTTCTTAGCCAACAAAAGAGCAAACTAAATGGTGTGTTGGGTGACTAGTGTTGTGTCTCCCATGTAATCCTTGATCTCTGGCTGTATGATATTGGGCACAGTAGAGTCTCAGTTCACAAACAAGCTTTGGGGTACTTAGGTTAAAAACAATTGTTATCCATGTCCTGCGTGAATTAACCCACAGATCTAAAAGTCTTGGACTCTTCTTTGTTTTCTAGATTGCAGTTTACTGCAGATGCATGTTCTGCAGTCTTTCACCTGCATAGAGTAATTGAGGATGAACCCAGGCTGTCAAAGAATTGGGGCTGATCCATTGATTGCTGTTAGTTTGATTCTCTGCTCTTTTTTTTTTAACACAAAGCAACTATGTTTTTTTTCTTTCCCTGAAATTAGTATAGATGTAACGGGATTTAGTACTTTCCATTGCCTGTGGATAGTCTGGAGAGTAGAAAGCTTAGTGCTCTCTGCCTTATGTGGCTCTATAATATCAAATAGCCTTTCTACCTCAAACATCCATAAACACCTTCATGCCATGCCTTAAGGCCACACGACACGTACCTTGGCATCAGATTAATGATGTGTTTCTCTGGTGGATGGTGACATAGGTATTACAGGCATTTTAATGTGGCTCCCTTTCCTTTTAATTGTGATCTTTCAGGGCCACAGAGGAGCCTGCAGAGATGAAGGCAAGTCTTAGGCCTTGTGGGCGTGTGTAGAGGACTAAATGTGAGCAGCGCATAAGCCTCTGCACTGCTTGGCCCAGATGCCAGGAATCGTTCCCTGGAGCACATGTCTCACATGTCTTTCATGATATAAGCATAGCTTTTGTGGCCTTGACTCAAGAAAGTGAAAGAAAGAAGGCAGCTTTGCATGTCTTCTGCTATGATCCCTGTGTGTGAAACTTCTGAAGAGATGAATACCTTACTGGAAGATTTGTAGGGCTCTGCAAATGGGAAGAGATTAAAATCTTGGATCCAGCACTGTTTGACAGGAACCCAGCCAGCTCTTTTCTCTCCTTGGGAATTGCTACTAGGGACGGAATCTGGAATGCCTCCCTCTGCGTCCCTTTCAGCAACTGGGTAGCACAACACCCCCCAGCTGGCTGGAGGTCCTTGATGTGAAAGGGTAATCAGAAAGTTGGATCAATAACCACGTGCTTTAATGTAAGCTATTGCTGCTCTTACAGCTTGTGACTTTCCAGATGAACTTACTATTCTTTCTCCATACCAATGGACTTTTAAAATATTGACTTGCCCTTGATAAAACTTCAAAAATGTTAAATCTCCTTGCTTTCCCCCTTCTCTTTTAGCAAGGACAATGTCAGGAAGGTCAGGTCTGGGTTTGTTGGAAAGACCCTTGATGCAACAGGGGTCATACATTGGCTGAGCAATGCTGTGGTGAAGTTGGGGGGATTAGGAAGTGGCAGTTAATGGTTGAAGGTGTCAGTTAATCATTTTGAAGATAAAAAGCTGGTAACAAAATCCAAATCCCTTTTTCTGGCCCCTGCTAAGTTTTAAACAGTCTGAAAGTCTCTTCTCTCAGTTATTGAAGTTTGATTTGCTTATGGGGTAGCTTCTTTGGCCTTTAGTCTGAAATTGTGATTGTCTGAATTAAACTTGAAATGATTCTAAACCAGAAATGCATTCTCTACTTAAAGGGACTTGCTGTTGATACTTGCCTCCTTTAACCATCCATCAAGAAGCCTTTTAATCCTCCTTTCTCTCTCTCTGTTTTCAGGTTATCTTTAGGCAGATACCCTTTACCCAAATAGCTGATTCCTTTATAAACCCTGCAGGAATTGTTTGCCTACCAGATGTGCTTGATCACCTTCTCAGGGAGGTGAGAGTGGGTTAGCACCATCACCTGTTCACAGTTTCACGGAATCTGGGTGATGGCAAATGTTTATTAAAAGCCAAATGAGTGGTATCTCCCATCCCCCTTCCTGCTCACTTGTCTTTCACAGACAGCCAAGCAGTTACTGATGTGCATTATCTCTCTAGATGTTTATATGCTTGAGGTAATTTCTGAAGTCCCTTAAGTGTACTTGTGTTATCCCAAGGGCAGGGATGGATACATGAGTACAGATATTTTTCTTCCAGCACTACCCTACCTTTCTAGCTAGGCTTTGTGTGGTTTTCAGCTTTGTATAGTATGGAGGGAAGGTAAAATACTCTTGCTTTACAAGAGGCTATTCTGTCTCTTTCCAGTTAGAATGAGGTTCATTGCTGATTTTAGTCATCTGAGATGCTGGCATACTGTCCCAATTCCTCCTCAGGGTAATATGTTTCCCAAAGCCATCTCTGAATGTCTTGAGATTGGTCTTGTAGCAATCTCTCTGCTGCATGGATATGGTTGCTAACCTCCTCAGGGCACTAGCATTGCTGAATTGTAAGGGATTGAGCTTGCTGTCTTGGGTTTCAGCATTGCTCCCAGGAGAATGTGAGTGTGCTTGTCACAAGTGACCTGCTGTAAAATATTAGCATACTTTGAAGAAGAAATTTGTACTGCTAGGGTCAAGCTCTGTTCCTTGTGTCTTAGCTGATCCTGCTTAACTATTCAGGCTCTAGAATGCCTTAGATGCAATTCACGGGTTTATTTCTCTTTGTTGCAAGCTGCTGATTATACAAAGACCAGCACTGGCAAGGAGGATATGGACATGTCATGGGCTTAGTGGCAAGGATCTTTGTTCCTGTGTTTGTGTCTCATTTCTACCATGAGAGAAGGAGCTGGATTCCTTGTGCTTGGGCCATCACATGGGCTGTCCAGTGTAGCACTGACTGCAAGTCTGAGTTGAGGAGCTCCAAGTGCCCCATATACTAGCAGTATCAGTAGATTTTGGGTAAGGAAAGCTCAGCCTGGCTTGTTTTCATCCTTTTAATTACCAGAGCCTAGGAACGGTGACCTAGATTTCTTCCAGAGTGAACAGGATATGACATACATGGAGCTCACATGGCTGGTGGCCTGTGGTTAGAGCACAGTGAGGGACCTGATGTGAATCAGAAGGCAGTGTTAGATGAGTAGATGGAATACCGATGTAGGATTTTGCCTTTCTCCCACCAGGACACTCTGTGTGGCTTTCCTTCCAGGGACCATGATCCAGCTTGACTCAAGTCTGAATTAATGTTATTACTGTTATCTTTGCCTGGAGCTCTGGTAAAGAACCAGAAAATTAGCAGGCTCCTCTGTGACTTGATTGTTCCTTCTTAACTGCTGTGCATTGGCAAGGATTATGTCAAAGGTGGCTGTGATCTCCTGTGTGCAATGGAGAGCTCAACAGAAAGCAGATTGGGGTAAAACATTCCCTCTCCCTTGCAGTGGCTTTCTCTGTATGTAGACCCTCACCCTTGCTGGGGTAGTCTTTAGGGATAATTTCCATCACCCTGCCTGTTTTAGATGCAAATCTTGCAGACCACAATATTTTCATTATATTTGAATGTCTGATGAAACATCAGGAAGCAGTCAGTATTTCTGAAACATCTGGAAGCTGTGGATAGACAGTTCTCTGCAGATTGGATCAGCTCTTTGCCCCTGCTCCCAAATGGCCAGAGGAGATCAAATACCAGAGGAGATCAAATACCAGGAGGGAGATGACCAAACCTTGCTAGTCCAAACATATCTGCACCCACCAGTGCTCAGAGGACTTCTCTCTTCCTTCTGCAACCAGTTCTTAATGGACATGTTGCTTGTTGAAGTGAAATTCTACCCTAATAGCAGAGGGTTTAGTTTCTGTGTCCTGTTGGTTTGAGTGGTTTTTTTTCTAACTTTTTTTGGGTACTGCTGTTTTATGAAGCCAACATAATGTACAGGTTTCTCCTATTCACTCTCTTGAAAGACTCACTTTTTTCCTCTTCCTCAGCATCCTCCTAACCCTCCGTGGGAAGTGCTCAAGAGAGGCATAGTCCCTTTGAGCCTTGCAAAGT